>NC_069681.1:12242321-14737142 GCF_023699985.2 Odocoileus virginianus
GTGAATTTCAGAATCAGCTTGTCAGTTTTGACAAAGGAGTTGACTGGAATTCTGATAAGAGATTTTGTCGAATCTGTCAGTCAGCTTAGGGAGTATTGCCATCTTAATGTTAAATTTACTTATCCATGGACATGGAATGTTTTTTCACTTACTTAGATCTTTAATTTCTTTCAATAATATTTTGTAGTTCCAAAGTGTTTTATTCTTTTTCCCATTGTTGTGAATAAAATTTATGTTCTTAACTTCATTTTTGGATTGTTCGATGTGAGTGTATAGGAATATCATTCATTTTTAAATATTTGTTTTATATCCTTCAATCTTGCTGAAGTTGTTTATTCCAATTGGTTTTCATTTTTGGATCATTAGAATTTTCTAACTATAAGACTATGTCATCTGTGAATAGTTAGTTTTATTTCTTCCTTACCAATATGGATGCAGTTCGTTTCTTTTTCTTACCTAATTTTCCCTGACTAGAATCTCCAGTACAATATTGAAGTTGTAAGAGGGGACATTCTTGTCTTATTTCTGATCTTATGGAAAAGTATCCAGTTGCCTAGTAATGGGTATTAGGCGAAGTGTGGTATTATTAGCTGTGGGTTTTTCATAGATAATTTTTATCAGATTAGGAAGTTCCTTTCTGGTTTTTTGAGCCGTTTAGTCATGAAATGATGTTGGACTTTGTCAAATGCTTTTTCTGCATCTATTTAGGCTATTATGAGATTTTTGTTTTTTATTTTGTTGATGTAGTGAGTTACATTAATTGATTTTTGGCTGTTAAACCAACCTTTCACCCCTGAGAAAAGTACCACTTAGTCATGGTACACAGGTATTTTTAATGTGCTGTTGGATTTAGTTTGTTAGTATTTTGTTGAGTCTTTTACATTCACATTCATAAGAAATATTGATCTGTAGTTTTCTTGTGATGTCTTTGTTTGGCTTGATATCAACATAATATGGGTCTTATGAAAAGGAATTAGAAAATGTTCCTTCCCCTTCTATAAACCGTCTGTATCTGGGTTTTCTATGCATAGATTTTTGATTACTGATTCAGTTTCTTTACTTGTAATAGGTCTATCAGATTATCTGTTTCTTCTTGAGACAGTTTTAGTAATTTATGTCTTTTGAGGAATTTGTCTAATTTTGTAGTTTAGGTTATTGAGATTTTTTTTCATTTTTAATACAGGCATTTACAGCTATAATTGCCTTCTAAGCACTACTTGTTGTAGTCCATAAATATTTATTTCCCAAATTTGTCCTTGTTATTGATTTTTAGGAGCTTCCCAAGTGGTGCTAGTGGTAAACAACCCACCTGCCAGTGCAGGAGACATAAGAGGTGTAGGTTTGATTCCTAGGTCAGGAAGATCCCCTGGAGGAGGGCATGGCACCCCACTCCAGTATTCTTGCCTGGAGAATCCCATGGACAGGGGAGCCTGGTGAGCTACAGTCCATAGAGTCTCAAAGAGTCAAACACAACTGAAGTGACTTAGCACACATGCACAGATTGATTTCTAATTTCATTCCTTTGTAGTTGGAGAATATAATGTATTATTTCTATCCTTTTCATTTACTGAGGTTTGTTTTATGGCCTAGCATATGATTTCTCCTGGAAAATGTTCATGTGCTGTTGAGAAGAATGAATGTTCTGTTGTTAGGTGGAGTGTTCTGTAGATGTCTATCAGGTCTAGTTTGTTTTAAGTGTTGTACAAGTCTTCTACTTCCTTGTTGATCTTCTGTCTAGTTGTTCTGTCCATTTTTGAAAGTGGGACATTAATCCTTGTTGTTGAATTGTCTGTTTCTCTGCCAGTTTTTGTTTCATGTGTTTTGATGCTCTGTTAGGAGTATGTGTGTGCGTGTGTGTTTATGTGCAGGCACGCACGCGTGTGCACTCAGTCGCTTGGTCTTGTCTGGCTCTTTGTGACCCCATGGACTGCAGTGCACCAGGCTCCCCTGTCCGCGGGATTCTCCAGGCAAGAATACTGGAGTGGGTTGCCATTTCCTCCAGGGGCTCTTCCTGGCCCGGGGATTCAAGCCTGTTCCTTGAGTCTCCTACACTGGCAGGAGGATTCTTTACCCCTGCACCGCCCGAATGTAATTGTTGTATCTGTTTGTTGTGCTCAGTTGCCCAGTCATGTCCAACTCTCTGCGACCCATGGACTGCAGCATGAAGTCCAGGTTGTATCTCTAGTAATACTTTTTGTTATAAAATCTCATGAGTATAGCCATTCTATCTTTTCCATAGTTGGTGTTTCATGATATATTTTTTTCCAATACTTTTATTTGTGATTTTGAATCTGAGGTCTGTCTCAAGACTTCCCTGGTGGTCTAGTGGTTATGACTTCGTGTTTCCATTGCAAGGGGCACAGATTTGATCCCTGTTCAGGGAACTAAGATCCTGCATGCTGTGCAGAACAGCCAAATTAATAATAATAATAAAAAAATTATTTTTATTATTTTATTTAAAGTCTGTCTCCTGTAAAAGGGCTATTGTTGGATCATGTTTTTTTTTTATCCAACCTGACAATGTAATGATTGATTGGATTGTTTAATCCATTCACATATGTTAAATTATTGATATAGTTTGATTTATGTCTGCATTTGCTTTTGTTTTCTATCTCGTGTCTTTTTTGCCCCTCTCTTTTTCTTCCTTTATGTTTTCTTTTGTACTGAATGAATACTTTCTAATGTATTTTATTACTTCATTATTTTTGAGGGTTTTTTAAAGTGATTGCTCTAGGGTTTAACCATATACGTCTTAAGTTTTCAGAATCAGCTTCAGATTTAGACAAGCTTAATTCTTGTACTATATATAGAAATAGTACTTCTATACCCCTCCCCTTTTATGGTATTATTGTTATGCATATAACATTTACTGTCACAAGCCTAACTACACTATTAGAATTATTACTATCTGTTGTCATTTTCTCAATCTGTAACACCTTTTCTCTTACATATGTCCTTTGTGCTATTACTAGCACATATAATATGCATGTATTGCATTTCTATATGTTATAGGCCCAATAATACATTTTGTGTATATTATTTTATACCATTACTTTTTCCACCAGCTAAGAGAAAAATGAAAATTAGGCATTTATATTGTCTTTTATAATTACAGTTATATTTACTAGTGCTCTTTGTATATGTCAGTTTTAATTACCATCTGAGGTCACTTTGTTTCAGCCTAAAGAATTTCCTTTATTTGTTCTAAAGTGGATCTGTTAACAGTAAGTTCTTTCAGTTTTTGTTTATCTAGGATGCTGTTTCACTTTGTTTCTGAATAACAGCTTTACTGAATAAAGGACTATTGGTCCACAGTTTTTTCTTTGAGGACTGTGATTATGTTATTCCACTGCCTTCCTGTCTTCCATTGTTTCTGCTAAGTTAGCCTTTTATCATATTGGGCTTCCTTTATAAGTGACACATTGTCGTTCTTTTGCTACTGTTAGAAGATAAACTGAGGCATATTAAAAATTTTAAGAGTCTGAGCAAAACTTGGTTAGAATTGGGCAGCACCAAACTGGAAGTGATTAGGAGCTCTCTAGAGGAAAGACTTCCATGGAGGAGAGGCAGAGCAAGCAAGGAGTTACTTGCTTGGCTATAGCATAAGAATTTGCTTTACTTGGAAAGAAGTGGCTCTGTGTGATTAGCTGTGCTTGGGTTTTAATCTCTTAATGTTGAGAGACTTATTGGCTTAGGGTTTCGTGTGATTATGTAGTCTCCTAAGGCACTAAAGCCACCTCAGTCTAATGGCCTCTCTGTTTATTTAATTTAATGCTACCTTCCATATTTTCTCCTTGTCTTTGACTTTTAGCATTTTTTTATGGTGTGTGTTTTAGGTCTTATTAGATTAATCCTACTTGGAGTTTGTTGAGATTCTTGGGTGTGTAGGTTATTGTTTTTCAATAACCTTGGAAAGTTTTTAGCTACTATTTCTTTAAAGACGTTTTTTCCCCTCCTTTCCTCTCCTGGTACTCCCATTTCGTGTGATTTATGGATTTCACAATGTCCTACATTTCTCTGAGGCTTTGGTTTTTTCCTCCTTCATTCCCTTTTCTCTCTGATGTCAGCTTACATACTATCAATCACTGTATCTTCAAGTTCACTAGTTCTGTCTTATGCCAGTTCAGATCTACTCTTGAGCCCTTCTAGTAATTTTTTAAAAACTTTAAGTTCTGTGAATGTATAGTTCTGTGACTGTATAATGTGAAATTTTAGTTCTGTGAATGTATAATGGCTACTTTGGAATCGATTCCCATAAATCCAACGTTTGGTCACTCTCACAGGTAGTTTCTGTGGCTACTTTGTTCATGATGTATACATGGGTCATACTGTCATACTTGCCTGTTCCTTCACATGCCTTGAAATACTTTGTTAGAAGCTGAATATATTAGATTAGATATTATAGCAACTCTGGGTATTGGTCTGCCACCCTTTCGCTGATGATGAAGGCTTGTTATTGTTGTCTGTTTATTTGTTTAGTAACTGGCTGGATTCTTATAGTGAAGTAGCCTAAGGCCTTGAGGACTAGGAAGAGAGTTTGAGGTCCGAGTATTTATTCTAAGGGAGCCAGGCCTAGGGTAGAGCTTCTGATCCACTTTCCTGTGCCTGAGCCTCAGCACCAGGCATCTGGAGGCCAGAAGAGAAATACACAGGTCCACCCAGCCCTTCGCAGAAAGAGGCCTCTGTGCAGGAGCTAAATACACAGGTCCACCCAGCCCTTCGCAGAAAGAGGCCTCTGTGCAGGAGCTGGGGGCTGGGGGAGGGAGCCCTGTGTTCTGGCTGCAGCAGTCCAGTGTGGAGTCTCTGCCTTGCTGAGTGGGGAGGGGAGAAGGAACGAGCCGTTTCCCACAGACTCCTGCCTCTTTTACTGAATTTTCATACACTTAATAGATATTTCTTTTTTATTTTTGTTTTGAAGACTGTTTCTAGAGGCTTCCAATGATTGGGAGTTATTATATAGTATTGACCAGTTGCACTGGGAAGTGGGTCAGTGGAACTCCTCCTTCTGGAAATCACTCTCCTATATGCTGCTACGTGATTTTAACATCTTTTAAGAAGGGTGGGTGAACTTTTAAGAACCCTTCAGTTCAGGAGATTGCAATACTTCTTACTTCAGTCTTACAGACTTGGGATGTAGAAATTCATGTTTTAATCAGAGTTAAGGAATATGTAGATCTGTATAAAGAAGACCCAAGGATAAAAGGGAACTTATATATTCTTAATCTTCACGTTGATGTATTTTCTATGAAACTCACATTAGTAATAAATTATACAGGCATACCTCAAAGATACTGGCTTCAGTTTCAAACCACCCCAATAAAACAAATTCTGCAGTAAAGCGAGTCACACAGATATTTTGGTTTATCAACACATAGAAAAATTATGTTTATGTTTATACTGTACTGTTGTCTGTTAAGTGTGAAATAGCATTATGCTTAAAAAACAGTGTATACAGTGGAATATTACTCAGCTATAAAAAAGAAAACATTTGAGTCTATTCTAATGAGGTGGATGAAACTGGAGCCTATTATACAGAGTGAAGTAAGTCAGAAAGAAAGACGCCAATACAGTATACTAACGCATATATATTGGATTTAGGAAGATGGTAACAACAACCCTATATGCAAGACAGCAAAAGAGACACAGATATAAAGAACAGACCTTTGGACTCTGGGAGAAGGTGAGGGCGGGATGATTTGAGAGAATAGCTTTGAAACATGTATATTACCATATGTGAAACAGACCACCAGTCCAATTTCTATGCATGAAACAGGGCACTCAAAGCTGGTGAACTGGGACCACCCAGAGGGACGGGATGGGAAGGGAGGTGGGAGGGGGGTTCTGGATGGGGGACACATGTACACCCATGGCTGATTCCATATATGGCAAAAACCACCACAATAAAGTCATTAGCTTCCAATTAAATAAATAAATTTAAAAAAAAACAGTGTGTATACATACTGTTGGAGAAGGAAATGGCAACCCACTCCTGTAGTCTTGCCTGGAGAATCCCATGGACAAAGGAGCCTGGCGGGCTACAGTCCATGGGGTCACAAAGAGTTGGACACGAATGAGCGACTAACACACATACATACTTACTGTAATTAAAAAATAAACCTGTTATAAAATGGCACCAATAGACTTACTTGACACAGGGTTGCCACAGACCTTCAATTTTTAAAAAACTCAGTATCTACGAAGTGCAATAAAGCAAAGTCTGATCAAACAAGTCATGCCTGTACCTAACCTTGCAGCAGTTGTTAGTTGTAGACTATTTGCTTATTTTCTTTTGTGCTGGTTAGGACTTTTGTTTACCCAGATGTTTTGCAGATGTTTATCTCTAAAGCATCCACTCCTAACACATTTGTTTGCTCTATTTTCTGTCTCTCTGGAGTGATTTTACTTTAGTGAAACTGGTCCTTGATGTGAGAAGATGAGGGAATAGGTGATTCGCCACTTCCTTCTCTCCATCAGGGACACATGTCTCAAGTCCCTTCTGTGTACTCAGAGAGATCTAAGGCATGATTGCTCTTCAAGATATTTATTATCTAATGGTTAGATAAGTATATATTAATACTTTAAAAGTAAACCACAAGGTGTGATTTTACAAGCTTCCCAAGAAGGAAAGGGCTTCTCAGGCGGCACCAGTGGTAAAGAACCCACCTGCCGACCCAGGAGACGAAAGTGATGCAAGTTCGATCCCTGGGTCGGGAAGATCCCCTGGAGGAAGGCATGGCAACCCACTCCAGTGTTCTTGCCTGGGAAATCCCATGGACTGAGGAGCGTGGTGGGCTATTGTCCATAGGGTCGGTCGCAAAGTGACTTAGCACACTCAAGAAGGAAGAGGGCCCGGGATGGGGTTAGAGACCTGCAGAAAGTAGAAAAGGTTTACAACAACCAAATGTTTAACATGTAGAAATTTAATAAACAAAGAATTGTGTAAGCAGAGTGAGAGACAGCATGGTATGGTAATCATCCTGGGAGTCCTGACCCCACCTCATTTTAACTCCCTGGCTAGGGTTGGGCAAGTAACTAAACTTGTTTGTGATTCAGTCTCTTTAGGTAATGAAAATAAGAACTGAGCAACTACAAAGGATAGTTGGATGAACCAAATGAAATAACACATTAGAATAATGCCTAGTTACTATCCTCATCACCGTGGTCTTGATCACAGGTTTTCTGAGCCCCAGTGATTTTTGGATAGTATTAATTGGTAGTGTCATCAGACTTCATGGAGGTCAACATATCTCCAGTGTTTAATAAAGTTTTAAAAAGTTAAGTATGCCTTCATAAAAGTACACACCTCATTAAGTATACAGCTCAATGAATTATCATGAAGTGAATCCATTTATGTAGCCAGTACCCAGATTATGGCAGAAAACAACAAAATTCTGTAAAGCGGTTATCCTTCAATTAAAAAATATATTAATGAAATAAAAGAAATCAAATCACACAAAACTTTCTCCTCATACACATTTCTGGCCATTCCCCATTCACCAAAGATGACCACTGTTTTAGTTTTATTGCCATAGATAAGCTCTGCCTGGTTTTGAACTTTATATATATATATATATATATATATATATATATATATATATATATATAATCTAAGTGTATAGTCTTCTATGCTTTGTCTTTTCTCATTATCTTTGTGAAACTCATTCATGTAGCAGTGAATCCTGTAGTAATTCTTTCATTCTTTTTGCTGCATAGTATTTCATTACATGAATATCCTGCTGCTTATCCATTTTTTCTTTGCAGTTTTTTTTTCTCTCTTTGGTTACCTGACTTGGGAACATCATATACTCTTGTGTTCTAGATATGAGTCCATTGTATTACATTTATCTTTTCTCTTTGGCTTGTTTTTGCCTACCTTTATTGATGTTCATTCATTAATAGAAATTCTTAATACTGTTACAGATCAGTTATGGTTGAAACTTTACCTTTGTAATTATTGCTTTGTTTAGCTTAGGAAACTTTTGCTTGTCTCAAAGTCATGAAGTCAATTAATTTCTAGAAACTTTATTGTCCTACCTAGTTACATCTTAGAATGGAATTTTGTACATGGTGTGAGATAATGGTAAAGTTTCAGTTAGTTTTATATAGATATCCAAGTTGTCCTGCACTATTTCTTGGAATTATTTCTCTATTTTCTTTCATCTTCCCTTGATTAATTTCTTGTGCCAGTACCATAATGTTTTAATTATATAGCTTTATAACAAATCCTCATTTCCGGTATATAAACTCTTTATATTTTATTTAAGATTTGTTAGGGATGGGCTATGTTTGGCCCTTTACATTTTACTGTAAGTTAGGAACTATCTAATCAATTTGCATATGCACATTCACAATTCACACACAACCTCCTAGGATATGATTGGGATTGCTATGAATCTATAAGTCAGTTTGGAGCAAACTGACATCTTTACAACAGTGATTTTTCCAATCCATGAACAAGACATCCTTTCATTTATTTCAGTTCAGTTCAATTCAGTCGCTCAATCGTGTCCGACTCTTTGTCGCATTGCCTGCAGCACTCTAGGCCTCCCTGTCCATCACCAACTCCCAGAATTTACTCAAACTCATATCCATTGAATCAGTAATGCCATCCAACCATCTTGTCCTCTGTTGTCCCCTTTTCCTTCCGCCCCCAATCCCTCCCAGCATCAGGGTCTTTTCAGACGAGTCAGCTCTTCCCATCAGGTAGCTAAAGGATTGCAGTTTCAGCTTCAGCATCAGTCCTTGCAGTGAACACCCAGGACTGATCTCCTTTGGGAAGGACTGGTTGGATCTCCTTGCAGTCCAAGGGACTCTCCAGAGTCTTCTCTAACACCACAGTTCAAAAGCATCAGTTCTTCAGCACTCAGCTTTCTTTATAGTCCAACTCTCACAAGCATACATGACTACTGGAAAAACCATAGCTTTGACTAGACAGATCTTTGTTAGCAAAGTAATGTCTCTGCTTTTTAATATGCTGCCTAGGCTGGTCATAACTTTTCTTCCAAGGAGCAAGCGTCTTTTAATTTCATGGCTGCAGTCACCATCTGCAGTGATTTTGGAGCCCGAGATAATTAAGTCTCTCACTGTTTCTACTGTTTTCCCCATCTATTTGCCTTGAAGTGATGGGACCAGATACTATGATCTTAGTTTTCTGAATGTTGAATTTTAAGCCAACATTTTCACTCTCCTCTTTCACTTTCATCAGGAGGCTCTTTAGTTCTTCTTTGCTTTCTGCCGTAAGGGTGGTGTCATCTGCATATCTGAGGTTATTGATATTTCTCCCAGAAATCTTGATTCCAGCTTGTGCTTCATCCAGCCCAGCATTTCTCATGATGTACTCTGCATATAAGTTAAATAAGCAGGGTGACAATATACAGCCTTGACCAACTCCTTTCCTGATTGGGAACCATTCTCTAGTTTCATGTCCAGTTCTAACTGTTGCTTCCTGACCTGCATACAGATTTCTCAAGAGGCAGGTCAGGTGGTCTGGTATTCCCATCCCTTTAAGAATTTTTCACAGTTTGTTATGGTCCACCCAGTCAGAGGCTTTGGCATAGTCAATAAAACAAAAATAGATGTTTTTCTGGAACTCTCTTGCTTTTTCAATGATCCAGTGGATGTTGGCAATTTGATCTCTGGTTCCTCTGCCTTTTCTAAATCCAGCTTTAACATCTGGAAGTTCACAGTTCATGTACTGCTGAAGCCTCACTTGGAGAATTTTGAGCATTACTTTACAAGCGTGTGAGATGACTGCAATTGTGTGGTAGTTTGAACATTCTTTGGCATTGCCTTTCTTTGGGATTGGAATGAAAACTGACCTTTTCCAGTTCTGTGGCCACTGCTGAGGTTCCCAAATTTGCTGGCATATTGAGTGCAGCACTTTGATAGCATCATCTTTTAGGATTGGAAACAGCTCAACTGGAATTCCATCACCTCCACTAGCTTTGTTTGTAGTGATGCTTCCTAAGGCCCACTTGACTTCACATTCCAGGATGTCTGGCTCTAGGTGAGTGATCATACCATCATGATTATCTGGGTTGTGAAGATCTTTTTTGTACAGTTCTTTCATGTATTCTTGCCACCTCTTCTTAATATCTTCTGCTTCTGTTAAGTCCCTCCCATTTCTGTCCTTTATTGAGCCCATCTTTGCATGAAATGTTCCCGTGGTATCTCTAATTTTCTTGAAGGGATCTCTAGTCTTTTCCTGTTCTATTGTTTTCCTCTATTTCTTTGCATTAATCACTGAGGAAGACTTTCTTATCTCTCCTTGCTATTCTTTGGAACTCTGCATTCAAATGGTTATATCTTTCCTTTTCTCCTTTGCCTTTCACTTCTCTTCTTTTCTTAGCTATTTGTAAGACCTCCTCAGACAGCCATTTTGCTTTTTTGCCTTTCTGTTCTTGGGGATGGTCTTGATCCCTGCTTCCTGTACAATGTCATGAGCCTCTGTCCATAGTTCTTCAGGCTCTCTGTCTATCAGATCTAGTCCCTTGGTCTATTTCTCACTTCCAATGTGTTATTGTAAGGGAGTTGATTTAGGTCATACCTGAACAGTGTATTCTCTTGGCAAAACTCTGCAGCCTTTGCCCTACTTCATTCTGTACTTCAAGGTCAAATTTGCCTGTTACTCCATGTGTTTCTTGACTTCCTACTTTTGCATTCCAGTCCCCTATAATGAAAAGGACATCTTTGTTGGGTGTTCGTTTATTTAGGTTAACTTTATTTCAATGAGATTTTTCAGTTTGTGGTTATGCATAATTTGTTAGATTTGTTCCTAGGTGTTGATTCTTATTGTGTTGTTTTGAAAGTGTATATTATATAGTTATTTATTTCTAGGACATAAAGTGTTAATGTTTGTGTATATTGCTGTCATATCCACCATTTTGTTAAACTCGGTTATTAATTCTGTGATTTTGTCTTTAGAGCCTTTTGATTTTTTTGCTTACTCAGTCATTCGATTTATGAAGAATGACAGTTTCTTTCTTTTTAGTCCTTTGGGGCAGGGAGTGGAGGGGGGCATTGATTATAATGGCCAGAAACTCCAATAAAGTGTTAAATAGAAATGATACTAGATATCTTTTCCTTGTTGCTTATCTCAGAGCCAAAGTTTTCAGCATTTTACTACTAAGTATGGTATTTGCTATATTTCTTTTGATAACTTCCTCTCACATAAAAGAAGTTTCCCTCTATTCTTAGCTTACTTAAAGTTTTTATTGTAAGTGTGTGTTTTCTGCATTTGTTTAAGTGATTATACATGTATTCTTCCTTATGTTAATGTAATGAATTAAATTGATTAATTTTCTAATGTTAAAGCCAGTCTTGGATTTCTGATATAAACCTAACTTGGTTATGAATTTAGTCTGATTTGATAAGCTGATATCTGCATTTGCACCTGTGTTTATATTGTGATATATTTTTTTATCAGAGTTTGTCTCAAAGAATGCTGCTCATAAAAAGAATTAAAATGTGTTTTCTTTTTCTTATATTTTATTGGAAAAATTTACTGATACAGCTATCCTGGCCAGAATTTTTATCTGTGGGAAGGTTTTTAGTTACAGATTCAGTTTCTCAAATAGTTAGGATTCTCTTGATTTTTCCATTTCTTCTTGTATCATTTTATCTTGATACATTATTTTTCTTAGAATTTATTTCACTTAAATTTTAACTGCATTGTTAGGAACTTAATTAGTTTTTTCCAGAAATCTAACCTTTGGTTTGGTTAATTATCTTGAATGCTGATTTCTATTATGATATTTTCCTTGATGCTTGGCTTATTTACAAGTATATTTGTTAATTTCCAAACATAAGTAATTCCCTATCTGTATTACTGATTTTCAGCTTAATTCTACCATCGTTAATTCATGTATCAGTACTTCTCAAACTGTCTTGATAGAGGACTTTTTTTTTTCCCCAATCTCTGTTGGGCTGGTAACTTTTGTAAAATATAACAAAAATGATTTTATTAGAAAATTAGAAAATTGAAGTACAATATGTGAGCTCTAAGCCCTGACTTTTCGTCATTCGAGTCTGCAGACACCTGGTGTTACTCTCGGCTGTAGGATTTCCGGAGAACTTGCTCTCAGTTTCCACACCTAGTTTAGCTCAGTGGGTCTCACTGTGGTTCAGTAACACCCGCACCCCAGCACTGATCCGTGGAACACAACTCAGGTAGCACTGCTTATTGTGTTTGAGTCTTTGAAGTTTGTTGAAACTTGCGTTAGAGCTCGGCACATGGTCGACTTCAGTAAATGTTCTGTGTGCTGTTTAAAAGGAGGTCACTCCGCAGTTGTAGGATGGAGTGGTTTTTGTATGTCATTTAGATCAAATATGTTCAGTATTTCTTTTTATCTAATTCTTCTATGGATTACTGAGAGAGGTGTATTAAATCTTCCATTGATTATGGATTTGTGTCTTCCCCCTTTAGTTCTGTCCTTGTTTTTTTTATATATCTTGAACCTATGTTATCAGTTCAGTTCAGTCGCTCAGTCGTGTCTGACTCTTTGTGACCCCATGAACCTCAGCATGCCAGGCCTCCCTGTCCATCACCAACTCCCAGAATTTACCCAAACTCATGTCCATTGAGTCGGTGATGCCATCTAACCATCTCATCCTCTGCCGTCCCCTTCTCCTCCTGCCCCCAATCCCTCCCAGCATCAGGGTCTTTCCCAATGAGTTAACCCTTCGCATCAGGTGGCCAAAATACTGCAGTTTCAGCTTCAGCATCAGTCCTTCCAATGAACACCCAGGACTGATCTCCTTTAGGATGGACTGGCTGGATCTCCTTGCAGTCCAAGGGACTCTCAAGAGTCTTCTCTAACACCACAGTTCAGAAGCATCAATTCTTCTGTGCTGAGCTTTCTTTATAGTCCAACTCTCACAAGCATACATGACTACTGGAAAAACCGTAGCTTTGACTAGACGGAGCTTTGTTGACAAAGTAATGTCTCTGCTTTTTCATACGCCGTCTAGGTTGATCATAACTTTCCTTCCAAGGAGTAAGCATCTTTTAACTTCATGGCTGCAGTCACCATCTGCAGTGATTTTGGAGCCCAGAAAAATAAAGTCAGCCACTGTTTCCACTGCTTCCCCATCTATTTGCCATGAAGTGATGGGACTGGATGCCATGATCTTAGTTTTCTGAATGTTGAGCTTGAAGCCAACTTTTCCCCTCTCCTCTTCCACTTTTATCAAGAGGCTCTTTAGTTCTTCACTTTCTGCCATTAGGGTGGTGTCATCTGCATATCATATGTTATCAGATATATTCAAATTTAAGATTGGCCCTTTTAACACTTTGAAATTTCTCCCTTTTATTGCTAGTGTTGGATTTTGCCTTAAAGTGTACTTCATCTGATAATTAGCATACCAGTGCCAACTTTACTTTCATTGGTGTATGCCTTTTTATATTGTTTAAGAAAGATGGTCTCAAAAAAAAAAAAAAGATGGTATCTTGTAACCAACATAGAGTTTCCTGGTTAATTTATTCATCAACCATATTGAGATATAATTTGCATACAATAAAATGTGTATTTAAATGCACGGTTTGATGAGATTTGACAAATACATACACCCATTGTAACACTAGCATAATAAAGACAGAGCATTTTAAAGTTCAAAAGGTTCCTTGGTGTCATTTCTCATTGCTAGTCTCTGCTCCATCTTGAGCAATCACCATTCTGCTTTCTCCCACTGTAGATGTGTTTCATGTAAGTGGAATTGTATAGTATGTACTATTTTGTGTCTGATTGCTTTGAAGATAGGAAGCAGTACAGAATGTTGGACTAATCACAGCACATTTCCTTATCTCCAGGATCTTGACCCTCAGGTCCTGGCTGACTTGGTAGACCTCCAGTGCCTTCATACTGATGTGTTTGAATTTTATTGAAGTCTTCTAGTTGGTATCAGTGGGAGGGGTGGTCTAAAACCTAATTGTCCATGAGAGCCCAAAGCTGAAGAGCTCCAGTAGTCATATAGTGAAAGTACAAAGGTTCAGAGATAAAGTATGAGGCTGAGTATTCTAATTCAGTGGAATCCAGATGATTCCCCCAAGAAATTTGAACAGGACTGAAAGGTTCAAAAGTGTTTTTTTTTTCCATTAAATAAAGGATATGTATCCTATATATTTTCTGTCGGTCGAGATTTAGTGCCAGAAACAAGGTGTTTTAAGCAGAAGAGCATTTAGTGCAGGAAATGAATGTTCTAAATTGTTGGGAGGTCTAAAGGAGTAAGTTTTAGACTTGGCTTACAAGAATGGCTCCACTGATAATTACAGAGATGCTCTGTCAGAGGAGCTACTCATTGACTGCCTCAGGGACCCCCACTAGAACTGTGCAAAAAGCTTAGCTGCTGCCCTCACAACACCACGGCCTCGCTTGCTAGCAGCAGTAAAAGAGGCCCAGCAAGAAAGCCTTTCTCTTTTCTGCTTTCCAGATTTCACAAGAGTGCCTCCCACAGATAGATCCTAATTTGAATCAAACACCGTTCAATGGGTATGGGTGTGTGTGTGTGTGTGTGCGTGCATGTGTGTGTGGTCGCTCAGTCATGTCTGACTCTTTGCGACCCCATGGACTGTGGCATGCCAGGCTCCTCTGTCCATGGAGTTTTCCAGGCAAGAACACTGGAGTGGGTTGCCATTCCCCTCTCCAGGGGATCTTCCCCACCCAGGGATCAAACCCGGGTCTCCTGCGTTGCAGGTGGACTCTACCAATGAGCCACCAGGGAAGCCCCCAGAGGGAATGTAGGAATTGTAGTTTTTGGCTTAGGAACCTTCCCAAGTTTTAGGAAGACAGAATAAGGGCAGTATGAGAATGGAACCGAAAGTTTCAGCCATACACATAAGTGAAAAGTCCAGTGTCCCTCTAACTAAACGAGGGTGAAGGGTAATTCAGTGTTACTCAGAATAAACTGTCAGTTGTTTCCTCTAGCATTCCCATCAATAAATATAATGTTTAATGAGACTTTCGATCTTCTGTGCTTTTTTTTTCCCCCCTTTCTGTTAACTGATCATATTATGGCCAATGATTGAAATATCCAGAATGCATTTCAATCAATTAAAGGTTATGTTTGAGTTCAATTGATATTTTAATATTTGTGGAGGGTATACAAGATGCCTGGCATTACCTTGGTAACTCTAAAAATGGAAACAGCTTATCACCAAGAGTGACATTACCTAATTCTGAGATCATTTTCAAAGATAATCCTGATACCAATTTATGTCATAACCAAGCGCATATGGAAACTCGCATCAATTTCATTTCTGATTCTTATTGTGTATTCAAGGTCGCCGCTCTGATACATTCGTTCCTTAAGTGTTTATAGCAGCTCAGATCTTGATATGAAAATGTCAGTGATCTCCTCAAGGGTAGAAAGCTAAATATAGCTCCTTGAGCATTGCCCTTACGTTGCTGATTTGTTTCCTGCTTCCTTTTTCCTTCTAAAATGGATGGTGTGATATCAGTAAAAGGCTCGGATAAAGTCAGGACAGTACACACACCAGTGCTGTCTAGATGTTTTTTTGTGTTGTTTGTTGTGAGCTACTGAGGTCTTAAGATGTTTTCAACAGCTGTGGATCATTTGTACTCAAGGCAGAGAATAAAAAAATAAAAACAAGCACAAAGAGACTGGTGAGCTGGGCTGTTAGCTCGAGCATTAAGCATGAACGTGTTCAGGACTAGAAGTTAGAAGGCGCATGATGCTTAAATGTTTTTAGTGTGACAGTTTGGGGCCAGTATTTTTATATGTAAGAGAGCTCCTGCTTGTCATTTATAACGATTCTGAATTTGAAATTCACCTAAATTTTCCTCTTGCTCTTTACATTAGAAATAATTCATTGTGAAGAACTCTGAAAACTGACTTCGTTTTGTTTAAGGCGCAGTGACTCCGTCTGTGCTCCATAAGTATGCTAATGGGACTGTGTCAGAGAGCAGGGAGCATACCCTTTAACGTTATTTTTATTATCACTGATTTATTATTTATCATAGTATTTACTAATATTTACCAATATTAGTAAAATACTTTTAGAGCTTGGCAGTATATAGTTGCCTTTTTAACATATTTTTGTGAAAATGTAAGGTTTGATAAAACTCTGAAGGCACCCTTGGATTGCTTCAACTCCTTCAGAAAGATAACTTCCTTCATAGAAGAATATTCTTTCCTTAAAAACAAACAAAAAAATACAGTCTTGGAGAAGGACCGTTACTTTACTTACCTAACCATCCACTTCAGAAAATTCTCTGGTCAGATATTCGGCATTTGAAAGGTAATGTCTGACCAGTGAAATGTTTGAGTGTGTTTTAAATTACTCCTGATCATAAGTTTCTTTATTGTTCTCAGAGATTATCATTAATGATTGTTAGGTATCTGTAGTGCTTCATTGAATGAGTTTAATTTATCCTGTTGTGATTTCTAGAGAGCTTATAAAATAATTTGTCAGGGCATGAATGTGTGGGGAAATATCAGAGAAGTCTAATTGAGTGTTTTTCTTTATTTGAGACTTTAAAAAATGTCAATAGTGAAGTGTCTTTTAATCCATTTTCTTCTCTGTCCTCTCAGGTGGATCTCCTTACTTAGCAATCAAAATTAATGAAGCCAAAGACTTGCTAGAAGCAACCACCAAACACTGATGGATACTCAGGGACCACTCTGACGGAGAAAAGGGGGACCTTATGAATACAGTCCTGCAGATTAATGTAGACCATGGCCTGCGTGATGTTCATACGTGTGCTGACCACAGTCGTTTCTTCCGTGACCAAGCTATGTAATAATAAAAGATGAGCAGTCTGCCTTTGTATTATCTTTCAAAGGAGCACATGAAAATTCTAGCACTGATCTTTCCCCCTTATTTTCTTCCTCCCTCTGATAGTCATACATTTGAAGTCCCCCCCTCCCCAGCACCTACAACAGTGTAGTTATCAGTAATATGATTGGAATTTGTGAGCAAGAGTGCAGAATTTCTTGCTGCTTATATTTATGCTCGCACTGTCCCTTGTTTCTTCAAAGGAATTTAGCACTCTGCCTATGTGAGATGCTTTAAATGTTTTGAGACGAAACCCTGACTGCCCCCCCAGGAAAGTGATCTGTAGCTTGATGGAATTTACAAAAGGGTGTTCTGTAAAGCAGTGGTTAGGAAAGAACGCTGCTCTCCCAGAGAACCCACGGCTGACGCATGAGAACTTAGGAGAGCTGCTAAAATGATTAAAGGTTTACAGAATGAGCCCTGTGAGGAAAGCCTGGAAGTTGCTGGGAGAAGTCTGAGGGATTCGTATTTAATTATACAGTCTTCTGGTACTGTGTATTTATTCAATTATTCATTCTACAAATATTTATTTACCACCTGTAGCGTGTGAAGCACTGTAGGGGTCCTCAAGAGTTCCAGGTGTGAACCAGGCACGGATCCTGACCCAAAGGAACTTACATTTAGAAGAAAGATAAACCACAGGAGTACTATTAGCGAGTCACAGATGATATGCCAAAGAAGTTCAAAAAAAAGAATATTTTACACTGGGCATCAGGGGATGCTTCATAGAATCAGTAGTGTAGAGCTGGGCTTTCAAAACAGTGAGATATACCATATGATGGGTGAGTCAGCTCTTCTCCTGAGATGAGTCAGAATTAGCAGAAAAAGGGTATATTAGTTCGATTGGAGTGCAGGGTTTCTCCAAAGCAGCGGATGAACACACAATCTGGAAGGGCTGGCCCTGTAATGTACAGTGCATTCAATTTCTTTTTTTTTTTTTTTTTTTTTGCTCAACACAGCCCCTGGTCATCATCACTTTACTATTCTAAAAGGGAGAAAAGAGACAGTCAGAATACCAGCATTATTTTCTTGTACTCCTTTGCACCGATGAGTTCATCCCAGGTTACTGCATTTCATCTATCCTAAAATGCTTTTGTAATAATCTAGATGCATCTTTCATTTTATAACATCCTGTAGTTAGGGAGTTCTCAGCACTGGTGATATTGACTCATTGAGCTGCTAATTCCTCCTGTGGGGTGCTCTCCTGTGTATGGTAGGATGATTAGCAACATCCTTGCCTGCACCTACAAAAGGCCAGGAGCGCCCCCTCCGTTGTGACAACTGAAAATGTGTCTAGATGTTGCCAAATGTTCCTTGGAGGGCAAAATTGCCCCAGGTAGAGAGCCACTGCTCTAAATGTTAACCGTGTTTTCCTTTGGTACATAAAATAATGGATGACCTGACTTAAAATTGATTCTCAGAGTCACTAAAATACGGTTCTTGCTTTAAAATCCCCATGTGTGTCACAGTTTTTTTGTGCTTTAGTATATTTTCCTGTCCACTGCTACCCCTGTACCTTGAATGCCCTCCTGATACCCAGATCTCCACGTGTTCAAAGCCTTGGGATAGTTCAAGGCCAAGCTGAAATGTCTGTCCCTCCTTTTCTGGTGCTTCCAGCAAAAGTAATCTCGTGAATTGTCAGCTCTCAGCAAACAAGGACCGTATCTGTCTTGGTCACTGCTACATTGACACTCAATAAATATTTGTTAAATGCACGAATATATTCCCGTAGCACTTTATTCCTCACGTTTGGTACCTTGTGAAACAACTCTTTGTGTAACGTGACTTATTTCTTCTACAAAAGTACAAGAACCTTTAGAGCAAGAATGTTATCATTTGTCTTTGTAACCTTAAGTGTGGAGCACTTGGGACTTTGTAGACATCATAAAGTTGTAAGTACTAAAAGAAATTTTTTTTGAATACTATGCTTCAAAAAATATTACCACTACTTTTGAAAGTTATGCTATGCAATATTGGGGTACCTGTTAATTGATACCATTTTCTAGTCCACACTGTGTTCATGAAAATTTAAGTCCCCAGCATTATCTTGAAATTTCCTTCATTCTGTTCTCATTTATCTGCTGAGTGTGTGCCCCAAAATCAGACAGATCTGGTTTTAAGTACTATCCTCCTCTCGCATGATCTGGGGCAATTAATCTGCAAGGCTTTAATTGCCTCATCTGTAAAATAGAGAAAATAATAACCCTATCTAAAAAGGTTGTTTTATGGAATAAGTTTGTATAAAGCATTTAGTCGTATAGCAAATGCTCAAGAAATGCAATTATTGCTTCTTTTATCCCCTCTGTGAGAATACCTTGAACTAAGATTTGGTGTATGTTCCAGTAATCACTGATTTTACTCTTGAGTTTGCCGTTTAAGTAATGCATGGTAGAGACAGTTCATCTCCATTCATGAAGCATCAACTGGAACCGTTGGCTTGGAGGTTAACTGGGGGTGTCGGCCTGGAGCCTCTGCACCCCTGTACAGAGGTATCATTGCATCACAGCAGCTGGGGTCTAAGAGACAGGAAGTGGAAGCTTCAAACTCAGCCTGAGTCTGAAAACTAGCCGTTTTGATGGAAAACTCATGGAGCCCCCCAAGATTCAAAAGGAGAAGACATATAGAGAATTATGAAAGAATTAGTGACCATTGAGTGATTATCACTTTAATATGTAAGCAGGTCTGGATTTCTAACCCCCCCCCCTTAATCAAATCAGCTAAGGCTTTGCCTTTATTGCCTTTAAAAAATTCTCCAGTAATATAGAATTTAAGTTCAACCAACTGGTGTAGTTTCAGGTGATACAACTCTTATTTTAGGTAGATATTAATTCAGTAGTAAGTCTCAGAATACTTATAAATGCCAGAATACTTATGAAATTGGCTAAGCAGCTACCCATCCTCAACTCCTTATTATCTGTGGAAAGCTTATTTGAATGGTTACCTATGTTCAGCAAGTATTGCCTTTATATATTTGCTGTTATTGCAGATTCTTCTTAGTTAAGTTCTTTGTTGATGTTGCAGTTTTTGTTTATTCTTACATCTTAGATGCAGTCTGAGAGAGCAGGAAAGACCTTTTGAAAACAAGGCAGTTACTTCCCAGATTCCAGAGAAAGTGTAAGTCAGGCAGATAGTTAACTAAAGGGGGCACAGAATGCCATTTATGGTATGGTTGATGGCGCCAGTCTCCAGCTTGAAGTCAAAAGTAGAAGTTTAATAAGGACAAAAGTGTGTTCATTGTGGGAGACATTGTTTTATTTCATTTTCCAATCATTTCCTTCTTTTGGTTTGAAGTGCATTTTGGTTATTCAGCAAATAGAATATTTACTATATCAGGCAATGAAAATACAAAATTGGCTCATTTTTAAAATGTGTTGGATTCTCAAACAGAAGGAAGAACAGATTCTTAGAGAAGTTTTCTCCCTCCCTCAATGCTTTTGAATTAAGAAATACTAAGACTTGTATGATTGGCTATGTTTGTGATTACCCAGCAGGGTCATAAGAAATAACATACTTTATCCCAAGTATAGAAATCCTCTGGTTGTCATGGGGGACCTTGAAAGAGCTTACAATGATGAATCTGCAACACATTTAGTGATTAGCTTAAGGTAGCTTCATGACATTGTGGGGGAAGATGAATCAGCCAGGCTGTTAATGTCAAAAATACAGTTCCTATGACTCCACCCACTTAGGATGAACTCCAGAGGCTGCAGTGAGAAGTGAAGCACCCAAGGAGGCCAGCTCATTTCTCACAGGGGGAACTGCGCCATCCACAAACACTCTGCACCTCGCCCAGCACCCCCTGAACAAAGGCCTCTGGCAACCAAGAGGGTTTGCTAGCAGCGGAGTAGACGAGACGCGTCCACCAAGCCTCCCTCATGATGGAAAGGCAGCCCAAAGGGCATGTCCTGTTAGCACCAGGTCAGTATCATCCGCTTGTCAAAAACAGGCCATGAAGTATGAGACAGAATCGTACTTAGAGTGGAGTTAGACACATTAGGAGATTAGTTAATAGACTAGCTGGAAAACTTGATTCTCTGGGCTCATTTTTTAGGTGGAATCTTAGTGATCTGGATCACTGCCCACCAGTGAAATTGCTGGACTTGGTAGACAAAGAAAATGTTCCTTCTAATGATTTTTATGAGCTGAGTAGCTATTGTTCCCAGCTGAGTGCTCTTTTCCTTTTTTTATTGTTGCTGAGCAAAGAATTTATAAAAAGCTTTCCCTTTTTTTTTCTTTTTTATTAAAAACCCTGCTCAATTGAAATGGAAGTTCATTAAGTACTGTTCATTTCTCTTCCTGTCATAATAGCCCTACCCCCCTCTGCTGTATTCAGCAGTGCCTGGCAGCACTGGTCAACATTTCAAGTCTGAACAGACTATTATATAGATACAGATATGCAATGTCCAACATCAAGAGGAGGTTTAATTTCACATGGGCAGAACAGGATCACTCAGGCTAGATGTTGACCATAAATTTCAAAGCTTCACCTCAACTTAGAGGGTGGGGGATGCCCGTGGAAAATTAAATCAACAGTCGGAAACTGTTAGGCCAAGCGGCCTGCCTACATTGTCTCTCTCCGTTTTCACAGCACCTTTTAAGAGATAGGTACTTTTTATTGTCCCCATTTTAGAGATGAAGAAACAAAGGCTCAGAGGCGTTTGAGAGCTTGCCAAGAATCCATAGCTGGTAAGTGGTAAGACTGGGATCCAAGTCCCGTTTGGCTTGACTCTGAAGCACCTGTGATGTTCAGCTACTCGGTCGTGTCCTACTCTGCAGCCTCATGAACTGCAGCTCACCAGGCTTCCCTGTCCTTTACTATCTCCCTGAGTTTGTTCAAGCTCACATGTGTTGAGCAGTGATGCCCTCCAACCATCTCATCCTCTGTCGCCCCCTTCTCCTGCCCTCAGTCTTTCCCAACATCAGGGTCTTTTCCTTTTTCTTTGCATCAGGGGGCCAAAATATTGGAGCTTCAGCTGCAGCATCAGTCCTTCCAGTGAATATTCAGAGTTGATTTCCTTTTGGGTGGACTGGTTTGATCTTGCTGTCCAAGGGTTCATTGCACTAATTGTAGGTATGTGGGAATCATGGTAGAAGGAAGGGCCTTAAGAAGCTCTTGGCTCATTTTTTGATGAGCCAAGTTTGGGAAATAGGTTTATGGATGGATCCAGCATCACTTGGCATGAGCAGGGAGTAGTTAATGGCCTTCATTCTGGCCGGGAAGCTTGTGGTATCCATCCAGCTGCTCACAGCAAAAGTTCAGTTGTAGAGTTTAGCAGTGTATGCTTCTCTAACTTACAGTGGGGCTGGAGGGAACTTCGTTGAGATTTTATTTGAAACATTCACAGGCAAAAGCTTTCAAGGAGAATGTCTAGAGCAAGGTTCAGAAAACAGCTTATGAAAGTGAAACAGCAGACCTTGGGGAGAGAAGAGAAATGAAGAAATTGCTCAATATAGGACAGGTGAGAATAAGAAGCCTGCATTTATTGAAAGACGTAGAGAGGCAATGAAAAAAGGTTAAAAAGAGGCAGGTGAACTAAAAAGAAATAACTTACAGCTTGAAAGGGAATTTGAGTGCTTGGTAGGACTTTTCAAAATTACTTTCCTGTATTCCCAAGTATGGACTGGGTTATTGGTTCATGCCATGCTTTTATGCCAAATTCCAAAATTACACTTTGCACAAAGAATTGAGTTGACTCATAGAACTTGAGTCATCAATCTGACTGAGTCTTTAAGGTTGTCACTTAACTTTCTATCCTTTCCTGCTCTAATCAAACGGTGAAAAAGTTTAATTTCTAGAGATTTCTACCACCTCACGACTATAATACTCACAGCAGATTTGTGAGTTCCATGAACATAGGTATTCCTACATTAAAAAAAATAAGAGCATTCCAAAGCCAACTCATCGTCCTTATCTACTCTTGGATTATCATTGCCTTTGTTCTTTCATTCTATGAATGTGGATTACCAACAGTTGACTTTAAAACTGTTTATATTTTGGCTTCCATGCCTCTGGAGTAGGATGAAAATATCTAATATTTTTTTTCCTGTGGTGAGCTGTCAGACTCTATTTGCACAGTCTGCATCTCCCATCTGGCCTGGGATGTTGGATGGCAGTGTTCAGAAAGAGCAGTGTGTACATACAGAAATGCAACCTTCTCTCATTGACCCCCTCGGAGCTGATTTATGCTTTGTCCTCAGCTCGGTACTTAGCTATTCAGTTTGCATTCCATTTCGCTGCATTTTGTACTCATATACTGCATTTTTGTTGGCTTTTTTTCCTCTTTGTAAGCAGATTTTTTTAAATCCAATATATGAAAGTAAATTAATAATAAATACTCCTATGTTTGCTTTTTTAAAATTGTAAAGAATAAACTGTAAGATACTTTCATCTATTTTGCTTTCTGAATACAATCAATTAAATCTGACTTGCTAAAATTGAATTTATACTCAATTTTTCTGTTATACAACTCTTGAAGAAAAGACACTGACCTATGTGTTATGTAACTTCATCTGCCCTGTGAGCCCGCGTACAGACCCTGCTCTAGTTTTTTTTTCAGCCCTCCCTGCTGTAGGAGATGCTGGGTCCCATCGTCTCTCAGGACACAGTATTGATGGGTTCACTTCTAAAGGCAGCTATCAGAAACCAAAGTCAGAGATGTGTGGATTCTCTCAGAAGCCATGAATGAAACTTGGGTTTTCACCTCTCATACCAAAACAGGCAAGGGAAAACACAGAAATCAGCCCAACGGTACTTTAAAACTAATTTTAGTATTTATCTCATAAGGCAAATGGGCTTCCCTCGTGGTTTCTGCTTGCTTGCTTGTTTTTTTGTCTGAGGTATCCTCATGTCGGGCACTTCCCAGGGTGCAGCGGTAAAGAATCCACCTGCCAAGGCAGGAGATACAAGAGACATGGGTTCCATCCCTGAGTCAGGAAGATCCCCTGGAGAAGGGCGTGGCAGCCCACGCCAGTATTCTTGCCTGGAGAATCCCAGTGGATAGAGGAGCCTGGTGGGCTACAGTCCATGGGGTCACAGTCAGACACAACTGAACACACGGCAGACACAGCACATCCTCATGTCAGCCTTTGGCCTGCAGCACTTTGGACTGCATAAAGAACTGTAAACATAGGCATTGGTAATAGAAATGCTGACACAACCCAACTGTCACCCCTGGAATATGTTACTGAATATGTCTGCACACATGCTGGGATCCCATACTTGATGTAAGTGGAGGATAAGGTTGTTTCCAACATCTAACAGGGAGAGTCCAGATGGATGTGCCCTCTATTTCTTCTCTCCCTCCCTTTCATCATCTGCCTCCCCACCCCAACACACACACACACACACACACACACACACACCACCAAGGCCAGCTAGACCTCTGGAGTGTGGTGTCATCACTTAACACACACCCCTGGGAGAGTCTTACATTGTCGTGAGACGCGGTCCTGAGACGTGTTTTCAAACCAGTGGAGGAAAGCGGATGGACTGCGCTGGGCCAACATAATGTGAAGAGAGTGCTTGCCGTCAAATGCAACCTTGGATCCTGTCTTATCAGGGGAGGAATATGTTTTCACAGCAGTCTGTGATTTAAGCACAATATGCAGAATCAGTGAGCATGTTATATTTGACTGTGCTGATGGGATTTATTTATGGAACATCAGTTTCCTGTACAGACATAATTGAGTACATAGTACCATGATATGAGAACTGTAAGCGTACTGAGGGTGTGTGGGATATTTGACATTAAGAAATGTTAACAATGAGGAAAATCAGAGAAAACCTGAAAATATGCAAATAATGAAATTATTCATTTGAATTTTTGCTCAAGATATATGTGAAGCAGCCACGTCCTCCATATTCTCTGTGGAAATACGAAACAAATTAGTTCTTAATGTGTCACCATCTTCCTTTTGGATTGATTTTCTTTAACAGAGCAATAATGCCTCAAGGATGGTTCCCAGGGTCTGGCATGTGGTTGGAGAATGTGCTGTTGGTTACAGCTTCTCCTCTTAGGGCTCCCAGTGGTGTAGGTCTGATGGCCTCTTGTATTTCTTTTTTTTTAAGTCTTTATTAAGTTTGTTACAATATTGCTTATGTTTTTGCTTTTTTGGCCCTGAGCCATGTGGGATCTTAGCTTCCCAAGCAGGGATCAAGCCTGCACCCAGTGCATTGGAAGGCAAAGTCTTAACCACTGGGCCACCAGGGAAGTCCTCCCTTTTGTATTTCTTAACATCAAGGGAGTAGCGTGTTTTGCTCCCATAGCCTGGCTGACAGGCTTCTTTCCCGGGGAAAGAAGAGCAGTTGGGCTAAACTGGCTGGATATATCTGGAGCCATGAATACCTCGTTAGCGGAGGTCAGCAGGTCAGGTGGTAATTGCTCAGAGCCCCATTCAGGGCCAGCGATGGAATTACCATAGTATAAATTGGCTTCAGGGGACAAATCGATCAACCGAAAGAGGTTTAACGATTTTTAGTGTTCAGTTACAATAAGGGTTCGACTTTCTGGATGCAGTGAAGGGATGTGTGGCAGTTGACTCTGCTTAATTTTAGGCTGTGTGTCCCCCACCTGACCCCCAGCAGCACCATTTCTCGTTGCCAAGCCTGCCTCAGCCTGAGACAGCTCTTGGTCTTTGCGTCTGGGAGTTCCACATCCACAATGGCAGCCAGTGTCCCTCCCTCCCCTAATGAGCCCATCGGCTTTGTCCTCTCCTACTCGTGGCCTTTTTTCTTTTTCACTCTTGCACCAGTTACGCCTCAGGACCCTTGCCGCCTCGGGGTGCCCGGGTGGCATTCCTCCTGGTCCGTTCATGAGCCCAGCCTGCCTCGCCTGCTTTCTCCTGGAAGACCTCCTGCCCGTCTGCCCATGGAGGGAGGTGGTGAGACTAATGAGAAAGGGATGAGAACCGAGGAGGAGAAATGCAGTGACTCTTCAGGACTCCTTGGAGAGACGTGTTTGCTCAAGGCATTAGTAATATTTTTGCAGGGAATAGCAGCATTGATTTTTCACCCACGAACCATTCTGCCTTTGCACAGAGTCACCAGAGCGTTGAACCTTTCTCTTTTGTAAATGGGCAAGGTGCCTCACCCATGGCCTAATAGCATGGACTTTGAGGCTGGTATTTTTTAATTTCCATCTCCAGGCATGAATCTTTGCTCCATTTTGCAGGTGGCTGGGAGCTCTTCTATTCACCAAAATCTGTCTTGGGTAACACCGCATTATTCTAAGCTTTCTGTCTGGAGCTCGGTGTATGAGTTCGCTGATGTTAAGCTCGGGCTCTGCTGTGCATAGAATGCTCTGCATGCGTTCCAGGCTGCAGAGCGACCATGCTGATGAGTTTAAAATTTCCCTTTGCAGCCCAGCCAATCAGGTGTCCAGCCAAACCCTGATGCCAATTAGTGTGTGTCGCAGAGCCAGCTGTGGAGCTGCCAGGTAACAGCTGCAAGCCAGCTGCACTGCTCTAGTGGGATCTGCAGCACGTCGGGCTCTGTGCGAAGATGTCTTGTTTTCACTTGACGGGGAGTCGTCGGTGGTCTGGCTCTCCACCCACTCCGTTAGGCAGACACACCCACGCGTGTTACCAATTTGATCCGAGTTCAGAGGACCGTACCTGGTGTTGCTCTTCCTGCTGCTAATATTTATGGTGCTGCCTCCTGGGAAACTGCATTCACCCATCCAGACTGCTTTCCGAGGGGCAAGGACAACAACTCTTTGTTATTATCAGGGCATTTTCTGATAATACTGCATGCCTAACCTAAATTACCCCATCAAGATTTTTTTGAGAATCTTGCACTCTCTTCTTTAAAAATATATTTAAAGGTGGCAATTTTTTCTCAAAGAACACCTGAATTCCTGTTATCTGGGGGCTGGAGACATGGGTTCTGGTCCTATAGCTCTGCAGCTAATGAGCTGTGTTGCCTGGGCAAGACAAAGCCTTTTCTGAGGCCCTTTGAATTCGCTGTTGTCTGAGGAGCACAGAATATGTAGAAGCAGCGCAGAGACCTACGTGTAAATCCCTGATCCACATTTTGTTAGCAGAGTGACCTGGTGGAAGTTTTGTAGCCTCTCTTTTGGTTTCCTGACCCATAAAATGGGTATAATATGTACTTAAGAGTTATTTGGGGAGTTTAACGATTTCATAGACAGTGACACACCAACCTAGTGTCTACACGGTAGCTTTTCCCAAAATGTCCATTTTTCTTTGTCCTTTCTCTTTGGCTTTGCTGTTTTTTTTATTTCAAGACGTTACAACAACAATAAATGGATTTCTTTTTTAATTTGGCTGTGTCGGATCTTAATTATGGCACTCAGGATCTTTGTTGCATATGTGGGATCTTTTGTTGCGGCACAGAGACTCTAGCTGGTGTTACATGGGCTGCAGTAGTTTCAGTAGGTGAGCTCTCAAGTTGAGGCACATGGGCTCCAGAGCGGGGCTCAATAGTGCGGCAGTGGTGCGGGCTCAGTTCCTCTGCTACGTGCAGGATCTTAGCTCCCATACTAGGGATCCAACCTGCGTCCCCTGCATTGCAAGGCCGATTCATAACCAGTGGACCACCAAGGAAGTCCCTAAATGAAAATTTTTTTTTTAAAAGAATGATTAACAAATTACCAATGCAGTTGGCCACTGAAAAAATGAGGGTCTTTGACACCAATTCCCATCCACCACCCCACCTCCAGCGGAAAATCCTTGTACAACTTCATAGTCAGCACTCTGTCAGTGGTTCTGCATTTCTGAATTCAATCAACTGCAGATCACATAGCACTGTACTTACTATTGAAAAATTCCATGTACAGTCGATCCATGCAGTTCAAACCCATGTTGTTCAAAGGTCAGCTGTAATTCCAACATCCTGATATCAACTGTTTTCACTTTTTCCTGAGGCTCTTCCAGTACATCTTAATATAGAGCCTTAGGAATTTGCCTGAGGAGAAATATGCAGAAATAGTACAGGAGATGCCTATGGAGAAGTATATAGATCTCTCAATTGGAAATAAAAAAATTATACCATTTTATAATGAGATTATAATGAAAATTGCTTTACTAAAATAAATGATTATCAATACTGAGAAATAGCTGAAAAATCAATCCCAAGATAATTTAGCGAAGAAAAGAAACAGTCCTTTGACCACGTTTATGGCAAAGCAAAGTACAATGCTGATGTGGGAGATAGATGGGCACCTGGACTGTGCAGCTGCTGTTTGTCAAGAGGAGCAAAGCTGAAGATCTGGTTTACAGCCAGACAAGAACAATGCCTATTTCCTTTCCTCCATTGATATGGAGGGAGTAACTAACATGGAGGAGTTTGTTGCAGCAAAAACAGAAATGAGTGAACAGGCTTTGGCACATAACAGCCAAAAAGGCCTACAAGAGTTATGCAATCTTGGTTGTTCTTTAGCTGTTACTAACAAACACTTGCAGCTGGACTTGTCCTTCACAAAGCTGATTACTCTCTGACCCATATAGATGACACTCTGCACCAGGCACTCTTTTCCCCTACACTGTCTTGTGGCATTCTGCATTTCCAAAAGAAGGTCATGGGCTCCTAACTTCAGGGACACAAGATCCAGTTGCTGATTCATCTGATGCCAGCTGTGGCCATTTTGAAACTTTGCAGGAGAAAACAAGTGCTAGACCTTCAGTAGGACATAAAGCCTCTCCCTATTCCCAAGAAAGAGGGGGCACAGTTCTTGAGGCACTGGCCCACTGTGTTTGCCTTTGCCTGGCAAAAATAATAAAGCCACTCTCTCTCTTTCCTCCAAACTCTGTCTCTGTATTTCTGTTTGGCACTTGTGGACAGGGAGCCAAGATTTTGGCAACAATACTAATAGCTGTCAGTTACTGGCCTGATAGTTGTGCCAAACATTTTCTATATTCAGTATCTCTTCAGTCCTTACAGCAACCCGGAGCTAGATATTTTTATCCCCATTTCATCCAGGAAGAGGGCACTCAAGAGCTTAAGCACCTTTCTCAGCATTTTAACCTTGAAATTGGATCTCTTTCTTCTTACCCTGCTGCCTCCCAGGGCACATGCCCAGCTGAGCCCAAAAGTTGCCCTTAAAATTCTTAGCCTGAGTTCCCAAAACCTTCCGTCCTGGCCAGAACTTGGATGGGGGAAATTTTATTAAGTCTCCTCAGGGTGGTCATTCATTCCAACCTGATCACAGTCCAAGGACCTGCCTCACCTCTCAGGACATTAGTCACTTGTCATGTTGCATTTAGGACACCAGAGGACGCATCCAATGAAATGAACAGGAGGCATGGTGACAAATTGACTTCAAGAGCTGGCGCTGGGACCAGGAAAGACCTTATAGATCTTCAGGCATGTTTGATGGATTCCCAGATCCACAGTATTTTTTAAGCCTGTATCACAGCAAAGAGGATAAACACTGTGTGTTAAAGGAGGACAGCATCAGGTCTGGGGGCAAGAGAGAATGTTACCGTTTGATGGCCCCTCAGTGGGAAACAGCAAGATTCTAAGAAGTCGGACTTCCCTCCGTATTTCACTCCACCCCGACCCTGCCACTTTGCTCTGCTGATGGGAACATCACGTGGGCAGAGTCAAAAGCTCTCCTGAAGCCTCTCGAAGGCCGCATCTATTGTCGTTTCCTTATCGGTGTGCCCTTTCATCCTATCAAACAAGGATATTAAATTGGCTTCTGGCACCACTGGCTCTCCAGAAAACTCCTTTGGCTGCTCAATCTACCAAAGAGGGCAGATTTATTTGGGTGTTTCCTTTGGGAGTTAGTGGAAATAAAAGAAAAAAAGCCACCCGCAGGTGGTGGAAGGCATGAGCTGCTGTGCCAGACCTCTGTCAAGAGGATGGCGGCCAAATGGGCAGATGGGAACCACGCAGGGCCAGCGGAGAGCCTCTGCGTTTGGCCTTGGAGTCCTGTCCCACTCCGCTCTGGGAAATAGGAAAGCTGTGGAAGACAAGAACATGAGTCAGAGAAACCATCCAGAAGCCTGTGTGTGAAAAGCTCACCCCCAGCTTGCACCAGCGATTGTTGAGAAGAGCTGAAAACCAGAATTCAACACTGGTTTTTCTCATGCGGCCTGAGAGACTCTCCCTTGCTTTTTCCTTTTTGCAAGTAAATGTCTACCTCTCCAGGGCCTTCCCGGTGGCTCAGCAGTAAAGAATCCACCAGGCGGTGCAGGAGACGGAAGGGACGTGGGTTCCATCCCTGGGTCAGGAAGATCCCCTGGAGAGGGAAATGGCAATCCACTCCAGTGTTCTTGCCTGAGAAATCCCATGGACAGAGGAGCCTGGAGGGCTACAGTTCGTGGGGTCAAAGAAGAGCTGAGCGGCTAAACAACGGTAAATGTACCTCTCCATCCTTCTAAGGGCACCCCCTTTTGGGGGCTTTCCCAGCACTGCCTCCCCTCTGGCTTTGCAGGCAGAGCCCGCTGACCCTTCTTCATTCATCCTTAGCACAGTGAGATGACCTCTTGGCGCAACTGTGTGGGTGCATATTATTATATGTATTTGTATTTTGACATATTCCAAAAAGGAGATACTGTCGATTACAAATGTATAATTAAAATGTAAAATCATTTACTTTAGATGACAAAATCAAAGGAAAATAGCGATTAGACAGGTAAGAAAAAACAAAGAATGAAGTTTGTGCATAAATTCCATGCTGTGCGTTCTTCTACTCAGGTTTCAGGTGGGCTATTGCGTCTACCCTAAGCTTTCCGGCAGCCAGCTCAGCTCTGTTGAGGGGTTGCGAACAATGTCCTCAACAGTATCTTTAGAAAAGACATCATACACTGCACAGGGCTGTGTCATATAGCATCCTTTCCTGTTCAGTCATGGCATCACACTTGAGTGCCCTTTGGAGAAAGTACTTCTGCAGGGCGGACAGTACAGTGTTGGCTTGGTTGGATTCACAGATGGGCTTCACTGAATCAGGGTAACTGCAGATCTTGCTGACTTCAGTGGAGATCTGGATACGTGTGGTAGTGGCGCATGGTGTTTGTGAAGGAATATTTATTTATTTTCATCACTGAGCATCTGGGCCTCTTCTTAACTTGGTGGACTTCCCTGACCTAAGGTGGATCCTGCCTCCCATTGTGGAAACTGAAAGTGGCAACCACTTGCTTCGCCAGACCCCTTTGTAGCCAGAAGATGGGCAAACGACCCAGCCTCCACCAGCCTGCCCCAAGTGAGGGCGCTGCCAGCGGTGAACTTTCTGAGCGCAGCACTGGCACCCTGGTCTGTGCTATCTTGTCGTTAATGTCAGAAGTATCAGTACCGGAGGCTCTGACCACCCCCCTACCCCCTTCCCTACCCCCGCCCCTCCAAGCCCACCCAAGCCACGGTGCTTGCTGCAGGGTGCTGAACCTGGCTCTTCTGCCTTCTCCATGATTCTGTGCTCCCGTCAGTATCCCTGTAATGAGTTCCCTTTCTGCTTAGATCAGCCTGAGTTGGTTCCAGTTGTTAAAGAAAGAACCTGCTTGACATACAGAGCTCTTCTGCTCTGCCTCCCACCACCTACACACAGAGGGAAGGGATGTCAAACCGCTGCGAAAACCAGGCCTGCATAAGCGCGTAAGGACACAGTCCAGGTCTGTCCACGGAGAGTGACGGAGGCACAGCTAGGAAAATGGGGCAAAGGGAGACCATTCTAGTGCTGGCCTCCAGGAGTCTCAAAGCCTGGAAATATGCCGTCCAATACGGTAGGCAGTGGCCACATGCGGCCGTTTAAATAGAAACTGAAGTTATATGCAATTAAATTAAAATTTGTTATTGTTGTTCAGTTGCTAAGTAGTGTCTGACTCTTTGAGGCCCCCCTGGACTGCAGCACACCAGGCTTCCCTGTCCTCCAGTATCTCCCAGAGTTTGTTGAAACTCATGTCCACTGAGTCAGTGATGCTCTCTAACCATCTCATCCTCTGTTGTCCCCTTCTCCTCCTGCCCTCAATCTTTCCCAGCATCAGCATCTTTTCTAATGAGTCAGCTCTTTGCATCAGATGGCCAAGGTATTACGGCTTCAGCTTCAGCAACAGTGCTTCCAGTGAATATTCAGGGCTGATTTCCTTTAGGATGGACTGGTTAGATCTCCTTGCAGTCCAAGGGACTCTCAAGAGTTTTCTCCAACACCATGAGTCAAAATCATCAATTCTTTGGTGCTCAACTTTCTTTATGGTCCAGCTCTCACATCCATATATGACTACTGGAAAACCCCATAGCTTTGACTATGCAGACCTTTGTCAGCAAAGCAGTGTCTCTGCTTTTTAATACACTGTGTAGGTTTGTCATAGCATTTCTTCCCAAGGAGCAAGCATCTTTTAATTTCATGGTTGCAGTCACCATCTGCAGTGATTTTGGAGCCCAAGAAAATAAAATATGTCACTGTTTCCAATTTTTCCCCATCTATTTGCCATGAAGTGATGGGACCATTTGCCATGGTCTTATTTTTCAATGTTAAGTTTCAAGCTAGCTTTTTCACTCTCCTTTCACACTCATCAAGAGACTCTTTAGTTGCTCTTCACTTTCTGCCATTAGAGTCGTGTTATCTGCATATCTGAGGTTGTTGATATTTCTCCCAGCAATCTTGATTCCATCTTGCACTTCACCCATCCCGGCATTTCTCATGACGTACTCTGCATATAGATTAAATAAGCAGGGTCACAATATACAGCCTTGACGTACTCCTTTCCCAATTGTGAACCAGTCTGTTGTTCCATGTCCGGTTCCAACTGTTGCTTCACATACAGGTTTCTCAGAAGACAGGTAAGGTGATCTGGTAATCCCATCTCTTTCAGAGCTTTCCATAGTTTACTGTGACCCACACAGGTGCACTACCCACATATCAAATGTTCAATAGCCAAATTCACCTCGTGGCTACCATTTCATACAGCAAAGACATAGAACATTTTCATCATTAGAGAAAGTTCCATTGAGCCACGCTGGCTGAGAACCTTGAAATTCCAGGCTGAGTGGCAAAAATACTGCCTTCTTTGGTCACACCTGACCTTTCTGGTGGCTGATGGTCAGAGTATGAAGGCCATGGAGCAGCAGTCATACGCTTCTCCATCCTGATGGACCTCAAATCCACAGCAGCTGGCAGGACCAGGAAGCCCTGGGTGTGCCCTGTGAGAAACCTCAGCGACACGGGCAGCCCCCTTTACTCTCCTGTGTCTTCATTTTGTGGCCCTGTATACTTTTTTAGGTTGACTCAGGGGAAACAAAAGTAAGGCTTTTGTGTCTAGTGTTTGCATCTAGTCCTCCCCTTGTATCTAGTCCTCGCCATCATCCTCATCTTTCTGGGACCTGGACCACGCTCTGCAGCCCAGGCCAGTACAGAGTCTGCCTAAGGGATGCAGGGCTTGTGTCAGCGGCAGGGGCGATGTGCTCACCCAGGACCTGGCATGGTGCTCGGCGTACTGGAAGCACCCAGCAAAACTCACTAGGTGGACCTGGATCTAAAGCAAACTCCAGGGGACCTGATGTAGGACAGTCAGATTATTTTCATGCCAGATATCTTTCACCCAAGGGGTGAAGGAGACACTGATGATGATCATATGATGGTGCAGGTGTGGAAAAAATGGGACTAAAGTATATAAGCTCATTATAACTGGAATTATGCAAAATAGGGTACATATGTTTTTGCTATGGGAATGTTTTTCTTTTAAAATTCCGTAAATATTGTTATAGATATCAGAGGGGTTAAGAATGTTCAGGTAGAGGTGATTCCGTCTGTGAAACAGCAGTACTAGTACCTACTCATGGATATAGTAGGGGTTTCCCTGATGGCTCAGCTGGTAAAGAATCTGCCTGCAATGCGGGAGACCTGGGTTCCATCCCTGGGTTGGGAAGACCCCCTGGAGAAGGGAAAGGCTACCCACTCAAGTATTCTGGCCTGGAGAATTCCATGGACTGTATAGGCCACGGGGTCGCAAAGAGGTGGACACGACTGAGCGACTTTCACTTTCCACTATCCACTCTGGTGGCTCAGCTGGTAAAGAATCTGCCTGTGGTGCGGGAGACCCAGGTGCAATCCCTGGGTAGGGAAGATCCCCTAGAGGAGCAATGGCAATCCACTCCTGTATTCTTGCCTGGAAGATGCCGTGGACTGAGGAGCCTGGCCAGCTATGGTCCATAGGGTTGCAGAGTCAGACACGGCTGAGCAACTAACACTTTCACTTTTCACAGATTGTATAAGGACTAAGTGAGATAATGCAAGAAAAACCTTTAGGATGGTCTTTGGCACCTAAATAGGGGCTTCCCTGGTAGCTCAGCTGGTAAAAAATCCTCCTGCAATGCAGGAGACCTGGGTTTGTTCCCTGGGTTGGGAAGATCCTCTGGAGAAGGGATAGGCTACGCACTCTAGTATGCTGGCCTGGAGAATTCCATGGAATGTGTATAGTCCATGGGGTTGCAAAGAGTTGGGCACGACTGAGCAACTTTCACTTTCACTTCACTTTGGCACCTAAATATTAGGTATGAAGTGGCAATTACTGTTATTTTTGGCCCTGGAAATCTGCAGGATAATAAAAGATCAGGGACCCTGGGCATCCCTTCATGTTGTGGCTTCAGTCTCCCTTCCTGTGGGGCAGGGAAGGGAAGGCTCTGGACCTGGGGACCCATCTGGCACCTGAGAGCCCCCAGCCTTCTACCCACAGGGAGCTGTAATAAGCCTCCACTGCATGTTCCCTGCCTGAGGATGCTGCCAACCTTCTCAGGCTTTTTTAGGCTTCTCGGCTTTAAGCCATAGGGGTTTGGAGGGATTAAAAAAAAAAAAAAAAAAAGAATTCCAGGCTTGTCATCTTTGCCCTTTGCAGCAATTTTACCCAAAACAGAGACACCCTCCAGCTGTCTTTCTGTGGCTCCCCCTCCTTCCTTCTGGTGAGTCCTGCAGCTAAGAACCAGGGCCTCTCTCAGTTTCCTGGGAAAACCCGAAGGGCTGCTTTTTCTCCATTCCCCGCTCTCTCTGTAGGTCTCTGTCTCTCTGTGCATGTATTTCTGTCCTTCCCTTATCCCTCGTCTTGGGCTCTCTGTGTCCCTAGAATCCTCTCTGCCCCTCCAGGGGCCGTGGTCTGGAGTGCAGCCACCGCTAAGGACCATGCCCCCAGGCCTCCACCGCAGTGTCACCAGATTTGGCTGGTGACGTAGGGCGGGGCCCCCCAGCAGTAAATGGATTCTTTGATCCTGGGCCCAAGATAGAACTGCATCTCCCTTCTACCAGCCCTTTTCCCTAAAGAGCAAATACAGTATACAGGGTCCTGCCTGGAAAAACTGGTGGTGAGGAAGTCACCTGGCAAGTCTTGCAAGACAAACTTTGGAATAGCCAGGGTAATGAAATAAAATCTCAGCAGCTGTCTAAAAGATGCAGTCTGCTTTTAAGCACGCAAAATAACTAAGAATAAAATGATTATAATGAAAGCACTGCACTTTATCTGAACCCACTCATTATCCTTTTTTTGGTATACATTCTTCCCCTCTGTGTTTCTCGGGATAACCTTTGTATAGTAGGGGAGGTTGTACTATGATTGTCTCCATTTTTTTTTTTAATGTATTTATTTTGGCTGTGCTGGGTCTTCATGGCTTTTCTCTAGTTGCAGCAAGTGGTGGCTGCTCCCTCATTGCGATGCATGGGCTTCCGGTGGCAGTGGCTTCTTGTTGCAGAGGCTTCAGTCGTTGCTGCTCCTGGGGTCTGGAGCACAGGCTCAGCAGTTGTCGCTCACAGGCTTACTTGCTCCAAGGTATGTGGGATTTTCCCGGATCAGGGATGGAACCTGTGTCTCCCGCATTGGCAGGTGGCCAGCAGGGCAGCCCTATTAGCTCCATCTTTAAAAGTGGGAACTGGGGCTCAGAGAGCCATCGTGATTGGCACTCTGTCGCAGACTTGGTTTTACTGCCCCAGGACCCAGATTCTCATCTACTAGGGGTGGGTTTTCAGCCCCTGTCAACTCTAGGACTCTACAGTTACTGCCAGAAATTCCAAGCCATGCAGCCCAAGCTTGCCTAAGAGAATCTGTGTGGCTTTGATGCATGTGGTGCCCTCTATAAATCACAGTCACCATGAGATGCTCCTGGGGACTCTGGGCTGAAGGGCCATTCAGAGCTCTAATCACATTCTGGGTCTTAGTCTACCGCCGGTGAGTCTTAGAGCAGAGCACCGAGGGCTGAAACCGTAAACCCTGGTGACAGAAGGAGCTCTCTGAGGTCTCGGTGGAATAAATGACTCCACCGGTTGGCTTTCTCTAAAAGCAGTGAAACGCAATTCCTGCTGTGATACTGGGATAAACAAAATGTAATCTACAGCATTGTCCTAGCTCATCCAAATCGTGTCTTCCTTTTTCATGTAAGTAATTGAAAAAAAATTGCAGAGAGCTTCAGGAGCGTTATCTTATTTGGATCCGATTTTAAGCAGAACGCCGAACATTTCATACTGAAGGCAACTGCAGTGTTGCTGTAAACGCCGGTGAACTTCAAGGTGAAGGAGCTCCCATGTACAATCTCAAATGCAAATGTTTAAAGCTACTTGACAATTTTCTGCTTGCAGCTGCCCATTTTATCTCTTGCGAAACTAGTAATGATACAAGCAGTTGATTATGGTTTACAATAGCAATAAACCTCTCACAATTGGTTGTTTCCAAAATAAATAGCCATTCTGTTAAATGTTAAATAACAAGTCATAAACGGTTGAAAACAACCAATTTCTTGTGGATTATTGCCTGAATAAATTTCAACAGGAATGGCAGATCATTAAGCTGTAAACGCCACAGATCAAAATCCTTGAAAGTTTTTCAAAAAATCAGTCAATCAAGGAATCCATCAAGAACTCCCATTTTACAGACCAAATCACACCACACATTCCAGCGTTCTCTTCGGAGCTTTTCCTTTGCTGGCCATGGTTAGCTCTGCGGCTGCTGCTGCTGCTAAGTCGCTTCAGTCGTGTCTGACTCTGTACGAACCCATAGACGGCAGCCCACCAGGCTCCCCCGTCCCTGGGATTCTCCAGGCAAGAACACTGGAGTGGGTTGCCATTTCCTCCTCCAATGCATGAAAGTGAAAAGCGAGAGTGAAGTCGCTCAGTCGTGTCCGACCCTTCGCAACCCCATGGACTGCAGCCCACCAGGCTCCTCTATCCATGGGATTTTCCAGGCAAGAGTACTGGAGTGGGGTGCCATTTCCTTCTCTGCATGGTTAGCTCTATACCTAGCCTGGTAGTTAAACTTGCCCATTCTGAGAGCATGCAGTTTCACTCAGCTGCATTCTATAAGCCCTGCATTTAAAGTCTACGATATTCCAATTGAGAAAACACAGACCTGTCCACTAAGTTAAACATTTGAGTCAAAGCTCAGTGGCAAATATATTCAAACCGCAACTCTAATACAGGCTGTTCTTGCAAGAAGAGCCAACTTCATCCGGGTGATTGACAGAAGATTCCTCACCATAGCAACCAGGGTTCTCTCTCTAGAATAACAACATTAACCTCTTTCATAACCAGTTTTTCATCCGTAAGTTTAAGAGCCAGTTGCATGCATCTTCTGTGATCCTTTGTTTCTATTTTTGAATGAACAGTTTGAACTTAGATAAAAATAAAACAAGATGTAGGGAAACCAAATTAATTTCTCATTCCTCCTGAAAAAAAGCATTATAATGGGTCTTGTAGGCAGAAGAGTTAAAGGGCAGGAAGAGTCCCTGTGTCTTCTGAGCACAGGGTGATGGCAGAGAGATTTCTATTCGTCTGCTGCCTCTGTTAGAACCCTACAGCATTGATTTGGTTTGTGCTGTCATGGGACCAGTGTATAGAATTTTTTTTTTTCAGATTTTATTCCTGCTTCATTATTTGAGGGGTTTCCCTGGTGACTTGGCTGGAAGAGACCCTACCTGCAATGTGAGAGACCCTACCTGCAATGTGGGAGACCCAGGTTTAGTTCCTGGGTTGGGAAGATCCCCTGGAGAAGGCAACATCAATCCACTTCAGTATCCTTGCCTGGAGAATTCCATGGACAGAGGAGCCTGGCAGGCTACAATCCATGGAGTTGCAAAGAGTTGAACACAACACTTTCACTTTAACAATTCATTATTTGAGCTCATAATCCCTAATAACACACACACACACACACCATACAGACACACCCCTACTTAGGTGTGATCCAGTGCAAAGCAATAAATGGTCTGTAGAAAATGGTAGGAAAATATATATTCTCTCTGGAAAAACATGCATATTCCATCATCCTTTTGAAATTGCTAAATAGATCTGGAATCACCTCCTCTGTCTTATATCTAATCTTCTGGAGAACCATGGACATCAGTGACTTGCTATGTCACTGGAGTATCTCACCAGCCCCTCACGGGGATGCTGTGATAGCGTTCTGAACTGGATTCTTTTTTTTTTTTCTTTTAATATTTATTTATTTGGCTGCTCCAGGTCTTAGCTGTGGATTGTGGGCCCTTTAGTTGCAGCATGTGGGATCTAGTTCCCCTACCAGGGACTGAACCTGGGTCCCCTGCACTGGGGGCACAGTCTTAGCCACTGGACTCCCAGAGAAATCCCTGGACTGGACTTCTAGTCAGAGACTTTGGTGAAAATCATGGCACTCAAGCCTCGGGGAACATGGAGGCTGTGATGAGCAGAGACAGACCACAGCCCTAGATGGGCCACTGCCAAATTCTCCTCATCTCTTGTCCCAGCTGGGATCCATTTCCCAGTGGAGCCACCGCGATTGCAATTACTCCCTTGAGAGGCTGAGTGGTCTTTCTACACACTTGTGTATCACTCAGAGCCACAGTGTTGAAACCAGGACCTCACTGGAACCCTGGAGACCTTTGGTCCTCTGCTGAGGAGCGAGCAGGAGGGAAGGAAAAAGGTGCTGCTTGGGTCAAAGGAAGAGGGATCTGGGAAAATGGATTATTAAAAGAGCTAAATCATGTGGGCGTAAGGAGGTGAGGGTAGCCATCCTGCAGAATCACTCCAGGTGAATCTCTGCCCTGATTTGGAGGTACGTGAAGAAACTCATAGCCAGCATGACAAACAGATCGCAACAAGTATTCTGTATAGCAATTTTATCAAAAGTTTGGAAGTAGGAAGAACTCTGAGGTCCCCACTGGCCTGGACACAAACACTGCAGGCCTCCTAAGACCCTGTTGGTGACCACCTTATTTCCAAAGATGCAGCCAGGGTCGGCCCCTCACTGAGAAACGGTGTACGGGGCAGCACCCTGGTGTCACGTTGCTTCTCGTCCTCCCTGCCTTGTCCCCCTTTAGCCGCTCTCACGTTCACCTCGCCAGGATTTCACTTTCCAAACAAAGTAGCTTCAATGTCATCCTCGCCTCGGGATCTGTATGGAGGCGGGTACCAAGAAAACCACCTGGATCAATCAGATTCAGTGTCGGGCAAGGTTCTCTGATCACATTATAGGCAAAGGAGTGGGTGGTGAAGGGCATGGCCCTTCTCTCTGAGGGCATCTGAAGACCCCCCTTCACTTGCTAAATGACCCCTGACTTTACAGCCACCTAGGGATGCTGCCAAGGCTGAGGTTTGAAGAAGGTTGCCTGAACCATTTTTTAGAAATAGGGTAATGGGGAGACTTCCCTGGTGGTCCAGTGGTTAAGATGCCCACTTCCACTGCAGGGGGGGCCACAGCTGCCATCCCTGGTCCGGGAACTAAGATCCCAAATGCTGCGAGGCTTGGCCAAAAAGACCAAAAATATATAAGAGTAAAACGCCTTTGATACATCAGCTAAGGGTCAAACAGGGAGAAAATTAAGCCTCCTTGCGTCCAAGGTGTTTGCAAGGTGTTTCTCCTGAAACAGAACTTTCTTTTAATAGCAACAGCAGAAACTGCACAGATTGCTTGATCCTCAGACGGGGAGCCTGCAGGCCCGCCTGGAGCACACACAGAGGTGGGGCCCCAGGGCCGCGAGGAAGGAAGGCGGGAGCCCCACGCACCCAGAGCCCTCGTCTGGCAGTCCTGCTGGAGCCTGCGGCTCCTGTGACTATTCCAGCATTTACAGGTGTGCTGGTGGCTTCATGCTCCTGGCCCCGCATCCGGGGATTTCCTCTCTGTTGCAGAGTCGCTGGGGGGCTGGCTGCTTGCAGCTGGTGCTAATAAGGCCACTGTCTGGGTTCAGTCCCCATCGGGCCAGTTCACTCTGCTCCGCCGCTGGAGGCCGAGGCTCCTGTTCACGTCTGGTCAAGGGCACGTGGCAAAGGGGGCGGGCGCACCTCTCGGGGAGGAAGTTAGTCCCCGTGCTGTCTTCACCGCGGCAGCGGTCAGCACGGTTTTCTCCAGTATTCTCTCCTCTCTAAGGAGGTATGTGTTTTTAGAATTTGCCTTTTTCACTCTATCAGCGATACTCACCAAGCAGCTGTTATGTATTCAGGACAGCGAGGCCCTTTGTTTGATCATCCATCCTTCATTCACTAGAATACAGTCCCCTGGAGGGAGGGGCATTCTGTGGATGTCAGGAAATAAGGTAGGTGGGGTTACAGGTTTTTTATAAGTTTTTGTATAGTGTAATACACAGGAATAGACTTACTCAAATATTTATTGACTATTATCTCTTGGACACTAGGAATACAACAGTGAAACAAAACAAATTAAAACATCTCTGTTCTTATGGGGTTTATGTTCCAGTGTGGAGAGTGATAGACAGTAAAGGAAAGCTAGTAAAAAAAAAAATACGTATGTTCCCTGATGATAAGTGCCAAGGAGAAAAAGGAGCCGAGATGCAGGTTTCTGGGGAGGATCCTGCGGTTATAAACGAGGCGGTCAGCGCAGACCTCGCTGCAGTGACGCCATGTGAGGACCCCCAAGTGTGGAGACCGCTGTGTGGGCCGCAGAGGGGAGAATGGTCGGGCAGAGGGACGGCGAAGGTGGAGCCCACGGCGACGGCGCCTGCATGCCATGTTCTTGGAAGCGCCGGGGCGCCTGGGGCGCAGTGAGTGAAGGCTGGCGGTGGAGATGCCCCAGGAAAGAGGGCTAGGAGGGGGACCAGGGAGGGTCCATGGGCACTGGGAAGGGCTCTGCTTTCTTTCTGAAGAAAGGGGCTCCTCCAAAGTGGCGCTTTGAAGCGCGTAAAAGCTGGCTATGAATGTGTTCATCTGCCTTCCCACGGAGGGACTCGGTGACGGTGGGCGTTTTCAGACTCGAGGGCTGAGCGTGGCTCCCCGCCCCACCCTGACCCCCACGTGCTGCAGGCCTGGGAGTCACGTGTGGTCGCCTCTTGGGAGCCCCCGCGGAACCTGGGGTTACTTGATCCACCAGCCAGGCAGGTGGGAGCGCAGAACAGACGCGGAAGAAGAAAGGCTTGAGTCATGTCTTACCTTGTAGATTACAGCCATCCTTTCCCATTTGCCGGGAAACGGGAAAATGACTCACCATGTGACCCAAGGCCACATGAGTGAAGGAGAAAGCACCAAGTTCCAAGAAGGAAGTCGTTGCCTTGGGGCTATGGGGGGCGGGGTGTGTGTGGTTAGAATCCTTAGAGAAGGGGGCAGATCGGAGCGGGTCCTGAGACCTGGGGCGATGTGGGTCTGGGCACAGGAGCTGGGAGGGCATCGCAAGTCTGTGACCCTGAGCGAGGGGTGGTAAGAGATTTTGGACCCATTCGGAGGTCAGAGATAGGACGATCTCAGCTGGAATGGAGGGGCCTTGTTGGGAAAGAGTGAGGAGAGGGTGGCAAAGAGTGAGCCAGACCATGGGACCCCTGGCGTGCCAGCCTGAGAAGTGTGGACTTTTTCCTGAGGGTGCTTCTCTGCTTTAGATGGCAGGGTGCTTCAGACAGAACCCTGTCAGTTTCCTTCATGCCCGTGTATGTGCACGTGGTAGCCTTGCCAGATATAACAGAACAGGAGGCCCACTTAGATTTGGATTTCAGATAAACTGAATATTTACAATATAAATATACCCCACAAAATATTTGAGACTTAAATACAGGTACATTTAAATTTCAAATAGACAATGGACAGTTTTTAGTATAATGCAGTGTTATGTCTCATGCAATATTGGGGATGTACTTACACTTCAGAAAATTCATTTTTTATATGAAATTAAAATTTAACTTGACATCAGGTATCTTTTTATTTAAGTCTGTCAAGCCTAGGATGTGAAGCTGAATCAATGCTGCTCTGCGATGCTATGGACACCAGGCCAGAGTCCCCTCCTGTTACACTAATTGGCCTGGGCAGCTCTGCCCCCCGGGAGCTGATTCCCTGGCCTCCCTCGGTGCCGGCTCAGCTAATAGCTCCAGCCTCTGAGCTGCCCCAGAGAACTACCAGCAGGCCCCCGTCTGCCTCCCCAAACCTGCCTCTCTAGACATAGAATAGGAATCCTGATTTTGCCAGCAAAACAGTGGCAGCCCTGAGAATCAATATGGGCCCTGATGTGCAGAGTGGGGAATACACAGTCTGCTATCCTGTCAGTATTGATTGTGCAAGCGGGCTGTCATCACCCAATCAGGCATACTGAAATGAGATGTTGGTGGCAGCCTGCCTCTTCCTGGGGAACTCTTTAAACACCCCTCAGACTCTTTAACAGGCTCAAAGGAAAGAGCAGTGAGTTCGAGTTCTTTCCTTTCACTAATGCAATGCCTTGGGGAGCTGCATCATGTTCTTTGTTTTCTTTTTTTTTTAATGCAAAGTTGAGAGGGGGGAAAAAATCTCTAGCGGCCTTCTCTCTTTGGGAGAAATCTCTCTGGGACTCTCTTTTAAATGTGATCAGTTCAGTTCAAGATCTGAAGCACAAAGACAGAAAAAAACAATAGAATTTGCATTGAAAACCTCAGATGTGTTGGACTCTGTAGTGAGCATTTTGTATGTTTCGTGAGGTCATATCCTTAGAAGAATTCTACGAGAGAGGTATTATTCTCCTCATTGTGCAGATTTAGAACTAGAGACTCACTGAGGCTCAGTGATTTGCTGAGGACCACACAGCCTGCCAGCGCGTTAGTGTTACTCAATCATGTCCTGACTCTGTGACCGGGTGGACTGTAGCCCACAAGGCTCCTCTGTCCATGGAATTCTCCAGGTAAGAATACTGGAGTGGGTAGTCATTCCTTTCTCCAGGGGAATCTTCCCAACCTAGGGATCGAACCCATGTCTCCTGCATTGCAGGTGGATTTTTACCCTCTGAGCCACCAGGGAAACTGCCAGTGGGTCAGAGCCTTGGTTTAAACCCAGGTCAGTTTGACTTGTAACACTCCTGCTGGCTTAAGGAGCTGGTCAAGCTGCATATGCACACAGCTGGTTTATCAGGCCAACTTGTCCTTGAAAATTCCGAATTACCTGGTGGTCCAGTGGTTAGGACTTGGTGCTCTCCCTGCGATGGGCCTGGGTTTGATCCCTGGTTGGGGAAGAAAGATCCTGCAAGCTGCTCGGTGTGGCCAAAAAGAAAATTTGTAACTGATCAACATCCTCTGAGAACCTGTCTCCAGTTGCTCGGAAAACCTCAGCTGCTTCTCTCTGCTCTCACATGATTTCCGTTCCGTGATGCACAGCCTCTACCATTGTGCTGAAAAAAAACATTCACCTTTCTACTGATCCTCGAAGTCCTCAAGGTCAAAGTCTTCTTTCTACCAAGTGTGTGTCTGTCGACATTCAGGGACCAGTCTATTGTTTGGCACACAGTAGACTCTCAGTAAATATCTGCTGTTGGATACTATTATTTCCAATTCTCTTTTCCCATTTGTTTAGGGAGTCCAAGAATGCTGTTGTGTTGGTGTGTGGCATTTGTCACTGCTGGCCTTCTGCACTCCTGTCTATTTTCTCACACTGAGTTTTCTATTTGCCTGTCTTCGCTGGTCGCTCAGCTAACTGGCAACACCAGTACTGATAAGGGCTTCCCTGGTGGCTCAAATGGTAAAGAATCTGCCTGTAATGCGGGAGACCTGGGTTCAGTCCCTGGGTTGGGAAGATCTCCTGGATGAGGGCATGGCAACCCACTCCAGTATTCTTGCCTGGAGAATCCCATGGACAGAGGAGCCTGGTGGGCTACAGTCCATGGGGTCGCAAAGACTCAGACACGACTGAGTGACTAAGCACAGCACAGTACTGATAAATGATTCTTCTGCGGTCAAAAGGTTGGAGCAGCAGGGATGCCAGGATGTGTATATTTGTGGAAGTCCAAGATGGTCTTCTCAATTGTTCTTCCTTGTGATCTGATAGAAAGGTAGTGGGCAGAGTGAGCCCAATGGAAGGCCTCACTTCCCAGATTTAGGGTCTTAAGGCTGATGTATTGGGTTGGCCAAAAGTTTGGGTTTTTCCATAACATCTTATGGAACTTTTTTGGCCAACCCAGTGTTTTCAGTCACAGCAATACAGGGACGGAGTGTCAAGAGAAGGATGCAAAATATGCCAGTGAAAGAGGATGACAGATTGGCTCTGATCCTGTCTTCTCACAAAAACTTCTTAGAAAGTCACCCTGTTTTTGAAAAGAGTACATGTTCCCAGAAAACCTCTTTCAGGAAGTAGATGGTACATCATCCCATGATTCTGCTTCCAGAAGGAAATGTGGTTACAAAGGGAACTGTTGGGGTCCCTGCGTCCTCTTGCCCTCCGGGTAACTGGTGTTCATGGACAGGTATTGGTTAAGAGGGTTGAATGCGTTCCCAGCCTAGCCACCGGGAGCTCAAACACGAAGGAAGCGTGTAAATGGAGATCCAGCCTTTAAACGCTCCTGGCTTTTGTGTTCTTCTGCAGATCCGAGGTCCTTCAAGGAGTTTTATGACTAAGTGATTGCCCTGTCACATTAATTCATCTCCCATAGGCTATTTTTCTTTCAGGTCCTATCTGGGGCAAAGATGACTGTGTTAAAAATCAGGGCTTGTTCTTGCTGACAGAGTTAAATTTGGTCTGTGTTTCTTCTGCACAAGAAGCAGAGCCTGAACGGCACCCAACAACCGTCTTGAGGGCACGTCCAGGCTGAGTTTATCTCTCTCATCTTCATCCTTTTATTGTTTTCGTTACAGTATATATTTCAGTGGTGTCAAGATTTTTTAAGGCTCCACCTTGGGAGAAGCTCAAGAAATGGCCTGTGTTTGCATTGGTGAGGCTCAGACAGGTTTATGCATATGAGCTGGGCTGTTTATTGATCCCATGAAATAAGAAACCATTTGAAATATCCTGGTTGTGTGAAATATAACCCTTGACCAGCCAAGGCCATTTGTCTGCCTTGCCTGTTGAGAGAAGCACATTTAAAATTCCACACCTGGGAGGAACTTCTTGGAAAGAATATTTCATGCAAACGAATACATTCTTTGGACTTGCACTGCAATTTGGATTAGAAAATATGAGCTTGTTATGCCTGGACATAAATTTTGTTAGAGGCCACCTTGAGAACGAGAGGGTGGATTATTTCAGGGGTCTTGTGTAGGATCCATCACAGAGTAAGTTTTGAATGTATTTGTCTCCACATCCTGCGTGAGGGGTTTGAAGCTTGAATTGCTGCTGCTGTTGGTTTAATGCTGTATGTTGCTAGGGAGGAGGCCCTGCAAAGTTCAGAATTTTAAAATAAAGTGCTGGAATCTGCTGGGAAGAAATGGAGAATGGTTCTTAATTCCCATCTTGAGAGCTTTATGTATAGTTACTGGGGGGGAAAGAACTTCCAACAATTAAAGTCAGAGATTAATATTTTGTACACGTTTTGTATTTGGGAGAATGTTATGTTTTCCTCCAGAGGTTTGACTTTATTTTTTAAGCTAGCCTGTGAAGTATGGTTAAGGAATACTGGAGAAACTTCAAAAAGTTTCTAAGTAATGTTGAAGAAACTTCCAGTCAAGACCAGGGACACTAATCCTGCCCCAGCATTTCTTTTTCACAACCTGCCATTTCTGAAGGCCTGAGCTTGGCAGGCAGCTGAGTGTGGTTTGAGCACCTTACTAGAGAAGGCACTGGGACAGCCTTGCTTGAGGTCATGGGGGCTTCAGGCTCTGGGCAGAACTTGGTTATGAGTCTGTTACTGCCATGCGCACTGCAAAACTTTATAAATTGAAGAAGAGGGAATTCCCTGGTGGTCCGGTGGTTAGGACTCCATGCTTCCACTACTGGGGCCCAGGTTTGATCCCTGGTCAGGGAACTAGGATCCTGCAAGCCACTCAACATGGCCAAAGGAAAAAAAAGTAACTGAAAAAAATATGTATATGTATAAAATTAAAGTGAGTGAAAATCGCTTGGTCATGTCCGACTGTTTGTGACCCCCGTGGACTATACAGTCCATGGAATTCTCCAGGCCAGGACACTGGAGTGGGTCCCTGTTCCCTTCTCCAGAAAAGAGTAGTATTACACTAAAAGTTCATATCATAAAATTATATTAAATTTTATATTATAGTAACCTAAAGTATAATATGTAATAAATTTATAAATATATCATATATTATATCATACTAACATTTCCATTAAGTTGTGTATTATAGTAGCATAATGAAATTAGATTAAATTATATATTATATTAAATATATTTATAATACATATTATAACAACAATTGCACATAATTGTCACTGAATATATAACTATATTCTATAATTCTATCTATAGCTCTATCTATATATTCTCTGTGGATATTTATACATATATCTCATCACCTAGATTTTGAGAAGCTGCTATTCAGAGAGTGACTGCGAGGTTATCTTGAAGATGCAGTCTCACACTCAGCATAAGGGCTGTAGGAAGTGGTGTCTGCCCTGGCGCTCCTCTCTGGAATTGTGGACGTCATCATCCTGATGTCAACACTTCTCTGGTGTTTGCTTCTCAAACACTAACGTGTTGGATTCATAAACATGTGATGCATTAGGCTGGACTGAGAGTGGGGACAGGAGCAGAGAGCAGGCTAGAGAGCTTTTCCACCGGAGCTCTTGGTCTCTGCTCTTAGGACCCTCTCTGTGGCCAGAGTCCTAACTTCACTGTCCACTGGTTCCTCGTGGGGATTTCAACAGGAGCTTTTAGCTGGTAATGACCACACTGTTCTAGGTGCTACAGGACATGAAGATCATCAAAACGACCCACTGTTAGTTATCAGAGTTTGCAAAGGGCTTTTGTCATTCCTGATTCATGAAGTCTTCTCCCTCAAGGAGAACTCTAGTTCTGAGCCTGAAGGTGGCCCTCCCCTAGAAGGTCCAGATAGCCCTCTTCACTGAAGTGTAACTTGTAACTTTTTGCTCAGTGCATCCATTCAAATTTTTCCTGAGTTCTTAGATCATCTTTGCTCTAAACTCTTTCTCGGGTAGATTGACGATATTCACTTCATTTAGCTGTTCTTCTGGGGTTTTATCTTGTTTTTTCATTTGGAACATATTCCTTTGCCATCTCATTTTGCTTCAATGTCTCTGTGTATTTTTATGAATGTAATAGGTTAGTTGTGTTTCTTGACCTTGGAGAGGTGACTCTCTGTAGAGGATGCCCTATGGGTCCCAGCAGTGCCCTCCTCTCTTGTCCCCTCTTGTCCCCCAAAAGACAGGGACCAGCTGGTCCCAGGGTGGGTTCTGATCTGCGTTTGCTGACTTGGTCCCGCATGCTGCTGGACTGTAGTTCTCTTGTAGTTCTGGTGTCTGCCCCCTTGTGGGTGAAGCTGGCTGTTGGCCTCTGGTGGGCAGGGCTGTACCTAGACTCAGCTGTGGGTTTAGGAAGTCTTTAAGCAGCCTGTCTGCTCATGGGCGGGGCTGTGTTCCCACTGCATCGGTTGTTTGACCTGAGTTTTCCCAGAACTGGAGCCTGCAGGCTGTTGGGTGGGCCAGGTCTCCAAAAAGTGTCAAGGACCCAAGCAAGATGTCTGCCCTTGGCCAGCATTCACATAGACAGATACTCCCTGGGATCTCCACCAGCTGTGCCCATGTCCCGGGAAGAGGCACAGCGGCCCCCCGCTCCCTGCCACCAGGAGGCCCTCCGAGGCCAGCACGTGTCGGCCAGGCTCCCGTGGTCACTGCTTTCCTTGCTGGGGCCCAGTGCACCTCGTGTGCCCCTCCAGGAGTGGCGTCTCTGTTTCCCCTGGTCCTATGGTGCTCCTGCGCTCAAACCCCACTGACCTTCCGAGCCAAGTGCTCCGGGAGCTCGTCCTCCCAATGCCAGAGCCCTCAGCTGGGAGCCTTTTGAGGGGCTTGACGCTCCCACTTGTGTGGGAGAACTTCTGTGACATATTGTTTTCTAGTTTGTGGGTCACCCACCCAGGGGGCATAGGATCTGATTATAGACACATGCGCCCCTCCCACAAGCTTGTTGTGATTTCTTGGTTATGTCTTTGGATATAGAATATCTTTTTTGGGGGGCAGCTTCCAATCTCTTGTATCAGTGGTATTTGGCAGGTATTTGTGATTTTGGAGTGCTCATGAGCGGAGGTGAGCTCCAGGTCCTTCCAGGTGGCCTTTTAGTTCACATAGGAAACCTCCTTGACCTGTAGTCACCTGTCCAAGGAGCCTGCCCACAACAGGCTTCCTCACACAGTTTTGTTCAAATTTGTAGTTACTGGAATTGGAACGTTTTAAGGCCCCTGGGAAAGGATTGGTTAATGTTGAAAGAGGACATTCAAGGGTTTGAAATAAGATGTTATTGTGGAAAAGAAAGAAGAGAGAGAGAGGAGAAGGGCCCATGGTCCCCAGTGGCTGGACCTAAGTGCTTTTTGGCAGGACTTCCCTGCTACTCAGAGGACAAAGTTCTGACCAGAATCAGCAGGAAATCCTGACCTGTTGACAAGATGGGCCAGATTGCCTTCATGCCTTGATTCACACACACACAGTAAGGTTTTAATGCTTTTCCCTCATTCACAAGAGTACACCAAGCTTTAAAGATCCATGTGTTACAGGTTGAACTGTGTCCCCCACAAAAGGAGTGTTGAAGTCCTAACCCCCCTGGTGCAGATGTGGCCTTGTTTGGGAACCAGAGTCACTGCAGATGAAATCAGTTAAAGATGGGGTCACACTGGAGTACGGTGGGCCCCTAATGTAATACGACTGGTGTTCTTACAGAAAGGCCATGGACACAGAGAGACACGCAGGGAGAACGCCATGTGATGATAAAGGCAGAGACTGGAGCGAGGCACCTACATGCTAAGCAGTGCTGAGGATGCTGACAGCAAATAGAAATTAGGAAGAGAAAGTAATGGACCCTCCCCAAGGGGCTTCAGAGAGAGCATGGCCCTGCTGGAACCTTGGTTTTAGACTTCCGGCCTGCAGAATTCTAAGAGAACAAACCTCTGTTGTTTTAAGCCTCCCAGTTTGTGGTACTTGTTACAGCAGCCCTAGCAAACTAATGGTTTGACCTTATGACCCAGACAGCAGATTCACAACTGCATTTACTTGTGAGCAAATTTGATCTCATTCAAGAGTCTAGGAGCTCGTAAGCATCCCTAGAGCCCACTGCCTAACACAGACCACAGTGCACGCTAGTAAATATGGGTTGAATGAATACATTTTAGGAGTTTAGATCTCAGTGGTATATTAAATACAAATAAAATGTTAGAATTAACAAGGGAGAAATGAATGCCTAGATTGATGTATGTATTTTATTTATAACACTATATAATCTCATTTACAATTTGCAGAAATGAATATTATGCCGTACTTTGAAACCCTAAATAGTGGCTTTCCTCCACAACTCGAGTGAAACAAAAGCCTATGTCTTGACTCAGGTTGAAGATGACTGCTGTGTTAGTCAAACAAGAGACCGTGGTCTTACCGCCTCTTTAACTTCTTAGCATCTTTTCTGGTTTCTCGTTGGAGCTAGAATGGCTGCTGAGGGGCCCTCTCTGCCTGTGAGATTTACATTAGTGGAGATTTAAAGCAAACACTACTTCAAAACTAGCAGTAACTTCAATAATTGACTGAAGTTAATGCCCCGAGGCAAAATCTCAGATCATCAATTTAACTTACCTGGTTCTTAATGGCTGGGAAACAGCTGGCATCTGGGTAACCGCTGGGTACCTAGGAGGCCACAACAGGAGGGACCCAGGGCCTTGGAAGAGATGTGAGATATTAATCTCATTGGATCTTTGTTTCTGAGTAGCAATTTAGCAGATACTCGGTTGAGAGGGACCATTGCACATATATGTTTGCATGTGTGTCCCTAAATGAACCAAAACCAGCAGAGGTAAAAGGTTACTAAGGATCCATACATATTGCAATCACTTATTGAAGATGTACAAGAAAATATATGGGAGATAAGAGAAAGAAAAACGAATTAGAAAGGGTCTCGGATCCTTTAATGACTTTGTCCTTCTTTTCACAGTTTATCTATTCTTTGTACTTAAAGATTCTGGTTCCACTGGGTGCTGTCATTTACTTCTCATTCAAAGGAGATCAGCAATGACATTTTGGGAGATTTCCTCTTTTTTAGACCCTGAGAGAGTGCACACCATCAGTCTCATCCTTAAGTTTATCATCCACAGATACGTCTTACTCAATCTAGGTTTTAACTTCCTACCTTATGCCAGGCTCAATGCTTGACAGTTGAATGCAAAGATAAGTCAAACAGCTCCAGAGTATGAAGAGTTTATGATCTAGAGAAGGGATTAGATGCACTGTGTAGATATGGAAACGTCCCTTTGTTTTCTGTTCTTAAGGGTCATCTCGGCCAATCCTTGGAGGGCAGTCAAGAAGTTGAGTCACATTGTCTCCCAAATCTGGAGTTTCCCCTGCCATCTCCTGGTCGTGAGTCTCTTCTCTGCAGCTGTGTCAACAGGTAATCTCAGAAGTCACCCACTCAAAGGGCTGGATGAGATCCATCTCTCCCAGGACCACTCAATGCTTCGGTCCCCACCAAGTCCAGTAACTCAGGTGACAGTGTAGCTATGTGGAGTTCTGTCCTGGTTAACAGTGTGGAGATCTCATTTGGGTTCTAACCTTTCGGGAGATGGTACAGGTTGCTACCTGGGGATACAGAAGGTGAGACCTATTTGACTGTGAGCCCAGCAAGGGCTCAGTGACAAATCCAGGGCTTCTGGGTCACTTTGCATAACAGAATTGTGAGCGTTCAGGGCCAAAATGTGCCCTTTTGCATCCTCCCCTAGCTGGAGAAGGAAATGGCAACCCACTCCAGTATTCTTGCCCGGAGAATCCCACGGACAGAGGAGACTAGCGGGCTACAGTCCATGGGTTGCAAAGAGTCGGACACGACTGAGCAGCTTCACTTTTTCACTTTCGCTAGAACTGGGGCCAGCCCAGCCTTCCTAGTGACTCACATGAGGAGGAGAAGGAATTAAGAGGGCAGATAGCTGGCTGGCCCTCCCCAGAGGCAAGCCTGTCTATGACCCCCATCTCCAGCCCCTGGGAGCACAACGGACCATTGGCCTGGGGAGGAGAGGGACTGAACCTGCCCCTACTTTTAAGGGAAGCACCCCCACCCATTGGCATATAGGGTGTGCACCCAGGAATTTCTCTCTCTGCTCATCCATCAGGTCAATTCTCTCCCCTTTGGTCAAAGGGCAGAGATGATGAGAAAGGGAACTAAACTGCATTCCAATCCTTCCTTCTGATCTTAGGGTGGAAATTTCCTTCCCTCCATGAATGCTTTGGGTACAGAAGGCAACTAAGAACGCCCTGGAAGCGAGGCAAGACAAACAATGGCCAGACAGACCCTCCAGAATATTCTGAGTTGGATGGCATCACCGACTCAACAGATGTGAGTCTGAGCAAACTCCGGGAGACAGTGAAGATCAGAGAAGCCTGGTGTGATGCAGTCCATGGGGTTGCAGAGAGTCAGACATGACTTAGTGACTGAACAACAACAGAAAGGAGATTAGAGCTGAAACTCCAGGTAGACATTTCTTTCTCCTACACCTTTCAGACCCGCATGAGGGAATTGTCCTGTCACACCTCCCCACCCCCACTCACCTAGCTCTGGCCTTGAGTTCCACCCCCCCAGCCATCCCTATAATGACCCTCCCAGGTCTCAGCACAGGGACCCCACGCCCGCACTGTGCCTTTCTGAGGGTTTCTTTGAGGATCTTGTAATGTACATCTTAGCCTAGGTGTTCCATAATGTTTCCTTCTTCATCATCACAGCCGCTGCAAGGTGTGGGCCAGGGACTCGGCCCTGTGGCCCAGGCGAGCTGCGGGCGGGCTCACCACCTCAGCAGGTCATACACGGAGTTTGCTTGGTGAGACAAGCCCAGATTTTCCTCAGAGAGCACACAGCCTCATTCTAGACTCCTGCATGGAGAGAGGGGCGTGCTTCCCATTGCCGGCTGTGGGCCTTGACTCTTAGGAAGAGTGGACACTCACTGTCCTGTCCGTCCCAGAGCCTGAGACCTTCAAGAGGCCACGGGGAGATGCTCGCTGTCACGGAGTACGATGTGGCAGCAGGCCCGGGGCAGTGCCTCAGATTAAATTGTTCTGATTCAGGTTTTCTCCTAATGAGAGCTCGTAGGAAGGAGGGTCTCCAGGTGCACCCTAACATACAGACAGGGAAGCCTGGTGTGGTACAGTCCATGGGGTTGCAAAGAGTCGGACACGACTGAGAACAACAACAGAGATGTGAATCAATGAGCTTATTCAGGGGAGAGAAGGTTGAGAACCGCACAGAAATTATTGAGTTTTGAAGCTTTCAGTGGTTGAAAAGCTTAAGTGTAGGCAGGCACCAGAGGATGCGCCCTGGGGAGGGAAGTAGGGGTGGAAGATACCCCAGGAGCTTCCCCAGAGGTTGGAAGCGAAAAAGCAAATCTAGCCTGTGTGGTTTAGTGAAAGTGAGGGGGAACGTGAGGTTTGCCGTTTGGCTGGGTGAGGGAGTAAGTAAGGAGGTGGGAAGGCTGCCAGAATACCAGGGCTGAAAGCCAGGCTGTGCAGCTCCAGCTTCATATGGAAGGCATCCCGCAGTGATGGAAGATGACGAAAGAGAGCACGCTGATCAAAGCAGAGCTTTCGAGATTAATCCCGCAGCCGCGTGGACGAGGGCCTGGAGGTCAGATTAGGATGCTGCTGGTGGTAATGAGGAAGACAGTAAAATTTATGAAGGCAGTCATGGTTTTCAGCACTTGACATCCTTTACCTTCTGTAATCCCCTCAACACGCCTGTGAAAAGATATCACGGTTTTCTCTGTTTTACAGATAGTGAAAGTAAGGAACAGATACGTTTGTTAATTTATCAGGTCACCCAGCTAATAAGGGAGAGACCTGCTAATGAGAACTGACTGTACAACACAGGGAGCGCTGACCTAAATGGGACGGAAACCCACAAAAGAGGCGATAGATGTGTACATACAGCTGAGTCACTTTGCCGCAGAGCAGAAGCTAACACAACACTGTAAGGCAGCTACACTCCAATAGAAGTTACTGTAAAAAGTATGGATTCATGAGACTACGAAATTACAGAAATACGGAACAACAGCAACAAAAGGGAGACCTAGACACAGCCAGGGGCTCTCATCTCTTCATTCAGACTGACCGCAAGGAGAGCCAGAGCAGAAGTGGGGTGGTGGCAGCAGAAAGGCAGAGATGGTTGGGCTGTTGGGGACTGAGAGGTGATGGGAGAAGGAACAGTGGAAAAGTCTCCCCAGTCATTGCCACAGGTCTCTGCAGACAGTGGTTATGTCACTGAAATAGGGGCACGCGGTGGAGGCGCTGGTTTCCAGAGTCAGATGGGGCACTGAGGTCGCCACTAGCACTTCTGCTCCCAGCCCCGGAAGTCCTGCAATCGTCATCCCACTGCTGTCTCTCCTTTCTCTCTGTTCTCACCATCCACTCTTTACATGGTGATGTCTACCCGATGGAAAGCAGATCACATCGCTCTACTGATATCTTCCAGTCTTCACAGCGCATCAGTCTAAACCCCAGGTTCCTTACCCTGTCCGGTAGACCCTACACGAAGTGGCCACAGTCTCTCGGACAGCGTCTCACAGCCCTGTGCCCGGGCCGCCTGGCTTCCATCTCCCTGGCTCCCCACTGCTCCCCATGACCCTGGAGCCACGTCCCCCCATGACCCCCACGCCCCTGCAGCCATGTTCCCACACGCCCCCACCCCACGCCCCTGCAGCCACGTGCCCCCACGCCGCCCCCCACGTCCCTGGACCCACGCCCCCCCACGGCCCTGGAGTCACGTGCCCCCCACGCCCCTGGAGCCCCGCCCACCTGTGAGCCTCCATGTGGCCGCCAGCCGGCTTCTCTCCGCCTTGCTCCAGGCTCGCAGGCCGGTGCTGAAATGCTCACCACGGAGCCGCCTGCCTGGGTTGTGTGTGCTGAAGGGATTCCTCCATTTATCACATTTCTCAGTCACATTGATCGCCACGAATGTCCTCGTGGTCACATGCGTGTGTACGTATTGGCTTCCCAATGCTATGGAAACGAGTGACCACACTCTTGGTGACACAGAAATGTGGTCTCTCACCGTTATGCAGAGCAGAGAGCCAAGCGTCCTGGGGCCACAATCAAGGTGTCAGTCGGCAGGGCCACATTCCTCCAGGGACTTCCCTGGTGGTCCAGGAGGAGAATCTTGTGTGTGTGTGTTTTTTTTTTTTTTTCAACAGATGCATTGTTGCTTATTTGGAAAACTTTCTCACTCTTTTTTTTTTTTTTTTTTGCTGCCCCCCACCTCTTTTATTGTTTTGTTTTGTTTTGTTTTGTTTTTGCTGCCCCAGGTCTTAGTTGCGGCATGCCGGATCCTTTAGTTTGCAGCCTGTGGGATCTAGTTCCCTGACCAGAGATTGAACCTGGGCCCCCTGCATTGAGAGCACAGAGTCTCAGCCACTGGACCACCAGGGAAGTCCCTGGAAAATTTTCTGTGTCATCGATAAGTTCATTTGTGTCATAGTTTAGATTCTATGTATAAGTGGTATCACATGGTATTTGTCTTTTTCTTTCCTACTTACTTCATACTGTTCATGGGGTTCTCAAGGCAAGAATGCCAAAGCTGTTTGCCATTCCCTTCTCTAGTGGACCACGTTTTGTCAGAACTCTCCACCATGACCCTTCCATCTTCACTTAGTAGAATAATCTCTAGATCCGCTCATGTTGCTGCAAGTGGCAGTGTTTTGTTCTAGGAGAATCTCTTCTTGCCTCTCCCACTTCCTGATGGCTGCTGGCATTCCTTGGCTTGTGGCCTTATCACTCCAGTCTTTAAGGCCAACATCGCTCTGTGCCGTCATATTACTTCCTTTTTTGTGTGACAGCGTCAAAATCTCCCTCTGCTTCTGTCTTAGAAGAAAACATGTGAATGCATTTAGGACCCACTCTAATAATCCAACATAATCTCCCCATGTCAACACCATTAACTTAATCACATCCACAAAGATATTCTTTCCATGTTAGGTAACATTTACATGGAGAATTCTGCATGGGGAAGGAGGTTGAGTATAATTACCTCTAAGGATTCCTCGGAAAATTCTATGAAAGAATGAGCCCATTAAAAAAGGAATGTACAGAGAGGGAAATGAGGAAAGACACTCCACTCTGCTTTGCCATATATTTTGGTCTAGGGATTAGAAACTGATCTTTGGGGGGACATTATTCAACCTCCTACAATTTCTGTTTCCCTCCACTTGTTCAATGGAATAAACCTACTGTATCCTACATACCTAGAACATAGCAGATGCTTGATCATCATTTATTACATCAATAAATAAATAAATATAGCCAAGTGTATTTTATTCTAAAAAGTATTTTTCATTATATGTTCATCATTTAAAAATAACCCACCATACGATTCCAACTTCTTTAACAATAAAATAGCTTTGATATAACAGTCACATAAATGAAAACATGATTTAATGAAATGGCATTTTATGAGCTTTAGGCAAGCAAACGTTTGAATTATCTTGTTTAAATTAAATGGCTCTTTTGTGTTCAGTAGTAAGCATCACTAAGTGTGTCTATCTTGCTAATACAGTGGCATCATTATATTCTGAATTATACAATTTAATTACATGTAACTTGAAATTTAAACTGAAACATTGTTGAGGTATAAGCCTGACCTTCACATCCACTCATTACAGTTTTTTTCCGAATGATGTGACACTGAGAAACATTTAACAAAATCTTAGTTTTTCAGTTGCTTAAAAAAACCTCACGGAAAGGACAACTCTGGTTCTCACCCTTGATTTGCCACTTATAGGCTGCATAACCCTGGGCAAGATATTCAAGCAGGTAAGATACTCAGACCGCACTCTATAAAATGCAGCTCTTGAGAAGCCTGAGATGAGGTATAAGATAAGCACTTCAAATATGCCTGTCCACTGTCAGCTAGTACCAGCTCCCTCTTCCTCCATCCTTTCGCTCAAACAAGCCAGAAAAAAAATATCTTAGATCTGATAAATCTCAAACCCATACTACCATATGCAAACGTATTGGCTTAAAATATATAGGCGGCACACACTGCGTGAAGTCCTGACCATCCCAGCGAGAGCTGTGCTATATGACTCTCCCGCTGTGTTGTGCCCTGAGATGATGCCCCTAGCTGCTCCATGGAATTTGACGCCTCCTCCGGGGACCAGAGCTCCTGACAGGCTTGTTGGTTGGGGCTGCTCTTGTAGCTCAGCTGGTGAAGAATCCGCCTGCAATGAGGGAGACCTGGGTTTGATCCCGGGGTTGGGAAGATCCCCTGGAGAATAGAAAGGCTACCCACTCCAGTTTTCTGGCCTGGAGAATTCCATGGACTGTGGGATGACAAAAGAGTCAGACACGACTGAGCGACTTTCACTTTTACTACTTTGACTTTCCAGGGGACCAGGGTCCAGGAGTGAGAAGGAGTGAAGCTGAGCCCTTTTCAAAGAGAACATGCTTCTTTAGTTATCTGGTGGTTAATAGAAGTTTCAGTCTACAAACCCCCTCCATGAACCATAAACTTGGTCATGGTGAAGGGTCTTGTGTAACTCAATGGGAGGACTGATGCTGAAGCTCCAATACTTTGGCCACCTGATGTGAAGAACCAACTCTTTGGGAAAGACCCTGATGCTGGGGAAGATTGAGGGCAAGAGGAGAAGGAGGAGACAGAGGATGAGATGGTTGGATGGCATCACCGACTCAGTGGATATGAGTTTGAGCAAACGCCGGGAGATGGTGAAGGACAGGGAAGCTTGGTGTGCTGCAGTCCATGGGGTCGCAAAGAGTCGGACACAATTTAGTGATTGAACAACAACAACACAGCAAATCAGGCTGGGTTGGCTGGCAGAGGGAAGGGTGGGGGGTTTGCCATCAGAAATCTCCAAGGGACTTGGTGGGGGGGGACTGAAGCTGGGTGATGACCAGGTTTTCTTCAAGCAGAAGCAGACTACATAACTGCATATGTTTTTTGGAACTTAAAAAGGGGGGGGGCCAGTTTACCAACCTGAGAGACAGGGGTGTCAGAAGTCACAGAATATATGTCGAAGAAGAGTGGAGTGTTTTTCCTCCTTTCCCCCACTATACTTCCTTTTTATATGGGCTCACTGTTTCAGAGAATTTGAGTTTCAGAAGAGTCTTTAGAGATAATTAGGCTCAGCCTCCTTCCCCATACAGAACTCTCCTTTATGATGTTCACAACAGATGGCCATCCTTTGTCATGTTGCTTTTGTTATGATTTATTTTCTTCAGTAATCAGTTTTTATAGAACACCATTAAGTTAAGGAGTTTGTTTTTCAAGTCCCCATGAAATGCCTCTCTCTTTACAGTGTGTGTGAGTGTGTGTGTGTGTGTGTGAGTGAGTGTGTGAGTGTGTGTGTGAGTGTGTGTGTGTGTGTGTGAGTGTGTGTGTGTGTGAGTGTGAGAGAGTGTGTGTGTGAGAATGTGTGTGTGTGTGTGTGTGTGAGTGTGTGTGAGTGTGTGTGTGTGAGTGTGTGTGTGTGTGTGTGTGTGTGAGTGTGTGTGTGTGCCCGTCCCATATCAGATTCCACCCTGGGACTTTCTGTCCCCGGTGGCCCTAACTACTGTTAGTAGGGGCAGGAAAGGGAAAAAGGACTTGGCTTTTCAGGCATAACTCTTGGACTGGATTTAGTGCCAGGGGATGGGAAGGGCAGGAATAATTTTTTAAAATATCTCTTAGCTTGAGAGACATCTTTTTGACCTTTAGTGTTATTTTTTTCCCCAAATAGTGACAATTAAGATTTCTTCCTTTTTCAAGTAACCAGGACCAAAGAAAAAAAATTTTTTTTGCTGTTTTATTTTTTGGCTGTGCCATGCAGGTTACAGGATCTTAGTTCTGGGACCAGGGATTGAACCTGATTCCTCGGCACTAAAAGCGTGGAGTCCTAACCACGCGTGTGTGTGTGTGTGTGTGTGTGTGTGCAGTCACTTAGTCATGTCTGACTCTTTACAACCCCATAGATTGTAGCCCGCCAGACTCTGTGTCCATGAAGTTTTCCAGGCAAGGATACTGGAGTGGGTTGCCATTTCCTCCTCCAGGGGATCTTCCTGAGTCAGGGAACGAACCCACATCTTCTGCGTCTCCTGTATTGGCAGGCGGGTTCTTTACCACTGCACCACCTGGAAAGCCCCCTTAACCACTGGACAGCCAGGGAAATCCCCAAAGAAAAATTCTATAAATACAAAGAAAGCATGCAAAAAGATAATAAACATTTGAGAGTCCTAAGATCATGCTACTTCTTCAGTTTTCATATCCTACTCTTTTCACGTTGTATTGTTGACATGTTCTGTATCATTATATGTTCTCCTGCAGTGTAACTCCTAATTACGTGCCGTGTTCTATTGTCTGGCTGTGGATTTATTTACTTGACCAGCCCCTTCGAGTTCCTCTCATGTCTTGCCTCCTTATGCTGGTCAGGGAAGCTGCCTCTGGCATAAGCCCTTCTTAATCTGCCTTGACTTCTGTCCAGAAACATAAATGCTTGTCCCAGCGTATCTGGACGGCATGATACAATTACAGTGTGTTTCTGGGGAGTCATCACAGTGGTGCTGTGGACTCCATCTTTGGGCTTTGTGTGGATGATGTGTTAATTACACTCCGTCCGGCCACAAACTTCTATCTCCCAAGCCTGTCTCAGTGACCGCAATCACTTGTGTTTCATGCTGCAAGTGAGAGTGATTCTGAACGGTCCTTTGAAGTCAGCCGTGGCTGCTAACTTTGGCTCTGTTGACTGGCTACAGTCAAGGCACAGGCAGTGAGAGAGCCATTGGATCAGGCCTGTATTAGACCAGGATGGGCAGCGGCAGAACCACCAGCCTCCCGTTCTGGACATTCGTGCAGGCCAGTGGGTGGTGCAAGGGCTCCCACTCCGGGACCGGGCAGTGCTGCGTGTGAGCTCCAGTCCCCTCCGCCGGCTCCCCGCTCCCCGTAGTCCAGATGGGGCTGTGTGCTGCACAGTGGCTGCTGGTGACAGGTGGCCCCAGGGCCTGGGAGCAGAAGGAGGACGCTTGCACTGGGACTCCAGGGCAATGTCCGTGACCAGACAACTATGAGAAGGACAGCCAGAGCCAGAGGTTCTCACGTTATAGAATCTTGAATCCACCTGGAGCTGATGGGCTTACTCACTTGGATTATCCATTCCTGTAAGTAGACACACACACACACACACACAGTCCAGCTCCTTAGAAGAACTCATGGGCCAGTAAGATTCAACCTGCTGGTTTGACTTCTGAGTTTCCAATTCTCTGTCTCATACGGTGTTGCCTGAACAGCTGTCTTTCAGGACAGCCTGGCCCGTGGTCCTTGACCTTGGCCTAATAACTTCCACCTCCTCCTGCTGTGGATCCACACCCTGGACATCGGCAATGTCTTACTTCCCCTGACGTCCTGTGCTGTATGTAACTGCCGTCTTCACTGTGGCACCCTTGGAGAGCAGGCAGAGTCGTCACATAGAAGAGCGCCCTCTTCCCGGTGTTGCACTTGGTCACCCGGACCTCACGCAGCGCTGCGTTTGCTCCGGGCCTTACAGTGGCATTAGCGGCGATGAGGCTTTCCTTCCCTGTGGCTTTGGAGGCAGTGGACAAAAACACACGAGGACGACAAAGGCAGACACGTGTGGTGCCTCGTGGTAGCTGTTGGGCTGGGCTGTCACTCACTTTCTCCCAGTACAGACTTTGCCACCAAGCTGCAGAAATAGCCGTGTGCCTTGCCCCTCCATCCCTGGACACAGCACTCAGCCTAGACTTGGATCTGAGACCCATACAGAGTTAATCAGAGGCTATCCCTGGAGTTGGAAGACCTGGGTTCTATCCCTGGGTTGGGAAGATCCCCTGGAGGAGGGAATGGAAACCCTCTCCAGTATTCTTGCCTGGAGAATCCCATGGACAGAGGCGCGTGGTGGGCTCCAGTCCACGGGGTCACAGAGTCAGACACTCCTGAAAGCTAAACACATACACCCATCTGTGGGGCTGACTCACAGAGCTATGCCTGGGCCGTGGAGATGAAGAGAAAAAATGAGGCTATGCATAAAGGAGAGCATGAGGGCGGGCAGCAAACAGAAGAAGAGTTGTAGAGGCGCTGAGCATTGGTTTGGGGCCTTTAGGTCTAGGGGCCTCCACTACTACTTTCAGTTCAGTTCAGTTCAGTCGCTCAGTCGTGTCCAACTCTTTGTGACCCCATGAATCGCAGCACGCCAGGCCTCCCTGTCCATCACCAACTCCCTGGAGTTTACTCAAACTCATGCCCATCGAGTCGGTGATGCCATCCAGCCATCTCATCCTCTGTCGTCCTCTTCTCCTCCTGCCCCCAGTCCCTCCCAGCATGAGGGTCTTTTCCAATGAGTCAACTCTTTGCAAAGTACTGGAGTTTCAGCTTCAGCATCAGTCCTTACAATGAACACCCAGGACTGATCTCCTTTAGGAAGGACTGGTTGGATCTCCTTGCAGTCCAAGGGACTCTCAAGACTCTTCTCCAACACCACAGTTCAAAAACATCAATTATTTTGGCACTCAGCTTTCTTCACAGTCTAACTCTCACATTAATACATGACCACTGGAAAAACCATAGCCTTGACTAGACGGATCTTTGTTGGCAAAGTAATGTCTCTGCTTTTTAATATGCCATCTAGGTTGGTCATAACTTTCCTTCCAAGGAGTAACCGTCTTTTAATTTCAGGGCTTCAATCACCATCTGTAGTGATTTTGGAGCCCCAAAAATAAAGTCTGACACTGTTTCCACTGTCTCCCCATCTATCTCCCATGAAGTGATGGGACCAGATGCCATGATCTTAGTTTTCTGAATGTTGAGCTTTAAGCCAACTTTTTCACTCTCCTTTTTCACTTTCTTCAAGAGGCTTTTTAGTTCCTCTTCACTTTCTGCCATAAGGATGGTGTCATCTGCATATCTGAGGTTATTGATATTTCTCCCAGAAATCTTGATTCCACCTTGTGCTTCTTCCAGCCCAGCGTTTCTCATGATGTACTCTGCATGTAAGTTAAATAAGCAGAGTGACAATATACAGCCTTGATGTACTCCTTTTTCTATTTGGAACCAGTCTGTTGTTCCATGTCCAGTTCTAACTGTTGCTTCCTGACCTGCATATAGGTTTCTCAAGAGGCAGGTCATGTAGTCTGGTATTCCCATCTCTTTCAGAATTTTCCACAGTTTATTGTGATCCACACAGTCAAAGGCTTTGGCATAGTCAATAAAGCAGAAATAGATGTTTTTCTGGAACTCTCTTTCTTTTTCGATGATCCAGCAGATGTTGACAATTTGATCTCTGGTTCCTCTGCCTTTTCTAAAACCAGCTTGAATATCTGGAAGTTCAAGTTTCACGTATTGTTGAAGCCTGGCTTGGAGAATTTTGAGCATCACTTTACTAGCATGTGAGATGAGTGCAACTGTGTGGTAGTTTGAGCATTCTTTGTCATTGCCTTTCTTTGGGATTAGAATGAAAACTGACCTTTTCCAGTCCTGTGGCCACTGCTGAGTTTTCCAAATTTGCTGGCATATTGAGTGCAGCACTTTCATAGCATCATCTTTCAGGATTTGAAATAGCTCAACTGGAATTCCATCGCCTCCACTAGTTTTGTTTGTAGTGATGCTTTCTAAGGCCCACTTGACTTCACATTCCAGGATGTCTGGCTCTAGGTGAGTGACCACACCGTCGTGATTATCTTGGTCATGAAGGTCTTTTTTTTTGTACAGTTCTTCTGTGTATTCTTGCCACCTCTTCTTAATATCTTCTGCTACTGTTAGGTCCATACCATTTCTGTCCTTTATCGAACCCATCTTTGCATGAAATGTTCCCTTGGTATCTCTAATTTTCTTGAAGAGATCTCTAGTCTTTCCCATTCTGTTGTTTTCCTCTATTTCTTTGCAATTGATCACTGAGGAAGGCTTTCTTATCTCTCCTTGGTATTCTTTGGAACTCTGCATTCAAATAAGAATATCTTTCCTTTTGTCCTTTGATTTTCACTTCTTTTCACAGTTATTTGTAAGGCCTCCTCAGACAACCATTTTGGCTTTTTGCATTTCTTTTCCATGGGGATGGTCTTGATCCCTGTCTCCTGTACAGTGTCACGAACCTCCATCTATAGTTCATCAGGCACTCTTGTCTATCAGAACTAGTCCCTTAAATCTATTTCTTACTTCCATTGTATAGTCATAAGAGATTTGATTTAGGTCATACCTGAGTGGTATAGTGGTTTTCCCTACTTTCTTCAATTTCAGTCTGAATTTGGCAATAAGGAGTTCATGATCTGAACCACAGTCAGCTCCTGGTCTTGTTTTTGCTGACTGTATAGAGCTTCTCCATCTTTGGCTGCAAAGAATATAATCAATCTGATTTCGGTGTTGACCACTCTGGTGATGTCCGTGTGTAGAGTCTTCTCTTGTGTTGTTGGAAGAGGGCCTTGTCTAACTCAATGAAACTAAGCCAGGCCATGTGGGGCCACCCAAGATGGGCGGGTCATGGTGGAGAGGTCTGACAGAATGTGGTCCACTGGAGAAGGGAATGGCAAACCACTTCAGTATTCTTGCCTTGAGAACCCCATGAACAGTATGAAAAGGCAAAATGATAGGGTACTGAAAGAGGAACTCCCCAGGTCAGTTGTTGCCCAATATGCTACTGGAAATCAGTGGAGAAATAACTGCAGAAAGAATGAAGGGATGGAGCCAAAGCAAAGACAATACCCAGTTGTGGATGTGACTGCCGATAGAAGCAAGGTCTGATGCTGTAAAGAGCAATATTGCATAGGAACCTGGAATGTTAGGTCCATGAATCAAGGCAAATTGGAAGTGGTCAGACAGGAGATGGCAAGAGTGAATGTCGACATTCTAGGAATCAGCTAACTAAAATGGACTGGAATGGGTGAATTTAACTCAGATGACCATTAGATCTACTACTGTGGGCAGGAATCCCTTAGAAGAAATGGAGTAGCCATCATGGTCCACAAAAGAGTCCGAAATGCAGTACTTGGATGCAATCTCAAAAACGACATTATGATCTCTATTCGTTTCCAAGGTAAACCATTCAACATCACGGTAATGCAAGCCTATGCCCCAGCCAGTAATGCTCAAGAAGCTGAAGTTGAATGGTTCTATGAAGACCTACAAGACCTTTTAGAACTAACACTCAAAAAAGATGTCCTTTTCATTATAGGGGACAGGAATGCAAAAGTATTGGAAGTCAAGAAACACCTGGAGTAACAGGCAAACTTGGCCTTGGAGTAAGGAATGAAGCAGGGCACAGGCTAATAGAGTTGTCAAGAGAACGCACTACTACTTTAGTTACATGAAAATCCTCAGCATCCTTCTTGTTTACTTCTGACTGCAGAAGAGATGGTTTATTGTATATGTGTTGCATGCAGCCACAACTGAGAACAGAACTGGTCCAGAATGCCATAGTTCCAGGGTAAAGGACCAAAAAGGACTGCTTTGATATGAGCAAGGTGGGTCTCTCAAAGCCAGCTGAGGCCATCAAAATAGCTCTAGATATTCCAAATCCATTGAGACAAATTCTGGACATGCCTGTGTGCATGCCAAGGCACTTCAGTTGTTTCTGACTCTTTGTGACCTCATGGACTCTAGCCCATCATGCTCCTCTGTCCATGGGACTCTCCAGGCAACAATAGTGGTGTGGATTGCCATTTCCTTCTCCAGGGGATCTTCCCGACCCTGGGATTGAACCCAGGTCTCCTGGATTGCAGGCAGATTCTTCACTGTCTGAGACATCAGGGAAGCCCTATAGTCCAACAGTTTGTACCAGCATCCCTGGCCTCTGGCTTCCCTTTTTTCTGCTCGTGTGGCTTCCATGGGTATAAGGTGTCCTTGGACCTCTGCTCATCTTTCTTCTTTTGCACTTCAGTCTGTGCATTTACTTCTTCCTCTGCTTCACTCTCATGGTGAGGAGGTTTCTCAGAAGATGGTGCTGAGGCTTAGAGCCTCTGCCTGCTTCTTAACAATGGGAGTCAATTATTCTCTTGTATAGGCTAGTTTTTGACAGCCTCTGGCACACACGGCCAAGCTGGCCCTGGCTAATGCACATTCTGGTGCCAGCAGGTGCCAGTTTGATTTGTGAATACAGATGAGACACCCTCTAGGGACTTCTGGAAATAGCAGGAGGACACTTTGAGAAAGAACCGTTTCCTGCAGGCAAGCAGGATGAAGTCTCCTGCTGTAAGAATTTGGTTTCTGAAAGGGAAGTATGGCCTTGCTTTGTAATCTGGCTATTGCGTGTGCATGCATGCTCAGTCGTGTCTGACTCTGTGACTCCACGGACTGTAGCCCGCCAGGCTCCTCCGTCCATGGGATTTTCCAGGCAAGAATACTGGAGTGGGTTGCCATGCTCTCCTCCAGGGGATCTTCCTGACCCAGGGATCAAACCCATGTCTCTTGCATTGACAGGCGGATTCTTTACCAGGGTGCCTCCTAGGAAGCCCCACAGGTTAAGGAAGCCAGGAATATATTATACCCTCGCAAAGTCACGCAAACCTCTTAGCCAAACTGGTGTCTGCTGGATCTTTGCCACCTGCCTGGTGCTCCAGGGTCTCAGACAAGATCAGACACAAGTCTGAAATGTAGCAGCGGTGGTCACTTTGGTTTTGAGTGGACCCCCTCTGCTTTACCCAACAATCTACAGAGAGAGACTTTCAAGGTAGAATTGTGAGGTTTTAATGGTAAGATCTGTGTAAAGAGGTGCTTCCCAGGTACTCAGTGGTAAAGAATTTGCCTGCTGATGCAGGAGACATAGTTTTGATCCCTGGGTTGAGAAGATGCCCTGGAGAAGGAAATGGCAACCCACTCTAGTATTTTTGTCTGGGAAACACCATGGACAGAGGAGCCTGGCGGGCTTCAGTTCATGGAGTCGCGAAAGAGTCAGATACAACTGAGCAACTAGACTACAAAAATATATAGAGAGAAGGTAGTAGTGATTTAGTCACTCAGTCGTGTCCGACTTTTAAGATCCCATGGACTCTAGCCCTCCAGACTGCTTTCTCCATGGGATTTTCTAGGCAAGAATACTGGAGTGGGTTGCCATTTCCTTCTCCAGTAGAGAGAGTGGGGAGGAGGAATAATCAAGGGTAATATCAAGGTTTAAGGTAGGGAAGGCGGGTTTTGGTGATGCCACTAACCTAGATTTAAAAAATTATTGAGGAGTGGGGACTTCCCTGGTGGTCCAGTGGCTAAGACTTCTCACTTGCAGGGGGCCTGGGTTAGATGCCTGATCAGAGGATTAGATCCCACATGCCACAACTAAGAGTTTGCCTGCCACAACTAAGACCCAGCATGGCCAATGTGAAAAAAAGAATTGTTGAGGGAGACCCGGTACATGGCAGAGATCAAGTCAAAGTTGGACACATTATAAGGACAGTGCATGCAGAACACTGAGATCCAGGGTGTCTGCTGTCTAAGCTAGTGCTTGGAAACCAGATCTAGAACTCAAGGGAGAAAGAGCTCCCAGCCGGCACTTAAGAGCTAGAGATGTCACAGACATATAGATGGACTTGAAACCTTAGCGACTAAATTACATTACTTAAGACAATGGTTGTGATAGTTTCCTAGGTTAACTGTAACAAATTATCACAAACTGGGTGGCTTAAAGAGGTGGAAACTACCCCCCCACCCCCCGCCACAGTTCAGGAGTCTAGAAGAAATCAAGCTGTTACCAGGGCCATGTTCCCTCTGAGAACTCCTAAATTCTTCCATGCTGCTTCCTACCTTCTGATAGCTGCTGGTACTAAAAAAAAAAAAAAAAAAAAAAAGCCTCAACAAACTAAATTTTGAAGACCTTTATTGACTGTATTCAATGATTCATGAATTGAGCAGCACCCCAGAAAGGAGCTCTGAGGAGCTGTACAAAATGAAAGACTTACAGGCAGAAGGATGTGGGAACAAGGAGGTTATACTAGACAAAGAAGCAGCAGGTTATTGCAAGGTTACTTCCCCTTTAGGGGAAGGCCCATGTCTGAGTAACAGAAGACCTCACTAGAGTGAACAGCTGATTCCTGACTGACTGGTTTAAAATTCCATCTCTGGAAGAGGCTGAAACTGTAATTAAGTATCAGATCTAGTTTAGTGACATGGAGGTGAGCATAAGTGACTCCATTTTGGGCCTGTTGTTTTAACACTGGCCATGTTGGTGTTCCTTGGCTTTCAATGGCATTACTGCAATCTCTGTCTCTATTTTCACGTGGCCTTCTTCCTTTTGTGTCTTTGTGGGTTGTCTCCTTGTCTATAAGGACATTAATCATACTGAATTTAAGATCCTTCCTCGTCCTTGTCAGCTGAAAAAAATGTACAACCTAAAAGCTGCAAATTGTGTTATTTGGGGACCTTACTGAGGACCATAGCTTGGGAGACAGCCTCGCAGACAGCTCTGAGGAACTGCTCCCAAGAGGTAAGGAAGAAACCAGGATATATAGGAATATTTGCTGGAAAAAAAAATGTAGTTGGACATTAAAAGATTAATGCTAGTCACAAGAAACAGACATCTCAAGTTAATGGTTTGAGTGCTTTTCTGTGTATGGGAAGATGCAAGAGTCTGTGTTCATTGAAATTATTCCTTTGATATGCATCTTAACTCTCTTGGGCCAGTATCCTGTTTTTCTCCATCCTGAATTCCCCTCAGGGTGCACCATCTGGACGTCAGCAGTGGCTGATGGCTTGATGGCAGGCAACATTCTTTGTCTTAACTTCTCTTGCAGAAGCCAATGGAACCCACTTGCCTGGTGAATTCCATGGACAGAGGAGCCTGGCAGGCTGCAGTCCATGGGGTCACAAAGAATCAGACATGACTGAGCAATGAAAATTTTAACTTAACCAGTTATATCTACCAAAACTCTAGTTTCAAACAAGGTCACATTCTGAGGTTCTGGGAGGATATAAATTTCGGGGGACACTAGTCAACCCAGCATGTTGGGAAGAGAAAAGGCAAGCTAAGGACAGAACTGTGAGAAGCACTGAATGTAGAGGCTGGAAGGAAGGTGTCCGCAGAGAGATGAGAGGTAAAGAAAGGAGATATGAGAGAGGGAGGAGGAAAGAAAGCCAAGGTGGGGTTTCTCTGGTGGTCCAGTGGTTGAGAATCCCACCTGACAATGCAGGGATGCTGGTTCAATCCCTGGCCTTGGAAGATCCCACATGCCTTGGGCAACTAAGCCCATGCACTGTATAGCCTGTGCTCCAAACCAGAGAAGCCAGCACAGTGAGAGGCCCATGCACCACAACTAGAGCGTAGCCCCCGCTTGGTGCAACTCGAGAAAGCCCGCATGCAGCAGTGGAGACCCAGCGCAGCCCAAAATAAAATACAATAAATAGAAGCCAAGGGGGACAGAGAGTCTTCTCAAAGCACAGGGGCTAACCCACATCCAGAGCTGCCGAGAGGGCAAGCATCCACCAGGGGGTGCGGGGAACCTCAGTGGGGAACCAGCCATCCCAGTTGACCCCTGACTGGTGGAGCTGCCTTGGATGTAGGACTTCCCGTGCTAAGCATGGATGGAACTGGGCCGCCTGGACAGGGGGTCTCCCCGCTTCCCCACCCACTCACCACCTGCCATTATTTGGAGCTGAGGGTGGAGAGAAGGCAGGGATGCAGCCCAATGAATTGGGGAGTGAGTGGGAACTCAGATGCGTACTTCCTAGGGCGTGCTTGTGGCTCTGCTGGTGGCGAGTTGTGTTTTTCCTGAGAATTTTCGCCACAGTGGGAATTTTCTTGGTTAGAATGTGGACTGGGATGTGCAGTCCCCAGTGAAGTCTTCAGGTGAGGCCAGCTCCGTCTCTATAACCACCTGACATCATGGAACAACCAAATTATGGGAGATCAGAATGTTCCTCAAAGTCAGGGAAAGCCTGCCTTTGGCTGGTGGGACACTCTGGGGCTCGCTTTTTAAATGAACCCAGTCTTGAAAGTTCACCTAACTCCAGTGAATGTGATCGCTACCTCACTCTGCCTTCAGAGCACTTATCTTCAAAGTATTCAGCACCAGACGGAAACCTTGATTTTTACTGAAAAAAGAAATCATCAGAATGTCTGATTCCGTCCAGACGTCTGGATGTGTGACTTCATTATTCATGGTTGGCACTCCTCTTCTGGCTCTTGGTCTTTAGTTTTCAGAATATATGCCTAAGCAGGCTCTCTTTTCCATGAACTGATCCCTTTACCCTCTCAGCCCAGAATCCCTTTCCATTTATTCCTCTGATAAAGCGCTGATGCTGTGAGTCAGCATATATTACATCTGTTATGATACAAGCACGGCCCTAGACTGCTGTCCAGCCCAGGTCCACATCCAGATCACTGTCAGGATCCTCACGTGTTTGCTGATGATAAGTAGAACTGGGGCCTGGGGAATTTTTCACAACTGTCAGATCTGGGGAAGGAATCCTTTTCTAGAACAGATCTCAGAGTCTGTCACCAGTCTCCCAATTCTACTGCTAGCTTGCCAAGGTAGTTAAATGATCTCAGCCTCAACTCAATAATAATCATCTTAAGATACACAGAAAAGGGAGTTTCCTGGCAGTCCAGCGGTTAGGACTTTGAGCTTTCACTGCAGAGGCATGGGTTCAATCCCTGGTCAGAGAACTGAGACCCCACAAGTGTGGCAAGGCCAGAACAAAAACAGCCCATGTTAAAGCACCATTTAATTTAAATTCTTAAATGGCTTTCCACCTCTTTTCTTTTTTCTCTACAGTTTTTAAACTTTATATTGGAGTGTAGCCCATTAACAGTGTTGTGATAGTTTCAGATGAACATCAAAGGGACTCAGCCATACACATACATGTAACCATTCTCACCTAAACGCCCTCCTATCCAGGCTGCCACATAACATGAAGCAGAGTTCCCTGTTGTACAGTGGGTCCTTGTTGGCTGTCCATTTTCAATAAAGCAGTGTGTGCATGACCATCCTGACCTCCCTGACTAGCCCTGCCCCCCACCTCCACAACCATAAATTCATTCTCTCAGTCTGAGTCAATTTCTGTTTCATAAGTAAATTCATCTGTATCATTTCTTTTTCGATTCCACATATAAGGGAAGTCGTACGATATTTCTTCTTCTCTGTCTGACTTAACTCACTCAATATGACAGTCTCTAGATCCATCCATATTTGCCTTCAGCACCTTTAAGGCTGGAAAAACATCTCAAAGCCTAGCACACTCTTTTGGATCTAATGCATAGAACTGGACATTTAATTAGCATTTTCAGGTAGACCAGTGATTTGGGGTTTGACTCGAGAGTGAATAGGTGATAAATTTCTTAACTAGTAGTTATGAAACTTTGTGGAAGTAAAGCTCACAGTCTTATTTTTATTTTATTTCTAATACTTTATATTATTTGTGCTGCTCTATATACTGCCACTAAATTTAAAAAGGATATGTTTTGTTACAAGTAAAAGTAAACCTAAGTAGCAGGGGCTTAAGCAATAAGTGTGTTTTTAATTTACTCACCAAGAAGTCTAGAGGTAGGTGATTTCTGAGTAAGTTTAGAATTTCTATGATATCAAGACACCAGACTGTCATCTCATCTGTTTCTCTGGCCTTCTCCTCATGGCCACAACATGGCTGTCACAGCTCTAGGCACTACAAGCTCACCCGATCCTGGACAAAAGGCAGAAAGTAGGGTCACGTAGGAGTGTTCTCCCTGAGTGCCTCCCTCCTTTGATCAGGGAGGGAAAATACTTCCCAGATACCTCCAAGCATAGTTCCGTTTATCACCACCTTCCGCTGCAAAGGAGGCTTGGGACATGAGTCTCTAGCATTTTCACTCTCAGAGTGGGAGGCAGGCAAAAGGGAAGTGGGATTTGGAGTGGAACCAGACAGCAGTGTTTGTCATGGGATCATGCTTATTGATCTTAGTCCTTCAACCTCTGACTTGGAAACAGATAAACCATCTGTTTTCCCTTCCTGGGGAGTAGCAAGTTATGAATAAATTATGCTGCCAGAGCCCAGAGCGTCCTTAAAGCAAATACTGTCAATCCAAGGCCCTCACTTCATTAAACCCATATTAGTTTGTATTGCTTATTTGATGGCCTGATTGCTCCCTGGGATGGGAACAGTTAGTGGAGGAGAAGGGAGAACAGTCCCTTGTGTCCAGTGTTCCAGCCCCTCTCCCCTGCGCTGAATACACATAAGACCCCAGGTATTCCAGCCATGACTGGGTAACCAGGGAGCTAAGGCTACAGGTTCATGGCAGGGGGATTGACATGTTCCAGAAACGTCTGTGCTACACCCTGGAGGCCACTGGGGAGAGGAGACATGGCTGAGAGGGCAACTTTAGGCGCCAGCGAGGAAGTTGGAAGTGCTGGGGAGCTCTAGGTCTTCACACGCCCCTGAAATAACTCGTGTCAAGCTACCTCCCTGCATCCAACGCACTCTAATTTCATCTTCCCAATTCTCTTCATCTCAGGATTCTTAAAGGGGCTTTAAGAAAGTTTCATTTCCAGAGAACATTTGCTGTGAAAGCAGGGTTGGCTCATGACCGACTGTGGACCCGCAGGTCTACACTGGAGAGCTTGAACGTCCCAGAGGCCGAGCAGGGCAAGCTTCCTGAAGAATCAAGTATAGCCATGGATCACCATCGTCACTGTGGGCCCGGCCTCTTAGGGGGGCCCAGGCTCCCTGCGCCACAGGGCTCGAGACACAAACGCAGACGCCCCTTGACCCCTGCGCCCCTGCAGGGCTCTCTCCCAAGGCTCACACACACTCCTGTCTTTACTTTCCCTCCTCAGAGCCTCACTGCTTTGCAGACCTGACTCCGCTTTCTCTCTCCCACACAATCTGTTTCCTGCGCCCTGGTGTTTGGGGGTCACAGGCAGAGGCCCCCACTGACCACTCCAGGCCCCTGGGGACCCACCCTGCTCTGATGGACCTACTCAGGTTTCCTGGGTCCATCATTCCAAGCCAAGAAAACAGATGCTAACTATGAACATGGCCTGCACCTTGGAGGCTCAATGTGAACAGGCTTCCTCGAGAGTTTTCCGTGTCTGGTCTGCCTTTTTCCTGGGCCACGATCTGTCCTTCTGTTCCCCCTCATACTCTGCTCTGGCTCCTGGAAATAGTAGTGCTGCGTGGTCTTCATGTAAAGGTCATCCCAATGGACTCTCTCCCCCACGGACTGCGGGGGCTTGTTGGGGAGGCCTGACTTGACATCTGGTTTCCAGGAGTGCCAGCAGACTCAGGACACCATCTAAGCGTGGCCCGGCTTCTGATTGCATCAGTTTGAAAACAGTCACAAGAAATTTGCAGCCCAGATGTCAGCTGGAATCCTGGTGACTTTTGAGTTGTGATTGACATTGGCTTCAGGGCACAGGAGCAAAGGCAGGGACGCAGGAGTCCGTGTGCCCGGATCCCACATCTGGGTGTGACTCCCTGTGTATCCTGGGCAGGTGCCTGAGCCTCTCTGCTCCTCCATCTGTAAAATAGGCATTACAATGCTCTTTTTAGCGTTGGGTGATGCTTCGAGGAGCTGTTGCAAGTAAAGCATGAAGAACAGGGCCAGACATCCAGTGTCCCCATTAGCTCTGCCCCCTGTCTTCTGGCAGCCATGGCCCTGAAGTTCTGCCGAAGCTCAGAGGCCTGTCCAGAGACTGTCTGCTGCCTCGTGCTCCCTGGCTGTTTTCTACACAGCCACCCCATGCTCAGTGCCACCCACTTTTCTTTCTTTCTTTCCTGTTTTCTTTGGCTGCTCCGTCTGGCATGCAGGGTCCGTGACCACGGATTGACCTTGTGCCTCTGCACTGGAAATGCAGAGTCCACAGCTAGACCGCCATGGAAGTTCTCAGCCCAGCTTTGCTTGCTCTCCCAAATACCTCTGATCTCTAAGGTTGGGTAGGTAGACAGCTTTCTGAAGTTGTAGGGCAAGGAAGAGGGATTTGTAATATGGTGCTGCACAACTTAGATCAAAATATAATACATCCAGTTCTTAAAAGTTCTTTGAACTCTGCAGTCCCTAGCCTCCAGCCCTCTCCCCGTCTCTCTTTTCTGATTGCCTTTTCCCTTACCTTTATCCCTCTGTCTGCTTATGACAAACTCCTTGAGGCTTTACCTCTGCCCTGAATATTCCCAGTAAGGTTTTTTTTTTTTTTTTTCCTTGAACAAAGATAGCTCTTTTGCCCTTAGAGGAACTCAAGTTGCAGCTTTTTAACTAAAAAAATATTCTGCTGTTTATATGTTGATCATAATAACTGATGGTGACAAGCAGAGATTTTTTTAATGGGCACTAATAAGAAAATAGTAACTAACAACCATCATTAGCATGCATTTTACAGTTTACAGAATAAGTTCAAATTTCTTATTGTCTCATTTGGATGAAGTTTCTTTTCTGTTTATGCCTGAAGGGTTTCTAAATACAGGCTTCATAGCAGAGGAGGGGATCACAGAATTACCCGTGAAGACACACGCACGCATGTGCACATCTCCCTGTTTCGTGTGGACTCTGTGATGCTCACATAAAGCTCCATAATGGACAAGGCCCCAGATCAATTAACAGACAAAGTCATTGACCCAGTGTCTGTTGATCCCAAGTCCTGGGCTGGAAACTCCTGACACCATGGGCCACCGTGAGGAGCTATTACAACCTTGTTCTCCTAGTGGATACACGTATTGAGTTCCTGAAAATTCAGAGAACGTATGGGCTCATCTTCCTCTGGGATTATTGGGTCATTTCTCAGCATGTCTGCAGCCTGAAACAAGAGCAAGGCCCTGATGAATCACACTCAACATCCACAGCTCAAGCGGAGAAATCTGAAATTTGAGCGGAAATTTAAGTACTTCCGAGCACATACCCTTTCATCTTCAAGGACTAATTCACAGTGTGTATTTTATACATCTCTGTAGGGTCAGGTTGCCATTCCTGGACACTTATTTCTTAACAATTGGTGGGTGGAGTGACACTTATAAGTATATTCATTCAGTGGGAGAGCTTGCTTTGACATGTATTTCATTGGCAGAGTCCATAAATACTTTCTGCACATGTGTTTGTGTATCCGTGTGATGCCTCATTTTGGAAAGCAACAATAATAACTGTGTCATTAAGCCACAGAGAGGCTAATGTTTCAGCTGGCCTCGTGGAGAAGACAAATAGAGATCATCTTGTCAAGTCATGAGATGGATTATGCTCTGGCACGAGCTGCCTGCTTGTTTCTGGGTTTTGCAGTTCCAGGACTTGAATTTAACCTGTGACTTAAGGTATCTCATGACCTCAGGCAACTTACAAGCTTCTCTCTGTCCCTACCCCTGGGTCCCTGCCATGGATGGAGTGGAAAGTTGCTAGAAGCCTATAGCATGGATCAGTCATTGCCCAGGCCTTTTCCGAGCATGCCAGAATAGTTGCAGAAATGGAGCACAATGACTTGTCTGGAGTGTCCTTAAGGCTCTTTGCCACTATCAGTGCTTTTAACATACATTTAATGTTGTAGCTGGCTGATCAGTTTTCAGTCTCCCTCACTGGATCAAAAGCTCCAGGCAGAGACTGTATCCTATTTATCTCCATATGTGACATCGTTCAGTCGTGTCCAACTCTTTGCAACCCCACGGACAGCCTACCGTGCTCTTCCATCCATGGGATTTTCCAGGCAAGAGTACTGGAAAATCCTTCTCCAGAGGATCTTCCCGACCCAGGGATTGAAGCTGGGTCTTCCGCATTGTAGGCAGACACTTTACCGTCTGAGCTACCAGGGAAGTCAAGCATCTAAAAAGCAGACATCACTTTGCTGACGAAGGTCCATATAGTCAAAGCTTTGGTTTTTCCACTAATCATATGTGCATGTGAGGGTTGGACAATAAAGAAGGCTGAGCACCGAAGAATTGATGCTTTCAAATTGTGGAGCTGGATAAGAATCTTGAGAGTCCCTTGGATTGCAAAGAAATCAAACCAGTTTCAATCCTAAAGGAAATCAACCCCGAATGTTCATTGGAAGGACTGATGCTGAAGCTCCAATAGTTTGGCCACCTGATGCAAAGAGCCAACTCATTGGAAAAGACCCTGATGCTGGGAAAAACTGAGGGCAGGAGGAGAAGGGAGTGACAGAGGATGAGATGGTTGGATGGCATCACTCACTCACTGGACATGAGTTTGAGCAGACTCCAGGAGATAGTGAAATACAGGAGAGTCTGGTGTACTGCAGTCCTTGGGGTTGCAAAGTGTTGGACACGACTGAGTGACTGAATAACAACAAGAATCCAGCATCTAACGTAACTACCCTATTATAGTAATGGATTAACAGGTTTGTTGATTGAATAAGTGAATGGCCCTGTGCCAAGGGGACAGTGAAATTAGTTTTCTCTGAATTGAATGATTCGGCTATGACAACGCTCACCTCTCCTAATTTCCTTTGGATCACTTTATGTCTCTCGTGCCAACTAGAAATTGTCAGTCGCCATCTGGTTCTACAAGGATTGAGTCTCTCTCTTGTCACTGCATTCAGTGACCGTGAGCACACCCTGAAAAGAGTTCAGGGCGAAAGTCCGAAAGGAGGCACTCTGTGCTCTGGAGAAACTTGCAGGACAGGACTTCAGGTAGTTAGATATTTCTAGGAGAAAGTTTTATGAGCCCAATTTCTTGCATCTTCCATCTAGAAAAGCACTAAGGGCATTACTGGAGGCATCTGCTCCTTGTGATTAATAGCAACCTCTGTGTGACTAGCAGCAATTTTCTGCTAAAGTGTGTGCTTGATTGTATGTATCCCCCTTCATTAAATTCATATGTGTATGTATATACTGGCCTCCCTGCCGCCTCCTCAGAGCAGTGCCCCAGAGCTCTCTGAGAGGCTGTCTCCTGGGCTACAGTCCTCATTAGGCCCCAAATAAAACTTGGCTCACAACTCTCACGTTGTACATGTTTTTTTCAGTTGACAGCTGCATATAGGTAATGAATATTGATTGAGAACACTTACACTCTACTTACTTACTTTTTCCCTCAACAGACATGATAATGAATAATTCTGTCATAAAATCAAACACAAGATCAAACCTAGGGTGACATACTGAGTGAAGTAAGTCAGACAGAGAAAAAGAAATATCGTGTGATATTGCTTATATGCAGAATCTTTAAAAAAAGGATACAAATGAACTTATTTATGGAACAGAAACAGACTCACAGACTGGGAGAAATGAACTTATGGTTGTGGGTGTTGCAGGGAGAGAGAGTTAGGGAGTTTGGGGTGGACATGTACACACTGCTTTATTTAAAATTAGGACCTACTGTACGGCACAGGGAACTCTGTTAATATTCTGTAACAACTTGATTGGGAAAAGAAATTGAGAATGAATAGATACTGTGCATTGATGTGTATAACTGCATCACTTTGTTGTACACCTGAAACTCACACAACATTGTTAATCAACAACATTGTTGTTTTTGTTCAGTCGCTAAGCTGTGTCTGACCCCATGGACTGCTGGCGTGCCAGGCTTCTCTGCTCTCCACTGTCTCCCAAAGTTTGCTCAAACTCATGTTGAGTTGGTGACGTGATCAAGTAATAACCATCAATTAATAGCTAATCAACTATACTCCAATATAATATAAGAAGTTTAAAAAAAAGTCAAAGGGAGGCATGAGGGATTGGGACCTTGGGAGAAGAGATGCCTCAGCTCATCCCGAGGCCAGGCCTGAATTTATGAACAGCCAACTCCCAGGGGCAGTTTGAAATGTGTCGGGAGGAGAGAGAACGAGCAGCCCTTAATGGGTTGGCTCAAGGATGCCAAACATCCTCTAACGTTTGGGTTGGTCCCTGTAAGGAAGAGTCATTGTCCCAGTGCCCTGCGTGCCATGACAGGGAGTCATCTTTTATATTATAATTTATATTATAAATTTATATTATATTATATTATATTAATTTCAGGATATGACTTTTTTTCCTTCCTCCACACTTTTCTTCCTTTTTCTTCTTTTTTTAAAAAAATATTTATTTTTATATGGCTGTGCCAGGTCTTAGCTATAACATGCAGGGATCTAGTTCTCTGACCAGGGATTGAACCTGCATTGCAAGAGTGGAGATGTAGCCCCTGGACCACCAAAGAACCCCCTGCTCCTCCTCCTTTTTTTTTTTTAATTTTCTTTTCTTTCTTCCCACCTCCCCTTCCTTCTTCCAAAACTTATTAAACATCTACTACAAGAAATCTGTATGGAAGGCTATGAAGATGAATCAGCCAGGAACTTGGCCTCAGGGAGCAGAACATGCAAGAAGAGAGATGACAGGTGCTTAGAAAGAAGAGGACTGGGCAGAAAATAGTAAGCGGAAGGTGAGTAAAAGTCAAGTGTTAGAGGAGATCAGGCGGAGAGACGTGTTTGTTGTTTTCAATGAAATGCATCTTACGAATCAATACCCGATCGTGTTTACAGAGCTTAACAGCTTACAAAGTTCTCTCCTACAAAATTTCTGGTCTGTGTTCATTCTCACAATAACCTATAAAGGTGCTTTGTCCTCAGATTTATTCCTCACTGGTTCTCTGCTCTGCTGTGATCCCCAGGGCCCTGACCCTGCAGGCCAGGTGTGTGCTCAGTCACTGGGTCGTGTCCGACTCTTTGCACACCTAGAGGGTATATCCCGCCGGGCTCCTCTGTCCATGGGGTGCTCCAGGCAAGATTACTGGATTGGGTTGCCCTGCCCTCCTCCAGGGGATCTTCCCCATCCAGGGATCAAACCTGCATCTCTTAGGTCTCCTGCATCATCAGGTGGCTTCTTTACCGCTGGTGCCACCTGGGAAACCCTCCTGCAGGCCAGGCCCCCCTTCCTTATCAGCTGGTTTCTTGCAGGGTTCAGTTAATGGGAGCACTGGTGGGAGGTGGGAGCTGCTCCGTTAAGCTGTGGGGGACTGTGTCTTCTGGGCCCCACCTCCCACCAGATAGGCCTCAGTGCTTGGACTCCAGAGTCCTGCCTCCTTCTGCTTTCTGCTTCCTGTGTTGCAAATCTCCGGTTATCCTAACCATCTTTTCCTTGGTCTCCGAGTCTCCATCACCTGACTAAGCAACTCCTTGCATTCAATTCCCTTGGTTGTAAATATTTGAAGGGGATTATGTTTTCCTAATTAGATCCTAATTAGAAGGAAAGCATTATTCTTAGCATTTAGAGATAAGGAGAGAGAAGAATTAAAGGACTTTCCCAAGGTCAACCAGGCATACGAGGAAGAGCCCAGGTCTGTCTCCTGATTCCAAATACAGGCCTTTATCCACTGCTTCCTGCTGCTTCCCATTGAGCTAATAGCAATGGAAAAGATTTTTCCAAGATCGTATGAAAGACATATCAGTTTTTTTTTCTTCCTCTTTTAAAGTTTCACGGTGTAGCTTTTGTTTTGATTTATTCTTGGAAAAAGTTAATATATTAGCTAGATTGGGAGAATGCCTCACAAGTGCTTATGGATATTAGTCTGACATTTGGCTAAGTTGCTCATGATAGCCTCTTGGAGTAATGCATGTTGGTACAGTCACATGGATTAGCAAATGACTAATGGAAGACAAAATCCTCACAGTATTTTAATGCCATAATTTTGTTGTTTAATTGCTAAGTCGTGTCCGACACTTTAAGAGCCCATGGACTGTAGCCTGCCAGGCTCCTCTGTCCATGGGATTTCCCAGGCAAGGATACTGAAGTGGGTTGCCGTGCCCTCATTCAGGGCATCTTTCTGACCCCAGGATTGAACCCACATCTCCTGCAGCTCCTGAACCACTGGGGAAGCCCCTTATGCCGTACTATCTCAGAGTATTGCTATGATTGTCATGATTATCTCACCTTGGGAAAAGATGAAAAGTAAAGATACTGAAAATGCTTTGGGTTTAGAAACATTCTGATAAATAAATGAATCAGAGATACATTTGTAGGTTACCACACCCCTGGCAAGGATAGTTTAATTCTTCAGTGTTACTGAACTAAATACTAAATGTTTGTAATCATTAGATCAATTAATGCAACAATAATAAATTCCTGTTCTCTGAAAAAGCTGTTTTTAAAAAATAAGGTTTGTCTTTGACTGCACTGGGTCTTCATTGCTGCAAGAACTCTCCTAGTTGCGGTGCACGGCTTCTCACTGCGGTGCCTTCTCTTGCTGCAAAGCAAGGTCTGTAGAGTGCTGGCTCAGTACTTGTGGTCCACGGGCTTAGTTGCTCTGCAGCGTGTGGGATCTTCCTGGACCAGGATCGAATCTGTGTCCCCTGCATTGGCAGATGGAATCTTAACCGCTGGACCACCAGGGAAGTCCTCTGAAAAAGCTTTTGAGGGAGGGTCTGAATCTGAAGTAAGGGTCTTGGTGGGTATAGGCCAGTGGGGTGCTGGTCTGGAAAGGATGGGCAGGAGTGGGGGCTTTGTATGAAGGCTCAGTTTGGGAGCTGCTTGCCCAGAAGATTCATTTGGGGTGGGGATTCTTTGTTCAGATAGTACTATGACTTGACTCCTATTATTTCTTGTATAGAACAAGTAATTGAAAATAAGAGTCTAGAGGTGGTAAGTCATGGTTTATCATGGACCATGGACCACATCCATTGCCAAGCAAATCTATCTTGCCTTGAAAGCAGAGAAGGAGGAATAGGATAAAAAGCATTTGGTGGTGCTATTTACTTCTTTGCATGTGAAACCCAATAAATAGCCTCTCTCTTTCTCTTTCTCTACGTGTGTGTCATTGAATGCTATGTTCTCAACATCCTTGAAGGATTGGATTTGGACGAGTGATTCTCCGATTGGGTTTAGACAAGTGATTCTCAATAAATCCCAGTGATTCTCAATTGTGGATTCTAGTGGACCATTGGAAAGTTGTGGGTCGTTTTTGTTAGACACAAAATGGGGTTGTTTGGTGTATGTCACGGTAGCAAGGCCAGCTCCACACAACAAAGAATTATACTAGAATTATTGCATCCACCCCGAGGTGTAACACTATGAGGTACTCTGCTGTGCTTGTCCCATTTAAACTATAGAGCTGAGAGTTGAGACTACACAGTTGCTGGGGCTGGGACTTTCTTTTCCCCTGGAAAAGAAAGGCTTCCAGATATGAGCTTTTTGTAAAGGAGGTGATTTATCAGGAAAAATTCTCATAGTTCTTTGGGGCAAGACATCTAAGAGCGCTTTTGCTTGCAGCAGAAGTAGGACCACCTGCAAGAGAGAGTTATCATGGATCATATTAGACCCATGTGGCTTAGAGGATCCACTAGATCCATGTGTGGCTTAGAGGTGGCGACGATTCTCAGCAGAGAGAACTGCTGAGTTGGTGGAGTTATCACCAGGTTTCTTTGGGCTGTGGAAGGAGCAAGCTGGCCTGTTTCATCTAGCCCCACTGGTGAGCAGCATCTTTTCCACATTGTTAGGTTGGTGGGAAGTGCAAGTCCTCCTTGGGAGGGTGCATTTAAATGGCTGCAGCAGCCTCTGATGTCTTGGGGGTGATGGTAATGATGCAAATGAAAGAGCACTCAAGGAAATGTCAAAGGGGGAAAGAAGAAGACTTCATGGTCCACTCACCCCTTCCCCCTTGGGGAGTCTCCTGCCGTTACCAACTTTGGAAGATCGCGGTTTTATTCTATTGAGAGAGTTATGGGTAGATGCTCGTTTGTTCTCCCTGGGCACTTTAGAAGATGACACTTCCCAGAAGTTAGTGTGAGGCTGAGGTGACCCATGGAATGTGGGTGGAAGTGATCCATGCCACTGTTGGACCTGGCTCCTAGAATCTCCTCTGAGGTACTTAGCTTATTCTCTCTGTTCCCTGTCCAAGGGCACTATGGAGGCATTCCATGGGAGCAGTCCAGTTCTGTGGGTATTGCATAGAGGCAATCTGCCCAGGAGAGTCATTAACCCTACTCTGGACTGAGACATGAATAGTAATTAAATTTATGTTGTATCGAGCCACTGAGATTTGAGGTTAATTTGCTACAGCATCATAGCCTAGTTTTTGTATAAAAACATTGAAAGAGCACTAATCAATGAACTGTTGCTGATTACCTAGAGAAACGGGTAAGGAACTCAGCAAGGTGATAGAACCCAGGAGAACTTCTCTGCCTCGCCTTGCAGTCTCAGGGTTTTAGGTGGTGGGGTTGGCCTTCTGGGTTGTCTCTGGCCGATCATCTTGCTTGTTGCCTGTATTAGTCTGAGTCAAGGCCTTTCCTGGCGGCACATCATCTCTCAATTGAGATGGATTTCAGCTTGAGGGTTTCTGGGAGGTTGGCAGGACATGTTGGCAGATACCATGGCTGGTGTCTCCTCCCTCCCTTTGGCCCCTACTGAATTCTTCCAGTTGGCGGCAGCTGGTCAGTTCTGTGTTCCTTATCAGGACCTCCTTTTGTGAGATAACTCATGCAAGTGGGTGATTATCGTGTCTGGAAATGGCAGGTGGTTTTGGTCAATGGTTCCCTAACAACTCCCCTCTGAGACACTTCATACTGAAGATACTTCTGGGGAGTTGGGGGAGGTCTCTTCTGTAACTACTTCTTGCTGGGAGTGGGCATCATCTTGCCCAGTAGAAGTCTCTACCTGATCTAAGGAGGGTACTTCATGTCTGAAACTGGCTTCTACCCTCGTAGTAATGACAATTTAGTCTGAAACTGTGGGAGCCTATTGGAGATAAACCCTGTGAGCAGTTGAAACAGACAACAATTATTTGAATCTGCCCTTTGGAACTCAAGAAAGTTCAAGGAGGCGGAATGAAGCTTTTTTCCCCACAAAGAAGAAACAGGGGACATATAGAATTTGTACCTGGAGCCCTACAGCCTTCTGCCCAGTTTCATATTTACCCCATGAAACTAACCAAGCAGGACCCTGTGGCACCTTCTTGCTGGAGCAGCCTTTCCCCAGTTCCTCTCTGAAGTGCCTAGATAATAGTATTTGATACACATTTCCTGAGTTGCTTGGTAGATCTGAAAACCCCTCACCAAAGAGAAGATATTAACTCTTTGATGACCATAAGCCCACAGCCCCAGGCCTCCTGGAGCCTAAGGACTGATAATGTTAACCCCTGTGACACAGCCCTGTCACCTTACCATCAGCCAGAGAACTGTGCACAAGTTAATCACATGCTCTGTGACACTCCCCCACCCCCCACCCCATCGCTTAATCATGCCTGTTTGTGTATAGAAACTCTGTAACCCCTTTGTTCCGGGCTCAGAGCTTGGAGTGTTAACTCCTCTGGGCCCACTGGTGTAATAAACCTGAGTTCTCCAACACTCCAAAAAAAAAAAAAAAACCTTTAGGGGAGCTTAGGGTTTTTAGGGCGTGAGCCACCCTTCTCCTTGCATGGCCTTAAAATAAACCTTTCTCTGCTCCAAACTCTAACAGTACCGTTTATTTGGCCTCACTGTGTGTGGGGCATACAAACCTGCACTAACAAAACTTGTAACCTTATAAATAAGATTTTAAATTTTAGTAGCTTGTAATTGTACTTTGAGGGCTTCCCCTGATGGCTCAGCGGTTAAGAATCTGCCTGCTAATGCAGGAGACGCAAGTTTTATCCCCAGGCTGGGAAGAGCCCCTGGAGAAGGAAATGGGAACTGACTCTAGTATTCTTGCCTGGGAAATCCCATGGACAGAGGAGCCTGGTGGGCTATGCAGTCCATAGGATGGCAAAGAGTCAGACACAACTTAGCAACTGAACAACAACAAATTGTACTTTGAACTTTCTACATATACACTCTTGCTTTCTGCAGGGAAAAAAAAATAGAAGAAGAAAGAGGAAAAGATTGTTTTATCTCTTCCTCTCTAGCTCTTATATATATTTATTTGTCTGGCTTCATTGTGCTGGCTAGAACTTTTATTAAAATATATGAATATAAGTGGTAATAGCAAGCATATCTGATTCACTTCAGATCTCAGAGCAAAGTCTTTCAACAATTTACCATTAACTGTGATGATTGCTGCGGGTTTGGATAGATAGTCTTTAATAGATAAAAAATATTCCCTTCCATTCTTTGTTAACAAAGAGGTCTATTTTTTATGAAAGGATGTTGAATTTCTGCATCTGTTGAGATGATCCTATTTTGTCTTTTATTCTGTTGATGTCGTAAAATACATTGATTTTTGTTGTTGTTCTCCCCTCCAGCTCTATTTATTTGCATAACTCCTTGGGAGAAGCAGTAATGAGAGATGTTACATCTTCAGAACAGAGAAGGGCATACTATACTTTAAGCCTACTTGTTCAAAGAATTAAAGAGTTACAATATGTTCCATATGGCAGAAATGATGCCCTCCTAATTTTGAAGCTGATAGTTAAACTGTCAGCCTTTTATAATTAGAATCCACATTAGAGGTTGCAAACTGGTGACCAATGTGGGTAAACGTGGCCTGCAAGTGGGTTTTGTCTAGCCCACAGGGGTTTTAAACAACCCCTCAACCCCAACTTGTTGCTGGAGACACAAAGATTTTACCTCTGTGATTTCAGCTTTCTCTCTTAAAAAAAAAAAGTTATTCAAGGCTGCGCTGGGTCTTCATTACTCTTCCCGGGCTTTCCCGAGTTGTGGCGAGTGGGGGCGACTCTCGGGGTGCGGCTCAGAGCTTCTCATTGCAGTGGCTCCTCTTGTTTCAGAGTGCGGGCTCTAGGGTGCACAGGCTTCAGGAGTTGTAGTGCATGCCTGGGCTTTGCTGCCCCATGGCGTGTGGGATTTTCTCGGACCAGGGATCCACCCTGTGTCTTCTGCACTGGTAGGCGGATTGTAAACCATTGTGCCGTCAGGGAAGTCCTCAGCTTTCTCTTTACAAACCAGCAAAAAAACTGACATTAATGAACCCGTGCAGTAATCAGCTGAAGAGAGCAGGCCCCCTATTGAAAAGGCAGAGCATCTGGTCTGTAATTTACTCCCGGTATGTCCATTCATACCATATTTCTGCTTCTAATTTTGTTGCACATTTTGTTATCTTGGCAGACTACCTGCCCTTTCACAAAAATGTTGTTTAGCAAGTAAACAAATATAAAAATGCTAAAATGTACACTTCTGGAAAATGCTGGAATCAAACAGATTAAACCAAAATAGAAAATGTAAATTAAGGGGTGAGTATTGAAACCGAGCACGGCCCTGTGGGGCTCCCTCGCGCCGGAGCTTTTCCGTCTCCATTTCTTGTGGGCAAGACTCCAGCCTCCAAAGGGCGGGTTTAAGGGCGGAGCAGCCAAGAGACCACCTGCTGCTGCCGCCAAGTCACTTCAGGCATGTCCGACTCTTCGACGACCCCACGGACTGCAGCCCACCAGGCTCCTCCGTCCGTGGGATTTTCCAGGCAAGAGCACTGGAGTGGGCTGCTATTGCCTTCTCCGAGAGACCACCTGAGGCAAGATTAAAGGGGCCAGAGAAGCTCCTCAAGATTGTGAAACTCCCCACCTGAGAGGGCTCCCCAGGTGGCCTACTGGTAAAGAACCCGCCTGCCAGTGCGGGAGAGACACGGGGTGAAGGTTCAATCCCTGGGTCGGGAAGATCCCCTGGAGGAAGGCATGGCAACTCACTCCAGTGTTCTTGCCTGGAGAATCCCACGGACAGAGGAGCCTGGCGGGCTACGGTCCACGAGGTCCCAGAGTCGGACACAACTGAAGTGACTTAGCATGCACACACCACCTGAGAGGAGACCAAGGGAGTGCAAGCCCTGCTCACACCCAAATCTTGTCAGAGACCCACTTTTAAAAAATGCATTTATTTTTTAATTGAAGGACAATTGCTTTACAGAATTCTGTTGGTTTCTGTCAAACATCAGTGTGAATCAGCCACAGGTGTACATGTGTCCCCTCCCTCCTGACCCTCCCCCCCATCTCCCTCCCCATCCCACCCCTCTAGGTTGATACAGAGCCCCTGTTTGTGTTCCCTGAGCCATAGAGCAGATTCCCATTGGCTCTCTATCTTACATATGGTGATGTAAGTTTCCATGCTACTCAGAGACCCCACTTTTGAACAATTGTTACACATCTCACAAGTCCTCTGGGGTTGGGACACATAGTGTCCAAGGGCGAAGCCAGGTGTGTCTCCCTTTGCCTGTCAAAGCAATAAGTCTGTCCTTTTCTAGGTCACTTAAAACTCTGTTGCCTGGATTTGATCTTACAGCCATATACAGAGAGGCTGAGCTTTTGGTAAGTGGAAGTTTAGAACTTGGACTTTAAGATTTCAAGGCAAGCGAAACCATATATACAGCTTAGAAAATGTTGTATGGTCAAACATAAGGTGAACCCCAGGGAGCCCTATACCAAGGTCACAGGACGAAAATTTCTGAAATTAAGCAAGCCCCATAGCAACTGTTGCCATCAACCTCCTGATCTAAACTGGCCAGTTCCCTGACCCCATAATACCGAACCTATTAGCCAGCTATAGCATCCTAAACATCACCTAATGCCCCTCTTCCAGCTGGAATTTTCTCTATCTTGAGGCTATGAAAATTGGCCACTAGCCTCCAAAAGGGATCGGCTTTCCCTTGAGCCAGCCCCCTGTTCTAACAGTGTCTCCCACTCTAATGAACTATTCTCCTCTCATTCTGCCTAAAATACCTGGAAATTGTTTTCCAATCCATGCACAGGCCACGACAGACCTTAAAGAAAATTTGTAAAGCCATTTGTCAGCAATTTTTCAGACTACAAAGATGGTTTTATATATCTTGTTAAACTGTAAAGATTTCACTGACATAAATTTAAACTATTTCATGGAATGACTACTTCCCAGATAATTAAAACATTTACATATTAAAGAATATATTCCATAGAACATATTCTATAATTTGAAATCAGACCCAAGAATGTATTATAAACAATAAACTGCCCTTAAGTATTGGGTTGGCCAAAAAGCTCGTTTGGATTTTTCAATAAGATGTTACAGAAAAACCCAAAAGAACTTTTTGGCCACCCCAGTATATGGCCTATGATTTATTTGGTATGACTAATTTTACTGCACTTCAATTCCAGGCACAAAACAGTTCAGTTTTTAATTTTTTATTTTAATTGGAGTAGGTGGGAGAAAAAACAGGGTGAGTGTTTAAAAACAAAACAACTTTTCATTTACGTTACAAATCACAAGCTGAAGACACTCTCCAAGTTCTGAAAACAAGACTCAGAAGCAGTATGATAACTGGTTGGTAACAGTAATCCAATAAATTGCAATCCAAAAGCATTTTTAAAAAAAAGAGTTCTTTTGTAGGTATTTCAGAATCCCAAACTCTTCTTTACATTACAGGAAAAAATACAAATAAATCTATATTTGAGGCAATATGACAATGCACATCTTTCTTGGGATAGACCATACCAGCCCCCTCAGTACAGCAGGATGTTAATCTATCTTGTCTGCGCATTCCATGAGGTCCCTCAAAACATCCTAAACTGTCAAAGAACCGAACTCTTGGGTTGTTCTTAACAATTTTGGGATGTTTCATGGATTTCTGGGAGTCACTGCCCAGTTTTCATATCACATAAATGGAGAGAGAGGGGCCATTTCCCACGCGTGCTGGGAAATTTCATGCGAATCCCTTCCTGGATTCATTCTAGGGGTTTCCAGCTTTTCTGCATCTCTTGAATCCAAGGGCTTCCTGGGTGGCGCCTAGTGGTAAAGAAACTGCCTGCCAAAGCAGGAAACACCGGAGGCATATGTTTGATCCCTGGGTTGGGAAGATCCCTCTGGAGGAAGGAAATGGCAACCCCCTTCAGTATTCTTGCCAGGATAATCCTGTGGACAGAGGAGCCTGGTGGGTTATCGTCCCTGGGGTTGCAGAGTCGGACACGACTGAAGCAACACGCATGCATCACTTAATTCCAAATGCTTTAAAGGAATGTGCAGAGCAAGAGGCAAAAAAAGATAGTTTGAGATGTGAAGTTCAGACACAGGTGCGCTGCCCCTCTGTGCTCAGTAACTGCGGGGCGCGGTAACTTCCAGTCGTTTCTGAGCCACGGAAAGCTTGGTTGGTAGTTCCGCAGATTAATCACAGCTGACCCTGCTGCTCCACTGCTGAGTTCTGCCCTAATGCCTGCAAAGGCATCCCAGAGCAGCAAGCCGCCACTGTGAGAGGGCCCAGACAGCAGTGATTCTCAGCACGTCAGCGTCTGTAGGCAGCCCAGCACCCGGATCGTGGTTACAACCCAGACACCGAGTGTCCCACCATCCCACACAGGTGGTCACGGCCTCCCTCGGAAGCAAAGGCCCTGGCCAACACAAAAGGGTGGAGGGCAAACATATGTGCCATTAATCAGGTAGCAGGTGAACACTTTATCTGAGCCCTTGGCTGAAGGGCCAGGGCTTACGGCATGCACTCCAGGCATGAGGCGAGGCGACCACAGATGAGACCTCGCGGTGCCACCCTCGTCAGCCAGGTTGCTTGTGTCCAAAGAAGCGGCAGTCCTTTTAACCAGGGTGGTCCTGGCCGGAAGTTGCCGGGCACTGCGGGCAGCTACGTCCAACGCGGCTCAGGACGCAGGGGCGGTCCCGGACCCAGCCGTCCGCGCACGCTCGGCGCAGGCGCACTAGCAGTTGGCTTCCTGCGGAATCTCGATTTGGAGACTTCGGGGCACTCGAAAGGCGTGAGGTTAAGTTTTCTTTTTTTTTTTTGCTGTGTCCCCAGTTCGCGCTCCGCCTGGCCCCGGGGCTGGAGCCGCAGCTCCTGATCAGCCCAGAGAGCCTCCACCAGCCTCCGCTTTAGGAACTTCAGCCGGTCCTGGTTACTTAAGTCTGCAAGGTGAGGACTTCCCTCTTAACAGCCGTGGCAGCCCGTTCTGGAAGTTGTCAATACGTTGCTTTTTGAATGTTTAAACACACTTGTGGTTTTTTTTCTTCCTTAGACCTAAATCGGCCATGGTGTGTTTTCTTTCCTGTATTTTGTTAAATTTGGTTTGCTAAAATTTTGCCTCAAGTTTTTGCATGTAACGTGAGAGACGGACCTCTGTTGGTATATCCTTGGCGAGCTTTAGTTTCAGTCGTGTGTCTTCCTCATTGAATGAGCTGGGAAGTAGTCCCTCTTTTAACAGTCTGCAAAGTTTATCAGGCTGCTGTTAATTTATTCCTTAAAATATGTCGACCGAGAAAAAGCGCACACTCTTGAGAGTTGTGAGTTAAGTTTTATTTGAGAAAATGAGGATTGCAGCCTGGGAGATAGCCTCTGAAAATAGTTCTAAGTACCTGCACAGAAGAGGTAAGGAGAAGGTCAGTATGTTTGAGGTTTTAGGGGATAAGTGCCAACAAGAACACATTTTGGCAGAAGGTTGCCACTGGTCCCATGAAGTAGATGTCTCCCTAATGATTTTAGTGCTTTTCTAGGTATGAGAAGATGCGAGAAACTGGACTCATAAAATAAGTTCGCCATAAAAATGCAACTTTTCCATATGGGATATTTTTTCAAGTTTTTAATCTTTTTTATCACAAACCTACACAAAATACTTCTCTCAGAAGTCGTTTTCAGTAGACTTCTTATATCTCATTTGTCAGAACTGTGTTGACTCAGATACAGGAGTATTTGGAGAGTTGATCGTTTTCACCTGGGTCCACTGCTGCCACGAACAAGACTGGGCTTCTGTTAGAGCACAGAAAAAATCAGGTAAGTGGATCTTAGTTCTTTAGCTTTTGTATAATTTTTCTTTTTAAGATTTCTCGTTTAAGTGATATCATATATTTGTCTTTCTCTATCTGACTTATTTCACTTACTGTGATAATCTTCAGGTCATCCATGTTGCTGCACAAGCTATTATTTCATTTTTTTTAAGTGTTTGAGTAGTATTCCATAACAGTATTCCATTCCATAGTACTCATTCCATATGTACCACGTCTTCTTTATCTGTTTCTCTGTGGATGGATATTTACATTGCTTCCATGTCTTGGCTTCTGTGAACATTGGCATGCACGTATACTTTCAAACCATGGTCTTCTCTGGATACATGTCCAGGAGTGGGACTGCTGTGTCATATGATAGGTCCACTTTTAGTTCTCCAAGGACCCTCCATACTGTTTTCCATATACCAATTTACATTCCCACCCGCAAAGTAGGAGGGGTCTTCCCTTTCCTCCATTCCCTCTCCAGCATTTATTGTTTGTAGATTTTTTTGATGATGGTCATTCTAACTGGTGTAAGGTGATATCTCATTATAGTTTTGTTTTTTCAGCTTTTTATTTTATATTGGGGTATATAGGTGATTAACAGTGTTGATTTTTTAATTAGGTTCAGGTGATTAATTAGTTTCAGGTATACAGCAGAGTGATTTAGTTACACATATACCTTTACTTAGGGGCTTCCCAGGTGGCTCAGTCAGTAAAGGATTCACCTGCAATGCAGGAAACCTGGGTTCGATCCCTGGGTTGGGAAGATCCCCTGAAGAAGGGAATGACTACCCACTCCAGTATTTTTGCCTGGAGAATTCCATGGACAGAGGAGCCTGGCGGGCTACAGTCCATGGGGTCGCACAGTCAGACATGATTGAGCGACTAACACACTATACATGTATATCGGGCTTCCCAGATAGCACTGGTGGTAAAGAACTTGCTTGACAATGCAGGTAGACATAAGAGACATGGGTTCAATCCCTGGGTTGGGAAGGACCCATGGAGGGGGGGCAGTCCACTCCAGTATTCTTGCCTGAAGAATCCCATGGACAGGACTCTGGGGTCCATGGGGTCACAGAGTCGGATATGACTGAAGTGACTTAGCACTCCTGCATACATTTATCTATTCTTGTTCTAATTCTTTTCTCATTTAGGTTGTTATGTAATACTGAGCAGAGTTCCCTGTGCTATATAGTAGGTCCTAATTAATTATCCATTTTAAACATAGCAGTGTGTACACGTCAAATCCAGACTCCCTAACTATCCCTCCCTCCCCTCTTCCTCCCTTCGAACCATAAATTCATTCTTTTAAGTCTGCGGGTCTGTTTTTATTTTATAAATAAGTTGATTTATATCAGTATTTTTAGATATCGCATATAAATATAGCCTATGAACATTTGTGTTTCTCTGATTTATGTCTCACTAAGGATGACAATTTCGAGGTCCATCCATGTTGCTACAAATGGCATTATTTCATTCTTTTTAATGGCTGATTAATATTTTATTGTATATGTGTACCAAATCTTCTTAAGGCATTCCTCTGTTGATGGACATTTAGGTTGCTTCAATGTCTTGGCTACTATAAACTGCAGTGCAATGAAAACTAGGGTGCATTTATACTTTGGGACCATGTTTTTGTCTGGATATATGCCCAGGAGTGGGATTGCAAGGCCATATGGTAGCTCTAGTTTTAGTTTTTTAAGGAACCTCCATACTGTTCTCCATAGTGGCTGTACCAGTTTACATTCCCACCAACAGTGTAGGAGGGATCCCTTTTCTCCACACCCACTCCAACATTTATTGTCTGTAGATGTTTCGATGATGGCCATTCTGACTAGTGTGAGGTGATACCTCATTGTAGTTTTGATTTGCATTTTTCCATTAATTGGTGGTGTGGAGCATCTTGTCATGTGCTGCTTAGCCATCTGTATGTCTTCTTTGGAGAAATGTCTGTTTAAACCTTCTGTCCTCTGCCCATTTTTTAATTTTTTTTGTGTGTGTGTGGAGCTGCATGAGCTGTTACTAGATTTTGGAGATTAATCCCTGTCAGTCCCATTATTTGCAGATATTTTTGTCCATTCTGTGGGTTGTTTTTGTTTTGTTTTGTTTATGGTTTCCATTGCTGTGCAAAAACTTTTGAGTTCAGATAGGTCCCATTTGTTTATTTTTGTTTTTTCTTTTTACTCTAAGAGATGGATTGAAAAAGATATGGCTGCAGTTTACATCCAAGAATGTTCTGCCTATGTTTTCTTCTAAGAGTTTTATAGTATCAGGTCTTACATTCAGCTCTTTAATTCATTTTGGGTTTATTTTTGTGTGTGGTATTAAAGAATGTTCTAATTTCTTTCTTTTGCTTATAGCTGTCTAGTTTTTCCAGCACCGCTTTTAGAGGATACTGACTTTTCTTCATTGTATAATCTTGCTTTCCCTGTGATAGATTAATTGGCCATAGGTGTACGGGTTTCTTCTGGTCTGCTATCATGTTCCGCTGATTTATGTTTCTGTTTCTGCGCCAGTATCATGCTGTTTTGACGGCTGTAGCATTGTCGGACAGTTTGGGGTCGGGGAGCCAATGCCTCCAGCTCCATTTTTTCTCTCTCAAGGTTGTTCTGGCTGTTTGGGGTCTTTTGTGTCTCCAAACATACTAAAAATTTTTTTTCTAGTTCTGTGAAAAATGCCTTTGGTAATTTGGTAGGGATTACATTGAATCTATAGATTGCCTTGGGGAGTATAGTCATTTTGGCAGTATTGATTCTTCCAATCCAAGAACACAGGGTATCTTTCTATCTGTTTGCATGTCTTCAGTTTCTTTCATCAGAGTCTCATGGTTTTCAGAGTACAGGTCTTTTGCCTCCTTAGGTAGGTTTATCCCAAGGTATTTCATTCTTTTTAATGTGATGGTAAGTGGGATTGTTTCCCTAATTTCTCTTTCTGATCTTTTATTGTTAGTGTATAGAAATGCAACACATTTCTGTGCATTAGTTTTGTATTCTGACTTTACCAATTTATTGATGATATCTTAGTTTTCTAGTTGCATCTTTAGGATTTTCTATGTATAGTATTACATTATCTGAAACTACTGACAGTTTTACTTCTTATTTTCCAATTTGGATTCCTTTTATTTCTTTTTCTTCTCTGATTGCCATTACTAGGACTTCCAGAACTATTTTGAATAGAAGTGGTGAGAGTGGACATCCTTGTCTTGCCTCTGAATTTAGAGGAAATGCATTTAGCTTTTCACTATTGAGTATGATGTTAGCTGTAGGATTGTCATATATGGGCAATATTATGTGGAGGAATGTTCTCTCTAAGCCCTCTTTCTGGAGAGTTTTTATTATAAGTGTTGAATTTTTTCAAAAGCTTTTTCTGCATTTTTTGAGATGATCACATAATTTTTATTTTTCAATTTGTTTATGTGGTGTATCCAACACTGATTGGTTTATGGATATTGAATAATCTTTGCATCCCTGGGATAAATTCCATTTTATCATAGTATATGGTCCTTTTAATGTGTTGTTGAATTCTGTTTGCTAGTATTTTGTTGAGGATTTTTGTGTATATGTTCATTAGTGATACTGGCATGATTTTGGTATCAAGGTAATGGTGGCCTCATAGAATGAGTTCAGGAGTGTTTCTTCTTCTGCAGTTCTTTGGAATAGTTTCAGAAGGATAGGTGTTAACTATCCTCTAAATGTTTGGTAGAATTCGCCTGTGAAGCCATCTGCTTCTGGACTTTTGTTTGTTGAGAGTTTTTAAATTACTGATTCAATTTCAGTAATAGTAATTGGTCGGTTCATATTTTCAATTCCTTCCTGGTTCAGCCTTAGGTGATTGTACATTTCTAAGAATTTGTTCATTTCCTCTAGCTTGTGCATTTTATTGGTATTTAGTTACTCATAGTAGTCTCTTATTCTTTTTATTTCTTTGATGAAGGTTGTAACTTCTCCTTTTTTATTTCTGACTTCATTGACTGGCACCCTCTCTCTCTCTCTCTCCCTCTCTCTCTCTCTCTCTCTCTCTCTCTCTCTCTCTCTCTCTCGATGAGTCTGGCTGAAGTTTTATTAATTACTTTTATGTTTTCAAAGAAACAACTTTTAGTTTAATTGAACTTTTCTATTGCTTTTGTAGTCTCTATTTATTCTATACTGATTCTTATGATTTCTTTCCTTCTGCTAACTTTGGGTTTTGGTTTTTCCTCTTTCTCTAGTTGCTTTAGATATAAGGTTAGGCTTTTTATTTGAGATTTTTGTTTCCTGAGGTAATTTTTTTCCATTTATTTTTATTAGTTGGAGGCTAATTACAATATTGTAGTGGTTTCTGCCATACATTGACATGAATCAGCCATGGATTTACATGTGTTCCCCATCCCGATCCCCTCTCCTGCCTCCCTCTCCATCCCATCCCTCTGGGTCATCCCGGTGTACCAGCCCTGAGCACTTGTCTCATGCATCCAACCTGGGCTGGGGATCTGTTTCACCCTTGAAACAGATAGTATACTTGTTTCAATGCTATTCTCTCAGAACATCCCACCCTCACCTTCTCCCACAGAGTCCAAAAGTCTGTTCTGTACATCTGTGTCTCTTTTCCTGTTTTGCATATAGGGTTATCGTTACCATCTTTCTAAATTCCATATATATGCGTTAGTATACTGTATTGGTCTTTTTTTTTTTTTTTACATTAGGGTTCACTTTTTATTTTTATTTTTTTCAGTCTCTTCTTTTTTTTTTCCATTTATTTTTATTAGTTGGAGGCTAATTACGTTACATCATTGCAGTAGTTTTTGTCATACATTGACATGAACTAGCCATGGATTTACATGTATTCCCCATCCCGGTCCCCCCTCCCACCTCCCTCTCCACCCGATCCCTCTGGGTCTTGCCAGTACACCAGGCCCGAGCACTTGTTTCATGCATCCAGCCTGGGCTGGTGATCTGTTTCACCCTAGATAATATACATGTTTCGATGCTGTTCTCTTGAAACATCCCACCCTCGCCTTCTCCCCGAGTCCACAAGTCTGTTCTATACATCTGAGTCTCTTTTTCTGTTTTGCATATAGGGTTATCGTTACCATCTTTCTAAATTCCATATATATGTGTTAGTATACTGTAATGGTCTTTATCTTTCTGGCTTACTTCACTCTGTATAATGGGGTCCAGTTTCATCCATCTCATTAGAACTGATTCAAATGAATTCTTTTTAATGGCTGAGTAATATTCCATGGTGTATATGTACCACAGCTTCCTCATCCATTCATCTGCTGATGGGCATCTAGGCTGCTTCCATGTCCTGGCTATTATAAACAGTGCTGCGATGAACATTGGGGTGCACGTGTCTCTTTCAGATCTGGTTTCCTTGGTGTGTATGCCCAGAAGTGGGATTGCTGGGTCATATGGCAGTTCTATTTCCAGTTTGTTAAGGACTCTCCACACTGTTCTCCATAGTGGCTGTACTAGCTTGCATTCCCACCCACAGTGTAAGAGGGTTCCCTTTTCCCCACACCCTCTCCAGCATTTGTTGCTTGTAGACTTTTGGATAGCAGCATCCTGACTGGTGTGTAATGGTACCTGAGGTAATATTGAAGGGGGCTTGTCTGGTGGCTCAGATGGTAAAGAATCTGCCTGATGTGCAGGAGACCCAGGTTCAATCCTTGGATCAGGAAGATCCCCTGGAGGAGGGCATGGCAACCCACTCCAGTATTCTTGCCTGGAGAATTCTATGGACAGGGGAGTCTGGTGGGCCCCAGTCCATGGGGTCGCAAAGACTGAGTGACTAACACTTTCAGTATCATGGTGCAATAAACTTCCTTCTTAGAACTGCTTTGCTGTGTCCCTTAGGTTTGGGATCATCATGCCTTTCTTTTTTTGTCTCTAGATACTGTTTGATTTTCTCTTTGATTTCTTCAGTGATTCATTGGTTGTTCAGTAGCCTATTGTTTAGCATCACTGTGTTTGTGTTTTTTTCAGTTTTGTTCTAATAGTGGATTTCTAATCTCATAGCATTGTAGTTGGAAAAGACGCTTGAGATGATTTTAATTTTCTTAAATTTACGGAGGCTCACTTTGTAGCCCAGCATGTGATCCATCCTAGAGAATGTTTCTTGTGCCCTTGAGAAGAATCTGTAGTTGTCTTCTTGGATTGATCCCTAGATCATTATGTAGTATCTTCCGTCTCTTAACAGTCTTTTGTTTTAAACTTTATTTTGTCTTCTATGAGTATTGCTACACCAGCTTTCTTTTGATTTTTGCTTGCATGGAGTACCTTTTTATGTTCCCCCACTTTCAGTCTGTATGTGTCACTAGATCTGAAGTGGGTATCTTACAGCATGTATAAGGGTCTTTTTTTTAATATATATTTTAAAATTTATTTTATTTGGCTGTGTTGGGTGTTAGTTGTAGCATGCAGGATCTTTGGTTGAAATATGTGGGATTTTTAGTTGTAGCATACAAACTCTAGGTCCTTGACCAGGGATTGAACCCAGCCCCCTTGCATTGGGAGCATGGAGTTTTAGCCGCTGGACTACCAGGGAAGTCTCCACCAGTCTTTTTTTTTTTTCCCACCAGTCTTAATTTTGTATCCTTCCACCCAGTCTGTGTCTTTTGATTGGGGCATTTAATCTGCTTACATTTAAGGTAATTAACAATATGTGTATTCTTAACTGCCATTTTGTTAATTGTTTTGCATTTATTTTTGTAGGTCAGGTCTTTTTTTCTTCCCTCCATCTCTTGTTCTCTTGTGATTTGATGACTGTCTTCAGTGTTTTGTATGGATTCCTTTCTCTTTTTTGTCTGTACATAGATTATAGATTATTTTTTGTTTGTGGTTACCGAGTGTTTTGGTATAGCAGTCTATATGTAAACAAGATTGTTTTAAATTTCTGGCCTTTTAACTTCAAAGGCATTTACAATGTCTGGCATTTGTAGTATTTTCTCATGATTCCTAGTTTAGATATCTTATTTGTGTGTGTATGATTTCCTACCTTTACTGTATGTTTGCCTTTACCATTTGTAATTTCCATTTGTAATTTCCTAGTTTCTAACCTTGGCCTTTTCTTTTGCACCTAGAGAAGTTTCTTTAACATTTGTTGCAAAGCTTGTCTGGTGGTGCTAAATTCTCTTAGCTTTTGCTTGTCTGTAAAGCTTTTAATTTCTCCATCAAATCTGAATGAGAGCCTTGTTGGGTAGAGTATTCGTGGTTGTAGGTTCTTCCCTTTTATAACTCTAAATATATCATGTCACCATGATTTATTGGATTAACACACCAATATATAAATGTTGGTGTGTTTAATGTTGTCCCAGACATCTTTTAGACCTTCATTTCTTTCATTCTCCTTTCTTTATTTTGTTCTGTGACTGATTTCCACCATTCTGTCTTTCAGCTCACTTATTTGTTCTTCTGCCTCACTTTTTCAGTTGACTCCTACTAGTGTATTTTTCATATTGCAGTTACTATACTGTTCAGCTTTTGTTCTTTAGTTCTTCTAGGTCTGTGCTAAACGTTTCTTATATCTTATCAATCTTTAGTGCCTCCATTCTTTTCTTGCGATCATGGATCATCTTTGCAAGCATTATTTTGAATTTTTTTCCCAAGTAGACCGCCAGTCTCCACTTCACTTAGTTGTTCTTCTGGAGTTTTATCCCCTCCATCTGGGACATATTCCTCTACTATCTCATTCTAACTTTCTGTAATTGTTGTTTCCATTCCGCAGGTGTCAGGGTTGTAGTTTTTCTTGCTTCTGCTGTCTGCCCCCTGGTGGATGAGGCTAAGAGGCTTGGGCAGGCTTTCGGGGGGGGAGGGACTGGTTCTTGCCCACTGGTGGTAGAGCTGGGTCTTGTGTCTCTGGTGGGAAAGGCCATTTCAGGGGGTGTGTTTAGTGGGCAACTGTATGCTCAGGAAGACTTTACGCAACCTGTATGTTGATAGGTGCAGCTGTATTCCTGTCCTGTTGGTTGGTTGGCCTGAGGCATCCCAGCATTGGAGCCTACAGGCTGTTGGAGGGGGCCCCGTCTTGGTGAGAGAATGGTGGACCCCAGGAGGGCTTATACCATGACTACTCCCCAAAACTACTACTTCACTGTCTATCCCAGCAATGAGCCACAGCTAACCCCACCTCCATGGAAGACGCTCAGTACCAACAGGTGGGTCTGACCCAGGTTCTTAGGAGGTCATTGCTTCTTTTTCCCTCTGGGTCCTGATATGCATGAGAGCTTGTGTGCACATTCCAAGAGTGGAGTTTCTGTTTCCACAAGTCCTGTGGAATTCCCGCAATCAAAGCCCGCAAGCCTTCAAATCCCCCGGGTTGTCTGGGGGCTTCTACTCCTGTTGCCAGACCTCAAGGCTGGGGATGCTGCCCTGGCGCTCAGAACTTTCACTTCTGTGGGAACACTTCTGTGATGTATTTTACAGTTTGTGGCTCACCGACCTTGTGGGTATGGGATTTGGTTTTATAAGCAGTTGCACCAGTCCTACTGTCCTGTCATAGCTTCTTTGTTTTTGGATGTAAGCTAGTTTTGGGGGTAGGTTCCAGCATTTTTATATGTATTGTTATTCATGAGTTGTGATTTTGGTGTTTTTGTAAGAGGTGAGCTCACGTTCTTCTACTCCTCCATCTTGTCCCCTCCTCTCCCATATGGGATGTTTTATTTCACATTCTTGAATTCATCTTTAATTGATTTCTTATATCTGATGTCTTATTCCCTTTGAGCAGCTATAGCAAACAATACCGTATGCTAGGCAATGGCGCCCCACTCCAGTACTCTTGCCTGAAAAATCCCATGGACGGAGGAGCCTGGTGGGCCGCAGCCCATGGGGTCGGTAAGAGTTGGCCATGGCTGAACGACTTCCTTTCACTTTTCACTTTTATGCATTGTAGAAGGAAATGGCAACCCACTCCAGTATTGCCTGGAGAATCCCAGGGACGGGGAAGCCTGGTGGGCTGCCGTCAGTGGGTCCGCACAGAGTAGGACACCACTGAAGCGACTTAGTAGCAGCAGCAGCAGGTATTTTAAACAAATATTTAAATCTCACTGTTCTGGAGGCTGGAAAGTCCAAGGTCAAAATGCCAGCAGATTTGGTGTCTGGTGAGAACTCACTTCTGGTTCATAAAATCTTTTCCTGAAAAATATCTATCTTAAGGCCTGTTCTGCCAGTTTTTCCTAAGCACAGAGTGCCTCATTCCTGATCTCTACCCTAGACTCTTTTCAGAGTGTGTTGAAGGTCATTGGCTAATGACTTCATCCTTACAGAGGCAGATGGCAAGCAACAGTTTTTAGTTGTCAAATATTTGATGAAAGTGGTGAATTCTTTTGGATTTCAGGTTTTCATTGAGGCCAAGGCTTTAGATTACGGGTTTGTTCCTTTTTTTTTTTTTTATGTTTAAATCGATTTAATATAATGTTAATGAAACGAAATACAATGCTTGCAGATAAGGCACTTTCTGGAAGCTGTTTTTGCCAACTATTTTACAAAAGCGATACCTCTCCCACTCCCCACACTAAACAGTTCTTCAGGCCTTGCCTAGCAGGTGAGAACTAATCACCAAGGCAATTCCTTTCTTTGAACTGACAGAACAGGTGGGCCAAAAGCAGCCGTGACTGAAGGATGGTGCTTGGAACCACAGTCTCTGCGGGGGGAACATGACCACCCCGGCTCAGAATCAACGAGTCTCCAATGGGGAGACTGGGCACACGCTTACATCATTTGATTAGAGCTATTCTAGTATCATTTCACTGTTTCCTGTTGTTTTTTAGTCGCTGAGCTATGTCCAGCTCTTTGCAACCCCATGGACTGTAGCCTGCCAGTTCGTCTCTCCGTGGAATTCTCCAGGCAAGGATATTGGAGTGGGTTGCCATTTCCTTCTCCAGGGTTTGTTCCTTTAATAGATGTAGAACTATTCAGAGTTTCTATTTGGTTTGAGTAAGTTGAGCTTTCCCTAGGGTACATTTCATTTAAAATTTTAAATTAATTGGCTCAAAATTGTTCACAGTAAGCTCTTATGATTTTTCCAATATAGGATCTGTAAGGTGTTACTTTTTTCATTCTTAATTTTGGTTGTTTGTGTCCTCTGTGTCTCTGTGTCCCTCCTCTTTCTCATACACATATCTTCTCTGGGCTCATCTTGTTCAGGCTGGTGAGTTGCAGACTTGGGCCAAATCTAACCTTGAGTCTGTTTTTGCCAATAAAGTTTTATTGACACACAGCCACACCCAGTCATTTATTGTCGATGGCTGCTTTCACTCTACAATGCCAGATAGAGCTGCGTAGAGACCACAGGCCTGCCAAGACTAAAGTGATAATCACCTGGCCCTTTACAGAAAAAGGATCTGCTTGAACGACTTGCATATATACTATAAAGCAGTGTTAACAGTAGTTTCAGGGTTGTACATTACATCCCAAGGGGTGTTTTTATTTTACTTTCTTCTTTGTAGTTTTTGTATTTTCAAAACCTTTTTATATTGAATATGTACTGTTTTGTAATCTAGAAAAAGAGTCCTAAAGTAAGCTCATGGATCACCTTAATCCAATGGATTGTGTGAATCCAGTTCTTTTTTTTTTTTTTAATTTTACTGAATTTACTTTTATTTTTTTTTTCCATTTATTTTTATTAGTTGGAGGCTAATTACTTTACATCATTGCAGTGGTTTTTGTCATACATTGAAATGAATTAGCCATGGATTTACATGTATTCCCCATCCCGGGCCCCCCTCCCACCTCCCTCTCCACCCGATCCCTCTGGGTCTTCCCAGTGCACCAGGCCCGAGCACTTGAATCCAGTTCTAAAGAATTAAAACACCATCTTTTTTTCAATTAAAGTACAGTTGATTTATAATACTAGTTTTAGGTGTACAATATAGGGATTCAATATTTTTATAGATTATATTCTAAAGTTGTTATAATATTGACTGTATTTCCTGTGGTGTGTGATATATCCTTGTATCATAGTAGTTTGCACCTCTTAATATCCTACTCTTATATTGTTCCTCCCTCCTTCCTCCCCCCCCAGGTAACCACTAATTTGTTCTCTGTATCTATGAGTCTGTTTCTGTTTTGTTACATTCATTTACTTTATTTTTCAGATTACATGTATACGTGATAACATGCACTATTTGTCTTTCTCAATATTTGACTCATTTCACTAAGCATAATACCTCCAGTTCTATCTGTGTTGTTACACATGGCAAAATTTTGTTCTTTCTTATGGCTGGTAACACAAAGTCTTCAGCAAGCCAGAGATTCTTTGTATTTTTAAACATTTAGTTCCCATATTTCACACTGAGAAGACAGAGGCACTTGGAGGAAACCATATGGGAGGTTCCTGGCAAGCTGACTCTGAGCGTCTTTACACTGTTCCAGGGAGCAGTCTGCTCCGTGGCCCTCGCTGTCTTTCCAGTAGTGGACAGTGGTTTTAGCCCTTGCAGCCTTGGCCATCTTCAGTTTTATTGATGGAATTAATACTTCTTTATCTGCAAAAGTAGAATGGATTTTTTAAAAAAGTCTTTTTCATTATGACAAGAATCTATCCAATTGGATTCTATTAACTAAAAATTTTGTTTTAAAATCATCTAAGTAGTACTAAGGGAATTCTCTTCTTGAACTTTCTAATTAGCTTTCATAAGAGTCAATTTCCACCCCTCCACTCCCTATTTTTATAGAGCAGGTCATTTGTAGATGGATCTTATCTTCAAAGCAAGGCTGAAGAGGGGCAGTTTGGTTTCTTGACTGAATACACAGCTTTCCCATATGGGATGTTTTATTTTACATTCTTGAATTAATCTTCAGCTGATTTCTCATATCTGATTCCATTTGGAATAGCAGTCCTATTCCGTTTGGGCTGCTATAACAAAAATACAGACTGGGTGCTTTTTAAAAATTAAGTCTTGGCTGTGCTGTGTCTTTGTGGCTGTGCGCAGGCTTTCTCTCGTTGTGGTGAGCAGGGGCTGCTTTTGACTGGGGTGGTGTCTCTTATTGCGGAGCACAGGCTCCTGGGCACTCAGGCTTTATAGTTGTGGTGCACAGTCTCAGTTGCCCTGCAGCATATGGAATCTTCCTGGACCAGGGATCAAAAGCATGTCCCCTGCATTGGCAGGCAGGTTCTTAACCACTGGATCACCAGGGAAATCCCTAGACTGGGTGTTTTAAACAACAAAACAACAACTAGCCTCCTGCTAGTTCTGGAGGCTAGCAGGTCCAAGATCAAGATGCTGGCAGATTTAGTGTTTGGTGAGAACTCACTTCCTCATTCATAACTGCTCTCTTCTTGTTATAACCCAGCTTGGTGGAAGAACACAAGGGGACCCTCCAGGGTCTCTTTTATGGGGGCACTGATTCATGTAAGTTCCACCCTCATGACCTAATCACTCCCAAAGGCCCCACCTCCTGATATATCACACTGGGGGCTAAGGATGTTAGCTTATTAATTTAGGGGGAACACAGACATTCATTCTATAACATCTGACTTTTGTTTTCTTTCAAATGTTGATTAACTGAATTTTTTCCCCCTCCATCCCCTTACCCCTCTTTCTTCCTTGAATTTCAGAAACCTAGTGAACTTATTTTATATATTGATTCACATATGGATAATCTGGGAGCTTTCTAAAGGTTTTTATTGCTCTTTTTGGGTAAATGTTTTGCTGATAGTCCCAGGACCCTGAATTCTTCCCTAATTCAATGAAGTGGTCTGTTTTAACATTTAAACTTTGATCTGCAAGAGTAAGGCCATCTTGATACAACTAAGGGTTCTGCCACCCTGGACTATTGTTCAAAACATATTTCAGTTTTATTTGAAAGCTTTTTTATGTGTATCCCCCAAAGCACCTTAGTTGAAAATCAAATATATCTGGAGCTTTATACAGACCAATGTCTCTTTCTTGCTTCCCGTATACCAGTAAAATTGTGTGTTTCATTTCAACCGCAATCTGACCGTGTTTAAAATATAAAGCTAAGGTTAAGGATTTTACTGCTAACCACATCACCTGGACATCTCAGTTTCGAGATACAATCTCACAAATACCATTTTATTAGCCCCACAGCTCAACCCTACTAAATATGCCAGTTTATCCTATTAATCCTTAGCTACAAAAATATCAGAATCATTTACGAGCTAAAGTTTGTTTTAGCTTTTTAGTTTTCTGGACCTTTCCCGCCTTATTTCCATTAGCTTGGGGGAGGAGCGTCTCAGACTTGGGGACAGGGAGGCTTCGGGACTGGCCACCCACTGTAGCTGGCCTCTCCTGCTGGTCCCTTGGCCCGAGGACTTGGTACCTCCTGGTAGAAAAAGGGAGTGAGCGTGGTAGAGAAGGAGGATGCCTCTCCTGGCCTTCTGTGGCAGGGACTCTGATGAGCCTTTTTTAAAAAAATTAATGTTTGTTTACTTATTTATTTCTGGCTCCGCTGGGTCTTCATCCAGGTTTTCTCTAGTTGTGACGAGCAGGGGCTACTCTTCATTGCAGTGCACAGGCTTCTCATTACAGCAGCTTCTCTTATTTTTTTAAAATTTTTTTTTAATTGAGCGATAATTGCGTTACAGAATTTTATTGTTTATTGCTTCTTACGGGGGAACCTGGGCTCTAGGCAGGAGGGTTTCAGTAGTTGCTGCGTCTGTGTTCCATGTTGTGGCTCCTGGGCGTAGTTGCATGTGAAATCTTCTCAGACCAGGGATCCAACCCAAGTCCCCTGCATTGGCAAGCAGATTCTTAGCCACTGGGCCACCAGGGGAGTCCAGACCCTCCTTTTGTGTAAGAGGGTCTCCTGTCTTATCCAGGGAGGGGTAACCTGGATAAGTTGCTTAGTTGGAGGTTGGGGGTTCCATGTCGGGGTGGCCTTCCTTTTTCGGTTGGGAGATGCAAGATGCCCCCCACTGTGTTGCTCCTCCGGCCCCAAACCAGCTGGCTTTCTTCTTATCACATCTTGCTCTCTTTTGGTGACTGTTGTGTTGTTCCCAGTTTTTATTCTTGTGTTTAGTGGAGAGGAGTTAGGAGAATGGGCCTCCACCCCTCTTGTCTGAACCGGCTTTTTTAGCTGTATAAAAGGTTTTATTTTATTCATACTTCTTCTCTTATTTATAAAATGATGCCCTACATTCAGGAACCATATGTGGTTTTTCATGCCAGAACTCCAGGATTTATTCTCTGCTCATAGAAAAGAGCAATGATTGGACTGAAATGCTATAGAACCCATGAAATACAGCTTGGACCAGTTCTCCAGCTGGGACTCAGGATGTCTTAAGTTGCATTCCAGACTTCATGCTCATATTCACATTTCACCATCATACTCATGAGATGGGCAAAAATGCGTAAGTCTGTTGGAATTAGGGGCTGGGGAACCAGTGCCATGTACCTCCTGCCCTTTTGTGTTAAATAAGGACACTGGGTGCTTACTGAATCAGAGATCTTCATTGCTTGGAAGATTTTGCCTTACCTGGCTTGTCTTGCCACCCAACAGAAACTTGGCCATGTCTAGAGTTTTATTTACCAAAGCAAAGAGCTCAACTAAAGCCTGGACATCACAACCACTGGGCTTCAGGAATGTCTAGGGGCAATGTGGAGAACTTACAGAACAGAACTGACAGGCATCTCCTGGGAACAAACATAACCCTTGTCCACCGCTGGAGTTCAGACATGGGCGTTCATTTTTTTTTTTTTTTTGACTGTTCTCTTTCCTTCACATTCTGTATCCAACCTCTTGTCAACACCACCTTCTATATATCCAGAATCCAGCACCTCATTGTCTCCATGGCTGCTGTTATTCAGTCGCTAAGTCGTGTCCGGCTCTTTGTGACCCCACGGACTGTAGCCCGCCAGGCTCCTCTGTCCGTGGGATTTCCCAGGCAAGGATGCTGGAGTGGGTTGCCGTTTCCTTCTCCAGGGGATCTTCCGGGACCAGGGATCAAACCCACATCTCCTGCATTGGCAGGCGGGTTCTTTACCGCTAAGCCACCAGGGAAGCCCTAACGGGAGGCCAGCCAGGAAGGTCTTGATGGCTACCTCCCCGCACACCACCAGTGTGCTGGCTTGCCAGCCGATGTCCCCTTCCCTCTAGCTCCTTCACCACCGAACTGCAAGTCAGGTGATGAAACAGCCCTGTTTAAATCCCTCCAGTATTTCCAGCTCACTCAGGGTAAGAGTCAAAGTTCTTCAGTGGCCCTAGGGCCCCACAGGATACTTCACTGACCTCATTTCCTCCTCCTCTCCTCCTCGTTCTTTCCTCTGCAGTAATCGCGGCAGCTCTCAAGCCTGCCAGACGCCCTCCCACCTCGGCACCCTCACACACGCAATCTTCTGCCTTCAGTGATTCTCCCTGTGTGTTCACATGGCTGACTTTAACTACTCAAATAAGCCCCCTTGTCAGCAGGCCCTCGGTGACCCTAGTATCTGGGCCAGCTGGCTCAGATGATAAAGAATCTGCCTGCAATGCAGAAGACCTGGGTTCGATCCCTGCATTGGGAAGATCCCCTGGAGAAAGGAATGGCTACGCATTTCAGTATTCTCGCCTAGAGAAACCCATGGACGGGGAGCCTGGTGGACTACAGTCTGTCGGGTCGCAGAGAGTCAGATACAGCTAAGCAACTTGACACTAACAAGCATGGTATATAAAATACTTTCTCCACTCCAGGGTTGCTCTTAATCCCCTTACTCTGCTGTTTCTCTTCATTGCACTTGGCATCTCTTGATACAGATATGTATTTGTCTAAGGAAAATGTAAGCTCTGTGGGAGAGAGGACTCTGATGCCTTCCTTCTGTATCACCAGAACCTAGGACAGAGCTTGACATGTGATAGGTGTTCACTGTGGATGAATGACAGAATGGATGTAAATGATAGCCTACATCTCTTCAAGGTGGAACTGGGACGCCTCCTCCAAGAACTTATCATCATGAAAGGAGGCACATGAGAGTTTTAACCAAGAGCTGAGGAGGGTTATTCTGAAGACTGAGTCATGACTGTCAGGTCCAGTACCCATTGGACACATTTTTGGGTCTTTGAAAAACAGTAAGACTTTATATAACATCAGAAAGATCCATTCCATTTCGCTGGTCTGGAAAATATGGGTGCCCAAACCAGCGCTGGTGTAGGAGGGAATTTTCTTCTCTTTTCTCCCTGTATCAGTTTTCCTGTGTCACGCACTGCCAACACTTCAGTTCAGTTCAGTCACTCTGTCGTGTCTGACTCTTTGTGACCCCGTGAATCACAGCACGCCAGGCTTCCCTGTCCATCACCAACTCCCAGAATTTACTCAAACTCATGTCCATGGAGTCAGTGATGCCATCCAGCCATCTCATCCTCTGTCGTCCCCTTCTCCTCCTGTCCCCAATCCCTCCCAGCATCAACAGCCTTTTCCAATGAGTTGACTCTTCGCATGAGGTAGCCAAAGTATTGGAGTTTCAGCATCAGTTAGCAGGTTGAAACAATACCCATTTGTTATCTCATAGATCTGTAAGTCAGAAGTCCTGGCTGCGCTCTCTGCTTAGTGCCTCATAGGCCAGAGTCATAGTGGTGTTCAGGCAGGTTCTTCCCTGGAGACCGGGGAGGATCCTGCTTCCAAAGTCATTGAGGTTGTTGACAGAGTACTTCCTTGTGGCCAAAGGACTGAGGTCCTTGTTTCCTTTCTGACTGTTAGTCACGGGCCGGGATCAGCTTCCAGAGGGCATCTGCATTTCTTTCTGCATTGCCCCTCGGTCTTGAAGGCCGCAGTGATACATCGAATCCTTCTGCTTCATATTTCTCTGACTTCTCTCTCTTCCATGGGCTGCAGAAAGCTCTGCTTTAAAGGGCTCATTCAGTTTGAGTGAGGCCCAGCTGGATCATCATTCCTTTGCCCTGAAAAGTAACATAACCACAGGAGTGACACCTCATGGTGTTCGTGGATTCCACCCGTACTCCCAAGGGAAGGGGCAGGAAGCGAGGGTCTCCGCGGATGGTTCTTAGAATTCTACCTAACGCACTCAGTTCACTGCACATCATGGCACAGTTGGACTCTGAGAGGGTCCTGGGCATCAGAAGTGATACCTGATGAGAGGCGGTGGAACCCACTGTATTTGTGAGACAAATAGTGGGACTCCTGTTCAGCCCTGGGGAATTCTGGAGGGAAATGGGATGCCTCTGGGGGAGGCACTGCCCTTGTAGCTTGGGAGACCAGTGGCACAAGCAGGAATAGACTTGTTTATGGACCCGTGAGAGCTGCCTGGTAGAGAACTACAGAAAGACTTGAGAAATAAAGACTTCTAAAGGGTCGGTGATCCTATAGCAGCAGATGGGGGCCACCGACGAATCAAATGTGAGTCATGTGAACATGTCACTGTTCAGGTGACATGTTTGTGTACAAGGAAGTGAGGACTGGGGAAATTTCCCCCTGTGAGAGCTGATGTTAGCAACTTAGTCTGGGGTCTTGAAGATCTGATGCATGCCCTTCTGTGGTCTTCCAGCTCAAGATCTTAAACTGGTAGGTGGGGCTTCCCTGCTGGCTTAATTGGTAAAGAATCTGCCTGCCAGTGTAGGAGACGTGAGTTTGATCCTTGAGCCAGGAAGATCCTCTGGAGGAGGAAGTGGCAACCCACTCCAGTATTCTTGCCTGGGAAATTCCATGGACAGAGGAGCCTGTTGGGCTACATCCCATGGGGTTGTAAGAGTCAGACACGACTTAGCGGCTAAACAACAACAACCTGGTAAGTAGCTAAGCCAGGTCAAGCTCTAAAGCCCATGAGTTCTCTGAACTTCCCTGGTGGTCCAGTGGTTAAGGATCCGCCTGCCAGAGCACGGGATGTGGGTTCGATTCCTGGTCTGGGAAGACCCCACACGCTGTGGGGCAGCTAAGCCTCTGTGCCGGCACTGCTGAGACTCGCAGTCTAGAGCTGGTGTTGCACCACAAGAGTGGCCCCCGCAGTGAGAAGCCCACCACCATGATGAAGAGTAGCCCCCGCTCGCCACAACCAGAGAAAGTCCATGTGCAGCAAACGTTCTGTGAAGCCCCTGATTTCTCGTAAGCGCTGTGCCAGGGGTGGGAAGCGAGTGGCAGACTTGCTGTGACGGGCACACACTCCCACGCCCCAGCACTGACTGACCGCATAGACCTACTGGTGAGCCTTGGACTCATCCAGACTGACCACCACTGCCGATAAAACAGTGGAAATCCAAAGAACTCACCTCCCATCCCTCGACTACGTTACACGGCAAATCCCAGCCATGCCAGAGACAGAAAATTTCTACTTCTTTCTTACTCTAGCTGCAAAATTGCATATTATAAGTGTTAAAGGAAGACGTCGACTCCCTCTATTATGTACCATTAGTCGAATCTGACTAGAGTAGAGAAAGTGAGGAGAATTGAAATCTTTCATACATTTTTTAAGGGCTATTACTCAGACTTATATGAATTCAGGGATCCTCTTGTGTGAGCGTTCCCCTTTTCTAATGAATGGGAAAGGAATTAAAATGATTAGATGGCAGGGATATAGACCCACAGAGGATGTAGCAGAGCCATTTGTGCTATTTAACCTTCTTAGAGAGAGCTAGCGATGTTCACATTAAGAGGCAGTGCGGTGTTCGCACGGACAAGCAGAGCAGGCTGAGAGAGCTGTCGGGATGCCCACGCTCATGGAAGTTACTGGAGGCCGTGTGAGCCGTCACCATGAGAGGCAGAGGGGTCTCTTGGGTGGTGCAGAAGCTCTCTTCAGAGGTAGGAATATATGGGGGCTACTGGAGCCTTTTGTGGTCTTGAGGTTTGAACCTTGAAGGTTAACTTGTTAAATTTTTATTGAAGTGTAGTTGATTTACAATGTTGTGTTAATTTCTGGTGTATGGCAAAGTGATTCAGTTATATGTATGTATATGTGTATATATATATGTTTTTTTAATACTCATTTCCACTCTGGTCTGTTAGAGGATATTGAATATAATTTCCAGTGCTATATATACAGCAAGACTTTGTTGTTTATCCATTATCCCTCTCTGTCTCCGCTTACACACACACACACACACACACAATTGTATCTGCTAATCCCAAACTTTCCTGGTGGCTCCATCAGTAGAGGATCCACCTGTGATGCAGGAGACCCAGATTCAATCCCTGGGAGGGAAAGATCCCCTGGAGAAGGGAATGGCAACCCACTCCAGTATCCTTGCCTGGGAAATCCCATGGACAGAGGAGCCTGGTGGGCTGCAGTCCATGGAGTTGCAAAGAGTCAGACGTGACTGAAGCAACTAAACCACCACCAATGCCAAACTCTCAGCCCATCCGTGTCCCACCACTGCCTCTGGCAACCACAGATCTGTTCTCTGTGAGTCTGTGTCTTTAACTTCTTTATATAGACTTCTTAAGGATGGATCTCACACAGAAGAAATCAGGTATTTCTAGACTAGACAGTTGAGTCGAAGAGGAAAACTGTGACTCAGTCTAAAAACCAGTGACGCAGGTTGTGTGACAGTAACACGTTATGAGGTTACCCATAACTTGGCCTTCCAGAGTCTGGTGATGCAGCTCTGACCTGTTCCCCTCACTGCTCCTGACGCAGGTGGGAGCCACCTGGTCTCAAAGCTTTCTGTATGGCTCTTCTGTCTTCCTGATCTACTCTCTGCTTCCTTTTGGTCTGGCTACCTACAGTTCAGTCGTCAGGTCTCTGTGAGTGTCACGCCCTGCAGGCCTGATCAGATGCCCCAGTTACACGCCTGCCTGGAGCCCTGGACTTGGTCTCAGTTACAGAGTTTGTGATGGACAGGGAGGCCTGGTGTGCTGCGATTCATGGGGTCACAGAGTCGGACACGACTGAGCGACTGAACTGAACTGACACTTGTAGTTGCTTTTTATTTCTTTATTTATTTTTTAAAAATTTATTTATTTATTTATTTCCATTTATTTTTATTAGTTGGAGGCTAATTACTTTACAATATTGTAGTGGTTTTTGTCATACATTGACATGAATCAGCCATGGATTTACATGTATTCCCCATCCCGATCCCCCCTCCCATCTACCCGATCCCTCTGGGTAGTTGCTTTTTAGTAATGCTTACTAAGTAAGTAATTGTGGAGTGCTTTGCTTAACAGAGGACTTCCCTGATGGCTCAGATGGTAAAGCATCTGCCTGCAATGTGGGAGACCCGGGTTCAATCCCTGGGTCGGGAAGATCCCCTGGAGAAGGAAGTGGCAGCCCACTCCATTACTCTTGCCTGGAAAATCCCATGGATGGAGGAGCCTGGTAGGCTACAGTCCATGGGGTCGCAAAGAGTTGGACACGACTGTGTGACTTCACTCACTTTTGCTTAATAAGGCTGTAAATTCCTTGAGGGCAGGGCTTAGCTCTTTCTTCTTCATGTCTGTTATCTGCAAAGCCTAGCTCAGTATTTAACTCTCAGGCAGGGGCCCAGTGACCAAGTGTGCAGTGAAAGAATCAAAACGCCAGGATGTGGCCCTTGGAGCATGGCTGTGATGGCAGCAGCTGCAGATGGACCCAGTTTTCAGTGTACCTTCTCCCTCCGGCAGCGTCTCTCATCCTGCAGACTTGCACCAGTTCTGAGTTCATGCGTGCAGGTCTTACTTAACTCTCAGCTGGCTGTTGGGTATTTCCCCAGTTAAGGAACGGAGCTGACAATGACCAGGGCTATTTTAAGCTGTTGTTGGAGAATCTTCACAGTGTGTTTCTAGGTCCCAGGTGCTGGGAAGATTCTAAATTGGTAACCAAGGTGCTGATCTAGGAAATGTCATGTTCCGTGAGGAGCTTCTCTTGAGACTGCTGAAGGAATTTTTGAAATTAGGCCGCATGGCAGATGGGGTAGGTGGGAGGGACACTTTTTTGTGGTGGTGATGTGTAGGAAGATGGATCAAGCAACTGTTTTTGTTTTTAACAGAAGCTGTGTTAGTCAAAAATGTCTGCAAGACATCTGGCATTTTTATTAAGCCTCCAGAAAAGCTATGTGCCTCAAAAATATGGGCCTTACAGGCAAGGGCTCTGCTCGTTGGTTGACTGTGGGAGGCTGGGTGGGTGGTTAATTGTTTGTTTTCTTCTGGTCAAGGCGCGCCTTTCTTTCACTCATTCATTTTTATGTATTTGGCTGTGGTCGGGTCTTAGTGGTGTCTCTCGTTGGGGCATGTGGACTGTCCAGTTGCGGCATGAGGGCCCCAGGGCATGCAGACTCGGTAGTTGCAGAGCGCAGGCTCAGCTGTTCTGAGGCATGTGGGATCACAGTTCGCTGACCAGGAATCAAACCCGCGTCTCTTGCATTAAAAAGAAAGAAAGTGAAAGTTGCTCAATTATGTCCAGCTCTTTGTGACCTCATGGACTATACAGTCCATGGAATTCTCCAGGCCAGAATACCGGAGTGGGCAGCCTTTCCCTTCTCCATGGAATCTTCCCAACCCAGGGATCCTACCCAGGTCTCCCGCATTGCAGGCGGATTCTTTACCAGCTGAGCCACAAGGGAAGCCCAAGAAAACTGGAGTGGGTAGCCTATCCCTTCTCCAGCGGATCTTCCTGACCCAGGGATTGAACCGGGGTCTCCTGCGTTAGAAGGTGGATTCTTAACCACTGGACCACCAAGGAAGTCCCAGGGCTTGACTTTCTAATTGACTAACAGTCACGAGATTCCCTTACCTCGCCAGAAATGGGTCTTTCTGATCAGAATCAACGCCCCAGGGCCTTGGTGCTCCCAGAGTGGTTGGTAGACATTTCATTTCATTCTGCACACCCCCCAGCAGGCAGCAGACCATGTAGCGTAGGATGCCTGTTGCTCAGGTCTGTGTCCAGAGCCTCAACAACAGGGCATCACAAGCTCGTCCTCAGGACAGGTGTGTTGGTCTCCGAACTGAACGTGTTAGAGCAGTGACCTGGCCTCCCCATCACCACCAGCCAGGGACTGGTCGTGGAGAAACCAGTCCAAAACATCTGGCCCCTTTCCATTTTTTTCCTTTTGTTGTGTGAGTTTCTCTTCTGTGTCTTTCCCTCCTCTCCCTTCCGTTTTTCCCTCTCTCGCATTTTTTCTTCCGCCTTCCCTCTCAGTCTCATTCTCTGTCTCTTTCTCCATTTTGGCCTCTTTTTATGGGGTTTTTCTTATTCTTCTTTGTCTGCTTCTCTCTCCTTTCCCCCTTCTCTGTGCCATGGAAAGTGAGGTGTGTAGGTGTGTAGGGACTGCACAAGGATGCCTTGCCAAGACGAGAAATGAGGGCTGAAGCCCAGCCTCCACTCTGCTCGCTAAGGCATCAGCATGCCCCTCGCTATGGGGCATGGGGTTTTGCCTACCCAGAGGAAGCATCTTTTTCTGATTTACAAAAAAAGGATTTGGGGGGTAACAGCCACTGTTTCCTTCCTGAGAATACTCCCAGGGGAGGCAGTCATGGTGTATTTTTCCCCTTGACCCAGGCTTCCTCAAAATCTCAAGAGGAACCTCCTTTCCCCTCCTTCTCTCACCTGCTGACCAAGTCTGAGTGGGTTAGAATTGCTTTTGTATCAGAAACACCATTAAAAGTGTCTTTCTGCAGCATTTTTGTGCTTTTGTCTTTTTTCTGCTGATCCTTTAATTTTGTTGGAGCTCTTTGGAGTGGAAGAGCTAACCTTTCAGTCATGTGCCTTAGATGTTTAACTCTAAATTTCCCTTCTCAGTTGTCTGTTTAAACCCTCTTAAGCTCTTGTTGATCTGTTGGCAGTGGTGGTGTTCAGTGGTGTTAGTTCCATAACCTCTCATGGGAAATATTGAGGATGGGAGCTGTCTTTGCAACATGTTAAAGTCAGACAGCTGCAGACTTGGAATTTCAAGTTCTTGGAATTCTCTTGAAATTATGGTCATTTCTAACTCTCCTTTGTATCCATAGTGCCCGGCATGTTGCTTGGCTGGCAGAGGATAGGTATTCATCAAGACTGTCGCATGCCCCAAAAGTATTAGTCACTCAGTCATGCCTGACTGTTTGTGACCCATAGACTGTAGCCTGCCAGCTCCTCTGTCCATGGGATTTTCCAGGCAAGAATACTGGAGTGGGTTGCCATGCCCTCCTCCAGGGGATCTTCCTGACGCAGGGATCAAACCCGGGTCTCCTGCGTTGCAGGCAGATTCTTCACTGTCTGAGCCACCAGGAAAGCCTGCATGCCCCGAAGCAGGGCATAAATAAAGCCTCCTCTCACTGCAGGCTGACTTAGAGACTCATCCCGGTGCTAAGAGGGGCACCTCTCCCCTGACGTGGGTGCCCTGGCCCTCACACTCAGCTGAGTGGGGTAGAGTGTGTGAGATGCAGGAAACAGGGGCAGATTAGACCCAGCCAGCTAAAACACATCAGGTACTTGGGGAAAGCCAGCTTCCGCAGAGCACGGCCTCATGTCAGGACCCTCAGGTTCGGAGAGCAGGAGAGATTGTTCCTCGGTCCCCTGTTCCAGCGTGGTGGTGATGGCAGCTTTGCTCTGCCTTTTTTCTTCCAACTGACTTGACTTTCTGCTGACCTCCAACCCCTGGCTCCTGCTTGGTATTGGGAGTGGCCCTCAGCTCCCAGGGTCCCTCCCTCCTGTCCGGCGTTTCTGGAGGGACCTGGGGGGCTGCTGGGGCGCATCCAGCAGCGGCCCTGCTGCATGGCGCAGAGTCCTTGTGCCAGGACAGAGCCTTGTCTGCGGGGAGCCCCTCAGACGGGCAGCAGGCGGGGGGCGGGTGCTCAGGGCGCCCCCGGAGTCGTCAGAGTGCATGGCCTGCTTTGCTTGGGATGGTTGCTGCTGACCCTTGAGCGTCAGGCCATGGTGTTTCTAAGGTTACAGTCGTGTCCATTCAGCACTGACCCCACTCAGTGCCGCTTGTCCCAGCACTGCTTTGATGGTTTAAATAATCCCGGGCTGGCGCTGAAACAGCAGGGAGACGACAGAGGAGCAAGTCAGCCGGGAGAGGGCGCACCTGTGAAGCTCCCGGCCCCGCTGGGTCCTTGCAATGTCACAGACACATGGCCTGGCTCACGGTCACTTCTGCTCGCCTGTGATTCCTTTTTATGTCATCCACTCGAATGACTGAGCAAAGGTGCTGGAGGGGTCTCAGGAGTGCCAAAGGACAGTCTCACACTGGCAGTGTTTTACCAGCCTTTGGGTTTCCTTCAAGAAAATGGTTCAGAAAATGGCATTAGGCCATCAGGGATTGGCGGAAATCTTTTGACGTGGTGAAAGAATGACATCGTAAAACTGCCTGCAGCCTGGGAGGACTGCCTGAAGATTCTATGGAATTGGGAGAAATCGTGGCTGGAGCTTGCCAGACTCCAGGGGATTTGAGAACAGTCACTGCCTTGTCAAGGACTGCGTGACCATGATTCAGTGGGTAACTGTATAATCTTCATCCCGCCCCCTGCCTCATGCTGTTTCCCAAGAAATGCACTTAAGACGATCATCAGGAAGAGTCCCACTCTTTTCTTTTTTTAAACTTTTTGTTATTTGGAATATAGCTGGTGAACGGTATTGTGATAGTTTCAGGTGAGCAGTGAAGGGACTCAGCCATACATATGCACGTAGCCATTCTCCCCCAAGCTCCCCTCCCATCCAGGCTGCCACATAACATGGAGCAGCGTTCCACGTGTTCTACAGTAGGTCCTATCTGCCTTCAGTATAGCAGTGTGTACAGGCAACCATAGGTCCGCTCTCTAAGTCTGAGAGTCTCTTTCTGTCTCCTAGTTCATTTGTACCCTTTCTTTTTAGATTCCACATATAAGGGATGTCATACACTATTTCTGCTTCTCTGTCTTACTCCACTCCATATGACCCTCTCTAGGCCCTTCCATGTCGCTGCAAATGTCATTATCTCATTCTTTTTATTGGCTGAAGAACAGAGTTCCCCTTCACCCCTAGCCTCGCATTGGCACTCACTGGGATTTTCTCTGCCAACGTGAGGAATTAACGGCGCTGAATCTGCCCTCTCGTTCCACAGTGAGTGTTGCTGTGAGTCCAGACGCAGCTTTCCTTTGGGGGGCTTGGCAGCTGGTCCAAGCCTCCTGCCTGGGATCGAGCTGGGGGGAGTTGGGGAGAGGCAGCCCAGGCCATCGTCCTGGTGCCCCTTGATTGATCCCCCCTCTAGGCGGCAGACTCAGTCCCTGACGCCATCCATCCTGCACATTTCATAAACAGTAAATTCATTTGAAAACCCTGGCACTGAGCAGCCATCTGTCTCCATTTTTGTCAATCTGCTATTATAACAGTGCTACTGTACCGTGAGGCCGCCTTTCACGGACGACTCCTTGATCTGAAGGCGACCATGTTCAACGTGGAGACAAGAGCGATGGGCCGGCTGACAGCATTTCCACCCACTAGCCTTTCATCATTGGCGCCTGGAATTTAAATCTTGTTTTTGACCCAAGGTGGTGGTATTGATGGTTTCTGTGTTTTGCTCTGCTTGATTTATACACTTTAAGATTACAGAGTGTTCCAAGGTCCTGATTTATAACTTATTAGGGAGGAAGAAGGCAGACAAATGTTGTTACCACTTGAGAGATGCTGGTGGATAAACTGAGGCATAGAGTGGTTACCTTTCCAAGGTCAGATAGCAAAGGAGGAAAAATTGGAATGTGTCGTGGAATTATCTCCCTCTTAAACAATGGAGCTGTCTCCCTTTAACCATTTTTTTTTTGTACTATTTAAACATTTCACGAAACTGCTACACATGGATTTTTTTTTTTTTTTCTTCTCCAGAGACTGGTCTGAAAATAGCAGAGAGAACTGAAACCAGCTCTGGGCTGAGTTGTAAGAAGCTGACACCTGGATCCCAAGCCAGTTTTTAACACATAACGTCCTGCAGTGTTTCTCCTTGCAGCACTAGAGACCTCTCCGCATGAATCATTTTTTATTGGGGGGTGGGGGGGACATATTAAGCAAAACCAAAAAAACCTCAACAACATAAAAATCTCTGAAACCAAGCCAAGGGTGCAGATGGGATTGCAGGCAGTGGGAGCTCCTCTTGCGAAAGAAGCCTAGTAACCTAGGCTCTGTCTCCATGCGCTTGTCTCTGGATGGAATCATTTGCAAGAGCTCAGAGTGTCTTTTCCTATGCTTCCCATCAGTGAGAACCCTTAAAAGCCATTCTGGGTGAGAGGAGAAGAGTGTAGGTGGTAAAGAATCTGCCTGCAATGCAGAAGACCCAGGTTCAGTCCCTGGGCAGGGAAGATCCCCTGGAGAAGAGAATTGCTACCCACTCCAGTACTCTCACCTGGAGAATTCCATGGACAGAGGAGCCTGGTGGGCTACGGTCCGTGGGGTCATGACAAGTCGGACACGACTGAGCAGCTAACACTTTTAGGTGCAAACAGATTTTCAGAGCTCTTGGAAGTTTCGTTATTTCCTTGGCTGTGGCACACCTTATCTGTTAACACAGGGCCTAAAACAAGTCTGATCTGAGCTGCAGGCGTGGACTTCAGGGAAGGCAGCAGACTCTTGTGCTCGTCCTTGCAGCATCCTGGGCTGTCACCGGCTTTACTTCCGTCCAGCCTTCTCTGAGGGACACGCTTGGCATCGACACGTTCCCTGCAGTCTCCTGGTCAGTCCTCTCTGTGGCCTTCCCACTGCTTCGTCTTTCTTGTTCTTGATACATTGGGCACACCACCTCCTTCTAGCCAGAATTGAAAGGGCCAACTTGTTTTTGAATAGTCAGTGGATGTCAAGGGTAAACACTTCTGCCTTATTTTTTAAAAAGTTTCTTTTTCAATTTTTCACCATTGAGGGTAATGCTTGCTGTGGGTTTGTCACATATAGCTTTTATTATATTGAGGTATGTTCCTTCTATTCCTGCTTTCTGGAGAGTTTTAATCATAAATGGATGTTGAATTTTGTCAAAGGCTTTTTCTGCATCTATTGAGAGAATCATATGGTTTTTATCTTTCAGTTTGTTAATGTGGTGTATTACATTGATTGATTTTCAGATATTAAAGAATCCTTGCATTCCTGGGATAAAGCCCACTTGGTCATGATGTATGATTTTTTTAATATGTTGTTGGATTCTGTTTGCTAGAATTTTGTTAAGGATTTTTGCATCTATGTTCATCAGTGATATTGGCCTGTAGTTTTCTTTTTTTGTGGCATCTTTGGTTTTGGAATTAGGGTGATGGTGGCCTCATAGAATGAGTTTGGAAGTTTACCTTCTTCTGCAATTTTCTGGAAGAGTTTTGAGTAAGATAGGTGTTAGCTCTTCTCTAAATTTTTGGTAGAATTCAGCTGTGAAGCCATCTGGTCCTGGGCTTTTGTTTCCTGGAAGATTTCTGATTACAATTTCGATTTCCTTGCTTGTAATAGGTCTGTTAAGATCTATTTCTTTCTGGTTCAGTTTTGGAAAGTTATACTTTTCTGAGAATTTGTCCATTTCTTCCAAGTTGTCCATTTTATTGGCATAGAGCTGCTGGTAGTAGTCTCTTATGATCCTTTGTATTTCAGTGTTGTCTGGAACTGGAGGAATCAACCTGCCTGACTTCAGGCTCTACTACAAAGCCACAGTCATCAAGACAGTATGGTACTGGCACAAAGACAGAAATATAGATCAATGGAACAGAATAGAAAGCCCAGAGATAAATCCACTAACCTATGGACACCTTATCTTTGACAAAGGAGGCAAGAATGTACAATGGAAAAAAGACAACCTCTTTAACAAGTGGTGCTGGGAAAACTGGTCAACCACTTGTAAAAGAATGAAACTAGAACACTTTCTAATACCATACACAAAAATAAACTCAAAATGGATTAAAGATCTAAATGTAAGACCAGAAACTATAAACTCCTAGAGTTTTATACATAGGCAAAACACTCTCCGACAAATCACAGCAGGATCCTCTATGACCCACCTCCCAGGATATTGGAAATAAAAGCGAAAATAAACAAATGGGACCTAATGAAACTTAAAAGCTTTTGCACGACAAAGGAAACTATAAGCAAGGTGAAAAGACAGCCCTCAAAATGGGAGAAAATAATAGCAAACGAAGCAACAGACAAAGGATTAATCTCAAAAATATACAAGTAACTCCTACAGCTCAACTCCAGAAAAATAAATGACCCAATCAAAAAATGGGCCAAAGACCTAAACAGACATTTCTCCAAAGAAGACATACAGATGGCTAACAAACACATGAGAAGATGCTCAACATCACTCATTATCAGAGAAATGCAAATCAAAACCACGATGAGGTACCATTACTCACCAGTCAGGATGGCTGCTATCCAAAAGTCTACAAGCAATAAATGCTGGAGAGGGTGTGGAGAAAAGGGAACCCTCTTACACTGTTGGTGGGAATGCAAACTAGTACAGCCACTATGGAGAACAGTGTGGAGAGTCCTTAAAAAACTGGAAATAGAACTGCCATACGACCTAGCAATCCCACTTCTGGGCATACACACCGAGGAAACCAGATCTGAAAGAGACACGTGCACCCCAATGTTCATCGAAGCACTGTTTATCATAGCCAGGACATGGAAGCAACCTAGATGCCCATCAGCAGATGAATGGATAAGGAAGCTCTGGTACATATACACCATGGAATATTATTCAGACATTAAAAAGAATTCATTTGAATCAGTTCTAATGAGATGGATGAAACTGGAGCCCATTATACAGAGTGAAGTAAGCCAGAAAGATAAAGATCAATACAGTATACTAATGAATATATATGAAATTTAAAAAATGGTAACAATAAGCCTATATGCAAAACAGAAAAAGAGACACAGATGTACAGAACAGACTTTTGGACTCTGTGGGAGAAGGCAAGGGTGGGATGTTTTCGAGAGAACAGCATCGAAACATCTATATTATCTAGGGTGAAACAGATCACCAGCCCAGGTTGGATGCATGAGACAAGTGCTCGGACCTGGTGCATTGGGAAGACCCAGAGGGATGGGATGGAGAGGGAGGTGGGAGGGGGGATTGGGATGGGGAACACATGTAAATCTATGGCTGATTTATGTCAATGTATGACAAAAACCACTACAATATTGTAAAGTAATTAGCCTCCAACTAATAAAAATAAATGGAAAAAAGAAAGGTTTTTTTTTTTTTTTTAACTTATTTGGCTGTGTCGGGCCTTAGTTGTGGCATGCAGGATCTTTGTGTCACAAGGGAGCTCTCTTTGCAGCACGCGGACTCTGTCATTGTGGCATGTAGGCTTCAGTAATTGTGGCTCGTGGGGTCGTAGTTCCCCGACCAGGGATTGAACCCACATCTCCGGCATGGGAAGACCGATTCTTAGCCACCGGACCACCAGGAAAGTCCCGACTTCTGCCTTACCCTTGTTCCTTGCGGCGATGGTTGACTTTGTCAACTGGGATAGGTATGGCACCCAGCTGTTTGGTTGCTGAGATATTGCTGTGAAGGAACTTTTTAGATGTGGGTGACACTGAAATCAGTAGACCTCGAGTAAAGCAGAGTACTCTCATAAGGTAGGTGGGCCTCATGCGGTCTGTTGAGAGGAAGACGGGCCACTGCTGGAGAGGCTGTGCCCGAGGAGGCGTGTCTGAGCGGTCAGGCCGCTGCAGGTCCCGAGGTTCCTGCTGCTCAGTTTGAGGTCACGGCTGGTCTGTGGGCCTGGGTGCTCCCCACGACGGGGCTGGCCGTGCGCCCCCTGCTCAGGCCACTGGACAGTCAGGACCACCACTGAGTGGTCTAAAGTGTTCTTCCGCTGACTCTTCAACAGAGACGGAGATCAGTGTGACCGAAAAAGTGAAATGGTAGTAGTCACCGTGTATTACGGGGATTAAATGAAGGTGGACCCGCCACACAGTGAATGTTGTATGTTTATTAAATTAACCTAGTATCCGTCTGTTGCTTTTATGCTGAACGCATAAGAAGATGTCCATGTATGTACGCTCGTGTGAGAAAAAGTGGAGAAAGCCGTGCAGTGCTCTTCATGGTGTTCCCAAATCACTGTTTCTAGTTTTTCTGGAGGCACGTGGTTGGTTGGTAGTAAAGGAAAGAGCACGAACATTTGGAGGTAGGTACAGCCACCTTCAAACCTCTCTCTCCCATCTGCGCGCCTTACGATTTACAGCAAGTGATACTACCTTTTCGAGATTCCAGAATTTTTAAAAAAAAATTGAAGTATAGCTAATTTACAATGTTAATTTCTGCTGTAGAGCAGAGTGATTCAGTTATATATATACACACACCTTCTTTTAAAATATTCTTTTCCATTACGGTTTATCTTAGCATACTGAATATAGTTCCCTGTGCAGTAGGACCATGCTGTGTATCCATTCTGTATAGTAATTGTTTGCATCTGCTATTTCCAAACTCCCAGTCCACCCCTCCCCCACCTGGCCCTGGCAACCACAGTGTTATTCTCTGTGTCTTTGAGTCTATTTCTGTTTTATAGACACATTCATCTGTGTCATATTTTAGATTTCACATGTAGATGATATCATGTGGCATTTGTCTTTCTCTGTCTGACTGACTTCATTCTGTATGATGATCTCTAGGTCCATCTAAGTTGCTTCAGACGGCATTAATTTGTTTTTTTAATGGCTGAGTAATATTCCATTGTATATATGTACCACATCTTTTTTTTAAAATATTTTTTTAATTGAAGGATAATTGCTTTACAGAATTCTGTTGGTTTCTGTCAAACATCAGCATGAATCAGCCACAGGTGTCCATGTGTCCCTTCCCTCCTGAACCCCCCTCCCATCTCCCTCCCCACCCCACCCCTCTAGGTTGATACAGAGCCCCAGTTTGAGTTTCCTGAGACATACAGTAAATTCCCATTGGCTATCTAGTTTACATATGGTGATGTAAGTTTCCATGTTAATCTCTCCACACATCTCGCCCTCTCCTCCCCTCTCCCCATGTCCATAAGTCTCTTCTCTATGTTTCTCCATTGCTACCTTGCAATGGTACCATCTTTCTAGATTCCATACATATGCATTAGTATATGATATTTCTCTTTCTGACTTACTTCACTGTGTATAATAGGCTCTAGGTTCATCCACTTCATTAGAATTGACTCAAATATGTTCCTTTTTATGGCTGAGTAATATTCCATCATGCATATGTACCACATCTTCTTTATCCATTCATGTGTATCGATGGATATTTAGGTTGCTTCCATGTCCTTGCTGTTAACATTGGTGTGCATGTATCCTTTTGGATTAGAGTTTTGTCTGGATTATGCCCAGGAAATGGGGCTTCCCAGGTGGCACTAGTGGTAAAGAACCTGCCTGTCAACACAGATGTAAGAGTCTCAAGTTCAATCCCTGGGTCGAGAAGGATCCCCCTGGAGGAGGGCCTGGCAACCCGTTCCTGTATTCTTGCCTGGAGAATCCCATGGACAGAGGACCTAATGGGCTACCATCCATAGGGTCATAAAGAGTTGGGCATGACTGAAATGACTTAGCACAAATGCACGTGCCCAGGAATGGGGTTTCTGGATCATATGGTAGCTCTATTTTTAGTTTTCTGAGGAACCTCCAGGCTGTTTTCCATAGTGGCTGTAACAACTTACATTTCCACCAACAGTATAGGAAGGTTCTCTTTTCTTTACATCCTTGCCAGCATTTGTTATTTGCAGAGTTTTTAACGATGATCATTCTGATCAATGTGAGGTGGTATCTTATGGTAGTTTCCATTTGCATTTTTCTAATAATTAGTGGTGTTGAACATGTTTTCATGTGCCTATGGGCCATTGTATTTCTTCTTCTGAGATCTGTGTAGTTAGGGCTTCTGAATATTTTTTAATTGGGTTGTTGTTTTTGTTGGTGGTGGTGAGCTGTATGAGCTGTTTATATATTTTGGAAATCAAGCCCTTGTTGGTTGCACTGTTTGCAGATATTTTCTCCCATTTTAGCTTGTCTTTTCATCTTTTAAAAATGGTTTCTTGCACAATAGCTTGTGAATTTGATTAGGTCCCATATTTATTTTTGTTTTTAGTTCTATTGCCTCGGGAGATTGACCTAAGAAAACATTGGTGCAATGCATGTCAGAGAATGTTTTCCCTGTGGTCTCTTTTAGGAGTTTTATGATTTCATGTCTTTTGTGTAAGTCTTTATCCATTTTGAGTTTATTTTTGTGTATGGTGAGAGGGGGTTTCTAACTTCATCGATATACATGTGACCGTCTAATTTTCCCAACATCACTTGCTGAAGAGACTGGACCCTAGACTTTTTAAAACTCTTAATTTGACCTTCACTTGATGGGGTGGAGGTCTTGGGAGATTTACTTAGGAGTCCAGAGAATTCACTGTGAGACGATGCATGCTTTAGTGAATCAATGAAGCTGACCACCATTGAGAAGCAGGCTTTCTTAACATGTACCCTATCATGCTACTGGAATCTTCAATATTTTAGCCCCTAAGTTTGTCCCAGTTTGCTCAAGAATGGTGATTGTAGGCATATTGGAAGCCTGATAAAGCACTTTAAAACCTGGTGAGTGGTGCAGCAGAAGTGGAGGACAAATGGGGAAGAGAAAAAACAGCTGCCAAATGAAGGCATCTCATGTGAATAGCCGTGAGAAGTCTCAGCCACACACAGGGCTGGGGGCTCGGAAGGAAGCTTGGCGCCCAGGGCCGTTCCCTGGTGGTAGTGGGGTGATCTCCATTTCAGTAACAACAGTAGGGATTCCCTGGTGGTCCAGTGGTTGGGACTCCAAACTTCCATCGCAAGGGGCACAGGTTCACTCCCTGGTCAGGGAACCGAGATGCCACATGCAGGCAGCATGGTGCGGCCAAAAAACAAAACAATAAAATTGCGATTTCGTTTTTCTCCTGGTCTGGAACAGTGTTTCTTAGCCAACAGAGGTGTTGCCTGTCAGGGACCATCTGACAATACCTAGAGTCAGTCTTGATTGCCGCTTCCGGAGTAGGGGGTGAGGGGTGCTTTTCTCGTCCAGGGGCATCTAGGGCTCCCAGGTGGCACTAGTGGTAAAGAACGCACCGGCCAGTGCAGGAGATGCAGGAGACCTGGGTCCGATCCCTGGGTCAGGAAGATCCCCTGGAGAAGGAAATGGCAACTCACTCCAGCATTCTTGCCTGGAGAATCCCATGGACAGAGGAGCCTGGCGGGCCTCAGTCCATGGGGTCACACAGAGTTGGACACGGCTGAGCGATTGAGCAGGGGCGTCTCGAGCATCCCCCAGAGCACAGGGCAGCCTCAGAACAAAGTGTGTGACTCAAAACACGAATGGCGCCGAGGTGGAGACGCCTGCTCTAGGGGCCTCCAGGAAGGGGAGGCCGCCCAGCCCTGTGCTGTCGGCTGCTGGCAGGAAAGGCCTAGGGTCCCAGCTCCTCCGTCCGTGGGACTCCGCAGGAAGGGACACTGGAGAGGGTTGCCATGCCCCGCTCCGGGCCAGGGATGGGACCCAGGTCTCCTGCGTCGCAGGCAGATTCTTTACCGTCTGAGCCACCGGGGAAACCCTGAGGGGGACAGGAGACTGAAACGTATTTCAGATGTTTCCTCCACGACAAAGGATTTCACTTAACGCCGAGTTCTGTGCTATGGACGCTACCCCAGCACAACCAGATATTGGGCGAAATGATTCGAGACCAGTTCATCTCACTGCCTCGGCGTGACGGTGAGGTAAAGCCAGGACGGATCTCCCCGTGGGACAATAGCTTCCCTGACAAAGGGGCTCTGTTTCCGCCTTCTTCTTGCTACTTTTTTCTGTGTGTCCTCCTCCTGCTCCAGGCGTTATCTCCCCCGTTAGAGGGCAGACTCCGAGCTGCCAAGGGCTGTGGGTTCTCTCGCCTATCCCGGGCCTTCTGCCACTCCTCACAAAGGGCAGGCCCTCAGGAAGGAAATGTGTAATAAAGGAAAGTCACCATTCAGCTTAATGTAGTTCAACAGGCTGACAACCTGGAAAAAAAAAAATTAGGACAGGAGGAAGAAAACCACCCTCAGTGATGAATGTTCTAAAATTAGAGCCTGCAGTACAGGTAGTGTGTTTCCTTAGAATATTAATATGCCCTCCCTGGAGTATATCATGGAGATTTCACTTGGAAATTAGCAAGCACACGGGAAGAGTTTCAGGCTGGAATGACAGTTTGAATATCTTAAGTGATTGAAATAAGCAAATTAAAAAAATGAATTTGTTATATTCAGGGCCAGATTAATAACAGGGCAGTTAGTTTTAGGCCATTTTGATGGTGGCAGATAGGAAACACCAGAGGATTCTTGTGTCCCAAAGAGGTGTTCATCAAAATACGTTTCTAGAATCTTCAAGTTTCAAGGAAACAGAAAGAACAGTGTTTCCGATCTGCTCTGCTTGGGAGGGTTGGCCTCTTTAGGACAGCCCAGTGGCAAAGCCAGGACTAAAATAGCTTCTCCACAAGATTATCACCCTGTGCTGTTTTACCTGCCCTGTGTCCTGATGCCTGATGTTCGACCACTGACAGGTGAGGAGATGAAAAGATGGTACGTGTTTGGCCAGGCAAATGTGGACACGCACCCCAGCTTTACGCTGCCATTCTGTGAGGCTTGGTTGGCTTTCCTGACTCCTGGGTTCTCATGTGGGAGTAAAGCAAATAATTACCACAAGCAGTTCATTAATCTGTCCCACGAAAGCTGCTTCTAGCTCTCCTAAAGCTCTTTCTTGTAATGCAGTCATTACAGATTTCCGTCATTACAGATTTTCATGACTTAGACCAGTGCTTCTCAGAATGTGATTCGAGGAACACTTGTTCTGCAAGATATCTTCAGCAATTTTTGTCTAATTAGTGTGTTTCCTGGCTCAATCTATGTGTGAGACACCAGTTAAAGCAAGGTAAACAGACATAGGACTTCTCAGAGCCTTTAATAGGTTAGTAAGTACAGTGACTCACCAAAAGGATATAATAAATAGCACTTCACAAATTTGTGTGAATATAGAACTCTTTCTTTTTAGTGGAATATCTCATAACATCTTCTGGAACACTAGTTTTTATGGAAGACAGTTTTGGAACTATGGTAGGTTGATTGCATTGATCCCCCACCCCTTGTTTCTGGGCTCAGTCATGTGACTTATTTTGGCCAATTGGTGTTTAGCAAAGGAAATCAGTCCTGAATATTCATTGGAAGGACTGATGCTGAAGCTGAAGCTCCAGTACTTTGGCCACCCGATGTGAAGAACTGACTCATTGGAAAAGCCCTTGATGCAGGGAAAGATTGGAGGTGGGAGGAGAAGGGGGCGACAGAGGCTGTATGGCATCACCGACTCAATGGACATGAATTTGGGTAAGCTCTGGGAGTTGGTGATGGACAGGGAGGCCTGGCGTGCTGCAGTCCATGGGGTCGCAAAGATTTGGACACGACCGAGCCACTGAACCAAAGGGTGATGAAAATCAGAGGCCTGAAAGTCCTTGTGCATTAAGGCTTTCTGTCTTGCTGTTCTTTATAATGAAGACATCAGTCACACTCTTCTCTTGCTCCTTCATCATCATGAGTAAATGCTAGGGCTGCTCTGATGGAAGGATGAGAAAGACTTATGGAGAGTGGATTTGTCGCAGGTGAGGTCATCGAGACATGCTTGCCTCAAGCCGACTACCACCAGAAACATGATCCCAGCCATTAACTAGCTGACTTCAAAAAACATGCAAGTCAGGGAATTCCCTGGTGGTCCAGTGGTTAGGACTCCATGCTTCCACTAATAGAAACCTGGGAAATCAGTTGCTGGTTGGGGAACTAAGATCCCATAAGCTGTGTGTGTGGCACAGCCTCCCCACAGCTCCCCACCCCCCACCAAAAAAGCAAGTGAGCCCAGTCAAGATCAGGAGAAATTCCCAACTTAAATCACACACCTGCAGACCTGTGATCACCATTAATGTGTGACAGTAGAAAATTGACGTAGAAATTGGAATGGAGACTGGTTTAGTTCTGTTGTGTCTGACTCTTTGCGACCCCATGGACTGCAGCACACCAGGCCTCCCTGTCTATCACCAACTCCTGGAGTTTACTCAGACTCATGTCCATTGAGTCGGTGATGCCATCCAGCCATCTCATCCTCTGTCATCCCCTTCTCCTCCTGCCCCCAATCCCTCCCAGCATCAGGGTCTTGTCAAATGAGTCAGCCCTTCCCATCAGGTGGCCAAAGTATTGGAGTTTCAGCTTCAGCATCAGTCCTTCCAATGAACACCCAGGACTGATCTCCTTTAGGATGGACTGGTTGGATCTCCTTGCAGTCCAAGGGACTCTCAAGAGTCTTCTCCAATATCACAGTTCAAAAGCATCAGTTCTTTGGCACTCAGATTTCTTTATAGTCCAACTCTCACATCCAAACATGACTTATGGAAAAACCATAGCCTTGACTAGATGGAACTTTGTTGGCAAAGTAATGTCTCTGCTTTTTATATGCTGTCTAGGTTGGTCGTAACTTTTCTTCCAAGGAGCAAGCGTCTTTTAATTTCATGGCTTCAGTAACCATCTGCAGTGATTTAGGAGCCCCCCAAAATAAAGTCAGCCACTGTCTCCCCATCTATTTGCCATGAAGTGATGGGACCGGATGCCATGATCTTTGTTTTCTGAATGTTGAGCTTTAAGCCAACTTTTTCACTCTCCTCTTTCACTTTCATCAAGAGGCTTTTTAGTTCTTCGCTTTCTGCCATAAGGGTGGTGTCATTTGCATTTCTGAGGTTATTGATATTTCTTCCAGCAAACTTGATTCCAGCTTGGGCTTCATCCAGTGCAGGGTTTCTCATGATGTACTCTGCATGTAAGTTAAATAGGCAGGGTAACAATATACAGCCTTGATGTACTCCTTTTCCTGTTTGGAATCAGTCTGTTGTTCTATGTCCAGTTCTAACTGTTGCTTCCTGACCTGCATACAGATTTCTCAGGAGGCAGGTCAGGTGGTCTGGTAATCCCATCTCTTTCAGAATTTTCCACAGTTTATTGTGATCCACACAGTCAAAGGCTTTGGCATAGTCAATAAAGCAGAAATAGTTGTTTTTCTGGAACTCTCTTTCTTTTTCGATGATCCAGCAGATGTTGGCAATTTGATCTCTGGTTCCTCTGCCTTTTCTAAAACCAGCTTGAACATCTGGAAGTTCACGGTTCACATCCTGTTGAAGCCTGGCTTGGAGAATTTTGAGTATTCCTTTGCTAGCTAGTGTGAGATGAGTGCAATTGTGTAGTAGTTTGAACATTCTTTGGCATTGCCTTTCTTTGGGACTGGAATGAAAACTGACCTTTTCCAGTCCTGTGGCCACTGCTGAGTTTTCCAAATTTGCTGGCATATTGAGTGCAGCACTTTCACAGCATCATCTTTTAGGATTTGAAATAGCTCAACTGGAATTCCATCACCTCTACTGGCTTTGTTCGTAGTGATGCTTCCTAAGGCCTACTTGACTTCACATTCCAGAATATCTGGCTCTAGGTGAGTGATCACACTGGGTCATGAAGATCTTTTTTATACAGTTCTGTGTATTCTTGCCACCTCTTAATATCTTCTGCTTCTGTCCATACTATTTCTGTCCTTTATTGAGCCTGTCTTTGCATGAAATGTTCCCTTGGTATCTCTAATTTTCTTGAAGAGATCTGTAGTCTCTCCTGTTCTATTGTTTTCCTCTGTTTCTTTGCACTGATCACTGAGGAAGGCTTTCTTATCTCTGCTTGCTATTCTTTGGAACTCTGCATTCAAATGGGTATATTTTTCCTTTTCTCCTTTGCTTTTCTTGTCTCTTCTTTTCACAACTATTTGTAAGGCCTCCTTAGACAGCCATTTTGCTTTTTTGCATTTCTTTTTCTTGGAGATAGTCTTAATCCCTGTCTCCTGTACAGTGTCACAATCCTTTGTCCATAGTCCATCAGACACTCTATCAGATCTAGTCCCCTAAGTATATTTGTCACAGTTTTCCACTGTATAATCGTAAAGGATTTGATTTAGGTCATACCTGAACGGTCTAGTAGTTTTCCCCACTTTCTTCAATTTAAGTCTGAATTTGGCAATAAGGAGTTCATGATCTGAGAAGCGGAATGTCTACACTCTGATCTCAACTATTCATTTTATTCATATGTGCACAATATACTTACCCCTTCCTTCCAAGAGTCCTGATTGTGTCATTTAATCACAGCATCAGGCTCAAGTCCCAGGGTTTCAAAATGTATAACATGTCCAAATGATGCTCCTGGATGTAAATTTTTTGTGACAAAAAGGCCTATGAATGAAAAGGATAAGCTATTTTATCCCAAATATTATACACTAGGGTAAGGGAGGACAGGATAGTTATTCAAAAGATGAATGGAAATTGCATGAGGCAGTAGTTCACACCAGTTCTGAAATCTAGTCCTGTGAATGCTGCCAGGACCGCCTGTTCAGAGCAGGCGAATGTTCCTTGATTGGGCCTCAGTGCTGCTCCGAGAGCTCCTCCGCAGTCCATTGCATTCTGTGGCTCTCTGCGCTACTGTCTGGGATGCCTGGGCTGCTGCTCTCTCCTGGGTTAGCTCTTTGTGCTTCCAACAGTTTTCTCACCCTGCTTTCTTTGTGAAAATGAGGAACCTAGGGATTTTGTTACTTTTTCAATATTCTGGTTTTTTTTTGGGAGAAATTGGTAGAACTCTTGCCAATATAGTGCCCTCAATGTTTTTATGGGTTTCTTACAAACCCGATGAGCCAAAAGCAATCCCTATAATTCTTTTAGAGCTAGATCTCTATCTAGACATAATTACTGTTTGGGCAAATGAGGTTTCTGTGGGGGCAATGCTTTTAAGACTCCTCCCTGTCCTTTTGTTTAGCTTAGAGGCTCTTCTAGGTTCTGTTTTGTTTCTTTCAGAGGTCTTAAATGCTTGTTTGGCTCCTTGCCCCAGGAGTTATTTTACTTTGAGAATCTTTTGCTGACTGCAGAGACAAGAGATTGTTTTTCCAACCAAGAAGTTACCTTTCTTCTGTAGCCCCTTTAAACTTGTTTTGTTTATTTTTTATGCATGCTGGGTCTTTGCTGCTGGGCACGGGCTGTCTCTAGTTGTGGTGAGTGGGAGATACCCTTCTTTGCAGTGGTGGGCTCTCACTGAGCTGGCTTCTCTGACTGAAGCACAGGCCCTGGGCACATGCGCATGGGCTTCGGTAGTTGCAGCCTGCAGGCTTGGTAGTTGTGATGCCCAGGCTTAGTTGCTCTGGCGTGTGGGATCTTCTTGGACCGGGGATCGAACCCATGTCCCCTGCATTGGCAGGTGGATTCTTAACCACTGGACCACCAGGGAAGTCCTTCAATTATTTCTCAAACCCTCCTGATTTCTTGTAGGAACCTCATTGATATGCAGGTAGCGAGAGCCACTGGTACTTTCATTGTTCTGCCTGGATATGTTATTACTCAAATTCCCAAGTTCAGTAGGTACATTTCTTGTCTCCCGAATTAACAAATGGCAGTATTATGAGGTTTTTTTGGCTACTGCGTAACCAGTGTTGCTATTTTTTCCATCCTTCTACAGTAGTTTTCTTATTCCTTTTCCTGCTTCTGCCATTTTTTGGTTTCAAAGACACTGTCTCGTTTTTCTTCTTTTGTTATAAAAGTGAAAAGTGAAGTCACTCAGTTGTATCCGACTCTTGGCGACCCCGTGGACGGTAGCCCAACAGCACCCTAATTCTGAATCAGTTTCTGTGTCAGTTATCTATTGCCACAAATAATGCTGCATAACAAGTCACCCCAAAATTCAGTGGCTTAAAACAACCATTTAATTAGCTCGCAAATCTGCCAATTCACATGAAGGCTGAAGTGTACTTGTCTCTGATACATTCTCTTGAGAGATCAACTGATTTAGGGCAGCCTGGACTCTGGCCATTTGCCTCAATTACTTATATTACTCATCCTGCCCTGGGCTAGCCCGATGTGTTCTCATAGCCGTGTCAAGTGTGCAAGAGTGCACAAACCCAGTCAGGCAAGAGAGCAGGCAGAGAGATGCTGGTCAAGCTACTGCTAACATCTCTTCGGCCAAAAAGCAGGGCAAAATGACCAAGTCCAGAGTTGAAGTGGGAGATTACAAAATGACAAGGAAAGCGGGGTAGATACAGGTCAGCCATTAAATAGGGCTGTTGATAACCTTCATTTGCTATAGGAATTGTTGCTGTAAATACAAGAACCTTGCTGCACTGTCTCTCTGGAGCAGAGCTCATGGATGTCCTCATGGATTAGCTAGCTCAGTTTCCTTGCCTTTTCTGACTCTTTTGTAGATTTTTTTTCTGTAAACCCACCTACATTTTTTTTTTTTTTTGCCAGTATCATCTTTTAAAGGCATGTTTCATTACTTACTAATATTATCTAGAGGGGTTAGTGACACCTTCTCTTATTTGTCCTCTAAGTTAATCCTCCTCCTGGGAAGAGTGAATAGCTGATAGAAGAGGGAAGCACTTGAGGGGACAAAAATGATTACCAGTAGCAGAAATGTTTGAGTGTCAGTGTATGTGTGTAAATGTGGCTACATAAAAATGCATTTGTATGATGTGTGCATATCTGTGCGATGTTTTATTAATATGTGACGAATACATATCTGTGCACAAGTGCATTTGTGCCTGTATATATGCACAGTGGTGGGTGCTCCTTCCCAGCTTATTAAACAAAGACCACTGTACTTGACCTGATAAATCATGAGACAGTGACAGGACGAAGTCTTATGGGGAAAAAAGGAAATAGGAGTCCAAAGGGTTAATGAGAACAAATCGGGAGTTGAGTGCCTCCAAGTTTGAGAATTTTCCGGCAGTAATGAGCATTTCCTTACCCCACCTCACCACCCCCTCCATGTTGTCCCTTAAAGCTGGATGCTGGAGAAATGGGAGCTGAAACATCCCTGTTGCCATTATATAAAGTAATACGAGGCAGAGAAGCACGAGAGAGATTTTATCCCTCCGATTCTCCCACCAAAATGTCCCCTTCTTATTGGAGGTCGAGGACCAGGGATAAGACATCCAGTCCTTTCTCAGTCCCAAGTTCAGGATGATGTTCTGTTTCCTTTGGAATATTTTATATTTGAAAAAACACACCAGGTTTGTCTTTGCCAAGACTGCCTTCCAAGAGGTCTGGTTTGAGTTAGGAACTTTACTGGTTCTTTGCTGATTTCTGGAGTCCCTAAAACCTCCCAGGGAGACCACGGGAATGCGGAGTTCTTCAGAAGGCCTAGATCTAGCTGCTCACAGTCCACCAGGCTCTTGGGACTGCAGGAGATTTCCTGTTATGCTGTGTTAAGGCATTTGTTATTCCAGGGAGGAATCAGGAAGCTGAAGCCACTTGATGTGTTAGTGGTGACCTCTGAGGGGAAATTCTTTCCAACTGGCAGTGGACTGTGGAGGCCATGAGATAGAAAATGTCTGCTACGTTCTGTGAACTTAGATGACCTAGTAAGTCCCAGATGATGGGAAGAATTACAGGAAGACCATGAGACAGGTTGTTACTATCATCCCCATTTCAGAGATGTTCCTGTCATGTTCCTGTGATCACTCACTCGAAATGATTCTAGAAAAATGCTTTTGAACACCTCACTGTACTGCCTCTAACCAGGCGACCTAACCCTTCCGTGAGCAAAAAACTGGAGGCGGCTCCTTTATCAGCTCGTAGAAGTAAGCAGCGATATAAAATACTTGACTCTAGGTTGGCATAGTCTAGATTTCGCTGTCTGTTCTCTGACACCCAGTTTGCTTGCTTACAGCACCACACAGCCTTTTCTTTGGCAGACATTGAACCAAAGTTACCTTTACCTGCTCAAGGAACAGGTGGTGGTGGTGTTTAGTCACCCAGCTTGTCTGACTCTTGCGAACCCCATGGATTGGAATTTTCCAGGTAAGAATACTGGAATTGGGTTCGCATTTCCTTTCTCCACTGGATCTTCCCGACCCAGGGATCGAACCCATGTCTCCTGCATTGCAAGTGGATTCTTTTACCACAGAGCCATTGGGGGAGCCCTCAAGGAACAGATACTGAGGTGCAAAGTCCTTCCCAGCTGCTTGCCCAGCCTTAGGAAGTGACAATTATCCTAAGAATTCATAGCACTTCCTATTTGAAACTTGATTTACTGTGATTGTAAGTCATAAAAATGATACATGATATGTTGATTTGACGTAACAATCAATGTCTGTTTAATAAACGACCCACAGTGGCATTCATATATTATCCCCATCTGAAGACAGTGTTTGACTTGCCAGTCCATATTTCACATTCTATCTCAAAAAAATACGAGAGACAAACCCTCACTTATGCATAAACATATTCAAAGGCAAAAGATTTATTTATTGATGAGAGCCTCAAATTGACCAATTTTCAGCTTTTTCTTTTGAAAAGAAGAATGCTTTCTGAAAAGAGATTGCTACCAGATGTTGTGGGTTGCATAGCACTCGCTCAGATATGAAAAGCAGATGAAATGGAATATTCTGGTTTCTGCTTCAGTCCTATTCTTATCTACACATAGCTCTTCTTAAGTGAACTTGACAGTGTCGGGGTTGATATTAAGATAGACTGCTTTAGTAAACAAGAAAAAGAGATTTTACTCCCTACAACAACAAATGAGCTTTATATAGGAATTTCCCTGTGCAGGGGAAGACATTACAATTTTCAACACACGATAAATACATTTGCTAGACAAAAAAATGCATTTCATTACATGCAATGCACTTTCTGTTGTACATTAACCACTTTCTTGCTTTGTCTAGAAAAGTGCCATTTTCTACTGTAAAACATTTGCAATATCTTTTTATGAGTCTGTTTTTCCCATGAAGTAAGAACGTTTCATTACATAGCCCTGTACAATAAATGTACATTATATAAGAGGTGAAATGGGCAGTTGAAACGTCTGAGCTTTATTGTTTGTGTATCTCTATGGTTCTGAGAGCAGGCAAAAAGAGTTAAAATTTTGGACCCGAACAGCTAATTTTATTAACACAACTCATCTGTAATTACTAGATTTACTGGAGTCCTTTACTTTGACACTCTCAGCAACTATAATAGATGTGTATGTTCTCTAAAATAATACTATGGCATGTTCCAGCTACAGCTATAATTTTTCTTGACCATGTTTCTGCTGGGGTAAAGAGAACATAATTAATACTTTATTTAATCCTTGCATACTGTATACCTAGTTGATCATCGTTCAAAATGGCAGTTGTCCAGAGCTATACAGTGTCTTCACAGTTGAATGTATATGACCCTGATTACTGTTTGTTGGAAATAAACCAAATAAGTAAAAAGGGAGTTGCTACAAAGAATTCTGGCTCTAGATTTTCTCCTGGCTGAGGGTCACTGTGATGATGACTGCCTATTTGCATATAAACATTGCAAAAGTCTTGGCAGGTTAGGGGGGCTTCCCTGGTTGTTCAGATAGTATAAAATCTGCCAGTAATGCAGGAGACTTGGGTTTGATCCCGGGGTCAGTAAGATCCCTTGGAGAAGGGAGCGGCTACACACTCCAGTATTCTTGCCCAGAGACTTCCATGGACAGAGGAGCCCGATGGGATACAGTCCACGGGGTCACAAAGAGTTGAATATTACTGAGCTCCTAACACTCACTCTCTTTGCAGATTAGAGAGTTCCAATTATTTTCCTTGTGTTGATTTTACATTTGTATATATTTAATAGACTATTTGTAGGGATGAGGATTGTATCTGTCTTATATTATTATTTGTCTTATTTTATTCTTATATTTAGAAACATATTATTGACTGGTTATCCCTAAGGGCAGGAATAGACAAATAGCAGGGAAAGGGGCTTGCCTACTTTGCTTGGGACGATGTATCTATAAAGTTCTGTGTTTTACATTGGGATAAAGCTTTTTAAAATTTTAAATGTATGTATTTTAGGCTGTGCTGGGTCCTCGTTGCTGTGTGGCTTCTCTCTACTCGCAGCAGTTGGGGCTTCTCTCTCGTTGCGTTCCAGTGGCGTCTCTTGTTGCGGAGCGCGGGCTCCAGGGCATGCAGGCGTCAGCAGCTGCAGCACACGGGCTGAGTAGTTGTGGTCCTGGCCTCTGGAGGACAGACTTATTGAGAGCTGCGGCCCACGGGCTGAGTTGCTCCATGGTGTGTGGAATCTTCCGATCAGAGATCGAACCCGAGGCTCCTGCATTGGCAGGCGGATTCTTTACCACTGAGCCACAGGGGCGCCCTAAAGCTCGGTGTTTGAAGAAACCAGTGACTTCAGTCTCCCTGGCTCCGGTCTGGGTGCTTTATGCATGCTGTCTCGTTGAATCAATCACCGTGATCCTCTGACTTCGGTGTTAACATTACTGTATCATGAATGTGGGGCTAGCACCTCTCTGGGGTTAAGTAGTGAGGCTTGGTAACAGCCCCAGTGAGGGCTGGGGCTGGACTCGACTCCACACAGACTGGACGCTCTCCTACAGAGTATGAGAAACAGTCGGGTGTTTGAAGCCCAAACATTTTTCAAAAAAGATCCACTTTCTGAGAGCAGAAGAGGGGAATTGGAGTTGGTGGAACTAGAAACACAGTATTTTTAGTGATCTAATATATAAACACATTCATAATAAGTTGTTTAACTCTGAAATGTTTATGTTTGGTGTGCTGCTTGTGAAAGTTATAGTTTATTCAGATACTAATGACAGACTGATTTAATATACATGTGAACCTTTTACCATTTTGATATAAAGTGAGCCAAGCTATAAGATTTTAGGACTCTAACATCTCTTTATTTTCTCAGTTTATGAGGAGAAACTATGAGTATTATGGTAAAATAGTTCTTACAGTTTTGGGATAAATGTCTTTTATTGAGTGAAACAAACACAGCACCTACTTTTAGAAAATGGATTTTAAAAAAACCCTCAAAGTGAAACATCCCCAACCCTTACCAAGAGAAAACAACTCGTCACATATCACATTTGTTGCATGGATATTTGTTGAAACAGTCTTTTTCTACAATTACTACCAACATTTTCTACTTTTGTCATTTCATTTTTATTACCCTCAATGAAAATGAGGTTTATCTAGATGGAAGCAAACTTCTCTACACTTGCAAATGCTGTTTTTGATGTGGTATTTACTAAAAGTACTTAAGTACTTTCAAACGTAGACAAGGGACTTTTCCTTGCTGCAATAGATAACAGGTACTTAAGCCAGCAAGAAGAGTTCTCATACAACAAAGTATTATTCAACTTCAGAAAGGAATGAAATTCTGACACATGCTACAGCATGGATGAACCTGGAAGACATTCAGCTAAGTGAAATACGTGAGATGGAAGGACCAATAGTGTATGTTCCACAAACATGAGATCTAGACTGGGTACATTCAAAGAGACATAACGTAGAAGAGAGGTTACCAGGGGCTGGAAGGAGCGGGGATAGGGAGTTATTGTTTAACGAGTGTCTTAAAATTTTTGTTGAGGATGATGAAAAAGTCAGACAGTGGTGACTAGTTGTGTCAGCACTGTGAATGTGTTTAATGCCACTGATTTATATAATTATGAATGGTTAAAAGTATAAACATTATGTGTATCTTCCCACAATAAAATAATTTAACATATTACTGCCATATTACATGTATGCATGTACAGGGGATTTTTGCAGAAACTAATGCCTGTGGTCAGTAATTTGTTATGCAAGTGAATATTTAAATGTCACTTTAAATATTTAAATGTTACAGTCAGTAACATTCAGGTGTAACAAAAGATGTATTAAAATGTCTCTGGTCAATAATGTGTTAAAAAAGAATAATTCTGCCAGGATCTTACAGCTGAGGGGAAGAAAGTTCTAGCCTTTATTCTTTACTGGGCCTAATACCTCAATATGATTTGATTCAACAAATTCAGAAAGTTCTTGTGTGGGCTTTTCTTTCATTCATTGGGTTCCTTCAGTTGATAAATACCTAAAGGTCATGGTATGTCATGTCAGTCTGAGGGACTGGAAGATTGAGTAAGGGAGGTCTCCAGCCTGCAGGAAGTGGGAGAGAAAGCTCTATTCATAAATGGTCACAATACAGAATTCAGGCTGCAGTAGGAACATACTGCAATAGTAGTGGGAACCTAATAGAGGATCCTGGAGATCAGGGTTTCATAGAAGAGTTGCTAATTGATCTGGGTTTGAACCTTAAGAAGGAATTGGGTTGCTTTTTGTATTTCCATAGCATACAGTAATATTATTGCTCACATTTTCTGTCTTGGAATCTCAGATCTAAAATATTTGCAGCCTTTTAAAATATTTTGTAATTTTTTTCTTTTGTGTCTAAGCAAACTGATCTCTGGAGGCAGAAAAACATCTTAGTTCTTTCTCTGTCTTGTGTTCTAGATATTTATAAGTAACATCACTTTGAGAAATATTCAAAGTAAATGAGACAGGCTTGGAATCCCTCAAAGAGCCTGTGATCTAATAGGGAGATGAGGCAAAGACCACTGGGGAGTAAGTGCCTTAAGAAATCGTCCAGGTGGGATGATGGTCACACAGAGGCAGGAGGAGCAACTTCTGGGGGATGGAGAAAAGTCCCATGGCTGAGGAGAAGCTTTGCATTTTCCTCTTAAAGCTGTGTAGAATTGTGACAAGCAGTACATGTATACAGACTCAGCCTCTTCAGTCGCGTCCACCTCTTTGTGACCCCGTGGACTGTAGTCCGCCAGGCTCCTCTGTCTATGGGATTCTCCAGGCAAGAATACTGGAGTGGCGTGTCATTTCCTTCTCCAGGGGATCTTCCTGACCCAGGGATTGAACATGCATATCTTATGTCTCCTGTATTGGAAGGCAGGTTCAGGTAAAGTATTTCCGTTTGGATAGACAGATATGAACAAAAGCCGAAAGACAAAAACTTATTAGCTTTATTTAGGGGAGCAGTGAGAAAGCAATCCAGAAAGACCCATCGGGGTCAGGTAACAGGATTTCCAAACTTTCAACATTTTGCTTATTCTCAGAGCCCAAGAACGATGATTTATTACTGGGTGGGTTTAGGAGAGAAAGGTCTTCCCACCTGTGTGCATGTACCGGGGATGGTGGAGGAAAAAGGAGAGGAAAAGCAATGATCCGAAGGCCCTGGATGAGCACTGAGCTCATGGGAGGAGTGGGGATAGACTGAATGAGAAGCGTGGCATAGAAAAAGAACAACTTGTTTTGGAGTCATCGGGTCCTGGTTTCAAACCCCGTGTTCAGAATTGTCTAACTGTGCAAATTAGGCCAGATTGTTAGCATGTGTGAGCCTCCTTCTCCTTGTGTGACAAATGAGGACAATAACACTGTCCTTTTTAATAGGATTATTCCAAGGATTAGGGAGGATGGGGTGACAAACAGGAAGACGCCCCCAGAGGTACCAAGGCTATTTCCTTCCCAGGTGACCTCTGAAGTCCCATCTGAAACCAGAATGCGTGTGAAATAATTCAGAAGTTTTCTTTTTTTTTTCTGGCAAAAATAAGTTATATATATAATTGAAGTTAGAAAGCGGTATCTTATGTCAGATCTAACATGAGGTCATGCCAACTCTTTCTCCTAAGCAGAAGCCCTGAGTTGGGGTCTACCCTGTGCAGTGTATCCTGAGGCTAAAGTGACCGCAGGCAATACTTGAAAGTATGAATGCACATTTGAAGACATCTACTGGTTTGCAGTTTGCCAAGATTATGATACCTTCCTTTGGGTCCCTACCAGACATCTTTAACTGCCACTTGACTGAATTCATCTTTTCTAATTCTTTTTCAGGTGAACCTCTTAGGTCTTCTATTTTATGGTAACATTATCTGTAAATAAGGAGGTCCCCTTTCGGATTGTTGTATCCTTATTTGTCTCCTGACCTAGAGAGAAACATGTCAGGATGATGGTGGTAGTGGGCATTGACAGATGGTAGTGAAGAGACCTCAAGTGTTTCAACATTAAATATGACATTGATATTTAGGTTGGATCATGGCTCCACTATCACATCTTTACTGTCACATGGTTCACGTCACATAGACACTTTTAGGAAAATTTCTTTTCCCCGTTGAACTCAGTTCATTGGTTCGGTTGGGGGGGTGGTCCTTTCTTATTCAGCTGCATATTCACGGTGTTAGCACTGCGCCTGAATATAACATGTGTAGATATTTATGGGAGGCATGACTAAGAATCTTAATTTATCAGGACTCAATAAAAAGAGCCTGAGGACAATAATGTCCAGTAGGAAATTATGAATGTCTTTTTGGAATTTCAAAGAACATTCACTGTTCAGCTGTCTTCCTAAAAAATGTTTCATTTAAAATCAATCAGTATCTTGAATACTTGCTTTTTTGTGATTCTCATGTAAGGAGACAGGAGGGAAATACAATTGAAAGCTCTATTCTTATATTTAAAGAAGGGAAATCTAAATTTTCTCTAAAAATTCTCGGTTGATGTGTGAATTTTTAAATTCTTTTTCTAACTTGTATGTTTTCCAGAAAACACACAAATAAATCCAGAATTAATAATAGTAACTGGCTCCTTTGTTCCTATGCATGAGGACACAAAACAAACGTAAAATTTATGTTGATTATATTTGGCTGTCATATCTTGGTATTTTTGAATAATATCCATTCTAATGCTATATAATCTTTTCTCAGTACTTTCTACTTTATGACTTTATATATTTCTGTCTGAAATAATGTTTTGTCTCTTAATTCACTCATGCATTTATTTAATCATTTAAAAATAATGGGCTATGAGATGGGACTGAATAATGTGAAAAATATTTCTTAAAATATATCAAAGAATAATTTGCAAAACCAATATGGTAGAAGTCATATTTATTGAAAAAAATTAATATCTTTGCTATAAAATTTGTAACAGCAATATTTACTGAATGTTTATTTTGATGCATAAACCTGAATATTACATACCAAGTACAAGACAGTAGCACTAGTTTTTCTTTTATTTACATTTTATGAAAATTGTTATGCAGTCCATGTTAAAAGAATGTATGATGGAGGATTGTTACATTAGAAAAATAATATTCTTGATAAAGCATTCTCAAGGAGTCCAATCACATTTTCTGCCTCTTCAATAAGGCAAAAGTCCCTAGAACAGCATATAACTTAATTTACAAAATAACTGTTCAGACACATATTCAAGTTTTCTTTTGGTATGATTTTTTTCCTCACTGTAAAATTACTTTTTTTCCTTCTTCTTCTTTTTTTTTTTTTTTACTAAAACATAAAGACTTTCAGGAAAATGTCATTGAATGATTTCAGCTATACATTACATATACAGCTCTGTAGCCTAGCAACGACCATTGCTACACCATTATTAACTTTAAATATTCTGCTTGGTGAGCTAGTCTCAAATGTAGCATATTTTAGGGTTCTGCCATCACTATGACTGTGGAATCATTGGTTTTCATAGCAAACAGATCTGTCACAGTATGAAGCTTTGTTTGTTTTAGGGAACTGGTACACAATTACATTTCCACTCACAAGAGAACGCCACAGATGTAACTACAGTCAGGCTCTGACGGCTCCATAAAGGTCCCGCGTTGGATCTGCCCCAAAACTCCTGGGCTCACACGGCACAGCCCTGGCCGGGTTCAGGCGGTTTCATCCAGAGATTTCATCGCTTTTCACAGTTAGGTAGTTTTAATTCCTTCGAAGGCACACAACTTCCACCTTTTTTCCAGCGTTGCTCCCACGCCTGTGAATTCCTGTTTAAACATGCGTGGCAACCTCATCAAAAGCATTTCGATTTCATTTGCAGATATCTGTTAGAAAGGAAGAAAAGTCACTTTTGGGAGGGGAACTCATCTTAAAGGAGGCAGGGGGTTGAGTAAGGACGTGCTTTCCCAAGTGAGACAAACATGCGGTTTTCTGCTCGGCTGTTAAGTAAGGTCCTTACAGAAGGAGCGCGAGTTAGAGGGCTGCGTGTGATTTGCTGCATCGCTTCCTGGGCAGCTGTTAGGAGAGGGGCATGAGATAAGCAGGTGGAAAGTTCCAGGTCCACTTTTCATATGGATGACTGCCTTACTGGCAGCATGATGTCTGAGCAGCCCTACCTTGATGTGAAAACGAGATGGGGTGAGATTTAAGATGGCTCAGAGACAGCTGATCACCACTTCTGGAAAGCCACAGTCCTCTGATCTAAAGGGCAGCTCTGTTATCTGACTCGGTGAAGACCAGAGGACAGGTGGGTAGATTTCCTGTCACCCTAACTTCTTTCTCTTCACAGGGACCAGAAGACCAGAAAGCTTTAGGAATAAAAATGAAACACAGCACCCACAGCAATAAAAGTCTCAATGTCTAGTCATAAATTCCAGGTAGGTTGTTTATTAATGCAGTTTTTTCTTCTCCCAATTTTTATTACATATATTTTTATACCAATAATTCATTTTATCTTAAAGACTGAAACCACCACAGTCTTTCTACTATAACACAGCCATTGCTCTTATTTTCCTATATTTGCATCCTAATCCATGCCATATATATATATATGGATCTCAGATAGCAAGCTGAGATCCTGAATTTCTGTTTAAATTTGTATCATACTATTGTTATGAGCTAAAAATGACCCTACCAAGGTAGGCTCTGTAAGTCACAGAAAGTGGGAATAACAACATTAAGGATGTGTGAAGACTACAGGCTTAGCACAGCTTTGGGCATACAGAAATGCTCAGCAAATAAGACCTCATTATTTTTTCATGGTACAATCACTGTATAGGTATTGTGTGTGTGTGCTGAGTCGCTTCAGTATGTCTGAATTCTCTGTGACCCTGTGGACTGTAGTCTTCCAGGTTCCTCTGTCCATGGGATTCTCCAGGGGATCTTCCTGACCCAGGGATTGAACTCACCTCTCTTATGTCTCCTGCATTGGTAGGTGGGTTCTTTACCAAATAGCACCACTTAGGATACTTTCCAGTTAACAATTAAGAGAGACCAAACAACTGATGCCACAGAAATACAAAAATGTAAGGAAATACTAGGAACAATTACATGCCAACAAATTGGACAACCTATAAGAAATGGACAAGTTTCTAGAAACTATACAACCCACCAAAACTGAATCAAGATGAAATAGATACTTTGAACAGACAAATCACTAGAAGTGAAATAGAATCTGTAATTAAAAAAAAAAAAAAACAAAAAACCTCCCTGCAAACAAAAGTCCAGGACAGGATGGCTTCACTGGGAAATTCTACCAAACATACAAGGGAACTATACAGATCCTTCTCAAACTCTTCCAACAGACAGAAGAAGGAATACTCCCAAAGTCGTTATAAGAAGCCACCATCACCTGATACTGAAATCAGACAAAGACAATATTAAAAAAATTATAGGCCAGTATCTGGGGCTTCCTATGTGGTACTAGTAATAAATCTCCCTGCCGATGTAGGAGACATAAGAGATGCAGGTTCAGTCAACTTAGCATCTGAGCACATATCTTTGATGAATATAGATACAACATTCAAAACAAAATATTGGATCAAACTAGATGGATGGCATGGTTAGAAGGAAGTCCATCTTGCTATGGCTGACTTTGAAGAGAGAGATAGAGAGCCATAATTCAGGGAACACAGACAGCTTCTAGAACCTGGACAAGGACCCCTGCCAGTGTTGCTGGGGCATCCTGCATCACTCAGAACCCCTGAGGTTTCCCTGTTAGTGCTGAAGGCAGTTCTGTTATGGGTGTGCAATTAGACTTCATTATCATCACTGTGAAGGGGTGCTGTTGTGCCTGTTGATATGGCACTGGTTTGTTAAAAAATCAGTAATTAAGAGTTTATTCATCATGCTGATGGCAGAATAGAAGGAACTTGAGCTCACTTCCTCACGTAAGCACACCAAAATCCCAACCCATTTCTGAACCACCACCGATTAAAAAAAGACTTGAACCTACCAAAAAAGATATTCTAATCCAAAGATGTAAAGAAGAAACTCAACAGAAAGGTAAGAGGGGTGCACGTGTGATATAATCAAATCCCATTACCCCCTGGGTGGGTGACCCACAAACTGGAGAAGAATTAAGCAGCAGAAGGTCTCCCACAAGAGAGAGTTCTGAGCCCCATGGCAGACTCCCTAGCCTTGAGGTCCGGCATGAGGCGGCGGCATGCCCAGAGCATGTGGTTATGAAAACCACTAGGGCTTGACGCAGACGCTCCCCAGGACTGGGGCAAACAGCAACTCCGACTTGGACAGCTTACACAATGTCTCATGTACATCAAGACCCAGGGCAAAAGCAGTGCCTTTGTGAGACTCCCCTGGTGGCTGAGACAGTAAAGCGTCTGCCTACAACGCAGGAGACTGGGTTCAATCCCTGGGTCAGGAAGATCCTCTGGAGAAGGAAATGGCAACCCACTCCAGTTCTTGCCTGGAGAATCCCATGGACAGAGGAGCCTGGTAGGTTACAGTCCATGGGGTCGCAAAGAGTCGGACATGACTGAGCGACTTTACTTTCCTTTCACTTGTAAGAGCCTGGACCAGACCTACCTGCTGGTCTTGGAGGGTCTCCTGGGGGAGGCAGGGGGCAGTTGTGGCTCATTGTGGGGACACAGACACTGGTAGCAGAAGTGCTGAGGACTATTCACCTGTGTGAGCTCTCCTGGAGGCTGCCACTTTGGAACCAAGGTTCTGGTGCTGGGATACCTCAGGCCAAACCACCACCATGGTGGGAACGCAGCCCCAGCCATCAGCAGACAGGCTGACCAAAGACTGCCTGAGCACACAGCCACCTTCAGAACTCTCCTTGACACAGCCCTTTCCCTGAGTGCTTTCCACGAGACTTTCCCTGTAGCTCAAACAGTAAAGAATCTGCCTTCAAGGCAGGAGACCAGGGTTCGATCCCTGGGTTGGGAAGTTCCTCTGGAGAAGGGAATTGCAATCCACTCCCCACTCCAGTATTCTTGCCTGGAGAATTCCATGGACAGAGAAGCCTGGTGGGCTACATTCCGTGGGGTTGCAAAGAGTCAGACACGAATGAGTGATGGACTAACAGTTGACACAGCACTGCCCAGCAGAAGGCCAAGACCCAGCTCCACCCTCCAGTGGGTGTGTACCAGCCCTTCCCATCAGGAAGCCTCGATACACCTCTAGACCAGCCTCACCCATAACAGGGGCAACACACCCGAAGCAAGAGAACTACAGTTCAGCAACGTGTGGAACTAAGTCAGCAAATGCAGACCAGAGCCTACCCTGGGACCAGCTGGTCCCTGGCCCTTGCATGACAAGAGGAGCATGTACTGCTGGGACACAGAGGACAGAACCTATACAATGCCACTTCTCCAAAGTCAAGAAGCGTAACGTTCCACTTACATAAAAATATGCTGCTGAACTGGAGCACCAATACTGTGGCGACATGATGTGAAAAGCCAACTCACTGGAAAAGAACCCTGATGCTGGGAAAGACTGAGGGCAGGAGGAGAAGGGGGCGACAGAGCATGAGATGGTTGGAGGGCATCACTGACTCAACGGACATGAGTTTGAGTAAACTCAGGGAGATAGTGAAGGACAAGGAAGCCTGGTTATGCTGCAGTCCATGGGGTCACAAAAAGTCAGACATGACTGACTGAGCTGCTGTTATACAATTAGAAATTGAGACAAAGTGAGATGCTAGAGGAATATGTTTCAGATGAAGAAAGAAGATAAAAACCATAGAAGGACAACTAAGTGACATGGGCAATCCGCCCAAGAAAGAGTTCCGAGTGATGAGTGACGACGGGAGGGGTGAGCCAAGAACTCAGGAAAAGAATGGAGAGTGAGAAGTTAACAAATTTTTAATAAAGAGCTAGAAAATATAAAGAACAACAAAAGTTGATGAATACAGTAATTGAGATGAAAAAAGAATCAATAGCAGGAAAAAATGAGGCAAAAGAACGGATAAGTGAGCTGGAAGAAAGTCATGGAAGTCACTGCCACAGACAGAATAAAGAAAAAAAAGATAATGAAAAGAGGACAGTTTAAGAGATCTCTGGGACAACATCAGATGTCCTAACGTTTGCATGACAGGGGTTCCAGAAGGCTTAGGGCCTGGGAAGATATTCAAAGAGATAATAGTTGAAAACTTCCTTAACATGGGGAAGGAAACAGTCACCCAAATCCAGTAAGAAAGTCCCAGGCAGGATAAACCCAAGGAGGAGCATCACACCAAGATGTATACTAATCAAACTGACAAAAATATTAAATCAACAAGAGAAAAGCAACAAGTAACATACATGGGAATCCCCATAAGGTTATCAGCTAATTTTTTTCAGCAGAAACTCCAGGTCAGAAGGGAGTGGCATGATATAATTGGTGACAAATGGAAAATATCTACAACTGAGAATACTCTACCCAGCAAGGCACTCATTCACATTTGACAGAGGAATCCAAAGCTTTACAGACAGGCGAATGCTAAAAGAACTCCAGTAGGTGGAAAGGAAAAGGCCACAACTAGAAACAAGAAAATTATGAAATGGGAAAGCTCACCAGTAAAGACAAAACAGTAAAGGTAGGAAATCATCCACACACACTATGATATCTAAACTAGTAATAGAGGAGGAGAGTACAAATGCAGGATATTTAAAATGCATTTGAAATTAAGAGATCAGCAAATTAAAATAATTGTATGTGTGTATATACATGTGTATGTGTGAGTGTATACAGCATGCTATATATCAAAACCTCATTGTAACTGCCAAAAAAAAATATATATATTTTTAGGCAGAAAGAAAAATGAATCCCAACACAACAGCAAAGATAGTCATCAAATCATAGGATAAGAGAATAAAAGGAGGAAAAAAACCTAAAAAAAAAAAAAAAATCCAAAACAATTAACAAAACGGCAGTAAGAACATACATATCAATAACTACTTTAAATGTAAATAGATAAAAGGATCCAACCAAAAGATATAGCCTGGCTAAATACAAAAACAAGACCCATATATATGCTGTCTATAAGAGACCTACTTCAGACCTAGAGACATAGGCAGACTGAAAGTCAGGGGATGGAAAAAGATATCCCATGCAAATGGAAATCAAAAGAGTAGGAATACTCATATTGTACAAAATAGACTTTAAAATAAAAAGCATATTACGAGAGGCAAAGAAGGACACTACATAATAATCAAGGGATCAATCCAAGAGAGGATATAACAGTTGTAGCTATATATATGCACCTAATATATAAAGCAAATGTTCACAGACATAAAAGGAGAAACTGACAGCAACATAATAATGGTTGGGGGGCTTTTAACATCCCACTTTCATCATCGGACAGATCATCCAGATAGAAAATCAACAAGGAGGCAGAGGCCTTAGAGGACACATTTATACCATTTGGACTTAATTGATATTTAAAGAGCATTTCATTCAAAAGCAACTGAATATACATTCTTCTCAAGTGCACATGGAACATTCTCTAGGAATGATCACATGCTGGGCACAAAGTAAGCCTCAGTAAATTTAAGAAAATTGAAATCATATCAAGCATCTTTTTGAGCACAGTACTATGAGATTAGAATCAATTACCCAAAAAAAGCTGGAAAAAATCATCATGTGGAGGCTAAACAACCAATGGATCACTGAAGAAATCAAAGAGGAAATTAAAAAATACCTAGAGACAAATGAAAACAAAAGAATGATGATTCAGAACCTACGGGGCACAGCAAAACAGAGAGAGAAGTTTATAGCAATACAGTCTTACATCACGAAGCAAGAAAAAGCTCAAACAACCTAACCATATACCTAAAGCAACCAAAGCAAGAACAAACAAAACCCAAAGTTAGGAGGAGGAAAGAAATAAAGATCAGAAATAAATGAAACAGACTACAAAAACAACAGAAAAGATCAATCAGACTAAAAGCTGGTTCTTTGAATAGGTAAACAAAATCAATAAACCTTTCGCCAGACTCATCAAGAAAAAAGAGGCCACACAGGTCAATAAAATCAGAAATGAAAAAGGAGAAGTTAAATTGTCACCACAGAAATACAAATGATCATAAAGGAATGTTACAAGTTACTATGTGCTAAGTCACCTCAGTCATGTCCGACCCTGTGCGACCTAAGGACTATAGCCCACCAGGCTCGTCTGTCCATGGGATTCTCTAAGCAAGAATAGTGGAGTGGGTCACCGTGCCTTTCTCCAGGGGATCTTCCCAAGCCAGGGATCAAACCTTTGTCTCTTATGTCTCCTGCATTGCCAGGTGGGTTCTTTACCAGCTGAACCACCTTTGAAGCCCTACACCTTTAAAATGCACACACTAGAAGAAATGGACGCATTCATAGAAAGTCAAAAGAAAATCTCTGAAGACTGAACCAGAATGAAATAGAAAATAATAGACCAGTTACCAGTACTGAAATTTAATCAGTAATTTAAAAATCCTCAACAACAAAAGTCCAGCAGCAGGTGGCTTCACAGACTAATTTCAAACACTTTCCAAGAGTTAATACCTGTTCTTCTGAAACCTGTCCAAAGAATTTCAAGAGAGGGAACACTCTTGAACTCATTCTATGAGGCCACTATCAACCTGATACCAGATTTAGACAAAGATACCACAGAAGAGAAGATGACAGGCCAGTATCACTAATGAACAGAGATGGAAAAATCCTCAACAGAGTACTAGTAAACCAACTCCAACAGTACATTAAAAGGATCATACATTATGATCCAATGGGATTTATCCCAGGGATGCAAGGGTTTTTCAATATCCACAGTATGGATCAGTATGATACACCATATTAACACATTATTGCCTGGGGGATTTTTGCAGGCACTAACACCTGTTGCTGGTGATTGTTATGTAAGTGAATATTAAAATATCTCAATAATGTTTTGTAATAATATGTCTGTGGTCAATAAGTTATTAATGAACTGAAGAATACAAACCACATGATATCAATAAGTGCAGAAAAACATTTTTGAAAAAATTCAACCTCCTTTTATGATAAAAACTCCAGAAAGTGGGCACAGATGGAATATACTTCAACGTAATAAAGGCCATTTATGACAAACCCACAGCTAACATCATACTCAGTGGTGAAACTCTTGAAAGCATTGCCTCTCAGATCAGGAACAAGACAAGGAGGATATATACACTCTCACCACTTCTATTCAACATAGTTTTGGAAGTTCTAGCCACAACAGTCAGACAAAAGAAATAAAATGTATCCAAATTGGGAGAAAAGATGTAAAACTGTCACTATATGCAGATGACATGATGCTATATATAGAAAACCCTAAATACCACACAAAAACTACTAAAATGAATAAAATAATACAGTAAAGTAGCAGGATACAAATTGATGTACAGAAATCTGTTGCATTTCTTTACTTCGCACTAACAGTGAAATATCAGAAAGGGAAAGTAAAAAAACAAAAATTCCTTTGATAAAATCATATAAAAACTACTTAGGAATAAACCTGACTTAGGAGGTGAAAGATTTACATGCTGAGAATAATGAGACAATTGAAGATGATTCAAAGAAATAGATACCACATGCTCTAGGGTTTTATTATTAAGAATCAGTATGATTAAAATGGCATACTATCCAAAACAATCTACAGATTTAATATGATCCCTGTCAAATTATTCACAGAACAAAGAATCCTAAAGTTTATATGGAACCATGAAAGACTCAGAATTGCCAAAGCAATCTCGAGGGAAAAGAACAAAGCAGGCAGCATAACCCTCCTAGATTTCAGACAATAGTTGCTCATTGCCAAGTTGTGTCCAGCTCTTTGCAGCCCCACAGACTGCAGCATGCCAGTCCTCCCTGTTCCTCACCATCTCCTGGAGTCTGCCCAAGACAACAATACAAAGCTTCAATAATCGAAATGGTATGGTACCAGCACAAAAATATACATGGATAACAGACAGCCCAGAAATAAACCCACACACCTATGGTCAATTTTTGACAAAGGAGGCAAGACTCTAAGGGAGGAAAGATAGTTTCTTCAGCAAGTGGTGTTGGGAAAGCTGGGCAGCTGCATATAAATTAATGAAGTCAGATCACTTCAGCACACCTCTCTCACACCATACGCAAAAATAAACTCAAAATGACACCATAAAAATCCCAGGAAGAATATAGGCAAAACATTCTCTGACATAAATTGTACCAATGTTTTCTTAGGTTAATCTCTCAAGACAATAGAAATAAAAGAAAAAATAAACAAGTGGGATCTAATTAAACTTAAAAGCTTTTGTACAGCAAAGGAAACTACAAGCAAAATGAGAAGACTACCTACAGAATGGGAGAAAATATTTGCAAACAATGTGACCGACAAGGGCTTAATTTAGAAAAGACACAAACAGCTCATTTAATAATCATAAACAACCCAATCAGAAAATGGGCAGAAGGTCTAAACAGACATTTCTCCAAAGAAGTACAGATGGACAAACTGGCATATGGAAGGATGCTCAACATCACTCATTAGAAAAATGCAAATCAAAGTTACAGTGAGGTATCACCTCACACTGGTCAGAATGGCCATGATTAAAAAATCTATAAATAACAAATGTTGGAGAAGGTGTGGAGACAAGGGAGCCCTCCCACACTGCTGGTGGGAATGTGAGTTGGTACAGCCACTGTGGAGAATAGTGTTATTATTAGGGTTGTATGTAAAATGTCTCACAGGGCCTGGCACAGGTACAATTTCTCTCTCTATCCATACTTAAGCAATGCTGATCAAATCCTACACGCTCACATCAGGTCTTCTGTGATCGCTGGGTCAAACTCTGTGCTGAAAAGTAGCATCACCTTGTTTTCCTCTGGTAGCTTCTGACCTGAGCCTGGACTTCAGCCACAAAGGAAGCAGAAGCTGGCAAGCGGCAGCCGAGAGGTGGCACCACTTCCTGAGTCTGGGCCAGGCACAGAGTACGTGCTTTAAGTGCACTGTCTCATCAAAAAGTTATTTAAACAAGTGAATAAGTGGATCGCTTGCTAGAAGAAAGAAATGTAGAGGTAGAAGTTCACATTCCCGTCACAAATGACCCTTAACCTGCTTTACCACCTTGCCTGGCTTCCTAGGTGGCTCAGTGGTAAAGAATCCGCCTGCCAAGCAGGAGATGTCAGTTCGATCCCGGAATCAAGAAGATCCCCTGGAGAAGGAAATATCACTTGACTTCAGTATTCTTGCCTGGAGAATCCCATGGACAGGGGAGCCTGGTGGGCTACAGTCCATGGGGTTGCAAAGAGTCAGACATGACAGAGCAGCTCAACCACCACCATCTTGCCTAAGCCACTAAATCTCTTTGGGTAATTTTTCACTTGCAGGAAAGGAATTGGAAGGAAACTCATTGGATGCTCCTAGGACTTCTACTCCAGCATACGGTAACACTGGTTTTTGGGCAAGCCTTTAAAATTCACCTGTCCACTAGGTTGTGGTGAAGATCTCAAAGCTGAGAGAATATGATAGGTTTTTTGTGCACTTTTAAGGACAAAACCAATGGCAGCCAACACTAGGTAGCAGTTACTATGTGCCAGATACTGCTATAAATGGTTTCATCTATTAAATCATTTAATACGCATAAAAAGCCATTCTATAGACTGTGAAGCTAAGGCACAGAGATGTTAAATAAGTTGTCCAAAGTCACACAGCTAAACAGTAGTGAAAGTGGCATTTGAAATTCTCACGATTACTTAACTGGAATAACCAGTTAGTCAGAAATGAGTATAATAACCATTGGTGTTCTCAAAAGTAGTCAACTATCAGTTGCTCTTGACAGTGCAAGGTAACAGCCTGATTCTGCCAGGATGGTGTAAATATTATAATGTAGACAAGGACACAATTATAGAACAGGCACCTCAAATGAAATCTTATCTAAAATACCCATTAAAAAATAAATACAAAAAAAAAATAAATACAAATAGCTTCTCTGCAGTGAAGGAAACCATCAACAAGATGAAAAGGCAATCTACTGACTAGGAGAAAATACTGCAAATCATATGTCTGAAGGGTTAATATGTACAATGTACAAAGAACTCACAAAATCAATAGCAAAAAACCAAGCAATCCAATCAAAAAAATGGGTGAGGATCTGAACAGACATTTTCCAAAGATGACATACAGATGGCCAACAGATACATGAAAAGGTGTTTAACATCACTAATCAAGAGAAATTAAAAAAAAAAAAGACTCACAATGATATATTATTGGGAATAATCTAGAGATAGTTAAAAGTATAGAGAGGATCGGGGCTTCCCTGGTGGTCCAGTGGCTAAGACTCTGAGCTCCTGATGCAGGGAGCCTGGGTTCGATCCTTGGTCTGGGAGATAGATCCCACATGTCACAACTAAAGATCCTGTGTGCTGCAGCAAAGATCTAAGATCCCACATGCCTCAACTAAGACTGGGCACAACCAAATAAATAGAGGAAGGATGTTGCTGTGTATGTTACATGCAAAGACCAAGTCATTTTATGTGAACATAAAGGATTTGAGCATCTGTGAGTTTTGGTAACCACAGGATTTCTTTGAGTCAGTTGCCTGCAGATATCAAAGGACAACAGTATTGGGGAACCAATTAAAAGGAGCCTGATGCCAAAAAAAAAAAAATCCATTTACTAATAAGGCACTCAGCTAGAGTCTAGAGCATTTCCTTAAAGATGTTTATATCTCATGCAAGAACAAACAGCAAGGTGAAACAGTTTCATGTTATTATTTTGATGGTTTTTAAACCTTTTCCCTTTCTGACAAAACAACCTATATGATACGTGACATTTTGGGATTTTTCAAGACAAATTCAAGAGAAAATTCAATTTGTCCTTCTGTTTTACTGTATGGCCAAAGAAGAATGTAAACCTACAACTTTCTTCACTTTAATTCTTTTTTCTTCCCTTCCTTATTAAAACATGTCAGCCGTTATGATCCTGCCTTCATGGTATCCTTTCTCTTCCTCTCAGTCATGTCGGGGTCTTCAGAACTGGAAGCGTCATGGAATCATCACAAACACACAGCACTCAGCGCTCACTGGGTGTGATCAGAGCCATAGAGACCCATCTCCCCACCAGGCGTGCAGGATTCCCTTCCCCAGGCTCCTTCTGAGGCTGGGGATTCTCCCTAAGCTCCTGTGGGTCACGGATGGAACCCTGGGGTCCAGGGCAGGGCTGCTGCTGGCCCAGCTGGTACGTGGTGAGGCTGGAGCTCTGCGCCGGGCTCCTGATGCTGCATCCAGCCTGGCTTTCCTGCGCCACATTTGCTTTCTCACAAGGATACTATGAGGCGAATCAGATACATGAGGCTAAGAGAATCCCGTGCGGCATTATGATATAGGTCAGAAACGTGCTGTGACTGTGAAATCTCATTTTCCCATACACCACGTGTTGGTGCTCTGGCAACTGGGGAGGGTCATCATAAACATGATGCTTTTATTTCCTCTTACCCAGCTGGCTGTTATTCCAGGAAACTGGGGGTCTGTGTGTCTTTTTATTCTTCGATGTTATCAGTGGCTCCCCTCACTACCATTTAAAATTTTCTAATGTTTACTCTTTGAGAAAGGATTGATTTGCTCTAATTTGAAAGAAAAGAAAGGATGAGAAGGAATAAAGGCTTTGTAACCAAGGGACTTGCGTGATGGTGATTTGTGAGAGGCAGAGGTCATTTGTAAGATGTACTTGCTTTATTTTCTGGTTTGCTGACTCTGGTTCAAGCCCACTGCCTCCTTGCCAGGCCACTAAGCACATGTATACACGGACACAGGAAGGCATATATAAATTTTATCATCGGGGATGGTTGGCTCCATGTCCCATATCGGTCAGCCAAGGGAGGCCAGTGGAGAAGGGGTTTTCTTTTGGGGGGACTGAAGAGACACCCACATAGGGTTTGTCAAGGCTGAAGAGTCAAGAGAAGGAAAAAGGGAAAGACGATAAATGGAAGTGAGGACCTGGGGGAACGAGAAGGAAAGGGCTGGAAGGCAGAGGACCAGGGAGGAAGGCGAGGCGGTGCGAGGAAAGCACAAGAAAACAGGAAGAAGGTAAACAGAAGGAAAGAACCAGAAGGAGAAGAGGAAAGATCTGGAGGGAAATGCAGAGAGGAAAGAGGGGAGAAAGGGGAGAGATGCGCCCAGAGGAAACCATGACAACGAGCACGGACTCGCGGGCGCCCCTGGTGGTCATGATACGCACGCCCTTTGCCCTTCTCCAACTCCTGTTGAGCTCCCTATCTGCCCGCCCTATGGAGCACCTCATTAGTTCACCTCTGACTCTCAAGTTCCTTCATAAATACACCATTTCCTCATTTAGACTACAAGCTTTTTGAGAGCAGCATCCTTCCTTGGATTTCTTTTGTGCCCTGGCCACTCCCCGTTCTGCCTCATCTGTAGAAAACACTGAGTTTGTAAAAAAGCAGTGACTTAACCAGTCACTGGGTCCCTGGGATCCTCGTCAGTTATCTCTTGCTGTGAACGAGCCACTTCCTTTCTGCTTTTCACGGGGCCAGATGGAAGTCTCCTTACCCACAAAGCTTCCTAAGCCACATGCTTTCCAGAGGCGCTGTGACATCTGGAAAACAGATTCATGATAGCCTGTCTAAGCAACAGAACACTCATTCATTCATTCACATACTGTGACAGGCGGCTACTCAGAATACCAAAATGTACGTAATATTAAAGATTATTCAGGTACGGGGACTTCCCCGGTGGCCCAGTGGTGAAGACTTCTCCTTCCAGTGCAGGGGGTGGTGGGTTCGATCCCTGGTTGGGGAGTTAAGATCCCATGTGAAAGGGTCAGTTGCTGAGTCATGTCCAACTCTTTGTGACCCCATGGATGGTAGCCCGCCAGGCTCCTCTGTCCATGGGATTCCCCAGGCAAGAATACTGGAGTGAGCTGCCACGCCTTCCTCCAGGGGCTCTTCCCGACCCAGGGATTGAACCCAGGTCTCCTGCACTGCAAGCAGATTCTTTATATCTGAACCACCTGAGATTCCACGTGCTTTGCAGCCAAAAAAATACCCCAAACATAAAACAGAAGCAATGCTGCAACAATTTTCAATAAAGACTCTAAAAATGGTCCACACTGAAAAAAAGAAAAAAGAAAAAAATGATTATTCAGGTGGGCAATCTCACAAACACTATTTGGAACATTTTCTCCAGCCTTACTGCCTAGCTATCATCTGGGGAAGAATGCTCTCCAATTAAGGTCTATTTTGCACCTCCTTGGAACTGACAAGATATTTTATTTCACAGGAATGCTTCTAGTACACGGATGCAAATGGTTTTCCCCTCTGGTGGGAAAGGAATATGTCATGAGCACCCAAGTCTGCTACCAAACACAGTGTCATGTCCAAAATGGCAGCTCTTTCTAAAAAACTAGCCTCCGTGGCCCCATTATATCGAGTCTGGTTTCAGAATCAAATCTTTTGCTTTGTGGGTTTTAGGAAGAGGCTTCTGGTATGTAGGTGGGGAGCCAGAGACACATGGAGAACTGGGTCTGAATCTCTTAGACAGTATTGGGGGAAGATCACAGGTCTCCCCCCTCTTCCCTGTTAGACAGAAAATATTCATCTGCTGATGCTCAGATGTGACTTCTGCAAGGCTTAGGATGGAGCCAGTGAGCTCAAAAGGCTCTGGGCTGATGTGAGACATTCTAGGTATTGATCAGAAAGCATTTTCAAGATAGTGTTGCCTGTTTGGAAGAGCTTACCTGCCTGTGCCCAGGGCATGAGTTTTGACTCAGTAAAGCTTCAGGAAGCTATCTCCTCCCAACCACCCTGGCCTGTCTTCCTCTGAATGCATCTTTCTGACTTGGTCATATGTTTGTGACACAAGAGAGCTGAGCAAATGAGAGTGAGTGGTTTAGAAGAGGCAGGAAAGAAAAAAAAATGCAGCAGAAACAGTATTTAACTGGAAAATGGACTATTTGGGGATACACAGTTTTAGGGACCCATGTGCAGTATACATGCCCATCCTAACTTAAATTAATTCCTGTCTCTCCTTCCATTTCTGACCATTCATATCCTCATCTGTGGTCTTTAGGGAACTCATAAGAAAAACAGCTCTCCTACAAGCTGGACGGAAGCTGCTTTCCTTGTTCCTGTCAGCATGTGTGTGCTGAGTCACTCAGTCGTGTCTGACTCTTTGTGACCCCATGGATTGTAGCCCGCCAGGCTCCTCCATCCATGGGATTCTTCAGGCAAGAATATTGGAGTGAGTTACCATTTCCTTCTCTGGGGATCTTCCTGACCTAAGGATCTAACCCAGATATCTTGCATTATTGCAGGTGCCGCCTTTACCATCTGAGCCACCAGGAAAGCCCATCAAAACAGGGCAAGGCAGAATCGAAATCTTATCTTAACAACAGCAGTGGTGATGGGGACTCTGTCTGATCTCAAGGAAACCATACTGTGCTAAGTGGAATTTCTACAAAGCCCTCTCAGGACTTCCCTTGGTGGTCCAGTGGTTAAAAAATCCACCTTGTCATGCAGGGGACTCAGGTTCAATCCCTGCTCAGGGAATTAAGATCCCACATGCCACAGAGCAACTAAACCCACGTGCTGCAACTTCTGAGCCCAAACGCCACAACTAGAGAGTCCACGCGCCGCCAGAGAGAGATTCTGCATGATGCGGCGAAGATCCCGTGTGCTGCAGCTAAGACCCAGTGCAGCCAGATAAACAACCAAATGAACAAGTAGTAAAAAGCAGAAGCTCTCAGCAAGCATCCTGAGCTGCGGAAGCCAGGCTGAATTCCCCGTCTTAGTGCAACATTCAAAACTCTGGGGGTTGGGGGGTGGGGTGGGGACCATGACACTTGGCTTATCCTGATTAACAAGAGCGGGTGCCAGGAACTACCCAGGATTAACTAACAGGATTAACCAGGGTGCTGTGCCGGGGACGTCAGCGGCGGGGCTGTGGCCCTGCAGGGTCCTGAGCCTCCTGGTAGCAGATGTGGCGACAGGGCCCTGGAGGACACTTAGAGGACAAACCGCTTGTCGTTTTCCTTTCAGCTGAGATCTCTGAGGCTGTGGGATTCCAGGAGAGCCGTAACCTGCCCTCTGGATTAAAAGTCTTAAATATCCTCTCAGCCTCACTGGGTTAGAAAGAATATTTGGTCCAGTCCCTGGCACCCAGGAGTTTTAGTCAGAACACTTAAAAAAAAATATATATATATATATTTTATATAGAAATATGTTTTATATTTACTTATAAATATTTTATGTTTATAATTATGTATATTTTGTTTTATATTTATGTATAAATATTTTATATTTTAATATTTATATACTTTAATATCTGTATATATTTGTCTATTTTAATATTTATATTTATGTACAAATATTTCTATAATATGTGTTTTATATTTATAAATACATGTTTATATATACACATAAAATATATTTATATAATGTTTATATATATATATATATGCTTTTTACCTCAGGCATGAGGAAAGAATCTGACAGTTCCACTGAGCATTTGAGCCAGGAGATGGAGGGCTGTCTGGAGGAGATGCCGTGTTTTCTCTGTGAGGGTAGCACTGTCTTCTAAAATGAAACTATGAGTCTGAGAGGAAATGGAATCCCCCTTGACGCAATCCCTTCTGGAAAAGTCCACCTTCCCAAGGGCCAGAGACCAGGTGTATGAATTCTCTCCTCACGGAGGGAGACCGCACAGATCTCAGCTGAGCAAGGGGGCGATGGGCCCTGCCTTGAGGGCGAGCGCGAACAAGAACTCCTGAGCTTCTGGCCGCCACATGGGTGACTATACCTGGACGTCCGCACGTGCTCACGCACGCCTCATGGGCGCACACGCCGACCTGTGCGGACGAGGCAGAGGGGACTAGCGCCCTGCCAGGATTACATGGCTAACAAGTGGGTTCCTAGTGAAACGACCACTGCTTTCCCAAAAGGCTTCCCGCTTGGGGTTTATCTAGAAAGGGAAGGAGAGAAATGTCAGCAGTCCGAGGGAAGGATAATAGCAACAATAGGAACCATTTCTTGAGGGCTCATGCTGTGCCAAGAACACTGGTGTGGGTGGTATTTCATTTCCTCCTCCAGACAAAGGTAGTGGTGATGTTAGGAAGGATGTCACTGGAGAAGGAAAGCACAGCCAAGAAGCCCTTCCAAGGCTGCTTTCAACAAAGGAACGTTGTATTGCTCCTCCTCCTCTCTTCTGAATTCACAGGAGTGTTTTCTGTACCTCGAGCCCAACCCCATCCAAGTGAGGGGAGACCGGGGCCATGATTCTGAATATCGAGAGGCTTCCAATCACCAGGCTTCCCTGGTGGCTCAGTGGTCAAGAATCCACCTGCCGGCGCAGGAGATGAGAGTTTGAGCTCTGGACCCGGGAGATCTCAAACGCTGCAGAGCAGCTAAGCCCGTGTGCCATATCACTACTGAGCCTGAGATCTAGAGCCCGGGAAGCTCATGCACCCGAGAGCCCACGCTCTGCAGTAAGAGGAGCTCCGACGGGGAGAAGACAACACGGCAGTGGAGGGTGGCCCCCACTTGCCGCCAGCTAGAGAAAGCCCATGCAGCGGTGAAGACCCAGCACCGCCAAAACGAAACCATTGTTTTTTAAAAGCTACAGAAAGACCCTCACAATCCCCTCCTTCCACAGGGACGGTCCACCCTGTCCCCAGCTGCGGGAGACACAGGAGGGCGTGGGTCTCTATGACTGCAAACTACTTTTTGTTCCAGCTGATTTCTCTCGAAGGTGAAGTGTAAGGCCCATGAGAAAGGTCAAGCATTTGTGGGATTGTGCAGTGGTTAGATCATCTGCATCAAGACAAAATGACAGTGCAGCCCTATAGTCGATCCTGACCACCGAAGAGTCAGGATGACTGACGTGTACTGAGGTCAGAGAGCTGCAGGCCGTGGGCCCGGTCCTGTACACCCCATCAGCCTTGCTGCCCTCAGCGTAAGACAGGCTTATTTCCACTGGCCGTTCCAGCAGGACACTTAGCAGGCCGCCCAGTGAGAGGCCCAGCATCTCTGTCCCTTCCAGGCTGCCTGAGGCAGTCCTGGTTAATGCCACCGCTTTATTTTGACAGTGAATAAATCACTCCAAAATCACTGCAGATGGTGACTGCAGCCACGAAATTAAAAGACGCTTACTCCTTGGAAGGAAAGTTATGACCAACCTAGATAGCATATTAAAAAGCAGAGACATTACTTTGCCAACAAAGGTCTCTAGTCAAAGCTATGGCTTTTCCAGTAGTCATGTATGGATGTGAGAGTTGGACTATAAAGAAAGCTGAGTGCCGAAGAATTGATGCTTTTGAACTATGGTGTTGGAGAAGACTCTTGAGAGTCCCTTGGACTGCAAGGAGATCCAACCAGTCCATCCTAAAGGAAATCAGTCCTGAATATTCATTGGAAGGACTGTTGCTGAAGCTGAAACTCCAATACTTTGGCCACCTAATGCAAAGAACTGACTCATTGGAAAAGACCCTGATGCTGGGAAAGATTGAAGGCAGGAGGAGAAGGGGACGACAGAGGATGAGATGGTTGGATGGCATCACTAACTCAAGGCACACGAGTTTGAGTAAACCTCGGGAGTTGCTGATGGACAGGGAAGCCTGGCCTGCTGCAGTCCACGGGGTCACAAAGAGTCGGACACGACTGAGCAACTGAACTGAACTTATTTCGACAGAGGCCCCTCTCACCATTCACCGGGATCTGATACATACATTGCGCTTTTTGTCCCTTCTTTTTTTCACACAAATGCCTCCATGGGCTAGGAGTGCAGCTGATGTGCAGAGGAGGAAAACTAGCCTCTGAGAAGAGAGGAGTGACGTCCTGACCTGGGTGTGCCTCTCGAGGCGCGTAGCTGAGAAGAACTTTTGTAGTCATTTCTTTTCCATTTGGGGAATGATGCTAAATACCACCACTAACACAGTTTTTTTGAGAGTTGTATCAGATCTTTATGTTATTTGAGGTGATTTTCCTCTTTTGTGTTGAGCCCTTAGCATAGGGTCCTGGGAGGACACGGCCGAAGGATAATGCCCCATTAGCCGCCCTGACCTTGTATCTCCCTTGTGGGGACTTTCAGCCAAATTGCACTTTCAACTCCCTCATATGCTGCTCGCAGTCATTTGATGTCTGCTGAAAGTCAGTGTCATTTTCAGTAACTGCTTTTCTTTCTACAGGGACAAAAGCAAGGGAAAGAAGACATTCTCTGCCAAAAACTGAGTTCCTGTGGAGAAGTACAGACAGACCTCCATCCTCTATTATGTCCCTAACACAGATCACACAGGTTCAACCTGCAGCCAGCAACCAATGTCCTAAGTTTTCGCAACGCCAGTTGAGAAAAAGGACTTACCTTGGAGTCCAGCTGCTGCATGTACGACCAGAGATATTCTATATTGGCTCCGAAAGGATGGACGTGAAGAAACGTGGATATGATGCCTGAAATGAAGAAGGCAAAAGGATGTTACTGAGAGGCAAGTAGAAATCTCAGGCGAATATTGTCATCTGACCCCAGTGACAGTTTTGTCAGGGCTGAGTCGTGGTCTTGCCACTTGTATCAGTGCTCGGCAAGCATTCAGTAATAGCCCGTTTTGAAGACAGTAATAGTAACGTGGCCAACAGAACACTGTCTCCCGGAATGACAGTAGTTAGAAAAGCGAGACAGAAAATACACAGATGAATAAAGGTGTTTCCAAACAGAGGTTTCTGGCAGCATTTCAACTACCAATTTTATGCTTGATTTACCGATATAAAATTGTGGTTACTGGAAGGATCAAGTGATCCCCTTCTTCCCCTTTCTTCCTCTCGGTGGACTTACCAATATGAAAATGGCTCCTGCGGCTATGTCAGAGAGCACGCTGCCTCCAGCTCCCCTGGTAATTACCTCTGCTAGTTACAGGAAATATTTAGTCCCTCTTTTCCCTCGCTGCCACTGAAGGAAGCACAAATCCTCTGCTATTTCCCCCTGGCTGTTGCTGTTGTTTCAAGAGAGCCAGCCCGCTCTCCCCTCTCTGCTGTAATTTACAAGATCATTTTAAAAGGCCTGGGAATGGATGGTTTGGCTGGAGTCTGATTATAAATCAGAGGGCTTTTTCCATCATGAAACTCAACTGTCAACATTGTACTGACAAATGAAAAGCTGAATGTCGGTGTTAGGGCTGAAGGAAAAGCATCACCCTCCTACCCTCCCCGCTCCTACATCCAAAATCAAAACAGTGAAATGAGAACGTTGACTCCACAGGCTGTACACTCCTGTTTGTTAAGAAACGTGTTCAGACTGATGTTTTTGGCTTCTCTTTGAAACTGGCTTTGAGATGAATCACATTTGAGGATGAGCCCCCTGATATTCTGTTTATTGTGACGCTTTGGTGCTAGAAAGCCAAAGGTCAAGGGAAGACCCACAGTGGTATGCAACACTGCACTTTGGTCATTGAATCAACTGCAGGGTGTCCTGGGACTGCCCTGGGAAAGGATCTCATGGCCTCCTGAGCTCCCATGAGATGCTTGGAATGCTCTGGATGAGTGTCAGTTTTTAAAGAAAAAATTCCCAGTTTATCCTTAGGCTGAGAACAGAGAACCGAGAAGTTTACACAAGTACTCTGAAGACCTGTCCTCGGAACACTTTAATGGGTGTTTTCTTGGACAGTGAAATGAGGAACATAGAAACACTTTTCCATAAAGCTAAAATCTCAGTTTTCAGAGATTGACCTTTTCCCTGAAATACATAGAGCTACTGTTTTATTCTGATATTGTGTTGTTCTTTTTTTTTTTTCTTAAAATGTCCTTCTCTGAAATAATGGTGATGATAAGTTAGGGATGGAGTAAAGGGACAGAATAGTTGATTAAACAGTTAATCCCCCTAGGGGATTGTAGGTAAAGGAAGAAGTCTGGGAGACCCCTATAAATTAATGGCCTCTAGGACATCTATGCTCTCTGCACACCTAGAAAATAATTTATGGGAAGGTGTCATTTCAAAGTGAAAGATCCTCATTGTACTGAGACCAGAAATAATTTTTCCATACTGCCATGACGGTACCTTCTTGGATCACGAGGGACAAGGAAACGTCCCCCCTCTCCACCAACATGGAGGAGGAACTGATGATGGAAGCATAATGTCTACTCAAGAATGAGGACGGAGGTGGTCCTTTCCCGCTCCCTACTTCTCATGTAGTTCTCTGAGTTCCTGGGGTTTGCAACCTGTTGCCCACCTGTTTGTAAGCCTCGCATGGGAAGCATTCTAATGAACCACTTCTTATCCATCACGATGCCTCTTGCTGAGTTCTTTCTGTGCTGAGACATAAAGGACTAGAGCTTCTTGCAGCCCTCTGAAATGCCACCGAGTGGTTTCAGATAGCAGGTAGCAATGGTAGTTTTAATCTAAGTGGCAAACAGCCATTTTAAAAAAATTTTTTATTTTGTATTGGGTTCAGCTGATTAAAAATGTTGTGATAGTTTCAGGTGAACCGCAAAGGGATCCAGCCATCTCTATGTATATGTATCCATTCTCCCCCTAACTTCCCTCCCATCCAGGCTGCCACGTAATATTGAGCAGAGTTCCATGTACTCTACAGCGGTCCTCGCTGATTATCCATTTTACATATAGCAGTGTGTACAGGCAACCATAAGTTCATTCTCTAAGTAAGTGAGTCTCTTTCTGTGTTGTATGTCCATCTGTATCATTTCTTTTTAGATGCCACATGTAAGGGATGTCATACGATATTTCTCCTTCTGTCCGACTGACTTCCCTTAGTGTGACAGTCTCTAGGGCCACCCATGTTGCTGCGGATTCACAGCCATTTTTAATATACTTAAGTGGAGCTGTTTTGTTCCTCTCATACCACTTCATTTGCTAATTTGTGTTTGAACAATTTCCCTGTGCCTGAAATTCTCAAATCTGGTGAGGTGGCACTGTAAGTCAGTCTGTTACCAATAAGAGTTAAAGTATAGACGAATGTGAATCTTGTGAATGATTTACTCAGACAGTAAATTAGAAGTCTTTAAAAAAAATACTACTTTCATTTGCATTCCTTAGGTGGGAGAGAGGGGGCAGAATTCTCATGGGGAATTGTTTCTATTTCAGGATGGTGACTGGTGCTTCTCCGCTATCCCTAGGCTGAGGATGAGTGGTTCTGTCTCCACTGCTTTCCACAGAGAACCTCCGGCAAACGGCAGGCAGACCCCTGCCCCCTGTAAGGGGTAAAGGCGGAGGACAGGGAAGGGAGGGACAGTCAGTGCTGGCTTTGTGGGAAGGCGAGGGTGTTCCTAGTGAGAAGCTCTTTGCTTCTCCTCTCAAATGGGATGCTCCCAGGGAGGAAGGAAGCACCTCAAGAGAGCAGCCTGGAGAGACTGGAGGGGTTCTGCAAAAGGGGGACGGGCATTTCTTTCCTTGGTGGGACATCCATTTAGGCAGCAGACCTACGGATCCGGCTTTGCTGTGGGCCGAGCTCAGGGGAGATGGTGGGACTCAGACGGGGAGCAGTGTGGCACTGCAGCCTGTGGGTGATAGGACTGTGAGCTTCCCATGGGACACGGGGGCATCTCAGAAGGTGGATGGGCTTGAGCAGTCTTACAGGTATCGCAGGGGCTCCAGCAAACAGAGAAAACAACATTTTTCACGTTAATATCCCTACAGGACAAAGAATCATCAGCATCTCCTGGATAACCCAGCTTCTCCTGTTAATTCCCTTGGGGGGTGTGCCATGAAGTTAAATGCCCCCAACAGGATGGACGGTATGGTTTAGAAGAGAGTGGGGTGGGGCCAAGGGGGAGTGGCTGACAACTCTTGGCCTAAAGAGATGAAGATATGAAGGAGGAAATTTAGGGATACCGGAGATGGGAGGACCTGGAGTGGCTGCTTTTCTTGCCTCTGTGATACTGGCATCCCTCACTGCTTACAGTCCCTCACCCCCTAATCTTGGGTCTCTACCCTCAAGGAACTTTGCCCTTGGACAGTATTTGTGTGTTCAGGTTCAGCAGCAGGAATATAGTATACAGCTACAATAAATGTATGTTGAGGGGCCTTCCTGGTGGTGCAGTGGTTGAGACTGCGAACTCCCAATGCAGGGGGCCCAGGTTCCATCCCTGCTCAGGGAACTAGACCAAGTGTGCTGCCTCAAAGATGGAAGATCTCGCATGCTACAACTAAAAGACCTGGGGCAGCCAAAGAAATAAAAAAAAGTTGTTCAGTGGCTACGCCATGTCTGGCTCTTTGTGACCCTGTGAACTGCAACACTCCAGGCTTCCCTGTCCTTCACTGTCTCCGAGAGTTTGCTCAGACTCATGTCCATTGAGTTGATGATGCCATCCAGCCATCTCATCCTCTGTCACCCCCTTCTCCTCTTGCCCTCTATCTGTCCCAGCATCAAATGTACATTGAATGAATTTATCCTGTAGAACTGAGAATAGCTAGTATACTTCTTTAACATTTCTACTGTTCTGTTATTGATAAATGAGGGGAAATAAGAACCTTAAAAATTGGTACCGGTACTCACCAATGATATAAACCAGGTAACTTTGAAGTACTATTCATCAGTGATTCCTGCCCGTTACTCATGCTCTTATGGATTCAAGAGAGTAACCTGGGTATTTTGGGTGCAGGAACTTCTTACTGAAACTATTTTGCTCATAAAGCTAAGGGGAAAATGCTCATGTGATTTTTAGATATTTCTCTAAAGTCAGATTAGACACCCTAATCCAGACATGAGTCTTTTTCTCTAGGAGAGTATTTAGAACCATCTTAGTGGTAGCTGATATTAACAAGCCATTAGCTTTTCTTTATAAAAGTTTAAGCAGTTGTCATTAGATACCTGTGGGGCCAAAGCAGGAAGTTAAATAAAGGTTCTCCAAGCTTTTCCTATGGATGGGAACCGAGTTATTCAGCATTGCTAGAGACACAGTAGAAATGGGAAACATGAGTCATCATCTCTGGCAAGTACTGCACCCTCCCCCCCCTCCCCTGCCCATCCCAGCAGCATCGACAGAAGCATCAGTCGTGCCCTCTGAGAAAATGTAGTTTCTAGGCCCTGGTTCTGGATCAGTTCATTTTAGGGGAGCTTTCTAAATAATCAACTACAGCTTCTTGCCATATTGCTTTAGTCATGTCTGACTCTCTGTGACCCTATGGACTGTAGCCCACCAGGCTCCTCTGTCCATGGGGGTTCTCCAGGCAAGAATACTGGAGTGGACTGCCATGGGGATCTTCCCCACCCAGGGATAGAACCCATGTCTCTCATGTCTTCTGCATTGGCAGGTGGGTTCTTTACCACTATCATCACCTGGGAAGTCCTCCTTTAAAGGAACTGGGAGATTTCCTGAGACTGGAAAAAAAAAAAAAAAAAACGGTAAGTGTAACTCAAAATCTAATCTATAAACCCAGAAATGGAAACTATTTATGGTTCTCTGGAAGACCATAAAGCCCGTAAAGCCTTGGTGAAAGGATATGAGGAACTGAGGGTAGAGCATGCAGCCATTACTGAACTGATGGGTCTCCAAAGGAATGGATTCAACAGCTGGTCTTGGTTTGATCCATGGAGAAGCAAGGTCTCCATGTTTAAGACTGGGTTTCCCAACAGTGGAAAATACAACTGTAAGTAGCTAATTTAAGAAAAGAAAGAAGGAACAGAGGAGGCTGTCAGTACTCTTGGGTTTTCAGCACAGCTCAGGGCCTAGTTTATAAAGAAACACAAGCCAGTTCTATACACCTGTGGCAAATCCCTCACCAGGAAGACACAATTAAACAAGCACATCAAACCTTTTTCAGCTTTTCCCATCAAAGTCATCTAGCCCATTCTTGATTTCAGACCTCACTAGGACCAAGGGAGCAGAATTTCAATTAGATTTGTAGGGATTCATTTCCTTAGTAGCATTTGGGTACCAGGTCCTAGGGCGTATCACATCGCACAGACAGACGAGGTTCTTGCTCTTGGAGAACTAATTTTCTAGGTAAGTGACACAGATGATAGACACAAAGATTAAAAATAAAAAGAGGACTTCCTTGGTGGTCCAGTGCTTGGGAATCTGCCTGCCAGTGCAGGGGACATGAGTTCAACCTCTGGTCCGGAAAGAGTCCACGTGCCTCGGAGCGGCTAAGCCCGTGAGCCACGACTCCGAAGCCCCTGCTCCCTAGAGCCCGTGCTCCGCAGCGCAGAGAAGCCAGCACAGACTTCAGCCTGCGCACCGCAACTGGAGAGCTGCTCGCGGCAGCGGGTCCACGCGCAGCAGCAAAGACCCAGCACAGCCAAAAGTAAAATAAAAAAAAAAAGGAGACACTTCCAGATGGTGGACACAGCGCAGAAAACAGAACAGGTGATGGGACAGAACTGGGAGTGGCCCCAAGCTTGGTGGAGGGCTGCTTCACATAGACGCTCAATGAAGGTGAACCTGCCTGAGGGTCAGATGAGGAGCGGTCAGCCACAGTGAGCCGGGGTGGGGCAACAGCAAGTGCAAAGGGCCTGGGGTGGAAATGAGGTGGCAGGAACAAGCGTGGCTGGGGAGCGACACAGCGTGCATTCAGAGGTAGGTGGGGGCGCCAGATCACACAGGGCCCGGGCTTAAGGAGGCTGGATTGAGCTCTAAATACAGCAGGAAACTAATGGAAGGTTCTAAGCAGGGACATGATGTGAACTGAATCGTGTTTTAAAAATTTCATCCAAGCGGCTGTACAGCGAACAGACAAAAAGGGAAAATGGAAGCATTTGCAACAACCACTGGATCACTGAAATCACAGAAGAAATTTAAAAAGATAACCTGGAGACAAATGAAAATGAAAACGCAATGCCCCAAAACCTGCGGGATGCAGCAAAAACAGTTCTAAGAGGGAATTTTATAGTGATACAAGCTTATTTTAGGAAACAAAAAAATCTCAAATAACCTAAACTTACATCTAAAGCAGCTAGAGCAAGAATAATAAACAAAACCCAAAGTTGGTAGACGGAAAGAAATCATAAAGATCAGAGCAGAAATAAATGAAATAGAGACTTAACAACAACAAAAAGCTGGCTCTTTGAAAAGATAAACAAAACTGATAAACCATGACCCAGACTCACCAAGAAAAAAAGAGGGTGCAAGTCAATAAAATAAGATATGAGAGAGGAAAAGTTACAGCCTTCACCACATAAATACAAAGGATCATAAGAGACTACTATAAGCAGCTATATATACCAATAAAATGGAAAACCTAGAAGAAATGGACAAATTCTTAGAACTAAAAGTACTATTTCCCAAGACTGAACCAGGGAGAAATAGAAAATGTTAACAGATCAATTACCAGTACTGTAACTGAGTCAGAATTAAACTCCCAGCAAACAAAAGTCCAGGCCAGATGGCTTCACAGGTGAATTCTACCATTTAGAGAAGAGTTAACAGTTAGCCTTCTGAAATTATTTAAAAAAAAAACTGCAGAGGACCTAACACTTTCAAACTCATTCTATGAAGTCACAATCACTCTAATACCAAAATCAGACAAAGATAGTACAAGATAAGAAAACTACAGGCCAGTATCACTCATGAGCATAGATACAAAAATTCTCAACAAAATACCAGCAAACCAACTCTAACAATACATTAAAAGTATCATACACCATGATCAAGTGGGATTAATCCCAGGGATATAAAGAGATTTCAGTATCTGAAAATCAATCAATGTGATATACCACATTAACAAAGACTACAAACCATATGATCATCTCAATAGATGCAGGAAAAAGCTTTTGATAAAATTCAATATCCATTCATGATAAAAACTCTAGAAAGTGGGTACAAAGGGAACATGCCTCAACATAATATACAGATTTCTTTTTCTCTTATGGAATCCTATTTTTTAAAATTGTATTGATACTGGCACCAAAACAAACATATAGATCAATGGGACAGAATAAAAAGCCCAGAAAGAAACCCACAGACTCATGGCCAACTAATCTGCAACAAAAGAGACAGCACTATATAGTGGAATAAAGACAGTCTCTTTAACAAGTGATGCTGGGGAAACTGGAACACCTACATGTAAAAGGATGAAATTAGAACATTTTCCAACATCATGCACAATAATAAACTCAAGATGGATTGAAGACTAAAGGTAAGACTGGGTACGATAAAACTAGAGGAAAACATAGGCAGGACACTCTGACAAAAATTGCTGCAATGTTCTTTTAGATCTGTCTCCAGAAGGCTTAGCTCTGCAAAGAATAGCAGTCCTTAGATACAGTCATATCTTGCTGGAAATCAGTAGAGGCCTAACCAGGAGTCTGGAAAGCCAGAAGGGAGGGAAATGTGAAATCTGGGTCTCCCCCTAAGCCACTGGGGGCAGTTGCCTGTGGGCGGCTGCAGAGTGACAAAGCATTTATGAGAAGTGGAGAAAGGCAAGACTGGGAGTGGGTGGCAGAAGACTGATGGAACACTTCTGTGGTTTGGTCTAATGTTTCTCAGCGCCCTGGGATTTTAAAAACCTTTAATTGTCCAAAAAGCAGGTTTTCCCACTTATTTGTTGACTGTAATACAGGATCTTGTACAGCTTTTTAAAAACGTGTCTCTCTCCCTTAATTTTACAATTAACTTTTATTGGAGGGCAGTTGCTTTACAATGTTGTGTTTCTGTGGCACAGCAAAATGAATCAGCCCCACGTACACATACATCCCCTCCTTTTTGGACTTCCTTTCCATTCAGGTCACCAAAGCACACTAAGGAGAATTTCTCATGCTGTACAATATTATTGCAGGTGTGGCTTCGACAGTCAAGAATCTGCCTGTAATGCAAGAGACCTGGGTTTGATCCCTGGGTCGGGAAGATCCCCTGGAGAAGGGAATGGCAGCCCACTCCAGTATTCTTGCCTGGAGAATTCCATGGACAGAGGAGCCTGGCGGGCTACAGTCCACAGGGTCACAAAGAGTTGGACACGACTGAGTGAGTAACACTTTTCACACTGTACAATATAATCTCATTAGTTATCTGTTTTATATATAGCATCGATAGTATATACGTCTTTCTGTCTTATATTTAACTTAACTGCTGAGACCGCACTTGGGTCTTTGGGTAAGTGGAAACTCCCCATCTATCCAGAGGAACTCTATCCATCCTGTAGGTCGCTCTCAACTGTCCTTTCATCCCAAAAGGCATCTGCAGCAGAAGTAGCTCCTTGGATGTGTTTCTGATTTGACTTTTATCGTCACTACTTTCTTTCTCATTAGTCTATAAAGGTCTGGAGGGGAGAGATCATCTCATCAGCACCATCAGCTAGCACGCATCTTGGCCCATGGTAGGCCACTAGTTCCTGAAGCAGACCCAGAGGTGCCTGCTTCAGTATCACCTCCGATGTTAGTCTCACAATAAACTGAACCTCTGTCCATGAGGACAAAGACTCTGCCTATTGAACAGGCTGCTCAGATGACTCTTTTCCACAGTACAAAGTGTTAGTTGTTCAGTTGTGTCTGACTCTTTGTGATCCCATGGACTGTAGCCCACTAGGCTCCCCTGTCCATGGAATTTTTCAGGCAAGAATCCTGGAGTGGGTTGCCATTCCCTTCTCCAGGGGATCTGCCCCACCCAGGGATGGAACCCAGGTCTCCTGCATTTCAGGCAGATTCTTTACCATCTAAGCCACCAGGGAAGCCCTTTTCCACAATGAAGCCTGGTAATTTTTACGTAGGCTCTTGACAAAAGTTTTTTGGTTTATTGATATGGACATTTGTGTCATGGAAACAAGATTTAGGTCAATGACTCATTCTTTATGGTCAGTAGCTTTCAGACAAGAACACACTCCCTAGATTACTTTTCTCAGGTGCAGCCTAAACAAAGCCTTAACTCTAGTCACTGAAGACACCAAAATTTGCCACTCAACCTTCTTTAAGTGTTTTTATCTATAATTCTTTCATCTGCTTTCTAATACCCATGTATTAGGGGGAACATTCCAATTCAGATGCAGACTGGCTGTGAGCAGGTGGGTTAAACAGTGAGAGTGATGGGATTGCTGGTCATGGTAGGTGGGGTGGGGCTTGATGTGAACAGTCATCTTGGTTACACACAATATGTGTGTCGTGACCTACAGAGGGGCCACAGTGATACTCAGAGAAGCCCGCCTGATCATTAAGAATGTGAGGATGGTTCTCAGGGGTATGGAGAAGTTTTGAACAGCAACTTCATAAGCAGAGTTGTTAAGGAGGTTTGGGCTATATTTAGGTGGGATTTACAATGATGAATACCACTGATGGGGTGCACGATCAAGGCTGCAGGGAATGGAAATCTATTGTGTTAGAATTAATTAAAAAGCAGGAGAAGATGCAGTGATACAGAGTTAGACTGTCAACAATCCTCAGAGCTATCTGCTTATCAATAAAAAATGTTGATTCATTCTCCATCCTAACAATAGCCAGGGGTTTCCAACTGAACATCGCTCCAAAGCTTTGGTTCTAAACCAAAAGTACTGACGCATTCTCTCCCACATGAATTCAACACATGCCAAATCCAACATGTAGGGCACATGTGAAATGAACCAGGAGTTCTGGCATAGACACTGGGCAATGTCAAGCTGACCTAATGTGTGGTTACTACATAGTTTTGAGATATAAAATGCTACCCTCCCAAACTTTCATAAAAATGTAATTCTATTAGGTTCAATTATATGCCAACCTGTCTTCACAAGAATTGATTGATTCCAGCAATCGAAATACTAAAGTGCTTTCCAAGGGCCTAGCTTCTTTGGTTGAGTTGGAACATAGCACTCAATACCCATTAATTGTGAAACAGAAAGTTTGGCAGAATGGTGGAACTCCCAAGGGACTCAGGATGGAAATCTGCAAAGATCCAAGTAGTGTTACAAATGAAATCCCAGTGATCTTCTTTAATAAACACATAATCTATATGTCTTAAAGATACCACTTTTATAAAATGGTCATGAGAATGTCTAGAAAGAATACACACTTTGGCCCAGCTAAATTCATGTCACAAATTAAAGTCACAAACTAGGATTGCTCATTGTTTAGGGAGTGCCAGCCTCAGTTTTAAGTTTTCTGTAGATAAAATTCATTCGAGTAGCTTATCTCTCACTCCTCTCTTCCAGGCAATCAAGACTTGTTCCACTTTGCATTTTTATATAAAATTTGTGTGTCCCAAGAGGGTTTTAACTGAATATATTTGCATGCAGCATATACTATAGGCACCTAGACATGATGAAGGTTTTGTTAATAAGCATTTCTAATACAAGGGAGATTTTCTGCTGTGCTCCTAGCCTTTCAGAGTAACTCAGAGTAGGCCTACTGTATCCTGTATATGGGTTTAGTTATTCCAAGGGCAGATTCCAGGGAAATTCCAGAGTATTGCTGACCCCTCCAGATGCATCACAAGTCCAGGGGACTCCCAGGATCATTCTGCCTACAAGTGTTCTTCAGAAAAGAACTAGCATCTCCCCTCTCTCTCTAGCTTGCTCCAAAGCAGTTTTGAACCCACAGTCTGTCATTCTGTCTCTATCACAGTCCTTATCCGGATTCCAGAAGCTGCAGGAGAGATCTTTATGGCCCCACTATTTGGGTTTCCACAAAATATGAATGGCCAAACTCAACTAGCAGAGAGGCACATTTAATTCAGGGGGCAACTGCAAGATCCATTTCAACAATCTTAGAAACTCTTTCTCTCGAACTTCCCTAGTGGTCCAGTGGTTGTGATTCTGTGCTTCTAACATGGGGAATGGAAATTCCATCCCTGGTTGGGAAACTAAGATCCCACATGCCACATGGTGTGGTCAGAAATTGAAAAAAAAAAAAAAGAAACCAAAAAAAGAAAAAAGGAACTTCTCTCTCCTCTGCCATTCTTTTGGATGATTACTCTCTCTGACTACAAAATGGTGTAAGTACCTAGGTATTTTGGGTAGAGTTTAGGCAGGAAGTCACATCTGTAATCAAACTTCCATTAAATAAAGTTAAATAAAATACTGAGGTGGAGAGGTAAAGGAGAAATGAAGGGAAAATTAAACTCCTAAATTTAATCAAACTGTAAATCTCCAATCTTACTTCTAGTTAAACAGTCTCATATACTGATTCAAAATGAGTTTCACATCTTTTTTTTTTTTTTTGCTCAGCCATGAACTGCAAATGTTAATATGAGAGACCAGTTTTAAAGATCAAAAGTGAAGGAAAAGTTCTGGAAAATTTGGAGTTGGTTGTACCTAATAAAGGAGATCAGTCCTGGGTGTTCATTGGAAGGACTGATGCTGAAGCTGAAACTCCAATACTTTGGCCACCTGATGTGAAGAGTTGACTCACTGGAAAAGAACCTGATGCTGGGAGGGATTGGGGGCAGGAGGAGAAGGGGACAACAGAGGATGAGATGGTTGGATGGCATCACCGACTTGATGGACATGGATTTGAGTAAACTCTGAGAGTTGGTGATGGACAGGGAGGCCTGGCGTGCTGCGATTCATGGGGTCCCAAAGAGTCAGACACGACTGAGCGACTGAACTGAACTGAACTGAACTGAATTTTTACTGAAGATCCTGATTTACAAAATTTATTCTTCTAAACAGACTTGAATTTACCCATTCTTAAGTTTTTTTTTTTTCTCCCTGAGATTAGAGATCTCGGTAGAGTTGACATGTTTTAAATGTAGCCCTCCCGTTTCCTCCCATTCACCTTCATTGTGTAAAGCATTTTTAAACTTTAGAGGTGGCTGACTGAAAAAAATGGTGTGTGGTGTGTGTGTCTATATAGACAGTCCCCGACTTAGAATGGTTCCACTTAACGATTTCTTGACTTTATGAGTGTGAGAGCAGTGTGCGTTTAGTAGGAACTATAGTGTGACTTTCGGCTTTTCCTGGGCTAGTGCCATGACACCCTCCCGTGACGCTGGACAGTGGTATCGAGCCGTGGATCCCAGTCAGCCACATGACCGTGAGGGAACGACCAACACGCTGAGAACTAGTCTGGAACCCACAGCCAGTTCTGTCTTAAAGTTTCAGTACTGTAGTCAATCAACGACATGAGACTTTGTGGTCAATAAACTTCATGAGACATGAGATGGTTGCCTGTCTGTTAGCTCGTGTAAGCGTTCTGAGGTAGGCTGGGCTAAGCTATGATGTTTGGTGAGTGAAAGAAAAGTGAAAGTGTTAGTCACTCAGTTTGTATCCGACTCTTTATGACTCCATCAACTATAGTCTGCCAGGCTCCTCTGTCCATGGAATTCTCCAGGCAAGAATACTGCAATGGGTAGCCATTCCCTTCTCCAGGGGATCTTCCAGACCCAGGGATAGAACCTGGGTCTCCTGCATTGCAGGCAGATTCTTTACAGTCTGAGCCACGAGGGAAGTTAGGTGTATTAAATCCATTTTTGACTTAGATGTTTTCAACTTAAGATGAGTTTATTGGCATGCAACCCCATCATAAACTGAGGAAGATCTGTGTGTGTATGTGTAATATAAATGCTGCAAAATAAATTTATATATGTTAAATAAATACTGTGTGTGTGTATGTATATAGGGGCTTCCCTGGTGGCTCAGATGGTAAAGAATCTGCCTGCAATGCAGGAGACCTAGGTTCAATCCCTGGGTTAGAATCCTCTGGAGGAGGAAATGGCAACCCACTTCAGTATTCTGGCCTGGAGAATTCCATGGGTAAAGGAGCCTAGCAGGCTACAGTCCATGGGATCCCAAAGAGTTGGACATGACTGAGTGACTTCAGTGTGTGTGTATATATATAATCTAGCTAGCTAGCTATACACTAATTATGTAGCTGATACTGTAAATGAACTGTGTTCTCCAAGTAGAACCTAAAAGCAGCAGCAATCTATACTGTCAGAAAAGAAGTAAAGAAAATGGACACCATTCCCATTTTTTTTTTTAACTGCCAAGTGGTCTATATTATTCAGACTTAAAGAGGGAGTGTTTACTATTGATCATTAATTATGTACTCCGGTCATACCCTAAAAGCACTGTGGGAGAAATCACAACTTTGTCACACTGAGCAAAAGAGAAACTGTTGTCAAGAGTCTGACACATTTTCCAGTAAAAGAAAAATCCAGTTGCCAACTACATATGGGTTCATTTTGGGCTCCTGGAACCAACAACACATCAGCATGTCTTATGAAACTCATGCACGGCTGTATATCATCACAGAAAAAAAAAATAATTGGTTTTCCTTGGAGTATCTCTAAGTTGATGTCATATTCAATAACCCTGTAGTTGAAAAATCTATATGTGATGGATGAAGTCTGGACTGTCTTTTGAGTTTAATTCCTCCCGTGCCAGATTCTCCAGGACCTGAGGTACCTGTTGTTCTGCGGTGAGTGCCTGCAGTGTTTAGAAAAGGCATCCACGTGCTACTCCCGCCGGATGACGAGCTATGGAAGAACAGCTGTCTCACGTGGACCACAGCCTCCTTCCTCACTCTTACCCACGCCGTGGGAGCCCAGCTAACCCTGGACCCAGGGGTCAGTGCCTCGGTGTGGCTGAGTCAGTGCTGTGCCCCAGGCAGTGAAGCTGCTGGCATCTCCTCCTCGGGATTTGGCGACTTTGGGGACAGCCCGAAATATATGGGCTTCCAAGGTGGGGTCCCAGGCGTGCTACCAACACAGCACCATCAGGAATGCTTCCTTATGAGACTGAGTACTACCTTTGTGTATGCTGATGGATTGGCGGTTTGGGTTTAGCAGATGCAACCTAGTAGATACAGAATGGACAAACAACAAGGTCCTACTGTCGAGCACAGGGAGCTAATTCAATGTCCTGTGATAAACCACAGTGGAAGAGTATGAAAAAGTATACACATATCCTTCTACTTCTCTGTCTATACATTCTACTAATTTTTGAGAGTTTGATATTGAAACTCCAACTAAAAATCTTCATTTATCTACTTAAAAATAATTGTAATATATAGTGGAACTATATGTAACTTTGTTCTGTATTTTCCAAGTCTCCTGTAAATGTGTTATCATACTTTCATAATTTAAAAAATTAAACAAAAAAGAATGTGTGTATATGTGTGTGTGTGTATCTATGTGTATAACTGAGCCACTTAGCTATAGACTGGTAATTAACACAACATTGTAATTCAGCTGTATTTCAATAAAACTAACTTTAAAAAGAACATTTAGAGCTTTCTCTGGTCCTGGCAAAGAAAAAGCCAACCCTGATATATTTTGTGGGGCAACTGAATATGTTTTAGGCAAACGCCAACTTTCTTCCTTCTTCTTTCTCTTCTTTAGTGAGCATCTCGTTTCATTTACCTTGGATAAATGAATCCAAACTTGGGCAGGGAATCCTGGTCAGCTGTCCTAGACCAGCCCAGCTCTGTGGTCCAGATGCCCCTGTATCATTATTGTTGCAGGTCTGGCCTTGGAGCTGACCTCGGGGCATGGCTGCTCCTGAGTCTGGGGATCCGGTTTCGTGTGGAAGATCCTCTTTGGACCGAATCCAATCTGGCCTCCAGTTGTGGCCACACTTTGAAGTCCAGATTTATAACATGTGACCTGCAAGTTAATCTGTTTTTATTGTATTCCATTTTATGTTGGATAACCAACTAATATACATGGCTGAAAAGTGAAAGTGAAAGTTGCTCACTCATGTCCGACTCTTTGTGACCTCACGGACTATATATTCCATGGAATTCTCCAGGCCAGAATACTGGAGTGGGTAGCCTTTCCTTTCTCCAGGGGATTTTCCCAACCCAGGGATCAAACCCAGGTCTCCCACGTTGCAGGTGAATTCTTTACCATTTGAGCTACTAGGGAAGCCCAAGAGCAAAGTCCCAGCTGGCTGGTCTGCCCCTGATTTGTACTGTGTGTAATATAATCTTGATGAAGTTAATCCTATCTTTGACCAGAAGACAAAGCTTTTAAATCATCAACAAGTTGGAGGTGAATAATTTAAAAATACTGTTTAAGTGAATTATTACTAATGAGAGACTAGACAAGGAAAACAGAATTTCCTTACCAATCAGCAGAGCTTCTTTCTCTGATTTTAAGCCTTGGCTTCTTTTCTCAGTGTTGTTCTCTCGGTCTTGGTTGACCAACGCAACTGTCAATACATTGATTTCCTGTAAAGTCAAAAAACAGAAACATGTAGGTTTTCTGTGCATTCTGACAAAAGCAACGAGGTCTTTTAAAGTCTATAAAAGAGGTCACTGCTTCTATTTATAACTGAAGATCAACTTTTATAAGTGGCTGACCTATTTACCCAAGAGTAGAAAAGTAATTCTAAAACTTAGGTTCCCAGCTACTCCTTCTGGTGAACTAAGTACTATATAACTGCAAAAGTGGCACATTTTGTGCAAATTATGTTACTTTTGTTCACATTTTGATAAAACTCTGTTAGCACACACACACACACAAATTGACCATAGCTAACTTTAATACGTTTTGAAGTATGAAAAATTTTCCTGAAAAGCATATACAGACTAATTTACAATATTATGTGAGTAATTTGTGTCAGTATATGAGGACACAGGGCCTGTTGGGAAGGTCAGATAGAACTGGTAGGAGTGTTTAAGTTGAGTAAGTATATCCTTATACACAACTGCAAAAGGCAGATAAAGCAAAGGTTGGGAAGTTCTTTTCTTTGAAAACTAAAAATGAAGAACTGTACAACAAGCTGGTATGGGAGGCTGCACTATTTTTAGTTTTTTATATGGTCTTTTTAATTGAAAAAGAGAAAAAGATTTAACTCATATTGTCCTAGACTTGATATTAGGGCTCATAATGGGAATAATTTAATAGAAAATCAAGTTTAATGATTGGAGACCTGTATATATGGGATGGCAGAATCATGAGGGTAGTTGAGTCTTGCCGGAGGGCAATTGCTCACTGAAAGATGCATCTCAAAGACGGGCTAGCCCACTGATAAAGAATTAAGGGTAGGGGCTTCCCGGGGGCTCGGTGGTAAAAAAAAAAAGAAAAATTCCACCTGCCAATGCAGGAGACATGGGTTCGATCCCTGGTCAGGGAGGAACCCACATGCTGTGGAGCAACTAAGCTCGTGTGCCACAACGATTGAGCCTGTGATCTAGAGCCCGGAGCTGCGAGTACTGAGCCTGCACTCCACAACGAGAGGAGTCACTGCAACGAGAAGCCCGCTCATGGCAACTAGAACGTAGTCCTGGGTCTCCACACTAGAAAAGCCCATTCAGCAAAGCAGACACAGCACAGAAAGAACAAGACAGAATAAAAAACAGTCACCTTAAAAAAAAGGGCACTGTTTCCATTAGAGGACGGATTCCGTCAGAAGGACAGAGGATAAGGAGGGAGGGACAGAGGACAACTTAGATGGTGTGGCCAGTGTTCCCAGGGTTGGAACTGGTTACAGGATAGATATTTAGCTAACCTTTATACATTATCAAAGCTGGCCAGATAAAAGAATATAGGAAGTTGTTAGGAGCCTGTTGAGTCAGTCTATAAACAGCACACCCCCAGCTGAAGGCATTCAAATTAAGAATGATCCAGGGCAAGTCTGGAGCCAGTTAGACACAAAAGAGCTGTCATGAGAATGACAGCTGCTCTTTGACTTGCACAGAAGGGATCTTGGAAACCAGTCCCAGCAGAAACACAATCCAGAACTTGAAAACAATAAACCCAAAGGTTTATGTAGATGAGATGAGAACACTTGACAAAGAGGAGTCACAGGCAATTCCTTCTGTGATGAAGTAAGCGTTTTAAGGGTCAGTAGAGATGCGAGAATTTTCTACAGTTGATTGTGATCCACACAGTCAAAGGCTTTGGAGTAGTCAATAAAGCAGAAATAGATGTTTTTCTGGAACTCTTGCTTTTTCAATGATCCAGCAGATGTTGGCAATTTGATCTCTGGTTCCTCTGCCTTTTCTAAAACCAGCTTGAACATCTGGAAGTTCACGGTTCATGTATTGCTGAAGCCTGGCTTTACTGACTATGCCAAAGCCTTTGACTGTGTGGATCACAATAAACTGTGGAAAATTCTGAAAGAGATGGGAATACCAGACCACCTGACCTGCCTCTTGAGAAACCTGTAAGCAGGTCAGGAAGCAACAGTTAGAACTGGACATGGAACAACAGACTGGTTCCAAATAGGAAAAGGAGTACGTCAAGGCTGTATATTGTCACCCTGCTTATTTAACTTATATGCAGAGTCCATCATGAGAAACGCTGGGCTGGAAGAAGCACAAGCTGGAATCAAGATTGCTGGGAGAAATATCAATAACCTCAGATATGCAGATGACACCACCCTTATGGCAGAGAGTGAAGAGGAGCTGAAAAGCCTCTTGATGAAAGTGAAAGAGGAGAGTGAAAAAGTTGGCTTAAAGCTCAACATTCAGAAAACTAAGATCATGGCATCTGGTCCCATCACTTCATGGGAAATAGATGGGGAGACAGTGGAAACAGTGTCAGACTTTATTTTTCTGGGCTCCAAAATCACTGCAGATGGTGATTGCAGCCATGAAATTAAAAGTCGCTTACTCCTTGGAAGGAAAGTTATGACCAACCTAGATAGCATATTAAAAAGCAGAGACATTACTTTGCCAACAAAGATCCGTCTAGTCAAGGCTATGGTTTTTCCAGTGGTCATGTATGGATGTGAGAGTTGGACTGTGAAGAAAGCTGAGCGCTGAACAATTTATGCTTTTGAACTGTGGTGTTGGAGAAGACTCTTGAGAGTCCCTTGGACTTGAAGGAGATCCAGCCAGTCCATCCTAAAGGAGATCAGTCCTGGGTGTTCATTGGAAGGACTGATGCTGAAGCTGAAACTCCAATACTTTGGCCAGCTCATGCGAAGAGCTGACTCACTGGAAAAGACCCTGATGGCTGGGAGGGATTGGGGACAGGAGGAGAAGGGGACGACAGAGGATGAGATGGCTGGATGGTATCACCGACTCGATGGACATGAGTTTGAGTAAACTCCGGGAGTTGGTGATGGACAGGGAGGCCTGGCGTGCTGCGATTCATGGGGTCGCAAAGGGTCGGACATGACTAAGCGACTGAACTGAACTGAAGAGACGTATCAAGAAAGAGGATGGATCAACATTAACCAGGATGATGACGGTGTTATTTAAGAGAAATATAAATAATCAACTTCAGGGCTGAGTGGAAACAGTGTCTCTGAGAAGGGGTGCTCTCTTAATAGCCTGGATGATGACTGGGGCCAAATGAGATCACCAAGCAGAGTTTAGCAGATAACAGACCCACATTAACTGCCAAAGCTGAGTGGTGTCCTGGGGCATCGCACAGCTGAGGATCCAGGTTGTTGGGGGAATATGGACCACAGAGGGCAGGCAGCAGGTTAGAAACCAGCAAGAAGAGGCAAGGGTGGGCCAGTCTAAGGCCCGTGAAGAGCGCTCTAAGGCACCTGTCCTCATGTCCAAAGATAGAGTCATAAAAGAAAGGGATTTTGAGCAGCCTCCAATAAATGCGGCTCAGTCAACAAGGAATCAGATGTGCCTCACCAGTGACTGTTGCTTTGATGATTGTTTTAGGGTAGGATACAGGAGGTTGGAAAACTGCAACTCCTGGGATCACCTTTCTGTGGAAGTATTTCTTCAAACTGAAAACTGCAGCCTATGCTCTGCTCTTAGTATAAAATCCATGCTTTAAGTCTAAATCCTAGTCCAACCTTAAAAGTTTCATATTCTCTACTTAGGATGTTACAACTTATCAACTTAGTAACTGGGGAACATCTACTGTGACACAGGATCATAAGTTACAAAGACATAGGCCCATTTCTTAAAAAAATTAACTGTTCTTGTTCATTTCTACTGCAAATCTCTGGAATATACAAGGAACTTTCACCATCAGAAACATAAAATTGTTGTTCAGTCGTTCAGTCCTGCCTGACTCTTTGCGACCCCATGGACTGCAGCATGCCAGGCTTCCCTGTCCTTCACCATCTCCCGGAGCTTGTTCAAACTCATGTCCATTGAGTTGGTGCTGCCATCCAACCACCTCATCCTCTGTCGTCCTCTTCTCCTCCCACCTTCAGTCTTCTCCAGCATCGGGGTCTTTTCCAATGAATCAGCTCTTAGCATCAGGTGGCCAAAGTATTGGAGCTTCAGCCTCAGCATCAGTCCCTCCAATGCATATTCAGGATTGATTTCCTTTAGGGTGGACTGATTTGATCTCCTTGCAGTCCAAGGGACTCTCAAGGGTCTTTTCCAACACCACAGTTCAAAAATATAAATTCTTAAGCACTCAGCCTTCTTTATGGTTCAATTCTCACATCCATACATAACTACTGGAAAAACCATAGCTTTGACTATATGGACCTTTGTTGGCAAAGTAACGTCTCTGCTTTTTAATACGCCGTCTAGGTTTGTCATAGCTTTTCCTCCAAGGAGCAGGTATCTTTCAATTTCATGGCTGCAGTCACTGTCTGCAGTGATTTTGGAGCCCAAGAAAATAGTCTCTCACTGTTTCCATTGTTTCCCTATTTGCCATGAAGTGGAAAATAGAATTTGTATCTTATATCCAATACAAATTCCTTACCCTGACAGATGTAATATGCCCTTAAGAATTACATGTCTACTAGTGAAGGTGTTCCAGGTGCTTAAGAGAGTGAAAACTGGATACAGTAAGTGCAGATTGGGTTAGGAAGTAAGAGAGGTTATCAAGGACAAATTGCTAATGGTGTACAAAGTATATACTAGGAAGGAAACATTAGGATGGGGATCAAGAGTTTCTTCATAGTGAGATCAATAGGATTATGAAATAGTATTCCAAGGGCAGCGGCAAGAACAGCATTTACTTGGCACAGTCAAAAAGCACTCCAGACTAGAAAATGAACAATAAGTAACAATCCTGCACTTGGCAGGAGAATGAGCAAGATTATCTAATAAATCTTTTCGCCGTCTACCTTTTAACTCTAATTTCTGTGACACTTACAGGGAATCATCAAAGGGCTGGAAGAAGAGGTTTTCAATAACTGGAAACTACAGATATCATGGAGGATTTTTTCAGACTTCTGAAAGGTTAGCTACTCAAAGGCAGACATTTCTCCTTTAAGAGTCCTTGTCAATTACTTTAAGAGATGGTCAAAGTAATTTATCCATTTAGAGAAGCTCTTTTTCAATAATTTACTGAGCTAGGATCATGCTTTGTTGTTTTGTTTTTGTTCTCCTCCACCCACCAAGCCCCTAAGGAACAAGTGCATGACTTCTTTAGCCTTATAAAATCCTCCTGTTACTCCTTTCATTTCATTATTCCTGTGACCTCCTTAACTTTCATGCTAGTTTCTTTCTACCACCAAGTTTCTCAAATACATGGTGTATACCCACTGTGGCTACTGCCTCACCACCTGGAATCAAACTATCCTTTGAACTGCTTATATACTTCTCAGTCTTTGTACCATGTGATATTTGACATCACTCACTCATCCCTTCTTAAACCCTCTGCCTCACTTGCTTCTGTTACATAAGCCCTGGTTTTTTTCTTCCTAAATTTTAATTTCATCTTCATTGGCTTTTTTCATTCCCTCTGTTGGCCCAGGGGCTTCCCTGGTGGCTCAGATGGTGAAAAATCTGTCTGCAATGTGGGAGACCTGGGTTCAATCCCTGGGTCGGGAAGATCCCCTGGAGAAGGGAATGGCAATCCAGTCCAGTATTCTTGCCTGGAGAATTCCATGCACAGAGAAGCCTGGTGGGCTACAGTCCATAGGGTCACAAACAGTTGGACACAACTAATCCCTGCTGGCCCGGTACGTATGGATAAAATGGTTACTTTCTTGGACTCTAACTGGGGTACTTTTGCCAAAGCTCAGTCACCACTTTTTCTTCTCTATTTCCTTTGATCAGAGTTCTTTCATTCTCCTGGGTTCATCTATCATCACAGTTCGCCCTTTAACTTCTGTTCCTTATCATCAATTGACCCCTGGGCTTGCTTGCTTTATCACTTCCCATTTCAAATTTGAAATGAAAGGTGGGGGGCTTCTCTGGTGACACAGTGGATAGGCATCCACCCGAACCCTGGGTCCAGGAAGATTTCACATGCCATGGAGCAACTCAGCCCGTCTGCCGCAACGACTGAGGCTGTGTGCCCTGAGAGCCGCACACCGCAACTGCTGAGCCGGCGTGCAGCAACTCAGAAAGCCCGCACACCTAGAGCCCTGCTCCACAAGAGGAGCCACCGCAGTGAGAAGCCCCTGCCCTGCAAGGAAGAGGAGCCCCCACTTGCCGCAACTAGGGAAAGCCTGGGCGCCGCAACAGAGACCCGGAGCAACCACACAAACAAATAAAAATAAATAAATTCAAAAACGAGAGCTGGCCGTGAGTGGTGGAAGGCACACTACCTGCTTATGTTTCAGCCCCGGCTCTTCCATGAACAGTGAGCTGACCTCTTTTAAGGAAAGCAACATCTTCAAGCCTCGGATCAATAGTCTAAAAATGAGGGTGCTGGAGATGGTCCATCATCTCTGAATATATGCATCATGGAACCCCATCAGGTCTAAATTAACTAGGAGCAGATCTCTCGAATGCCCAATCTATTACTTCTTTCTTCTGTTTTATAATATAGGACTTCTATTTAAAGCTTCATTTAAAGGGATGTCCTCATTTTTATTAAAAAATTTTTGATTATTCTTTATAAAGTCCATTATTGTCTGAAAAATTAATGTAAATGCATATTCTATGCAAAATAACACGATTTCAGAATAGAAAAAAGAGGCATTCTTTAAGGTGAAATTCTTACCCCCAGAGTACTCTCTGCACTTAACCATCTGTTAAAACTGCGGAGGAGTGTGTGTCGGGGGTGGGGGTCAGGATAGGAGTTGAAATACCTTAATAAGTATTTGCCTTTTAAAAAACAGTGCAGAAAGGGTTCAAAAAAGTTTAAAATATGTGCAGACTGACTTTAGAGGGTAAGAAAGTAACAGTATATGACAGAATATGTCCATTAGGAGGAAAACACAGTTCAAAATTCATAAGAAGTAATTAACATTTCTTTAAATAAGTGAAAGCAAAGTAAATTCAGTAGATAATAGTAACTACAAAATATAAAACGATTCAGTGTATGAGAGCAAGGTATGTTTCAATTACATTATTATGTTCCCCTCTAATTATTTAATCTGGAATAAAAGTCAGTGTTCTCACCTCACACCAGTCAGAATGGCCATCATCAAAAAATCTACAAGCAATAAATGCCAGAGAGGACGTGGAGAAAAGGGAACCCTATTGCACTGTTGCTGGGAATGTAAATTGGTACAGCCACTATGGAGAGCAGTACGGAGGTTCCTTAACAAACTAGTAATAAAACTGCCATATGATCCAGCAATCCCACTCCTGGGCATATACCCTGAGAAAACCACAATTCTAAAAGATACATGTACCCCAGTGTTCACTGCTGTACTATTTACAATAGCCAGGACATGGAAGCAATCTAGATGTCCACTGACAGATGAATGGATAGGGCAGTAGTGGTACATTCATACAATGGACTATTCCTCAGACATAAAAAGCAAAGCCTTTGAGTCAGTTGCAGTGAGGTGGATGAACCTAGAACCTGTTATACAGAGTGAAGTACATCAGAAAGAGAAAAACAAATACTGTACAGTAACACATGTATATGGAATCTAGAAAAACAGTACTGATGCACCTATTCACAGAAGAGAAATGGAGATGCAGACACAGCAGAGGAAGAGGGTAGGATTAACTGAGACAGTAGCACTGACATATAATACACACAACCACGTGTAAAACAGGTAACTAGTGGGAAGTTGCTCCACGACACGGGGAGCCCAGCCCGGCACCCTGACGGCCTAGAGGGTTGGGATGGGAGAGGGAGGGAGGCTCCCAAGGGAGGGCATATATGTACACAGATAGCTGATTCTCATTTCTGTACTGCAAAAACCAGCACAACAACGCAGAGCAATTATCCTCTAATTAAAAAAATGAATTAAAAATAAAAAGAAAAGACTGCATCCTTTGGAATGAGTGGAATGTCCTTATTTTTTAAAATGTGTGCATTCAGGTCCCTCCTGATGTGGTGCTTCTTCTAAAATTCTGTAATGTCTAAATTCTAAATGCCCAGTTCACCTCACCTGTCAGGACTGCATTTTCTGCTAACTCTTCTCTTTCATCAGTAGCACCTTCACTCTTCCACTTGCAGGCCTTTGGTTCACCCTCTCCTACCCCCGAAGACCTTTCCAGACCAGGATCCTATCAAGTATCTGTGAAATCTCTCATGCTTCTTTCCCGTCTCCACTCCCAGGGCTCAACTCTCAGTCCGCGTCATTTCTTACTTGGACCACAGCAGGGACCTCCTGCTTCGTCTCTGCGTCTGGTTTCTCCCTCTTCAAGCTGACCTTATATGGTGTTACCAGACTGGTTTTCTAAAATGCCACTTTCATCTTGTCAGTCTCCACTTTAAAACTCAGATGCCTGGGGACTTCCCTGGTGGCTCAGTGGCTAAGACTCTGTGCTCCAAATGCCGGGTTCGATCCCTGGTCGGGGAACTAGATCCCACATGCTGCAACTGAGATCCAGTGCAGCCACATAAAAACAAAAATTAAACAAAAAACACAACAACACTTCAGATGCTTTCTGATAACCTGTGCAAAAATGCCAGGTTGGGCTCGGCATTTTGGATTCAGTTCTGTTCTTACAGCTTCTCTTCTTTAGATGGGAGGTCCAGATACATTCTTATAAAACCCTCTCCTCTTTTCTTCACCACCTCCTACATGCATTTTTATACACAGTACACATCCCGTATCTCTTGGCAGCACTGATTCCAGGCTATTTGTAAGTTTCCCTTATCTCAACACATTTCCTATGTCACTTGTTGTGGCAGCTGCCCACTTGTACATTTGGCATAAACTGAGGATCACCTGTGTTTGTTTCTGCAAAACTGCCAACTCCTGCAGGGCACTCACGTATCCCAGCAAGTGAGGCAGCCTGGCCAAGTGGGACCTGTGTTCTGATTCTGTCCCCATTATTTACATACTGGATAACTTTAGGCAGGGTGTCTCTGAACTGTCTTTTATATAAACCAAGGAGAACAATGTATGCCTATCCCTCCAGGGTGCTGTGAAGACCAAATGTCATATGTGAAATGGTGCTTTTGAAGACTATAACCTTCTAGAATACTGAGCCATCACTGTTATTAAGACCATTATTTCCTTTTATTATTCTCAAGACCGAATGGATACAGAACAGGTGCATGATATCTACGTGGGGTACTCATCTATGGGAGATTTCTGTATAAGACCCTGGCTACAATTACATAAAAGCATGTATGCAAAAGTGACAAACTGTAGCAGGGTTTGAACTGTACGTATTTTCTGTTTTCTTACTGTTCTGTGGCACTCTTACTATCCTGCTATCCTATGACTTAGAAAGAAAAAGACGCCAAGGACATATAGCTGCCGTTCTGAAGAGCTGTATGCAAGCCCAGTTGGCAGCTGATTACAGAATAACACAGCAAATGGCATCCACCTGCCCCCGCCACACACATCTGAAATAAGGAGACCTCCACCCGTGGCCCTCCAAGGGCTACTAGGGCACGGTGAGTGAGAGTCGTCAAGACTCGCCTGGTTAAGAGTCACCACGTGGCCTCCCCACTGCCAACACCACGCCCTAAGACTCTGGTTCCTTCTCTGCCTCCTGTGTTCTGTGTTTGTGCCTAGGCCTTAATCACAGACATCACACTCCATGAAGTCAGGGGCCCTGCAGACAACAGTCAAGATGCCAATCAGCTACTTCAGCAGCCTTTACTTAACCCTTTTTCAAAATACCAAAGCAATCCATCATGTGCCATGCCAGTCTCTAGCAACCTTCAGCTAGTTCTCACAAGATTAGAACCATGGTCAGGGAGGAAGAATGGATACTTCTCCTGCTTTTCTTTATGAGCCAGTGACTAAGATGGTTATCCAGCAGGTACCCCGTGGCTGATAAATGAAGGATGACCCATAAACAATGGCCTGGAATAGTGAAAGGATATTCCCAGGTGGCGCAGTGGCAAAAGATATCTACCCGCCAATGCAGGGCACACAGGAGACAGAGCTTCCATCCCTGGGTCGGGAAGATTCCTTGGAGGATGAAATGGGAACCCACTCCAGTGTTCTTGCCTGGAAAATCCCATGGGCAGAGGAGACTGGTGGGCTACAGTCCATGGGGTTGCAAAGAGTTGGCCATGACTGAGCACACACACACAGAACAGTGGAAAATGGTGGATTCAGACACAGAAGACTGGTTCTAAGTGCCACTCACTTGCTGTGTGCCCTCATTTCATTATTTCTCTTTGTTAAAAGTGGGCTTTGCAGCAGGTGAACCCTACAGTCTCTTCTTGCCCCCAGATTTCACCTCTGCCCTGTGCCCTTTTCCCTGACTTGGAGCTTCCATCCGAGTAAGACAGCCAGCTTGGTACTGACAATATATACTTTCCCTGGATTTCAATGCCAATGAAAATTAGAGAGAAAAGAAAAAGAAGAGGGAGGAAAAAAAAACATTTAAAAAGCAAATGGATGGGAAAAGGATTGTCAAGAATGAGTAGCTGAGTACGCTTCAAAATTCCTTAAGGTTCAAGGGAATGTAAGAATGGATTGATCCCCAAGAGTGAACATGATGGCAGGAATTTTCTGTGGCTTAGAAGTTCCAAGGCCCCTGTAATCTTACCAGTTGCTGAAGCTTGGTACCACCAGTCCTGAGGGTCAGGGCCCCCCATCCACCTTTGCTCAGCAGCCTTTGATGTCCAGGGTCTGCAGATGGGAGCCTTAGAGAGACCGTCTGAGAGCAGATGTGTGGCTCCTCCCCTCAGCCAAGAGGCAGGGATTCATCACAGCACTAGCTCATTTTCTGTGCCGGGATGTTCCACCTCACTGGGTTTCAATGGCCGGACTTAGACCCAGAGGGCATGCATCATGTCCTAAGACACCTAAAAGATTTTCTAAGATTTCCAATCGCAAAGATTAAAACTGGTGAGAACTGATTAAGAAATCAGCTGAAACTCCAATCCTTTGGCCACCTGATGTAAAGAGCTGACTCATCTGAAAAGACCCTGATGCTGGGAAAGATTGAAGGCAGGAGGAGAAGGGGATGACAGGGGATGAGATGGTTGGATGGCATCACGGCCTCAATGAGTTTGGGTAGACTCCGGGAGTTGGTGATGGACAGGAAGACCTGGTGTGCTGCAGTCCATGGGGTTGCAAAGAGTCGGACAAGACTGAGTGACTGAACTGAACTGACTGATTAAGAAAGAGAAAACTCAAGGTAGTTTAGTTACCTGAGATAAAGCATTTCTCCCGGTGGCTTTCTTTCTAGATCATTCTAGTGATATTTATTTAATAAACACAGACAGTGCTTACTCTGTGTAGGCAGTATTATACGAACCTCATGGGGACTTCCCTGGTGGTCCAGTGGCTAAGACTCTGTGCTCCCAGGTTCAATGCCTGGCCGGGGAACTAGATCCCACATGCCATAATTAGAACGATCCCGCAACCACAGTGAAGACAGAAGATCCCGTGTACCATGACTAAGACCCAGCATAGCCAGATACAGAAATAAGTAATTTAATGGAGAACTTTACAGACAGGAACTCATGCAATCCTCCTCAGGAAGACTGAGCCCTCAGAGGTCAGTACTGCCACACTGTCATTTTACAGATGAGGCAAACGAGGCCTGGAGCGGCTGAGGACTTGTGTCAGACCACACAACCAGTAAGGAGCACACTGGATGTGAACCCGCGCTGTCTCCCTCTAGAGTCTTAACCACGGTGCTGGGTTGCCCCTCTGGCCCTTGTCAATTGCAGAATGGCTGTTGAGTCCTGGGCCCCCATCCCCTCTGCCATCAGTCCTGGCCCACCGGGGAGTCAGCAGGGGCTCCAGGCCAGCTGATGAGTGGTGGCTCGGGGGCTGCTGCGAACACAGAGGGGAGCAGGCTGGAGAGTCGTGGTCCCGGGTTCCCCCTGCTGGCTCGGGAGCAGGGTTAGTAGGGACGGGCCTGGCTCTCTATTGCTATTAGGACAAGTGACTTGTAACCACGGTCCATGCAACAGGGAAGGGTTTCAAAGGCAGCACGCTGGGGCCAGTGAGGAGGAGGAAGACGCTGCATGCATGCCCTCCTGGTTTGGAAGATGTGTGTGGGGGAAAGCTGGGGTCAGGGCATGCTCCAAAGACCAAGGAGGGCCGTGGGTGGGACTGGCCGAGAGAGGGGAGAGGCTCGGGCGGGGGAACACGGGGGAGCCCCAGACACACTCCAGGCAAGCTGAGGTGATGGGACAAGACAGAAAAGCAGGGGATACAGAGGCCATTCTACAGGAAGAATGGGGACTTCCCTCGTGTTCCGGTGGTTAAGACTCTGTGCTTCCAGTGGAAGGGATATGGGTTCAATCCCTGGTCGGGGAACTAACATCCCACCTGCCATGCCTAGCCAAGAAAATACAAAAGAAAAAAAAAAATGACAAAAAAAAAAAGGATGAACAGATTGTGTGTGTGTGAAGCAGAAAGTCTGGGCAACTAGCAGAATAATGATACTAGAATCAGAGGTCACAAAGAATGAGAAGGACTGGCTCCAGTAGTTGAGAAATACTGGAGGTAGCTGGAAAGTTAATACTTAAACATACAATGAAAGCACTCATAATAAATACTCAAAATTAACTCTGTACTACTGTCTAAATCTGTCTGAATCTTGGAAAGGTAGCTGAAAGTACAGGTCCTGAGCTCAGGACAGCATCGGGGTGGGGAGCGGCTCTCCAGCCCACCCTCCATCTCCGCCTCCCGCAGGTGACAGCTGCCATCTGCTGCATCCCCGCCATCCTCCACTGTCTCTGCCAGGACTTCACGCGACTGTGCCACATGCACTCATCTCTCTACACGGGGACAGGGTCCTCCGGGGCTACACGGTCCTCTGCACACAGCTAAATCTGCAACCAATATTTTTTTTTAAAGAATAAATAGTAGACTTGGTAATCTTTGTTGAGTTAAATCAAGCAAGTCTGTTATTACATACAGAGGAATATATTTTGTAGATGAAATTGACTGGCAGTCATAGGATCAGGTCAGTACCCCTGGCCAGGGGTGATTTACCAGGAGTCTGTTGGTGTTCAGTTGCTAAGTTGTGTCTGACTCTTTGTGACCCTGTGAACTGCAGCTCGCCAGGCTTCTCTGCGCTTCACTATCTCCCAGAGTTTGCTCAAAGCCCTGTCCTAGACTGGAAGTTTAATGAGAAGAGAAAAAACAACGCAGTTGCTTTGGGTATTTTACATCCTTTGGTTCCTAAATGCATTTGTTCTGGCATCATTTTAAAGAAAAATAATTTCCTTACTATTTTAGATTCAGTCAGTACAAAGTTAATTTTGAGTTTGTATCTGTCATTAGTGCTTTCAATATGTTTTAAAGTATTAACATTTTTGGGAGGTCACATTATAAGCTTATAACTCCTTTCTTTTCCTTTTTAAAATTTAAGACAGTTCTCGAGTTCACTTTAATTTTTAAAACATTTCTTGGCTTTCTCATTATAAATATATATGTATTTATAAATAAACACATACTTTTAATATAGAACATTGACAGAATATAGAGTTTAAAAAATAACTGGAATTCTAGTACCCAGTTATAAGCACTATTAACAGTTATCTTACCTTTAATATTTTACTTATAACCCTCCTCCCAAATACATACACACATATATTTACTATCATATAATATACATACACACATGAATGCATATATATAGTTGTGTGTGTATATATATATATAGTTCAATTCTTTTTTTAATCTGTTTTTTAATTGAAGGATAATTGCCTTACGGAATTTTATTGTTTTCTGTCAAACATCAACATGGATCAGCCATAGGTATGGGATTATCCCACAAATACTTTTAATAAGAGAACTCTCACAGGGGAGAGTAATTTCAATTTTGTGATGTTTTCCATTAAATACTAAGAGCACACTGCTGCCTGGATCACAGCTTAATTACGGCCATCACAGTTCACACCAAGCTTAGACTGTGGTCTCAAGCTGGTGATTAGATGCCTTTCTTTTGGCATAGTTTTGTGACAGCCACATTAAATGAAACTGATGTGAATGTAAGAAAAATAACTCTCTTGTCTTCCTTTAACTCCATCCAGTAAAGCACAGGTTTCAGGATTTTATTTTACTATATGCTGCTACAGATGTTGCCAAATGAAAAAAAATACCCTTGATCTCAGAAACAGTTGTGTATTTCTCTTCAATACGTAAAAAATGTAACCCCTACTACTGTATCTATGCAAGTCCATACTCTTCATAGCCTGAAAAAGTACTGACATGAAAAATCTCCTTAACCAATAAAAATGGAACAGCAAACAGAAGAAAGTAAAGCGAAATACTTCTAAATGTATGTATGTGCATCCAGAATTAGTCAGCTTGATTCATCTTGTATGATACTGACTCTATTGCTGGTAAAGATTAATTGTATTATGGCGCTCTTGGCATGTTATTTTCCCAGTCCATTTCTCAGTATGACATTTCTTATTTTTCTCCGCTACAAGCACCCACTATCATAATTTTCACCTGCTGAGTTTACGTTACTAATGATAATATTAAAATTCAGAGTTTTTTTGACCTTTATAGAGGTAAATTAGGTCATAAGAATAGATGGGATGCAATCTGATAAATGGGAAAGAGAGACATTTAATTATTACTAAAGTAAGATCAAATTCCACAGGGTTTGCCAGCCATACTGTGAGATCTCAATAAACATTAAAGCGTCTCCCCTCCCCCACGCACCAAAATCCAATTCTCTCTCCTCAGGGCCTCCGGGCATACACCAGCTCTGAGAAATACTCCAAGAATGAAGTGGTCTGGATTGCTGATGCATGGTGCATGATGGATGTAGAATTTGGAATCCTCTGAATTAGAAAAATAATGGCACTGATGATAATACTAATAGTTAGCCCTTGCTGAGTACTTGGTAGCTACCAGGACCCAGTCCTGCTATCCTCTCTGCTTTACAGATGATAAAATCGAGGCACAACTTAATTAGTTTCCTAAGCTCACATAAAGTGGTGGCTGTAAGACCGAGCTCCAGGGAGTCAGCCTGTGGAGCTATTAGTCTATACCGCCCTTTGTGCAAGTTACTTCTCAGGGAATCAGAACCTCTGGACTTTGCTCAAGTCTATAATCCCAGCCCAAGGCCCTTCCCTGCTGAGAGGACTGAAGCCCGCGTTTGGGGTCCCCCTTTCAGCGTCTGCTGTCTCCACATGAGCCACGGGCTCCCTGAGGACGGTGACTGGGCTGCAGCCACCCGTGCTCCCAGCGCCCAGCACCGTGTCTCGGACACTACCCTGCCCATCACGTGGACTTGGGTGGACACAGGAACGGCTGGCTGTGAGGCCACCTATCCTGTGTGTAGTCTCCGGATGGCTGTGACGTCTTATAAACCAGAATCTGGTGATTCCCAGCTGTATATTTTCCTTCTGGCGTTGAATCACAGCAAAGTTCAACCTTTAGACTTAAGTCTCTGGACACCTCAGTTGAGTATAATCCAATTCACTGAACCTCCACCACTCTCTTATCCATCAAATATGTATTGAGCATCTACTATATGGTTGGTTTTGTGCTAGATCAGATTCAAAGATGGCTAACAGTGTTTGCTGAGTCTAGAGGATGGACAGGCACGTGAAATATATTAAAATACAGTGTGATGTAACTATGACAAGCGCTGGCCTTAGGGGCTGTGGAAGCCCATAGCAGCACTTAATCTGGACTGGACAGTAGGCGTAGTTACCCAAAGTGTCTGTAGGTTGATGGCACCGGGAGCTTATTCAAGTGCAAGTTCTCAGACCTCAGCCCAAACCTCCCCAAACTCTAACGCTAAGGGGGGCCCACCAACCTGTGCTTTAAGAAGGCCTCCTTTTGATTCTGTTGCTTACTAAAGTTTGAGTAGCACTGCCTTAGAGAATACAAAATTCAGAGGTGCTAACCATCAGGCAAGAAAACTTACACCAAATCAAATCTGTAGAATAAGAAAGCTGGATGAGTGATCCCTACTATTTCAATTCTAACTTTCACCATTGGCAAGACTTCTGTACACATCTTACACTGAACTGCAGCAAAATGTGCTTAATCTCTGAGATCAGCTGCAGATCATATATAGAAGGAATCACCTAATCACGTCAAAGAGATTCACAGAGCTGTCTGAATCATGTCCATCAATCAATAAGTGTTATAAATGTATTATATTACAGATGTGCCTATGTACTAGGCTCATCACTATGTTAGGTTCTGGAACGCATACCTACATATTATAGGCCCTTAAGGGACTTACACCTGAGTTGAGGAGCCTATCATATCTGGGTTGTTCAGAATGTTTGAGACAATGATAAATTCTGTGGGAATAAGAAAAAGATGGTTGTTAACTTGGGCTGATCCCAAGAAGTGGGAATTCAGCTGGGCTTAAACAAGGTAGAATTTGCATTGCAGGCCCAATGCATGACATGATAGATGGAGGAAAACGGAATTATCAATTAAAAAAAAAATCTAACTATTTAGAGTTTTTAATGAATGGTGCTGGGAAAGATTGAGGGCAGGAGGAGAAGGGGACAACAGAGGATGAGATGGTTGGATGGCATCACCGACTCAATGGACATGGGTTTGGGTGGACTCCGGGAGTTGGTGATGGACAGGGAGGCCTGGCGTGCTGCCGTTCATGGGGTTGCAGAGTTGGACACAAATGAGCGACTGAACTGAACTGAATGAATGGTGCACCTGGCCACATCTGACCTGTTGACTAAAGTCATTTATTTAGGAGACCGGGTCAACAGTTACTCCCCGTAGCAGGCCAACAGTCATTTCTGTTCTGACCAAGGGGACCAGCCTGAGAATTGGTATGTAAAATGTCCAGGAGTCACACCCAAGCTCACAGTGGCGCAACATGACATACTTGTGCACACGTGTGTCCGTGTGTGTATACACGTGGTGACAGGAGCAGGGAACTGCACCCGCACAGGTGTGCGGGCTTTACACAGGTCATACTTGCAGACCTCTGCCCTAGCTTCAAGTCCTCTTTCTCAAAGCTGGCATGGAAAGGAACTGTGCAGATTCTGAAAGTCTCATGAACATAAGCAGCTTATGAACATACACTGAACAGTTTGGAAACTGGCCAGACAAAGAAAGGCACTCTGAGATTCCACAGGGAAGCTGACCTAACAATAAAAATGATGGCGATGCTGAGCATCATGGCCACAAATCTCTCCTACAAGGGCAGTTTCCTACAAGGGCTGGAAAAGCTGAGGCTTAGAGGATTTTCTAGGGGAGAAAAAAAAAAGGAACAGAAATCTTAAAATAACAATGACAAACAAAACCTATTAAGTGTTCTGAGGCTGTGAGTCTTTCTAGAAAGAACGTAAAATGTGAAGGCCTCTCCCATCAGCAGGGGTGGATGGAAGCTTTCCTCCCCAGCTCAACATCTGCTCTGCCTGAATCGAGAAGACACAGAGGACAGCGATGCAAGGGGTTGGCGGGCAGAAGTTCTGAAATTTTGAGAGACCCTAAGTCAGGTTTAAAGCCACAAGCAGGAGGTGCGTGGCGTTCCTGAAGGTCTGGTTACGACGCCCCGTTCCAGGTAGCGACAGACAGGATGTCTGGCGCCTGGGAGTGCAGGGTGGCCGCGTGTCCCTCTGGGCGGGGTGGCAGGCTGGGAAGGAGTGGGAGGGGTGCTACATTTGGCCGTGAACTCATGGCTGGGGGCATGATTCTCACCTGTCAGGCCCTCAACAGGGTGGGGTGCAGGGGTGGGGGTAGGAAAGAGGAGCCTCTTTCAGAGCAAGAAGGGCTAGTGAGGCTGAAGCACTCACTTGCTGGCGGGTCGTCTGAAAGTTCCAAGTCTGACCTTTACAGCCCCCTCCAGGGAGTCCTCCAGGATTGCAGCTGCAGACTAGCAACTAAGTTTTTCTTTGTTTTGCCTGGAATTCCATGATAAGCTTACTTTGGGGAAAGCTTCCATGATTTGGGCATATTTGTATGACGATGTACACCTTTGGTGAAGGCAGTTTGGCCAACTCGAGTCGGCAGGGACGGGTGTGGTGGTTGACACCCTCGCTCTTCTGGCTGTGGCTTTACAAGTGCTGGCAGTCACAGACAGTGATGGAAACCTGGAAGTACTTCCTGTGGTGGTCTGTTCTGCCCCATCTTCCCTTTTTTAGTTCTTTCCACCTACTTTTCTTCTTTGTCCTTTTCCTGCACATTTCCTCAAAGAAATGCCACGGTATCTAGTGAGTCATGTGGTACTGCGATGGATGAGGTCTGGAGATGAGCAGTGTGTGTGGAGAGAGAGAGAGGCTGACCGTCCCGCGCAGAGCTCTAGAATCCTCTTGAGATCCCAGGAAGCACCGAGCAGGAAATCCTCGAGCGAGACCAACGTCATGGGTGGTGAGCCGGGCGAATGCTGGCCACAGCCCGGGAAGAAGCATGTCATACTTCCCTTTCTCCTGGCCCCTGTGGTGAGCAGAGATGAGGACTGCGGAAATCACTGCAGGACGTTTAATATTCTAAAAACAACAAAGGGGCTTCCCCTGTGGTCCCGTGGTTAAGGATCCGCCTCGCCATGCAGGCAAGGACCCACGTTCGATCCCTGGTCCGGGAGGATCCCACCTGCGGTGGTGTAATGAAGCCTGTGGGCCATGACTACTGAGCTTGTGCTCCAGAGTCTGGGGGCTGCAACTACTGAGCCCCTGGGCCGCAAATACCGAAGCCCGCAGGCCGAGAGTTCTGCATCAAGGGAAGCCACCGTACTGGAAACAGACAGGAGCCCCTGCTTGCTGCAACTAGAGAAAGTCTGCACACAGCAACGAAGAGCCAGTACAGCCAAAGATAAAAAAAAATAACAACAACAAACGTCGAGGAAGCCCTACGGCTCCTAAGAAACACAGAGAACTAACGAGAGGATGCTCACCCCCTGGTGAACCCGTCGCCCGGCGTTTTCAGAGTCACTGATCCCAGTGACATGCCGGCAGGAACGGAAGCAGCCTCAGAGAAGAAGGCGCCCCGTGTTTCCCTACCATCTTCCAGAGGCCCCAGAACAAGCCGCTTCCGGCCACCTTCTGGGCTCCTGGCTTTTTTCATAAACGCTCCTCAGCCTTCTTCCTGTTCTGTTTTGAGCAGCCCACCCAGCAGGGCTAAGCAGGATCTCCTGGGAGAAAGGGACTGAGCTCTCTGGGTTTATTAGACTTTACAGTGAGACTGCCTGCACGCAAGTCATGTCTGAGTATTTCTGTCTGCATCTCTTGCTGATGCTTTGGAGTCTCCATGTACCTGCTGGGCCATCTTAGAAAAGAAAAGTGAATGTTCTATTTGGGCTTGGAACTCTTTTCGTCCTTTCACTTGAGCCTTCTTCTCAACTGCATGTATTCTCCTGAGAGAGTGGACTGACCTCATTTGTACAGGGGTGGTCTTGGTCTGAGGTCCACACAGAGAAGAGACTCTGCCCCCACCAGGCCACCAGGAAGATGGCCCTCTAGCTCACAGAACAAATTCCTCCAATAACATGTCTTCACCTCATTCTTCTAAATCATTTATGAAGGCTACACAGTTTGCCTGTATCTTCAGAATGCAGACTTCTTTTTTTTTTCATGCCTTTTTTGAGGGGCATACTGCAGAGTATGTGGGATCTTAGTTCCCTGACTGACCAAGGATCGAACCCATGCCCCTGGCATTGGAAGTGCAGAGTTTTAACCACTGGATCACCAGGAGCTCCCAGAATGCAGACATTCTTGGGAGCTCTTTCCCTTTCCAGTTAAGAACTCAGTATCCACTCTCTGTGATAACACGTGTGCTCAGCTGCTTTGATCAAGTCCCACTTCTTTGCAACCCTATGCACTGTAGCCCACCAGGCTCCTCTGTTTATGAGATTCTCCAGGCAAGAATAGTGAGTGGGTTGCCATGCCCTCCTCCAGAGGTTCTTCCCGATTCGGGGATCTAACTCTTGTCTCCTGTTGCAGGCAGATTTTCTACTGCTGAGCCACCGTGGAAATCCCTCATTGTGGTAATATCGAGACATTATTATTGGTTGTTTACTTCATCACTTACCGAGCAGATGATGAGCTTTAACCTTTTTAAAGAATCAGAGAGGACTTTGGGTGATAGGATGCATGTATATACATGGCGGAGTCCCTTTGCGGTCCACCTGAGACTATTCCAACATTGTTAATCAGCCACACGCCAACACAAAATACAAAGTGGTTTTTTTTTTTCCAGTTTTTGTTTTTATTTTTATTTCATTTATTTTTATTAGTTGGAGGCTAATTACTTTACAATATTGTAGTGATTTCTGCCATACATTGACATGAATCAGCCATGGATTTACATGTGTTCCCCATCCCGATCCCCCCTCCCGCCTCCCTCCCCATCCCATCCCTCTGGGTCTTCCCAGTGCACCAGCCCCGAGCACTTGTCTCATGCATCTAACCTGGGCTGGTGATCTGTTTCACCCTTGATAGTATACTTGTTTCAGTGCTATTCTCTCAGATTATCCCACCCTCGCCTTCTCCCACAGAGTCTAAAAGTCTGTTCTGTACATCTGTGTCTCTTTTTCTGTTTTGCATATAGGGTTATCGTTACTATCTTTTTAAATTCCATATATATGCGTTAGTATACTGTATTGGTCGTTATCTTTCTGGCTTACTTCACTCTGTATAATGGGCTCCAGTTTCATTCATCTCATTAGAACTGATTCCAGTGAATTCTTTTTAATGGCTGAGTAATATTCCATTGTGTATATGTACCATAGCTTCCTTATCCATTCATCTGCTGATGGGCATCTAGGTTGCTTCCATGTCCTGGCAATTATAAACAGTGCTGCAATGAAGAATCAATGGATCTCCCTCTATCAGTTCAGTTCAGTTCAGTCATGTCTGACTTTTTGCGACCCAATGGACTGCAGCACGCCAGGCCTCCCTGTCCATCACCAACTCCCGAGGTTTACTCAAACTCATATCCATTGAGTCAGTGATGCCATCCAACCATCTCATCCTCTGTCATCCCCTTCTCCCACTTTCAATCTTTCCCAGCATCAGGGTCTTTTCCAATGAGTCAGCTCTTCACATCAGGTGGCCAAAGTATTGGAGTTTCAGCTTCAGCATCAGTCCTTCCAATGAATATTCAGGACGATTTCCTTTAGAATGGACTGGTTAGATCTCCTTGCTGTCCAAGGGACTCTCAAGAGTCTTCTCCAATACCAGAGTTTAAAAGCATCAATTATTTGTTGCTCAGCTTTCTTTACAGTCCAACTCTCACATCCAAACATGACTACTGGAGAAACCATAGCCTTGACTAGACAGACCTTTGTTGGCAAAGTAATGTCTCTGCTTTTTAATATGCCATCTAGGTTGGTTATAACTTTTCTTCCAAGGAGTAAGCGTCTTTTAATTTCATGGCTGCAGTCACCATCTGCAGTGATTTTGGAGCCCCCAAAAATAAAGTCTGTCACTGTTTCCACTGTTTCCCCATGTATTTCCCATGAGGTGATGGGACCAGATACTATGATCTCAGTTTTCTGAATGTTGAATTTTAAGCCAACTTTTTATTCTCCTCTTTCACTTTCATCAAGAGGCTTTTTAGTTCCTCTTCACTCTCTGCCATAAGGGTGGTGTTATCTGCATATCTGAGGTTATTGATATTTCTTCTGGCAATCTTGATTCCAGCTTGTGCTTCATCCAGCCCAGCATTTCTCATGATATACTCTGCATATAAGATAAATAAGCAGGGTGACAATATACAGTCTTGACATACTCCTTTCCCAATTTGGAACCAGTCTGTTGTTCCGTGTCCAGTTCTAACTGTTGCTTCTTGACCTGCATATAGATTTCTCAGGAGACAGGTAAGGTGGTCTGGTATTCCCATCTCTTGATGAATTTTCCAAAGTTTGTTGTGATCCACACAGTCAAAGTCTTTGGCACAGTCAATAAAGCAGAAGTCGATGTTTTTCTGGAACTCTCTTGCTTTTTCAATAATCCAATGCATATTGGCAATTTGATATCTGATTCCTCTGTCTTTTCTAAATCCAGCTTGAACATCTGGAAGTTCACAGTTCATGTACTGCTGAAGCCTCACTTGGAGAATTTTGAGCATTCCTTTGCTAGCGTGTGAGATGAGTGCAATTGTGCAGTAGTTTGAGCATTCTTTGGCATTGCCCTTCTTTGGGATTGGAATGAAAACTGACCTTTTCCAGTCCTGTGGCCATTGCTGAGTTTCCCAAATTTGCTGGCATATTGAGTGCAGCATCACTTTCACAGCATCATCTTTCAGGATTTGAAATAGCTCAACTGGAATTCCATCACCTCCACTAGCTTTGTTTGTAGTGATGCTTCCTAAGGCCTACTTGACTTTACATTCCAGGATGTCTGGCTCTAGGTGAGTGATCACACCATTGTGATTATCTGGGTCATGAAGATCTTTTTTATACAGTTTCTGTGTATTCTTGCCACCTCTTCTTAATATCTTCTGCTTCTGTTAGGTCCATATCATTTCTGTCCTTTATTGTACCCATCTTGGCATGAAATGTTCTCTTGGTATCTCTAATTTTCTTGAAGAGATCTCTAGTCTTTCCGATTCTATTGTTTTCCTCTGTTTCTTTGCACTGATCACTGAGGAAGGCTTTCTTATCTCTCCTGGCTATTCTTTGGAACTCTGCATTCAAATGGGAATATCTTTCCTTTTCTCCTTTGCTTTTTGCTTCTCTTCTTTTCACAGCTATTTGTAAGGCCTCCTCAGACAGCCATTTTGCCTTTTTGCATTTCTTTTTCTTGGGGATGGTCTTGGTCACTGCCTCCTGTACAATGTCAAGAACCTCTGTTCTTCAGGCACTCTGTCTATCAGATCCAATTGCTTGAATCTATTTGTCACTTATATTGTATAACTGTAAGGAATCTATCACTAACTCCCAATTAAGTAGAAAAGCTTCCCCGTTTCAAAAGTGCTTAAATGGTGAACGAATTAACTAATGCATTGTTAGAGACTAATCACTGCACAACATCTATGACAGCAAAGACAAAAACATTTTAAAGTCCCATGGCAGGCAGAGTAAGGAAACTACAGGACAGCTATGGCATGAAGTATTTACACAGTCATTAAAAGTCAGAAAGAGAAAATCAAGTGTCATGTATTAACACACATATATGGAATCTAGATGTCTCTAGAAAGCAGAGACATTACTTTGCCAACAAGGTCTGTCTAGTCAAACCTATGGCTTTTCCAGTGGTCATGTATGGATGTGAGAGTTGGACTACAAAGAAAGATGAGCACAGAAGAATTGATGTTTTTGAACTGTGGTGTTGGAGAAGACTCTTGAGAGTCCCTTGGACTGCAAGGAGATCCAACCAGTCCATCCTAAAGGAGATCAGTCCTGAATATTCATTGGAAGGACTGATGCTGAGGCTGCATTTGGCCAACTGATGGGAAGAACTGACTCATTTGAAAGACCCTGACACTGGGAAAGATTGAAGGCAGGAGAAGGGGATGACAGAGGATGAGATGGGTGGATGGCCTCTCTGACTTGACGGGCATGAGTTGGAGCAAGCTCCGGGAGCTGGTGAAGGACAGGGAGGCCTGCAGTCCACGAGGCTGCACAGTGTTGGACACGCCCGAGCGACTGAACTGAACTGAGAAAGACGGTCCTGATGAACCCATCCATAGAGCAGCAGCGGAGACGCAGACACAGAGAACAGACCGTGGACACAGTGGGGGGAGGAGAGGCTTGGCCGGCCTGAGAGAGCGGCACTGAAAGGCGTGCATCAGCATATGCAAGACGCAAGGTGGTGGGAACGTTCCGTGTGACCCAGGGAACTCAGAATGGTGCTCGGTGACAGCCTGGAGGCTGGCTGGGGAGGGAGGTGGGAGGCAGGCTCGTGAGGGAGGGGACACACGGACACCTATGGCTGACTCACGCTGATGTACAGCAGAAACCAACACGGCGCTGTAAAGCAATTATCCTCAATTAAAATATAATAAATAAAAAACACAGAAATGTCATAGTGAGAAAATATTTGATAACATGGGAGAATGCTCATGACTCACAATGAAAAATGAATGTAGGCTGTGAAACCGCCCATATGGTAAATTGTAAATCTGGTAAAAGTGTGTGTGTGTGCACGTGGACAAAGCTGAAGGAAACACAAAGAAGTGTAAACACTCATTTCTGAGTCGCAAGATTGCGGGTGGTTGTATTCTCTGTATTTTCTTGCATTTTCCACATTTTCCACAAAAAGAAATGCTCTTTTAAGTTAAGAACGTTTGTGTGTGTATGTGTGGATTGGATCTATAAAAGTTAGTAACCTTCATAGTAAATAATTGCTTTTGCTTCTACATCACATAGGATTATCATTAACCTTTTGGGGAAAGAGTATTGCTTTCCAAAATGGAAAACTTTGGTTTCAGATCTTGGCATCAGGTATAAAACTATCATGTCTGTGTTAGACCATTTCACACAGTCCTGAAATTTATGTCTCCTTTGGCTGTTTCTAACTGGACCTAGGGGAAAAGGTGTTTTCACTTCTCCAAATCCAACCTGTCAACTTTATTAAACATGTGCCAATCCTATTAGAGCTGACTTAATGGAAAAGACTCTGACGCTGGGAAAGATTGAAAGGCAAAAGGAGAAGAAGGCAGCAGAGGATGAGATGGTTGGATGGCATCACTGATTCAATGGACATGAACTTGGGCAAACTCCAGGAGATGGTGAGGGACAGGGAGGCCCAGTGTGTGTTGCAAGCCAGGGGGTCGCAAAGAGTCAGACACAACTTAACGACTGAACACCACCAGCAAAAATCCTATTACATGCTCCAGATCCTCCAACGGCCGGGCAGGTCCTCAGAGCCCCTGTCCCTGACAAAACGACCACCTGCAGCACTGGCTTCAGCTGCAGAAACACAGGCTCAGCTGGCAGGAAGGTTCCTGGTAAGGAAACCTCTCTAGTGTTTGCCAGAAACCAAAGCATGATCCCCGAAGTCAGCTTCGGTCTATCTTGACAGCAGCTCCCTTTCTCATCCTTCCCTGGAGCTCTGCAGGTGTTGGGGAGTGGGTGTACAAATAGGGTCTCCTCCCACCATCAATTCTTTCCAAGAGGGCTGGGTTGGGATGGGCGTAGGTTTTTTCAGAAGGAATTTTGGATTTCACAGCAAATGGCACAGCAGAAAGCTAATTCACCAAAACAAAACAAAACATTGTAAACTAGCTGGAAAGAAGGCAGTTGCATGCGGGCAGGAGAGTAGAGGGGGGTTGCGGTGGGGAAGTCAGCAGCAGCAGGAGAAAACCAACGTTACAGAGGCTGTAACTGGAGGAAGAGGCTGGATTTTGGGTGTAAACATTAAATATGTGAACAGGGACATATATTACAAGATAAAGAAAATATTGGATTTCCCAGTGGCCCAGTGGTAAAGAACCCGCCTGCCAATGCAGGAGACATAAGAGATGCGGGTTTGATCCCTGGGTTGGGAAGAACCCCTGGAGAGGCCTGGCAACCCACTCCAGTATTCTTGCCTGGAGAATCCCACGGACAGAGGAGCCTGGTGGGCTGCAGTTCATAGAGTTGCAAAGAGTCTGACATAAATGAAGCAACTTAGTATGCACACACGTACAGAGCAACGGTGACCTCAGGCAGCTACAGACGTGGTCCCATCTCTCCCTGAAGGAAGACAAAGTGGCTACTGATTTTCCAGTTGAGCTTTTGAGGGGGTTCAAAGCCCTCTATATACTTACACATGGTGCCCTATGCCCACCAGAGTCTCCTCCCCATGGACTCAATCCTTCCAATAGAGGTCTTATCTCCAGAGAGTTTATGAAAACATGCCAACTAGCTACCTCAAGCCCGTTCATTATTTGCACTGTGATATCAATCTGAAGGCAGGAGGAGAAGGGGACAACAGATGACGAGATGGTTGGATGGCATCACTGACTCAACAGACATGAGTTTAAGGAAGTTCCAGGAGAAGGTGAAGGACAGGGACGCCTGGTGTGCTGCAGTTCATGGGGTCGCAAAGGGTCAGACACGACTGAGTGAACAACGACAATCGACCTGAAGGTGGAGAGGGAGTCTTGATGGAGTGAGACAGAGTAAGCGAGTTTCGGTAAGAGCAGGGTATGATGACAGCATCAGCTCCAAGCGGGGCAGGAATCAGGTCTATAGGACTCACCGATGGATCTCCAGAACCCAGCATCGCACCTGGCACGTGGAAGCCTGGGGCGACAATAACAGCCACTACTTCCTGGCCACATTAGCACTGCTAAGCAATGCTCACAGGAGTCCTGCCAGGTAGCTGAGATCATCACCTTCATCTTCCATGTGAATTAAATGGTGGTGCAAGGCGCCATGCATGGCTCAGGGTCTACCAGACAGTAAATGACGGAACCAGGACTAAAGCCAGGCTGCTTGGCGCCCAGCTCTGTTCCTAACCTCCACACTCCCTTGCCTCCTTCAACGAATACTTGATTTACTGAGTCAAAAAGGGGTGGAAGGTGAAATCAGAGAAAGACAAACATAGTATGATCACTCATATGGGGAATCTAATTTAAAAAAACAAAATGACACAAATGAACTTGTTTACAAAACAGAAATAGACTTACAGTATGGAAAACAAACTTACAGGTTAGCAAAGGGAAAACATGGGTATAAATCAGGAGCTTGGGATGAACAGACATTGCCTCATGCTCGGTCGTGTTTGACTCTTTTGCAACCCCAGGGACTGCAGCCCTCCAGGCTCCTCTGTCCATGGGATTCTAAAGGCAGAAATACCGGAGTGGGTAGCTATTTCCTCCTCCAGGGGATCTTCCCAACCCAGGGATAGAACCTGGGTCTCCGGCATCTCCTGCCCTGGCAGGCAGGTTCTTTTACCACTGACGCCACTGGGGAGCCCTGAATGTACACACCACCATCTATAAGATGGACAGCCAACAAGGGTCTTCTGTATAGTACAGGGAACTCTACTCAATGCTTTCCGATGACCTATATGAGAAGAGTCTAAAAGAGAATGAAGACATGTATACGGATAACTGAATCACTTCGTTGCACTCCTGAAACTAACACAGTGTTGTAAACCAACTATACTAATTTTTTTTTTTTAAGGGATGGAAGCCTGTGTCGGATCACAAACTGAGGGACTCTGTGCAGCTCAGACAGCAGGAGGGTGAGAAGAGGGACAGCCAGGGGCTGGAAGGACCGTGATGCCTGCCTGCGGTCTCACCGCTGGGGTCTGCCAGCACATGCTTCCTGGGCTGGTGCCCCAGCTCCCTCCCACGGAGCCTGCGGAATGGGGTGGAGGCAGGGCTGAGGGGTTCCCTACTGTCTTGTCTGCTCCTCAGCAGGTTCGAGAGCAGGGCGCCCCCCCCCCTGCACCCCGAGAGCGGGCAGGAAGTTGTTACGGGAGGAAAGGGCAGAGCCTGAGTTGTCTCTGCTCTTTGAGACTAGGGTCCCAGTTTCCTGTGGGTTTTTCCTCTTTTGCCTTGGTTAACACATCAGTATGCATGCTTTCTCTCTCATGCTTATGCACCTGAAAGGTGAGAGCACATCCTAAAACCGGGCCCAGGACTCGGCACTAGCAGAACTCCCGCCATATAGCCCACATCATTAGAACACCTGGTGAACAGCGGCTTTCTGCTGCGACATGCTAAACCTGAAGAACGGCCTTGGCACAGCAGCTCTTTCATGCATGCCTCACATCTTTACTTGGACACGTTGAGGATTTACTTTCCTGCAGACGCAATGTGAAAAGCTGAAAAATCTTTTCTCTTTTGTGTTTTTATTTTCTTGGATGAGAAAGGTGTTCCTCTTGATGGTGGTAACCTTCCACACCACAAATTCAAACTCTTTGCAGATTGCCAATGATTTCTCTGTCTCCAGTGTGTGAGCCTGAAGTAGGCAAACAGAGGTTGGGAGCAGCAGCTTGCCTGGAGCAGACACAAAGAGGGAAGAGGAAAAAATTCACGGGAAGGGACTCCCTGGCTGTCCAGTGGTTAAGACCCCGTGCTTCCAAAGTAGGGGGCGCAGGTTCGATCCCTGGTCAGGAAACCGAGATCCTACAAGCTGTGTGGTGTGGCCAAGCAAGAACGAAACAAAATTCATGGAACACCTTGAGAATAAATTGTTCTGTACACAATGCTGGCTTAAGTAGCCACTTTATTCAATCCCTCCTACTCTCATAGCCTTTCTCTCTCTCTTCCCTTCCACCAAACGTATGTATGTAAGGATCATAGCTGGCAATGGGATACCTCTGGGAGGCATTTGGGAGGAAGGTTGTTAAAAAAGATGCAAGATGAGGACAGATATTCAATTCTTTTAATTCAATACATTAATAGCAATAATTTAATTTGAGATTCAATTTTTAAAGTGAGATTTTAATATCTGTTACATATAACAAGCTGGGACCAGGTTAGTTATTCAGCAATCCTAGGAATTAAGAGAGAGCTGAGAGGAAAAAAAAAAAAATCATAGCTTGAGCTTTTAGGAAAGAAAATTGGTTCTGGAATAACTGAAATCTCTAAAGGATCTGTGCTAAAGGCTAGTTTTAAACTTGGATGTACTTATACAAATCCAGTTCCAAATACAGAGAAAAACCTATTTCAACTCCCAAACGCAGTCCTCTTAGAGAAAAGGCCTTTGCAATCGATCTATTTCTGGTGCTAATGCTTGTAGATTAGTCGTCAGAATCTTTTTCTCACGGGCACGAGCTTACAGAAGGTCTTGTGCATGGGGACAAGGGTGGGCTTTGCAAGGGTACCTCTGTTTGGGGACTTCAAGAATACTGAATGAGCCCTCTGGGTCTTCCCAGTGCACCAGGCCCGAGCACTTGTCTCATGTACCCAACCTGGGCAGGTTATCTGTTTCACCCTAGATAATATACATGTTTCAGTGCTGTTCTTTTGAAACATCCCACCCTCGCCTTCTCCCAGAGTCCACAAGTCTGTTCTATACATCTGAGTCTCTTTTTCTGTTTTGCATATAGGGTTATCGTTATCATCTTTCTAAAGTCCATATATATGTGTTAGTATACTGTAATGGTCTTTATCTTTCTGGAGAGGGAGGTGGGAGGGGGGACTGGGATGGGGAATACATGTAAATCCATGGCTAATTCATTTCAATGTATAACAAAAACTACTGTAATGATGTAAAGTAATTAGCCTCCAACTAATAAAAAAAAAAAAAAAAGGAAAAAAAAAATTAAAAAAAAAAAAAAAAAAAGAATACTGAATGAGGTGTCAGTCAGATACTGTCATTGCTCCAAAAGATGTGAAAACAACAGAAAAGTATAAGTGACTGACTGACTACATGCAGCTAGTGTCCCATAAGCTCAGTTCTTGAGATTAAATTGGCCAATGAGTTATTAAATTGCTAAGACTCAGCGTATCTTTGAGTGGATCCCTTTAGGACAACTGATGGATGCGATCCGTGTGCCTGTGCCGCACTAACATTCTTTCTATATTAAAAAAAAAAAATTTATTTATTTTCGGCTGTGCTGGGTCTTTGTTGCTGTCAGGCTTTTATCTAGTTGCGGGGAGTGGGGGCTGCTCTTAGTTGGGGCGTGCGGGCTTCTCTTGTTGGGGAGCACGGGCTCCAGGCTGCCAGGGCCTCAGCCGTTGCAGCTCCCAGGCCCTAGAGCACAGGCTCAATAGTTGTGGTGCTTAACTGCCCTGCAGTATGTGGGATCTTCCTGGACAGGGGACCGAACCCGTGTCTCTCACGTTGGCAGGTGGATTCTTTCCCACTGAGACACCAGGGAAGCTCCCGTCCTAACATTCTGAACACCCAGCAGTTCTGTGAGCTCCGAATCTCCCTGCCAGACTTTGCGACACAGCTGTTAATGGACAGAATCCCCCAGAAACAAAAAGGAGCAATGCGGACCAAGATTTATGGGCGTGTAAATCATGGCATTTTTTATAATGTTAAAAAAAAATGAGAAGTTAAAAGCCTAACACATTAGGCGTGCAGTTCAATTAGTTCATGTCTCCGTTCTACAGCCATTAAGAACTATGCTTTTGAGGAACATTTGTTGACATGAAAAATATTCCTGGTATAATGAGAAATAAGAGAGGTGTAAAACAGAAGACACTATGAAATCATATTTATTTCTTCTTTTATTTTTTTAATGGTTTTTCCCCTCTGGTCATATACATGCATGTGACTGAGAAGAACTAAAATGAACTACTGATAGTGACTATTTCTGAGTAATGAGATTTTTCTCTACCTCTGCATGTTGTTTACTCACTCTCTCGTGTCCAACTCTTTTTTGACCCCACAGACTGCAGCCCACCAGGCTCCTCTGTCCATGGGATTTCCCAGACAAGAATACAGGAGTGGGTTGCCATTTCCTTCTCCAGGGGATCTTCCCAACCCAGAGACTGAACTCCTGTTTCCTGCTTGGCAGGCGGATTCTTTACCACTGAGCCACCAGGGAAGCCTCACTACCTACCTTTGTATACTTTTTGATAATTTTCCAGTTTCATACAAAGCTTTTCTAATAAAATATATTGTTTTAAGGAAGCAACTGTTAATTCTCACAAGAATACCCCGCAAAGCCAGTGCCAATCCACTGTATATTATTAATAAATGATAAATGTACAACGCTTTTGTCCTTGCATGTGAATAATCATGGTTGAAAAAAAAAAAACAAAAAACCTATATGCCTTAGTCAATAACCTCTGAGCCAGAAGCTTTAAACCTCATGAACTGCATTAAAATTCACCCTGTCAAAGCACTGTCTACTGTATTAAAATACTGCTGGATACTGATGCATGAAAAGGGAATTGATACCTGTTGAGAAGGTATTCTGGGCCAGGTGTTTATATATAGGGTTTTGCATAGGTAGCTTCTAGATGAGGAAGGTCAAGTTCTAAGAGGTCAAATCACTGGTTCTGGTCACATGGCTAGTCAGTGATCAAAGTGGATGCAAACCTTCTCAGTCTGACCACAGGGTGAAAACTTCAGATGACACACAGATATTAAAAAAAAAAAAAAACCTTAAATTATTTTGCTAGTGCTCTGAATGTGTGGCCCAAATAACTACTTTTTGTTTCTCATCTTGCACTGCAGCCTAAGAGAGGTGCTGGGGAAGCTACCTAAAGGAGACAACAGGACAGAAAAAAGAAAGGCAAGGGAATAATCCACCTCCAGGGAACACCTGAATGAACAGGTGATTTTTAGGGTTACAGAAACTAGCCAAGCCCTCTGCCCAGTAAGAGAAGACAAGCTATTGCTACCAGGCTCCATCAGACTGCAAATCTCTCTCCACTGCCTCCCCCAGCAAGGTCCTGCTCCTCCTTGCTCGACCTGCTGGAATAACATCTCTCAATGGTGGTTTACGGTGGCTGATTACAAAGCACATGTCATGGATTCTAGAGAGGTTTAAAAAATTTTTTTTTCATAATTAAAAAATTTTTGGCTATCCTCATGGTATGTGGGATCTTAATTCCCTGACCAGGGAACAACCATGTGCCCCTGTATCAGAAGCACAGAGTCTTAACCACTGGACTGCCAGGGAAGTACCTAGAGAGGTATTTTTAAACATTAAAACTTTCCTTTAGAGAGAACATCAGACCTCAACGATGATGTCTTTTCACTTTTTCCATTCAATAATAAATGTCTTTAGACATTTCGTAAGAAAGAGCTTACAGACTAGACATTGTGTCAGGCCTATCTTTCCATGCGTCATCCAATTTAATCCCATCAGCAGATGAGTTCCTAATCTCAACAACATCCCACGCAGCTAGAACCTCACAATTTCCTAGTGGTTCCATATCAAGTACCCAATTTGCTTCCTGGAGTAAACCTTAAGGAAGGAGAGGGAGGTACTATCACCCCATTTTACAGATCAGGAGATTGAGGCACACTGCCACTTTGCCTGGCTTATTGGATTAGACAGCAGCTTCCTTGAAAGGCACAGAGGGGCTGACTCTGGGCGGCGAAGCACACAAAAATTCTGAAACACAGCAGTAATGTGTCCCTGGAAGCCAGGATCCTGAAAAAGGGTTTTTGGGTAGGGATGGAGTAACGGAACACTGGAGGGTGAAAACAAACACCGCTCAGGCCTCATTGTTGCCTATGGAACGCTCTGGGTGAATGGCTTCCTTCCCTAACTTTCCAGGAAGTCGTTCTTGATTATCCATCATGGAGAAGCCGTAACAACCACATCTTGGGTTTCCATGTGCCTTAGCTTATTACATCACTGTAAGCTTTTGAGATAGGCTTTGCAGATAATTTCACAAATGAGGAAAATGAAGCTCAGAGGGGTTTAGTAATTGGTTAAGCTGACATAGCGATTAGGCAGCAAAGTCCGGATTTCAAACCACATCACATCACATCCACCTCACCTTCCCATACGTGTATCTCATCTTGTGTGCTGCCTGCCCAAGTGTTCCTTATTTTATCAATCTTTTGTCGTAGTTTTTTGAGGGAAGACGACAAGTCTTATATTTCTCTGTAACCACCCCTCCAGAACTGAGCAGAGGCCCATGTACACAGTAGGTTCTCAATAAGCATCATGTGTCAAATATCTGTTTGGGAGTAACAAGCTATCAAGAGGGATTCTTTGGTACTCCGAATGTCAGGCTCTCTGCTGTATATAATTAAAACAACAGTGAATGCGAGATGTGTAATTTCTCCCAGCTCTAGCTTAATCAGGCATTCATTATCATGTCTGACTCTGCATTATGTGAAAAGAACTGCTCAGTAAGCATTTTCTGTGATGAGGCCAGTCAGATAAAGACAGACACCAAAGAGATCTTAGAAAAGGCAAAAACAAAATCATCAAACATGTGAGAGACAATGATCTACACGGCGGACTGTTTCATCTAGGACTAAAGAACTTACAAGGTAAAGAGAGAATTTGACTAATAAGAAGAAGCTGGGTGCCAAGTGGGACTGGGTACCATTAGACTCTCTCAAGAGTAAGGACGCACCACGCTACTGATCTGGGTCAGAGACTGAGGCAGGTACACATTCACGGGGTTTTCTGGGAGAAGGAGTTTGCTTTGAAACCTCTTCAGCACAGCAATCATTTCACCGTGATGGCTATCACAATCATTTCACTACCATCTTCACTGCCAGGCAAACCTACCAAATACACATGCAGTATACAACTTATTATCCTGCTGGGTCTCATTCCATTTGCCATCCCAGCACCACATTAGTTTACAGCTTTGAAAACATAAAGGGCTCGAATGAATTCATTGAGATTGGAACTTTTATGACAGAGATTAGCTCAAATACGTCTATGTTGGCATTTGGTAACCTAAGCTAATAGTACCAACCCTATTTTATTGCCAAACCACACATTAGTCATCTTGCTACTGAGAGGCAGGGTTTCTGACTTCCTTTGTGTTAAAAAGTGCTACCTTCTCATGGGCATTTAATCAACACCAAGCAAGAAGAGCAAATATCAGGTTCGGGGTACCTACATTTGTGTCCTCATGGCTGTGGCCATTGGTCTCGACCAACTCCTTGGTACCCTTCAACTGCAGGTTTGAAGACAAAAAACAAAACAAAGACCCAAATGAATAAGCAGGCATATCTATTAAGTGCATATCATCCTGTTAACCCTGATTGATCTGAGGCTACACTCGAGAAAACTTCCAACAAGAAAAAAACCAGATGGAGCACATAATTCTAACGAGTCTTACTGAAACCAGTTTGAGGCCAATATTTTATGAAACTTGATGGTGGCAAAAAAATAAATGGGCCTTGGCCATTATTTTTAAATAATAAGATTAGAAAGCAGTTTCATAGGCATAAAATGTATAAAATTGGTTCTTAAGAATAATAAATGATTTCATTTCCTCGTTGTATTGCTATTAATTTAAACCCTGCAGTGTTTGCAAGTTGCCGCCAGCTAAATGATGTTGTACTAATGATTATTCGGGAGTGATGTATTTTCATTTGCTTTAATGCGCTGCAGCGCTACTGTACGCGTCCTCCTAGGGAAACTATTCGAACGACTGACGTGGTTTCTGGAGGCTTCCTACAGGAAGATGCTCTGCTGCTTTTTGGAAAGGAAGAAATGGGACCTCATCTCCTTGGTCACCGAGGCATTAGAAGAAAAGCTGTTTCTCAGCTGAGATTTTTAACAGTGAACATCTGAAAATGCCCTTCTCTCCGTTCTCTCTCAGAAGGCTTAGGAGTAATCAGTTATCGGGAGATTTCCCGGAAACCTTTAATTGGCATTTTTATTCTAGCCTGACTTGAAGCAAACACATGGAGACAGAGAACAAGGGCAAAGGTGAGCAGACTTGCAGCTGTTTGCTGGTATTTCTTCCTGGCTCATTGTGGTTAGGAAGCAGCATCTTCAGCACTCTCTTTTTTTAATGCCTAAAATAAAGCACTCACGGTGCGATATAAATGCTTAAAGTTTGAAAAGAAAATAAATGCACTACCAATATGTTTGACTCAGGTTGGTTCTCTGGGGCTCTGTGTACGTGTCAGCATGAAAGCTTCTTTGGTTTTTGCAAGATGATCTCAAACTCTCAGCAAGAAAGCCACACGCTCTCCAAGTCAAGAGCAGGGCTCTGCCAAAGCCGTGGCACCGTGAAGGGGCTGAGCATGGGGCAGCTGACTGCGGACCCGTGGAGCCGGTGAAGGCTCACTTTCACATCATCGTGCTTGAGAAAGAGACAATGTGTTCAGGGGACCTCCGGGCAGCGCCACAGATGTTCCCGCACCCAACAAGAAGGAGGGCACGCGGGCAGCATGTAAGAAAAGTGAGAAGCCAAGTGCATCTCGGCAACAGGAAGACCAGCTGTGTCAGAGGGCGCAGAGGCCTTCAAATCCCCGCTGGGCTTTCCCATCTGGGAGTTTTCTTTCCATGGTGACCCTCACCGTCTCCCTCGCTGCTCATCCCGCCTTGCAACTAGCGCTCCTGGGAGTTAAGAGCGGGGCTGGCTCAGAAGCAGGTTTTGCTGTTTTTCCAGTGGAAGGAACGGACTCTTATTTAAAGCTTGTCCCACCTTCACACGTTGCCCAGCACAAACACACCCATCGCTCTCCTTCTTCTGCCTAAATGAATTCCATTGTCCTGCTTCGTGTTACCCTTTCACTCTGCCGTGTGTGTGTGTGTGTGTGTGTGTGTGTGTGTGTGTGTGTGTGTGTGTGTGTGTGTGTGTGTGTGTGTGTGAGAATACTGGAGAGGGTTGCCATGCCCTTCTGCAGAGGATCTTCCCAACCCAGGGACTGAACCCAGGTTTCCCGCATTGCAGACGGATTCTTTATCACCTGAGCCACCAAGCAAGCCCATGCAGAGGTAGGTGAGTTTCTAATTGTACGTGCGTGTGTGGGCGTGTGGGTGGTGGCTATACGGGGACAGAAGGAATACGTCCACTGCCTGCCCTCGTCTATAAGATGACAGATAGGGGCACCAGCCGAGGGGCTCTTGGGAAAAACAGCCTGGTGGAGACAAGAGTGGCCGACAGCATTAGGCTTCCACGGGCCTTCTTAGACTTGTGTGTTCTCGGGGCTTTTGCTCAAAAAAGAGCCATCCCATTAGCACAGCAGATTTTAAAATGCTTCCTCTCCAGTCATACTTCCTAGGTCTTTAGTGATTTTGGTTGTTCTGAATCTCTTTTACGTTACCCATGTATCTTTTTTTTTTTTTTTTAAGGAATGGATAATGAAGTGTGAGGCTTCACCAAAGTTTATGTGTGTGCATTGGTCTTTAAAAATGCATGTCATGACAAGGATATAGCAATGCGATCTGCAAAACTTAGCGTCTATTTTTATGACTGGGGTTTGGACTTCAAATCAACATAAAGGACTGGAGTCCTTCAAAGGAAGAGGAATTCACCCCTCCTCATCCCAGTAAATCAAAGAGACGGACAGAGAAAACACAAAGCAACAAAGCTCTGGGACATGTATGTTTGATCAGGTGCAAATCTGGACCAAATCTGCTCCAGTTTGTTGGAAGCCTTTTCATAATGTAAAGCAAGAAAGAACAGAACAGAGGAAAGACTGCAGGTCTCTTAGACAGTAAGTCACTGTGAATGTAGCCATCAGTATTTCCCAGTTCAGTCTAACTTCTCCAAAATCATACACAGTCAGACTCGGTCTATGTTATGGAATCTGTCTTAATCATATAAAGGTAATGATTAGTTTAAGAAAGTATTTTCCTCCAAAGCTATAAAAGCTTATAAACTATCCGACACCTTCAAGGTTCTCTCACAATTCACTTACACTTTTAGAGGAAAGTGACTGAAAATACATTTTCTTGATTTCAAACCATTAAAAAGGTAAAAATCATTTGTACAGTGACTGAGTCACAGTGGACTAGGGTCATACTTCTCCAACTTCATAGTTCTTGTTTTTTTTAAAATCACTTTTGAAGTGATTTATGTTGTACAAAGGACCTCCTCATATACCATGGTAAGTGAAAATTTTAAAGCAACCTAAATGTGACTACCCCCAAAGGATTCGGGCTACTATATGTGATTTTCTCCCCCTTCCATTTGCCATTCATTACTTCATGGGCAGCCTGTGAAGGCCAGAAATAGGAAAGTATTTCAGGAACTTGCCTGGCTTCTCCTGTGTAGATATCAGGGCTTAGATTTCACTTAGCTGCCAAGCAATCCATCTTACCCTGCTGTAAGACAATACTTTCAAATCCACTTATCAATGTCAGGCCACACTTTAGTATCACAGAAAGCCAGGATGAAATGATCAGATTTACAAACTTCGTATAAAAGGTCTGCTGCTCGCCCTGGCTAGATAAGTGCCCTGATGCACAGGGGAGAGTTTCGTGTTTTCTTTTTTAATGTCGCTATGAATCAGTCCTTCTTATTCCAATGTCTGCAGGAGGACCATGGGCTATGATAAACTCATTTTCCTCATGATTAGACTTAAGACGAAACTAGCTGCTTGCTTTGAAATTTATCTGCATCGCCAATGTTTTAAAACTTAATCAAAATTCATTTGTCTGCTGGAAGAAAGTTTCACGGATCGCTGGAAGGCTTGGGTGGCCTAAGAGGTACCAAAGTGAGAACAGAGATGCTGGAGATGAGATTAAAAATCCCACGCAGCAAAGCTGCTGGGAGATTGGGATGGTCCAGGCTAATCCTACTGCAGATTAACTTCAGCCAGTGTTTGCGCATGCGTCAAACATGGGGAAGCGCGTGTCTGCATTTGAACTGATTCACGGGTCGGAGCCGTGGCTTTCACTTACTTGTTCCTGGAGAACTTTGAGTAATGCTTGTGTGTGTGACTGCTCTTCTTTTGCTTGCTCCAGTTCTGACTTTTTGTTGTTCAACTCCTCCTGGATGGTCAGCAATTGCTGTGAAATTAAAGGACGTTTATGATAAGATAGCAGGCCAACTGGAATATTGTAAGATAATCAGAACATCCATTCCAAAACACAAGAAAAATTTTTGTACATGCCTTAAAGTGTAATCTGGACTTCAGCTGACTTTTTAAAATGTGCATTTCACCCCCTAGATAGGGTAATGAGCGTGCAGTTAATGCCACAGTCTCAGGGTATTGGTGACACTGATGTACAATGCTTGTGTCAGTGTTTATGAAGGCACCTTTGTTTTCCTTTGAACAGATGCACATTTATAAAAATAATGCATGTTAGGCAGGAAGTTCGGCATGAGCAACCAGGGATGCCCTAGCCAGAAAGGATGCAAGCTGATATCTAAACCCCTCCCAGAGCACCCAGGAGAACTCACAGACATACTATAAAGTAACCACAGAGACTTTTCCACCTCCTGAACATGTGCCCTAGGCACACAGGGGATACAAACTAACCACAGGGACCTCCTCTAGTAACCTTAGGCAGCTAGGAGCCCATTAAGGGTTCATGAATAGTCTACACATATATGCTTCTGATTATAACAGACTCAATTATAAGAAGACATACACAACAGAACCTGCTGTTTTAGAACTTGCAATTGTCAATCAGCCTTGAGCCTATGCCTATTTGCATTCCCTTTCTTTGACTGGTGGTGGGTACAAGCCCTATTTTGCACAGGACACAACCAAGAGGAGGCGACAGGAAGTATAAAAATGGGGAAGACAGGAGGTATTGTGAGAGGAAGATGACTCCTTTGCAGTCGGCCTGCTCCCGTGTTTTGGGACTATCTGTCTAATAAAAGATCTGTTTCCTTGAGCTGTGACTTGTCTGTTCTTTTAAACCCTTTAGTCCATCGTTCCAAATGTTTGTTGTGACAAGACAAGAACCAAGGAAGAGAAATAAACCAAACTGACATGCAGAAGCATGGTAAGAAACGAAAACATTGATGGCTGAAGAGATTATATTTAAAAAAAAAACACTTAAAATAATTAATCCACATCCAAGGTTACATCAGTTTACATCAGACCCCACAGCTAGCTTTAGAGTAGCTCTGTAAAGCCGCTTTGCCAGGTGGCTGGGACCACAAAGAAGACTTTTACTTTCTCTGTTATGACGGTGATGTTTTATTAGATCAGCAGGACTCAGGTCCAAACTGCAATCAATATATCAGCCGAGAAAACTGCTGATATAAGCTGTCAAAACACTCAGCTATGGCCTGCACTGCTATTTGGAAGCAGGAAGCTGAAGGCATTGCTGGAAGCTTGAGCGGTCCTTGCCCCCATCAACTGTAACTCACGCAGAGGCTCACCTGGCCTGCCAGGAGGATGGGGCTGCCCAGTGCTAATTCTCTGTAACATGGTTCTCTGTTAATATATACACAGGCTGGAGAACACATTCAAGAGCTTCCAAACAGGCCCTGGAAACAGTGTGTCTATTCAGAGCTTCTTGACAACAGAGGGCTAGTTTGCAGAGACAAATGTGTGTTTCTTCTGCTCCTGCACAAAACAAGTGGTGCCCTAATGATATGGAAATGTCAGTGCATAGTCACCTCCACGCCAAGGCTGCTGCTTCTGGGGCTTGACAAGCTGGCTGCAAAGCTGCCTGGCCAGGCCTGAGCTACCAAGGCTGGAATAAACACTGGCACTGGATTCCTGGTGCTTAAACCTACCAACTGGAAGGATTAAATCAAATCTTCAAACCTGCTAGTTTAGGGGGTATGCTGAAGACAGGAAGAGCTCAGAAAAACACACTGTGTCTTAACCCCTGGGCGTGCTCATCCTGGTCCCTCATCTGGTGCAGGATATAGATTTAAACATAAACAGTGATTTCCCTGCAGTTTTGAAAACACTCAGTGCTTCTTATTTCACCACCTGCCCCTATCACACATTGCCCATATGAGGCAATACACACAGCCCACACGGGCTCCCTTTAGACGTTATGTGGTTTAATTGTGCACCAATTGATTACAATGCAGAAACCAGGGGGCCATATTGTACTTTGGCACCATGACAAGTAACGAAAATGACCCTTTCCAAACGGTGGGGAATGACCCTGCTTCCTTATTCTCATTCATGACCAGCCCCAGAATGGTTCTGAAGGGATCTGGTGCTCTGACTTCCATGATGCCGAGTGGATTTTTTGTGTCATTAGACAATTTCGAATCCAATCTTGAAACCTCCTTTAAAAATGAGCGGAATAGAGCACAGGGAATTAGCTTCAACAGCTCCTGTTCACTCACTGCTGTAAGCAAAGTAGCAAAATTTAGAAACAATGGATGTCTGGCTGAAGGGGGCTGGCCATGCTAAGGATGGTGCCCCTGGACAATGGAAAACCAGACAGCCATTAAAAATGAAGTTACACACGTGTCTCTGGACACAGAAGAAATTCATAATATACTGTTTCCTGCATGAAAAGTTGAGTCATGAAAGGGTTTCACTGATTTTTGCAAAACAAAAAAGGATCTGGATACTGTCTGCGGGTGAGCAGTTTGTGGATCTTTCTGTTAGCCTGGCTTATGATTTTTCTGGTAAGTCTGTAAGGAGCAGACACTGCTTTAGTAACAAGAAAAAAAAAAAAGCAAACGAACTTAATTAAAGTTGGGGAAACGACAAAGAGGAAAACTGCTTGGACACAACTCTCAGTTGTCATTACCAACAATGTGACTAAGTCAGAGGGGAAGTGAGAACTCTACTGGAGTCTGCCCTTTCACCCACACGTTACAACACTGCTTCATTCAAAACATGACACACACACACTCCCTTCCCTGGACCTCACTTCCCAGGTTAACATCTATTTGATCTCATTCTTCCTTGGAATCACACTTTTTAATTTAAATTGTAATTCCAATTTAATTTTTTAAATTTAAAAAGTGTAATTCCAAGGAATCATCTGCATTTCCTTCTCTTCTCATATGCAGGCAACCATTCTCGATGGTTTCTTTTTTATTTGAATGTGTTTTCCCAAAATATATACGTTGTCTTGTGAGTATGCAATTGCATGTAAGTGGCTGTGCCATATTTCTTGTTTACTATGTTTTTTACTAAGCACTATTCTTTTAAGATAACCATGTTGATATGTATATATCTCTAACTACTGCTTCTGGTGGCTGCATAACAGTTTATGGGGTATGTCCACCCAGTATACCTTTTCCACTCTCCCAGTGAAGCCCACTCAGATTCCCTCCTTTTCTTGCCCCCTGTCAGAGCTGCAGTGGGAGATGCTGGTGCTTGTCCCTGTGGACCGGAGGGAGACTTTCCCTGGTGTGTAATCCAGCAGTGGATCTGCTGGCTCATAAGATGTGCTTGAGGAGTTCACTGCCAAAGCTGCTTCACAGAATGTACCAGTCTGCCCACTCACCAGTGCTGGATGAGTTACTATGCCCGCACTTTACATTACCTAGCTTTCTAACATCTGTCAGTCTAATAATATCAAGATTCTTTATCTTTTAAAATCATCTCATACTTTCTCTGATCCTGTGATTTTAGGCTTTATTTCCACATGTACAAGCTGGGTTTAGAAAAGGCAGAGAAACCAGAGATCAAATTGCCAACATCCACTGGATCATAGAAAAAGCAAGAGAATACATCTACTTTTGCTTCATTGACTGCAAAAGTCTTTCTGTGGATCACAACTGTGGAAAATTTTTAAAGGGATGGAAGTACCAGACCACCTTACCTGTCTCCTCAGAAACCTGTATGAGGGTCAAGAAGCAAGAGTTAGAACCGGACATCAAACAATGGACTGCTTCAAAACTGGGAAAGGAGTACAACAAGGTTGTATATTGTCACCCTGTTTATTTAACTTACATGTGGAGTATATCATGCAAAATGCTGCACTGGATGAACTCAAGCTGGAATCAGGACTCCTCGGAGAAATATCAACAACCTCAGATATGCAGATGATACCATTCTAGTGGCAGAAAGTGAAGAGGAACTAAAGAGCCTCTTGATGAAGGTGAAAGAGGACAGTGAAAAAGCTGGCTTAAAACTCAACATGCAAAAAACTAAGGTCATGACATCTGGTCCCATCACTTCATGGCAAACAGAAGGGGGAAAAAGTAAAAACAGTGACAGATTTTATTTCCTTGGACTCCAAAATCACTGCGGATGGTGACTGTAGCCATGAAATTAAAAGATGCTTGCCCCTTGGAAAGAAAGCTATGGCAAACCTAGACAGCATGTTAAAAAGCAGAGACATCACTTTGCAGACAAAGATCCATATAGCCAAAGCTATGGTTTTTCCAGTAGTCATGTATGGATATGACAATTGGACCATAAAGAAGGCTAAAGAATTGATGGACCATAAAGATGGATATGATAGTTGATGGATATAAAGCTCTAAAGAATTGATGCTTTTGAATTGTGGTGCTGGAGAAGACTCTTGAAAGTCCCTTGGACTGCAAGAAGATCTAACCAGTCAATCCCAAAGGAAATCAACCCTAAGTATTCACTGGAAGAACTAATCCTGAAGTTCTAATACTTTGGCCACCTGATCCGAAGAGCCGACTCACTGGAAAAGACCCTGATGCTGGGGAAGATTGAAAGCAAAAGGAGAAGGTGGCAGAAGATGTGATGAATAGGTAGCATCACTGACTCAACGGACATAAATTTGAGCAAACTCCAGGAGATAGTTAAGGACAGGGAAGCCTGGTATGCTGCAGTCCCTGGGGTCTCAAAGAGCTGGACGTGACTTACTGATTGCACACACAAACACAGTGTGTATATGTCAATGGTACTCTCCAAGTTTGTCCCAGCCTCCCCGTCCCTGCCTGTGACCCCATGTCTGTTCTCTATGGCTGCGTCTCTATTCCTGCCATACAAAAAAGTTCATCTGTATCATTTTTCATAAAAGGCAGAGACATTACTTTGCTGACAAAGGTCCATCTCGTCAAAGCTATGGTTTTTCCAGTAGTCATGTATGGATGTGACAGTTGGACCATAAAGAAAGCTGAGCACCAAAGAATTGATGCTTTTGAACTGTGGTGTTGGAGAAGACTCTTGAGAGTCCCTTGGACTGCAAGGAGATCAAACCAATCCATCCTAAAGGAGATCAGTCCTGAATATTCATTGGAAGGACTGATGCTGAAGCTGAAGCTCCAATACTTTGGCCACCTGATGCGAAGAACTGACTCATTGGAAGGGACCCTGATGCTGGGAAAGATTGAAGGCAGGAGGAGAAGGGGATGACAGAGGAGGAGATGGTTGGATGGCATCACTGATTCGATGGACACGAGTTTGTGTAGGCTCTGGGAGTTGGTGATGGACTGGGAAGCCTGGGGTGCTGCAGGCAACGGGGTAGCATAGTCGGACACGACTGAGTGACTGGACTGAGTTGCACCATTCTTGCGAATTCCATGTATGTGCAGTAATATATGATATTTTCTCTGACTTACTTCACTCTGTATGACAGATTCTAGGTTCATCCGCATCACTACAAATGACCCAATTTTGTTCCTTTTTGATGACCGAGTAGTATTCCATTGTATGTATGTACCACATCTTCTTCATTCGTTCATCTGTTGATGGATGTTGAGATTGCTTCCATGTCCTGACTATTGTAAACAGTGTTGCAATGAACACTTAAGTCAACGTAAAGAATGCTTTTAAGCTAAAGTCAAATCATTTGATGACTTATAATGTAGAAAAGAGCGGCACCCTCTAGGTAGACAGGACCCCTCACTAAGGCACATGGTTGGGCAGTGGGGTAGCGGCTGATTCTCATTCCCATTCACTCATTTGGCCTGCTGTCCTGTTCAGGGCAAAGCCTGCACAACTATTTGCAGTCGTTTTGGGTTCTTCCTCAATAAAGACCTCCTCCAATCATCCAAGCAAAGTTAGTTTTCTTTCATCTTCCCAAAGCACTTCTATATGACATATTATAGTTCGTGGGAATCTCCCCAGCTAGACTACATCCACCAAGGGTAGAGGCCATAACTGGGCTACCTCTAACATACAGTAGGTGCTGAATGAATGAACGAATGAGTAAAGAGGTAAATGTATGTTTGCTCTGGTTCCCCAAATTCTGTGAGATTAAGCCATAATCTAGCAAAAAAACAAAACAAAGCAAAAAACCACACACACACAACAAACTAAAACAAGCATAGTAACAAAAACTACTTGATCCATCACTGGGTAACTTATTGTTCCAGACATATGGATATATGAAAACTTCAGAGGGAAACAGCAGTCCCACTAAAGGCATTCTGACTCATTACTCTGGAAGTAACAGATACTGCCCTTAAGCTATAGGGGAATATTTCTTAAAAGTCTAAGGAAGCCCAATCAGTGACTTTCTAACTATGTAATTTCTTCCCCATGTCCCACCGAAAAGCAAACAAATAAAGCAAAACTGCCACTAGGAAAAACAAAATCAACACACCCTTAGACTACTGTTTGCATTCTTTCAAACCATTTCTTTTGTTTACAAAACATCAACTCATGAACCTAATATTTATATATTCAAACCAATGGTAATTCAGAACTGCTATTCTTTATTTGACTAGATGCCCTAAAAAAACAATGAGATAGTCTGAAACTAGATAATTTAAGTCAGGCTTTCTGGGTCTTTTTTTCTCTTGAAATTTATGGAACTGTATAATGTTCTTTCCGGTTTGAATTTTTAAGTACCAAAGTGCCTCAATTACAGAAGTTCACAGGCAGCAAGAACTTAATCAGAAGAGCCTTTCGGTTGGACTGGCTGACTGCAGCATAATTTTAATTTAACACTGGAGAGTGTGGCATTAAACAGATGCACTATTACATTTTTTGGTGGTTACGATTGACTGTGTTCCAATTAGACAATTATCCATATGCCAATCAAGTGCAAACACTCGGGCGGACAATAACAGGTAAATAAATGCAGTCCCTGACACGTCTTGATGTTTCCAGGCCACTGATTTAACAGGATCATTTGTAATGCTCTTTGGGGATGTAGACTTCGGCGTGTAATGAGTCTTTTTCTCTGACAAATTCAAAGAGCATTACAAATGTTATTTGGAGCCCCAGAATAAGTGAGGTCACATTTCCATTTTTATAGATGGGCGAATCATGGGCACCCAGAGGTTAAGTCATGGACCTGAAGCCATGGTGTCTCGCAAAGACCTACCGCTTGCCCAACTCAATTTCCCGGCTTCAAACTGCACTTTCTACCCTGGCAACCATGTCGAGCCCTCAATATGAGATGGAGATGAGGACGCACCAGGTTTAAAACCCTCCTGGCAAGGACTTCCAGCTAGGCATTCACCGTTTTCCACTTACGAGTGAGGCTGTTGGGGACATGCCTTTCATGTACCCTCTGTGTACAGTATGGTGAATTTCACTTTCCTTTAAAAACTGTAACTCTCTCCTTGTCTTTTTTGCCTATGTTTCATACTTTTGTCACTAAGGTGAAGTCCTTATATAACTAAAAGATAGTATAAGGTTAGATCCCATGAAAATCATGGACTACGGTGCAAACTCAGGGTAGGAAGCACAGCAGCAGCGTCTGATGATGAGCTGTTGTTGTGTGTTGAGCCGCTCAGTCGTGTCCGGCCCTTTGCGACCCCATGGGCTGCAGCACGCCAGGCTCCCCTGTCCTCTTATCGCCTGGAGCTTGCTCAAACTCACGTCCATTGAGTTGCTGATGCCATCCAACCATCTCATGCTGCCGTCCCCTTCTCCTCCGGCCCTCAATCTTTCCCAGCATCAGGGTGTTTTCCAATGAGTCAAATGATAAGCTGACACTCACAGAACTGGGATACCTCAGGAATCTTTGGCAGCACTGGCGAGCTGCTGGGGGATGGAGGTGGTGGTGGTGGCTTCCGTTCCCTAAACGGAACACTGATTTTGTGTCTCTCATGGTGGTGGTGGAGCACTTTCTAAATTTACAGTGGGGGCAGGTCACGTGAACTCCTGCCACGAGGTAGAGACACACCGATGGTGACCGACAATCACACACACACGGCTCTGGCCTGAAGGTAGACACAACTCACAGTGCTCCTGACAAAGGAGAGAAACCCTGCTCGGGGGAAGGACAGTCATTTACCACCTGGCACCTACAACGCTCAGAGAAGGAAAAGAAGATGAGAGAAGAAAAGGGGGAGAGAAGATGGGAGAAGGAAAAAAAGATGGAATTGAACTAGCTTGGATTTTTGGGGTCACATGAGATGCTAAGACTACTCAAACTTTATTCTAGTTTAAAATGTCACTTGCTTTGGACTTTTCTGGTGGTACAGCGGGTGAGAACCTACTTGCCTGCCCAGGTGGAGGACATGGGTTCAGGCCCTGGTCCGGGAAGATCGCACATGCCATGGAGCAGCAAAGCCCGGGTGCCACGACTACTGACCCGCGCACCCTAGAGCCTGGGCTCCACAAGAGAAGCCTCTGCAATGAGAAGCCTGCACGCCACAAAAAAGAGCAGTCCCTGCTAGAGAAAGCCTGTGCAGCCTCAAAGACCCAGAATAGTCAAAAATAAATAAATAAAAAAAATTTTAAAAATGTCATCTGCTTCTACCTGCCGATGAAACGGCACTTCAATTTACCATAAGGCCCAAGGGTGATGAAGGCTGTGGCCGGGTATACCCACCCCGGCACCTCCCTCTCCACCTCTAGCTCGGTGACCCCTGGGGGAGAAACATTTCTAGGAGAGGACCCCACCATTCAGATGACTGATAACAGGAATACCGGATCACAGAAATGAAATTGTGCTCTGAGCCTAATATCCTATTACATCAGGCTATACATATTTAATTCCTTGGGTCTTTCCTCATAAATCAATTCCTTCAGGCCCTTAATCTCGTCAATATCTTTTCTGATATTGAATTTTAAATGCCACTCTCATTGCTAGGCAGAAAGGCAATCTCTTGCTCGTGATGGGATCAGGTTTCATTTACAACTGAGAGATGCTTGGAGTCTGGTGCTGTTCCCTGACCCCTCTGTCACAAATCCTGATGTCGGCTGGAGCCAAACAGCCCAAGGGCAGGTCTGACCAGGCTGGTCCTCTGAGAGGTCGAGACCAGGAACCCTGGGGTCATGTCTATGGGTGCTCTGGGACAGCTCTGGGAGACGGGGGGAGAAGGCAGAAATAAGTGTTTTCAGAGGTGTGGATCCTTGGCGGTGGGGGGGGGGGGGCGGTCCTGTGAAACATGGGCACCCTGCCACCCACCCAGGGCAGTGTGCTATGATGGGGGGTCCCCTTCTCTGAATGTATGTGTCTGACCAGGATACACACAGCATGCATACATCAGAGTAAGATCTCAGGAAGTGGGTGAAGGGAAGGGGAGGCTTGTGGATTCTTTGGAGGGGAAGCGTGCCACCCAGAGGGAAAGGGTTTGGAGTGGGAATGTTTCCAGGTTCCCCGGGGCTGGTCCCTAACACTGGGATCTCCCTGGTTGCAAGGAAAGGGAAAAAAACCCATGAATTCTGTGAGCTGTGCAAAATCTCCAGAGGGGGAGCAGGAGCAATGAATGTTAAGACTTCAGGTGTGGGAAACACAGGGAACTATGGAGATGAGGATTTGGGGGCCTAAGTATGCAGGCAGTGGTAGGGTTCCCACAGTGGGGCTCTAGGAGCTGTCAGACTCGGTACAGGAAAGAGGCACAACTGCACAAAACTGGACAAAAATGAAACTAACCAAGGTCCATCTATTGACTATCAGTGTGCACCAGCAATTCGAACAAAATCGGACAAAATCAGACAAAATCCTCCATCCTGATAAAAAGCCTTTGTTGACCTAAAACCTAAACAGTTGCTGCCTTCACTGTTAAGATTCAACATATATGTAAGCTTCAAATGAGTACTGTTCCATCTCTTACCCTTTAATAAACATACTTTATGTAGAAACTAATTTGGAAAATGTTGGTGTCACAGTCTGCTCCCCCCCCTCCCCGCCCCCAACCTTCCCTTACTCCCAGATTCACACAGGACTCAGCTAAGCCCAGTTTTGGGGTTTTAAAGCACTTGAGCTCATCTAAGACACACAGCGCCCCTGATCTCTGCAGTACTACACATATTCCTAGATTTCTACAGCAGATTTGAAATAAACAGTGAGAACACAGTTGTTGCAAAGACTAAGAACTAGAACTGAGTTACTTTACTTCATTTCACAAGACCCCTTTAAGAATTTTTATGTCAAAAATCTGAAACAGTGAAATTTGGTGAGCACTATGAACCATCCTTATTGAGTGCAGAATTGATTTCTTATGTTAAATATTTTTACTGAATTTTCACATTTTACAAGTTGAAATAAATTCTTTCGGAATTGTTAACTGTTTGCCTTAAAACTAAAGGACAAATCAAGAAAACATTTCATCAGTGGCATTAACAGTAGTTGTCTAAACTGTACCCTTTGCATTTGGTTTTGTTAAGATTCCCGGGCAGGAGAAGGGGGTGACCAAGGATGAGATGGTTGGATGGCATCAACAACTTGATGGACATGAGTTTGAGTACACTCTGGGAGATAGTGAAGCATAGGGAAGCCTGGTTTGCTACAGTCCATGAGTTTGCAAAGAATCATGACTGAGCAACTGAACAACAACAAAAATTCAAAGATCCAAGTATCTACGGGCCATTTACATACTGTAATACATTAACTATAATCAAAATAACAAAGTTTAAACTGTTAAGTGAGCTAAAAAATGATTTAATAGATAGTTGCGATTATTCTCCCTTTTCATTATACTATTTTACTAAAAAAATTTGTAGGCATCATATATGTGAAATTCAACATCAGAAAAATTTCACTGTATTTCTTTCTTGGCCACTATTATTGTTTCATTTCAATGAAATGATTCAATGATTATTACTGAAAATAAGCCTGTCACGTGGAGGAGAAGGATGTTTAAAATCGGATCCTCTCTGAGTGTCAAGTTACACCAGGCACACCCCTGGCAGGCAGCCCACTGTCTGGGCAGGAGAGGAGATCATGACCTTGGGGCGGAGGGCTGTGTCATCGGACAGTGTTTTAGAGACCATGTCTGTTACTTGCATATCCTCTTGGGAGGGCCTTGTGCAAAAGACAAGATACTTTTTGGCATTTGTACAATCCAGTAGAGTTACTTACCATGATACATGATACCCCGATAAGGCGACATTATGAAAAGTATAGCCAAGTTTTGGCGAAAAGGCCAAAAAAACAAACAAACAAAAAAAAAAAAAAATCCCCAGATCATCATTTCAAGGTTAATATGGTTAGCTCTATTGCTGACGTGCTGTCTGACCTTGAACAAGCCACATTACTGCTCTGGTTTCCTCTTTCCCTCGCAACTGTCTCATGAGGAATGATGATGTATCATTTGCAAAGCAACACATCAATTAATGTCCTGCTTACTGGATTCATGAAGATAACAAAAAGGGTTTAGAAGACTCTAAAATCTGTTTTCTCTTCTTCAGATGATTTTTCAATAGTGTAATTTGCAGGGTCATTTTAACCTCCTGTCTTTCACTTTCCTCACATGTTATACAAAGATGACAACACTCACGAGTGGGATATTATGAGACTAAAGAATATCGGTTAAGTACGGGAGGTTCCTTGAATGGCAAAGGGTACCAAGCTAAATGAAAGTGCTGTCACTATCCTCTTTGCAAAAATGGAGAGACCAAGGTCAAGTGACTTTTAACTTCCACGAGTGGGCACTCTTGGGGATTAATATTCAGAGACAAGATCTGCTGTTCAGGCCCATCCTAGCCATGCCAGTTGTCTTCCTTCAGCCAATTTTCAAAACACAGGGCCAGCCAACATGAATTAACACCATTCATGTAATTCCCAAGAGAAGGTGTCAAATGCTTTGCCAGAGTAGGAATACAGATCTGTGATGCTCTCTCTGTTGCCTCTCCTGGCAATTCTGCTGCAAATGATAATCCAATTTGCTGGGATTTATGTATTCTTATCACTTTTTTGGGGGGGTAATTATACAAGGTGGTCATCACCCCAGCCTCTGGGCACATGTACAGCTGTTAATGTAGAAATTTAAAATATTAACACGCTTTCCAGCCAGGCTGACCCATTCACTTCAAACAAGCACGGAATTGCACAGCTGGGTCTTGAATCGTGCCCCAAAGGCCAACAGAGATTTGTTCTTTCTCTGCAGAGTTTATAACCCAGTCATGAGCAAGCTTGTAGCTAGAAAATCCTTTTATGGATGACTTGTGACCAAAATTCTGTGGCCATCTCTGAAGGTGACTGATGCAATGGGATCTGGGCCTCATTCAGAACAGGCCCCGGACAGCAAAGCGTGCTTGCTGTAGTTTCAGCAAAAGGTACCACTCACCATCACTGGCCATCTGGCCTGCCGTTTTAGAAACACACATTTTAAAAAGGATTTATTTTTAAATTTATTTTTTATTAACTAAAGGACAATGACAATACGTTGTTGGTATTGTCAACCAACAATACGTTGGTTTCTGCCATACGTCCACATGGATCAGCCACAGGAATACATACGTCCCCTTGCTCCTGAGCTTCCCTCCCACTCTAGGTTGTCACAGAGCCCTAGTTTGAGTTTCCTGAGTCCTGCAGCAAATTCCTCCTGGCTACCTATTTTATATAACTAGTGTATATGTTTCCAAGCTACCCTCTCCAAGGAATGACCATTTTGAATGAATGGTTAAGGGCAAGCATGCAAGTTGTGGTTTTGAGAGATTTTAGTTGAGTCCCAACTGGTGAGAAAGTTGTCATGATCTAACATGTGCTGCATATAAAGGAGAGAAAATGACAGCTGAAAGTTTTATCTCTACATCAGCCACAGATGTCTGGCAAAGGATGGACATGGGCCATCACCTATGTTACTGAACTCTCAATTAATGGAGAAACTTCAGTGAAGCCAACTCAATGACAATATTCTCAACTCTCCTATGTTAACACAAGTTAATGTTTTTATGGGTAGGAGACTCACACACCCAGGCGCAGGGTGAGAAGAGCCCTTGAACTGAGAACTTCAAATCTTTAGGTGGCCCTGCAACAAGGCTTGTAAACACGGGGCATGTTCACCTGTCACAGAAGACGCAGGAGGCAAAGGACGTCTGCTTGTCCCCCGAAGTTTCCACGTTACTTTCATACACGGGGGCTGGTCTGGAACCGGTTTCTGGCCCCAGGGCCACGTCCTGGGGAGATGGGTGAGGGCCTCACCGGACAAGAAGTTTCCCTAGACTTCCCTGGTGGTCCAGTGGTTAGGAATCCGCCTGTCAGTGCAGGGGACAGGGGTTTGATCCCCGGTCTAGGACGACTCCACATGCCGTGCGACAACTAAGCCCGTGCTCTGCCACAAGAGAAGCGACAGCAGAGAGAAGCCTGCACCACACCAGAGAGGAGCTCCCGCCCGTCACAGCTAGTGGGCAGCCACGGAGATGCGGGCAGAGAAAACAGATGGCGGGGAGAGAGCGGGGCGGAACAATGGAGAGAGCAGCACTGGAACATACACATTGCTCTATGTAAAAGTAGATAGCCAATGGGGATTTGCTGTTTGAGGCAGGGAGCTCAAATCTGGTGCTCTGTGACAACCTAGAGGGGTGGGATGGGATGGGAGGTGAGAGGCAGGTTCGAGAGAGAGGAGACACATGTATGCCTACAACTGATTCACACTGACCATGAATCAGATCAACAGGGCCAACACAATACTGTAGAGCAATTATTCTCCAATTACAAATAAATAAATTTGAATTAAACAAGAAAGCCCACACAGAGCAATAAAGACCCAGCACAACTACAAGCAGCTCATACAACTCGATACCAGAGAAACAAACAACCCAATCAAAAAGTGGGCAAAAGACCTAAACAGGCATTGCTCCAAAGAAGACAAACAGATTGCTAATAAGATGCTCAACATTGCTCATTATTAGAAAATTGCAAACCCAAACTACAATGAGTTATCACCTCACATTGGTCAGAATGCACATCATCAGAAAATCCACAAACAAGTGCTGTAGAGGGTGTGAAGAAAAGGGAACCCCCTTGCACTGTTGGAAAGAATGTAAATGGATACAGCCACTATGGAAGACAGAATGGAGATTCCTTAAAAAACTAGGAATAAAACTACTACACGAACCAGCAATCCCACCATGTAGGCACATACCCTGAGGAAACCAAAGCTGAAAGACACATGTTCACTGCAGCACTATTTACAATAGCTAGAACATGGAAGCAACCTAGATGTTCATCGACAGATGAATGGATAAAGGAGCTGTGGTACATATACACAATGGAATATTCAGTTCAGTTCAGTACTCAGTCGTGTCTGACTCTTTGCGACCCCATGGGCTGCAGCACACCAGGCTTCCTTGTCCTTCACCAACTCCTGGAGCTTGCTCAAACTCATGTCCATTGAGTCAGTGATGCCATCCAACCATCTCATCCTCTGTCATCCCCTTCTCCTCCTGCCTTCAATCTTTCCCAGCATCAGGGTTTTTTCCAAGGAGTCAGTTCTTCGCATCAGGTGGCCAAAGTACTGCAGTTTTAGCTTCAACATCAGTCCATCCAATGAATACTCAGGACTGATTTCCTTTAGGATGGACTAGTTGGATCTCCTTGCAGTCCAAGGGACTCTCAAAAGTCTTCTCAAACACCACAGTTCAAAAGCATCAATTCTTTGGTGCTCAGCTTTCTTTATAGTCCAACTCTTACATACGCACATTAAAAAAACATAGTTTTGACTAGACAGAACTTTGTTGGAAAAGTAATATATCTGCTTTTCAATATGCTGTCTAGGTTTGTCATAGCTTTTCTTCCAAGGAGCAAGCATCTTAATTTCATGGCTGCAGTCACCATCTGCAGTGATTTTGGAACCCAAGAAAAGAAACTCTCTCACTGTTTCCATTGTTTCCCCATCTATTTGCCATGAAGTGATGGGACCGGATGCCATGATCTTAGTTTTCTGAATGTTGAGCTTTAAGCCAACTTTCTCACTCTCCTCTTTCACTTTCATCAAGAGACTCTTTAGTTCTTCTTCACTTTCTGCCATAAGGGTGGTGTCATCTGCATATCAGAGGTTATTGATATTTCTTCTGGCAATCTTGATTCCAGCTTGTGCTTCCTCCAACCTGGCATTTCTCATGATGTACTCTGCATGTAAATTAAATAAGCAGGTGACAGTATACAGCTTTGACATACTCCTTCCCCGATCTGGAACCAGTCTGTTGTTCCATGTCCAGTTCTAACTGTTGCTTCTTGACCTACATACAGATTTCTCAGGAGACAGGTAAGGTGGTCTGGTATTCCCATCTCTTGAAGAATTTTCCAGTTTGTTGTGATCCATACAGTCAAAGGCTTTGGCGTAGTCAATAAAGCAAAAGTAGATGTTTTTCTGGAACTCTCTTACTTTCTCAATGATCCAATGAATGTTGGCAATTTGATATCTGGTTCCTCTGCTTTTTCTAAATCCAGCTTGAACATCTGGAAGTTCATGGTTCACGTATTGTTGAAGTCTGGATTGAAGAATCTTGAGCATTACTTTGCTAGCATGTGAAATGAGTATAATAGTGCAGGAGTTGTAACATTCTTTGGCATTGCCTTTCTTTGGGATTGGGATGAAATCTGACCTCTTCTAGTCCTGTGGCTGGAGTTTTCCAAATTTGCTGGCATATTGAGTGCATCACCTTAAAAGCATCAGCTTTTAGGATTTGAAATAGCTCAATTGGAATTCCATCACCTCCATTAGCTTTACACATAGTGATGCTTCCTAAGGTCCACTTGATTTCACATTCCAGAATATCTGACTCTAGGTGGTTGATCACACTATTGTGGTTATCTGGGGCATGAAGACCTTTTTTGTATGGATCTTCTTGCCACCACTTCTGAATATCTTCTGCTTCTGTTAGGTCCATACCACTTCTGTCCTTAATTGTGCCCATCTTTGCATGAAATTTTCCCTTGGTATCTCTAATTTTCTTGAAAGATCTCTAGTCTTTCACACTCTATTGTTTTTTTCTATTCCTTTGCATTGATCACTGAGGAAGGCTTTCTTATCTCTCCTTGCTATTCTTTGGAACTCTGCATTCAAATGGGTATATCTTTCCTTTTCTCCTTTGGAATGGAGTATTACTTAGTAATATTCCATTTTCTCCTTAGTAATGGAATATTACTCAGACATAAAAACGAACACATTTGAATCAGTTCTAATGAGGTGGATGAATCTAGAGTCTATTATACAGAGTGAAATAAGTCAGAAAGAGAAAAACAAATATCATATATTAATGTATATATGTGGAATCTAGAAAGATGGTACTGATGAGCCTATTTGCAGAGCAGCAATGGAGATGCAGACATTGACAACAGACTCATGAGCATGGTGGGGTGAGAAGGAAGGAGAGAAGGGGTGAATGGAGAGAGTAGCATGGAAGCACATACACTATGATGCATAAAACAGTCACTAGGAATTTGCTGTATGATGCGGGGAACTGAAATGGGGGCTCTGTAATAACCTAGAGCAGTGGGCTGGGGAAGGAGGTGGGAGGGTGGGGACATCCGTATAACTGTGATTGGTCCATGGTGATGTATGCAGGAACCAGTGCAATATTGTAAAACAATTATCCTTCAATTAAAAGTGAATAAATTAGAATATATACATATATACACACACACACATATTTCAAAAGGAGCAGTTTCCCTGAGGTGCTTTAACCACCTGCAGGCATCCTTGGAGGCAGCTACTTAGCCTTTGGACTACCTCAGGATTGCTAGTCTCTGAACTATAGAGTGTCTTAAAGGAAAAAAAAAACAACACAAAAAAACCAACAGACAAAACCCCTGCAAGAGTAGCAGCAGATACAACAGAAAAGCTCAACAGAGACTGCCACTGTGAAATGTGCCACATGTCCCTAATATCTGGGGCTGAGATCTATCAGGTAAAATGAAATACAGTACCACCCACTTTGCATAGATCTCAAGGACACAGACAGAAAATTACGATTTTAAACCGATTTTCTCTGCTTCTGAAACATTAAACATAGGAAGCATTAAAGAAGTGAACTGAATCTCTCAGACCTTTACAATAAATGGTGTCAGCATGGCCGTGAATGATAACAGCAAAAAAGGCTCCCAAGGTATAAAAATTAAGAAAAATTAAAGCTGTAGTTCCACACTTAATATCAATATCAATCTACCCTATGATGATATCTTCCTCCAGCCTCAGTAATCCCTCAACTGGAGATCAGAGATTGCATGCAATTGAACATTGCAGGTGGGAAGTCTACCTGTGTCCTTTTACTGAAAATTTCAACCACAGGTTTTGCCGAAGTCAGCAGAAAGACCATCGTCTGACAAGGATGATCAGCATGTGTGACATATAGCCAGTTAACATGCATTCTAGAAATAGGAAAATCAACATCAAGATGAGTGTTGATGACTTTAATTTTTTTCAAGAGGAAACAAAAAAGCAACCACATTTTTAGGGTCTGCCAATACTTTGTGTAGCAATGATTTTTGCTTCCAAAGGACAATTTGAAAATGTAAATCATGATACAAGCAAGTGACATAAAGCATTTACATTCTAGTCCAAGCGATTATATCAGGATTAAGAAGGATTATGTAAGGATTACATTGGGAAGGTTAAAAAATAAAATCACTTGTTTCACCATTGAGTTCACTGTGGATAGTCTTGTAACAAGAAATGAAGGTTTCCTTTTATTCCAAGTTATTACAATCTTCATTTTTTACTTAGTTCTATGTTAATACTATGAATGGATATTCAGTAGCTGTTAAAAAGACTGCATTATCCTGATTTAACCTGTTAATGGGGTTATGTGATATTAATAGACTTTTGTAATATTGAACCAACCTTGAATTCCTGGAATAAATCCAACAGGGTGGTTTATAAATACTAGATCAAATTAACTTTTCAAAAGGAACTTTAAATCGATGTTCATAAGTGAGGCTGACCTGTAATTCCTCCACCCCTCTCTTTTTTTTTTTTGCCTTTGTCCTGTTTTGGTATCAAGCATACCCGGTATACCAGCCTTAGGAGTTAGCTGGGAAGCTTTTCTTCCTCTTCTATTCTCTGGACAATTCTGTAAAAGACTGGCATAATTTTCATTGAATGTTTATTAGAACTTCTCTGTAAATCCATTTTGGGTCTGTTGCTTTGATGTGAGGTTTTAAGCAACTACCTCCAGTTTTTAAAATGAGATCATTCAGGCTCTTGATTTTTCCCTGATTTAATTTTAACACATTTTTTTTCCCTTTAGGGATCTTTACATATCATCTGAGTTTAAAAACTTGTCGTAAAACTAGTCCTGATTTTTTCATAGCTCTTTAATCTCTGTCATGTCTACAACTCATTTTCTTTAAAAATATTATTTACTAGGTTATTCTCTTTATGATCACTGTTGCCAAATATTTCTATTCTATTAGTTTTTTCAAATAAGCAACAACTGCATTTGCTGATCTTCTGCAGTGTATGACTGTGATACCTCAGTAATTTCTGTGCTTATCTTTACTTATCTTTCCTTGTGTTTATTCTTTTAAAATAAGAATTCAATGCTTACTTCTGTTTCTAATTTTCTTTTTTCCTAAAATAGACATTTAAAACTTTAAAAATTTTCCCCTAGGGTCTGTTTCAGCTGTATCCAACAAGTTTTGATTTGCTGCATTTTAATTATCAAGTACTTTAAAATTACAATCCTGATTTCTTTTTAGACCTGTGGATTTATATGTGTGTTTTAAAATTTTTAAGTATACAGAATTTATTTTAGTCGTCTTTTGTGACACTGATTCTTAACAATTTTATTGTGGTCAGAAAATATGATAGCACCACTTTGAAATTAATTGAGATTTGCCTTAAGGTCTAGTATGGAATTAATTTTTGTAAATGTTCCAGAAATATTTGAAAAGTACAGTTTTCTGTACAGGTCCTGCCAATCAAGAGTGTAGGAATCAATACAATATTGTAAAGCAATTATCTTCCAACTAAAAATAAATAAATTTGTAAGAGTGTATCAGCCGAATGCTATGGAAATGCTTCATCTACTGCAAACATTGGCAGGAAGAGCAAGAGAAAGGGAACAGCAGGGCTGCTTTGAAACGTGTCCTTATTCCCTGTCACCTTTTAAGGTCTTTCACTAAACAGCGGGCGTGGCATGCTGCCATTGTCCTTTAAAGTCTCAATGTGTGATATAACCTCACTTTCAAAAGATCAGGAAAAATAATTAGGAAGAAATTTTAAGCACTGTGCTACCTGGTTTGGAGCTTTCTTACTACTCTTTCTAAGCCTTGGTTCCTTGATAAGCATGATATATACATGTCAGCTGTCAGGATGCAAGGCTCTTAAAACATTTGGATAGTAGAAAACAGTCTGAACAGAAACACATGTGACTGTATGTACACATACTCAGTGAAAGTGAAAACAGAACGGATGTTTCCTGAGGTTGTGGTCATTCTTTCAGAGCCCCGGGGCCATGCCTGTAGTCCTAGATGAGGTCAGTGACTAATAAGTTCCTTAGAATCTAATACCAGCAGAGAACATCCCAGACTTCTAAGGACAGAAGGACTCAATGAATCCTTACACTTCAACAAAGACTTGTCAGAAAGCGGGTTCTATTCAATCAGTGAGATGAGATGAGATGAGATTATTATGTGTTTGGGCATGACTAGGAGAAGCAGTGGATCTTAAGAATCAGGGAAGCTGGTTTTAGTAGCCGAGACTAAAACATGTGTGATGACTCAACAATTTGTTCTTTACTTCATCCATTCTTTACTCAGAGAGTTGTTAGATATACAAAAAATAAAAATTAGGCATAAAAGATTGACCTTAGGTGCCAGAATTAATCTCTATTCTAGTATCAGAAGAAAAAGGAGACTGACAGTTATTTAACATGTTGGGGGAAGGGTCATAGCCCGCTGTGCCTCAATTCATTTTCCAGGGGGGGTAGGAGATCAATATGAATGAACGTAAAAGGAAAAGATTCTCGGGATGCAAGCATCAGCAGGCGGAGCAAGGACCCAAGGACCGAGAACCAGGGGCTGTGAGGAGCAGGAGGTAAGCTTGGGGCTTGGGGATAGGGCTTAGCTCAGCGACTTCAACTCTATTTGATTAAAATTAGGATATAAGTGGGCTGGATTAGGGGGCTCAGCAATGCCCCTTTTAGCTTTAACAGTCTGTATCACGCAGTTCTTTTGTGGTAACCTTGGTGGTAACAATCTCTTGCAGAGCTGAAATCGAACCCATGCCCAGTCCAAAATTTATATGGAAAGCAGAATTCCCATTATCATCATATGCTAGTTGGCTTTTTATACTGTGGGTGGCCATGAGAAATGACAAGAAAACTGTGAACCTAAAATCAAGCATATCAATCACGAGCTGGGCAGAAAAAGCAGGCTAAAAAGACCAGCCTAATCAATTAAGATCCAAGGGTTCAGGAGGGAAAGATCAGACTTGAGAGTGCACCTTCAGTGATCTGGTGATTCTCAGAGATCTGAGCTCATATTATCCTGTGTAGAAGGATGAAACTTCACCCAGCACACTCCTTTTCTCCTTCTCCCTTCTCCCTAAATGATAAACAGGAGGAATACCTGGGGATAATCATTCTGTAAAGAGAAACTCGGTGCAACACCCTTTTTGCGGACTTTACAGTTACATCATTACCAAGATTTTCCTGAAATAAACTGTGAGTAGCACTGCAGATAAGGAATACAAGCCACTAGGGAAGAAATATAAACCCAGGAGAAAAGAAGACAAGATACGCAGAGAATTAGTGAAGGGCCAAATTGCAGGGCACCACTCTGTTTAAATTAGTGAAAAATGTATAATGTACTGGCTCAAGAAATGACTTTGGAAAAAATGTAAATCACGGGTGAAAACACATATCTCTAACACCGGGAATGAGAGCCCTGGGGCTTGCCAATGAAAGTCTTCTGACTGGAATATGTGAGTGATACCAGCTTAAAATAAAGTGGTGGTGGTGGTGATGGAGGAGGACATAAAAAAATGAAATGTGCGTGCGTGGAGGGGACCGCAGAATGAACTACACGTGTAATCACAATAAATTACAAAACAAACGAAAGAAGGAAAAAAGTGATAATAAAGGCATGAAGTGTCATTCTGCTCATCTCTCATTTATAAGTACCGTTTGTAATGCCCATTCCTTGGAAACCTATAACCAGAGTGCTAATACGCTTTCTCCTTTTATATCTTCCACAGTACTTCCAGAAAATAAAGCTGCCGTGGCCATTTACTAAGTGTGTGTGCACGCGTGTGTCTATGTGAGACACGGGGTGGGTGAGACAGACAGATGGACGGACTGACCCAGAGACACAGAGAGGAGACAGACAGGTGATTACCAAACTGAGGAAGCTGCCTCGAGTCAAGAACTTCATGAGGCAGGGTGTTTGCAGCAATCAATTGAGTGAAGTGGGTGGTTTATAAAGGGAGGGCCAGATTGGGCACTAACTTTGTTTAAGCTTCCCTTGGTGACTATTCCTGGTGCTTTGTTAAACAGAGGAGAAAACGTAGTCTTTAACTAACCATCCAACATCTTGGTCCTGAATTCCCAGCTCCACTCTTTGGCTACAATTCCAGAAACGTGAACTGACTATGTTTGGCTAGCCCGTCGGTCAACACTTAAAAATGATAACACTGCATGTTTATGCGCACAGGGAGAAAGAGACGGAAAGAATATATGTAAATGTTACCCACAGTGATATCTGGGAAGTGACACCCTGAATGTGTTTCCTTTTATATGCTGCTTTTAGGTTTCCCAGTTTTCCGCATGGAGCACACACTGTTTTGTAAGATGGAAAATAAAACAAAAATTAACATGACAAACCTAGACCCCGGAAAACTGCAGCTCCCACCCACACCTCTCTTCCTCTGTGTTTATTCTCTTCCTCAGCTAAAGATTTTTTTCCCCTCTGAGTCATTCTTCTTTCTTTGTTTCCACCCCCGCCACACTTCTCCCTGCTTTCTCTTCCCAGCCTTCATTTCTGATGAGGAGGAAATTGGCTGCCCTTGCTAATCCTCATGTTTCCTCTCCTAACCAGCTGCATGGAGAAAGCCCCAGCGCACAATTCCCTCCCCATGGCAGCCCAATTGGAGAGATGGATTAATTACATCGGTCTGGCTGCAAGCGTGACACCTGCTGTATGCAGGCGGCCGTGTGTGCATCCGGGCCCAGGACTTTGGTGCGGATGAGTCTGTCTCTTTGCACTGGCAGATGCCGAAGAAAGAGAGTCAAGGCCAGGACACAAGGATTCATTTCAGTCTTCATGGCTGCAGGGGAGACCCGCCAGTGGTCAAGTAGTATGTGTCTGCGGCCAGAGTCCATTTTGATTTATTGCATTTAAGAAACGATCCATGGCACTGTAAATCTGGGACTCCTGGCCTGGTATATGGCCCATACGTCAGGAGGCAATTTCTGAAAGAGGTGGTGGAGGGGAGGGTCATTTAAAGGTCATCCGCCAACTATGGCTGACAGTGTGAGGGGAATAGCCAAGTTCTTTTATCCTGGGAATGGCTGCGAATCTACCAACAGTCCATATTTCCCAGGGCAGACGTCGGCGAAAGTGGGAAAAGGTAGAAGCTGAGAGATTTTAATGGTCTGCAGGGCGATGCCATTATTTCTACCCCTGGCACCAGTACTGATTTGTTCTCTAGTCTCATTAATTTTTAGAAGAGATGATTACTAATGAGGATGCAGTTGATATCAAATTAATTACCAGCAGAGCAGGAGCACTCAGGGTCAGCTGAAACCTCCCAGAGTTAAACTTTATTAGGGCTTCTCTTTCTTGTCTCAGACGTGAAGAGATTTATTGTCACAGTTCAAATCTAACAAATAAACGCCACGCGTGTGTCATCTTCTTCTTGCTGGTTCTTACTCTGCCCAGGTAAAAATCAACGGCTGGGACACAGAGTTGGAAAACAGGCAGTCGATTCTGGTCAAAAGTATTTCTAACAAGTGAGGAGCTCTGGAAGGTGTCCGCACCCCAGTCACTGCAGCTCCAAAGCCCCACTTCTCTGCAGGGTCCACTGTGGGGAGCTACAGGGAGACAGAGAATGCAGGGGCCGTGGTCTGGCAGAACTGGCCTGGAGTTCTGACTCTGCTGTGTCTAGACCCTGGGCAAGACACTGGCCATCTCCAGGTCTCAAGTTTCCCCCTGAGAAACCACAGTGAGCACATACTCCTGAGGTGTGAGTGCAGAGAAGAGGAATGAAAGAGTTTCTGAGAGCTAACTGTGGGGAGCAGGTCCCCCAGCCATAAAGGGGTGTAGGGGCAGCAGCACAGGCCACCCCAGGGCCGGGAACCTCAGATTTGCAAGTCTCCAGACTTGCTCTGTGAGTCCTGAGTCTTCTCTTGCGTGCTTGTGCCAAGTCGCTTCAGTCGTGTCTGACTCCAGGGCATCTTACCGACCCAGGGCTCAAACCCGTGTCTCTTACGTCTCCTGCACTGGCAGGCAGGTTCTTCACCTCTAGAGTCACCAGGAAGCCCGGAGTCTTCTCTTAAACCTCCGCACTTCTTCATGTTGGCCCCAAGAATACAGTGATTTGTGGAACAGCTTTTCCAAATGCATTCGCATACATGGCCACAAACCCTGATGGAGGTGAGCAGGGCCCATTTTCCAGGTTAAAAATCCTGAGGTCAGACAGGCTGACTTATGCAGAGCTGTGCAGGAGACGGCCAGGCTGGACACCCTCTCCCTCCCACAGGTTCGCTGGTTCGCTCTTTTTGTGCAGGGTTCAGGGTCCCTCACGTCCATGAAGGTGGCCTATCTCCTTTCTCATCAGAAGGTCTCTCTGTCCGGTGAAGATGGTACGATGCCCCATGGCCTGCCCCTGTCTGAAACTGCTAAAAACAAGAACAGTTTTCTCTCCCACACATCACTTTTGGTCCTTTGTATCTTGTCCAGATTCAAATGGGCAAGTGCCTTCATCACTCCCAACCCCCTCAGCAGATGTCAGGTGGGATCATTTCAAATGCACTGGGCTTTGCGATGGGAATGAGCCAAGGACCTGTGCACTGGTTTCTATTTCTGGTTCCAAATGTTCCCAACCATCCCTTCAAGACTCTCAGTGGGTACCAGACGTCCTTCAGAAGTGCCAGGGAGTGTGATCTGCAAATGCTACAAAATGTACACGCTGCCAGCAGGACAACTGACGTTTAGCTGAAGGTAAGGGGTGCTGAATCATAAATGAGGGTTATCACCACCATCACGTGGACTGCTATTACAATGCACCATCCCACGGTCTGACTCCTTTGGCTTCCCAGATGGCGCAGTGGTAAAGAACTCACCTGCCAAGCAGGAGACGTAGGTTCGATCCCTGGGTGGGAAGATCCCCTGGAGGAGGAAATGGCAACCTATTCCACTATTCTGGCCTGGGAAATCTCATGGATAGAGGAGCCTGGCGGGCTACAGTGCATGGGGTCACAAAGAGTTGGACACGACTTAGCGACTGAACAACAAATCCCAAGGTACTGGCTGAAGAACAGGCAGAAAATGAAATGACAAACTCTGGGGTAGTTAAGTGAAAGGGAATGATGACAACCGTGGACCCCAGACTCAGCAGCTGCTGTGAACCCTGACATCTTGCCTTGGAACCTATGTCAAGTCACACCCTGAGAGAGGTACATGTTTTTATGATCTGATTTTAGCAAAATGTCAACAATCTTTAATACGAGTGTGGGAAATGTCTTGTGAGTTGTTTTTTGATTCAGAAAGAAAGAGACTGCATCTGGGTAGCTGAAATAGAATAAACACGGCTTATGTCTCTGCAGCCACAGCTTGTAAAAATTCCAGATGTGTGTGTATATCTTTATGCACAAAAATATTTTTTAAACTTCTTAAGACTAAAGAATGTTTTACTACCTGCCCGTAAAAATCTAAAACCCAAACCCGTTCTCTACACTGTAATAATGCGATTTTCTTGCCTTGTCCAGTGATACCGAATTATTTTCAGCACTGATGTAAAATATTTTCGTACAGTAAAGATATGGATGAGTAAACAACCAAAATTTCCAGGATACTTCTTCAAGTGAGCGATTTCGAGGTTCATGAGCCCTCCTTAGGAAGAAAATCCTCATAATATACTGCAACTTAAATTCCCAACAAATCAGTCTTTACTTTTCCACAGCCTGCATGTAGTTCATTGATCTAAATATTTCACGAAAGCTCTTAAAAGTTAATTTACCGTTATAAAAGTGGTGAATTCCATCTTTTGGAGAACTTTCTCCTCTTCTCCTTCTTCTGTGTTTATGTCCGTGTCACTATGTTTTAACTCCCAAGGAAGATCTGTCTTGCTGTGGCCTCTTCAATGTCCTCACACGTCCTTCTCCTTCCTCCATCTCCAGCACCTTCTAATCTTCTACTCTTCGCAGGCCCACTCAAGTGGAGGCTTACCTTCCTCCATATCATTCATTTTTCTCAGTTCTGGGCCTCTTTCTCTCTTCTGGGGCAACCAGCCAATGTAGACTAGAGGAAAGTCACCCAGTTAAGCAGTATTTCCATTTTCATTCATAAGGATAAGTCCATGAGTCACATTTTTAAAGAGCCAACTTAAGGGCTTCCCAAGTGGTACAGTGGATAGGAATCCACCTGCCAACGCAGGGGATGTGGATTTCATCCCTGGTCCAGGCAGATTCCACGTGCCACAGAGCAACAAAGCCCATGTACCACAACTACTGAAAGCTGCATGCTCCAGGGCCCGTGAGCTGCAACTCCTGAGCCCAAGTGCTGCAGCTACTGAAGCCCCAGGGCCTGGAGCCCGTGCTCCACGAGAGAAGCCACCGCAACGAAGAGTCCGTGAACCACGAACAGAGAGTAGCCCCTGCTTGGTGCAACTGGGGAAAAGCCTGTGTGGCAACAAATTATGAGCTACAATTAATTAATTATAATCATATAAATTAATTATAGTCATAATTCATTAATAATAAAAACAATCAACTTAAAAATCCAGCTTCCTATCACCTTGTTCAGACTATTCATCTCGCTTTTCTCCTCCCCTAAATGCCTCTAATTTGTGTATCTGCCTTCCTCATCCTGAAGCATCCATCTTTATTCCAAAATACACTGCCTTAAGTTCCTATGTTCCTACCTCCTAGATGTTTAGAAAATGTGCTCTCTCTTCTTCTCTTGTTTCTGCAAACCCAGAATAACATGGAATGTTCCCCCCAAGCTCCCTTCCCCTTCCACTTTCCAGGCACCATACTAACCCAGGGTTCGTTCAAGGACTGGATTAAACCCAAAAGCTCCTGAAACCGGTTTTTGTTCAAAATGTCAGACCCAGTCCATGTGTGTTTGCTTTTGCTTTTTCTCTCCTCCACAGACAATTAAAATGTATGTCAACGAATAAACTCAGAAGAGCCAAGAGCACACCAAGGAAACACCAGGGAGCTCTTCGTGTGGGACAGACTCTGGCGTCTGTGGGATCCCCAACTCTGCCCAGAAGGAAGCCTGCCAGTCAGCGAGCCCTGAGAGGGAGACGCCGCTGCGGGGGAGGCCTGGACTCAGCCGTCAGCACAGCACACAGCATCCTGGAACGCTGGCCTCCAGCCCTTCATCCCAGATACAAACAGGCTACCAAGCATGACCTCCCAGGAGAATAAACCTGGAGCACGAAGGAGACAGATGGAGACACAGACATGAAACAAGCAGTCCTGGAACAAACAGAAATGGCTCGGGAACAAAAAGAACTTAGAAAAAAAAATTCTAATTGGTATTCTCGAAAAGGTTGAGAAGAGACGGTAACCAAAAAATAGGACTGCATGAAAAGATAATAAACAGAGAACAGGAATGACATTCGCAAACAAAGTAACGCGATGATCAAATAGAAACTTCAGTGGAAAGGATAAAAGATAAAGCTTAAACAGATCATATGAGAAGAAGGATAACGGACACAGAGCACCGGCCTTGTAGGTCCGTTATCAGACTGCTGGACATTTTCAGAAAGAAAATACAAATGGAAATCAGAGGTGAATAGTTATCGAGAGAACAGAGACGCCTGCTGCATCTGTCTTTGTTCTCTGCCTGCAGCACCTCGCCCATGTTCTTTGTGGCACTGTCTTTAAAGGCCACTGGGAGCCATGGGGCTGCTAGCCGTCATAGGATTTTCATAGTGTTTAAGGGACATGCTCTCCCCGCCCCCAAATTTAAAAATCAGTTACCTGAAGTTGTCTTGGGTAAGTTCATTTTACTTGTCTTCCTCTAAAATCTTCTAATGATCAAAAACACCCCCCAGCCCAGCACAACCAGCATGCCCCCACAGTTATCGTCACTGCAACCCTGGACATGACTCCGGCTGCCATAATAATGACCCTAGCTGTGACCTGAGCACACCAGACCTCCAACACGTGAGTCCGGGAAGGCAAGCAAATACAAACTTTTCACTATCTCTTAAAAAAAAAGTAATTACTTAGACAACTGAATAGTTTAAAGAAGATTTCAGAAGAGATGCTTAACATTCCTTACAGCGGTCAGATGCACTTACTGGTGTTCTCATTTCAACACATTTTCATTTACTTCATTATATGTATATATATATGTCCCACAGAGCAATCCTTGATCGTTTGGCAAAACTAGCTGGGATTACATTGTATTTTAGGAGAGTCACATTATTGTATTTCTTTGCTGTCTTCTGCACAATTAGTCTAGATTAGGAGTTGTAACACATATACATAGAATTCCACATATGCTCCTCTTTGAGCATAAAGAAGGAAAAAGAATTGTTAACTTAATTTCTGAAATAGTGTTGATTGTAATAGGACTCTTTCCCCCAGTTTTTTTTTTTCCCCCCCTGGTCTCCTTTGCTGAAAGCTGTCAAGACAGCTGAGTAGCCCTGGTCTTTACTAATGTCAAGCCAAAAGTGTAGGAGAGTTCTACGTGGGCCAATGGTTCACTGGCCTTAAGACAGCTGGTCTTCGGATGACATTTGCTAACAGCATTAAAGAGCATTGACTGAAAGTGTGTATGAGGGAGCCTTCTGATATAACCGTCATTAGTCATTCACAGTTTTAGGACCAGCAGCTTATAATGGTATCCTGTTGTTATCTAAATATTCACCAGTCCTATCAATAGGACTTACACATGGTTTCAAAAAAAAATTCTGATTTTTAAGTGCTTGTTTAGAAATATGACAAACTGACTTATTCTCATGAATTAGAACACAAATCCTACTTAAATGTAGGTGTGGTTAAGACCGTAATAAGATACTACTATACACTTCTTATAGTGACTAAAAAAGAATAAAACAAAGCTAACTGGCCACTCCAAGTGCCAGCTGACAAGGACACTGGAATTCTCATGTAATCTTCCGGGAATGCACATCAGGAAAGACACTCTGGAAAACAGTTCAGCAGTTTCTTAAAAAGTCAAACACACCATATGACCCAGCAAGTGTATATTTACCCAAGTGAGATGAAAAATTATGTCCAAACAAAAAGCCTGTAAACGGAATGTTTATAACAGATTTATTCACACTGGCTTCAAACAGGAAACCATCTGAATGTCCATTAGCTGGTGACTAGACAAAGTAAGGCCCTTCCTTACAATGGAATACCATCCAGCATGAAGAGAAGGAACAGGCACACAGCGCAACGCGGACGCCTCGCAAATCCGTTATGCTGAGTGACCGGAGCAGACCCCAGAGGCTGTACATACCGCGTGCTCCGCTGCCGCAGTGGTGTCCGACTCTGTGCGACCCCGTGGACTGCAGCCCGCCAGGCTCCTCCGTGCATGGGATTTCTGAGGCAAGAATACTGGAGTGGATTGCCATTGCCTTCTCCAGGGGATCTTCCTGAGCCAGGGATCGAACCCGGGGATTGACACAGGGATCGAGCGTCTCTTACATCAACCTGCACTGGCAGGTGGGTTCTTTCCCACTACTGCCTCCTGGGAAGTATATACTATGACTCCACTTACATGACTTCCTTGAAAAGGCAGAACCACAGGGACAGAAAACAAGTCAGCGGTTACGAGGAGTGGGGTGGACTAAAAAAGGGCATAAGAGCATTTGGCGGTGGTGGTGGTGATAGAATTGTTTTATACACTGATTGTGGCAGTGACTCACAGAACCCTCAAAAAAAGTCTTTTTCATTGTGCATAAATTTTCAGTGTGGTAATCTGAAGATAAATAGAAATTTCAAATATGGATATGCTTCCCCTGGATACCTAGAGATGCAAACAAAAGCCCACGACCTCACTCTCCCCACGGCAGAGACAGATTAACTCTGTCATCAGCTTCAGATCAGGTAAAGGCTATCGTGTTACCATGGATACCAGCTGTTACTTCGTTCTGTGTGAAACCTCTAATATGAAACTGTGATTCACATGCAGGGCAGTGGGGAGACTGAAAAACACCCAGACAAATTCACCCGAGGCTTTTTTCACTTTTCCGAACCCCGCCCATAATATTTCCTGTATGAATTCATGAGAAACCAAGTGAAGTCAGTGGACATATCCTTCAGGCATGAAAAGAAGAAAGGTTAGAGACTTTCTGGCTAAACTTGAAGGCAACTCTAAAAAACTGTACGCTAGTCCTAAGGCTATTAAGACTGTTTATATTGCTTCGTTTATTGCAGAATAATTTTCCCTAGATGGACTGCTAAAACAGTGACATGTGAGAGACCAACGCCCTCCTCTATCTGCTGACTTGCCTGGGAGATGATGACTTTCTGATTTACAAAGCAGACAGCGGGCAGATTGAGGGTGGGTTTCAAAGTTAGGAGAGTTCTTTAGAGGGGCTCAAATCAACAGGTTGAGGGAATTCATTCAAAGTGGGTAAGGTAGGAAAATGATTCTTAAGAAGCACATATATTTAAAAACTCTATTAAAGATGTGCTCCACAATAATCACCATGGGTCCACCTAAGGGCCAGTGACAATGAAAAGTGTACCTGCTGCCACTGACCTAGTGCGTCTCATGTGCTAAGGAGGTGCTACACGGACCCCTGGGGCATCCGTCTCCCACACGCTGCCCTGCTCTTTTCAACATCCGAGTTCCCCAGAGGCATTAGACTAGTTCTTGCCTGTGTACCTCTGTCCCTTCACTTCTCCATTCAACAAATATATTTTGACATCTCCTCTATGTGTGCTGTTGATGGAATTGTGCTCCCCTCCAAATTCAGAGTCACGTACAGATGTGAGAGAGTCACGGACAGATGTGAGAGCTGGACAATAAAGAAAGAAGAGTGCTGAAAACTGATGGCTTCAAACTGCAGTGCTGAAGACGACTCTTGAGAGTCCCTCAGAAAGCAAGGAGATCAAACCAGTCAACCTTAAAGGAAATCAACCCTGAATACTCTTTGGAAGGACTGTCGCCAAAGCTGAAGCTCCAATACTTTGGCCACCTGATGTGAAGAGCTGACTCACTGGGAAAGACCCTGACGCTGGGAAAGATTGAAGGCAGAAGAAGAAGAGGGTGGCAGAGGATGAGATGGTTTGATGGCATCACCAATTTAACGGACATGAACTTGAGTAAACTCTGGGAGACGGTGAGGGACAGGTAAGCCTGGTGTGCTGCAGCCCAGTGAATCGGACGTGACTTGGCTACTGAACAACCACCACCACCAAATCTATATGGCGATGTCCCAAACACCTGTACTTCAGAATGCAAACCTACGGATGCAAACAGAATCTGTGCAGATGCCGTGAGTTATTGAATAGTCTGGGCCCCTTAACCCTGTACAAATTGTGACTCAGGCATACACGCAAGGAGATGGTCATGTGACGACAAAGGCAGGGAGCGGGGTGATGTGTCTACAAGCTGAGGAAGGACAAAGCTTGCCAGCAAACCCACAGAAGCCAGGGGAGAGAAGGGAGCAGACACTCCCTTGGGTCCCACAGGGAACCAACTTTGCCAGCAACCTGGTCTTGCACTTCTAGGTCTAGAACTGTGACCATAACTTTCTGTGATTTAGACCAAACCAGAAGAAACCAAAACAGACCTCCAAAAACTCCCCTGTCCCCCAAACAACACAAACATAGGAAATGACACTTTCTACGGACAAGGAGATTCTGCAAACATGTAAGAGGCTGCAAGAAGAGAACTGCCCCTCTAAGGGGCTGGAGCTCAGTGAGGATGCCCAGCGCTGTGGACCAATGTGGACCAGGGCATGCTTCTTCCTGATGGGCCAGCCCACCCTGCTTCCTGACTTCTTTCACATTTGAACCTTCAGCTACCTTCAAGGTTTTGATCCACTTTTCAAGCAACCAGGGTCACCTTTCTTGGAGGAAAAGAGGGCCCCGTTGCAGGAGATACGAGATAGTAGCTTGTTGGCTAGATCTGGCGTCATGGTCCTCGGAGAAATGGCCAGACGCTCCTCTTGGCAAAGGCACTGCACACCCCTGATAGGACAGATGGACAACCCCAGGAGCCCCGTGTGGCAGCTGTTACACCGATTTTCAAGTGTGGGGCCCCGAGCCCCGCCTGTAATAACATTTTCCTGGCTGGCTCTGACCTCTGAATCTCGCTGATTTGTCTAACACACACTGTGAACATCAGCGAGTCGGGACTTAAAGCCAAGACGGCAGAATTGCTTTTAAATGGCAGGAGATGCTTAAGACAGGATTTCTGTGACTTGGTCATTAACTTGTTTACATTCCGATCTGTGCTTGCTTCTCACGTCCCTTCCTCTCAATTATTTTTTTCCCTCTCTTGATATCACAACCTATTTTTGGCAAAGGTTCAGTGGCAGTACACTTCTGTAGACAATTCAGGCTCCTGCTCTTAGACAGCAGTCAATATAGATGGGGGAATTTGAAAAAATATCCTACTCACTATATCATTTTCCATCAGCCTGCTTGTAATTCCCCCATTTAACGAAAAACAATCTTTCCTCCTCCCCCAAGAAAGGAGAGATTAAACTGATATATTCAGAGGAGTAACACAAATACCCTTGTGTGATGATAATTTTGGCTATACTATTCTCAGATAACTCAAAGGCCCAAACCCGTTGAGTATGTCACATATCAATTGATGCTTTCAGATATAAATCTAGATATGACTCTTTGATTTGACTGTCTGCAGCCAGTGCCTGGGTTGTCCCAGCCCTTGAGTGCTCATTCCCCGTAGTCCACATTCCTTCTTCCTACAGAGCCCATCACTTCTGTTTCTTTCTTACACTAGCTGGAAAGACTCAGATTTAATTTGAATGAGACCGACTGAAGCCTGTGGCTCTTTAACAAAAAGCAGAGACGTTGGCCTCTATCTGAAGCTGCCCATCGCCCTGAATTCAGGTCCTTCATCCCTCCCAACAGCAAACATTTCTGAAATACAGAGTGTTTTCATAGAACCGGTCTACATCTTAAGTATCACCCAGGAGAAGAGGAAATAAAAACAGTGTACGTGTTCATCGATCTCGAAAACAAACTCGACACGCTTTTATAAAAATCAGCCTGCTTGCTTGTCAGTGGAGACGTTCTAAGATTACAGAACGCTGGTGTCGTGATGGGCACAGATTTTCTAACCATTTGCCAGGGGGCCACACTTCACATGTGGAGTTTTCGATCCCTTAGATTCTCTTCCTTTCTTTCCCACCTCGAGGGTGTAGTTATTGATACTGCAACCTACTTCTTTGTGTGGCTTCTCCCCAGACCCTCTCCTCCCACAAAACTTCATCAGGATTTTGCGGATCCCACCGCTCAGCTTTTCTGCTGTCCCTTCTTCTCCTCCAGCTCCCCGCCCCACGCTCCCCGAGCACACGTGCCCCTCGCAGCGAGCACAGTACCTGCTGCATGCCGTGCATGGTCTGCTGCAGGAACTGCACCTGCTGGTCCTTCGTCAGGCTCTCCTCCGTCCGGAACAGCTGCTCCTTCTCCTGCTTCAGCAGCTCCACCTCGTTCCTGTAGGCATCCAGCTGCCATCGGAGGCTGTCGTTCTCCTCTTTAAGCGCATAGGCCTGGGCGGCCAGGGCTGCGGGGCAGACAGAACAAGTCCAAGTGAGTGACCGTCTCGCTGAGATGGAGCGCCTTTGGTGTTAAAGGGAGCCTCGCACCCCAATTTTTTTATTTTTTAATTTTTGTTGTTGTTGATGTGGACCATTTTAAAAGTCTTTATTGAATTGGTTACAGTATTGCTTCTGTCTTACGCTTTGGTTTTTTGGTGAGAGGCATGTGGGATCTAAGCTCCCCCACCAGGGATCAAACCCACACCTCTGGCACTGGAAAGCAAGGTCTTAACCACTGGATGGCCAAGGAAGCCCCCCGTCACTGATTCTTCACATTTGCGCCAAACTGAAATGCCCTACCCTGGGGTGCTGCTTGCTTTTACAGCTCACTTCTTTGGGAATGTGTTAGCAGTTCCGTCTGTCCCGTCTTACGGGTGCTTGTGGGTACAGGATGAATCCCTTCTGAATTCTTGTCTCCTGACCTCTGCCCCGGCCCTAGGCCCCCTCTCAGAAACTGATCTGTGATGGTGGTGATGACAGCACTCACAACTCCAGGCAAACACCCTATCTACCTTGTGACTGCCCTCTCCCTTTCGGCAGCATGGCTTCGCTCCCTGGAGGGCCACTTTCTTTCACGTCGTTCGTGGTCCCCCAGGTGGAAGCATGCAGCCCAGGGGAGAGGGGGGACTGATCCATTCCTTCCTGCTGAACTGCCGGGACAGACTGCACAAGTCTGTTAGTTCCTTCTAACTGCTCTCAGGACGGAGGCCTGGTTCCATCTGTTTCACCAACAGTTTCCTACCCTACTCCTTCCTGAAACCTGACCCTCTCTAAGTGGAAGTTCAGAGCTCACTCACCTCCCCACCGGACTGAGAAAGCAGGACAGGGAATTCAGGGCCTTACACCTCTCACGGCTCCAAAAATAACTGAAGTGGAGTACGGAGGAGTGAACGGTACCAAGGAAAACTGCGGGTGGGGATTCCCTTTCGTCATTTCTAGCTGACGACTTGGTGGTCTCCCCAGCAGTCATAACAGCTTTCTGAGCTCTCACCATACAACAGACACTGGACCACACACTCACTCACTCCATCTCCCCCATCAGCTTCTGATGCGGGTGCTGTTCTTACTACTCCGCTTTACAGATGAGAAAAATGAGGTACTTGGATGTTAGAGAACTTGTCTGATTTCACAGAGAAAGCATCATCAACAGCCTTCAAACCCAGGTTGGGCTCCAGAGTCTCTGCTCCCAGTCACCGGGCTATTCGGCCAGCCCAATAGGTTTAGTTCTGAACAGATTATTTTAAAAGAACCCCCAATTCTCTCTGCTTTTTTTTTAACCAGTCTTCCATATTTTCTCTGCCTCCTTCAGAAAATCCATTCGCTACTTTTGTAAGCAAGATAAAACGGAAGATATTTCAAAAGTCTGTTATAAGAAGCTTCTTTAAAGATGTGACTTCTGGTTTGTAAGAACATGGTGTGGAGTCTCTCTCCAGCAGGTTCTTGGTCCAGGATCATTTCCACTCCACCCCCCAGCAATAATACCCCAACTCCAGAGCCAGATCAAGGTCAGCTTCTCAGGTCACAGTTCCACCATGAACAGGTGACAGATGTGTACAGAGGTGCTCTGAAAATCCACTGAGTTCTCTCCTCAAATAACCACCATCAAACTACATCAATAGTACTTTAACAGTTGAATGTTTCATGGTATTCTACTTTGTAAAACTGATGATATATAGTACACACTGAAATAATAATCAGATAGAACATGCAATTAACCAGAAAATTCCCTACCTCAGACCATCAGGGACCAACCAGTCAACGAACATTCAGCCTGTCTGGGCCTCTTGGATCACAAAAACAAGGAGACAGAGTACATCTCTCCTCTCAAAGAACTTGAGATACAACAGAAACCTACAAGTTTGAAAGGAACGTACTCAGAGGAAGAGAGAAGAGGCTAATACCTGAAATGTGTGTGCTCTGTGCTAAGTCACTCAGTTGTGTCTGACTCTTTGCGACCCTGTGGACTGTAGCCCACCAGGCTCCTCTGTCCATGGGGATTCTCCAGGCAAGAATACTGGAGTGGGTTGCCATGTCCTCCTCCAGGGGATCTTCCCAAGCTAGGAACTGAACCCATGTCTCTTACATCTCCTGTATTGGCAGGTGGATTCTATACCACTAGTACCACCTGGGAAGCCCGTAATAGGCACTCAAAAAATGTTGGCTGGATAAATAAGTGAGCGACCAACTCAGTGTCAGCGTTTATGGCAGGGGAATCCATCCTACAGGAATTCACAGGAGAGAAAGGAGAAGGCAGATGGGAATAATAAAGGAGGGCTTTGAAGGCTGAAAGCCCACAAACTGGTGAAGGGCATTTCAGTCAGGAACAAGAGCTGAAGCAAAACCCAGAGATGGGAACAAAAGGCAGACTACTTGGGGCAGGAAGCAGGCAAGCTTGATCAAAAGTGCAAGAGTCCGTCTGGAAGCAGTGAGAGAAAGGTGAGCCGCACTGCATGATGAGGGGGGATGGAAGCCAGCTGGACCTCTGGGCCAACGGGGCGCCCACTTGAGCACTGCTGAAGGCGCCTGGCAGTGGAAGATGTGACGAAATCGGTGATTTAGGAAGATTGGTTTGGCAACGGTGCGTGGAATGAACTGGAGGCTGAAGAGGATGAGTAAAGGAAATTTTTATTTGCTGTATATGTACGTGCAAAACCCAAGAAGTGCCAGTTTTACAGTTTTCAGGGACTGACTCATAAATCAGAAACGACCCAGGGTCTAGCTTGGAGTATGGGCTGAGTGTGTGCACGAGTGCTAAGTCGCTTCAGTCGTGTCCGACTCTGCAACGCTATGGACTGCAGCCCGCCAGGCTCCTCTGTCCCTGGGACTCTCCAGGCAAGAACACTGGAGCAGGTTGCCATGCCCTCCTCTAGGGGATTGTCCCAATTCAGGGATCGAACCTGCGACTCCTGCACTGCAGGCAGATTCTTTACTACTAGCCACCAGGGAAGCCCAGACTATGAGTCAGTTGTTTTCTAAACATGGTACAGCCCAACATCAGATCCTGTCCACATCCTGAGGTGCCGACTCCTGGCAACCCAGTTCACCAACCCCTAAGGAAATGGTTACCAGGCATCATTTAAGAGAGGGATGTTGTAATAGGGCAAAATTACAGAAAACGCAAATGACAGAAAAAGTGTTGGCGCTACAGAAGCACGTTACTACATTTAGCAGCATTCAAAGACACTTAAGTCATTTCCTTAGGAAGCTCTATTTGGCCCCTTCTCAATTCAGAGTGGCATTTTTATTATCATAACTGATAGCAGGTGTTTGTGAAGAAATCGATTAGTATGCAGAGATGGAAATTACATTTTCCAAATGAATTGCCGAGTCTGCAAGATATGCTGAAATCTGGGTAGCAAAATGCAAGCAGCTATAAAGCATGTGCCAGCAACATTATTTAAATAAATTGTCTGAACATAAATACATAGAGGGAAGTGCACCATCCATTATTTTAGGACTTCTCTTAGAATGGCACAGCTGACAGCTCTTACTCTTGGCTTGAGTTGAGTGACCACTGCTCCTGCCAAGTAGGATACAACGTCGTTTGCATTTCTGGAATAGGCATGTGATATCATCATATTAAAAAAGACGAAAAAAATCCAGCAGGTGTAACTCTATCCACTCTCATCCCCCGTCCCCCGCCTCCCCCCTCCCCCAATCAATACCATAGCCAACTCCATCAACATTTATATAATTGGGGCATATAACTGATTTACATTCCTTATTAAGTGATTTCAAGCCTGATATCTGCAAAAAAATCTTGGTTTCTCATGTGGCCGCAAAGTGGTTATTTTCTAAAGGGTGAGAAATTGTCTATTGACTCCACTTAACTTTTGGCCACCTATTTGTAAACATTTTTCAGCATCATGCTGCATGGATCTGCCCCTCAGATGAGGCTTCCTGGAAGAAGTTAGATTATGTTTCTTGGACCCGAGCTCTAAAGGAAACAAAAAATCCTAATCATTTCTAACTTAATATCATTTCTTGGTGTATTCAAAATTCAGAAATTTGAAATGTCTACCTTTTCTTTTCTCTCTTATTTTCTAGGATACTGTATTAAACAGTTTTGAAAATGTATAATGAAGCTTCCATGATAAAATTTACCCTTGAATTACATTCGATTACAATACAAATGGCAACAAACCTACCATTCAAATAAGCAGGATTAAAAATAAAATGACAGTAGGCATCTTTTGGTAGGAATTCCTGTGGAGTATGCACTGTGTTACAACAAATAGAATATTTAACACGTGGATTATTGACTTTCAACAAAATTTAAAGAAAAAGAATACAGGGAGACACTTTAAATGTAAACTATTCTGAACATAACTGAATTTTGCTTTGTTGATTTTAAGTGAAAGTCACTCAGTCATGTCCAATTCTTTGTGACCCCATGGACTACACAGTCCATGGAATTCTCCAGACCAGAACACTGGAGTGGGTAGCCGTTCCCTTCTCCAGGGCATCTTCCCAACCCAGGGATCGAACCCAGGTCTCCTGCATTGCAGGCAGATTTTCCTACCATCTGAGCCACAAGGGAAGCCCAAGAACATTGGAGTGGGCAGCCTATCCCTTCTCCAGAGGATCTCTCTGGCCCAGAAATTGAACCCAGGTCTCCTGCATTACAGGTGGAATCTTTACTGGCTGAGCCGCCAGGGGAAAGCACTACTGTATCTGAGGGTGTCTACAGATTATCATTCATTCATTCACCAATCAGCTGTGTGAAGCCACATTGCGGGGAGCTGTGACCTCCAGGAGGGTAAAGCTGATGCAGGCATCGGCTCATACTTGCTCAGGACCTTAGAAAAATTCTGTTACAGGGATTTTCTGATTGGATCAAAACGGAAATAAAGACACTGGAAAAACCCTGCTAAACAAGATTAAATTCCACTTCAAAAATTAGCACTAGACTACTAAAACTAACCAAAGCGTATGAAAGTTGATCCAAAGATTGAATTGCACAGCTGTAAACGAGGTTTAAAGGCATTACAGCACCTCACTGCACTCTTGACTAGATCCTATATAAACCATTATTCTTCATATTAATTATGGTCAGGGTGACCTCCTCTTCCGACTTCTCTATTACTTACTGTGTTTCCATGGGAACAGATAATGGCATGCTTAACTTCTTTAAGTAAATAATCTGGTGAAAGCCTTGAAATCTCTCTCTTAGCAGCCTGAGCCAGCCTCAGAAAAATAATTAGCACTCTATGGAAATATGTAAGTTATTTTGGGTTATGTCCCAGTAAGCTGACAGTATGTTAATATCTTTTTCCTGCTCAGGCAAGATGTAACTAAATAATCAAACACTGTAACATATTGTTTCTAACAATATCTGGATTTCTTGAGAACTGTTTGTCTTGGTGTCATTGGGGGACTCTGTGTTTAATATCTCCCCCTCCACTCTGCCAGCTGTCCTCCTGGAATGCCAGGAGGACGCTGCTGAGCTGTTCATTGCCTCATCATGTGCAAAGAGCATCTTTTCCAAGGATTTCATCAGCTGCAACCAATATAGGCACTTGTGCTAATAGGTCCAGAGCCCAGGATGACGGGATGGGTCTGAGACCTGGAAGATACAGCCGCTGTATCTGTTTGCCTTCCAGCTCCCACAGCCCCGGGCACCTAGGCACCAGGCTCCATCTGCCTCCCTGCGCCTGCTCTTCTTCTTGAAGGGCGCCTGGGGTGTCCAGTTGCTCTGAGGTGGCACAGATACCACGCTGTGTGATGCTTTTCTCTGCTTGGTGAAGCTCCTTCTTGAGGGGTGACCGGGCCAGGAACTGCCATCTGACTGGTTCTCACCGACGCAGCGTGAGGGGTGGGAGGTGTGCCTTCTGCTCAAGCCCTCATTCTCTTCTTTCTGCTGAAACGGGTCTGGGTCTCTGAATCACTGCATGGAGGGAAGTTGCCCAGGGACCAAAAATACCTGCTTTGGACTCTACTGTGCCCAAGAAACAAGCTTTCTTTGGGTAAAGCCATTTGAAGATTTGGGACTTAATTGTAAAGCAGCTGACATTATTCTACCCCAGTTTCCCAAATACTGGCTTGGATCAGAAACTGCCAGTGGGTGTGTTTAACGTATTTCTCGGTCCTCGCCCCAAAGTTTCCAATGGGATTATGTTGAGGATGCGGCCTGAGAATCTGCGTTTCTCCAAGTTCCCCGTGATGCTGATGTTGCTGGGGCCAAGACCACGCTAGAGAGCTGTGGCTCAGACCATGGCTCCGTCTACTGCTTGGCTTCTGAACTGGGGCTACAGTTGGCTTGTTTGGACAAATACTTCTGAGAGCACCACAGGCTCAGCCTGGCCTTCTGGTTTCATTCCTTGACCTTCTGAATGAGCCCCAGCCCAGTGATCTGCACCAGGGTAGGCACTCCTGTCCCAGCCCTGTCCCCATGCCCCAGCTACCTCCTTACGAAAAGGGGGAGATCTGAGTAGAAGATACAGTCACCACCACTTTCCTTTCCCTGTTTTTTTCACCGGCAGTACCAGCGGGCATAGCAGTAGTAATGAAAACAGCAATAGCAGTAGTAATAGCTAAGGATGTTATGTGCCTAGGCTGGTGATTTGCACAATCTCCTTCTGCCCTCGTGGAAACATGATACAGTAAATACGACCATTATTTCTTTTTTCCAGGAGATGGGACTAAGTTTGAGAGACCTGGAGGTTACACAGCTGGCTGGAGGCACAGGGTTTATCCCCAGCAGGGAGCGCTCCAGAATCTGCACTCCCAAAAGTAATGCCACTGGGGTGGCCTCGCACCCTAAGTGCTGCAGCTTGAGAGCAAAGGGAACCAGGGGCCCTGCTGCAGGGCCTGATCTGTTCCTAACAGAGGTGGACACTGCCTTGCTGGCTCCGTTTGGCGACCGTTCCACAGGAAAGGGGCTCTGTTATGGAGGCAGAGGGGATGAGACTGTTTTAAAACAATCACACACAGATCTTCTGCAGGAGCTGTTTGGGAATAAGCCATGTGGAAGTTAAACTAAGGCTTCTGGAGTCTTGAGGCTTGACTTGATCCACTCGGCAGGGATCCTGTCTTTTGTGCTGTGTCCCTCCTTCTATGAAACAGCGGCACTGAGGCTACCAACCATTGAGCATCTGGGTTTTGGCCAGTTAGTGAGGCTCCCTGCCTTGACCACAAGTGTATGGCTTTATTTCTGAGCTTCTATTGTGTTCCACTGCTCTATATGTCTGCTTTTGTGCCAGTCCATACTATTTTGATGGCTGTAGCTTTGTAGTACAGACTTAAGTGATGAAGTCTGATTCCTTAAGCTCCACTCTTCTCTCACAGAAAACTCTAATTTGAAAAGATACATGCACCCAATGTTCATAGCAAGACTATTTACAACAGCTAAGACATGGAAGCAACTTAAGTGTCCATCAACTTATGCATCCATCATAGATGAATGGATAAAGATGTGGTATATATACACAATGGAACACTACTCAGCCATAAAAAAGAATGAAACATGCCATTTGCAGCAACATGCATGGACCTGGAGTTTATCACAGTAAACGAAGTAAGCCAAAGACAACTATCATATGATATCACTTATATATGGAATCTTAAAAAAAGTAAGCTTATTTACAAAATAGAAATAGACTCACAGACATAGAAAAGCTATGGTTACCAGAGGGGAAATGGTGAGAGATAAATTACGAGTTTAGGATTAAAACATGTACACCAATATATAGAAAATAGATAACCAACAAGGACCTACTATATAACTCAAAGAACAATATTCATGATCTTGTAATAACCTATAGTGGAAAAGAATCTAAAAAAGAACACACACACTCACACACTTGTGTGTGTGCTAAGTCGCTTCAGTCATGTCCAACTCTTTCCAACCCTATAGACCACAGCCTGCCAGGCTCCTCTGTCCAAGGGATTCTCCAGGCAAAGACACTGGAGTGGGTTGCCATGCCCTTCTCATATATATATATATATATATAAACTGAATCACTTTTTGCACATCCGAAACTAACACAACATGGTAAACCAACTGTATTTCAATACAATTTTTTTTAGAAAAGGCTCTATGAAGACAGCCAGGTCCAAGGGCGCAGGCTGCTCTTGCTGTCCTGAAGGACGTTCCAGCGCATGCCACACCCATCTGAACTCCCCTGTGCTGTGCTTTCCTAAGTGTCTTCAGCTGGAGGAAAGGTGGTAGAAACCCCACTTCCACAGATTCCCCTGGTCTGAATGGGCTCAGAAAGGTCCAGGACCAGATGGCCCTCAGATGACGGGACAAAGCCCTGGCTCCTCGGGCTGGTGTCACGGCATGCCTCCCAGCATCCCGGCACAGGGCGAGGGAGCATCAGACGCCTGCCTCGCAGCCAGGCTCCTGCTAGACAGCCTCTCCTGCTCCCGACAAACGAAAATCGATCTGTTTTCCAGCAACACCTGTGTCGCCACTGAAGCAGCAATCTTCCTCCAACTGCTGGCGGAAATTCCTTCTGTTACAGTTTTTCAGGGTTATTATTATTATAACTTAGCATTGACATAACATTTTCTGTTTGCAGCGTCTGTGCATTAGCTGTGATTAGGGAGAGCTCACCAGAGCACAATGCAGTGTCTATTTCCATCTTTGTGTGAGGTCAGTGGAATAAGGGTAATTTGCAGAGTGCAGGTAAGCTGGATCCTGTTATTATAATGGCTTGTGTGAGTCTGCAGGCACAACTGGAGGCAGGCGACTTGGGAAAAGGAAAAAAAAACCTTCCACCGCCCTGTTCACAGAGCTCCTCCTAAGGAGGCGATCTGCTGGGGGCCGTGACTATGCTGTGCCCCTGGGCCAGTGACGCTGCTGAGGACTGATCTCACACCTTCCTGCTTTCCCATCGACGTGATTATATCTGATACCCCCCGCACCCCCAACTCTCCCATTCACTGTCCTGGAGGGAAGTGATAGAAAGAGGCACACTTGTTGCTTCCAGGAGCAGGGTGAGTCTGTTATTTTTCTAAAGGGCTGACGGATGCCACGATTGGGGATGCAGTGTCCTGCCAACCTCAGCTCCTCGCCTGCTCTAGGCGAGCACAGGTGCCTGATCTCAGCGGCTCGGTGCCCAGTGATGGGAGAAAATGACAGGCATGCATGGACCTGGGGGTCCCTCACCTGCTCTCCCCGCCCCAGGCTGTGGTGGTCGGACCGAGGGAGAGGCTGGGAAAGGAGCCCGGGGAGGCCCTTCCGAAGAAGGCAGGCTCCCACTGTGAAAGGCTGCAGGACGCAGGAGCGGGCCGCCGCGCCGTGAGGGTCACGTTCGCCACGGACCCGAGGAGCCGGCGCCCGGCGACAGGGCGAGAGGGATGCGGGGAGGGGAGGAGGCTGGGCTGCCGAGGCCCCGTCTGCGGTCGCCACGGCGGAGGCGTCAAGGGCGGCATTTCTCCCACTCTCGCTTTGACTTCAGTTTGCTTTTCCACTTCCGGTCCCTATTTCGATTTCCAAGGCGCTCGACTACCTTTTCCCCCAACTCTCTGAAGGCTTGAAGGTTTCTTTTTGAAGGCCCTCAGGCTTAAGACCGAGATCCGTCCCAGAAGGACGCAGGTTTTCGGGAACAAGGTCCCCCACCCTGGCCATGCCCTCGCCCCCCAGACAGCAGCCCTCTCCGGGGACGATGCTCCGCCCTCACTCGCGGTTCTCCAGGGAGGACAGCTTCAAACAGCAAGCCTTTCCCTCCTCTCCCTTCCTCGCCTCGCTCTCCTCCCGACCGGCAGATTTCTTTCCCTTTTAACAAACAGTCACTTCCAATTTTCTTCAAGAAACCTTTCCCTCAAGGAATGATGCTTTTTCTACTTGTAACCCCCTACACACACCCGTGTGCACACACACATTCGCGCGCGCGCACACACACACACACTCTCTCTGTCTGGTTTCTACCACACAAGACACACCCCACTCTGAAATGTGCCGTGGAGGTCACCCCACGTGTGAAGTGTGTGCTCAGCCCTAGACGCCATCCTCCACAAGGAAGAGCGGCTTTTTCCACAAAGAGGTTATTAAAACAGCAAACACCTGGGATAACACAGATGAGCTAAAAAGAAAGCCTCTCACTCCCGGCAGATTTTGTGCCAAGAATAAACTCTACCCAGTCTAAGGAACAAGAACCGAGGCTGGCGGGGAGTCGGGGGCAGTGAATTCCCCCCCACCAGCCTTGTCACCAATGCTGAGACCGGTGGAAGCTCACATGTTGTGTCTGGCATCGGGACAAAAGACTACTGCCTTCTCTCGATGCATAACCAAGGTGGAATGACACCAATGTGTGTGTGCCACCAAGTCGTGTCTGACTCTTTATGACCCAGCCCATGGACTTTGCGACCCCATCAGGCTCCTCTGTCCATGGGATTCTCCAGGCAAGAATACTGGAGTGGGTTGCCGTTCCCTTCCCCAGGGGATCTTCCCGAGCCAGGGATCGAACCCATGTCTTCCACGCTGCAGGCAGATTCTCCACCACTGAACCACTGGGGGGCCCAGAATGACATGTCTCCAGGCCAGCTGTCCTCCAAGTTTGCTCCACACACAGCCATCGCCTGTCCCACCTTGGTGTCTCGTAAACGAGAGTTCCTGGACCCATCCCAGCTCTGCGGCGTCTGAGCTTCTGCCACGGGGTCTGAGGTTGTGCATTTCAGCAAGCTTCGAGAATGACTCTAATGCCAAAGTTTTAGGACCACTTCCCCAGCCTTTAGGGACCAGACCCCTGGTTTCTTCGTAAGGTGCTTTCAGGCTTGTGCTTCTTTCATTGTTTTTTGACACCTGCTTCCTCTCAGCCTTTTCCTAACGGCTTCTGTTACTGAAAGGAATTTTCCTCTCTCCAGCTTCCACCGTCCAGCTTGGCTTTCCAGGATTTTCTGCCTTCTGCTCTGCCTTCTCACATTTCGCTCATCTATCTCCCTGCTCCTCTGAACGCTGCTTACTGCCCTTCCCGTGATGATATTGTGACTGAATGCTTTCATAAATCCTCCAGGCAGTGTCTCCAAAACACATTTCTCTGATCTACTAGATGTGGTTGTGTATTACTTTTTCTTGCAGCCGTATTTCTGGAGAGATTGTGGCTGCAGCGGGTTTGTGGCCTGTACCCAGGAGAGGCTGGGCTGCACCCTCGTGCTGGGGGCGGGGAGGGAGGGCGGCAGTAATCGCCCTTGACCGAGAGTCCTTGGACCAGCCTCTCCCTGGAGGAGCGGAGACCCTCTCTGAGTGCAAGTTCTCCTGAAACCAGTCGGTAGGTCCTATGAGGCCTTTCTCTTTGGCCAAGGCCCAGACACCCCTGCTTCCTTCTCTCACAGCTGATAGATGAGAAAACAGCCCCTGGCTGTTCTCCCAGCATCAGAGAAGAGCAGGAACTCTCTCCTTGGCTCTCATCCCATCTTTCTGCATCAGGCTACTTTCCTTTTTCTTCCCAGCTAGTTGTTTTTTTCCAATTAACCCAGGGCTACTAGCATGCATTGCACAAAGATATGGGGGGAATTCTCCACCTGGGTCATGCATGCCATACTTAAATAAACTACCTCCCTTTTTTCTCTCTTTGGTCTTTTATCATTGCCTATCTCAGTTGCTTCCTCTCGACTAAACATTTTTATCTTCTACTGCAATTTCATTTTCTTCTTGTTCTCTCTGGGGGTACAGTTGCTTTACAATGTTGCGCTAGTTTCTGCTGTACAACCAACGGAATCAGTTATACATTTACATATATCCCCCTCCCTCTTGGGCCTCCCTACCTCCCACTCCCCATGCTACCCCTCTAAATCCCCACAGAGCCCTGAGTATAGCTCCCTGTTTGTTACCTTCAATGTCTTTTTTTTTTCTTTTCCATCTATAATTGACAGCCATCAATTCTCCTGTCACAGGCCAGTGATTTCCAATCCTTTGCACATCAGACCTGCCTGAGGAGTACTGTAATGACAGATGTACCTGGGCATTAACCTCCAGGCACTGGTGTTGTGCAAAGCTTCCCAGGTCAGCCCCGCTCGCAGCTGGGGCTGGGAACTGCTCATTTCAGCTTCTGTGATTGCTCAGCGGTATCTGTTCTCCACCTTGTCAGGGTACCACTTGCAAAATGCCCTGGAAGCCCTTAATTGGTTACTTCTTACAAAGTCGAGGAAACCCTCTTAGGATGAACCTTATGTTACTGCCAAGAGTGCTGAGGCTTGGAGAAGGGACATCACTGGCTGAGCCATGCTGCAAACAACTCAAAACTCCCTTGTCTGGTTTGGAGTTATTTCTGAACTCTGTGCGGTGAATCTAACATCTCTCTTCCAGCAACACCGATTCTCACTCATGTGGGCCACTTTCTCAGAGCTTTTCTAATGGTTTGACCATTCAGGTGAGGTGGTCTTCAAAAGAGCATCAGGGTGAGGTTGGCATCCCTTAGTCAGGCCCAGAAAATGGGAAGGAAATGTGAGACACAGCCTCTCAACACTTATTTTCCAGGACTTCCCTGGCAGTCCAGTGGTTGGACTCCATGCTTCTGCTGCAGCAGGTGTGGGTTCAATCCCTGGTTGGGGAATGAGGATCCCACGTGACACGAGGTGTGGCCAAACAAACAAAAAACTTACTTCCAAAACTCATGTTCTCTCCTCCAGCCAGACGGCTTCAGCTGGATACTTCTTCAGCTGGACACCTCTTTTCATTACTTCTTTTCATCCCTAGAGCTTGAGTGTGACCAAATTCTGCTTTAACAACCTCAGCATTCATCTTCTTGGAGTCCTTGGGCAGGGAAAAGTGCGTGTGTTTCATAAACTGTCTGGATGGCTAAATTATAGCATATTTTTCCCTGAGAGAGAGTTGTTCAGATATTAAAACCCACTATATATTGAGTGTGATTGTGCGTCTCACATCCCCACAAATAGCAGTTTTTGCTTTGCTCATTAAAATGAGGTTTCTGATGGGGATAATTTTTCAGGTAGCAATGTTTTATTCTTACTGGTGACGCCTTAGGATCCCTCTGCAAGTACTGAAGCTCCAGTTCAGCACAATTAATCAGACACTAAATGCTTTAAAACAGCTCTGCCCCTTTTTCTAATTGAGAAATAGTGCTGTTTGGGCAAGTTGAGAAGGTGACCTTGATTGAATTAGAAAGGTCAGGGACAGAACAGACTTCAAGCTCATATTCAATGATTTTAAAAAGAAATGACTTCCCTCCAATTAAGCACGAATTAGCATGAAATATTTTGTTTCTGAAAGGTGAAAAGATTTCCCCCGAGAAAGCAGTTCTATCCTTACTAGCTTTTTATTGAAAGCGGGAGAGAAGGTGCCATGGATGGTTTTACAACAAATGCTTTGTTAACATGGTGTTGATGGCCTGGCATCAATTATACTATTCCTCTGGAGCCTAAATGTTATATAGAATGGGCAAAAAGTCCAATCTAGGTTTTGATTTCTATTTCAAAAGCTCAAGGACCTAATAACTTTCTGTTACTACCAAAAGAAAAAAAAAAGCTTTATTTTTCCATCTGCAATCATCTCAACCTAGTTCCAGGAGAAAAATGGTTTCAAACATTACCTGACATATTTCTTTGTTGTTTACCCTTTTAGCTCCATCCATCACCTTGCCAAGTCTCCCATCCTTTAATGTCCTGAAAGAACACACCCTTCTTCCTGCTCTAAACAGTAACATGCAGATGTCTCTGCATAATTCTGGAAGAAGCTCCCACAGAGAAGAGAGGAGGGACAGGACACTCGCGGTGATTCAGGGACCACCACATGTATCTGAGGGCAGCAGTCCCCAGAGGACGCTGGCTGGACCATTTTGCATCTCAGTGTCTGCCCTTGTCAACCTCAGAGCATCATATAGACACAGATTATACAATGTGTAACATTGAGGCAGAGCAGTATTAGAAAGAGAGAAGGGGCTTTAAAGCTCCATGCCAGTTATGAGACTTGGGGCAATTAGTCAACCTCTCTTAGACCTCAGGCTTCTCATCTGAAAAACATGATCAGTACTGGGAGGATCAAACAGATAATAGATTTGTTTTTTTTTTTTTTTTTGTCTAAGCTGAAAAAAATATCCTTCAACAGATTAAAAAATTAGTTGAATTGGTTCTTCCTAGTTTTTATTTCCGGTCCATTTGTTTAACAAATTCTTGTCCATTGACTGTGTACCCTGCAAGGTGCTGGCCATTAAGGGAGGTTAAAAGATCCTGACCTAGTCCTGTAGATGGGGTAGAAAGTCTTCCATCTCACCTTTATTTACTTAAACAAACAAACAAAAACCAACCAAACTTTCTCCAGGATGACAGAATTCAGCTGAATAGATTTACCCTTCTTTTCAGACCCTGTGAGAGTTTATCAGCTCGTTTTGGCTGTGCCTTCTGAGAGTGCAGAGAGCAGGCACAGTATGGACCCATGATCCAGTGTTATTCCAGGGAAAGGAGATCTCTGATAGGTACTGGGATTTTTCAGAGTAGGAAAACAATACACTCAGTTCAAAGACTAAGTATTAAACAGTCTTACAAGACTTTGCTAACTTTTCCTCCTTAATAGGGCACTGCAAGACATGATATCATGGTCCCATATACGTTGTAAGTAATAGTTCACTAAATATTTGCTTTTGTTTTATCATTGCTTTATATTATGGCATTGCTTAAGACAATTTCAAGGAAACAAAGAGCTGAGGATAGAGAAATGGCTAGCTTTACAACTTTCAGATTATATAACTAGAAGAAAAGTCTAGAATGGCAGGTGGAGACTTCTTAAACAACTGACTGGCAAATCACTAAAGAAAAGAATAGCTCTTAAGAATAACAAAATGAAGCAATTATCCTTCAATTAAAAAACTAAAAAAAAAAAAAAAGAATTAAATAGCTTATCCTGCTTCCAAGAGATTTGCCAAATTCGTGTTACCACTTAAGTTTAGCTTAAAAACTTGTAATTACAAAAAAATCACTAATACAAACTTGCAGAATTTATTCAGCATTCCAGCTACTTATTGTTGGGTGTAAAAACTACATTTTTGTCATTATAATTTTGGATATGGGATAAGAAAGGAGAGGTCATAATACTTTCAAGATCTCTTTCCAATCAAAACATGCCCGAGTGTGTGCATCTCAGTAAGATTACTACTGTAGATGCTCTCCTTAAGACTTTTATTTTCCAGATTGATTGAGGGGTACATCTCATAAAGAAGAAGCCTCAGGAGCAAGGAGGGAGTGAGAACACTTCAACAGGTCATGAAATTAGATGGAAAGTCAATGGATGATTTTCAGGTAGGCTCTCCCAGTCCCTGGGCATGCAGAGAAAACATAAGATGGGAAATCAAAGAACTAATATTGTAGCTCAGATCATTCTCGATCAATCATCACATCTGTGCTTGTCGTCTGGAGTATTTTATTTCTCTCTTTGACTTTTTGGAGAGTCAGGGAATGGAAGACTTGGGCTTCCATTGGAAGACAGTGTATCTATCTGGTTTATCAAAGGCATACATGACATGTCACGATTCCTCCCCCATGTAAACACTTCACTTCTTCAAAGCATGTCTTCTTCCTGCTCAAAGCCACAGAACAGGTTGTTTTTGAGGAAATAAATACCACTTGACTTGAAAAAGGATTGTGCCAGTTTCCCGAATATTTTTAGAAGCTGGCATTTCTGCTGGCACGGGCTAGAGAACAGTTTGCCACATGCACTGCCTGTGCTGAAGCTAACTTCTTTCCAGTCAGCAGAAAATCCATGAAGTCACGGGAAGACTAAGCGAAAGCTGCAATGAGCTTGGTCAGGATGAGCCTTTTCAGGTAATGAACATACCCAGTGTACCTCTGCTTCCAGATGGCCTCATGGCACCATGCACGAGGCAGGCATTCGATATCCTTGGTTGATTTCACTGACTCTGTTGATGCCACCCAAGGCATCTAAGGGATATTCTGGAGCCGTTCCCCCTCTAACACGTGTGGAGTGGTGCCACAGAAAGACCAACAGCCTGGAAAGAAGGGAACTAGTACTGAGTTCTAGGCCTTCTACTTACTATCTTGGGTAAGTGACCTAACTTCTCAGTGCAGAGCCACACACTCCTATCTGTGCAAAGAGGAGGGCATACAAAAGGATTTCTAAGTGTTTCTTCCACATCTGATGAAGAGACACATCATTGCCAATCTCCTTGTGACAAGGAGCTTCTCTGGTGGTCCAGCGGGTCAGAAACTGCCTTGCAGTGCAAAGGGACCCCAATTCTGGGATCTGGGAAGATCCCAGACCCAAGCAACTAAGCCAGTGCACCACAACTCTGGAGCCTGCGAGCTTCAGCTGCTGAAGCCCGTGTGTCCAGAGCCTGTCGTCAGCAACAAGAGAAGACCACACACCGCGGTGAGAGAAAGCCCGTGCACTGCAACAGAGACCCAGCGCAGCCAGAGATAAACAAATATGAAGAAAAAGGGACTTAACATTTCTGCCTAGATTAGAACTTGAATGATTTCTTAGGTCTTTACTTTAATAGCTATGCAAATATGATCATACTTAGAATAGGAAACTGCAAGACAATGTGGTCTAGGAAGTTACAAAATATATAGAAAATTAAATGTGATAATTCTGTTTGGGCTTTCCTGACAGTTCAGTTGGTAAAGAATCTGCCTGTAATGCAGGAGACACTGGTTCAATTCCTGGGTCAGGAAGATCCACTGGAGAGGGGATAGGTTACCCACTCCAGTATTCTTGGGCTTTCCTTGTGATTGATCTGGTAAAGGATCTAACTGCAATGCGGGAGACCTGGGTTTGATCCCTGGGTTGGGAAGATACCCTGGAGAAGGGAAAGGCTACCCATTCCAATATTCTGGCCTGGAGAAGTCCATGAACTGTATAGTCCATGGGATTGCAAAGAGTAGGACAAAACTGAGTGACTTTCACTTTCACTTTCCCTGTCCAGGGCCTCTAAGTATCATAAATGGCAGATGGAATTTCTAAGCAAGGGAATAAATAATTACTGATACTCCTTTAAATTACTTTTTCCATTAGTTCTATGGCACTTAAATGTGTATGGCTCACTGAAATTCTACTGGATGTCTGTCCTCATTGTCAGTCTTCCTACAACAGACATTAGCATCTTTAGGTCTGTGATTAATGAAGCTTATGAGCAACACTGTTAGAAGTCAAGGTACAGTCACTGCATAGGCTAACTGTCTTGAACAATGCAGAATAAAAACATAGGATTAGGAAGATTGTGTTCATGAACAGTACATTAGGGCTAAGAGGCTGGTAGTAGCATATGTTTTAATATGGTCTGGTATCGATTCTTTTGGCCAATGTCCTACTTTAACAGCGTTATAGTCACACTTGAAGATTTCAAATGGAAAGGTAGAGAAGAAAATCAATAGATACTATCTTTCCACTACCAACCAACTACATATCTGTATAGTTTTCCGCCATGCTCACATTTAAGGGAACTGAAAGATGCTATGAGGAAGGCTGGCCCAATTTTCAGGCTTTAATAACCTTAGGTGTCTACTCTGACCACCTCAAAGACTATAGCTTCAAATCATAAAAGGTTCACAGGAAGGAGTCTATGACCCAGAAAGGATATACATGCATTTGCTCTATATTTTCTGTTTCATTAACATATAAAAAAAGCTTTAAAAAACCTCACTTGCCATACAAACTGGTCTGACTGAAAACAAAATCATACAGAATTGTTTCTGAGCTTTAAAAATATATACAAAGATGCTTACATAGTTAGGCTGTGCAGAAGAAATAGAATTAAAAACTAAAGTCTTTTGTACTGTTATAACTAACACAGTTTTCTCTTTTATTATTGGTAATCATTAGAGTCTCCAAAATTAACAAGTATTTTTTATATAAAAATTAATTTCATTTTTAAAATGCTACATGCTGCCAGAGGGCAATGTATTGGTCTACTAAAAGCATTTTCTATAAGCACCAACTAGAAACATAGGTGGGCACTTAAAAAATTACATCAAGGTTGAAAAGAATAATTCTCATTTTGTAATCAGAAATTCCGACTCATTGTTACAAACTAAGAGGAAAAATTAGGAATAAATGCCACTAAAGAATCCTTTTCTACATTTAGAAAGGAAAAAGAAAAGAGTCACAAACTTACCCAGATTCTGTCATCTAAACTCGCTCAAAAATACTCTGCTGTTTTTTCCAGAAGTTGTGCAAACCCCACTTAAATTCCAACAACACTGTGTTAATTTTGCTCAAATGCAAGCTGAAAACATATTTTAACATCCTGTCAGAATGAGATACTAAGAGTGTCGATAAAATGACACTAAAATAAATGTAAATTTAGATTGCTGTTACAAGTGGCTGCCTGGCTCTGGGAAGATGCTAGGTTGCTATAGTATTTTCCATAGCAACTTTGCATCTTATTACATAAATATTCCCTCAGTGTCCTTAGAGCCTGCTAAGAAAACAGGATTAAATCTACTCCCCAACGTAATGATCCTGCAATCAAACCTTATCAGAATGAAATGCCCAGAAAACTCAATAAACTGTAACCTAGATCGCAGTGCTCCTGGCAGCTGAAAGGCATCCAAGCACCACAGGCTGGTCAGGGGCAGCTGTGCTGTGACCTCAAGCTGCCCACCGGTCACTTGTCTATGCTCCTTCTGGGTCAAGGTCTCTAAACCTCTCCCTTTCTAAACATTGCTTGGTAAGTCCCCCACTTTTCTCCACTGCCTGCCATCTGCCCATCTGCCCAGGTGCCCTTCACCACACTCTAGGGGCTCCTGTCACCAGGCAGGAAGCCAGGGCTTCAGAGAGCAAAGTCTGCTATGCAAATGCAGCTGGGCTGGAAGCACGTGCTGGGCTGTCACCCAGGAAACCAAGCAGAGAACCCACTGGGCTCCAAGCTAGGATGGACCAGGCATGGATGGTCAGAGACGCTCTGCCAGGGCTTGCTTGCTTGGGTTCTCTGGAGGGGCCACACAGCTAAGTGGCTGAAGCATTAGGGAAAAATCCGTGGTCTCCGAGACACAGCACAATTTCAGCGACATGAACTGATTTGACACGAAACACACGATTATGGAAAATTTGTGCATATCTGAGAGCAATGTTGGGAATATGGCATTGTTGCGTGCTACAGAAAAACAAGATTATAAAGGGATTTGGCTTATAGAGAGTTTAGGCTCCAAATGTGAATGCACACAACAAATAAGCATGGTCTCCTGGGACAAGTGTGTGGCTGTGACAAGCTACCCTCCACCATAGGGGTGGGACTTCTCAAGTGGCACTGGTGGCAGAGAACCCGCCTGCCAATGCAGGAGACAGAAGAGATGTGGGTTTGATCCCTGGGTGAGGAAGATCCCCCAGAGGAGAGCATGGCAACCCACTCCAGTATCTTGTCTGAAGAATCCCATGGACAGAGGAGCCTGGCGGGTTGCAGTCCACAGGGGCGCACAGAGTTGGACACGAGAGAAGCGACTTAGCACGCACGACGCACACCTCTTACATATAAAAGGTAAAGACTGATTTCTACACTTCTCGGAAATACATCCATCATGAGATGAGAACCGCAGCTGCACATGAAATCACCAGGGAACTGAAAAATCTGCCCCAAATAAACATCGATTTGATTTCCTTTGGCAAGATTAGCAAGATTAAAATACAAAGGAAGAAAGAGAGGAAAAGCCTGGACTGCTTTGCAAATGAAGCTCCATGTCAAGAGATTAGGAGTGAAGCTGGCTGCTCAGCGCACTTCTGAAGACTGACTTCCTCATTGAAGCCATGTAAGCTGTAGCTGATCACATCTCCTTGTCTGGCCCTGGAGGTCCCAGAAGACATTCAGTTGTGGTAGTAAAATGCTCACCTTTAACTCGGTGCAACTGATGGACACACATCACCACTCTTACTTCTCTTTTGGGTTACCATCACATGTGAAAACAGGAAATCTACAAACACCTTAGGTGAGCCTCTGGGGCTGGTGTCTAATTGGAATGTCTCTGTTGGGTCTCCTTCATGGCACTCAAAAGCACTTGCTTCCAGGAAATAAACTGAATCAGAAAAATGAAGGCAGTCGTGGTGTTCAAAGAGATCAGGGATAGCCAGAGAGAGCTCTATGATTATTAATCTTTTAACCTGACTTCCAGCTGTATATGAGACTTCAGACATACTGAATACTGCTGACCCAGTTATGAGTCCCTAATTGGACTCAGCTGTCAAAAATCCTTGTTTGAATTCTTACTGGAATTAAAAAGAAGTCTGTACCTATGCTGTGGTTGAGTCTCCATGGAAAATCGACCGTGGACAACACTCTTCAAAATTAAGAGTAATTGTCCCTACAAAGAACTCAAGAGTTTAAATGAGGTGCAGTTAAAATCCAAGAGTGTCTGTACATTATGGAATGGTTTAAGGGTTGTCTATTAAGCAAGGGCTGTTTTAGTTTTACTTTCTCAAATCTGTGTTCAACATATAATGTATATTCACCAAATACTGGGTGAGGTACACATACTGGAAGCGATGCTCATTTTGCTTTATACTGAATTTAAATTAATGGCTTAAAACACATTTGGCTTCAGGCACTGCATTTCTATTAACTTAAAAAATGTTCATATTTCTCTTCAAAAAGTATCTCATAGCCTGGAGGGCAAGGTAGACTGTGTTTACACTCTCTCCGTACCCCTGGGTCCACAGTGCCTTGAACACAAGAAGGTGATTGACAAATGCCTGTTGATTATTAGGTTAATACTGCGTTTCAACTCTCTGGTAAATAGCCTCTTCAGCATGTGGCATGGAATTCCAGATATGCTAAAGTTCTGAACATTGTGGAGAAATCAACCATCCCTGTTTGAACATGCCGCTTGATGCCTGACATTTCAGTTTAACTGGAGAAACTCTGGTCGACTTACAGGACGGCACCATCAAAAACAGAGCGGAAGAAGATGATGATGCTACTGAATCAACCAACTTTTACTGAGCAACTTGCTTGGTGAAAGGCCCAGGACCAGGCACTGGAGGATGATCAAGATAAGAGGCAGAGTTAACAGCCACTGAGTTACTTGTCATGCGTTAGTTGGAAGGGCTTCACAAGATGCACTGACTCACTGAACTCTCTCGCAACACGGACACTGATCAGCTTCTGCCAAGGGAGGCCTTCCTCCCTCCTTCCCTTCCTTCCAGCGCACTCCTGCGCCCCCTCCACTGGCAATCTGGAGGGAGGAAGGAGAAAGGGTGAGGGGAGGGACTGGGGGAGAAGCTGAGGGGAGAGAGAGGGAGTGGGCGGGCAGAGAGAGAGGGAAGTAGGAATAGACTTGGCTTTAAAAGTTTGGCTTGATTGCAGCAGGAGGCAGACTGTGCAGCAATACATTTGAATTTTTATCAGAAATTATCTTCAGGGGTTTTGGAGCAGGATGCCAATCTTCCTGAACGAACGCTTTGTACGTCTGTCTTGATTTTCAAATGTATTAACAAAACTCACTCTCATTTTCATCAGCATGTCAGTTTGGCTCCAGCAAACGCCTTTCCCCCCTTTAAGAGTCACCTGCTGAGCCTTGGTGACCAGCCTGCCCAGAGTGATCTGGAAGGGACAGCTGGTCTGGAGGAACTCTGGCCAAAGACACACGGTAAATTACCCGGCGTGGGAAACAGCCAAAGGACAAGGAAGCATTCTCCTTAACCAGAAGAGCAGAGACGGCCTGAAAAACTTTGATTTAAAAAAAAAAATTAAACTCAAGGTATCATAGAAGTCTTTCATTTTCTGAAAACCAAAGTCAATTCTCTCCATCTCCCCATCAGAAATAAAACCGGTGGAGGTTGGTTTTTTTGTTCTGGGAGGGAGACGGGAGGGCAGGGCTGGTAGGAGGCTCCTACCAGGGGGAATCCCCCCTGGCATTTCTAACAATTTCTGGGGCAGCTGCTGCCAGAAAGGTCTGAGGCAAAATCTCAAGACTTCAGAAGAGGAAGGGCCAGGGGATTCCTCTGAGCAGGAAACCCCAACCTCCGGGATCTGATGCCTGATGGACCTGCGGTGGAGCTGATGCAGTAATGATAGAAATAAAAGTGCATAATAAGTGCAATGTTCCTGAATCACCCTGAAACAATACCCCCACCCCCTCAGTCCGTGGGAAAATTCTCTTCCATGAAACCAGCCTCTGGTGTCACAAAGGTCGGGAATCATTGCAAACAATGCAGAAATTCACTTCTACCGTGAGCCTGGCAAATTTCCCTGTCAGTGCAGTAAGGTGCTGTCTTCAGAAGCCTGCTAAGAGGTGACTAGACACGCAAATTTGTACCTAAATGAGTGGCCTGTTAGCTAAAGAGATGCCTCTGAAAGACCTGTTTCCCGCAGGCTGTGGTTCAGGCACCTGAACCACTTTCCGCAGTTCACAGGGAACTTTTGTCTGAGGCTTGGCCAAAGATCAAGGGGATTCCTGCTGTCAGGCTGTGACCCCTGAATAGGCAGGGCTGAGAGAACCCCCACCTGCCTTTTGGCGGGGTCTTGAGGGCCTGATGGAACAAGGGTGGCTTTCCCGTCCATCTCATCAGTCCTGCACTTTCCTCATAAACCACACGCTGTGTTCTCTGGTCCATCTCGTTTGGAAAAGCACAAGAAAGACTGTGAACTCCTTAGGGCCTGGCACTTGCTCTCTGGTTCTTTGATCTCTGCCCTTGGCACCTGGTGTGGATCATGTGCTGTGTTGAGTTCATTCATTCTGCTGACCAAAGGAACAAGCCTGGAGAACATTCTGCAAGTTCAGGTCTTATTTCAGGCTCTTATGAGATGCCTGGGGGGAAAAAAGTCATAGCAGTCTGGGAAGGGCTCTTCAGTCAAACCTCCTGGGAGCATCTTTGTGGTCCTGACTGAGAAGAGAGATCCTTGGTTATCTTGTGGATTCTTCTCGAGCAGATATTGCAGGTCATTCTATAGGTACACACTTGCTACCACAGTCTGTAAGATTTTCTCTGTGGCCTATTATTATTCTTGTCTTCTCCTGAGCAGGCTATGAAATTATGCATGTTTCTTACTTGAGAAATTGGTGGGTAGTTTAAAAAGAAATGTCACCCCCTTAAATAAGAAAAAAAAAGTCACAGTTTCTGTGACTGAATTCCTGATTGATCCTAGTCTTTTCTTCTCCACCTACCTTATAAGGATGTTAAGGATCCAGGTTTTGTGCAAACTTGCCCCGCATCTAGAAACTTCAAATATAATGAAAGCCTTTTTTGAGAAAAAAATTATTTATTGGAAGAGCTCGTTGAATTTAAGAAAAATCACACCCAAACTCACGCTCTTCTTCTGATACATGAAAGTGTGCAGAACAGAAATGGTGTGCAGAAAGCAGTTTCCTCACATAAGCAAATCCAAACCCAATAATCGAGCAGTCCTGAGAAATGTGACATCAGTTTAATAAGAGACATTACATGTGACACATAAGTGTTTGGCTCATTTTCCAGACAAAAGATATATGGCTTCAAAACATAGCGGTGTGGTGCCTACTTTTACACCAGGCTTTAAAATGGAATTTGAGGATGAAAGGGGAATTTTCTAAGGCCTGGTTCTCAAATTTGAGCCTGCTTCAGGCTTCCTCACAGGGCTTTTTTAAATCACAGATTTTTGGATCTCACAATCCTCCTCTACCATCCCCTGGAGTTTCTGATTCAGTACATCCTCCCCTCTGCCCGTATCCCCTGGAGTTTCTGATTCAGTAAGTCCTAAGTAGGACCCAAGAAGTTACATTTTTTAATAAGTCCCTAGGTGATGCTAATATTGCTGGACTGGGGAACAATGTTTTTAAGAACCACTGCTCTAGGGAAGGGAAACTCCTCTCTGTGTATTTCTGTGCCGGAGCTTTTCCTTGTGACCATTTTATGCTTCAGGTGTTCTCTTCTAAAGTACTGCAGAAAGAGAGCGTTCTGACAGCTTTAAATTAATTTTTTTAATTAATTAGTTTAAAAATAGATGTATAGTTGATTTACATTGCCATGCCAATCTCTGCTGTGATTCAGTTACACACATACATACACTCTTTTCCATTATGTCTCCCAGGAGACTGGATATATTATAGTTGCCTGTGCCCTATAGTATGGCCTTGTTGTTTATCCAGTCTAAATGTAATGGTTTACATCTACCAACCCCAAATTCCTAGTCCATCCCTCTCCTTCCCCCTGTTCCCCTTTGGAAACCACTCTACGTCTGAGAGTCTGTTTCTGTTTTGTAGATAGGTTCATTTGTGCCGTATTTTAGATTCCACATATAAATGATATCGTGTGGTATTTGTCTTTCTCTGACTTACTTCACTTAGTACGATAATCTCTAGTTGCATCCATGTTGCTGCAAATGGTATTATTTCATCCTTTTTTATGGCTGAGTAGTATTCCATTGTACATATGTACCACATGTTCTTTATCCATTCATGTGTCGATGGACATAGTGGTTGTTTCCAGGAGGCATAACTCTCCCAGACTTCAGACAATACTACAAAGCTGCAGCAATCAAAACAGTGTGGCATTTGTATAAAAACAGACATACTGATCAATGGAATAGAACAGAGAGTCCAGAAATAAATCCACACACCTACGGTCAATTAATCTCTGTCAAAGGAGCCAAGAATATACAGTGGGGAAAAGACAGGATCTTCATCACATGGTACTGAGAAAGTTGTACAACTGCATGTAAATCAATGAAGTTAGAACACACGCTCATGTCATGCACAAAAATAAGCTCAAAATGGTTTAAAGACTTAAACATAAGATGTGACAACATAAAACTCCTAGAAGAGAAAATAGGAAAAACATTCTCTGACATAAATCATACCAATGTTTTCTTAGGTTAGTCTCCCAAGGCAATAGAAATTAAAAAATTAACAAATGGGACCTAATCAAACTTAACAAGGTTTTGCACAGCAAAGGAAACCATAAAAAAAAAAAATGAAGAGACAACCTACGGACTGGAAGAAAATATCTGTGAAAGATGAGACTGGCAAGGGCTTAATCTCCAAAATATACAAATAGCTCACACAAATAAACAACAATGGAAAACAACCAACCCTATTTAAAAATGAACAGAAGACCTTAATAGACATTTTCCCAAAGAAGACATACACGTGGCAAGTAGGCACATTAAAAGATGCTCAATATCACTAATTATTAGAGAAATGCAAATCAAAACAATGAGGTATCACCTCACACCGATCAGAACAACCATCATTTAAAAAGTTTACAAATAATAAACACTGGAGAGGATATGGAGGAAAGCGAGCCCTCCAACACTGTTGGTGGGAATACAAGTTGGTACAGCCGACTGTAGAGAACAGCCTGGAGGTTCCTCAGGAAACTAAAAATAGAACTACCATATGATCCAGCAATCCCACTTCTAGGCATATACCTGGACAAAACTACAATTTAGAAAGATACATGTACCCATGTTCACAACAGAACTGCTGACAATAGCCAAGATGTGGAAGCAACCCAACTGACCACTTTGAAATCCTCATGACCTGATCACTTTGTAATCCTGATTTTGGCTTCTACTAACAAATTCACAAAAACCCTGTGTTCCTGGTCACCTGAGTCTTTCTGTTAAAAAGGCCTGGGAGAGGGGACTGTTTTATTCCCTTTTTGGCAACTGTGGCAATGGTGGTTGTTCCCAGACCCTACAGGCAACACCCCTCCCCTCAAACAAGCAGTCTCCCCTGGGGTCTCCTATCTCTGAGTGAGTATTTCCCTTGCGTGCTTTTATTGATACGTCTCCAAGGGAATTACACACACTTTGAGAAAGAGTTTTAAATCGGCATCTCAGATTAGTCAGAGCATATAAAGCAAGGTTCTCTCTAAGCCTCTCTCCTTTTTACAACTCAAGGATTGATGCCCCTTTCTTGGTACCAAATGGGGCCGTCCCTTTGATTATAGGTTAGGAACTAAAGTTTTTTGGGAAAAAAAAAAGAATCTAATTCTCCAGCATGTTGCTTTGGAGGCTAGAAACCTTCTTTAGGGATTAAACATTACCCACGTAAGAAGTACAATAACTGAAACCAAATTTTATCTGTATTTCAGCATCAGCAGTGGATGCTACACTCTGGAAGAGGATTTTTATGGGAAGAGGCAAATGTCCCAGAAAAAAAAAGTCTAACAGCCCCAGACTCATGAACATGAGAATCAACTGGGACAATTTAAATAATTATGCTCCCAAGAAAGATTTCAAATTCTGTTAATAAAAGGCAGAGTCACTCAAAGATGAAAAGTTTAGCATAACTCAAATAAAAGCGAGTGATGTGACCACCTGCCAATGTGTACGCCCCGGCTAAGGCTAGGAAGATCATTACGGTGGCTCACAGGGGTGTGGTGGTGATCAGCGTTACCTGATTCATCGACTCTCATTTTTTTAGTGGGGCTGTCACAGTTCTCATCGTCCGACATCTCCATCTCTTCTTCGCGACGGATGCCCATAAGCTGCTCACTCTGAGCATTCCGAAGTTCCTGGAAGCAGAGAACCCACGGGCGTCAGAGTTGCAGACACGTGACGCGGCTTTGCCAGCAGTCTCTCGGGGTATTAAGACTGATACGGGCATGTCTTCACCTCCCAAACACCGCCCCGCCTAACCCAGAGGGGAGTTCTGCGGGGTCTGGGGTGCAGACAAACCAAGGGATTCGGTATCTGATTTGCGAGAAATCCCTGCTCACCAGAGGTGCGTCAATGGCTCTTCAGCAAGGTATTCAATCTCTTGAGTCTTAATTTCCTCACTGGTAAAAATGGGGGCAATAACATCCACCCTGGCAGGGCTGTTTTGAGGCTCCCACAGAAACGTCTGTTATCAGGAATGGCACACAGGAGGGATTCAGCTAGTGATGAGGAATGCACACAGGGGAATTTTTAAAAGGCCTCGTCTACCATTGAACCACTGGGTCACTTTAGGGATATTTCATCTTTCTGAGGGTCAATTCGCTCACTGAGATAGTGTGACAATAAGAGTTTTGAGGATAAACAAGTTAATGCATATGACATTCTTAGCATCATGTGAGATTTGGTTCATTAAGTTGAAAATTAAGTTCATGCATAATAGTGTCCCTGCATACGTGTATGTGCCTACGTGTGATCTCACACACACACACACACACACACTTCAGATAGCCAAAGGTGTTCCAGGACAAAATAAAAGCAGATGCCTTCTTTTCTGGTGTTTCACATTATCACAGGGGTTTATTGTTTATGATGTAATGGTTGTTTTAGCATCCCTTTAAGGTCTAAGGATTGTATCTTTCTCCGTTTCCTAGGGAAGTGACTGTAATCAAGGCATTTAATTTCTTTGAGTCTCAGCCTACTCACATATAAATGAGATAGTAGCAATACAAGGCTGTTTGAATGGAAAAGTGTTATGTTAAAATTTATTTTCAAAAATAAAGAATTACATAATAAATTGTTTACTACTGTGCCTAAAAATCAGGACACTGTAATGGTTTACATTAAATTAGTATATTACTATTTTGCATCAAGCTGGAATACTGTATATTTGTAAATTCTTATCTATTCTGTTCTCTTACATGTTCTGGCCTCAAAGAGGGAAAAAAAAAAAACACAAGAGCAGGGCTGCATTATTGTTTTTCTCCCCATTTAAACCAAAGTCTCTAAATAAAAGTCAAACAGTTAAAATAATTTCACTTTCTAATAAATAAATCTATGACTCACAATAAAACTAAATCACAACACTAATGTATTAATGGCATGACTTTAAACACAAAGTGTCCTTTCAATGGATGGATGTGTCTGCATTATTCTGTTATAGGTTCTTTCAATTCTCTTCTCTCCATAGTGCACAGATTTTAGCTGAAGCACGATGGATGGGGAATTATGTTTCGCTAATCACACTCGCATGGTCAGCTCTGAACCCCAGGAACCACTATTGCAGAGACAGGGAAGTCACCCAAGACAGGGAGAGGGAGAGGCAGAAGGGTGGTCCCTGGGACAGGACCACCCATCACAGGGCAGTCCTGAGCGGCACAGGGATGAGGGCAGCAGTCCCTTATTTGACCATGCCACCCAGCAGAGAGATTCCAACTCCGCCTTAAATAACACCATCGGAGCTCGGAGGTGGACAGTCACATGTGATTAGTGGGGAGGATTTTAGACTGTGGACAGCTAATCTTTCCACTGAAGAGGAGTCCACTTCCCCAGGAGGTGGCCTGAAAATACTCGAAATAAAGAAACTTCAGGTGGAAAGAATAAAGGAGGCTGAAAGGGTCTGTTGTTTAGTCTTTACAATTAATGACAGACTGTCACACAGTAGCTGTTCTTGTGGGGAAGGGTGATGGAAAGGAAACAAATTGGAGGGGGAAAAAAGCAACTGTGGGTGTTTCCACAGGGTACCTCTGGTTCAGCAGTAAATCACTAGTACGCTCTGATAAATCTGTAAAGGTGTTACCGATAATTAACAGATACTGTTCACGGGAACGTGGGAAAAAAATCAAGCCAATTATCAAGCTTATATGCAACTGAGAAATCACCCACAATGTTAAACTGCCAACTGGTATTTAATCAGTTAGGCGACATGGAGGAGAGAAAATCAAAGGTAATTTAGAATTCTATGTCCTGGTATATCAAAAGAGGCAGTGGGAGTGGCAGGGAGACACAAAGCCCCTTTCCAGGAGCATCTCTCTGGACTGCTTCCATTTCTGCCTCCCAGGAGGGGACAAAGCTGGAACCCTTTGCGTGTCCTGTTCCATGAAGGAGAGGATGGCCCTGCACAGGACGAGGAGGCAGGGCTAGGGGAGCAGCATCAGATGTGGCAGGAAGCCTGATGGATCAGTGAGTTGTTGACACTCATGTACTAATGCCAGATTTGTTAGGTCTGGGTTTATCCAGCGTCAAGCCACCTGCCCTTCTCTTAACATTTCTCCTAGTATGTCTGGTTTTGTGTGAAGCCAAAAAAGTGAACCATTCATAGGCAGATCATTCCCCCATCTGAATCGTGCTTTATGGATTCCAATGAGTGTTTCAGAACACTCATCTTGGATATTTCATCACTGATTTCCGGGACTCTTTCCTCCTGAAAATCAACCCTGACGTGGGTCCTGAGTCAGTGTCTGTGAGAGCCTGAGATGAGCACCTGTCAGTTTTCTGCCCCCCTCTCCCCAACGTTGAAGAGAAACCCCACCTCCTCCTTATCCATCATCCTGGGCAGAGGAACAGAATTGTATCAGTCACCGGCCACATTCTCCGAATTTGTGAACAAAATAAAAAATGTCCTTCTTCATAATAAATTGCACTAGCATTTTAAGTGTCCCATTATTGTGAAGTCATTCAGTATTCACCATAATAACAGTGATAATAAAGAATTCATTTGGTATGCATGTGGATGCTACATCTAGCGCCATTGGTATTCAACTGTAATTTAGCATTAGTTAATGGGCACTTAAAATGCTACCCAGATGATTGATTCCCCGGCACTTTGTGGTTTCTCAAACTCTACATAAAACACTTATTTTCCAAGTGTGAGCCAAAATCATTAAATAAATAAACCTTACCTTCTATAAGTTTGGGATTTGGAAAGAGGGGGTTATCATTTAGAGAGCTTTAATATTAACATGCTAGAGATGGAGAAGCATCCAAATGAAAGACATTCTCTCGTTAAGAAAAAAAAAAAGAAGCAAACAAAGACAGTATACTTACTTTTAAATTACAGGTTCAAAGCGTACACTACACTGCAGGGTTGAAAATAACAGCTGGATGAGCAATGACTCATGACACATTCTGGTTCTTCTAGGTGGCAGGGAAGGTCGAGATCTGAGCTCTTGCCTTGGGGTAGATACTCACACTTCACACATGCACTGATGCAGAAAGGTGGAGAGTGCTAGCTGGGACATTCACACTACCCTGGGGAGGGATCTGATGGGACCCATTGGCTGGCACAGGGGACTACAACATCTCTTAAGATGAGAAGATGTAGATGAAAGGCACACTTGCCATTTCTAGCCAAAGGGCAAATGGTAACCATAGTGTCGTAGAACACTGGGAAAGAACAACTCAGTAATATAGAGACCAGTTTTCTATTTTATGTTACACTTTTTTTGGCACTGAGCTTTTTAACTATGAATGGGAGAGATGCTTTTCTCTGCAGGGAAGAAAAGCGCTCCGTCCACCAAGCATAAGATCAGCTGCTTTTATAGACCAGGGAACCAATCTGAGCTGGATGTGGGGCTGACAGTGAGACAGCACCCAGACCGGTAGACTGCCCGCTGTAACAGAAACCATCATGGCAGCAGCCACACTCTTCCCTGCCAATCCAGCTGTGTGATGGTGGTTAGAAAGTAATAATAAAATCACCAACCTCAGAGTGCTTTCGCCAAATGTCTATGTTCTTGCGCTGAGCTTTCGAGAAATGGTCCCAAGCTTTTTGTCTGGTAGAAGCGTTGAAAACGGCCACAATCTGCTCAACTTTGGTGAACAAGGAAGTCAAACAAGACAAGTAATTTATGTTGTGATCACTCTAGGGAAGCAAAGCAAAGGCACGAGGAGTCTATAGATGATGTCACAGCAGAAATAACATCATCGATATCCATCCGATTCGTGCCTTTTCGTACTTACATGTTAGCAAGGTTGGGGAGGTCTCCCTTCAAGTCTGTCTCCACAGCTTTACATTAAAACAGATTCTAAATACAGCTGGGGAAAGGGCACGGACCTCTTCACCCAAGCTTTCTTTAGCTCGTGTCTAAAAACATGACTTGATGGATCTGTCAACGTAGATCTACAGATATACAGGCACTGGTGGTGGCATACAGATCCAGATCTACAGATCCAGGAATCCCTGGGGTGGGGGCCTGAGAAGTGGAGCCGGGGTGGAGTGGCTGAACGAGGAAGAGCCAAACATCCATCTTTCCCTCTGTTGGCCTCCATCTCAAGGGCCCTGTTGCCGCCCTCTGAAGACATTACCGTGTCCAAGTTGCGAGGCGGGGCAGGGAGCAGTGGTGTCACATTTCCCCTCGATCTCAAGGCCATTTTTAGTCGTTGGTCCCCCATTCTCCCCTGTGGCACCCACTGCAGCCAGCCCTCCAGCCCTAAACAGGAGCCATCACCTCCACTTTCAGACAGACCAAGGCTCTCCCCCAACCAGCAGCACACCGCATGCAGATCTTAATGCAACACCATATGGCGCCCTCCACGGTTTCAGCACGGCCACGGACCATTCTCGGTGACTCCGTTTTCCCTTCCATAATGCTCCCCTCCCCCCTCAGGCTCCCAACATCCTTGAAGTTCTACTTCTATCACTTTGACCTAATGGAGCACTTCTGTGGCTTCCAGGTGAGGTCCTATGTCCATGGTCAGTGCTGAGGGGTGAACAAAGCTCTCCAGGGAAAAGGAAGGACTCTTAGCAGTGGAGCTCAGAGGTGGGGCCAACTGACTGCAGATTTAATTTTGCTCAAGCAGTTATCAATCTACTAAGCACGGGATTAAGGAAATTGTGGCACTGAATGAACCATATGATTAAACCTGAACTTCTAAACATTTAGGAAATGTTAGGAAAGCACAGGTAAAACGAGCTCCTTGTGGATGCTAATGCTCTGCTTAACACAAATCTTAAGTGATTTCCCAGGGCTCTATTATAAAAAAGGACATCAAAGCTCTTCCAAATCTTCTGGGTGTCCAAAGAATGTCAAAGAGTAATATAATAATTTCCGCAGAAGAGCAGCACCTGGTGCCCCAATTTCAGAAATGAGCCCACAAAAAACAAACAAGTGTGTGATGGAGGAGAGGAAGAAAGCGTATTTCCTTCACTGACTACATGGTGCGTGCTAAGTCGCTGTAGTTGTGTCCGACTCTTCACGACCCTATAGACTGTAGCCCGCCAGGCTCCTCTGTCCACGGGGGTTTTCTAAGCCAAGATTACTGGAGTGGGTTGCCATGCCCTCCTCCAGGGGATCTTCCCAACCCAGGGATCGAACCCACATCTCTCATGTCTCCTGCATCGGCAGGTGGATTTCTTTACAACTGAGCCACCTGAGAAGCCCTACTACATGGTAAGTAACTTCTAATATTAATGACTGCGCACTCTAATGCAACTGCTTTGCACTCTGTGGGTGATTTTCACAGGGGCTCTCCCGTGGACTGTCTTCTGCCTCAAGGGAATCCCGACTCTGAGTCTCCTTATCAAACGTCATCCTCCGGCCACCTGATGAATTCGTTGCGCTTACTTGGAACAGGAGGGTCTGCGGCCAGCTAAGCTCTCACCCACCTTGAGTACACTCAGTTCCCCTCTCCCGCCTCACCCAGAGGAAGGAACACTGCCAGGCCAGTCCCGCCAAGCCACCCCCATTGCTGACTCTCCCCTGACCACCCACCCCCAGGGTTCAGCTCAACTGCGCTGCTGGTGGGGAACTGGTTCGGCTCCTGCTGCCTGGGTTTCCTGTTGCTTCGTGTGCGGGGAGGCTGCAAGAATCTGGGGCTTCAAGCTGCCTGCTGCATGGGCAACACGGAGCGGCCAGCCCAAAAGGCCACGGTGGGATCCACTGTCCAATGAGGTTATCTGTCCAGGGTGGTGATCATGGGATTGTTAGAGAGTAAAGGGTTCCATTGCTTTTAACAGTAGAACTCTAACCAGCATCATGGTTAGATGATGGAGTCCTGAAGGATGGGTGTCCTGACACCAGGCCTGAGGACAAAGGACAGGAAGGGTAGAGACTGAGTATCTGGGGGGTGAAAGTCAACATTCTGCCACCAGTCAGGGAAGGCTGCTAATAGAGGGGATATACAACGGTGAAAACTGTGAGGTCACACATGGGTGTGCGGAGTGGGAGGAAAGAGAGCTCATTAACGCACTTGGAGGTGTACAGAAGGCAAGGCACCGATAAGAAAGACTGCACAGGTTCAAGGGTAAAAACAGATCCCCTGGTATCTACTGAAGCCCAGTACTCTTGAAGATATTCACTGTTTGAGGTTAAGTGCCTCAATTATTTAGAACATGTTATTACCACATCCCAGGGCATAAGTTCAATTCGTTCATTCATTCAGCAAACACAGAAGATCCTCCAAGTGACCAAGCAATGGACTGATTGCTAGAAACACACGATTAAGACAAAGCTCATGCCCCTGATGAGATCACTGTCTCTAGGGAGAAATAAAGACAAGCAGGTAATTATCCGACACAAGAGAGGTATGGATGACAGCTACGGGGACACAGTAACTAACTCAGTTAGGTGGGAGTCAGGTAGAACATCCCCAAAGAAGGCCTTGTCTGCTAAGTCTTAAATGGCTTGCCCAGTAGGGAAGGCAGGGGTGTCCGGTTCAAAGGTGGGCATGGATCTGTGAAAGGGCTTTGTGTGAAAGCAGCTGGTGGGGATGGGGCTAAATCTGGGTGAGAATGACTCAGGGAGGACTGTGTATAAGCCAGAGTGTGACTGTTTACTGTAGACCAGAGGAGGCACATTCAAGTAGGATTTGTTGGGGAGAGATGATGAAGGCTTGGATTAACACAGGGTGCTGGGTGGACAGAGGAGCAAGGAGTCAACAGGACACAGTGGCTGACTTGCTGTAAGGCTGGAGAGAAGGGAGAACAGAATGACTCAAGCTTGGGAAGCACAGCAGAGACCAAAAGGATGAGCACAGAGGAGGTCTGCGGAAGGAGGTCAGGAGCTGATGTCTGGACAGGCTGAGTCTGAGATGCCTGAAGGTCATCCAGATGGAGCCAAAACATTAACACACATTGGAGGTGCAGGGAAAAAAAGTCAGAATTCAGAGATTTATCTTGAATTTTCTGGGCCATTTTCAACTTCATGTAATTGTATTCTGTTCAATAGTGTATCAACTAAAACGATTATCTTTATTTCTTATTAAGTTTTATACCCCACTCCCTACCCCACATATTAACAAGTTAAAGAAACCTCAAAACCAAAACCCCCAAACTGGGTAACTTGGCTTAGGTTTGGAAAAATAACTCGCACAGTATTTCTAAGGTCCGGCTGACTTCTCTCATTTCGGTGCCGACTACCCTTGAACCAGCGGTTTGTCTTTCAAATGAAAGGTGCACAAAAGGACTCAGGAGAATGCTAGGCTCAGCACGAGTTCATCATCATTAGGGGGAAATTATCTCAAAGAGTATGCCCTCATGAATGTGATTCCAAGACAGCATGTTTTTAAAATCATAAGTCAGGACGACTGCTAGGATTGATGTCCCGGGGAAAGACCGTTCAGTCTTCACTGTCTCCAGCAGGACACACCAAAGAGCAAGCTGGTGAATCCGACGACCACTCACCACGTCCCCAGTATGATTCACACTGCATATTCCATACAAGGCAAAACTACAAGTAGTTACTAACATGGACTCTTCAACACTCTGCTTCAATGCTGAGAGAGAGAAACAGTACACAAGATGGTGCTGGCCTGAGTTCAGAAAGACTGCGTGCAGAAGTTGAGCTGTGAGCAGAATAAACTCACGTCAACCCCCACAGGGCCTTCACCACCCAGGGGTCTGCAGAGTGGTGGCTGGAAGCCCCAAGCCAGCTTAGCATGGTTAGAATACGTCAGAATTTTGGAAGCATTATCAACAGAAAGAGCTCTCAGTAAGAGAATTAATATGACTCTTCATACTTTGCAGATTCCCCCCTCCCACTCTATGTAATCAGTTCAGTTTCTCCGTGTGTGCCTGACTCTTTGCGACCCCATGGACCGCAACACGCCAGGCCTCCCTGTCCATCACCAACTCCCGGAGCCTGCTCAGACTCATCTCCATGGAGTCAGGGATGCCATGGGTTTCTACATATTAGGTTTGCCAAAATATAGGTTATTTGAGAAAAATGAAAAAAAACAAAAATTAAAGGTGACAGCCATAAAAGGAAATGAAGTTGGGTCATTTGTGGTGGATGTGGAATGGACCAGAGTCTGTCATACAGAGTGAAGTAAGACAGAAAGGGAAAAACATCTATGTGACATATTATGCTATTATAATGCATATATGTGAAATCTAGAAAAATGGTACAGGGGAGCCTGTCTGCAGGGCAGGAATAGAGATGCAGATGCAGAGAACAGATGATGAGGACACATCATCTGTGTGTGAGAGGGGAGGGTGAGACGAACTGGGACAGGAGGGCTGACACATACACTGCGCACGTGAAAAAGCTGGCTTAGTGGGAAGCCGCCGTAGAGCGCCGGAGGTCAGCTTGGGGCTCTGCGGTGACATGGAGGGTGGGATGGGCGCGGGAAGGAAGTCCAAGAGGGAGCGCGAGTCTGTAAACATGTAACTGATTCACTGCCGTGTGCAGCAGAAATGCACACAACACTGGAAGGCAATCGTGTGTGTGTGTGTGCTCAACCATCTCAGGCTCTCGGCAGCCCCAGGGACTTGCGGCCCACCAGGCTCCTCTGCCCATGGAAACTTCCAGGCAAAATACTGGAGTTGGGTGCCGTTTCCTGCTCCAAGGGATCTTCCTGACCCAGGGATCGAACCCCCAAAGCAACTATCCTCAATAAAAGAATCAAAGTGACTGATTTGTTTTTTTTTTTTTTTCAAAAGGATGCTGAACGTCCGTCTCAGGGGTGACAGTCGAGTCCCCGAGAATACACCTGGCAGATGGAACGGAACCGAAGGGAAGGGCGAAGAGAGGAAGCGGCTCATCACCCTTCGAAGAAACCTCCTGTGAAAGGATAGACTGAAATATACTAAAATTTGTGAAGTTTATTTCAGCAAAAGCGGATTCCAACCGAGCAGCCCGGAAGCGGAAGTGGCCAGGAGCGCGCCGCTGACAGGAGCAGGGAGACTCACCGGGAGCAGGCAGAGGCTGAGCGAGGGCCCTGCTGACTCGCCGGCGCTCAGGCCCGAGGTGGTTACTTGCGAGCGGCCGCCCTCAGCTTTCTGTCTTAACCCTGAGGCATGTGCAGGCTGAGGGTTTGGTTTGCGTCCTCAGGCCACCACGGCCTGAGAGCTTCCTCAGCCTAGCCACGTCTACGTTTAATTAACTGAACGCCGCGTGTGTGTATGCGGGCTCAGCGGTGTCCGGCTGTTTGCAGTCCCTGGACTGTAGCCCCCCCCAGGCTCCTCTGTCCATGGACTTTTCCGGGCAAGAACACTAGAGTGGGTTGCTGTCTCCTACTCCAGGGGATCCTCCTGATTCAGGGATCGAACCCACGTCTCTTGCAAGTCCTGCATTGCCAGGTAGAGTCTGCTGCTGTGCCATTGGGAAGCCCAGCTGAACACCTTACTAGTGATTATTCATTGTCCTATACACGTAACAGGCACACGTGTTTGTTAGGATTTTTTTTTTAATTCTGAAGAATTTATACACAGAGGTGTGCATGTCGAGCGTATAAGAGAACTGACCACTCTACTAGTGAGTGACTATTCATTCTCTTATGCACATAATATGCACATGCATGTGTATAAATTCCTCAGAACTTCAAAAAAAAAATCCTAAGACTAAGTAATTTAATACATTTTTCCGGTATTTCTCCCTCGTTTCAAACTGTCTGGACATCTGCTGACTTTAGAACAGACTTCTTACATGAGAGAGAAGTTTACAGATTCTCTTGAGAAGCACTTGTCTTCCATCTTCTCAGAAAAGACAAGCTCAGAACAGGGCGTTCTGGGATCCCAGTCCAATACGCTTCTGGGGAAGGAGCCAGGCACCAGCCTTCTGGGCCGCCCCAGGCTCCAGATTTTTGAGTTCTGGACAGAAAAGCATTGGAAGCAGTCAAAGAGAAAGGTTAGGCTCCTCCAGAGAACAAACACAGACCTTCTCCTCCACATCCTCCTGAGCTTACATCTGAGTCTGTGAACCTCCTGCATCTTCTCTTCCCGCCAAACAGCTGCGACAGAACCTCCCATCCATTTGGTGGTGGTGGTTTAATCACTGTCTGCGTCTGACTCTTAGGGCCCCGTGGACCGTAGCCCACCAGGCTCCTCTGTCCATGGGATTCTCCAGGCAAGAATACTGGAGCAGGTTGCCACTGCCTTCTCCAGGGGATCTTTCCAACCCAGGGATCAAACCCAGCTCTCCTGCATTGCAGGGGGATTCTGACTGCACCACTAGGAAAGGCCGATACCTGGAAAAATTGATGAAGTCCTCATAGGCAGTCGGCCTGCTTACATAGAACACCTCAAACAAATCTTCCAGGCAGAATGTTTGTTCTTAAAATTTATCTAGGTTCCTGATAGAACCTTAAACTCTGTGGGGTTCAGAGGAAATTTTATTTCCCTTTAAGGGCTAACATTTTCCCTAATTTTCTGTGAGTGGCTCTGAGAGGTTTTCAAAGGCATGGAATGCGTGAAAGAGGGGAGTTTCCCCACCGTGGCCCGTCAGTGTCGTTATTAAATGCTAAGAGCTGGGGTGGGGTGGACGAGCCTTGGCCTTGGACTGAAGAATTACAGCAGAGAATGGCGTATGTGATCCAGGGCTTCTGGGGTGCCCAGAGGAGCGAGACAAAGCCAGAGGGAGGAGCGGCCAGTGTCCAACACGATAGGGGAGGCTGCTCCAGCGGCTCCCGGAGACTCCTGCGCCCTTGCTCTGGTTCTGGGTCCTCAGCTCAGGAGCCAGTCAGTCTGGCGGGAAGCCCAGGAAACAGAATTAACTCGGCCAAACCCATACATTAAGGAGGCATGGGCTGGAATTTCAAGTCGAGGAGGAAAAACGGCCTTCTGGGGTTCTGTCTTGAGACGAGTCAAGTGAATGATGCTGTGTAACCCTGGGAAATCCATGACAGCCTTGTTAAAAAGTGAAAAAGTGAAAGTGTTAGTCGCTCAGTTGTGTCCCACACTTCGGGACCCCGTGGACTGTAGCCCGCCAGGCTCCTCTGTCCATGGGATCCTCCAGGCAAGAATACTGGAGGACCCAGGGATCAAACTTGGGTCTTCTGCAGTGTGGGTGCATGCTAGGCCACTTCAGTCATGTCTGACTCTCTGCGACCTATAGCCTGCCAGGCGCCCCTGTCCATGGGATTTCCCAGGCAGGAACACTGGAGTGGGTAGCCATTTCCTTCTCCAGGGGATCTGCCCGACCCAGGGATTAAACTCATCTCTCTTACGTCTCCTGCTCTGTACACAGATTCTTTACCATCTGAGCTACCTGAGGTCAAAACATCACCAGCAGGTGCCTCGGTTCTGAACTTCCTGTCTGGATGAGGTCAAATATCTGATTTTGGAGGGGAATGGGATGGGGCTAGGAAGAAATACATGCTGATCAAATTGTAAAAAAAAAAAAAAAAGCAAAATGAAAACGGGGTGCTTTTAGCAAATTTTAAGCAAGCAGGAAATGGTGACACTGTTCAAATAAATGATAGGATATTGGACAGTGACTTTTTAACCTTTGTATAAGTCTCAATACATTTCAGGGAACTGTAGATACCTTTATTTAATGCATCTATTCAAACATTCAGGGAAGTAACGTAACAAAAATCCAAGAGACTACTATAATTTTAATGGTTCCTTACAATATGTAGCACTCATTAGGCTTTTTAAGATCCAATAAATCACCCTGTCTAGATTATCCCTTTGGACTAAATGAAAGTAATATATGTATACACGAAAAAGGTAATAAATTGAGAAGTCAAAGTCTACCTTCCCATCCTGACTACTTCCCGCCCAGTGTCTCTTTTTATTTCTTTACTTATAGTTTTTAATTGGAGGATAATTGCTTTACAATGTTGTGTTAGTTTCTGCTGTATGACAGAGCGAATCAATTACATGTGCACATATACACACTCCTGCTTGAAGCTCCCTCCATCCCACTCCTCCGGGTCGTCACAGAGCACGGGGCTGAGCTCTCTGGGCTGCTCAGCAGGTTCAGTGTCTCCCTTTAATCTCCTGTTAAGAGCCTGTCCCTCCAGAGAAAATGTCACACGCAGAGTACACACTGTCTTTTTCTATGTGTAACCTTTTTAAACTTACATAAAAGTGCTGTTATATACACTGGGCTATACCTGAGCTTCCCCAGTGGCTCAGCTGGTAAAGAATCTGCCTGCAATGCAGGAGACCTGGGTTCGATCCCTGGATTGGGAAGATCCCCTGGAGAAGGGAATGGCATCCCACTCCAGTATTCTTGCCTAGAGAATTCCACAGGGTCGTGTTTGGAAATCTAGCCTCACGTGCATAATTATCAAGGCCACAGTGGACATCCTCAGATCTATCTTCTGACACATTCTTACCTAAATATCTTTACAAGAGATTCTTAGCAGTGGGGAAAAGATAAGAGTATCTGAATTTTTAATTTTTGAGTGCTATCGCCAAGTTTCATTCCAATTTTCTGCCCACTTTTCAGATTTTTTTTTTTCAGTGTTTTTCAGATTCTTTTCCTAACCCACGTCAACAGCTGGTAATCAAGTATTTAAATTTTGCCATTCCTGATCAATGAGAAAAGGCTTGAAGGACATGATGACCAATGCTCTGAATCTGAGCTATCTACATTTGCAGTTTCCGTTATGAATCACAGAAAGAAGCCTACAGACTCATCAAAACAGCCCTTCTGTCAGTAGTTGGCTGGTCTATCATTCATCAGGAAGGGGAGAGAGACAATTTCCGGGTGTCCTTTCTTCTTTGTGACCTTCAACATGGTGACCTTGCTTTCCTCTGGGTCACCATCAACTCCATGAGCGGTGCTAGGAAAATCAGGCAACAGTTGTTGGCTATTTCTAGTTACTTAGACTTAATTGGGCAGACACTACACTTGATGATTTTTTAAACCGTAGTTTTCAAAATGTGGATCCTGAACCAGTACCATAAGCATCAGTTGAAAACTTATTAAAATGCAAGGAGCCCCTATACTTACTGATTAGAAACTCTAGGGGTGGGGTCCAGCAAATTATTCTTCTGAAAACATTCAGTTTTATTGAGATGTAATTGACATCGTGTAAATTTAAGATGTACAACATAATGATTTGCTATAGGTATATATTGTGAAACGATTACCCCAAGGTTACTTAACATCCATCATCTCACCTGGGTACCATATTTTTTTCTTGTGATGAAAAATATTTAAGATTTACTGTCTTAGCAGCTTTAAAGTATGCAATACAGTATTGTTAACTATCACTGCCATGCTGTACATTTCATCCCTGGGAATTATTTATAACTACAAGTTTGTGCCTTTAGACTGCCTTCACCACTTCCCTGCACCTCCACCCTCTGCCTTTGGCAACCAGTCCAGCAGACACTCTTATCTAAGATCTCCAGATCATATTCACACATAATAAAAGTTTGAGAATCTCTGATTTTAATATTATCTCATGTAAATTTCCCAAAAACTCTCCATATATTGAATGCTATGGTTTTCCCAGTAGTCATGTATGGATGTGAGAGTTGGACCACAGAGAAGGCTGAGCACTAAAGAATTGATGCTTTCAAACTGTGGTGCTGGAGAAGACTCGAGAGTCCCTTGGACAGCAAGGAGACCAAACCAGTCAATGCTAAAGGAAATCAAGTCTGAATATTCACTGGAAGGACTGATGCTGAAGCTCCAAAACTTTAGCCACCCGATATGAGGAGCCAACTCACTGGAAAAGACTCTGATGCTGGTAAAGACTGAGGACAGGAAGACAAGGGGGCGGCAGAGGATGAGGTGGTTGGATGGCATCATTGGCTCAATGGACCTGAGTCTGAGCAGACTCTGGGAGATAGTGAAATATAGAAAAGCCTGGTGTGCTGCAGTCCATGGGGTTGCAAAGAGTTGGATATGACTGAGCGATGAACAACCTTAACTCTCTGAGGCAAGAGTTATTGTTATGACTGTTTCACTGATAAGGAAACTGAGATTCACAGAGAGGAGTCATTACCAGTCACATACTTGGCAAGTGGTAAAGTTGGGAATGGAAATAGCATCTGGGCCACTTCACATCATGCATTTAAAACCATTTGTATATGGATCTCTACTATGAGCCCAAGTGTTATGAACACTGGGGAGTGTCAGATCTTTTACAAGGCACTGAAGACAAACAAAACAAAACAATGCCAAAGCTGCTGCTGATCCTCACAGCCCCAAGGAACCCCAGTATGAAAACTGCTGGAAAGGAGGTGGCAGAAAACCTCAAGGGATGTAGGAACGACTTTAACAACAGCTGGAGAAAAGCTTTAAGTAAGTAGAATTTTCTAACACAAAGAAGCTAAATATTTGCATTTATGCACAACAAAGGACAGAAATGTATGGATCTAAGAGAAGCAGAAGAGGTGGCAAGAACACACAGAACTATACAAAAAAGAGCTTAATAACCCAGATAACCACGATGGTGTGATCACACACATGGAGCTAGACATCCTGGAGTACGAAGTCAAGCAGGGCTTAGGAAGCATCACCAGGAACAAAACTACAGGAAGTGATGGAATTCCAGCTGATCTGGATTCCAGCTATTTTCAATCCTAAAAGATGATGCTGTTAAAGTGCTGCACTCAATATGCCAGCAAATTTGGAAAACTCAGAGGTCGCCACAGGACTGGAAAAGGACAGTTTTCATCCCAATCCCAAAGAATAGCAATGCCAAAGAATGCTCAAACCACCACACAACTATACTCATCTCACACACTAGCAAAGTAATGCTCAAAATTCTCCAAGCGAGGCTTCAACAGTATGTGAACTAAGAAAATCCAGATGTTAAAGCTGGATTTAGAAAAGGCAGAGGAATCAGCGATCAAATTGCCAACATCCATTGGATCACAGAAAAAGCAAGAGAATTCCAGGAAAACATCTACTTCTGCTTCATTTACTACGATAAAGCCTTTGACTGTGTGAATCACAACAAAATGTGGAAAATTCTTAAAGAGATGGGAATACCAGACCACTGTACCTGCCCGCTGAGAGACCTCTATGCAGGTCAAGAAGCAACAGTTAGAACTGGACATGGAACAACGGACTGGTTCCAAATTGGGAAAGGAGTATGCCAAGGCATATTGTCACCCTGCTTACTTAACTTATATGCAAGTACATCATGCAAAATGCTGGGCTGGATGAAGCACAAGCTGGAATCAAGATTGCCGGGAGAAATATCAATAGTTTCAGATATGCAGATGACACCACCCTTATGGCAGAAAGCAAAGAAGAAATAAAGAGCCTCTTGATGAAAGTGAAAGAGGAGAGTGAAAAAGCTGGTGTCAAACTCAACATTCAAACAATGAAGATCATGGCATCCAGTCCAATCACTTCATGGCAAATGGATGGGGAAACAATGGAAACAGTGACAGACTTTATTTTCTTGGGCTCCAGAATCACTGCAGATGGTGACTACAGCCATGAAATTAAGACACTTGCTCCTTGGAAGAAAAGCTATGACCAACCTAGACAACATATTAAAAAGCAGAGACATTACTTTGCTAACAAAGGTCCATCCAGTCAAAGCTATGGTTTTTACTGTAGTCATGCATAGATGTGAGAGTTGGATTACAAAGAAAGCTGAGTGCCGAAGAACTGATGCTTTTGAACTGTGGTGCTAGAGAAGATTCTTGAGAGTCCCTTGGACTTCAAGGAGATCCAACCAGTCAATCCTAAAGGAAATCAACCCAGAATATTCACTGGAAGGGCTGAGGCTGAAGCTGAAGCTCCAATACTTCAGCTACCTGATGTGAAAAGCTAAGTCATTAGAAAAGTCTCTGATGCTGGGAAAGATTGAAGGCAGAAGGGGATGACAGAGATGAGATGGTTGGATGGCATCACTGACTCGATGGACATGAGTTTGAGCAAGCTCCAGGAGACGGTGAAGGACAGGGAGGCCTGGTGTGCTGCAGTCCATGGGGTTGCAAAGTTGGACACGACTGAACCACAATAATGAAGGGGCAAGAAGCTGCATTGAGCTCTCTCCAAAAGCATGCTGAGAAAACTGAGACACTAAGGAACAGTCTCGGAGTCTGCAAAGAGGGCCCTGCTCACCTGTCTGCCAGACTGCAACTGATCCCTCCTGTGGTGCGTCCTCAGAACGTGCTTTCACCTATTAAGAAAATGTCCTACTTCTGGTTTTTTTTTTAATTTAAAAAATTTTTTTTTTCTATTTTTTTCCTACTTCTGTTTTATCACTGTTGTTGAATAAATGCCTCGACCGGGAAAGCTCAAGGTGGGGCTGGGTGTGAGCTTTTAGGGGTCTAGGAGTGGCAGAGGGCTTCGGGGTACCCTGGGAGGGTGGGGAGGGCCAGCAAGCCCGCGTGGCTGAGGCTGCAGCTCCACCTCTCAGCAGCCGCACAGCCTGCAGAAACCGCCCCCCCCCCCCCCCAGTTTGAATCCCTTGGTCAAGAGAGGTGGACCAGTCAGCCCCGCGCATCCTTCCTACCCCTGCTGTCCCACCACGCAGAGGCCCGCAAACTTCTTGCAAAGGGACAAATGGCCTCCCGGCTCACATGCCGACCTGCTAGAGCGGGGCCGGCCCACCTGAGCTGCGTAGCTCCTCCAACAGAGCTCTCCCGCCGTCCGTGGCCACACTCTCACCAGCCTCACGGGACGGTGTCCTTTCTTTGAGCACACATACTAACCTGCGCTGTCTTCTCAGTTGCACAGAAAGTTAAGGACACGTCATCTCGGCCTTCAAGGAACTTTCCTGACCCCTCACTTTCCCTCAGCTCTAATGCGCAAGTTCCGTGGCTTTAAAAGGTCTTTGGTGAAAGATCTTTCTTTAAAACGTGTGATTCTTTCCAAAGGAGCTCAGAGACTGTTTCCTCACAGGAGCCCCCCGATTTCCCCTCCTCTTCCCCTCCCCCTTGCCCTGGGCAGTGGCTTCTTCCCCAGACCCTGCGACTGGGCTCGGATCAACGCGGGAAAGGCTTTCATCCTGAGCGCCCGAGAGTTACACATAATACTTCCTGAACTTCTGTGTTTCACGCAACATTTGTATGTCAATTCTTGAAATCTAGCCCTGTAAAATTCTTCATTGTTTCAGAGTGTGAGACTTAACTTCTCTCTCATCTTTTGCTATCCTTACATTTTAAAAGAAATGCCAATATTATAGTGTATTACTTCAGTGAAGTGAAGTTGCTCAGTCGTGTCCGACTCTTTGCCATACCAAGGACTGTAGCCTACCAGGCTCCTCCATCCATGGAATTTGCCAGGCAAGAGTACTAGAGTGGGTTGCCATTTCCTTCTCCAGGGGATCTTCCTGACCCAGGGATCGAACCCAGGTCTCCCACATTGCAGGCAGACGCTTTACCATCTGAGCTACCAGGGAAGCTGTGTATTACTTAACCAACATAGGTACAGGTATGGTTTCTCGGGTGGTGCAGTGGTTAAGAATCCTCTGCCAATGCAGGAGAAGCAAGAGACCTGGATTCTATCCCTGGGTCAAGGAAGACCCCTCCTGGAGAAGGAAAATGGCAACCCATTCCAGTGTTCTTGCCTGGAGAATCCTGTGGACAGATGAGCCTGGCAGGCTACATGGGGGTCACAAAGCCAGACATGACGGAGCACACATAGAAAGACAGACAGACAGACAGATGGAGGCCATACCAAAAAGGCTCAGCTCAGTTCTGGCAAGTTTCTAGAACCATCTGCTATCCACTTTGCTGTCCTATGAAAACAGAAAACTGTGCTCATCCTTGACTGGGAAGTTATTACAAAAGATATTGTCTCTGGATATTTTCTCCCCTAGAGCAAAGAGTTTTTTCTTTTTTCTTTTTTTTTAATGAAACGTATGTTTGCAGCACTGACAGCACTGGCAAATACAGCCATCTGTGTAATTTTGAGGAGAAGCAGAAAACCTGGCGAGTCGCTAAGGCAGTCACGGGGAACTTCCTTCCTAAGGAGGCACAATAGTGATGATGACCACAAACGTGGGAAACATCTTAACACTTCATAAAAGTCTTTTTTTTTCTGAAAGCAGGGGACACAGGAGCCAAATTTCCCTTGGTGGAAAAAAAAAAAAAAGTGAAAAGTTTGGCTCAGAAGTTCCAGAGGAGGAAATGATTTCAGAGAAAGCCTTTTAGGCGGGAGAAATGTAGACGAGGATGCCAATCCGCCTGAAAGGTGGGGGTCGAGGTTTAGAGGGAGATCAGACACCCCTTACATTTCACTCCAGCCCTCTGCGCGCTACCTGGCACTTAATAGGGATCCAGTAAATATCGTGGATGGGTGTCATCACTCATTCAGATGCCGGAGGCTTTTACGATCTCAGTCAAGAAAACAGATGAGAGCGTGCCAGAGGAGATGCAAGGTGCAGCCTCTCTGATATGAATTTTGGCCAGTCCACAGTCACTCATGATCTCAGGGGGCAAATGTGGCTTAAAACTCACAGTGCCACCTGGAGCTGTAACCCTGCAGCTGGGCAGAGTCTGGACAGTGCGGGCCGGGGGCACCCTCCGATCCCCTGTTCTGTGATCAGCTCAGGAGCCACTGACATCCTGGCTGTGTCCTGGTGGGTGCTGGCTGTGTGCAGACATCCAGGGATGTTCGGGGCCGAAGCTGTTGATACAACACATGCACGCATGTGCGGTCACTTGTGCCCAACTTCGTGACGCTGTGGACTGTAGTCCGCCAGCCTCCGCTGTCCACAGGGCTTCCCAGGCAAGAATACTGGGGTGGGTTGCCATTTCCTACTCCAGGGGATCTTCCGGGCCCAGGGATTGGACCCTCCTCCCCCATCTACTGCATTGGCAGGAGAATTCTTTAGCACTGGTCACCTGGGAAGCCTGTTGACATGATAAAGACAGCTGGATCTTCAGAGTGGGAAAAGACAATCCTACGGGATCCCTGGTCACTTTCCCCACAGAGATGATAAAACAAGACTCAAGGAGCTTCAAGATCTTTCCTAAAGTCACCTGCCTAACTTATGATCAAGCTGGGACTAGAATCAGGATCTCCTGGTGCCTGGTTGAAAGTTTTTTCACTGTTTTTGAGAGCTAAGATGAGGTTGATGCCATTTCCTATCATAAAGGTACAAAGCAAATTTGCATGATGGTTCTAACCTTCCCAATCAGCAGGTTAAAACAATAACAGTCCTATAATACTACTTCTACAAGATGCTCAACTAATGTATACTCTGTGTATTTCATTAGAACAAAGTCAGATGAGATCATGGCTTGCCTCAAAATCCAACGTTGAGAATGAGTTTTAGGTTAACAAGCTCCACTGCAATTTCCAATCTTCAGTTTCGTCTACCATATTTGATCAACAACCAACACTTGTACTGAGGTGCTTCCAAGAATCATGTCTGAAAGGGGTACAGTGAGGTGGGAAAAGAGAATGGCAGATGGACTCTGTCTTTGGTTAGCCTAAAATCGTGCTAGAGGTAAAAACCAAACCCCCAGAACCTGATTCTTAGAAAATCATCGCATGCTCAAGTGGACAGTATCAACAAGCGCCATAGAAGGGAGGAGAGAGGGTGGGGGTCATGTGTAGAAAAGACAGGAAAAGTGTGATAGGAGCTTCGGTTCTTATCAGACAAGAGACAGGGAGGAAGTCCAAGTGTGGAGGTGAGCAGAGGCAAAGACTTCCTTTTCTAACCGTGATGTGGCATTTCTATTTGGTGTGATGCCAGCATGCTTCTTCACCCCCACCTGCAAACTATAAATTCATACTTATAACATCCTCCTCTGATCATTTTCAGCTTTCATAAACACGCATCACACAAGGAAAGTGAGCTGTCTGAGAAGCCAAGAGTCTTGGTTTCTAAGCTACCCACAGATTGCTAAATGGTGGGGGCCCAAGGGGTCTGGTCTCAGAACCTCAGTCTCCTCTTCTCTAAAATGAGAAAGTTTGGGCCGACAAGTGTCTGAAGTCTCCTCCGGGTCTGACACTCAACAATTTCTACTTTTCTGTTCTGCTCATTAATATTTATGGCATGTACTCTTTATTTTTTTTAACTTTATTTTTTTATTGGGGTAGAGCCAGTTAGGGGCTTCCCGGGTAGCTCAGTTAGTAAAGAATCCGCCTGCAATGCAGGAGAGACCCCAGTTTGATTCCTGAGTCGGGAAGGCCCCCTGAGAAGGGATAGGCTGCCCACTCCAGTATTCTTGGGCTCCCTTGGTGGCTCATATGGTAAAGATTCCACCTGCAATGTGGGAAACCTGGGTTTGATTTCTGGGTTGGGAAGATCCCCCGGAGGAGGGCATGGCAACCCACTCCAGTATTCTTGCCTGGAGAATCCCATGGACACAGGAGCCTAGGGGGTTGTCAAGAGTCAGACACAACTGAGCAACCAAGCACATACACAGAGCCAATTAGCAATGCTGTGACAGTTTCAGCTGAAAGGGAAGGGACTCAGCCATATACACACATGTATCCGTTCTCCCCCACACTCCCCTCCCACCCCGGCTGCCACATACCATGGAGCAGAGTTCTCCTGCATTACAGGAGGATTCTTCACCACTGAGTGACCAGGGAAGCCCTCCATGATGGCACGTATTCTTAGTATCACTAAGCCCTTCTCCGTCACCATCTGCTTCCTGTTTGCCTTTTCCCCACCTTCCTCCCTTCCCCGTCCCCTCTCTCACCGAGAAGTGTGCTGGGAAAGTCCCAGAGTGGCATGATCACGGAGTGTTTAAATTTTCATCAGACGTGTGTGTCTGTTGTAACAAGGCATGCACAATTGATCATCTTGGCATGCATATTAATAATTGAGGGCCGTAGAACATGCTTCCTCAACTTTATAAACAGTTTCTCTCTGAGCTTTGAAATGACAAGCTTTGCTCGTAACTGAAAAACTGAATGCAGGCAGGCCTATGGGGAGTTTCCTCTGAGGTATTAATGTTTAAAAAGCGAAGAAGATCAAAACCTGGAAGTCTCTCAGTTGGGAAACCAGGAGGAGTTTCTGCCCAATGGGCAGGTTAAGAGATGACATAAAGATGAGAAACGGATGATGTGAGAATAAAATGACTTAAGGATGAGACGATTCACCTGTACTGAATTGCTTTTTTCCCTTTCTTTATATCTAGTAAATGAGAATCTATCCAGCTGGCCTTGAAAAGAAGGGAAAAACCCAGGGGCCCCAGCAGGATAAAGGAGGCTCTCATCTAAACATCTCTGAAAACTGCACATTCATGGTCAGAGGTGGAAAATGATCCAAAATAGGAGTGGATGTTGTACTCCCCAGACTCTTGGTTGGGTTTAGCTGCCACCTTTTGACACTCTACACCAGGGCCCAGATGGAAACAATGCCCATTGGATTATAGTTACTTAGCCCACCCTGGGGTGAAGGCCAGAGATAGGAAGAAAGTCAGAACTTAAATAAATGTTGGCATAACTGAATACCAACAAAGCTAGAAGGTAACTGCTGGCCTCTGATGCAGACCTTGAAATAAATCACAACTTTACATTATTATTCATGGCTCTTGATTTTTTTCCCCTTTGAGCAAATGCTATTTGTTCAAATATGAAAATAAGGACAAATGTGATCAGCAAAACAAGGAGATACATGCATTCAACCCGGCTTAATGGACTGACATTCTATGGAATTTCCCCTTCCCTATTCAACAAAATCTATATAGGCATCCACACTTTTACTGCACTTGGCCTTTGTAATGTACCTGAATTTTCCTGGAAGTTATTATGCGGACACTGCCTTCAATGCCAGGCCAACTCCACTTAGTGTAATAAGTTAGTTCAGCAATAGACCTGCTTCCAAACTACCTATGAACAGCTCCTCTGAGATTTGGCTTTCTAATGGAGAGGCTCCCATGGAATGCTAGGACAACTGTGGGGATCTTTTAAGTGGGAGGAAGACACTACCAAATAACCAGAAGATTTCCAGCCACTTGGCAGAGTGAAAGCTGAGATGTCATTGCTGAATCTTAGTGCTTTACAATCTTCATCTAATTCTAAAGGAGAAAGCCAAATGTGATTCTTGAGGTGTCTGCCAGGAATATTAAAGCCGATAAATGGGGGGTTTGACTGGTTCTGCTTTTGGAAAATTTGACAAGTATGAAGACTGCTATGGACTTCAGCAGCTATTACCTTAGAGGCAGCTCTATGGATACCAAACTCAGCCTGAAGCCAGCTGGGGAAGCAGAAAATGTGGTGGAGACAGACAAACATTAACTCCACCAGATCTGAAACGACATCTATTTCAAAATTCAAAGAAGGAGGACATATACACATACCTACCACGTTAGCCAGGTTACTGCTAACATTTTCATGACAAATTTCATGTTAGAATTTGGATCCCTTTTGCAGCTGGGGAATTGTCATCTTTGTAAAAGCACATAGAAATGACTGGAAAATTCTGGTTGTTCAGTGAGCTGTGCAATGTTCCTGTTCTATCTCAGAGGTTTAACTCCAGCTGAGGCTCACACTGAAAGGATCTGCCATCTTCAAGTCGCCCTCAAGGGTCCTGGCTATCAAGGATTCACTCGAAGGCCTCTCGGGCCTTCCGGCTGGGGCGTGGAGCACTTGGGGGCCGCCAAGTTCACCTGGGCTTTTCACCATCTCTGTTGGCTGCTGAAATACTTCCAGGATCAAATTATAGGGTTCAGGAGGAATCTCTCAAATAGTAACAGGGAGATGGGGAACGCACAGGCTGTCCGACAGTGACAAGTGGGAGATGTCAATGTGAACTTTGGTGTTTATTTTGCTGCCTCAACTCTCCTTATATCCTCTGTGACCAAGTCTGGTAAAATACAGCAATCTCCATCAAAAGCATAGCTGGCGAGCTCTTTATTCAATTTGTTTGATTACACATGCAAGGTGCAAACTCTACAGACAGGACTAACACTGATGACAGACTCTTCTAGGAGGTTCCTGGGAACATCAGTTCACTGTTTCAGGCTTACTTCCTTCCAATGTTCTCATTCATTCACTCACTCACTCACTCACCCATGGAATATTTCTTGCCTATTTCCACATCCCAGGTACCTGATATAGATTGGTGACTGAGAGACACATGTCTTTTCCTTTGTGACGCTTATAATAATAATCATAACCAGACAATTTGTTAAATTATACCCATTTGGATGGGCTTCCCAGGTGGCGCTAGTGGTAAAGAACCCAACCGCCAACACAGGAGACATCAGAGATGCAGGCTCTATCGCTGGGTCGGGAAGATCCCCCTGGAGGAGGGCATGGAAACCCACTCCAGTCTTCTTGCCTGGTGAATCCCATGGACAGAGGAGCCTGGCAGGCTACATGGGGTAGCAAAGAGTCAGACACAACTGAAGTGACTTCGCATGCACCCATTTGGATTAGTGCTTTGAGGGACTGATGAAATGTGAATGGCGAACCTGTTAGGAGAGGGGAGAGCAGGAAGGCCTCTCTGATAGGATGGCCTTAGAGCCAGGACTGAAAGGATGTGAAGGATTCAAGATTGCAGACTGCAAGGACGAGAATATCAGACAGAAGGAACGGATGTGTAGAGGCTCAGAGATGGGAGGCAGCTTTCATGGGCTCAGCAGGAAAAAGGCCAATGGAGATGACGCCTCGTGAGTCGAGCGAAAGCTGACGCAGAAGAGGCAAGCACAGTGAATTTGAGGCTTGAGAAGATGACTGTTATTTTAAGTGCAGTGGGAATCTACTCAAGGGATTTCAGTGGAGAAGATGTGCTCTGAATTATGTCAGATGATGTGTGAAAAATAGATTGAGCTGGAGTAAGGTGGAAAGGGAAGAATCACACATGGCAGAAACTGCAAAATGTCTGCCTGGAGCCATTCTCCCCTCCTTCCTTACTCGAACTCCAGTTTTATTCTGGAGGGCAACAGGTCCAATCAAGAGTCTATTTCCCATTTTCCTTGGATAAATAGCTTGGCATGGCTACATGTAATAATTCTGCACAACAAGACATAAATGGAAGCCTGTTGGGGACTTTTTGGCAATTTCTGCTTTTCTGCTTTAAAGGTGCAGCCCTTTTCTCCTCTCCTTTATCTTCTGTGATTCCAGCTTGTAAAAAAAGAAGTGATGGCAGGAGCAACAGCAGCCCTCTTATCTAAGAAAACTAATAACGTCACAGAAACCTCAGGCCTGGCAGTCTTCAACTACGGGACCAGTGCCAACAAATCTGGGTTTCACTGTGCATAAAATGAAAACCCTCTATTTGTTAAGATCAAGTTTGGTCGGGGGTTTCTCTTACTCCCAGGTGGACACCATCATCATTCAGGCAGCCTGTACTTGAACGGCTACAGTGAAAATGAAGAAAAGTAAGCCAGTTTGAATGTTGAAACAATGGGATTTCCTGATAGCCTAGATGGGCTTTGGTGTTGGGGGATGGCGGGTGTGAAAAGTACTCAACAGGATCTGAATCTGAGAATTAGTAAAATGGGAAAGGAAAAACCCAAAGAGGGGCAGGTTTGAAGATTAAAAGCAAGAATTGAACTTTTGATATTGTACAGGTGAGGTGCCTAAGCAGTGTCTATGATAGTGATCTCCATTCCTATGATTTCCATGAGACAAGATCTTCCTCCAAAACCCCTGGCTGTGCTCTGGTCCTTCATTCTCTCCTTTTCAGGGAGGGAGAAAGTAAACCCGCCTTCCTCGACAGAATACAGTGGACCCCTGACTAACACGGGTTTGAGCTGTGCGGGTCCACTCACATATACCCTCCTACAATACTGCATCATCCACGCTGGGATACAGAACCCCTGACAGGGAGGGCCGGCTGTGAAGCTACACTCGGATTCTTCATCACACAGAGGCGCTGCACCCCGAACCCTTGTACATCACTCGAGGGTCACCTGTACTCATTCTCGTCAGCTTCTTCACATGCGATGTGGCACACACAGATACAGGCTCCGCGGGAAGAAGCCTGTGGCCGGAAGCTCAACCCCCAGGTCAGCATCAGGAAGCCCAGCACAGCACAGATCTCAGTCCTATGATCCAGTTCAGCCTCGATCAGGAGTAACAAGCTGGTGTTGGTATCCCCAACCCCTCTCTGTCTGTCTCTCAGTGGTCTCACACCTCAGCCTGCTTCTACCTGTGTAAGGTTGGACATGTCCTGTTCACTCAGCCACATGATCGCATGCTTGTTTTTAACAGGGGCTTCTTGCAAAAGATACTGCCAGAAAAAACGAAAGCCCTCCCCTATTCTAATGCCCGAGAGTCAAGGATCGAATCTTCCCTACCCAGTGGGATGGTAAACCGCACAGGAATGAGGATTTATTTAAAACTGATGCTAGTAAGCAAAGGGTAATTGGTGATCATTCTACTATTCAAGTAGCTGGCTTCTTGCCACAACCTTGCAGAAACTGTATTATTAGAATTGGTGTGGTCTTTCCCACTCTGCTACCAGTCCACCCTACTCCTCCTCCACCTACTAAATCCATTCTCTGTTTCTCTTCTTTACAGGGTGGTCTGAGTGTCAGTGTTTTTATCCTAGCTCTAGTAACCCGAACTTCAGAACTGCTGGGCATACACAGTCGGGTAAAAGGTCATTGCTCACCATCAGGGGATCTAGGGAAGGTGGACAAATGGTGACCTCTATGAGATATACCAGTTCTATGGTTCCTATAAAGACAGGTGTCCTAGGTTGGTGTCATGCTGGATATCTGGTCACTTAGCAGTTCACGTTTGGGAGTTATTTGACACTGCAGCAAAAATGGTCTTTTGACAACAAAGTCAAATAAAACACATTTACAGCGAGGCTTCTGGTTTTTCTTCCCCTTTTCTCTTTCCATCCTATCAGACACATTATTGCTGGAGTTTATAACGATGAAAGAGGTGATGGGTATTTTGGCACAGTGTATCACTGCAAATAGTACTTATGCTCAGAATGAGTAGGTAAATTGCATGTGTCGCCGGCCCATGTGGGACCTTGCACCTGGTGTGGAATGGAGCATGGCATTGTCACAGTGCCATTCAGTGGCTTTTACCAGGCGAGGGCATGTCAGCAGCTGTGATGCACGCGGCCACAGATGCAGACAGAGCGCCCATAAAAAAAAAAAAGAAAATCCGTCCTTTTTTTGAATAGAGCCCTGGGTAATTACCCTAACGACTGTTCTGTGAGAAAGCCCTGTTTACACCCTTTCATCAATTTAGGATCCAGACGGGAACAATCACTGGCATTAAGCGGTGAAGGCAATTTGCTTTTTCAATGAAGAAAGGACCAAAAAAAAAAAAATAATAGCACGGAAAGCTCTCTGCTCCTGAGTCGCCCACGTTCACAGCCAAGGCTCACCTCACATAAAAAGGATGCTCAGAAGGAGTCTGTCTGACCTTCCTCCTAAGCAGAGCCCAAGGATAACGAGTGACGGTGTGTTCTGGGGCTGCTTCTGTCAGCGCAGGGAGGCCGTGGGGTCTGTGTGCCCAGCCCACGGGGGAGGGTGGCTGCCCTGCAGAGGGTCCAGTAGGCGTGGGAGCATCTGTCCACCCCGCCCTGGGGCCCGGACGGGGTGTTCTGCGGAAAAGCTACAGAAACGTTGCTCACCTTGAGAAGTAAGCTCTCAGGGCGGGGTCCGTGTTCCTCCAAGATGCCACAGAACATGAAACTGGCTATGAGGTTTGGCCATTCAGTATGAAGTAAGATGGGAAACTATGGGACTACTTACCCCCAAATGGAAAAAAAAAAAATGAGTACATAAGAAAAGGCAACATCACGACAAAGAGAGATGGCCCCCAAAAGTCCTACTTACATTGAGTGAGGATCCCAGTTAAGGCGTTTTTGAAATTCTCCTTGGCCTCCTCCATCTCCTGCTCGTGGGTGGCCTTCTCGTTCATCAGGCGGCGCACGTGGCTGTTGGCTGACTGCACCATGGAGTAGAAGTGGTTTGCAGAGCGCCGGTTCACCTCCCCTCGCTCGATCCAGGACAGCAGCACTGTGATGGCCTCCGAAAACTTGCCATCATCTGCAAATGAAAAACCGCCGAGCTCAAATCACGCCAAGGCAAGGTCTTGGTTTCCACTTTGGTTCCTCTCCAAAGGCATAGCAAGGTCCATCCTGTGTATATGTGTGTGCTAGTTGCTCAGTCGTGTCCGACTCTTTGAGACCCCATGGACTGTAGCCGGCCAGGCTCCTCTGTCCACGGAATTCTCTAGGCCAGAATACTGGAGTGGGTTGCCATTCCCTTCTCCAGGGGATCTTCCCAACCCAGGGATCTAAGCCGGGTCTCCCGCATTGCAGGCAGCTTCTTCATCAAGTGAGCCACTAATGGTCACAACTGGACCTTGTGAGCTTTCCTGCAACTAATGGCTCCATCACCACTTAGCTTCTCTTTCCTCATCAAACTGCACGGCACTGCAAAGCCACCCAAGAAACAAAGAGTGGTTCACCCTCTCACTTCACTACCAACGTGGTGAGCTCAGTTTTAGAAGATCTCTTCTGGGGATCCTTTGAAATATGACACAACTGCATTCTTCCACCAAACCCAGATTTCTTTTTCTCAAGAGTGGCTCAAAAAACTGTTACCTGTTTGGCCTCCAGTTCATTTCCTTATTCTTTTATTGGTAACGGCATACAGCAATATCAGTTTTCTGACATAGAATCTGCTGAGTTATGGTCAGGATGTGGATGACGGGTGAAATTACTTTTAAAAGCAATCATGATATAAGATATTGTTCCCAAGGTAGTAGTAGCAATAGGTCAATTCTTGTTCTGCTGCAGTTCAAAACCAATTTCACTTTAGGTTTACTATAACATATTTGATTATGTTGAAAACTAGACCATTTCCATGCTTTCAACAAAAGAGGACCTGTTCCTGGGGGGTGTGGGGGTAAGTGTGTGTGTTGGGGAAGGCTGTTAGAAATCCATTTGAATTTGATTTAGGAGTATGGGGGTGGGGTAGGGGACAGGAGGTTCCCCCTGTAAGTAAGTGATAAAGTTCATTTCAAAAGAAAGCAAATAGACTTGCCTGTTTGCAAACAGTTACTGGAGCAGATCTCTGTTGTACGGCTTAGAGGTGGGAAAAAAGCAAGTTTGGAGGTGATTAATTGGAACCGGAAGTTGTATGTCAGTTATTACAACATAAATCAATCCTACTGCTGAAAGTGCTGGGCTTGTTTTCTAAACTTGAAAAGTCTTTCATTTTTGTATTTTTCTACCCTCTAAAAACATAATTTATGAAAAATATCCTAGAAGTGAACACAACATTATAAATTAATTATACTTCAATAAGAATTTTTGTAAAAATAAAGAAAACAAAAATATCCTACATTTTCTAAGTTAAGAGTAGAGTGTGGATTCTAAAAATCAGGAGGAAAATTAAGACTAAAAGGTTCAGATACTTACTCATTTATTTGACAAATACAGAGTGGCTACTATGTTCCTTCCACTAGAGGAACACCAGAGACATCCTTATACCCTGTGTATGTGTGTGTATTATTGTTTATATATTATGTATTGTTAATATAGACATACACACACATCCATATTCACACACATACATACATACATATATATATATACACACACACACACACTCTCTCCAGATGAACAGATAGAGGGTGATTCATATTTAGTAAAGGAATCTTATTTTATTTTACTACCCAGATGTTTTCTGTTAGTATTTAGTGAGTTAGTACTTAGTTTAGTTAGTTAGTTAGTGAGTAGTTAGTTAGTTAGTTAGTTAGTGAAATACTGTTAGTATTTCACACCCCATATGAAGCCTGCATTTGCAGACTGCTTTCTGAGTTTTGCAGAGCACTACGGAAAAACCCTTAATCCCTTTTCTCCCAGCCATCCCCTCCCAGACCGGGGCATGACTTCACCGCTGCGGCTGCTGCCTGGCCCGGAAGTACGCGCACTGCATGCAGGTAGGCTAGCCTGACCCGTGCCCGTGGAGTGGGTTCTGGCTTCCCCAGGCTGGAAATCGCGCTGCTGATGGGCCACCACCTTCATTCCTCCCCCACCCAGGTGGTGCCCGTCTGGGCTTGGGGCCGCAGCTTTATTCCTGAGCAAACCTACCCCCTGGGCCCTCACGCTTTGATATGAGGAGATAACTGGCCCGAGGAAGGCCCATGGGGCAGTCTGCGCAGGAAGGACTCAAGTTTCCTTGCCAATTTCAACCTGCCGCTGAGCGAGCGTGTGCACGTGTTCAGTGTCATGGCTGGCCCACACAGTTTTGTTAACTCTGGGATTTCAGCCTGAGTTCAACCCTCAGTGAACTCCAGCTGCATGAGTTTCTTATCTCATTTCATGGGCTGGAGCGGGCTTCTACAGGAAAGAGTCCATCACACAAGTTAACGCCGTGTTCAGCCCGAGGAGAGGCCCATAATTTAGCATGATGCTTATGGGAGCCCCACTGCGACACTCACAGTCAGAATAAACTCCGCCTCCCTCCCACACTCTGCCTCTCTCCCTGCCTATGTATGTTAGGAGAATGGGCCTCTGAAAAGACGGCAGAAATCTACCTAACACTTTTAAGAAATCCTTTCTATCCCTCCCCCCACTCTTCTTAAAAGATAACAACAACAGAAAAGGCAACTCTTGACCTCATGGACCATTTTACCCCCTTGGCTGTGACTCTATCATCTCTGTGTAACACAAAGAAAAATTCTAAATGTTTTTGTTATGGGGCTTCCAAGGGAGAGAGACAGAGAGAGACAGCATGCACAAACAATGGAGTCCCATCTTCCTTTCACCCATGAACGGGCACGGTTTTTCTTCTCTTGCGTGTGGTCACACAGATCATAAATACCCTAACTTACTGTCAGGAAGAACACACTTAAATTTTAAAAACAGATGTTTGCTTAACTGATCTAAAAGCCAAATATTATTGTTCTTCACTCTTAGACCCAAGCATAAGTCCGCCAGCAGATTATAGTTAATACATACTTTTCAGAAAGAGAGAGAGCAATTTTAGGATTAAGCAATTAAGAATACACAATGAAAAAGCAGTGAAAAAGCAAGTAGGCAAAAGACTTGCTAATATCATAACAAATAATAGTAGGCAGAATTCCATTTTCTCAATATATATGAATAAAATAAAATACACCTTATATATTGTATATATCATATACCTATGTACATATGGCTTTGTATATAGTTTTGAAAACTTCCAGTTTCATCATTTCTGAACTTTCTGGCAGGCTCATGGATGACTGATGCACTACATTTAAATTAACCATGAAAACATTAGTTAACATGTGATTGGTTAGACAATATTTGTTTCCATGCAAGAAGTGAATTTATATTAATTAAGACTAAGTCGGCAGCTCCCTCTGAATGGCCACATGAGTGTGCTGGGAGTGGTCATTTTCAATATCCAGATGAAAATTCAATTCTGCCTTCAGGGGAAAGATCACTAAGAAAACAGAAAACAATATAAACTAATTTAAGCAGGACATAGATTGCAGCGCTATTAAAGCTATTCATGTGGAAAGAAATTAACACGGCTCATAAAAATCACATCCAAGATGCAATTAGAAAAATTCCAAATACTTTTTGTGAACATGCTTGGGCTTAACTCTGAACATTAGTGCCCTTTAGAAAAGAGAATGGGCAAACACATCTTCTTCACACTAAGAACCGGGAAAGTTTGCATATTATGGAGCGACTATGGACCACCTGGCCTTCCCTAGTGGATAAGATGGTAAAGAATCTGCCTGCAACGCACAAGACCTGGGTTCAATCCCTGGGTCAGGAAGATCCCCTGGAGAAGGGAATGGCAACCCACTCCAGTCTTCTTGCTTGGAGAATCCCATGACAGAGGAGCCTGGAGGGCTACTGCCCATGGGGTTGCAAAGAGTTGGACACAACTGAGTGACTTTCACTTTCACATGGACCACCTATTTGCTCACTAAAAATTCCCCAATGTTTCCTAATCAAGGACCTCACAATGTCACACCTGGGTTACTACAATCATTTGTTCCATGGCCTCCCTTGATTGGCATTTCCCCTGTCAATCCATTCGCTGTTCCTTTGTCATGCTCCTCTTTGTTAACACAGTACTGACCAGATATATATTAATATCTCTTTTGTTACCTGAACAGTATTGACTGGAGACTTATCAATATGTTTTCAGACAGTGATACAATGAACATCACCAGGTGAAGATGTTAGAGCTTAACATTGATCAAGGGTTCATTATACAAATTATGATTGTCATTATCTTTCATATTTTACTCCATTAGGTTTCTGTTCCAGCCTTGTGTATATTATAAATGTAAAATTTTCAAAAATGATGCAATGCAAAACTTTGAGTGAAAAAGAATTTTTCAGTGAATCTTATGCAGATACTTTCTGATTGTCCAAGTGACATATATACTAGTGTTTCAGAAGATGCCAGTTCTTCAGAATATAGTTCTGATTCAGACAATGTGAATATTAGAACAACAAAAAGACAAAAAACCTTAGTGATTGATTCTGACACAGAAAGTGAAAATGAAACTCTCAGTGCCAGAATGTGCCTTTGCTTCTACAGAAGAGTAGATTGAATACAACATTTCATGAAAATTAGAAGACTTTACACAGGTGTGCTAGGTGTAACTATTGCATATAATAACCCACAAAGTGTTAATAAAATAACAGAATTATTCTTTGGCTGGTCAAAATAAAAACAACCAGCCTCAGATACTAGCTTCTGCAAAAACCCCCTGGTTAATAATGAGTTAAGCATCCTGCCCGTGCCTCCCTAATTCTGCATGTGCTGTGCACGCCTCCTAGGGTCCCTGGAGATCCTGGTCGACCCAGCTAACTGGTCTGCTTCCCTTAAGAGTCAGCCTAGGTGCCTTTCATAAAGGAAGTTTTCCATAACCCTAACATGAATCAAGGGTCCCTTTGCTATGTTCCCACAATTCCTTACATATCCTGCTATTAAAACATTAGTCATTTTGTACAGTAATTGTTGGTTCATGTACCAACTGGCCCTCCAAGCTCTGAGGGGTCAAGATGAGAAGAAAATTTCCAAGACGGCTTTCAACCTTCTGTTCACTCTGAGTTTTTCCCTGTGTAGTTTATTTCACTACACTCTATGTCTAATAGATTTGCAGTGCATTAGTACTGGAAAGTTATAGCAAGTCCAATGGTCAAGAGTTGATAATAAACATTTTAATTTCATGTTGAAGAGTATTTTCATGTTGTCCACCAGAGATAAATGTTCTCATAGCACTGAGGCTGGCTGGCCCTTTTATCCTTCAGGCCTCTGAGGTTATTTCCATTAGCAATAAAAGTTAAGACTGATCTCAGAAAATTACACAGAAGTCTTTCATTGTAAGTTAACCAGCTTATCCAATGACTTAAAAATCTTTTTTGAGTTTTTTTTTTTTTAATTCTAGAAAAGTAATAACCTTTGCATTTAACTTTGTATTTAGCTTTTTAATTCTGGGAAGGGAATGATTTAACTTTGTGAGGACTAAAGAATATTATAATGATGGTCACACTTCAGTGTCGCTACCTGAATCCATACCCATTTTATTTTATTTCTAGTTACTTCAGAATTTGTCAACCTCTCTCCCTATCCCTCTTTCTCATGTTTATTCAGCACGAGGCACGCAGTAGGCATTTTAAAAATTGTATATGGAATACATGCACACATTCTACGTTGCTCCAGCCATGTCCGACTCTTTGTGACCCTATGGACTGTAGCCCACCAGGCTCCTCTGTCCATGGGATTCTCCAGGTAAGCTTACAGGAGTGGGTTGCCATGTCCTCCTCAAGGGGATCTTTCGGAACCAGGGACCAGCTATGTTTCCTGCACTGGCAGGTGGGTTCTTTACCACCAGCGCCACCTGGGAAGCTCACATAGGGGATGCATCTTTCCTGTTAAAGACCATAAGCATGAGCCTCACTTGGGGGCTTGCTGAAAATGCAGTCTCAATCTTACTCAGAACTCCTGACTCAGAATCTGTATCCTCATCCAAGTGTTTCATATGCACATTGACACTGGAGAAGACCTGGAAGAAATCGCTCAATAAAAGCCAGGAAAACTGGTTAGGAGCTTATCTAACTTAAAAAGATCATGAAAACCGGAAATGGAAAGGGGCATCTGAGAGAGTGGAGAACACTGAAAGGCTTTCACGTGATTCCCGTGAGATTTGTGAATCTGTCCGCAAACCCTCTACTCCCATTCAAAGAATAGCAGTTTAAACATCAGTCATCCTTATGCCAGAAAAAGAATGTGAAAAATAAGTCAAAAGTCTTAGAAATGGGCACTGAGAGGATAGCAGATTCTTTCTATGGGATACTGGACTAGAGGACCCTCTGGGATTTTCTGATTTTACAGGGGTGTGAATGTCTAACTGTCATTGACTGGAAGGAAAGTTATGATCAACCTGGATAGCATATTTAAATGCAAAGACATTACTTTGCCAACAAAGGTTCGTCTAGTCAAGGCTATGGTTTTTCTAGTAGTCATGTATGGATGTGAGAGTTGGACGGTGAAGAAAGCTGAATGCCAAAGAATTGATGATTTTGAACTGTGGTGTTGGAGAAGCCTCTTGAGAGTCCCTTCGACTGCAAAGAGATCCAACCAGTCCATCCTAAAGGAGATCAGTCCTGGGTGTTCATTGGAAGGACTGATGCTGAAGCTGAAACTCCAATATTTTGGCCGCCTCATGTGAAGAGTTGACTCACTGGAAGACCCTAATACTTGGAAGGATTGGGGGCAGGAGGAGAAGGGGATGACAGAGGATGAGATGGCTGGATGGCATCACTGACTTGATGGACATGGGTTTCAGTAGACTCCGGGAGTTGGTGATGGACAGGGAGGCCTGGCGTGCTGCGATTCATGGGGTCGCAAAGAGTCAGACACGACTGAGTGACTGAACTGAACTGAGGCCATTTTACCATGCTTTAGGGACATGACATAAATTGTGAAAACTGGTAACAATGCAAATAATTCTTCTCTGTAATAATGTCAATGAATTTTTGTCCAAAAGAAAATATAAGTCTTTACAAAGCAAACTCTCTTTTGAACCAGTTTTAACATCTTACTCGCTGTCTCATTAATTAATGACTTATATAACATCACTGACACATGTGCATTTCCTGTTTGTAAGACAGTCATGATTCCGTGTCACAGCATCCTTGAGCAACCACTGACCGCAAGCTCCTCAAGGCAGGGCCAGCATGCCACAGTCATATCTGAAACCCCAGGCGGGGTGCAGAGCCCGGGACCCAACAGGTGAGCACTCGGTGACCTTTAGTCAAACGGATGTGCAGACAATGATGGGGAAAAGTAATCAAACTGGTAAGTCGTTTCTTCTCCCTCTTTGTGGGCAGAGGAGATCTGGCCCTGAACTCCAGAAGGTGAGGGCGGGATGACTTGAGAGAATAGCACTGAAATATGTACATTACCACATGTAAAAGAGATGACCAGTGCAAGGTCGATGCATGAAGCAGGGCACCCAAATCTGGGGCTCTGGGACCACCCAGAGGGATGGAGTGGGGAGGAAGGGTGGGTTTAGGACGGGGCGGGGGTGGGCACATGTATACCTGCAGCGATTCACACTGATGTATGGCAGAAGCCATCATAATGCTGAAAGTAATCATCCTTCAATTAAAATAAATTAATAAGTTACATATATAGGCAGGAAAAGAGCCAAGACAATGAACCCTGAATATGAAAACTGAAATGCATTAGTGGAACCTGATTTCTGGCAGGTCCAGATGGGACTGATAGGAAGGGAGAGTTCACATTTGAACAAAATGTCTCAGGAATGAGAGGAAAAATGTAAGACATTCTACAACGCTTTTCAAAGAAATGGGGCTGGACACACACACAGACATACTGAATGATGTGTCTATAAAATTGTCCCTGGTTTCTGGCTTGATAGGTAGAAATAACTTACAGTGTACACGTTGATCCAGGCAGAATGGAAATTTCAGGACGGCACTACTACTACAACATTCCCCAAAATTTTACTCTGTGTTCCTAAAACACGGACATCCCAAAACAAAGCTCCATCTCTGGTTGCTCAATTAACCATCAGAAGGGGTGGTACCTCACCTACCCTTCAGATCACGGACAGCACGAAAGGCTACAGAAACGATCACTACTCTCCCCCCTACCCTACCCAGCACCCTGGTGGCTCAGAGACAAAGAATCTGTCCACAATGCAGGAGACGCAGGTTCGATCCCTGGGTTCAGAAGATCCCTTGGAGGAGGGAAATGGCAACCCACTCCAGTATTCTTGCCTGGAGAATTCCATGGGCAGAGGAGCCTGGTGGGCCATAGTTCACGGAGTCACAAAGAGTCGGACACAGTTTAGTGACTAAATAACAACAACAACCCTGCCCTACAAGCCCACACTCTCTCTCACACAAATACACACACACACACACACACACACACACAATCTCTCATATTTAGCACATGAACGTGCACTGATTACTCCTGCCTTTGGATCAGGCAACATGTGAATAGATGAAACGACCCATCTCGCCTCTGTGAAGGTCACTGGTGCCCGAAGAAGTAATTTTCAAACAGGCTCCCATGATTCGCATCTCCTGTGTCCTGAGAAGGAAGTCTGGCTTTTGGCTCATGGAACTTCCACTTGGCTCACAGCATTATTGATTCTTTCTTTCTTAGAACCATAAATGTTGACAACCATCTCAGTAAGACGACGGCAACCTCTTCCACCCTTTCTCCCTCTGGTAGGCTGATTCAGGGCTATTCCGTATGCAAATCAGAGACAAGTCCTCGGAAATTACGAATGTTAATCCCAGGAAGACTGTATCTGGGATGACATATCAGGGTGTCCCAAAGACACTGCTTGCAAAGCTTTGTCAAAACTTTACCTGAGGCCGAGCGAAACCATTCCTTTCATCACATGGTGAAAGATTATGCAAACTTTTCTAAAAGGTGGAAAAGTACACAAAAACTTTGAAATGCTCTTGCCAGGAGAAATCCCCCCATGAATCAGGAAATCATCTCTCCTCACTGTCTAATCAATCTCTTCCTTCCACAGTCCAAACACAAGGCTCCTCCAGGGGTGGATGGTCTGTCTTAGAAAGGCAGAAATTCATTATCTTGTCTGCCTGGTGCTACTGTCTCCAATAAAGTGCAATTATGCTGGTATCGAGCCCCTTCTCACTCTCTCAAAGCCGTGCTATAAACTCTGTATCTGTGAGAAGGTACTTTCCAGTCAGTCTTCATTAAGTGTAATCGTCTCAGAACAATGTCTATTTAATCCGCGGGGTGCCCACTAATTTTCTTTCTTAGAATCTGCATTAACCTTAACAGATGTTGGGCGTTTGGTGCCTTAGACACTACACAATGGCAACCCAATGTCTCGTCTGACTTCAGAAGGCCCGGGAGTCATTGGATTGGGGCTACCTGGTCCCAGGAGGGTGGCCATCTCTCATCCCAGAACAGTGGGAAGTGCTTTGTAACTGCCTGGATCACTCAAGTAAACTGAAACTAAACGCTATCTCTGTAAGGCTGGGGCTTTGTGTTCCCCCGGCCTCACAGTGTCAGGGGCCCAGCAGAGCGCTCAGGATATGTGTGGAGGGAATGAACGATGGCCGAGGGCATGTCACACCTCCCCATGCTTCCATTCCTGGCGTTGTGGCCGGAAACGCAACACGCTCATATGCTCCAAACAGTGAAGGAAGAGAGACATGGAATCACTTACTGAGCCTCTACTATTAAGCATAGTTTTAACACTGGGCAGGACGTGGAGGGCCTTGGGGGCCATAACAAAGACGTGGCCAGAGGGGAAGGGTGAGGGGACGGGATAGTTAGGGAGTTTGGGATGGACATGTACATACTGCTATATTTAAAACAGAAAACCAACAACGACCTAGAGTATAGCACTGGGCGCTCTGCTGTTATGTGGCAGCCTGGATGGGAGGGAAGTCTGGGGGAGAGTGGATACATGTATAGGTATGGCTGAGGCCCTTTGTTGTTCACCTGAAATGACCACAACACTGTTTGTTGACCGGCTACACCTCAATACAAAATAAAAGCTTTGAAAAAAAAAGATTCAGCTAGTACAGATTTTGCTGGATAAAGCTGATTTTCCACAAGAAAACTGTAAGGATAAACAAGTATGATATAAAAGAGGGGAAAAAATGCTTGCAATAAACCTGAGATAGCAAGATTTCTCACGGGAGGAAAAAAAAATCAAATCCAATTAGGTATTTTCAGATTGCATTTCCATTTCCTTTCTGACCCAGGCTTATTTTACCTGAGGTCTTGATGGCATTTTATATCCACATATCAAGGAAAATCATCTTCAGGGAAACAGTTTCCTTGGCTCCTCCTGTCTGGCTTTGCAGTATTACAAGGAGCATAGAGTGGATTTCCTCTCTGAGGCAGCCAATTTCCTAAGCAATTAAATGCTGTTTATGTTCCAAACTCTGTGCTCTGGTTGAAACTGTCAAGCTTGATACTACCTGACTGTTGCCTAAGATGTCGCCCCAGCTAGTTCATTCTACTGTAACTGCCATCTATTAAAATTTCCAATCTGTTCTCTCCTCAAGGGATCACACAGTACTTGGCAAAGGTGCCACTTCTAAATTCTGCATATTATGCTCTTCTACATAAATATATATTTTTGAAATGGCAGGGTTTGTAAATGACTTTACCAAATGGACACCCCAGTCTGCTATCCTCTTAAAGGAAAGGCCACGCTGTGTGGCTCATATGTGCAGACACTCTGGTGCTGCCTTCTTAAAAAGAACATTAATGCAGATGCCAAGCTTTCCTGAAATTCCTCCATGGGGTCACAGCGCCAGGGTGCACGTTTCTGTCACTTCTTGGTTTGGACACGATCGAATGCAGTATAGCTGATGTAGTACGTTTAGCTGATGCTACACAACGTGCTAGAAATAGTATTATTATTTACTTAGTTGTGTCCAGCTCTTTGCAACCCCATGGACTGTAGCCCGCCAGGCTCCTCTGTCCATGGGATTCTCCAGGCAAGAACACTGGAGTGGGTTGCCATGCCCTTCTCCAGGGGATCTTCCCGACCCAGGGATCAAACCCAGATCTCCTGTGTTGCAGGCAGATTCTTCACTGTCTGAACTACAGGAAGACAACGTGCTGGATAGTGAAGGAAAAATTATTTGTTCCGAGATCAACATTCCTGCTTGAGAAGCGTGCTCTTTCTCACACTGCCCACTCCTTATGGATTCTGGCCTGAATAGCAAAGCAAGAGGGTGTCTACATTTGCATTTTATATGCTTTTTATTAAAGGGACAGTCACAGCCTATGTATTCATGATGGCAGGGCTCGCCTTTGTGGAGAGGCAGAGCATGTGCCAAGGGGCATCAGGAAGAGGGACTCCACAGTTATGTCAACTAAAGAAGGTTCCACGAGGACTAAGTCATTGGCCACCACAGTTGCTGACTTTTAACACAGCCCGAAAGGAATTCAGAGCAGGGATCAGGCAAATGGCACTCTGTGCTCTGGGAAAACCGGCAGAACGGACCTCCAGATAGGCAGATACTTTCGGGAGGAAGTTTCATGAGCCCAGATTCTTGCCTTGTCCCTCAGGGAGAGAAGTACTAAAACCATTTACCAAGATGTCCAAGTAACCAAGATGTCAATTTACCGAGATTTACCTCGTGCTAGCTGCAACCTTCTACTGAGATGCGTGCTTGGTGGCAGGTACCCCCTCACCAAAATCACGCGTACGCTTCCTCCTTTACCTGTCACTCCAGAAAAGCTCCTCAGAGCCATCTGAGAGGCTGTCTTCTGAGCTGTAGTCCTCAGTAAGACACCGAATAAATTCAATTCACAGCTCTCACAAGGTGCGTTTTTCAAAAAATTTTCCAAGTCCACAGTTTCAGTGGCAAATACATCTGATTAAGGGTCCCCGAGGCCAGAGGAGAGGATGAAGACTAGAAGCAGAAATTTTTTTTTTTTTTAATTCTTTTTTAGGACTTCCCTAGTGGCCCAGTGGTTAAGAATCTGCCTGTCAATGCAAGGGACGTGGGTTCAATCTCTGACCTGGGAAGAAGATTCCACATGCTTTGGGGCAACTAAGCCAGTGGGCCACAACTACTGAAGCCCACCCTAGAGCCTGCGCTCTGCCACAAGAGAAACCAGGGCAGCGAGAAGCCAGCACACGGCGAGTGCAGAGCAGCGGCCACTCACCGCAGCCAGAGAAAGCCCACACGCGGCGACAAAGACTCGGGGGAGCCAAAAATAAATGCATAAATAAATAAATGATTTTTTTAATTATTTTTTTTTTTTTAAATAGAATGTCAACTTTTTATCTTCTGAAAATAGGTCTGGGGCGGCTTTTCATGTTCCCTTTAGTGAAAGCGCACAATCCACTTTGAACACTGCCAGCGAGGCTCCAAAACACTCCCAAGGACAAGTCCCGTCTCTCCTCTCCTAAGAGTCCTTCACGACTTCTGCACTGTTTATGGAATAAAACCCAGATCCAGCGGCAGCCCTGGGGGCTCCGCCGTCTGGCCCCACACTGCATTCCCAGCATCACCTTCACCCCTGTAAACTTCCAAGCGGCTCTCACGACCCCCAGAGGAGGCAACCCTCCTTTCTCTTTCTGTGTCCAATTCCCCATCCGCTTCCCTGTGTCTTTATTCCTAGGGTTCCCGCCTCTGACAAGAATGTCTTTGCACCTTTTCTTCTCCTGGGGGGCGGGGGGGGGGGCCTGGATTCTTGTTTCTCCTGCAAAGTCCAAGCTCTGCCTCCTCTGTGAAAGCTTTCTTGACATGTTCCTCAACATCACACACACGTGTCCCTGAGTTCCCAAGCACGTTGCTCATATACAGATGGACCACTGTGTTAACTGGCTTTGTCACAGTGCATCATTTCCTTGTAGACACTTGTGTGTGGCCAGCGACCACAACCTGTATTCTCTCTTTAAAACCTGACATGCCCGATAACCGAGGTTTGACCACCCCTTACCTGTACAATGCACCCATGTTACTGGGGTTGAACAACTCTGATCAAGAAGGAAACAGAACTCACACATACGCCATCCTAACTTCAAAATCTGGACCCTCCCCAACCATCTGTGGTTCACTGCGGCAGGTACTAAAGCCTCTGTCTGTCTCTCCCAGGGTCTCAAACCCAGGAGAGGAGCACGGCAAACATTGAGAGAAATGAAATGCTCTCATCCAGACCTCACTCTTCTGAAGGTGTTAGGAGGGTCCCTTCCACTCAGGCTCTGAAGACAGGGGCCCTCTTCTACATTTTTCTTCTGTCCTGCACAGGTCCCAGTTTGGTTTCCGATGAGCCTTTGGGGAAGTTTGGTTAAGAGCCCAGTGGAGGTGCAGACCCTACAGATCAGCAGGAGCCCCAGGACCGCCCGGCCCCACAGGAGGAGACATGGGCTCATTCAACACGGGTGGGAAACTGGTAGCCTGCTTTGTAGTTACTGCAGGGGCTCTCCTGCCCCTCTTTGCATGAATTTTGTTGAGTGATGAACACACCCAATCAGGAAGAACTCGGCCGTGTGGGGGCCGGGCTGTCCAGGGAGCATGAAGAATCCCAGGTGGGTGACGCCAGCTCTATGAGGTCAGGATGCAAAAGGCCAGGAGAGACGGCCGGGCCCTCGGCGCCTGGGGAGGGCGCTGGTTGGCGCGGACGCAAAGGAAGCCGGCGGCAGGCTCCTACCTTTGAGCTTCTCGGCCAGCAGGGCGGCCTCGTGCTCCGAGTAGTGCATGATGGGTGGTGGCGAGGGCGGCCGCAGGCGGTCCTCCTCCAGCTTGCGCCGGTGCCGCTCCTCGCGGGCGCGCATCCGCTGCTTGCACTCCCACTCGTAGAAGTCGTCCCGCGCCTGGGCGAAGTCCACGTGCAGGCGGCCCGAGTCCTTCTTGTCCGTGCTGGACCCTAAGCGCATCCGGTAACCTGAAACCAATGCGGGAGTCTGGTCACATCACAGGGTCACGACATGGTCCCGTGCCACTGTCGACAGTCGGGTCCAGGCCATTCAAGGTGAGCCTGGGCGCTCTCACTGACCTCTTTTTCCCCTTGGGAAGGTCATCCTTCCCAGGGGAGGTGGGAAGTTGCTGTCCTCCATGATTTGGAAGGGGGCTAGGGTAGATCTGTTACAGATGGGCAGCTAAGTGCTCAGCTGGGAGGGATCTCCAAGCCAGTGTTACCAAGATGATCAAAAGCACCAGGACACCTATCCTAACTCCTTCTTCCTTCTGGCCTCCAGGAAGCTCACAAACCAATGGAGCAGGGAGCTTTTTTTCTATCCCCCTCTGCTTTTTATGGCCTCAATTTTTCTATTTTCAATGTACTGTAACTCCACCCCATAAGCTCGCTTACATTCTTTTCAGAATGCAGTGGAGTGTGAGTAAATAAAGAATATCGATGATATTTAAAAAGGGCTACGTAGTAAATTCTACCACACCTCACTCCCAGGCTATTGCTTCAATCTCCTAGAAAATGCTGCCTCTCTGTTCTCTCTCTCGGCAGCTGCAAAAGCCACAATTACCACGGCAATTTGGCAATGCTGTTTTATTTCCACTTATCCTCTGGGGCACGCAGAATATTTTACCTTCAATCAAGAGGCCTTCCTTACAGCCCTCCAGCACCTCATCTGGCACACGGCACTGCACAAACTGTTTGTGTGCAATCTCTGAGGGCCACAGGAACCAGTGTGAGAAACCAGAGGTAGACAAAAAAAAAAAAAAAAAAGGCCCGGAGGTCTCTGGGGGATTTGCTGTGAGCGACACAACTTACAGAGATTATGAGCCGCAACTGGATCTGAGCCATCAACATACACGGAACTGCAACCAGACCGCCAGCCTAACTTCAAATGAAGGAGGCTTGGCTTTGAGGTTGCTCTTCAGTTTGGGGTGCTTGGATTTTAGAAACATAAATTCAGGTCCCAGCAGGATCCCGGCTGTCGGGGGCCGCCAGAAGAGAGAGCAGAAGGAGCGCTTCTGCTATGTGGGGACTGTGCACAGGAGACACCGCTGTGAGATGCCGGCGGCATGGCGCCGACGCTCAAGCTCTTGTGGTGGATTTCAGTGGATCGTCTTAGTATCTGGGGTTGAGACTGAGCCCAAAACCCCAGGACGGCCTGGCGCCTCCCCAGGAGGGCACTTCACATCTTTGAAAAGTTACAAGCATGAAACTGATCTCACATCTGATTCCTGTTATGACCCTCTCCCTTCCAAGTTTAAAAGGTATTCTCCCCAAATGGGAAGACGTAACAATACCTATCAATACTGATCACAGAGGAGCAGTATTAATGCTAAAGCAGAGTGTATCTTGGCCATGGAGAACTTAACAAACTAGCAGGCCGTGGTAATATACACCTAACAGCTGAGCAGGCAGAATGGCCTAAGACTGGCCAGCTGTTCCAAATGGCCAAGAAACTTTCCCCTGATTGGATCCAGAACGTCACTTTTCAGACATTTCTGGTTCCAGACAGCACCCCCTCTTTCACCCAAACACCATCATTAAGGCTCTTAAAAGAGCCTGTGATGAGGCCGAGTCTAAATTTAACTTGGCCTTCAGATGTGAGCATGGTCCTAAAATTAGACAGGCCATCCAGCTGGGCTCTGGCTTGCAGGAGAGCTTGCACGCCGGAGGGGCAGCCTGTCTGCCTTCCCGCCCCTCCCAGCCAGCCCTTCAGATCTTTCCAGGACGATGCTGCACCCGGGCAGGGGAGGCTGGAGGTGAGGCCTTTGCTGTGGGCTTCTTCTGCTGCCAAGGGGCACTCATGCAGGGGCCCAGGTCAGAACTTGAAAAAATATATATAGCATCGAGGCATAAATCTGGGACTTTCAAGTGGCTAGATTTGGAACCGTTCATCTCTGGCAATGTACTATGAGGTTTCTGATTGGGTCTAAACATTGTGCTATGTCGGTGTTGAAAAGCACCTCTGATTTATTCTAACCCCTTCATTTAATAAGGTGGGATAAAGTCACAGTTATATTGGTAGAGCTGTGATCAGAATCTGAATTCCCAGGGCAAGGCTCCTGAGAAACCAGTCCTACTTTATCATCATGAGGATATTTGTGTTAAAAACAACCACTTACTGAATGGTTCCCATGTTGCATGTGTCCTGCCAGGTGCTTAATATCCATTATTTGGATTTATTCCTCGTAATAATCTGATGAGGTAGCACTGTTACTGTCTCAATTTTGCAGATGACCAAACAGAGGCTCAGAGAGAGGCTATCTTGCCCGAGGCATGTGAAGCCCAGTGCCATGCACTCACCAGAATTCCTGGTTGTCTAACAGATTATTCTGATGCTGTAGCTCAAGAGTTGCAAGAAACATGAATGCTCTAAAATATTTCTATGTTTTGTCTTCCATCTCCATTTTGGAATACTGTTAGGTTTTTGCCGCAGTTCGTCAGGTTTTATTGGAATAAAGCTTTTAAAGTTCTCTAGGTCACTATTTAGCATAGGGATATCTCTGCAGCGTTGGAATAACCCCAAGGCTTCTGAGGTTTGCAAGAGGATTTGATGGCCACAGGGCCTGACTGCAGACGTTAAGAAAATCTGGAAGTAATGTTCAGTTTTTTTTTTTTTCTCCTATTCTTTTCTCACCTTCCCTCACTAGTTTGCCTCAGGAAGAGGGAGGTGGGATGCAGAGTGACAGACTGAAATGTGCAGATGAAGAAAGAGAGGGAAGGAATAGCAGTGAATTAAAGGTAAAAAGACATCCTTCGAATGCCCTGTGATTCTTAGACTTGGCAAAGACCTTGCTGACAGGCTCCGAATGAAACAGGCTGCAAGAGAGTAGGGCACAACCCCTAAAAGAATGGCATGGCCACAGGACATGACAAAGACTGGTTAGAACCAACCGGGTCCAAGACGGCAGGAGACTGGACTTCGGTAGACCTTGAGAGTTATCATATGCTCACTGTAATATATTAGCATATGCTAAATGACACACCACTAGCATTGGGACAATTATGAGGCCAACCATAAAAGGTCAAAAAGTGGGCAGTGGCTCAATACCTGGAAATCCCCACCCCTTCCCCTAAAATAGTTGGAATAATCCTCCCACTCATTAGCCTACAAAATAACAGTTCCTAAAAACTAACCATGCCATATTTCAGGGCTCTCTCTCACCTTCTGAGATGGCCTACATTCTGTCTGCGGAGTGTGTTTCTCTCTAAATAAATCCACTTCGTACCTATCACTTCATCTCCAAATTCTTTCACGATGGAGGGAGAACCTTAAATTCACTGGGAACACATACACTTGCTCCAACACCCACACGATGGAAGACAGCCTTACACTCCCAGTTTCAGCATCTGTAAAAACCTGTAAATGGCACCAGAGAAGAACGCTGGTGGGTGGGCTTAGCCGGGCTAACTGTAGGAGCAAACGGGAGGCAGACCGGGCCGCCCCCCGGCCAGGATGACCTACTGTAAGGCACCGATCTTAAAATGGTGCCCTGACGTCTAGAAGGTGAACCACTTCTGAAAAACTGAAATTACACTGAGAGAGGGCTGTATTCCCCCCCGAGAATGACAGCTAATAATAATAGTGGTCCTTGGTAGTCATAATATTGCCTCTCCACTAATAAGCACTTGAGGACATTGATTAGAAAGCCAGTGGAATCCCTAAAGCCTGGGTGGTAGGAAACTGTGCCGGCAGCAGAGAGGTGCGCTGAGACTTCAAGGTTCTGGCGCCCGGGGGAAAAGGCAGAATTCCCCCTTTCCAGCCCCAACTGTGAGTGCTTTTATTGTGCATTAAGGCCAAAAGGAATACACTCATATTAATATCACAAAACATCACCGAAGTGCTGGGGGGGGTGGGGTGGAAATCCCTTATGTAATGCAAAGTACCAGAAAGGTAAATGGCTTTATCAACCATGAACTCCTCGGCGAAGCGGATGTGACAGAAATTCTTCTTGCTTTTCCGAATCGCTGTGATGTCACCGCACTGCTCAAAGACTTCTTGGATGATCTCCTCGGTGGCATTTTCTGGTAATCCTCCGACAAAGACAGTCTTACAACCGGGAGGTCGTTCTCTTGTGGAGGGGGGTGGAAGATCTGAGAATCACAACAAAACACAGGGTGTTTTGCCTTTTACTTATTTTTGCTCTATTTATTTATTTTTTTCTTTTCTCTGGTTCACCTGGCAAAAGTCACACTCGCAGACTAACTTTCTCTATTCTGAGCGATGATGAACGTCTAGAGCGATGGACACGGATGGGTGTGTCCTGTTTTCAGTGCCTGCCTCCTTCCCACCTCTCCGCTCCTCTCTGCTCCTTTCTACCGAGTGGCTATGCCCGTCCAAGAACAGAGATAAAGCAAATGTGAGCATAATTTCATTTCTCCTTCATAATACAGAAGCCCAGAAAACCAGCGGGGGCAGGGAGGAAGCCTTCACAAAGTACAAGGCATGATGAAATGACAACATGATGAAAACCCGAGGCTGGTTATCTGCTTTGTCTTGCTGGGGTATAATGGAGCGACGAGGCAGAACGGGAAACAGCCTGAAAGCGGGCACAGTACTTACTTGGCTGGGAAACACTGGGCCTGAAAAAAAATACGCTTTCAAAAAAAAATTATTCACATTTAAATGAGCAAACTCCTAAATTTGAGGGAGGCTGTATAAAAAGATAAAATGTACACTGTCACAACATTTTACCTAGTTTATATGTAGATTACTAAAGCAATCTTCTAGAAGGTCCACTTTAAAAAGGCAACACTGATTAATATGAATAAAAAAAAAATTCCAGCTATTTAAGCCCATAAACTTAGTATCAGAAGTTAAATTAAGAAAAAAAAAAAAAAAACAACTGGCCTATTCACTTCATCAAATGTACGTTTCCTTCAAGTGAAGGCAATCTGGCCCAGGAGCTCACAGATGCAGTCTCCCCCCACCAAAATTGCTAACTGCCAAATTAATTCCCTTTTCCATCTAGCAAAATGCATTTCAGAGTTTCTCTCACGCATTTGTGAAGATGGATGGAAGTATTCACATATTTCACACTCTGATCCGCAGCAAATGCTAGACTTCATCGCGCGCAAAAAAATAGATTCTTAATGCTGGCTATACATTCCCAATCACACATTTGCCCTTCATGGTGTCGATTCAGCTCCTGGAAAGACACAGGGACCCACAGATTTGTTCCATTCTAGAGACAAAGGACTTCTGTAGCATGATGCCCGCTCTGCGTACCGAAGTGGGAGAACTTTTCAGGCATATCAGAAAATGAATACTGTATTAAAAAAAAGAAAGAAATTAAAACTTGATGATCAAATACTTCTCACAGATGCCACTTACTTGGATTTTGAGGGAAAAGAGTACAACTTTTGCAGTGGATTATTTCTTTGACGACAGCCACTTCTGTTGGCGGTGGGGGTGGTACCAGCCCCAGGCCTGGTATCATCGGATTAATAGGGGTGATCCCAGTCATCATGTTGAGGCCTGGATCGAAGCCTGGTACACAGATCGAGTCTGTAAAGTACATAAGATATCATTTTGGTTGGTGGATCTTACATCAGTTTTTGTGGTTACTTTGCTATTTTCTGGCAAAGGTGATTTGACTTTAGGCTTTCTGTTTTTTTAATGAATTTCTCATTGGCATAAATATAGCAATACAGAAAGGTAAAGAGTAAAGATGAACTTAATGCTTCATAGAAAAGATATGTTATTTAAAATATTAACACGGCAGGACAGACGATATCATATTAGAGTGCAAAACCATGAACCAGGAAGCTCTGCTATTATTGTCAACTCTATTTTCTGTTTCTTAACTTCCAATGCAGATGTAACTGCCTTATGACCCAAGAGGTGGGAAGAATATATTTAACACTGAAGTGCCCAGTGAATCCAACTGTCAACCTGGCTTTATCCAAAGAGGCTTCTTATCCAAATGACCTAGATTTAAGAAAAGTTCAGTTTAGATGTACACACTTTATAATGATGCATTCAGGTCCAACCTATCCTATTCCCACCAGGAAAAAAAAAAAAGAGTGATTATAATCACGAAGGCTGGGTTGGATACATTATGTGCACACTCAGGCGAATCTGACTTTTTGCAATCCCATGGACTATAGCCCACAAGGCTCCTCTGTCTATGGGGTTCTCCAGGCAAGAATATTGGAATGGGTAGCCATTTCCTTCTCCAGGGAATCTTCCTGACCCAGGAATCAAACCCACATCTCCTGTGGCTCCTGCACCAGTGGCTGGGTTCTTTACCACTGGGACACCTGGGCAGCCCATGGGTTAGATATGTGTGAGCATAAAATCAGCTATATACATTTCTGAGTTCTGTTCGATAATCACACATTCTTCCTCTAATTTAATCAGCAAATAACTGACTGCCCTTCTGAAATCTTTATTTGTTGAATAAAAAAATACAGCTTTATGCCCTGCAATAAAAATGGAAGGGCACAAAAAGGATGGGTTTTCCAATATAAACACTGAATTTTTTTTTTTAGTGTGATAATAAAGGAAGTCATTTCAAAGGGATATAAAGGGATTTTTTTTTTTTAATTAGTAAGGCCTTTCTAAGGGTAGGGATTGTTACAGTGTACTGAGTTTGTGAGTAGCTGCAGGGAGATCTCTCTCCTGAGGATCTTTCTGTTTTCAGATAACAAATACTCTCCCTGGTGATTTGTGGTACTGCTCCCAGGCAGACAGATCAGCAGCTCAGATGCCTCTGGAGGTAGCCTTGGTGACCCTCCACAACCGTCCTTGGGAATGAAGTTTGCTTCTCTAATTTCTCTTTTTTCCGCCATTATTCTAGCTCATTCCCCTTCTTCCCTCCTGCCCCCTCCCCTTTGAGGTTCTCATACCCAGGTGGTGCCGCAGGCCCTTGGGAGGCCTCACTCTTTGCTTGCCTGAGCTGACAGGTCAGCTAAGCCCAGAGGCAGGTGAAGGGACAACTCCAGGCTTTGTTTACTAGGACAGGCCAGGACAGAGGCCCAGCGTCAACTTTTCCTTTCCGGGAAGAAATCTGTTAGAGCTTTCTTCCAGCTACTTGGGCTGCCCGCTCCTCTTCTGGGCTGAACGGAAGAAGCAGGGTGATCCTGATTTATGACCCCAAGAAGACCACTGGCCCATTTATGAGGAGAACCATTTAATCTGACTGCATATCAGCCTCACTTCAGTAAAAGGAGGTGGGGTTTTGGGTTTGGTTTTTGGTTTTTGGTTTTTTTAAAGAAACCCTCCATGTAAATGCCAAAGCAGCATTGTTTTTCAAAGCAGTCACCCTGACATCTTAGGCCCTTCTATAATCAAGGTTCTCAGTTTCTTTGTCTCTCACGTGGGGTTTTGACTGGACAGTCTTTGCGAGCACAAGCCTCTGAGGACTCCAGGATTCTGCACTGGTAACTGCTCAAAACAAAGTGGGGTACAAATGACATCAACACTTGGGAAGTGACAGAGACAGGTCTAATACTCTGGTTATTCATCTGAAATGTTCTCGAAGTTTCACAGTCTTATTCCCATTTCACAGATAAACTAATCAAGGCTTAAAGCAGGAAAGTGAGATTTCCAACATCACAGAGCAAATATATGGCAGAGTCAGAACTAGGGCCCAGGTCTCTGGCTCTGGTTTTAAATACATCTCTTTTTATAACCACTTCAAAGTTTCCACTGAGAATGACCCAACACTATCATTCACATAATGCATGCCACTACTACAAATGTACTCTACTCTTAAAAAAAAAAAAAAATCAAGATATAGCCTTCTGATCCAGATGCCAATTCTAAAGGAGAAGTTCCAGAATAGAATGGCTCCCAATGTCATCATCACTGACATAACATATTGGCTTCTAAGGAGAATCTATTAGAAATAGACATATTGCCAAGGGGAATATTGGCAGGGTGATGCCTTTATTTAATCTCCTTCCATACATGAGATTTGTCTGTTTCTTTCCTGGCCTGGCCCTTACTATTGTTTGCCAACACAGGGTGATTTAAGGCTGAAACCACTCAGGACTGCAAACCCTGAAATGAGAGCTCCGTGAATTACAATAACCAGATGTTTCCCCAAATGAGACAAGGGGTCCAGCCTTTGAGTTCTCTTTTAGTTGTAGCAGACTTCTGTTTTCTTTTTGAAGGCCAAATAAATAAATACATCTTCAGAAATAGAAACAAAGGATTAACAACTCTTGAGCAAGATATCTGAATACACAGCAAGAGTTACTTTGCTTTTTATGAGATGTGAATACAAAGAGATTGGGGAGGGGTTAATGAAATCTGCATGGTGAGTGCAATAGTCTGAAAAGCATTTAGCAAAGAATTAGCACTTAAATTACGTTGGACCTCAAAGAATCTGAGATTTTGTATTTGAGGGGAAGAGGTAAGAAAGATTAGACTTAAAATATTATTTTTAACCCATTACTTTTTAACAATGTATGGACACATGAAAACTGTATTCTCAAACAGCACAGGAGTCTGTTACGGACGAATGCATTAGATAAAGACCATTACAGTATACTAACACATATATATGGACTTTAGAAAGATGGTAACGATAACCCTATATGCAAAACAGAAAAAGAGACTCAGATGTATAGAACAGACTTGTGGACTCTGGGAGAAGGCGAGGGTGGAATGTTTCAAGAGAACAGCATTGAAACATGTATATTATCTAGGGTGAAACAGATCACCAGCCCAGGTTGGGTACATGAGACAAGTGTTCAGGCCTGGTGCACTGGGAAGACCCAGAGGGATCGGGTGGAGAGGGAGGTGGGAGGGGGGACTGGGATGGGGAATGCATGTAAATCCATGGCTAATCCATTTCAATGTATAACAAAAACTACTGTAATGATGTAAAGTAATTAGCCTCCAACTAATAAAAATAAATGGAAAATAAAAAAATTAAAAAAAAATAAAGAAAGAAAATGCACAAGTTTTGAAGGTGTGAGAGAGACACGTGCATAACAAGACAAAGGCGAGGAGAGAATGGACGCTCTCAGAGTCAGCTCCTTGTCTTGCTTTGAACTTGAGAGATGGTAAAGTCTAATTCCACTCAGGGAAAAGAGGGAGGAGGTGGGAAACTGCAGCAAGAAATAATTCAATTAAGCTATATAAAATTTATTCAGTGGTGACTATACAGCTTGTTATAAGTCATGGTTGTGATCTTTCTTGAGAGGAATCCTTTATGTGGTTAATATCTACTATAAATAAGCACTCTTGTGCTTGTTATAAATGCAGATTCCTAGCTCTGTATTGTTTCTGTCCTTCTCTTCAAAAAGGAAATAGTTGAAATGGCATTGTCTAATCCAGTGGCACTTTATTAGTAATACATTTTATTTGTCATAGGTATAAGAGAACTCATGCTCTTACCTGCAGAGACTCATGTTTTAGCTAAAACTTTAAAATTGTAAGTTATGTAGTATGGGTATTATTATAATTGTGTATTTTACATTTCAAAAATGGGTAAAGTTCATATATTAAGCCTTTGACTACGTTAAAATAATTGTGAAATCCTTTAAAATGTAGATAGTAAACTTATCAATTATAACTTTGTTACATTACAATATATTTGTCTGTTAACTTCAGTTATATTAAATAAAAATAAAGTTAATTTAACAGCTTAAAAAAAATTTAAAAAAAATAAAATAAAAAAATAAAAAGCAGAGACGTCACTTTGCCGACAAAGGTCCACATAGTCAAAGCTGTGGTTTTTCCAGTAGTCATGTACAGATGTGAGAGTTGGACCATAAAGAAGGCTGAGCGCCGAAGAACTGATGTTTTCGAATTGTGGTGCTGGAGAAGACCCTTGAGAGTCCCTTGGATGGCAAAGAAGTTAAACTAGTCCATCCTAAAGAAAATCAACCCTGAATATTCATTGGAAGGACTGATGCTGAAGCTGAAACTCCAATACTCTGGTCACCTCATATGAAGAGCCAATTCACAGGAAAAGACCCCAATGCTGGGAAAGATTGAGGGTAGGAGGAGAAGGGGGTAGCAGAGGACGAGATGGTTGGATGGCATCATCAACTCAGTGTACATGAGTTTCAGCCAACTCTGGGAGACAGCAAAGGACAGAGGAGCCTGGCGTGCTGCAGTCCACTCGGTCGCAAAGAGTCAGACACGACTGAGTGACTGAACAACGACAAGTATATAATAGAACTTTCTTCTAGAAACTGTACTTAAGCAAGAGGATGCATCACTTATTGCCAAGCTTATGGCCAGGTCCAGCTGCTCTCTGTATGGCTAGCTGCGATCACAGAGACAGCGAGGCTAAAGCTCAGAAAATGTTTTGTCTTTCTCCAATTGGACAAAAGCAGAAACAAAAATCCTGTTGAATCGGTTTAGTGTTTTATCTATCAGATGACCATTTTTCAGAGGGAGACCTGCGGTTTGTGTTGCAGGCTTTTGAGGTACGGCAGTTGAATCCATCCATTCGTTCATTCATTCAACACGTGCTGGGCACATACAACTGCCAGGATCTGGAGTTACACAGGTAACAGCAACATGTTCCCCACTTGGGAGAAATCACAGAGTTTGAAGAGAGCAGGAAGGATGAGGACCATCCCCAGCAGAAGAGCTGAGACATGTGAACGGAGGCTCCAAGGGCTAAGAGTCGTCCAGGAAGGGGCCAGCCAGGGGGAGCCTGATAGAAGTCCGAATAATCACGGGGCCACAGTACAGGGAGCATGTGATGGTGTGGCCGTGATGGAACGTGGGGATCTTGCCACTCAAGTCAGTGCGCCATCACCGGATGGCGGCCACTGAGGGCCAGGTGTGCCCTCTGCCAAGCCAGGGGCCCCGGGCGGGGTTCTGTGCTGCCCCCCATCCCTCCTGCACTCTTCAACAGCTGCCCCGAGCGGTAGCTGGCCCATTTTCTGTCCTTCCAGGCATTGCCTCGGTAAAGAACCTCATATTTAAGGTGAACACTAGATCCCATTTGAAAGAAAGGCAATAAATAGTATGGTCAAGGCTGGACAGAACTAGGTTAGGGGTGGGCTGGACTGTGGCTGAGTGGATGGACGGACACCGTCAGTGCCAAGAACAAGGGCAGCCCAGGAGGCAGGACACAGAGCTCTAAGGGAAGAAACGAGAAAAAAGGTGGGAATCAGGCCAACTGGTAGCATTCGGCGTCTGGTGATGGCGAGAGATCGTGAGCAGCAGACAAAACATGAAGCCAGGCTGGCCGACTTTGCCAGGAGACACTGTCTGCAGGTCACAAAGCCTGAGCCACCCTGGTCCACAGTTCTGACTCATTCCAGGCAAAACTGGAGTTTGGCAACACCACTACAGGGTCACAGGTCAAGAAAAACTAGGCAATCGGGCAGGTTACCTAACTGGAGACTCAGGCTGGAGAAGTTAAGACAGGCTCTGGACACCAGGAGTGACTCCTGGGGTTTGAAGGAGCAAGCAGATACTCTGTTTATAGGTCCTAGAGTACAGGGCAGGGTACTGCCAGGTCAACCCAGCAGGATGCTGAGTCCCAGAAGCAGGGTGCTGGGGTCCCCTTCCTCCTACCAGAGGAAGCCCAGGGAGCAGCCAGGTATGGGGTTCAGGGCTCAGACATGCCCAGGCAGAGACAGACTGGAGGGGTCCCAACAAATGTGCAGTAACTCCCCTCCTTTCCCAAGAAGTATTGATTCAAAACATGACCTGTCATCACTTGACAGAGAAACCACATGATATATGGGGACATTCTTTTTCTTGGAGTTGAGGATGGTGACACTGTTTTTCGCAAGGGTTTCTCACTGCAATTGATGGAAGTCTTGCTTCCGTAAGGTCAGTTAAGTTCATGGATTATTAAGGTAATACTTTTTCCAACCCAGGTCTGCCTTTCCTTTAATAGCCTTAAAACCATTTCATGATCAGCAAGGAAAAGCATGATCAACAAGAAAAAGATGCTGAAAAGGGTCATCTTGAAGTAGACAGATGTGGGCACGGCCAGGTGAACAGAAGTTAAGTTCCTTAACTTCTCTAAGCTTCAGCATCTTCATTAGGTGGAGGTGAGCATGAACACTGGACACATGACATCCACAAGATGGGAGCATCAAAGGATGGTCTACAGGACAGGTGTGTACGGACATGTGCGTGCCCAAGTCTGCAGTCAGATGTCCTACGGTCAGGTCCCTGGGTCTCCCACATACTGGCTGTGCGACCTCAGGAAATTGAATTAACCTTGTTAAATCTCACTTATAATAGCCATAAAATGGAGATAATCATATTTCAACCTTAATGCTCTTGGGTGGAGTAAACAGGATTAAATGAAAACCCACAGTGTTTAACGTAACATCAAACATATGCAACAAATGGTAACGGTTGCCTACAACACTAATATGGATTTTCATAACTACTTCATGTAACCTTAAATAAGTATGTTATCAACACTGTATACACATAAAACATCATCACGGTGCTCCCCTGGTGGCTCAGTGGTTAACAATCCACCTGCCAATGCAGGAGACATGGATCCATCCCTTATCCGGGAAGATTCCACATGACTCAGAGTAACTGAAGGAAATCGACCCTGAATATTCATCGGAAGGACTGATGCTGAAGCTCCAATACTTCAGCCACCCGATACAAAGAGCCAACTCATTAGAAAAAACCCTGACGCTGGGAAAGATTGAAGGAAGGAGAAAGGGGAGACCGAAAATGAGATGGTTGGATGGCATCACTGACTCAATGGACATGAATTTGAGCAAACTCTGGGAGACAGTGGAGAACACGGGAGCCTGGCACGCTAACGTCCAGGGGATTGCAGAGTTGGACAAGACTTAGCGACTGCACAACAACGACTAAGCCCAGGTGTCACAACTCCTGAGCCTGTGCTCTGGAGCCTGGGAACCACATCTGTGGAGCCCATGCACCACAAAAACTGAAGCCCATGCATCCTAGAGCCTGCGCTCTGCAGCAAGAGAAGCCGCTGCAATGGGAAGCCCATGCACTGCAACGGGGATCAGCCATTGCTCGCCGGAACTAGAGGCAAGCCTGGACAGCAATGAAGACCCAGTGCTGTAGTGTCAGCTCAGTCGTCTGACTCTGTGACCCCATGGACTCTAGCCTGCCAGGTTCCTCGATCCATGGGATTCTCCAGGCAAGAATACTGGAGTGGGTTGCCATTTTCTTCTCCGTGACCCAGCACAGCCAAAAATAAATTAATATATAAAAGTATTTTTAAAAAATCATGATGATGATAAATTCCATTTGACTAACATTTGAGTGCCTACTAGGTGCTGGACTTTGTCTAGGTACTTGGCCTGCAAAGACAAAGATGGGAGTCCTTTCTTAGTGAAAGCAACAGTCTGGTGGCAGAAACAACTACACAGAAAATGACAGTATCGTGTGAGAACAGTTGCGTAACATTTAAATAAGAGGTGCTATGGAAATACAGAGAAGGGGGCATCAGAACCCGTTTGGGGCAGGGGGTGTTATGGCTTAAACTGTGTCCCCCGAACAGGTATGTTGAATTCCTAATTCCCCTAGGAAACTGAGGATGTGACTTTATTTAGAAATGGGTCTTTGTGGATGTGGTCAAGTTAAGGTAAGGTCATACTCTGCTTAGGGTGGGCCTATCTAACAGGACTGGTGTCCTTATAAGAGGAGGAGAGACACAGACAGACACACAAAGATGGAAGCAGTGACTGAGATGAGGAGGCCGCAAGCCAAGGAATCCCGCGGACCACTGACGAAAAACAGCAGCTAGGAGAATGGTGTGAAACAGATTCTCCTCTAGATCCTTCAGAGATAGGACAGCCCTGCCAACACCTCGATTCCAGACGTCACGCCTCCAAAACCATGAGTGAAGAAATTTCTGCTTTAAGCCCTCCCCCTCTGCTCTCTGTTCTGACAGCCCTAGGAAACTGATCCAGAGGGACAGCGTCATTGAAGGATCCCAAGAGGGGGGTAACAGCTGACCTGAGTCTTAAAAACAATGGTCTCTGCATATGCACTGGGCGTATAAAAACGGTATTCCCACAATATCCTTATCAGGATCAGAAACACAAAGATAGCTCTAAATATTCTCTTAGAAGAAGTGTTCAAAGCCAGTCCCCTGGAGGCAGAACTGCCCTTCAGCTTTTCCTCTGTGGAAAAACAATCCTTGAAGACTGCCATATATTTGTCGAGAACAACTTGATCACACAGACTGTATGTTAACATGATAGTGTACTTTTAAACAGCTAAGTGAGGCTTCCCAGGTGATGCTAGTGGTAAAGAACCTGCCTGTCTATGCAGGTAGACATAAGATACACAGGTTTGATCCCTGGGTTGGGAAGATCCTGTGGAGGAGGGCACAGTCACCCACTCCAGTATTCTTGCCTGGAGAATCCCATGGACAGAGGAGTCTGGTTGGCTACAGTCCATGGGGTCACAAAGAGTTGGACACGACTGAAGTGACTTAGCATGCACACGAACTAGCAGAATCTTTAGGAAAGCAAAATTGAAAATGCCACTGTGATCTTCCTGAAGAGACCAGGAGGTGGAGAGATGTGTGTGCCATTTAATCCCAAGGTACATATCCGAAGTAAGCTCCTGGAGCCTCGCCCAGCTGTGCACGGCCATATAAACAAAGACCTCATCCCATTGATAAAGCCCTCTGTCTCCTCCTATGGCAGAGGCAACGCTGGCAATTAGAGGAAACGCAGCTGTCAACAGCTAACTTGAGACAGAAGATCTGTGCCCATGTCTGTAAATATGACATGACGCCAAGTGAACGGGATTTTCAAAACTTCTGACCAAAACTGGTGCAGAGAACTGACGGCTGGGAAGGGCTCTGTCAGATCTTTCTAGTAACCTGCATGTGGGAATCATACATGTTCTGATGGAGTGGGAGGTAAACGCCCATCAAAGGTTCTGGGAAATTCATTCACACTGGGGGCCGGGGGATTTGAATTTGCTGCCAGAGCAATTTGGGTGCAGAGGCCCGAGCTGTCACACTCCAAGGAAGCCGCTCTGTGTCCCCTGGGTTTGCAGAATACACTCCTCAGACACAACGGCCTCACCAGTGAGGCATAAAGACGGCGGTCGGTGCCTGCCAGGCAGGGTGGGTTCGATTAGACAAGGAAGCAAAGGCCACTGGGCATTGCCACGGACCATTACATTTCAGAGCTGCAGGGAACTCGGGCATTTCCTAGTCCTACCATCTTGATTTGGAGATGAGAAAACTGAGGCCCAGAGAGGTGAAGTGACTTGCCCAAAGCAACAGAGCTGAAGAGGCGGACAGTTGGAACTGGCATCAAAAGTCCTGGCCTTGGTCATTGTACATTTGCAGTCTCCAACGCCTCTGTATTCTGCCTTTTATTGAGATATATCTCGTGACAGCAACCTCCATATTTGCTACCTCTAACCGATTCTGTTGTCCAACTTTTTTATTTTTTGATGTAGATCATTTTATAAAGTCTTTATTAAATTTGTTACAATATTGCTTCTGTTTTATGTTTCAGTTTTTTGGCCTGGAGGCATGTGGGATCTTAACTCTCCCACCAGGGATTGAACCCACTGGCCCTGAGCATTGGAAGCTGAGTCTTAACCACTGGACCACTAAGAAAGTCCCTCTAATGGTTTTCACAACGATACTGACTGATAAGCAGAGAAGAATTGATGCTTTTGAATTACGGGGCTGGAGAAGACTCTTGAGAGTCCCTTGGACAGCAAAGAGATAAAACCAGTGAATCCTAAAGGAAATTAACCCTGAACATTCATTGGAAGGACTGATGCAGAAGCTCCAATACTTTGGTCACCTGATGCAAAGAGCTGACTCGCTGGAAAAGACCCTGATGTTGGGAAAGATTGAGGGCAGGAAGAACAGGTGGTGACAGAAGATGAGATGGTTGGATGGCATCACCGACTCAATAGACAGAGTTTGAGCAAACTCTGGGAGATGGAAGGACAGAGGAGCTCAGTGTGCTGCCGTCCATGGGGTTGCAAAGAGTCAGACACGAATGAACAACAACAATGCTCTATCTGCTGTCTTTGGCCTGCACTCCGGGGCTATTCCCCAGCCGAGTTCTCTCTCCCACCTTTATTGCTGAAACCCATGGCAGAAGGTCACACGAACACCTGAGCTTCCTCTCGGCCACCCTGGGCCTCCTGCTCTCGTAGTCCTTCTACGTGTGACTGTCCTCGAAGGCCCCCTCTCCTGAGGTCTGGGGGTTTTCCCCAGAAACAGGCCATGCAGACACCAGCCCCTCTGATCAGGAGTGCTCACTCCCATTCTGAATTCTGCGCTCGGTGGTTTTGCTGACGGTGCATCAGACTGAAAGACAGTGGTCACATTGGCATGCCCACTCTGTGCCAGGCAGTGCCCACAGCTTCATGTCTGTTCGTGATTTGGGTCTTTCTGGCAGTTCCATCACAAAGGTGACATCCTTCAGAGGACCTCAATCAACTGGAACACACGTCTTGTCTCCTCAGGGTGCTGTTGTGCGGCACTGCAGTGGGCACTGTGAAACAAAACAGATGGTGCTGCGTTCTGCACTGCGTTTTCCCCAATCTGTGTTTTTTAGGTTCTCCTCCTTCTTGACGGAGGAGCCTGGTGGGCTGTGGTCCATGGGGTCGCTGAGAGTCTGATACAACTGAGCAACTTCACTTTCACTTTTCACTTTCATGCATTGGAGAAGGAAATGGCAACCCACTCCAGTGTTCTTGCCTGGAGAATCCCAGGGATGGCGGAGCCTGGTGGGCTGCCTTCTATGCGGTCACACAGAGTCAGACACGACTAAAGCGACTTAGCAGCAGCAGCCTGTCTTGAATGTTCCCTCCCGGGCCTTCAGTATCTTATACAAAAGCAGGACAAGTCTTTCAGTAAGTTCCCGCCCCATCCAATTCCCCGCAAATTTCTTTTTGCAGGTCACGCTTGGCCACAGGAGAGAAGATGCCCTTAGACATATCCTGTTTAGTTGCCTTCCCCTTAATGCTTATTTCTTCTGAACACTTTGTTGTTCATTGGCTCCAGTTTTGAGGGCCATTGCAAAGTCTCCTGGCACACAAGCTGACCCCTACTTCCTTGTGTTGGGAGCTCATCAGTTCACTTCCTTCTCTCAGTTGTGTCCGACTCTTTGTGACCCCATGGACTGCAGCCCGCCAGGCCTCCTTGTCCATCACCAACTCCCGGAGTTTACCCAAACTCATGTCCATCGAGTCGGTGATGCCATCCAGCCATCTCATCCTCTGTTGTCCCCTTCTCCTCCTGCCTTTGATGTTTACTAGCATAAGGGTCTTTTCAAATGAGTCAGTTCTTTGCATCAGGTGGCCAAAGTATTGGAGCTTCAGCTTCAGCATGGGTCCTTCCAATGAATATTCAGGGTTGATTTCCTTTAGGATGGACTGGTTGGATCTCCTTGCAGTCCAAGGGACTCTCAAGAGTCTTCTCCAACACCACAGTTCAAACAAAAGCATCAATTCTTCAGCGCTCAATCTTCTTTATGATCCACCTCTCACAGCCATCATGACTACTGTAAAAACCATAGCTTTGACTAGACGGACCTTTGTTGGCAAAGTAATGTATCAGCTTTATAATATGCTGTCTAGGTTGGTCACAGCTTTTCTTCCAAGGAGCAAGCATATTTTAATTTCATGGCTGCAGTCACCATCTGCGGTGATTTTGGAGCCCAAGAAAAGTCTGTCACTGTTTCCACTGTCTCCCCGTCTATTTGCCATGAGGCGAAGGGACCGCACTGAGTTCTCTTCCCTCTGTGGCCTCCTGGCTTGTGTCTTGTCAGAATGTTCTCCACGGGAAACTACTTACAGGGTATAGGACATCTGTCCTACTCCAGTCTGATGAGATGTTCTTCAGCAGATGCACTGTAGGGTTTTCCATTTTTGGGGGGCCACATCACGTGGCAAGTTGGATCTCCTAGTTCTTTGACCAGAGATCAAACCCGTGTCCCCCTGAATTTTAAGTGTGGAGTCTTAAACACTGGACCACCAGGGAAGCCCCTTTCCTATTTATTTCGCTGGTACCTGACCTTCCTCTCAGTTTCCAGTTTGTAACCTCTTGTAGGCAAACACACAGGATAGGCCTTTTAGACAGACCTACCCTTGAAGGGTTTTCTACACCATCTTTTCCTCCCCATGGCTATTTAGGCCTGCATTAGCTCTCATCGGGAGCCCTGGGAAGGCCTCTTTGTCTGCCCAGGAGCTTCTTTTCCCTTCCTCCCTCTTCTCCTGCCCTCCCCCACCTCTGCTGTCATCCTGCATCCCCTTCTCACCCCCCTGGACCTGGGATCAGCCAGTGATGCTCACAGGAGGCCCACAAGAATAGACCCTAATTGGGGCCTCTAAATTACTTCTTTCAAACTTTTCACATCCCCATCTCATTAGCCGATGATTAATTTTCTCTCTGTACGATGTTAAGTGACTTCATACAGCAGGACTGTTACATAATGATAGGGGGGAAAAAGGACTGAATAGGCTCGTGGTATTCTTGGCTTTGTCCTCACTGACAGGCTCACGGCGTGGGAGCAGAAAGTAGAGACGAAACGCTGTTGAACGTTGAGAAATATTTTTGACTATTCAGTCAAGCATAGAAGCAGCAGTCCTTAATTTTTACCCATTTATTTATCCATTTATCTGCCCATCTTTCCAAGGCATGGGGACACTCCACGTGTACGTGGGAAGGCTAGAGAGTTTATGTCCACACATTTGTTTCTGGCATTCAATGCCTCTTCATTCTGTAGAGATGTTTCCCCTTCTTTGAAGTCAGGGTAATTGCCAGGCATGATATTGAGATAAAGCCCGCTGTAGCCAGCTATCATGAGAGCAGAGGTGGTATTTCACAGCCTTGGAATGTCTTTATAGAGATTTTCCCTTTGAAACCAGCATCTTTCCAAGGCAATATAGCCCTAACCTTTTGATTTTATTTATCAACCTTAGTTTCAGTTGCAGAGGCATGTGGGAGATAGGTAACATCTCATAAATTTAAACAGGAACAAAGGAAAGCGTATTCAATGTGTAGCTTCAAAGAAAACATTCACGGCATAATATTTTAAACAATTTATGTAGGTTTCGATTTAAACTTACTGTTTGAAGGGGCTGAAGGAACACATAGTCGGTCTCTTTCAATAATATCAGCACAGGGCTGTGGACTTGGAGAGAAAATAGAGCCTATTTTAAAAGTAAACACTTCACACTCCTAAAGGAAACTTCAAATCACGTGTTGTATTTAAATCACAGGCTAATCTAATATTAATTTAATTTTTCCACTGTGGGAATATCACCTTAACTCTCGGGTCTAATACAGTCCCTGGCACCTGGTGTCACCCTCAAGAAATATATTTGTGAAGTGAATGAAAGAAACTGCAAAATTCACAGAATTGACAAGAGTTCCTACTAAAGTGACAAGACAAGGTAATGCATGGTGGTTAGAACCGTAAGCTCACAGCACAAATTCATGTAAGATTCTAGAGCAGATGATACCTGGTGTTCTTTATATTGATATTTAGCTTATTAACTGAACAGTGAGAGTGATGAGGGTTTCTGCCAGTCATTCCTCTTAATATCACCAGAAAATGATGTGATTGTTAGTCACACGTTACCGATAATGAGTCTGAGAGGCAGAGGAGCGAAGGGTGCTCAAAACCACAGAAGACACTGACAGGACAGGTCTCAGCGCCTGGCTGGGTAGCATTTAACACCCTCCTGCCCACTTATGGCTGCAAAGCACAAACCTGATCCTAGAGCCATGGGATGGAGAGGCAGGAGTGTGATACAGTATCATCTAAATTCGTACAAAGTCAATTTGCTTGGGTGCACTTGAAAAATTCAGGACAGGAATGGGTACTGTTTTTCTTTTTCTTTTTTTTACTACAACTTACTTTCTCGCCAAAGGGAATGCTATAATTTAATGGCATAAGTTATATCAAAGCAAGCTTACAAAAGAGGTAGAAATAAAATCCAGATTCACTGCTAACATTTTACATAGGGAACATAAGCCATATTTAATAGACACTATCTATCATTTTATATTATGCTCAATTAAAGGAAAAACAAAGAAAATAAAGATGGGAGGGAAGGAAATGTAGACTCTGGGTAGCAATGAGGAAATAAGGGGGGAAATAAGAGTTGAAGATGGAAAAGAGAAAAATCAAACAGAAAGACCGCAAAGGATTAGGGAGTGCTCCAAGTCCTGAATTCAAGGGTGCGCCTGCCCTCCTGTCCAGCTAACTAGCCTATCTCCATACTTCATCTGCAGAAAGAGGAATAAAAATGGTACTTATCTTGATAGGGTGGTCGTGAGGCTTACATAAAACGCATAAAGGGCTTGGAAGAGTGCCTGGAATGTAAGAAATGCTTGATACATACTAGCTAATCATTCAACCATGAGTATTACATGTATTTGTGTGTGCAGAGCAGGGGTCCCCAACCCCTGGGCCACGGACTGATGCCAGTCCACGGCCTGTTAGGAACTGGGTTGCCCAGCAGGAGGCTGAGTGATGAGCGGGAGAGCCAAGCTTCATCCGTGTTTACAGCCGCTCACATCGCCGCCTGAGCTCTGGCTCCCGTCAGATCAGCGGTGGCCTTAGATTCTCATAGGAGTGTGAACCCTTCTGTGATCTGCGCATGCGAGGGATCCAGGCTGCACTCTCTTCATGAAAATCTCCTACCTGACGATCCGATTCTGCACTGAGGTGAGCTGTAGTTATTTCATTATATATCACAGTGTAACAATCAGAGAAATAAAGAACACAATAAATGTAATGCGACCGTCCCCCTCTCCCTGGTTTGTGGAAAAATCATCTTCCACGAAACTGGTCCCTAGTGCTGAAACGGTTGAGGACCGCAGGTGTGGAGCACACGTGTGTTATCCCGTGTACATGGTACAATATCTCCTGGGTGGCCTTCTTTTAAAAAAGGCATCCTGCAGTCTTCTAAGGTAATGTTCTCGTATCTATCTCAATTTCAAGAAGTAATTCTTTAGGTGGAAATCAGGAGGCTCTTTTCTAGGTAAACAACTGAGTGGGTATAGCCGTGCAGTTTCCCACAGGAAACATTTCTCTGCAAGTTTAGTACCAGGGAAAAACTCCTCTATGCCCCTGAGGACCCAAGATATTTTTCTGTGCCTGGAAATGAGAATTACAGAATTCAGAGCTGTTTACACTCAGCTTTCTCTGCAGGAATATTAGGTGCTATACCCAAGCACACCATTGTGTTATTCATATATCTGGCATGTCTGCTTTCTCCTTAAATTTAGTTTTTCCCTTTGTAATCCTGTTTTATCAACTTAAATGAACATGTCTCTGTTATTAAGCTTCTTTATACACACACACATGCATGCACACGTGCACACACACAGTCTTTAAATGAATTAAAACTGCTCAGTGCCAGATTTTAAAAATACTTTGTTAACATCTGATGCTCTGGCCAGATTTAATTATTTACATGCTAATGTGAATTTTAATTTAGAAAACGCCAAACCATACTCTGATAGCCTGTCATTTCTAGTGATGTCCTGAGAAATCTCAAGGCTGACTTTTTCAGAGAAGTAAACTAAGACGGAATAATTTTGCTAAGAAACTGCCATTTAAAATGAATTCAGCCTTTTGGGCTGAACGTGGTATTAGACTTTGAGGAACATGTCCGAACAACATGTTTTGGTCAAGTCTTCCTCCATGGTGTCAATCCCTCAATATGAAAAACTCAGAGAACTCATTCCTGGTATGAAAAATAGAGTATAAATTTTTTTTTTTCCTGAAGAGTTCAGGGTGAAGAGCAGAGACTAGCCCACAGATCTTCATTTGAAATTACTTTCTGTCCAGTTGTAAATCCACAGAATGTTTTTGCTCTTCATTTGGGGGGTGGGGGGTGGTCCACGTCTGCTGACTCACGCTCATTCTCAGAGGCCTCTTATTTTGAACTGTCACTAAGCCTTTATGCAACACTATCTTCTCAATGTCCTTTCTCCATCATTTAATGAGCTAGTGCTCCTTATATCTCTCCGAGATTGTTCCCCCTTTAAACATGAGGGACGAGGCTGGGCTTTGGGAGACTGAAGACATTTGCCCACAGCATCCCTGGACTCAGAAGAGAGGCAGATGGTGGACCATCCCCTCCTGGCTGCGGTGAGGGTGTATTCGCCTGCAGTCTTCCAGAAAACCCAGGGCACAGGGGGAGAGCTGGGATGCTCGACATGCAGGGCTTGGCCCCAGGTCCACCCCAGGCCCCTCACTGCAGACCTGAGCGCCCGTCTGCCCTGCCTAGCTCCCACTGTCACTGCGGACGCCAGATGTCATGATGGACATTTATGTGCCAGCCGTTTACAAACCCGAAAGCAACATCCAAATGTAAATTATGGTTAGAATTTTTTCCACTTCAGAGGCCTCTGGGGCTCCACAACGGTGCTAAGTGCTTCTCCTGTGCAGAAAGAGAATTCAATATATTACTGTGTATATTATTGTGCTTTAAAGAGCAGACAGGAGCATGGCAGGAAGGAGGAGAGGGAGGGGAGGGGGCATGATGTGTGTATGTGTGTGTTGGGGGGTACATCCTCTTTCTTCTCATTATAACCTATGGTGCCAACACAGTCATGCCATCCTCCACGTTAGGGCCATCACTCAGTTTTACAGCTGGAAACACGGAGGAGCCGAGCAATCTACTGTCCTGGGTCCCTCTGAGATCTCTGCTCATTTCTTATCTACAAGGATGTTAAGTCATGTGCTAGTGGCTGGGGGAGCAGAGATAAGCCCGGACCCCTGGCTCTGCGATGCTCAGTACTCTGTGACGCAGATGCGTGGGCCGTAGCTGCGTAAAAAAGTGGCAGCAAAGTTTGGGAAGATGCTGTCCTACATAGCATCTGCGCCATCTCTGTGCAAAGAGCCGGTCCACACTCTGAAGGACAAAGAGCCTTCTCACTGTAAATATCTGCCTAGCTGAGCCACTGTGTCCCCAAGTCTGAACACAGAGTTCTTCTGTAAATACATTCCCAAGTCAGACAGCGGCTGCCCCTCGGGGCTGAAGCTGCACTTTGGACAGCTCTCATTTTTACCACATTTATCAAATGATTCTTTGAGGGCCGAGGACAGCCTGGTATTTTGTTTCTTTATCTGTGTTACTATGTATCTTGTGTATCTTTCTCTTCTTAGTTCTGGGGACATTCTGGATCAACAGGCCTCCATCAGGCTGAGTTTATATCAAAAGCATCCCTGGAGTGGAGGATGGAGGTACAGAGCTGTCAGGGACGGAGTCCGAGGCTCTGCTAACCTACAGCTGCTGGTTGAAACCGAACGGGGAATCTCCATCTGCCAGAAAAGCCAGAGTACAAATGCTAGCTCGGGTATTCAGACCCTTATTCAATTATGGATTTTTTCTTTTGACTATAACAAAAACAGATCATAACACTCTTTTTTTTCTCAAACACATGTGGTAATTCAGTCAAAAGGATCTGAGACCTTGATCACAGTTATTTTTCTTCCTTCCATCACATAGTGATGGGACAGAGGTGTAAGGGAAAGGAATGATTTCTGCATGAAGTGTCTATCACACAAACAGAGCTAAGTTAAGCTAAAATCATAGATTGAACTGGGAGGATGTATCAAGTGTGAATCATGAGGTTTGATTCTGGGACCTTACCTGGGGCTTCCCAGGTGGCTCAGAGGGAAAGAATCCAGCTGCCCATGCAGGAGATGTGGGTTGGTTTGGTCCCTAGGTTGAGAAGATTTCCTGGAGAAGGAAATGGCAACCCACTCCAGTATTCTTGCCTGGGAAATCCCATGGACAGAGGAGCCTGGCGGGCTCGCAAGAGTTGACAGGACTTAGTGACGGAACAGCAGCACCAGCCCTGACTCGACAGCGTGATCAGAGGATTCTGTGGCACCCTTATTAAACACCATCATCACCAAGCACTTGTGCACAGAGCTTCAGCTGGGTGCTGGGGGGACAGAAACATCGAAAACAAGGGTTTGGGCTTCATGGTTCCAACGGGACAGAAACTTTCAGAGAGAATAAAGTGACAAATACAGAGGACCTTCATCTCTTGAAAAGCATCTTGAAATGAAAGGGCTGATGGTACAGGTGACGTTCCGTGATTCATTGACAGTGGATGGTGAAAAGAGAGCCATGTAGGTGAGCAGGAAATCCCAAACCCTGAGAATGATGCCAGAGAAACCTAGTCCCACAGGTGTCCCTCACAGTGCTCTTCTTGGCCCCCATCTGTCAAGGGGCTCGGCTAGGATGGCTCCGAAATGTTATCACCTGAAGAAGGAGAGAAGGATGCGCTGGGAGGATGCAGGTCATACTCCTGCCAAGCTTTCAGAAGTGAGTTCAGGTACCTCTCCCCTCGTGTTACCCTTCCACACCTGGCTGGGCCTGGATCTCCTAACACTGACCTGTCCTGTGGCCATGGACACCAGCTCCTCCTTGGACTGACTTTATACCAGCCTGCCTGGGAGATTTTCTGAGTTATGGTGATCACTACCCCGTTTTCTGCTTCTTCACCATCTCTTTCATGCCTTTTCCCTCCACAAATAGCTCCTGGGTATATTCCCCTCTTTTTTTTTGGATGAACTGCCCTCTGAGTTGTGGCTGGCCTTGAAGAACACACATGGACCACGGAAGAAGGTTTGGTTAGGGTCTGGAAGGGTTCTCACTTTTACTGAGTATCCTAGGGATCCTGAGATGCTAGGGACCTTGGCAACTTTTATCCAAGTTGTAGAGTTTCACCTTGTCTACAGCAGTGCATGAGAAACTAAGGACGGGAAGAAATTTAAGTCAGGTGGTCACTTAGCAATGGCTGAGTCAGAAGGCAAAGCCAGGTCAATCTTACTGCAAAACTCCTTTTGCGACTTCAGGACTGTCAATGACAAGCCCCTGAAATGGATGGATTACAGGGTTTCATCACAACACAGGACTGACCTTTAGCTGGTAAACACCAGGATGGCCATATCACCATTTCAGGCCAGCATCTGTTATTTGGTCAGTGCCCAAGACCTAACAGTTGTTAAATATTTGGGTATCATCGTTGCCCTTATCCAAATGGAAAACGTGGCAAATGTTTAAACTTCTGCTTCTGGAGAGATGAGAGTAACAGAGACTGAAAATGTTCTCCCACCTGAAACAACGAAAAAGCCAGATAAAACAGATGAAACGTGGTTTTCAGATAATGGACATCAGGCAGGATAAGACAATGATTCCTAAGAGACAGGGAAACAAACAAGGTGAGTCACGTGACTCCCAAGTACCCACTCGGTACTTCCAAGAGAGGGTTTTCAGGACGCAGCATAGGAGGAGCCCTGCAGCTTCCTTGAGTGGAGATATAATAGGTGGTCTGGGGAGGTCAAGTCTGTCAGAGCTTGCAGGGCAGAGTGCTGGAGAAAAGAACTACAGACACATGTACACACGCACACCCACAAACACACAGCTCAGAGACTTAAGAGGACCTACTTCAAGACTTCCGCTGAGGACTGGTGATAAATGCATATGAGGACACTATTCAAGGCCGAGAGAAGAACCACTGAAAAGGACTGGAAGAAATAATCCATGGTGATCACAAAGCCTGGGGAGAGTTTGTGTCCTCATCAGCTACAGTTAGAAAAGTCTCACAATTCTTAAGGTATTGGGTAGAATACTCTGAATGGTATGGCCTCATTGGTAGGGCAAAATTAAACCTAGAGTAATAAAGCTTCAAGTGCAGCTCACTCAGTCGTGTCTAACTCTTTGCGACCCCATGGATTACACAGTCCATGGAATTCTCTAGACCAGAAATACTGGAGTGGGTAGCCTTTCCTTTCTCCAGGGGATCATCCCAGCCCAAGGATTGAACCCAGGTCTCCTACATTGCAGGCAGATTCTTTACCAGCTGAGCCAGCTTCAAAGCAAGACTTAAAAGGTTAAGACTATTTCCAATTAACTTAAATGTTTCCTGGAATAAATCTCAAGGATATACAGAGGAATAAAAATATACCCACACCTAATAAGGTGAAATTCATGTTTGGCAACCAATGAAAAATTACTACCACATGTGATAGGCTAACACAAATCTGTGAATATGTTATTTTACACGGTTAAGGGGTATTAAGGCTGCACATAGCACGAAAGTTGCAAAGCTGACCTTAAGAGAGATGACACTGGATGATTTAGGGGGCCCAATATAATCATAGGGGTCCTTAAGTGGGGATGAGGGAGGCAGAAGAGAAAGTTAAAATGACCTGATGTGAGAAGGATTCAACCCACCATTAGAGGCTTTGAAGACGGACAAGGGCCACAAGCCAAGGAATGCAGGCAACACTGAGAACCGGGAAAAGGCAAGGAAGCAGTTTCTCCTCTGGAGCCTCCAGAAAGGAATGCAGAGCTGATGACATGTTGATTTGAGCCTAATAAGGCCTTCTAACCTACAGAAACGGATGTTGATAAATTGTGTTGTTCTAAGCCGCTAAGTTTGTGGTAACTAGTTACAGCAAAAGAAATACACCAGGCATATAAAGAAGAAAATGTGACCTATGATAAAGAGAAACACACATCCGTAGACACAATAACGTGAATAACAGGTGATACCATTAGTAGATGGGAATATTAAAAATGGTTACAACTGTGCTCTATGTGTTCAAGGAGATGAAATAAAGAAGACTGAACATATTATATAGACATGGAAGATTTAAAAAATACAAGTTGAATTTAATTAAAAATAAATCCAATTGAACTTCTAGAGGTGACAACTATAATGCATGACATGAAAATATGATGCATAAAATTAATAGCAGTTAAAAAATTAAATTACAAATAGTGAATGTGTAGACAATAGTAATAGGAACCACCTAAAAATGAAACACAGGGGAAAAAATAAGAAAAATGTAAACAGAACATAAAAAGAGCTGTGGGACAATGACAAACAGCCTAACATACTTGTAATTACTTTCTCTGAAAGAAGGTAATTGAGCCAGAAAAATACCTGATGGCTGAAGATGATCTAAATTTGATAAAAACCATAAACTCAGAAATCCAAGAAGCCAAGAATTCAAGGTACAAAAAAATGAAGGGAAGTATATCAAGATACATCATAATCAAGTTATTTAAAACCAGTGATAAAGACAAATTATTAAAGGCATCCAGAGAAAAACAGACATGTTATATACAGAGGAATAAAGATAACAATGAGAACAGACTTCTTATTGAAAAAAAATGCAAGCTAAATGATTGAAGTGATACCTTTAAAGAATTGTACAAAAAACTGTCAACAGAATTCTGCAACAACAACAACAAAAAGTCTTTCAAAAATGAAAGCAACATATTGACATTTCTGGACATAAAAGCAAAGACTCCAACACAGTAGATCTATACTATAGTCATACTAAATAAAGTCCTTTAGGCAGTAAAATTGCAAAATTAAGTCTGAAAACTGCAAAATTCAGACTTAAACTGAAGTAGGGAAAACCACTAGGCCATTCAGGTATGACTTACGTCAAATCCCCTATGATTACACAGTAGAAGTGACAAATAAATTCAAGGGATGAGATCTGATAGAGTGCCTGAATAACTACGGATGAAGGTTCGTAACACTGTACAGGCGGCAGTGACCAAAACCATCCCCGAGAAAAAGACATGGTTGTCTGAAGAAGCTTCATAAACAGCTGAGGAAAGAAGAGAAGTGAAAGGCAAAGGAGAAAGGGAAAGATATACCCAACTGAATGCAGGGTTCCAAAGAACAGCAAGGAGGGATAAGAAACAAGTATACTATCAAGGGTGAAACAGATCCCCAGCCCAGGTTGGATGCATGAGACAAGTGCTCAGGGCTCGTGCACTGGGAAGACCCAGAGGGATGGGATGGGGAGGCAGGTGGGAGGGGGGATCGGGATGGGGAACACATGTAAATCCATGGTTGATTCATGTCAATGTATGGCAAAAATTACTACAATATTGTAAAGTAATTAGCCTATAACTAATAAAAATTAATGAAAAAAAAGGAAAGTCTTCTTAAATGAACAATGCAAAGAAATAAAGGAAAACAATAGAATGGGAAAGACTAGAGAGCTCTTCAAGAAAATTAGAGATACCAAGGGAACATTTCATGCAAAGATGGGCACAAAAAGGACAGAAACGGTATGGACCTAACAGAAGCAGAAGAGATAAAGAAGAGGTGGCAAGAAGAACTGTACAAAAAGTTCATAATGACCCAAATGACCACGATGGTGTGGTCACTCACCTAGAACCAGACATCCTGGAGTGTGAGGTCAAGTAGGTCTTAGGAAACATTACTATGAATCAAGCTAGTGGAGGTGATGGGATTCCAGCTGAGCTATTTCAAATCTTAAAAGATGATGCTGTGGAAGTCTTGCACTCAATATGCCAGCAAATTTGGAAAACTCAGCAGTGGCCAAAGGACTAGAAAAGGTCAGTTTTCATTCCAATCCCAAAGAAGGGAAATGCCAAGAACTACTGCACAACTGTACTCATTTCACATGCTAGCAAGGTAGTGCTCAAAATCCTTCAAGCTAGACTTCAGCAGTACATGAACCGACAACTTCCAGATGTAAAAGCTGAATTTAGAAAAGGCAAAGGAACCAGAATCAAATTGCCAGCATCATTTGGAATATAGAAAAAGCAAAGGAATTCCAGAAAAACATCTACTTCTGCTTTACTTACTATGCTAAAGTCTTTGACTGCGTGGATCACAAAAAAATGTGGAAAATTCAAGAGAAGGGAATACCAGGTTACCTTACCTGTCTCTCAAGAAACCTGTATGCAGGTCAAGAAGCAACAGAACAGGACATGGAACAACAGACTGGTTTCAAATTGGGAAAGGAGCACAGCAAGACTATATATTGTCTCCCTGCTTATTTAACTTCTATGCAGAGCACATCATGTGAAATGCCATGCTGGAGGAATCACAACCTGGAATCAAGATTGCCGGGAGAAACAGCAATAACCTCAGACATGCAGATGACACCAACCTAATGGAAGAAAGCGAAGAGGAACTAAAGGACTTCTTGATGAAGGTGAAAGAGGAGAGTAAAAAAGCTGGCTTAAAATTCAAGATTAAAAAAACTAAGATCATGGCATCTGGTCCCATCACTTCATGGCAAATACATGGGGAAACAATGGAGAGAGTGATAGACTTTATTTTCTTTGGGAGAAAAGCTATGACAAACCTAGACAGAGTATTAAAAAGCAGAGACCTCACTTTGTCAGCAAAGGTTCATACAATCAAAGCTATGGTTTTTCCAGTGGTCATGTATGGATGTGAGAGCTGGACCAGAAACAAGGCTGAGCACTGAAGAACTTATGCTTTCAAATTGTGGTGCTGGAGAAGACTCTTGAGGGTCCTCTGGACAGCAAAGAGATCAAACTAGTCAATCCTAAAGGAAATCAACCCTGAATATTCATTGGAAGGACTGATTCTGAAGCTGAAGCTCCAGAACCTTGGCCACCTGAAGCGAGCTAAGAGCCAACTCATTGGAAAAGACCCTGATACTTGGAAAGATGGAGGGCAGGAGGAGAAGTGGATGACAGAGGATGAGATGGTTGGATAGAATCCTGACTCAGTGGACATGAGTTTGAGCAAGCTCTGGGAGATGGCGAAGGACAGGGAAGCCTGGCATGCTGCAGTCCATGGGGTTGCAAAGAGTTGGATTTGCCTGAGCTACTGAACAACAAAAAGACAGTAAAAAAGTGAAAGGAAATGTAAATTCTAGCCTTATTCTACACAAAGGGATGATGAAAAAGGGAAATGGTAAATAGGCAATTCCATGTAAAACAGATTTTCATATTTCTTTAAAAGATAATTGAAAAAGCAAAAATACTAGCAATGTATTTTGGTTCATAGCAAATGGAGAAGTAAAATGTATAAAAGCAAATAGCACATAAAACAAGAGAGGGAAATAAAATTATATTGTTTATGGTTCTTGTACTACACATGAAGTGATAAGTCAACAAGAGAGAAAATTGGAATTGTAAAAGATACTCAATTGAAAAGAACAGAGAAAAACAGAAAGGCTGGAATAAAGATCAGAACAGATAAATAAAACACATCAGTCAGATTGATTTAAATCCAAATGATAATCACATTAAAGGTAAGCAGTCTAAATACCCTAATTAAAAGGCAGAGATTGTTAGATTGGATTAAAAAGGCAAGACTCCACTATATGCTGCCTACAAGTAACTCATGTTAAATCTGAAGCCATAAATAGGTTAAAAGTATTTAAACTATAGACCATGCTAATATGGTATATAGTCAAAAGGAAACTGGAGAAGAAAGCTGTTATTAGTACCAGACAAAATGGGTATTAGAACAAAAAATTACCAGATACAATGGGGTCACTTCAACATAATAAAGGAGTCAAATAATGACGAGAACATAATGAACCCAAAACATGTTTGCACTGAATAAGAGGATTTTAAAAATACCTGACATAAACATTGATAGAATGGAAAGATGATGTAGAAAAACTCATAATAACAGAGATTTCAATAACTCCCTAGTAACAACTTGCTAGAGCAAGGAGGCAGCAAATCAGTAAGAATATAGAAAGCTTAAATAACACTATCAATCAATTTGACCTACTAACATTTATAGAACACTTCTCTTAAATAGGAGAAAACATTCTTTTCAATTGTACACAGTGCATTTACCAAATAGACTATATTCTGAGCATAACGCAAATCTCAATAAAATTACAAAGATACAAGTCATAAAAAGCATATTCTCCAACCACAATGAAATAAAATCAGAAATTAATAACAGAAAAGCATTTGGACAATCAAATATTTGGAAAATAAATAATGTATTTCTGAATAACTTGTAGGGTCAAAGAAGCAATCAAAGGAGAAATTAAAAAATATTTTAAACTAAATGAAAATATATACAACAAACCAAAATTCATCAGATGTGGCTACAGCAGTACTTAAGAGGGACATTTATGGCACAACAATGCCCAATTAGAAAAGAGTCTCAAATCAATGAAACTGACTTCCACCTTAAAAATCTGGAAAAAATGAACAAATTAAGCATAATATAAACAGCAGAATATAAACAACAAAACAGATAAAAACAGGAATCAAATATAAAATATTAAAAATATGGAGAAAGTCAATGAAACCAAATGCTAGTTCTTTGTGAAAATCTGTGAAATTGGTAAAGCTTTAGCCAGGATTAGGAAACAAAAGATACAAGCTACTGATATTAGGCATGAGAGAGCTAACATAATTACAGATCCTAATAAGTATAACTTGATATTGCAAACAAATTTATGTCAACAAATTCGACAACTTGGATGGAATAGATTCCTTGAAAGACACATATTACTGAAACTCACTAAAGTAAATGTAAATAATCTATATAGTCCAATATCTATTACAGGAATTGAATTCATAATTAAATCATTCTTACAAGGAAACTCCGATCCAAGATGACTTCCCTAGAGAATTCTACCCTAGCATAAATTAAATACTAAATAAAACATAATATTAATTCTCTATAAACTCAGAAAACTGAAGAGAAGGCAATACTTTTCAATTTATTTTATGATGCCAACATTACACTAATACCAAAAACAGGCAAAGGCATTAGAAGAAAAGAAAAATACAGATAATATCGTTCATGATCTTTGATGAAAAAATTTTAGGAAACTGAATCTAGTGGTCTGTATAAAGGATAACACATTACAACCAAGTAGGATTTATTCCAGGAATGCAAAGTTGATTTAACACTTAAAAAAAAAAATCAATGTAATTTACCAAAGTAGCAGACGGAAAAAGAAAAAACAAACAAACAAACTCATAATTATCTCCATAGAAGCAGAAAAAGCATCTGAAAAAAAGCATCCCAACATCCAACTCTCTCAACTCAGTAAAGGTGACGAACTTAAAATCTACAGACATCCTCATACTTAACTGTCTTTTCTTTATAACATCAGGAACAAGGCAAGGATATCCACTATTACCATTTATATTCATCCTTCAATATATATGACAACACAGAAGATTTTCAGGATGATTATACCTAGTGAAAGAAGCCAGAAATTGAGTACATTCTGCATGATCCATGTATATAAGATAATGGAAAATGCAAAATAATTTATAGAGACAAACAGAAGATTCATGATTGCCTGTGTATTGAGGTGTGGGGGGCTGTGGGTTTGAACAGGTAGGGAGAGTATTTACAAAAAGAACAAGGAAGCTTTGAGCTGCGACAGATATGTTCATTATTTTGATTGCGATGGTGATTTCACAAGTATATTAACATACCAAAGCTTATCAGGTTATATAATTTAAAAACATATAGCTTATGGTGCATCTATTATACTTCATACATATATGAAGTAAAATTTAAACAAATAGCCCTCTATTATGCTAATTCTAGCATCTCAGATGTCAACAAGAAACATGTAGGAAATTATAGATGAACTCAGCAAAATTTGGCATGGTTCCTGATCTCAGGCAGTTTTGAAAATTATAGATGACTTGGTAGGGCTTCCCAGGTAGCTCAGCTGGTGAAGAATCCACCTGCATTACAGGAGACCCCGGCTGGATTCCTGAGTCAGGAAGATCCCCTGGAGAAGGGATAGGCTACCCACTCCAGTATTCATGGGCTTCCCTGGCGGCTCAGATGGTAGAGAATCCACCTGCAATGCAGGAGACCTGGGTTCGTTCCCTGGGTTGGGAAGATCCCCTGGAGAAGGAAATGGTAACCCTCTCCAGTATTTTTTTCCTGGAAAATCCCCATGGAAGAACAGTCTGGTGGGCTACAGTCCATGGGGTTGCAAAGAGTTGGACACCACTGAGTGACTAAGCACAGTACAGGGTGAGATTAATTCTCATTCTCAACTCAATCCAAGAGCGAAAAAGTCTCCCAAGTAACATGAACAACTTGCAGGGTTTTAGATGTCACTGTGTATCTGAATTTCCACCCAACTGTATTAGCTCAAATTCCTCTCCCGACTTGTTAAATTTCAAGACTTCTCCTTGGAGCCATGAGCAGAATAAGAAAAACACAGATGGTTCAACCTCACTATAATAATGATTCAAGGCAAGCACAGCTTAAGCTGTTTGTATTTCAGATTTTAAAATAGAATTGAGGAAAGCAACATCATTATCCCGGATGCTAGAATGAATATTGAGGCAAAGCAAGTTTAGATCTTGCTAATACTGCAACATGATTCCTTTTAGTTTGCAATCCATGGGAAATCCATACATCCTTCCACTGCTTCCCTCAGCATTAGTATTTTAAACAAATTCTACATGCTTAATAAATAAAGTCTACTTATTTATTCAAAGGCAACAGACCCTACGGTACTATCAACAAAGGCTTCCCTTGTGGCCTCCTGCTGCTGCTGTTTATGGGGCTGCAATTACAGAAAAGGGTTCTTGGGAAAGAAGAAATGACACCATTACCATCAACAGGAATTCCCCCAGCGCTGTGGAGACTCTCTATTGAAAGCAATACAAAGACAGTCTGTTGTTGGCAGAACGCACAGAGTTTGTTTGGCAGCGGCTTTGCTGTTTCTGGACACCACCCTGCAGGTTGTGTTGTGTGTGTGTGTGTATGTGTGTGTGTGTGTGTTAGCTGCTCAGTCATGTCCAACTCTTTGCAACCCCATGGACTGTAGACCACTAGGCTCCTCTGTCCATGGGATTCTCCAGGCATGAATACTGGAGTGGGCTGCCATGTCCAGGGGATCTTCCCAACACAGGGATGGGACAGGGTCTCCTGCATTGCAGGCAGATTCTTCACTGTCTGAGCAACCCCCCTGCAGGTTGATGACGCTCAATTCTGAGCACCCCCCTTCTCCTTCAGCATCTTTCTGGGTACAAGTCTCAGGATGGGAAGGCTGCCACTCCGAGGAAAACGCAGGAGGCTGACAGGGGTGGGTGGGGGGGCGCGTGGGTGGTGGAGCCAGGTGACGTGTGTGCATTTTCCGGTTGTGCCATTCACTGGCAGCGTGACTTAGGACAGATCCCTCAGCCCCTCTGAGCCTTGGGGGTACTTACTAGTAAAAACGAGGTACGATCAGCACCTCTTTCATTAGACAAGGATTAGATGAGATAATAACTGTAAGATGCTTGGCAAAATGCCTGGCACACACAATAAATGTAAGCAATTATTACTATTAACACAGTTTTGCAGACACAAGCATAGTTGTGGAGAATGCATGACTGAAGCATCTCTAAACTGCCTCCTCCTGACAAGCACGGGAGGAATAAGACAGAGAAGTGCTTCCTCTAATGATGCAGCAAAATCTTCCGGGAAAAAGTGCCATACAAAACTACTCTATCAAATAAGAATGATACTAATACCATCAGTTGTTGAGTACCTTTGAATACAACGCAAAGGCATCACATACACTATATTATTAATTCCCAGCACAACCCCAAGAAGCAGATGACAGAACTCCCATTTTCCAGACAGGGAAACTCAGGCCTGAAGAAGTTAAATGCTTTGCCTCAGCTCACAGGGCTGGTAGGAGCATTCCTGCACAAAGCCCGGCAGGGCCTGGTCTTTAGAACATGATTTTGCCAGGATGCCATGTGATTTTTCAACAGACAAAGTGGTGCTGTGTTTTGAGCAAAGCTGTTCAGAAGGAAAACAAATCTTTCAACCAGAAGAGTTTCTAAGAGTTCACAGCCTTTTGAAATTATTAAAAGAAGGATGGTCTCAAACACTGCTGGGTGAATCATACTTTCCTCACCACACCTGAATGTGGAGCTAATATCATCATTGCCGAGCCATTTCTGTGTGTCAAGAGAATATACTTGAAATAACAATGACTTTTTTTTCCCCCTGCTTTTTCCCTTGTCCCTACCTGGTACCACAATTCAAATCAGTCTATCCTCAGGGAAGGATATTATGCAGATAGCACAAAGCAAAGAAATGTGTGGCATGGTGGCATAAGAGTTGGAAGGACCTGGGGCATCAAGATCCAGAGCAGAGTTTCCTGCTTCCCAGTGGGAGGGAAACTGTCTCTGACTGATGCATTTTAATGTATATTTGGAGGATTTCATGAATAAAAATTACAAGGTAATTATAAGCAGAAGAAAATTTTATCTTATACTATCAGTAAGCTCATAGCTATGAAAATATTCTCAAGATTCTCAAGAAACCATACAATGATTAACTTGTATATAAAGTGGCAATTCTATGAAAACATAGTAGCCTACATTAAATTCAAAATGTAACTACTAAAAATACTTGCAATATGTATGACAGATAAAAGGCAAAACCCCCAGCATATAAAGAACACAAATAATTTTTGAAAAAAGGAAAATGTTTCAGTAGGAAACAAACAGGTAATTTACGAGAGAAGACATTGATACATACAGTCTGTCAAGATTTGAAAAGGTCTAGACTTAACAGAAATAGAGATGGGATTTGTGGTTACCAGCGGTGAGGGGTGGGGAAAGGAGGAATCCAATGAAGGTGGTCAAAGGTATGAACTTCCAGTTACAAAATGAATAAGTTATGAACTACATGCTGGCTGCACTGAACACGACTGAGTGTTACCCAGTAAAGCTGTTAAGAGACTAAACCCCAAGAGTTCTTAAGAAAGAAAAAAAAAAATTTCTATCTCAGTGGATATTAACTATAGTTACTGTGGCAATCATTTCATGATGCCTAAGTTAAATCATTGTGTTGTATACCTTAAACTTATATAATGCTATATTATAGCATTAACTATAATTAACTATGTATAACTATTTTTATTTATTTTATTTATATTTAACTATAATTAACTATAGTGGATATTAACTATAGTTACTGTGGCAATCATTTCATGATGCATAAGTTAAATCATTGTGTTGTATACCTTAAACTTATATAATGCTAAATGTCAGCTGTATCTTAAACTGGAACTTAAAAAGATTTGAAAAGGTTCAAATAAAAGCAAGATTCTTTTTACTCATTTGCAAAGATTTCAATTACAATAATAGCAGTTTTAGCAAGGATTTGAGAGATGGGCCAGCATTACAAGCATCTAAGTCAATTATTATGCATCCAAAGAATGCTTACTGACATGAGAAAACTGTCTTCTTCCTCCCTGGTACGAAAAAGTGATAAGCAATTATTATTTGAAAGGATACCATATTTTTAGTACCAAATACATTTGTTTATACTTTTGTAGAAAAAGTGACTGGAAAGAAATGCATAAGTTGTGGGAACTCTGAGCCCTTAGACTACAATATTTTTCTTCTCAAGAGAACAGAATTTTTACAATAAAATTATATGATAAAAATTTTCTCTGCATATTCCAAGTTCCTCTAAAAAAAGAAAATCTCTATCTTTGATAGAAAATGGATGAGACAAGATTCATGTTACACATTCCTCCTATCATCATAACGTATACAGTTTCTTTGTAATAGTATTAGTGTTGTTTTCCCAAGAGGATTATTTAAGATCGGATGCGTAGGTCTGTTGGAAAATGTAACTTTACACAAAATAATTTTTTAGAACTGGAAGTCCAATTCAGCAGGGATGAAGAGAACACAAATGCCAGTATTACCACATCATTATTTTGTTCCAAGTAAATGATATGCTTACTAGCTGCTTTGCACTCAGCAAATCTACAGCAGGGAGAAAAGTTGTAAAAACTACTGCTTACCAAATAGTATATTAATAAACCATTGCTTACTCCCTCATTGTTTACTTAGGTATAAAAATTTTTAACTTTTTGCTTAATTTACAATAAAAAAAATAGAAATAAAATTACTTTGGGGCACTATAATTTGTTACACGAACATGATGGTTTCTTTTGGGAAATGAACTTTGAAATTCTACTTAATACTTTAAGTATTTATTATAAGTTTTAGTATTTATTATTGGTTTATTATAAGTTTAAGTATTTATTATTATTATTTACTATAAGTATCTATTTAATACTTAATACTTTAATAAGTAAAACTTCTCTTCAAGTGCTCTTTTAAAATGGTTACAACTGATTTTTAACACATTTTAGCTTATTCTTCCTAGTAGCCTCTGACCAGAGGCTTTCAAATTCCTACCAGCAATCAGACTTCAAATACCAAAACTTAACCTGATAACATTAACTACAGAAAAAGCTTGTGAAACAGTTTTTAAAATTGGAAGGTGAAAAAATAAACCCTACTGGATTTAGAAATGAGAGAAGAAAACTTTCTGAAAGATGTTGAGTCCTCTGTAGCTAATGCTTCATCGATAGACTCTTCCCCCAGCAAATATTAATAAGTGCCTTTTAAGACAGACCTGCCCACCCTCTCCTGAATCTTACCTCCTGGTGGGGAATTGATGGAACAGAAGCCATAAAGCAAGAAGCTACTTTCAGGCAGTGGGCACCCGGCGCAGGGCTGTAACAGAGTTACCTGGAGGTGAAGAGGGTGGGGAAGCCCTGTGGCTGGTGAAGGAAGTGCTGGCCCATAATGTCACTTTTGATTTGTATAACAAGGAGTCCAGCTGTGCGAGGTGGGAAGCTCTAAGTGAGGAGATGCTAGGCAGAGGGAAGGGAAGGGGCAAAGGCCAGCAGGCGAGAATAAGCTTAGCGCATTCCAGAACCAGGCATACACGGAGGCCAGAGTTGCTGGAGCCTGGTGGCAACGGGTACAGTGAAGAGACGTACAGGACAGATTATGCATTTTGCAAAGTGCTCCCAAGAACCTCCTCATCCCTACTCTTCAACTGGATAATCGCTACTTTTTATGACTTTCTGCTTCAGTGACCGTTCATTAGTATTTCACCTTAAAAAGGAAGATGGTAGTTTTAATTCTATTTTAATTGCTAGAGGTTATGGGCAGAGGAGCCTAGTGGGCTACATACAATTCATAGGGTTGCAAAGAGTCAGGCATGATTGAGTATGCACGCATATAGATACGCATATGTGTATGTATAATGTGTATGTGACTCTATACACATGCATACATTTATAAACATATATACATATGTATAAACATGTATACACATGCACACACTCACATGCCGGTATTTGCCAAAGATTCAGTCTAGGCGGCAGTCCCCAACCTTTTCGGCACCAAGGACCCGTTGGTGGAAGACAGTTTGTCCACAGACTGCAGGGTGGTGGGGGCGATGGTTTTGGGATGATCAAAGCACATTATGCTTATTGTGCATTTTATGTCTATTATTATCACATCAGCTCCACCTCAGATCATCAGGCATTAGAATCCAGAGGTTGGGGACCCCTGCTCTAGAGAAACAGTGGCTTAAAAATCCTGGCAGAAGAGGCGCTTGAATGAGCACGATTTGGAAGAGCCCGAAACCGGGGATGCAGAGTCAGCCACAGGTGGGTGGCAGCTTCCCCCGCCAGCCGGAGAAAGCAGCTCAGGATGTCAGTGAGACCAGAGATGACTAATAAGACACGTGAATGACACAGACAGGTATATTCTGAAAATAGAAGAGTGGGCAAACACTAACACTAGAGATGGAGTCAATAATAACAATGAAGGCTGCCAGAATTAACTGGATCCGTGTCACTTAAGAAATTTGATCTAAATAGAGAAGAAATTCAACCCACATGTGAGAATGCTTCAGCTATTTTGTTTGAAGAGAAACTAATCTTGCTCACTGGAAACAATCAGAAGTCTAAGCAAGAAAAGGCCATGAAGGAAGGTACCTTAAAAGGCAGTTCAGGGGGAATCCCCTGGTGGCCCAGTGGTGAGGACTCCACGCTTCCACTGTAGGTAGCACATGGGTTTGATCCCTGATCAGGGAGCTAAGATTCTGCATGCTGCATGGCACGGCCAAAAAAAAAAATTTTTTTTAAAGCAAATCAGAATGATACAGAAACAATAATGTTGGCAAATGAAGTATAACAATAACTTTTCTTTGCTTGCCCAGAGTTCTGGAAATGACTTGACAGGGGAGAGGACAGTGTTTCTTATATTCCATCACTCTCTGGAGTAAACTGTCTGACAGGGCTTCAGTTCAATACCACTGACCCATGTCAGTCATGGACCCATGTGTGCCTGGCACTGTCTCTGCTCACAGAGAGGAAACCTACTAAAGAAAAGAGTCCTGGTGTGAACATGCCCTATTTTCCAAAATCCGATCAGCAGAGGAAATAATGGAAGCAAACAGACTGTAGCCCAAGGTCACACCGCATCATCAGAGCCATCACTGCCGTGGTGTGGACGGGGAAGGGCATCCCTGGGCCTGCCCCAAGCCACCAGGGGAGGCTACCTAAACGGAGTGGGGCTGGGGGTACCCTCGGAGGAGCTGGCAGACTTTAGGTGGGTGAGAAGCTAGGGGAAGGTGTTCCTGAATCATTAACAGCTCAGCAAGAGTGGTTCAACCTGATCCAACTGTGAGCCTGGAAATATTGCCGAATTATTAACTAGCAGGTGAAAGAACAGAAAACAAACCCCTGGTGTCACTGCGGGCTTCCATCAGCTGCAGGACCACTAGGAGGCCCTTTAAATTATGACTCTTGGGCAGGACAAGGAGAGCAGAACTTGTGTTCACTAAATTAGCAGAAATAATTTCAGTATAACACCCCGGGTGAGCAAGGATGCTAAAAAGAAAACATTCAGGCATTTCTGATGAAGGTATAAATTGTAAAGCCCTTTCAAAAGTAATTTTGTGATGTCTCCAGAGTAACTGCAAGGATCATTATTTTCTGACCTGGAAACTGACCTTAAAGAAATATTCCAAATAGGAAATAAAAGTCCAAGATACCAACTGCAGAGTTACTTATACTATCTGAAAACTGAAAACAGCTCAAAGACCACCAACAGAGTAGTCAAAGCAATGCAAATCAATCATCGTGTGAGAACTTTTTCAACCAAGGACAAAGTTTAAAATCCTTTTAAATATCCACTATCACTGTGAGAGTTGGACCATAAAGAAGGTTGAGGTGCCAAAGAATTGATGCTTTCGAAATGTGGTGCTGGAGAAGACTCTTGAAGAGTCCCTTGGACAGCAAGGAGATCCAACCAGTCCATCCTAAAGGAAAATCAACCCTGAATGTTCACTGAAAGGACGGATGTTGAAGCTGAAACTCCAATACTTTGGCTACCTGATGTGAAGAGCTGACTCACTGGTACCGAACCTGATGATGAGAAAGACTGAAGGCAGGAGGAGAAGAGGGCGACAGAAGATGAGACGGTTAGACAGCATCACTGCCTCAATAGACATGAACTGGAGCAAACTCCAGGAGACAGTGAAGGAAGCAGAAGAGTATGTTTTCGTTTTCTTGCCAACCTCCCTTCACAAAGCTCTGGCTGTGCCTGAACCTGGGCGCAAACCAAGGAAGACAGCCAGCTCAGCATCTGAATGGCCCATCGTGTGTCCATGTGGGACAGGCTCCTTCTCTGAGTCAATCAACTCTGTGTTCTGTTTCCAACAGCTCCTCCCTGGGTCCTGGGCTTAGGAAGGAAAAGGAAATGAGGCCAGACCTGTTCTAATCATGTTCATCAGAACCAGAAAGCAAGACTTAGGGCAAAAATGTAAATGAAGTCTACATCATTATTATGAATTATTCAGTTCAATTCAGTTCAGTCGCTCAGTTGTGTCCAACTCTTTGTGACCCCACGAACCGCAGCATGTCAGGCCTCCCTGTCCATCACCAACCCCTGGAGTCCACCCAAACCCATGTCCATTGAGTCAGTGATGCCATCCAACCATCTCATCCTCTGTCGTCCCCTTCTCCTCTTGTCCACAATCTTTCCCAGCATCGGGGTCTTTTCAAATGAGTCAGCTCTTTGCATCAGATGGCCAAAGTATTGGAGTTTCAACTTCAACATTAGTCCTTCAAATGAACACCCAGGAATGATCTATTATGAATTATTAATAATCACTAATAAGGATCATTAAGAATTTATTGTAATATAGTACCCCTTGTATGGAAAGCTAAGAGCACCAACTTAGGCGAAATAGTAAGATTTGAAAGTTAGAAGGGACTTTAGATAGTCATTTCTTATATTGGTATTTAGGGTTTAATTTTTCAGAGAGGTTTCAGGTACCGCATTTCATTTACACCTTAGTGATCCACTCCACGGTGGCAAGTGTTTCTTATACAATTCCCATGGTCCTAGCAGATGTTTATAACGTATCAGGACCCTCTTTCCTGCTAAAGTTGTGTTGTTCAGTCGCTCAGTCGTGTCTGACTCTCTTGTGACCCCATAGACTGCAGCATGCTGGGCTTCCTTATCCTTCATTATCTCCGGGAGCTTGCACAAACTCGTGTCCATTGAGTCAGTGGTGCCATCCAACCATCTCATCCTCTGTCACCCTCTTCTCCTCCAGCCCTCTGTCTTTCCCAGCATCAGTGTCTTTTCCAGTATGTCAGCTCTTTGCTTCAGGTGCTGGGGTTGAACTCACCATGTCTCCTGAATTGGCAGGTGGATTCTTTTACAGCTGGGCCTCCAGGGAAGCCCACAGACTAGATAAAATCCTAACCAAACAGCCCTGTTTGTTCTTATTGTAACTGCTTTTCATCATGGCTAGATCTGATTTATGAACTGACAGTTCCTTAAAAAAAATTAAGAACTTAGCGAAAACATGAGTAGGAAGATAGTGAAGGACAGGGAAGCCTGGTGTGCTGCAGTCCATGGGATCTCAAAGAGTCGGACACAACTTAGCAACTGAACAACCAGAAAAACAGGAGTGAGGGTAAAATGGGTGAAACTTTTGGAAAGGACAATTTGGCAACATCTAAACTTAAAATATTCATTCCTCTAAGTCAATTCTAGAAATTCAGTCTTTTGACTACCAACTATCCCGTACTTAAGGTGTGTAAAGGACTTAACTAACTCCCAAGGCACCTCCTAATTTCCTTGCAAAATTATGCAATACACAATACCTTTGATCCCTAAAAAAAGGATGTCATGATAGATACTGCTATTATTACTATTATATTATCTTTTGCCCATGCCACATGGCATGGGGATCTTTTCTCCCAACCAGGGGTTGAACCTGCACCCCCTGCATTGGAAGATTAAGTCTCAACCCCTGGACCTCCATGAAAGTCCATGCTAGACACTACTGACAGGCCCATTTTCTAATGAGGAACACGAAGGTCACGGAGATTAAGGGATTCATCCTTGTTGTTGTTCAGTTGCTATGTTGTATCCGAATCTTTGAGATCCCATGGACTGCAGCACACCAGGCCTCCCTGTCCTCACCATCTCCCGGACTTTGCCCAAACTCATGTCCACTGAATCAGTGATGCCATCCAACTATCTCATCCTCTGCTACCCTCTTTTCCTCCTGCCCTCAGTCTTCCCCAGCACCAGGGTCTTTTCCAATGAGTCAGCTTTTTGCACCAGGTGGCCAAAGTATTGGAGCTTCAGCATCAGTCCTTGCAATGAATATTCAGGACTGATTACCCTTAGGATTGACTGATTACCCATTGATCTCCTTTCAGTCCAAGGGACTCTCAAGATTCTTCTCCAGCACCACAGTTCAAAACCATCAATTCTTCGAGACCTAGCCTTCTTTATAGTTCAACTCTCACATCCATACATGACTACTAGAAAACCACAGCTTTGACTAGACAGATCTTTATTGGCAAAGTGATGTCTTTGCTTTTTAATATGCTGTCTAGGTTTGTCATAGCCTTCCTTTGAAGGAGCAAGTGTCTTCTAATTCATGACTGCAGTCACCATCTGCAGAGATTTTGGAGCCCAAGCAGTGAGAATCTGTCACTGCTTCCACTTTTTCCCCTTCTATTTGCCATGAAGTGATGGGACCAGATGCCATGATCTTAGTTTTCAGAATGTTGAGTTTTAAGCCAGCTTTTTCACTCTCTTCTTTAATCCTCATCAAAATGCTCTTTAGTTCCTCTTTGCTTTCTGCCATTAGAGGGGTATCATGTGCATATCTGAGGTTGTTGATATTTCTCCCAGCAATCTTGATTCCAGCTTGTAATTCATCCTTATCCTTACTAGCCCTAAATTCATATGCCTAGTGAGTACAAGCCAAATCCTTTACTTGTGATTCTAGTGTTCCATGATGCAAATGGTGGGAATTTTATAAGGCTAAAAATAGTCATCTTGTTTATGTCAAACATCTATTTGTTTAGCCACAGAATTCCATTTCAAGGAGGCAAACCCCGAGGATCTGGGGGCTAATTCTGTATTTTCTGTGGAATAATGGGTAACACTGCTCCTACTATATTCTGCAGGGGGCCAGTGTTTTTTTGGGGGGGAGAAGAGAGACAGTGGAAGGGAGGGAAAAAGAAATGGCCCCTTAGGTAGGAAGAAGTGTGAGGTTGTTGGTCCTCTAACCTAGCACGTGTGAAAGAACAGACAGAAATAACTTATATGCAAATATAAGATGCTGTGTGAATGCTTAAGTGGAGGTGAGGATTATGAAATCTATTATTCACAAGTGCTGCATATACTTGGAGAGCGGATTCCAACAGGACGGTGAGGTCTTATTATTTCACAGCAGGAGAAGTAATAATCCTCATCGTTTCTAAAAGCCATGTGGACTACAATGGATTTCACAATAATCAATTAATTAACCAAAGTAAATATTTAGAATGAGCTACAGCACAAAGCGATGATATCAAGGCATACAAATGAGCTTCAGACATGTAAACTCGCTCTTTAGAAGGAGAGATTACACAAAAGGGAGCCGTGGTGTTGCACCAGATGGCCAGTAATAACTTCAGTGGACACATGTCATTATTGTTCTGTTACTTATCAAGGAAAATGTCTGCAAAAATTCAGTCAGTATGCACAGAGTTTGGCAATGACAGGACTGTATCAGTTGAGAATGTGTTTCATTCTGAGTTTTAAAATCCTCCCACTCAGTAGCTCACTGCCTGATTCTAGACCAAGGAGTCACTATTTCTCTATGCCTCAGTTTTACCATCTGTACTATGGACTGAAATGCTCAGCTCAGATCAAGGGCTTTGGGGCTCTTTCTTTCCAAGGATTCTGCTTTTTACATGAGCCCCTCTGTCCTGAATCTCATACTTCTCCCCACCTAAGGAGTCATTTCCAAAAGTGAACTGTTAAGTCTGAGTTCATTTTAATTTTCTCTTGATCTTGTATCTCCCTCAAGTTATCTTTAAATTTACCTGCCCTCTTTGCAGACAAAAATCTTCAAAGAGTTAACTACACAAAGTGTTTCTGCCTTCATCTGTTTATATCTTTTTTTAAAATTAATTTCATTGGCATATAGTCAATTTACAATATTGTGTTAGTTTCTGTTGCACAGCAAAGTGAACCAGTTATACATATACCTATATCCACTTTTTTTAATTAAAAAAAAATTTTTTTTTTTAGGCCACACTGCATGGTGTGCGGGATCTTAGTTCCTGACCAGGGACTGAACCCTCCTCCCTGCCCCCTGCAGTGGAAGCGTGCAGTCCTAAGCACTAGACCTCCAGGGAAGCCCCTTCTATTCCATCTTTAACCCACCAACCCAGGTTTCTATTTGTACAAGTGGCAGTGACTCTAGTTCAGATCACCAGTGACCTCCCTGCTGCGGTCTTTTCACTTGACCTGTCAGAAAGCACCAGTCCTGCGGCTGCTCCGTGGCTGAGAAGCGTGACCCGGCCCCCAGAAGGTCACGTGTCTGCCTCCTCCTAATTTTCTGGGTGCTCCTTCCCGATCTCCTTGACGGACTCACCTCTTCCTTCTGAACATTAAATGCTGTGGACTTTCAAGGCCTGCTCCCCTCCCCGCCCTCTGTCCCCTCCCTCCTGCCTCCCTCTGTGATGGATACAGGCATCTCTATGTGTGGATACATCTGCCCCCGTCTCCCACTCGACACTCTCATTTCCCTCTGCCTACTTCATGCTACTTAGATTTGCCCACAAGAGCTCACACCAAGGGTGTGCAGATCTGAATACACAGTTCTTCCCGTATCCGTTCCTCCTTTACTCGTTTTGTGAAATGTCTCTACCATTTACCCTGTTTCTTGAGCTAGAAACCAGGGGTCCATCTTGATTCCACTTTTCCTCTCATCCAATCACAAAGTCCTGAGCCCTCACCCTCAAAAATCAATCACAGGCCCGTCCTCATCTCTCCGACTTCACTCCCACCCTCCTACCCCCCAGGTGAAGCCACACTCACTCTTATCCTCTGACTGGGACTCACAAGGTCTCTTGGCTGATTCCCACATGTCCATCCCCACCCCAGCACTGAAACCCACTCTCCTTCAACATTCACTTTTAATCACGGAGTCTTTTCGTTGAGTGAGTGAATGAATGATAGAATGAATGAATGAGTAGAACAACCTTCAGTTAATCTCAGACTTGAGGAGGGCAAGGTAACCACTTCAAGTATTCTTGCCTAGAGAATCCCATGGAAAGAGGAACCTAGTGAGCTACAGTACATGGGGTCGCAAAGTGTCACACACGGCTGAAGCAACTTAGCATGCATGTAATCTCAGAGTTAAGTCCAGACCCTTTCTCAGGATGCAGGGGGCCTCAAACCACCTCTATAACTCTTCCCATAACAGCCTCCACTCCCTCCCCTAGACTAGCCCTCTGGTAGTTCTTCAAGCAAGTCAAGTTCCTTCTGCCTTTGAAGTGAAGTGAAGTTGCTCAGTTGTGTCCGACTCTTTGCAAACCCATGGATTGTAGCCTACCAGGCTCCTCTGTCCATGGGATTTTCCAGGCAAGAGTACTGGAGTGGGTTACCATTTCCTTCTCTAGGGGATCTTCCCGACCCAGGGATCAAACCCGGGTCTCCTGCATTGTAGGCAGACGCTTTACCATCATAAGGTTCCTCATACCCACTTCCTTCCACACTTTCCACAGCTGACTCCTCCCCATCCTTCAGGATCTTGGGCTAAATTCTGAGCTGATTCCATGAAGATCTATGGTCGATTCCCTCCTTCGGGCGCTACCATTGAAGCACCCAGTTATCTCCTTCCTAGCAATTGTTATGACTTGTAATGATGCACTTGTGAATTTGTTTGCCTGCTTACTATCTGTTTCCAGCATCAGACAATAGCTCCATGAGGGTGGAAGTAACTTTGCTTCTGAAAGGTGGACAACTAAAGAAGGCAATGAGGGACGGAGGGAAGGAAGGAAGGAAGGAAGGCAGAAAAGGGGGAGGGAGGGAGGGAAGCATGGGCAGAGGAAGGGAAAATGGATAGATATCATCAAGTTATATAAAATCAGAAGTAGTATAGAATCCTTAAAATTGGGAGGTGGCCATATTAATCCAAAAATCCATTTTCCTGAGAATAAAATTTTAGTTTCAACACTTTCTGCATATTTGGGCTTTATTTTTACATACATATTAAAATCATATTTTTTTCTTAAAAGCTACCAGTTTCTGTACAAATTTGTTTGTTTGTTTGTTTGTTTTTAGTCCAAGCATGAAAAGCATGACTCTCCTGAGAGGTCTTTAAAAGGAATCCCTTCTCTTCATTCTCTTCTCTGTCCCTGGCCCAAACAAACAAGCAGAAGGGATGAGGAGCGAGGCAGCCGCGGGAGTGGGGCAGATCCCTTCTCTTGATCACTCTAAGTTAGTACCAAGGAATCTAAGGCAAAGCCAGGTACAGTTCTGTAGATACTTCTGATATTGCATTAGTTATAAATAATTCATATAAAAGAGGTGAACCACAAATAATGTGAGGAAAGAGTATGAAGCACTGTATGCTTTTGAATTGCTGCTGGGAGGAAATTCATTGTCAGACAGAATATAATGGGGCCTCGCCCTTTTGCCTGTAGCTGGCTGGATGCCGAAGTTGAGGAGCAACAAGAATCTTACACAGTCGTATAGCTGCCTGCTGTGAGTACTCAGGCCTACAATGTAATGAAAGATAACCATAAGCCCTTACGGAAGGTACTTTTTAATTTATTTTTTTTTCAAACAGGAGAAAGACCGGGGGCCGCGGGGGTATGCTTTTGAACTGTGGTGTTGGAGAAGACTCTTGAGAGTCCCTTGGACTGCAAGGAGATCCAACCAGTCCATCCTAAAGGAGATCAGTCCTGGGTGTTCATTGGAAGGACTGATGCTCAAGTTCCAATACTCTGGCCACCTGATCCGAGCAGCTGACTCACTGGAAAAGACCCTGATGCTGGGAAAGACTGAAGGCAGAAGGAGAAGGGGATGACAGAGGATGAGATGGTTGGATGGCATCACCGACTCAATGGACATGAGTTTGAGTAAACTCTGGGAGATGGTGAAGGACAGGGAAGCCTGGCGTGCTGTAGTTCATGGAACTGAAGAGTCAGACACGAATGAGCAACTGAATAACAACAATATAAAGAGAGAGTGGGTAAACGGGCAAGAAATTACAGACAAAAGGTTCTGGTTATAATCATTTACTGAGCATGCCCTGTGCTGGGAGGTGTGGGGCACAAAGATGAATAAAATACAGTGTCCCTTACAAGGCTTAGCACTAAGCAGAAGATACAGACTGGATGGAAGGAGGGGTGGACGGATAGATGGGCAGATGGATACACTCACAGGTATGGTATAAAAAAAAAAGATGAATGGCTGAGCCTGGTCTCCTGGGGAAAAGAAAGTAACCAGGATGCAAAATGTAACAAGGAAGAGTTAAAGAGACTCCGATTAAAAATGTGGAGAAATGAACATGGTTCATTAATTTTATCTGGATCTCTGTTGCCTTGGGAAATATCAACAGACCTTCCCTTTACTGTACACAAGACTCTCACAGTGAAAGAATGAAAAATGTAGTCTCCTGTTGATTAACTCTTGGGCTCAGGCAATCAAGGTTAGAGATTAGTTGTTGCATTACAGTCAGTTTCCTTCAGTGACCGTGGCACTCCCAGACCTGGCATGCTCTTTACCAGGCGTGGAAGGGAACAGGCAAGAGTGCCTGGGTGTTCCTCTCCACCTACCAAAGACGGAGGAAACAGTCAAGATACAGTATTCGACAGAACTGAACTAGACCCTATCCTTATCTCGAGCTCCTCATCCATGAAATGCAAGGCCTGGGTCAGCCTGAGGCTTTCTTCACATCTGTTCTGGTGTTGGCTGCCTGGAGCATCGTGTCAAGATATAAAACACATCCTACTTTAGGAGAACTGATGCTTTTCAACTGTGATGCTGGAGAAGACTCTTGAGAGTCCCGGGAGAGCAAGATCAAACCCATCAATTCTAAAGGAAATCAACCCTGAATATTCATTGGAAGGACCCATGCTGAAGCTGAAGCTCCAATACTTTGGCCCACCTGATGCAAAGAACCGACTCACAGGAAAAGATCCTCATGCTGGGAAAGACTGAAGGCAGAAGCAGGGGACGGCAGAGGACAAGATGGTTGGATGGCATCACTGCCTCAATGGACACGAGTTTGAGCAAACTCCCAGAGATAATGAAGGACAAGGAACCCTGGTATGCTACAGTCTATGGCGTGGCAAGGAGTTTGGACATGACTGAGCGGCTAAACAACAATAACAACTTTAGTAGGAAAGAGGGTCCTGATAGGTTATAAACATCTGCTAGAAGCATGGGGATAGTATAAAAAACACGTGCTACCATGGAGTGGATCACTAACATTTAAATGAAATATGGTATCTGAAACCTCTCTGAAAAATTAAACCCTAAATACCAATATAAGTATTATATTGGGACTACCTATAGTCCCTTCTAACTTCCAAATCTTACTATTTCTCCTGAGTTGGTGCTCTTAGCTTCCCATACAATGGATACTATGTTACAATAAATTCTTAATGATCCTTATTAGTGATTCTTAATAATTCATAATAACGATTTAGACTTTCATTTGTATTTTTGCCCCAAGGCTTGCTTTCTGGTTCTCATGAACATGACTAGAACAGGTCTGGCCTCATTTCCTTTTCCTTCCTAAGCCCAGGACCCAGGGAGAAGCTGCTGGAAACAGAACACAGGGTTGATTGACTCAAAGAAGGAGCCTGTCCCACACGCACACGCGACGGGCCGCACAGAAGCTGAGCTGGCTCCCTTCCTTGCTTTGAGCACGGGTTCAGGCATAGCCGGAGCTTTGTGAAGCGAGGTCGGCGAGAAAATGAAAACATACTCTTCTGCTTCCTCCTTCCTGCTCAGGTTTTCACTAAGTTCCTAATTTTCTTTAAGGAACTGTCAATTCATAAATCAGATCTAGCCGTGATGAAAAACAGTTACACAGTAGGAGCAAAGCACGCTGCTTCGTTAGGATTTTCTCTGGTCTGTGGACTTCCTTGCTGGCTCCGTGGTAAAGAATCAGGCTGCCAATGCAGAAGACATGGTGAACTTAATCCCTGGGTCAGGAAGATCCCCTGGAGGAGGAAATGGTAACCCACTCCAGTATTCTTGCCTGGGAAATCTCACGGGCAGAGGAGCTTGGTGGGCTCCAGTATGGGGTCACAGATAGTTAGACACAACTGAGAGACTAAACAAGATGGTCTGTACCCTATTAGCCTTAGTTGACAAGAAAGGCTGAGATCAATGCGGAAGGCCCTGCTCGCACTCTTGCCGAGATGGCTTGAACTGACAGTCTCTAGCTTCTAGCATCTACGTGACTCCCACCTCCACGTCTGCCATTGGTTACTGGATAGTCAGCAGATGCCAATAAGGCAAACGGCTTGAAACTGGTGGGAGTCAAGTCCTTCTCTCTCCTGAAGCTGCGTCTTCAAAGCCTAGAAAGATTATAGAGCTCCTTACAGCGGTTCTCCCACAGCATTTCCAAGGCCACGTCTGCAATTAACTTTGCAGGGGCTCTCTGGGTCCACTGAGGAACAAATAAACAAAAACAAACCACCATCACCACCACCAGAAAGACTACTCATCCTGTGGTTCTCATTAAAAGTTACCATCCTGCTTTATTTCCTCAAGATATTGCCAGCCACTGTGCGTAGTAAGGTAAAGGACTTATACTCTAGACATGAGGATTTTCCTAAATCTCGAAATTTCAGAGCCTTAGTGGAATCCAGACACCCTCCTTCAACAGGTGGGCAGAAGAGGGCCCTCAGAATCCATGCAACTTGGCCGGAGGTCACTTAGCCGTCACAGGACTGCAGAGGGGGGCTCGCACCCCAGCCCCCCAGTGTTCCACTCCCCTATCTGAGGCTGCCTGGCATTTTGGGCACCTGTGTGCCTCCCCAGTCTTCTCGGGTCAGTTAGGACCTTCTCTGGCCCCTGTGGATCCTCTAGCCTGTCCTTCACCTGGCCCAGCCCCAGCGAGGATGACACAGAAACCCAGACATGGATGACATCACCAGCTTCCTCTATTATTTCCCTAAATTGCTTTTTTTCCCTACCCATGACGAGGCAGTATTTTCTCACAGCTGGGGATGAGCAAATTCAAAGAGATGTTCTCAAATGCATGGTTTTCAAGAGAGAGAGAGGCCACAGAGTTTTGGAAACAGCCAGTGAACATTTTTGAGTGATTGCCTGGCTCATGAAAATGTCTCTGGTTAGAAGCTCTTCGGCAGTGATTCACTCTGAGCAAGGGTCCCCTGCAGAGACTTGAGCTGCCTCGCATAAGGGTGGTGAGGCAGATTTTTCCTGCTGAGATGGAATAAATGTCTAGGAAGCATTAACTGATGGAGGTCACAAGAGTTCCAGCCAGTGAAGTGAGGAATATTTCTTTAAAGATGCCCTCGTGGTCATAAAGCCTTAGTGAACTTGAAGACTACAGTATTTCTCCTTCAGCTTAAGGATTAAGTGTCTCTTTGCCTACAGGCATAAACTTTCAGAAGTCAAGCTTCAAGGTCAAAGCTGTGCCTTCTCTAAGAGCAAGGAACTGTCCCTGATGAGGAGGAAAATATTGTTTATTATAGTCCGGGGATGTGTGTCTTGATGCTTGAGGTTTTGTTTTTGTTTTTTTTAAGATAAAACCTGTTTTTAGATGAGATTATACACAGTGCTTAAACATAGTAAATTCCCTGGTGGCTCAGAAGGTAAAATCTGCCTGCAATGTAGGAGACTCAGGTTCAATCCCTGGGTCAGGAAGATTCCATGGAGGAGGGCATGGCTGGCCACTCCTGTATTCATTCTTGCCTGGAGAATCCCCATGGACAGAGGAGCTGGAGGCTACAGTCCATGGGGTCGCAATAAGTCAGACATGGCTGAGCGAGCCACACTTTCACTGCCGTCTTATTTTCAGACTGACATCAGCAGTCCCTTGTTAGCTACTTTATGGCTCAAGCGCTTACACACACTCACACACACACCAGTAGTAAAATTATGGTATAGTTAAGGACACAGAAATGTAGCATCAGACAAGTTTCTCTGCCCATTCCCAGACCCAATGGGGTAATTTTGTTTCCCAACAGCTCAGGCTCTGAAGTACCTCAATGAGTTGTGTTCTCAAGTTTGCACTTGTCATTTCTGGGTCTCAGGAGGTCTGAAACAGGACTGGGAATCTACATTCCAGGGAACGCTGACACAGTGACTTCTGGAAATTACTTTGGGTAGTACTGTCACAGAGGTACAATTTATGGGTCTGCGCTGGCGTGCTGCAGTCCACGGGGTCGCAGAGAGTCAGACACAACACAGCGACTGAGCAACAACTAGTGTGCAGGAGAAGGGCTGTCACTGCTCCTAGGACGGGAGAGAACTCAGAACGAGAATCGTCGTTCGGAGGGACCGAGCATTCTTTTTCCATTCCCTTCACGGAGAGAGTCGCCCAGGAAGGCTCTTCCCCACTTCCTACATCCCCCCCTGCACCGACCTCCAAGGAGCGCACAGGAGGCGCACATTTCGGATCTCTGCACTGTGTCCCACACTTTACGTCACCCCTTGCAGGAACGGCAACAGTCCTCTGATAATAATGCTGGTATTACTATGGCCCTTTTACAGGCAGACGGACTCAGGGAAGTGAAATCCTTTGCCCCAGGTTACACAGTTAAGGGAAAGAGCCTGGATTCAAACCCAAGACCTCAGGCCACCATCTGCTTCTTGTAGAGGGCTCATCAATTTCTAAGGAAAAGGATTCTCCTTCTGCAAAGACCACAGGAAGGGTCCTCGTCTGCTGCTGCTATTGGCTAACTCCCCTTGCTCCCTCACGCCGCCCGACCCTGCTGACCCTCTGCTTGGCCTCATCGGCTTCCTCCATCCAGCGACACCTCCACGTTCTCTGACACCAGTCCTCCCGCGTTCACTGCTCTGTCCCCAGTCTGCTGTAGGATTGCATGGTCAGGCTCCAGGACGACTCTCCCGGATGCTTATCCTATCCTCTTTGGACCCCTGTCCTTTTCTTCCAGCTTCCTGCTAAAACCCAACCAGGACAAAGGCCACCCTCCTTCTCCATGCCCGCCCACTGGGAACACGTCCCACTGCTGAGGGAAACTATGTGGGATCCCCGTGAGTATTCATCAGTCTCCCTAAACTTCCACATTCAGTTTCCTCTCGCTTCCCCAGTGATTACCTTCAAGGGCTCTCCTTTCTCAGACCTTTCATTCCTCATCAGCCCACCTAACCTCACCAGATAACTTTGCCTCCTCCTTTTCTGAGAATGCAGAATCCTTCAGCCAAGAACTCCTTCCACCTGTGTTCACCAAATCCACAAGTCCCACCCTTGCTCTGGATTCAGTACCTTCTGAAGAGTGAATATTTAAGTTGATCCAAGTACATCTTGAGAGTCCCTTGGACAGCAAGGAGATCAAACCAGTCAATCCTAAAGAAAATCAACCCTGAATACTCATTGGAAGGACTGACGCTGAGGCTGAAGGTCCAATCCTTTGGCCACCTGATGCGAAGGGCCAACTCAACAGAAAAGACCCTGATGCTGGGAAAGACTGAGGGCAAGAGGATGAGATGTTTAGACAGTTTCACTGACACAATGGACATGAGTTTGAGCAAACTCTGGGAGACAATGAAGGACAGGGAAGCCTGACATGCTGCAGTCCACGGGGGTCACAAAGAGTCGGACACAATTTGGCAACTGAACAACAACAAAGTTCATCTCATGAGCATTAATCACTGAAAAATTCAGTTTCTTTTATCCTTTGGGAGAGCTTTCTTATTTTCAGAGTGAAACATACATATTCACCTTATTTCATCATTGTTTCTGGTTAGGATATTAACCAGAGGGCATGACCACCATGATTTTATTCATAGCAGTCAACTTTATATTACTAAACTATTCCTGGTTAAATTGTAGTACAGATCTTAGATCACTGGACCTCAAGTCCTAAAACTGTAAGGTTTAATAGAAATCTCCAGATTTCAGGCACAATGATATGCAGAAAAATTAAATAACTGAAATCTTTTAAATTTCAATGCAATACAAAAATAAATCTCTACAGTCATCACTTCTCCCCAATCTCCAAGATATATTTCCACCTAAAGTATTTATCTTTAAAAATGAAAGTGTAAAGATAGGGCGAGCTTGAGGTAAAAATGTGGAAGATTTTGTTTTAATCATTTCCTCCCAGTTCCTGATAGAATAGAAATACCTGAGGCAGCCAGACCTGGATTTCAATTCCAGCACTGCCTCCTTCTACCTGAGTAACCTTAGGTTAAGTTAACAAACATCACCCAGGCTCAGTTCCCTTATCTCTAATACCAAGTAAATAATATTTAGCTAGCAGAAAAGGAATTGAAAGAAAGTATTTAGAGTATTTGGTATGTACTAGGTGCTCAATAATTGGTGGGCTTATTACTATTGTTTTCAATGTTCCTAGTAAAGTCATTCATACCATAGCCTCAGATTTATACTGAGTATGTCTTTAGAGGAAGGACAGAGGCACACTTTTTAAAAAGACTTGGAAATTTCTGTTTCTAGTCATGAGGAAGCAACAGGGATAGAATTAAACCTTCTGCCTCAAGCAACTGAAAGAGAAGACAAGGGACTTTCCTGCCAGTCCAGTGGCTAAGACTCCTTGCTCCCAAAGCAGGGGGCCCAGGTTCAATCCGTGGTGGGGTGATTAGATCCCACATGCTGCAGCTAAGATCCAGCAGAGACAAATAAATAAATAAACAAAAATAAATGTTCAAAAAACACATGAAATGACAGTTTTCAGGCACTGGACAACGGGAAGTAGAAGACAGCGATTACTGAGAGAACGGAGACAGGTGAAGTGAAATCCATCGATTGTCCCCGTCTGCTGTCTAGGAGGTTTCAGGGATTTACCTCAGGGAAGAGAAACTCAGACAGAGCCTGAGGGGGTACCTGAATTCAGTGTCTGAGGAGGCTGAGGTAGCTGGAAATTACAGGGCTGAGCACTGGGGAGGAGGGGCTAATCAGAGAGTTGGCGCTCTGGAGACCTTTGGATGGCTCCCCTCGAGACTCCGGATGAGTTTTGATCAGGCATGTGAGGCAAGTACTAAGGCTGAGGCAAAAACCATGGGGGAGAAGGGGCAGGGGGAACCATTTCTGAAGCTCGCAAAGCTCTGGGAACAGATCAGATTTCCAATAGCCAGGCAGGGGAAACCTTGCAAGGTACTTGGGTAAAGACCCCAGTAGAGTATTGCCTCAGAGGTAGGATAAAATTATCTCCAGGCCAAAGGCTGCCCGAGACCCAATTACCCAAGCTCCAAAGAAAGTCTTTGAATGAATTAAACTATTTTTAAAATATTGAAAGGAAAACAAAAAAAATTCTAGCACCTTATAATATAAAATTCACAATGTCTGGCATCCATCAGAGAATTACTAGGCATGCAAAGAAATAGAAAAATATGGCCCATCAAGGGGAGAAAAACTAACCCAGAGAAGGACACTTCAAGACATCACATATAACAGAATTGGTCGATGAAGGCTTCCTGGGTGGCTCAGTGGTAAAGAATCTGCCTGCCAATGCAGGAGACATGAGACACGGTTCAATCTTTGGGTTGGGAAGATCCCCTAGAGAAGGAAATGGCAACCCACACCAGCATTCTTGCCTGGGAAATGCCATGGACAAAGGAGCCTGGAGAGCTACAGTTCACGGGGTTGCAGAAAGTCAGACACGACTGAGCATCTGAGCACCACACAAAAACAGCTATTGTAAATAGACTCCGTATGTTCTAGAAGGTAAATGAAAACCTAAGCATAGTAAGAAGAGATGGGAAAGATACAGCTTTTAAAAAGAAAAAGGAAATAATCTCACAGACATCAAATAAGGAGGATGATGGCTATCGCTAACCTTGATTAAAGACATAAAAGCTATACTACTCCAAGTATCAGGTACAAAAGTGACTTTTCCAAAATTAATACATTTTATACAACTGATTATATAAAAAAATCAAATCATACATTCTTTCATCTATGTAGTTATTGAGCACTCAGCTCTGTGTTTGATGATGAAGAAATAGAAAGCTGAATTAGACATGGTTCTTGCTTATAAGTGTACAGTCCAGCACACTGTTAAATAAATGATAGTCTAATTATATAAAGGTGTAACTCAACTACAACTCAAAAACACAATATCTAACACAGATAATGATAAGGCTATAAAATAAAAGGAAATAAAAAGAAATGAGATACAGAACAATACATACAATTATTCCATATTTACAAGTAAAAAGCTTTGAAATTAATTCAAAACAAAAACCTAATATACAGTAACATGCATGTGCGCATGTGGACACATGGGATAGAAATACACAAATTTATTTTAATATAGGAATTTAACTGTTTGGTTTTTCTTTCTGTTCCCAGATGCATTAGATGTCTACTATGAGGCCAGGACAAGTTTCCATTATGAAATGCAAATATTTCCTTTCAGTTAATGTTGCTGTCAAAAATATCAAAGCTTTTCCATCCCAGGGGAAGAAAAGGAAACCAAGAAAACTAGAGGATGTGTGTGTCTGTGATGTATATGCATGTGCTATTGCTGTTGTTTAGCTGTAAGTCGCGTCCAACTCTCTGTGACCCCATGGTCGGTAGTCCAACAGGCTCCTCTGTCCGTGGGATTCTCAAGGCAAGAATACTGGAGTGGGTTGCCACTTCATTCTCCAGGGGATCTTCCCAACCCAGGGATGGAATCTGGGTCTCCTTCATGGCAAGTGGCTTCTCTACCACTGAGTCACTTGGGAAGCCCATACGCATGTGTACATGCATTATATATTTCTATGCAACATGTGTATACTCAAATATATCCATCCATACATAAATATACATGCAACTCTATGAATATATTTTTCCTAGTTTTAGCCTAGTGGGTAGGAAAGTGACTTGACTAGTTCAAAAGGCTAGCTGAATAGTGCATATACCAGGGTATGACAGACCAAAGACTAAGCTAATCAAGAGATGGACACCAGCTTAAAAAAATTTTTTTAATTGTTATGGCATACACAGGAAGAAAAAAATTACACACTGATAATGCAAAAGAAGTCAGTCTACCAAGAAGTAAATTTACACAGCAGGTAATACTTATGTGCTTCATTCCATGAAAGAGGAAACAAAAATGACTGTATTTCAAATAACTGTATTGTGTTATGCAAGCACTTGAAAAGGGTTTCCATTTTACAACAGCTCTAGCCAACAAGGATATGGGCTGTTGTCACTTGTGGGGAGTTACTGGAGGACAAGCCTTGATTTGTCTGGAGTGACATCAATTACTGCACACGGTACCTAGTACAGGAAGAAGCAAACAGCTTCTGAAAACAAGTTTCCACAAATTCTCTTCCCTCTAGAAATACGATAGACACACACACACAGTTAACAAAACAGCAGAACGCAAGCTTCAGGAGTGCGTGTGAAGCTGCAGCGCCTACGGCAATGCCCGACATACGACAGGTGCTCAGAGCTAGTCAACCATTCAGTAGGTGCTCCGTACTCCAGGCTACCATCCACCTCTTCTGTGATTCCCATAAGCCTCCGGATACGGGCCAGATGCCTTCCACCACTCTTCAATCCAGGCCCTATAAAACAACTTGGGTGATGCTTTTTTTCTCTTTTAAACATGAGTCAGAGGTTGCTTCCCTGCTTGAACTCCTTCAAATAGCTTGCACTTCAAATAACATCTGTACTCCTCACTTTGGCAGGCAGAATCTGGCCCCAGCCAACCTCTCCAGACACACGTTAAGGACCAGCCTGACAACCCACCCCACGCCAATCGCCTTCTCCTGCTCACCCATACACACCTTTCATTTCCTTGCAAAAGCCAGGTTCTTACCACCGCTGGCCTTTCCACGGGGCATTTTCTGTTTTTAGAATTTTCTCATCTTCCCAAACTCGCCTTTTCTTCCTGTTCTTCCCTCCTGCTACTGGAATAATTCTAATCTATCCTTGGGGTCTTGGCATGAATATAACTTCTTCAAGGGGACCTTATCTGAACACCCTCCAATCGCTCCGAGGCGAGTCAGGCTTCCAGCTCTCTTTGGTAACAGCCCACGATTGTAATTATATGATCATCTGCACAGCTATTTGGAAAACATCTGCTTCTTTAGAAATGTGTTTCTCCATAGGAGCATCACCTGTCTGTCGTGTAAACTGCTGTTTCTCTAGTGTCTTGTAAAATACACGGTGCATTATGAACCTTCAGTGATAGTGCAGTGAATGAATGAATACACCAATGTACCGTCCTGCTGTCCTGGGGAAAAAAGGGTAAATAACTGTGGAAAGTATAACAGAACTGTCAGGGAGACACGAAATCAGGTACATAAATTGTGAAATGTTAAGTCGAGGGCCTATTTGTTTTCTGACATTTAATAATGAGAAATCTTTCGACAAGATGAGAAATGAAAACAAAAGAGGACTGAACATCATCTTCTGGAGAGTCCAACCACTAAGCCCCCAGGTTATCTGCATCCCTTAATCATGCCAGTGTCACCATTAATATCGAGAGGGACTGAAAAGAAGGACGTTTGCTGGTTGGAGTATAACTTTCATTTAAAAACAAGTCTGTGTAATAGTTTACCATCAGTCTGAGTATCTCCATGAGCTGGTTATATATCTCCAGGTTACATTTGTGAAGTCTCTGATGACTTCTCTTATTTCAGACCCTGGAATCCAGCAACAATAGAAATAGAGTGGGTCAAAGAAAGGAGAAAATGAAGGAGTTATCTGGAGATGTAACTGGAGCCTATGCTGAGCCCTGCATGAGCAGCTGAGGGCCTATGTGTAACTTCACAGCAAAAGCGTAACTAGCGGAGACAGGAGTCAGTGGCCGTCCATGCACCATGAAGGCCAAAGCAACATCTCCACACCCGCTTCTTTCTTGAGCTCAAGACCCTTACATGTGACTGATCACCACGCGCTTCCTTCAACAGCTTCTTCACATTCAACACATCCAGAAACGAACTCACCATCTTCTCTCCACTCCCCTTCTCCCTTCCCCGTTCTGTCAACGACCCCAGCACTTACACAATTTCTAAAGCCAGAAACCCAGGATTTATGGATTTACTGTTGATTCTTCACTCTCCTTGCATTTCACATGGACTCAGTCATCAATTCCTTTTTTTGTCTCCCTTCTGTAATTAAATGTCTCCCTTCACTTCTCTCCCCACTGCTGTGACAATAATTGCCATTATTATCTCGTGTCTGGGTAACTGCTACACCCTCCCACCAGATTTCTTTGCCACCAACCTTTCCCCACTCCCATCAGTTCTCTGCAGGACTTAATGCAAGTGCTCTGTGGAACTACAGCTCTACATTCCATATGTAAGTGATATCATATGAAACTTATCTTTCTCTGACTGATTTACTTCACTTAGTATGACAGTCTCTATGGGAGGGATAAATTGAGAGATTGGGACTGACATATACACATTACCATTTTTTTTCCATTTATTTTTATTAGTTGGAGGCTAATTACTTTACATCATTGCAGTGGTTTTTGTCATACATTGACATGAATCAGCCATGGATTTACATGTGTTCCCCATCCCGATCCCCCCTCCCACCTCCCTCTCCACCCGATCCCTCTGGGTCTTCCCAGTGCACGAGGTCCGAGCACTTGTCTCATGCATCCAACCTGGGCTGGTGATCTGTTTCACCCTAGATAATATACATGTTTCGATGCTGTTCTCTCGAAACATCCCACCCTCGCCTTCTCCCACAGAGTCCACAAGTCTGTTCTGTACATCTGTGTCTCTTTTTCTGTTTTGCATATAGGGTTATTGTTACCATCTTTCTAAATTCCATATATATGTGTTAGTATACTGTATTGGCCTTTATCTTTCTGGCTTACTTTACTTTGTATAATGGGCTCCAGTTTCATCCATCTCATTAGAACTGATTCAAATGAATTCTTTTTAATGGCTGAGTAATATTCCATGGTGTATATGTACCACAGCTTTCTTACCCATTCATCTGCTGATGGACATCCAGGTTGCTTCCATGTCCTGGCTATTATAAACAGTGCTGCGATGAACATTGGGGTGCACGTGTCTCTTCCAGATCTGGTTTCCTCGGTGTCTATGCCCAGGAGTGAGATTGCTGGGTCATAAGGCAGTTCTATTTTCAGTTTTTTAAGAAATCTCCACTGTTCTGCATAGCGGCTGTACTAGTTTGCACTCCCACTAACAGTGTAAGAGGGTTCCCTTTTCTCCACACCCTCTCCAGCATTTATTGCTTGTAGACTTCTGGATAGCAGCCATCCTGACTGGCATGTAATGGTACCTCATTAAAACAGATAACTAATAAGGACCTACTGCATAGTACAAGGAGCTCTACTTAATACTCTGTACTAGTCTACACGGGAAAAGAATCTAGAAAAGAGTGGATGCATGTGTATGTAAAACGGATTCACTTCACTGTACACCTGGAAAGTGTTCAGTCTTGTAAACCCAGCATACACCAATAAAAATGACAAAAAACAACAAAAAACACAAAAAACTAAAACAAGTAAAGCACTGGAGCTCTAGCCATTGGACTCTGCAGCTTCCCACTCTTCAGCCATATCCTACGGCATCCTTTACTTGTTACTGTCACTACCACTTATCACACTGATTTGTATTTGTTTATCCCCGCTTCTCTATTTCTCCCACTAGGCTCTCATACAGGAGAGTGAGGTCTATGTATTATATTCCCAGTATTCAGCACCATGTCTGGCTTGATAAATCCGAGTTAAAAGAGAGATGCTTCAGGAGATGAAAGGATTTAACAAATGCCTCTTCATATCTGGGCATATTGCAGAGGATAAAGGTGCTCCTGGGAGGATTAGACAACCCAACAAGGAAGCTAGACAAGAAATATTCAGAGGAAGCAGAGTGGAATTAGAATGAGTGGAGGCATCCATGAGTGAGAGAGAGGAAGAGGACAGCTCATGTCCCCATGAGCTGTGAAGCTAAGCTCTTCTCAGAGTGGCAGGGAACAGGGGTGTGGAGAGTGAACTCAGAGCTTCGGAAGGAACCGCAAGGTAGGAACCAAGGACCAACTCAGACAGTGTGAGATTTGAGCCATGGTAAGGCACGTGGTGCTTCCACAGCCAACGGGGAGCTGTGATGCCTTTTCTGAACATGTATTTGAAACACAACAATGTCACTGTAAGAAACTTGAGGTAACAGATATGTGTCCACTTTAAGTCAATAACAAGGCTTCCCTGGTGGCTCAGATGATAAAGAAACTGCCTGCCAATGTGGGAGACCTGGGTTCAATCCCTGCGTTGGGAAGATCCCCTGGAGAAGGGAATGGTTACCCACTCTGGTATTCTTGCCTGGAGAATCCCATGGACAAAGGAGTCTGGAGGGCTACAGTCCATGGGGTCGCAGACAGTCAGACAAAACTGAGTCACTAACATACACAAAGTCAATAACAGCTAAGGAGAGACTGCTAATGTTAGGAAAGAAAATTTCAAAAAGTTTAGAGCAAAGCAAGGTATAAAGTCATGTCCAGAGAACATCCAGGAAATGTTACCAGTTCCCAGGCGGGCCTGGGCAGGCAACTTAACACCTGGTCAACTCAGCGGCTGCTTTCCGACTCTGCCAGTTGATGGCTGTGACTCTGCAGGAGAGGCCTGGATATACTGGGAAGGGGGCAGCTGGTCACACAGGTGGTGTGAAGCTCGGGATTTGATATTCTCAGTTTCAATTGAGGACGCCAGAGATGGGGGGCTCATGGGAAATGACACTGTGTATCACAGGAAACTGGGAATGAGTCTTCAGGCAACACCAGACCACGTGAGGATTATTTTGAAAGCTGAGATTAGGAAGTGACACTGCTCAGTGAAAACACAAACACACACACACACACACAGCTATAAACCAGATCAGATCACAGGGAGCACATCAGAGACGGCAACAAAAGATGGATGGATGGTCGTGGACTGGGATCTCCATAGCTGGAGGGAAAATCTGGTTTGACCGCAGTATTCTAATGTCTTGTGAGGTGTTAACAGATATTTGTTAAAGGCTAGGTTATGTTTGGAGAATCCAACATACACACTACTACTCTTTCAAACTGCACATTAACGGAGTCAAGGCTCCGAGGAAACCCACAGAGAAAGCAATCATCACAGACTTGTCTAACTCAATGAAACTATGCCATGTAAGGCCACCCAAGTTGGACGGGTCATGGTGGAGAGTTCTGACCAAACGTGGTCCACTGGAGAAGGGAATGGCAAACCTCTTCAGTATTCTTGACTTGAGAACCCCAAAAACAGTATGAAAAGGCAAAAAGATAAGACACTGAAAGATGAACTCCCCAGGCCAGTAGGTGCCCAGTATGCTACTCAAGATCAGTGGAGAAGGGTGAGATGGCTGGATGGCATCACTGACTCAATGGACATGAGTTTGAGCAAGCTCAGGGAGATGGTGGAGGACAAAGAAACCTGGCAGACTGCAGTTCGTGGGGTCACAAAGAGTCGGGCATGACTGAGAGACTGAACTCAACTGTGTTAAACCCAGAATCTACCATGGCAACTAGGCCACATAAACACTTACATGACATCCACCCTACCTAATGACTATAGGCCACTGCTGTTCCATCAGGCCAGTTTAGAAAATCCAGACCTATACTAATGCACAAGGTATGGATAATAGAAACAAATCAACAACAAAAAAATTTGAAAACTCCTCGAAACTATAAACATGTGGAATAAAATAAGTCTGCAATACTATAAGGAGGTAAATATTATCTCATGATAAGCCAAAACTTTGAGTATGGGATTTAGGGCTGTAGTGTAGGTGGTGCTAGTGGTAAAGAATCCGTCTGCCAATTCAGGAGACATAGGAGACGCAGGTTTGATCCCTGGGTCAGGAAGATCCCCTGGAGGAGGGCATGGCAACCCACTCCAGTCCTCTTGCCTGGAGAATCCCATGGACAGAGGAGCCTGGTGGGCTACAGTCCATGGGGTCACAAGCTGGACATGGCTGAGTGAGTGAGCATGCAGGCACTTACCCGTAGAATCGTTCATTTTGGATAAAATAAGCAAATTCGATGAGGTGATCTTGAGTAGCACTTCATATGAAGAAGGTAGATGGGGAAGTTCATGAAAGTGGGAAGGGGACTGTGGTGATGATGAAAGGGGAGGAAAATTAAAGAGGTGTTATCGTGGGAGCTCACAATGACCCATCAGAATGGCATGACACGGCAACCGTAAGTGCATTTGATTTCCTGGGAAATCCTTTTGCTAAAATCAGAGGATGTGAAAAATGTGTGCCCCGCTTTGCTGATAATTCTGATCTCCCAATAAATAAGGAAAGAGCAGTAAGGAATGGGATTCAGTGTCAATTTGAACAGGCAAGGGACGAGCAGTTGGTCATTGAGAAATACCAGCAACTCTGGGAGAAAGCCAAATGCTCAGAAAATCTAGCCTCTCTGTCATCCTGTCAGAGACATTTTAGAGGAGATTTCTTGGAAGGAAGGGTACATGAAATTATCTTTCAGTCCCTTCTGAGGCATTGAAAGTTGCCTCAGACAGGTGCCAGCATGAAGACTGGGCGAGGGGTAACATTCTGCGGCTCTATGTTTATGGGGAAAAGAAATAAATAGCACCACCCATTAGGTACTTCATATAAATATACAACAGAGCTGGAAGGACTGAAACAATGTGGAGGCAGGAAAAAAGAGAGATTGGTAGTACAGAACAGATACTTGAGAAATAGATTAAACATGCACAGCAATTGAATTTCCCATAAAAGAAGAAAGCATATCCATGCAGGCATGGAAAATTAGGACCATGTATCAATTGTAGAGAGTGGGCAAAACCTTTCTGTATTTAGAAATGGAATACTCAAAAAGGACTCATAAAGGAAATGTTAAACTTTTTCTTTTTAAAGAAATAATATTGATGAGGTGAAAAACAGACAGGATAAATATTTTTAGAGAATATGAACTGCAAGATTAAAATAATTTTCCAGGCAAGAATACTGGAGTGGGTTGCCATTTCCTCCACCGGGGGATCTTCCCAACCCAGGGATCAAACCCACATCTCTTAGGTCTCCTGCATTGACAGATTCTTGACCAACTGCACCACCAGGGAAGCCCCTTAAAATGCTTAAAAGCAATGACCAAATACAAGCCAATAAAAAAAAAAATCACCCCTAATTCTAAGTGATAAGTGATATAGCAGGAAAGTAATCTATTTACAAAAGAGGAAATATGAATGAAAAATAAATGAAGGAAAATGCCATAATTTAAAAAGAGTAGTTATAAAATAATTTAAGGCAAAACAACAGGATACCACCTTTGCATATCAAGTTAGTAAATATTAAATATGCATTTATATTTTGGAAATCAATTGTCCAGTATTTGACAAGAAACTTTAAAATGTTCATTTATTTTGACTGACTAATTCTACATGTACGAGTCAATCCAAGGGAAACAATTCTAATTGTCGAAAAGTTCTATGCATAAAAAAGGTTCACCATAATATTATTTGTTAAAAAACATCACAAGGAAGAAAGGAAGGAATAAGAGTTAATGTTTAATGAATGCTTACTATGTGTAGGTACTATGCAGTTATTGTATGTAATGAGTTATCATATTTCAATCTTACAACTGTCTCATGAAATAGATACAAATATCATTTTACAGAAAAGGTAAAATGCTTATACATACTTGAAGAGATTAAGTTCTCCAGAAACTTGGCTAGGAAGAGTAAAATAAAAGAAAAGAAAAAGGAAACAGCTTAAGTGCAAATAAAGAAAAACTGGGGAAGATTTATTTAAAGGATTATTCTAAAATTTTAACATAAAACTAGAAAATGGAAAAAATAATTTAGGATAAGGTGTTAATAAAAATACATAATAGAGATTTCTATATTTAATAGTGCTCAAATACTTCCATAGAGAAAAGACTGGAAGACAATACATACACAGTCTAAGCACAACCGAACTTTACCCTGAGTGAGCCTCGACCAAGGAAGGCTGTGGGCCGCCAGGAGAACAAGCTGAGTGTAGTTCACCTGATGGGTGGGGAGGGATGACGAAGGATGCTCCGGAAGACCCCAAAAGGCTCAGACGCAGCTTAGCAGTTTGGCTAATACAGGAGATGGAGAATGTAATTCAGGGCAGATATGGTAAATCTTCTATAACGAGTAGGGCTGTAATTCTTTTCATGGTAAGTTGCTGGGAAAATCATAAATCGGTCATGGTTAAAATGTCAGAAGACTCAAAATCATAAGAAAAAATAATGAATTATTGAGGTTGTGGCTTACCCTGGAAGTCATACAACACTATCTGAGAGGCGTGGAGGTGGAGACAAGAGTAAAGTGATTTCTGCCGTATGAATATTTCAATTAGGCAGCTGGGAAAATTTGGGACAGAAACATATAAATCTGTACTCTCAAGTTATTAGGAGGAAGTATTTGTACAGATTAGCTTTAGGGAAAAGGGGTCTGGATAAACACATGTTCAAACGATAGAAAATGTCATTTATGTGCATACACACACATCCCATAAAAGACTAAGCCTCTACTGCATTTATTTTATAACATTTTGGAGAATTTTATAAATAGCCTAAGTTTAATGTTTTGTAATGTTAATATCTGACTTTACTTTTTCTGTCTCCCACCTTCCTTTGTTTCCTGTCCTCTCTTCTCCTTTGTTATGTTATAGAAGAAATGGCATAATATTATATGTATATGTGTGTATATATATGCTTGTATTCATGTGCACACTGCCACACACAGTACCTGTAACTTACTACAGCTAGTTTAGACTCTTACATGTACTGTCCTATTGACAAAAAAAAACCAGAAAATCAAATGTTTGCTCAGCTCAGCTCAAAGTACACATATCTGTGGGTGTGAAACTTAGTAACTCTCCAAAGGCTCCGAGGTTTATACTTAAAGTATACTGTCTACTCTCATATAACTTGATGGGTAAAAGTGAGTTGTTCTTCTGACATATAACAATGACCGTAGTGTAATTCCAACCCCAAAGAAGGGCAATGCCAAAGAATGTTGAAACTACTGCACAATTATACTCATTTCACATGCTAGCAAGGTAATGCTCAACATCCTCCCAGCTAGGCTTCGGCAGTACATGAACCAAGATATACAAGCTGGATTTCAAAAAGGCAGAGGAACCAGAGATCAAACTGGCAACATCTGCTGGATCACAGAAAAAGCAATAGATTCCAGAAAAACATCTACTTCTACTTCACTGATTACATTAAAGCCTTTGACTGTGTGGATCATAACAAACTGTGGAAAATTCTTCAAGAGATGGGAATACCAGACCACTTTACCTGTCTCCTTGAGAAACCTGCATGCAGGTCAACAAGCAAGAGTTAGAACCGGACATGGAACAACAGACTGGCTCAAAACTGGGAAAGGAGTACGACAAGGCTGTGTATTGTCACCCTGCTTATTTAACTTCTATGCAGAGTACATCACGTGAGACGCTGGGCTGGAGGAATCACAAGCTGGAATCAAGATTTCAGGGAGAAATATGAATACCTCAGATATGCTGATGATATCACTCTAATGGCAGAAAGCAAAGAGGAACTAAAGAGACTCTTGATGAAGGTGAAAGAGGAGAGGAAAAAAACGTGGCTTAAAACAACATTCAAAAACCTAAGATCATGCCATCCGGTCCCATCACTTCATGGCAAATAGATGGGGAAACAATGGAAACAGTGACAGACTTTATTTTCTCTGGCTCCAAAATCACTGCAGATGGTGACTGCAGCCATGAAATTAAAAGATGCTTGCTCCTTGGAAGAAAAGCTATCGAAAAATCTTGATGGCATGTTAAAAAGCAGAGACATTACTTTGCCAACAAAAGTCCATCTAGTCAAAGCTATGGTTTTTCCAGTAGTCATGCATGGATATAAGAGTTGACCCATAAAGAAGGTTGAGTGTTGAAGAATTGATGCTTTTGAACTGTGGTGCTAGAAAATAGTCTTGAGAGTCCCCTGGAGAGAAAGGAGCTCAAACCAGTCAATTCTAAAGGAAATCAGTCCTGAATATTCATTGGAAGGACTGATGCTGAAGCTGAAGCTCCAGTACTTTGGCCACCTGATTCGAAGAACTGACTCATTGAAAAAGACCCTGATGCTGGGAAAGATTGAAGGCAAGAGGAGAAGGGGGCGACAGAGGATGAGATGGTTGGGCGGCATCACCAACTCGATGGACATGAGTTTGAGTAAACTCCAGGAGATAGTGAATGACAGGGAAGCCTGGCGTGCTGCAGTCCACGGGGTTGCAAAGAGTTGGACATGACTTAGTGACTGAGACCTGGGTTTGATCCCTGGGTGGGGAAGATCCCCTGGAGAAGGGAATGGCAACCCACTCCAGTATTCTTGCCTGGAGAATCTCATGGACTGAGGAACCTGGTGGTCTATAAGTCCATGTGGTTGCAAGAGCCAAACACAACTTAGTGACTAAACCACCATAGTAACAAGATAGAATAATAACTGTCAGTTTTCCATTGAAAATTCTGGAAAGGCAGAGAGGCAGGGACCATCACTGCACCAGGACAGTGCCTCAAAAAACGTGTTTTTTGTTGAGTTGAGTAAAGTGGATACTACAGGAGACCCAAGCATCTTTACAGGCAGCACAAATCCCATCTCACTGATAACCTCTTTCCTCAGAGCCCCAGGCATTGATCCTTCTGGAAATTACCACTAGTACTAGTCCAAACCACCTCTTAGCCCATGATTCTACACATCTATTTATTTATTTATTTATTTTGCTGGTTCTTAGTCACTATGGTTTTCAATTTGGGGAGACATGCTCCCTGAATCCTCAAGGACACTTATATATATATATATATGTATATATATATATATATGTATATGTATATATATATATTTATTTATTTATTTATTTATTTATTCTATTTCCCAAAGCACATGGAAAATCAGCAACAAACGTGTTAAATTCAATGATGAACTCTTTCCCAAAGACGACCTACTTTGTGACGTCTCCAAACATTTTCTCTCTCAAATGCATTACTATTTTGACAATTCCAAAATATGATGGAAAGAAAGCAGGGAACACAATGTCAGTTGACTTGGGTTTCTAAGTCTTGCCACTTCAGTGCTGGAAAAGCCACCCACCCAAACTCCAGGCCCCCCTTTCCCTATTTTTAACATGGGAACACGAACCTGACCTGCAACCGCCATTAGGACCTACCTGTCTCAAAGAGAAGACTGGGATCAAATGCCGTAACATCCGTGGAAGAGTTTTGCAAATTGGAAAGCAAATATTAGCTCTACTATTTACCTTTTTAAAATACAAAGTTCATCTTGCAATGCCATCGGCGAGAGATACTGCGTGTGAGTTTTTTCTGAGAATGGCTGTTCGGCAGAAGAGCGAGGTGACGAGGAGGACAAGACTCTCAAGCACGTGGCCCCTGCCAAACATGCCCTGGGCATAAATCCCAGGCCAGGCTCGACGCTTGTGCGTGGAGAGAATATGAGGTGCCAGGCACCCAAGCCTGCGGCACGGCTGCAAGCGTCTTCCAACCCCAGAGAGAGCTTACCTGACACAAGCTGCTGTCCGGGCAACCCCACGGGAACCATGCCCAAGTTATTCATGGCGGTGGCCCAGGCGGTGGGGTCCGTCACCGACATGTTCAGCTGGGTCGCGTCTATTGCAATGCTCCCCAAACCATCGGCTGCTGCGGGTGGGAAAGCAAACTGACTTAGATTCCACCGGCGAGGGTGTCTGAAAACAAATCGCGTTTCTAGAGACGTGAGGCTTCCTTTAAGCACATTCCCAAACCACAAAAAAATATGGCACTGTAATCTACACCAACACTTTCTCCAGACATCAACATGACAGAATACATTCTGGGAGGAAACTTAATGACATGCAGTTTATATCATACTCAGCGTGCCATTAAGGACGCACCTTTGGGGGGAAAAAAATGAAGAATCACTTCCTTTTCCCAGGGAAACATCAGTTAAGTTCCCCAATGGAGAGGACTCTTTGGGTAAAACAAGTCAATTGGCTAAGAATAAATAAATTTGTCTGTTTGCAAGTGTAATTCTGAAGCAGACACACCCTCTAACTATATAATAAAAATCTCCAAATTCAATTGTCAAGCAGTCAAAGCGGTCCTGATTGAATTTATTAAGACTTACCTTATAACACATTCCGTCCTTAACAAATAATTAACATTCGTACCTAAACGCAGGTGTCTGCCTGAAGTGACTCCCAAAATATTTCTTACAAACAGACTTTCATTAAGGCAAAATAAATAATATTGAAAACGAATAGCACAGAGCTAAAAAGAAGACAGCAAAATATATCAAATGGGACTTGCTCTTTTTTTTTTTAAGAAATTTATTTTCTCAACTATCTTTGTTTAAAGTCTTTATTGAGTTTGTTACAATTTTTGCTTCTGTCTTATCTTTGGTTTTTTTGGCCTGGAGGCATGTGGGATCTAAGCTCCCTAATGGGAGGGATCTAAACCACACCCCCTACACTGGAAGGCAAAGTCTTAACCACCAGACCACCAGGGCAGTCTGAGTTAACTCTCTTTGATGTTCACTAGTTCCATGGCCTGGCTTTTTTGAGGAGCCCAGGCTCCCAGTTCAACACATGTTTTCATGGCTGGGGAGCCTTTCCACTACGATGCGAAAGGTCCAGTTTGTGTCCTGTGAGGGCCACTGACATTTACCTGCAGCCATCATCTGAGGAAGCTGCTGGGAACACTGGGTGATGCTCTCAACGCCACCTGCATCTACGACTGAATTACGAGCATCCTGAGGGGCAGGAGCGCTTTGATGGTTGAGTGCAGGGTCCCCGCGGACATCATCGGATTCTGCAAAAGGGGGAGAGCACTGGGGTGAGAAAGCCTTCCGGGGCAAATCTGTTGTCTACTTCAAACAAACAACAACAGCAAGCAAACAATGGCGACTGGCAGTGGCAGGCACAGAAGCGAAGCCACCTCCTTGTAGAGTCTCGGTTTCGGAGCCCGGGAGACGTGAGGGTCCACTGGCGACCATCTGGAGCCGGGCCGGCTGAATAAACAGCCTGCCTGTCTGTGGAGCGGCTAGTACCTGGCCTCCAGCTGAACAGACTTCATAAACGGGGCTTATCAGGCCCCGCACAGCCTCCTTCACACACGGCACATCAATGGAGGGGACAGACTGGGGCTACATGTGATTTTTTTTAAGTTCAAAAATTAACTGATGTTATTTTCGAAGACAGTCGTCTGTGAAATGTATTCAGAGAGGGAGAAAAGGTGGGGAAAAGGAGAAAAAAAGCAAGAAGCTATTCATGGTGAGATTGGTAAAGGATGTGCCTAAAATACAATCGTGCAGAAAGGCGAAAGGGAAGAACGGCATGCCGCCTGCCCATCGATGAAGTGCAGACGGTGATGGGGCCACCGAGAAAAAGCACTTTTTTTTTTTTTTATTTCTATGACAAAATATGTTTAACTGGCTGTACCTTGTTTGGTCTGAGTTTTCCTGAGAATTGCACAACTTATATATAAACGTATTTTTATAAGCCTTTTCATAGCACTTTTCTAACCAAAAAGAAAAACACAATAAAATATTATAAAAAGTTGCAAAGGTCCCCTCTAGATTTCACTATTTTTAAAATGCTATGCTTTCTCTCCATCCTTAAAAATGCAAGAACATACCATTCCTATGTATGTGTTAATTGCACTTTCACCAGTGTGAGACTAGAAGATAAAATACATCACTTGAATTTTACAAAGACGGGTAAAACAACTGAATGCAAAGTACTTATTTTTATTTAGGTATCCACTTAGAAATTTTTCCAACATGTGCTTCTCTTAATAGGTATTTTAGAATTAGTGTTATAGTCTGTGTGTTAGTGTATCTAGTATGAAGATTGGCCCTTTGATTTCTTTGATTCTTAGGTAGAAGAATCAGTGATCCCTTTGAACACTGTACTCTCAAAAAATAAATAAATAAAGAAGACAAAGTAAAAATTTATTTCCAGGTGAGTATAAGCTCAGGTTTCAAATGGAAGCTCAGGTTTCAATATCTCAAGGCTAGGTGAGAATTGAGCACACTGCTTCTCTGGTCTCCATGAAGCCCTAACCCTCAGCACAGTGGCCTGAGAAATGGGAGGGAATTGTTTCCAATTGTCCATCAAGAAGATGAAACCTTTTCATCAAAGCAGTGAAATGATTCCAATTTTTGGAGCAAACTGTACTCAGGACAAATGTTTTATACCATGCAATTAGACTCTTCCACGTAAATGAATTCAGAATGTGTTTATGTATTACATGCATCAATTATCTTAGGTAATGAATGCCATCAAAGAGATTCTCACCATGTAAAATAAAGCCAATAACATCAATGCATAGGTAACCAAAAGCCTGCCCTCTCTCTGTCCACACACCAGCGACATTTCTATGGTAAAACCTTAAAGCAATTTTCTTCTCTCCACATCCACCTATTTCAGAACCCCAAAGCATAGCCAGGCTAGAAGGTGTTCATTCTTTTGCTCAAATGGCCCAGTGGTAGAGGCAGTTCGGATCACTGCAAGGTCACTATCTGTCTTACTTATCGCCCCACTGAAGTTTAGTTGGCTTGCTTTTTTCTTTTTTAGTTCAAGTTCTCCCCAAATGGGTATTAATCACAACTTTTTTCTGTCCAATAAGTCTGCAATTCTGGAACACTATATCAGAGAACATCCCTTTATTGTGTAGGCTTTTTGACTCTAGCCTGACTGGCCATGTTTCACTTTGCCTTTATCGCTATAGTGTTTTAGCGGTGGTGTTAGCTCTTCTTGGTTTTTTAACTGTCTATTCCCGTGTTAGCTTTCACTTTAATGACTGCGGTCTTACAAAGAGGCATCAAGTGTCCTGGTGGCCCATAGCTTCTACCTACACTTTTCATCACCATCTTAATAAACTACTGTTTCACGGAGAGAAAACACTAACAAACTGCTACTGTTTCATCAAAAAAAGTATTACTTCCTTGGCAAGTTGTGGTTTGCAAACCTAAATTTACCCCCTGACAAGACTGTGCCATTCAGTGAATTACATCTCTTCAGTCTGCCAACCCAGGGCTTTGAGTGACATACAACTTCATGTGGCCACCACGCACCTAGAACAGTGACTCTGAAGGACGTTCTGCCATGTATCAGGCATCTCCCATTGTCTGAGGGATGCCTCGCAATTCTTCACTGCTTTTAAATTGCTTTATCACTTGGCTTGGGAGGAAGGTGATATTTTAAATTAATTGTTATTCAGTAATTTATGAATAGTTGCAAGAGTGATTTTTATACTCTGCTAACATCTATTGTTCCTATTGAGTACCTGCCTCTCAAAGTGATTCAAGGCCATAATACCTAATTTATCATTCTAATCAATTTCTCTGCCTTAGTTTTCTTATTTCTAAACTACACAAAAGATTGATATTCTTAATGATGTTTATTTACACACAGACATGTGGGGAGTTAAAAATTATAGCTAATAAAGCACTTGGAATATAGCAGGTGTTAATTATTATTATTTTATTTGGAAGTGTAGCTTGACATTAAGGTACCCTGGGATCTTGGTGTTCCACTGGATAATTATGTAATTAATTTTAAAACAGTAACACTTAATATTTCTAAAAGTAAGTGCTGCCCTAGTTCTATGTGTCACATCTAAATTGTACCAAAATATTTCTTCCTTTTACACTGTCCATTTACAAAATAATGTAATTTAAAAGATGTATAAATGTTTCTCTCTAGGTTTTTTTTTTTCCCCTAGCTATGAAACCACGAAACCCTTCAAGAGATTCATGATCAATTGTGAAATTGGCAGTTTCTATTTACAGCTTTTAGTGAGGTAAGATCACTTCCAGACAATCAGATGCATAAAATGCCTAGGATAACAATACAGTTTTGACAAGGGTTCAACTGAAACCTAACCTGTTCTTTGTTAAGTTTCATTCAAGTACAAAATCTCACACTCAATTTCATAATTGTTCAATACAATATATTTATGCTCAGTATTTTACTGGGCTGTATCAATGGAGCAAATAGCTTTTGAAACTTAGCAAACCTAAGAAAATATTACTTGGCCTAAAAGAAAGACACAGGCTTCTCCTGTCTAACAGAACTCTTTCTACCTGTCCAACTCTTACAGGTCCCAAGCATACACACATACACACGCTGTATATAAATCCCTCACGCTGTGAGTAATAAAAATCCATCTATAACTCCACAGAACAGATTCCTGTTAAAAAAGGGTGCGTATTGAATTTTTTTCTTTTTTAAAAGAACGATCTGTTCGACCTAAGTCCTTAGGTTCATGCCTGCTTTAGTAGAAGAATAATTATACTGAGGAAGTCAGATTTATTAGTGTCTTGTTGAGAGTTGATTCCAAAGGAAACCTATCTCATGGGACATCTGAAACTTTTTTAATTTACAGGAAGTAGTCATAGCATTATCATGGGTTATATTTATAGTAAAAAGAAAAATGCATTCCCAAAGCTCTACTTTCTGCTTCTATTACTAAGAAAATATTCTTGCTTTGATCTCCATGTAGTTGGGAGGATGCTCTCTGGAGGTTATGGAAATGCTCATAGTTTAAAACAACATAGAATACTGTTAAACTGACATTACTTATGTTTTAACTCTGTGATTTTTAAGCAACTATTTAGGAATAGAGGAGACATTTCTGCTTCCTATAATGGTAAACAGTAACTCAGTAATTTTCCCACTGAGGAACAACCAGAAGAGCCTACTATCTTTCATCAGTTTTATAAAACTCTCACTGTTATCTCTTCAAACACAGAAGGATCACAAAGACATGTTTAAATTATGGAAATGAATTACTTAACAGGCTTCTAAGGAGAACAGGTTCTCTTAACTGATCTAGGACGTGGGTGGAATCTATAAGTGTCAAGGCAGAGTGGAGTTGCTCTGCAAAATGTGGTTAAAAAGAAAAAGGACACCAAGGCTAAGTGCTTTGAGGAGGGGAAGAAAGAAGGGATCTTTGGGGGTCACTCATGAGAAAAGGGGACTTCAGAGAAGAGAAATGACTAAGTCAGACTACTGGGAAGTACACAACGTAAGTCTTGCCCCTGTCCCCTCTAAGGAAATGTCAGTAAAGACTACATCACATCTTATTAATAATTTTTATATGGGGGTAATTCTTGGATGCTGGATACCCTTTAGAGGAGGGAGCGTGAAGAGGATAACAAGGATGCAGTTGATGACAGAGACAACTTAGGGTACTACGTGATAACACACGATAAAGTTTCCATATCTGTTGAACATAGAGGATGTTGGATATTAATGATCAATGTCTCCTGATTAGTATGGAATAAAAGGATTAATGTTTTGAAGAAGAGATTTCTATTATATTAAAGTTTATGAGGAATGAGATTTTGTGGGGAAATTTCTGATGAGAGAATTGCAAGGTAGGAATATCACATCAACTAAGGCTAGAAAGGCCCTACTTGGTAATGGAAGAGAAAAAGCCGCCTCTTGGAAACAGTACAGGCAGAGGAAGGAACTGGGCTGAGGTCGACTCAGGCAGGGTTGAACCCTGCAGTACTTGATATCAAACCTGTGAAATTGACAGAGCTTTTTTTAATAAAGCCTGACCTATAACCTTTCGTATTGTACTGGTATGTTCATGAAGTCACAAGACTCTCTTCAAAGGGGCCATGATGTGACACGTCTCACAGCCCGACGCACCCGAGGAGAAAAATGCCATTTCTGTTCTGAGTAATTTTTAGCTTGTCCTTTGTGGCTCAGCTGGTAAAGAATCCGCCTGCAATGCAGAAGACCTGGGTTCGATCGCTGGGTTGGGAAGATCCCCTGGAGAGGGGAAAAGGCTACCCACTCCAGTATTTTTGCCTGGAGAATTCCACGGACTACATAGTCCATGGGGTCACAAAGTTCAGACACGACCGAGTGACTTTCACCTTCTTTTAAGGCAAGAAGACAAAGGAGATATGTATTCTCTCTGCTGGGTTCCCATAGCACTCTGCGTTCTGTACACCAGTACTTGGAACTTCACACTCTAATTAGCTGCTCATGTCTACATCCCTGATAAACAGCATACTTAAAATGATCATGGGAACTGATCATGTTTGCATACCCTGCAGCAAGCAGGCACAGTACCTAGAATTATGACAGATGCTCAGTATACATATAAAACTGTGTATCAGTCTATACAATATATTTAAATCATGTATAAATTACATATTACATATATGTTTTTTAAGAAAATTCAGGCATAAAAGGAAGGAAGGAAAGCAAAAAGGAAAATAGCAGAGGGAAACAAGCAAGTAATAAGAGAACAAAAAGACAGAATACAGTTCCAGGGTCCAATCTCAAAGGCTGGAGGTTTGAAAGCTAAAGAAAAAAGGGAAAACTGCCATTGAAAACTAGAACACAAGATGAAATTTAAAACATCAAAGACAATTTTTTAAAATGTTAGATTTTTCCAGATGAGCACTTGGTGCACGTAACAAGTCACTCTCCAAGAGCTAAGACCCCACACCTCCCTGGTAACCAACACAGGGTCATAAGCACGTGACCGAGATGTCCTCCTTTTGTGAGACTTCTTCCCAGCTGTTCTCTGGAGGAGCCGAAATCCATAAATAACGGCATCACCAGGTCCATTGAGCAGTACATTAGTGTAACAAAGGCATACAGGTATAGTGCTAAAGACGTGAAATCAGGGTAAGAAAGGGAAAGTTTCCATTTGGCAGGCACCGCAGAGGATAAAAAGCAGGTCTGGCCATTTCTCAAACACAAAATGCCATTAAGGGTCTGTGATTATATCTTCCATTTTCCTACTTTGTCGAGTAGCCAATTTTAAACTACAAATCATCGTCCTTCCAGCTGAGGGGAGGAAATGGTTACTGAGTGGATGATGAAGTTTTGCCCATGACATATCCATCTCTGAAGAACTGGATGCTGAGAGAGGGGAGTGGGGACGGAATATGAGAGACACAGAAGGTCTCCCTCTGAAACGATGTGATCAAACAAAAGAACCAACGTTGCCAAAGAGATAACTCAACCAGCGTGGCAGGACAGCAGATAAAGCCAATTATCTTTTGACACAAAGAAAAACACTGTTCGGCATTACTTACGTAAGTGCAGAGAAATGACAGAGGGAAAATTATTTTGTTTTCAGGAGCTCTTTGCTTTTAAAAAAATTACACTTTAGATTTCTAAGCTGAACAAAGTAATAAATGAGAAAGCTTGAGACCACAGGAATAAAGTACTTCTCTTTCCATTAAAAACAGAAATGAAAAGAAAATAGGACTGGACACTACTATGATAATATATATTTCAAAGTCTTTGCAGAGACACCTTCTGTACTTAGGATAGTTCAGATTTTCTGAACAGGGCAATATTATACTTGAAAATTGTTTATGAAACATGTAATAGGTCAATTAAGTCCCCTCACTAATGGCTGCCTACCAATGGGGACAAACACACTGAAGTTCATAGAATATCAATATTCTAACCTGAGAGTTCATCACTTCTAACTTCACCCAGATACAAAAGTCCCCAAAATGTTGCTGACAGTGAACCATTTCAGAACAGCCTTAAAAGTTCAAATCTCCTTGTGGCAGAGGCCTTATCTGGAAAACAAGGTATTTGAGCTCTGTCTTTCAATCCTGCCTCAGTGACGTCTGGCCTTGGGCAAGTGACTCTTCGAGCCCCTCAATGGGGATACTGAGGTATAACATCAGTATCTGCCAAATTAGTCAGTTACGGACAAGCCTATAAAAGGAAATTAAGGACGGGCGTCCCCTGGGGGTGCAGTGGCTGAGAATCCGCCTTGCAGAGCAGGGGACGCTGGTCTGACCCGCGGCCCGGGGAGCTCCCACATGCCGCGGGACGACTGAGCCCATGAGCCGCGGCTACTGAGCCCGCGCGCCTTCGGGCCTGTGCCCCACAAAGGGAGAAGCCGCCGGTGCAACCAGAGGGTGCGCCTCCCTCTGCGGCCTGGAGAACGCAGCAACCAAGACCCAGTGCGGCCAAAAACCAGGAAGAGAGAAGAAGCAAACGAGGGCATATCAGAGAATTCTTGCTTCCCCTCACAGACTAGCTTTTCCTGCGGGCACCTGCTCTGTTCTCTTTTCTTCCCATTGCAAAAGTTCTACAGAACAGACAACGTAAGCAGAAGGCTGGAGCTCCCTAAAAGTTTCTCTTGAAAACTATGGGACGCCGATGGAGAACAGCAGAGAGAACAGAGAAGAGTCCTTCGGAGAAAGACGGTAATGCCCCCCGAAAAGGCTTCAGGTCGGCTTCTGGCTTCAGAGACACAGCCATCATCGAGGGTGAGGGAGAATGCATGTACATGGACGGCTGAGTCCCCCCGCTGCTCACCTGAAACTCTCACACACCGTTTGTTAATCAGCTCTACCCCAATATAAAACAAAAAGTTGTTTTGCTTTTTTTTTTTTTTTAAAGAGAGAGGTAATCTCTATAAACCATAGGCAGTCCCACAAATCAAAGAACATTTTTTTTTTAATGGAATGCAGTTGTAGAAAGGCACATTGGTCACTGACCATTTTGAACCATACTTATGCACTGAAAGTGATTTCTGGAAACTTCTTCTTATGTCAGGAAAAGTAGAGGACATTTAACCCTACAATTTGTGCTGTCTGGTACTCAGCTGTGTTGGTTTTTTTTTTTTTTTTTTTTATTACAGTCTCATATCACACCTTGACCCAACCATGGAAAATATTTAATAAGCTACAGAGTGGAACACTTTAATGGTAGAGGGTGAAAAAAGTGACCCTTAAATGGCTGCAAACTCTGGTAAATGAGTTATCTGTTTTCCAAAAAGCCTTGAGCAGAGCTCTTTAATCTATGGAAATCTACCTGCAATAAAACCTGGATAGGGCCCTGACCAGTATGAGCTGGTTGCTCATCCTGTTTAATCTCTCTCCTCGGAGGGTCAACAAGAACATGTTAGTTACTCTTTAAACTAATGTGCTCTTAATGATGCTATTGCAACACGATGAATAAAGCATTAGCCCCACAGCAGTGGTCGCCCCAGGAGCAGGACACTTCACCTCCAGAGAGCTACCGGGGCTGAAGACCTTGTTCTCGCTTCCCTAAATGAGCTCCCACAGCCTTTGCTGATGCTCTGTAACCAGAGGCAGGAGTCTGGCAGCCCTGGGTTCCCTGGGATGGTCCTTCTTACTCTTCGGGGAGTCACAGATGGGGACAAGGGGTCGGGCTGGTTGGGAAAGGCCACCAAGGCACAGTGCAAATGCCTGTGCAGTGAGATTTCCGATCGGAAAGTTCAAGGCTGTCAGGGAGCATCCTGAGGAAATGGGCCAAACCTTAGTTGCTACTGGAGGTGCCTGGCAACATTCAAAAAGAGTTGTTGCCGTTGCTTAGTAGCTAAGTTGTGTCTGACTCTTTTGCGACCCCATGTACTGTAGCCCGACAGGCGCCTCTGTCCCTGGGATTTTCCAGGCAAGAATATACTGGAGTGGGTTGCCATTTCCTTCTCCAGGGATCCAACCCAGGGATCGAACCCACATCTCTTGAATGGGCAGGTGGATTCTTTACCACTGAGTCACTTGCGAAGCCTCTCAAAAACAGGGGGTGGGATAAATGATGATGAGAAGGGTCCAGCACTGAAGACAATGTTGAAGGTCAGTGTAAAATGCTGCTGCGATTTGAGCATAATTCCGTCCTTCCCCCCCCTTCCCCTTTCTCTCCCCACCGCACCCTTACCTCCCTCTCAGTAACAGAATCCGATCCAAAGGTTTAAATACGCTGCCCTCCACCCCAGCTCCTCCATCAACACTCACGCTCCCTCTCAGAGTCAGCAGGAGATGCAATTCGCCTCTTCAGCATGGCTTAAAGAAGTTCTTCCTTCCGTACAAGGGGATGGCATTTGGAGGACTAAGCTCCTCAAATGGAATCTCTTTCTCTACTCCTATCCTCCAGATTAAGAAGCCATCGGCCCAGGCAAAGTAGTCTATTTCTCTAAATATGACTGTTATCAGTGAGGCACTAAAGGCGCCCATGTCCATGATAATGTGGGAGAGCTGAAAATGGCTTGTGTCAACCTGCAATGAAACGTGCACGATCAAAAGCAAATAGTCGTTTAATGAAATACCGGTGGATTCTGTATTATGACAACGTCCCTAATTAGCAAATTTAGACCTCATTAGAGTTAAGAGTCATCTGTAAGCGGGGCTTGCTCACACTGCAAAAAAAAAACCCTGAGTTTGCACAGTTATAGAAAAATCAGAGTTGGTTGTAAATGAAATGAGTAACGTGAGGGCAAGTAATTTCAAAAGCAGAATTACAAAGACCCTGCCTGGGACTTCCTGGTGATCCAGTGGTTAGGACTCCACGCTTCAACTGCAGGGGGTGCAGGTCAGATCCCTGACCAAGGAAGTAAGATCCCACATGCTATTGATGTTTGGCAGAAACCAACACAATTCTGTAAAGCAATTATCCTTCAATTAAAAAATAAATAATTTATATCAAAAAAAAAAAGGTCCCACATGATGTACAGTGTGGCCAAGGTGGGGGGGAGTCATGCTCAGAAGTTGTGTAGACAAGGTCACATTGAATGTCACACGTGAGTGCATTCCGTATGTTTGATACAATGTGGGATGAGGCCTCCAGAAGGAGGCTGTGGGTGCCTGGAGCCTGTGAAGTTTTAAGTGGCTGTTTTGAGGCACCATCCGGCCCCTTCTTTCCTCCTGCATGTGAGACAAACAAAGTTCTGTCTCCCCTCAGATTCACCAAACTCAGGTCACGATCAAATGCCATCCCCCGTTATTTATTCACAGATTACTTGCATATTACCGGCAGGGGAGTAAGTGAAAACTGACCCTAAAGAACACAGATCTGAGAGGAAAACATCTGGCTCCTCGTGCTGAATGTAATTTCATGTTAGCTGAGAGTAATCATATTTATTTATGGTTTTATTATTTATGAAAAAAGAAATTATGCTGAATGTGCTTTGCGCAAATTACAGTGTATTGCTATTGCTGCCACGGTTTATTATTTTCATAGCTAGATGGCTTAAGCCTAACCTAAACAAATATTTTAAAAGAATTCCCACTAGCATTGTCACGTTCCCCCTTTTCAGTTTCACTGCGAAAGACTGGCTGTTCGTCAAGGACTCGATGGTCCTACCCTTGTGCATTTCTAGATTTTATGATTTAGTATATGAGACAGCGCTTACTGTAAAATGATGACTAAGAAAATAAGCAGCAACGAGTGGTGGTTGAGCCATGCAGGGAATGAGTTGACGGCACTTAAGAACCTCGTAGCTGTCAACTCCAAACATACTCCAGGCCCAGGCCCATTAGTGCAATCAGGATAATGATTTTATTACTCGCACGATGAAGCAGACATGTGCTCACCCACTTATCCAGCGTATCAACCTGACACAATCTCTACAACACAAAGAGCTTTATTCATAATTCATTAGCTAAAAGTAAGGTGGATATAACTGTGAGACACACAATCAACATGAAAACTAATGGTAGCATTATTTCCAGACTTCCCACAGGAAAATCTCTTAACACTAGTCTCTCTCTTTAATAGAGGATACCATCTTCATGCAAACAGGCTCCCCAAACTCTTGCTACCATTCCTAGTCACCAGCTAATTCAACTGCCCTTTCTTTGAGTAGTGAAATTTTCATGAAAAAGCAGTGACATAATTTCTCCCAATAACATCACTGTATGTCAGGTAGATGGAAACTAATGTTCTTATGAGGACACTTTTCTTTTAAAGGCATTTTTACTAACACTAATACTTGTGCTGAATTTTTTTTTTAAAGCTGAAGTCCATAAAATGAAAGGAAAATGTCATTTCCTAAGCACTCTCCATGAGGTACACAGCAGGAAATTAGCTTACTATGTAACGTCTACATCCTTCATTTCATGAAAACTCCCAACAACCCATGAGACAGTTGTTATTAGCGCTTTTTTTTTTTTTTTGCAATAGAAGAAAACTTAAGCTTTAGAAAATTAACACTGGCCCATTTACCTTGGGTCACAAGGCTAATGACTGGCAGAGCCCAGGGTTCAATCTGTTTTAGCCTGGACCACTGTTGTTACAGACTTGAGGAATTGTCCTCTAGGAAAGAGCCAGAGCAGGAGGTCCCTTTCGGTTTTGACTGATTCTGAAGACAGAGGAATCTGGGAGAAAAGGGTTGGTTACATTACCTAGGGATGCAGTCACTCAATAGATCTTTATTAAATGCTTACTATATGCAGATCCCTGTGCTTGAAAGCAGGAATATAGTGAACAAAATAGACCCCATCTTCAAGGAGTCTGCAAATTAAGAGGCACCAGTAGATGAATGAATACAACAAAACAGAGACTCACAGATGCAGAGAATAAACTAGTGGTTACCCACGGGAAGAGCGAAGGGAACGAAGAGGTACAAGTTTTAGTTTCTCAGTCGTATCTGACTCTTGGCAACCCCATGGACTGAAGCCCGTTGGCTACTCTTTCCATGGAATTCTCCAGGCAAGAATATGTGAGTGGGTAGCCATTCCCTTCCCCAGGGGAATCTTCCCAACCCAGGGATCGAACCCAGGTTTCCCGAGTTACAGGCAGATTCTTTACTGTCTGAGAGACCAAGGAAGCCCAAGAGATACAAACTACTAAATATAAAATAAGCAAGAGACCAGGATGTGATGTACAGCACAGAAAATAGAGCCAATAGTTTATACTAACTTTAAATGGAGTATAATGTATAAAAATATTGAATCAATTCAGGTATATATATGTTATATACCTGAAATTATAATCCAGTCCCATCACTTCATGGCAAATAGATAGGGATTAAAAATGCCAACAGTGACAGACTTTATTTTCTTGGGCTCCCAAATCACTGTGGACTGTGACTGCAGCCATAAATAAAAAGAGCCTTGCTCATTGGAAGAAAAGCAGATGACAAACGTAAACAGCATAGGAAAAAGCAGAGACAATACTTTGCCAACAAAGGTCTGTCTAGTCAAAGCAATGGTTTTTCCAGGAGTTATGAGCGGATGTGAGAGTCGGACCATAAAGAAGGCTGAGAGCTGAAGAACTAATGCTTTTGAACTGTGGTGTTGCAGAAGATTCATAGAGTCCCATGAAAAGCAAGGAGATCAAACCAGTCAATCCTAAAGGAAATCAACACTGAATAGTCATTGAAAGTACTGATGCTGAAGCTCCAATTCTTTGGCCACCTGATGCGAAGAGCCAACTCCTTGGAAAAGACTCTGATGCTGGGAAAGACTGAGGGCAGGAGGAGAAGGGAAGATATAAGATGAGATGGTTGCTTGGCAACACTGACTCGATGGACATGAATTTGGGCAAGCTCCAGGAGTCGGTGATGGATAGGGAGGCCTGGCATGCTGAAGTCCATGGGGTCTCAAAGTCGGACACGACTGAGCAACTGATCTGAACTGATTATAACAAAACAGCAACAGAGCTAGATTCTGAATGTAACCACATTTTAACATACTGTTAATCTTAAAGAAAGGAAGGGAAGTCACTAAGATTCTTCCCTCCCCGCCCCCATCTGCGTCCTACCCTCTCTCCCCAAAATGAGAGACAAGTGGGCTGAAACCAGAAGCTGCTGGAACAGTAAACAAACATGAAGCTAGGTTTTTCGGAGGGAAAATGTCAGCACTGGCTTTGTGTCAGGTGACAGCCTGTCCTGGTGATGTGGAGCCAGGGTCTGAGGATCCCACAGTCATCACTTTTTGACTTGGAAACCTTCTTGCATCTTTGCATGTTCCTCCCTCCAGCCCCAATCATCCACCTTGACCCCTCTACTTCAGGTATAAAAGTAGACAGGGGGATAAAACATGAGCAAATCAGCAGAAATCACTTCTGGAGAACATTTCAAGACCCATCCTTTAGGAAGAAGTACATTTTTCTTAGAATATTGATTGTGCATCTAGAGAAAAAGAGGTGGAGAAGAAATGTGTAAGACATCTATCTAGGGTTGATCTGCACACTGAGGGTTTTAATGGGCTGGGTTTTATCAGAAAGCCTCACAGATGCCTTTGCCCACACTGGGCTGAGCTCTGTTCTCATGCATTAAGTCCCCGACATACGAACAAGTTCCATACTGACAGTGTGTTCTTAAGTCCAGCTTGTTCATGAAGCCCAACAAAGTTAGCCTAGGTATCCAACTATCACCACTGGCTATATAGTCAGTTCATTTCAGTCACTCAGTCACGTCTGAATCTTTAAGACCCCATGGACTGCAGCACGCCAGCCTTTCCTGTCTAGCAACTGCTCCCAAAGCTTGCTCAAACTCATGTCCATCAAGTCGGAGATGCCATCCAACCATCACATCCTCTGTCATCCCTTTCTCCTGCCTTCAATCTTTCCCAGCATCAGGGTCTTTTCCTGTGAGTCCGTTCTTCACATCAGGTGGCCAAAGTACTGGAGCTTCAGCTTCAGTCCTTCCAATGAATATTCAGGGCTGATTTCCCTTAGGGTTGACTGGCTTGATCTCCTTGCAGTACAAGGGACTCTCAAGAGTCTTCTCCAACACAACAGTTCAAAAGCATCACTTCTTCAGTGCTCAGCTTTCTTTCTGGTCCAACTCTCACAACCATACACGACTACTGGAAAATAGCTTTGACTAGACAGACCTTTGTTGGGAAGTAATGTCTCTGCTTTTTTTTTTTTTAATTTACTTTATTTTTATTTATTTTTTCCCATTCATTTTTATTAGTTGGAGGCTAATTACTTTACAATATTGTAGTGGTTTTTGCCATACACTGACATGAATCAGCCATGGATTTACATGTGTTCCCCATCCCGATCCCTCCTCCCGCCTCCCTCTCCATCCCATCCCTCTGCTTTTTAATACACTGTCTAGGTTTGTCATAGGAAAAGGAATATGTCAAGGCTGTATATTGTCACCCTGCTTATTTAACTTATATGCAGAGTACATCATACAAAACGCTGGGCTGGAAGAAGCAAAAGCTGGAATCAAGATTGCCGGGAGAAATATCAACAACCTCAGATATGCAGATGACACCACCCTTATGGCAGAAAGTGAAGAAGAACTAACAAGCCTTTGATGAAAGTGAAAGAGGGGAGTGAAAAAGTTGGCTTAAAGCTCAACATTCAGAAAACTAAGATCATGGCATCTGGTCCTATCATTTCATGGCAAATAGATAGGGAAACAATGGAAACAGTGGCTGACTTTATTTTTGGGGGCTCCAAAATCACTGCAGATGGTGATTGCAGCCATGAAATTAAAAGACGCTTACTCCTTGGAAGGAAAGTTATGACAAACCTAGACAGAATATTAAAAAGCATATGACAAAGCATTACTTTATCAACAAAGGTCCATCTAGTCAAGGCTATGGTTTTTCCAACAGTCATGTATGGATGCGAGAGGTGGACTATTAAGAAAAGCTGAGTGTCAAAGAATTGATGCTTTTGAACTGTGGTGTTGGAGAAGACTCTTGAGAGTCCCTTGGACTGCAAGGGGATCCAACCAGTCCATCCTAAAGGAGATCAGTCCTGGGTATTCACTGGAAGGGCTGATATTGAAGCTGAGGCTCCAATACTTTAGCCACCTGATGTGAAGAACTGACTCATTGGAAAAGACCCTGATGCTGGGAAAGACTGACGCAGGAGGAGAAGGGGGTGACAGAGGATGAGATGGTTGGATGGCATCACCGACTTGATGGACATGGGTTTGGGTAAACTCCAGGAGTTGGTGATGTACAGGGAGGCCTGGCCTACTGTGTGGTTCATGGGGTTGCAAAGAGTTGGACACGACTGAGCGACTGAACTGAACTGAACCAAACTAGGTTTGTCATAGCTTTTCTTCCAAGGAGCAAGCATCTTTTAATTTCATGGCTGCAGTCACCAGCTGTAGTGGTTTTGGAGCCCAAGAAAATAAAGTCTGTCACTGTTGGCAATTTTTTCCCCATCTATTTGCCATGAAGTGATGGGACCGGATGCCATGATCTTAGTTTTTTGAATGTTGAGTTTTAAGCCAGCTTTTTCACTCTCCTCTTTCACTTTCATCAAGAGGCTCTTTAGTTCTTCTCCGCTTTCTGCCATAAGGGTGGTGTCTTCTGCATATCTGAGGTTACTGATATTTCTCCCAGCAATCTTGATTCCACCCTGTACTTCCTCCAGACCCGCGTTTCTCATGATGTACTCTGCATATAAGTTAAATAAGCAGGGTGACAATATACAGCCTTGATGTGCTCCTTTCCCAATTTGGAACCTGTTCGTTGTTCCATGTCCGGTTCTATCTGTTGCTTCCTGACCTGCATACAGGTTTCTCAGCATGCAGGTAAGGTGGTCTGGTATTCCCATCTCTTGAAGAATTTTCCACAGTTTGTTGCAATCTATACAGTCAAAGACTTTGGCATAGTGAATAAATCAGAAGTAGATGCTCTTCTGGAACTCTCTTGCTTTTTCAATGATCCAATGGATGTTGGCAATTTGATCTCTGGTTTCTCTGCCTTTTCTAAATCCAGCTTGAACATCTGGAAGTTCTTGGTTCACATGTTGTTGAAGCCTGGCTTGGAGAATTTTAAGCATTACTTTGCTAGTATGTGAGATGAGTGCAATTGTGCGGTAGTTTGAACATTCTTAGGCATGGCCTTTCTTTGAGATTGGGCTATACAGTACTGCACTTTGTTAGGTTTATAACACTTCTCACATAAATAATACATACAAAACACACACAGACACACACACACATTTAAAATCCGACAGTGCAGTACCTTGAAAAGCACAATAGCATAGTACAGCAGCTGGCAAACGGGGGTGCATTCACATCTTTGAATATTTTGCAACTTGAAGGCTGTATGTAGGGCTTACTGTACATAAAATGGGAGTAAATCTGCGATTTGAGCTGAGAGCTTGTTGTAAGTATCATTACCATGAGGGTTTGCCTGTGTAGAGAGCTTCTACTGTCATCTCCAACTCACCGTATGACCATCACCAACACAAAGAGGACAGTGAGAGAGAAGCTGGCAAGATACAAGGCTGGTCGGGGCCCCCTGAGCGGGAGGGCTGGGAGGTGAAGTTGGGTTACTGTTCCCCTCACCCTTCTGTATGATTGCTCCTTCCCGCCTACTTCTCTTCCTTCACAAGCTATCTCATCCTGCTGGCAGCTGGCTACAAGGCTGACCCGCAGCTCAAGTCTCCTTTCTGCCTTCCACCATGAACAAGAGCTCAGGAAGTGGAGGTATGGTGCGGCTGGGGAAAGCTGGGAGGTGAGTGAACCAGAGACCCCACCCTCTGTTCTCAGGGCTGCTGACATCCTGGCGGGGCTGCAAGCACAGGGTCTGGTTGGTGTGCGGTGCACACAGGAATCCAAGTCCCACTGCGTGCCTGTCAGGATGGCTACCCTGAGCCAATTACGTTTTCCCTCCCAGTGAAGGTGACCTTACACCCCGAGGGCTCATCTGGGGACCCCCTTTCTGCCTCTCCTATAAAATCAAGCACGGCAGTTTGGCAGCACAGTGTGTATCTCACAGGGGAGCTCCCATCACAAGTCCCCTCTGGGCCAGTTCCCTGAGCTTCTCCACTTTATCTACCTTCAGATCTCATCTCCTGAGTTGAGGGGCTAATGCCTAACGCCTGTTGGAGGAACTGAAAGAAATGAAGCACTGCTGGCAAAGCTGTGAGACATTTTGATGGTTAAAATCTAGATCCCTTTACAGAGGTTCTCACAGAGGAATTCTTTTGATTATACAACAGCAGCAAAACTTGCACAAAGGACAATTTCATGAGTGCATCTTTACACCAACTTTCCCCTCTGCAAAGGACATATTCTGGACTCTCTGGTTTGTTTTTTTTTAAATCAGTATTTTGGCTGGATTCATTGTTGATTCACATGATACCAGAATAATAAGCTAGGTGGTTTGTGGCTGTGAGTGGCAGAGTTTGGCAGTAGCATCACAGTCTTGGCCTGTAAACTCCTGTGGTCCAGGAGATCAAACATGGGAAAGGCTTGGAGTGCCCACCTTGATGACTTAATCCATCAAACAAAGTTCAGAACAATTGCCAACAGAAGCATGGATCTCTTGACTACATCTCTTGCCATTGGCTCACATACTCAGGAACCAAAGAGATGAGCAGGCCATTTTAGGCAGAGCAGCCAATTAAAAAGGAAATGTGAGCTAATCCTCAAATGCGATGCAGAATAAAAGAGAGGTTATAATTGGATCCTTTCTGAGAGTTGTACTGAGCTCAAATTATTTCTGAATTTGCAAGCTCCTTGCTGAGTTAAACTGCAAAAATAAGTTTATATGAGGAGAAAAGGTGATTTCTTTAAGTATAATACGATGGTTGTAAATTTATACATGAAATCTAGAAGTGTTTTTTCCTCCATGCCACATGATCACAGTCTTATTTTATACTCTACTAATTTTCTTTTTTTCTTTCTTTGGCCATGACTCACACTTTTGGGGGATCTTATTTTTTTTTTTTTGGGGGGGGGGGATCTTAGTTCCCCAATCAGGGACTGAACCTAGGCCCATGACAGTGGAAGCACCGAGTCCTAACCACTGGACCACCAGGGATTCCCAGCCACTAGTTTTCTCGTGAATATTCTTGACCCAAATCAATGAAAGCATATGAAATATAAGCAACAGGGCCTCCACATGTCGATGGACCAAGTCACTGAACTGCACAGCACTGCTTATCTTGCCCACTGGAGCAAACATCATGCATGGTATTAAGAAGTGGGGCATGAGTTAAATCTCACTAAGGGGAGGTGGTGGAGGGTGTTAGGACCAGAACAGAGGAGAAGCTAGGCCAACAGCCTACTCTTTAGTGTCCTCCATTTACCAAAAATAAAACAACCAAGCCCCTAACCAGCTTTTAGTTTGCACCACATTTAAAATTTCCCAAGAGAAGAACTTAAGAGCAGTAACAAGGGCATCTGTCTGCCAGTGCAGAAGACAAGGTTCGATCCCTGGTCCAGGAAGATCCCACATGCTGTGGAGCGACTGAGCCCATGTGCCACAACTACTGAAGCCTGTGCACACCCGAGCCCGTGCTCTGCAACAGGAGGAGCCAGTGCAACGGGCAGCCGGTGAATCACAACTGGAGAGTAGCCCCTACTCGTCACAACTAGAGAAAAGCTGGCACAGCAATGGGGACCCAGCACACTCTAAATGAATAAATAAAGTTATTTAAAAAACAGCAGTAACAAGATGTTGAGGTTGACAGAAGCTGGTGTGCCCCCTGTCCATTCACCTACCTTTCCACTGAAACTAAATCAGGAAACTGCAGGCTATGCGGTCAGAAGGTCTTCCTAGTTATATTCATAATTTTTCCCTCCCCTCCTTTTTGTTCTCTGGAGAACGCCTTCATGGACAGGGGTGTTTTAAAATTCTGATCAGAACTGGCAGTAGGAAAAAGAGCTGGGGAAATAACAGAGACTCCAGTACTTATGTGAGACGTTTATAAACCCCATGAATTTTTAACAAAGGAACAATATTCACAATTATATTTGAAATGAGGTTTTCTTTGTGGGCGCGCTTATGGTAAGTGGAGTGTGAGTGGATTTTACTTTATATTCAGTAAACGATACCAAGTGCAAAAAAAAAAAAAAATCACAATGTAACAGAAAATAAAAGCAAATTGTTGATTGTTCTCAGATCTTTTTTCTTCTAGATTTTCAGAAGTGTGGCAGTTTTCCAATTGTATTTCATTTTATTTAAATGCCACATATATGCCAAGGAACTCAATGGTACAGAAAGTAGTTTTCCAACATTCCTAACCCAAAGCTATGCTTTTGCATTTTATAGAGAAGTTCTGTTTGTTTTCAACTGTTAAAAAAAAAAAAAAAAGAAAGAAAGAAAAGAAATCCAAATGTAGAACACTGGGGGAGAAAGACATTAAAAAAGAAGCCGTCTCAAATAAATACTGAAAAAATTTAATAGTGTAGACGATAAGAGTGGTTTAGCAGAAACCTTCAACCTGGATTACCTGGTGGCTCAGATAGTAAAGATTCTGCCTGCAATGCATGAGACCCAGGTTCGATCCCTGGGTTGGGAAGATCCCCTGGAGAAGGGCATGGCAACCTACTCCAGTATTCTTGCCTAGAGAATTTCATGGACAGAAGATAAGAAAAGAGAATGAGGCGATCACAACTTAATTTGCATTTTGAGGCTAACGCTTACCTCTCGTCTTCATATGGCTTGGGTTTCGAGCATCACAGAAACATACAGAGCTTCTTGTTGCCTGCTGAGGTCTGAGATTCTGCCTTCTCATCACCCCTGCTGTCTCATTTCCTATAGCCCTCTTTTCTCCCAGGGCTCCCAGGCCACAAGCTTTACTACTGTTCCCTGAGCCTGCCAAGCAGAATCCTCTCAGTGACTCGGCACCTGTGGTTCCTCCAGACACCTGGACACCTGCCCTTTCCTCTCCTCTGCTGAACCATCACCCTCTGCAGAGAGGCCATCCCTGACCTACCAAAAACAGCAACTTCAGTTCCCTTCCGTCCTTCCACCAGTCATATTTTTCCCCATAGGATGTCTCAGTATTTGAGGTTATATTACAACTATTTCTTTGATTAGTTGGGTCTTGCCTAAGGGCAGGCTGCCTTTTAAAAACTGTTTATGTTGTTCCTGCTAAATCATCATCAACCAAAACAGGGTCTGGAATGCAGAAGAACATGCACTCTCTCCTCCCCCCACACAAATGCATGGAACACACAGAAGGAGTGAGTATGTCTGTGTACGTGCATGTGTGTGTACATATACATTCATATACATATATACCACATTGTGTTTTTTCCATTTTTTTCTATTTTTCTGATGCTTTAACATCTGGGCCCTTCCTGGCCCTGGAGGGATTGCCAGGGATTGTTGGCTAAAGACAGCCAACCATGGGAGCATAGTCTTCAAATGCAAGCCAACCAACTGAGAGCTCGTATCTTCAATCCACTCCACTAAGCCCCTGGCCTAACTGCCCCAGGACCAGGCACCAGACAACTAGAAACAGCCCAGAACCTCATAACCTGCTGAAGTGATTCAAACTAGCCAGTCCTAAACCAACCCGCCCTGCTTTACCTGTTCTTTCTTTCACAAACTACCACGAAGCCAGTTGCTCACTTTCTTCCCTTGCTCAGTCTGCATCCTGACCCTGACCTGGGGTGGCATGCTTTATCCTCTTAGGATCTGTGAGTGACACATGACCTTATCAATGGAAGTCTTCTTCTGACCTTTGGCTTCACCAAAGCTGGGAAATACTAAAATCTATGTTTTACAATGCATGCTTACAAAATCAAGGAATGCCAGAGTCTTCTGTATCTTCAAGAAATATGATAGATAATCATCACCAAGAGTTATGGTGTCCTTGGACTCCCAATAAATAAAATAACTGTACCATTTTAAAGCGAAGTGAAGAGAAAGTCGCTCAGTCATGCCCGACTCCTTGTGATGCAACCCTTTGGACTATAGCCCAGGCTCTTCTGTCCATGGGATTCTCCAGGCAAGAATACTGGAGTGGGTTGCCATTTCCTTCTCCAGGGGATCTTCCTGACTCAGGGATCGAACCCAGGTCTCCTGCATTGCAGGCAGATTCTTTATTGTCTGAGACACCAGAGAAGCTATTTTAAAGATGTATAGGTAATCCGGCCTTCATCTTGGTTCTGAGAATAATTTACAAGTGGATTGACTTCTAAGGTTATTATTGCTGATTTTCTATTTGACCTTCCAGCTTTTTTGGGGTAGGAGGCAGTCTAGAGCCCATCAGTGAATAGGAGCAGCTTTTCCTTGTTCTTTCTGCCTCAGACACAAATAATAAACCCTGGACATCAAACACCAGTAAATTGTTGGTAAAACACATCCAAGCTTATTCTCTATACATGACATAAAATAAGAAGTGCTACTCAAACTTCTCTAAATACAGCGAGCTCTCAAACCAACGGGGACACATTTCTTCATCAGAAGCACTTGGTGAGCTTTTCCAGCACATGAGAACACAGGTGTTCTCTTTTGATTCCAAGAAAATGCAGTTCATGCTGTTCCAGGGCCCACTGCTCAGATGCCTGGATGTTCTCTGCTGGAACATACACCTCGGGCGGGGCCAGACTGGGCCTGCAGGCATGGCAGCTGTGGAAAAGGCTCCTGGGAAGCTGACCTTGGAGTCACCCTCACAGTAAGTGCCGGGGAATGTCGGGGGTTACCCGTTACCTGCAGCTGGTAAGGATGAGAGCCCGGGGCTGGCATCGGCGGCATAGTAGGGATGGGCCAGAAAGAGAGAGAGACATCCACAGGAACGGCCAGGGGAGTTTCTGGAATGAACTGGAGGGAGCTTTAACCCTGCCAGTTGCTGTCTTTGGCAGGAGAGATCTCGCTGGGGTTTGACAGTCTGGGAAGCTTGACTCTCAGGGGGAGTAGCCAGCGGAACCTCCCACTCTGAAGCTGTCTGCTTGCAAGTTTATGCCTCCTGTATTCACATCACACAGCCATTCCTAATCGTGTCACCCTGCAGACAACCGCACACTCCCTGTCAGAAATGCTACTTGACCTGCGTGAGGTATTGGTCATCGGAACAGAGGAACCTTCACAAAACCCCAGAAAGGTCAGAAAACTGTGCTCATGTGCTTTGAAAACGTGCTTTCCAAATACATGCGAGTTACTTTACCCTGCAAGACAGACTCTAGGTCCAACCACATCATGACCAGTGACCCAACCTCGCTCCTTTTTGTGGCTTAGGCATCATGTATATTAACACATATGCTTGGAATAGAGAAAGATGGTGCAGATGAGCCTGTTTGCAGGGCAGGAACAGAGAACACAGGCAGAGCGCGGACATGTGCGGCAGGAGGGGAAGGGAGGGTGAGATGGATGGGGAAAGCGGGAAAGGAGGATTGACATACACATATACTGCCGTGGGCGAAACAGCCAGCTAGTGGGGGGCTGCTGGATAGCACAGGACACTCAGCTCAGCCTCCGTGATGACCCGGGGTGGGGCGGGAGGGTTCACCAGGGCGGGGATATATATATATACACATGCAGCTGATTCAGGATGCTGTACCTCAGACACTAACACAACGTGCAAAGCAATCATCCTCCAATTAAAAGATACACACAACTGCATCAGATACAAACAAACAAATGCGGGGATTAATCGTTTCCAGCAGAGGAGTCCGGAGCGCTCCCTCCAGTCCACTGGCTCTCCTCTTCCGCTTGGCCCCCAGCCGTCCTCACAGATGGCTGCTCCCCGGAGAGCCGTGTTCCTCTCTCTTTCCTCTGTGCATCCTTCCTTCCAGGCTCGCAGCCTGGCCCCCCTCCTCTGAGAAATCTCTCCAGACCCACTGTTTACGGCTTGCTCCCTCCAACTCTGGACTTCCTCCAGGGTGACATGTTCCTCTGTTACTATATCCAGGGATTCAATGTGAGCCATGAAATCCTCATTCTGATTTTTAATAGTTATGCTTACTTTAAGCCACGTGACATGAATGTCTTAGAGGATTAAAAAAAAAAAGGTCAAATATTGGCAGTTTCATACAGTTCAACCTAATATGTGTCAGGAATTTAAAAAAATGTATTAAAAGGAAACCATGCAATTTTGCAGGTATTATTGCTTAGGGAGAGGTTTACATAGGTACTTTTTTGAGTCATGTATAAAGAAGTAAATAAGTAAACAAAGGTTCTGACGACACAGAAAGAACAAAAGTTGTTAAGCTGGCATCCACCGTCAAACAGCAGAACAAATGCATTTTGACAGCCAGTGTTCCATAAGCCCCTCTGGCCATTTAACCTGCCTGTGGGTTTTGCGTGCATGGCTATTTTCTTTGCTTATCTGTGCTTAGGTTTTCTCTCCAACTAGTTTCCCAGGCAGGCAAAGGTGGAGAGCAAGGTGAACGGTCAACCTCTTAGCGCAGGACCTTGTGCCTAGCAGGCAAACCCAGGAGGGGGATCTGGTCGCTATGATGCTGCTCTCTCACCAGGAAGCATCGTTTGTTTTCCTTCTTCTTATTCCCAAGCTAGAAACTGATGGGCCATGCTATTCTAGCCCGGAGGCCTGAGACCTGGAGCAATTTGCCACTTAGGACTCTTAGTAGCATTGCGTCTTAGAAACTGCCAAGAAGTGTCAGGAGGCAGTGTGGTCCGCTGGACAGGACACGGGTTGACCATCTGGACTCGCTCTATTCAGTGGCACAGTATGCACAGTTCCCTCTGCTCCTCAGTCCCAGGGACAGGGCCACGAGCAGGTGGGAGAGGAGAGACTGCGAAAAGCTGGCTCCTGCTGTGACAGCCTCCTGGCACCTGCCCCCTGCCCCCCATCCAGCTACTGAGCACTGCAGCCAGCATCAAAGTGTAAAACAGAGCGAAAGTTGCTCAGTCGTGTCTGACTCTCTGCAACCCCAGCAAGCTCCCCTGTCCACGGAAATCTCCAGGCAAGAATACTGGAGTGGGCTGCCATGCCCCCTGCAAGGGGATCTTCCCAACCCAGGGATTGAACCTAGGTCTCTTGCATTGCAGGTGGATATTTTTTTTTTTACCATCTGCGCCACCAGGGAAACCTAGGCTCGGTTAAACACTGTCCTTTATTTACTTATTTGCAGTTTCAAAATTCTCTGAAGAGATTTATTCTTTTATTTTTTTTTATTTATTTTAATTGGAGGCTGATTACTTTACCATATTGTGGTGGTTTCTGCCATACATTGACATGAATCAGCCATGGGTGTACAAGTGTTCCCCATCCTGAGCCCCCCCCCCACCTCCCTCCCCATCCCACCTCTCAGGGTCACCTCAGTGCACCATCCCTGAGCACCCTGTCTCATGCATCCAACCTGGACTGGCGATCTGTTTCACATATGGTAATGTACATGTTTCAGTGCTATTCTCTCAAATCATCCCACCCTTGCCTTCTCTCTCTGAGTCCAAAAGACTGTTCTATACATCTGTGTCTCTCCCGCTGTCTCACATAAAATGATGCCTGTGATTGCAGCAACGTGGATGGACCCAGAAATTGTCACAGTGAGTGAAGTAAGTCAGATAGAGAAAGGCAAACATCATATGATATCTTTTATATGAAGAATATTAAAAAATGGTACAAATTAAATTATTTACAAAACAGAGTCACAGATGCAGAAAACAAGCATACGGTTACTTGGGAGGAAAGGGGGCGAAGGAATAAACTGGAAGACGGGGACAAATAGGCACGTACTACTATATATAAAATAGGCAACTAGCAAGGACCTACTGTACAGCACAAGGAACGCTACTCAGTACTCTGTAACGGCCTATATGGGCAAAGAATTTTAAAACAGACTGGCTACTTGTATAACTGATTCACTTTGCTGTACACTGGAAACAGAACACTATAAATTAATTACACTCCAACACATTTTTTTAAAAATGGTACCGATTCTTTCAAAATGTGTGGGGCTAATTATGACTCATATGCTTTACATCATTAATGTCACTTGGAAAGCTTCTATATGTCATTTCTTTTTTAAACATACAAAATATTATGTGCAGTTGGTATTTTGAAAGCTCCTGTAACTCAGCTTTTATATTAAATCCAGTGTTTAAAAAAAAATTTTTTTTCCTACTAACCAGCCTTCACAGCAATGCAGAGAACGACATGTCTCCACAGCACCTAGGAGGTCAGTCACTAGATGCTGCATCAATAATATTAGAGGGGAAAAAATTTTTATTGTAGAGATGGGTGGTGAGGAGACAGAAAAGATGCCATTTTCTTGTGGGGTGTCAGGGAAGCACCACAGAGAAGGAAAACAGGGGCTGAGTCTTGAAGAATAAAAACTACCTCAGTGAAGAGAGAGGGAAAGCAGGCCTGTGGCTCAGGAAGGGAGTGGTAAACCCTGGTGCTTGAAATTCAGAGTGGGAGCGGCCCCTGAAAGGACCCAGCTCTCTCTCTCTCCCCCCCACTGGACCCTGAAGTGAAGTTACTCAGATTACAGTGGTCTGCAGATCCATATAAAGACAGCGGGGGCTTTTATTCTCCACAACGTTGCTTTGAGGAAAATGTCAAGGGATATAAAGGCGTGCTTCCTAAGTAAAACACTTTCCTACATAAAGATGCTAGTTAATCAAACAGAAAATAAAACTCACCTTTTTTTTTCCCATAAGAAATAGACTGAAGCGATTAGGAAAGTCTTGACAAGGTAAACAAGCATTTACTCACCAACTCATGCAATATGAAACCTAGGGTTTTACTGCTCAAAAGCATAAGCGAGATCCTTTTAGTAGAGAGAAAATAATGTCCGTTTTTTAACAGCATAGAAAGTAATCTCAGAATTCATTTAACCAACAGAGTGAAAAAATACACTAAATATTACATATTTTAAGAGAGTTTTAAATAAAGTCACAGAGGGCAGATTTACAATGGTTTAACTAAACTAGGTTAGGAATGGCAGGAGTCTGTTTCCAAGCTTTGAGGACAGGGAAGAACTAAATAACAGCCTAGTTATTATATTGACTAGCTGCAAAAAAAAAAAAAAAAAAAACGTCAATAACAACATGAAGATGATTGGACTCTTAGACAGAAGTTCCTGTACCAGTCTGGATTCTGTAACAGTGAGGAGAGAGAATGTTAATTTTAATCAGATTCACACCACTGACCTAGGGAAAACATTTTAAAACACCAGCAAAAAAGATACATATAAAATGAACACAGAGATACTGGCTCTAATTTAAAAGAGACTCTGAAAAAGAAAATTTTTATCATATAACTACATGGTCATAATCCTAGTAAAAGAAAAGGGGATGCTACTATGGAATTGACCATGTCTTTACAAGAACTCTGATGAATTCTGATTCTACAAGGATGAAATAAATGGAAGCAGTGACACAAAGTAGAGATCATCATAAAGGGGTTGGAAGCATCCTTAGGAGAACATTGCAGAGGCCGAAATCCAGTAGGACTGGGATTGAACACTTTGAAAAACTACCAGACGCAGTACACAGAGTATGTTTTAAAATATCTGAAAAGGAGGAGCAAGGAAAAATTAAAATCTTTTGGAGGAAGGTCATTAACAATAAACAACAACGTAAACTTTGTAAATATTTGTAATTTTGGGGGGTAAATTTCCCTCTGTATGCAAAATAATCCACACACGCAGATAAAATAGTCTGTAAATTGAGACGGTGTAATAAACAATGCCAGCATGGAATGTCTGCCTGAGGAGGTGGTGGGAGTGGGGAGAGGAAAAGCATTAGGTGAGCATGCTGCTGCTGCTGCGAAGTCGCTTCAGTCGTCTCCGACTCTGTGCGACCCCATAGACTGCAGCCCATCAGGCTCCCCCGTCCCTGGGATTCTCCAGGCAAGAACACTGGAGTGGGTTGCCATTTCCTTCTCCAATGAAGGAAAGTGAAAAGTGAAAGTGAAGCCGCTCAGTCGTGTCCGACTCTTCGTGACCCCATGGACTGCAGCCCACCAGGCTCCTCTGTCCATGGGATTTTCTAGGCAAGAGTACTGGAGTGGGGTGCCATTGCCTTCTCCTAGGTGAGCATAGGATGTTCTCAAAATAAGAAGCAAGAGTAAAACTCCATCCCAGGAGAGTGGCTAAGACAGTACATTAGAATGCAGATGGTAGATTAGATTGCAGATGGTAGACTGGATTGCACAAGGTAGATTGGGAAGATCCTGACCTCACCTCCTCTCGTGGACACACTAGAATCAGAACTATTTACAGAGAAACTACTGAAGAGAAAGGCCAGAAGACTAACGCAGGAGACACTCGACAACTAAAGATACGAGGAAGGAACCACAATAAGACAAGCAGGGAGAGCAGAGACCCAGCGCAGGCAAGACCCGTGCTCCCCAGTGGATGACCCACAAGCCTGAGGGTAACTACAACCGCAGAGGTCCTCCCCAAGGAGCGAGGGCTCTGAGCCCCACACTGGGCTCCCCAGCCCAGGGTTCCTGCACTGGAGAAGCCCCCAGAACGCTTGGCTTTGAAGGCTAGCGGGGCTCACGTCTGGGAGAGCCGGAGGGCTGTGGGAAACTGAGCCGCCACTCTAAAAGAAGCACACAAAACCTCTCGAGCCCCAGGATCAGGGCAGAAGTGGTCATTCAATAGGAGCCTAGGTCAGGCCCCCCTGCTGATCCTGGAGAGCCTCCCAGAGAGGCAGAAGGCAACTGGAACTCGTCCTGGCGAGACAGACGCTGGCAGCAGGGATTTTGGGAGCTCATTCTCACGAGGACACTGATGCCAGCAAGTGGCATTTTGGCATCCTCCCTCCGGCTTACTAGCCTCAGAATCCAACCCTGGCCCCACCCAACAGTCTGCAGGTACCAGTACTAGGATGCCTCAGGCCAAGCAGCAGCTGGGAAGGGACAAAGCTCCACCCACCAGCAGACAGGCTGCCTAGAGACCCCTGAGCCCACACCTCCCCAGAACTTGACCTCAACAGCCAGAACACCCAGGGCCTGGACCTACCCACTGGTGTATTAGCCCCAGGAACACCAGGGCCCAGGAGCCAAAGACCCTGAGATCCAGCTCCACCCACCAGTGGGCCAGCAATAGCCCAGGGATCAGCCCCGGGAACCCCTGGGCCAAGCTCTGCACACTAGCAGGACGACCCCAGTTCTGAGATATCTTGGAGGACCCTCATTCAGCCACCCTGGGATCCAGCCCTACTCCCCTGCAAGTCAACACTAACTGTGGGACATCCCAGACTCCAGCTGTGTCAGAAACTGATTCCACCCACCAGCAGGCTAATAGCAGATCTGGGATCCTTGGTCCCACAACGACCCACTCTAGAACCTGGCTCTGCCAACCTCTGCACAGTAGGCTGGCAGTCTCCGCACAGGCCGGGCATGGCAACAATCAGGACTGGGAGCTAGCCTGCCAGACTGCCCACGGGAGTCAGCCCGTCACTAGAGAAGGACCCTGCAGCTGACCAAAGGGGCATTCCTGGAGTACATCGATAGCTCTGGTGACCAGTGGGAATTGGACTGCCAGGACACCTAGGGCCTCTCCTACAAAAGGCCACTTCTCCAAGGTTGGGAAATATAACCAACCTACCAAACCTATGAGAGGCTTCCCTTGTAGCTCAGTCGGTAAAGAATCTGCCTGTAATTCAGGCGACCTGGGTTTGATTCCTGGGTCGGGAAGAACCCCTGGAGAAGGAAATGGTGGCCCACTCCAGTATTCTTGCCTGGAGAATCCCACGGACAGAGGAGCCTGGAAGGCTACAGTCCGTGGGGTCACAGAGAGTCAGACATGACTCAGCAACTAAACCACCACCACCACCAAACACAAAGAAATAAAACCAGAAATCAGGCAAAATGAAGTTACAGAGGAATATGTTCTTCATTTTGGAACAAGAGAAAACCATAGAAGAACTAAGGGGAGTGGACCTAAGACATCTACCCAATAAAGAGCTCAAGGTAATGATCATAAGGACGTTCAAGGAACTCAGGAGAAGACTGGATGGACAGAGTGAGAAGTCAGAAGTCTTCAACAAAGAGGTAAAAAATATGAAGCACTAAACTGAGATGAAGAATACAGTAATTTTAATAAAAAAATACACTGGAAGGAAAGTGAGAAGATGCAGAGGAATGGATCATCAAGCTGGAAATCACAGTAGTGGACTGTGAACAGAAAGGTGAGCACAGTGCAAGAGGCTTTTGGACCAACTTTATGTGTACCAACATTCATATCATAGGGTCCCAGAAAGAGAAGAGAGAGAGAAAGAGGCTGAGAACCTATCTGGAGACATAGTATCTGAAAACTTGCCTAACCTAGGAAATAAACAGATATCCAGGTCCAGAAATCACAGAGTCCCAAACAGGATAAACCCAAATAGGTCCACACCAAGACATGCTGTAATTCAAATGGCAAAAAATAAAGAGATAAAAGCATCAAAAGGAAAGCAACAAGTTATATACAAGGGAACACCCATTAGGCTATCAGCTAAGGAATTCTGCAGACCAGAAATGAGTGGCACTCTAAATTTAAAGCAATGAAAAGGGAAAACATACAACCCAAAATTCTGTACCTAGCAAGCTCTCCTTCAGATTTTACGAAGATCAAAAGTTTTACAAATAACAGTATCTTGTAATGGCCTATAATGGAGGGGAGTAAAAATGCAGGAAGGTTAAAATGCATTTGAACTTGAGATCAGCAGCAATCTTGAGGCGAATGTGGTATAATAGAAGGTTAAATGCTACCCACTTTATTCTCTTGCAAAAATTCTGAGCTTGCAGCAACTTTATCAGGATTAGGTCATTTGACTTTGAGAGCTTAGTGCAACTTTGAAACTGCCCGTAGTGACCACTAGAATTCTAAGGAGTTAGTGTCAGTTTTAAGATGAAAACTTATGAGCTCTGTGTCTATGGGAAAAGGACAAAGGATGAGAGTAATCTTCCTATATTAGAAGGAAAGCAGACATATAAAATGGACTGGATTAGCTAAGCAATACAGCAAAAAACAGAATTCAGACCACTAGGAGAGGATATAGCAAACCAGCTTCAAGTTCATTTATTCTTTTTCCCTCAGTCAGTGAATATTTAGCTAACTCCTACTGTGTGTAACACAAGTTTGAGGGAAAAAAAAAAAAAAAAAAAACCAAAAAACCTCACTCCAAAGAGGGCTGCCCCAGATAGATATGTCGGTATATGGATATGCGTGTTTAGTCACTTCCATCATGTCTGACTCCGCGACCTCATGGACTGTAGACTACCAGGCTTCTCTCTCCATGGGATTTCCCAGGCAAGAACATTGGAGTGGGTTGCTCTTTCCTCCTCTAGTGGATCTTCCCGACACAGGGATAGAAACTGAGTCTCTTGTGCCTCCTGAATTGGGAAGCAGGTTCTTTACCACTAGCACCACCTGGGAAGCCCGGGATATAGGTATGCACATAGATAAATGGATACATTAATTAAAACATAGGTTAACATAAGAGAGGAAGAACCAGTCAAAATAACTTTGGAAGCGATTTTAGATTTTCTTGAAGGATGAATGAAGGTGAAAACTGGAATAAAAGGTGTTTCAGGCATTGGTCACACTACGAGCAAAGACACTGAATGGAAATGTGCATGGGATGGTTTAGAAATGTTTCTGTTTGCCTGGAGCTATGGGGCAAATGGTGAAATGGTGCGGAATGGTGCTGAAAATACAGGAGGGGGGCCAAGCTGGCGGATTTGATCTTCACAGGAAATGAGGGCCAAGCAGAGTGTTCTACACTGGGAGTGACAGGATTACATTTGTAGCTTAGAAACCTTCTCAGAGTCAAGTAAGGGTCTCCTCACAGGGATGGAAACTTGGGGAGGGTAATTTCAAAGTAGTTCCTACGGACCAGGCAAGATGGGATGGTGGCAGCAGAGATGGACAGGGACCAGATTTGAGAGAGACTTCTGGAGATAGGAGTCCACCTGTATTTTCCTGGTGGCTTGGTGGCAGCAGAGATGGACAGGGACCAGATTTGAGAGAGACTTCTGGAGATAGGAGTCCACCTGTATTTTCCTGGTGGCTCAGATGGTAAAGCATCTGCTGCATCGTAGTGGGAGACCGGGGTTCAATTCCTGGGTTGGGAAGATCCCCTGGAGAAGGAAATGGCAACCCACTTCAGTGTTCTTGCCTGGAAAATCCCATGGATGGAGGAACCTGGTAGGCTACAGTCCATGGGATCACACAGAGTCGGACACGACTGAGCGACTTCACTTTCTTTCTTTCCTGGAGACAGAGAGCTAGGACTGGAAGGGCAGTTGGAATACATATGTGATGGTGCAAGAAGGTCATATGCAAAAACTATTCCCAGGTTTCTGGCTCAGGGGATTGGTGAATAAAAGCAAAAGATTTCCAGGGCACCAGGAACAGGAAAAGTACTAAGTTTAGTTTAAAAGGAGGAAAACTTGAGTTTTCCATAGAGCAATCAAATGCTTCCATTAGTGAACTGATAACAACATATAGAGACCTGCTTGTTCCTAGGCGGACATGTGCTTCTCTGAGTTACCACGAAACTAGCCTCTGCGTCTAGCACAGAGGTTCTCAGCCTTTGATGGACACCAGAGTCACTTAAGAAGGTTTTTACAAATGCACATGCTGGTTTCCAGGCTCCCCCGGTGGCTCACTGATAAAGAATCCACCTGCATAGGAGCCACAGGAGATGTGGGTTCAGTCTCTGAGTTGGGACGAGCCCCTGGAAGAGGGCGTGGCAAACCACTCCAGTATTCTTGCCTGGAGAAGCCCATGGACAGAGGAGCCTGGCAGGTTTATGGTCCATAGGGTTGCAAAGAGTTGGATACAGCTGAAGCGACTTAGCATGCATGCACGCATGCAGGTTTCCACCCTCAGATTTTCAAGCCCTTGGTGGATTCAATGCGAGGGCCAGGCATTAAAAAAAAAAAAAAAAAAGCTCCAATAAAAGATTCTTACATGCGTCAAAATTTGACAGCCACTGGAAAATAACAGATTAATTTCAAAAGAAAAGAGGGAGAAGGAGAAGGCTTCCTGCAGTTTTTGAATCAGCTGCTGGTTGACCTTCTCTACTCAACAGCACAGTGTTGGATGTCAAGTCGGCACGGTGCCCTTTCAGATCTTTCAATCTCAAGGGTTCAAGATCATGCTGTTACAGAAACCCCGGATTCCACCCCTGCAGACAGTGTGCCCGTTGAGTGATTACTGGCTTGACCTGAAGACTCTTATATTTCTGACATTATTAATGACCTCTTATGGCAAGCTGTCCTTTAACTTGATAACATTTTGTATATTTGCAAATACATATTTTTATCCATTTGCTTTTCTTCCTATGCCTGTATCTTCTACTAGACTGAAGTTTCATACAGGCAGCATTCTGTTTCTTTTGCTCATGATTGTGTATCTAGCACCTACCAAGGAAAACACAGGTGCTCAGTGAATAAATGAGCAATGAGTCAGATTTTTCTCATGAAAATGTTTCGGCTACTCTGCGTCACTTTCAGTATGCCTACAGATTTGTCCAGGAGGGTCTTACAGACCCAGGAAACAGTTTCAGAAGTGTTGAAATTACATACAGCTGCAGACAAGATAATTTTAGATTTTCTTCCTCGAGAAAACACTCTGGTTCCAAGAACTCTGATGTTCTATAAGATAGCTCCGTAGATAAAATAAGTCAAATTTTAAAATGGGGAATAAATAAAAGGGTGAAATAGGGACAGGTGTTTTGCCTAAAAAAATACAGTTTAAGCTCTGGTATTGTTCCTTATCAAGACCTAGGATGTCGTACCCTCAAAGTCTGATGAACTTGGGGCTTTCATATCATTTGTGTTAATGATCAGGTCTAATGATTAGGTACAAAACAAACGAAAGGATGAACTAATGGGGAAAAAACTCAAAGTTAGTATTAGCAGAGTAATTAAAGAAGTAGAAACGGGCTAACTTCAAGAGGCAAAAACATTAACATTTTTATATTGTGATCAATGTGCTTCTATAAGTTTGAACAAACATGTGTTAGGAATTCCCTGGCAGTCCATTTGTCAGGATACCATGCTTCCACTGCAGGGGACAAGGGTTTGATCTCTAGCTGGTGAATGGAGATCTTATGTGCCACAGGGCACAGCCAAAGCAGAAAAAACAAAAACAAAAAACAATGACCAACAGTAGTTGCTATGATATTTCATTAACTCAAGACATTTCAAAACATTTTACTATCCCGAGAGGTAATGTGAGGTGTTTTTTTTTTTTTTTTTTAAACACAAAAGTCATCAGCATTCTACTTTTCCTAAAATTTGCCAGGCACCTATTATATGCAACCACTTTTCACACTGATGATCTCATCTGATTCTCACAATTTTATAGATCAGGAAACAAAAAATTCAGAGTAACCTCAGATGCATGCCTAAAACTGAAATACTGTTGAAAAAAATGTATCAATTAAAATTTAAAAATCACTTAAGTATCATTCTAATCCAAATGAAAAATATACAGTATGCTTATAAAAGAATATTTTATTAATATTAAAATGGCAAATGTAGACTTCAACCATCAGAATGCTAGAAGAATACTATGCTCTAATTAATGATAAAATTTGGTTTAATAAGGAGAAAATAATACTGTTTCAGTTGATGTTATCAAAAAGATCTTAAGATTAGTGATATGATATATTGACATCATGTGCCCATAACACACCAAGAAGGGTAATATCACTTCTGACGTATGCTTGCCAAAATTGCATAACCTCAATTAAGTCATGAGAGAACCTGAGACAAACTCAAATCAAAGACATATAACCAATACTCTTCAAAAACATCACAAACATGAAAGACAAAGAAAGAATACGAAAAAAAGAGAAAGAATGTAGGGCTGTCCTATTCATTTTTTTATCTCTGATGTATTCAGATCATCTTTCTGAAGATCAGGAGTCAATGAATAGCACTGGCTGTATAAATGTAGGTTTAAGAAACTGGATTAATTCCATATCACACCCAGGGTATTAGCTAAATTCTATGATGCAAGCTTATTTTCATATCATTTGCAATTTTCCCCAAACAGCTATTAAAAAAAACAAAAACTAGAGACTTCAGTTAACTGATTGAAAATTACTTTATGCTAAGCTCAATCTACATGTCATTTCTTACAAAGGCTGTATATCTTTCTCCATCAGTATCTCAGCCCAGATGATTAGAGTTAGGATGGGTGGTACCACTGTCCAAACAGGAAAGCAGGCAGACAAGAGAAGTCAAACCAAAAGAGGGTGGGGGACACTGAAGCAAGGAGGAAGGAAACATTTTCCCCTTGAAACACACTCATTAACCTGGGAGTACTGCTAGAAGCTCCAGGCTAGAAGTGAGCAGCTTGCTCCTAAACAGATTTTAATTTTTAATCCAGTTGAATAGGTCAGGTGCTGCTCTCCCACCTGGAGGCCCTTCCCTGGACCTACCTGCCCCAAGGCAGTACTGCGGGTCTGCTAGTAACATTCACACTGGGTAACTGCTACCTCCAGGCCACTACATGACTGCGTGTTCTCATCCCCAAAACCCGCAATAAAAGGGGAGGGATCACAAGAGGTAGGAGGTTTCTTCTTAGATGTTTTTTAGGAGTGAGAAGAGACAGCCAATGAACATTTTTTTTTAATGGAGGTGGGTGGGGGGAGAATATCCATGTTTGAAATAAAATTCTCATAAATAAAGATCAGCTTTACTACTTAATTAAAATTGGGTGAAGGCACATACGTTGGTCCAAATGTGATGCTAATGAGACAAACGCGCAGACTCGAGAAAGATCTTCCAGGAAATCAGAACAAGTGTAGGGAGAATTGAACAGAGAAGGCTTCCACATGTGGGGCTAAAACAAACAAAGATGAACAGAGGGTGACTGACTCCCAAGCTTTCTGCAGACCCAAGATTAGCTGGGTATTGGCAGAGGCAGGCCTCAGCTGTCCATGAAAAATGAGAGCAGGTTTTAAAAGCTGCAGTTTAATTTCAAGGATACTCAACATTTCTCGTAGTGCTTACTGGAAAAGGCCAACACCCGTGTGTTTTATTGATGCATGGCAGAACCTCAGTCTAAAAGCACTAGGTCTGCCTCATGGCATTTGCTGAGGGTGTTTTAAACACATAGCTCCAGAGTCAAGAACATTGTTTCTCGGACTCAGTGAATGCATTATTAAAGGACTTCTGCTGTGCCCACCACTGGGTAGGGAGAAGAGGGGGCAGAAGCCTTGCATTCTGAATGCAAGGGGACAACGATGAAGTCATTCACTATAAACTCTAACGGCAACAACCCCAACTCACACTCCACCACCCCCTCTTCAATTCCCTTTTGGCCAATCTAAAAAAAAGAAAGAAAGAAAAAAAAAGGCAAATGGAAACATTTAAATAAAACTTATATAAAACTTCAGTTCCAAGCACAGTCTCTTTGGTTCTTCGGGGAATAAGGCTTTCACATCAGCCCTCATCAGCCAGTTCTACTCGCAAATCCAAGAGTATAATGTACTGGCTCTTTTCAATGAGATTCGTGTTAAAATCATTAAATGCCCACACAAGCAATTTTTTTATTAACTGAACCAGAAATAATACATAATGCATACCAATTTTACGACACAGAAGAGTTATTCACTTTTAGTAAGCCAAGAATATCTGTTGTACAAATTAAAAATCTTAGGAATAAGTCCGGTGTTTTATTTTATTTATTTTTTTTTTTTTAGTCCAGTGTTTTAAATAGACTATGGAAAAGCATGAAGCTTATGCCAGGTGAATTTTGAATACAGGAGAGCCTTTATCATTCTAGGAAAAATACTTTTCTACAATCAAGGCAAATTCTCTTAATAAATTCAAAAATGATCTATTTTTATTTAGAAAATGATCCCCTTTCACTTGGAAAAGTATTTTTTAAACTGCTCCCTTGGTGCATTTTAATACATAATTTTGATTTATAGACATCAGATTTACACAAAACTTTCCTAGCATATATCTTTAGCATAAGGCAAAGCAAACTGGTGACCAAAATTTCTTTCCTGTTAAGATGTGGGCAGCAAACACATGACCAGTATCCCCAGATGCATGGCAATAATATATGCAAAGTCCTACGTACAACTTTCCCTTTCAAGATAAGAATATAAAACGCTTTCTTCAGAAAATTCCAGAAGACCATAGTTTTAAAATTATACCTTTACTTGATACACTTTCCCCAGACTCAGAACCCTTATATTAAAAGAGCTGGTGCTGCCCAGGTTGGGTGCCTGAGACAAGTGCTCGGGCCTGGTGCACTGGGAAGACCCAGAGGGATCGGGTGGAGAGGGAGGTGGGAGGGGGGACCGGGATGGGGAATACATGTAAATCCATGGCTAATTCATTTCAATGTATGACAAAAACTACTGTAATGATGTAAAGTAATTAGCCTCCAACTAATAAAAATAAATGGAAAAAAAAAAATAAAAGAGCTGGTGCTGATACAATGGGTCGACCTCGTAAATATGTATAGAGCTCCCAGGGTGCCTCATCTTCCATGCTCTGAGCAGGGAGGTAATGGGAGACGGGTCAGGCACCGTCTGCTGGTCCTGACGTCGGGGTGCCCACGACTGGGCTGGCAGCACGGACATGTGTAACTGGTCCAAATGTGCTGGAACTATGTTCTCACGGAATGAATCGAACGCTCTGATGGTGCCGAAGAGCGAGCGAGGATTCTGGAAGGGGACGCGGGAGCAGGGAGGGCTGATGCTCAGCAGAGGAGATGACATTTGAGCTGGGTCTTAAAGGATGAAGAAGATTAGGGTAGGCAGGGGAGAGCATTCCAAGCCAGGGGAAAAAAATCACACCAGCCCATCCACACCAAGTGCTTATCACTGAATGTTTAAAATTTCCTTCAAAAGGATTCAGTTTTGTGAAGTCTTAACATGAAATAAAAATCACGAACTACATGGTTTCTTTCTCACTGGCCTGGCCTTCTCACAAGCAGCCTACACATTTCGGAAGTACCCGTCACAAGAAAGAGAGGATTTAAAGTTACCTTGGTAGAGGGTCTTCCCTGGTGGTTCAGCGGCCCTGTACTCCCAAAGCAGGAGCCTGGGATCAACCCCTGGTCAGGGGACTAGATCCCAACTAAGAGTTCTCATGCCACAAATAAAAAGATCCAGCATGTCACAACCAAAAATGGCCCTGCATGCTGCTGCTAAGACCTGGCACCGCCAAACGAGGAAATGCACCTATATATTTTAAATATGGTACCCCGGCAGGAACAGAGAAACAGAGAATGTGTCCATAACTGAAATAATAGTGGGAATTAGCACTGCAGATGTTTCCAACTGAGAAGTGCTACCACCGCCGTTCGGAAAAGCATACTGCAATCATCATAGCTTTTTGGTCTATTTAAAATATAAGTTAAATGGAAAGAAAGAGGGTCTGTTAAGAAAAAAGTTTGCCAAGAGCTATCAACTCAAGTGTGTAAGAATTTTGCTTCAGAAGGGAAGACAGCAAGGAGAAACTGATCAATTTCTCCCAGTCATTTAATCCCAGGCAGCCTTCATATTTCATACTGCGTCCCCCTCCTGCTGCAGAGGGACAAGCAGGAGGTCCCCTGGGAAGACCCAGAAGGAGGAAGCTTCAGGTTCTAATGCCCAAGTGAAGATGATGCTGAGAGGCTGAGACCAAGAGGAGGACAGGAGTTTACTGGGTTTCCACCGTTGCTATATGCTGACGATACTGGAGTTAAAAGCCTCCAGGAAATTTAAGGCAGCTGGAACCTAACTATAATAGAGTTATACATTAGATTCTTCACATTTTACAAAATGAAGTTAATTCATTCATATTGGTATTTCTTTCAAAGAGGTGTACACATATGTGTAAGTGCTCGTGTGTGTGTGCACCTGTGTGTGCAAGAGAGGTTAAAGAGATAAACCAAGTGTCCAGACTGTGTGCAGTGTTTACTTTGAGCCACGGACAAGCAGAGCCAAGCTGCAGCAAGAGTGGATTTAGGAAGATGAGCCTCGGGGATTAACTCTCTTGTTATTCCCCTTGTAAAAGAAGGCGGCTTCAGAGAGCTGAGCGTGTGTCTCCCCGGATCCATGTGTCCCCCTCCTCCCCAGGAGGGTGTGTGGGCTGCCTGGGGCTCTGGGTCTGCTGCTGACTCACTGCCTGAACTGGGGCTGGTCATGGTTCTCCCAGGCGGAGAGGAAAGGCCGGGGTGTGGGTTACACACTTGGCTCTGGCCTTCCTCCCCAGTGTCCTCTGATTGGACAGCACAACGTGATGTTCTAAAGAAATGTTATCATCCTTCTGGGTTTTATATTTGCACGTGTTGGAGCCCCTGTAATAATAACAATGCCCCACCTAGTGTCAGAATAGAGAATACTGACTCAGGAGTGTGAGCGGGCCCTTCATGGCTTCAGGGCTCAGAATGGCAGGGGGCACAACGGATGCCTGCTTGGTGGTGGGGGGTGGTCTTTCTCTTGTTCCCCCTGCCCAACTTGGTGATGTGGGACATTTTTTTACAACAGGTCTCCTGGGATCACCTTTCCCACTCTTCCCACTGGCAGCCACCACCATCAGCCTGAGAGAGCCCCCGGGGGATGGGAGGCAGCACCTTCCCTAGGGAAGAGCCGGAGAGAGGCTGGGATCCTGGACTTAAACCGGGGACTTCTGCGGGGCTTTGATCCTCTATCCTGCTTTCCTCATTTCTTTCCTTCCAAATGCTCCCACAAGGAAAACCTCTCCAGCCCGCTGACAGCTACCCACACACACGTCCACCCTCCCAGGGTCTCTGTAGCTGCATCCTCTTCTTGCTCAGTGGACCCCACAGGAAAGAAGACAAGGGAGGGAACGACGCCCGCAAGGGGGCGACACGTGCATCATTTAGACATGATCCTCCCCCTTATGTGTTTGACACGCCTGTGGATTTGTGTGTGTGTGTGTGTGTCTCCATTAAGTGCCAGGGCAATTTACTTTTTATACTGCTGTGTACAAACTGCTTCATTTTGGAACCTGCCTCCCTCTTCGGATGCAGGTCACTTTGGCGGAACAGTGTCTACCTCGGGCCAGACACCGTCATAATGATGTCTGGGCTGAGAGAACATGCTGAGCCCACACTCAGAAATTCTCTGTCACACTTCCCGGTCTGCTCCCAACCTGCGACCCAGGTGACTAGAGGCACATTTTACTTCTTGTGACCAAGTTCAGTGACAGAGGTTTACCATCCTCAAGCCTCATTCCCGTGACGGCTGCATCCACCCCACCAGCAGGGGCTGAGGTTCCGGAATGCATACGAGCTGGCTGGGCTGACGGTTCCAAAGACTCACCTGCTCTGATCTCTTCCAACTGGCGGCCTCCACTAGTCTGCCTTCTAGTCTTACCTTCCGCTCAGTCACTTTGAATTCTATCATTTACTGGCTCACTGTGACTTCTGCCCAGCCCTCAGCCCTGGCCCGTCAGCTGAATGTGCCCCTACATTCCAAAGTCAGCTTGATTCTAAGTGGCCCATATTGTCCTCAACTCCCCCATTCCCTAGGATCTTCAATGCCCGTCCTGAAGGCAAGGCATCCTCTGACTGAATTTAGAGTGATGCTTTTGAACTGTGGTGCTGGAGAAGACTCTTGAGAGTCCCTTGGACTGCAAGGGGATCAAACCAGTCAATCCTAAAGGAGATCAACCCTGAATATTCATTGGAAGGACTGATGCTGAAGCTGAAGCTGAAGCTCCAATACTTTGGCCACCTGATGAGAAGAACTGACTCATTGCAGAAGACCCTGATGCTGGGGAAGACTGAAGGCAGGAGGAGAAGGGGATGACAGAGGATTAGATGGCTGGATGGCATCACCGACTCGACGGATATGAGTCTGAGCAAGCTCTGGGAGATGGTGAAGGACAGGGAAGCCTGGCGTGCTGCAGTCTGTGGGGTCTCAAAGAGCTGGACATAACTTGGAGACTGAACAATGATGACAGAGTGATGGTCTCAGCTCAGTTCCACTGACATCAATTCAGAACCGGCAGCTGTGGTACCCTTGAGAACAACTGTTACTCAACCAACCATTGAGGCAGCTCCCACAGAACACTCACAAGTGAGATTTGCCTTAGGGAGCCACCAGGACGTAGGGTCTCTGCTAATTACTAGAGAAAGAAAACATCTGGAATATTTACTGAACACCTAGAACAGTGGCAGGCACACTATGGGGATCCCTCAAAATTTGGCAAACTACGTAAAGACATCTTTCAAATAACAAACTGCAAATATTGAGAGGTTATGATCAGATACTGTAAGTTCCCTCAGGGTAGAGAGTCTGGGTTTATATCCATCCTCAGGGTCCAGTGCAGGACCTGGCATTTAGTAGAACTGGCAAATATTTGCTGAGTTAGAATGACTTTGTTGATAAGAGTATGATAAGAGTATGTTGATAAGAGTATGTTGATAAGAGTAAGTATAAGGATATCTAATTTCCCAGGAATGTGGACGAGGCCGGACTTCTGAAGATGTCCAAAACACAACTATCAGATGGGTGGGAGTTCTGAATCTATTAATACATGCTAGGGTGTTCCTGAGCACAAGAGCCTGTGAGTCTATGCGGGGAGTGTGGAGCACCGCAGGATAGGAGTGGGGACTCTGCAGGACAGTGTGACCCAGGGTACATTTCCCTTCTTCTGGGATCCTTGGCACCTTCAGGTCAGACCTGTGATGCAGGAGATGGACAGCTACTTACTTATAAGCAAAAACAGGAATGTGGGTTTGGCTCAGCATCTCTGATGCCTGAAACACATCGACAGTAAGCAGCCAGGTACAGGCCTCTAATGGAGCAGAGCAGAGCTGGCCAAACAGTTAGATGGCAAGGAGCTAAGACGATCAGGCTTCTAGTGAATGGTGTAAGTAAGCCTAGTAGCTTAGAGCATTTAGCTACTTATTTTTACGGCTTAAGAACTCCATGAATGTTTGGAACTCTATACTTTTAGGTTAATCAAGGGTACATGATTTTCAAAACACATTAAAAGAGGTTAGTGTTCATTTCACATAAAATAGAAAGGATCCATCTTTAAAATGCTCACAGCAACTGGTGCTTTTAATTGAGCAGAAGAAACATATACAGATATAGAAATGTTTCATCCTAGCTAGGGTTCCTGACAGTCATCCTCAGAGACACATTTCCACAATGGATGTTTCAATTACTTATGACAGTAATATTTATTGAAAGGTGAAACCATAAATGTATAGGCCCTTGAAACATTATCGACCAAAAGTAAATTACACTGCAGCTGGTGCGCTGCATTCTAGCCCCACTTTGATTTTATCAGCGTTTGTCAATTAATCAACGTGAACCTTGTAAAACACGTTCTCTTATTAGTGGAAACAAGCAAGTGCTTGCAGACTCTGAAGGAAAGGTCACTTAATAATTTGCTAATTGTGCAAAGGCAGATCTACATTTTTTAAAAAAGGGCAACTCTCAGGACCACCCTGCAAGAACAGAACTTTCAGTCCAAACTTGCTAACTGAATCGTGGTCAGTGGTTCAGCTGTTTGTATGTTTGTTTGTTTGTTTTTGGTATTAAATACGGAGAAAGATTAAGAAGGAAAGAAATTAATCTAGCTGCGGATTTTCAAGATTTATTTTAGGAAGTTTTTGTTGTCACCTCTGACACTTCAGAGCTGCTGCCAACCTGGAGGCTAGGGTTATATAAACAAATCAACTATATTTCCTTGGCAGAGGAGTGGAGAGAAAAAAAGACAAAGCCTCAGAAGCGGGAAATGAAGCAGCACAAAAGAGCCTGGCAGGGCAGTGTTTTCTTTCCTTCCTTTCTCTTTGCCTCAATTCATCCTCCATTCTGCTACATGAGATGTCAGCCCCTTACTTCTGACTGCCTGGTTCATTTTAAGTTCAATAAGGGAGAAAGAAGCTGAGCCCAGCTCTCCCTGGAGGGAAGACAGGTTTCGTCCAGACCCGCCACCTCTCCCGACCACCAAGAGTAGGCTTTGCCTTCCGGGCAGCGCACTACCTCCACCGCCCAGCACGCTGCGGTCACCAGAAGGGCTCAGGGAAGTTTAAAATGGGTCACATACCTCGGAGAGCGATTTCTACCCTGGGGTCTGCAGGGCTGAACCGAGAAATCCGCACCATCTTAGAAGTCTAAGTGCAACTTAAGAAGATATCTCGTGCCTCGAGGCGTTTGGAAGAGCAGGAGTTTTGAACAGAGCTGAGAGAGAGAATGTTCCTTGAATGGAGATGGGGCTTGGCAGATGGTCTGGGCAAAATGCTTTGCTGCAGGGCTCCTTTATAACAGCAAGGCCTGGGTGGCCCTCCGCTTGCTCAAACTGGCTTATCAATCCATTCCATTCCATTCGGTTCCGCGTTCTAAATAAGTCATTATTTTAAGTCATTATTTCGGGCACATTTCCCTAAACAGATGCAAACACTCTTTTCCTGTGTGAGACTCCCTTGGGCGAATTAGGTTTCTTGGAATAGGGTCAGGGAGCAATCAAACAAAATACCTACCCAGCAACAAGCATGTGGCTTCAGGGGATGCTGTCATTATTTTTTTTTTTTTTTGCAGGTCACACCACAAGTCAAATTTTAGAGACTGTTCTGGCAGTAATGTTGAATCTGATCAGGCCACATGTGGAAAGCAAAATCCTGCTATCTGCAGCCCAAGTTTCCTTTTGCGGTCATGACAAATAAGTCCCTCCACCCCCAGTCTGATCAACGTATAACTGACAATATTGTATAACATACAATTTTGTTTGATATACTGGGCTGACCAAACAAAACGTTTGTTTGGGCTTTTTCATAACATCTTATGGGAAAACTCGAAGGATCTTTTTGGCCAACCCAATACGTATGACAAAATAATAATGCAATTTTTTTTTTTCTCTGCCTGTTTGGGCCTCCTCCCTCTCCTCGAGTGGGCACTGTGAAGCTGCTTCATGTGTTAACCAGATCTCCCAAATGGCAAAAAGGCCAGTTCAACCATAAAGATCAATTTCTCTTCTGGCACTAGCCATGTAACTCCTTGGAAGATAAGCATTCCTTTCTCAATCCAGTAAGGGGTTATGGTGACCCACCACTTCCCTTGTATGTGTACACATCTCTGCATATACAAAGCCAATATATTATTTCCCTTAAAGATAGTGGCTGGTGCAGAAGAGACTGATCAAAAGATCAAGGAGATCCTAGGCTGCACTAAAGGAAGTTCTTAGCTTAAATATTTACAACCTTATTAATGTTACTAGCTATATTACTTGTATTATACTACTTGTATTCTATTTTACAAGATTATTGTTTCTTGCACTATCAAATGCAATGATAAACGGTAAAGTGATTAAAAAAAATGATGACCAGGTGACTTGAAACAATTAACCAAACACAGAGTTCTATTAACATCCATGATGGCAAATATAACTCTAGATGTGGGAAGAGAAAACTCTAGATGTGGATTAGAGAAAACCATCTCCTGAACCATAACAGGGTCTTGGTTCCCTTACCTATAAAATCGGGCTTTTGGCTACTGTTAATGAGACCGAGCACACTAACAGAACACTGAGAAGCTTATCAACGAAATCCTTGCTTGACCTGGAAATGAGCATTCCTAGCACAGTGGGACAAACTGGTCCTGGTATGCCTCCAAAACCATAGGTGAAATTAAGACTGAAAAGGAGGGACTGTAAAATAAAGAGGGCTGTTCACCATACAGTTCTACAAGACTCAAGTCATTAACCACTGCAGTTGCTGACCTACAACACACCCTCAAAGGAATTTGAGGCAAAGATCAGGATGCAGTACTTTGTGCTCTAGGAAAACTGGCAAAATTGACCCTAAGATCACTAGAGATTTTAGGAGAAAATTTTATCAGCTCTCAGATCCTTGCATACTCTGAATGTAGAAAAGCCCGAAAACCATGAAACACTTCTCTTCCTTGCAACCAGCAGTAAACTTCTACCAAAATGCTTGCTTAATTGCATGCACTCCCTTCTCCAAAAGTCACATATACACCAACCTCCCCACTTTACATCTTTGGAACAGCTCTCAAGAGTTCTCAACTGTCTTTCAGGTTATAATCCTCAGGTTGGTTTGAAAAAAATTTACACTTCTTTCTTAGATTGACTATTGGTTAATTTTTTTAATCAACACACATTATATTGTGAAATGATGACCACAATAAAACAGTTAACATACCCATCACCTCACAGTTACCTTTCTGTGTGTGTGTGGGAGTGGTCAGTTGACAAAGGTTTATTTTTTTATGGAAGCACAACTGATAGTCATAAAATAATGAAAATTTTCCTTGTCTTATATTTCTAATTAAAAGCTGCTAATCAAATCCTAATTCCTTAATAAAACTGTAGCAAAAATTTTTATAAGGGAAACGCTACCATGAAATTATTATCTTCTGTTCTCATCATTTTACCTAACACGTGGAATATTTCTGAAATAGATATTCCTTATTGTATTTTTTTCTTTGAGTCATAGGGAGAAAAATCCCTTTTATACTTTTAATATTTGCTTCTATGAACTTCAGCTTCAGTTAGCTCACTTCCATACATCAAGATTCTTTTGAAAGCAGAAGAGAAGAAAAAGAAAAAAGAAAAACTCAAGTCATTTCAGTTATGTCCAACTCTTTGCGAGCCCATGGACTGTAGCCCGCCAGGGTCCTCTGTCCATAGGATTTCCCAGGCAAGAATACTGGAGTGGGTTGCCATTTCCTTCTCCAGGGAATCCTCCCAACCCAGGAATTGAACCTGGGTCTCCTGTGACTCCTGCATCGGCAGGCGAATTCTTTACCGTTGAGACAGCAGGGAAGCCCAAGAGGTAAATGCAAACGTGGTGAGGGAAGCTGCTGGGGGACCTGAAAGCCGCTCCCTGGCAGGAGTTATCTCTACCTGAAACATACACACAGTGTTAAGCCACAGGGAAGAAATGAATGGATGTGGGTGGCAGGTTTTCCCTTGTTTCCTGGATGTCTCAGAACACTGTAAATAAGTTTTGTGTGTTTCAATTCAAATGGTTCCATTATCTTGGAGGTCCTAAGCATTCGTAATAGCAGTTTCTGGAGTATGCAAAGCTTATGCTTAAGGAGCATTACTGGCATTCAATGTAGTCAGACTGCGTTAAGCAGATTTACAGCCCTGTCCACGGCTCTCCTTGATCGTCTTTATTTAAAAGTAAGTTCAGCCTGATGAGGTGGCTTAAGCGTCTGCCTGTGTTTCAGCCTGTTAGCCATGCCCGCCAGAACATCTGGCTGTGCCGCGCCCCCTTCACCACTTCTCTCAATGAAACTACAGTTGCCAAGGTGAATGGGAAGGACTGGCAGCTGCACTTCACCAGGAAAAAGAGTTTCACGGGGGCAGCTTGTTCTCAGACGTATCCAGGGCTGGGATTGCCCAGGCGGCTCGGTGGTAAAGACCGCCCACCAATGCAGGAGATGTGGGTTAGATCCCTGGGTCGGGAAGGTCCCCTGGAGAAGGAACTGCAGCTCACTCCAGGGTTCTTGCCTGGGAAATCCCATGGACAGAGGAGCCGGGCGGGCTGCAGTCCATGGGGTCGCAGAGTCGGACACGCTGGAGTGAGTGAACAATGACATGGCTAACATCCTGGCAGACACGTGTCACTGCGGACCATTTGTGACCTGCAGTTCCCAAGAGGAGGGGCGTGCAGGGCCTCCACGGGCCACGCGGGGCCACACGGGCAGGTACCGGGACTGCCCACAGGCAGGGGAAATAAGGAAGGAGTGTGGACAGAAGTCTTTCCTGTGGTCTCTGCAAGGTTCGAAGGTTTAGAATTCGGCAGTTTACGTATTTTCAGCGTGTTCTAAGGCATCGGAATGACTCCTAACTGTCCAGCAGCTGGCCCTGGTATAATCTAGGGCAGGGGGATAGTGTTCTGGATAACGAGAGCCTGATAAAAAGGGGCAGGTGTGGACATGGCCTCAGGTCTGGCTCACCTGCAAACCAACGGTGTGATCCCAGGCAAGCTGTGTGCTATCTCTGTGTGAGTGTGTGGAAGTCACTCAGTCGTTTCCAACTCTTTGTGACCCCATGGACTATACAGTCCATGGGATTCTCCAGGCCAGAGTACTGGAGCGGGTAGCCTTTCCCTTTTCTAGGGGATCTTCCCAACCCAGGGATCGAACCCAGGTCTCCCAGATTGGAGGTGGATTCTTTACCAGTTAGGGCAGTGCCTCCCGGCATCTGGAAGACTCTAAGACCTCAAAATACATCTCACAAAATACTGAACACAAAAAACAAGACTAATATGAGCCTGTATGGAATACTGCTGTAAGAAACATAAAAACAGAGCTTCTCAAACTTTACTGTGCCTAGGAATCACCCGGGTATTTTGTTAAATGGCAACATCTAATTCTGATTCATTGCATCAGCTGGGGCTTGAAATTTTGCATTTCTAATAAAGTCCTCAGTGATGTTGGGACCTTGATGATGCTTTGAGTCATTAGGGATAAGAATATTCCTGGATCAGCTTCTGCAGGGAAAACAGAACTTAACATTTACTGAGCCTTGCTTTGCACTAGATACTGCGAGGCCCTGAATACACACATTTCACCTTGTTTTGTTTGGACAATATCCTTTGTTTTTAAGAAGAATTATCCCAATATTATAGGGAAGGGAATTAAGACTCAGGATGGTTAAGTAACCTGCCACAGGTCACTTAGCTGAGACTCAGAAGATATAAATATATCTGACCTAGAAACCCAATTTTTCCTCACCACACCGTAAGTACAGATGGTTTACTAAGATGGAAAATAAAAAGTCTCTTTTGGTAAAGGCTTCAGAAAATATAAACTGTGGACTTGAAAGGTGGTCCGTATACAACTTGACTTCCGGAAAGAAGAGAAATTCTGACTGGTGTCCATTATCTCAGGAACAGAAATAAGCAGTGCTGACTAAAGAACTTATATTTTACTATAGCCAGTGGAGAAACATTTTAGACGGATTCTCTATTACACTTGTGTCTTTATTGTAAAAAGTGACGCACGTCCATGGTTAAGATAGAAACAGAGTCTGCCTTCCTCCTGCATGCCCTATGTTGTGTAGGGAGAACTACTGTTAGGTCTGTGTCGGTTTCTAGAAATTCTGTGCAAATAGCAAACTTCTGTGCCAATAATCAGCTTTCCCACACAAATTCATTCATTCCAGTCATTTATTTTTCCAGGGGGAGAAACAGTAAATAAAACACGCAACATCCCTCATCACCTGACATTCGACTGGGTGAGCTACATCACAAACAAATACACATTATGTCAAACGGGAATAAATGGCAATAAAGAAAGAGCCAGCAGTGGAGGGCACGTGTTTCCAACTATAAATGCAGTGGTTAAGGAGGGCTTCATGGAAAAGATGGTATCTGAGTAGACATGAAGAAGGCCATCTTATTCCACATTGACTTTTTTCCTTTAGCGATATCTATTAAAGCTCTTGCTGCATCAGAACGTAGAGGTCTACCTCGTTCTTGTTAATGGGTTCATAGTTACCCTGCTGTTCACATACACCACAATACGGATGGGCATTCTGTTATCTTCACAAAGGAAACATTTTACATTCATCTTGTGATTTAATATGTTAGGGGATCATCTGAGTGGCTATAAGGAGATGTGGGCAGCGTGGTATAAAGCCTGATGAAGTAGAAAGAGCAATTAGGTGCAAAGCTGTGGGTGGGAATCCTAGTGGCTGATCAACCAGATGACTGTGTTATCACTGACTATTTACTGAAAATCTGCTTCATATTGGTTTCCCAGTATGAAGGTACCACAGGTAGCCCTAGTGGTAAAGAACCTTCCTGCCAATGCAGGAGACATAAGAGACGTAGGTTTGATCCCTGGGTTGAGAAAATCTCCTGGAGGAGGGCCTGGCAACCCACTCCGGTATTCTTGCTTTGCCTGAGGAATCCTATGGACAGAGAAGCCTGGCAGGCTAGTCCATAGGGTTGCACAGAGTCGGACACAGCTAAATGGATTGAGCACACATACACTGCTTTATATTAGCGCTTTATCCTTTCCTGCTACAGCTTAGACAGGGCTGCGTCCACCAGGTGCAGGGGAATATCTAAAAGCTTCTCTACCCTGAGACTGAGGCAACATTCTACTGACATTTTCCTCAATTCCAAGCTACCCTCTAATCCCTGCAGAGTCAAATATAAACCCTCTGGGTGACACTTTTCCACATTCCCCACAAAGGAAACACAAGCAAAAATTTTAGGGAGCAGTTAAGCCTCTGGGCTCTGAGTATGAGCTTCCTCTTTTAGGAGAAAACACATCAGCTTCCTTAAAACCAAAAGGCACATAAATTCCTTTCCTTCCAGTGATATTTATTTATACAGATACAGATGTTTAGCATCAGGCCATATGACTGAACAGATTTCACATGTAATGGAAGATTCATTTATTCATTTAATTATTATCTGAGGCAGTACCTGGCTTATATCAGCACTCTGCCAGCCTCTGGAAGAGGAACAAATATCTGTGCAGTATGGTTCCTGCCCTTGCTACCTGCTAACTCTGAATAGACTCGACAAGGGGAAAAAAAACATAACTGATTGAAAGCCATGTGTAGTCAGTGGTGCCAAGGATGAAGCAAGAGGAATTAAAAGAAAGGGGAGGATGCTGTGATCCAGAGAGGGGGTCCGGGCTGAGATACAAATAGGAAGAGATGCAGGTGGATCCAGGGGATTTGGGGAAGGGATGTGTATGTGTGTTGGGGGGGATATATATGAATGGAAGGTGAATATAACTATGCATTATATTTTTGTGACCCCATGGACTGTAGCCTGCTAGGATCCTCTGTCCATGGAATTTTCCAGGCAAGAATACTGGAGTGAGTTTTATTCTCTCCTCCAAGGGGTCTTCCTGACCCATGGATTGAACCTACTGTTTCCTGCATTGGCAGGTGAATTATTTACCACTGCACCAATTATACAAGCAAAGGCTTAGGTGAGGGAAAACACAGGCATTATAAAGGGAACATGAAGTGACCCAGTAAAGTTTAAACACAGAATATGGGGGCTGGTTGCAGATGACAGGAGATGTCAGCTGGAGTGAGACTGGTAGATGGTTCTCAGGCCCCTATTTTGTCGTTAGACATGAGATAGAGAAATGAGTCCTGAAAGAGATCAAGAAAAGCACCACTGACCTCTTCTTCTTTCCCTGTTTTTTCTCTTTCTGGGAGAGGGGTACCATGTACTTTGCTTTTATAGCCTCTGCTTCTGATTCCAGTAAATTGAAAAACCAACCTAAAACTTTTCAAAGTCACACATGCCTAGAGCTTAAAAAGGCAAGCAGGATATAAGAGGCCTATAACCCAAACCATCTATCCCTCACCCACCTTGTCCCTGCCACCCCCCCCCCCCCCAGAAACCACATTTTGTGTGTGTGTGGTTTGCTTTTATTATGAAAGATGATACTTTGCCTAAGCGAGTAGCCTCCAGTACAGGTAAGACTTTTGCCCCAGCTGGTTACTTTCAGTATGGTTATACCTAGGGGCTGGTCCAGGGCAGGAAGCCTAGCCAGTGAATCTAACCCAGCCCTCTTTGAGGTAGAAAAGGACATGGAAAAGGATACTGCTTGTAACTTTCAATTCTGAAAGTTACATATATTTAAGATTCCATATATTTAAGTGATACATGTACACTGATATTTCTTAAATGATTGTTTGTAGAGCTTACCTAATGTCTTACTACTCTGCAAAATGAGGAAAACTTGACACTCTTATACCATCACCACCTCCCAAAGCGCATTCTTCTCTCATCTTTCCAGTTGGCTAAATTGGAATCTGGGGTTAAATCGATATTCTCTGTTTACATTGTTATGCCATGCAATATCGTTTACTTTTAAGTCACACAGAACACATGTTCTAGCTTATTCAATCCTTCTCATTTGTGCTGTCTTTTTTCTTCCTTTTTGTGTGTATTTATTACTAACTTTTAAAGGAACTATCAAAGCCCTGTTCCCACCACTTCTGACATGAGCAACGCGATCTGCGACCCTCTCAGATCTGTCTGTCCCTCCACAGGCCTCCCATTCAGTCCGCCCAGGCTAGTGGTTCCGCAGGCCAGCTGCCCACCTGTTGTCCCGGGGCTTCTTTTTAACACCATCTGGCGAGATCCCTGCGCCTCTCGCCTGTGCTGAGTCCCCCGCCTCCTGGATCCCATGGTTGCCTCTTGCTCGGTTTACAGCCTCATTTTGTGGAGCTCATTCTCTAGTAGCTTCCTGAGAAAAGGTACACGGGAGGCAAATTTGTTGAGACCTTTCTTGTGTGTCTGAAAAACGTCTTAACTTCCACTCTCATGCTTGCCCGTTAATTAAGCTTTCTAATTCTAAGTAAAAGTTATTTCCCTGTAGAACTCTGAAGGCTGAGTTTCACTGTCTTCTAGAGTCCAGTTTTGTTGCGGTTGAGAAGTCTGAAGGCCACTTGTTCTCTTGACCTTTCATCTGTGACCTGGTTTGTTTCTCTGGAAGGTTTAGGAATCTTCTTTTAAGTCTCTGGGATGCTGAAACCTCAGAGAATTTTAATGAAAATTCTTTACTTATCCATTGTTCTGGGCACTTTCTCCCCTTTAAACTGGAAATTCCTATTGTTCTGGTTTGAAATTTTTCCTGTATTATTCTTTGATATAATACACCATTTTTTTTTTTGCTATTTTTCCTTTGGGAACTATCTATGGTAAAATGCTGAAGCTGGTGGACTGATCCAATCCATTTTTTACCTTCTCTCCTCCACCCTACTATAACTGCTGCCTGTTAATCTACTTTCTAGAAGGTTTGCTTGACCTGACCTTTTACACCTCTGAATAATTTTGTTTTTAACTATGAGTTTAATTTCGAAGATCTCTTTCTCATTTTCTGATTGTTTCTTTTTTTATAGAATTTACCTTTTACTTCATGGATGTCATACTGTCTCCCATCTTTCTGAAGATACTATAGGTTTTTAAAAGCTCTTCTTTTGCTTCTTGAACTGTCTATATTTTTTCCAAGCCCCCTAACCCATTTCTATTTTGATCTCAATATTTTATTCTATATTTTCTATTGGGAACCATACCATATCTGGTGACTTTCTCACTGTTGACTTACACTTCAGATACTCACATCTATACGTGATACTCATCCTATGTATTATACATAAGTAATACAAAGAATTTATTTACCTTTAGGGATGCTGAGCCCTCACACAACTGCTTGGAAACACTCACTGGGGCAAGTACGCTTGTCCAGCAGGTGTCCCCTGAGGTAGCTGGGTGGGAATCCAGCCATTTCCATAGGGACTCCGAATGCCAGTCCGGACACCTAGTTTCTCTAGATAAGAATCCTTTAAGCTCCTGTCTACAGAGTCTGTCATGGCTACAAATGTTCTGGGGGCTTGGCTGTAGGATAGCCTGAGGGTCTCACCGCTCTGTTCACTCTACGGAGTTGCACTGAATTCCCCTGGTTTCACCTCTCTATCCTAGGTCTCAGTTTCCTGAGTCTGGAGCATCTCTGAGCCCAAGACTACGCCCCAAGCCTACATCAGGGATGGAGGTTTGGGAGCGACTGTGTGAGGGTGGGACAGGAACAGGGCCAAGTTCGTCCGTGCACTCTTTCACCGAGTATTACTGATCTCTCTGCAACTAGTGTCAGCCTCCTCCAGGCTCACCCGCATGCCCATTCTAAGCCCCCCAAGATCCTGCAGAATAAACCTTCAGGCTTCTCTTGGTACCCCTCACCACCACCCCCATCACAGGGCCAGCTTCCCAAAGTCTGCTCACATCTCCTGTTTAGTACCACCTGCTTCTCTGCTCTCTCTCAGTCTCCATCTCTGTATAGTATTTCTTTTTTTTACTCTTTGCCAAAATTTTAGGGAGATTTTTGGAATAAGAAGATTTAAATGCATGTGTTCAATCTGACAGAGCCACAAGCTCCCAGTCTTATAAATTTTACTTTGTTACTTATGTACCTACTATGTACATCACTCTAGTCTAGGGAGTTTATCCAGAGAACCTTAGGTGTTACCCTAAACCAATGACTAACTACCTAACAACTACTTTCAGGTACAGTACTGCCAAAATCATTTTAATTCTTGGTGATTTTCTAGGGAGTACAAGTTCAAAGTGAGTTGGACTCTATAAATTTATCTTTACAGCATCTCATTATTATCCTGGCTCTAGAAATTTGGACCAAAGGTCAATCTGAATCCATTTTTAAATAAGAAGGAAGGAGAGGAGGGAGGTGGAAAGGGAGGAGGGAGAGATGAAGGGAGAGATGGAGGGATGCAGGGAGGAAAAACAGACATCAAGAAAATGATTTAAAAATGGAACAGTAAGGGGGTTGGCCCAAAGAAATACTATTTTAAGAAAAGCTATGTAAGTTTATTAAATAAGAAGAGAGACAGCAGAACAATCTGACTTTAAGATAACTAAATGAGCACTCACTTGGAAGGCAGTTGCTTAATTTCTACCACCCGATGTTAGTTGTGAAACTCTGGTTACTCATTCAACAACTTGCATCCATATTTCATATAAAACAATCACCATTATCCAGCAAGAAATTAAACATGTAAGAGATTCTTGCAACTATACACACAGATCACCTTCCAATTATGTACTCACCCTTTTATTGCCTAAATGTATATGTATATATACATACATATATATATTAATGTATATATGTAGGTATTCTTCACCTCATCCCCCTTAAGACAGCTTGCTGGTTGTCCTTTTAATATATTACTTCAATGTATTTTTATTTTCCTAAGTACATTTCCTACAAATTTCTCTACTTAAAATTATGCAATGCTTTCTACTCTGTGCTACACTCAACTATGGGTCAATTAGTTTTTAAAAAGATATTCACGTTGTCAACAAGAATGATTCTAATGTAGCTGAAACCACATCTCCATCTCCATCTCTGAGTTTGATAAGATGAAAAACTTTGTAGTCAGATTGACCTTGTTTTCAATTTCAGTTCTTCTACTTACTGAATGTCTGATCTTTAGGGAGCTAAATACTCTCTCCAAGAGGAAAATGGACATACTACTATCTATTTTGCAGGCTGTTACATGGATGAAATCATAAAATGCATATAAAGAACCTGACATATTATAGGTGCTCAATAAATTAAAGCTATTAAAATCAGAACACGAGAAGATATTGAAACCTTAACTCTTAAAAAATTCAGGTTCTTTACCATGAGTGCCACCAGGGAAGCCCCAGATCACTGGCAGGCTGGTCACCTGGAAGCAACTTGTCAGTCACTGAAAAGCAAGGGAAAGTACTTACAGGCCACGAGGGAAAACAATGTGAAAGTGGGGTTGCGTGGAGTAGGCCTACAAGGAAATTATTTTATTTTGGATCAGTTCCTTAACCTTTCGGCAGTTTATTTATCTACAAAATTAGGAAGTTGGATGAAGTCCCTTCAGATATTCACAGTGAAGAGTTCTGTTGTTGGATAATTTTGGAATATGACTCTTCATGTCATGCCTGTCCCCTCCCCCATTTAAGGCAGCAGCTTGATTTTGTTTTACCTGGAATATAACAAACCTGAAAGTGTTAGTCACTCAATTGTGTCTGACTCTTTGTGACCCCATGGGTGTAGCCTGCTAGGATCCTCTGTCCATGGGATTTCCGAGGCAAGAATACTGGAGTGGACTGCCATTTCCGTCTTCAGGGAATCTTCCTGACCCAAGGACTGAAATGGGGTCTCCTGCATTGCAGGCAGATGCTTCACTATCTGAGCCACAGGGACCGCCTACAAATCCTTTCCACATTTTTTTTTTTTTTTTTTCAGGTACTATGTATTAGCATATTCCGGAAAGGATGGATGAGTTGATCTGCAGTTTCTCATCCTAAAATATGTTTCTCTGAGTTTTACTACTTCACCTAAATGTTTGGTTAAGGCAAAAAAGGATAAATGTGATGTGTCGGGAGTTTTATTTATTGGTGCTTTCTCCTATAGCAGCATATAACTTATAGAGTGGGAGAAAAAAATCTATCACAGTTTCAGTGAAACCAGCTATTTCTTAGTTTAACGTTTTAGCTATGGCACCATCCATGTCCTGGGCAAGTGATCACCAAAGCACTGGTTGAACTGCTGCCAAGTCAGTGGATTTAATTTGGTTATGAAGATAGACATATTACTGGGACACATCTGGCAATTTTGGCAGACAGTGAATGAAATGAATCAACCGTGTAGTAATTGGACTGGCTGCTTGGTGATCAACATGACGGGAATGGAAAATAACTGTGGGATAAATTAATCTTTACGCGGCAGGACTGTACCGTTATATACCAGAATACACCTCAAATCGGTATTCAAGATGAATATATTTTCAGGTACAATTACAAATTCAAACAATTAAGGTATTTCTAATAGAAAAATATGTTCATTTTTTCTGTCAATCTGCCAACATTTATTTTTATCTAAAAGGAAAAGACGGTGCCGTTTGCTGGGAATGGAAGCATTTAGTACGAAGGGGGCCAAAGAACCTTACCAGAGAAGAGATCTAGGAGCCAGATGCTCTGTAACTTTCCATGTAGCCTTCAGTAAGTTTTTGTTTTCTTTTAAAAATAACTAACTTCAAGTAGTTTATAATTTAGTTGATTATATTTACACATTTGGGGTTTCCATTTCATGCCTTCTTATGTTACAAAATGATTTTTAATTCTGCTAAGTAGTGGAGATAAAAGTGAACAAATATTTCAATGTTCATTAGTTAACCATTGGGCTGACCAAAAATTCATTTGGGTTTTTCAGTAAGATAAAAAGAAAAACTCGAATGAACTTTTGGGCCAATCCCCAATACAGACAATGAAGCTCCCCCTCTCCCCATTTCACCTTAATTGCAAGAATTCTATCAAAACCTATTGCAGCATTCTTTTTCTTTCTCTCTTGATATGTCTCCCACCCCTCAACACTGCTAAGTTCTAATTATGTCTGTATTTTCATCAAATACTCTACTCCCACCCCTAAAATACATTTCCTTCTTCTCAAGAGGAAGTTTATCAATTCTGTCAACATGAAAGTTTATCAGTTCTTTAGGATCCAAATGCTGAGCATGTTAGCAGCAGAGGGACCAACTGGCAGGTTTGTGTGTAGGGCTTTCTGTGCTCCTCCGTCCAGAGATTTCTCCAGGCAAGAATACTGGAGTGGGTTGCCATTCCCATCTCCAGGGGATCTTCCCAAACTAGGGATCAAACCTGGGTCTGCTGCGTTGCAGACTCTGTACACCAGGGGAGCCCCAAAGCAGCTCAAGTCCCTGACAAATGAAGACTGAGTCACCTTTGTTGGTAGCTTGAGAGAAGGACTGGAAGTGGCAACGGCTGCCTGCATCAGAAAGTTGCCACGTTAATCCTCTCATTAGAAGCACTCTTCTTTCATCACTAACCAGCTGTAGAATGCCATCAAACAGCAGATAGATGAACACATTTAATGACTTAACTTTCCCTTACACCAGTGGTTCTCAGTCTTGGCTTCTCACTAAAGCCACCTGGTTAGCTTTTTTTTTTTTAATGATACCATTCCCTGACTTAACCTGAAGTTTAGCCCCGGTCATCAGCATAGATGTCTAAAATTTCAGAGCTTATTCTAATGTTATCCAGGGCTAAGAAACACTGCTTGGCATCCATTCTGAGATTCAAAGTACAGGTCTAGCCAGAGTCATTCAAAAGCAAGGGGAAGTGAAGTAAGCCAGAAAGACAAAGACCATTACAGTATACTAACACATATATATGGAATTTAGAAAGATGGTAACGATAACCCTATATGAAAACAGAAAAAGAGACACAGATGTACAGAACAGACTTTTGGACTCTATGGAAGAAGGCGAGGGTGGGATGTTTTGAGAGAGCAGCATCAAAACATGTATATTATCTAGGGTGAAACAGATCACCAGCCCAGGTTGGATGCATGAGACAAGTGCTCGGACCTGGTGCACTGGGAAGACCCAGAGGAATCAGGTGGAGAGGGAGGTGGGAGGGGGGATCGGGATGGGGAACACATGTAAATCCATGGCTGATTCATGTCAATGTATGGAAAAAACCACTACAATACTGTAAAGTAATTAGCCTCCAACTAATAAAAATAAATGGAAAAAAAAAAGCAAGGGGAAAGCCACTTTATTATCTCTGACGTTTTAAAAGAGTGCATGCAAGTTTCCACTTCACATTTAAAACAAATGAGAAGCCACAAATCGACTTTAAATGTAGCTCAAACCGTAAAGAATCTTCCTGCAATGCAGGAGATCAGGATTCAATCCCTGGGTCGGGAAGATCCTTTGGATAAGGGAATGGCAACCCACTCCAGTATTCCTGACTGGGAGAATCCCACGGACAGAGGAGCCTGGTGAGCTACAGTCGGTGGGGTGGCAAAGAGTCAGACACGACTGAGCAACTAACACTACTAGGATTCATGATATGTTTCTCCCTTGTCATGTTTTCATTCTGATTAACAATCACCACCATCTACTGACTTTTTTTTTTTTTTCCCACAGGAAACTGTGTTAGGTAGGTACTGTGGGGCCACGGTGATTTCAAACCCAGGGTTTCTGCCTTCGGGGAGCTCACTGTAGAACAGAGGAAAAGGTGACTAGATGATGAAGCAAATGACCTCATAGAGGAGGCTCAGAGAAGGAAGTGGCTGTAGCCTGAGATGGTTGGGAAATCTGCACAGAGGAGGCAGGACTTAAAGAAGGACTTGGAGGACTGGCTAGCATTCTAATTAGAAAAGGCCTGGGACTTCCCTGGTGGTCCAGTGATTAGGAATCCATCTTGCAAGGCACGAAACACGGGTTTGATCCCTGGTCCTGTAACTAAGTGGAGAAGGAAATGGCAATCCACTCCAGTACTCTTGCCTGGAAAATTCCATGGACTGAGAAGCCTGGTAGGTGACAGTCCATGGGGTCACAGAGGGTCGGACATGACTGAGAGACTTGACTTTCTTTCCTGTAACTAAGACCCCAGGAGCTGCGGAGCAACTAAGCCTGTCCAGGCACCACGACTACGGAGCCCACGTGCTCTGCCCCCTGCCTTCCAGAGGCCCAGCGCAGCAACTAGAGTCTGCGCCACAGTGACAGGTCCCGCAGCCTGCCAGGAGGATCCCACATTCTGTCACTGAGTCCCGACTCAGCCAAATTAACTAATTTTAAAAAGAACCAAAGACCTTCCAAGGAGGAAGTGGGTAAGATGCAATCAGACTACCAAATTTAAACATATACACAAATAATAAAGTTCACATTCTGGGCAATCTGAACTACATGAAGACAACTGCTGAGCAAAGAGACATAATGAGCTCAGTCACTTTTTTTTTTTTTTTTTTTGAGATGACCACTCTTGACATCGAAAAGAAGAATTAAACTGGCAGATGAAACAGCTGGTTCAGCTGAAGCAAAAAGACAAGCTTGGCATATAACTCAGGGAACAAGACAGAGAACAGCAGCCACACACAGTACAGGGTCCTTCTCTCTCTCACGCTGGGCCCACGGAAGAGACCTAATTTCCCAGGCATCAAGGCAAAAGCTGCCCAGATCATCGCCAAAGCCTTGAGGTTCCCCACTCTATGTGATCACATGATTATCTCATGTTGAAGGAATATATTCAGGACAAAAATCATCCAAAAGTTATATGTTGACTTTTATGTCATGTGATGATCAATCACTGATTTTCAATCACTTTTCTAATGCAATGGCTTTCTCTCTGGATTTCAGAATTCAAGTACCACTGTGCTATTTGTCCCTGCCCCCTAAAATAGTTTTCATCTTTATTCCAGTATGTGGTCTTCGGGCAAGACAGTTACTAAATGCCAATGAATGATCTGGGTATGCATCATCTCAGGAAGTCAGCTGGCAAAAAGAGCATTTAGAAGTAGGCACCACTGGTTATTTCACACATTATTAACTTATATTACAATTCAAATAAGCTTACAGCTGGCAAAAAAAAAAAAATCTCTTCTGTAAAGTGATCTCAAACATAATAGGCTTAATCAGAGATAAATTAAATTAGGCAGCCATGCATACTACAGCATATTAATTCTGAGTAGTTACTAAATACATTTTCTGTTATCAGTGGTGTGAACAACATTATACGCAAACAAATTCTTCGAGAGGACAGTAAATAAAGTGTATGTTTGGGATGCTGTGTGCCTGACATTTCCCCATGCCATCTTATAATGTTAAATAATCTTTTCTGCTAATAATGGCACTAGGTTAAGTCTCCACAAATGAGTCAACTTCCCTCCCAGGCTGTTAAGCAAAAGAACAGCAGAGGAAACTGCCAGCGTGGTTTTGGTTTTCTCCAAAGGAACCTTTTCTACTTTTCTACCTTAATTTTTAGAAAGAAGGCATTAGTAAGTCAAGCTGGAGCAAAACTGTCCAAAATATAAGGCTGTGAATATACACTGGGTTAAAAATGATGTATCTCATTCTGTGTTTTGGGGAGCCTGTTATGCCTGAGAATATTCAAGGAAGGAAATAACTATAAAGTTGAATGATCTTTTGTGAATAACATCCCACCATCCTGTGTTTCCTTGAATGGTAGTAATCTACCATGTCAAACAAGCACTCTGATTCCATAAACCAGCAAGTGGTGCTTCTGTGAAAGAAGAGAAAAAGAGACATCTAAAGGATGAAAAGATACATCAAGGAAGGTAATGTACACACACATATACGCACACATTACCTCCTTAGATGCAGTTCTGCCATGTTACCTTGTTCTTTTATTAATCAATCAGGCCCTTCAATTTCTGTATCCAGAAGCAATTCAAGTTGCTAGGAATGAGCCCCCTTCCCCTGCCAACCCACCAAGTCTGAGAAAAACGTTTGACACTCTTTGCGCTTTGCACATTTAAAACTCAATGTAAGGTGACAAGAACATTAAGCTGCCCAGTGAGCAAAATGTGAAACTAATCACTATCTGTTCTTAGCTGTGGATATAGTAATTGGCAAATTAAACTGCCTGAGAATAGCTGGGCCACCTGCATCAGAAAGCATCACCTTGGAATGACTAATGAAGACAAATGTATGCTTTACTGACAACTCCAGCAGCCCGAAAAGGCACATCACACTACTTAATTCATTTATAGTACAAGTAAGCACGCTGCAGATTTTTTGCTATTTTAAAGCAGGATTCCCCAACCTCCGGGATCCTATGCCTGAGAATCTGAGGTGGAAAATAAGGTACACAATAAACAGAATGTGCTTGAATCATCCCAAAACTATCCCCTACCTCCCTCCCGTCCGTGGAAAGACTGTGTTCCATGAAACCTGTCTCTAGTGCCAAAAAGGTCAGGGACCACAGATTTAAAGGAATAAAACCTAACCACCTTCAGTATTTTGTACATACATACTGATTGGACTTCCCAGGCGGTGCTAGTGGTAGAGAATCCTCTTGTTAATGCAGAAGAAACAAGAGATGCGGGTTTGACCCCTGGGTCAGGAAGATACCCTGGAGGATGGCAAGGCAAGCCACTCCAGTATTCTTGCCGGGAGAATCCCATGGACAGAAGAGCCTGGTGAGCTACAGTCCATAGGTTTGCAAAGAGTCAGACACAACTAAAGTGACTTAGCACGCACACAGTGCACTGGTTGAATTTTTACATTGTTATTTACTCTTGAAAACCCTATGTTTCTCTTTTTAAGTTGGCAAAGTGGGATCAACTTGCTTACTAAAACGTTGACTTTCAGCTTTATAACAACTAGATTCAAATAAATAAAACTTCAAAAAAGCTCAGTACTGCTTGATATTTTGCAGAGAGAGGGATGAATGACAGTTCCTAAGGAGTCTGTCAACTCTTGGAGGAAAGTTGCACACACAGTCAATTTCTACATGTTCTTGTAGAAATCTTTTTCAGAGCATCTTCCCTTTCCTTAGAGACTTCAGAGAGGAGGAGACTCTGGAGCTGCATTTTAGGACCAGGTAAAAAGGGTACAAAATGAAGAGCTTTTGTGGCTGAAGAGGCTTGAGAAAAAAAAGCCTTGGAAAATGAGAGAGATGCATGTGCAAAATCAATAAGAAGGTCGTGGTCTGAATGAGGAAAAGAAATCGCCTTCAGAGTATATGAAGGAAATAAATACGAGAGGCCAGAAAGTCAACCGGAAAAGGAAATGGCCACCCACTCCAGTATTCTTGCCTGGAAAATCCTATAGACACAGGTGACTGGTGGGCTACAGTCTACGGGGTCGCAAGAGTCGGGCAAGACGTAGCGACTAAACCACCACCACCAGAAAGTCAACGGACGACGGTGAGGGCCAGGCAAGGGGGAGGCTGTGCAGGGCCCCAGAAGACAGGTCCGGGACGTGGGGTTTCATTCTATGGGGCAGTTGTTTGCAAAACACAGGCCAGGGGGACCCTCGGGTCACAGGAAGGGAGGGAGGCAGAGTGAGGAAGCGGCCGGCCAGTCAGGACTCCGGGCCCTCAAACTCTGCTTCAGTCCCAGTGGCCTGGCCAACGTCTATCTCCTACCAGGCCTTCTAAATTTTTAAAATATGTTTTTTGAATTTGGAAAAGTTTGAGATTCACAAAAGTTGCGAAGCTAATACAAAGAGTTCCCGTAAACACCTCACCCAACTTCCCTTGACATTAACCTCTTCATGTTACCACAGTCCATTTGTCACAGCTGAGAAGACAGCCCTTGCGTGGCGCTGTTAACTCCGGGCTCCAATCACATTTCACCAGTATTTCCACTCGTGTACTTTCTCTGTTCCATAATCCATGCCAAGACATCACACTGCATTGAGTCACCGTGTCTCTTTCGTCTCTTTTGATGTGTGACAGTTTTTCGGTTTTTTCCCTTGTTAACTCATGACCTTGACAGTCTGGAGAAATAGGAGCCAGGTATTTTTGTTCTCACTCTGGGTTTGTCAGATGTTTTCCTCATGACTAGACCAGGGTTGTGGGTTTTGGGAAGAATACCACAGAGGTGAGGTACATTTTTCATTCTGTCAAATCAGGGGGCATACATCATCAGCAAGACTTGGCACTTGCCATGCTAACCTTGAACACTTGGCTAGGTGGTGTTTGTTGGGTTTCTCCGCTGTGAACTCACTACTTTCCCTCTTCACATACACTCTTATTTGGAAGCCAGGGACTGATGGATGAGGGTAAGCTTCACTTTCTGGAGGGGGCTATATCTACCCACATTATTTGAAATTCTTCTACAAGGAAGATTTGCTCCTTCTACTCCCATTATTCACTGGTTCAACCCTTTATATTATGGTGAACTCATGCTTATTTGTATTTTAGATTATAATCCAATAAATACCATGTTACCTATTTCATTGCTCAAACGATTCCTGCTTTGGCCACTGGTGACTTTATTTTAGGTTGTCTCTCATATTCTTCTGACGGGCCCCCATCCTGTTGTCTTCTGAGCACCTTTACTGTTTTAGGGAATCCCAGATAACCCAGTCTTACATTGTACTTTCACTACCATAGCTCCACTCCAGAACCAGCCATTTTTCCAAAGATCCCTTATTTTCTTTTTTTTTAATGGAAGATGATATTCAGAAACTAGTATCGGGGTATGGGTGTGCTAGATGCTTCTGGGGTATCACTGCTCCCAGGGCCTCTCAGCAGAAAGTGAGGAAGTGTATGTGTGTCTGTGTGTGTATATACATATAAATAAATATATATATAGTGTAATATATATGATGAATGATTATAGAAACAATTATAGCTCTATATATATATAGCTTCTATATATATAGAATTGTATATATATAGAATATATATATATATATTTTGCTTCTATAATCATTCATCAGTATATATATCACACTAAACATGAATTCATACTAATATGTCCAACTATACCCCAGTACTAAATGGTTCATTCTGGTTTTCCCTCCTTGCTTATCTTTAAAGGCCCTGACAGAGAGAACCTGGCTCTCACCATCCATCCATTTACTTATTTATTTGACTCCAGTATTCGAACCTTCTTTTGAAAATGAAATTCTATTACTTTAAAATAATAGAAAAAAACTTGCAAACAAACACAAATCAGTTTGAGAAGTATTTTACGAGACTAATTCACAGAACTTAAGTAATTGGATATGGAAAGTGAGAGAAGCTAGAAATAAATGTGGATTAGGTAATAGGGTAAACAGTGTCCTTTTATCTCAGTTAAAAAAATACATGGGGGGAAAGGATTTGAGAAGAAAATAATTGAGTCTGGGGAATTTAAAATGGAATATCCATGTGGACATGCATCAAAGACCTCCTGAAATGAGGGTCAGGATTTCAAGAGAGTTCTAAGCTGTAAAAGTAAATTTCAGGATCTTAAGCCTAAAAAGGAACATAGAAGATCTTGGGGCCAAATAAAAAGGCCGGGAAAATAAAATGAATAAGAAATAGAAGGGGAGGGACGACAGCCTATACAACAATAATACTGAAAAATACATGTTGAATACATGAACATGAACTATCTCTCCATTGATTTAGATCATCGTTAATTTCTTTTAACATGCTTTGTAGTTTTCAGTGTACCTGTCTTGGCATTTCTATTATTAAATTTTGTCCTAAGTATTTTTTTTACTTTGATGCCATTTTAAATTGAAATGCTTTCTTAATTTCATTTTTAGATCATTCACTGCTGCTGTAAAGGAATGTAAGTAGTTTTTAACATACTGATCTTCTATCCTGCAAGTCTGCTGAACTCATTTACTAGATCCACAGTTTCTGGTGAATTCCTTAGGATTTTGTATGTATAAGACTGTGTCATCTATAAACAGAGTTTGTTTCGTTTGAAAGTGAAAGTAAAAGTGGCATGTGGGATCTTCCTGGGTCAGGGATCAAACCCATGTCTCCTGAATTGGCAAGTGGATTCTTTACCACTGAGCCACCAAGGAAGCCTGAATGTTTTTTAATGAAGGGTATTTTGTCAAATGCTCTTCCTGCATTGGTTGAGATAGTCATATGGCTTTTGTCTTTTCTTCTATTAATATGGAGTCTTACATTGATCAATTTTTGAATGTTGAGCTAACCTTGCATTCCTGAGATAAATCCCACTTAGTCATGGTGTAGAATCCTCTCTACATGTTGTTGCATTTGATTTGCTAGAATTTTATTGAATTTTTTGAGTCTACATTTATAGTATTGGTCTGTATGTTTGTTTGATTTTGGTATCAGGAAAACAGCACAACTGCAGTTTTACATATTAGCAGGAAGAATTGGAAAATAAAAAATTTAAATTACACCTAAATTATTAAAGCTACATTAAATTCTTAGTGATAAATAAACCAAGAGGTATGCACAAATTATACACTAAAAACTATAAAACATTGCTGAGAAATATTAATTAAGAGACAGCATATATTTATGGACTGAAAGGCTCAATACTGATGTCAATTCTTTTCAAACTGAGCCTTAAATTTAACATATTCTCAATTGCAATCTGACTAAACTGATTATTTTTAGAAACTGACCAGCTAATTCTAAAATTTATATAAATTCTCAAAAGAAATATCTAAGTTAATATTACAAAAGAACAACAAAGATGGAGGGCTTACATATCTGGGTTGACGTCTTACTGTAAAGCTATAGTAATCAATACAGTAGGGCACAAACATAAGAAGCAACAAAATCAGTGGATCAGCACAGACAGCTCAGAAGTATGTGGACACTTATCTGGTCACTTGATTTTTGTGAATACCACTTAGGCATTCCAACAAGGAAAGAAAAGGCTTTTCAAAAATACTGTTAGAAAAATTAAATATCCTATAAAGAAAATAATAAGCCCTACCCTGACCCCATATAACATACAAAAGTTAACTTCAATAAGGATCATAAATCTAAGCATAAAAGCTAAAACTATGAAATTTCTCAAAGAAACCACAGAATTTTTTTTTTTACTTGAGCGTATAGCTAATTTTAGGATATAGAAAACAGTACTTATGACTAGATTTTGAAATGTATAAAAAATTTCAGAATTGAAAAGATTCTAATAAATTACACCCTCCAGATTAAAACCTCTAATCAACAAAAAAATCATTAAGAGATGAGTAGGCAATCCATAGATTAGAATTGGAAGGAAATAGTTGCAAAGTATATATTAATAAAATACTAGAGATATATATATCTTATACCTCAAAAATAAAAATACATACAAACAACCCAACACATAAGGATGTGCAAACAATTTAATGAACACTTTAAAGATATATGAATAGCTAGTAAGCACATGAAGATGTCAACATATTAGTTATCAAAATTGCATATTACATCACAATGAAATATCACTACAAAGCCAATTCTAGCTTACCAGAATGGCTAAAATTAAAGAGACTGACAAGACCAAATGCTGCTGAGGGTATGTAACAACTAAAACTATCATTTAGTGTTGGTGAGGATATAAAGTGGTGCAGCTACTTTGGACAAAGAATTCTTCTAAAACTACACCTACCTATGACTAAAATTCCACTTTTCGATACTGACCTAATAGAAATGAATCCCTAGGGCCACAAAAGACTTGATTAAGAATGTACATAGCAACTTTATTCATAACAGTCAGAGCCTGAAGAAAGCACAGGTGTCCATCCATAGAAGAATGGATAAACACACTGTGAGATATTCACACAATCAGACTTCACTAAGCAGGAGACAGAAATGAACTACTGATAGACTCAAGAACAATCTCAAAAACATACTATGTAAGAGAAACCTGCCACAAGAGTATGCAGTATATGAATCTATCTCTGTGGAGCTCTAGAACTAGTAAAAGTATTAGAAGATCAGTTGTTTCTTACTGAGACCCCATATAGCATGCCAAGCTCCTCTGTTCATGGAATTGTGTCTCAAAGAGTTGGTCATGACTAAAATGAGAGAGCACACACTAAAACTAGAATTGATTTACTCTGGGAAGTGGGTGGAGGTCGAGATGTACTGAGGGAACTTTCTGGGGGTGATACACACCTGGATAGCACAGGTATATGTATTTGTTAGAACTCATGGAAATAGACACTTAAGATCTATGCATTTTATGTAGATAGGTGAATTTTAACCTAACTATTTTACTTAAAAAATAAGAATCATATAAAAAAATCACAAACTTGGAATTCTAGTAATGGTGCATATGCCAAAGTATTTGGGATAACTGTAGAGATGTCTACCACTTACTGAGAAATGTTTCCAAGTATACAGTGGATTCATGGATGAAGAGAGAGATGTGTAGAGGTAAGCATCTGAGTGCCCACTGTAAATTTCTTTCAACTTTTCTGTATGGTTGAATATTTCTATAATAAAATGTTGCCAAAGGAAAAAAAATCCTTAAAAAATGAGTCTTTCACAGCAATAATAAATAAATTTAAAAAGAAAAGGGAAAAGTTCAAAGAAAAAAAAAAGAAAGCAGTAGTTAGTCATGTCCAACTGTTATTGACCCCACAGACGGCACCCTGCCAGACTCGCTGTCCCTGGGCTTCTCCAGACAAGAATACTGGAGTGGGTAGTCATTCCCTTCTCCAGGCAGTCTTCCTGACCCAGGGATCAAACCCAGGTTTCCTGCACTGCAGGCAGATTCTTTACCATCTGAGCCACCAGGGAAAGTCCAATAAATAAAAGGAAAAAGTTCAAAGGGAAAAAAAGGAAAAAGAAAGCAATCCCAACTTCTTAAGTTACTAGCCATGGGAACTTGACATGGCTTTTTAAAAATTTATTTGAATTTATTTATTTATTTTTTAAAGTTTTAAAATAAAGAGTCTATGTCTAAATTTCCTTATCTGTAAAGTTAAAAGGATAAATAATACCTTCTATGTGTATATACTTATACATTTGAGACCCCATGTACTGTAGCCTGCCAGGTTCCCCTGTCCATGGAATTTTCCAGGCAAGAATACTGTGAGACTACCAGACTGGATAGCCATTCTCTTCTCCAGGGGATCTTCCTGACCCAGGAATCGAACCCAGGTCTCCTGCATGGCAGGCAGATTCTTTATCATCTAAGCCATCAGGGAAGCCCAGCACCTTCTACACAGGATCCTTAAAGGGCTACACTTGCTAATATATGTAAAGAAGAATTCTTGATATAAATAAGCACTGAGTAAATGTTTCAGCTACCATTTCTGGTGAGCATGGAGTGCCTGTGGCCATAAACCCATAAAAATAAGATGTCTCAGAAACAGAAGAGGAGGACACTGTTTGCACACTTGAAGGGAATTGTTATGTTTGTTGCACAGATAACATTAGACTCACTGTGATTTCTTTTTTTCTTTTTCTGTGCATTATGTGTCATTTATCAAGACCCCTAAGTGAATGAGCTAGTAGAAAGGAAATATTATTTTAAAAAACTCATAAAGCATATTTTTAGAAATGGTATTTCCTTGACTTTCATTCCAGGAAAATAAGAACACACGGCATGGAGCCTGCTGGGCTCAGAAAAGAAAGCCTGCCAGATGCCACAGCAATAAACAGAGTGGGGCTTTGGAGAAGAAATGGAAATGAGAACATATAACATTATGGTTCCAACGCCCTCACCATCTGATATTTAGCCCACTGAAAGTATGGGGTTTTTGGAAATTCACCTTTGTAGGTCACCTTTAATTGATTTTCTTATTTATTTGTTTAGCAGGCATTTAAATCACAGCCTACCATGAGCAACATTCTATGCACACGCCCCAGGACATAAGCAAAATGAAGCTGAGTGAGGTAATTTTGGAAAAAAAAGTTCTAAGTGCAGTATAATGAGAGTTAGTCCTATTTGCACCTGCCATATCCTTTTTCAATATTCATTCTAAAAATACAATTTTTAACATTTTCAATCAATACATTAAGCAGCCACATATTTTCATAAATGACAGAGATGCTCAGGAAAAGAGACAGGAGGATGTGTTATGTGAGCTATGTCCTACTTTGCTGAAAAATGCATAAGTAGAAATACATTTTTGTAAACTATTTTTCCTACAGTGCCTGTATTATCATTTTACAAATAGATATTTTAAACACAAGTAGAATTTCTTAATGTGATATCTTTGACTTTCAATTTAGTAAATGCTTCTGAGAAGAAAACTGGGCTATAGAATGTTGAACACTGACCCATTCTATGATGAATACTGTCCTTTCAGTTTTCAAATATATGCACTTGTGATAATTCTAGGAAACTGATATTGATGAATTTTTACCCAGAATTTTAAAACAACAACAACATACACACCGAGGAAACCAGATCTGAAAGAGACACAAGTACCCCAGTGTTCATCACAGCACTGTTTATAATAGCCAGGACATGGAAGCAACCCAGATGCCCATCAGCACACGTATGGATAAGGAAGCTATGGTACATATACACCATGGAATATTACTCAGCCGTTAAAAAGAACCCATTTGAATCAGTTCTAATGAGATGGATGAAACTGGAGCCCATTATACAGAGTGAAGTAAGCCAGAAAGATAAAGACCAATACAGTATACTAACGCATATATATGGAATTTAGAAAGATGGTAATGATAACCCTATATGCAAAACAGAAAAAGAGACACAGATGTACAGAACAGACTTTTGGACTCTGTGGGAGAAGGCAAGGGTGGGATGTTCAGAGAGAAGAGCATCGAAACATGTATATTATCAAGGGTGAAACAGATCACCAGCCCAGGCTGGATGAATGAGACAAGTGCTTGGGCCTGGTGCACTGGGAAGACCCAGAGGGATCGGGTGGAGAGGGAGGTCGGAGGGGGGATCGGGATGGGGAACACATGTAAATCCATGGCTGATTCATGTCAATGTATGACAAAAACCACTACAATATTTTAAAGTAATTAGCCTCCAACTAATAAAAATAAATGGAAAAAAAAATAAAAAATAAATAAAACAACAACAAATTCTTTTAAATTAAAAGAAAAGTACATCCTGTCCCCTTGACTCATCTTTATTTTGGGATTATACGTTCTGTGCTAAAATTTAGGATGGAAGTTCTAACAGGGATGGTATTGTTCAGCAAATAGCAGTCCTTTGTGTGTGTGAACATTTTCAAATGAATGGAAATGGTCTTAGACATTTTATCTGGAAAACTTTTGCCTATAGTATTTATTCAAATATTGTCCGTATTTTCAGGGAAGAATTCAGAAAAATGTCTTTCTCATAAAAAGAAGTCATTCCCTGTGTCTATTTATAAAGGAACTCTCTCTCTTCCTCCCTACAGGACACAACACACAGGCCCTGTGCTATCAATAGAAGCAAAAGATAAAATTAAAGAAACACTGACTGCATGCCAAATTCTGGCATAATGGAGAACAGAAAGGCAGTCAGCAATCACCTCTCCTAGCCCTTATCTCTTCCTCCCACTTATCTCTCCCAGGCTGGGGATGCCCACACTCTGTGACCTCTTTTCTGAGGGGAGACACAAGCTGTGAGTCGGGTGCCCTGCACTTTAAAGTCTTTTTCTTCTTCCTCTTGAGTGAAACCTTAACTGTTAAGAGGAAATAAAATGTTCTGTGTCAGTGAAACTACTCGGTCACTTGGAAATTATCTTTCTGGGTTTCAGCACCAATCCATCTATGATCTTAAAAAACATCCTTTCAGTTTAAATAATAATGAATTTGTCACAGAAGTAACAGCCCTATATGCAAATAAGGGGCTTCCCTGGTGGCCCAGTGGTAAAGAATCTGCTGGGCAATGCAGGAGATGCGGGTTTGATCCCCAGGTCAGGAAGATCCCCTGGAGAAGGAAATGGTAACCTGATACAGTATTCTTGCCTGGAGAATCCCATGGACTGAGGAGGCTGGTGGGCTACGGTCCATGGGGTTGCTAAAGAAGCTGGACATGACTTAGTAACTAAGGAACAACAACAACAATATTCAAATAAATTTCTTCACTGACTTCAGGTGAATCCACTGTTTTCTAAATCAATACCTGTTGCTTAGGATGATCAAAGGCAAACTTTTGTTAGTTCCTCCCCATGTAGATCGTCTTAGAGTAAAATTATTATGGAGAAATTAGGGATTCATAAGGCAAGATAGAGAGGGTTTTTTGCTGTTGTTTTTGTTATTGGGATTTTTATTAATCACAAGCTCATACAACTGCATTTATTGAGACTGCCTAACTGCCTTGAAATGAAACATCACATAATTCTAACAAGTGTGCTCTATCTAGTTCACCCAAATTAGGAAGGCTTCTTTGTATTAATTTTGTCTCTTTCACAAGCATCCTTGAGGTTCTTTATTCTTAATTACTTATGACTATGTTTCAGGTATTAAGAGCACACTTGAAATTTACAATTTTTTTCTAAATTCCTAACACTTATTAGCTTTGTTTTCTGCCTAGACCTGTTAACCTAATTTTGTCTTCAACACTTTGGGGGATAATGCACTGCTTATCTTTAAATTTTGCATAGCTGTTTCTATATTCAGGACTCCAAATTCAAGTTTTAGTTTACTCAGTATGAATTTGATGATCCTCTAATGTGAGTTGAAAACCACACTTACTAATTTTTTCATTCTTCTCCTTTATGTTTCAAATTTGAACCAATACTTCTTGAAAATTTTATAATCCAACGTCATGACCAATCTTTCCACCAAGCATTGGTGGCCTAATTCTTTTTATTTTTCTCAAATTCTGTGGATTGTGATATAAAAGAAAAAGAAAAGGAAATGCAGAAGGATGATGGTAGGCCGATTACTGGATACATTTCCTCATTTCCCTCTGCAGCTTGGACAGTGTCAGAACCCAGGGGCTCCACCCCAACTCCTGAGAGGATGGGCCTGCAGAGAAAAGGGGAGGAAGGCAAGGAAGGCTGCAGATCTGGTGGTAACTTGAGCTGAGTCCCCAGGCCACAACTTGGAGGCAGACAGATGGCCAGAGCAGCAACTTCATTTTCTAAAGTGAAATCCACCAGAAAGTAACAGTGTGCAATTTGTGGGGATTCCAGCACATTTATTAACAAGTATGCCAAATGAGAACCCAAAGTCACCTGCAGATCTGTCATTATGACGGATACTGATAAAAAATCATACATTTACTGTTATAAAATAGCACTAATAATCTCATAATGGGGATATTGGTTCTACCAGAACAAATTCTACATAAAAACATATGTGAGTTAAGATTTAAAGGCATTTCCTTGCAGATTTCAGATATACAGGAAGACCTAAATTGTATGGCCAGCAGAGCAGCTCTAGGTAATGCGGGCAAGATTTTCTGGCTGAAATCCTATTTTCTGAAGACTTAGACTCAGTGACAAATGTCTGCTGAAAACTAAACTTGGCACAGATCTTAGGTTAGTAGAACTCCATCAAATGCAACAAAAATAAGGATTAAGCGTAGGGGAAAACCCTATAAACTTGACTTTCAGAAGAGACCAGAACATTGTGTGCAAGTGAGACCAAAGGAAATTCTCGATACTTACTCATCTTTTTATATAGAAAATTACTTTGGCAAGTGCTAAGATCACTTACAGTCTAATAATTTTCAGTACCTTGAAAGGAACAATTAAAAAGAACAAGAATTGAGCCCCAGAAAGGCTCTCTCAGTTCTAAAAATAATTGGTTTTACTCTTCAATTTTTCAAAGTTTCATTTTTTTTAGTGATGTCAACTGGCTCACCCCACAGTCATATACAAAAATATAATGGACTAAAACAACCTTTAATTTTTAGAGTAACAGAGTTTGAGACCCATCTAAACATTAAGATACACAGCTCTCAAAATTTTGAGAGAGTAGGCATTTCTTTTAGAGCCCTAAATAATCTGGTAACTGTAAATAGAGACTTTTATTTTAATAACTTTTGGGAATAATAACATTTTGTATTCTCAGGTAACTCCAGTCTTTTAGACCTCAGTTTTCAGTCACAGGAGATCTAAATGCTAAACTTCAGTGTTTTAGTAGATGGAAGACGATTACCAGGAACATTAAAATATCTCCAAGTCAAATGACCATATAACTTCTACAAATATTTATTACTGTTACCTTTATAAATATTTATTACTTTGTTCATTTATTCAACCATTCACCAAATATTTATTCAGAACATACTAGGCAAAATACACAATAACTCTAAAATCCATTAAAAAGTACAAATATAGATTCATTTGAGGATTTTTGATAGCTCCCATTTTTTGAGGCACCAGAAATTAAAAGACACTTAATTTGAGATAGATCTTGAAACATTATATCTAACTTTGAAAGAAATAATGCATATTTTCCTAATGTGATTATGAAACTAAGAGACAAAAGGAAGTATTTGATTAGTTTAATGGGAGAGAAAGGCTTCCCAAACTAGCTGATCTCTGAGATGATGGAAAACAAGAAACTGTGCAAATGCCCTTTAAAAAGTATCTCTGAGAAACACCAATTGAACCTCAGAGGCTAAGAATTAGACACAATCTCCTATTCTTTTTTTTAATTTTCTCTTGTTAAGTCTCTGCTCTATTTCTTTTGTCTTTTCTCATGGTTCAGACATAATTATACTTCATTTCTATAGCCTTGATAAAGCCACATTAGAAACTGCTCACAGGAAAAAATCAGTAGCAAAGGACAGAGGCACAACAGCAACAACAAAACAAAATAGAAAACTTTGTTGACAGAAAGGAAATAAGAAGGTTTTCTATTTTGCATATAGGGTTATCGTTACCATCTTTCCAAATTCCATATATATGTGTTAGTATACTGTAATGGTCTTTATCTTTCTGGCTTACTTCATTCTGTATCATGGGCTCCAGTTTCATCCATCTCATTAGAACTGATTCAAATGAATTCTTTTTAAAGGCTGAGTAATATTCCATGGTGTATATGTACCACAGCTAAGAGACACAGATGTATAGAACAGACTTTTGGACTCTGTGGGAGAAGGCAAGGGTGGGATGTTTCAAGAGAACAGCATCGAAACATGTATATTATCTAGGGTGAAACAGATCACCAGCCCAGGTTGGGTGCATGAGACAAGTGCTCGGGCCTGGTGCACTGGGAAGACCCAGAGGGATCAGGTGGAGAGGGAGGTGGGAGGGGGGATCGGGATGGGGAATACATGTAAATCCATGGCTGATTCATGTCAATGTATGACAAAAACCACTACAATATTGTAAAGTAATTAGCCTCCAACTAATAAAAATAAATGAAAAAAAAAAAGGTTTTCTAGTATAAAGAATAACGAGTTCTCAAGTGCCTATTCAACGGCAAGGAGGGTCCTGCACCAAACACGATCCCACAGCTGCATGGCTACACGTCTGGAGAAGGATGAATGAATGAGGGGCACAGGAAGGCGGCTGTCCAGGAAGAAAAGGCGACCTGCAAATGTCCCATTATGAGAAGGGAAGTACATACAGCAACTAACTACTATGAACGAGTCAAATGTCCATGTGTTAACAGATACAGCTGAAAGACAAAACAAAGCAAACGGCTGGGATTCCCTGGCAGTCCAGAGATTAGGACTCCACGCTCTCATAGCCAAGGGTCTGGCTTCAACCCTTGATCAGGGAACTAGGATTCCACAAGCCACACGGCCTGCCCTCCACTTCCCCCAAAAAAAACTGCTAAGGAAAAACAAATTGAAAGGTATAAATTCAGTATGATCTCATCTACGAAAACTTGAAAGAAATATTCCATATACATTGACATAGCCATAACTAGATAAGGAAATAGAACATACAAATGGAATAAAATATAAAATCTTACAAGTGATATTATATATGGAGATGTTTAAATATTAGAAAGAATGGTACTTTTTTCCTCACTTAAAAAAATAGATATCCAGAATTAACATTTGTACTATAGCAGTGGGGATGGTGGCCAAAACAGTGAGTAGGTAGACCTGAGCTCACATCCTCCCACAGCGAACTAAAATTACAACACAGAGCAGCTCTGGATAAGAATAATCTGAAGACTAGCTGAAAAGATGTTTTTGGTTGCAAATATTTTCTCCGGTTTGGAGGGTTATATTTTTATCTTGTTTATGGTTTCCTTTGCTATGCAAAAGCTTTTCAGTTTAATTAGGCCTTTTAGTTTAAAAGGCCCCGTCTGTTTGTTTTTATTTTCACTACTGCAACAGGTGGGTCAAAGAAGATCTAGCTGTGATTTATGTCACAGTGCTCTTCCTGTGTTTTCCTCTAAGAGTTTGAGAGTGTCCGGGCTTACATCTACTTCTTTAATCCATTCTGAGTTTATTTTTCAAAGGAAGCAACTGATAAGGGATTAACCTCCAAAAAATACAAACAGTTCATGCTGCTCAATATAAAAAAATTTAAAAAAAGAAAAGAAAAAAGGATGGAAGGCCTAACTGGACACTTCTCCACAGCAGACACAGAGGTAGATGGCCAAGAGGCAGATGAAAAGATGCTTAACTTCGCTAATTACTAGAGAAATGCAGATCAAAACTACAATGAGTTATCATCTCACATAGGTCAGAATGGCCATCATCAAACAATGGACAAACAATAAATGCTGGAGAAGAGGTGGAGAAAAGGGAACCCTCTTGTACTATTAGTAGGGATATAAATTGATGCAGGCACTATGGAGAACATTATGAAGTTTCCTTAAAAAAACTAAAAACAGAACTACCATATGACCCAGCAATCCCACTACAGGGCATATACCCTGAAAAAAATCATACTTCAAAAAGACCCATGCACACCCATGTTCACTGCAGTCCTATTCACAATACCCAGGACATGGAAGCAACCTAGATGTCCATCAGTAGATGAATGGATAAAGAGGATGTGGTACATATATGCATTGGAACAACACTCAACCATAAAAAGGAACACAGTTGGGTCATTTGTAGGGATGTGGATGGACCAAGAGTCTGTCGTACAGAGTAAAGTCAAACAGAAAAACAAATGCTGTATTAATATACCATAGACAAATGTATAGAAAATGGAAAATGGAACAGGTGAACCTATTCGCAGGGCAGGAAGAGAGATGCGGATGTAGAGAATGGATGGACATGTGGACTCAGGGGTGGGGGGAGGAGGGTGGGATGAACTGGAAGATTAGGAATGACATATATACACTACTGTGTGTTAAACAGATGGTGGGTGGGAATCTGTGATGACCAAGAAGGGTGGGGTTGGGTGGGGGGATGGGAGGGGGGTCCAAGAGGGAGAAGATATATGTATACGTATAGCTGATTCACTTCATTGTACAACAGAAGCTAACACAGTAAAGTAACTATACTCCAATTAAAATTTTTTTAAAAAGACCGTCTCCAACAGAAGATATAAATAAGGAGCCACAACAAGATCAGTAGGAGAGGCAGATATGCCATATAGTCAAGACCCACATCCTTAGGAAGGTAGCCCACAGACAGGAGAATCATCACAGCTGCAGAGACTTCCCTCAAGGAGCAAGGAGTCTGAGCCTAACCCTGGACTCAAAAGCCTGGGGCTAGGGGGTCCTGCATCAGGAACATGAGCCAGAATTTCTGATTTTGGACAGCAGAGCTTTCATGCAAGAGAACCAGAGGCTGCAGGAAACAGAGACTCTTCTCTTAAATGGCATGTTCCAAATCAAAAGCAACTGGAAAGGAGCCTGATTCAGACACATCTGCTGGTCTTGGAGAGTCTTCCAGAGAGGGAAGAGGCTGTTGGCACTTACCCTGCTGACAGAGACACTGGAGGAGCCATTCTTAGGAGCTTATTCTACCATGAGAACACCAGTGCTGACAGACACCATGCTGGAGTCCTCCCTGAGTTTAGTGGTGCCTGGACCTGGCCTCACTAGTCAACTGTTCAGCACCAGTCCTGGGCTACCCTACTCCAAGCAGCCAGCCTTGCAAGAACATAGCCTCACCCACCATCAGGCTAGCACCAGGCCCTGGACTTCCTGGGTCATGCTGGCAGCTATACCAGGACACAGCCCTGCCCACCAGGGGCCAGAAGCCTCTGCACTAGGCAGAGTCTCCAACCCAACAGGCTGGGGACCTGTCACATCGGTGTACCCCCAGTAATCAGTCCCCCGCCCCCAACAGAAGGGCCCATGCAGCCCAAAATGGGGAGGAATTCCTAGATCATTTAGCTCGGGTGAACAGAAGGGAGTGTGCACCTGGGCCCCATAGATGTCTCCTATATAGATAAGGTCACATTTCCAAGATCAGGACATGCTACTGACCTACCTAACTTACATAAACAAAAACAGAGAACAGGCAAAATAAGGCAAGAGAGGAACATGTTCAAAATGAAGGAACAAGGTAAAATCTTAGAAGGGCTAAGCAAAGTAGAGACAAGTCGTCTACCCAGTAAAGAGTTCAAGGCAATGATCATAAAGATGTTCGATGAACTTGGGTGAAGAAGTGGGTGAACATGGTAAAATGTTTAACAGAGACATACAAAATAAAAAGAAGAAACAAGCAGAGCTGAAGAATACAATGACTGAAATAAAAAAAGAAGGAAAGTACAGTAGATTTCATGATACAGAGGAAAGGATCAGCAAACTGGAAGACAGAGTAGCGGCAATCACTCAATTTGAACAAAAAAAGAAAAAAAAAGATTTTAAAAAAGAGGATACATCAAGAGATCTATGGGACAACAGCAAGTATACTAACATTCTAAGGGTCCCCCCAAAAAGAAAGAAAGGGGTAGAGAACCGATTTGAGGACATAATATCTAAAAATTTCCCTAACGTGGGAAAGGAAATGGACATCCAAATCTGAGAAGCTCAGAGAATATCAAACAAGGTGAATCCAAAGATGTCAACACCAAGATATATTAAAATTAAAATGGCAAAAGGTAGAAAATATTAACAGCAACAAGAGAAAAACAACTACATACAAGGGAACTCACAAAAGGCTATCAGCTGACATTTCAGCAGAAATCCTGCAGGTCAGAAGAATGACACTATATTTTCAGAGGGATGAAAGGAAAAAAAAAACCTACAATTAAAAATACATTACTCAGCAAGGCCATAATTCAGGTTTGGAGGAGGGACGAAGAGTTTCAGAGACAAGCAAAAGCTGAAGGAGTCCAGGACCACGAAACTGGCTTTACGTGCGTGTGTGTGCTCAGCTGTGTCCGACGCTTTTTGACCCCAAGGACGAGGCTCCACTGCCCATGGAATTTTCCAGGCAAGAATGCTGGAGCGAGTTGCTGTTTCCTACTCCAGGGGATCTCCCCAACCCAGAGATAGAACCAGTGTCTCTAGCATCTCCTGCACTGGCATGAGGATTCTTTACAACTCTGCCACCTGGGGAGCCCCAGAAACAGGCTTTTAAAAAATGTTACAAGAATTTCTCTAAGTAAAATGGTACACCTAGAAATATGAAAACTATAAAAGGAAAAATCTCATTGGTAAAAGCAAACATACAGTAAAGCTTGGCAGTATCAGGCTCCCTGGTTTCAAGCTATTATACAAAGCTACAGTCATCAAAACAGTATGGTGCTGGCACAGACAGACATGTAGTTAAAAGAACAGAATAGAGAGCCCAAGAGTACACCTGTGCTTATACGGGCAGCAGTCAGTGATAAACGGGGCAACAATAAACAACAGGGGTTAGGCAGCCTCTTCAGTAATGGTGCTGGGAAAATGACACCATGCAAAAGAACCAAACTGGACTACCTTTTCACACCACACAAAAAAGAACTCAGAAAGGACTGAAAACTTAAATAACCTGACACCACAAAACTCCTCGAAGAAAACATAGGCTGTATACCCTTTGACACTGACCTTGGCAATAACTTTCTGGATATGTTTCCTTAGGAAACGGAGACAAAAGTAAAACTTTAAAAACAGGACTGCATCAAGCTAAAAAACTTTTGCACAATAAAGGAAACTATTAACAAAAGGAAGAGGGCTGCCTAGTGAATGAGAGAAGATATTTGCAAATGAATCTCTGATACAGGGTAAATATCCCAAATATATAAAACTCATATAACTCAACATCAAAAAATGAACTACTTACTGAAAACTGTGCAGAGAACCTGAAACATTTTTTTTTTTTCAAAGAAGACATATAGATAGCAACAGACACATGAAAAATGCTCCACATTACCAGTCATCAGGAAAATGCAAAGTAAAATCACCATGAGCTATCACCTCACACCTATTAGAATGGTCATTACCAAAAGACAAGTGTTGGTGAGGATGTGGAGAAAAAGAAGCCCTAGAAAACTGTTGCTGAGAATGTAAATTGGTACAGTCACTATGGAAAGTAATATGGAGGTTTCTCATAAGACAGAACTACCGTGTGATCCAGCAATTCCACCTCTGGGTGTTACTCTGACAAAAACAGTGATTTGCAAAGATATATGTACCCTTATATTCAATGCAGTGCTATTTATAATAGGCAAGATACAGAAACAAGTTAAATATCTATCAATAGATAGATGGATTAAGGAAGTGGTACATGTATAACTGGAATATGAGTCATACAAAAGAATGAAATCTTGCCATTTATGACAACATGGGTGGGCAGGGGGGTAATGTGGTCGGTGAAATAAGTCAAAGAAAGACAAATGCTGTGCGAGTCCATTTATATATGGAATCTAAAAACCAAAACAAATGAACAGATGTAAAAGACACAGATACAGAGAACAGAACGGGTGATTACCAGAGGGGAGGGCGTTGAGGGAAGACTGAAACAGTTGAGAAAGATAAAGAGGTACAATCATCCAATTACAAAAAAGAAAAGAAAAAGTGAGCCTCAGGGAGGAAATGTCCAGCATGGGAAATATAATTAGTTATATCGTAATATCTTTGTCTGTTGACAGATGGTAATTAGACTATCATCGTGATCATATTGTAATGTACAGAAATACTGAATCAGTATCTTGTGTACCTGGAATTAGCATAATGAGGTAGGTCAGTTATACCTCGATTTTAAAAAACTCTATACACTGGGAAGAAATAGATAAAAATGCTAACAATGATGGGTATCTCTGAGGGGGGGTAGGTATCTTTGGTGGTTTTTAATTTTTACCTTATGTTTTTATGTATTGCTAGTTTTATGTAATCAACATGTATTTTTATAAAACTGGAAAGAAAACAAAAACAAATCTACTAAAAATAAAAATAATAAAATAAAACATGGCAGTAAATAGACTTTATTATTTTCTGTAGGTTTAAATTACTTCATAATAAAATTTAATGTATTTTAAAATTTTGTGGTTTAAAAGAAGCATCCTGTAGAAATTCAGGCAATTAGAAGGAACTATTTCAATAGGTCCAATTTTCTTATTGTTGAGCCTGGACTATACAAGGCTGATTATTTTCCATCTTTATCAAGAGGAACAATGGAATATTAATATAAGAGAAGAAACTGTCCTTGATATAAATCACTGGCACTTTTGGCAAATGGATAGTCATTTCTAGAAGGAAGTGAATTATCTGAACATATTAGTAATTATATTGAATCCTGTAGCTTCAAAAGAATGTTTCAACTCACACACTATCCATGAAGATTACTCTTTTTCTTCCTTACTGGGTATGAATATGAAGATTTAGGGGCATGATCAATGGATTGTACATTTTCATTGCTGCTAAACATGCATAATTACAGTCTGGATTTCATAATAACAATTGTCACAGTGGTAAGGAATCTGCCTGCCAATGCAGGAGGTACAAAAGACATGAGTTTGATCCCTGGGTTGGGAAGATTCCCCTGGAGGAAGAAATGGCAACCAGCTCCAGTATTTTTGCTTAGAAAATTCCATGGACAGAGGAACCTGGTGAGCTACAATCCATGGGGTCTCAAAGAGCCGGACACAACTGAGTGACAGCATGCACAAAGTATTGATTAGCTGTGCAAGACCACAACTGACTTTTTATTTTAAATTGCTCACAAAACTTCTTAGATTCAAAATTGCCATTAGACATCTTCTAATGCAATTCCAAGTAACTCCTTGGGTGCTGGGGGCCTCCAGCAAGAAAGTAAGCCACAAATGTTTTAACTTTGGATCATATGTAGTTTTTAGAATTAATAGCAAGAGTCAAAGCATTTCCTTGGTTTTTAAATCATAGTGGTAAATAAGCTGGAAACATTTCACTAGTGTGAGGCGAGACTCACTTGAGATATATTGTTAAACATGAAGGGAGAAAATATATCACAGACACAAGTGGTATTACACAGCACACCATTTTTCTGAAAACACAGTCTCCACGCATGAGCATCAGATATATACCCACCATAAGAGAGCATATTGACCTATAATTTTCAATATTACATCCTTGTATTTTTTATTATATGCCATTTTTCAACTAGTAGAGGAACATGGTCTCATAAAGCTAATATTTATTCTTCCATGTTTATGAAGCTAGTGGTGCACTTCAGGAAATGAGAAACTCCGAGAAGCCAAATAGAACTCGGTGTCCTGAACGCCCAAGAAGGGAGGACAGGAAAACCGCCATGTCTAAAAAACAGCAGGACCAGAAACTCGGCTATAAAGCTTTAAATAATTCAACAACACAAGCTAAGGGAAGCCTTTGGTGTTATTTCTGTCTCTATAATAGTAGTCTTTTTTTATAGATGATAAATCTTATGTAGGAGTCTTCATTTTAGCAGAAAGCAAAGAAAAAGAGTCCTTTAGTCTAGTTCCCATGTGCAACTCTGCACTTGCTCTGTGTATTTTGTGCAAGCCAAGGCAGACAGCACGTGTAACCCACATAACAACCAAGATACCCCAAACTGTATTTCTAAGTCACAAAATACCATTCATCTTCTTAAGTAAGCTATATGACAAGCTCCCCTGGTGACTCACTGGTAAAGAATCCACCTGCAGGGGACATGTGTTCAACCCCTGCGTTGGGAAGATCCCATGGAGAAGGAAAGGCAATCCATCCCAGGACTCTTGCCCGGGAGATCCCATGGACAGAGGGGCCTGGTGGGCTACAGTCCATGGGGTCGCAAAGAGAGACACGACTTGGTGACTCAGCAACAACAAAACTCTGTACTAGGGAATTCAATGATTCCTTGTGTTAAAGAAAATAGTAGTGAATGAGAATTTGTTTTCCTATGGAAAGATTGTGTCGGTATTAATGGTTAATGTCTCAAGAGATCAGAGCCTTAACAAAACTTTTATGGGAAATAATTCCCGAAGCCCACTGTTTCTGTGCCCTTTCCTTTTCATGGAGAGCCTCACTTGAGGTTTTGGAAGAAGCCAGAGAAATAAAAGGCAGCAAGTCATGACCCCATTCTCTGCATGCAGGAAGAATGAAAGGGGATGGGGGGTTTGCCAGAAGGTAAGTGAGGGACAAGACAGAAATGTAGATGGAAGGTGGGTGAGGAAGGCATATCAGGTCTGATGGGAGAGAGAGTTCTGGCTGCTGTAAGTTCAGTTCAGTTCAGTTCAGTCATTCAGTTGTGTCCGACTCTTTGTGACCTTATGAATCACAGCACGCCAGGCCTCCCTGTCCATCACCAACTCCCGGAGTTTACCCAAACCCATGACCATCGAGCCCGTGATGCCATCCAGCCATCTCACCCTCTGTCGTCCCCTTCTCCTCCTGCCCCCAATCCCTCCCAGCATCAGGCTCTTTTCCAAGGAGTCAACTCTTCGCATGAGGTGGCCAAAGTATTAGAGTTTCAGCTTCAGCATCAGTCCTTCCAATGAACACCCAGGACTGATCTCCTTCAGGATGGACTGGTTGGATCTCCCTGCAGTCCAAGGGACTATCAAGAGTCTTCTCCAACACCACAGTTCAAAACCATCAATTCTTCGGTGCTCAGCTTTCTTCACAGTCCAACTCTCACATCCATACATGACCACTGGAAAAACCATAGCCTTGACCAGACAGACCTTTGTTGGCAAAGTAATGTCTCTGCTTTGTAATATGCTATCTAGGTTGGTCATAACTTTCCTTCCAAGGAGTAAGTTGTCTTTTTTTTTTTTTTTTGGAGTAAGTGTCTTTTAATTTCAAGGCTGCAATCACCATCTGCAGTGATTTTGGAGCCCCCCAAAATAAAGTCTGACACTGTTTCCACTGTCTCCCCATCTATTTTCCATGAAGTGATGGGACCAGATGCCATGATCTTAGTTTTCTGAATGCAGTAAAGGAAGTGTTAAAATCCCTATACGCTGATCCCTGAAGTCAGCCTATGACATGGGGCAGAGAGCTGAAACTGGGATGCATGGCACAGATGCAAGTGAAAAACTACTCCTTTGCTCCTTACCTTTCCTAGTCTCCCCGTGGATGGCAGATGCTCTGCCCCTTCCCTCTCTCCATGACTGAGCTGATGTCACCATTGTGACACCAGCCCCACCGTTTCTGCCGTGGTCTGGGCCTTCTCCTTTCTGTAGGTCCCCAGAGCTCTCCACTCTCTCCTATTTTCCTGCACTGAGTTCTGAGGTTACCGCCCCCAGATCCATGTTCCCATATCAAACAACAGTGAGCCCCTCTAGACACCAAATCAGAAATTCTGGTTCTTCAAAAGAGCAGCCATATACACGTGTTGGTGTGATTCTAGACAGCTGAAAAGTCAATGCAAGCCCAGAGTTTTCAGAAGAACAATAGGGTGGGAAGAGGGTGGCACCCAGAGTTAAAAAGTGGGGACCAGGCCAACCTCACCATTTGCTCAACTCTGCCCATTTTAGCATGTTCAGTTCTTGCTGGAGACTCTGTGGCCTGGGCAGTTCTGGTCCTCCTCAATAGGGATGTGAGGAGGAGGTCTGAATCTAGTTATCACACCGACCAAGGACTGGGGGCAGGGGCACTGCTGGTCTTCAGTTTCTGGAAGGCAGGGCTACTAACCTTTCTAAAATCTGTGGGCTGATCTTACATCATAAAGAAAAAAATCCCCCTGGGACCTCTCCAGTGGTCCAGTGGTTAAGATTCTGCACTTCCAATGCAAGCAGGGCAGGTTCAATCCCTGGTCAGAGAATTAAGATCCCATGTGCCATGTCAAGAAAAAAAAAATTTTTTAAAAAAAAGAAGCACTCCCTTCAAAATGTCAATAATAGCCCCACTGAGGAGCACCAATAGATGACTTTTAATGCTCCAGCAACATGTCTGCATTGTCAAACTTAAGTAGAATGTAGAGAATTTAAGAAACTCAGGACAAAACTCTGAGGGTAAAGAAATTTGTGGGTTGTACGATCTCATAGGAAAGGTTCAGAAAAATGTGTTTCTCTCTCCTGAAGAGGAAAAGGATGACTTGAGACTTGAGTCTGTAATGACGCAGGGGGACTCTGACCAACGCATTCCCTGTCCGGTGGCAGAAGAAATAAACTGCGGCGCGAGGAGGTCAAGAATCCCTTAGGCTTTTAGAGAAGGAGGCTCTAAGAAAGGAGAATCTGTATTAGGATTCAAAAGGAAAGTGGATACGTAGTATGAAGGTCTGAAGACAAACAGATTCCTGTTGGTTTCAGACGGTTCAACTGGGATCGTGCTTGCAGAGTAGGCAAGGGCATTTGGGTCACTTGTCAAGTTCTTCCCAGCGCCTCTTTTTAATACAGATACTCTTTGTTACGTCTCTGCACACCATAGCGTCTTACCAGACTGGAGAGTTAAAGGTGGAAACACAACTTCCCATCTTCCCACTCCCCCATACACACGCCTCATCCTTCAAAGAAAGTCAATCATGGGGCCCAGCAATGAAGGATATAGTGGGAAAACTGGAGGCTAGCCCGGCAGGGCAGTGAAATCCACTTTGATTTCTCAGTAGAAATAAAAGAAATTAAAAACACACACACACACACAGTAGAGAGCTATTTAGGGGAGAAAACATTTGTCACTGTGGACAGAATGAAAGTCCAACCAAATGAAATAAACGCCTGTAGAAAAAGACATGTCATTCCAGGGAAAGAACTACGTTCCTTCTTCCATGCTCTTTGTTTAGTTTTTGTGCACTAGTGTACAAAGCTTTATTTGTGTGCTTGATCACTTTTTCATCTATGAAAGAGGCGTGGATTAATTTCAGCCTTTAGGTGGGTCTTTTATCAGAAAGTATTTTCAAAATAAAAGCGAGTTACTTGGTAGCATCTCAATAGCAGAACAAGCATTTCTGAAATAAAATGCTTGTTGTGTGAGCAAGTTTTGTCCTTAAGTGAGCAATAATATAGTTAGTAACCTTTTAAGTTGTTAACACATACGCATTAAAAAACCACTGTGTTCTACCATAATAAATCATACAGTGAGTACCCCTTGTTAGGGCTAAATGAAGACATTCTGGCTACTGAGATTGAAAAATGTCAAAACGGTAACACTAGTTGAAATTGACAGACGCAGTTTTGATTTTCAATGTTTCAAAGCATAATTTATCTGCAAAGTCTTTGCTAATTGAAAATACTTAACCAAATCTGATATATGTACACACTCAATATAAATTCATTGAATTTATTCAGTTAGAATTTACGAACACAGAAATAAAAACTGGTTTATGCCAACATAGGGGATATGTTATTTCTAATATCCTTGTAACATCCCACAGAGTATATGATAATAGATATTAGAAACAGCATGTCGAATTTCTTCTCATTTATATCTGTCTCCCGGTGAAATCAAAGGATTACAATCTGTACATAATCTACTTCCAGAGTTCTTATTGCAATAGGGTAAGACTATTACCCCATCTTAAAAGTATCCTTGAAAATTAAGAATAACTTCATGAGACAAATGGTAAACTTAACACAAACCTTAAGAGCTCGAGGAGATGAGAAGACAAATGTGTTCGCTGGGGACGTGACTGAAACCAAGTATTCACAAAACTCTTTTAAATGGAAGCTGTTCACAAAGGAAGTCCCATGGAAGACAGTGGAATTTCGACATGCCAGATGCTTCTGGAAGTAGAGAAAAGCACTCCATTAGGACATGTCTGAAGTACTGTGACTGTCAGAACCGGCCACTGTAGTCAGAACGTGCTAGAATAGCATCTACCACTATTGTTATAAGCATTAATTGCTATTAGTTTTGTACTCCCAGATCGTCATATTCATAAATGGCAACGTGGGATGGCAACCTTTTCAGCACTGTCTCTAGAAATGACCAAGGGCCAGCAGTATTTTGTACCTAAGTGAATCTGCTTTCCTCCTCCTCTAACCAGACGAGGGTTGAAGGACAGTGCTCAGCATGAAGGTGGCCACACGGATCTTCACTGGGAGTTCACCAGCTGCAAGACGCCGGGCACAGGCTCTCTGACTTGAGGAATGGCCCTGCCATTGGACGGCGCTGGCTCCATTTCCCAGATAAGAAAACGAAGGTACAGATTCCTGAGATCAGGCTTAAAACCGGGGCATCAAAGCCCAAAAGGCCTCTTCCCTCATTTCCCTCTGTGGTCTGTGTGGTTTAGAAAACTAGTTCACTCGGTGCAGTTGCTATGGAGAACAGTGTGGAGCTTCCTTAAAAAACTACACAGTTACCATACGATCCCACAACCCCACTCCTGGGCATACATCCGGAAAGTAAGGCAACTCTGCACCCCAGTGTTCACCGCAGCACTATCGACAACAGTCAGGATATGGAAGCAACATACATGGCCATCAACAGATGCATGGATAAGAAGATGTGGCACCTATATATTATGGGGTATTACTCAGACATGAAAAAGAATGACATGATGCCATTTGCAGCAAGATGGATGGACTTAAAGAGTATCATACTAAGTGAAGGTAACTCAGACAGAGACAAATACCATATGACATCATTTACATGTGGAGTCAAAAAAAATTATACAAACAAACAATACTTACAAAACAGAAAAAGACTTACAGACATAGAGAACAAACTTATGGTTACCGAGGGGGGAAGTGTGGAGGAGGGGGACAAATTAGGTGAATGGGATTAACAGATAGAAACTACTATATATAAAATTAGATAAACAACAAGGATCTACGATACAGCTGCTGCTGCTAAGTCTCTTCAGTCGTGTCCGACTCTGTGCGACCCCACAGACGGCAGCCCACCAGGCTCCCCCGTCCCTGGGATTCTCCAAGCAAGAACACTGGGTTGCCATTTTCTTCTCCAATATGTGAAAGTGAAAAGTGAAAGTGAAGCCACGCAGTCGTGTCCGACTCTTAGCGACCCCATGGACCACAGCCTACCAGGCTCCTCCGTTCATGGGATTTTCCAGGCAAGAGAACTGGAGTGGGGTGCCATTGCCTTCTCCACTACTATACAGCACAGGGAACTATATCCAATACCTTGTAATAAACTATAATGGAAAAGAGTCTGAAAAAATATATATATATAATGGAATCACTCTACTATATACCAGAAACTAACACATCATTGTAAATCAACTACACTTAAAAAAAAAAAGAAAAATATTTCATAAATAGAATTTTGACAGGGGAACAGGTTATACTGCAATATACTAGATGAACTCACATATTATTAAACTGATAAGAAAATTCCTCTCCTAATTTGCTTTAGTTTTATATCAGACATTGTCTCACGGAGTCAGGGCTCACAGAAATCCAGACACCCAGCTCTACACAGTGCACTTTCTCTCCCACCTTCTTCCTGATGCAGAGAGAGCTCTTTGGAGCCCCAGGGGTCTCCTGGTGTGGTGCGGCAGGTTTGTGTGTGCCCTGTGACATCAGAGATACCAACACAAAGGCTGCATCTTCCTCTGGTGCCTCCAGGTGACGCACAGTTCCTTCGCTGGCCAGGGGAAAGAGGACATCGCCTTTGCTTAAGGAGAACAGCGTCCCTGGCGCAGGGATGGAGACTGCATCCTCTGTGATGCTATCTCTGAGTGACAGGACTGTATCTCCTCATAGCTGTGTCCATCTATGAGGGCCAACTGACAGATCTTGACAGAGCTCCATCTATTGATAGATTTCTTCTCCTATTTTCAGTCAAGTATCTATATGTTTTGGGTTGTTTTGGTGCCAAGAGCTGACCCTCCATCAGGTTTCCTAGCATCCACGTTTATGGTGTGTTTCATATTTACTGCCCTGTAATCAATCACTTCAAAATTCCCCTCGAAGTGCCAGCTTTTAATGGCATTGTCTTCTGTACAAGCTTGGAACTTTTAGCTCATATCCACACTGTGGTTGGGAAGCTTTTCAGAAAGGCTAGAGAGGGATGAAGAAGGTCACGCGAAACTTTAAAAAACTTTTTATTTTATTTTAGGCAACAAAATCTTATGGCATGAATAAAGAAATAAGAAGAATGACTGACAGTATTTACAGAGCTCTTCAGAACTGGAGCCTCGGATTACCATGTGGGGCCAAAAGAAAAAACAACTGAGCCAAACACAGCCAGTTTATCTTTGCATAAAAGAATGAAGGAGAGCTTGACAGAGGACAGGGAATGGAAGTCTGTGGACCACAGAATCTAAGCTAAATGACAAGAATACAAAATAAACAGCAACTGTTGCTAAAACTTCACAGACTAGCACTCTGATTTCTTCACACCGCTTAAAAACAAAGGTTCACCTGGAATGCCTAAACTTGTAGATTGTGTTTTCCATAAAATATTGATGGCACTTTCCAAGCAGTCACCCAGCCACAATTTGTTGCAGACTTTATTTTTTAAATTTTTTGAAATATAATTGCTTTTCAATGTTATGTTAAGTTTTAAATATACAGCAGCATGATTTAATTATATCCATATATAAACACCTATGTATATAAACATAGATCCCTTTTTACATCCTTTTCCATTAAAGGTTATTACAAGATGCTGAGTACAGTGCCCTGTGCTACACAGTAAGTCTTTGTTGGTTATCTATTTTTCATGTGCTGCTGTTATTGAGTCGTCTTCGACTCTTTGCGACCCCATGGACTGTAGCCCGCCAGGCTCCTCTGTCCGTGGGATTTCCCAGGCAAGAATGCTGGAGTGGGTTGCCATGTCCTGCTCCAGGGGATCTTCCTGATCCAGGGATCGGACTGGGTTTCCTGCACTGGTAGGTAGATTCTTTACCACTGAGCTATTAGGGAAGCCCCCTTTTGTATATATTAGTGTGTATATTTTAATCCCAAACTCCTAGCTTACCCGTCGCCTGCTTTCCTCTATGGTAACTGTAAGTTTGTTTTCTATATCTATGAATCTATTTCTGTTTTGTAATTAAGCTTATTTGTGTCATTTTTTAGATCCCTCATATAAGTGTTATCATATGATATCTGTCTTTCTCTTAGCCAGACAGAGAAAGACAAATATCATAGTGCCTACTTCTGAGTCATCAACACGTTGGAAAATTCCAAGAATACTGGAAAAAAGCAACACCGTTTTTCCCTCAAGCATCTTACTGGTTTGGAACAGGATGCTACTTGGATGTCAAAAATGTTAAGAAGGAGGTACTAGTATGTGGTTGAAAGAATGGGGCCTGGACCAGACTGCCTGGAGCTGTTCTTGTTTCGTAAGTTACTAGCTGTGTGATCTTGGGCAAGGCACCTAAGACTCTTTAACCCTGGCTTCCTCCTCAGCAAAATGCAGAAATGATACACTTCCCACGTAAGTTGCTGTGAGCATTAAGTAAGATAACCTATATAAAGAGCTATAAGAGAGTCAGACATGACTTAGCAACTAAAGAACAAACAATATAAAGTGCTGGCACAATAAGAGGAGCATGGTAAGAATGTATCAGTTGGTACCGAGGTATAAGTAGTAGTGCTATTATATAACAGAGCACAATGATGTCAGTGAGGGAAGAAGTGCTCCGAAGCTTTGAAAGGACTGGAGATCCTCTTTCCTGGGGATGAGGGGGATAGTGAAAGTGTCAGTGAAGAAGGTAGCATTTAAGATCAGCCATAAGTGAACACACACAAATAATTAGGCTTTTACAGAAATCCTCTAATGACAATTGAAAAGCTAAAAAATAAGCTACTTGAGAAAAAAAAAATGGTCCATGAAATTAGACATTATTTTCCAGGATCTCGTCGGAAAGTAGGTATCTATCATAACTACCGGACCAGGGAATAATACAAAGAAGGAGAATCTATGTATTGCTACGAAGAAAGACACAATGACCCACTGGGTCCTATTCTATTCAACGGTAATCCAAAATGACACCAGGGCTTTTAATGGAACTTGGCACACTCTGGACACACCATTTCTAAACTTAGCATCAAATTTAAGTCACAGCGCTTGTGACTCAAATCTCCAACGTGACCTTTATAGGGCATTGTTCAAGGAAACACACCTGTCGCCATGCAGAGAAACTATATGCCCTTTTATCCCCGAAAGTATGATGAAAAGATGCCCCATATTGTTACAGGCACAGAGCCACAGAAGGATTCCAACTTTGACTCTCTAGAAGCAACGAAAACAAAGACTCTATTTGATTTTGTATCCTCCATGTAGAAATGCTGTCTTATCGCATTAGTGAACATTTCCACTTTCCCCTATATTCTGGACTTTATTTAATTCAAAAGAAGCTTGGCAGGAATCTCGTCATTTGTGGATTTAAAACACAGTGCCTCTGAATAAATCCCCCTTTCAAGGGCTTAGTGAGCCACGCTACTCTGTCCTTGTCAGACCCACAGAATATTTTACTGAAGAGCAGAGCTGAAAGCACACTCAAATTCCCCAACACCCTCTCTGTTTCCCAGCCCCGGGAGGTCTGCTGAAGGAGGGAGGACTTTAAAAGACGTGGTGTCATCATTCCCGTCTCACCCTTGTTTATTTCTTCCACTGAATTATGAAATCCTGTCAACTCCTCTTCCCATTCACCCAACTCATGACATCACATCTCATATACCACCATAAGCTTTTTGCCGGTGTTCTACGAACAGTCAAAATACCTGGCATCCTCTTTGGTCTATGGTGGTGATCATGAATATAGAAATGAAAAATCTGTAATGTAACTATATATTCATGCACTACTCGGTAACTTCCTGTGAAATTAAAAGATGCTTGCTCCTTGGAAGAAAGCTATGACAAACCTAGACAGTGTATTAAAAAGCAGAGACATCATTTTTGCCAACAAATGTCTGAATAGTCAAAGCTATGCTTTTTCCAGTAGTCATGTACAATGTGAGAGTTAGACAATAAAGAAGGCTGAGCACTGAAGAATTGATGCTTTTGAACTGTGGTGCTGGAGAAGACTCTTGAGAGTCCCTTGGACAGCAAGAAGATCAAACCAGTCAATCCTAAAGGAAATCAACCCTGAATATTCACTGGAAGGACTGATGCTGAAGCTCTAAAACTTTGGCCACCTGATGCAAAGAACTGACTTATTGGAAAAGACCCTGATGCTGGGAAAGATTAAAGGCAGGAGGAGAAGGGGACGAGAGAGGATGAGATGGTTGGATGGCATCACCGAATCAGTGGACATGAGTCTGGGCAAACTCTGGGAGATACAGGACAGGGAAGCCTGGCGTGCTGCAGTCCATGGGGTTGCAAAAAGTTGGACATGACTGAGCAACTCAACAACAACCAACTTAGTAACTTACAATGTCTCCCTGTTTTCTTAAGGATCAGATCTATGTCCTCATTAGGAATACCTGTTTCCACCATTCTCTCTAAGCTCAAAACATACTATTTCTGATCCAAATCCTTGGGTCAACTAAAAATTGTCTGCTCATTATACTATAGTGAATCTCGACTAGGGATGCATCAAAATTACCCAGGTCAACTAAAGTGGAATCACCAGGGGAAAGCTGTCACTATATGCATTTTTCAAATGCTCCCTAGATGCTCAGATGTACATGGCTTGTGAAGAACTACTGCTGCTTCTCCTCCTCCTCTTGGTGAATGAACCAACCTAGCACAGCTCAGGGAAGCCTCTCCTTTTAGTTGTCTTCCCAAGCCACAGCAATATTCCATCCTTTCTCTAGTTCCTCATCACAGAGTCAAAACATTCCAAACTAGAAAGGATCTTCCATTGATTCTCTTGATTGACTCTATTCCAGTATTCACACACTTATGTGATCCCCTCTCCATCCCCACCTGGAGTGTGGGTGAGACCTAGTCTTCTGATGAACGAAATATGGCAAAAGTGATGGAAGTGACCTCTCTCTTGCCCTCTGACCCTAACGATGCCAGCTGCCATGCTGGCAATGCTCTGTGGAGAGGCCCCCTGGCAAGGGTCTGAGGCCCCCAGTCCATCCAGCTGTTAGGAACTGAGCCCTGCCAATGATCACTGGGTGAGCTTGGAAATGGATCCTGGTCCAGTTAAGCCAGGGGAACTGTAGATCAGCCCCAGCTGGGATAACTGTGCGTAGGACCGACACTCTGACTGAAGCCAGGTGAGGGACCACAAGCTGGAGGACCTCCCTGGGTCATGCAGATTCCTAACTGTGATTGTTAGTATCATGTGTCATTTGGCGAGGCCACAGTACTCAGATATCTAGTTCAACACCAGTCTGAATGATGCTGTGAAAGGGTTTTTAGATGAACTTAACATTTAAATCAGTAGATGCTGAGTAAAGCAGACTAACCTATGTAGTGCTGGTGGGTCTCATCCAATCAGATAAAGGCCTTAAAAGAGAACCAGCTGAGGTCTCCCGAGAAAGAGGTATTGTGTCTACAGACTGCCTCTGGACTGGAGCTGAAACACGACTCTTCCTTGGATCTCCACTCTGCCCTGCAGATTTTTGACTTGCCAGCCCCCATAATCACATGAGGTAATTCTCTGAAATAAAGTTCTCTACAAATAGGTAAAGATACTGATATACATACGTGTGTATCTCTATATATTTGTGTATGTGTGTGTATAGAGGAGAAAGGTTGAGCATCCAAGAAGTGATGCTTTTGAACTGTGGTGCTGGACGAGACTCTTGAGAGCCCCTTAGGCTGCAAGGAGATCCAACCAGTCCATCCTAAAGGAAATTAACCCTGTATATTCTTCAGAAGGACTGACTGATGCTGAAATTCCAATACTTTGGCCACCTGATGTGAAAAGCCAACTCACTGGAAAAGACCCTGATGCTGGGAAAGATAGAAGGCAAAAGAGAAGGGGGCGGCCAATAATAAGATGGTTAGATAACATCACCAACTCAATTGACATGAATTTCAGCAAACTCCAGGAGATAGAAAGGGACAGAGGAGCCTGGTGGGCTGTAGTCCAAGGGGCCACAAAGAGTCAGACACGATTTAGCTGAACAGCAATGTGTGCGTGCGTGTGCGTGTATGGGTGTGTGTGCACGCACGTGTGTGCATGTGTGTGTATTCATACTCTACACACACGCATCCTGTTGGTAGTATTTCTCTGGGGAATCTGTTAAGTTTCAGGGTAATTTGTTAAGCAGCAATACATGACTAATAGGAGACTCCTCCCCCTCCATAGCACTAACCACACTGAATTATAATTACTTTTTAAATTCCTCTCTAATTAGGGCTTCAAGCTCTGTCAAGGCAGGCATCATGTTCACCAAGCTTGCAACCAAATCTGTAACTCTCAGTATTGTGTCTGGTATATGGCCGGGGCCTAATACGTATTTTTTAAATAAACAAGTAAGTGATAAAACATTAGCAGCAGTGTCTTATATCACAAAAAATAAAAAAGATGCAAAACAAAAAACAATGAGACAATTCTGGAACTAAAATTGTTACTGTATACAAGTACAGGTTCCTTCAAAAGGAGTACTAATCAATGTGAAAAATTTTTAATAACACATATATCCGTTTCCTGTAGAGATGAGAGAGACTGTGACACATTTGGAGACTGCAGAGGAGAATTTACAGAGCTGAAGAATAAGACTAGGGTGTAAATTCCAGAAAAACAAATTTGAAATTTTGTCAACCGGCCTAGAGCTACCAGAAGTGTTCTGGTTTCAGATGGATTTTGACCAGGAGTGTGTTTTTGAGGATAAATGTGGCATCAGTGTTCTGAATAATTAAAAAAAAAAAAAAGAGAGGACTATTGCTAAGAGAGTGAAATAGAAATATAGTTGTGAAAGTATAAAGGAAGGCCTAGATGGAAGGAAAAAAAGCAGAGAATAGAGGAAATTCCATAAATTAGATGGAAATCATGATAAAATAGAAGAAATAATCAAAGCTGCAAGAATATTTTAAGCCTGGGTTTGACAAAAATTGTGAGAACACTGACATAATGTGGAAATTCAAGAGGGGGCACTGGTGTGTGAGCACAGGCCCAGGAGGGTGGAATGGGATAATCCATGCTGCTCTAAGGTTTAGAAGGCACATTCCTTTCCATGTTCATGACTATTGAACACCCAAGATTTAATAAATCTTTCCCCAAAGATCAGTACAGAATACAGAGTATGTCTACAATTTTTTTTAAGCGGCATATAATTTACATGCAGTAAAATGCACAGATTTTAAGCGTACATTTCAGTGTGGAGCATTGGCAAACAGAACCAAAGGTAACCAAACCACTAGTTAAGATCGACAGCCTTTTTGTCACTCCGGAAAGTGCCTCTCCGTCAAGCCCTTCCAAAAGGGGAGTCTGGTTCCTATCACTGTGGCTTTGTCTGTACTTGAACTTCATATATACAGAATCATATATGTTACTTTTTGTCTGGCTTCTTTTGCACCACAGTGACTATAATTTATTCCTGTTGTTAAGTCTATTCAGTTAATTCATCAGCATTAGTGTATAAAAATAACTGTATAAATGAGTATCATTCCATTGTAGGAAAACACCATAACTTGTTACCCATTCTCCGGTTGGTAGACACTGAGGTTGATCCAGTTTTCAGTCACTATAAAGTTATTACAAACACTTTGATACAAGGCTTTTTGTAAATATACGTTTTCATTTCTCTTAAGTAAATAATCAGAGCGAAGCTGATGGGGCCTAGGGCAGGTACATGTTTAACTCTAAGGAACCACTAGTTCTCCCCAAATGGCTGTAATATTTTACATCCCCACCAGTCCTGACTGAGCATATTCCAATGTTCTTCCCGACATTCTGTGTCATCACTGCTTTTATTTGTAGCCAAGTCTAGGATGTGTGAAGTGGTACTTAACTTTGCATTTCCCTCATGACTAACGATGTCATTATTGATCTTCAAATGTTTACTGGACGCTCTCATATCTTCTTTTGTGAAGGTTCTGTTCAAGCATTTTTGCCCCTTTAGGAAAAGGGTGTTTTCTGTCTTCTTAAAATGAGTTGTAAAGGTTCTATAGAGATTCTGGATGCAATTTCTTTGTCAATTGTATGTATTACACATTATTTTCCCTGTCTCTATTAATAATGTCTGTTTATGAAAGGAAATTCTTCATTTTGGCCAAGTCCAATTAATTTGTTTCCCCTATAGTGTTACTGCTTTTGGTATTCTAAAAAATAGCTGCCATCTTTCTAAGACACAGCCTACATTTTTCCCTAGAAGCTTTACAGCTTTTGCTTTCACGTGGTCTATGATACATCCTGAATTACTTCCTGTGTGAAAGTGAAAGTCATTCAGTTGTGTCTAACTCTTTGCGACCTCATCGACTATACAGTCCATGGAATTTTCCAGGCCAGAATACTGGAGTGGGTACCTGTTCCCTTCTCCAAGGTATATTCCCAACCCAGGGATCAAACCCAGATCTCTCGCATTGCATGCAGATTCTTTACCAGCTGAGCCACAAGAGAAGCCCAGGAATACTGGAGTGAGGTGGGCATTAAGTTTCACTGTGTTTCAACCCAGTTAATGAATGGTTCCAGCACCACCTGTTGATGGACGGTTTCTTTATTCCACTAAACCGCTTTGATATCTTTGTTGAAAATCAATTAACTATATAGTTGTTTATTTCCGATTCTGTTTCACTGATCTTTCTCTAACTCTTATCTAATATTAGATTTTCTTAATTATTGGTGCTTTTAGAGTAAGCCTTAAAATCAGGAAGTGAGGGTTCCCCCACACTGTCATTCATTTTTTAAAAAATGTTTGACTTGGACTTCCCTGGCAGTCCAGTGGTTAAGACTCCATGCTCCCAACACAGGGGGTCATGGATTTGATTCCTGGTTGGGAAAGATCCCGTATGCCGCATGGCACAGCCAGAAAAGATAAAAACAAACAAAAAGAGAGAGAGAGAAAAAAGTTTGACTCAGTTTTTTAAAAAAGAGGAAGAAAATGTTTTGATTCTTGTAAGCCCCTATTTTTTCATATAAATTTTAGAAATTGTCAATTTATTAAAAAAAAAAAACAAAAACAAAAAATCCCTTTTTGATTATGGTAATCTATACACTATTTTGGGAAAACCAACATCTTAAAAATACTGATTGTTCCATTACATGTATAATATATATTTTTCCACTTAGGTCATCTTTAATTTTTATCAGAAATATTTTATAATTTTCAGTATTTAGGTACTGTGCTTTTCATTTAAATATATCACTATCTTATGGTATTGATATTATTGTAAGTGGTGGTGTTTTTAATTTCATTCTCTAATTATTTCTTAATGTATAGAAATACAATTGATATTTTACAATGACCTTGTATCCTGAGGCCTTGATAAATTGAACAGATTTCTGCTAAGTTCAAATAGATCTTTTTAGATTTCTTAGAATTTTCCAGATACGCAGTCATACCATTTGCAAACAGAGACAGTTCAATCACTTCTTCCTTTCCAATCTGTTAACTTCTAAAATTTCTTTTAGTAGCTAATCCTATTTCATTGGCTAGAACCTTGAGTTCAATGTTAAATAGAACCAGTGAGAGTAGACATGCATGCCTTCTTCTTGATTCAGGAGGAAAGAATTCATTGCTTCAAATTTTTTTTGGATGTATAGTTGGTTTACAATATTAAATGAGTTTCAGGTGTTCAGTATGGTGACTCAGAATCTTTACAGATTACACTACATTAAATGTCATTATGATGACTATAATTCCCTATGTTGTGCAATATATCTGTGTTGCTCATCTATTGTATACATAGTAGTTTGTATCTCTTAACCTATACCTCTATCTGGTCCCTCCCTCATTCCCTCTCCTCACTGGTAATCACTAGTCTGTTTTCTGAATTTGTGAATCTGTGTGTTTTACTATATACATTTGTCAGTTTAATTTCTAAATTCCACTTGTAAGTGATATCACACAGTGTGTGTCTTTGACTTGTTTCACTAAGCATATTATAATCTAGGGCCATTCACATTGTTATAAATGGCAAAATTTCATTCTTTTCTTATGGATGAATAATATTCCACTACACACACACACACACACACACACACACCTTAATCCAGTTGCCTGTTGATGGAATTACTGGGTACGTGGGTTGCTTCCATGTCTTGGCTATTGTAGATAGTGCTATGAACACTGTGGTGCATGAATCTTATCAAATATAGTTTTCGTATTTTCCAGATATATACCCAGGAGAGGAACTGTTGGATCAATAGGGTAGTTTTATTTTCGGTTTTTTTAAGGACGCTCCACACTGTTTTTCATAGTGACTGCACCAATTTACATCCCCACCAATAGTGTATGAAGATTCTCTTTTCTCCAGATCTTCAGCAACATTTGTTATTTGTAGGCTTTTTGATAATAGCTAGTTTGACAGGCTGGAGAAGACAATGGCACCCCACTCCAGTACTCTTGCCTGGAAAATCCCATGGATGGAGGAGCCTGGTGGGCTGCAGTCCATGGGGTCACGAAGAGTCGGACGTGACTGAGCGGCTTCAGTTTCCCTTTTCACTTTCATGCATTGGAGAAGGAAATGGCAACTCACTCCAGTGTTCTTGCCTGGAGAATCCCAGGGACGGGGGAGCCTGGTGGGCTGCCGTCTATGGGGTCGCACAGAGTTGGACATGACTGAAGTGACTTAGCAGAGCAGCAGCAGTCTGACAGGCATGAGCTAATATCTTATTCTTTTTATTTGCATTTCTCTAATAGCTAGTGATGCTGAGCATCTTTTCATGTGCCTATTAGCCATATGTATGTCTTCTCTGGAAAAAATGTCATTTTGGGTCTTCTGTCCAATTTTTAATCAGGTTGGTTGTTTTTTTAGATATTGAGTTATGTGTGCTATTTATATATTCTGGCTATTAGCCACCTGTTACATCATTTGCAAATATTTTCTCCCATTCCACAGGTTGCCTTTTTGTTTTGTTGATGACTTCCTTTGCTGGGAAAACCTTTTAAGTTTAACTAGGTGATTTTTAAAAAAATTTTGCTTTTATTTCTTTTGCCTTAGATTCAGAAATGTACTGGTACAATTTATGTCAGAGTGTTCTGCCTAGGCTCTCTTCTAGATTTATGGTTTCAGGTCCTACTTAGGTCACTGATACATTTTATCTTTAATCGAGTTTAATTTTTGTCTCTAGTGTGAGGAAATGGTCTAATCTCACTCTTTTACAGGTAGCTGTCCAGTTTTCTCAGCATCACTTACTGAAGAGATGGACGGTCTTTTCTTCACTGTATATTTTTTGCCTCTTTCTCTGCAGGTTAATTGACCACAGATGCATGGGTTTATTTCTGGGCTCTCTACTCTGTTGTGTTGACCTTACGTCTGTTTTCGTGCCAATGTCATGCTTTCTTGATTGCTGGACCTTTGTCATAGCCTAACGTCTGGGAAGGTGATACCTCCTTGCAGCTCTGTTCTTTTGCTCAATATTGCTTTGGTAATTCAGAATCCTTTTTAGCAGTAGTTCCAACAAATTCTACAATTATTTGTTCTAGTTCTGTAAAAATATGTCATGGATAATTTGACAGCGACTACATTAAATCTATAGATTGCTCTGGGTGGCCATTTTAACAATATTAACTCTCCCAGTCCAAGAGCATGGAATATCTTGTCCATTTCTTTGTATCATCTTCAATTTGTTTAATCAATATTTTTATAGTTTACAGAACATAGGACTTTCATCTCCTTGGTAAGCTTTCTGATGCAAATTTAAACAGGACTGCCTTTTTACTTTCTATTTCTGATAGTTCATTATTGATGTACAGAAAAGTACCAGATTTCTGCACTATTAATTTTGTATCCTGCAACTATCATCCATTTTCTATATCATTGCATTCTATTCCTAATTGTGAATTATATATTTTTGCATTTATGGTCATGATAGATATTAATGTGTAATTTTTTAAACCATGTCAGGACTTTGTATTAAAGTAGTGTATATGTCAGAAAATGACTTAGAAAGTGTTCTACTCTATTTTCTGTTATTTACTTAAGATTAGTATCATTCCTTCCTCAAATATTTGAAGAAGTTCACTAATAATACCATCTGGATGGGGGGGGTGGGTTTGGTTGTTGCTGTGGGAATGTTAAATTTAATTAAACAAATCCAGAGCTATTCCTACCTTCCATTTTTTCTTGTATCAATTTTAGCTGGATTTTTATCTTAAAAAACAAGAAACTTTGCCAATTTCATCTCAGATGACTTTGTCCCTCACTACTTCTCACACTCTCTTACAATAACTCCTGCACTTCCTTTCTCCCTTTCCACGTCACTTGCCAGAGCTGGACCTCTCTCTCAAGGTTTCCTTCCTCGACATATTCAGATTGATGCTACTTTTTCCTCTCTTCTGAGAGCTTCTCCAGTCCTGACTAATTTAATCGTGTACTGCCTTGTATTTTCCATTTTCTTTTATTAGTTTATTTTATCTCTGAAAATAGATTATAGAATTCTTGAAGGCAGAAATTATACCTTAAACTTCATTGTTCCCCATAGCAACTAGCATAGTCATTTAACATTAAATAAATATTTATGAGGTTATTGATTTGTCCACTGTGGGTGAGTTTAAACATCTACTCTGGATGAGTTTGGAGCACCTTATACAGTGCCAGGAAGCATGGAGAGTTAAAATTAATGACTGTAATAAGGAACTAATATCAGGCATGCCAAAAGGCATACCAGCCAACCTGAAAGAGCCCCCAATGGGCAAAATCGGAACAATTTGAGAAGCAAAACAAGTAATCACAGTACCCGACCACATAACCCAAAGAATAAAATCAACAGCGTGAGTTCATAATCCTATAAATACATTAATGAACAAACAAATAAATGGGAGAAGAAAGGTTATTCTTCCCTACAGAATTTCAGGTGGAAAATGCAGAGGGAAGGAGGGAAAGAGAAAGCAATTAGAAACCCAGCAGGAAATGTGACGGAGATGATCTAATGATGAATACTGAAATTAGTTGGGAAAGCTTTAAGGAAGAACAGTTAAATAACCTTAAAGTGGCCACCCCTAAAATATTTATTAATTACTGCAGTGGTTTTAATGTATGCCCCCAATTCTTTGATATTCGCCTATCTGGGATATGTAACAATTTCTCTCCCCTTGACTGTGTGCCAGACTTAGTGACTTGCTTGAAATGGATGTAATAAGTAAAAATAAAATGGCAACTGTGAAGAAACCTGGTAGATACTACCTTAATCAACTGATAAAAATTCATATTACCAGTGTAAGACATGTTGATATCATATACCTTTTATATGATGAGAAGTGCACTTCACCATTGTAGTATTCTTCCCTATAATTCCAAACTCTCATCTAGTCAACACAAAACATCATGGAAAAAAAACAAACCTGAAGAATATTCTATAAAATATCTGACTAGTACTATTCAAATCTATCAGAGTCACAAAAGATAAAAAATAAAACTGAAACTCTTAGAGACTGGAGGACACTAAGTGGGACAGGATCCCTATGGAATTCTAGATTGGACCCTGGAACAGAAAAAAAGGGACAGATTTGAAAATCTGGTAAAGTCTGGCTGCAGGATGAAGTATAGATAATTGTATTTTGTCAATGCTAATTTATTAGTTTTGATGGGTATACCATAGTTTGGCATTGTTTATGGGAAGCCGAGTGAAGAGTACAGAAGAACTCCCTGAATTGTTTTTCCAACTCTTTGGGAAACTTAAAATTATTTCAAAAGGAAAAGGTGTTTTTTTTTTCCTATTTAAAAAAAATTATTGGAGTATAGTTAATTTAAAAAGTTGCATTAGTTTCTAATTTTTTAAACACTGGTTCATGGGGTCGCAAAGAGTGGGACACGACTGAGCGACTGAACTGAATTGAATAGCAATTGAAGCAACTATAATTGATACAAAAAGCCTTAACACTTTGAATTTGATCAAGCAATTCCAATACAAGGTTTTGTTTTGTTTTTAAATAATGATATAATTAGAGAATGTAGCACTTTAAAAAGTAAAACAGTGTTTAACCCCAGCACGCCAGGCCTCCCTGTCCGTCACCAACTCCCGGAGTTTACCCAAACCTATGACCATTGAGTCCGTGATGCCATCCAGCCATCTCATCCTCTGTCATCCCCTTCTCCTCCTGCCCTCAATCTTTCCCAGTATTAGGGTGTTTTCAAATGAGTCAGCTCTTCGAATCAGGTGGCCAAAGTACTGAACTTTCAGCTTCAACATCAGTCCTTCCAATGAACACCCAGGACTGATCTCCTTTAGGATGGACTGGTTGGATCTCCTTGCAGTCCAAGGGACTCTCAAGAGACTTCTCCAACACCACAGTTCAAAAGCATCAATTCTTAGGCACTCAGCTTTCTTTATAGTCCAGCTCTCACATCCATACATGACTACTAGAAAAACCATAGCCTTGACTAGACGGACCTTTGCTGGCAAAGTAATGTCTCTGCTTTTTAATATGCTGTCTGGGTTGGTCATAACTTTCCTTCCAAGGAGTAAGCGTCTTTTAATTTCATGGCTGCAATCACCATCTGCAGTGATTTTGGAGCTCAGAAAAATAAAATCAGCCACTGTTTCTACTGTTTCCCTATATATTTGCCATAAAGTGATGGGACTGGATGCTATGATCTTAGTTTTCTGAATGTTGAGCTTTAAGCCGACTTTTTCACTCTCCTTTCACTTTCATCAAGAGGCTCTTTAGTTCTTCTTCACTTTCTGTCATAAGGGTGGTGTCATTTGCATATCTGAGGTTATTGATATTTCTCCCAGCAATCTTGATTCCAGCTTGTACTTCCTCCAGCCCAGCATTTCTTATGATGTACTCTGCATATAAGATAAATAAGCAGGGTGACAAGATACAGCCTTGACGTACTCCTTTTCCTATTTGGAACCAGTCTGTTGTTCCATGTTCAGTTCTAACTGTTGCTTCCTGACCTGCATACAGGTTTCTCAAGAGGCAGGTTAGGTGGTCTGAAGGCAATTAAAAAACCAAATAAACATTTAAATATCTTAAAATATAATAAAGGCTTTTTAATGGCTCTCATACATTCCACAGATAACTCAGGTTACAGAGCTTGCTTCCCTCCAGTAGCTCAACAATGTTATCGCCTGCTTTTTTCTGTCCTCTGCTTTACCTACTTTGGTTAAGAGCCTCCTTTTCTCATAGATGCCAAATGACTGCCAACAATTCCTGGGGATACATTTTTTCTCTTTCATGTTCAGAGAAAGAACACATCTTCCCCAACCCTGAAAACAAAAATCCTAAATTTTACTCTAGATCAGTTTGTGTCATGTGCCCATTCTTGAGTTTGACAAGGGGCTGAGATACTGTCAATATGCAGTGGCTTCCCTGGTGGCTGAGTCAATAAAGCATCCACTTGCAATGCAGGAGATCCAGGTTCAATCCCTGGGTTGGGAGGTCCCCTGGAGAAGGAAATGGGAACCCACTCCATTATTTTTGCCTGGGAAACCCCACGGACAGAGGAGCCTGGTGGGCTACAGTCCATGGGGTCACAAAGAGTCAGAAACGACTCAGTGAATACAGCACCACCACCAACAGAATACCACAGACTGGGTGGCTTATAAACAAAGGAAAAAAAAAAGAATGTGAATCCAGGTTTCCTCCAGCCTTCACTTATATTGAGAATTAACCTTTAAAAGATCACAATAAAATAAAAAACTGCCAACATGACAACTAAAATGAGTAGGCCAATAAGGAAAGCCTTTCTCAGGTTTTGGCTGCATGCATCTTAGTTTCCTGGGCAGGGATCAAACTCGGGCCCCCCTGAAGTGGAAGCATCAGAGACAGCAATGGCACCCCACCCCAGTTCTCTTGCCTGGAGAATCCCAGGGACGGGGGAGCCTGGTAGGCTGCGGTCCATGGGGTCACACAGAGTCGGACACAACTGCATGACTTCGCTTTCACTTTTCACTTTCACCCATTGGAGAAGGAAATGGCAACCCACTCCAGCGTTCTTGCCTGGAGAATCCCAGGGACGGGGGAGCCTGGTGGGCTGCCGTCTATGGGGTCGCACAGAGTCGGACACGACTGAAGCGACTTAGCAGCAGCAGTGGAAGCATGGTCTCAACCACTGGACTGCCAGGGCTTTTTTAATTTAAAAAAATCTATTACATCACTCCACACATTGATGTTTGAATACACTGGAATTTTGTGTTCTTTGTGTTTATATTAATAATTGGACTTTTACTCCTTTTTCTGAAACATGGGGTAGTTTGGATTTATAATTACACATACACCAAGTTTATGAAACAGGATAAACAAGAGCAATTTATTAGAAACAGTATAACTTATTACTAGCACTATGACTATTAGGAATAGCTACAACTATTCCTAAGACGACGCAGGGTACCATTAAGAGAAGGAAATAATAAAGGCCAATTCCATAACTACTCTCAGTTTAAAAATCACTGAGATAATACTGATTCTCTTAGGAAACAAAAGACACTAACAGGTATCCTTTGACGAGGCAGTACCAAGTTATTTCCCAATTTTAACTTCTCAATCACCTGTAAAGAGAGACAAGATTTATACTGGTTGTACTTGCGTCCAGCTCAAGATGGCAAACCGATCATGTCAGTTTATCCCATGCCTTCCCAAGTTCTCATTAATATTCAAGATAAGAAACCAAGTAGGCACAAATCTACAAAAGCAAAGAAGAGAGACATGGATGAAACATTCCAGCAAAATTCTAGACAATGGAGTTGATCAGAAAGCAGACAAAGTTATAACCTGAATAGATGTAAGAAAGGAGGATGACCATGACAATACAGAAACTTGGAGGATCTTGCAAGGAAACAGCCAGGTTTCCAATAAACACCCTAAGAAAAGCAGGACGACAGGATACACAATCTCTGATGATGCAGTCCCTAATGTAATTTTCATTCTTAAATATATTTGGACATAAATTATTTGGACATATTCTTAAATATATGTGGACAACAACTGTTGACAGACATTTGTATCAAAAGGAAAATATCTTTAATAAGCAAAAACCAACCAAACAAAAATGATCTTTGAGAAAACCTGAATAATTTGAAGAAAAGAACTTGAAAACATTGGTAAATAAGAACACAATTCTGTTTTAAAAAGGAACACTTAGAATAAGAAAGGGTATTAGGAAATTTAAAGTATAACAGTCAAAAATTTTAAAAAATCAATATAAGATAAGAAAACAAGTTTGAATAAATCCCCCTGAAAGTTAGGCAAAAATCTGAGAGAAAAAGTCCAAGAGAAAAAAGTGTACAGAAGCCAACCAGAAGGTCCCACTACTAGATTTTAAAAAGAATTCTAAAGCAGGAAAACAGAAGAAAGGGAATGATCAAAGAAATAATTTAAAAGAAATTCCCACAACTAAAGGTCACAAGTCTTCAAAATGAAAGGGCCCATCAAGAAGTCCATCAAAAGAGCACAAGAAGAAAAGAACCACAATCAGAAAAGTTTTGGTAAGAGATCATAAAATTCAGTTTCTAAAAATTGAAGGGGGGGGGAAGTAACTTTCAAAGAGGCAAGAATCATATTTCTGACCAGCATTACTAGATGCTAAAAAATAAGGCAATGTCTTCTAAGTTCCCAAGAAAAACTTACTAACCTATAATTCTTGATTGAGCCAAAACACTAATCATTTACAGATACACAGAAATTCAGAATATTTACCTCTTACATACCGTTTTTGGTGGTTCAGCAGTAAAGAATCTGCCTGCAAAACAGGAGATCCGGGTTCCCTGGGTCAGGAAGATCCCCGGAAGAAAAGAAATGGCAACCCACTCCAGTATTCTTGCCTGGGAAATCCATGGACAGAGGAGCCTGGTGGGCCACAGACCATGGGGTTGCAAAGAGGCAGACACGACTTAGTGACTAAACAACAACAAGAACACATACCCTTTTTAGGAGGATCCCTGAAGTATGCTTCAGCAGTACATGGAATTAAAGTGAGAAAGATGGATCCAAGGAAGGTCAGTGTAAGACAAGATGCCTAGACCACAGATGCTCCAGGTTGTGGACAGCATAAAGTATATAAGAAAAGCGGGTATTGCAAAGAAGCTGAAAGTACTTAAGGATTCCATAAAAACAGATTATGGGGGGAAAAAATAAAAGCTATCAGAAACTCAAGGGAAAACAAAAAGTTACCAAAAGTAAGGCAAAGGAATCACAATATACTACTTCAATCAGCAGTAACAATGCTTAGATACTCAAAATAGTTTTTGTTGAATTTTTTAACCTTCAGAGTGAATCTACTAACATAACATTAAGACCTTCAGATGATTAAAACTAGGTATAAATGATATTAGCTTTAATAGTGTAGAATTAGAAGTCCAAGTGAAAAAAACTAGAAAATATTAAAGGCAGAAGTTATGGAAAGGGTAATAATCTCATCTTACAAACTAAGGAATCACTAGATACTGCCGATGGTTAATAACTATATTAACTATTGACTATGGCTTCCCTGGGGGCTCAGACAGTAAAGCGTTTGCCTACAATGCGGGAGACCCGGGTTCAATCCTTGGATCAGGAAGATCTCCTGGAGAAGGAAATGGCAACCCACTCCAGTATTCTTGCCTGGAAAATCCCACAGATGGAAGAGCCTGGTAGGCTATAGTCCATGGGGTCACAAAGACACAACTGAGTGACTTCACTTTCTTTTTTCTTTCTATAGTTAATAAGGGGTTTCCCAGGTGGTACTAATGGAAAAGAATCTTCCTGCCAATGCAGGAGATGTAAGAGACACAGGTTCAATCCCTGGGTTGGGAAGATCTCCTGGAGAAGGGCCTGGCAACCCACTCCAGTATTCTTGCCTGGAGAATCTCATGGACAGAGGAGCCTGGCAGGCTACGGTCCATAGGGTTGTACAGAGTTGAACATGACTGAAGTGACTTAGCACACACACATATTTAATAAGCTAGAAATAAGCACAGTTAATAAGATAGGAATAAGCATATTATTTAAAGGTATGTAGGCAACAAAAGAACTAAAAATGGTAGTATATTGAGAGTGGGACGGCTGTAGTACAAATAAGCAGATCTTTATCATAATATTGTTAATAAACAATATCTAAATTTAACAAATCAATAATGGTGAATATACACACAAATAGACACTCAAGACAGCCAATATTACAAATATATTTAGAATTATAAATGTGAAAGTTATAAACATAGGAACATATAAAAGAATTATAAACTTTTCTCTGTGCTGCGGGTGAGGTCCAAGACTATAGTTTTGCATGATAAGTCCATGTTTTTTTTTTCTTTCAAAAAGTGTACACATATGTACACTTTGATACATATATATATTACCAATAAAATGCATGTATATCTGTATATGTCTATATATATGCATTTTATCAATAAAAATAAGAATTTTTGAAATCTTTAAGATTTTGAATGTGAAATATTTATTAACACTTTAAAAATCTATCTGGGAATCATCCCACTAGGTTACGCTTCATAGTGTAGCCCTCAGGATTTAAATAAGGTCTTGGTAACTCTCAAATAGAGACTTGATCTTCTACAAATCCTAATGGCTCAAAAAGTGCTGATGAAATTTAAAAAGCTGTGATCACAATATTTATGAAAAATACATGAGGTAAATAAATGCCTGTCCTTCGTGACTCTCCATGATGGCATCTGACATGTGTCAGAGAAAAGTGGGCACGCTGATCTCCACCTGACCAACACAACAACAAACGATTCCTTCAGCTGGAGCCGTCCTTAAACACCCAGAGTCCGTCATTTATTCCCTGTATGGTTCCCAATAAGCTAGATCACAAACTGTCCATCAGAATTGGGTCTGTGAAGCACATCCCCAGCTTTCATGTCTAGGTGACAATACCTCCACTATCAAACACGATAAAGCTCAAACGACTGCAGGCAGAGCAAGACACCACAAAATTTATGTCACTTGAAATTTGGGATGTACCTGATGTGGCATGAATTTGAATTTTCTGGTTATAATAAACTACTCTGTGATATGGATTTGGAAAAAGTGAAAATGAAGTGGAAAATCTTCAGAGGAGACAAATGTCAGAATAAGAAAGATGGTAGAGTCTGTGGATGGTATTCTCATTCATCTTCAAATTTCCTTTGCTCCGTGTTTAAATATTTCAAATAAAGAGTTTTTCCAGTGTCATTTGATAGAGGCAAACATCTGAAATTCAGCAGCAGACTTTAAATACTTTCATCTTGTAGGATGCTTTAAAAATGAATGCTGGCTTGCTTTCCCTAAAGAAAAAAAAAAATGCAGGCTTCCAATCCCCGACCCCTTCTTGAATGAGAATTTTTCCAGCTATTGCTAAGTTTCCAGACTTTATGTTCTCAGGGTTGGATAGTCCTACTAGTAAATATTCCCTTGCAGCAAAAATTAGGGCTCAGAAAGACTGGCAAGTGGTAATGGACTTCAGATCTCTGTTGGAAGCCTTTATGGGAAAAGTCTGGGTATCTGTGTATATATCTATATGTCTATGTCTATATACATATAAAACTAGAAGAAATAAGTCACCAAACTGTTTCTGCAATTTCTGCAATGAAATAATCACCAAAAAAAACAAGTAAGCAATTCATAAAGTTATAGGATTCTCTTCCTGTGGATGAAATCAGAGCTTAAAGAGCCTTGAGATAATGGCATGTGAATTTCACAAGCCTTCTAGAATCTGGAAAGAACAAGAAATCGCTCCCCTGCCTGCCTGCACTGCCATTTCTGAGGCATTCACATGTGGCAATGGTTGCTACTAACATTATAGTCACTATGCAATCCTTTTAAGTAGGTAAGATTCATGAGAGCCAGTTCCATGTCTCACTTACTACTGTATCCCATTGTCTGGAACAGAGCCTGACATATAATAGGTACTTCGTCAATTTTGAACCTGAATAGCAACCTTATTTCATTGTACAGAACAAAGGAGCAAGTAGAGACGAAAATGCTTTGCGAATTCTCAAACACTCTAAGATTTCAGTGATGGCTGTTGCTATTCTGCATAATCTACTTCCCTGTTGGGGACAATTCCTAAGGGCTCTGACAAAGCTGTTGCCTGCATTTTTAATTCTAATACCAGGGTATATAATTAAAAGCACCTACAGAGGTAAGAGGGCTTCCCTGGCGGCTCAGTGGTAAAGAATCTGCCTCCAACGCGGGAGACTTGGGTTAGATCCCTGGGTCAGGAAGATTCCCCTGGAGAAGGAAACGGCAGCCCACTCCAGGATTCTTGCCTGGGAAATCCTGTAGACAGAGGAGTCTGGTGGGTTATAGCCCACGGGGTCACAAAGAGTCAGACAAAACTAAGCAAACACATAGGCACAGAGGTGAGAGGCAGAATCGCATGGCTGCTCAGAGTATAAATCCTGGAACCAGGCTGCCTGGGTTCAAAGTTCACTCAGTGGCACACTTTCTGGCTATACGACCTTGTTCGGTCACTAAGTCGTGTCCGACTCTGAGACCCCGTGGACTGCAGCACGCCAGGCTTCCCTGTCCTTAGCTATTTCCCAGAGCTTGCTCAGACTCATGTCCGTTGAGACAGTGATACCCTCCAAACATCTCATCCTCTGTTGTCCCCTTCTCCACTTGCCTATAATCGTTCCCAGTATCAGGGTCTTTTCCAATGAGTCTGCTCTTTGCATCAGGTGGCCAAACTGTGGTTTGGCCTCTCACCTCTGTTGGCAACCGACTCCAGTATTCTTGTCTGGGAAATCCCATGGACAGAGGAGCCTGGTGGGCTACAGTCCACAGGGGCGCAGAGAGTCAGACACTGCTTAGCAACTAACACTTTCACTTCTCCTACGCTTCACTGGCTTATCTGTCAACTGGGAGGCAACGGTGCCTAACTTACATGGCAACTGTTGAGAGTGACTGCAAGGAGATCAAACCAGTCCATCCTAAAGGAAATCAGTCCTGAATATGCATTGGAAGGACTGATGCTGAAGCTGAAACTCTAATACTTTGGCCACCTGATGCAAAGATCTGATTCATTGGAAAAGACCCTGATGCTGGGAAAGACTGAAGGCAGGAGGAGAAGGTGACGACAAGCATAAGACAGCTGGATGGCATCACAGACTTGACGGACATGAGTTTGAGTAAACTCTGGGAGCTGGTGATGGACAGGGAAGCCTGGTGTGCTGCAGTCCGTGGGGTCGCAAAGAGCTGGACTGAGCGACTGAACTGAACTGCTAAGTAGCTCATTGAAAAAGCTTCTGAGTGCCGAGGCTACTACTCCTGTTACTACAGGGAAGCAGAAAAAAACATAAGGAAACTCAGTCATGTCCATACTGCTTGTTGTTGTTGTTGTTTTTTTTTTTTTACCAGTGCCATACATATTTAAGCAGAGTTTATATTCCTGAATTCCTCTGAATATTCAACTTAATGCCCTATTTTTCTATATATTTAGCTCCTTCAAGAACCCAGTGGAACTACAGTTTAGAAAGTTACAGGTTTCAAATAAAACTTGGATATTAGCTGAGGCATTAAATCACAGAGGGAGCGCTTCATGCAGCTGTGCATGTTTTTCAAAGCACGTTGCTGTGTTTTCTTTTTCATGAAGGCCTTCTAAAGTGACGTGGACATCGCATTAGTTTTAAACATAAAACTATTTTAATTTTTTACTGAGATCTGCTTTCGGGATGCCCTTGGTATTGGGAAGTTGACACGTTTTCTGACAGCAGTTTCATTCAGAAGAGCTTGGTCTATGACTATTATACTCATGGAGGAGGTGCCGTCGCTATGTTTATATTGACTCTGCGCTCCATTAGTATTGAAATCCAGATGTCAGTTTACTTCAACGCAAGCATATCAGACTGACCTGAATTTTTCCAGAGACTTAAAAGGAAAAATCCCAACTAACAGCACACCATTTGTGAACCATACTCTGTGCTGTGAGCAAGACCTTTCAGTTAGAACTTAACTAAATCTAGGTCAAGGGATTCTCCTGGAGGAGGGGGTGGCGGCTGTAGTTTGCCAAAGAAATTCTAAAATTTCCAAAATAAAGCATAAGGCAATATGCCATTTCACTGATTCTGAGTTATTCTTGTATAGTGGTTTGAGCAATGTCAGACCAGCGGTCTGCCTCATTTCATCTCCTTGTGGAGGAAAAACTGTCACCAGCAGCTGCTGCTTCAAACTTTGACAATCTTGCAGGTTTGTTCTAAGAGAACTAAGACATCCCCAGCAATTTCCTCCCCCGAGGTGACCATGTCAAAACCTTGGTGTAAAGCTTAGAAGCGTGTGTGATTGACTGACTGAGTTATACTTTTGTTAAGATCAGGTTGCCCTGGTGGTTCAGTAGTAAAGAATCCGCCTGCTAATTTAGGAGACGCAGGTTGAATCCTTGGATTGGGAAGATCCCCTGGAGTAGGAAATGGCAACCCATTCCAGTATTCTTGCCTGGGAAATCCCAGGGACAGGGGAGCCTGGCAGGCTATAGTCATGGGGTGGCAAGAGAGTCATATACGACTTAGCAACTAAACAACAAGATCAGTTTGAGCTTTTCTATTACCAGGAAGTCCAAAGATGGCTATTCTGATTTAAACCACTTCGACCAGTTATACAAAAATCTTTCCAGAAGGAAAGAGCTCAGAAAATTAATTCTAACTTACGTTCCTTCTGACTGTGCTATACACTTGCAATAACACAGTTTGAGGCACTTTTACCATTTTGCACATTTTCATCCCCAATTTCAAACCTAATCCATCCTGAGAACAAAAGCTGGCAAGAAGTACTTCAAGTGATAAGTGAACAAAATGCAACAGGAAAGCAACGTACTGACACGGAAATGTCATGCGAGTTGTTGAACGGCACGCTGCTCTAAAGTTTACCATAACATTTTGAAAGCCTCTGCCAGTGAGCATATAATTGACTGAAAGACTTGCCAGCACTGTTTTAGAGATGTCTAACATACTATATAATAAAAAAAAAATCATTTACAAAGACAGTTAAATGTTAAAAATACATTTTTAGAGAGCTTTCAAAACCAACCTTTCCCCTCCCATTTGGCCAAAGAAATAACTGTGATATTATCTACTTTAATATTTTGATGTTCATACTTTACTCGCTGCCTATCGTTTACATTTTTGCACAGCAGTCAAATCAGTCAATCAACCTAAGAATGTAAGAAGTACAAATTTCTTGGCTCAAAATGCTATTGGTTAAGATCCTGACTCATGAGGTCAGAATCTACCCTTTCTTATGAGTGTTATATTCTTCCATTCATCCATCCGCCCAACCATGCATACATCTAGTCATCCATCATCTATTCATTTTCTAGTAAATATTAGTCAAGTATCTAAGATGCATCAAGCATTGTGCTGGTTGCCAGAGACTTAATGATGAACAAGACAGAGTTCCTGCCATCATGGATTTACAGGATAGCTAGAAAGACTCATAGTGAAAGGAATAATAAATTTAATTTGGGATAAAGAAATTAAAGAAAGAATAAAGATCCTGGGATAAAGAAAGAACAGAATGCTAGATGGGAAACAGGAAACGTCATAAAGGATTCCTAAAGAAATGGCATTTATCCTGAGGACTTAAGAATAAGTAGTACTAGGTCAGAAAAAAATGAAGGGACTTAGGGTCCAGAGGGAACCGCACAACGGAGAGCGTGGAGCATTAAACACAAAGCAACCTCAAAGAAGGAGGGGCTGGTGCGTAAAGAACAAAGAGAGAGTGGCAAAGAAATAAGACTGAAAATATGGGCACAGGTTGGGACCATTCCTATTTTTCTATGATTCATTTTTTCCTTTCTCTTATTATTTACTGTTTTAATCAACACTGGACAGGGTAAATGCTGAAGATACAACCTGAAGTAATAATAAAGAATATAAGTATTATTCCATTATTTTCAGCACAAACCTCACCTTGCAATCCAGTGAATTGTCTAAATACAAGCTATCCATCTACTCCCCTAGAAAATCTGCGGGAGCTCTTAAATAGCAAGTATCACGATCACGTCTTCAACTGTGATTTACATTTCCTTTATGAGACTTATTAAAATGAGGAAAAAACACACAAAATTAACAAATACATTTAAAATTGATAAGAATCACAAGTATTCCTTCAAGTAAACTTCCAGCTGAAGTTCAACTTTAAGTAACGAATCTCCCTTAGCTGTTGATCACATAGTTTACAAAACAAGTTTTCAAGGAAAAATAAGGATCTCAACACTACAGTTTTGCATTATTATATGAGCACAATTGTCTTCCTAGAATACATCAAAATCTTTAACCATGAAATGCCTATATTAAAGCAATGCTCATTTACATACTGACACACTTAGGTACACATTTGTATGTTTATCTATTTCTCTCTTAGCTGGCAGGGAGAGGAGCAGTAATAATTAGCTTTTATTCTTATGGGTTAAATAGAGCAATAGCATCTATTTCATATTCACCTCTAGAGACAAAAGAGGTAATTCTGGATTTCACCTCTTTTTCTTGTTGGATTCTATTACGATTAAAAGTGGAATAAAAAAAAACCTCAGATTAGTTTTATATGTCCTAAATTTCCAACTGAGAGGGTTTTTTTGTTTTTAATTCTAACTAGTTATTTGCATCACAGCAAGTCCCTATGGGTAGTTGCTAAATTCCTAAACAAGAAGCAACTATATATTTCAGGAAGAGGGTTTATATCTTAACACCAAAGACGTTTTTATCTTCATAAATTAAAATAAAAATCTCTTCTAGCCTTTTGTTTTTTTCTGAATTCTCTCTTCACTTTGGCATGGGAACTTGCAGCTGTAGCCAAACACATTGGTCAAGAGGGAGTGTTCACTTCAACAGCTGGGAGGGAAAAATGAGCAGTATCTGCCGGCCAACCACCCTCTGTGTCCTCCCCACCCAAGTGCTGGGCTCTGGCCCTATGCAATTCTATCAGCCTGATTAACCCTTCCACATTCAGTTGTTCAGCTGTCTCACATGATACGCTGAGATCTAGCACAGCAAACGGTAGGCCTACTTGGGCTTAATCTGTAGCACTTTCTTGTAACCAGAGCTGTCTAATAATGGGACTGTTTGTCCTATAGGGTAGTAATGTAACTGAACAAGACTCTATGGGGCCTTCCTGGGACAGACCTGACTCACATCCTCTGCTTTAGCTCCCCTCTGAAGTACTTAGATAACAGTATTTGACTGCTTGCCAACGCAGGTTCGATCCTTGGGTTGGGAAGATCCCCTGGAGAAGGAAATGGCAACCCACCCCAGGATTCTTGCCTGGAGAATCCTATGAATGGAGGAGCCTGGCAGGCTGCAGTCCATAGGGTCACAAAGAGTCGGACAAGACTGACTGACCATACAACAACAATGAATGGATTTTGATGCCCATTTCCTGAGTTGTTTTGCAGATGTTAAAAACCTCCCCTTCTCCAACAAAAGGAAGATGGTAACTACTTAAGGACCACGAGCACACAGCCCCAGGCCTCCTGGAGCCTAAGGTCTGATAACGTTAATACCTATGCCAGCACCCTGCCACCCCACCATCGGCGAATCAAAGAACTGTGCACAACTTGCGACTCCCAGCCCAACTGACTTTTAAAATTGCTTTGCCAAAACCCTTTGGGGAGCTCAGGGCTTTATAGGGTATGAGCCATTTTGTCTCTTCGCAGGGCTTTGTAATAAACCTTTCTCTGCTCCAGACTCCAACATTTCAGTGCTTGGCCTCACTGTGCATGGAGCACGTGAACTTGTGTTAACAGGAACGTCCTTTATCTGCTAAGCACTGGAATATTAGCTAGATAATCAAATGAGATACTAGAGAAGAGATAGGTGGATTCCATGGAAAAACGTGGGCAGAGGTCCAGTTTCCATACCCTCACCCTTCCCAATCCTAAAAGAGCCGTGTCCTCAGGGGTGAGGCTTTCTGCTGACCCAAATGTAGGTTGAGGCTCCCTCACTTCCAGTCATGGGAACACTTTACAATGGTCAATTCACTAGTGCCTTTCAGAAGCTAGTCTCGTTTCATCTTCACAGCAGAGCCATGACAGTATTTCCAGACAAACACAGGGGATGCTCACAGTGAAGCTGCTTCCCTGGTGGTTCAGAGAGCAAAGAATCTTGCCTGCAGTACAGGAGACCCGGGTTCGATCCCTGGGTCTGGAAGGTCCCCAGGAGAAGGGAATGGCTACCCACTCCAGTATTCTTGCCTGGGAAATCCCATGGACAGAGGTGACTGACCATCCATAGTCCATGGGGCAGCAAAGAGTCAGACACAAATGAGCAGCTAACTCTTCACAATATGAACCAACATGCCCAGGGTTACACAACCAGGAAGTGGCAGAGATGGGACCAGAATACTGTCCTTCTGAGTGCCTAGAGGTCACCTGCTTCTAAAGGGCAAACGCTCAGGCAATGTCTCAAAAAGAGTCTGGGACCATGTGTGTCAAAATCACTGATCGCTGGGGTGGTTTTTTAAATGCGCATTTCTGGATCCCAGTCAAGAGTGAGGAATTAGATTCTCTGGAGGGTGGGGCCAAGAGTCTGCGTTTTAACAGGCTGTCTGGGTAATCCTTGCTCACAGTGGGCTTGGAGGACTGCCGCACTACATCTTTCCTTCCATCTCTAAACTTTGGAGGAGCTTGTCATTAGGAATATTTCTGGGATTTTTTTAATCCATCAATTGAGTGTCTTTTATGAATAAGCCACCGCCCTGACTCTCCCGGTCTCATATATTAACACATTATTGACCAGAGACATATTATAACTCCAGGCGTTAGTGTCTGCAAAAAATCTCCCTGTCAATAATGTGTTGACAAATGCTTATGGAGTATTTACTACTTGCTAGGCCCTATTACTTGATTAACTTCTCACCACAACCTCACAGTAGCTGACACTGTCATTATACTCATGTTACAGAGGAGGAAACGCACACGCAGAGAAGTTAAAGGAACTTGCCTCAAATCGCACTCAAGACACAAGCTCGGACTCTCTGGCTCAAGTTTGTGTTTAGCTACTGCACTAGGCTAGACCTGCAGCTTCAAGCCAAGAGTTGTAACTGCCCTGAGCAGTGCTGGGAGAGCTCTGCCCACAGCCGCCTCTGACCTGAGCCTCCTGAGTCAGCTTAGGGTCCCTCCGAAGCGCCCCTGCTCCGCGTGCAGGGCCTCCACGTGTTTGGTCCCCTTTTCCAGCATGCCCTGTACGCCCCCACCCCCCTCTTCACACGGCTAATGCCCTCTCATCCGGCAAATCCTGGACACAATGCCGGATCTCCAGGACACGAGACAGTACCCTGTGCTTCGCCTCTAAGCCCCCGCACACTGGCCTCCTGACAGTAGCCACACCCGCAGACCTCCTCCCACCCTCCACTGGAGACTCTAAACCCCTCAGGGCCGACGTCGAGCCTTAATTATTATCTGCCCAGCTGTCTGGAGGTGAGCTGGAGCGCCAGGGATGTTCATGGCATAGATGACTGGTTGTTTGCAAAGTAAGGAACTGGCATTCATTGTATTTTCAATAATAAAATTTACCCAAGGTTTCTAAACCCCTGTGCTCATTTACATATCATTAATTTCCGGACAGCAAGCCTGAAGAACAGTAAGCGGAAGCCACTGCCCACTGGAGACCAATCCAAATCTCTGATGAAATGTCTCTGAAATGATGGTTTAAGTCAGCGGGAAACCTTCTGTGGACCTGTGAAAATGGCGAAATGAGGCATTGGTTTTCAGGGACACGCCTGCAAACATTAGTGCACGCTGGTTTTGGTGCTGAAAATGTGTAAGCAGATAGGGGAAGTGAAGCTTGGCTTGTGAACGTGGTCCTTCCCTCTCCAGCTGGCAGGAGCCAGAAATTTTGGGAGCTCCCGCTCTCCTGGCTACTGCAGGACCAAGCTTCCCCACCCGGCAATGACCGCGGAAGCCGTCTAGAGGAAAACACGTGGTTCTGCACAGGAAGAACACGAGGACAATGGGGACGGCTTGGTCCCCTCAGCTCCTGCTTCTAGAAAAGTCTGCTTGGTGTTTATCTAACTTGTCTCTCAGCGGCCTAGTACATCAAACAGAAGAGTTGCGAAACTTTCTACAGTCACAGGGTAAGAATAGTTTACATGCCTAGAAAGCCTCCTGGATTGTAATCAAATTCGTCCAACAAGCAAAGCGGCCCCACATACGGAACATTAACCTCCCCATCCTACGTGGCTTACTAAATTCTTGAGATTGCATACATGCTAAACAGACTCATTGACATTTTTTTTTCTTCCTTTAAAAGAGATTTAGTCTTTTCCCTCACATCAAAGAAAGAATATCAAAGAAACACAAAATGGAATTTGTGATTAGTAGAAACAGACCGTATTAATTTTTCCTTCTAAACAATACCCTAGGATGAAAATAGGCTAAAGCTATTATGCTAATTCAGTGATGGAGAGCTCAGATTGCCACACAAATAAACAATGTGTTTCAGATAAAACAGATTATACACTGTACCTCACCATTATATTTTATGTTGGAAAACATATTTATGAAGCTTTTGGCCTGGTGATTTAAGAGAAATGTCCTCGTCTTCAAGTCTCTATAAGTTCCATGTGAAACATTATAGTTCTGTGAATTCCATTACTTATGGAAATAAAGCCCAATGTCTTCAAACAAAAGTCCACGAGTCAGTGCCCTCTGCCCGGTTGTAGGACTGATGGACTCTGGTGTGGGCTAATTATCTTGGCTCTGCCCTGCAGTCAAGGAATGCACTATTATTTTCCTTCCTAACAGAGCTTGAGACAAGCCAGGGAGCTCTGATGGCTGATCAAAGAAACAAAACCAATCTAAAGAATGCATTCCTCACCAGTGAGAACTCATTAACCATATCAATAAGGCTTGCTGTTGTTCAGTCGCTAAGAGACCCCGTGAACTGCAGCACGCCAGGCTTCCCCGTCCTCCCAGAGTTTGCTCAAACTCAGGTTCATGGAGTCGGTGACGCCATCCAACCATCTCATCCTCTGTCGCCCCCTTCTTCTTGTCTTCCATCTTTCCCAGCATCAGTGTTTCTCCTTTAGATGCCCCACCTTCTTCTTTCAGTTCATCCTCAGGAGAGATGCACTGTGAGAACTCATCTGAGTGTGTGATCATTCACAGATACTAGATTTCCTTTGATAGGTGAGACTATGTTTTCTCTCCCACAACCTGGCTACCAAACACTGCCACGTATGCACCCATCTGTTGGCAAGCAGGCACAACAACAGGTATGTAGTCAGTTCCATGAGAAATCTCTCTCTCTGATCTTCTTGGTGTTCCAACATCGTTTTGGATCAAAAGTTCAACGCAGGCAGATGTCATGATATTCTAACGCAACACTGAACTAACTCTTTTAGTTAGTTAAGGATAGTCTTGCATATAAGACAGTGCTGAAGGACAAACTGACCGTTCATGTTCAAAAGGTGGCTGGCTTTCCCATATTTGGTTCACTAGATTCTAACATCCTATTCATCCACAAATCTTGAATCCCTTCATTTCACTGTTGGGGCATAAATTCTAAATCCTCCTTATTGATCAGATACAAAGATCACTGAAACATTTATCATAACCATTTCATGAATCTTTCAAACACTAGCAAAAAACCTGAACTGAATAATCTCAATTAGAAATTATAATTTCTATCAATAATATCCATCATTGAGATGCAGATTAACTCACATAACAACACACAAACACACAATACACCCCACTACATCTACACTGAAGAATTTAAAAATAAATTACAGAAAACATAACCGAGCAGAATATCCATTCATTTTAACACTCTTTCATTAAATTTAAGATTGAAATTAATAATTCTAGGCAATACATGATAAAACTCTCTCTCTCCTACCCAAGTCAGAAATTCCTGCCAAACCTTACTTCCTTTCCATAGTATATGAAAGACCTGCTGGACTAAAGAGAGCATGGGTGGAGGACATGAACAGCCTGGGTACTGGTTCCAATGCAAATAACCATGTGGTACCTTCTGGTTAGGAATCTCTGTGTAAGTTTCCTCGAGAGGTACTGTAAGGGTAACTGAGATGCATATTAATTCACATCAAATTGCAACAAATTCAATTCAGTTACACTACTGAACACACATGTGTGTTTCCCTCAAGCTCACCATCCACGGTATATACCACCTCCAGCCCACAGCCTGTAGCAGTGCATTAATCACATGCTGGTTTGGGAAAAATAAAACAAAAACAAACAAAAAACTCAACAACAAAAGAACTTCTCTGCCTACTAATAAGGAACTAATAAGGAACAGATTCTCTATTTGAAGAACGAAACTTCAATCTACAGCCTAACCTGGCCACCATCTGGACCATTTCTTCCCATTTCCTGCCTCTGGGTTTCAGCTCAAACTGTTCCCAGCGTCTGATATGCCTTTCCACACCCCACCCCCCAGGATCTCCCTCTAACCAGGTCTGAGACTGTGATGAGTTCACCTTGGTTTGCCTAGAGCACCCAGGAGAAACCCTATACTGAGCATGTGGTCGGCAGCCAGACAAAGTGGGCCCGGGAGAGTGAGGACCAGGACATCCCAAATCACAGAGGCCAGGAGACGACCCTGGGGGGAGCAGGGAGGTGGTCAGCAAGAGGGGGCAGAGCCAAACACAGGGGAGTGCTCAGAACTCTCCATCACACGTGATCTTCTCTCACAACCCCCTCTTGGCAGCCCCAGGCTCACACTCAATGCCCTCGTCTCTGCTCCCCTGTCTTAGACGAAGGAACCCGATCCAGACTTCCAATGGCCTCAGACCCCCACTGTTCCACACAACATCCCATCCCTGAACATTTACACCACTTTCTAAGAGTCCACGGATGTGTCTGGGCTCTGAGCTTCATGAACGAGCCTGGGCCTCATTCATCTCAAGTGTGCCCAGAACCCAGCAGGGCCATCGGCCCACAGAAAATGCCCTGCAAAATGTTCACCAAGTAATTGAATAAATACACGAACTCCAGAAATGTGGCAGGGCCTGCTGACAGGCGGCTCCACTGGCTTGGTGAGCAGGTTTCATCACAATGACCCTGGGCAGTGCCCATTCTTCTGCTCACTATCCCAGAGCAGGTCAGAAGCCAGTCCTAAAAAGTGCCTTCCCCAGCAACCCCTGTCGGGATGGACTCTACGGACACTGCCCTGGTCCTTCCTTATATTCCCTGAAGGATAATAATCACCCTGCACACAAAGGCATCTTGATGTTCTCATTATCTTACTAATAAGTTCTCTAAAGTAAATGGCAAGGTTTTTGTTTTTTTTTAATTTTAGAACTATATTTTATTTAAATTCTTTGAAACTGTCTAATATCACTGCCATGGGTCTGAACGTTTGTGCCTCCTCCCCTCCCAGCAAATTCATACATTGAAATCCGGTGTGATGGTATTAGAAGATGAGGGCCTTTGGGGAGTGTTTAGGTCATGAAGGTAAAGCCCTCATAAGTAGGATCAGTGTCCCCATAAAAGAGGCTTGAGGAAGATCCAACACCTCTCCTGTCCTGCGAGGCTACAGAGAAAAGACACTAGGAAGTGGGCCCTCACGGGACACAGAATTTGCCCACACCTTGATGTTGACCTTTGTAGCCTCCAGAACCTTAAGAAATACATTGCTGTTGCTTTTAAGACACTCAATTTATGGTATTTATTAGTCTGATAGACTAAGATGTGAAAAAGTGAAAGTGTTAGTTGTGTCCAATTCTTTGCAAACCCATGGACTGTGGCCTGCCAGGCTTCTCTGTCCATGGAATTCTCCAGGCAAGAATACTGGAGTAGGTAATCATTCCTTTCTCCAGGATATCTTCCCGACCCAGGGATTGGACCCGGGTCCAATCCCAGGTCTCCTGCACTGTAGGCAGATTCCTTCCCATCTGAGCCACCAGTCAAGTCCCTTGACTAGACTAAGATAATTGCTAATAAATACTGACTTATCTTCTACTACATGCAAGAAACTAGGCTAGTTGGGTTAGGTCCAGAAAATAAAACACAATCTTTTTTTCTCACAAGGCTTTTTATCTAACATGGGGAGACATGGTATATCCCCACAAAGAAAAGTGAAAGTGATAGTCGCTCAGTTGTGTCTGACTCTTTGTGACCCCATGGACTGTAGCCCACCAGGCTTCTCTGTCCAAGGGATTTCCCAGGCAAGAATCCTGGAGTAGGTTCCCATTTCCTCCTCCAGGGGATCTTCCCAACCCAGGGATCAAACCCAAGTCTCCTGCATTGTAGGCAGATTGTTAGCACTAAGTCACCAGGGAAAACCACCACCAAATGAGCTACACAGATACAGGACTGGAGGACCTGGTTGCGGTGGTCATCAGTCAGATGGTGCATAGAGCGTTTGGAGAGAAGGTGGCACCGTGATGGAAGCATAACATGAGCACTTAAGGGTCAGGGAAGTAACGACAAGCAGATGCAGGTCTCAGGATGCTTTGCAAGAACCCTGGCAGGAAGAGACCTCGATGGCACACCAGGAGCGAGGCAGGCTGTGAGTCAGGAATCTCATGATCACAGCAGCAGGCTGACCCTGGGCCCCGACCGCCACCCGCGGGGACCATCACTCTTTAAAAGCAATCCTCTCCTGAACTCTCCCGTCCCTGTGAGGTGTCAGGATTGAAAAAGAAAACAATTTACTAAACTAAGACAACTAATAAATAATTGAGGCTGCTGAAAACTTTTCGGTGTGGGTTATATGTATGGAATGAAAAAGAGAAAAAGAGTGACCAGGCAAACAAAAGCAGGGCTGCTAAGATCACCGCAGAGGAGCACGAAAGGACCAGTGGTTTTAGCAAACACGTCACGGGCCACACGAGGAGGTGGACGGCACAACAGTGCGGAGCTTCTTGCATTGGTGAAGTTAACCTCTAACTGCACTTAACTCCATAAACCCAGGAGGAGCCCCATTCTTTACAAGTTTAATTTTAAAGGACTAGCAAAAGAATTTGAGAGTACTGTATTTCTTTTCACAGGCACATGATAAAATATTAGCAGAATGCCATAAACGAATCAAAATGAGGCTACCGTGACTTTCTCCAATGTAGAAAACTACCCTTCTTGTCATTATCTGCAGAGAATTTAGCATCAACTCTGTAAGTTCAACAGGAAATTGTCTGTACTTGCCAAAAAATATGACATTACTCAGAGAGTTGAGACATAAAGCCTCTGCCAACTATTGGTAATTATTGGGTTGGCCAAAAATTTCATTTGGGTTTTTCCATAAGATCTTCTGGAAAAACCTAAATGAACTTTTTGCCCAATCCAATACACTATAGAAAAATGCAGTCATTCTCTTTCACATATAATCAAATCAGCTGAGAGAAAAGATGGGAAAAACCAACACTTAACTGGTTACTTTATTCAACTTCCACAACCCTGTGAAGCAGGTTTAATTATCTTCATTTTAATTGATGATGGAAGTGAGTTTAGAACAGCAATTTGTCCAAGGCCATGAAGCTAATAAGGGGTAGAGCTGGGACTCAAAACCTGAGTCCAAAAACTCTGGCGTCTTTGTGCACAAGTGAACACTGTATGTTCAGTGAATGATGTAGAAGGGTAGGCAAGGGGGGATACAGTGTGTTAAGAGACTGCTTCCCCCTCTGACCCAACCACTGAGCAGGGTGAACTGTGATGCCGACACTCATGACGACTGGGCAGGGACAAGAGGGGCCAAATGGGGCTCAGATGAATGGGGTGGGGAGGAAGAGATGCTTGCACAGATACGTGGAGTTCAGTGAATCAAAAGACAGTGATTAGTCATAGGCTATAATTATGCCTTATCAAATTCTAGGTTTTTAAAAATAGAATTTCATGTCAAGTATCTCAGTGTAAAGAAACACAACTATGTAGCTGATCTGGCTATTTGAAATCACCCTGGGCTGGCAAATGAGAACAGAAGGTGGGTTTCCATCAGAAGACCCCACTCATTCATGCTCATGCCAATGACTGATCCCCAATTACATGAACAACAGTTCATAGGTCAGTGTGGAAGATACACGTGATTCCTGTCCTAAGGGACTATAACATTGCAGAGGAAGACTGACAACAAACATTCCAACATACAGTCAAATGCAGAATGTGATCTGCAATCATCACCCTGCAAGTCCAGAGAGGAGAGGAGCATGGTTTCCGAGGACTCCAAGGCCCCTCCCAGCCACCACCCCTAATACTCCCAGTCCAGGCAAAAACAGAAAGGGATGAACTAGCAAGTCCACGTTTTAATCCACATGTAAACAATATGATTGCTTCCAGCTTAGCTAAAGGGAAGGAGGGAGGGGAGAAGAACGGACCAAAGAAAGACGGGAGGAAAACTCTTACACACTAACTTAAAGGAATCTGTCAGAAATTCACATGGTATAAATGCTGTGTGTATGCTTTACTGGAAACGGTTTTCCCTAACACGGCATGCCTGAGAACACAGCACTAGTTTCCAAATAAGAGAAAAGCATGCTTTAGACCATTAGCTCTCATTTGGAGCTTGTGAAAAAGTCAATAGAATTTGACTTGTGTCCAGACCCCTTGCATGAGGTACACTGACCTTTTGTGTCTAGAAATAGGTCTTTTGCTATAAGAAAACAATTAAGTTTTATAGGTATATGATGAAAGGCACAAATTAATAAACTCTAATGTTTTACTGACAAGACTTAGCATTAATTTTAGATCAAGGAGATATCCACCCTCAGAAGACATGTCTGGATACAACTCAGTGTGATGACTGGAGTAGGAAATGGCAACCCACTCCAGTATTCTTGCCTGGAAAATTACTTGGACAGAGAAGCCTGGTGGGCCACAGGTCGTGAGGTTGCAAAAAGTTGGACATGACTGAGCATACATGCAGTGTGATGATGCATGCTATGCAGGATACTATAAGACCCTGTAGAGAGAAGCAGGCAGGATCATCCAAAGACTGAGCCAGAGGCTCAGCCCAGTTTGCTTAAAAACAGATCCTGGTCTGGGACTCTGGCTTCCAGAGGAGGAAGGGCTATGGCCAAGTTCTCTTCCCCATGAGACCAGTGACTACACTCACCGGCGAGGAAGGCTACAGTCTCCCCTATACCCTCTATATCTTGCATACAAGTCAAGTCCTTTGATATCCAAGTAGTTCTTTGTCCCTGAGCATTGCAAGGCCACTCTCGCATCCCTCCTCCTTAAAAGGAAGACAGAGGACATTAAGCCCTGAACAGCCTCTGTGCTTGATCAAGCGTGGGGGAGGAGGGGTCAGTACAATGATCTCAACACCCAGCTTACACCCAAAGATACTTTGCCCTAAAGGGACAATGGTTGGGACAATCATGAATTGAAGTTTGAACAAAAAGACTGAAAGTATAAATTGTTCAATACTGCATTTCTACCATATTTTAATCATTTATTTGTAAGACTAACTCCTCTACTGGACTCAGAGCTCCCTGAGGTCTGGGACTATATCCTCAAGGCCTAGCTCAGTCTGGCAGATAGAGTGAGTTCATTACATGCTTGTCAAATACATGAAAAAATTAGTGCTACAAGGCAAGAGAGTTGCCCCAAATGAAATATGGATTTCAAAGCTGATGTGGCATTTAAGTATTTATAAGACACCATGGAGACTGATTAGTACAGAGTCAGGAATAGAATCAAGCCCTAAGTATCTGATGATTTATTTGTGGGTGAGAAGGTTTGAGAGGGACTGTGGTTATCAAGGTGGGGTCACCTTCTGATAAATCAGAGGCTAATGTTCAATGGCATATACATCAATGTTCTTGAATTAGGAGGAAAAAACCCTATTTAAAATTAGGGAAATTGCAAAAAAAAAAATGAACCTTGCATTAACGAGATTCAGATAATTCAATATTTTACTACTAAACCACAGAGATCAAGATTACTAGGGAATAGCAATTGCCTTGAATTAAATACCACTCTGGGTAAGCCAGTGTTAGCTTAATGAGCTTTCTGTGTACTGGGCTTAATAAAAAATTATATTAGTTGTTTCATACAAATATGGTAGAGTTGATGAATTACTCATAATGAAGGAAAATAACTCCTAATCCATTTTAATAATTCCCTTATTTCAAAATACAGAAATTTATCCCTAAGCACACAGAATCCTGGATGATGATACAGGCCCAGAGAAATGAAGTGATTTGCTGAAGTCACATAGCTAATTAATGATGGAGACAAGGTCAGAACTGTGGTCTCCCAACTCCTTGTCTGGTACACTTTCCACATCCTCAGTGGTTCAGTGGAGACAGTGCTCTGTGGAGCCCTCCAGGCACCCAGGAATGGGGCAGTGGAGACCGGAGGGCAGAGTCCCACTGTTTGCCTCCTTGTGCTTTCTGGGCAAGTAGACTCCCTGGGTTTTTAGTGGTTTAGTACCAGATTTACGGATTTCATGCTGTTAGAAAAAAAATACACTCCCTCCTCAAAAATCATCATGCCATAAAAAAGGAGTATTGTGTTACTAAAAACATCTAGTATTAAGCACTCTCAGAATAAATGGAGATTCTTGATAAAACACAATACTGACCTTTATTTTTCTCATCTCACTGTGATCACAGGGGGAAAAACAAACAAACAAACATGGAGAGGAATGTTCCGTAGACCTGCATTTGAGAAGTGGCGATTTTGTGGGGAAACACAGTATCTAGGTGTCTCAACCACATCCCAGTAGCAGAGCATCCCTGACTGAGCTGTTCCATCCTCTGTGTTGCTGTCTGTAAAATTCAATAGTAACTCCCGATCCACACACTTCAGGGATTCTTACTTCACAAAACACGGAGTCTGCTTATCCTCAAAATGTGGCCTTGGCATCACCTACAAAAGCAACATCTGAAGTGCAGATTGAAAACCCCCGTTCCTTGACCCTGCCCTAGATGAGGCTCTCAGGAAGTGAGACCCAGTTCTCAGAGACACAGGTTAGGAGGCAGTACACCTGGGTTCTTCTGTCAGTGGTGGTGTGCCCTATCTGTTCATCCTGGTGGAGACCAGTGTTGATTTCAAGGATGGAATTCCTTTGCGAATCTGCACTAACTAGCAGATAACTAAAAAGGAGACCATGAAAAGGAGGGCAAGAGCAGGGAGGACCAGAATAAAGAGAACATCACTTATTCTCACAGCTGCTGTTTTCCCATTTGACAAAGACTGTGACCGGGATCACTGACTTTTTAACCCTCCCTGCTCAATTCTTCACAGGTAAGTTATTTTTTAAGCAGAATCTTTCAAGGATTAAAAAAAAAAAAAAATCTTTTGACAGATGCTGAGTTGCTCTGGTAGAAGTGACCAGGGACCATGTCCCTTGAGCCCACTCTCTCAGACACCCTCCACCCCCAGGTGGTCTCTGAAGTCCCCTAACCTGGAAGATAACAGACCTACCCCATCTCTGAGGTGTCAGTCTGGCTCTGGAGAAGGTAAATCTAACCATCAAGCATCAAACATCAACCGGTGTCATTGGCTCAACTATAGTTAGCACAGAAAATATAGCTGACCACCTGATTCTTCTTCTTGGCCAGGGATTCATGGGCGGAGGAAGTGGCTGGCATGGTACAACACAAGCCCTGCCAATGAGAAGACCCTAGCCCGGAACTGTTTTTCAAATCCATCACTCACTGGGTCTCCCATTTCTCCACATCCTCATCAATGCCTCTTAGTCTCTGTTTTTTGTTTTTTTTTTTAATAGTAGTCATTCTAAAGGAGATAGCTCATCGTGGTTTTGATCTGCATTTCCCTAATGATTGTGGGAGCATCTTTTAATACACTTGCTGGCCATTTGTGTGTCTGTGTTGAAGAAAACTCTGTTCAAGTGCTTTGCCCATTTTTAAATTGAGCTTTTGTTGTTGCTGTTATCTTTGTAGGCATTCTCTATAAATTCTGGATATTAATCCCTTATCAGATACATGATTTGCAAATATTTTCTCTCGTTCAGTGGGTTACTAAATAATATTTTTTAAATTACTTGGATTTTAATATATTTTTCGTTGATGTCTTCTTAACCTTTCCATAATTTATTTTGGATGGCGTACTCCTACAGAAAAGAGATGGGCCTGTTAGTCTGATCCATGAAATTCTTAGCAAACAATGATCTCTACACAGGTTTGATGCCTAACGGTTTTTGATGATGACTATGAAAAAATGTAGGATATTATTTGGTATCACTGTTCTTTCAATCACTTTTCTTTCTATTTGGTTGGCAAACAGAAGTATAACTGTTAATTAAAAGCACATAATGTTGCCTGATTATGAATAAAATGTCCCAGCTCACTAGATCATAATTCCTACAGCATTAGTGGAGAATTAACTAGCTTTATTAAAGATCTGGAGGACTAGTCACTTTTTCATCATCCTTTAATTAAAACTTCTACATCTTGCACTTAAAAGCCTTTGTTTCTTATCCATTATTTTCATCCTTTATTCTGGCTTTGAAAAAACAAGATGAAAATTTTTAAAAAGCACAGAAGTTTCTAAACGAGCTTTTCATTTTCTGTAATAATAGAAAGGCATAGTTTTCTAAAATATTGGTTAAAAAGTAAGATTTTCATGTTCTTTGAACTAGAAGGCCAAAGAGACAAAAAGAAAAGCAACAGTTAGCAGAACAGTTTGGATTTAAATTTCTTTTGTAGTCTGAAATAACTTTATATTCATAAACAATTTCTCCCAAACTCCATACTCACACTGACCATATTGGGTTGGCCAAAAAGTGAGATGTAATGAAAAAACCCGAATGATCTTTTTGGTCAACCCAATACTACAGGTCAGGGATACCAGTTCCAAGTCCTGAAGCAGAAAATCACCCAGTTAAACACAGCTTACTCTACTTTCTTCTTAACTTGGAATCTGCTCCAAAGTAAACAGCTGGGCAAGACACAACCTCCCTCCACATGGACCTCTTCCCCTCCCAGAGACCCACACATGCGTGCCTTGCACAGTACCTGACATACAGCACACACTCAATACAAGTCTGTTAAGTAAACTGGCAATCTAAATACATTAGCTAGGGTTTCTGATGCCTTATGTGCCAGGCCCTGTGCTGTGCGCTCCGAGCTGTGATGTCACAACTCCAGGGGCCGCTGTTCCCACTTTCCAACCGCCACGCTACACTACACTCAATTCTACTTTTCTCCCCATCAACCCCAGTTAGAGCCTTTCTCTCCTCTAAAAATTCCACTGTACGCTACCTAAGGAAAAAGAGAAGGGACTTGGTATTTCTAGCTTGAGTTTTTGGGATCCCCATTTCTCAATCTCTTTGTACAAGCAGAGTTTATTAAGCTTGTTTTGGCCCAGTTGGGAAGGAGTCTAGAAGCAATATATTTTTGAGTTTCATCCTCTCCCACTCAATTCAGGCACATGCATCTTGCAAGGAGGCTTCCAAGGTGGTACTAGTGGTAAAGAATCCACCTGCCAATGCAGGAGATGCAAGAGATGCAGGTTCGATCCCTGGGTCTGGAAGATCCTCTGGAGTAGGAAATGGCAACCCACCCCAGTATTCTTGCTTGGGAAAATTCCACGGACAGTGGAGCCTGGTGGGCTGCAGTCCAGGGGGTCCCTAAGAATCATACATGCCTGAGCACATCTTGCAGGAAGGAAAAACAATGGATACGACATATGTGATAAAGAATATGAATGAGGTGGCAAAGTTTGAACAATTTGAATTGTTTGAATTATTATTGGTTATGATTAAAATATAGGGACACCTGAATTTCTCTTTTCTGTTTATGCTGTTTGAGTCTCATTAAGTCCATGTTTATGCTTTCTTCTAAATATTATTTTCCATATTTCAAACATCTAATTAAGTAAACACAATGTAAACTGAGATGATATACTGTTTGGAAAACCATAAAATTATAGAGTAGACAGGCTTCCATTATAATCCAATTTTCACTCCATCATAATTTTCCCAAAGGGTTTCCTCTGGGGTTGAAACTTTCTAAGCTTGGTTTTGGCTCAAACCTGAATGTTTTAATTCATGAGAATTTGAAAAAGACTTAACTCCACCTTTTCTCTGCTGATCATGAGTTTGTTTTCTATAAAAGTAGACCAGGTTTCACCTCATTTTGTCGACATAGCTTCTGCCAGATCCCCTTTCTTCTGAATTCTTGAGTACTTAATTAATTCTATCCTGTAAATGGCACAAAAGACTAATGAGACGATGTTCTTTGATCAATTCCCCTGCCAGTTCTACCCCTTGAATATTGTACCCTCTGGTATATGCTCTCTTGGTACCCAGGACTATTGTCTTACTACAGACACCTAGAATTGTTGGATCAAAGGGAATGCAGATTTTAAATAGTCATATATATGTTGACACACTAACTTTCAAAATTACTGCAAAAATTACTATCATTCCACCTATATACATGAGTGTATCTATTCTCTATATTCATCAACATTAAATATTATCAATTTGTTGGATAAAAATTCCTTCTCTGTTATTTTAACATAAAATTCCATCACTGTTATGAGTTTGGATATTTTATTGCTCACTTTTTTTAATGCTATCACTCATTTGCTTTTCATTTTGTTGTGGCAGATCTAGAAGTCAGTTAGTTTTAGAAGGTTCTGCACCTCTAAGGATTTCTTTATTGTACCTTCATGTTTGAGACTTTCTGGGCTCAAAATAATCTTCTGTGAAAATTTAAAGGTTTTATACTTCACTGTATTACAGAATTCAGGATAGCCAAAACAAGTCTGCTAACATAATTTTTCCTTTCTTCTTAGGTAACTTTCTTTTTCATCCTTGGGAACAGAATTTTTTTCTTTATCCTATTCTAAGAGTTCTGAAATTTCATCAAGGGGCACATAGGTATAGACTGTTTTTCTTTCATTTTGCTGGAAATTGGTCAAATCATTTTAATCTTAAGGCACAAGTCTATCCCCAACTTAGAGGAATTATCTTATGGCTATTTCTCTGATAATTTCTTTGATTATTTTCTTATCTACTTCTCCGCTCCCTTCTAGAACTCGTAGTCAATAAACGCTTGACCTCTGGGATTGATTTTCCATGCCCCCAAATCTCTCTCATGCTTTCATTTTGTGACTTTGGGGAGGACGGCCTTCAGATTCCAAATCACTATTCTGGCATTCAGCATTTTCATTCCATTATTCAGCCATTCCACTGGTTTTTTCATTTGAGGACTGGTATCTCTTTCTGGTTCTCTGACTCTGTGATTTGCATTTTTTAATTTTTAAATTGAAGCTGTATCATGTTCTTCTACACTTGAAACACACTTTCATGAGGTTAGCGTGTACAAAACTTGACTCCCAAACTGCATGTGCCCCAATACAACATTTGAATTAGGTTGCTTAATGCAGAAATTGGGGGAGAATCCCATAACACTATTGTGTGCATACCTAAACAGTGAATTATATGGTACTAACAATAACAGTAGTTAATACGTGTTGCAACTTTCCTGCTTTTTAAAGTATTTGACAAGCTCATTGAGTCATTAGAGAAACTCAGTTACTATTTTACAGAAAAAAAACATTGACAGAAAGTGACTAATTGCTACTAGTAATTAATATTGCTAGTAAGTACTAGCATCACTACTAGTAGTATCGCTGTATTATTTCTAGTGATACCAAATACGACCAGAGAAGTAGAGGAGTCAGGTTTGATCCCAGGCAGAGTATCTCCAGCACCTACTCAATTAAAAAAGTCAATAGTCTAAGAGTTGTTTACACAACTATTAAAACAACAAACATGCCGTTGTCGCGCTAAGCATTTCAACCTGGAGTAGTCTAGAGTTTAGATGCCAACAATGCCTCTGAGTCGGGATCCCTCTGAATCAACCACTGAAACTAGGAACACTCTCCTGGGCATCTATGACGTTTTAATATCCATCTAATGTTCCAGGCGGCCTGTGAGCAAAGGCGGTCTTGGAGCAGACAGGAAGTAACTAAACAAAGCATCCTCTGTTCACAGTATTTCAAACAATACCTATCAGCTCTCATAAATCATCTGCTTCAATGGAGGTAACAAGCTTGATGCAGATATTGTTAAGACCTGAAGTATATAATCAGAGGAGACAAGATGTTTTGGGGGATTTACTTTGATAGACGGAAAGAGTACAATTTCTCCAAAAGAACCAAAGTGGCACAAAGGAAAGGTGCTGCCATTCAATTATTTCTTACTTATGGTTTCTGATGGGAAGTCACCTCGGAGTGACCCCACAGAGCCTACCTGTGTCCAAACGCCCTCATCTAGGGAGCATCACACAAGCGATGCTGAGAAATGAAAACGACAGGACTTGGAAAATGGCTGTAGCTGAGTGCCAACCAGCAGAAATCTCTTCTGTGCAGACATAATGCATCGTCAGAATTTGAATATAGCAATCTTTCCACATTAGCCCTAAGTGGTGTGTGGAATCAACCAGGTTGAGAATGATTAAAAGTTAAAAGGGTGTAGTTTCCGCAACAATAACGTTAAACAAAATTGCCTCAACCTAAGTACTGCTGGCTATTTTTAAATCTTTAAGAACAAACAAGAAATCGCTAAATCATTAAAATCAAATTAGCATAATTTAGGATCTAAAATTATTAGAGTGTTAATGCAATGATTACATTTCTGTAAACTCAGTTAATGAAAAATCACTGTTACTTCTTGGAAGGAAGAAATTGCATTATAACTAAGATCATTGAGTACCCTTTAGATTAGACAGTTCATCTCCGTATGAGCCAAAATTTGTACCAGTAATATGAATGCTAATATTTTATATATAATTAGGATGAAAACTCATGATTATATATAATAATAAGTAGAAAAAGGAATTTTCTACTACTCTATTCAAAATATGCATACAAATGAATAAAAACTAAAATAAACAGTTGTAAAAACAAATTCTGGCGATCACTTGTACCACACTGTGCTTGTAGTTAACAATACTATACTGTATACTTAGAAAGTTAGGAGGGTACCCTGCTCGCCAAAACCAAAGAAAATCTATACATGCAATGAAGACCCAGCACAGCCAAAAACAGATTTTTTTAAAAATTTAAGAGCATAGATCTTATGAGTTCATACACCACATTAAAAAATAATTTTAAGGAATAAAAATAATCCTCTTAGGGTGATGGGAATATAAGAGGTTTTGTATTTTGCTTAAAATATCAAAATATTTAATTTCTAACACGTTAAAGATGGAAACAGTAACTATACTGGTACAAAATATTATCTGTGGAAAACTCTGTGAAATAAACAACATGAAGAAAATAAAATGACCACTGATTCTTTTATCCTGAGATACCGCCATTGTTTAACAGTTTGATATGGGGCTTCCCAGGTGCCACAGTGGCAAAGAATCCACCTGCCAATGCAGGAGATGCACAAGAGATGTGGGTTCCATCCCTCTGTCGGGAAGATCCCCTGGAGGAGGAAATGGCCAGCCACTCCAGTACTCTTACTGGAAAATTCCATGGACAGAGGAGCCTGGAGGTCTTAGTCCAAGGGGTCGCAAAGAGTAGGACACGAACAAGCACAACAAGTAGACACACACACACCAGTTTGCTAGATGCTTTTCAGTTTTTCTCTTTACTAGAAGAAATTTTATTTCAAATATTGGGGAATTTTTTGTGCCCCTTTATTACTGACATGCTATGGACTTTTCCCCCACATTTTAAAATGTTTTTCCCTAACAGCAGTTCTCAAAGGATGGACTGCAGACTCCTAAGTGTTCCCTGACCATCTTTCTCTGGATCTGGGAAGTCAAACCTATTATATTTTCATGACAACACTAAAATGCTGTCTGCCTTTTTCACCAAATTCACCTTCGCACTGATGGGGCAAAGGTCGTCATGGGTAAAACCGCTGTAGCCCTCAAGGCAGTTTCTGAGTAGGGAACGGTATCAAAAAACAATATTCAGAATTATTTGAAAGGGCTACTGAAATACTCCTCCCATGTATATGTGACATGGAATTTTCTTTATATTCTTCCACTGAAACATATCATTTACAGATTGAACAGTGAAGTAGGTATGAGAAGCCAGATATCCATTTGCCAGTCAGTAAGACATTAAAGAGATTTGTGAAAATTGAAAAGAACACTTACTGTTTTCACTAAAATTTTTGGTCTTGAAAACTTTTTTTCCAAAAAGTGTGCGATTTATGTTAACAGGTAAAGGTAATATGTTTAATGTTGTTTTTAAATGTATAAATAGCGATATATTAATATTTTTCTATTTAATTTCTAATACAGTAAATATTGATAGATATAAACCACATGAAGTAAGGTTCTTTGGCATCTTCAGTCATTTTTAAGGGTGTAAACAAGCCCAGAGATAACAAAGTTTGGGAAGGGACTTTCTATTTTTTGGCCAGACCCACATGGCATATGGGATCTTAGTTTCCAATCAGGGATCAAACCTGTGGCCTCCTGCAGTGGAAGTTTTAGGCCTTAGCCACTGGCCTGCCAGGGAAGTCCCAGGGAAAGGACTTTTATCAAAAGAACAGTGGTCGTTTTAATGCGTGTGTCTGCTCAGTCACTCAGTCATGTCCGACTCTTTGCGGCCCCATGGACTGTAGCCCACCAGGCTCCTCTGTCCACGGGATTTTCCAGGCAAGAATACTGGAGCGGATTGCCACTTCCTACTCCAGGGAGTCTTCCTGACCCAGGGATTGAACCTGCATCTCTTGCATCTCTTGACCTGAAAGCTGGGTTCTTTACCACTAGCGCTACCTGGGAAGCCCACAGTCTTTTTAATGGGCATGCCTTACTGTATTTAACACTAGAATATACAGTTTTGGAAAGCAAAAACTACTGTGTAAAACCTAAAGGGCCTGCAGAGCGAGCCATGGCTCCTGGCATTCCGGTCCTTCCCCCAGAGGTGGGGTGGATAGAAGACCAGGAGCAAAGGCTAGGCTCCCCTTGGCTCTTTGGGCACAGACATGCTCACTCTTCTGCTTAGCTTTTCTCTCTGCTCTATATTTTGCCTAATTTTTCTAGGATTTCCACAGAAACAATGTTCAAAGAAGGTGAAATACAAATTTATTTCAGTAAGCCACATGATGCTTTCCTTGAGCTCACTTTACACTTCTGATATCTTCACATATATTTTTTTAATTTCAACCTCAGTCAGGTTGCGTCCTGAGCACCTTAGTTTTATCACTCCCTTCCCATCTTCATGGCCTCTCAGTCAAATACCAGAGACCTGAATGGCCTTTAATGAATTAGAATTATTTAAATCAGCCTTTTTTTTTTTTAAAAAAAAAAGCAAGGTTAAGAATATACATAGAGTACTAAGAACTCATGGCCCAGTTTACCTATTTTGCAAATTTGGATTTTCTTAAGTCAGGATGATTTTTTATTTTTTTAATTAATCTAGTAGAATGAAAAAAAGAGTCTGCTCAGAGTCCTAAAGCATAAAAGCTCCATAAAATGCCATTCTCTCATGCATTAATATTACTTTTAATGAATTAAATATATACACAGTTAGCCTCATTAATCTCAAATGGTCCCTGGGGGGGCTTACCTAAGTCACCTTAAACATGACTATACTCCCTAAAATGTATTCTGCAGTACTTGGGCATTTTCACTGTTATAGAGGCACTTGAGTACCCATTGAAAGTAGTCTGGTATCCATCCAGAAGGTTAAAGAGCCTAGAACTAAAGGACAGTACAGTCATGTGAGGTTCTCAAACTGAACACAGGAGCTGTAGATCCTTTCTGTAGCTCAGAATGGAATGTGAGAATTTTACCAGGGATTTTTCAAACGTGAATGTTGAGTTTTGCCTCTGAAAATGTCTCCTGACCCTTTCTATTCTAAATAAAACCACTCCCTTCTGTCCAACTGATCCCTTTCATTTTACGAGTCAATCACAGACAGACTGCGGGACCTAGATAAACGGAGATTCTCAAGGAGTCTAAGGGCAGGGTACGAAATGACCCACGTGGAGCCTCTCCCCAGGGTCACCTGGGTCTGGGTAACTAGCATCTGGTCTGGTCTCATGTTCTCAAGGTGAGGCCCACTGCCGCTGCAGCCGGTGGGTGAATGAAACTCTTCCTCACCTCTACAGTTTACCCATGGCCCTACTCCTACATGTCTACCTTTTTCTTCTCTCAGGGAAGGAAAGTGATTTTTTTTTTTTTGGAAGAGTCTTGTCATTTTCCAGGGATAATGATTTTGCCTTCTTTCCCTCCTATAACAGAAGGAGAAAACATACAAAAATTATAAAAACTAAATACTGCTCCCTCCATCCCCTAAGTCCTAGAGGGGTAAAGACAGTAGCGCATCACCAAGGAAGGAAAATGCACCTAAACTCGCTTTTCCAGGGTTGTGGAGGGTGATGCGGTGGGTCTCTGGAAGGTACAGTAATTCCCAGGTGAGCACAGCAGGAATCCGTGCTTTTGGAGGCAGATGTCTCAAGTGGCCTTCTCACTCAGGTACTTCTCAACCAGCAACAATTATGCCCTCCAGAGACGCCTGTGGTTGTCAGAACTGGGAGAGCGGGAGTTGGGGGCTGTGCACCATTGGCATCCAGTGGGTACAAAGTGATGCTTATTCAGTCATGACCACCTCTTTGCGACCCCATGGACTGTAGCCCGCCAGGCTCCTCTGTCCATGGGATTCTCCAGGCAAGAATACTGGAGTGGGTTGCCATGCCCTTCTCTAGAGGATCTTCCCAACCCAGGGACTGAACCCAGGTCTCCCGCATTGCAGGTGGATTCTTTACCATCTGAGCCCCCAGGGAAGCCCAAGAGTGCTGGAGTGGGCAGCCTATCCCTTCGCCAGGGGAACTTCCCAGCCCAGGAATCGAACTGGAGTCTCCTGCATTGCAGGTGGATTCTTGACCAACTGAGCCACCAGGTAGAAGGTGGGAATGCTGTTAAACCTAACACATGGGATGGCCCTCACAGCAAGCCATTACCTGGCACAAAATATCAAGAGGTTGAGAAACTCTGCCCCCATCTAATGCAAGGTGTGCAGATTCTAGAGTCATGGTTATAAATGGAAACACTGCTTGCAGCACTCAATAGTTCATTCAGCTCTTTGCAATTTTGTACTGTGTGCATTATCAGAGTGATCTGGTCTCCAGCTCTAACACCTACCTACTAGTTGTGGAATCTTGGGCAAGGCACTGAAACATTATGCCTCATCAACGAATGGAAAAAACACACACACACACACACAGACAACAATAACACCTTTAAGACAACTGTCATAGTGTTACATTAGATAACACATATAAAATACATGCTCAGTGAGTAAACGTTAGCGCCTGCTGCCAACACCGTCTTGTCACCACCATTATGATCACTGCCAAATACTTAATAACTACCAAGAGCCTGGTGCTGTGTGTGGACATGAAAATACACTAAAAAAAAACCAACCAAAACACTTGAAATGTATGTTCAGGGAGCTCACGGATATGCACAGCTAAGCCAAAATGTAATCAGGAGACACAGCCTGCAGTTCTGAAATTGTAGAGGATTTTCCCAAAGCGAGAGACACACTCATGAGCCCTTTGAGTCTTCAATGAGATGCATCTCCTCCAGCATCACAGGGTCCTAGGCTTGTCCTAACGGGGTCTTCTCACGCTCTGCTTCCCTGTGACCTCTTCCTCCCATTATAACCTCAGGTTCTTTGGTTTTGGACCTCAGGCCTTTTGTAGTGAAGAGTTACTCTCAAAACAAAGAGAAAACCACATGCAAGTGGCATGACTTCCCCTGGGTTTCAGAAGGGAGGAGGGCTGACCCTATCACCATGCGGAAAATCCAGGGGTCACAGGTTCAGCCCAGGAGGAGCCTGTGGTCAGCACGTGCCATCAGTCCACGGCTCCTCATGGCATTTTTGACGTGGCATCAGCTAGAAACTCTTGATTTAGCAGAAATAAGCATCTTTCAAGGAAAAAAAAATTCCCCCAGTTTAAAACTCTTCAGAATTTTATTATATCAAGTGACTTTTACTTATCCCTCTTACACCATCGGATACACCTTAGTTCCTTGCTTTGTGAAAGAAAGTTATAATTTGCACACGCACATTATTAGAATCTGTAACTGTATGAACGGCTGCACTGTCACATTCACTAGAATAATAACCTGAAGCATAAATAAATAGGGCTTGGAAGGAAAGCATGTGCCTTACGACAGTATCCTTTAAGCCCTCCAGCTCAGAAAAGAAATTCTGTCTTGCATCACTCTACACATTCGGCAGCCCAAAAAATTACTTGAAAGGTAAAAGCTCCAGTTAGATGGTGCATATTTTTTGTGGATTTGGATTAAACCCAAATGATTATTTTTCGGTTAATGTGGAAACATTGGAAAAATGAATCACGTTTTAATTGCCATAATGCTGTATCATTTATTTACACTAGAAATGATTGGTGAATCTGGTTTGGTGCTAAGTCCTAAACAAGCCAATTAGTACACAGATTAACCTCTATAATCACTCTCCAGCCAATTGCATTCCATAATTTTTTCATAAAATTAGTTTGCATTCATGTTTCTTAATGAGGCAGGTAACTCGCCTTGCATTTCAGTAACCTGGTCCTCTCACACAGGAAAATTTACAGTCTTTGCTTTGAAGAAATGTATTGCTGATTTACTTACATGTAATACAGAAATCCTCTAATTTTCTCAAAGGCTTCAAACCATACGAGGATATAAGATAATTAGTTTTGGGGCTGGGCTTCTCTTGAGGCCTAGACTATAAAGAATCTACCTGCAATGCAGGAGACTCAGGTTCGACCCCTGGGTGGGAAGATCCCCTGGAGAAGGGAATGGATACCCACTCCAGTATTCTTGCCTGGAGAATTCCATGGACAGAGGAGCCTGGAGGGCTACAGTCTAAGGGGTTGTGAAGAGTCGGATATGACTGATCGGCTAGCACTTTCACTTTTTTCATTAAAAAAGTTTCACTTAAAAAAACAAAGAACCATAGGTTCTCAACTGTATAAACCTTTCTTCAAGAAAAATACACATGCCAGACCAGTATGATAGAGAGGGCAGAGAAGTGCCTTCATGACAAGCTTTCTCCTTCAAAGTATGTCATCACTTGCCCTAACACTGCTTTGTTGAGTCACTAAGTTGTGTCGGACCCTTCGCAACCCCATGGACAGCAGCATGCCAAGCTTCCCTGTCCTTCACCAATCCCCAGAGTTTGCTCAAATTCATGTCCATTGAGTCAGTGGCACCATAACACCTCCCGTAACACTTGTCCATTATTCTGGTCACTCATAATCTTACATGTTTGGGAAGTAACAGTTTTAAGATCTGATTGTGGTAAGCACTAAAGCATCCCCTCTTTTGCTGGGGCGGTCCCAGGCACGTAATTATTTATGTCCCAAATCTGAGCTGAAGCCCCATGTGTCCCCGGAGTCAGGTGTCCCCTGGCATGTGGAGGATCAGCTGTGGACTGGTCCACATAGACAAGAGGAACCAAGGAGCCTCCTAAGCTAAGAATGTAAGGAAAAGGACCGACAAGGAAACAGCTTTCTTCTAAGACAAGGGACAATGCTACATGTAGAAAGAACTGATGCTGAGAACAACAAAATATCCCCTCTGAACACGGAAGGGCTATTGGAGCAGGTACACAAGAGTCCTCAGTAGAGAAATGACAATCAATGCGGTGCCGACAAAGAAGAGCAGTTGATGGGAAACCTCAGCGGGGCACTAGAAATGCAAGATGTTAGTAGCGCTTACCCAGCAGCCTGTATCAGTGTGCAGAAGATAACTCTCACTCCGGAGCTGCAGCTAAGTGCTCGAGATGTGAGGCTCTATCACCCTCGAATGGGCATCGGTGGAAACCACAACTCCCAGTAACACACAGGGACCGCACGTGGAGGCACAGCCACTGCAAGCCTTCCCCGGGTGGGAGCAGAATGAACTTGCTGGTGATCAGCAGTGATCAAGAGGACTCGCTCGCAGAACATAAGTGAGACATTCACTGGAGATCCTGAACTACTAGAGAGGAATCTGACAGCACTATTATCGAGAGCCAAAGAAATGCTGTTTTGTAACTGTTCCTGTGATTTGTTTTTATTCCCAGGGTGAAGTGGCTCAGGATATACAGGAAACATGCGGAAGTAATCACGGTGACTGCAATAATAGCTACTTTATTTTTCTGCATAGTTCTTGGCATTATTTCTGTGAATCAGGACAACTGCATCGAAATATTTCACTGGAAATTAATAAGCTGTCAAGTTAAATTATAAAAGACCCTGTGATGTGAGACACAATATCCAAAAGCATTGAACTAGGGTTGGGGGGGGGTGGGGACTGCTGAAAATCAGTGTTTCTTCTATCTTCTCATGATGACAAATCACAAACATAAAAATTTTCCTGCTGTTTTACTGATTGAAACCAAGAAATTGGAGGATAACTTGGGGTACCCCTGGCACCACAGTCGACACCTGCCAGGCAGAGTTCTCAAAGATACGAGGCTATAGAAGTCATTCCCAAGGGTGGTACTTAGCCTCTCTCCTCCAAGCAAATAACAGCCCTGCCTCTAAGTGAACTTGCATTTCCTGGGCCCTTGGACAGAGCCTCCTTAGACCTGTGACAGGTACCCATCCTCTCAACTTGTCCCAGATCTTGCCCTTGACCTGTCTTCTGGATCTGGCCCTGCCTTCTAGTTCTGCATGCCTCTCAATACTGGTATTCTTTCAGGCAATGTCAAACTTAAAATCATGATACTTAAACTCCTCACTGGCTGCCCCGGTAGCTGGTAAAGAATCCGCCTGCAGTGCAGAAGACCCCAGTTTGATTCCTGGGTTGGGAAGATCCGCTGAAGAAGGGATAGGCTACCCACTCCATTATTCTTGGGCTCCTCTGGGGGCTCAGCTGGTAAAGCATCTGCCTGCAATGTGGAAGACCTGGGTTTGATCCCTGAGTTGGGAAGATCCCCTGGAGACGGGAACGGCTACCTACTCCAGCATTATGGCCTGGAGAAGTCCATGGACCATTTCATGGGGTCACAAAGAGTCGGACACGACTGAGTGACTTTTCACTCACTTTAACCTCCTCTTAACATCTTTCTAGGCATTCTATGTGGCATCAAACAGAAACAAAGAGTACCCCCTTCATTTTTCTTTTATTCCATCAATTTTGATGAAATGAAATCATAGAGAAGATGAGTGATTAAATGTCCAATGGCACAGCGCAGGTCTGGAAGAGTTCAGAATGACCTCTGACAGGACACAGGCTTTAATTATAGATCTGGGGGGCACACATGTAACATATAATGTAGACTTTGGAGTGGATATTCTTTTCGGATTAAGACAACTTCCTCCTCTTCTTGGCATCCTAAGAGTTACTATGATGAGCTAATGTTTAATCTCAATCAATACTTTCTTGACTTATAACAAAATAATCACACAGTGTTCCTCATTTACAAAAATTAGTGCAGAAAGTTGTATTAAATCAATATTGAGTTATATCTTAAACTCAATTGCTCATGTGGTGGATTTTTTATATATTAACTAACATGTAACATATAATGTAGACTTTGGAGTGGATATTCTTTTCGGATTAAGACAACTTCCTCTTCTTCTTGGCATCCTAAGAGTTACTATGATGAGCTAATGTTTAATCTCAATCAATACTTTCTTGACTTATAACAAAATAATCACACAGTGTTCCTCATTTACAAAAATTAGTGCAGAAAGTTGTATTAAATCAATATTGTGTTATATCTTAAACTCAATTGCTCATGTGGTGGATTTTTTATATATTAACTAACTTGCTCATACTTTCTTCAGAAATTTTATACCTATTAAAGTTGTTGATATTTTCAGTATCTATAAGGAACAATAATGATACCTTTTTTCATCCCTGACAATTGTAATCTCTTTTCCGTGTTTGACCTCATCATTTTCAAAGAACAAATGTCTTGGATGATGGTGTCTGCTATATATTTGTTTTGAAATATTCACCATTTTCTGCTCTTCTCTTTATCTTCTCCCTTCCTGCTAATTTCTATCAGTTTCTTTATCTTTTTGAGATGGATATTCAGTTAATCAATTTTCAGGCTTTATTCTAACATATGCATTTAAGGTTAAAAATTTCCATAAAGATGGCTTTAGTTGCATTTTATACATGAAATTTTGAGATGTCAAAATTTCATTATCATTCAGGTAAAAATACTTTCAAAATACCATTGTTATTTCTTCTTCAACATATTTTATTAGTTATGTATAAGAACTGTTAACTTTTAAGTATAAAAATACTCAAAATTTTAGTGTTGTTTATATCACTGTCTTGTCACTGATCTAGTTTAAATGAGTAGTGATCAACTTTTAATCATTTGTAAGATTTTAATCCTTTCAAATATTTTGAGACTTGACTTCTGATCTGGTCAAGTTTGGTATATCCTATGTATATTAGAAAAAGATGGTTTTCTGGATTTGCTATGTGTTCAATGCTCTTTATGTGTCAATAACTAAAGTTCGTTATAGTGTTCAAACGTTCTAACCACTAACTTTTTGTCTGTTCTACTACTGAAGAAGATAATCAAAATCTTTTACTATCTGTTACTTTAAGAAAAATTTTCTCTTAGTTTCAAATCACTTTTTGCTTTAATTAGCTACTATTAAGTGGCTAAAACTTGATGATTATTATAACTTCCAGGTTAATTAAAGCTTTAACCATTGTAAAATATCCTCTTTATATCCTATAATATTTTTGCTTTAAAAGTCATCTCAGTATTAATACAGTTACAACTACCTTTTGGCGGGGATGGAGGGACAACATTGGCATCTGTATTTTATGGTTTTTTCCCAATTTCTTGACTTCTAACATTTTTATATCCTTATGTCATATGTGTGCACGTGTGTGTGTAGCATTAAGTTGTGTCTTAACCAATTCAACAACCTCTGCCCTTTCATTAGAACATTATTTCTATTTACAATTAATATGTTCTATTTACAGTTAATGCAATTGCTAATATATTTAAATTGAATTCTACTATATTACCATCTACTTAGCTTTCTGAGGATCAGTATCAACTTCAATTGTGGGTTTTAGGAAAATTAAAATATCCTAAATCAAACTTTGCATCGGTAAGTATTCTTCAAGATTTAAAAACAAACAAGGAAAACCTCTGCAATGCAGGCCTGTGAATGCAGTTACAGAGATGTATTAAAAATAGATCAAGTATGTAGCACCAGGAAAAACACTCAATATTTTGTAATAACCTATAATGGAAGAGAACATTCGATCTATATCTCTATTTACCCACCTATCTATAACTGAATCACTTTGCTGTACTCTTGAAACTAAGATGACATTGTAAATCAACAATATTTCAATAAAAATTTTAAAAAATAAAGTGATGACAGCATCATAAGAACATATGCACAGTCTCCTGAGAAGACTCCTGCGAAAGAAACAAAGCTCATGATGTTTGGAATCAGAGGTATGTAGGATGGCTCTGAGAAGGAAAGAGGCTTGGTGAATGTAAGGAGGAGACGGGATGTGTGGCAAGAAGTGGTGAGATTAGTGAGATGGGCACAGGTTAGACCCTGCAGAGCTTTATGGGGTTGTTGACTGTGTTAGAAACCCACTTCCCAGTATAGAGGGCAATGTCACGGTCTGATTTATGTTTTTAATAGTTTACCCGGGCAGCTCTAGTAAAAGCTGATGAGAAAAGGCAAGAATGGAAGTGGGTGGACGGTAAGGTTAGCCATTTCAGACTCCCAGAGACATCCCTCTGCCAAAGAGATGTCTTCCACTTGACAGAAGCAGGTGGAATTCAAAGTATCTCTCAGGGTGGGATCATTAGGAGATAACTAATAATGACTCGCATGGGAAGCAAGGGACAGGATGCTGCTAATGATGGCATCGTCATTCCAGCTCACACAACTCACCGATGTGAAGTGCTCGTAGGAATTTTTATCTACAAGGAAGTCTAATAATTACAGACCATTTATCAAACTTACCGGTTATCTTGTCATTATCTTATTTTCATTATTTAATAAACTTTCCAAATTACAAGCTTATGAAAACCTCTCACGGTTCTACAAACGCCAATCTCTCATGTTTTTCCTTTGCAGTTTTTGTGTTAAAAATTATTTCAAAGAAAACAGAATGGTACACTACATACTACCCAATATTATTCTTCTCACAAAAGACATTATAAGGTTTGGTCAGAAACCCTCTCAGTGGTTCATATCAGGTTAACACTGACTCTAAAAAAAATTAAAACGCAAGATTTTTGTTCTCTTGCTCTTCTCACAAGAGAACAAAATTGAAGTAGATGATTCTGCTGAATGACAATTTGCTTTCCCCTAACACAAAACCTCAGCACCACTACTTCCAAAAGAAGCATTTCTATTATAGAAACCATCATGCTTGTTGCTGAAGTGATCACCCTCAAAACATTTATTGGGCCTGCCTTTCATCGAGGTTTTCCATTTTTGACCTCTCTCAAAAAAAGAAAAGGATAAAGTCCATAATGGAATTGTAAGACTGTTGGATAACAAAGTTTTTCTTTTCTTTTCCCCAGTTATAAAAGTGATGTCAAAAAATATCCAAAAGAAAGAATATTTTCTGAACATTAGGGAAGCTTCATTTATAGGAGAGGGAAAGGAAAAAAAAAAAAAAACACCCTCAACAATCATAAACTGCAAAGCACCAGTAAAAAATAATACACATCCCTGAGCTGCAAAAACCAAGTGATACAGACGCCAGAGGTCCCTGGAATGTAAAGAACAGGCATGTGGGCTTCCCTGGGGGCTAATAAAGAAATCTGCCTGCCAATACAGGAGATACGGGTTTGATCCCTGGTCCAGGAAGATCCCACACGCCACAGAGCAACTAAGCCCATGCACCCCAAACTACTGAGCCTGTGACCTAGAGCCCACGCCGCAACTGCTGAAACCCAAGGGACCTAGAGCCCCTGCTCCGCAATAAGAGAGGCCACCACGACGAGAAGCCTGCAGCTAGAGAAAAACCTGCACAGCCATGAAATTTTGGCATAGCCAAAATAAAATACATAAACAAAATTTAAAAGTTTTTTTTTTTTTTAAATAAAGCACAGGCATGTATGTTGGATTCGCCAAAAAAGTTCTTTCAAGTTTTTCATAACATCCCATGGAAAAACCTGAATGAACATTTTGGCCAACCCAATACATGGGAATGTGGAACAAAGAAGGGGATGAAAGAGGAGGAGGGGTGTTGGGGTCTCTCTTGCTTGCAATAGAGATGCTTCTCCTGGGGTTAAGGAATAAAGAGAGGAGAGAAAAAACAGTTGATGGATTAGACAGAACTTTGTTTTTCAAACATCATGTCATGAGTCATTAATGAATGGCTTGTGACCAGAATTTATTAGCTAGAACAGAAGGTATCAGAGTACCTCATATGAATAGAGGTAATACTTTATGAAATGTTTCACATATACCTGAATGGACTTTGTGAGAATGTGTAAATGTGTATTATTGATTTGTCATATAAAATGCTTTTAACTCTATGGGTGTGTGCTCAGCCATGTCTGACTCTTTGTGACCCCACGGACTGACTGTCGCCCACCAGGCTCCTCTGTTTATGGAATTTTCCAGGCAAGAACTCTGGAGTGTGTTGCCACTTACTACTCCAGGGGATCTTCCCGACCCTGGAATCAAACACACGTCTCCTGTGCCTCCTGCATTGGGAGGCAGATTCTTTACCACTGAGTGACCTGGGAAGCCCTTTTAACTCTGGTCTGTCATAAAAAATGAGTCTGAGCTACAGTAGTTAAGGTTCCCTGCCCGTTCTTCTACCGGGAACGGACTGTCTGTTAAATATCTTTTGCTCATTTTTTACTTGGACTTCATACCTTCAAAATAAGACACCGAGCTTTCACTTTATCCCTGTTCCCGGCTACAGAACAGAGAAGAAAATCCTGCGTCCAAGGTTTCCAAAGTTATCCCTGCCTTGTCTCACTCCGTGTCACATGGGGATTCTCCTTAAGTCGTCCTCAGATCCTTTAGCCACACTAGATCACTGGGCTTTCAAAGATTAGGAAGATCCTGTCTCCACTGGGTCTCTGTTTGTTAGAGGGTCTTAAAAACTGGCATATGAGCTGGCTTTATTTAAAAGTACATTCCTATCTATAGTCCAACTGAAATGAAAAAAAAAAAAAAGGATGCCATGAATCAAAATCACTTCAATGCTGTATAAACTTGGGAAGTTATTCATCCTCTCTGAGCCTTAGTTTCTTTGGCTGTAAATTAAAGTTAATACTACCTCTGTAGCCAGATTGTTGCAAAGAGTGGAGATGATTCCTGCACAGTGCCCAACAAAAGTTAGGCATTTGATAAATGACTATTTTGAATTATTATAACCCGGGAACCCAAGCACACAACTGCTTCTTATCCCTCTTCTGTAAGAGCATGCATCTTGTTTTCCACCCTCATGAAGAGCACTTTTCATCTCTTTTCATCCCCTGGGTGCAACGCAGGGCCTGATATCCAGTAGATGCTTGATAAAAGTTGACAGAACTGAATTAAAAAAAAAAAAAAGGTGGTGTTGTGTTTTCTTGATAACGGAGTGTCCCTACTGCCAAAGCAATTATGAGGGCCAGTCTTATGCCCATATTAGCTTCCTGGGCTTTCTGTGGACTAGGAGTCTAATCCCAGCGGGAAACACCCACCACCCGAACGGTCTGACAACAAAGGGAACCGACGTCAAGTTCCATCAGGAGAGTCACATCTTCCCTGACAGGAAGTTAGTGCTGCTCTCTGCTCCAAAAAAACTCAATAATTGAAAGTACTCAGGGGTCAAGACGAGCCTCGCACTTGGACTGAGAAGAAAGTGGTATTTAAAAAAAAAAAAAAAGAAAGAAAGTGGTATTTTTGCTTATCTTCAAAAGCAAAGACTGAGTTGATAAGAAAGAACAGTTGTTTTGCTCAGAAACAAGTCTGTGGCAGACTATATTGAATGGAAAAGTGTGAAAGTGTTAGTCGCTCAATCGGGTCCGACTCTTTGTGACCCCATGGACTGTAGCCCACCAGGCTCCTCTGTCCATGGAATTTTCCAGGCAAGAATACTGGAGTGGGTTGCCATTCTCTTCTACAAGCGATCTTCCCGACCCATGGATCCAACTCAGGTGTCCCGCATTACAGGCAGATTCTTTACCATCCTGAGCCACCAGGAAAGCCCATCCTGAATAGAAGTCAATCCTTATTTTCTCTTCCAAACTTTCTTCTGCTCCCATCTCTACACAAACACCTCACACCCCTAAATCTGCATGCACTGAGCTGTCTTCCCAATCCCAGTCCCTCAGGTGACAAGGCCTCTCTGAGCACTTGTCCAAACCGACCTCCCCCGAGCCCCGCTCTCTTGTGACCACAGAGGTAAATCTGAAGCTGGAGGGGATCCTGGGTCTGAGGTTTGGCTGCCGTTTCAGACCAAGTCCAGATATCGTTAATGCGAAACGTCTGTGCCACCAGATAAAACAGGCCACGTGTGTCTCCGTAAACAGTCGGTCATCCCTCAAGGACCCCGGGGTGTATGAAGGTGCAAAGTTTTCTCATCCTTCCATCTTCAAAGCAACAATGAAAATACAGTTCTTGGTCATCAAGCCTTTCCGGCTGATCCGAGGGTGGCATGTGCTGTCTCTTCTGCCTTTAAACTTCTTCACAGAAACGATCTTTGTATAAGATTTCTTTCTGTGTCCTCTCTTGCACACACAAATAAGAGGTCGAGGGGAGGAGGAAATGGGAGGGTGGGGAGGACGGAACAGAATCTCATGAACGGCATCAGTCAGAGGCCTGGTCTGTGGGCCCCCTGGTCTCCATGAAAGGTCGGCTGAGAACGCTGGGCCTTCCTGCTTCTCCCTCTGCTTTTCTGCCGGGCGGCAGGGTTACACATTCCATAAAGCAAAGCCAAAGGTCACAGGTGGAAAAATGGCAAGGAACTTTCAGGGACTTGTGGATTTTCAAAAGTTGACATCCACGCTGTGTGGCAGTGTACATGTTCCCTGGCGGCATCTGTGTCAGGAGGATGTTTCAGGGGAAGATGTCTCCTCCAAAACAAACCATAGAAAGTCTGACATCCCCTGTTCTTCCTTCTCTTTCAGCCAACACAGTCATGTATGGATGTGAGAGCTGGACTACAAATAACACTGAGAGCTGAAGAACTGATGCTTTTGAACTGTGGTGCTGGAGAAGACTCTTGACCATCCCCTGGACTGTAAGGAGATCAAACCAGTCAATCCTAGAGGAAATCAACCCTGATTATTTGTTGGACAGACTGATGCTGAAAGTCCTGAAGAACTGATGCTTCTGAACTGTGGTGCTGGAGAAGACTCTTGACTGTCCCCTGAACTGTAAGATCAAACCAGTCAATCCTAGAGGAAATCAACCCTGATTATTTGTTGGACAGACTGATGCTGAAACTCCAACACTTTGGCCACTTGATACAAACAGCCAACTCACTGGAAAAGACCCTGATGCTGGGAAAGATTGAAGGCAGAAGAAGGGAGCGAGAGAGGATGAGATCATCAGATGGCATTACCAGCTTAATGAACATGAGTTTGAAGAAACTCAGGGAAACAATGAAAGACAGGGAAGCCTGGTGTGCTGCAGTCCATGGGGTCACAAAGAGTTGGACATGACTTAGTGACTGAACAATAGCAACCTGGTCTGAGCCACATGGACCTCTGATAGATGCAGGGTGGGATGTGGGAGGGGGTGCTGTATCCACTGAAGTTTTCCTGGAAATGGCAAGGGGCAATTGAACTACTATCTTCTGTTTGATCCACATATAACAGCATTTGAACAGGTCAGAAAATGTAGATGTTCATTATTAACTGAGGCCCTCTATAGTGCCAGATGATAATTAAATGCTGAAAAGACAGTAGGGAATAAGGTCCCCATCCTCAAGGAAAGTGTACTTTTTAAAATTGCACGGACAGTTTTATTAAGTGGCATTTTACTTAGGCCTTGAAAGTTTGCCTGCAAGCCAAGAAAAATTAAGTAAATGAAAAAATGTGGCCCAAAAAAATGTGCTCCAGGCACAACAAACAATCAGAACTTCAAGAAAGAAAATGTGATCACAGTATACTACTTGGCTAAACTGTTTTAAAAAGGAAACACAAAAGAGTGCGTGGAAGTTATGGTACACAAAAGGAGACAAAGCGTAAGTAATTATGCTAGTCCACGAATTCTAGTGGTAACAGGAAAGAGACAAGCTAAAAGTTATTTCAAAAAGCAATTTCAAATAGTGTTGTGCTATGAAGGAGGTAAAATGTGGTCAGTGGATGGGGTGACTGGATATGGAGTGGGGTTAGGAAGGTTTAGAGAAGGCATCTAGGAGGAGTGCCTTTTCCTGTGACTCAGACGGTAAAGAACCTGCCTGCAATGCAGGAGACCCGGGTTCGATCCCTGGGTCAGGGAGATCCCCTGGAGAAGAATGGAATGGCTACCAACTCCAGTATTCTTGCCTGGAGAATCTCATGGATAGAAGAGCCTGGTGGTCTACAGTCCATGGGATCGCAGAGAATTGGACATGACTGAGCCACCACACTTTCACTTTCTAGGAAGAGCTGGTATTCAAGCTGAGAGCCGAAGGATCAGAAGACGCCGCCAAGCCCTGGTTCTGGTCCAGAGCAGCACGAGCAGCAGATGCAAATGCCCCGTGGCCATGTGGAGGGGAAGTTTGACCTGGACGCCTGGAGTCTGCTAAACAGTGAGCAAGCGGCACAAGGAGAGATCACAGGGGCAGGAGGGCCAGACCCCATGGGGGCCTGTGGACAGTGAGGGGCTCCCACGTCACTTTCACAGCAAAGGGGAGCCACTGCAAGGGACCTAAATCAAAATGAAATGAAGTCCCCTTACCTTCTCACTGCGTGTCTCCAGCTCAGCACCGTCTACGAATCCATGCCTCCCAAGACTGCAGATTTCCAGGGCACAGAGATGTGGGCCCTGCGCCCCCAACTTCTGCTTCTTTTATTATTATTTGTGAAAAATACTTAATCAAGACTGAACTTTTGAGGACTTCCCTAGTGGTCCAGTGGCTAAGACTCTGAGATCCCAATGCAGGGGGCCCGGGTTTGATCCTGGATCAGGGAACAAGATCCCACAGGACACAACTAAAGATCCCACAGGCTGTAGGGAAGATAGAAGATCCTGTGGGCCACAATTAAGACCAGGAGCAGCCAAATAAAATTTTAAAATAAATAAAAATACTGAACTATGATGTTAAACTGTTTACATTGAAATAAACCTATCAAAGAGCCTTTTAAGGGACTTCCCTGGTGGTTGAGTGGTTAAGACTCTGTGCTTCCTATGCAGAGGGTATGGGTCTGTTCCCTGGTCAGGGCACTAAGATCCCACATGCTGAAGGGTGTGGTCAAAAAGTAAAAAAAGGAGGAGAGAGAGATCTTTCACCTACTACCAGTCTCATCATTCTTGGGGGTTTCAGAACGGCTTCAACAGCAAGACACAGGAACTATAAAACAGTTTTGTGTGCGTGCATGCTCAGTTGTGTCTGACTCTTCCGTGACCCCATGGACTGTAGCCCACCAGGCTCCTCTGTCCATGGGGTTCTACAGCCGAGAATACTGGTAATGGGTTGTCATTTCCTTCTCCAGGGGATCTTCCCCACCCAGGGATGAAACCCAAATTTCTTACATTAGCAGAAGGATTCTTTTACCTCTGAGCCACCAGGGAAACCCCAGAAAACAGTCAGAAGAGTACAAACTACTCCAAATCATCCTTCTCACAAATCGCTCGGCTTGACTTGCCAGGCCTTGATGTAGATTGAATTCCCTGGAAGTGAGTGTCTTCTGCACAGTATCTCAGATACAGACAATGCGGGCTGGACTAAATGGCTTTCTTCCATATGTGTTGTCAGCATCTCCCGTTGGACCAATTGAGGATTATTGTTTCAACAAGGCATGCAAGCTCACTGTTTGTTAAGCTGGCTCAGCCGACCATTAAATCATAGGAGAGATGGACCTGGCCCATCCTCTTGCCTCTGAACTGGATCACTTCTCCAAGAACCCCACCCTCAGTCCAAAGACCAAGTGGAGAACAGGCTCTTTAGCAAAGGCTGAATTTCATTTTCCTGAGGGCAGAGTCCTCTAATAGGATCCACTACTTTTGTCAAGTTAACGTTCCTTAATCTACACCTGCTTTAGTTTCTTTAAATGAAAACAAACCAGAGACAAAAGTACAGAAGTGAAATGGCTTCTAAGAGGCAGAGAATCCATAGAAGAACACATTAACTTAATTTGTACCCCCAGATAAATGACAAGATATGTACGTAAGGGGAGGAAACTTTTAAAAAATTCATTAATGATGTGTGAAGATGAAAGTTCTCTCTGATTGAAAAGGTAACTGATAAAAGACATCAAAGAGAATGCTCTGGAAGTGCACTTGCTAAATAATCACCAGATGAGACAGATAGAGGTGCAATCTGGCTTTGCTTTTGTCTTGAAGATCCCAAGAGAATGCTTTCATTTTGAAATAATGGTGAGCAAACCATGCAGGAAGTTTCACAATTTGGAATGACTAGTTTGAGTTAGCAATGGATGATCATGCGTGCTAAGTTGCTTTGGTCATGTCAGACTCTGTGCGACCCCATGGGCCGCAGCCCACCAGGCTCCTCTCTGTCCATGGGATTCTCCAGGCAAGAATACAAGAGTGGGTTACTATGCATTCCCCCAGGGGATCTTCCCCACCCAGGGATTGAATCTGCATCTCTTAAGTCTCCTGGATTGGTAGACAGATTTTTTATCACTAGCGCCACTACAAAAAAAAAAAAAAAAAAGTTCTGCCCAAATACATCTGCATATCTTCAGACAGCTCCAAAAAACTGCAAGGGAGACTAAACAAGGGACAGCTCTTCAGAAGTTCTTCTGGAAAGTGAGACTCTCTAGTGCTGAGACACCACTGCAAACCCTAGAAGAGAGAGGGGTCTGAGATCCCAAGTGCAGTCAGGTAAGGCAGGGGCAGATACAAAAATGGTGTGTGCATTTAACTTCCCCAATGCCAAAGGCACTGATGTCCAGAAACCTAAGTCCTCTCCACCGAGAGAGTAGTTGGAGAATATATTACTATAAAAACAAAGTTTTATAAAAAAAAAAACGAAGGATTTTCTATGTCTAAAATTTGGTGAAAGGCTTCTTTCCTTTTGCGTGTAATTGATACAAAATGAGGTCCTGAAATAAAGCTTTAAGAAACTAAGCTTGAATTTCTGATAAATGCACATGAAAACAGGATATAAGTAAGCTTCCCTTTCAGAGGAAATATTGGGGTACTGCCACAGATTCTTTTTAAATCAAAAGTAACAAAATTCTGTTTAAAAAAAAAAAAAAACCACAAAAACCCCCAAGACAATTTATTTAGAACTATTCCAGTTTCACCGGGTTACAGAAACCCAATCCAAAGTAGCTAAAGGAAAAAGGAAAATTTATTGGCACACGTAACGGAGAAGTCCAAAAGATAACGGATTCAGGTATGGCTAGATCTAGGCACTTAAATTATATTATCAGAAGCCTTCTCCTTCATTCAGTTAAAGCCTTAGCTATGGTTTTGGTTTTAAGCAGATTATCATTAATAGAACCAAAATAATTACCAGAAGTCTAGATTTTTGCTGTATCATATAATAATCTCAAGCTTAAAACAAAAATAAAATTCTTCCATTACTTCAAGAAATATTTTAAGATTGGTCTCATTCACCTGGCTTGCTTTACATGCTAGCTCTGTGGTCTGCAGGCAGGTTGAGGGAGTAATACTGTGAGTAGGATGATGTCTGCACCACTTGAATTCCGCAAGTTAGCAAGAGACCTATGGGAACCTTAGACCTAAGGCTCCCTAAGGAATACTTGAGAGCTTGTTACCAGAAAAGGAATGCACGCCATCATGTAAGACCAAGATATATTTACTGTATGACATCTACGGTTCCCTCCACTCACCTGTTTCCTCCTCTTTTCATCAAAATCCTATCCAAAGTGACTTCAGCTACACCCTCCAGCAACCCTCCCCCAACCAGATTCCACTGGACTGCTCACTTCAAAGTGGTTAATTAAAAAGAAAGTCTTTTTTCAGACTCTCACCCATTGGTTCCAGACCCCTTCCTGGTTCTCCCACTGCCTCTTGTGCTTCCCTCTGCCGCAGAAGTCCCTACACTTTTTGAAACTCTCTGCTTATGTATTCATGTTAAATATTACAAATTCCCCAAAGGCTTTTCATCCTTGCCACCTAGCACCATCCTTGGCTCAAAACAGCAAATATTTGTGGTTGAGAGAGAGAGTTCTTCTGTCTCATAGTGTATCAATCAGCGAGTCTGTTCTAAGATCGGTCATACTGAATTTACTAAAGGAGAGCAATGAAACAGTCTCCAGAAGACCTTGCATCTTAACACCTCTATCTTGTAAATGGAAATTTGAAAATTCAATCGCTGAGAAATGAGTTGTTACCTAGTCTCAAAAGTCCAACTCAGACACGAACAGCAAAACATTAACTGCTATTTTAAAATATTTTAAAATAATTCATTAGGAAGTGCTTGCCCCTCTGTTCAACCCACAACCTAGCAAAATAACTTTAATTCAACTTTAGTTCCATTTTATGTTTTCAGCTCATATTGCTGACTTCACAAAAACAGAAGTTTTGTGGTTCACAATGACCAATGACACTTCATGTCAAAAGAGCTATAGAACAGTAACACATGCATTTCAGATGATGTCATTTTAAACACTGCTTAAATTGACTACCACTTAAAATATGGACAGTATAACTGGATTCTAGAGGATGCTGCTCTGCATCCTGCAAACATACACAAGCTCTGAGCCTCACTCACATCTGTCTCCTCCTCAGTATCAGCATAAAATAAGGACTATCTGACAAGAACCTGGTTCTCAGTTTAGAACCGTCCACTTCAAGTGGAACCCTGTGATCAAGGCCTAAAAGCTGTACTGAACCCCACACTGAGGTCCTGTCAGTTCAGCAAAGACTGATGCTGAGGTCCTAGGAGCAAGGGGAAGAGAAGCCACAACTAGCTGGGGAAGGTCTGGGGTTGGGTATCTTATGCACACACAGCGGGCGTCCCACCATACGCAAGTGTTCATGCAGCATGGGGTCTTCCTTCAGAGTTCACCATCCCCTGGTTTCTGGAGGGAAAAATGGCCTGAGCAGGACTTCTCAAGAGATGGTGCAAGGCAGGCAGAGAACCACATTTGCTGTTCTTTATGGGAAACTTAGGGCCATTTCAAATAGTTTTGCCCACATATCTTTCTCTTCTTGTACCTGATTGCAGACAGGGTGCATCCCCCACTTCTTGAAATAAGATGCAACGCCACTCTTCAGAGAATCAACTACCACCGAGATACTGAAAGAGAACTATCACTCACTGGTTGCTATGTGAGAAAACAAACATCAGAGAAGTGAAGTAACTTTCCCACCATGATGTGCTCCAAGACCCCAATTCTCCTTCTCCTCCCAAAGATACTAAGGGTCACCTTCCGGACACTTATACACGGCACAGGAGCTGCACTTTATGTTAACAATAGAGTTAATCTTAGATGAACCTTTTCAGATATTACAAAAGAAACTTAAATCACCACTTTATGCTATTACAGCAAGGGTTTCATATGACAAAATATGCCTCAGCTGTTGAAAAGTTTAGACTATAAACAACCCATATTTAGAGAGTAAATCCCTAACGTATCCGTGTCTTATCCCAGCAACATCCTTCAAGTACTCTAATAACCCAAGAGATTTTTTTTTTTAGTAACTTTAGAGAACTCTCAAAAACACACACAATCCTAAATTTAATTTTGCTTGGCTTTCTACAATAAAATCAAAATCACAGACGCCATCCCCTCGAGACATGCTTTCTCAGATCGTCCTCCAAGCACCACACACACAGAACACCGAAGGAGCTGACATTTGACGTCAGGGCTCAGAATGGGGTGATTAAATCAAGTCTGGGGGGCTGCTTATCTTCTAAAAAAAATTACATGGCGTATTTCTGCTCCAAGAAACTGCTGACCTTTTAAAGCAAACAAAGCATTTTTATATATCCAAAACATTTTTTTTTAATCTTAAAAGGTACATTATAATTTGGTCAAATTTAATAGCTGAAGGTTTAATACACTGCAATCATCACTGATTCTGTTGGACTGCAAAGCAAAAGAACACTTGCTATCCTAACACCATATAAATCACACATTACATCATGATGACACAATCGCCCACCAGGCTGTTACTAGCCTCCCAGCTCCGCAGGCTTCCTTCCACAGCCACACCCGCCCACGGTGAGGGGGAGACTGCATATGCGCATCAGCCCAGGCCTTGAGTCAGAACTTAACACGTGTAGCAGTGAGCTTAGCGTCCCTGGTGTCTCAGCTGGTAGATCCCTGGTTGGGAAGATCCCCTGGAGAAGGGAAAGGCTACCCACTCCAGTATTCTGGCCTGGAGAATTCCATGGACCTTATAGTCCATGGGGTCGCAAAGAGGCAGACACGACTGACTTTCACTTACTGTCTTTTTAAATTCTCTTCAAAAAACTTAACTCCCCTCCACCCCACTTTTTCAGCTGAGCGAGCAGCCACTCTATAAGGAGGCTGGACTTGGTTCTTAGCCAGCCTGATTGCAACCTGATGCTCCCTCTCCCCAAGTCCTCTCCCCAGCCTCTGCCAGGAAGGAGCAAACGACCTTTAGCCCAGACCCTCTGAGAGATTTCTCATGTCTTACCAGCCCTCTTTGAGGGTTCGGATTTAGGGAAGAAAATGCTTAAGTACTTACTGACAGCCCCCACCTTTCCCTGGGAGACATTTTCTGCTGTCACAGAAGTGGTGTGCCAGGGGGTGGGGGCCACATGACAACCCAGCTTTGAAATTCTTAGAAGCCACAAAAGAGGGCCCACCGCTGCCTCTGGGAGGCAAACAGTGCATCATAATATATCAATTAACCTGAAGCTCTTAGATAAAGGAATGCAGATGTGAGTGTATTCCCAGAACCTTCCTCCTTCCCTTTTCATTCTTCTTTCCTCCCCTTTTTCTAATTGACACAGAATTTTAGGGTCAGGAGAGACTGATGGTTAAATCCTTCAGCTCCTGTGGCTGTGTACTTTCTCCTCCCCTTGTTTCCACTGCATCTCCCCGCCCTTGCTCCCGCTTGCTCTGAGATCCCTGCTGCCTACAGGGTGGGCAGAGGCAGGATGCTGCCCTCCTGGGATGAAGAGCAGGACTCAGACAGCCCCGAGGTCACATAAGGGTTTGTGAGTGATGCATGCTCAGTCGTGCCTGACTCTTTGTGACCCCAAGGACTACAGCCCGCCAGGCTTCTGTGTCCATGGGAGTGGAGTGTCCACGCTGGAGTGGGCTGCCATGTCCTCCTCCAGGGGATTGTCCCAACCCAGGGATAGAACTCGCATCTGCTGCATTAGCAGGTGGATTCTTTACCACAGGGCCAGCTAAGAAGCCCAGCATAAGGGTTTAGGCTGTGTCATAATCTGAGGTTCAGGACCCACCCACCCGAAAGGATCTACCTGTCTTCATGGTCCTTTGTCTGTCTTAACACATGACAATGAGACTAGGCGCTCCGTTTCTATTGAATAAATGGATAAATTGCTTATCCGATAAATAACATACTTGAAGACCATCACTCTCCTTTAAAATGGAAACACACCCATAGGAGAATTAAGGGAGGAGCTTTCTTTGGTCACAAAGACCATATTATGAATTGTTTCATTAAATTACTTTTTGCTAATTCAGTCAGCCAGAGCTGGAGGAGAAAAATGAGATTTTGTAACGACACGGAGAGGACAGAGGCACAGTCATTTTGGAGGCTGGGCTCTCCTGAAGGGGGGCAGGTGGAAGGTGAGGGTGAGAGTTGAGAGGCCTTGAAACAAAGTGGGAGCTTTGGGCAGAGACAAGCTAACGACACGATGGGCACCTGAAGGTAAGAGCGGACACCAGGAGATGGGAAAGGTATATAGAAAGGAAAGATGGCAACAGCATAAAACATGAGCATTACTATTACTATTTGGATCAGCATTATACAGCCGTAGTTAATAGCACCTAGGTACTGAGTCGCAGAACCGGCACTGCGTGGTCCGTGACAAGTCAACAGTGAATGAAGGACTACCACCGTTCAGCAAGTGTTTTAATTTTCCAAAACAAAGAAACAAAAACTGCTCCACAAGACAGACTGGCCTTGCACTTTGGCTGCTGTGATGACTAAGTCTGAAAAGAAAACTCATACTTTACTGGGGTCAGATACTCAGTTCCTTAGAACTGCCTCACTAAAATATATCTGCCTCCTTCCTTTTTTATTTCATTCGTATGATTCGATTTTGCTTTGGTTCCTGGTTTTACAAATTGTTAGTTCCCAAGTGGATAATGACAAGTGGAGGGATTAAAGGAAATGCAGGATGATGAAGCAAAAAGCCCAGCATAACTCAGGCACATGGCGATGTTTACCTAAGGTGGACACACTCAAGTATTGGTTTGTTGTTACTGTTTCCATTCTAAGTCCAGAATACCTGAGAAAGCACAGTTATCTTTTCAAGAATACTAATGCTACTTGGGAAAATATAAATAATGCCAGGTGGGTCACTGCAATAATATAACAAACATACGAGACATTCCTCGTTATTTCCAAAGAGATTCCACAATCTCCTTTGGAAATTCTAAAGAGATTTTCCTATCCCTTCGAAGATGTATACAAGATACAAAAAAGTAGGTGGACATAAAGCTGCATCTATACATCATTAGAAACAATACAGGCAAAACAGGGAGCAATGTTACTAACGCAGCAGTAGTCCTAACTGAAATCCTATTTCCACCTACATTTATTTCAAAATAAATTCCTCAGTGACCTATATATAATGTAAATGACATATCAGTAGATCGTTAGAATTAATAAGCTAATTCAGTAAAGGGTATAAAGCCAACATATAAAAATAAGTTGTGTTTTGATATACTAAAAAAAGAATTATCTGAAAAATGTTATATCTTAAGAAGAAATAAAGAACCCCATAGACATTACAATAGAATCCATAATAACAAAATACTTAGGAATAAATTTAACCAAGGGGGTGAACGATCTATATGTTGAAAATTATGACACTGATGAAAGAAACTGAGGCAGATACAAATAAACAGAAAGAAATTCCAAGTTCATGCATTGGAAGACTTAATATTAAGTCAATACTACCAAAAGTGAACTATGGATTTAATGCAATCCTTACTAAAAAAAAATTAAAAATCCACCCTAAGATTCACAGGCAACTCTAAATAGTCAAAACAACCTTGACAAAGCACAAAGTAAGAAGTCTCACACGTTCTGAATTCAAAACATGGCCAACAGGATAGGAAAAGATGCTCAAACATCACTAAGCATTAGGGAAATGCAAACCAAAACCACAATGAGCTATCACCTCACACTTCTGAAAACTGCAATTAGCAAAAAAGACAAGAAATAACACGCTAACAATGATACAGAGACAGAGAAATCCCATTGCACTTTTTTGTTTAAACTTATTTACATTGGAGGATAATTGTTTTACAACGTTGTGTTAGTCACTGCCATACATCAGCATGAGTCAGTCACAGGTATATATACGTCCCCTCCCTCCTAAACCTAAAAAGCCTGTTGATGAAAGTGAAAGAGGATACTGAAAAAGCTGGTTTAAAACTCAACATTCAAAAAACTAAGACGATGGCATCCAGTCCCATCACTTCATGGCAAATAGATGGGGAAACAATGGAAACAGTGGCTGACTTAATTTTTCTGGGCTCAAAAATCACTGTGGATGGTGACTGCAACCATGATATTAACAGACACTTGCTCCTTGCAAGAAAGGCTATGACCAACCTAGACAACATATTAAAAAAACAGAGCCATTACTTTGCCAACAAAGGTCCGTCTAGTCAAAGCTATGGCTTTTCCAGTAGTCATGTATGGATGTGAGACTTGAACTATAAAGAAAGTTGAGCGCCGAAGAACTGATGCTTTTGTGGGATTGGAGAAGACTGTTGAGAGTCCCTTGGACTGCAAGGAGATCCAACCAGTCCATCCTAGAGGAGATCAGTCCCAAATATTCACTGGAAGGACTGATGCTGAAGCTGAAACTCCAATACTTTGGCCACCTGATGTGAAGAACTGACTCACTGGAAAAGACCCTGATGCTGGGAAAGACTGCAGGCGGGAGGAGAAGGGGACGACAGAGGATGAGATGGTTGGATGGCATCACTGACTCGATGGACATGAGTTTGAATAAGCTCCAGGAGGCGGTGATGGACAGGAAAGCCTGGCGTGCTGTAGTCCATGGGGTCACAGAGAGTCGGACACGACTGAGCGACTGAAGTGAACTCTTGAACTTCCCTCACGACTCCCACCTCATCCCACTCCTCCCCTGGAGCACTCTTTATTGCACTGTAAATTGGTGCGGCCACTACAGAAAACAGAATGGTGGTTCCTCCGAAAATTAAAAATAGAACTATAGTATGACCCATCTATCCCACGCCTGGGTGTACAGCCAAGGAAAATGAAATCTCTGCCCCAGAGAGAGACCCGCACCCCCATGTTCACCGCAGCACTACTCACAAGAGTCAAGAGGGGGAGACAATCTATGTCCATCACTGAGTGGGTAAACTGAGGATTGTGCACACAGCGCGGGGCAGTAATGCAGCCACGAGGAGGAGGAGGTCCTGGCTTCTGTGACCACACAGGACCTTGGGGGATCACGCCAAGTGAAAGAAATCGGACGAAGAAAGATAAACACTGTATGCTCTCACTCACATGTGGAATCTAAAACAGCTGGCATCCTAACAGAAAGTAGAATGGTGGTTATCAGCAGCTGAGGTGTGGGAAAAATGGAGAGATGCCAGGTCAAAGGGCACAATCTCCCACCCGGAAGACAAATTCTGGGGGATTCAACGCACAGCATGGCAACTATAGTTAACGGCACTGAATTATACACACACACACATACACACACATATACATATATGAATGCTGTTAAGAGAGTCAATCTTAAATATTATCACCATCAAAAGTGGTAATTATGTGAAGGGATAGATGTGTTAACTAATCATATTATGGTAACCATTTCACAATATGTATGTGCATCAAATCACCACACTGTATATACTCTAAACTTACATATATGTCAATAACATCACAATAAAGCTGGGGGAATGGAGGGAGTTAATGTGTATAAGCACTGCATAATCTACAGTGTAACCGAATGTTCATAATCTCCTTTGATGCTTACAGTTTTTTTGAAGCTCTCATTCTAAAATGATGAAATTGGTACCCAAAGGACTGATGTGACCACTACAAGAATACACAGCTCAGTTCAGTTCAGTCGCTCAGCTGTGTCCGACTCTTTGCGACCCCATGAATCGCAGCACGCCAGGCTCCCCTGTCTATCACCAACTTCCAGAGTTTACTCAAACTCATGTCCATTGAGTCGGTGATGCCATCCAACCATTTCATCCTCTGTCACTCCCTTCTCCTCCTGCCCCCAATCCCTCCCAGCATCAGGCTCTTTTCCAATGAGTCAGCTCTTTGCATGAGGTGGCCAAAGTATTGGAGTTTCAGCTTCAGCATCAGTCCTTCCAATGAACACCCAGGACTGATCTCCTTCAGGATGGACTGGTTGGATCTCCTTGCAGTCCAAGGGACTCCCAAGAGTCTTTTCCAACACCACAGTTCAAAAGCATCAATTCTTCTGCACTCAGCTTTCTTCACAGTCCAACTCTCACATCCGTACATGACCACTGGAAAAACCACAGCCTCGATTAGACGGACCTTATACACAGCTACTGGTCATAAAACCAAGAACCAAACCTGGTCTTCCAGCCCAATACACTTCCTGATGGATTAGCAAAATTTTTCTTTTCTTTACTTACATAAATTTCCAGAGTACAGCACTATAAACCCAACATCTGTATACACTACAAAGTAATTGCTATTGCCATTTGCAATAGCTATTGTGAGTTACCGTCCGTCACCATACAGTTGACACCACCCACTTTACCCATTTCGCTCACTGCCCAACTGCCTTCCCGTCTGGTAACCACTCATCTACTCTCTGTGACTATGGGTTTGTTTTTGTTTTATCTTTTTTGTTAATTTGGTTTTAAAATTATACATATGAGTTAGAACATATGGGCTTCCCTGCTGGCTCAGATGGTAAAGTGTCTGCCTACAATGCAGGAGACCCAGGTTTGATCCCTGGGTTGGGAAGCTCCTCTGGAGAAGGAAATGGCAACCCACTTCAGTACTCTTGCCTGGAGAATCCCACGGGCAGACAAGCATGGTAGGCTACGGTCCATGGGGCTGCAAAGAGCCAGACATGACTGAGCGACTTCACTTTCACTTGTTTAGAACAGATGGTATCTGTTTTTCGCCATCTGACTTATTCCACTCAGCATAACACCTTCCAAGTCCATCCATGTTGTCTCAAATGGCAGGATTTCATTCTTTTTATGGCTGAGTGGTAGTTCACTGTATTTTTACCACATCATCTTTATCCATTCATCTGTCAATGCAAACTTTATGTTGTTTTCATATCTCGGCAACTGTAAATAACTGTTGCAATGAACACAGAGGTGCATACCTGTTTTTGAATTAGTTTTTGTGATCTTCATATCAATACAGAGAATTAGAGTAACTGGACCATATGGAGGACCCATAACTTAATTTTTGGAGGACTCTCCATATAGTCTTCCATAATGGCTGCACCAATTTCCAGTCTCACCAACAGTGTGTAAGGGTTCCATGTTCTCTCCATCTTCTCCAACATTTGATATTATTTTTGTCTTTTTTTTTTATAATAGCCATTCTAACAGGTGTGAAATGATGTCTCACAGTGGTTGCGATTTGCATTTCCTTAATATTTAGTGATGTTGAACATATTTTCATGCACCTGTTGGCCATCTGAACGCCTTCTTTGGAACAATGTCTATTAAAATCCTCTATTTTTTTTTTTAAATCAGGTTATTATTTTGCTGTTATTATTGATTCTGGATATAAAGCCCTTATTGGATATATGATTTGTGAATATCTTCTCCCTTTCAGTAGACTACCATTTCATTGACAGTTTCCCTCACCAGGGAGAAGCTTTTAATTTGATACAGTCCCATTTATTTTCCAGCAACTTTAAAAATTTTCCAAATTGGGCTAATTATACCTTGGAAATAATTAAAACTTCCAAGACATTTTGAAAGTACAAAGAAGCTTTATCTACAATAAAATAATACTTGCATTTTTAACATGTCTTTATACCTAAGAGTTCGAGGGTTCAATGATACATTCCTGTCCATAGGTATCCTGAGATACTAAACTCTAAAATATAAATCAACACCAAACTCAGAACCTAACATCCCAAATCTTCCAAAAGTAAAAAGAAGCTCAGATCAGGGAGAGAAGCCATGGAGAAGAGGGCTATGATGACATCAGCTTGGCTGTGTCTTAATCATCGCAGGAAGGGCAACTGCGTCAGGGTCATGTGTGTCCTCACCATCCACATTCTCAACCCTTGTTTCTCTGCCTCGGACCCAACTTTGCTAATTTCACAGTATTATTTAAAGTACTCTATTTAGGCGCGTTGACTCCACTAATTAGTCTATAAATATTGGACTTTTACCCACCACTTTGGTAAGCGAGATAATTTCGGGGGAAAGGCCAAAGCCTTTATGGTCAATCAGATGACGAGAGAGGGAGTACAGTCTTTCAGCTGAGGACAATGTACAACATTATGTGGCAAGACAGAAGCTATTAGCAGGATCAATATTTCTCCTAGCACCTTAATAAATCATTGCATCGGAGCCCCGACACAGGATGGAGACCTCAGTCTACCTACGTGGAGGCTTCTAAACTGGAAAATAAAATTCCATTTAAACTACAAAGACTTAATTGGCGCACAAAGGAAATGACAGGTTACGGCCTCCCGGTTCTGAGCGGGTTCGGAGTTTTCAAATCATTAGTGAGGGAAGAAAGGCAGGAAGACAAAGAATGCTGCTACTCTCCAGGCTGCACGCCGACAATCTGCAACTGGTAAATATGTATGAATCCGCTGCGCTAGCCCGGTGTGGCACACAGCTCCAACGAGACAGCACAGGGCAGAGGAAGCCTGGAGGTAAGTTCAGAGCTATAAGCCACCTCCCCTACACTTGACGGTCCTCAAACCTCCTCAATCTCCCCTTACTTAAACACTCTCCTTTGAGAATGGTTTCTTAACATGAAAAGTATTTTGATGCCAGTGATTCAAAGCATAGCCAACAGTGCCCCATGCTCAGCTCTAACTATATCACAAGGTGTAAATAACAGTCAATCCTAAAGGAAATTAACCTGTATATTCTTCAGAAGGACTGATGCTGAAGCTCCAGTGATTTGGCCACCTGATGCGAAGAGCTGACTCATTTGAAAAGACCCTGATGCTGGGAAAGATTGAGGGCAGGAGGAGAAGGGGACAGCAGAGGATGAGATGGTTGGATGGCATCATCGACTCAATGGACATGAGTTTGAGCAAACTCTGGGAGTTGGTGACGGACAGGGAGGCCTGGTGTGCTGTGGTCCATGGGGTCACAGAGTCAGACACAACTGAGTGATGACAACAACAACAACAAAAAATAATTGCATCTGTTTTATAAACTTCTAGCCTCCCCTGTTCTCTTTGATGTTTACAAGAAAACAAGCAAGCAATTAAAAATAGTTACTAGGCCTGGCTGTCCAATTATTTTAACCATAGAACTAATTATTTTTCTTTTCTAATAAGTAACCAAAGACAAAAGAAACATTTTGCAGTGATTGACACAGGGAACATTAGGCTTTTTGTTAAGGACACTATATCTCCTTTTTCTTACAGAGATGATAGTGAATATAGACACTACTTTGATTCCACTACAACTTTTTCTTTGTGCTTACAATGTTTAATTAAAAACTTTTTTTTTCTTATAATCGCAAATGACTTTACTGTAGCTCTCTCAAATCATGCAGCAAATGAAAGCTGAGAACTAAGAGGCCACACCAGGAAATTTGTTTGGAAAAGGCCATAGCTGCCAAACCAGCAATAAAAGAAAGCCAGGCTCCCTAACATCTTAAGATACTCTTCATGATTGATGAATTCTTTCATTTCTCAAACATTTATCAGATGTTTAAATGTAAGTTTGATAAGAATTATATCAAAGGAAAGTTCCCAGAAGGTTCTGTCCTCAAAGAGAGCTCGACAATCTAAATGGACACATGGAAGGCATACAACAACAGAAAGTTATACAACATTACGGGGTTTAAATTATAATACAAAATAATACTCAGCTGTCACAAGCACTGCATATAACTATGTGCCAAAGAGGGGCTACAGCAAAACTTAAATAGAAATCTCTACTGGCAGGAGTTTTTAAGGAAAGGACTAGGGGAAAAGATAACACAGCTGAGTGAGACAGGATTTGAGTGGGTGAAAAAGAATACTAAAATATTCCTGAAGGAAAAGCAAGACAAGCCAGTGAAAGCACAGAGTCCATTGTGAAGCTGAAGGTTCATGTGGCAGATCAGGGCAAGTAAGGGCAGAAAAGTCCACCCAAATGACCAGGAAGGGAAGGGGCAGGACGCCTGAAACTCCAAGTGACCAAAGTTTTTTAATATGATGGGAGAAGAGATGGAGAGTCACGAGATGCTCTAACAATTTCCAAGTTCAGGAGCATCTGGGGTGTAGAAACTACAAAGGAAGGATACCCTCTCTATATAAGGCACGTTTCATGTATGGCCAGAGTTGCAGAAAGAAGTTGGAGCTTTCAGGAGATGCAGGAGCAAGCCCCAAGTTCAGAGAAGGGGCGCTGGGGGCCTGGTTCTTACAAAAGAAACTCCTTGATGGGAATATAAGCGAGGGTATGTGAGAGGACCCCCTGTCTGGATGGTTTCTGAGAGAGGGACAAAGGTGGCACAGATGAGAAGCACAGGGACTTTGACTGAATGCAATCCAGTGTCACAGGTTCCAGGGCTCCGCTCCATGCTAGAAATAGCACCTTCCCCCAACCTCGCCTGTCACTGGGGAGAATCATCTCCTAAGAGATGATCTTTACACTTCAACCAGCCCGGTTCCAACAGCTCAAAGAGTTGGGCTGACAGCAGAAGATTCATTTTGTGGCTGAAGTAGAAAAAGACAGGAATGGGGAGAAACATGCTGATCAGGAGGTCATACCTCATGGGGCCTAGAGGATTCACTAGAACGGACAATCTTCCACCCAAATCCCCTGCGCCGTATGAAGTTCCAGCAAGTCCAGGCACAGCGTCCCACTGAGGGGAATCGCATCCAAAGAGCAGAGTTGGAGGCGTGCTTCTGTGAGAGCCCGCCCCTTGGGCCAATGACACTTGGAAGCCTAGGTCCGTGGTGCATGCTGAGGGTGGGAACCAACGCGGTGGTGGACTGTCAATAAGGCAGCATCTGCCGCTTCGGGTGCCCCCGGGGGGATGCCTCTGCCAGGCTCTGGGCTGGCGGCTGCTCTTGCAGCACCACAAGCAACTCTCTGACTGTGTTTTTCAAGAGAAAGGCCCTCAGCTGCTGGGTCAGTGCCGGGGCTTGACTGAATTCTGCCCCGTGGTCTCCAGTGTGACTTGTTCGTCTGCTGTCCTTGATCAAGCAGCAGTGGAACCGAGAACAATTAGCTGTTTGTTCATTAGCTGTTTGTTCCTCTCCGTGAGGCTGAGCAAGGCTGGAGGGGCGTTCCAGCCAGACTTAGGCTCCGGCACCGCGCTGGAGGAGTCAGGATGCTCCCAGGGTTTGTTTGTTCGGGCGACAGGGCAAGTCCAGCGTCTCCATCGTGGAGCACAGTGAATTAGTCACTGATTTGCCTTCATTGCTCTGACAAGCTTTATTTATTTTTGCCTCGGTGACAAGGAGACACTCCCACCTTTCAATATTAAATAGATTGGACAATTATTTTTTTATTCTTTGTTTTTCCCACTCTTTCAGGTAAAGGGAAAAAATGGATCATTATGGCAAACTATAGATGCTAATCAATAAAAAACAAAAAGATTAAAGAGAAGTAGATTTGTGTAAAAGAAAATTATTTAATTTTTTTTTTTTTTTAATGTTTTTGTGTAGCAGAACTTCCTTTTACCAGCCGGTCTTGGGGACTGAACTATCTTTCTTATGAAAGAGCATTTCTTTTCTGCCTCATGATCTACTTCTCCCCACTAACCACACTTCGTCCCTTTTTAAAAGAGGATGAAAGCAACACGAGAAAACTTGTTTTCGGCCTCCCTAGCCACAAACAGAACAGAAATGTGTTACCAAGGACGCGTCCTCAGTTCACTGCGCCAGCTAAATCTGGCAAACTCGGCCACATCTGGCCCCTTGGCAAGTCTCGGTGGAATTCAGTTGTGCCAGTCCAGAGAAGGAAACGGCAACCCACTCCAGTGTTCTGGAGAATCCCAGGGACAAAGGAACCTGGTAGGCTGCCGTCAATAGGGTGCAATAGAGTCGGACAGGACTGAAGCGACTTGGCAGCAGCAGTCCAGAGAAGCAGGGCTGAGATGGAGACCAACCCTCTGGCCTGCTGATCCCTCAAACATGCAAAGGTCACAGGCCATAAAAACACCTCCTCCAACACATGCAACCTTACTTGGTGTTTTCATAGTTTTTTTTCCTCTCTCTCTCATCTTTCCTTTAATAGCTTTTTTTTCCTCTCTCTCATCTACTTTAATAAACACCATTTTTGTCCTCTGGCTTAGTTTCTTCATGACATGGGAGAAAGTACAGACTCAGGGAGATTTCAAATATGTGGACCCCAAACCCACTGTGGATTCTGTAAGATTTAGATCTCACCGTCTCTCAGGCAGTTCAAACCACTTCTGAAAAGAAATGCCTATTTAAATAGGCTTCCTCTATGGTTCCTGAGGTTTAAATAAATTATCACAAATCATAAATATATTAAACAAAAAAAACACGTGAACAGGAGAATAAGAATCCTAACTGTAGAGAATACGCGGAATTTCCTTCTGCAAGTTAGTAGCCAAAGGTAATACTAGTAAGACAGGAACCGTCCAGAACAGTGGTGGGAATGATAGCCACGGAGGTCAGCAAAATGCATATAACGTATAACAAAGAAAACCTTAATTTCTAACAGGAGCATGGACCACAAGGAAAAATACCTAGTTCTTTGGGGTAACATATAAAAGGCGTAAATATATTCTTCTTTAATCAAGGGCTTTTCAGTATATTCTAACTGGGGGTTTTCTTCAAAACGAATATATGATTAAAGTCAAAGTTTCAGCTGGTTCAAAAGACTAACCAAGAAATAAAAGCTTCCCCACAGAGTCTCACTTTCCAGATAATAATCATACAGTTTCGTGTATAGCTGATGCATACAAAAGCATACATATCCACATATTTACATATATGCATATTTGCTGCTACATGTTTAATCCATATGAAAACTGGCTATTTTCTTCAGATGTGCTCAACGACATATAAAATTCCTACAGCACTGGTTTGTATCATTGCCAAGGACTGACTGGCCCTTTCTGACAGCTGCTTCGTATCTTACGGAACAGGTTATTATAAACACTGATATTCCTATTGAAACAGGAGGGAAGGGGGCAGGGCACAAGCTTTGAAAGAATGACACGGGCCTAGGGCACAAGATAAACTGATGAGAACCAAATGGGTCCAAGATGGCAGACAAGTCAACTTGACTAGACCTTAATTCTCAGAATAAACTCACTGCAAACACGTCAGCAAGCTAAATGACACACCCAGAGGTGCTGTGACAGCTCCAAAGTCGACCATCAGAGACCAAAAAGTGGGCGGTGGCCCGTTCCCTGGAAATCTCAGGCTTTTCCCTAAAACATCTGGAATAATCCTCCCACTCATGAGCTTATGAAATTAGCCGGCCCATAAAGGCTAACCACACCACGTTTCGCGGCTTCCACTTGCCCTCTGTGAAGGCCCACACTCTGTGCAGTGTGTTTCCTTCTGAGTAAAATCCACTTCTTACCTATCACTTTGTCTCCCACTGAATTCTTTGTGCCATGAGACACACAGAACCTGATCCTCGGTAAGTCCAAACACCAGGTGAGTGATTTTAATTAAAAGATCATGGGGTTTGAGTCTCCAGCAGGGTTGTGGCCAGGTTCGAGTCCCAAACATGCGGGGTTAGAGGAGTCCCAATCTGAGGTAAACGGTTTTACGATTCACATTCTGTCAGGTTACTTCCAAGTTTTAACTGTTGCAAAAGAAGATGCAATATGCTTTCCTGTGGTGAGAGTGGCCCATCTTGTACAAATAGACCTAAAACTCCTCCAGAAAACCACCTTGCCCATCTACGCTCCTTCCAACAGTGTGAAAAGTTTTCACTGTCACCAGATAACATCACCAGCTTAAATTGCTTTTAACTGACAAGGGAAAAATGCCATCACATTTTAACTATTTTTATTTTCTTTCATCACTAATGAGGCCCTGTTTCTTGGCTACTGTATTTTTCTCAGAACTAACCATTCATATTCTTCACTTATTTTCTTCTACTGGGCTGTTTATTGTTTAATGACACAAACATAGAAGCCCCTTGCTTAGCAAGGAAATTAACTCATCGACTACATATTACAAATTCTTTCCCTGATTTTTATTTGCCTGTTGACCATAGTTTTGTTTCAGAGTAGGAGGCAGTCTTCTGGAAAAGTAAGTATTATTAAACAATATGTCAGCAGCTGTTCTGTATGCAAGATCACCAGGACTCACTGACGGAAAGCCCTTCGAATTTCAGAGAGTCACAGAGGCTAGTACAGTGCGGTCACTCTCACCTGGCATTTCTTGCCTTATCCTCAGACAGGATCCTGACTCAAAAGTGCCTGTTCCTTTTATCTAGAGGTTGCTCAAAAGCCAGTAAATATTTATTTGTTCCCCCTTCTTCCTTGCCCAAAATTTTGGGAAGAGTCAGGGAGAAAAGAATTCATTTGATAAAATAAATTCGGCGACTTCCTAGGATTCCGTTTCCATCCTCCCAGTGATTAGCCCGAATCTTGTATTCCAGGGTTCTGCACCCTGCCCCTCGTCATCACTGGGACATGGTTATTAGGGTGTGCTCCCTGCAGGGCACGGAGCGGACTCGCCACTGGTATGCACAGAATTACAGGGCAGGAGTCCAGCCCACAAAGAGCTCGCCTGTACTTCTGCAGGTGGGAGACGGTGACCAAGGTCAAATCCTCACCCCCAACTTGTTCACTGCATTGCCCAGAGCTCCCAGGCTTAGAATCCTTAACTATGAGAAACAGATAAATACAGGGTGTCCGAATAATAAAAGCAGCTCCATAAGAGGACTCCTATATCTGCTTGCAATACAGGAGACCTGGGTTCGATCCCTGGGTCAGGAAGATGCCCTGGAGAACGGCATGGCAACCCACTCCAGTATCCTTGCGTGGAGAATTCCATGGACAGAGGAGCCTGGTGGGCTACAGTCCATGCGGTGGCAAAGAGTTTTATCACACTCTTAACTTACCTTGCTCTCTGGTCTCATTAATGAACCATGTTTGTTTAGGGCTTCCCTCATAGCTCAGTAGGTAAAGAATCTACCTGTAATGCAGCAGACCCACGTTCAATTCCTGGGTCGGGAAGATTCCCTGTGGAGAAGGGAATGGCAATGCACTCCAGTATTCTTGCCTGGAGAATCCCATGGACAGAGGGGCCTGGCATTCATATCATAGGACTCCTATATGGTAAAAGGAATTTTTACATAGAGCAGCGCCTGGCATATGGCAAGGTTTTAAATAAACACGTGGTGTGGTTTAGTCGCTAAATCATGTCCAACTCTTGCGACCCCAGGGACTGTAGCCTGCCAGGCCCCTCTGTCCATGGGATTCTCCAGGCAAGAACACTGGAGTGGGCTGCCACTCCCTTCTCCACAGGGAATCTTCCCGACCCAGGAATTGAACGTGGGTCTGCTGCATTGCAGGTAGATTAGATTCTTTACCTACTGAGCTATGAGGGAAGCCCTAAACAAACATGGTTCATTAATGAGACCAGAGAGCAAGGTAAGTTAAGAGTGTGATAAAATCCAAGCAGCCTTCCTCCAGTACTACGTGGCCGCAGAAAGGGGAGCCCCACAGGGTCTGTGAAGAAATGCAGCAAGCAGGACGTGAGGAGGAGGACTAAGATAAGCAAAGTCGAGGGCTGTGTGCATTCCCAAGGCGAGGCTGGGGAGAGCCTTAAAAACACCACGCCCCGCGGACCCTGAATAAACCAGAGTGGGCGCAAGCAAAGCAGCTCTGAGAGAGGGGAGGAAATGCAGACTTTAGAATGCAGACTGCCCAGGAGTTAACCCCTCAGGCAGCTCCCCTCTGCTTGTGTGAAGACGAAAATGTTTACTTACTCTTTGCTCTCAAGGAATTGACTGGATCAGCTGTTATCTCAGAAGGAGAGCTAATCCCGAACAGAAGAAAGGAAAGCTGCCTTCCCAAAGTTTATCTCTGCAGCAAATGTTTGCAAAGAGGAGCGCCTGGCCCACAGAAGCCCTGCCTTACACTGTAAGGCTTCTGCGTGTGCCATGTGCTCGGCCTGTCCGGCTCAGGGCGACCCCATGGGCTGTAACCTCCGCAGGCTCCTCTGTCCACAGGATTTCCCAGAGAAGGATACTGGAAGGGTTGCCATTTCCTCCTCCAGAGGATCTTCCCGACCCAGGCGTCGAAGCTGCGTCCCTTGCACCTCCTGCACTGGCGGACAGATTCCAGGCTTACGGGATGGAGAATCTCTAGGCTGGTCCCTGCAGCCCTGGGTGGTAAATGCCGCTAAGGCAGGGTTGGAAGCCTACCTGGCTCAGTCGTTCATTAGACATTTGAGGTCTGCCTACTACCAGGGCTTGGCTCTCCTAAGAGAGGAGAGGCGGTTGTGAACAGAGACCCAAGGTGTCCACACTCTGGGGTTTGTTCAGCACGCGCACGCGTGTGTCGGGGGTGGGGGGGGGTGGGGTGTGGGAAGAGCGAGGATCACAGAGCAGAAAAGTAAACGAAAGGATGAAGGAGGCGCCATCAGACAGGAAAAAGTGCCGCGGGGAAGGTAAAAGCAAGCCCCATTGTGGGGTGGAAGCTCACTTTGAGGAAGCGACATCAGATGACACCTGAATGAAGAGACAGAAGATTAGCAGCAGGAAGTCTGGGCAGAAAAAACAAAAATCAGAGCAAAGCTGCTGAGGCTGGGAAACTCCCAGTGTGTTCCCGGCACAGAAAGGCCAGCCAGGCTGGAGCCCAGTGAAGGGGCAAGTGCCAGGGGCCATGCTTCCTAAACAGAAGATGACTCGGAGTTCCGGCTTCAAATATCATGCCCGCGTATCCCTCTTCCTCTGCCAGGGTCTTCATTGGCAGGGCCTGCCAGGGGTTTGATGCTAGTGGCAAAGAACCTGCCTATCAACGCAGGAGACCTAAGAGATGCGAGTTCGATCCCTGGGTCGGGAAGATCCCCTGGAAGAGGGCATGGTAACCCACTCCAGTATTCTTGTCTGGAGAATCCCATGGACAGAGGAGCCTGGTGGGCTACACTCCACATGGTTGCAAAGATCAAGCAACTTGGCACGCACACCAGAACATGTGCTGACACAGAACACGTGAGGTCAGGTCTTCAGAAAGGCCTATGGCCAGCAGGGCTCATGCAGGGATCCAGCAAGGGGCCTTGGGATTCCAAGGATGGAAGGAAAGTGAAATGCTTGAGTGAGCGAAGGGTAACTAGGTGCTCATGGCTCCGGCACCCAGAAAAGACACCCTGGATATTATATATAAGGGGGAAGGGTGGATTTCAACCCACCTTCAAAGAATTTTCGTCTGACTTAAAGGAAAGATACATGCCTCCCCCTCTGCCCCTTATTTTGCCTGTGAGCTTCCAAATTAGCACTTTGGACAAAAATCAATTGGGAAAAGCAGAATTCCAAGGGAGTCATAAGTGCAAACCAAGACCAGGGGAAGGAGACAACTGCTGACAGATCACTAACCTGTTAAGATTTACGTAAGTACTAAAACAAAACAAAATGCTATCCTAGTAAATGTCCCCAAGGATGACCCTGAGAAGCAAAACAAAACCACTGATGGGTGGAAGTGAATCTCACATAGTAGGATGATTTTTAGAGATTTTTCTACCTGCTGGCATCTTTTCAAAATGCCTAATCTTTATAATCACCGTGAATATTATAGTATCAAAATAACTTGTGACTGATAATTAAGAACAGGAAATTTAGGAAATGCCTGTTTTTCTAAGCTGAGTTTCAAGTAAATGATTTCTACTAAAATCATGCTTTCCTACAGAAATGCTGAATATAAGTAAGTTGCTCTGAACAGCTACAGTTAACACTCTTTCCCCACTTGCCATTTATTAGCAGGGATTAATAGGCTAGTTTATATTTGACACCACACTTTTTTACTCTTAAAATAGTAAGAGAAAATTTGACTGTTTTCTTTTTTTTTCCATTTATTTTTATTTGTCGGAGGCTAATTACTTTACAATATTGTAGTGGTTTTTGCCATACACTGACATGAATCAGCCATGGATTTACATGTGTTACCCATCCCGATCCCCCCTCCCAACTCCCTTCCCACCCCATCCCTCTGGGTCTTCCCAGTGCACCAGCCCCGAGCACTTGTCTCATGCATCCAACCTGGGCTGTTGATCTGTTTCACTTCCAACTAATAAAAATAAATGGGAAAAATTTAAAAAAATTTTTTTAAATTAAAAATAATAAAAAAGACCAATGTATATCCATGGCTGATTCATGTCAATGTATGACAAAAACCACTACAATATTGTAAAGTAATTAGCCTCCAACTAATTAAAAAAAAAATTAAAAATAAATAAATAAAAATTAAAAATAATAAAAAAGACCAATACAGTATACTAATGCATATATATGGAATTTAGAAAGATGGTAATGATAACCCTATATGACTGCTTTCTTAAAAAGAATGTTTATTCCACAGTCACAAAGAATAAAAGTCAATGAACTTGTCACCAAAGGTTAGGCATTTTGAATATTTCAGGTATAGTCATTTTCGGGCAAACTTTCAATGCATGGGTGGGAGAATTTTATGCTTATTCTATCACATGAATTCTACTCTACTAATAATTCTAAAGGGCTTCCCTGGTGGCTCAGATGGTAAAGAATCTGCCTGCAAAGCAGAAGACCTGGTTTCAATCCCTGGGTAGGGAAAATCCCATGGAGTAGGAAATGGCAACCCACTCCAGTATTCTTGCCTGGGAAAGTCTATGGGGTTGCAAAGAGCCAGACACGACTGAGTGACTTATCACTTCACTTCAATAATTCTAAAGAAGATGAACACCCAAATTGAATAAGTGTATTTGATTTCTGGATATGGATTGTTATTCTCAATGGCAACAGCATGTCTGTCTTCCTTTAGAATGTGACTTTTTGCTCAAGTTCTATATGCAGCAATAGAGAAGGAATTTTGGTTATATGAATAAAAAGAATAAAGCATTATTTCTGAAAGACAAAGAGCTAAAACTAGAAGCTAAGAACTTAGTGTTATTTGGACTATAGATAGAAGGATAATTAAAAGACATTGTTTCCACTCTCAGAAGAAAGGGTATAGATCTTTGAAAATTTAATAATATACTAATCTATACACATATCCTGCATAAAATGTGCTGAAAATGGGTGAAAATGTTTTGCAAATTATAAACTACTGCAAAATGTAAGTGCATGCCATTATTACTGGAGTCATTTTCTTCTGCCAGAAGTCCTGTCCAGAATTATTTTTTTCAGTGACCAGCCATAAATCATTTAAAATAAAAATGAGCGGAAGCATCTGATCTCCTAGAAGTAGAAACAGCTAATGGAAAAAGGTATTCCAGGGATTTCCCTGGTGGTCCAGTGGTTATGAATCCACCTTCCAACACAGGGGATGTGGGTTTGATCCCTGGTCAGGGAACTAAGATTCCACATGCAACTAAGCCCACGCAGTAACTGGAGAGTGTGCGTGCTGCAGCGATTGAACCTGTGCGCTCCAGAGCCCACGGCCACAACGAGAGAGAGTCCACACGCCACAAAACAAAGAGCCTGCATGCTACACACACGCCCAGTGCAGCCAAAATAAATATTTTTTTTAAAAAGTTATTCCATCCAAGAAATGAATGTGTTTATTCATAATCTGAATGAAGTACCTTCCTCTGAGATAATTCTGATTGGTTCTTCCAAGCACTTTTTTAAATTCACCAGAACAGATGAAGGAAAAAAAAATACAACTAAAACCCGATCGTGTAATTAGAGGCCTGGAAGCTTAGAATGAAAACCATGTCATAACCAGGTCCTCAATGGGAAGGTCAGTATCAGGGCATATTCCTTACACTTAACTCTGAAGAGTCACCAAAGTAACACATTTTAATATAAAATCAGCATCTTTTCTTTCTGTGAGCATTAATTTTTAATACTTTAACCTCCATTACTATTTTACAAAGTATTTACTCTTCAGTCCAATGAGTTCTATCATTTTCATATAACCTTTCTGTAATAGTTTTAAATGTCTAAGATGGTTTAAAATGGATAAAATTATATCCAGTAAATAAATGGCTTGCTAAGAGTTACTTTGTTTTCTTTAAAAAAAAAAAAAAAAAAAGATTAAAATTGCTTAAAATGACAAATATAACTCCCAAAGTTAATTTTACCCAGTAAGGAATTGATTAATGTTCATGTATTTATAACAAGTAAAATGAGAATCAAAATATCCCTAATTTAGAGGAGAAAAACTGAGGTTCAGAGAAATAAGCACCTTGTCGAGAAGGGATCAGTACTTAATCCATAACCCCACTGTGCTCCTTTCCCATAATCAGAGCTGCAAGGAAGAGAAACAGAATTTACGAAGAAGATTTCATAAATCCTGATAACACGAGTCAGGGTATGCTTACGTAACTTCAAACATCTTGGAATTTAACAAGCTAGAAACCCAGAGCTTGGTATTTATTGAATTACACACATGCCTTTCCTTGCTCTCTTGTTTACAACAAGTTTAAAATAAATATTTATAGGATATTTTGATTGGTGAATTCTAGCCAGTGTGCTCTCTAATGAGACTACAGCTTGTTTGGGTTTTAAAGCTTTCTGACACTTAAAAATGTTTACTTTGAGTTACTCAACAACATATGGGATCCTTTTTGTAAGCTAAATTTTATATGATCTTTTAAAAAAAAAAGGAAAAAAAAGCCTCAGAGTTAGCAGTAATATTGGATCACGAGGACTTTCTGTGTCACCCCTCTTTGTATCAGTGAGGATGCAGTTTCTTATATTTAGAAGAATTTAAAAGCACAAGCAAAATTTTTGCTCCCAGTATAACTCAAAAGTCTCTACTGTGCAACAGAGTAGAATGATTAGCAGATGTAATCCAAATGTATAGGTTTCAAACAATTTAGTCATTCCAAAAAAAAAAAAAAAAAGTTTGCTTTGGGTCTCTCAAAATCACAGAAAATGCTCCCTCACTGTAAAAATGCTGATCGGTTGTACTCTCAAAACAAAATATGAAAAATTCCTAGGTGATGGATTTTTCTTTGTGATAGACTAACACTTTTTTTTCTTTTTTTTCCCCCCATTCTTTGACAACCAGCACTATTATTTATAAATGAGTTAAATCGAATGGCATATAGCCATAGACACAATACTTAGATCAAAAGTGTGAGATAAATGCTTTGCCTCAAAAGGATAATCCAGAAACCATGCTCCTCCTTCCCTGATACACACGAAGCCTTCCAGAACAGCCGGCAGGCAGTGCACTGTCCACGTGACATGTTAACACATCAAGAATACCCAAAATCTGAGTTGAAATTTCAGCTTCTGACAAGGAAGAGCTGTCCTCAACAAACACGCCAGGGTGCCTTTGGAAGGAAGCCAGACATTCCTCCGGCCATTGCTATCCCTAAGAAAGAGACAAATCACAATCAACCCAGACACGTGTTGTCAGATCAGCCTGCGCTTCCTGAAGCTCTGAGGGTCAAGTCGGATCACAAGTTGAGAGAAGAGAGGGCAGCACATACGAGAAAGAACCAGGCGACGGAAATCCACACCGGGTCATCAGCTCCAGCTTCAGCCACATCTTCATGAACAGACCCAGAAACTACAGAACTAGATTTTCCTGGGTCTGCCAAAATTCAAGCTGCTACAAGAATTTGTTGACTTGGGCCCATTATTAGTATAATTATTATTTTTTCATCACCACAATCATTAAGCTTACAAAACTAATTTTATTAATGAAATCATACAGAGGAAGGCAAACAGACTTCATTTCCAAAGCCAGTTTTAATCTATTCACAGCTGGCTGCCCAGGGGGTCAGGAGTGAGAAGCATATGGAGGCTGGGGACAATGGAAAAGTGTGACTGACTGACTTCATGCTGGACATTAAGGGTGCTGACCTGTTGAATCCCCAGGGCTTACAGCACAGGTAAGGTAATCAATAAACATTATAAAATAATCAGTTCACACAATGTGGCTGAGGTCTCTCTGCAAGAGAGGCTTAAAAAAAAAAAGGTAACAAACAGTAAATATCTGTATTCCCTTAGATATGCCTTGATTTATGAATCGATGCACTCAACCTTCATCTGGCATACTTCCAGAGTTCTTTAAAGGGTCGTCCTGCCTCCATCCTCTCAGCCTTTTTCAAACCACACTGCTGTTAAAATGACCTCTTCTATAACTATGTTGGATCACATTTGCCCTTCTCACCCTTGGTTCTGCATTCTTATTGGGTTTGTTTCTGAAACATGGCACACAGGTTATAAAAACTGACCACAGCAGGCAGATAAACAGATTGGAAGGATGGATGGATAGGAGGCAAGCTGGGATGCTGGCTGGCTCGTTGAATCAATGAACGGACATAGAGAAGGAAACAGAGAAATATCTTAAGATAAACCCCACATATTCACCCAGGATATCTTCACTAACCAATTTATCAGTTATCTGTAGAATAATTTTTCTGCTCTCTGAACCCTTCGCTTTGGCTCACAGGCCTTCATGAAAGCATTGATTTCACTGCAACCCCTAGGCTTGGGTAAAAGACACTCCGACACTCCCCCAAAGAGACTCTCAGCAGAGGAAAAGTCCCCTGGCATTCCTGCACGGAGAAGCATATTGAGACAACGCCTCTTTACTCAGGCCAAGCTCCTTAGCTTGCAAACCTTGGCTTTCTCCATCTGGCCTCTGCTGTTCTCAGTCAGCTTCATCTATCACTAATTTTCACTCCCCAAGGATAAGCCCCTGGTAGCTCCCCGACCATATCATGATGTGTCTACTTTCATATCTTTTCACTTGATGGTTTTGCTTTTCTGCCTGTTTGATAAATTCCAATGTGGTTCTGAAAACCCAGTTTATATATTATCCCATGTCACACCCTGGGAAAAGTTGGTTATTCCTTTCTCTAGATTAGCTCTGTAACTCTCCCATAAATATATCTATAATTGCACCAATCACATGCCTTGTCTATGAGTTTAAATTAATATCTGAGAACTGGTTGAGAGCAGGAACTTTGTTTTAATTTGTCTCCGTTTTCTTAGCACCCAGCACAGTTTGAATACACTGACTATAACTGGGTAGCTTCAGATGTTGTGAAGTTATAAGGCAAAGGGAACAGTGACTATATTAATCAAGAGACGAGATAAGAAATAAAAACTGACTGTTTTGGGAGATGTAATTTGTTTCATTTAGAGACGCTCAAATTTCAAACTCCCAGTAAGATATGCCCCAAAGGGAACCAGAAAGTTGGGAAACCTGGGCGTATAGCTGGGGAAAGGGGTTAGGGCTAAAGACAGTCATTTGGGAGTTTTTATGTAGGTGGCAGTGGAAGGTATGGGAGGATAAAGAGGACCTGATAAAAGACAAGAGAAGAACCTTGTAGAAAAGCTCTGGGAAATAACACAGCAAAGGACCTACAGACCTTAAGAGGCCAAGGCATTGAAAAGTTAACATTAGAAGGAGCATCAGTCGTGTGAGTGGCCCACAACGGTCATGTGGGATGGACGTTAAATGGAGATGATGGATTTTACACCTTGGGGAAATGAGGTGGAGATAAAATTAAGACACCACTGAGAGCAAATCCAGGGGAGGGAAAGGACCAGGACAAAACAGACTGTGACTGCTGAGAGCGAATGAGTGTCTTTCATCTGGACTCATCACTGAGGCAGTGTGCCGGGATGGAAGATGGCTTCAGCTGGAAGCCTTCAGTTCAGTTCAGTCACTCAGTCGTGTCCAACTCTTTGCGACCCCATGAATCGCAGCACGCCAGGCCTCCCTGTGCATCACCAGCTCCCGGAGTTTACTCAGACTCACGTCCATCGAGTCAGTGATGTCATCCAGCCATCTCATCCTCTGTCGTCCCCTTCTCCTCCTGCCCCCAATGCCTCCCAGCATCGGGGTCTTTTCCAATGAGTCAACTCTTCGCATGAGGTGGCCGAAGTATTGGAGTTTCAGCTTCAGCATCAGTCCTTCCAATGAACACCCAGGACTGATCTCCTTCAGGATGGACTGGTTGGATCTCCTTGCAGTCCAAGGGACTCTCAAGAGTCTTCTCCAACACCACAGTTCAAAAGCATCAATTCTTCGGCACTCAGCTTTCTTTATAGTTCGACTCTCACATCCATACATGACCACTGGAAAAACCATAGCCTTGACTAGACGGACCTTTGTTGGCAAAGTAATGTCTCTGCTTTTTAATATGCTATCTAGGTTGGTCATAACTTTCCTTCCAAAGAGTAAGCATCTTTTAATTTCATGGCTGCAGTCACCATCTACAGTGATTTTGGAACCCCCAAAAATGAAGTCTGACACTCTTTCCACTGTCTCCCCACCTATTTCCCATGAGGATGATGGGACCAGATGCCATGATCTTAGTTTTGTGAATGTCAAGCTTTCAGCCAACTTTTTCACTCTCTTGTTTCACTTTCATCAAGAGGCTTTTTAGTTCCTCTTCACTCTCTGCCATAAGGGTGGTGTCATCTGCATATCTGAGGTTATTGATATTTCTCCCAGCAATCTTGATTCCAGCTTGTGCTTCTTCCAGCCCAGCATTTCTCAAGATGGACTCTGCATATAAGTTAAATAAGCAGGGTGACAATATACAGCTTTACCATACTCCTTTTCCTATTTGGAACCAGTCTGTTGTTCCATGTCCAGTTCTAACTGTTGCTTCCTTGACTTGCATATAGGTTTCTCAAGAGGTAGGTCAGGTGGTCTGGTATTCCCATCTCTTTCAGAATTTTCCACAGTTTATTGTGATCCACACAGTCAAAGGCTTTGGCATAGTCAATAAAGCAGAAATATTTTTCTGGAACTCTCTTGCTTTTCGATGATCCAGCGCATATTGGCAATTTGATCTCTGGCTCCTCTGCCTTTTCTAAAACCAGCTTGAAGTTTGCGGTTCATGTATTGCTAAAGCCTGGCTTGGAGAATTTTGAGCATTACTTTACTAGCGTGTGAAATGAGTGCAATTGTGCGGTAGTTTGAGCATTCTTTCAGATTGCCTTTCTTAGGGATGGGAATGAAAACTGACCTTTTCCAGTCCTGTGGCCACTGCTGAGTTTTCCAAATTTGCTGGCATATTGAATGCAGCCTTTTCACAGCATCATCTTTCAGGATTTGAAATAGCTCAACTGGACTTCCATCACATCCACTAGCTTTGTTCATAGTGATGCTTTCTAAGGCCCACTTGACTTCACATTCCAGGATGTCTGGCTCTAGGTGAGTGATCACACCATTGTGATTATCTGGGTCATGAAGATCTTTTTTTGTACAGTTCTTCTGTGTATTCTTGCCACCTCTTCTTAATATCTTCTGCTTCTGTTAGGTCCATACCATTTCTGTCCTTTATCAAACCCATCTTTGCCTGAAATGTTCCCTTGGTATCTCTAATTTTCCCTCTATTTCTTTTTTTCTTTTTTTTTTTTGGTTTTCCTCTATTTCTTTGCAGAATGTGGTCTGACAAAATGTGGTCCACTGGAGAAGGGAATGGCAAACCACTTCAGTAGTCTTGCCTTGAGAACCCCATGAACAGTATGAGAAGGCAAAATGATAGGATACTGAAAGAGGAACTCCCCAGGTCAGTAGGTGCCAAATATGCTACTGGAGATCAGTGGAGAAATAACTCCAGAAAGAGTGAAGGGATGGAGCCAAAGCAAAAACCATACCCAGTTGTGGATGTGACTGGTGATAGAAGCAAGGTCCGATGCTGTAAAGAGCAATATTGCATAGGAACCTGGAATGTTAGGTTCATGAATCAAGGCAAATTGGAAGTGGTCAAACAGGAGATGGCAAGAGTGAATGTAGACCAGTGAACCAAAATGGACTGGAATGGGTGAATTTACTTCAGATGACCATTATATCTACTACTGTAGGCAAGAATCCCTTAGAAGAAATGGAGTAGCCATCATAGTCAACAAAAGAGTCCGAAATGCAGTACTTGGATGCAATCTCAAAAACGACAGAATGATCTCTGTTCGTTTCCAAAACAAACCATTCAACATCACAGTAATCCAACCCTATGCCCCAACCAGTAACGCTGAAGAAGCCGAAGTTGAATGGTTCTATGAAGACCTACAAGACTTTTAGAACTGACACCCAAAAAAGATGTCCTTTTCATTACAGGGGACTGGAATGCAAATGTAGGAAGTCAAGAAACACCAGGAGTAACAGGGAAATTTGGCCTTGGAGTACAGAATGAAGCAGGGCAAAGGCTACTAGAGTTTTGCCAAGAGAACGCACTAGTCATAGCAAACACCCTCTTCCAACAACACAAGAGAAGACTGTACACATGGACATCACCAGATGGTCGACACCGAAATCAGATTGATTATATTCTTTGCAGCCAAAGATGGAGAAGCTCTATACAGTCAGCAAAAACAAGACCAGGAGCTGACTATGGCTCAGATCATGAACTTCTAATTGTCAAATTCAGACTTAAATTGAAGAAAGTGGGGGAAATCACTAGACCATTCAGGTATGACCTAAATCAAATCCCTTATGACTATACAGTGGAAGTGAGAAATAGATTTAAGGGACTAGATCTGATAGACAGAGTGCCTGATGAACTATGGATGGAGGTTGGTGACATTGTACAGGAGACAGGGATCAAGACCATCCCCATGGAAAAGAAATGCAAAAAGGCAAAATGGTTGTCTGAGGAGGCCTTACAAATAGCTGTAAAAAGAAGAGAAACAAAAAGCAAAGGAGAAAAGGAAGACTTCAGTGTCTGCCTAAGTGGGGAGTGGAGGAAGGAGTGATGGGGAGCTGTGATGAGAAGGGATCAGAAAATGAGCAAAGCAGGAAGGAGTCTCCTCTGCCCACTGCAACCTTTTACTTTATATTTGGGGCAAGATGTTCCTGGGAAAGTGGTTCCATGACTCCTATTGGGGACAAATGTTTATCCCCACCCGTCCATTCCTCATGTTTCTGCAGAGGTAAGAGAACATCAGCTTCCCAAGAAGGGGCAAGTCTGTGTTCTCCGTTACTTCTCCTTGAGAAGAAGCAATTTATCTGATTTTATGTTTGGGGAAAGTTAATGAACAGGTCTAGCTCATCACCTTCCTCCCGTAGCATCAGAGGCGGCACAGAACCTGCTATTCATTTTCAATAGCCTGCCACCGCTGGGGAAGACTGGGCTGTCGAGCTCTGCCTGGAGCTGAACGGCCAGATTATCTCCAAGGGGCTGCGTTAGGAAACCCATGTTGTCACAGACGCAAACCAATCCGGTTTACAGACTGCGCTGAGAACACACCAACTCGTGTTCTCCAATCCAGTCCTGTTGATGATAAGGCATCTAGTCTGTGTCCATGTGTCTGCCTCCCCTGTCTGCCTTTCAACTAGACCGGAATTCAAGGGGAGAATGCGTGTTTCATTATAACCACCTTAAAGCTAACTTTCAAGGAGACTGTTAGAGACACAGAAATATAAGGTCTCCAAGTCCTCATCTGACAGTTGAAGGGGTGAGGGTGGATAATATCTAAAATCCTTTGTGTGCCTATGTGTGTGTGCATGTGGTCAGTCGTGTCTGACTCTTGGCGACCCTATGGACTGTAGCCCACCAGGCTCCTCTGCCCATGAGAAGAATACTGGAGTGGGTTGCCATTTCCTACTCCAGGGGATCTTCCTAACTGAGGGATCAAACCTGCATCTTTTGTGCCTCCTGCATTGGCAGGCAGATTCTTTACCAGGGCGCCACCTGGGAAGCTCCCAAATCCCTTTCATCCATCTCTAAACATTAGTGTGTTATTATATACAAGCACATAAGATATAAGTGGGGGGAACCAGGAGTCAGAGACATCCCAGGAGCAAAAGGAAGTGAAGATTTCAAGTAAAGGCAGGCGGGTAACCGTCCAGTCCCAAAGAAAAGCCTCCTGGGATGAAGGCAGATTGAGAGATCAGAGGGTACCTTATCAAGAGCATTCTCTAAGAGAAGAAGGGATCAAAAGAATGAAGACCACTGTACGTAAACAAAAATGTACATACATGCCTGCAGACACAGAGGAAAAGACACAGGCAAACCAAAGAAACAAAAGAATCAACCTGGAAAAAAAATTCCTCCCCATTCCACTGATGAGAAATCTATGCTTATATAAGCCTGTTCCCTCACTAGATTACAAAACTTGATGCCGCTGCGTCTAAAGTTTCCCAGAGGGGGGAAAAAAAAAGACAGCCACAAAAAGCTTAAAGGAAAATGCTAAGGACTCTTTGGCTCAAAGACCAAAACAGAGACTTTTAACTGAGCTGAGGACAGTAGAATGTTATTTTGCTCTCTTGTCCCTTGGAAGCTCTGAGACCTTTTCAGTTCCAAGATTCCATATGCCAGGGGCGGAGGTGAGGAGGGGTTCCAGGCTCTGAGCGCCGTGGGGACCGTGATGATCTGGGGCAGGTCAAGGCACTCATGGCCTGAGGACCAATGGATTTCATCCGATTCATCAGTGAGCACCTCTGGGAACAGAGGGGATGAAGGCTTTTTTTTTTTTTTTTTTTGCTGCCGCTGTAAACATAAATCTCAGTGAGCTCTGTCCTGAATTCTTGCACAGAAAATCTCTGCTCACCTGCCTTCTGAGACGCAGGTCTCCAGTGGGAACCCTCCAGAGGCCCAGGCGAGATGAGGTCCATGCAGAGAAACTGGTTGCTATGTGTTTCATTGTGGCAACTGCGATCCATGAGGGCAAAGCTGATCCACCCAGGCTTTCAGCTATAATCCCCCCGGAATCTCTCCCTGCTGTTGCAGGCATAATTGTCTGGTTATCCCCGAGGCCAGTTCTTACAGCTTTCACATAAAAATCACGTCTTGCATAAGACATGAAATTTAAAATCATCCTTTCGCAGCTATCACTGAGTCACTCCGTTACCTCTGGGACATATATAAATTATGCATTCTTTGGTTCTCTTTAAAATGTGAGAGGCACAGGGGGACAGAGAAGGATCTCATTGGCACTTTTATATATATATATATATATGTATATGTATATGTATATATGACGTTTCAGAAAGAAACAATAACTCGTGTGCTCCAGAGGCTTCCTGTGTGGTCAAGGAAATTGCATTAAGCATGAGAAACTAACAGCAGGCTTGCATGCTAATAATGGCTGGTGACAAGGACTCGTTGAATGTCACTGCTTCCCATCCCCACGCTGCTCCTTGTTCTTATCTCAGCGACATCTCCGCAACTGGTGTAGCCCCAGGAGTGAGCATCCCTCTGGGCGTCGGTGACCACGAGGGCACTCAGCACTGCCTGCATTCGAACCCTCTGCGTGCCTTTGCCAGCCCTTCTCCTCACGCCACTCCTTGATACCGAAAGAGTCCTCCGTCTGTACCATGGAGATGGGGTGGTAGGGATCCTCCAGAGCTAGTTTGGTTTTTACCCCTTGGTGCTGCCCAGGCCGGTGAACATGTGGGTGTTCGTATTTCGGAGAGGGCGTGACATGTCCTTAATTAGCATGAAGAAAATGCAACGGCTGTCACCGGGAGAAAAAAGGGACCTGTGTGTTCTGGTGCTCGCCTGCTACAAGGACCTATTTCACACCAGCACCTGGCCCGTGCTGATGAGCTCTTCCAGATGCGTGGGGGTGGGGGGGCGGGGGGGCAGCATGGCCCAGCAAGCGCGTCACCCAGACGCCCACGGAGCGCTAGAGATGTTTCATGCCGCAGTCCACATTCAACATGGACCTGACTCATTTTTTTCCCCCGTTATTATTCTAATAAAAGAACCTTCCTGAGAGAATCAAGGGTCTGATTCTCGTTTACCTCAGCTGCCTCAAATAATCTACACGCGTGCTTACTCAGTCGCTCAGTCGTGTCCAACTCTTTGTGACCTCATAGACTGTGGCCCACCAGGCTCCGCTGTCCACGGGATTTCCCAGGCAAGAAAACTGGAGTTGAGTTGCCACTTCCTCCTCCAGGGAATAGTCCCGACCCAGGGATCGAACTCACGTCTCCTGCATTGGCAGGCAGGCTCTTTACCACTGCACCACCTGAGAAGCCCGCCTGAGATAACCTGAAGACAAATAAAAGAACAGCATCCTCCCAAATCAGTCTCACCACTGAGGTCAAGTCCATTGCATGGTCTCTAAGAGCTGCTGGTGATGGTTAGAGGAGTTTCTTGACTGATGGGAAAAGTAAGACAAACTTCAGTCTCCTGCTTGAAAGGCTTCCCTTGGGCAAAATGCACCATGTAATGTTAACTTTTCAATTTAAAAATTAGAGACATATGGAAACTACTGCTCCCCCCACTAAACAGAAGAGAAAATCACTGTCCAGATGCTAAAACATGTACCACTGTCATGGAAAACATCCAGCAATTCTGTATGAAATGCCTGAAGCTCTTGACCTAATGAGGTTACTGCCAGGGATACAAATGAGGAGAACAGACAACGAAACTGAGAAAGAATTTTGTGCGTGAATTGCCATAATTCTCCTGTCATTTCACCAATTTTCTTCTTCAAAATTACAACATGGACTGTAAATCTTCAAGGCTAGTGCTTCATGTACAGACTAGGTTCTATTTAAAATGTGATGTTATACATGTGTCCATCTGATAGGAGAGAATAGGAGCCCATGGGAGGTTTTTCAGATAGGGAGGGGATCTCGTGTGCGTGTTTTAGCCTATAGCCCGCTAGGCTCCTTTGTCCGTGGGGTTCTCCAGGCCAAGAATACTGCAGTGGGTTGCCATTCCCTTCTCCAGGGCATCTCCCCAACCCAGGGATCAAACCTGGGTCCCTGCATTACAAGCAGATTCTTTACCTTTGGAACCACCAGGGAAAGCCCTGCGTGGGGTCTTAGAAAGGTATAAAGATGCGGATCAGCAAAGTGAACCACAGAAAGGCCACTCCCGGCCACTTAGTCAAAGTGTGGCACGGTCAGTGGATCTTGCAAAGCAAAGAGTTCTTTCAGCCGGAGCCCTTGAGGCATGTGCCACTCTGGTACCTTGACCTCCACGGCACAACCCATCAATTTCTACTAAAATTAGTCTTGTGCGCTAAAATCAGAGCTTGGAAGACACTGATGGAGACGGTTTGATGAGTGAGCCATGCATACTGCTTCCTAAGTTTCCCATCGTGGTAATTCACTGTGAGACATGGGTGGGCATGTAGAATGCTGGTGCTTCCACAGCTGATCAAAACAGACGCTTTCGTTTTCCACTTTAACCCCAGCCAGGGCATCTGTACCGTCTCAACATCTGTCACTCTTGAATTATCCGTCAAGAGGAACCACAGGTTTCTGACAAACATACTTTATCATCGTAGGGGATTCCTCGCTTGAGAACCATGTCGCGGATATTTACCCGGATTTGCTGCTGAGACACGAGGCACGGAAGATCCAGGACACTCTGGACCAGGGACTCTGAACGGCACTGCACCCGCACCTGCCGGATGCTCTAGGAAGTAAGCACCAGACTGAAAGGGGATGCAGAGGGACATGGACTGATGATGCCGGGTGTTCTCGCTCCTTCCCTTGTGGAAGTGTCTGCAAAGCAAGGTCTGAAAACAGATGAGACTAAGAGGATATACAAGGCTGTGGTATACAGAAGACAGACAGGACCAGGAAGACTCGGGAGGAGCTCTTCTTGGCAGGCTGAGAGGCAGGAAAAGCAGGTAAGGGGGCAGCAGTAACAGGAAAAACAGGATTCCCAGAGGGAGGGCACAGGGAAGAGGCAGATGCTTGGTAGGAGGCGACTGCTCGACAAGGTTTGGGCTCAAGTTCCCCAAGGACTTACCCAGGGGTTAAGAATCCATCAGTCAGTGCAGGGAACAGGGGTTCAATCCCTGGTCTGGGAAGATCCCATGTGACATGGAGCAACTAAGCCTGCGTGCCTACAGCTTATGCTTCACAACAAGAAAAGGCTCTGCAATAAGAAGCCCATGCATTGCAACTAGATAGTAACAGCCCCTGCTGGCCGTAACTGGAGAAAGCCCGTGTGCAGCACAGTGCAGCCAAAAATACAAGTAAATAAAGTTCATCTAAACTGACTCGGGTTCGACCCCTGGGTTGGGAAGATCCCCTGGAGAAGGAAATGGCCACCCACTCCAGAATTCTCACCTGGGAAATCCCATGGACAGAGGAGCCTGGTGGGCTACAGTCCACAGGGTTACAAAGAGTCGGACATGACTGAGCACATCAAAACTGACTTTTAAATTTAACTACCTATAACTAAACGATAGTTTTGATTTTGAAAGAAAAGGTGCAGGTGTCAGGTATGGGGTGAGTCACCTGGGCCTCTGATATTTCACTTTACTGAGAACACACATCAGTATAAAAGGCCTCCTGAAAAGAGACAGGCTGGCGTCTGGACCTCTCATTCGGGTTTATACTGAGAACTACGAGGGAGCTTGACTCCCATCGGACACTTTCCATCTCCAAGGCCCCCTTGGAAGCAAGCGCTGCCCACTGATGGGTGAGAGGTGTGAGGAGAGCCTGCCAGAGTGAGGGGTTTCCCGCGATGAGCCAGGCCCATCTCAGGAGGCCCTGACACCGTACTCTCACAGCCCTCCATGCCTGCCTCTGATGGCAAAGACATCAGCTCCTCTCTGGACAGAGGCAAGTGACACAGGAGACTTTGGGAGGCGACCTTCAGGCTGTATCTGCCAAGCACCTAAAAGCAGTCTTGTTACAGTGTTCCTAAGAAGTGCATGTGAGAGTCGGACTATAAAGAAAGCTGAGCACCAAAGAACTGATGCTTTTGAACTGTGGTGTTGGAGAAGACTCTTGAGAGTCCCTTGGACTGCAAGGAGATCCAACCAGTCCATCCTGAAGGAGATCAGTCCTGGGTGTTCATTGGAAGGACTGCTGCTGAAGCTGAAACTCCAATACTCTGGCCACTTGGTGCAAAGAGATGACTCATTTGAAAAGACCCTAATGCTGGGAAAGATCGAAGGTGCGAGAAGAAGGGGACAGCAGCAGATGAGATGGCTGGAAGGCATCACCGACTCAATGGACATGAGTTTGGGTAAACTCCGGAAGTTGGTGATGGACAGGGAGGCCTGGCGTGCTGCAGTCCATGGGGTCACAGAGAGTCGGACACGACTGAGCAACTGAACTGAAGAAGTGCCCCCAACCTTCCTGCTGACCCAGCAATCCTTGGGCTTTTCTCTAGAGTCTTGAGTTACATGATGCTTTTACACTGCAGTTATCACCCAGTAACTGTTTATCCCGGTGGCTCAGAACAGCAGGACCAGGACTGTCATCACAAGAGTAAGACACGGATTCCTCAGTCATTCAGCAAAGTGCTGGCTGAAGTCCTCTTCACCCGAAAAAAACCTCTGCCTAGCCATTTCGGGATTTTTATACCAGGTTCTCCTTTGTAAAATCAATCAACACAGGTGGCATGACCTTATCCTAGTTACAAGGGATGAACACGTGCATCTTGAGTGTATCTACAGGGCTAAATCCCTGGGAAAGACATTCTAGAACTACACTGCAATATGTAAGATCCTAAAGACTGAAAAGAAAAAAAAAAGAAATAATTTACATTCTGTTGTGAAGTATCAATTTTGTAGTCTAATGAGAAACTTGTGAGAGGAGATAATGAAAATAAAAATATTTACTTCAATTAAAAAGACAACTCAGGGAGAATCGTTGAGAATGAAGAAAATGAGATCTTAAAAAGCAGGCAGAGTAGCTGCCTAAATCTGCTTCCCAGGTGACACTAGTGGTAAAAGAACCCGCCTGCCGATGCAGGAGGTGCAGGCTTGACCCCTGGGTCGGGAAGATCCCCCAGAGGAGGAAACGGCAGCCCACTCCAGTGGTTTTGCCTGGAGATTCCCATGGACAGAGGAGCCTGGGGGACTACAATCCACGGGGTCACAAAGAGTCAGATGCGACTGAAGCGACTTAGCATAGCACACGGCTGCCTAACAAATACACAGTCAGTCCCACCACTTTCCCACTTAGACTGGCCCCAAATCCTTAGCAGGAACTCTTGCCATAAGATACCAGAAACTATTTGGATGGTTTAAACGGAGAGTGAAGAGCAGTAGCTCATCTCTCCTTTTGCTTTTAAAACCTGACTCACCCGTCATTCATGTTTCTCCTTTCTCCAGGGAATCTTCCCACACCAAATGGGCTTAGGTTCCCTGCAGGGTGATCTCACAGGACTCTGCGCTTTTTATTGATATAAATCACACCTGCACTTATTTTTCCACATCTCTCGATGCCCCTGGATTTGGGCTGTCCAATATCGAAGACCCTAGTTCATGTGTGGCTACGGAGACTTGAAATGTGGCAAGTTCAAATCGAGATGTGCTTTCATGTAAAATATATGTTGATCGGATTTGGAAGGCATTATGTGAATTCTGCCAGAAGGATGCAGCCTGGCTGACACCTTGATTTGAGAGCACTATGTTAGTCTTCTGACCTTTGGTTCTATTAGAGAAGACATGTGGGTTGTTTTAAACCCACTGTGCCTGCTAGAAGGTGTACCTATATGGATTACATAGTATTTCTGCAGGATGGAAAGTGAAAGTGAAGTCGCTCAGTCGTGTCTGACTCTTTGCGACCCCATGGACCGTAGCCCAACAGGCTCCTCCATCCATGGGATTCTCCAGGCAAGAATACTGGAGTGGGTTGCCATTTCCTTCTCCAGGGGGTCTTCCCGACCCAGGGACTGAACCCAGGTCTCCTGCACTGCAGTGAGACTCTTTACCGTCTGAGCCGCCAGATGGAACTGGGGTCAATTATAAGCCCCACAAGGTCACGGCTCCCTGCCTTGCCCCCAGCACACACTCTGGCTCATACTGGCTAGTGCAAAAGAGGGGGAATGAAGGAAGCAATTTAAATAGAGAGAGTTCCTCTCTTTTTAGAAATCTGTAATCCACTCATTACTCTGATAAACATTCTATTCTATTCTAAAATTTGTAATCCACTCGTTACTCTAAGCCAGGTACTGTGAAAGGCCCTGAGGACACAGAAATAAACAAGAAGTGGTTGCCAGGGGCTAGAAGGAAGAGGTGGGGAGTAACTGCGTGATGGGTATAGGGTTTCCTTTGGAGATGATGAAACTGTTTTGGAGCTTGATGGCAGCGGTGATTGCATAACCCTGTGAAGGTATTAAATGTCACTGAACTGTTAAAATGGTTAATTTTTTATTATGTGAATTTCATTTCAATAAAAACTAATAAAACAAGAAGATGGCATTGTCCCTGGTCCCCGACTTCAGGGATCTCAGTGTAGCTCAGAGTTGTATGTACATAAACATGTGTGTGCCATAAAGCGCTAGAGGCCTTACACCAGAGAGCCCTACCCAGGTCACAGCTGCTTACAGGGGACCCATGGCCAGGTGGAGAGAATGTGCCTGGGTAAAAAAAATGGGTGTCTGGAAAAACTTAAAAAGTGAATGGCAGCTGTTTTCCCTAAATCTTCTAATATGAGTATGATTTTTTTTTTCCTTTTTAAACCTTGCAAAAGTGGAAGGAGGACTATGTCCACAGAGAAAGCTCAAACATTTATAGCAACCCTAAGTGACTTTTCAAACTCTTGGCTTTCTCTATCAGTCTCTGTCTGCTTGTATGTCTCTAGCCTGATTCACAGTCCTTATACAGGAAAGCCGGAGTCCTTAAAGGCACAGCTATGATAATTACTCACAAACACAGAACCTTTGGAGTAAGAGCTGTTTAAAATGGGAGATTAGAGAAAGGGAAATGGGAGCCAGAGGCTTGACTGATTCTATGGGCGATGCAATAAAATGGGCATGTAATGCATCATCAGAGAGAAGGAAAAAAAAAAAAAAACTGTTTTGCTCAGAATTTTTTTGACTACACAGGACAGTCATTTGAAGCCATCTGACTGCTGATACAAGCAAGATATAGAGACCTAAACACAACTTGGGAAGAACACCAAGAGGTCATCCGAGTCACAGGACAGACAACAAGGCAGATAAGAGCACTTGGCTGCTCTCCCAGTTGGGAAAGACTTAAACACCACCTGGAAATATTAATAAACTCGATCTCAACTAAGAGCTGACTCAAACTCAACTTCACTGTCAAAGAGGAAGAGGCAGGTTTGGGAAAATATATTTTGATTGAAGAGGATTCTACAGTGTTTCCAAAAATTTTGACACATATGAAAACTTTTATTTCTAATTCTTAATAATATGAATGAAAAAAAAAATATTTATTCTCAATCCAAATGCTACTTCTCCTGAAAGGATTTCCTATGAAAAGTAGAATCACTCAATAATTATAAAAAGTCACCTTGCTTTATTTTTATCAGATCACTATCTGATACCTTCCTGTTCACTATCTGTTTGCTTCTGCCTTCCTCTTTCTAGAAGGTCAGCTTGATTTGAGCACAACTGATATTTCTTGTTCAGTTTTCTCTGCAGCATATGACAGTGCCAAGTCTTAGAAGTTACCTTTGCTAAATGAATGAACAAGAAATTCAAATTTATTATTACCTGACTTGATTCCACATCCCATCTCCTCTTCCCAGTGATTTATAAAACTTTATAACTGAAAGACATTAATTTTACATCTAGTCTAGAGGTCATACTCGACTTATTGAGTATAAGTAGGCTACAGTCCATGGGGTTGCAAAGAGTCGGACACGACTGAGCAACTTCACGTATGTATGTAAGAGTTTGACCACAAGGAAGCCTCAGGGCCAAAGAATTGATACTTTCAAATTGCGGCGTTGGAGAAGACTCTTGAGAGTCCCTTGGACTGCAAGGAGATCAAACCAGTCAATCCTAAAGGAAATCAGTCCTGAATATTCATTGGAAGGACTGATGCTGAAGCTGAAGCTCCAATACTTTGGCCACTTGATGTGAAGGACTGACTCACTGGAAAAGACGCTGATGCTGGGAAAGATTGAAGGCAGGAGGAGAAAGGAATGACAGAGGATGAGATGGTTGGATGGCATCACTGACTCGATGGACATGAGTTTAAGTAAGCTCCAGGAGATGGTGAAGGCCAGGGAAGCCTGGAGTGCTGCAGGACATAGGGGTCTCAAAGAGTCAGACACAACTGAGCAACTGAACAACAAAAATGTAGGATCATTTAAGAGCATAACACCAGAAACCCTATTGCCTAGATAGGAATTCCAGTTCCTTATTTTTTTTCTTCTAGGATATGACCTTGGGTAAGCTACTTAACTTATCTCTGACTTGAGTTTCCCCATCAGTAAAATCAAGTTATATCACATGGTTGAAGACTAAGTGTCTAAAATAGTGTCTGGAACCTACTAAGCACTCAATAAATAGAAACTCCATAATGGGTGGAGACTTCCCTGGTGGCTCAGAAGGTAAAGAGTCTGCCTGCAGTGAGGGAGACTCAGGATCATTATCTGGGTGGGGAAGAGCCCCTGGAGAAGGAAATGGCAACCCACTCCAGTATTCTTGCCTAAGAATCCTATGGACGCAGGAGCCTGGCAGGTTACATTCCATGGGGTTGCAAAGAGTCAGACATGACTGAGTTACTTCACTTTCTTTCACTTTCCATAATGGGTGGAAGTCACAGAAGAAAGAATGATGGTTTAAAATGTGGAATTTCCTCTCCTTAGATTGTTTCAGGAGTGAGTTTTCTCTACCCAGAGGTATTCAAACAGAGGCTTAATGACCCACTTGTTGGACATACTGGAAGAAAGATTTATGCAGCAGAAAGCCATTGACATTCAGTTCAGTTCAGTTGCTCAGTTGTGTCTGACTCTCTGCGACCCCATGAATCACAGCACCCCAGGCCTCCCTGTCCATCACCAACTCCCAGAGTTTATTCAAACTCATGCCCATCGATTCGGTGATGCCATCCAGCCATCTCATCCTCTATCGTCCCCTTCTCCTCCTGCCCCCAATCCCTCCCAGCATCAGGGTCTTTTCCAATGAGTCAACGGTTTGCCTGAGGTAGCCAGAGTATCGGAGTTTCAGCTTCAGCATCAGTCCTTCCAGTGAACACCCAGGACTGATCTCCTTCAGGATGGACTGGTTGGATCTCCTTGCATTCCAAGGTACTCTTCTCCAACACCACAGTTCAAAAGCATCAATTCTTCGGTGCTCAGCTTTCTTCACAGTCCAACTCTCACATCCATTCATGACCACTGGAAAAACCATAGCCTTGACCAGACGGACCTTTGTTGGCAAAGTAGTGTCTCTGCTTTTTAATATGCTATCCATTGACATTAGGTAACTCTTAACATCCTCCTTCCTATTCCTGAAACCTTTAGCTCCTGTGGTGACGACTAACACAGTGAACTGAAGCTAAGGAGGAGACAGCACAGCTCCCAAGTGCAAAATCAAAGAGCATTTTAGGCTCCAGATTTTCATAAGAGAGTCGATGTCTTTTCGTATGTGAGGAACTTCCTGCTGACTTCTGACCACTGGTGTCTGTCTTTCCTGACCTCCTCACAAGGTGAGAAGGAGTGAGGGGTGGATGAACATAGGGACTGGGGTACATGTGTTCTTGGAGATACAAGTTAAGACTTGCTTAGAACACTTACAATAAAGAAAACTAAAAGGAGCGTGGAGGGAAGAAATTGCAAAGATGTTGAGATCTGCAAAAGAGCCAAAAAAAAAAAAAAAAAAAAACCCCACAGACTAAAACACCACTATAGTTCTTAATGGGAAAGGAAGAGTTTAAATACATTCACATTTAAAGAGATCCATATCTTACTGCAGAGAAAGGGGTAGGAAATTGGGACTAAGCCAGCCTCTCCCCAAGAGGCCCGAGGTAGGGCAGAGCAGGCTCAGGGAGTTCTGAGGCCGAAAGACGACCATCGGAGGGAACAGGCTGGGCAGTAAGGGCAATGTGTGCAGGAAGTTCACCAAAACGCAAGCAGCTCATACAGAGTCTTTTTAAAAGAGGGTGAGATCTGAAATCTAGGTTCAGCGTGAACGAACATATATCAGTGGTGTTCTTCTAACTGGTGGTATGGAGAGACATAACCTGGGACACTCGTGTCCGTGAGAAACACAAAATCCAACATCACCTGCAACACCAGGAAAGACCATTAAATGGCATTCTGAGTTCGTCTTCACATTAGGTGAGTTTTTTGGTTTTTTTTTTTTTTCATCTTGCACACGTGGTCTCATTTTACTTTATTTTTTGCTTATTGTCACTGAAGCACCATTTATTGAATGGTCCAGTTTAACTGCACTGAAATGAGATACTTTTTTTTTTCTTTTTTAAGCAAGAGAAGGATTTTTTTTTAAATTGAGTTTACGATATTGGTCTGATTTCTGTCATCCATCAACATGAATTAGCCATAGGTGTACACATGTCACCCCATCTTGAACCTCCCTCCCACCTCCCGGCCTTTCCCAGCCCTCTAGCTCATCACAGAGTCTCAGGTGAGCTCCCTGCGTCACACAGATCCCCACTGGCTGTCTGCGTACACACGCTAGTGTCCGTGCGTCCAGGCTGCTGGCCCCACTCACCTCGCCCCCTCCCTCCTCTCCCCCTGCATCAGGTCGAGTTTTATGATACTGCATTCACTGCAAATTAACAACCTGTGCGTGCTGAGTCAGCTGACCTTCAGCTTTTTGTTTCTGTAAACAATAATGGACCTTTTAGCACCAATAAGTAATGGTATGAGCATTCACAGACATATCATAACTCAATTCTCACCAGTGGTCGATTTGGAGCAGCTTCCCTGGGAGGTATTTTCAAGGGCTGACCAGAATAGCTCGGCACTAAGAACAGTCTGGATGCTCAGGTGAATACCTAAAAATACCCACTTATCCTCCTTTCTACAGCAGGGAAAGTCATTTTCAACCACCCTACAAAAGACTTTGATGTCAGTCTGTGTTAGCTTCAGCTAAGCTGTTTCAAATCCTATCCACACATTTGGGAGGATTCTTTCAAATCAGTGAGCTAACCAGAAGTTACTTTGAAATTGCTATACCCCCCTTCCACACTGTTTGCATACAATTCTTAGTAAGCTCATCTTGCGTTCCAAGAACTTCAGGATTTATTTTTATAGATAAGGTTCCGCCCTCTGTCAATGGAAATCTGATTTTTTTGTGTGCTATATGTACAGAAATTGGCTTGAGTCTTTAGAAATTTATTTTAGAACTAAAAAAGTTTTCAAATTTCATGTATGAATATTGTGTAGTATGCCATATTTACATCCAAGAACTTGTCAATTTTATGCAGCTTGTCCTTGGGAGATTAAATTGCAGCAGATAGTAATAAAAGTTAGGACTCTGTTGAAATATGATATATTGACTTATTTTAAGGCTACTGGAAGAGTTAGATTATTTGGAAGACCTTTCTGGTAGTCTCTTGCATCCTAACAAGAGCAAAATATTGGAAGGGGAAGGGTCTGACTCAAGCAATTTTAGCTATCTCCGATTCCAACTGGCTCCTTCTGCCATCACTATTTAATTGATTTCATCAGATCCTCAAGAGAGGGAAAGAAAAAATTTCTTAATACATAATTTTAAATAATTTCTTTAAAAATCTTAAATTCTCTCATAAGACATAAAACTATCATATAAATGAGAAGGGGAAAAAATGTTTAAAAACATAGTTTCCAACTACAAGTGATTCAAAGTTACAAGCGGTAACTATCTAAGGGGTATTTTTGATTGTCAAAATAGACCAGCTTACTTGCCTAAACTGAATGGAAGCCAGAGAAGGTAAATACCCTGCAACACACAGGAGAGGCATTCACAAACAAGAACTGTCTCCACCTGATACGTCAACAAGGTAAGAAGTACAGAAACAAGTTAGGGGCAGGAAACTACTTTTCTCTTTCCATTCATGATAAAACAAGTGTACAAAAAAAGGTAATGATTTAGAATATCTGAAAACCATAATTTAAATAGCAGATCCAAGTAGTACAGATCATATCCACATTCTGAAAACAGAGAAAATAATCTTTTCCAGCATCTGTCAAATGGGCACAAAATTTGACAATGTATTACACCAAAAATCAAACATCAATAAATTTCACCAAATAGAATAGTATAGAAAACATTCTTTTCTCATGATGCAATAAATCTGTCAATTATTAGCAAGATTAGAAAAAAGGTAAACTGTATCTTCTGAAAATTTTAAACCTCTCATAATTTGGGGGTCCAAAAAAGTAATATCTGGAAAACAACTATATGGAAAAAAACTCCATGGCATAGATAAAGCAGTACCCAAAGGAAAATTCTTAATTCTTAAACATTAAATTTTAAAATTTATGTTTACAATTAAATGTTAAATGTTAATGTTAAAAATTAAATGTTAAATTCTTAAACATTAAATTTTTATTTAATAAACGGAAAGGAATAAAAAATAAAATAAACACTAAGGGTGTTAAAGGAAGTAAAAACTATAAGAAGCAGAAAAGGGAATGTAGGTAAGTGTAAGTTAATTAGAAGGAAAAAAAAAAGAGGATTGATAAATAAATCAAAAGTCTAGTACTTAAACTATAGTACTTAAACTGTTAGCTAACTAAGTCAAGGGGGGTTACCAGGTCAAGGGGGGTAAGATGAGGAGGCTGACACAATTAAAATAAGAAAGAGGTGTACTACATTGATATAGAAGATTAAAAAAAAAAAAACAGATTTCTTTGCTGAACTCTATACAAATAAATTTCAAAACTTGGATGAAAGAGATAATTTTATACAACATATGGCATGCCAAACTGCCTCCAGGAAAAAAGATTTAGACCAATTATCATGCAAATAAAGGAAATAAATGGTTACTCCCAAAACTGGACACACACACACACACACACACACACACACAAAGGCCTAGATGATTGCACAGTACAATTTGCCAGAACTTTAAAATAATACATAATTCAAATACAATCTAAACTCTTTCAGAGCACAAGCGAAAAAAGACAAAGGTGATTTCCAAGGTCTTTTTACCAAGCGATAGTAACACTGATACCAAAATCTGCCAGCCTACACCAAAGAGAACATTATAGTGCAAACTCACTTAGGGATAGCTATGTGGAAATTTGAAACCAAATATTGACAAATAGAACCGAGTAGCGAATAACACAATATGCATGGCCAGATGGAATTTATTTCAGGAATGTAAAGAATAAAAAAAATCTTAGGAATAAATCTATCAACATCAAATTCCTCAAAGTCTTTGACTGTGTGGATCACAACAAACTGTGGAAAATTCTTGAAGAGATGGGAATACCAGACCACCTGACCTGACTCTTGAGAAACCTGTATGCAGGTCAGGAAGCAACAGTTAGACCCGGACATGGAACAATGGACTGGTTGCAAATTGGGAAAGGAGTATGTCAAGGCTGTATGTTGTCACCCTGCTTATTTAACTTATATGCAGAGTACATCAGGCAAAATCTCAGGCTGGATGAAGCACTAACTGGAATTAAAATTGCCGGGAGAAACATCAAAAAACTCAGATACACAGATGACACCACCCTTATGGCAAAAAGAGAAGAAGGACTAAGAGCCTCTTGATGAAAGTGAAAGAGTAGAGTCAAAAAGTTGGCTTAAAACTCAACATACAGAAAACTAAGATCATGGCATCCGGTCCCATCATTTCATGGCAAAGAGATGGAGAAACAATGGATACAGTAACAAACTTTATTTTCTTAGGCTCCAAAATCACTGCAGATGGTAACTGCAACCACAAAATTAAAACACGCTTGCTCCTTGGAAGAAAAGCTATGACCAACCTAGACAGCATATTAAAAAGCAGAGACATAACTTTGCTGACAAAGGTCCATCTAGTCAAAGCTATGGTTTTTCCAGTAGTCATGTATGGATGTGAGAGTTGGACTATAAAGAAAGCTGAGTGCTGAAGAAGTGATGCTTTGGAACTGTGGTGTTGGAGAAGACTCTTGAGAGTCCCTTGGACTGCAAGGAGATCCAACCAGTCAATCCTAAAGGAAATTAGTCCTGAATATTTATTGGAAGGGTTGATGCTGAAGCTGAAACTCCAACACTTTGCCCCCGATGCGAAGAACTGACTGCTTGGGAAAGACCCTGATGCTGGGAAAGACTGAGCAGGAGGAGGAGAGAAGAAAGAGGATGAGATGGCTGGATGGCATCACCGACTCAATGGACATGAGTTTGAGCAAGCTCTAGGAGTTGGTGATGGACAGGGAGGCCTGACTTCCTGTCCTGCAGTCCATGGGGTCACAGAGTAGGACACGACTGAGCCACTGAACTGCGGGCACTCATGGTCTTTCATGAATAATGTTCCTCTCCATGTTAATTCCATCACTCCAGTGACAGGCATGCTATATCATTCAGCCTTCCATGTACTTAATGCTATTTCCTATCTCTTGACCTCTCCTAATTTTGTATCTCTGTTTGGAATGTGATGGGTCCCAGCTTCTCATTTCTAAATATTCTATTCATGCATCAAAACTGCAACTTAAGGGACTTCCCTGGTGGTCCAGTGGTTAAGATTCTGCACTCCCAATGCAGGGGGCCGGTGCAGCCAAATAAACAAAATTTCAAAAAACCTGCATCTAAATGTTAACCCATTAGAAAACTTCCTTGCTTCTCCCCACAATCAGAAACCTCTCTCCTTATGCTAACCACTGAAAAGCTCTGTTTCTCTTTCTGTCCCTTCCTTCTTCCCTCCCTCTCTCATGGCACATGTATTTAACCCTGTAGAATAGGCATTAGAACCTGTAAGACACTACTTGGACTGCAAGGAGATCCAACCAGTCCATCCTAAAGGAGATCTGTCCTGGGTGTTCATCGGAAGGACTGATGCTGAAGCTGAAACTCCAATACTTTGGCCACCTCATGTGAAGAGTTGACTCATTGGAAAAGACCCTGATGCTGGGATGGATTGGGGGCAGGGGGAGAAGGGAACAACAGAGGCTGTATGGCATCACTGACTCGATGGACATGAGTTTGGGTAAACTCCGGGAGTTGGTGATGGACAGGGAGGCCTGGAGTGCTGTGGTTCATGGGGTTGCAAAGAGTCGGACACGACTGAGCGACTGAACTGAAGACACTACTTCTCCTACCAGACCGGAAAGTTTTTGAGGGTAAGGGCCCTGTCTTGAGTTTTCCAGGTGGCACAGTGGTGAAGAATCCACCTACCAATGCAGGACACACAAGAGATGTAGGTTCAATCCCTGCGTGGGGAAGATCTCCTGGAAGAGGAAATGGCAACTGGCTCCAATATTGTTGCCTGGAAATTTCCATGGGCAGAGGATCCTGGTGGGCAATAGTCCATGGGGTCACAAAGAGTCAGACACGACTGATCACCATGTCTACAGGACACACCATGTCTTAGATGCCTCTGCCTCTGTCTGCCAATCTTCCCAAGTACCAATCCTTCCACACTTGCGTGCTTTGGGGCACAGACACACAACAATCAAGAACTTAAAAGCAAAAAGCGAGCTGAAGACTTGTGAGCAATGCTTTCCTTAAAATATTACTGCCTGTGCACAGAAGGAAAAGTTAGCATCTTGCAGAAGCCATGAAAGTCCCACTCTCACCCCACACCCGCAATCAGGGCAGCAGGAAAAGGGCTCAAGCTCCTGACCAGGCAACCCTAATTACAATACCTTCCACCAACCAGAAAGCTGACAGCAAGGACTACCGCAGAAGCTGAAAAGCAGCTAGAAGCATCACCCCAAGGCACGGGAGGGGGAGTGGGGGAATGAGTGAGAAGTCAGGATGGAACTGCTGGTTTCATTAGCGTGTCGATATGGAAGCAGGCACTTCACACGCCCACCTTAGCACACCTGCTAGGCATAGTCATCCTCTTCACATTTTCAAGCAGCTCCAGATATTAACCTGTGCTCTCAAATTTCACTGGGAATGTGTAAGCTTGTGAGACAGTCATAATGTCGAGTTTCAAAATGTGTGTGCAATTTGTTACGCATGGTGGGGTCAGCAGTCCTGCCAGAATGACACTGGAAGATTTGCCGAGAGCGGAATATTAAACAGTGGAGATTACGTGGTACAATGTGGGACGCCGACGCTAGGTCAGGAAAGGACCGAAAGGCCATATTCCAGCAACTGCTGACACACTTTTTGAGAACTGGACTTTCAACCCAAACCTATTATGCTGTTTCCAGGTGCCATTTCAAAAGCAATGAAAACGTTCTGGTTCATTGTGAATATAGGAGTTACAGCTTAAGACCATATTAAATGCAGAAGTTGACATACACAGCACTTTCCTAGTAGGGAACTGTAGTGATGACTTCACTCTTTGGCCTGCCCCTCACGTTGATCCATCCCTTCCACAGAATGTGCCCTTCTGAGATATCTGAGATGCCCACTCTTGGTATCCCTCCCACTTCGCTCATGCTCCCTCATCTTTTCTCACCTGCCCTTATATTTCAGGGGTCCCCAGCCTCCGTATTCAGTCCTCATCTCCTGTCACACCACACATTCTGCCATTTCTGAGCTCACTACTATTTACGGTTTCAACCCCAAACTACAAACTGAATTCTTATGTCATGAACAAGGGGAAGGAAATGGCAACCCACTCCAGTATTCTTGCCTGGGAAATCCCATGGACAGAGGGGCCTGGTGGGCTACGGTCCATGGGGTTCCAAAGAGCTAGACGTGAGTTAGCGATTAAATCGGAGAAGGAAATGGCAACCCACTCTGGTATTCTTGCCTGGAGAATCCCGTGGGCAGAGGGGCCTGGTGGGCTGCTGTTCATGGGGTCACACAGAGTCGGTCATGACAGAAGTGACTTAGCATGCATTGGAGAAGGAAATGGCAACCCACTCCAGTGTTCCTGCCTGGAGAATCCCGTGGGCAGAGGGGCCTGGTGGGCTGCCGTCTACGGGGCAGCAGAGTCGGAAACGACTGAAGCGACTTAGCGGCAGCCGCAGCAGTGAACAAAATCTGTCTCACACAGCAAATCCCCACTGGCTATCTATCTTACGTATGGCAATGTATATATTTCTATGCCAGCCTCTCAATTCATCCCACCTCTTCTCCTTCCCCCACCGTGCTCACAAGCCTGTTCTCTTTGTCTGCATCTCCATTGCGCCCCTGAATCTAGATGCCATATGCACGCATTAATATATAGTATTTGTCTTTCTTTTTCTGACTTACTTCACATCCTCCAATAAAAATTTTTTAAACTCTCTTTCTCAGATAAGAGTCATATACCCAACTGTCCCCAATATGTTACCAACTGCACATGCATAAACTGAACTCACTTTCTCCATCCCAACCAAGAGTCTAAATGATGGTCCCCCAAAGATGTCCATGTCCTTATCCCCAGAATCGCTGAATATGTTACTTCACATGGCACAAAGGATTCTGTAGATGTGATTTGGTTACACACATTGTGATTATCTGGTTGGGCTCAATATAGTCACAAAAGTGCCATGGAGAATGAGGCAGCGGAATCAGCGTTAGAGTAATTGGATGTGGGGATGACCTGACTGCCCAAGTGGTCCCAGTGGATAAGATTCTGTGCTTCCAACGCAAGGGTCGTGGGCTCGATCCCTGGTCAGGGAACTAAGACCCCACCCACATGGCACAACAAAAGCCAAAAATGCAAAAAGTAAAAAGGCAGCCATGAAACTAAGAATGGAAACACCTTCCAGAAGCTGGAAGAAGCAGGGAAGGGTGCTTCCCTAGAGTGTCTGAAGCGAGTACAGCCATGCTGACATCTTGATCTTAGCCCAGTGGAACCCATTCAGACTTCTGACCTCCAAAGTTATATCAAGTTTACCCTGCTGCAAACTACTAATTTTGTGGTAGTTTATCACTGCAGCCATTGAAATTCTGAGTCTATGGCACCACCTTGAAGCATCCTCAGATTCATTAATCGCTCTAGATTACCATTCCCCCACATGCCTTGCCAGGAACTACTGACTCTGCCTCATCAGTTCGTCATGTTCCCTTCCAACATCTGCTCTTACCTCCATGGCCACTCCCAGAGACAGATTTGCATCCCAGAGTCCTCACTGGTCTCCCTGAACCTCCTTAGGCCACTCCCTCCCCCAATCCCAACCTGGGCAAGGTCAGTCTTCAAACTTTCCCCAGGGGAGCTCCACAAGGCACAAACCTGATCAAGTCGCAAACCAAATGCCTTACTACTGACAGCAAACTGACAATATGTTTCTTCAACCTGAAATAGTGAATTCATAGACTGACACCCACCTAACTAACCAATTTTCATCTCTGCCCTGTCTATAAACTCGGTGCTCCACACAGCATTCCCATCGCATTTGGTACTTCCGCTCTATTCTGTTCCTTCACTGCTTGTCTGTGGCCGTTTCTACACAGAGTTCAATTCCGAATGGGCTGTGTGTTGGCAAGCTCTTCACTGGGACCTCCCTGAAGGCTGGAACCTCGATCCACCTCCTTCTCAGTGCTAGCCCAGCCCTCACGCTGAACAAGGAGGCGGGACAAGCCTTGCCTTCTCGTGACCTCTGGCCTATGCCTGTCCTACTTCTCTTAGTTTGGCTCATATTTGGCTTTGGAATTACTTTGAGAACTAACTCCATAAGACACCACGCCCTCATACCCCTGTATTCTCAAAGAGCAGGTGCTAGATTTGAGAAGTGATCCAACAACAACCCACCCTGCCATCAGGGCCACTTCTTCTCGGGCTAAGAACTCCACCTTAAAAGACAGATTTAGGACAAGAGATCCCTGTCAGTCTGAGTTCTCTTGCAGACAAGACTCATTCAGAGCTCTTCTTACACCACCTACTCTCTTTCCCTTCTTGGTCATAAAGAATTCCACTTTCTTTCCGTTTGCAGTGGAGATAAATTTTTTTGTACTTTCGAATAACCTCCATTCCTTTTCTCTGGCCCATATCCAATTTCCTAATATTGTGTGTAAAATACAGAAATGAAAATGAAAATGAAACTCTAATACAGGCTTTTATCAATGTTTAACACAGTGAGTAAAGTATTTCATGATTCTTGTGGATTATGTTTTGGTTAACTCAACCCATATCATGTATGTCTGCCTTTTTGCTACAGTCCTATATTGCTGACTCACATCCCTGAGTGACAGGGTGAGAATGACTTTTTATCTGAAGAATACTTATGTGTCAATCCCACTCTATATGATGGCTAGGATAATTTACCAGTATTTTCCTTTTCTAGAACAAAGAAAAGAAAACCTCACACATTTGCTAAGAACTGTCTGATGCACTGACAGCATACTTCACCTTGATGTGATGTTCCTCTCAATGATTTCAACCATGAGGTTCAAATCCGAGCCTCACAAAGTTCTCTAGCAGTTCTCTTCACTTTTAAATATGTTATATATTTGTTTGGTGACAATTCAATTCCAAGTAAAAAAATAAACGCGCTTATTTTTTAACTATCAGTTGATACAACTTCATTTCAGAAGCCCTAAACACCAGAATAAAGATTTAGACAGACCATGTGAAGACAGTTCTAGGAGTTATCCTCTGATTTCATTCATCTCTGTGTATTTTTGCTTGTTTGTTTGTTTAAATTTAGAATGAGAAAGACAGTGTTGAGAGCACAGAACTTTTTTTAAATTTTCTTTTCTGATAAAGCAATGGAAACAAAGACCCAAATTATGTTTCTGAAGTGAAACAAAAGAAGATAAACAAAAAATGTTACTCCCAATTCAATCCTGGGGGGGAAAAAAAATCTCAATCTAGATTATGTAAATTTCTGTTAATTTAATTAAGTTTTTAGAAAAGGCAGAGGAACCAGAGATCAAATTCCAACATCTACTGGATCATCGAAAAAGCAAGACGGTTTCAGAAAAATATCTATTTCTGCTTTATTGACTATGCCAAAGCCTTTGACTGTGTGGATCACAATAAACTGTAGAAAATTCTGAAAGAGATGGGAATACCAGACCACCTGACCTGCCTCTTGAGAAACCTGTATGCAGGTCAGGAAGCATCAGTTAGAACTGGACATGAACAACAGACCAGTTCCAAATAGGAAAAGGAGTACGTCAAGGCTGTATATTGTCACCCTGTTTATTTAACTTATATACAGAGTACATCATGAGAAACGCTGGGCTGGAGGAAGCACAAGATGGAATCAAGATTGCTGGGAGAAATATCAATAACCTCAGATATGCAGATGATACCACCCTTATGGCAGAAAGTGAAGAGGAACTAAAAAGCCTCTTGATGAAAGTGAAAGAGGAGAGTGGAAAAGTTGGCTTAAAGCTCAACATTCAGAAAACTAAGATCATGGCATCCGGTCCCATCACTTCATGGCAAATAGATGGGGAAACAGTGGAAACAGTGGCTGACTTTATTTTTCTGGGCTCCAAAATCACTGCAGATGGTGACTGCAGCCATGAAATTAAAAAAGATGCTTGCTCCTTGGAAGGAAAGTTATGACCAACCTAGACAGCATATTAAAAAGCAAAGACGTTCCTTTGCCAACAAAGGTCTGTTTAGTCAAGGCTATGGTTTTTCCAGTAGTCATGTATCGATGTGAGAGTTGGACTATAAAGAAAGCTGGGTGACGAAGAATTGATGCTTTTGAACTGTGGTATTGGAGAAGACTCTTGAGAGTCCCTTGGACTGCAAGGAGATCTAACCAGTCCATCCTAAAGGAGATCAGTCTGGGTGTTCATCAGAAGGACTGATGTTGAAGCTGAAACTCCAATACTTTGGCCACCTGATGCGAAGAGCTGACTCATTGGAAAAGACCCTGATGCTGGGAAAGATTGAGGGCAGGAGGAGAAGGGGATGACAGAGGATGAGATGGTTGGATGGCATCACCGACACAATGGACATAGGTTTGGGCATACTCCAGGAGTTGATGATGGACAGGGAGGCCTGGCATGCTGCGGTTCATGGGGTCACAAAGAGTCAGACATGACTGAGTGACTGAACTGAACTTAAAGTTCATTACACTTTCTCACACTGACCTGATAAAATTGAAGCATAGATATTAGAAAAAAATGTTTGACATATAATAAACATAGATTTAATATTATATCATTGAAACAAGATGTATAAGTGAATGGATTTGGAGAGGAAAGGTCTGGATCACAGTCTTAGTTCATTCACGCACCATCAAATAAAAAAAGTCACATTTTGCCTCTAGATCTGTATTTATTTTTTTCAGTAAAAATAATCAGTAATCAAACTAATGCTTATGCCTTGTCTTAAGGCCACAGGACTGGAAAAAGTCAGATTCACAACCTTGATGCCCTCAAATATTAGCATTACACAAAGCAGAATATAAAACAGTTATGTTCCAAACAGCTAAAGAAATAAAAAAGAAAACAATTTTAATACACAAAAATATAAGACTATCAAAAAACAGACTTAGATGATAAAATAGATGTCTGGAAAAGAAAAAGAAAATTTCTGAAACTGAAACTGAATGTTACACCAGATATCAGAACACACCTGAGGGTCTTCAGCCTGCATTCAAGTCAGGTGGCTCAGTGGTAAAGAAGCCGCCTGCCAGTGCAGGAAACACGGGTTCAGTCCCTGGGCCGGGACGCCCAGTACAGCCAAAAGTTAATAAATCATTAAAAAAAAAAAAAAAAAAAAAACCTTGGTGGGGGTGGGGAACCTCAGTGAACTAGAAGACAAACCAAGACATACAAACCAGATTATCACATAAAGTGACAAAGAAAATGGAAAATGTGGAAAAATGGCTATGAGACACAGATAATAGAAATGACAAGAACTCTATTATAATTGAAGTTGTCTTTATCAAAAGACACCACAAAGAAAGTGAAGAGCTAATCCACAAATGTGGTGTAAGTGACATCAACAAAGGATGTTATACAAAATAAAGGAAAAGATGAAACCATGAATGCCCAGTTATGAATATAGTTATGAATGGAAACTCAAATATCCAGAGAAATTTAATATTTAACACCCAAGATTTGGAAAAATTAAAAAAAACAAAACTTGTAGTTCCAAATGTTAATAAGAACTCAGAACACTGAGAACCGGTAGAATATTAAATCTGTGCAACCACTTCAGAAAGTAATTTAGCATCTTATCTGGAGATGCACATCCATTGACTAATCACTTCAATGATTAAATATATTCCCCAAAGACACACGCACACCCATGAAACAGGCACCTGAGGAAGGTCAAAGGTCTTGACAGCATGGTTTGTAATGGTGCGAAAAAATCTGACTATAGGCAACTCGAATCATGTCCATCAACAGATCATTAAAAACTTTTGGAAGAGTCATAGAATATTTCACAGCAGTGAAAATTAATGAGGTATAACTACACTAATCAACACAATAAATCTCAGAAAACCATGCTGAGTTTAAAAAAAAAAGCAAAACAGTCTCACTCTACATAAACTTCAAAAAACATATAAAGCAGCACATTGTATACAATACACAGCTGCTGTTATTCAGTCCCTAAGCCATGCCCAATTCTTTGCGACCCCATGGACTGGGGCCCGCCAGACTTCTCTGTTTATGGGATTTCCCAGGCAAGATTACTGGAGTGGGTTGCCACTTCCTTCTTCACGGGATCTTCCAGGATCAAGGATCAAACCCATGTCTCCTGCATTGGCAGGTGGATTCTTTGCCACTGAGCCACCAGAGAAGCCCCTACAGGTACATACGTGTGTAGTAAAATCCTAGGACAGAGCATGATCACTGAAGCAAAGTGGTTTTCTGGGAGACAGAGAGAGAGGGTAAAACCGGAGAGGAGACAGGAGCCATCTGCTTCGTTCCTAAGGTCTATTTCTTAAGCTGTGAGACACACACAGCTGCTGTTTTACTACGCCTTATAATGTATTAACATGTTACATATTTTTCACTGTATGTATAAAATACTTCAATAAAATTCTAAAAAGAGCACCGAGGAAAGGAGTAAACAATAAACCCGAGCAAGACTGAGGGCTCAGCCAGGTATGTCTTTGATTCTCTCCCACCTGCGTCGTTTCTCAGACTTAAAGGCACACCCAATAGGTTCCACCCACAAATCCTGCCATAGGATAATCAAGATTTCGGCTAATAAAAGTTTGAGCTAATACTTTCCAAGGAACCTTTCAAGTCAAAAGACCAGGTTTGGCTTTGAAGTCCTCCCAGTAACCCCCGCATCTGCAGGTGTCACCTTCTCCAGGTAGCAAACTCCCCTCCACTGCCCCGTAGCTCCTCAATGGAGGTGACCAGGGCAACTTGTAGACCACTTCAAACAGCTTCCTGGAGTCTCTTCTAGACTAATTACTCCTAATTATCACAATGCTCTGTATGTATTTTCACAGTATATGGCTGGCAAGTTTTTAATCATTCATCTTACAGGGAGAAAAAAACATTTGAACATCTTTTGGACCAGAGATGAAGGTGAAAGGAATCCAAGAAAATGTACCAGTACAACATCTTGTAATTAGATATCTATTTAAATGCACGTGACTTCCAGATTTCAGACTTTTGTGGCTGTATGTCAGCTGACCGGTGTTTCCTAAAACATTCAGTCCTTACAAAGATAATTTAGTACAACTGTTGTAATTTAAAATCTTGAGGGCCTGAGATAGGGAAAGATGGGTGACTAAGTAACTTATGTGGATATTCATGTGGTTTTATTCATAGGTGACTAAAAATACTTTCGCTATCTTAATAAACACACACATATACAGAATAAAAAACAAAATCCTAGGAAGAAACAGTAAGTGCAAGGCTATTTGATTTACTCTTGTAAGTGATAGAACATTAATATATCTATTAGTATGTGATTTAAGTTAATTCCTCAAAATTGCACTCATCTCACATGCTAGTAAAGTAATGCCTAAAATTCTTCAAGCCAGGCTTCAGTAATATATGAATTGTGAACTTCTAGATGTTCAAGTTGGTTTTAAAAAAGGCAGAGGAACCAGAGATCAAATTGCCAATATCCGCTGGATCATCGAAAAAGCAAGAGAGTTGCAGAAAAAACATCTATTTCTGCTTTATTGACTTTGCCAAAGCCTTTGACTGTGTGGATCACAATAAACTGTGGAAAATTCTGAAAGAGATGGGAATACCAGACCACCTGACCTGCCTCTTGAGAAACCTGTATGCAGGTCAGGAAGCAACAGTTGGAACTGGACATGGAACAACAGACTGGTTCCAAATAGGAAAAGGAGTATCTTAAGGCTGTATATTGTCACCCTGCTTATTTAACTTATATGCAGAGTACATCATGAGAAACGCTGGGCTGGAAGAAGCACAAGATGGAATCAAGATTGCCAGGAGGAATATCAATAACCTCAGATATGCAGATGACACCACCCTTATGGCAGAAAGTGAAGAGGAACTGAAAAGCCTCTTGATGAAAGTGAAAGAGGAGAGTGAAAAAGTTGGCTCAAAGCTCAACATTCAGAAAACTAAGATCATGGCATCCAGTCCCGTCACTTCATGGGAAATAGATGAGGGAACAGTGGAAACAGTGGCTGACTTTATTTTTTGGGCTCCAAAATCACTGCAGATGGTGATTGCAGCCATGAAATTAAAAGACGCTTACTCCTTGGAAGGAAAGTTATGACCAACCTAGACAGCATATTAAAAAGCAGAGACATTACTTTGTCAACAAAGGCCTGTCTAGTCAAGGCTATGGTTTTTCCAGTGGTCATGTATGGATGTGAGAGTCGGACTATAAAGAAAGCTGAGTGCTGAAGAACTGATGCTTTTGAACTGTGGTGTTGGAGAAGACTCTTGAGAGTCCCTTGGACTGCAAAGAGATCCAGCCAGTCCCTCCTAAAGGAGATTAGTCCTGGGTGTTCGCTGATAGGACTGATGTTGAAGCTGAAACTCCAATACTCTGGCCACCTGATGCGAAGAGCTGACTCATTTGAAAAGACTCTGATGCTGGGAAAGATTGAGGGCAGAAGGAGAAGGGGACGACAGAGGATGAGATGGTTGTATGGCATCACCGACACAATGGACATAGGTTTGGGTGGACTCGGGGAGTTGGTGATGGACAGGGAGGCCTGGCGTGCTGAGGTTCATGGGGTCCAAAGAGTCAGACACGACTGAGCAACTGAACTGAAACTCAAAATTAGTTTGGTTGAATTTTTAAATTTTTACAACAGTATGCAAACGCTATTGGTACAGATTTTTTTTATGCTGAAAACTCAATCTTAGTGAAATATATTATAGAAGAAAGAAAGAAAGGGAGGAAGAAAAGAAGGAAAGAAGAAAGGAATCAAAGTTGCTAAAGACAGCCTACATGATTTAACTAACCCACTTTAAAGTATGCTGATGTTTGCCCAATTAATACCCTTCTCTGCAGATAAAAGGTCCCCAAACAGCTAATGTTTATCATGTAAAGTGAAAGTGTTAGTCGTGTCCCACTCTTTGCAACCCCAGGGACTGTACTTGCCAGGCTCCTCTGTCCATGGAATTCTCCAGGCAAGAATACGGAGTGGGTAACCATTCCCTTCTCCAGGGATCTTCCCAACCCAGGGAACAAACCCTGGGTCTCCTGTACTGAAGGCAGATTCTTTAACACTAAGCCATCATAAACTCTCCTAAAGTCAAATCTGCCATCTACTTAACTACCTGCAGGGTTGGGTGGATCACCTGTTTGGCAGACAACAAAGGGACTCCACTGTTTTGCCCAGAATGCATCTTCAGGTCCACATACTTCAGGGAAAAGAACCAAAATAAAGAAACAACACAGCTGATGGATCAGAAATAGAACTGTTTGGGGACGGGGTGAACGAAGAGAGTCTGGGAGAACCCTACAGGAGGGTCCCATCCGGGGCTCTGGAGCAGCTGAAACTTCCCCAACTGCCTTTCCTTAGTTACTCTGCCTGTAGTGAAACCCTGAAAATAAACAAACAAACTAGAAACATCTCTTTCCTCTCAGCACATGTACTCTTTTAGTTGAGGCAATCACAAGACAGCCAGGTTTCAGGAGAGGGGTCAGAGTCCCTAAAATTAAAAAAGCAGCCCTTCAAAACCTTTAAAGCTTATCTGGAAGGTGAAGTCAGCTGAGCAGAGCTACAGAGAGAGCTTCCTGCTTAGCAGGAGTCTGGCGGAGTAGGGGGCATTTGGGGGAAGGGGGTGGGGAAGCCTCACCCTTGAGGATCCACATGGATTTGTATGAATAGTTCTATTGCTGGCTCCCTTACCCCTACCCCAGCACACACAGCACCCCTTTCCAAACAATTCACCAGCCTTCCTCCAGGGGAAGATCTGGACTATTTGAAATTCAGTTCACAGTGAGGATACTCAGTAAACATGAGTTATTTGAACTACTTCTCTTTTCTGAGTGTCAAAATATATGGTCGGGTTTGCACAGAAGCTGAGCGATGGAGTCTGGAGGCACGCTGAAACTATAAGTTCAGACAATGGCATCCATCCGTGTTTTTGGACTAGGGTCCCATCCTCTCACCTCCAAGTTCTAGGGTGCTCTCTACGAGGTTTTCTCTTACCGAGCCCCAGCAACATAATCCCATTTGCTCTAGGGTGGGTGAAAGTATGCGGAATTGCAAGGAAAGAAGGCAGAAGGAATTCCCAAGATGTGCAGATAATCTGCCCCCTAAAATATTTCTCCTCCCTTGGCAACCTGGGATGTGGTCCCTGGGGATGGAGTACAATCCTTGCAAGAGACGATTTTGATCTTGAGCAAGTATGAATGGCCAGGATGAAAACAGCAACTGACTTGGGTCTACAAACAGAGGTCAAGAACATCTTTCTGTGTGCACTGTCACTAGCATCTGTCTGGTGTAATGGTGTGACTAAACATTAGTCTGTATATATATACATACACACACACACACACACAATTCCTCAAAACAGCATCTTCATATGAGAAGAGCTATATTTGTACAAAACAATGTTTGAAAATTACGGGCAATGTAACAATTCCCACATTGTTCTCTTGTTTAGCACTTCAGTTCAAAAGGCTAATTAGTATTTTGTTTCAGCTGGAGGGAGAGGGGGCTGAGGCTGACAGGGGACCCGCAGAATCTAACTGCTGGCGGTGAGGATGTGCCAGGCATTGCAGGGCGTTTCATGCATCATCTCACTGAACTCTCCCCACAACCCTGGCAAGCAGGTATTATTACCTTGATCTTACAAAAGTGAAGAAACAGAGCTCGAGTGAATGTACAGAACTTTCTGCGGCCCCAAAGCTAACTGTTGGTGGAGCCAACATCCCAACAGACCCAGGCCTGACTCCAAACTCCGCCCTTGAGGCTACACCTCTGTTTCCCAGGAGCTGGGGTGTGTGGAGGCCATGGAGGTGACCTGGTCCAGTGTCCCTTCAAGAGAGCTTGAGGAAGGGACTCTCCCAGTGGTCTGGGGGCTCCCAATGCAGGCGGCCCCAGGACCTAGTCAGGGAATTAGATCCCACACGCCGCAACTAAGACTGAAGATCCTGCATGCCGCACCTAGGACCCAGAACAGCCAAATAAACAAATAAATTTTTTACAAAGAGAGAGAGCACGTGAGCCTACTGCAGGGAGCCTGGCCAATAGATAGGTGCTGGGCCTTTCCATCCGCTGTGGCTTTCCTTTGAGAACACAATTCCAGAAGACTTCTCTGCCCGTGTCTGAGCACGATGAGGTAGCAGAACTGGCCCATTCAAGCCAGACCTGGGGTTCCTCTAAAGCTGTGCCATCCAATTCGGCAGGCACTAGGAGCATGTGATAACTGAGCACCTCAAACGTGGGCAGTGTGACTAAGGAGATAAACACTTAACTTCATTTTCATCAATTTAAATCTAAGTAGCTCCAAGTGGTTACTGGCTACCATACTGGATGGTACAGACATAGGACATTTCTGCTACTGCAGAAAGTTCTACTAAACTGCATTGCCCTCCAAAGACAGGGCTTCTCAGGTGACTCAGTGGTAAAGAATCCACCTGCCAGTATAGGAGATGCCGGTCAGGAGGATCCCCTGGAGAAGCAAACAGCAGCCCACTCCAGTATTCTTGTCTGGGAAATCCCTTAGAAAGGGACGAGGCTGGTGGGCTACAGTCCATGGGGTTGCAAAGAAAAGAATCAGACACGACTTAGCGACTAAACAACAGGAAAGACGACTTCTGCCTGAAGAGCTCATCAGACTGAAATCTGCGCAGATCGAGAAGCAGCAGTGAGAAAGACTGACCCGAGAGGCACCTCCCTTTCAGACAGTCGTCTCGGGAGACCCAGGGAAGCGAGGTGGGTGGCCCGCAGGAAGGGGGCAGGCAGGAGACTCAGAGCCACGCTGCCTCCCTGGGGCTGGCTGAAGAGCTGCGGAGAAGAGAGGGGAGAGTGGCAAACCCAGGTCAGAGTGGGCTGGAGTGGGCAGGGTTTTATGTGGCTCCTGAGAGAGATGGGAAACCAGGGCCCAAAGGCGGCACAGGTCTAGGGGTAAGACCAGGCAGGCGGTGGTGACATTTATTTCTTCACTGGTTTCCCTTATGCTCTTCTTTCTCCTTGATTGTCTGTCTCTAAACTCCTCATCAAAAGTCTTTATCGGCCCTCGTTTTCCTCCACCCTCCAGTCACCAGGGAGAAACACAGACCTGCAATAAATATTTCATTTCTTTTATGTATTCGGCTTTAACGCTCATTAGTCTTCATGCAGTTTAACTAAACATTACATTTTTTTTTTCTCAAAACGAGTTAACCGGGGGATTGAAATTGACATATATACACACCACCACGTGTAAAACAGCGGGTGGGAAGCGCAGGTATAGCAGAGGGAGCTCTGAGATGACCCAGAGGGGCGGGATGCCAGGGCAGGGAGACCCAAGGGGGCGGGGACACGTGTATACATACGGCTGATTCACCTTGTACAGCTGAAGCCAACACAACATTGTAAAGTGACTACACTCCAATAAACAAAAAAGAAGAGCTAACTGTCCTTTAAACAAGTATTGAGACCCTCCATTAACCTTCTTTCATTGGGTCATAGAGTCAGTGATGAGACGAGGTTACCCTTTTTAACTTTATCCAGGGTATTATCACAGGAAAATGTTGGCTAACATTAGCTTTCTTGTATTAAAAAAAAAAAAAAAAAAACCTCTTGCAAAATCAAATACACTTATAAAATAAGTATACACCTTCTCACTTACTGAAAAGCTATAGTCAATACAAAGGTCTTCTCTTAAAACAGTCTACCTTAGGAGCTACCTGCAAACTAATATCTGTCCTATTATTTACTAGTCATTAGCCTGAATTGGTACCTAAGCCATAACATGATAAAATAAAAGATTCATATCAACAGGTTTACATTCCATAGCCTCAATTCCCAGATATGCCCTTATTAGTTGGTTTTATGAATTTCTCTTCAAAATGTGTGGATTAATGCATGCATCTAAAAAGGCAGCTAAGAATTAATACACAGCTTAAAAACTACAAACTTCAGAAACACAGATGCTCCACCAAGTTCTCACTTGCTTACTTCCAGCTAAATTCATCACTGAGGTTTAAAAAGATTTTCTAAACTGTCAAGGATTAAAAAAGAAATGGCAGTATACATTCACATCTGGCTCTGTCACCATCTAGGCGATTATAGACATGAAACATCTGGGCAGGGGAAAGGATCTGTTTGGGAGCTTTTGGCTACCATGACAACTGAGTGTAGTCTGCTCATCTACTTTTACCACCACTGCAGGTCATTCATTTTTATTCACAAAGCCCACAGTAGGCACCATTTTAAAACAGCAATCATCATGGTAACTAATACTTACATGTAGGAAGTCAGTTCCTAGAGCCTATCTCTTATTTGTTCTAGTTTATTACTACAGACAAATTCTTTCCAGTCGCAGTCACGCACAGAAAGTAGTCTGAGGGCTTCCCTGGTGGTTTAGATGGGCTTTCCAGATGGAGTTAGTGGCAAAGTACCTGTCTGCCAACGCAGAAGACATAAGAGATGTGGGCTCAATCCATGGGTAGGTAAGATCCCCTGGAGAGGAGCATAGCAAATCACTCCAGTATCCTTGCCTGGAGAATCGCATGGACAGAGGAACCTGGTGGGCTACAGTCCATGGGGTCAAAAAGAGGCAGAGAGGACTGAAGCCATTTAGCATGCACGCGTGCTGGCGGTTTAGTGATTAAGAATCCACCTTTGCCATGCAAGGCATGTGGGTTTGATCCCTGATCGGGGAACTAAGATCCCGCATGCAACGGAGGGGCTAAGTCCATGCGCTGCAGCTGGAGAGTCTGGGAGACACAACGGAGATCCCATGTGCTGCAACTAAGGCCCAATGCAGTCAAATAAGTAGTAAATGAACAAGACACAGAGCACGTCGGGTAGGCATACTTTCCAAAGACCTACAGATGACCAAAGATGTGAGAAAATGCTGAACATCAACAAAGATCAGGGGATGCAAATCAAAACCACAACGAGGTATGCCCTCACACCTGTCCAAATGGGTATTATGAAACAACGCCAGTTAACATGTCTTTCGGAGAAGACATGGAGAAAAGCGAACCCTTCAAAACCCCAGACTGCTGGTTATACACATCTCCCAATCACATTGGTGTCCTAATATCAGCCAGGCTTGGAAAATGCTAAAAATTAGGCCTCTTTACTCCCTGAGAGTCAAATAACTAGCACAGCACTTTCCTCCTAAAAATATATATCACCCTCCCCCACAAGAAAATATGCTTCATGAAAGCAGAGTTTTTGTCTGTTTTAATCAATGTGTTTTCCACAAGACCTATAGTGCCTACATGGGTGGCACATGCTAAGTCTGCTTCGGTCATGTCCGACTCTTTGCGACCCCATGGACTGTAGCCCACCAGGCTCCTCTGTCCGTGGGATTTCCCAGGCAAGAATATTGGAGTGGGTTGCCATTTCCTTCTCCAAGGGATTTTCCTGACCCAGGGATGGAACCCTAAGTCTCTCACATCTCCTGCATTGGCAGAGGGGTTCTGTACCACCAGCGCCATCTGGGGCCTATAGGGCTTGGCAAATATTTATTGAATGAATTAATATTCTGTTGTATCTCCTATACTCAAGCACATTGAAAGAGCGCCAAAACTCCAACTCTCCATTTCAGAACTAGTAAAAGTACACCCTATGGTTCAGATAGCCTGGCCCTTTCCCTGGCCTACTTCATCTGCCCACAAAGGGGTCTCTCCTCCGCCGGCAGTTTGTGACCAGCAGGTTCAAGGACTGCCATGAACCTCAGTCTCTGGAAATATCTCCAACCGAAAAAGGGCAAACAGTAAATCTGCCAAAAAAGATGCATGACACGGCTGTTTTTCACTTTTACTATAACTTGTTAAAAAACAAAAAATAAACTATAGGCAATATGGGGTGCTATGTATAAAACTGGAGGAAAAGGTCTGGGCTCCCTTAAACTACATTATTTAGAATGTGAAACCACTTTCTTCTGAAAGCTTTATTCCTGCTTCTCTTTAAAATACGTATTATTTATTTACTATTTGGCTGTGCTGGGTCTGAGCTGCGCCACGCGGGATTTTGACAGGTGTAAGGCGATACCTCATTGTGGTTTTGATTTGCATCCCCTGATGTTTGCTGACGTTCAGCACTTTCTCATGTGTTCGGTCATGTGCAGGTCTAGTTGTGGTTATGTGAGCTCAGTTGCTCTGACGCTCGGGGATCTTAGTTCTCCGACCAGGACCTGAACCTGTGTTCAAGGCAGATTCTTAACCGCTGGTCTGCCAGATAAGTCCCAGAATGTGAAACCTTTTTTTTCTAAAAATTCAGCACCAAGCCGACAAGGGCCTGCAGAGTTAGCATTCCTCCTCTCACTCTAAGGACAGTCCTGTGGGAAGTGGCGTGTTTCCACCAGAGAGAGAGCACTGGTGACCCCCTGCAAAGTGTTAATGGCATCCTAACTAGATTTAAGTGAAAACAGCTGAGTGTTAGTGAGCCTGCTGAAATGCGTGGAGGCGGTCAGAGTGCTGTGGGGAAGCTGGGAGGGGTTCTGACAGAGCTAACAGACTCACAGCATTGGGTGAATTGGGCCAAGAGTACTTAGCTTGTAACGTAGTGTGCAGAGAGGCTCATTTTTCATAAATCACACTTTCTAATTTTCCTTATGTAGGAGTTGCCAATATATCCCAAAATAACTCATTTATAACTGTATAACTTATCAGTAAAAAGTTCCTTCTAATTTTCCTTATTTTCAACCATTATCAGTGGGCAGTAAGTTAATTCCTTGGCAGCAATGTTACCAAAAGGCTGGTCTGGCCACAGAGGAACCCTGGGCTGGTATGCATCTAGAGCTCTCAATCCCCCCAACGCAATGACACGTCATTTCACATGCGTGCTTGCTAGGTTGCCTTAGTTGGACACAACTGAAGTGACTGAGCACAATCCTAAAAAAAAAAAAATCAGCAAGAAAAAAAACCTAGTTCTGAGTCATGGACCAAAGCTGACTATGTTACAGCATAAACCACTTAAAGTGTGAGCTGTGATAAGCCATAAAAACTTCTAATAGAACTACTACTAATAGGCATAACAAAATTCTGAATCCCAGGTTTTATATCAGGTATAATCTTACAGACTCTTATGCGCGCATGAGTGCTAAGTCACTTCAGTCATTTTCGACTCTTTGCAACCTATGAACTGTAGCCCACCAGGCTCTGCCCATGGGATTCTCCAGGCAAGAATACTGGAGCGGGTTGCCATGACTTTCTCCAGGGGATCTTCCTGGCCTAGGGATTAAACCTGTGTCTCTTACATCCCCAGCATTGGCAGGCAGGTTCTTTACCACTAGTGCCACCTGGGAAGCCCTATTTCACATGACTTACCAATAATTCTATAGGGTGGATATGACAACCCTCATGCTATAATTATGAAAACCAACGCCCAAGGAGGTTACAGCTTACCAGTTAGGGCAAATACGGACACTCAAATCCCAGACCACAGACCCAAGAAGCTACTGTTCTTTCTACCACATGATGCAGATTCTACTGGAAGAAAATTTAGTCTCTTCGGTGATGTGCTGGGCCTGGGTATCTGTGAGGACACCCAAGCCAAGCCTCAGGTAGAGACATCTTATGGACGCTCTATAGTCCTGATCCCAGAGTTTGTTGTTTTTTTTTTTTTTAATTTTTGGCTGTACTGGGTCTTTGTCGCTGTACATGGGCTTTCTCCACTTGCAGTGAATGGGGGCTATTTTCCAGTTGCAGTGCTTGTGGGTTTCTCATTGTGGCTTTTTGCAGAGCATGGGCTCTAAAGTGCACGGGCTTAGTTGGCCCATGGCATGTGGGATTTCCCTGGATTCTTAACCACTGGAAGTCCTAGATCCCTGGTTCTTATCTGCCTAAATCCCATCTTGTGCAGTTAAGGGTACTGCACTAAGCTTATGGCTGTTGTTTATTTGCTAAGTTGGGTCCGATGCTTTTGTGACCCCTATGGACTGCAGTCCGCCAGGGATCCACTGTCCACGGCATTTCCCAGGCGTGAATACTGGAGTGGGTTGCCATTTCCTCCTCCAGGGGATCTTCTGGACCCAGGGATCGAACCCACGTCTCCTGCATTGGCAGGCAGGTCCTTTACTACTGAGCCACCAGGAAAGCCAAAGGCTTACAGCTCGTGACACCCAAGTCACTCAGCTGGAGGGGATCTCTCCCTGGTGCCTAGGGTGCAGAAGGGCAGGGGGTACCTCCTTTGTGTGACACCAACTGTACAATATCTTCCTCTGTTAAATGTTCCCGGGGAGAAAGTTTGAGAAACACATCCTCCGCATTACTAAAGACATTTCAGTAACTGCATCTTTAACACATGAAAACATCCTCTCATTTTGAGGGCTAAGAATGAGTAGGAGTATGAGAAGGGTGAGGTATTATTTCGGGTTGAAACTCTCGATAATAAAAAGACTGACTTTTAAACAACATATTTTTTCCCCCAAACTTAAATTATTTCTATTCTGTTCAGTGTCACAAATATTTTTATCTCCTATGCAAAGAACATTATGCTGGGTGTCAAAAGATACGAAGATGAATAAGAGATGATTTCTTCCCTCGAGGAATCATTGATCTAATGAAAAGATGGGAGTCTTTCTAGAATAGAATTTACATGTGCCTACCTTCTTAAGAATAATATTGTACATCCTTTCCTTGGTGACTTAGGGCATCATTATAAATATCCACTGTTGTCCTGGCAACAAGAGTGGGCACAGCTGTAGTTAGAAATGAGTATACTCTGGCGCTAAGGGCTACTGATCATGAGGGTTAACCAAGAGCTTGTCGTCTGCCTTCTGGGACTGGCTGGCTGGCTGGCAAGACAGATACAAGTATCCTTCTGCTCTCTGGTCTTTTCCCACTCTTCTCATGCCACATATGAGCCAAAGACATGCTGCATGACAAATGTGCTTTGAACATGGACACAACTGTCTTTAAGTCTTCACTGAGGCTCTCCAGGGCTAAAGTCTTCTGCCAAGCACCCTGTTGAGTCCCCGGAGTTGCCCTGAAGGTCGCTTTCTTATCGCTGAGACCTTCTCTGATGTCAGTGTCAGCCACCTGCCTCCCTGCAGTCACTTGAATGTCCACAACGCTGGCACCACCCCTTCAAATCTCTGCCAAGTACCCTGCGACGCTTCGCTCTGTTGTCCTCCAGTGACACTGTGCCTGAGATGCCTAGCAGAGAGTACTGGGAGAGCAGGCGCTGGAGAAAGGCCTGTCTTTGATGCAACCCTCGCCCCGGTCTCCGCATCTGTCACACCATCGGGTGGACTCATACAGACACTGCTCCTCTCTGTGGTCAGCAGCCCACACATCACAACACGTCACTTTTTATTTGTGTGCATCTGGGAACAAAGTTCAGGCTTCCCCGGCAGCCCTCGTGGTAAAGAACCGGCCTGCCAATGCAGGAGACAGACGAGACTCGGGTTCAATCCCTGGGTGGGGAAGGTCCCCTGGAGGAGGGCATGGCAACCCACCCCAGTATGCTTGCCTGGAGAATCCCATGGACAGAGGAGCCTGGTGGGCTACAGCCCACAGGGTCACACAGAGTCAGACACCCCTGAAGCGACTCAGCACGCACGTGAACAAAGTTTTCTTTTCTCCTTCACCCCTGCACAGGACACTCACTATGCTTGCCACAACTCAATCGTAATGGTACAGTCTGATAGCTTAAAAGCTCCTTATTATTTCCATAAATTTTCTCTACTTGGTGGTTCTCTTTAATAAAATAGTCACTTTGGCTTTATTTATACTTTTACAAACAGTTTGAATTTCAGTTATAACATAATTCTGAGTCTGAGTCATGTTATCGTGGATGCGCAATTCATGTTTTCTGGAAGCGTCACCGAGGCTGCTCCCTCTCACCTAATGATGACAAACCTATAGATGAGATGAAAGTCTAAGGCTCGCAGCTAAAAGGCCAAGCAACTATGAAGTATGGCACATGCAGCATCTGATTATTTCTCTCTATGTAACCTTACACTTGCAATTCAAAAAAAAAAATGGTCTTTTTTTGTAACATAAAAACAATGTCATGGAATCCTAATTTTATTTTAATCTCCTTGCAGGCTCTCATTAAAGCTAGCACATATTATAATTGCATTGAAAAGTGATAACCATTACATTATTGTGGCATAAGAATTTACATTAAGGTGCATCAGGGCAAATATTAAAATAACTATTATGAATATAAGAACATGCCTCCACTATACTCTTAGGGGTTTCATTTAGGTAAGAATTATTCCTATCTCCTTCTTATTCATCCAGATGAGAGCCAGATAAATGACAGTCTTGGATCTAAACTTATCTTTACTAATAGGGTTGTTTTCTCAGAGAATAACTTCCTTACGATTTCCCCAGTTTTGAAAATTTGCACCTCTCATGAGTATATGAAAATTCCGAGTGTTTCACATCAACCTACTTGAAATTTACATGGCAGTGTTCCAAGCTGGGAGTTACAAAGTGCTCATCCCTCCCATGCAACAACATCCACCCTGGTCATCAAGACAGTGTCCAAACATCCAAGGGCTCTTGGCATTTACGTAATGTTTTTGTGGTATTTTTCAGGTGGTAAATGAATTCTAGCGTGGTATCCGTTCCAGCTGATATTTCTAAAGTATTTACTCAACATTTATTAGCTGGAATTGGGGAAAACTTCCTTTATTAAGAAAAGTGTGCATCTCTTCACGGTTAGTTAGCAGGCCGAGCTGATGCACTGGATGAATGTATCACTTTCTCTTGCATCAATCTCTTTTCTTCACAATTTTTTTTTTGTCTCAATACTGGCTAAAATTAACTATTCACACTCATGAGGGCAGCAGTAACCTACATATATTGAGTTACAACATGGGTTGCAAAGTTCTTTGGTTTATGTTCATGTTGTCAAAATATTTTCCACTTTTCCCTGGTCCTTTTTTTCAGCTCAGTCTTCCTTTATGATATGTCAAAACCAAGCAAACTCTTGGAAAGCACATAGACAACAAAATAAATGTACAGCATGGTGACAATAGTTAATACTGTAATATATATTTGAAAGCTGCTAAGAAAATAAATCTGAAAAGTTTTCACCACAAGAAAGAAAAATTGTAACTGTGCGTGATGATGGATGTTAACTAGACTCACTGTGGTTGATCATTTTGCAATATATACATATATCAAATCATTATGTTGTGCACCTAAAACTGATATAATGTTAAATCTCAATTTTATCTAAATAAAAGAATATAAATTTAAAAAATAAATAAATCACTTATTTCCAATAAACAGGCCTATATAAAATACTATTCGGTATAAGAATTTCAAGTGATTGAACTTCCAAATTCAGGTGATTAAATAGTGGTGAGGCCTGCTGTAACACAGCACAAAATATCCAATATAGTTCGGCAATGCCAACAATTATTATAGTTATGAAAATATTCAATAGAGACAGTTCAGCAATGCCAACCATTCTTATTGCTATCTTGCCCCCACACCCCTGTAAGGAGACTGGAATAAATTGTCTTGTCAATTGCCTAAGAGTTACATGTGGAAACCTGGGTTAATATGTGACGTGTTTCCCATTAACTAATGATCCTCTATTAGTACTGGTGCCTGAAGATGCTGCCTTTCCTTAATTCAGATCTGTTTACCCAGACACAATACTCATATCCCTGGATCCATCTATCAGACATCAAGAATGACGCTGATACTTGGAAGACTAATTCTCAGTCTAAACGTTTAAATGTTATATGCTAAATTACATCGCAGGATCTGAAGCGAGGAACTTGCAAACCTGACGCAGTCACACATCTGCTGAGGCCCTGTCCAGATGTCGGAATGCATCAGTCATTTCGGATTAACTTACAATGAGAGAAATCAAGGCATGACCCATGCAGTCTCAGAGGTCTACTTAGGGGATGATGAAGATCTATGATGCCCCCTGAAGTATGGCTGACTCTCCAGTCTTATTAAGAATATATGTTTCTGACATTTTAAATATCTTAAGTCAGGGATTTGAGCCACTTGGGAAAAACAGTGTTGCAGCATGTAATTTAGTTATTTCAACAGAGCCAGTTCAATCTTAAATCACCGTTGCTAATGCATTCTAGCAATGCTTCTTTAGCAAAACCACTCTGCACAATAGTTACAGCAATCATCGAATGTGATGTAACAACAAATTACATGTAGGGTCTGCAAAACAAGTCAACTTCCTGGCAGTTGGGAGCTTTGCCCAGGAGCCTGGGCTTGCCCCTGAGATGGCATCTTGCTCTTCTTCATCAGTTTCAGCAATTCCACACTGCTTCCTGGCCTCCTAATGAACAGGTCTCACAAACACAGACCCCCTAAGCACTCTCCAAGACACTGATATTACCTTCAGGGTAGACACTTTCTTTCCCTTTCGGCAAACTCTACATTTTTTCCCAATCACTATCAACAGACATCTTCATATATGAATATTAATACTGTATTATTAAGTAATCCTTGGTAATTTGTTTGGTGGGGAGAGTTGAACAGGGGTCACCCTGGGGGCTCAGTGGTAAAGAATCTGCCTGCCAAAGCAGGAGATCCAGGTTCGATCCCTGGGTGGGGAAGATCCCCTAGAGAAGGAAATGGCAACCCACTCCATATTCTTGTCTGGGAAATCCCATGGACAGAAGAGCCCAGCCAGCTACGGTCCATGAGATTGCAGAGTCAGACACGACTGAGCAACTGAACACACACACACACAAACAGAAGCAAGCAAGCCATAGGAAAATCATGTCAACTACGAAAAGCTGACCTCTGTGAAGCAGTCTGAGAGAAGAGATTAATGCCCTAGGCAGGCTCATTTTTAATAAGACGGTGGGTATTACATCAAGGAAGGGCAGACAGAATGTGTTTCCCAGTGACCAGCCCATTCAATGGCAGTAGAACATGGTGGACATGAGAAAACACAGCCACGTCCTGTATGGATGACATTCATAGTCTTGTGAGTCACTCATCAAGAGCAGCATATCTGAAAGTTGAGAAAGATCTGGAAGGGAACTGGATTATCACCGACAAACAGTTCTAAATGGATAGAAGCAACATCTTTACTGCCATCCCAGCTGTCATCAATTACCAAGGGCAGAATTTTTTTTTTTTTTTTTTTTTGCTAAACACAAAGGAATAGAATTATAGGTTCTTTCCCAAAGAGTAAAAAGAGAGCAGACTTTATGACTTTTGGAAAGCTTTGACCCAAGAATTCCTGTAAGGTGACTTGAAAATTAATGCTTTTTTCCCCAAGGGAAATTGTATTAAAAATTAATCTAATAACAGTTAATTATCATAAATTCTCCTTACTATTTTTCTCACCAAGACTTTTATGATTCTCCAAATAAATCAGTAGCATTATGATCTGTGCCTTCCACTACAGCCCAGGACTTTGTTCCATAAATGCAATACAATAAATTTCATTTCCCATCATCTATCACTCTCTTTGCAAAGAAATATTAAGCCTTACATTTCACAATAAATATTTTTGGGTGATTAAAACTGCACTTAAGAAACATTTCTGAGTGATAATAAAAATTTACCCTAGTTGCCTGTTAGTTTTTTAAGAAACTGCCAAACCATTTTCCAAGTTGGCTATATAATTACACATTCCTATCAACAATCGATCAGTGATCTAGTTTCTCTGCTTCCTTGCCAGCATTTGATCCTGTTACCAGTTTTAATTAATTTAGCTATTGTGATAGATGTATAATGATTTGGCACTGTGATTTTAATACACACTTCCATGATGGCTAAGGATACCAACATGTTTTCACATGCTTACTGGCACTATATATACCCTTTGATGAAATTCTTCCTGTCTTTTCCCCATTTTCTAATTAGACTGCTTTTCAGTGTTGACTTTTGAGAGTTCTTTATGCATTCTAGGGTACTAGTTCTTTCACAGATTAATGATTTGCAAATATTTTCTCCCAGCCTGTAGTGCACATTTTTATCCTCCCAAGAGAGTCTTTGGCAGAGCAACACAACTTCATATTAACAAATTCTGAGTATGTTTTCTTTTGTGGATCATGCTTTTGGCATCAAGTTAAAAACTCTTTGTCTATGCCTATACACCAAAGATTTCATCCTATTTTTTCCTAACAGTTTTGTACGTAAGTCCATGATCTATTTTGAGTTAATTTCTGTTAAAATAAGGTTCATTTTTCACCTATAAATGTCATATTGCTCCAGCACTGTTTATTAAAAAAGGTATCCTGAGATATTCCCGGTTCTTGGTATAAAGTGTGATTTTCAATTAAACTCTGACCATTTTTGCATTACGCGCGAGACGCTGGATCTTACTTAAACCTATCTTAACAAGGCTTTCCCTGACAGGGATGACACTACCTCATTATCGCCAAGTGAAAGTAAAAGTCCAGGTTCCCTAATGGGCCTCCACTGACACAGAAGTGCAGAATTTTGTTACAGGAGTATCCATTTTCACTTGTTGAGCCCTTGTAGTTTATTATCTCACACCTTTGTTTTCCAGACATTTTTGCCTCATAGTCCTTAATTAAGTGCTACTTCAACAGTAGTGGGAACAGAATATTCCAAGCAGCAATAAAATATCCTTTAAAACAGGAATACAATTAAAACATCCTCCCTCAGTTAAACCTTATTGCCATTAACACATGGTCCCCAAAACAGGCTTTGTTTATTTTAATTCAAAAGCTGAAGTTCCTTCTTTTCTCTACAGAGAAACACATACACAGAAAAGGATTAACTCCTTGTGGACCTCAGTGTATTACATAAAAGGGTGTGTGTGTGTATATACACTTCTGATAGTATTTGCTCACTGGAATACTTTGGGGAAAAAGAAATGCATACAAATATAACTCAACATAATACCATCTAGCTATAAACTCTTCATACATTTTCTTCGGAATGGTCCACTCTAGTTTCTTCCATGCATTTTTTTTCCCTTCTTTTTATAAAATGGGCTGATACTGTAAACATCATTTGGAACCCTGCTTTATTCACTTAACATTAAATAATGTGTTTTCCCATTTGGTTAAATGGCCTTTAAAAACATGAGTCTTTAATGGCTATAGTAATATTCTACCTTATGAAGGTGCCATAATTTACTTAAACGTTCTTCTATTTGAGGCTATGTTTCTACACTTTTGCTGTTTTTAATGATATTGCAATGCATGCCCTTTACCATAAATCTTTGATCTATTTTTTCCTAGGGCAGACTGCTAGAATTTGGATTACCAGACTGCAGTGACTAGTAACACCAGGCTCCCTCCTAGAGCAGGAAGTACTGCAGTGGGTCAGGACGTGGTTCCCCCTTGGCCATGGCCCTGAAAGGAGTGCGCAGACTCTGCATCCTTCCAGCAGCACGAGGCTGGGGTTCTCTTCAGAGGACTCCTTCAAGGTGCACCCTGTGGCCAGGCAAGCCTGAGGCTTCTCCCACTTGCGCCAAGATCTACCGGCTTCCTGTGCTCCTTAAAGGAGCCGCTGGGAACCAGGGAAACTGAGTCACGTGTGAGCTTCCTCTAGTTGGCATCCTACCTCTTCCCACCTCTGCTACTGTGAGGGCCAAGGGGAGGGCATGAGTCAGCAGAATGGTGCTTTTTGCAGGAAGCCTTACTTATTAATTTATTTCAGGACAAATAAAAGAGTTACAGTATCAGTCCATTTAAAACAAAATCAGTGACTTTCCTAGTGGTCCAGTGGTTAAGAATTTGCCTGCCAATGCAGGGAACACAGGTTTAATCCCCAACGCAGGAAGCTGTCACATGTCACCCGGGGGTCGGGGGGGGGGGGGGGAAGAGGGCAACTGAGCCCACTGACCCCATGTGCCGCAACTACCTAGGTCTGCTTTAGAGCCTGTGTTCTGCAACAAGAGGAGCCACACCTACTAGAGAGTAGCCCCTGTCGCGACTAGAGAAAGCTCACGCACAGCAACAAATCCAGTGCAGTCAAAAATAAACAAATAACATTATAAAACAAAACAAAAAAAACAGTAAAATAAAGCCAGGAACACAGTATCTACATGCATCTTTCTATTTATCTATTGCCAAAATTTAGGCCACTAGTTTCATTACACTAGGTGACTGCATTGTATCTCTGATTACACAATGCAATTAATAAAGCACTTTCAAGCTATTTTCTGTTCTTAATAGAATATATAAGTTATTTCATTGTAAATCTGTACAATTCCCCCTTATACCCTTTAAAACAAGAATATTTTCCATTGCTGTCATGACAAACAGGAGTATCTTTACACAAAAGAACTCATCTGTCAACTTACTTTAAAACACCCAATTTTCATCAGCTGTTTGCTCTTCCTAGGAGCAGCCTTAGCAGGTGATAATTTACATTTTATTTATTCATGTTCTTTGCTCACTTTTCTATTGAGGTGTTAGGGTTTCTTTTTCTTATGAATTTAGGAAATTCCTTTAAGTATTGATGATGTTAACTCTAGGTCTGTCATATTCGTTGCAAAATTTTCCCTCAGTTTTCAGAGCCATTTGATTCTGAATGTGATACATTTTAATCATTCAGACATGTTTAACTTTAGGACACTAAAATGTCTTTTACTGCAGCATTTTTTCCTTTTGCATAGTTATGACATTTTCTCAAGACCCAAATCACATTTACTTACTAAGTAATGTGATTTGTAAGTACCAAGTAAGTACTTAGTAAGTACTTACAAATCACATATATACTAAGCTATGTTTTCTTCTAGTTTTATTTTGATATTTTTGAGAAATAATTTGATTCTTCATTAATTTTGATATCATTTTATCATATTATAAATTATTTCACCTACTGAATCTTTTAAAGCCCTTGCAATTGTACCATTGTGTTATCTGATGATTCCCATACTGTTTACTGGGGGGTATATTGAATTTTTTGGAAGGCAAATATTCTTTCCTCCACTACATTTACCTTTTCCTCCAAAATTTAACTAGCTCACCCATTCATTAATCCAAATGAATTTCATAGTCAATAGTTAGTTTCAATATAAAAATTCTCTTAGATTTTAAACATAAGATTTAAATTTATGATTATTAAAGATGCTTACACTGGTAAACATGCAAAAAGGCATTTAATCTCACTACTAATCATAGCACAAGTTACTTGCCATCTAAAGGTAGGTAGAAATTTTAAAGCTTGATAATGTTTGGGGTAGTATAAGTATTAGGGAAATTAGCACTTTCAAAGACCACTGATGATAGAGGAAATTGCTAGTTATTTTAGAGGAAGTTTTTCATATCTATGAAAATATAAAATGTGTGTAACTATTTTATCCAACAATCCCCCTTCTAGGGCTCTGTCCCACAAATCTTTTTACACATGTGCATGAACATACAAGGCAGGTCACTCACGTACTACACCATCGTTTGCAATTAGCCCATATTAGATTCCACATAAAAAAACCACCTTAGGGAAATGATAAAATATAGAGTGTCCATACAGTAGGATATTGTACAGCTATTAAACAGAATGAAGCAGTTCTATATGCAGTAATCTATATGGAACAAAACCTCTAACATACATACAGTTCAGTTCAGTTGCTCAGTCGTGTGCGACTCTTTGCGACCCCATGAATCGCAGCACACCAGGCCTCCCTGTCCATCACCAACTCCCGGAGTTTACTCAAACTCATGTCTATCCAGTCGGTGATGCCATCCAGCCATCTCATCCTCTGTCATCCCTTCTCCCCCTGCCCCCAATCCCTCCCAGCATCAGGGTCTTTTCCAATGAGTCAACTCTTCGCATGAGGTGGCCAAAGGATTGGAGTTTCAGCTTCAGCATCAGTCCTTCCAATGAGCACCCAGGACTGATCTCCTTTAGGATGGACTGGTTGGATCTCCTTGCAGTCCAATGGACTCTCAAGAGTCTTCTCCAACACCACAGTTCAAAAGCATCAATTTTTTTTGGCGCTCAGCTTTCTTCACAGTCCAACTCTCACATTGATACATGACTACTGGAAAAACCATAGCCTTGACTAGACGGACCTTTGTTGGCAAAGTAATGTCTCTGCTTTTTAATATGCTATCTAGGTTGGTCATAACTTTCCTTCCAAGGAGCAAGCGTCTTTTAATTTCATGGCTGCAATCACCATCTGCAGTGATTTTGGAGCCCAGAAAAATAAAGTCTGACACTGTTTCCACTGTCTCCCCATCTATTTCCCATGAAGTGATGGGACCAGATGCCATGATCTTAGCTTTGTGAATGTTGAACTTTAAGCCAACTTTTTCACTCTCCTCTTTCATCTTCATCAAGAGGCTTTTTAGTTCATCTTCACTTTCTGCCATAAGGGTGGAGTCATCTGCATATCTGAGGTTATTGATATTCCTCCCGGCAATCTTGATTCCAGCTTGTGCTTTCTCCAGCCCAGCGTTTCTCACGATGGACTCTGCATATAAGTTAAATAAGCAGGGTGACAATATAAAGCGTTGACAAACTCCTTTTCCTATTTGGAACCAGTCTGTTGTTCCATGTCCAGTTCTAACTGATGCTTCCTGACCTGCATACAGGTTTCTCAAGAGGCAGGTCAGGTGATCTGGTATTCCCATCTCTTGAAGAATTTTCCACAGTTTATTGTGATCCACACAGTCAAAAGCTTTGGCGTAGTCAATGAAGCAGAAATAGATGTTTTTCTGGAACCCTCTTGCTTTTTCGTCGATCAAGCGGATGCTGGCAATTTGATCTCTGGTTCCTCTGCCTTTTCTAAAACCAGCTTGAACATCTGAAAGTTCATGGTTCACGTATTGCTGAAGCCCTTAATAGCAGTTTTGCTTTCTGAGATTTCAGTTACCTATGGTCGATACAGTCTGAAAATACTAAATGGAAAATTTCAAAAATAAATGAGTCCTAAGATTTAAGCTGCATGTCATTCTAAGTAGTGAGATGAAATCCCATGCCATCCTCACCTGTCCCACATGGGATGAGAACCATCCTTTTGACCAGCATATCCCACCTGCCAGTCACTCAGTGGCTGTCTCAGTTATCAGATCAACTGTCTCGGTGTCTCGGTGCTTGTATCCAAGTCACCTTTTTTTTTTTTAAGTTAATAATGGCTCTGAAGCACAAGAGGAGTGATTCTGGCAATTTGGATGTGTCAAAGCCAAGCCGGAAAGTGCTTCCTTTAACTGAAAAGGTGAAAGTTCTTAATGAGGGGAAAAAAAAAGTCATACACTGAGGTTGCTAAGATCCACAGTAAGAACAAATCTTCTATCGTGAAACTGTGAAGAAGGAAGAAGAAATCCATGCTAGCTTGGCAGCTACACCTCAGCAGCAAAAGTTACAGCCATAAGGCATGATCAAGTGTTTATCTACAATAGAAAAGGCATTAAACATGCACAATAAGATATTTTGAGAAACCAAAACTACAATGAAGTACCACCTCACACTGGACAGAATGGCCATCATTAGAAAGTCTACAAATAGCAAATGCTGGAGATGGTGTGCATAGAAGGGAACCCTCTTACACTGTTGGTGGGAATGCCAGTGGGTGCAGCCACGGTGGAAAACAGTATGGAGATTCCTCAGAAAACAAAAAAACAGAATGAGCACATGATCCAGTAATTCTACTCCTGTGCATTTGTGCAGACAAAACTATCATTCAAAAGGATATATGTGCCCCCGCCCCCAGCGTTCACTGCAGCACTATTCACAGTAGCCAAAACATGTCCATCGGCGGATGAATGGATAAAGAACATGTGGTACATATATACCATGGAACACTACTCAGCCATAAAATGAATAATGCCATCTGCAGCGACATGCATGCAACTAGAGATTATCATATTAAGTACGTCAGGAAGAAAAAAACAACTAACATACGATATCACTTATATATGGCACCTAAAGCTATGATTCCATGAACATACCTGTGAAACAGATTCACAGACACAGAAAAGAGACTGGTGGGCCTACTGTACAGCACAAGGTCCTACTATATAGCACAGAGAACTATAGTCAACATCCTGTGATAAACCACATTGGAAAAGAATATTTAAGAAAAGATGGTTTGAGAGACAGACACGTATATTCATACAACTTTTATTATAGTATATTATCATAATTGTTCTATTCTGTTATTATATTTAATCTCTTATTGGGCCTAATCCATTAAATAAACTTTATGATAGACACGTACATATAGGAAAAAAACAGTACATACATATATAGAGTTCAGTACTATTCAAGGTTTCAGGCATCCAGTGGGGGCCCTTGGGATATCTCCCCCATAGATAAGGGGGACTACCATATATTATTAACTAAAAAAATAAGTTTCAGAACACTGTGACCAACACAATGTTATTTATACTTAAGACGTCTGTCTTCATGTGTTGAGAGGTAGTTGTGCTGGGCTGTGCTAAGCCACTTCAGTTGTGTCTGAGTCTCTGTGACCCTATGGACCACAGCCCGCCAGGCTCCTCTGTCCACGGGATTCCCCAGGCAGGCACACTGGAGTGGGTTGCCATGCCCTCCTCCAGGGGCTCTTCCCCACCCAGGGACTGAACCCAAGCCTCATGTCTGCTGCACTGGCGGGTGAGTTCTTTACCACCTGGGCCACCTAAGAAGCCTCTGAGGGGTAGCAGGTGTAAAAATAGAAGGGCAGACACTAAAAGGGTAATTTTAATTACTTCTGGGGAGTAAGTGAAATTAAGGGAGTAAAAAGGAACACTAACAGTTAATCTAAGTATTTTGTACATTACTTATCTGCTATAATGTTGTGTTCATATACAACTTCCATGTTTTAAATTTTAAAATTTATTTTTTTTTTTAAATTTAAAAATTTAAAAGCAACACCTAGTCACTACTTACATTATCTTGTCCTGGACCACCATTTTGGGTTTCTACATGTTTACTCTCTAACTGGGAGAAAGTTATTCAGACTTGGAGTTGGCCAACAAATAACGTGCGAATCCTGGCTGGCCATGTTTCTTGGGTACTAGTTTCTGAACCTCCTTCTGGGTTCTATCCTGTGGTCCAAGTTAGCCTGGAAACTTCTGGGGTTTAGTCAGCATTCATTTTGGATTACCCTAAATGACTGGGGTGAGATTTCTTTTTTTCTCATTGCATATGTCTTTACCCTCCCCACCCTGCCACCCCAAGTCCCAGCAAACAAAGAGAAAAGCTACAATCCATGCGATCAATGAGCTCTGTCTGCCTGCAGCATAAAGCAGTCTGACAGTGTGTTATGTGGGGGAAGGGACCTTACCACTGAGTGGATTTTATTCCTGCATCACCCACTAAACAAGGAGAGCAAACTTCTGGGAACTGTAGTCTAACAAGGACATATAAAAACTTGGTACAAAGGAGAAACTCTGCTACAGTATTTTTTTTTTGGCTGTGCTTCACAGCTTGCAGGATCTCAGTTCCCCAACCAGGGGTTGAACTCGGGCCCCAGAGGTGAAAGCACCAAGTTCTAACCACTGGACCACCAGGGAACTCCCATCTGCTACAGTATTTGAACATGTCAAAATAAGCACATGGCCCACAGGAGAGCGCTGCTCGGGCTTTCTTCTGGTACAGAAATCCAGTGCCGGCCAACAACTTTCAGTCTCGAGTCAGCTCTACCAGCCTAGCCATCAATAGAAATTCCTCCAGGAATCCTGCAAGAGGCTGCCGGTCGTATATTCCTCTGGTACACTATGTCTTTATCCTTCGCTGTGTCACCAGGGGTACTTAAGTGGAAAGCTGGGAAAGGCTGCACCAGGGCTCATCAGCCAGATGACACTGGAAACGTGGTCTTCTGCAAATAAAAGTCAAGCCCCAAATACAACACCACACCATCAATGGACAAAATGGGCCATAAACACAAAAGGTGTACGTGCACAAACACAACCATTAAGACCTTTTTCTGCATCGCAGTGGTGTACCCACTACTTACTAATCACTCATGGCGGCTCTCCAGGGCGCTAACTCTCCCGGGGGCCGAGTACCCATTGTTGTGTGCAGAGAAGAGAAAACGTTTCTATGACAGCTGCTCTGAAAGATCAGGACCAAAGGGAGAGAAAAGAATGAACGGCAGCATAACAATACAGAGAGACTGAAATCTGAGTGGAGATACAGACAGACAGTGGGGGATAAAAAGGGGATTAATACCTGTGACGTGATGAGAGAGGACAGAGTCCCAGACGGGGTACCAGAGAAAAACCCTGTAAATTGTCAGTGGGAAATGGAAGAAGCTCTGCTGGAAAAGACCTTCAGTCTAATTTTTTTCAGACTTAAAACTGGGATTTTGTGCCACCAGGAAACAGTGGGTAAGCAGGAAAGCAAAGGCAATTTATCACAGTGATCATATCCACTGATATGCATTTCTTTGTTTGAACAAATGCTCGCTCTTAAAAACCAAGTTGCAATCGAATTAACAGCTTGGCTTCCAGTGATGTTCCCTGTAATAATAAAAAAAAATTCCAAAAATATAAAAAAGAGTGACTATTCAAGAATTTTTGTTCTTTCGACAGAGATAAATATGTTAAGAAGGATATCTGCCATTCTTTAGCTTAAATGTGGAAACATATGTTCAACCTATATACCTCCTGTAATTTCCACGTGAGAGGGGAGAACATATTTAAAGTTATCCAGCATCAGTAAAATATGATGTATATCAGTATTCTGTTGGACCTCATCAGCTACTCTAAGGCAATTAGGCAGCAAAGGAGGGGCTAGGACCTACACTAGACTTGCTGTTGGAGCTAGTTGTGTGTGCGCAAAGTGGACAAAGCATAATGCTGTGACCTCCATTCAGGGTAAAAGAAAACTATGGAGTCCCAGGATCCAGGGCTGCATGCAGTCCTTGAAGGACGTCCTGCATGGTCGGCAGACTGTCAGCAGGGAAGCAGCATGGCCCCGTGTCCCTGGGCTGGACTTCCCAGCACAGCCACTGATGCAGACAGTGGAGTGAGTTGGGCCTCAATCCTACAAATGACGGAATAAGAAGAGAGTTCTGACCTGGACCACATTCATGTCAACTGAGTTCGAGAAATCGGGGCACAGAAGGTTTGCTGTTTACCAAGAGGCATCAAGAAGCTACTGTTGTTCAGCTGCTCAGCCTTGTCTGACTCTTTGCAACCCCATGGACTGCAGCACACCAGGCTTCACCAAGGGTTAACATCAGATGGACTGACGATGCGTCAGGGGGACTCGGAACCATGCCCAGGGCCACGCAAGTGATGGTGACACTGCAAACACTACAAAAGGATCTTCTATTTATAGTAAGAGTAGCATCACATCACATCCCATTTCAAATGATGGAATCTTCCTTTGCATTTGAAGTCTGAGGTTAACAGCTTTCACGGAATCATGGGATGCTGACTCTGGAAGAGCAGGTGGACCGTCGGCTCAGGCTGCCCAAGCTCCAGGGTAACTTGCTGCTCAGCTTTGAGCATCCTCACCTAAGATTCGGGGGGCCTGGTTTTCTCATCCCAGCAGTCTCTATGAACACCTCTGGAGACTCTTGAAAGCTCATGAACTTTTGTGATGAGGCTCTTACTAACAAGTAGAATCTTAGCAAAAACCATCCTATATTGTGGCCTTTTCCTACTAATTCAACACACCTAAAGAGAATAACCAGGGACTTTCCTGATGGTGCAGTGGTGAAGAATCTGCCTTGCAATACTGACGATGCGTGCTCGATCCCTGATCGGGGCACTAGGATCCCACCTGCCAGGGGGCAACTAAGCCCATGCGCCACAACTAGAGTGCCCGTGTCACAACTAGAGTGTGTGTTCCAGAACGAAGGGTCCCGCGTGATGCAAGGAAGAGCCTGTGCGCGGCAACTAAGACCCGACAGTCAAATAGATACTCTTTTAAATCCATTATAAAAAAAATAAACAAAGGGAATATCACACTCCAAAATGGGACAGTCTGAGCAGTCTAGCTTCCTTCACTCAAATCCTTGGAAAAGCAGACATGCTAACAAGCCCACCAACACTGTGCAAGACTGATAATGAAATAAATCACTTCATCGAGGGTGAGCACAGTCTCCCTCACCCCTCTGTGCCCAGCTGTGTCTTTCCAAGGACAAAGGCTGGTGTGTTGGGACTGCCTTGTCCTCCAGAAGCTGGGGGTCTGTGGGTCCGGGCTGCCTTCTGTGGACTGGGGAGCTGACTGTTGTCAGGTTTCACTAGGAGGCAGGAAGGAGAAGAGCTGGTCACGGCCACACATAGGAAGTGGGGTGGGGGCTGGGTATAAGGGCCACAGGTGTCCCCGGCCCAATCCAATCAGGAAGACGCCCCAGCAAGACCCCAGGCTCCTAGTATAGGGTGTCCTTGGAAGCAGCCTGTGGCAGGAGGCACCCCATGTCTCGGCATGAACCTTAAACCACGCACCCCTGCTCTACTCATCTCGAGCTCAAGCACACCTTTCAAACTGCTGATCGCACAATACTCTGCCTAACCTGTTGGTTCTTTCTATACAAGCAGAACTGAAGACTGAGTAATTAACAGATGACCCCATCTCTTCCCTAGCTTCCCCTTCAGTAATCTCATGAACAAACTGTGAACAAGGTTAGCATCTTGGGAAAGATCACAAGTCAGCAAGTATGCATGCAGTAAGTGGTAGAAATGACACGGACACCCCCCGCCCCCATCTCAATGATTAAATAAGATGATTTCCCTTTTCCCTTTAAAAACTTTCATAGCTGAGCAGAATCTTTGGAAGTGGTTTCTGCGGGACAGTGAGGCCACCATCTGCCCTGACTGCCGGCATTCTGATTAAAGTCAACTTTCCTTTCTGCCAGCATCTGCCAGTCTCTCGAGTACCGATTTCTGAGTGGTGAGCAACCGGGTTCAGTAACCCCCCAGTTGTCCACGGAAGACCACTGTCAGATGCATCCTACTCCACGTGTTAAGTGCGGCCCTGGCATCCAGAGCGCCTCCCAGGCCCATAGTGGCCTGACAGCTATTAGGACAAGGGGGCCTCCCAGGTCTCACTCAGCCAGCACTTCACTGTGGTCTTGGCACCAGAGGAGGAAGACTGGAAACAAAAGGGCTGGAGGAGAGAGGAAAAAAAAAAAACTTTTCTATGACTCTAACTTTATGGAGAATAGCGTAAGCTTTCTATGGGGGGGGGGGGGGGCGCGCTGCATGGAAATCCCACGGGACTCAGCTCACAGAGCCTCCTCTGTCATAGAACTCCAGTCTGGGCACCATCCCCACATGAGGATTAAAAGTGTTCAGAACCAACTTTCCAAGAGCTCCAAGTATTGCACACACGCATTTGTTTTTATTAATCTGCTAAATCTTTATAAAATTCCTTGTTATTTGGTTAGAAATAAACAAAGCAGGGTTAAACGCTTACATGTTTTTCAACGACGGAAGCACAGCTGAAAGAGAACAATCTGCCACAGGTAATACAGAAAGTTAAGGAGGATGCTCGGAAAAATCGGTCCCAAAAGGAGAAAAAAGATCACCAGCACAAGTCTATATAGGCAAAGCAGCGCAGAAGTGCGCAGGCTGTGACGGACCGCGCAGAAGCACGGCCGTGAGGAGCTACCCCTCATCCGAGGCCAGGGGCGCCACCCGAGAGGAGCTTCCCCACCTCCAAGGAGCGGCGGCTGCGTGGGCGCAGGACAGCTGAGCGGAGCTACTCCACGTTCAAAGTCAGGAGGGGCAGCCGTGAGACAATACCCTTCGTCCAAGATAAGGAGCAGCGGCCGCGCTTTGCTGGAGCAGCCGTGAAGAGGTACTCCACATCCAAGGTAAGAGAAACCCAAGAAAGACAGTAGGTGGTGCAAGAGGGCATCAGAGGGCAGACACACTAAAACCATAATTACAGAAAACTAGCCAATCTGATCACAGGACCACAGTCTTGTCTAACTCAATGTAACTAAGCTATGCCGTGTGGGGCCACCCAAGACAGACGGGTCATGGTGGAGCGGTCTAACAGAATGTGGTCCACGGGAGAAGGGAATGGCAAACCACTTCAGTATTCTTGCCTTGAGAACCCCATGAACAGTATGAAAAGGCAAAATGATAGGGTACTGAAAGAGGAACTCCCCAGGTCGGTAGATGCCCAATATGCTACTGGAGATCAGTGGAGAAATAACTCCAGGAAGAATAAACGGATGGAACCAATGCAAAAATAATACCCAGTTCTGGATGGTGGTGATAGAAGCAAGGTCTAATGCTGTACAGAGCAATACTGCATAGGAACCTGGAATATTAGGTCCATGAATCAAGGCAAATTGGAAGTGGTCAAACAGGAGATGGCAAGAGTGAATGTCGACATTCTAGGAATCAGCGAACCAAAATGGACTAGAATGGGTGAATTTAACTCAGATGATCATTGTATCTACTACTGTGGGCAGGAATCCTTTAGAAGAAATGGAGAAGTCATCATGGTCCAAAAAAGAGTCCAAAATGCAGTATTGGATGCAATCTCAAAAATGACAGAATGATCTCTGTTCGTTTCCAAGGCAAACCATTCAATAGCACAGTAATCCAACCCTATGCCCCAACCAGTAATGCTGAAGAAGCCGAAGTTGAATGGTTCTATGAAGACCTACAAAACCTTTTAGAACTAACACCCAAAAAAGATGTCCTTTTCATTATAGGGGACTGGAATGCAAAAGTAGGAAGTCAAGAAATACCAGGAGTAACAGGCAAATGTGGCCTTGGAGTACGGAATGAAGCAGGGCAAAGGCTAATAGAGTTTTGCCAAGAGAACATACTGGTCATAGCAAACACCCTCTTCCAACAACACAAGGAAGACTCTACACATGGACATCACCAGATGGTCAACACCGAAATCAGATTGATTATATTCTTTGCAGCCAAAGATGGAGAAGCTCTCTACAGTCAGTAAAAACAAGACCGGGAGCTGACTGGGGCTCAGATCAAGAACTCCTTATTGCCAAACTCAGACTTAAATTGAAGAAAGTAGGGAAAACCAGTAGACCATTCAGGTATGACCTAAATCAAATCCCTTATGACTATACAGTGGAAGTGAGAAATAGATGTAAGGGACTAGATCTGATAGACAGAGAGCCTGATGAACTATGGACAGAGGTTCGTGACGTTGTACAGCAGACAGGGATCAAGACCATCCCCATGGAAAAGAAATGCAAAAAGGCAAAATGGCTGTCTAAGGAGGCCTTACAAATAGCTGTGAAAAGAAGAGAAGCGAAAAGCAAAGGAGAAAGGGAAAGACATAACCCATTTGAAGGCAAAGCTCCAAAGAATAGCAAGGAGAGATAAGAAAGCCTTCCTCAGTGATCAATGCAAAGAAATAGAGGAAAAGAACAGAATGGGAAAGACTAGAGATCTCTTCAAGAAAATTAGGGATATCAACATTTCAGGCAAAGATGGGTTCGATAAAGGACAAAAATTGTATTGACCTAACAGAAGCAGAAGATATTAAGAAGAGGTGGCAAGAATATACAAAAGAACTGTACAAAAAAGATCTTCATGAGCCAGATAATCACAATGGTGTGATCACTCACCTAGAGCCAGACATCCTGGAATGTGAAGTCAAGTGGGCCTTAGAAAGCATCACTGCGAACAAAGCTAGTGGAGGTGAGGAATTGCAGTTGAGCTATTTCAAATCCTGAAAGATGATGCTGTGAAAATGATGCACTCAATATGCCAGCAAATTTAGAAAATTGAGCAGTGGCCACAGGACTGGAAAAGGTCAGTTTTCGTTCCAATCCAAAAGAAAGTCAGTGGCAAAGAATGCTCAAACTACTGCACAATTGCATTCATCTCACACGCTAGTAAGTAATGCTCACAATTCTCCAAGCCAGGCTTCAGCAATACGTGAACTGTGAACTTCCAGATGTTCAAGCTGGTTTCAGAAAAGGCAGAGGAACCAGAGATCAAATTGTCAACATCCGCTGGATCATCGAAAAAAGCAAAAGAGTTCCAGAAAAACATCTATTTCGGCTTTATTGACTATGCCAAAGCCTTTGACTGTGTGGATCACAATAAACTGTGGAAAATTCTGAAAGAGATGGGAATACCAGACCACCTGACCTCTTGAGAAACTTATATGCAGGCCAGGAAGCAACAGTTAGAACTGGACATGGAACAACAGACTGGTTCCAAATAGGAAAAGGAGTTTGTCAAGGCTGTATATTGTCACTGTGCTTATTTAATGTATATGCAGAGTATATCATGAGAAATGCTGGCCTGGAAGAAGCACAAGCTGGAATCAAGACTGCCGGGAAGACTATCAACAACCTCAGATATGCAGGTGACACCACCGTTACGGCAGAAAGTGAAGATGAACTAAAAAGCCTCTTGATGAAGGTGAAAGAGGAGAGTGAAAAAGTTGGCTTAAAGCTCAACATTCAGAAAACTAAGATCATGGCATTTGGTCTCATCACTTCACGGGAAATAGATCGGGAAACTGTGGAAGCAATGTCAGACTTTATTTTTTTGGGCTCCAAAATCACTGCAGATGGTGATTGTAGCCATGAAATGAAAAGACGCCTACTCCTTGGAAGGAAAGTTATGACCAACCTAGATAGCATATTAAAAAGCAGAGACACTACTTTGCCAACAAAGGTCTGTCTAGTCAAGGCTATGGTTTTTCCAGTGGTCATGTATGGATGTGAGAGTTGGACTATGAAGAAAGCTGAGCACCAAAGAATTGATGCTTTTGAACTGTGATGTTGGAGAAGAGAGTCCCTTGGACTTGAAGGAGATCCAGCCAGTCCATCCTAAAGGAGATCAGTCCTGGGTGTTCATTGGAAGGACTGATGCTGAAGCTGAAGCTCCAGTACTTTGGCCACCTCATGCGAAGAGCTGACTCATTGGAAAAGACCCTGATGCTGGGAGGGATTGGGGGCAGGAGGAAAAGCGGACGACAGAGGATGAGATGGTTGGATGGCATCACCGACTTGATGGACATGAGTTTGAGTAAACTCCGGGAGTTGGTGATGGACAGGTAGTCCTGGCGCGCTGCGATTTATGGGGTCGCAAAGGGTCAGACACGACTGAGTGACGGAACTGATGGTTTTTCCAGTAGTCATGTACAGATGTAAGAGTTGGACCATAAAGAAGGCTGACCGCCAAAGAATTGATGCTTTCAAACTGTTGTGCTGGAGAAGACTCTTGAAGAGTCCCTTGGACAGCAAGGAGATCAAACCAGTCAATCCTAAAGGAAATCAACCCTGAATATTCATTGGAAGGACTGATACTGAAGCTCCAATCCTTTGGTCACTTGATGTGATAAGGTGACACACGGGAAAAGACCCTGATGCTGGGAAAGACTGAAGGCAAAAGGAGAAGGGGTTGGCAGAGGATGAGACGGTTAGATAGCATCACTGACTCAATGGACATGAATTTGAGCAAACTCCAGGAGATACTGGAGGACAGAGGAGCCTGGCATGCTGCAGTCCATGAGGTACAGAGAGTCAGACATGACTTAGGGACCAAGCAACAACAAGAAGACAGGCCCTTACCCCAGTGAAGCCTTACAGCCTGTGGAGAGCCAGCAGAGACCAGGCCTACCCATATCCCTCCCTATTCACAGACAGACACTCAGGAAGCAGGAGGTGAATTCAGAGCATGCACAGGTTAGGCTCTTCTGATCTCAGAGGGTAGCTGCCACATTCAAATTCAAATCCATTAAGAATAGCACTCATAGGGCCTTACCTGGTGGTCCAGTGGTCGAGGGTCCCCCTGCCAGTGCCGGGGATATCTATTTGATTTCTAGTCCAGGAGGATCCCATATGCCTCAGAGCGGCTGAGCCAGCGGACCACAACTACTAAAGCCCAAGCACCCGAGAGCCAATACTCTTGACTGCGATGAGTACCCCGTGCTCGCCGAAACTAGAGGCCCACGAGCAGAAAAAACCCAGCACAGCCAGAAACACACAGATAACAAAATAAAAATGATTAAAGAAACTAACAAAAAGCACAGCATTCATAAACGCTGAGCGTCTCTTCTTTATCCACAGAAATTTCCAGAACACTCACCTCCTGTCTCTCTCCACTTGTAAGAACAGCCTTTCCCAACATGTGCAATATACCTGTAAAGGGGTGGGACACTATGGGGTCTTCGGGGACAAAACCTCCTTCTCTCTCTGAAGTTCCCAGACAACCTTATCTGACGCACATTTCCTGAGTTGTTTTACCGATGCTAAAATCTCCATCAAAGAGAAGACTAAAGTGATGGTTGTGAGCATACAGCCCCCAGATGGCCTGATACCACTCTGTTATCTCACCATTGACCAACAGAGAACTGTGCTTGAGCTGATCACATAACCCTGCGTTGGGACTCCATTGCCTCACACTTGTCTTTAAAAAGTCTTTGCTGAAACCCATCCACGGAGTTCAGGAGTATTTTGAGCATTAGCTTCCTGGACTCCTTGTCTGCTGCCTGACAATAAACACTGCACTTTCATTTCACCACAAGCCGGAGGCAGCAGATAGGCGAGTGGACCCCTAGTTTGCTTTAGAAGCATAATGAGTTACTCACCATTTCCTCAACCAGTTAAGTCTGCAAATGGCAGGCACGTTTCACCTTTGTCCTACCCAGGATTTCACAAGGTTGAGAACAGGGGTTTAGTCTGAAACTCTTCATTACAAAACTCGCCTCATCTGGCGAAGGGGAAAATTCCAATCATCACATTCTTTGCTGAGTGTCACTAGAGGAAGCCAAAGAAAGACCAAGGACCGGGAGAAAGAGTCAAAGAGGAACTCTAGCTTCTGAAAGCACAGGCCACGCTGTCCAACTCCCAAAATCAGAGCCTGCTGTATTCAGTTCAGCCCTAATAACCACATATGGACAAGATTTTTATCACAACAGTCTCATTCGGCCAAACAGGACTACATTGGCTCACGTTTCCTGATGGCCAAGAAATAGTGGTACATCTTGTAAACAGAGGCTGGTTACTTCAGGGAAGTTCGGTGGGGGCCGGGGGGGGTGGGGTGGGAATAGGAATTAATTTCAAATCTATCACAGAGTTTCAAGTTATCTCCCACGAGATTTCATACCAGAGCCCAGCACTGGAAGCAATAATTTTCATAATTTATTGGAAATTGCCTCTCAGCCAAAGTGGTGCATTGTGTCCTCACAGTGAGACTTCACCCAGGTAAACAGAATTAACTCACCCTACCATCATAATTGTCCTGAGTCTTTTTCAGAAAACTGCAATATTTGACCCTCTAATTCTGAGAAAGTTTCTTTAAATGCACTGCACTTTAGCAAAGACTGTAATTTAAGGAACTTATTTCTAACCTAATAAACTTCTTTGCCAACTAAACCAAAGAGTTTATATCTGTGAAACACACAGCAATAATAGAACCAAATGGCTATTTTTTTGGAATCGTACATTTCCCAGCAGGATTGCTTAACTATGTCTTTATTTATTTATGGATACATATTTTCTTCTCTAAGGCTGTTTCATAATCTGCTAAAATATACTTTTATATAAAATATGTATTTTATATATTTTATATATGTGAAAACTGTTTCTGTATGTGTTTACATGTCTTTACATGTGTTTATATGTGTATATGCATGTGTGTGTACGTGTGGGTGTGAATATGAACAAATTGGCACAAATTTAGACTGAGAAGACCACTGATAAAGGATAATACATATTGCACATATAATATATCTGAATATTGGATTTTAAAACCACTGTTGATGGCATTATTTTATTAAAATTAAATTATGCAATTAATTCACTGAGGCTTCCAGCTCAGAATATAACTCTCCACAAATCTGGATGTTTCGGTTTTAGTTTTCTGTTGTTTTAGAAGTATTAACACCTCTTTAGGAACTATAAACAGCATGGGGCTGGCATGACATTAACACAAACACTACAAGAAATGTGATGCATACGAACTACTGCATTAAGAGAAAAACTTTGAGAAATTAAGTAAAATTAGTTAACAAGGAAAAAACTGGCTATTGCATAAAAATAAGAACCTGATATTTTCTTAAGGAGATTTATACTGAAAATACCTTGACCTTAGTCTTATATCACCAATACCCTATTTGACTCATTAACTGAAATAAAAATAACAGCATTGATCAGAACACTCGGAGCTGACAACAGTATCCTCCCATAATACATCCTATGATAGATCAGGAGTCTGACTCAGCATGATTTTTTTTTTTTTTTTAAAGGTCTTGAAAAATGCCCTTTTCATCTGTGAGTGATTTATTTAGAAAATTTTCAATACTCTTTTTATTAAATAAAGTTTTTATTGTTATTGTTGCTATCATTATATAAAAATATGCATTTTGGCAGCCTTACAAAATTAATTTTAAAATACTTCCCCCAAATTATTGCATTGAAAGCAGAGTATACATATCCCTCACAGAATGAGCATCTCTTTTATCTGAGTAAGTGAAGCCAAGTAATATGTGTATGCCCTGCTTTAAAAGAAAAAAAGTAATTAAATTTTCAGGCTTATCCTATCTACTTTCATAGCCCCTTAATTCCACGATATGCAATTTTTTTTACATTTTAACATTTTTGAAAATGAGATATGTCCCAAGATAAAATCCACATTAAATATGGGTTTATTCTTTTTCTCCTAAAACACTTTTAATGCATCCAGCAATCCACAGTGAAACAGACATGAGAAAAGACATGATTTTTCACATGCCTACTACTGACTAAGCGTGTAGGTTCCGCTATATGCTTAATAAAACTGTACTTCTCACACACAGACGTCCCTAGAGGCAACCTAATGCCCACAATCAATCGCTGTTCTGCTTGAAAGAAAGGAAAAGGGTGGCACCGAGCGCCACCAGAAAGAACAGGAAAGTGAGCCGGGTACTTCTCCAGTCCCCTGTGCGGCAAGCAGGGGTCACGTGATTCACTTCCGGCCAATGGGAAGAAAGCAGAGAAGCGGTTGTTCTAAGGGGAGACGCTGCTGGTGCGATGCCTGTTCTTCCGTCCATCCCGCCTTACTCTTTAAGGATAATAGTACCAAGGCTCAGAGAGGTTAAAATAACTCAACCCAAACCATGCCTTTCCTAACTGGCTAAGCCAGAGGCAAATGCCTCAGGGCAATCGGCCAATTCCTTAGGAGCCAATTTCTGTAGAGAGCTAAAATGTTACGGGGTAGTATGCACCAGTCAAATCAAATTTCATCATGCGATCCTTCATATAACTAGCGCAATATAAAAACAGTACTCTCAGGTAGGCAGAAGCCTGTCCCACTGCCTACCCACTCACCCACCCACCCAAAGAAAGCCTGCCTAGAGCCACTCATCTGTCTTGTATCCAGCAGTCGTTGCCTGCAAAATTCTGCAAGCAGGGCTTCCCTGGTGGCTCAGCAGTAAAGAAGCCACCTGTCAAGGCAGGAGACGCCGGTTAGACCCCTGGTCTGGGAATATGCCGCTCGTTGCAGAGCAACTAAACCCAGGCGCCATGACGAGGAAGGCCACCGCGAGGAGAAGCCCGAGCAGCGCGATGAAGGCCCGTCCCCGCTCGCTGCAGCCAGAGGAAGACCACGTGCAGCAACGGGGATCCAGCACAGACAAAAAAAGAAAGACATCCTGAGCCCCAAAAGTGAACCTAGCAATGTCACAAAGTGAGAGTAAATTCAGACCCCAGAGCTCTGTCCAGATTTGCTGAGCACCGACTTTGAATAAAGCTCTACCCCAAAAGTGACATACCTTAGAATAAAACACGCCCCCGCCCTCAAGGTCCTTGAGTCCCTGTGACTTTTGTGTGATTTAAATCAATTCAGTTGAAATCAGAGACATTATCATAGAAAAATTTTAAGAGTCTCATTTGCCTCTTAAGATATCTCAAATTCAAATGAAGCTTTCCATCTGACAAAATCCTAAAATATATAATAATCAAGATAAAAATGACCAGACTGATCATGGCCACAATGATAACCCTTTATTACTGAGCAAAATGTACTAGGTGTTATTTTAAATGCTTTCCAATTTCTAATACACAACAAGGGTATTAGATACTATCATTATTCTAATTTTTAAGAATGAGTTAAAAAAGCTTACAGACTTAATAACCTGCCCAAATTTACATATGCTAATAACCACTACACAACGCAGCCTTCAATTTCAAAAGATTCTGCCCTCATTCTATAAGTTCTTTAAAAAAGGATAACAGTTCCACTCCACACACGTACATACACACATACAGAGTTTTATCTGTCTATACAGGTCTGTTTGCTTTAACTGTCCCCACATTTAATCAATACCAGGAAAGCAAGCTAGGAGCTGGAAGCTGGGAGAAATACTACCATTTGTGGTGAAAGAAATAAATCAATAAGGTGAAAAACAGGAAGTATTTACCAAGAAAGTTTCCAACACCTCATACTTTGTGAACTGAAGGAATTATTGGGGAAAATTATATTTTTAGAAAAGCATTTAGGGATTTCCCTGGTAGTCCAGTAGTTAAGACTTTGCCTTCCAATACAAGTGGTATGGGTTCAATCCCTGGTTGAGGAGCTAAGATCTCACAAACAATAAACAGAAGCAATCTTATAACCAGTTCAATAAAGACTTTAAAAAATGGTCTACATAAAAAAAAAATCTTTAAAAAAAAGAACAGCATTTAAATTTATTCTAAGGGTATCACTGATACAAAGGTTATTTCAACAAAATGATTTTCAAAGTAACAGAAGCAGAACTTAGGGAAGAGGCACTCAAGAGAAAGCCACAGCAGAATCGACACTGATTTGCTCCCATGTTCAAGGCGTAGAAAACATAGACCTCATTTCCCCAAGATCCTGCTGAGACTGAATATCTTTACTTACTTAACTACTCATCCATGATGCTATCTGAAAAAATGCTGACCCTGCAGCTTTGTGCAGATGCCTGCTGTAGCCTCAACAACGCTATTTATTGAAATATCCATTTTCCTGTCTAATAGAGCCCAGAGTCTTCACTTGAGCTGACTTTCTACTGCTTTATTTATGCTACGGCTGCATTTGTCCTAGGTGTGCAACACTTGTCTCTGTGATCACGTACAGTGCAAGGCAAAGAAAAATACAAGTAGAAAATGAAAAGGAAGAGACATTTCTTTCACTGTCTTGCAAAGTAAAACAACTACAGTTAGGTAGGAAAAAATTCCTGTAAAAAATTAACTCCAATCGTTTTTTACTTACAAAGGAAAATTGTTGATGTAAGCAAACTGATCCATATGTGCATCGGTGTCCTGTCTCACCAACGTGTAAGCTTCTCTTTTGTATTATAAGGTTCTAAAGGGCATGGGTAAATTCAAGAAACCTCCTTCTTACATGGGACGATGCCCAGGCCGGGGCCACAGTGGCTGTGCTCCCCTCTGGGTACTCTCTGCTTGTAACGGAGCTGAGATGATTTGCTGATGACGTGGCCAGGTTTGTCACTAAATACCCAGACAGAACCCTGCCCAGGGGAGGGGCTTATTTAACATGAGTTGGACTAAACCGAAATAATGTCAGTGTTATCCAGTTACCTCCACTAACAACCAATCTAGGCGAGCTTTGATATTTTCTAAATTGTTCATTTGCTTTACTCTCTTTAGAATTGTTACTATTTTTAAAGTGTAGGCATATGGTTATACTTAGCTGGAAGTAAATATTTAACCCAATCTCTACTAAGTAAAGCCATTAACATCTTACATACAATCTGAAGACATATACAAAAATACACATATATACACAAACACACATTTGAAATAAAAGCTGCTCTCATCATAAGAGTGCTGTTTTCTATTTGGTAACAGTGAATAGAGATTTACACATCAGGAGGCAGACACCTTACAATTTATCTTTCATCAGCCCATCTGCCAAAATACATCAACTTTCCTCTTCTCCTCCACCTCCTCAGTCATGAGAGCCCTCATATTCAGGATGCATGCATGCTAAGTCACTTCAGCCGTGTTTGACTCTGATACCCCATGGACTGTGGCCCACCAGGCTCCTCTGTCCATGGGATTCTCCAAGCCAGAACACTGGAGTGGGCTACCATGCCCTTCTCCAGGGGATCTTCCTGACCCAGGGGTCGAGCCTGCATCTCTTGCGTCTCTATCACTGGCAGGTGGGTTCTTTATCACTAGTACCACCTGGGAAACCCTAAATTCAGAACACAGTAGCTGCTTATTTTTAAAAAATCTAGAACCTCACAGCTGCTCCCAACACGTTTCATTCCGTCCCACTGCAAAGCTTTCACGTTGTCAAAACTGAAAACCTGTTTCCTACTTTTCATTGGGAGATTGATTAAATGGGTAAAAATAGAACCCCAAACTGCCACATCTCTTTTAGTCATCTTAATGAATTGTAATTAGTTTCTAAATATTCAGTTCCTGATTCCCTATAAAACTGAGGACCCAGGCTCATGCAAGCTGAGGTTATTTCTTAACACCAGCGCTGGTAACAGAAATGTAACGGTCCATTTCTTCCCCGTGGTCTTTATGTTTTCAACCCTGATTAGCATGTATGTGGCTGGTAAATAACTGAATTGGTTTTTACAGTGAGTGACATATTTTGAAATCTGCAAAGCATCTTATGCTAGGAATTCAAGCCAACCCTTGCTTTTCCCGAGATAGCTCTGTGCACTCGAGTAATAATAAGCTGGAGCAGATCTTGACTTTCCTATTAGCATCTCACAATTTATGAGCTTTTGATATCCATGGGATGATTTTTAGAGGATGATTTTAATTCCCCAATGTACCCAGATAACTAGGAAAATAATAGACAATAAATGAGTGCTTTAGAGAAGGAATTTAACTAAGAATTTAAAGCTTCACCCAAGCTGAAAGTAATCAAAGAAACTTTATAACGGTCCTGATCTGACTTCAGTATTCCCTTGACATTATAAAAGGAATGTACCAGCTTTGAATAACTTACTCCATTTGGGCTGCACAACTATTCTATGACGCAGTAGTCATTATCTACAACAGTTGTATGAGGAGATTAAGGCTCAGATATTTTAGGCAAGTTACAGAATTAGGAATTAGCAGATCTTAAATTCAGTCCAGATCCAGCTGCATTCAATCGAGGTCAGCCACCTTCACAGTGCTCACCACCCCCCAGGCAGAAAGTGAGTTCTTGAACTTCCTGACATTTACTGCATGCACCCTGTGGATCCTTGGGGGACTTCCCAGGTGGTGGGAATGATAAAGAACCTGCCCTCTAATGCAGGAGACCTAAGAGACATTTGCTGGATCCCTGAGTCAAGGAAGATCTCCTGAAAGAGGGCATAAAAACCCACTCCACTATTCTTGCCTGAAGAATCCCATGGACAGAGGAGGCTAGCAGGCTACGGTTCATAGGTTCACAAAGAGTCGGACATGAATGAAGCAACGGAGCACATAGCGTGTGGACCAGTGTATCAAGTTTAAACCTAAAAAATATTCAAAGTTCATTTATTTCATGGGTTATCCAAGACTTTGGGCTTCAATTTATCACTGATTGCATACTGAGCAGGAAATGACAGGGTTACAATATTCAACCACGATCTTATGTAAAGATGTAACATATCTGTGGAATCATTTGAAAAATCAAATATAAAGACACTTGTACCTCAAATAATAATTTTCTTAATAGAATTTGCCATAAGTTTATCGTGGAAATCAAAGTGCGCACTGTTCTAAGCAAAAATCTTTAAGTTTCCATCAGTATCATCCACTGACAAAGGACGAAAGTCTTAACCTTTGTCACACCTGTAACAAAGCTGTGTCAACCACACACCGCCTGCATGCTCCAGGTAAACCACTTTTAATCTATATGTCCTTCAATTACCAACTCATTAGAAGTTCGGAACTCCATAGTAGTTAAGTATTTAAGCAACGAGTTTGGTGGAACCACCATCCAAAAGTACTGAGAACTCACTAAGTGAACAGAATTAGAAATGGATTTTTTTTGCCCCCAAACAGAATTCGGATTATACCAACTCACTGGTACAATTCCGGTTACTTAAACACAAACACCTCCGATAGGTCATTATTAGGAATTTCAGCTAATTATGCACTAGGTTCTACTGGGAAACTTCATTACACATCTTGTGACAGCACTTGTCCCCGGCTATCTTTACAAGGATGTCTGTAAAGTGAACAGCCTAGAAGGATGAAGACAGTGTCTCCCTCCAGGACAAATGACAGACTGGTTGCCTGACCAGGACATTAAAGGCTGGATATGTTTGCCAGCAGCCCTTTATAACAGCGGTCCCCAACTGTTTCGGCACCAGGAACCGGTTTCTATGGAAGACAATTTTTCCACGCACCAGAGGGCCGATGGGGGTGAGGGAATTGTTTCAGGATGATTCAAGTGCATTTATTGTGCACTTTATTTCTAATCTGATCTCACAAGGAGGTACTGGTCCAAAGCCTGGAGGCTGGTGACCCCTGCTTTATAAGAATGATGGCTTCTTAAGCTCTGCCCGCCTCAGCGGTGACGCAAACCCTCCTGGGTGAAGCACCCACTTGGGGTCGCTAGGCCCTGCCCCTCTGGGAGCTGAAGGACAAGAGAAACTGAGGCAAACTGGAAGCTGCCGCTGCCGGCTGGGCCATGAGGAAATAAAATCCTTTGTGTCTGACCCAGGATTTTCCTGTCTATTTCCAACCAGTATTGAACTGGGTCAGGCTCGGAGTTCACAGGCAAGGTAAAATCTCAGCCTTTACTGCTCTTGACAGTTATGTATGACTGATTAAGTATTTGCAGAGGCTCTTAACTCCAAGGGAAGTTTCTGCACCTCCCTTCTCAAGTCTGAAACTCACAGCCACCACATGCGCTCACACAATTACGGCAAAGCCACTGAAGAAAGCCATCTTCCTACAGACCTGGCCACCTGACAGCTACTAAAATGAGGGGGTTGCAGGACAAGCGGAGGCGGCTTGTCCACTGTCCGCTTATTAGCACCTTAGTGTCCATGGATCTGTACGCCCCAAACAAGACATCCTTCTAATGCCTTGATGGATTACATGCTTTCCCAGGCTGACCTGTAAATCCCCGCCATCAATCAGCCTCACGGGAAGAAAAGCTCGTGTCTTACTCCCGTTTTTTGCTCAGGTTTTTGAGGCGCGGAGGTGCCCCTACTTGGTTCCGTTCCCCCACCTTGCCAGTCTGGCACGTAGACAGTAACAAAGAAGATTTACAGGGCCCTTCTCAACACCCATTTGATCCTTGTCCCACCTGGAGATGCCGAGGATTTGTCGGCTCTCTTCACAAGAGGCTCGGCGAATCCAAGTGGCTGCCCCCGAACCCAGGTCCGGTAACTGACGGCGGCAGATGTGTCAGGTCGGGGTTTCCGAGCCTCTCCCCTGTAACGGTTTCAGTCTCCGGTTCAGTGAAGGGCTCAGCCCTCGTCTGCCCCGCCGACCCGGAAAGGGCGCGCCCGCGGGCGGCATGGTCCAGCCTCTCCGCAGCATCTCCCGCGCCCGCCCGCAGGGCTGCGCCTGCGCACTGCGCCTCCTGCCTCCGCTTCCTGGAGACGCCAGGTCCCATCACCCACCCGCACCCACACACACCTGCAAGACACCGAGGCTCTGCCCCGCCTCGCCCCCACTGTAGCTCTCTCATTAGCGCCTCCGTGCTAAATCGCGGCAGTCAAGCTGACTTCTTTGTGGCCCTGTGGACCGCAGCCCACCAGGCTCCTCTGCCCAAAGGATTCTCCCAGGCAAGAATACTGGAGTGGGTTGCCAAGTCCTTCGCCAGGAGATCTTCCCCGCCCAGGAATCGAACCCCTGAGTTGGCAGGAGGGTTCTTTACCACTAGTGCCACCTGGGAAGCCCCTTTAGCTCTTTTCAGCTACTCTCAAAATGGCCCCATGAGCGGCAAGGGAAGACAGCCATTACGGAGCCGGACCTAGAGCCAGAAGACATGGGGTTCAGAACTCGCGCTCAATCGCGTATGAGTTGTCTGATCCCAGGTGACTTATTTAGCGCCTCTGTGCATTAGTTTCATCAGCCGTATAATGGGGATAACAACTACCTCTGTTACAGGATGCTGTAAATGTGGCATGAATTAATTACTCCAAGTAGGCCTATACTCAGCAAATGTTATCTGTCACCAGGAGTACAACGACTCCGAATCCCCCTGGACACACTGATCCCATTTGCGGTTAGCACCTCAACTTCTCATTGTCAGGCCTGGACCTGAATTCAGGTGAACTTTTCCAGGGTCGCCACATCCATAGCTAGCCTAGCCCACTCTGCCATCAGAAACGTAATTGTCAAAGACAACATGACAAACTTCAGAAATCTTTATTATTGAATGAATAAATGCACTGAGAAACACTGTCCTGCACAATATATATTCTGAAAGAGAAATGAAACTCTGGGCTAGACCATCCTCTGCCTGCTCTTTGAGTAAATTCACATGGTAGGCATAAAAATAACCCCTCTCCCAGTCCCCCACAAGATATCCATGAACTTTTCCTGGAACCTATGAGTATGTTCTCTTACCTGAAAAAAGGACTTGGCAGACTTGAGTAACAAGAACATTGAGATGACAGGTTTTCCTAGTTTATCTAAGTGAACCCAATCTAATCACATGAATCCTTAAAGCAGAGAAAGCTCCCCAGCTGCAGAGCATCAGAGAGATGGCAACCCGAGAAAGATTCAACTCATCACAGCTGGCTTTCAAGACCTTGAAAGGGGGTGCAAAACAAGGAATGTGTGTGGCCTCAAGAAGCTGAAAAAGGCAAGAAAATGGATTCTTCCTGGAGCCTCCAGAGAGGAACACAGCCCAGCTAACACCTTGGTGTGAACCCAGTGAGAACTGTGTGGCCTTCTGATCTCTAGAACTTTAAGATAACAAATCCCTATCAAGTTTCTAAGTTTGTGGTAACTTGTTACTGCAACAATAGAAAGCTAATGGAGTCCCTCTGGATTCCCCTCATAGGGAAAGACCACAAGCCAGGATATGGGTACTGTATTACTGTGGGATTGAGCAACAGAAAAGCACATACTTCCTCACTAATTCATTCTTTCATTGAGTCACTCAGTGAATCTGAATTATGAAGCACTTGCCATAAGCCAGGCATGTGTTATGAAAACCAACAGTAAACCAGGGAGGCATAGTTCTTCTGTTCCATGGAGTTTATGTCCCAGAGGTAACAGAGAGAGACACACACACGAAACAGACCAATAAAGAAATAAAACCATTTCCAACAGTGATAGGTGCTGTGAAGAAAATGAAACAGAATGATGCGACAGACAACACAGGGACCAGAGCTGGGGGGAAGGAAATCCCAGACTGGGTGGGAGGAAGGCTCTCTAAGAAATGACATTTGAGCTGAAATCAAAAAAGGTACAAGGAGTCGGCAAGGCAGAGATCTAAGTCAGCTCCCAAGCTGCTAACCCGCGGCTGACCAAGACATTCTTTCCGAGGCTGTAAGAGATGAAATAGCCACTCTGAGAAACTGACACGACTTCTTGCTCCGAAGAAAAACGCAGCATGTGAATCACTGCTCCGGAGAAAAGTGCGCCGTGTAGACTGCTTCACTCATTTTCCTGTCCTCACTCTTCACAACCGTGACTTTCAAGCTTCTGTTTTTTAACATACTTAAGGAGCAGGGTACAGGCACCACTATCCCTGGAGTCCCGGATAAGCACTCTTCGTGAGATCACTTGGTGCTCTCCTTATCTGAATATGGATGTGGTTAGGTTCCTGGGACGGCTAGATTGCTCTTATTTGTGATGGATTCCCCGGTGGCTGGCTGATGCCTCTATCAGTGACACTGGCTCCAGGACCAAATTCCTCGCTCAGGGTTCAGACTCAGAGGGAGAACCAGAGCTGATGCAGACCCCGCTGGTTCTCCTGTATGCTTAATCAGGAGAAAAAAAAAATACATCAAAGTCTGTAGATGGTGAGGAAACGTGTAAGATTTTCTCCCCTGTCCTGTCAGGTAGGAATGGTGGCCACTGTCAATCAAACATACATACACAGGATAAACCACTTGATGTATCTATTAAAGGGCAACTTGCTCTGACAACTATGGTAAGATAGTGAAAACAGCTCCAATTTTTAGTAAGACTGCCATAGTGTCATTAATATCTTTCACAAGTGCTTCTTTCTTAGGTCCTTTATGAAGGTCAAACTAGAATATCCAACGAATCTGCCATGAGCCAGCATTTCCAGACATACACAAACAATTCAGGACAGTGTACACCACTTTGTATACCTGCCAAGGGCTTCTTCCACACATGCCTTCCCAAGTGAGAAGGGGACAAAGCTGAGAGGCACAAAACGAGTCCATTTCTAGAGGTGTTCTACCCATGTCTTATATGTTAATATAATGAACATATAGAAATTAAAGTTTCATTTCAGCCATGAAATTAAAAGATGCTTGCTCCTTGGAAGAAAAGCTATGACAAACCTAGATGGCATATTAAAAAACAGAGACATCACTTTGCTAACAAAGGTCCATATAGTCAGAGTTATGGTTTTTCCAGTAGTCATGGATGGATGTGAGAGTTGGACCATAAACGGGGCTGATAACTGAAGAATTTATGTTTTTGAACTGTGATAGTGGAGAAGATTCTTGAGAGTCCCTTGGACTGCAAGGAGAACAAACCAGTCAATCCTAAAGGAAATCAACCCTTAATATTCATTGGAAAGAGTGATGATAAAGATGAAGCTTCAATAATTTGGTCACTTGATGCAAAGAACTGACTGACTGGAAAAGACCCTGATTCTGGGAAAGACTGAAGGCAGAAGAAGGTGATGACAGAGGATGCCATGATTGGATGGCATCACTGATTCCAGGAGATAGTGAAGGACGGGGAAGCCTGGTGTGCTGCAGTTCGTGGGGTCACAAAGAGTTGGATGCAACTTAGTGACTGAACCATACAACATATAGACTTACTATTGAGTGGGAAGGCTTCTGTGTTGGGGAGTTGGGGTGCAAGGTTAACACTGTGTAACTCACTGACCCTGAGGATGGTGATCAGATTTTAGATCCAGAATATCTGAGTCTGATTTTCAACTCCACCAAATAACAATTATATGATCTTAAACAGGACATACCTCTGATCAAGCATCAATTCTTTCTTCCCTATTGATTGAGGTTGAAAGAAATGCCCTTTCACCTGTTCAGACAGTTCTCACAACTACAAAATGAGGTTGTCGGGAAAGAGCAAATTAGCCAAAGTGGCAGTGGTCAGGCTCTCTCGCCCCATGCCCTCTTGCTCTCCCCCCACGTTTTCTAAATAATGATTTTGTAACAGCTGAGATCACTTATAGCACTGTGCATACACCTCACGAGCTACCTGCTTGGCCATGGGCTACTTTTGTTCTGTAAGCATATATAAACTCCACCTGGAAAGCTCTCGAGGATCTGTTGGGCTGTGTTGTGTTATGTTATGTCTGCTGCTACGGCTGCTGCACCAGCCAGGAAAGAATAAACGCGTCTGCAGTTCCTAAAGCTTCTCGCATTTTCTTCCAGCCTCTTACCTCGCGCCTTGCCTAAAGCAGGTTCAGCACGCACTACGCACAGTGAGATACAGCAAGACACAGATGCTGTATCCTGTCCCCTGGCCTTCTCGCTCATGGTGCTACAAATATGTTGGGTTTAAGGCAAAAGCCTGGGTCCTAGTTCTGCACAAGCTGCCGGGGATTCCTCTTCTCAGTCACTCTCTGCGGTGCCCAGGTGCTGGTGGGCGAGGCCGTTGCTAATCTGAGCGCCTTCCTCTCCTCTTTGCCTGTGCTCTTCCCCGTTGCACTGGCCTTCGTTGTTCTGCCATCCACAGGTTACAACTGACACCACTAACGACACTCTGTGGACACATAACTTCCTGTAGAACAACAACCTCCAGGCCCCGCCATCAGGAAAACCATTTCCACTCTTGGGCCTTGCTTGTCCAAAAACTGCCCACCAGGAAGGAGTCATTAGGCATCATGACCAGTTCTTTACAGTGACTGACAAACATTATATATTAAGGGCCAGATAATATTTTAAACCTCAAAGGCTTTAGTAATGTATCTAACACATTCTTTTCTGCTTTGCTTTCTCACGTGTTAAAAACAATCCTGAGCCTTTGTCCTTACAAAAACAGGTCTGGATCTGTCCCAGGGCCAGAGTTTGCCCACCTGTGCCTTATGCCACAGTCTCCTTCCTCCGGGAACACACTTGTTTCTGTGTGTGTGAGGAGGTGTCTGCTGCAGTTAGGGGAATTGAGGGGATGCTAGTTAAGTCAGGAGAGGTACCTTGAGTCTCTGTTGCCTTGGCTGCCCAGGCTGTTGCTCAGCCTAGTCCCATCGCAGACGCCTCCCCATGTGGCTCTCTCAATCTGGCCTCTTTTGAGGAATCCTGAGCCATGGGAGAAAGCAGTCCGTGTCTGAGCTCCAGAAGTGAGCCTGGCTCAAGTTCTGACACTCAGGGCTCCTGTAAAGCGAGCATGTGGCTTCCATGCCCCCTGGACATTCTACGGCAGTTAGAAGGCCACTCTGCCCACAGCACACGGATGGACCCTGGGGGCTGCACTTACCTATCCTACCATCCAGCCTGGCAAAAAGGCGTCACTGGGCCACCTAGGGTACCGGAGGCAGTTATAAGCTGCTATGGACAAGACAGGAGGCACTAAGTCATGTCTGATTATTTGCGACCCCAAGGACTACAGCCTTCCAGGCTTCTTGGTTCATGGGATTTTCCAGGCAAGAATACGGGAGTGGGTTGCCAGTTCCTTCTCCGTAAGATACTATGCTTATTATCAAAAAGGAAGAGGAGGGGGAGGGGAGGAGAAGAAGGAAAAGGGGAGATGAGGAGGGGAAGGAAGGAAGAGGAACAGAAACCACTGCAGAATATTTCATTTGGATGAAAGATAACCCCAGAGCCATTATCACCTGATACTTAGAGAAAGTTTATCCAACACTGTCACATGATCCAAAAGCAAAAGTGAGACTCCCCATCATTGATGGCAATGCCAAAGAATGTTCAAACTGCCCCACCACTGCACTCATCTCACATGCTAGCAAAGTAATGCTCAAAATTCTCCAAGCCAGGCTTCAACAGTACATGAACTGTGAACTTCCAGATGTTCAAGTTGTATTTAGAAAAGGCAGAGGAACCAGAGATCAAATTGCCAACATGCACTGGATCATTGAAAAAGCACAAGAGTTCCAGAAAAACATCTATTTCTGCTTTACTGACTGTGCCAAACCCTTGACTGTGTGGATCACAATAAACTGTGGAAAATTCTGAAAGAGATGGGAATACCAGACCACCTTACCTGCCTCCTGAGAAATCTGTATGCAGGTCAAGAAGCAACTGGACATGGAACAACAGACTAGTTCCAAATCAGGAAAGGAGTACATCAAGGCTGTATACTGTCACCCTGCTTATTGAGCTTATATGCAGAGTACATCATGCAAAATGCCTGGCTAGATGAAGCACAAGCTGGAATCAAGATTGCCTGGAGAAATATCAATAACCTCAGATATGCAGATAACACCAGGAAAGTGAAGAAGAACTAAAGAGCCTCTTGATGAAGGTGAAAGAGGAGAGTAAAAAAGTTGGCTTAAATCTCAACATTCAGAAAACTAAGATCATGGCATCTGGTCCCATCACTTCATGGCAAATAAATGGGGAAATAATGGAAACAGTGACAGACTTTTATTTTGGGGGGCTTCAAAATCAATGCAGATGGTGACTGCAAGCCATGAAATTAAAAGATGCTTGCTCCTTGGAAGAAAAGCTATGAGCAACCTAGACAGCATATTAAAAAGCAGAGACATTACTTTGTCAACAAAGGTCCGTCTAGTCAAGGCTAGTATGGTTTGTCCAGTAGTCATGTATGGATGTGAGAGTTGGGCTATAAAGAAAGGTGAGTGCCGAAGAATTGGTGCTTTTGAACTGTGGTGTTGGAGAGGACTCTTCAGAGTCTCCTGGACTGCAAGGAGATCCAACCAGTTCATCCTAAGGGAAATCAGCCCTGAATATTCACTGGAAGGACTGATGCTGAAGCTGAAGATCCAATATTTTGGCCACCTGTTGAGAAGAACTGACTCATTTGAAAACACCCTGATGCTGGGAAAGATAGCAGGCAGGAGAAGCGGACAACAGAAGATGAGATGGTTAGATGGCATCACTGACTCAATTGAATTTGAGCAAGCTCCGGGAGTTGGTGGACAGGGAGGCCTGGCATGCTGCGGTCCATGGGGTTGCAAAGAGTTGGACATGACTGAGCAACTGAACTGAACTAAACTGACTGAAAGGAGGGAGTAGATCTGGTCTTCCTTTGACCGTCTCCCCTTCTTCATAGATAACTTCACTTTGATTCTTCTTGATTTTCACACATATGCCGTAAGTCAAGGCCTTCCCATGTGTAGAGCGTGCTCAGCTACAAATCAGTAAGTGATGTCCCCTCAGCCCACAAAGGAGCTAGAAAATGGGGCCCCTTCAGATCTGTGTCTCTGCACAGATCGGGCACCTGAAGATGCTCTCTCGGGGCATGAATGGGGGATGGCAGTCCCTGCTTACCCTGGCAGATCCAGCTGTGCCCAAGGACACCCATGCCGGTTGATTCTCATCCTGACTCTTGTCCTCAGCAAGCTGCAGAACACCACACACAGGTCGTGACTTAGGCTGTGAGTCTATGTCCACAGACCCAATGAATTCAGTCTAAGCACATGGCACTAAGCTGACACGGAAGCCGGTGATAATATTTGTGGCGTTGATGATGGTGATGGTGGTGCTATTACCAACTGGTCAGCCAGAAAGCATTTGCTCATTGTCACTTAAGGAGGGCTGACTTTGAGAGGGCTGGAGACAACTTAGAGACAGAGAGGGTGAAGCCATCCCGAGTGCTGGTAAGTTGTAGGAGGAGGGTGACGAACAGCCATGAAGATGATCAGAAAGAAGAAGGGTTTAAAAAAAAAAATGAGCCTAACTAAGACACCAGAGCTGACTGCTGGAGCTGAAGATGGAGGCCTGTTTCCCCTGGAAGATGCCGAATGCCGGGAGGTCTACACTGAAAGAGCGCTTTGCTCAGGAGTGGGATGGTTTGGGAGGCCGTGATTGGGCTGATAGAAGAGGAACACAGGGAGAAGCCGGGGGATGATGAGGTTTCAGCCGCCCAGAGGAGACGGAAGAGACACAGGTGGTGTCTGGAGGTATACCAGGAAGAAAATGGAAAACCTGAAGCTGCCTGTAAGTGGCCAGGGAGAGCACCAGCGACAGACAGGAAGCGGGAGGAGGAAAGGTCAGGTAGTCAGGGCTGGTGGGAGTGCCCGGCCCAGGGCAGACTGATGGCTGTGTTTTGGTTGCCAAGACAACGAGCCTAAATGACAGCCCGAGAGGCCCCAGACTCTCTCTCTGGGGTCCATCTGCTCTGGGTTATGCCTTGCAGACCTGATCTTCTTACCCTTACACGGGCAATGTACCATTCTTGTTGCGTGAGGTGTGTTTATCACCTGAAACAACTCGCCCCCAACTGTACCAAGATTCTGCAGGTTACAATCAATCACGATTCAGAAACACATATTTTTCAGCATCGTTAGTGGAAGCAAACATCTGCAACAATTAACCTGACAAAGCCAATCATAGGAAAGAAAAAGAAAAGCATTCTAACCTTTAGCATTACATGTAACTTCTTTAAACACCGAGAATGTTACAGCAGAGATCTACCTTTCCCAGCAGAGACTGTACTTCATATTTTCCTCTGGAAACTAAAGATACTACATATAAATTTGAAATCATATATTTCTTCAAAGTATTAATTTTTAAAGCGGCCAAAATTGCTAACAACCAAGGAAAGTACCGATTTATAAATTACGTGCTCGGTACATAGTATACATTGTGAATTTGCATGCATATTAAATGCAAATAACCAGAAGAGTGTAACATTAAAGCTTCAAATTTATATGTGCAAAAGACAGTAAATTCTAACCCTGAAATTCTTCCCAGAAAAAAAATTAACTCCCCACATCCCATGTGATTACTGCAGTCAGTGGAGCAGCCTCAGTGCAGAGTTCAGGAAGAATATAGCTTTTATCAGTCATGCCCATGCCACTCACCAGGTAGAGCACACAAGACCATTTGGCATCATGTGAGACAGTGGCAGGGCATTGATACTGCTCAGCTTTTCAAAGTCTTTTTTTTTTTCTTAATAATTTGACAGGAAAAAAAAAATGTTCCACTAAAACTGCCACCTTTGAATCACTAAGAGAATCTTTCTTCATTGTAAAGATTTAAACACTGAGGAAATGGGGCAGAAAACAGCTAACTCTGCTCTTCCACTAAAGGAAAAAATCAGAGATTTGTGATGGTAAAATTTTGTATGTCAGCTTGGTCAGCTGTGGTGCCCAGTTATTTGGTCCAACAATAGCCTAGATGTGGCTGTAAAGGTATTTCTGTAGATGCCATTGACATTATCCAGCAGTTAAGTTTAAGTGAAAGAGATCACCCTAAACAATCTGAGTGGGCCTCAAATGATAAGCTGAAGGTCTTAAGAGCAAAAACTGAGTTTCCAGGAGAAAAGGGAACTCTGCCTAAAAACTATAGAAATATGGCCTGTGTTTTTAACCTGTTGACTTGCCCTAAAGATTCCAGATTCAAGGCTACAACATCAACTCCTGCCTGCTGGCCAGCCCAGTGAATGTCAGACTTGCCTGCTTCACGCAACTGTATGAAACAATTACTTAAGATAAACAAACTATATATATATAAATATATACATACACACACACACACACACACACATATATGCACAGTATCTATTGATTCTATTTGTCTGGAAAACCCTGACTGATACGGGATTCAAAAGGATTTCCCATTTAGAACAAAGTTTCCAGTATTATAATCCATCCTGGAGGCTGGGTGAATGCTGCTAGATTTTGATTACAATGTAAAAATTAATGTATTCTTTTATTAATTTTTTGAGACATAGAACATTACATCAATTTCACATTATGTTTCAATGATTCAATGTATGTATAATGATTCAATATATGTATATATTGCAAAACGATTACCATAAGAAGTCAGGTTATCGTCCATCACCACCCATAACTACAAACTTTTTTTTCTTGGGATGAGAACTTTTAAGATCAAGTCTCTCAGCAAGGTCTGAATGTATAACACAGTATTATAGTCACCATGCTCTACAGTACATGCCAATGACCTACTTATTTTATAACCAGAAGTCTGTACCTTTTGACCACTTTTGCTCCTTTTGTTCAAAAAGCTCCACCACTTCAGAATGCAAACCTGTCTTGAAAATTGCCTTCCTGATACTCATTTAAAGATTTTTCACTCTAGTAAGCTGACTCTAAGAAGAATAACGGGGAATTCTATTTGTAAAGGGGGCTCATGAAAATCTCGTGGGTGGCTGAACATCTGGTTAGCAATACCGGTTTGGAGTTCACCTTGTTTGTATTTAAGATGCTAAGTCTTAGGGAATAAGACTGTCGCCCCTGCCATTTATGACCTAAAAGCAAAAATCATACCATCAGCTCTAATAAAGCAAATATCCGTGTCAAGTTCAGATCAAACAATTTCACGGGTTTAATGCCACTCCGATCACTCCTTCTCTGTCTCCTTTCTCCCGTGGCCTCACCAAAGCAGCTTACCGTGTGCACTCCAGCCTCGGCTCTTACTGTCTCCTCTTTACAACATGGAATGCTTATCCCCACACCCGGATCCAATTACTGTGTGTGTACAGCCCAACCCAGGCCTGTGTTTCCTTTCCTGGACCGATAACTCTTCTCACATCCTTTTATTTATTGCCAACTGCAGGATCTCCTGAGGGCAGGAAGAATGAGGGGAAGGGTCCCACCATGTCCAAAGGACAATCAATCAATTTAACAAATTTCTATCTTTTGCAAACTGTTCCTTTGCCACGGTTCCATGACTTGTAAGCTAGGAAGAGAACTGACCTATTCTGGAAGGCATCTGGACATTTGCTGCATAATTTTTGGATACCGCCCCCCCCCCCCCTTCTTTTTGGACCTGTAGGGATGGGAGGAGTTCTCCAAGGCAGCCGAGGGAAATCTCTTCTCTCTCTCCCTTCTTCACTGCAGCCCTTCTCACCAAGTGGCTGCCTCTTTCCTCTTCTTTCAAGCTTCTGTATAGCTCACACAGCAAACATCACTTCCCCTAAATGTCATTTCGATCATGTTACTTGTTGCCAAGAGTTCCAAATGTTTCTTCAGAAAATTAAATTTCCGTCCCAGATTTCAAGTCCACCAGATGACTCCCTGCTTTCCTCCTCCTCCTCTTTTCCAGCCCTGCCCCCTCACCCTGACCCCGTCCCTACTCCCTGGTCCCAGCCCTGCCCCGTGTCCCTTCTCTGCTCTCCAGATGGTGGTGCTAACCCTTCTTTCTTCTGCGTGCGTGCGTGCTCAGTCCCTTCAGCAGTGTCCGACCCTTTGTGACCTGATGGAATGTTCCTGGAGCTCTCCAGGCAAGAATACTAGAGTGGGTAGCCATTCTCTTCTCCAGGGGATCTTCCCAACCCAGGGATCGAACCCACATCTTTCATGTCTCTTGCACTGACAGGCAGGCTCTTTACTTGCCTTCTTTTTAGAATCTTCTTTTGAATCTTTGCTTGGAACAGAAGTCCCAACTTTATAAAAATAACTCCTGCTTATTTTTCACAGGGAACATTCAAGAGCTGATGGGCTTCCTGGGTCCCATATCCCAAATAACTAACTCAACATGGTTATCCACCACTCCTGATTCAGATCCTGAAGTTGGGACTCACAGCTCACATCCAGGAAATCCTGGAGCAAAAAGTCAGTAACCACTTGAGTAATAACGCTCTTGATCTCATCTGAAAGCATGCCTATTTGTTTCAATCTCCTAACAAAATCACAAATGAAAAACCTTCCCCAAATTTAACCTTTCCTCTCAGCAAATTCTCTTAGCCAGGGAAACTGGTCTACACAAGTGTTATTAGGCATGCATACCAGAATGCATTTCCCATTGTGATTTATGCATGTTACCTACAGTTATGGATGTATTTTTGGAAAATTGTTTTTTAAATATTTAATAGCCATTAAACGGGTAAAATAATACTCTGCACCTTATGGAACAGTGAGAAGTCATTCTAACACTTTTTACAAGAATTTGCAATTGTAATCAGTAATTTGGGCAGAAAGAATGCCAATGGTTTTCAATCATCACTGGTAAAAATGTAAATTCTTTAAAATTAAGACTCTGAAGTTCACCTGCATTAATCTACTGCTAATGCAAGCTGGAACTACTTCCTAGGATTTTGAGTGGCTTAACATCAGCAAGACATGTACACAGACTCCATCCAAATCATTCAATACATATCATGCATTATTCCAAACCTCTCAGAAGATGAAACAGAGAGAGGCAACGAGAGTGTTTGAAGAACAAAAGGAAAAATGAAGCACAGAGACCTCAGGTTAAAAGTATAAAACCCTTGAGAGGGTTTTAAGGACATTTTAGAGTCCTGAAAAATGAAGACAAATCAGCAGGCCCATTAACTCAGCAGTGAATTAAAGCGTCATTGTTTCCAATTTCAGCCTTGAATATGGAGGGCGCCAAATGGACCACATTCTCCTTCCCTTATATAGAAGGAGAGTGAGCAGTCACTACTCTGTACACTGAAGTGCCTTTCTTCTCTTCCAGCTAATTTAGTTAAAGAGAGCTATCCATTTCCTACCTCTTCTGAAACATTATTACTAACTTCCCTAGGACCACATTAAAGAGATAGCGAGAAAATTAACAATTGGAGATCCAAAATAACACAAGCTCTATTCCCCATCCATTTCAACTTTTCTTCCTTTGAGTCAAAGATGCTATTTATTATCTTCAGATGTTCTGTTCTTTATTGTAATATTTGAGACAAAGTAGAAAATACAGCATGTGGATAATCCACAAACTAAAGAGTCCAACTCATCATGACCGCATGGACTGTAGCCCGCCAGGCTCCTCTGTCCACGGGGATTCTCCAGGCAAGAACACTGGAGTGGGTTGCCATGCCCTCCTCCAGGGGATCTTCCCAATGCAGGGATGGAACCCAGGTCTCCTGCGTTGCCAGCAGATTCTTTACCATCTGAGTCGTCAGGGAAGCCCCAATACTTGAGACAAAATGGAAAATACAGCATGTGGATAATGCAGAAACTAAAGACCCTCTGAATTTAAGAAGTGAGCCGTATTCCACAATTACCTACATTTGATTGTCTCATCTCATGAAAATGGAGTCAAAGCAGGTCCTTCCAATCCCTGGATGAGGTAAAAGGTCTGGAAGACCTAATGTGACCACATGAGAGATATTCCTTAAGAATCAGTTTGTATTTATAAGGATTTGTTCATGACGCGGTCTCACCGTTAAGTAGGGATAGGCCCACGGGCTAACTGCTTGCAACTCCTGCAGTCCTTACACGGGCCTCTGCTCCCACATCCTGAAGGTAGTGCATCCCAAGTGATAGGTCTCAGCACACTGCTGTGCTGAGAACTGGCTCCAGATCTGCTGTGAGGTCCTGACACCACTGGGCCATGACCCCCACATCGACATGCTGCTGTGGGCACCACTGCCCTTCTGGAGAAGTGGGCGATGCAGCTGGAGGGAGGTGTTTGCATTTCAGATGTGCAGGGAACATCTGGAGGGAGGTGTGGCTCTAGGAAGTTGGGGAGAGAGAACTCCTGGGCAAAGTTACAGGTATCAGCTCCCCAAATTCTCTCTTTATGGATTTCAGAAACTTCTTTCTGCTGGGGGCTAATGCACCCTTTCCTTGGCATCCAAGCAACCTATGGGGTGACTGCTCTGACAATGAACATGCATTTTACAAATTAGGGCCCTGCCATTATTTTTAATTACTTCATAGAAAAAAAAAATTCAATGGGCAGTATCAGAGTATCGCATGTATAGAGCAAAGAGAAGTATTAAAGCAATTGAATTTTTTAAATATAAACTTTCAAAAATATTGTTGTAAATTTTGGAATAGTGAGGAAACAGCTCGAATATTTCTTAAGTGCTGCCCGTGTAGTATCTGACAGTGACGAACATGAATACCAGGAGGAGAATCACTGACATCTTGATCAAGAATTCTATGAGACTATTTCAGGCAAATAAGCAATATGAAACAAAGTTACATTCATGAAAACAAATTTAAGTTTCTTATTAGAATTTGAGAACATTTGGAAGTTTCTTATCTATGCAATAGTCCCAAATGGATGTCCTCAACTATGTGCAGGATAATGAGGAGAAATTGAGGGCTGATTTAAAGAATGTGCTTATGTTACCACCTCTGGGATTTTCAATTTTAGCTATTCTCTATTGACCTGTCAAAGAGGAAGATGAGGGTTTCTTTGTTTCATCCACATAGTTGTCCCATGTTCCTGTCCTCTCAGATGTCTAGCACGAGTTTGGTTATGTTAAATATCCATTTTTATATCACTGTAACTACAGACACTATTCATGTCTCAGTCAGGTACTTTTCAAGGGCTTCCCAAGTGGCTCAGGGGTAAGGAATCTACCGGCAAATGCAGGAGCCAAAGGAGATGTGGGTTCATTCCCTGGGTTGGGAAGATCTCCTGGAGGAGCACATGACAACTCACTCCAGTGTTCTTGCCTGGGAAATCCCATGGACAGAGGAGCCTAGCGGGCTGCAGGCCATGGGGTTGTAGAGTCATACACGAATGAGCACACCACGCACACATGTATTATTAATACTATTCAATGATTACATTTCCTTTTCGGCATTATTTTTCTCCTTCCTGGAGTTAATCTCTGTTTCATTTGGGTTATTTTCCTTATATAGTTACCATAAGGTTATCCCCAAAGCCTCCCCCAGTTTTGTAAACTTCTTTACAGCATAAACATATCAGGCGTTTTATCAGTGTCATCATCTTCAAGAGGTCCTTCCTGTAGCCCTCAGCTTGCTCCTGTTGAGATCAGTGGGTCACTGGTCGCTGTCCATGTCTGGCTCTTATGTTGTCCTGTCTCTGGGATCTGGGGCCTTTTTTTTTTTTTCCGTTGGTTTATGCTATCATTTTGCATTCCAGTCCCCTATAATGAAAAGGACATCTTTTTGGGGTGTTAGTTCTAGAAGGTCTTGTAAGTCTTCGTAGAGCCGTTCAGCTTCAGCTTCTTCTGCATTACTGGTCCGGGCATAGACTTGGATTACTGTGATATTGAATGGTTTGTCCAGGAAATGAACAGAGATCATTCTGCCATTTTTGAGATTGTACCCAAGTACTGCATTTCGGACTCTTGTTGACTATGAGGGCTACTCCATTTCTTCCAAGGGATTCTTGCCCACAGTAGTAGATATAATGATCATCTGAATTAAATTCGCCCATTCCGGGCCATTTTAGTTCACCAATTTCTAAAATGTCAATGTTCACTCTTGCCATCTCCTGTTTGACCATTTCCACTTTACCTTGATTCATGGACCTAACATTCCAGGTTCCAATGCAATATTGCTCTTGACAGCATCAGACTTACTTTCACCACCAGTCACATCCACAACTGGGCATTGTTTCCAATTGTCTCAGCCTCTTCCGGAGCTATTTCTTCACTCATCTCCAGTAGCATATTGGGCACCTACTGACCTGGGGTCATTCAGTGTCCTATCTGTTTGCCTTCTCATACTGTTCATGGGGTTCTCAAGGCAAGAATACTGCAGAGGTTTGCCATTCCCTTCTCCCATGGACCACATTTTATCAGACCTCTCCACCATGACCTGTCTGGCTTGGGTGGCCCTACACGGCATGGCTCATAGTTTCACTGAGTTAGACAAGGCTGTGATCCATGTGATCAGTTTGATTAGATTTCTGTGACTGAGGTTTTCATTCTATCTGCCTTCTGATGGAGAAGGATAAGGCACTTGTAGAAGCTTCCTGATGGAAGGAATTGGCTGTGGGGAAATCTGGGTCTTGTTCTGATGGGCGGGGCCATGCTTGGTAAATATTTAATCCAATTTTCTCTTGATGGGGACTGGAATGAAAAAGTAGGATGTCAAGAGATACCTGGAATAACAGGAAAGTTTGGCCTTGGAGTACAGAATGAAGCAGGGCAAAGGCTAACAGAGTTTTGTGAAGAGAACTCACTGGTAGTAGAAAACACCCTCTTCCAACAACACAAGAGAAGACTCTACACATGGACATCACCAGATGGTCGACACCGAAATCAGATTGATTATATTCTTTGCAGTCAAAGATGGAGAAGCTCTATACAGTCAGCAAAAACAAGACCGGGAGCTGACCGTGGCTCAGATCATGAACTCCTTATTGCCAAATTTAGACTTAAATTGAAAAAAGTAGGGAAAACCACTGACCATTCAGGTGTGACCTAAATCAAATCCCTTATGACTATACAGTGGAAGTGAGAAATAGATTTAAGGGACTAGATCTGATAGACAAAGTGCCTGATGAACTATGGATGGAGATTCGTGACTTTGTACAGGAGACAGGGATCAAGACCACCCCCAAGGGAAAAAAAATGTAAAAAGACAAAATGGTTGTCTGCAGAGGTCTTACAAATAGCTGAGAAAAGAAGAGAAGTGAAAGGCAAAGGAGAAAAGGAAAGATATTCCCATTTGAATTCAGAGTTCCAAAGAATAGCAAGGAGGGATAAGAAAGCCTTCCTCAATGATCAATGCAAAGAAATAGAGGAAAACAATAGAATGGGAAAGACTAGAGATCTCTTCAAGAAAATTGGGAGACACCAAGGGAACATTTCATGCAAAGATGGGCACAATAAAGGACAGAAATGGTATGGACATAACAGAAGCAGAAAATATTAGGAAGAGGTGGCAAGAATACACAGAAGAACTATCAAGAAAGATCTTCATGACCCAGATAACCACTATGGTGTGATCAGTCACCTAGAGCCAGATATCCTGAAATGCGAAGTCAAGTGGGCCTTAGGAAGCATCACTACAGACAAAGCTAGTGGAGGTGATGGAATTCCAGCTGAGCTATTTCAAATCCTAAAAGATGATGTTGTGAAAGTGCTGCACTCAATATGCTAGCAAATTTGGAAAACTCAGCAGTGGATACAGGACTCAAAAAGGTCAGTGTTCATTCCAATCCCAAAGAATGTTCAAACTACCATACAATTGCACTCATCTCACAGGCTAGCAAAGTACTGCTCAAAATTCTTCAATCTATGTTTCAACAGTATGTGAATTGAGAACTTCCAGATGTTCAAACTGGACTTTGAAAAAGCAGAGGAAGCAGAGATCAAATTACCAACATCCCCGGATCATAGAAGAAGCAAGAGAATTCCAGAAAAACATCTACTTCTGCTTTATTGACTATGCTAAAACCTCGACTGTGTGGATCAAAACGAACTGGAAAATTCTTTAAGAGATGGGAATAACATAACACCTGACCTGCCTCCTGAGAAATCCGTATGCAGGTTAAGAAGCAACAGTTATAACTGGACATGGAACAATGGACTGGTTCCAAACTCGGAAAGGAGTACATCAAGGCTTTATATTGTCACCCTGCTTATTTTACTTATATGCAGAGTACATTATGCAAAATGCCTGGCTGGATAAAGCACAAGCTGGAATCAAGATTGCTGGGAGAAATATCAATAACCTCAGATATACAGATGACACTACCCTTAAGGCAGAGAGAGAAGAGAAACTAAAGAAGCTCTTGATGAAAATGAAAGAGGAGAGTGAAAAAGCTGGCTTAAAACCCAACATTCAAAAAATGAAGTTCATAGCATCTGGTCCCGTCACTTTGTGGCAAATATATGGTGAAAAAAGTGTAAACAAACAAACAAAAAAAAGTGGAAACAGTCGTAGATTTTACTTATTTTGGGGGGCTCCAAAATCACTGCAGATAGTGACTGTAGCCATGAAATTAAAAGACGCTTGCTCCTTAGAAGAAAAGCTATGATCAATCTAGACAGAGTATTTAAAAGCAGAGACATTACTTTGCTGACAAAGGTCTGTCTAGTTAAATATGGTTTTTCCAGCAGTCATGTATGGATGTGAGAGTTGGACCATAAAGAAAGCTGAGCGCCAATGAGTTGATGCTTTTGAACTGTGTGTGGTATTTGGAGAAGACTCTTTGGAGTCTCTTGGACTGCAAGGAGATCAAGCCAGTCAATCCTAAAGGAAATCAGTCCTGAATATTCATTGGAAGGATTGATGCTGAAGCTGAAGCTCCAAAACTTTGGCCATCTGGTGTGAAGAACTGACTCATTGGAAAATACCCTGATGCTGGGAAAGATTGAGGGCAGAGAAGGGGACGACAGAGGATGAGATGGCTGGATGGCAACACTGACTCGATGGACATGAGTTTGAGCAAGCTCCAGGAGTTGGTGATGGACAGGGAAGCCTGGCGTGCTGCAGTTCATGGGTCACAGAGGTTCAGACACGACTGGGGGACTGAACTGACTGACTGACCCTGTCATTTGCTAGAATGTTGTCACATTTCATGATGATGTGCTGGTATTATCTTTTAACTGGAAAACTCCTATCTTTGGTTGGGGAATTCTGTTGAATTATTCTTTTGATGGTTTTCTGTCCTCTGTTTTCTACATTCTCTCAAGCTGGGTGCTACTATTTTTGGACATTGGACCTCATGGGCCAATCTTGAAATTTCTTGTTTTTTTCTATATTACTTTGTATTCTTTCTCTTTTTACTTCACATTCTGGGAAATTTCCTTAACTTTAATCTCCCAACTCTTATAAATTCTCTTCTGTGTCCCAGTTGTAATATCATACCTTATATCTCTGAAAATACAACTGATTTCTTTCTTAAGATTTCTTCCTTCTTGCAAAGGTTCTGTTTCCTCTAAGTTGCTTTTTCCCCCCCTGTTTGCATGTTTTAGTGTCTGTCTCTCATAAGAGAAACCTTTCTTAAATATCTCATGATCCTTGGCTGTCTGCTAATAATTAAAGAAAGCCAATAGAAAGGGTTGTACAGCAGGGAGAGGGGTGGGGCGGAAGGAGAGTTGTCTTGGGATTCATTTTAGGATTGTTCTAGTTAGGCGCTTATTTTTTGGGGCACCCCTTATTCAGCATCCTTGTGTTTTATTTTTAGGTCAGAATCCCAGGGAAGTCTCCTGGGGTCTCATGTAGGCAGGTTATCACCCTGTGCCCTCCGGTTAGGGGACAGGGAGAAGAAGGTAGCTGTAATTGGTAAATCAATGCAATCTCCCTGATTTCAAGACATGTATAGATAATACCACTTTTTACTTTTCCTGACCCCTTCCAATGCAGAAGCCTCTATTTTATCATCTCTACAGGAAAACAAACAAACAAATCTCCATTCCTACTTTAGAGTGGAAGGGGGGCAGCTACCTGCTTATGTAAAGTTGGGGAGCAGATCTAAACGTTTCTCAATACTCCTGATTCTAGTCCTATCTTCACTCTCATTTACAAGGGGTTCTTGTTGCTGAAAATTCCTGAGCTTCTGTAGAATCTATCAGTGTAAATTAGGCTACTTCTTCATTTCTCCTCTGCTCAATAAGCTACCACTGATTCACAGATTCCAAAATGCTATGGCAATTGCCCCATTTCTTTGTTCTTTTAGGTGGGCGATTGTTTTTTCAAAAAGATCACTTAAATGTCATTTTAATGGTGTCTTGAAAAGTACCAGGAACTAAAACATGTATCATCTATAATCTGAAACCTATCTCACTCTTCATCTTTCTACATTGACATTGAAATGGGGATTATTCAACTTTTAAAAAAAATTTTAAACCATTCAGACAAACTCCAGTGTTCACATGGAATTTATTGTTGTTTAGTCACTAAGTGGTGTCCAACTCTGTGACCCCTTGGACTATAGCCCTCCAGGCTATAGAAATATCCTTGGTCCATGGGATTTCTCAGGCAAGAATGCTGGAGTGGGTTGCCATTTCCTCCTCCAGGTGATCTTCCCAACCCAAGGATAGAATCCAAGTTTCCTGCTTTGGCAGGTGGATTCTTTACCACTAAGCTACCAGCAAAGCCCTTAGGTGAAATAGAAAGCAGGAAAAGGAGCAACTTGGGAATTTAGGTGAAATGGAATCTAATAATTATATATTTTTATAAATCAACATGTCACACTGCCCTAACAATGTGTTGGGCATTGTGGGAAATTAAAATATATCCCTATTTCAGAACACCATCTAAAAATTCTCAAAAAGGCTAAATATTTTAAAAGGTCTTTAAACGGATCATGAGCCTAAAGAAAGGTATCTAGAGGGGAAAAACCACCACACAGAAGGGTAGAATGATAAAAGGCAAACTCAATGGCGGAAAAAGGACTTAAACTCAGTTCTGAAGAACAAACATTAGAAACATCTCTACTGTAGAGTCTACAAAATGTGTATTAGATACAAAGTGATCAACTGATTGAGAAATAAGATTTACTTAATGCAGACCAACACTGCTGGGAGAATGGGGAAAAGTTCTTCTACTTAAAATACAGCTGCTTTAAGTCTTTATTCTCAGCTTTTCACCATAGTGGGTCCTTAAGATGTTGAAATTGTTTTTTAAAATTCCAGGTTAGTTCACTACAAACCTGTGAAAAGAGATACAGGGCAATGTTGTACTTTTCAGGGATCTTCAGATTTTAAATCACACTCCTCTAGAGATTGAAAACCTCATTATCACTGAAATATGTTCAGTCACTAAGTCCTGCCTGACTCTTTGTGACCCCATGGACTCTAGCTCACCAGGCTCCTCTGTTTTTGCCTGTGATTTCCCAGGCAAGAATACTGGAGTGGGTTGCCATTTCCTCCTCCAAGGGATCTTCCTGACCCAAGAACTGAAACCACGTCTCTTGTGTCTCCTGCGTTGGCAGGCGGATTCTTTATCACAGAGCCACCTGGAAAGCCCAATTTCTGTAAAACAATTTTGTTACTGTGTGCCTGCAACTCTTTACTTCCTCATACCATTTATATCACTGAAATAAACATCTTCACAACACAGTTCTTGATAACCCACAGTTTTAAGGAAGATCACGTTTGCCTTGGTCAGATGGACTCTAATTGGAGGGATACAGATATGAGAAGAAGACTTCCAAGGAGAGCATCCTGCCTGCTTGAAAACGGGATGATGCCCTGCAGAGCCCCATGTGCCTTCCCCACCGCGCCCAGGTAGAGCCGGTGGGAGCTGAGTGTGGACAGGCAGTGGGAGAAGTCTAAATGCAGACGCTCTTCGGAGCCACGGGCTGGGGAAGGGGCTGTAAAGTACAATGAGCCTGTAACTTGGGAGACAAAGGGGAGACACAAGCTTTCTGGTGAGGCAGTGATGTCATCAGAGGGATATTTCCCCCGAAATGTAATTTGCTAGTGCTCTACAAGGCAGAAAACCTAGTCACAGGAAACAGGTCAGACCTTAAATAAGGCGTGACCCAAGGTCATGCAAGACTGGCCTGGACGGCCAGACAGTGAAGTGCGAGAGAACTCACCGCAGAGATCAGTGAAATGGAGTCGACTCCACTTACAGCATCATAGACACAGTCCAGCAAGGAGAAGGGATGGGACTGAATCAGTACCCACGAAAGGACTTACACCGAAGTTGTGTTTCAACAAAAATCCATGGTCTCCTCTGGCTTTTAACTCAAGAAACCTTTCCTGAGTATCTACTATGTGCAAGGCAGACTGGCTTTGCTCATCACTTTGTCTCATAACCTTATAAGCTGAATGTAAAAAATTCCAGCTAATTGATTTCACAGACTGATTGATGTTCTTCTGTAAGAACAACAGATTGATTTTTTTTTATAGACAGCAATACTAATTCTTCCATTATGTTCTTCTCTTTCAGTGCACAGAGTCCAATCGACTTTAGGGCCAAGTCAATGTGAAGAGCAGAAGAGAGGCATTAAGAGAAACAAGGTCCATTAGGTCCAATATTGCCTCAATTACTTTAATTCCATTATTCCTGTTCATATTACTCCTGTAATCGATATTCCCTTTCGGTTATTCATGTTTACCCTTTTCAAACTCACAAGTAATAGGATTATGGTCTTTTGAGCTCAGTGGCAACAGACTTTCATAAATATATTTCTGCATTTGTGATTATCTCCAGATCTGCGGCGGAGAAGTCTTAAATTGAATCAAGTCTTCCAGGGCCATCTCCTGGAGAGATGCAGAGCTTCTTAATGCAATAGAGGTGCTCTTACCTGTTATGTCATTTGTCATTCACTGTCAAGATGGGGCCCATACAACTTCATGGCTTTCTAAGTCTCTTCTTCCCGCGTCCCAGCCTGAGAGCCGATAAACTAGCTTTTTGTTTAATGTAACCCACCTCCCTTTGCTGACAGTCATTCTGCCCTGAGAGAGGTCATCCGGATCCTACGTTAACCACTGCTTCTCCCGGATGGCAAGTAATCAATCCCTCAGTTCCACCTCTGTAGCAGCCTTACAAATTACAGGAACTCTGTCTTCCCTCCACTCTTAACACACATCAATGCAGCGTCCACTGTTTGCAAGAAGCTGTGCTTTGAGCCCAAACAGGACACGTAGTAAGTACGCGGGCCTTCCCCCGAGCATCTGCCAGCCCTTCCGAGGGTGTAAATGAACTGAGTCGTGGTATCAGGGAGGCAGGTGTCAGCCCGTGATGTGAAGAGTCTGTTCAAAGTGCCCCTGGAGTGAAGAAGGGGTAAATTATGAATGGAGAAAAGTTTTCATAAAGGGGGATGAATTTAAGTGAGGTCCTGAAGGATGGTGGAGAGGGGGGACGTTCTGAAGATGGAGCTTGAACGGGAAGAATAAACTGCGGGTGAGAATCAAAGTAGGTGATGTAGCCAGAACTGACAACTTACAGAGTGAACACCGGGGTGGCCAAAAAGCTCGTCTGAGTATTTCATGAGATGGTATGAAAAACCCAAACGAACATTCTGGCCAGCCTAGTCAAAGAGGACACTGAGCTCATCAAGCACCACGTTAGGAAGGCCTGACCTCCCCTAAGCAGCAGCGAGGGGGGCAGAGTTTGCCTGGGGATGAGCCCGCTAACGTGGGCAGCCTCGATGCGGTGGGCAGGATGGCCCAGAGGCACCTACAGGCTGCAGACCTGAGACGAGAGGAGGGCTCACAGCGTGCAACACAGCTCCTGGGGGCCGAGGTCCTCTTTGCTCTGTGTTTATTCAACACTGAGAGCAATGACGACTTCATGCTTATTTAATATACCAGGCCCTGGGCTAGTCATCTTGAAACCATCATCTCATGTCCCACTCACAGCAGCCTGGGAAGACGGGCCACTCCGCCCTCCCGCGGAGCCTCAGCCAACCTTCCCTCCCAGCTCGCGCTGCAGCAGCATCAGCCACACTGCAAGGACCGCACCCCACACCCTGCTCCCCCACGCAGCCCTGCTCCCCCCCACGCCCCGCCCCTGCTCCCCACACGCCCCGCCCCGCTCCCCCCACGCCCCGCTCCGCTCCCCCACACACAGCCCTGCTCCCCCACGCCCCGCCCCGCTCCCCCCACACGCCCCTGCTCCCCATGCCCCGCCCCACTCCCCCACGCCCCGCCCCGCTCCCCCCACGCCCCGCCCCGCTCCCCACGCCCCGCCCTGCTCCCCCACACGAGGCCCTGCTCCCCCACACCCCGCCCCGCTCCCCCCACGCCCCGCCCCACTCCCCACGCCCCGCCCTGCTCCCCCACACGAGGCCCTGCTCCCCCACACCCCGCCCCGCTCCCCCCACGCCCCGCCCCACTCCCCACGCCCCGCCCTGCTCCCCCACACGAGGCCCTGCTCCCCCACGCCCCGCCCCGCTCCCCCCCACGCCCCGCCCCACTCCCCATGCCCCGCCCCTCTCCCCGACACCGAGCCCTGCTCCCCCACGCAGCCCTGCGGCACCGCCCACCCTGCCTCCTTTCCAACGTTCTCTCCACAACACTGGTCCCTCTGGCACTGCTCTGCTCCTTCCAACGTCCCCTCAGATAAGACCCTGTAAAGCACTTCCTGAGGTCCCCGAGCCAGCTCCATTGCTGTTTCTCCTGTGTGTGAGGAGCCCAGAGCCCAGCAGAGCCACCACTCCCACGTGATCGCCTCCCACCTAGACTGGAACCCTCTTCCTGTGATCCCCAGGGGCACTTTTGGCACATGTGAGAAGGACAATGTTTGAATGAACGAACAAATGAAGAAACGGAAGGGTCCTGTGAACAAACAATAGGAGAGGGAACCAAAAACCTGGGAAAAGGTGGTCATGGACACAAAGGGAAAAGGAAAGCAAAAATATGAAAGAATTACAGAAAATTTGACAAAGCTTCCTGAGAGCTAAATGTCAGGGGAGCAAGTGATGGAGGGGCATGCCAAGCTTCTGAGCTCTCTGATAGAAGCTCTCCACTCCGCTTCATGACTTTTTTATTATCAGCTTAAAAGCACTGAGTATTAACTCATGGATTTAAAAGAAACAAAAAAGGAACTGTCAGGAGACAGAGGCAGAAAAAGAACCCAAGGGGAACAAACACTAAGATTTGTATCTTAACTTACCCATGTGCAAACATCTTCTGAGAAAGTCTGATAGAATCTTGACTCAAAGCACAAGTTCTTTAATTAAAATACTTTGCATGCATCATAAATACACTAAAATTTCAGAGGTCTTTAAAAAAACTACTGTCAATTACTAACTAAAAAAACAAAATAATTTCCCCTTTGTTTAACGATCAGAGTTTCATAATGAATATGTGTATTATTATCAGTTCCAAGAAACATGTGTATCTGAATTTTCAGAAATCTCAGATTACTAAAATTAGAGTGTAAGATGGAAACAGAGGAAAACACTTAGCAAGAGTAAATTAGTTTCTAGTTTTCAAGGCACTTAAGGTTTTATTTCTGGTTTATTTCTCTTTAATGGTAGAGAAGTGTTAGGTACACACAAAATAACCTAGTTATTAAAATAAGATTTATTATAACACAGAAATTATAATAATGCATACTTTCGGCAGCTTAGTGGTAAAGAATCTGCCTTCAATGCAGGAGACAAGGGATTGATCCTTGGGTCAAAAACATCCCCTGGAGAAGGAAATGGCAACTCACTCCAGTACTCTCGCTTGGGAAATCCCATGGACAGAGGACCCTAGTGGGCTACAGTCCATGGAGTCACAAAAGAGTTGGACACTAAACAACTAAACAACAAAAGCCATTTAAGGACAGTTTAATGACCAAGATGCAATTGCCCACTGAACCTGACACATCACTATCAAAGAACTCTTCCACCATTACTCTGATATGATCATTGTGTGACCAAAATCAATTGTTTTAATTTATGCCTGTAGACATTCTCACATACCAAATGAGGAGATTCACATAGTAAGTTACAGAAGGCTTGTAACGGAGGGTAGTATGCCCTTTGATAAAATGGAAAAGGTAAATAAACAGTGGAGGCATGAAGATGAAGTTATACAACCATATACGGTGGCATTTGGTGGAACTCTGCCTGCAAGCATTGCATACCCTTTAAATATGTAATTTACCAATTTCCTTAGGCCTAGTGTCAACATAAAAATGCTAAAATGACTTCTTATTTTCATTTTCACTTTCTACTACCTGTCATCATCTTATAAATCCAGTGCTGTCTGGGCCAACACTATTATTTGGCCACAGGATGGCCTCACCCCCAGGGATAAGAAAGTTTCTGTAGGGTTGAGAAGCCTGGAAGTCAATGACCCCGGCCTGCCTGCTGTGCAGTCTTGGGGAAGTGAAGCTGGAACCCCATGGTCCGCAGCACTAGCCCAGGGGCTGACATCAATTCATAGGATCCCTAAAGATGCCTGCTTCATTCCTGGAACCAGGTTCCCATGGCCTTGGACTTTGTTCAGCAGGAGGCTTCCTTTGGGGACAGAAAGGTAAGCCTTTCTATAAGACTTCCTTTCCTGGAAGTCACAGTAGACACATCCAGAAAGCTCCACCCTTGCAGGAAAGAAGGGTTCTCTAAATAAACATCTCTGAGAAATAGATCCTTTAACTGCTATCTGGAGACCAGCATCCTCATAATGTTATCAAATCTAAACACACAAAAGACCACAGCGAATAGTCTCGAGAAAGCAGAGAGAAGAGAGAAGAGACAGTGGGAGCAGGTCTGTTTCAGGAGTGCGTTTAGAGATGAGAGCTCTGGAACAGAATGTTAAATTTAGTAAGTGCAAAGTAATACAGCTAGAAAGGAAGAACAGCCCGGCTAAGTATGATTTAAATGGTCTTGAATTAGCTGGAAAGATACCTTGATGTTCTGATAGAGGTAGTGTGTAAATTGGCGGCTCAGCCTGAGATGCGATAGAGAAAGCGGGCTGGGCTCACACAGAGCGCTACCTTTTAGAAATTGTCTACTTGCTCTTACTTTTAAAAGGACAACTCTTATCCCATTTAGGATGTTGTTGAACTTGGACTCTCCCGAAAGTAAGAGCTTGCTGAGGACAACGGAATAGAAGGCCTATCCGCTCCTGGTCACTGCACTTTACTTTTGCCAACTGAATTGGACTATGGTCACTACGGTCTCTGCCATTCACTCATTCAATCAATATTAAGCAACAAGCTTGGTTCTAGTTTCTACAGAGCAGACCAAAAGGAATGAATTTGCCTTTCCTTAGATAGTGTTCTGGGTTGAATTTATGTACCCCCAAAAGATGTGAAAGTATTAATTAAATGTGGCCTCATTTAGACATAGAATCTATGCAGATGGTTAAATTATGGAGTCATTAAAGGAGTCTCTAATTCAATATGACAGGTGTCTTTAGAAGGGGGGAAATTTGAATGTGGAGATAGACAATTCAAAGACACAGGATAGAAGATGGCCATTCATAGCCCAGGGACTCCTAAGAACACCAGAAGCTGGGAAAGGCAAGGACCACATTCTCCCTTACAACTTTCAGAAGGAACGGAACCTGCTAACACTTTGATTTCAGATTTCTGGCTTCCAGATGACAAGTGTCTGTTGTTTGAGCTATTCAGTCCTTGTTACTTTGTTACAGCTGCCAGAGAAAACAAATACAGATTGAGTTATGAAAGAGTGATGCCAATGACAAAATTGCCATGGTCAACAGAACTCCTGTCGGGATCTATCCACAGACAGTTAATGGGGCCACGTTCAGTACTGGACCAGAGATTACCACCATCAACATCAGTTCCATAAAGGCCACCAAAGAATAAACATGGTCCGCTGGATCATCGAAAAAGCAAGAGAGTTCCAGAAAAACAACTATTTCTGCTTCATTGACTAAGCCAAAGCCTTTGACTGTGTGGATCACAATCAACTGTGGAAAATTCTGAGATGGGATTACTAGACCACCTGACCTGCCTCTTGAGAAACCTGTATGCAGGTCAGGAAGCAACAGTTAGAACTGGACATGGAACAACAGACTGGTTCCAAATAGGAAAAGGAGTACGTTGATGCCGTATATTGTCACCCTGCTTATTTAACTTATATGCAGAGTACATCATGAGAAATGCTGGGCTGGAAGAAGCACAAGCTGAAATCAAGATTGCCCAGAGAAATATCAATAACCTCAGATGTGCAGATGACACCACCCTTATGGAAGAAAGTGAAGAAGAACTAAAGAGCCGCTTGATGAAAGTGAAAGAGGAGAGTGAAAAAGTTGGCTTAAAGTTCAACATTCACAAAACTAAGATCATGGCATCTGGTCCCATCACGTCATGGAAAATAGATGGGGAGACAGTGGAAACAGTGGCAGACTTTATTTTTCTGGGCTCCAAAATCACTGCAGATGGTGATTGCAGCCATGAAATTAAAAGACGCTTACTCCTTGGAAGGAAAGTTATGACCAACCTAGATAGCATATTAAAAAGCAGAGACATTACTTTGCCAACAAAGGTCCGTCTAGTCAAGGCTATGGTTTTTCCAGTGATCATGTATGGATGTGAGAGTTGGACTGTGAAGAAAGCTGAGCGCCAAAAAATTGATGCTTTTGAACTATGGTATAGGAGACGACTCTTGAGAGTCCCTTGGACTTCAAGTAGATCCAACCAGTCCAGCCTAAAGGAGATCAGTCCTGGGTGTTCATCGGAAGGACTGATGCTGAAGCTGAAACTTCAATACTGTGGCCACCTCATGAGAAGATTTGACTCATTGGAAAAGACCCTGATGCTGGGAGGGATTGGGGGGGCAGGAGGAGACAGGGACGACAGAGGATGAGATGGCTGGATGGCATCACCGACTCAATGGGCATGAGTTTGGGTTAACTCTGGGAACTGGTGATGGACAGGGAGGCCTGGCATGCTGCGATTCATAGGGTCGCAAAGAGTTGGACATGACTGAGCGACTGAACTGAACTGATATCCTACACAGAGACTGACCCAATGGGAATTGTTTAATCCTCTAAAAAGATGATTAGAAAGAAAGCAGAAATAAAGGTTAATGGAAAATTAATCCTGGTGACCTATTTGGGCAAATCAAAGTTGTGGGACATACATTTATTTAAAAGAAAAACCGCAAAGACTCTCTATAGAAGGGCAACTTCAGATAAGAGAACACAGATAAGACTTTAATTAGAAGAGTCTTTGGTGTTCACCCATTTACATCAATGTTGAAAAGATAAAAGGCTTCTGATAAGGTAATAAAGATGAACAATCACAAGAAGTCTATGTTAACTCTGTAGAAGATGGAGAGAGATTTCTGATGACCAGTCCTGTTTTCTCCCTGGTTGTCTGCAAAGGTACTCTGTTGTAGGGATTCTGAGATGCTTCCAAAATGTGCATTAATTCACTGAGACCACCCATGACTGGCCCTCTGCACACTGGTTATCAGTGAGTAGAACACACATAAGAGAATGATGTCAACTGTATAATGAAACTGAATGTTGTCTCAAACAGTGACAGGCAACCTGCTGTTGGTCACGCCAGTGGCTTGTGGTACTCACCACTGCTTTACTGGAACATGGTGGAGCACGTTCTCCTCCAGGGATTATAAAGATGGCATCATACTGGCTGCAGATGACCTGGAAAATAAAGGCCGCCTTGTTAGAGAAGACTTCCAACTTCGCGCTCAGAGATCTGTTGGAACATATGTAAGCAGAGGCGAGCTTTTGCTTGCAAAATTCCAGCTGAACACTACCCTTTGCTACTTGCTGCCATTCTAATTGACTGTCCTTGGAGAACTTCTCTGCTTGATCACAATCAATAAATGTGAAGGTCTCATAAACACAGCCCTTGAACTGCTGATCTTCCAAAGAATATTTCTGCTTTAGAAGTCATCCCTGTTGCTAAAGTAGCTACACCAGGGCCAGGGCCTCCCAAATCTGAAAAAAAAACCTAAATAAATAAAGCTGTATATTAAGAGGAGTACAACCTAGAAGATCATTTGAAAGCAGTTTTGGGGGCTGATCAGTATAGGGTTTCTCTGTTGAAATGTGGGAAAGATTTCTCACAAATTTGCAAGCTGAAATAAGAGCTAGATACTTTTACGTTTCCCCCCTAGGAAGTCTGCTATTCTGCAAACTATAAAAATTTATCTAGTTATTTGTCATAGAATAAATCCCAACTTTATTTACTAGAACCATTTTTAAAATCCTGTTACTCAAGTCGGGTCTACCGGCCAACAACCTCAGCATCCCCAAGGAATATGAAATTCTCAAACTCCTGAAACAGAATTGGCATATTCACAAGATCCTCATGTAAGTCCTATGCATACTCATGTCTGAGAAGCATGGCTCTGAAGTGCCTCATGCATATGGCCTGCAATTACGAGGCTCACAAAAAACAGGCTGCCTGAAACTTCAAGACCATCCTCTGGTGTCCAGGAGTGAATGGATTCATAATCCATTAATTATAGTTGAATAAACTCCCCAGAAGCCCCTTACTGCTGGCTAAATCAACTTTTCCTTTTCAGAACAGATAGGCTAATGATATAGATACGTAAAAGCATAGCTCATTCTAGAAGAATTTGCTTTTATATTCATAAGATATATACATTGCTTTACATTCATAAGACCACCATAGCCATTCATTTGTTCCATGAGCAGTTAGTGAACATCTATTCAGATACTCCATAATCACTAATACAGGCTTCCCTGGTGGCTTAGTGGTAAAGAATCTGCCTGCCAATGCAGGAGATGCGGGTTCTATCCCTGGGTTGGGAAGATCCCCTGGAGAAGGAAGTGGCAACAACCCACTCCAGTATTCTTGTTTGAGAATTCCATGGACAGAGGAGCCTGGCAGGCTACAGTCCACGGGGTTGCAAAGAGTCAAACGTGACTTCATGACTAAACAACAACAACAACAATAGCTAACATGGGCAAAGAGTCCAGAATGTGCAGAAGGATGGGCATTACAATAGGAATGGGACCTCTAATCAGGAAAGGTCAGTACCAGAAGCCAGGGTGCAGAGGAGGACACGGGTGCTCACTTTAGAAGGCACCTGACCAGACCTGGAACATTGTGAAGGCTTCTTGCCCACCTTCAGGCACAGTGAGTGTGGCGCTGGATTAGGGCAAGTCCCCAACACAGCAATGAACAAGTCAACTACCTTACTTAGAGAAAAATACTGGTTTGGGACTGTAGAGAGTTGTTTTTCCCAACCGCTTTGAATACTTGTATGCATAAGCTCTAAATGCAGCAACCCTCAGGAAGAGTTTTTCCCTTTCAACTCTCCTACCTGTACACAAGGAAGGATAGCAGACATCAAATGCAAACAGCCCTGACTCAGAAGTCCGCCCAGCACTGCAAGTCGGCAGGGAAGACAGAACCGGGTCTCCGTGTCGGCTCTCTGATCACACAGAGTGTCAATGCAACGGCAACCAGCGACACGCGGGCCATAAACAGAATGGCATTGAAGTTAACACAAAAGTCAGGGAACTGTCTGTGGGGAGGGACCCTGGCTATTTGGTGGGTGCACTGCTGGGAGCAATTGAAGGCTCTTGGGGAGACCACCACGTACACACCTTTCTCTGTGCCTGGCTCCTCTCTCCGCATGTAAATAGTTCTCATCCTGTCTCCCTCCCCCTCGCTTCCGCTTCCTCTGACTCATTCTCCTTCTCCCTTACCACCTCCAAGTGCCCTCCCACCTCTCATCTCACGCTCTTTTTCCCCTTTCCAATATGCCTGCTTTCTCACCACCTCCTGCTATGAGATGGAGACAAGGAAGAGAAGCCAGGATGACGGAGCATCTTTCTCCCTTGCCCCCCTTGACCTCGCTTCCCTTTTCTCTGCTAACATTCCCACACTTCTTTTCCCTCTTCTTTCTTCGTTTGTTTTAATTGGAGTCTAATTGCTTTACAATATTGCATTGCTTTCTGTTGTACAACAACGTGAATCTGCTATATGTATGCGTGTATCTCCCCCCTCTGGGACCTCACTCCCCACCTCCCCCATCCTCCCCATCTCAGTCATCACAGAGCATCAAGGTGAGCTCCCTGAGCTACAGAGCAGCTACGGCTGGCTATCTCTTTTACGCTAGATAGCTAGATGATACACATGGTCGTGTACACGTCAATGGACCTCTCCCACCTCCCCCCGACTGTGTCCAAGCTCCATCCGCTACGTCTGCATCTCCACTGCTGCCCTGCAAACAGGTCCATCAGTGCCATCTTTCTAGAGTCCACATATATGCGTTCATACATGACGTTTGCCTTCCTCTTTCTGACTTGTCTCACGTGGTATGACAGGCTGGAGGTTCATCCACATCGCTACAGATTTTTCTGTCCTTCCCCCGCACCGTGTTCTCTCTTCTCCTAGCATTGAACCTGTCAGGAGTGTGCCCGGGCCCCCAGGCACCGAGCTCGGAAGGGACAGCAGGAGGGCTGGACTCCTCTGCCGTCGCGTCGTCACACTTACAGTTCACACCTTCTCCAACCTGCTGCCAGGTCAACAGCTGAGAAAGGAAAAAACCCCGCACTTTAAAAATGCAGTCAGCTAGCATTTTCTTAGCAGTCTTTAAAATGTCGAACAATGCTGAACAATTCAGCTGCTGTGCTCCAAGGGTACAGAGATGCAAAATACAGCCCGTACAAGGGTTTCATTCTACCACTGGTTTTTCCTAAGGACACTCCCTTCAACCCGCCACGACTCCAACCCTTTCCTAGTGTCGTCTGACCCCCTCTGTGCCGACCCCCAAACCCCCCATGAATGACTGAAAGCTGCCTCGTCACAGGCCAGAGTTTCCAGAGTGCTTCCTGACAAAGACGCTGCAGCATCCCGTCAGGAAGCCTTACCAGTTACAGCTTAATAAATATATGAAGATTACTGTAATATAGAAAATGTCTGGTTCCACCACTTCCTGCATGAAATGCACTTAGGGAGTGCTCCACAGAGTGGGCTGTGATATGACAATCTCACACATACTCTCTGAATTACAGAAAAGCCATTTGGTCTCCTTTATGCATTTCACTCTTATTTTCACCCCTTTGAACATCTAGCAAAGCTCCAGACAACTCTGCTTGGCTCACCCTTTTATTTCAGTGAGTAGTCATGGTATGTGCCCCTGGCACAGAGTATATGCTGCCCAAACATCTGAGGAATGAGTTAATTAACTGAAGAATCAACTGATCAATCAACATCAGCCTAGGACATGACGGAATTAAGGAGTCGGAGGGAAACACTATGGCACACGGATGCACATTGAAAATCTACTCTAGGCTTCTTCCATTGGCCCTAATCATGAAGTCAGCCTAATGTAGTGGATGTAACTCAGCTCCAAGAAGTCAAAGGGGCAGAGGGACTGACTGCGGAGCGATACTGAGTGGTCAGATGTGACAACTGCCATTCTGATAGCAAATAGGCAAATAGAAAAACTCTACAGAACTGACAAAAGTTCTCCAAAAAAAATAATAATAATAATAATAACGTAGCCCAGGATAAGTCAGTCAAGCCCTCCATCTATCCCTGCATGATACTGTGCCCATAGCCTATCATCAGTGATGCTCTCATCACACTTTTCCAGTCCGTCAACAGTATCTAAGTCAGACTAGAAGTGAGGAAATGATCATTGCTCACCAACATTTCCTGGGCAAGCCAAGAAGTTTCCAGAGTGGATTCGCCCTACAGACCAGGAAAGGGTTACAATCCTATCTTAGAAAAGGAGAAGAGACACATGACAGATAGAACTAGGTCTAAACTAGTCCAAAATGTCCTGCCTCTCTAGATTCACATGAGAATTCAGGGGCCAGGTCAGCAGGTCCCCCAAGTAGGAAGTCACTCCATATCAACCAACAAGAGTTAGACAAGAGCCGGCCTCATCAGCAGTGTCGTCGTTATATCTGGCTCTGCCTCTCTTAATGTACTTCATTACAAATAAGCCACACTTTTCCCAAAGTCAGCATGCGCTTTCTTCATGTTCAAAAATCACAAGTGCTTCTTCCAAACATCAGCAGCATTCAGTTCAGTTCAGTCGCTCAGTCGTGTCTGACTCTTTGCGACCCCATGGACTGTAGCACGCCAGGCTTCCCTGTCCATCACCAACTCCCGGAGCTTGCTCAAACTCATGTTCATCGAGTTGATGATGCCATCCAACCATCTCATCCTCTGTCATCCCCTTCTCCTCCTGCCTTCCATCTTCCCCATCATCAGGGTCTTTTCCAGTGAGTCAGCTCTTTGCATCAGGTGGCCAAAGTACTGGAGTTTCAGCTATAGCATTAGTTCTTCCAATGAATATTCAGGACTAATTTCCTTTAGGGTGGACTGGTTGGATCTCCTTGCAGTCCAAGGGACTCTCAAGAGTCTTCTCCAACATCACAGTTCAAAAGCATCAATTCTTCAGTGCTCAGCTTTCTTTATGGGCCAACTCTCATATCTATACATGACTATTGGAAAAACCATAGATTTGACTAGACGGACCTTTGTTGGCAAAGTAATATCTCTGCTTTTTGTCTGGGTTGGTCATAGCAACCATTAGCAGCATTAACACCATTAAAGTGATTGAGCTGAGATGGTCGCCCCTCCAGAAGCCCATCTGATCATCCTGTAGAAGGAGCCTCCGATGGTAACTTTCAACTCCACTGCCCCTGCAACCTGAAACTGTTTCAAACGTCCTGCAGTCTGAAAAGAAGGATGTGACCTCCTAAGGAAGAAACTTTGACAACTCTACCTAGAATGAATGTATTTCCATTTACATCTGACCCAGAGTAAAGTACCTCAATGACCCGTCAATGGAAAAAGAAGAAAATATCTTAAAATAATCCCTAGATATGTCATATATCACCATATCTGCATATCATGAGACCTATATTTGTTACCATTCAACAAAGAGTACTTTTTAATAGTAAAGAATTGAGGAAAAGATAGCATGATTTAAGGCTTTCTCCTCCTCAATTTCATTTTGAAGTTTCAAGCAATATAGTTTCCTACCTATATAAAGCCCATAGCTCTACAATTTCAGTGTTAACTATACATGACTGTAAATATTTTGAAGGAGAAAATAACAGCTGTATTTGCCATCTGCATCCACTCCCTAAAGGTCTGGAAATGCGTGTATCCTAAGTCACTTCAGTCATGTCCAGCTCTTTGCGACCTCATGGACTGTAGCTCTCCAGGCTCCTCTGTCCATGGGGACTCTCCAGGCAAGGATACTGGAGTGGGTTGCCATGCCCTCCTCCAGGGGATCTTTCCGACCCAGGGATCAAACCCAGGTCTTTTATGTCTTCTGCATTGGCAGACATGTTCTTTACCACTAGTGCCACTTGGGAAGCTTCCCCCGAAAGGTTTGCTGCTGTGTGTTTGCACTGGGCCCTTAAGAATGGCAAAGGGAGGGGGTATGAGTCTGTGATCGCCCACAGCCAATTCTCAGTGCAGTCTCCCCCTCTGAGCCACAGGATTTCTTTTCCAGATCAACTCCCTGTTCAGTTGACCAGCATCTCAACATGTGTGGATTTCTTCTAATCTCACCTCAGTAAGCTACTGCTTGTGGGAGGATAAAAACCCACTTCCTTCCACATTTGTGGGCCTGTGTGTATTTGAGTGTTCATCTCTCATACGATTTCCAAGTTAGCACTCTAGATCAAGTAGACAAAATAGTGCATATGCAACAAGAACTACAGCATGAAGACAGATCAAGGAAGGGGGAACCCTTCCCATCACTTCTACTACATCTCTGAAAGATATAATTCAGATAACCCCCCCCCCCCCCAGTCCCGAGATCCCTTGAAGAGCAAGGAGATCCAACCAGTCCATCCTAAAGGAAAGCAGTCCTGAATATTCATTGGAAGGATTGATGCTGAAGCTAAAACTCCAATACTTTGGGCACCTGATGTGAAGAACTGACTCACAAAAAAGACCCTGATGCTGGGAAAGACTGAAGGCAGGAGGAGAAGGGGACGACAGAGGATGAGATGGTTGGATGGCATCACAGACTCTATAGACATGAATTTGAGCAAGTTCGGGGAGTTGGTGATGGACAGGGAGGCCTGGTGTGCTGCAGTCCATGGGGTCACAAAGAGTCAGACCCGAATGAGCGGCTGAGCTGAACTGAACTGAGTCTCTAGATCCTGCCAAGCCCTCCATTAAACAGACCTTCCTGAGGGAGGGGTCTGGGTGAACACCACTGTAAGAGATGACCACATATTTCCATAGTTTACGAGGATAAAGCAATTACAGCTTCAGTCATTCATGAATAAAGCCTCTTTAACATTTTAATGAGAACATTAAACTCAGCTGCACTTGGTTTGGCCTCCCTGGAAAGTCTGTTAGCCTTGGAGAAAGTTTCTTTAAGAAGCGGTAATGAAATTGCAGGTTCTCTGTTCTACCTCCCCCGCCCCGAGGCAAGCTCGGGCCACAAACACTGGCTGCACAATGACTGTCCTGAAAGAACCCATATATTCTGATAAGGCTACAGTTTGGCAAATGAGAGAAGGCATCTGGAGAAATACCTTCTCTGCAGTATTTGTGCGCCTGTGTGTGCTCACTCATTTTATATCTGACTTGTCCCCTAATTCGCTTTTTATGTTATACACAGCTTGGAGTACAATGTGCGACTCAATAAATGTTCAGTCATACTTTTCTGCTATTTTCCCTTAATCATTTTTCTACCGCCTCTGTGCTCCTTTGCGATGTGACTGATTCCCACTAAGGCTCCCAACTGCCGCTTGCCTGGAGGCCCATTAAATTCGGCAGACAACCAAGAGAGCTTCAGGTGCAAGAGGTGAATGAGAAATAACTCAGACTCAGTGACTTAACACGAATGTCTGCCTCCTCCTCCAAACAAAACCTGGAGCTGTGTGAATGAAAGAGTTTGTCACCTCAAAGACCAACTATGGGAGAAGAGTGAAGCTAACGGGGGTTCATATATTCAGGTCACTGATTGTTCAATTCTTCCAACATTTACTGAGCACCTTCTGTGCACAACCCTGTCCTAGATACTCAGCTGCAGCCGGAAGTAAGGCAGACGAGACCTCCACTCCCACAAAGCTTGAGATCCTGTGGGAGAGACAGGCAGTAAACAATAAAAGAAAATGTCAGAGGGTAACAAGTGCTAGGAAGAACATACAGAGGGTGATGTGATAGGAGAGGCCAGTTAAGTAGGGTGGACAGGAAAAGGCAAGCAGAGTGAAAAGCTATAGCAAGAAACGTAAGGTCATAGAAAGACGGGGAGGAATCTTAAAGGCATATTACTAAGTGAAAGAAGCTAATCTGAAAAGGCTACCACTGTATGACTCCAACTATATGACATTCTAGAAAAGGCAAAACTAGAATGGAGACAATAAGAAGGTCAGTGGTTGCTGGGGAGGCGAAGAGGGTGAGATAAACAGGAGGCACACAGGATTATTAGGGCAGTGAAACTTCTGTATGATACTATTGCGTTGGCCAGTAAGTTCATTTGGGTTTTTCCATAAGATGTAGTGGAAAAACCCTAATGAGGTTTTTGGCCAACCAAGTATATAATGGTAGACACATGTCATCATCCATTTTTCAAAATCCATAGAATGTATGACACCAAGAGTGAACCTGAAGGTTAACTATGGACCTTGGGTGACGGTGCCATGTCAGTGTAGGTTCATCAGTTGTAATAAATGTATCACTCTGGTAGCAGGTGTCCATAGTGGGAAAGACCATATATGCGGGCAAGAGATATATGAGAACGCTCTGTACTTTCTCCTCAATTTTGCTGTAAACCTAAGATTGCTCTAAAAAGATAAAACCTATGTTTTAAAAAATCCTTTGGGATTTTCCTGGTGGTCCAGTGGGTAAGACTCTGTGCTCCCAATTCAGGGGGCCTGGGTTTGATCGCTAGTCAGGGAACTAGATCCCGGGTGCCACAACTAAGACCAGGAGTATACAAATAAATAAATAAAAATTTAAAAATATTAAAATAAATATAAATTTTTAAATCGTTACAATAAGGAAGTGTGGGGTGTTGAAGAATGAAAAGGGGTAAAGGTTCGCTAGAGCACTGTAAACCGGGCAGAAAGGAGAAGGCCACCAAGGAAGCCAAGGAGGTCATGGTGAGAAGTGTGAATTTCATTCTCGAAGCATCAGGAGCCACTGGCTAGTCTGAAGCCAGGCTTGTCATCATGTGCTTTCTATTTCTGAAAAGTCACTCTGGCTCCCGTGTGGAAGATGGATGGATGACAGCGAGGAATCCACAGAGGCTGATGAGAGTGGTTGAGGGCCACAGAGGTAGCAGGGGGTGGATCTGAAATATGCTTTGAAAGAAGAGCTAACAGGATTGGTGATGGATAGATTGGAAATGGGAGGTGAGGGAGAAAGAGAAACCAAAGATGATTTCTGAATTGGAGGAGAGACCATTCACAGAGATGGGGAAGACCCTTGGGAAACCACCTATGAAGACCACACAAGGCGCATGTGAGCCCAGAGGAAGTACTGGGGCTTCAGGTTCCCCGAGGGAACTCAAGGTCAACTTGCTTGACCTCTGCCTTAATGTGAAGGGCAGATGTGTGTCTGCATGTGATACCTGCACTCACAGATCTGGATATATGCAAAGATGCATCATGTTTAAGAGACAGGCTTTGCAATTCAAAGCAAATCTGAACTCATTTCAACAATCAAGAGATAAAGTGTAGGAGCTGTGTTATTGCTGTCATTTTTTCCATTAGCATGCAAGGGAGCTGAGGACAAATGAGGTGATGCGTCTTGGTGGCGGTCACTCAGCCAGGGATCAGCAGAGCTGACACTAGGAACCAGGTCTCCTTGAAGGAATTCACACCACCTGTCACACTCTCTGTAAATCATCTGGAATGTACATGGCGCCTGGGAACACACGCCCAGGGTGAAGGAAGTGGGTGGGGCGGGAGGTGTCGTGGTCTCCTTTCCTTTAGCTCATCCTGTCTGGACACGATTGAAATCATCGCTACAGCGTGGCTGATAAACTACAGAAAATCAATACCACCCAAGGCAACCTCACAGAGAGCAAATCAAATATTCAAGTGCAACGTGACGCCGATTTTTCAACAGACGTTTTAATTATGAACAAGCCCTGCAGAAACCTCCTCGGGGTGCCATACACGGAGTGTCCTCAGAAAGAGAAGAAGCTGGCCTGACACCACCTCTCCAGGATTTCCTCCCCCTGTGTCTTGGGTTTCCCCAAGAACACCAGAAGCACTGAACACATTTGAGGAAGAGGGAAAAGCGAAGCGTTGGCAGGTTGGGTTTTCTGCAATATCATTTAAAGGAGGAAAATTCAACTAGATGGAATCACCCCTAAAATAATTCTGATCATATCTGAAGAAGATGGGCAGGCCTGGGAGGGCTGGGCACGCTCTCTCGTCTGCATACCACCTCACAAGACTTCAAAACAGTCTCTGCTTGGCCACTTCCCTGGTGGTCTGGCGGACGAGACTTCGCCTTCCAATGCAGAGTGTGAAAGTTCGATCCCTGGTTGGGGAGCTGAGACCCCCACCTGCCTGGTGCCAGAAAACTAAAACATAAGACAGAAGCAATACTGTACCAAATGCAATGCTTACTCAGTCTCTTCAGTCCTGTCGGACTCTTTGCGACCCCATGGACCACAGCCCACCAGGCTCCTCTGTCCTTGAGATTTCCTAGGCAAGAATACTGTAATGGGTTGCCATGCCCTCCTCCAGGGGATCATACTGACCCAGGGATCGAACCCGCGTCTCCTGTGTCTCCTGCATTGCAGGCGGATTCTTTACCACTGAGCCACCAGGAAAGCCCAACATATTCAAATAAAGACGTTAAAATTGGTTCACATTAACAACAACAGAAAAAGACTGTGCTTCCACTGCAGAGGGTACAGGTCCAATCCTTGGTTGGAGAACTAAGATGCCACATGGGGTGCAGCCAAAATAAAAATGTCTCTCCTTTTTCTATCTTCCGGGCTCTCCTTCATCATCCACCAGGCTCTCCCTTGAAGCTGTGAGGTCTCCCACCTCGCCGTTTTGAAGTCCGAAAGGGAAACAGTGAGGGGGCGTCTGCCTCTGTGTTTCTTGCTGTGAGTCACACACTCCCTGCTCTTACTGAATGTGGCTCGTTTGTGTCTCGTTGATTTGCAGACTTCTTCTCCGCTGCTTCCGTCTAATAATGTGTTTCCGAAGGACCCCGGCATGGTAGGCAGAGCCCCGCTAACAGACAACAGGACCTCTGTGAATGGGCCCACCCTAGCAGGACTGAAAACATACAGAGAAGGAGGTTTGGGAGAAAGCAGTTTGAGATGCTTGGTCAGCGGCATCCTGTCCTCTAAGCTGGAGATTTAGAAAATCATCTGTCAGGGTTAAAACCACATGGCACGATTGGACTCCCTCCCCCTTCAATACCACTTTTCTTCCCACAGCTTTCACGAAGGCACAGAGGACTGACAGGCTCTCCACATACACCAAAGGAGGGTAGACACTTGCTCTATTGTTAGATGCTCAGGCAGCTCCCTGTCTGAAACTCCCTGCTGGTTCCCACCACGGCTCCATTCCCATCAAGTTCCTCCACCGGGTCACATCGCCCTGTGAACCCCACTCTGCCCCGCGGAACCCTTTGTCCTGCCTGAAAGTGAAAGTGTTAGTTGATCAGTCGTGTCCAACTCTTTGTGACCCCATGGACTGCAGCCTGCCAGGCTCTGTCCATGGGATTCTCCAGGCAAGAATACTGGAGTGGGTAGCCATTCCCTTCTCCACAGGATTGTCCCGACCCAGGGGTTGAACCTGAGTCTCCAACATTGCAGGCAGATTCTTCGCCATCTGAGCCACCAAGGAATGCCTGGACATGTCATTTTCTTAACTCCACCTTCTCATATCAGTGATGTTTTCTTGCTTTTTTTTTTTTTTTTGATGCTGTGGTGATTGAGATTTGCAGAAAAACTTCAGAAAGACAGATGGCAAGAGTGAAGGCAAACGGGATAATTCACAGAGGACTCTATTCAGAGGGTCTGCTCCTAGGAAAAGCCCAAGTCAGTGATCAAGATGGGCCGATGGAGGGAGGCCTGGGGAGCAGACAGGGACACAACTAGGAAGACTGAAAACAAGTGGGTGAGATACCAGAGGCGGCATTCGAGGCAGTGGGGTTTCAACACCACTGTGGGACGCCGGAGAGGCAAGTTTGGAGGCTAGAAGCAGAAGGCTACAGGATGCCAGGGGTCCCTGACACAGGAGACAGAGAGGAACACAGCAGGTAACAAGGCAAATGCGCACACTCTTCTTCCTAAGAGTCAAAACAACCTCTCTCAGCAGCTCTATTTCTTGTCTTTCCGTCACAGCTTGAGCCTGATGTCAAATGCTCTTTTATCCTCATAAGACACCTGAGACCCGGCCTGCCAATTATCAGAGTGATGATCCTATCTCTACCCAATTAGACACTACAGCTTTTCTGCCAATCACTTCTCACATCTATTATGTCATTTAATTCTCACTGCACTATGTGACATGCATGGTTGTGTGCTCAGTCATGTCCAACTCTTTGCGACCCCATGGACTGTGGCCAGTCAGGCTCCTCTGTCCACGGGATTTTCCAGGCAAGAATATTGAAGTGGGTTGCCATGCGCTAATCCAGGGGATCTTCCCTACCCAGGGGATCATCCCGACCCAGGGCTCAAACCCCCATCTCCTGTGTCCATTGCATTGGCAGGTGAATTCTTTACCACTGTGCCACCTGAGAAGCGCCATGTGACACGAGCACCATTAAACCAATAAATCCAGGTTTAAAGAGATTTAAAATTGTGCCCATTTCCACCCCAAGTGGAAGAGTCTTCACTCAAACCCAGGTCTTGTGACTTGAGATCCTATGCTTTCTAGAAGATGCTGTTAGTATATTTCTTGTTCTTCACATCTATGTGCTGTAAATTTTACTCATCCAGGCTTTGCCGGGCTTTTCCGATGACTCATGGGCAAAGAAGGTGCCTGCAATGCAGGACACACGGGAGATGCAGGTTTGAGCCCTCGGTCAGGAAGATCCCTGGAGGAGGGCATGGCAACCCACTCCAGCATTCTTGCCTGGAGAATCCCCATGGACAGAGGGGCCTGGCAGGCTACAGTCCATGGGGTCGCAAAGAGTTGGACATGACTGAGCGACTAAACACAAGCTTCAGTACTTGAGAATTTCTGAGGCAACAACCATCATCAATGATACCCCACTTCCTTGGAATCTAGGCGATGCTATGACAAATATGCACCCAATATCATATAGGGTGCCAAATGCGGAAGCTACCAGTCTAAAGGAGGAAAAAAAGAAAGTTTGCTTTTGCTTAGTCATGAGGCCTTAGAGAACCAATTTCATATCACTATGCAATTAAAAAATTAATTTGCTAACTACAAATGATTTAATTGTTTTGTGGCTAAGCAATATTTTTAATTTAAAAAAATCCCCCCAAATATAAGAAATATGATCTGAAAGTAACAATACTGGGTCTATGATGGTGTGTGCATGCTCAGTTGCTCAACCGTGTTCAATGCTTCGAAACCCCATGGATTGTAGCCCACCAGGCTCCTCTGTCCGTGATATTTCCCAGACAAGAATACTGGAGTGGGTTGCCAGTTCCACCTCTAGGGTATCTTCCCAAATCAGGGATCAAACCCTAGTCTTCTGCATTAGCAGACAGATTCTTTATCACTAAACTACCTGGGAAGGCCCCACTGAGTCTAAAGGCTAAAATCAAAACCATCATAGTCATATGGTTTTGTCAAGTAATTTTACTATTTATTACATTACCCTGTAGTTCAAATTTCTATCAATTCATATCTGCATCTCCTTAAAGAGTTTGGCATTTTAAAGCTGATCTCCAATTATTTGTTGAATGGATGGATGGATACATAAATAAATGAATGCATGTGTCCACCAGGCGACTCTCCATACTAACTGAAGAGGGAAATGCCGCTAGCTTCAAGGACAAAGGGCCAAGGCACATAGATACAGATTCAAATTCTGTTTGCCAACTGTGTCATTGTGGGCAAATTAATTCACTCCTTGATTCTGAGTTTCCTCACCAGCAAAACAGAGACCACTGAACTGGCTGAGGATCAAATGAAGTCATAGACTTGACACACCGCCTGGGTTGCAGAAGTTGCTGTAGCTTATTTATTTCGTCCTCTGTCTCCCACATTTAGGGTGTCCCTCTTTCGTCGTCCTGACCCAGAAAGCGAACCAACATCTCTCCTGTCTCCAGCACTGGCGGGCAGATTCTTTACCATCAGTGCTATCTGGGACGCCCAATCCCCTTTCATACCAACCTTTATCACAGTGCTTCAGTACACAAACCATGCAGTAAAGTTGATGGCTAAAGCATCACATTTATTTACAGTGATGGTCCATCTCCCCTCCACTAATATCAGACTCTTCCATGCATGGTCTAGAGACAAGCTTTTGTGCATAACAGGTGTTCAACAGATTTTGATGACTAAATATTTTGCAGACTAAATGAGTAAATGTCTCATAGAAGTGAAGCTCATCAACACTCTTTATATTTGAAAGCTTTCTAAAATGTACTGTACACTTAACCACTTGGCTAAAAGGACAGGTTGAAGGAACTTTCACTTTTTCTTGACTTGGGGTTGTCAACATGAATGTAAGTTTTAGCACTGGAATGGGAATTTTTAATTCCTTGTAGTCTTTTTACATTGGTTGATTTGCTCACACTGAAACGGAAAGTGTTAGTTGCTCAGCTGTGTCCAGCTCTTTGTGACTCCATGGACTATAATGTCCATGCAATTCTCCAGGCAAGAATACTGGAGTGGGCAGCCATTTCCTTCTCCAGGGGATCTTCCAAACCCAGGGATCAAACATGGGTCTCCCACATGGCAGGCAGATTCCTTACCACCTGAGCCGCCTGGGGAGCTTGCTGACACTAAATGTTCCCAGACTTTGACCTTGTGACCATGGTTTTCATTTCTTCCTATGGTCAGAGGCTTCATCCCCTGGAAAGCATGAGACACTGGGGAATTAAGAAAAAGTCCTCGTCATCTTCAAAGAGTTTAGCAGACCTCATTCTCAGAGATTTCTCATCTGTTTCTGCTTCATGACACTTATGTTTGCTGAGAACTTGAAGGACGGCCCATAGCTTTCCTAGACCAAGGAGTACTGCTCTATCCCTAATGCCTTTCACAGAGAAGGCACTCAACAAATACCTATAAAGTGAATTAACAGAGTAAATAGTATGCAACCTTTATCATCACCATTTTCTATTTGAAGACTTTATTCTAATCCACGACTAGGCCCCTTATTTGTTTGAGGCTGTACTTTCTCATCTGCAAAACTAGGCAGTTGGGTTAAGGGATCTCTAAGATCACTTTCAACATTCATCTTCCATGAGCCTATACTCCCGTGCACCTGCTATGTTTCAGATTATAGAGCTGTTGGAAAACCGATCACCTGGTAACTGAGATCTTAGAGACATAATGAATAAACAATGCATGCTTCATCCTCTAATCCAGACATCCTCACAAGGAGATATTATCCTTGTATCATGGCAACAAATACAGAAAGAATGAGCTCTCTTATTTCTTTCTCTCATCCTGAACATCATACATAATAGTAGAAAGATTGACCTTGGGATGTAAACACATTGATCCATTTTTTACCCTGTGCCAAGTGTTCATAAGTGAAAAACTAGTCTGTCTCCAAAGGAGTCAACTGCATTCAGGCCAATAAAACTTTAAAGGAAAATTTTTTTTTTTCTAACAACTAAATCTAGTGCTTTCACTGACCCTGTGTGCCCAGCTATTTCTCGGTTCATATATTAACTTCTCAGCTATGTTTGTTTAAATGATAACTGCAGTTACACTGTTTGTACAGAAGTATAATTCAACTCCTTGAAACCAGTCTTTCTTAAAGTGGAAACTTCTAAATTAAAAGGGTTTATACCAACAGGAAGTAGACATGTATACAGACTGGAAGTAGACACTTTCAAACACCAGGTCAAAGATCTGCCACCCCAGTTCTCTGCACAGCTGGGAGACCACTTGTGGGCACAGTTTCTCCCCTGGAGACAGTGGATGCCTCTCATGGCTGTCTCTAGGTAGGATAGGGCCCCTTTAATTCCATCCTGCACAAATTCGATGTGTACCTTCCTCAAGCACTGTACCAAACTCTCAAGGGGATGTGGAAAATGAATAAAACATCATCTCTGCCTCAGAGGAGACACAGCAAGGCCAAGAGGATAAAAGCAGCGACACTGGAAAACAACTGCCTGAGGACGCAAGCTGGCTTAGCCAGAGACCTAGACCTTGGGCAAGTTACTTAACCTTTCTGATACAGCATCTTCATCAGCATAGTGGTGCTAATGACAGGACCTAGCTAGTGCTGCTATGGGGATTAGCTAAGTGACTTCTCCGATGGCATTAAGAGCTGGTTCCTGACATATAGCACTCAGTGTTAGTACCTGCATCGTGATCGTCATCTATACGAACACACAACCCATGATTTAAAATTTTTCATTGTCCTATTTAGAAAAATTAAAGTTATAACAGATTCTAGGAAATAAAAGGAATAAAAAAACCAGACAACCTAGAAAACTATTCCATTCAGTTCAGTTGCTCAATTGTATCCAACTCTTTGTGACCCCATGGACACCAGGCCTCCCTGTCCATCACCAACTCCCAGAGTTTACCCAAGCTCATGTCCATCAAGTCAGTGATGCCATCCAACCATCTCATCCTCTGCCATCCCCTTCTCCTCCCACCTTCAATCTCTCCCAGCATCAGAGTCTTTTCAAACGAGTCAACTTTTTGCATCAGGTGGCCAAAGTATTGGGAGCTTCAGCTTCAGCATCAGTCCTTTCAGTGAATATTCAGGACTGATTTAGTTTAGGATAGACTGATTGGAAAACTACTGGGTTGGCCAAAAAAATTGTTTGGATTTTTCCATAAGATAGGAATAACTGGAACAAACTTTTTGGCCAACCTAATACTTTCCCAACAAGTTTGATTATTCTTCTTTGATGAATCTTAACAACATCTATCCTCAGAGTGCTGTAAAGATGGTGGTGGGTAGGAGTGTAGAGAAAAATGTAAAGAATTATGGGACAGAGAGAAAAGGAGAGGAAAAGGAGGGAGAGCAGGCAGTAGGAGCATTTCCGAGTTACCTGAACCAGCAGGTAGGCAGGAGGTGACCTATGCTGGAGAGAACCCCTGTGGCAGCCCTGCACTGGTTTGTTTGCTTCTCTGCCCAGAAAATCCTTCCTCAAGCACTAGGCTACCACACTTCTCCTTAAAACTCTGTGTTTTTCTTTCCACTGTTCACACCTCTGTTTTACAGAATATGAGATGCAGAAAGAGCCTTATTGTTGCTGCTTAGTCATTCAGTCGTGTCTGACTCTTTGTGGCCCCGTGGACTGCATACGGCCAAGCTCCTTTGTCCATGGGATTCTCCAGGCAAGAATACAGGAGTGGGTAGCCATTCCCTTCTCCAGAGGATCTTTCCAACCCAAGTATCAAACCCAGGTCTCCTGCACTGGCAGGTGGATTCTTTACCACTGAGCCACCAGGGAAGCCAATAAAGAGTCTTAGAGGTCACCCAATCCAGCTCCCTATTTCACACATGGGAAAAATTTGAAGGCCAACGAGACCAAAAACTGACAGCCAACGAGATGGAAAACTGAAGGCCAACATGACCGAACACTGAGGGCCCACATGACCCAACACTGAGGGCCCAAGAGACCGAACACTGAGGGCCCACGAGACCGGACACTGAGGGCCCACATGACCCGACACTGAGGGCCCAAGAGACCGAACACTGAGGGCCCACATGACCCAACACTGAGGGCCCACATGACCCAACACTGAGGGCCCACATGACCGAACACTGAGGGCCCACATGACCCGACACTGAGGGCCCAAGAGACCGAACACTGAGGGCCCACATGACCCGACACTGAGGGCCCACATGACCCAACGCTGAGGGTCCACATGACCCGACACTGAGGGCCCAAGAGACCGAACACTGAGGGCCCACATGACCCGACACTGAGGGCCCACATGACCCGACACTGAGGGCCCAAGAGACCGAACACTGAGGGCCCACATGACCCCACACTGAGGGCCCACATGACCCGACACTGAGGGCCCACATGACCGAACACTGAGGGCCCACATGACCCGACACTGAGGGCCCACATGACCCGACACTGAGGGCCCAAGAGACCGAACACTGAGGGCCCACATGACCCAACAGTGAGGGCCCACATGACCCGACACTGAGGGCCCACATGACCGAACACTGAGGGCCCACATGACCCGACACTGAGGGCCCGCATGACCCGACACTGAGGGCCCGCATGACCCGACACTGAGGGCCCACATGACCCGACACTGAGGGCCCACAAGACCGAACACTGAGGGCCAATGAGTCCAAAAACTGAGGGCCCACAAAACCAAATCATTTACCTGGGGCTGGACAGCTCCACAGTGGCACAGACAACATGCACGCTGGACTTCCAGTGCCCCGGATCTGTGTTGTCTCCTTTATGACAATAAAATGGGTGAAAGTGAAAGTCACTCAGTGTCTGACTCCGCGATCCCATGGAATTCTCCAGGCCAGCTGGCGTGGGTACCCTTTCCCGTCTCAATGGGATCCTCCCAACCCAGGGATAGAACCATGATCTCCTGCATTGCAGGTGGATGCTTCACCAGCTAAGCCACAAGGGAAGCCCAAGAATACTGGAGTGGGTGGCCTATCCCTTCTCCAGAGGATCTTCCTGACCCAGGAATTGAACTGGGGTCTCCTGTAGTGCAGGCAGATTCTTTACCAACTGAGCTATGAGGGAAGCCATTTACCCAAACGGAGTCTGACTGGCCCTTATACAGTCAGGTATGTAAGTTTTTATCTTGAGAAGAAAATCTTGAGAAATATTTTTAAATGAACTAACAAGAAGCTAACTGTTTTTAATTCAATAAACATGTTTTATTATTAACTTCATTGCCTGCTAAGCCTGAAATTAGGTTTTCCTATGCTTGGATAGGTACTGCCTAACCAATAACACAACAATCAGATTTCAATTAAACAGATACTCACACTTGGGCTACACACACACACACACACACCTCAAAGAGGCACTGAATCAAAACACAATTTAAGCCCATTCTTGCTGTCATTCTTCTGGCCTGTATTTAAAAAGTAGGTATCAAATATAATAAGATAAGGCTCTCTGAATAAGGCTCTCTCCAAGTAATTCATTCTCCAAACTAGGAACGTTTCTTGCTATTGCTTCCTATTTCTAACCCAACAACAAAACGCAGCCTCCCCAGTGGACTCCGCAAGCTTTCTACTCTCTCTTCTCTGTGAGTCCTTGGTATGTTTGGGCAAAACCAGGTCAGTAGTCTCCTGAAGACTTTTAACTTTCCTTCTTCCTAGCTTTCAATTCCGCAGTGAAAGAGGGAGGCTCCGGAAACAGAGCTTTTGATATGTTTTAACAATATATTTAGAAACAAGGAATTCCCTGGTGGTCCAGTGGTTCAGACTGCACCTTCCAGTGCAGAGGGTATGCGTTTGATCCCTGTTTGGGGAGCTCAGATCCCACAAGCCTCACGGCCAAATAACCCAAAATTAAACAGAAATAATATGGTAACAAAGTCAGCAACGACTTTTAAAAAATCCTATAATAATAAACACTGTAAGTATGTTTTTCCATTGTGATTTCAGCTCAGATCCTTAAGGGTAGGTATCTGGCTAAACAAACATTTTAAAGTGAGCAAAAGCCACTCACTTGCTGATACGCTCCCCCTCTCCCTTCCCTGCTCTCGGGGTAGTTGTGTGTGTGCTCAGTTGCCCAGTCCTGTCCAATGCTTTGCGACCCCATGGCCTCTGTCCATGGGATTTTCCAGGCAAGAATACTGGAGTGGGTTGCCATTTCCTCCTCCAGGGGATCTTCTCCACCCAGGGGTTGAACCCCCGTCTCCTGTGCCTTCTGCATTGGCAGGCAGATTCTTTACCACTGAGCCACCTAGGAGGCCGTGTGGACGTGCTCTCCCTGTGATTAAAATTTGGGCTCTCTTCTCACATTGCTTAGACTAGAGGAACATGTGAATCTGGGCCACTAAAAATAACTCAGCTCTGTTGCCTAAATAGGTGTTTACTTTTAGTAGACCAGAGCCACATAGAGCCTGTTTATTAGAACTGCGCTCGGCTAAGTGTTGTTTACATGGATTACACTCTATGACAACGATGTATTTTGTTTTTCTTATTCTCTTTCTTTTTCTTGCACAGTCGAGATAGGCTGGTGGCAGCCGTGGCTGCTGTTCTCATTCATATGAAATTCAATTACAGGAGAAGCAGAAGAATGCGGCATTGCCAAAACAACTGCAAAAATCAAACACTGAAACTCAGGAAGAGCTGAGCCAAAATCTGAAAGTTTCTACGGAAAAAAAAAAAAAGCTGCTGCATCCCCCTACCCTGCCTGCCAACTAGCAGAAGCAGTTCACTCTCTCCAGATGCCTCTCAGAAAAAAAAACCACCTCACATGTAACAGGAGCTGAGATCCTTAGGGAGCCAATTAGATTTAAGCCGTTTTCTAAATTCTGTAAAAAAAAAAAAAAAAGAAAAAAGAAAAAAAAAAATCAGAGAAAATACACAAAAAACCCAACCTGGCACTTGAAATGACATTTTACATATTCTGCTTAGGGCCTGTGGAATAATACTCAGATAATAACTAGTTGTCACGTTTATAAAATAAACATCAAGTTTTTCATGTAACAGAATAGAATCACTGGTGAGGAAAACAAACCGCTTCAGAGCTAGAAGAAGGTGGCACAACAAACCTAATAGGTACCTCATCCCTTTGTCTTTGGAATATCAGCCAAAACATGACCAATTAGGCCAAGGTCGGTGGCAGATAATTGCAGAAAAGTTCTCCACCAAGAGCTGCCTGGGTAATGCTCTGTGCTTCCTGAAACTGTCCAGCAAAGGCAAGAGGGGACAGGGCTATCATGCAAGAGGACTTTTAGATCTCGCACCCCCAATACAAGGTCCTCAGCTGTCCTCTGACAAACGACGACGGCTGAAGGTGAGATGGGGGAAGAAAAGCAGCTTCATAAAGGCCAGTGAGGGTCTCCCCAGGTGCAGAAGCAGGTCTGGGTTTCAGCTGCTGGTGGGACCCGGGGACCTGGTGGCCTGTGCCTCCTGCATCTCTGCAGAGCTCACTAGACTAATTCGATAGCTAGTTGTATTTCCTCATTAGAGGTACAGCAGATGTGTCAAAGACAACAGAATCAGGCAAAAAGCCAGTAAAGCTTATACATAACCAACTTCAGTTGGGTTTCTGAGATGGTTTCTCTTCACTCCAGGATGAAATGGCCACAGATCCATCTCCAAAGATGATTTTGTAAAAAGCAACCAGACTCCATCAGACCCTCATTCACTCTATCACCCTGTCTTTAGTATGGCATCAAAGTAACTGGGTCCAAGACGTGAACGAAGAGGTAAAAAGGTAATATACCCTCAAGAAAAATATTGTAGGGCTCCTGGGCAAGGACATGCTTTTGTCCCATCATGTGGTTGAATAGGTGTGTGTGTGCATGTGCGTGTGTGTGTGTGCTCAGTTGTGTCCAATTCTGTGCAACCCCATGGAATGTAGCCCACCAGGGCCCTCTGTCCATGGAATTTTCCAGGCAAGAGTACTGGAGCCAGTTGCCATTTCCTCCTCCAAGGAATCGTCCCGACTCAGGGATAGAACTCGCATCCTCTGTGTCTCCTACATTGGCAGATGGATTCCTTACCACTGAGTTACCGGGAAGCCCACATGACTGAACGTGAACATCCAAAGATGAAGATGCCAGTGTCTGTGCAAGAAGCAACTCACGAGTCATCACCTCATCTTTCTCAAGTTCTACCTTAAATATAGCCTATTCCATGAGGTTGTTCTAATGTCCTAACTGGAAATAACATCTTCCTCACTTGAGCTGCCAAGTCCTTTTCTATTTTGTATTTTAGCCATGTATGTAATTGTCTTATTGCCCCTTAAGTTCTTTGAACAAGGATATTTTACTGCGTGGAAAGAATGGAATATAATGAACATCAGATTCTTGACTATGTGGTAGAGACAGTGATTGAGGGACCCAAGTGGTCAGGGAAGACTTTACCCAAGTGGTCAGGGAGGACTTTACCCAAGTGGTCAGGGAGGACTTTACCGAATTATACTTATAGGACATCAGAGTTAAACTGTCAAAGGAAGAAAGGAGCAGATCTAAAATTAAGGAATCAGATAAGCAAAGTCTGAGGTCCCAGGATGTCACCTAACACATTCATTTAAAGTGTGTGCTCTGCTCTGCTTAGTCGCTCAGTCATGTCCGACTCTTTGTGACCCCATGGACTGTAGCCCCGCCAGGCTCCTCTGTCCATGGGATTCTCCAGGCAAGAATACTGGAGTGGGTTGCCAAACCCGCCTCTAGGAGATCTTCCTGACCCAGGGATTGAACCCAGGTCTCCCACATGGCAGGCGGATTCTTTACCATGTGAGCAACCAGGAAAGACCATTTAAAGTCTAGTAGCTTCTAATAGTATGTCAAAAGGTTTTCCAGGTGGGTTGGTTGGTAAAGAATCTGCCTGTAATGCAGGAGACCACGGGCAATGCAAAAGATGTGGGTTCGACCCCTGAGTGGGGAAGATCCTCTGGAGAAGGCCAAGAAGGACACTGAAAGGTCCTTTTAAGACAGGAACATCATTTGCATGATGGTGCTCCTAATCCATACCAGTGACAGGAATCACTAGAGGATAATAACATCTTTGTTTTTGAGGCGCTGGAATGCCTCTGAGGACCATCCGCCTGCAGAGCATTTTCAGAAACAATTGAATTCCCAGGCTTGCATTAACCACGCTGAAAAATATGACCTCTATGGTAACAAGAAAGGATTAAGAGCTTAATTAAGCCAATGCTCCCCTATGCCCAGCACGCCTGCCAATCACGATCCATGACAAGTTATGTCTCTTCATGGACTTTTTGGAGTGATATTTTCTCTGGATAATTACAATATGAGACTACATACATTGTTTCAGTTCAGTTCAGTTCATTCGCTCAGTTATGTCCGACTCTTTGTGACCCCATGGACTGCAGCACACCAGGCCTCCCTGTCCATCACCAACTCCCGGAGTTTACACAAACTCACGCCCATTGAGTCGGTGATACTATCCAACCAACTCATCCTCTGTTGTCCCCTTCTCCACATGCCTTCAATCTTTCCCAGCATCAGGGTGTTTTCAAATGAGTAGCTAAATAGCATCAATATAAATATTTGAGCCTTGCAATGACTTTCAAAAGAAACTTAGAATCTCTCTTTAGAGCTAATACCTTTTAGAAATAAGTGTTCCTTCGGCATTTGCTTTCTTTCTGGCCTCATTGTACATATCATTCTGCTTTTCCTCACTTTTCCAAGATACCCAGGGTCATTCTCTATGGCTGTCTGCTTTAAAGACGACTTGGGGCCAAAGATCCCCCCCCAGCTTCGAAGTTCACTCGGAAGACACTTTCACACACTGGGTCTTTCTATTTACCTCCATCCAGATCTAGTCATTTTCAGCAAAAAAGTTTCACTTCCTAGGAGCTGCAACCTGCCTCTTGCACATTTTCCATCTATTTCCCTGGGTAGGCAGCTGCCCGGAAGGCAGCAGGGAGGAGGAGCTTTTTGATCTAATGAAGCTTCTCTGCAGGACTCACAGCTAATGGCTAGGAGCTGGGCTGGTAGTTCTCTGGGGAGCGCAGGTGAGCACAAGTGTAAAGGCTCAGATGAGAGTCATCACGGTGCCTCGCTGGTAGCCTAGAGCACGTACTCCCACTTCGGAGCGGTAACCTGTTAATGGCTTACATAATGGAGAAATGAGTCAGTGTATTTGGCAATTCAGACCTGAGCTATGGGAGGCCTCAACTCAAAAGGGAATTCTGAAGGACAAGTATCAAATGGTGACATTTTTTTTTCTTTAAGGTGCTGGTAGTGGGGAAGAAAGCCTAATAAGAGATAGACATTTGTATTCTTCTGCCGTTTCCATCTTTCTGGACTTTTGGATGACTGCTGGCTCCAGGCTGAGCTCAGCTTGGGTCACCCCGGGCATCCTGGGGAATGAGAGTACCTTGGCCTGCTGAGCCCAGACCTGTTATGGAGCAGATTCAACCTCCTCGGGAACTGAAGATGCCTCACGGCCTTTTATTTATTTATTTATTTATTTATTTATTTTTTCCTCACGGCCTTTTAAAAGACCCAGGGCAGAACTCACCATGGGATTTCTTTAATTGAAGTCTAGTTGGGTTGCAATGTTGTGTTACTTACTGCTATTCAGCAAAGTGACTCAGTTATACATATATATACATATACATATATATATATATTCTTTTTCTAGTCTTTTCCATTATGCTTTATACAGGTTATTGAATACAGTTCCCTGTGTGACACAGTAGGACCATGAATGAAATGATGCCACTGGCAGCAACACAGATGCAACTCGAGACAGTCATACTCAGTGAAGTAAGAAAGACAAATCCCACATGCCATCACGTGCATGTGGAATCAAAAATGTGACAGGAATGAACCTCCCCAGGAAACAGAAATAGAACCAGGGACTTAGAGAACAGACTGGCAGTTGTCAAGGGTGGAGGAGACAGGAGAGGGTTGAACTGGGAGTTTTGGATCCACGGGTGCAAACTGGTAATGTATAGAATGGATACACAACTACACAATTTAAAACAATGAGATGTCTCATAATATAAAGTCCTGGCTAACATAAACCAACTAAGGAGTCAAAAGTCATGGATGAGACCTTAGGATAGATAACCTTTCGGCAAGCTCTTGCCATGGTCATGGTTAAAACGGCAAAGGAAAGTCTCTTGACCTTCTAAACAGAGAAGAGGCAATAGGCAAGGCTTAGAGTTTGGGACTTATAACAAAAGATAACCTTAATGAGCTTTTAGGATATGCCAGGATTTTATTTATGTTATCTCACTGAATCCTCATAACAATCTTTGAGGCAGATGGTGGTATACATAGCTGGCCAAAAAGTTCATTTGGATTTCAATTTCTCATGGGAAAACCCAAATAAACCTTATGACCAATCCAACAGTATTATTTGTAATACTAAATCCCCATTTTTAAGACGAAGAAACTGAAGCTTAATGAGCTTAAATTAAGTAAATCATCCATATTTCCCCAATCTGATGGGATTTAAATGAAAGTCAAAGTGTTAGTCACTCAGTCAGGTCTGACTCTTTGTGACCCCACCAGGCTCTCTGTCCACAGGATTTTCTAGGCAAGAATACTGGTTGCCGTGCCCTCCTCCAGGGGATGTTCCCAACCCAGGGATCAAGCCTGGGTCTCCTGAATGGCAGGCAGATTATCATCTGAGCCACCAGGGAAGCCCCCACATGATATCAATTACTTACACTGTCAGTGGCCAAGGAGATTTTTAAAATCAGAATTAGCCTGTTTCCAAGAAATTTTGTAGGATGAAGGAAAGGGGTGAGCAAGAAAAACAAGAATTCTTGAAAAAAAAAAAAAAGGACTGAATAAAGGATAAAAAGAAAGAACCTGAAGAAAACAGAATGTCTCTGCCACACTGTCAGTTCATTTCTGTTATCTGGCTTAATGAGGCAAGAGGAAATTCTAAAGTCAGACGATGTGAACATTTGCCCACAAAAGACTGGGGCTTGTTCATAGCTAAGCGGGTTGTCTGTTAAACCCAGTTTCCGGTGTAGACTCAGACCTCACTCACATGGGGTTGCTCTTATTCACCAGTGATCTGTCCCCACCAGTGATCTGTGGCTATTTCAAGAGGTCAATGCCCAGGAGCTGAGTTTTCTGACTGAGTCTCCTCCTTGGAGAGGCTGGGGAGGGGTGGTGACATCATGGGAACAGTGTCTGTCTTCTCTGCTATGACTCAACCAAATATGTCAAAGAAATGCTACTCCTGCTGGTCCCAGAGCAATGCATGAATTATTCGATCTGCCTAGCAAAGTCACATGGAAGACAGCAGGCTACCTCTATCTCAGTCCCACGAAAAAGTGGGCAAGGCAGCCATGAGAACTTACTCAGGCAAACCCAAACCACCAGAGAGGGGACCTTGACCCACTTCCTTCACTCTTCCCATGAAAACGTGTGCACAGATCTTCATGTTCCTCTTGCCACAAACAGGAGAAGACAACTGGCTTCCTTCCTTCCTCCTCTGTGCTGTCATACTACCTTAGACCAAGTTATGGACCTTACCAGACTGTCCTGCCATCTATTTCACATGTCTGGCTTCCCAAGTGGCTCAGTGGCAAAGAATCCACTGGCCTATGCAGGAGATGCGGGTCTGATCCCTGAGTGGGGAAGATCCCCAAAAGGAGGAAATGGCAACCCACTCCAGTATTCTTGCCTGGGAAATCCCATGGCCAGAGAAGCTTGCTGGGCTCCATGGGTCACAAAGACTTGGACATGACTGATCAACTAAGCAACAACTTTCCACTTAGGTAACAGCTCCTCTTATCCCCTGAATATCTGAGTCCCATTCACCTGATATCATGTGTAACAAATCCTGTTAACAAACCAATGTAAGATTGAATGTAATGATGAGTGAAGGACAAATTGCTCCCAGCTCAGCTCAGCTCAGCCACTCAGTCGTGTCTGACTCTTTGTGACCCCATGGACTGCAGCACACCAGGCCTCCCTGTCCATCACCAACTCCCGTTTACTCAAACTCATGTCCATTGAGTTGGTGATGCCATCCAGCCATCTCATCCTCTGTCGTCCCCTTCTTCTCCTGCCCTCAATCCTTCCCAGCATCCGGGTCTTTTCAAATGAGTCAGCTCTTCGCATCAGGCAGCCAAAGTATTGGAGTTTCAGCTTCAGCATCAGTCCTTCCAATGAACACCCAGGACTGATATCCTTTAGCATGGACTGGTTGGAGCTCCTTGCAGTCCAAGGGACTCTCAAGAGTCTTCTCCAACACCACAGTTCAAAAGCATTAATTCTTCAGCCCTCAGCTTTCTTTATAGTCCAACTCTCATATCCATACATGACTACTGGAAAAAACATAGCCTTGACTAGATGGACCTTTGTTGGCAAAGTAATGTCTCTGCTTTTTAATATGCTGTCTATGTTGGTCAAAACTTTTCTTACAAGGAGTAAGCGTCTTTTTATTTCACGGCTGCAATCACCATCTGCAGTGACTTTGGAGCCCCCCCCCAAATAAAGTCTGTCACTGTTTCCACTGTTTCTCCATCTATTTGCCATGAAGTGATGGGACTGGATGCCATGATCTGTGCCCTCCAAAAGTCTATTTCCCAGTCCCATGTAAGTTCTGGCAGCTCCATAGCGGGGTTCATGGTGACCTCCTCCAAGAGGACATGTGCCATACCCACACCCAGAGACCCTGTCCCCGCGGCAGACCCCTGCTGACCCATACCTCCACAGTCCTCAAACACAGTCCTCTCTGTCTCTGTGGGGTCCTTGGGTCCTGGTGCACACAAGGTTTGTTTGCAACTTGCTCCCAGGCTCAGGCTAACTGGAGCAACAAGAAATGTGCCTTCCTTTATTGTTTATGACTGAAGATGGCTGACACTGTCACACTTAGAGGGGGCTGGGAGGGGAAGATCACGCCCATTTGTAGTGTTAGATGTCTAGGATGTTTGGGCACTTAATGAATGAGTTTCATGTGTGGATATACATGCATGTATAACCATGCAACTTTTTGGTTGGCCAAAAAGTCCACTTGGGTTTTTTGAAAGATGCTACAGAAAAACTAGAATAAACTTTTTGGCCAACCAAATATTCTGCATTTTGCTCTGCTCCCATCTCTGTAGAATTCATCACATCCACTTTGTACCCACCAAGCCTGCCTATCTCATAATTTGATCCCTTAATCACATATTTCTTTGGATTTAATTCAAGTATAATCCTTAATCTAAAAAGGTATTCTCCTTACTATAAGATCCCAGAGGGAGGAAAGGATAGGAAATGTGACTTGGAACCACCTCACAGAGCTGCCCACAACATGCCAGCTGAGCTCCAAGTATGAAGGATGCTAGAGTTTCAGCAAGACTCAATACACATGTGGCTACTCCTTGTGCAGAATTTACAACCAGTGGTAGAAAGAGATACTAAGGTGAGTAAAGCATAGTAACAATGACAATGGAAACATAGGGTGTTTTAAGAGCACAGAGGAAAGAGACCAAAGCTAATCTGGAAATCACGAAGGGCCCCCTAGACAAAGTCCCTTCAAGTTTTGACCTGAGAAATAAGTAAGGTTTATCCAAGTGCAACAGGACTGTGGGAAAGAGGAGGGGGAGACCCAGAGACAACGGAGAACACAGCATATGAAAGAACTTACAGAATGTTGTTGTTTTGTTTATTCGCTCAGTCATGTCACGCTCTGTGACCCCATGGACTGTAGCCCGCCAGGCTCCTCTGTCCCAGGCAAGAATACTGGAGTGGGTTGCCATTTCTTTCTCCAGGGGATCTTTCCGAGTCAGGGATGAGACCTGCATCTCCTGCATTGGCAGGCAGATTCTTACCGCTGAGCCGCCAGGGAAGCCCACTGAAAGAAAGGCTGGGGTTTAAGTCAGGAAACGGCTCGAGCCCCAGCTATTCTACTCTCAGGGCAATCAAGAACACTGAAGGATTTTAACCAATATGGTGACATTTGGATTTGAGTTTCAGCAGAGAGACTGGGGTTGTAGAGAAAGATGTCTAGATTTGCAGTTGTACCATTAGAGTAGGCTAAGTGTAGCAATAAATAGATCTTCAACATTTTCCTTTTAGCACAATTACTTGGCTGCCATATGGAGAATGGATTATAAAACTGCGAGACTAGATACACAGAAATCACTTAGGATGCTGTTTCAGTCGTCCAGATGAGGGTGGTAATGGCCATGATGAAGATGGAGAGAAGTGGATGGGTTCAAGAGAAGATTAAGAAGACAGAATTAACAGACTGTGACCATCTTAGGTCAGGGGAGGGCACAGGTTTCCTTAAAGGGCCAGAGAGGAAGAAATTAGGCTTTGCCAACCATATAATTTCGGTCATGATGACTCAACTCTGCTGTTTTGGTTGAGAGAGTAGACATAGACAATATCCAATATCCACACTGTACCTGTGTTCCAGTAAAATTTCCTTTACAAAAAAAACACAGGTCAACAGGCCAAATTTAGCCCGGGGCTGATGCCTGCAGACCCCTGGACCAAGTGAGGGATGAAGCAGGAAGAATTTAAAAAAATGGTCCCAAGCATGGGGCATGAGCCCCTGGGTGGCCAGCTTACTATTTTCAAAATTCTTTATTTATTGGCCATGCTGGATCTTCACTGTTGCACATGGGCTTTCTCTAGGTGCAGTGAGCAGGGGCTACTCCTTGCTGGGGCACACAGTCGGCTCACTGCAGCGGCTTCCCATGCTACGGCTCGCGGACTCTAGGCACGTGGGCTTCAGTAGTCGTGGCGCACAGGCTTAGCTGCCTCATGTCATGTGGAATCTCCCTGGAACCTGTGTCCTCTGCACTGGCATATGGATTCTTAACCACTGGACCACCAGGAAAGCACCCTCCCCACCACCGACCCACCCACCAACCCGGCTTGCTATTCACAGACAAAGGGATGCTGGAGACGGAGCGGGGTCAGAGAGAGGGAGGTGTGGTCAGTTTTTAGACAAGCTGAGTTCAACAGACCTGAGAGTCATCACTCAGATCCTAGATATAGGACACAGGGGGATTTGGGAGCTGTCTAGGGGAGGGCAGACTAAATGTTATAAGCAGATAACCACAATTCTGCAACTTCGGTAATAATAAGGTTCTCAGATGGTGATGGCAGACACTCCGAGGGGGAAGCGGGGACAGTCACTCCAGGAGCCTGTCCAGTAGCAGCGCCTCGTTACCGCCCACAAGGAGGACAGTTCAGGGCGGAGCACTGGCAGGAACCCTCTGGGGGTCAGGTCGGAAGACGGCATCATATCTGCCCAGCACCCACTGGAGAGACGTCACCCGCACGGCCACCTGACTGCAAGATAGGCTGGGGACGCGGTGGAGCTGCATTTCAGAATGTCTAGGATCAAGGGTAGAGTGGATTTGGGGAGAAAGTCACCAGGATGGACCATCAGAGTCAGAACTACCTACAGACTAAAGGCTTGAGGGTGAATAAGAGAGATTCAGGTAACCGTGACGAGTGAGACCAAGTCCATGGCCCAGAAGGACACTGATGTGAAGAGATGACTGGAGAAGATTCATCCCCGGATGATCCAGCCAAGAAGAGGAATGACAGGGGGAAAATAAAACCAGGAGAGTGTGTGAGAGATTTCATGAACATATGCAGGCATGAGCACAAATTTAGTCTTTAAGCATCAAGCCCATCTCTGACAAGCTGACACACATTTGATATCTCTGATATTTAGATGAGTGTCTGCTCAGTCTCCCAGCCGTGTCCAGCTCTTTGCAGTCCCTTAGACTGTAGCCCACCAGGCTCCTCTGCCCATGGGATTTTCCAGGCAAGAATACTGGAATGGGTTACCATTCCCTTCTCCAAGGGATCTTCCTGACCCAGAGATGGAACCCACATCTCTTGTGTCTCCTGCAGTGACAGGCGGGTTCTTTACCACTAGCACCACCTGGGAAGCCTCTATTTAGATGAGAAAGGAGCCAAATTGCCTTTAAGAGAAAAAGGCAAATCAGCTCCTCCAAAAATTCTAGGTTTTCCTTACCATTTAGATGGACTGCTTTAGGGCTATGTAGGGCAATCATTTTGTTTCCATTCGCTTTTGTGTCCATAAATCATTGTATACAGGTAAAATGTGTTTTCTGCATCAAAAATGTTATGTGCTCTTATACACATTATGAATATACTAATATAAATATGAATATATGCCTGTCTGTATACACACATTGACTCAGCACTACCCGAGTTCATTACTAGAATGCATTTCTTTTCCACTTCTAGTTTTTGGCAATTTTCCATACTCTGCTTTGTTCAAGGCCCTTCCACCTCCCACCCAACCCATGTTTAGTCCTTGCTCCCAATGAGAAGACCAAGAAAAAGAAGCTGTATTCCACCCTGATAACACTTGAAGCACTGCTTCATTATGACAAAATACAAAAGAGCCTGTTGCTGAAACAAGAAAATCAAGGCCGGAACACCTAAGCTCCTGTCTGCAGCTATTCTGAGCCCAGGATACCTCAGCTGAGACAAGAAAAAATCTGAGATCTAGCAGAGTTGTGTCTACCAACCTTCCCACTTTTAGAATGTGAAATCTTTAGGGTACAGAAGGGGCTTCCAAGGGTTTTGAATCTGGAACACTCTTCAGCAGAAAATCAGCCAGCCTTGCTTATAAATACGTTTAAAAAAGACAAGTAGCTTTTTAAAAAATGATCCGCCCAGGAGGTACACAGATGGTAAAGAAAGTAAAATTAGTAACCTCTTCTACTTGCCCAGCATAAATTATTATGTACTCAATCCGACTAAGTGACTATTTATAAGCCTGACCTCGAACACCGTGGAGTTCAATAAATATAAATTGCAGATGGTGACAATGTTACCCATATTTCCTTACTTAATGACACGCAGGTGGCAGTTCAGTGACACAAATCATATGCATTTTATTTTCCCTTCACTGTTCTTCATCTTGTAACTCATATCAGGTCTAACTACTGGAAAAAGCCCCCCAATTAGCAAAATTAATTCTTCCTTTAATTTGAGAGACCAGCCCGTGTTTACAAGCAAGGAAAAACTTTGCAAGAAGCACTTCTGCCCTGACTTCTGTGATGAGATGTTCTGTCAGTTCCAACAAGGCTTTCTTATTGCTACTTTTATAGGGGCATCATTATTCAAAGTCAGCTCGCTTCAAATATCATCTGCAGAGCACACATCAAGAAATTTGGCTGCTGATGCAGATAATGTATGAAACTGAGAAACTGCAGCTTGCTTCCCACCGGCCAGATTAAATATGCAAGTTTCAAAAAAAAAAAAATTCTAGACTCTTTCAGCTGTTTTGGGGGGAGTTGTAAGAGACGGGCGGGTAGGAGTTCACCAACATGATGTATACAAATGTCACAGGCAGTTGTTCAAAACGATTATGCAAATGAAAAATTCACAGTTTGAACCTCTATTATCTGATGCTTCAAATTGCTGCTGGGCTGGAAAGTCCATTGATTTTCTTTGGTCAGATTCTCCTCTCATCTCTGTCATTCTCCTAAAACCACCCAGCCAACTCAGCTGCCTCTTCCTCTTCACTAGATGGTCTTATCTCCTCCCAGTCTAGAAAGTGAAGGCCATTCAGCCACGCTGGGAAGCCTGGGCCACCCTGCGCATCAATTATCCTGCATGAGCTGTCACCAGAGAGCTGCCTACCACCCCAGTCTCCCTCCACCACCTTAGTTTAGGTCCCCGTCACCCTTTATGTGGACCAGTGCAGAAATGACTGGTGATCTCCTTGCCAGGCTCATTCAACCCATGGAAAGCAAACAAAACCTACCTAAAACAGAATTCAAAACATAAATGGTCTCTGCTTACAACACTTTCATGAAAACACCCTCTGAAAATAAATCTAAACTTCTTACAAGGCAAGAAGAGCCCCAAACATCAGGCACCAGACCACAGCTACAACCTCATTTCTCATGTGGCCTGCCTCCTATTTCTCTTTCACACACACACACACCCTCCCTTCTAGTCCCCACCTCATGAACCACTCACACTGAAGTCGCTGCCCAGAATGCATTCCTCGTTCCTGACCCTCACCTGGCTCCTCCCAGTATGCGTTTGCAGCAGGGACCACCTCTGCTCTTGGCCGACTCAGAACGCCTTCTCAGCACTCTCCAAGTACTCTCTAGCCAACTCTGCGAGTGAAAGCTAATATTGCCATTCAACGATACATTTTTGTGTCTCTGAGATAACAGCACAGTCATTTATGGAGTAGAATAACAGAATTATATCCAAACCCATGGGAATTTTGTGTGTGATCAAAGTGCAAAAGCTATGGACTCTCAAATAATGGTGCCCGGATAATGGGTTAAAAATGTAGAAATGACCATTTTGGATACTCAGCCAGTTATCTTACCCCCAAATTAATTCCAGATAGATTAAGTACTAAAATGTCAAAAAAAAAAAAATCACAGAAGAATTAGAAGAAAATTCATGACACAATATCTGCAACACAAGGGAAAGACTTCTTCAAGCATGATGTTAAAAACCAGAAACTATAAAGATTGATATATTTAATATATATAACATATATATATAACACAAATAACTAGCTTTTTAATTGGAGAAAAGTACTGTAGTCCAAGAGAAAAGACAATCAACAAATTGAGAAAAATGCCTAGCGGGTATATTGCCTAGTTTGAATAAATTGATTCAAATGGAAGAAAGTTAATCTCCGTAGTATGTAAAGAATTCTTGAGAACCAATACAAAAAGATAAACCTTCTATTAGAAAAAGCAAAACAAATGACATAAACAGGTACACAAATTGCTTCTCAATTTATGTGAAGTTTTCAAACTCCTAAGTCAGAAAATTTCAATTTTTCAGTGATATTTTGCATATAAGAATAGCAAAGATTAAAAAAAAATACTCCGGATTATTGAAGGTGTGAGAAAGGGGCACTGTTAAATACTGCTGAGAAGAAAGGTCTAGGAAGCTGTTTGACAGTGAGTCTCAAAAACGCTGACCCTGAATTTTTCCCAGAATTTATCCTGGAGAACAATCTAAACATCTAGTACCGTGGGGGAGAAGGGTTCTTAATAAAATAGAGTATCTCCTTCTATGGCACTATTATCATATGCCCATCAAAATTCAAGATATATGCACACTTACACAGAAAACTATGCTTGATATGTCAATTTTTTTTTTGAAAATTGATTTCAAAACAACAACAAACATCCTATTTTAAGATATGTCTGTTTATCTGCACAGAAAAAAAAAAAATTTGGAAGGACATTTACCAAAACGTAAATAATCATTATCTCTGAAAGATGGGAATATGAATTTCTTCTTTATATCTTCTTTCCTTCTTCGTCATACATTTTCATATTATCTTATTTTTTTTAACCAAGGGTATGTATACTTTTATCATTCAAATAATTACCAAAAATAAAACTATTTATTTACACTATTTTAAAAGGATGAATAAAATGGAGAAGGAAGACAAAAACAGTCTTCATACAAATAGGTTGAGAGAGCCCAGAGTTATGTGTCTAAAAGAGCTGTCGTTTTAACTAAAGTATACCAACCATAAACGGGGGATAGTCTTGAAGTTCATCTTCTACAAGGGTGCCAAACCCAACCGGGACAATACAACAGGACTGTTAGGGGAAGCACATTGATTGAAACCGCCCGCCTTGGCCAGGCACCATAGTAACCATTTGCCTAAGTTGTTTTGACAGGAGGTCCTGGCGAGGAACACGGAACTAATAGGCCACCACCAACAGGGAGAGTTCAGGAAAGGTCAAAAGGTGACACCACGTGTCCAACCATCTCCCAGAATCCTTCTTGCTGGCATCCATCTTGGCTGAACAAGGCACGCCCCACCAGGAAAGACAGTCAGAATGACTGGCTAAAGACAACCTGGAAACTGATCCATCACCATAAGCCCGAGACTGTGCTGAGCCACGTGGCAGAGCGGTCCTCCTGGGTTCCCTTACCCTCCTGCTCTCTGCCCGGAGCCCCTTCCCAGTGAAATCTCCTGCTTCGTCAGCACCTGTGTCTCCTCAGACAATTCATTTCCGAGTGTTAGAAAAGAGCCCACTCTCCAGTCCTGGAAGGGGTCCCCCTTCCTGCAACAGGACCACCCGAACTACTATCTGAACAATTTACACCATGAATCTACTTTTCAGAATCTCTCTCCTACATAAGACCATCAACAGATACTCTGATCTCACTGAGCACAAAACAAATGATTAATTGTTCTTTTCCATAACAGAGTAAATAGAGCTAATATCCTCCTTCCCTCATTGTGATAGTTTGGCTAGTTTTAGACAGAAAAAAAACAAAGTTGGAAGACTTTTCAGTTCTACGGATAAATCCATGAATAGGTTATCAGGACATATTTTTTTTTAATCCCTATGATTAGCTAATACTTATCACAAAAGCAGATGAGTATCAGAATATGGTTAGAAAAACAAAAAACCAGATATCAACTAACTAAACTTTAAATTCTATGTATTTTATTACCCAATTTAATTTTAAGTCCCTTGTTTTAAAATGGGGCATTTCAACCATGGGGAGTAGGGGAAAGCTAGGACTCAGTGATTGGTCTTTCTGAAGACAAAAGAAGTAAAAGCTATTTATAATGACCTTTGAATATTTACCTTTGAGCTGGCTAATCAGATGTAAATTGTCACTTCATGGATATGCATAATCAACTTTATTCCCTTTGCTAATTGAGAAATAGAGCTGTTCATGTCAGGAAACATTTGAAAAATACACTGAGCTTGCTTAGTGGAGCAAGTTCTTTAAAAAGTCACAGTTTCCATATGGTAAAATCATGGAAATTAGATTTACAGGAGAAAAAAAAAAAACCCAAACACTAAGAAAGGCTAATTTGTTATTGAGCTAGTCTGGGTTGAAACAAAATCAGTCTTAACAATTTCAAATCTTCCTTATTCGTTGATGTGTTGCTGGACATTGCAGCTGCTTCTATGTCCTGGCTATTGTAAATAGTGCTGCAATGAACACTGGAGTGCATGTGTCCTTTCGAATTATGATATATTCTCAGGGTACATGCCCAGTAGTGGGGATTGCTGGCTCATAGGGTAATTCTATGTTTAGCTTTTTCAGGAGCCTCCATACTGTTATCCATGGTGGCTGTATCAATTGACATTCCCACCGACAGTGCAAGAGGGTTCCCTTTTCTCCACAGACTCTACAGCATTTATTGTTTGTAGATAATTTTGATGATGGCCATTCTGACCTGGGTGAGGTGATACCTCATGGCAGTTTAACACACACATGTGCAATCTAGAGAAATGGTCCAGATGAACCTATTCCCAAGGCAGGCAGATGTAAAGAGCAGACATGTGGACATGGCGGGGTGGGGCTGGGGGGTTGGAGGGGTGGGGAGGTGGAGGGTGGGATGAAATGGGAGATGGGGATGGACATCTATACACTACCATGGGTAAAACAGCTAGTGGAAAGAAGGTGCTATAAAGCACAGGAAGCCCCGCTCTGTGCTTTGCAATGACCTAGAGGGGCGGGACGGAGCCCCAGGAGGGACGGGATATATGTAAGCATACACTGATTCACTTCATCCTACAGCAGAAACTAATACAACATTGTAAAGCAATTATATTTCAATTTAAAAAAACCCAAATGTGGGTTTTTTTTTAAGCGCTTATGTTCAAAAATAACTCCATCAGCTTTATGGAAAAGCATTCCCTCACTTTCCTACGCTGAGCTCCTCTCCCGCACGCTCTCCCCAGCCGGCAGCGGCCGTGGCTGGGAGGTCACTTGGCCAGGACGCTTATTTTCCTACTGAACTTGGTTCGAACAAGTCAGTCCTTCCCTTTCTTTGACTCGCCTTAAGCCTCTTTAGTTTTCTTTAAAACGGACTCCCGTAGGTAAGCGGGTCTCATCGCAATTGTGTAAAAATGAGACGATACATTCTCTTGACACTTCAAGCTTGTTTCCATTTTTATAATCCTAGTGGGAGCGTCCATTATTTCGATTACTGTTGGTGTTCCAGAAAAAGTGACTGATGCTGCGGCCACCTGCAAAGACCACCTCACTTCTCTGATTCCGAGATAAGACCCACTTCCACCTAAGTCAATGACTTCCTTGTTATGAAGCCCAATTTTTCTGCCTCTTCCTTGAGACTGGTCCTCATGAACATTCTCTCCCTTTTAACGAGGGGAATAAAAGCCCCTCCTTAACTGATCGGTGCATTTCGTTTCCCACAGGGTGCATGTAAGAAATGAAAAGCCACCACTCAGTGTAAGCCCCAACCATCCTCCTCGCAGGAGGATGACCAACAACCGCTCTGCTTCTAGTGAGGCTGGGAACCCAAGGAACAGCGTAACAGGAGGCAGGGCACGGAGAACCCAGGCCACAGCCCCCATCAGTCCAGGCACCAGGCGCGTGGTGGGAGGGGCTTAATCCTGGGGGGCGGGGTCCTGACTTCACACTCACTCAGCTGTGGGGCATCACACACCTGACATGAGCGCCAAGGCCCTCTGAGAAGGAAACAGAATTGGAGGAATAAGTGTGTGTTTCCAAGATCGGCACCTTGCCACATCCCCACTACGCACTGCAGGGTTCCACGAGGGCTACTTACCTCTCTGAGCCTTGACTTTCTCCTCTGCAAAAGCGCTTCAACCAGCCTCCCAGAGACAGAGGGCCCACCTTGGTTCAATGAAACAGTCAAAGCCTTTCCCCTGTTACCTTTAAATTCTCTAATCATTTCTTTGCTTTTTTAAATGAACAGTTCTGTGGAGATTAATTCACATACCATAAAAAGTCACCCTTTTAAAGCTGATGTGCTGTGATGTGCTTAGCGCTCAGTTGTGGCCAACTCTCTGCAGACCCGGGGTCTGTAAACCACCAGGCTCCTCGTCGATGGGGATTCTCCAGGCTAGAATACTGGAATGGGTTGCCATTGCCTTCTCCAGAGGATCTTCCCAACCCAGGTCTTCTGCATTGCAGGTGGATTCTTTACCACCTGAATCACCAGAGAAGCCCTTTAAAGCGGACAGTTCAGTGGTTTCTAGTGTATTCAGAGCTGTGCAACTACCACCATGTAATCCCATAACATGTTCGTTATCCTGAAAAGGAAACCCCATTTCCATTAGTAGCCACTTCCCATCTCCCCATCACAACCACTAATCTACTTTCTGTTTTTATGGATTTGCCTATATGCCTTCTAGACCCATCCATATTGCAGCATGCATCAGCACTTCATTCCTTTTTTATAGATGAAGCACATTTTATTGTGGGGATATAAGATATTTCCTTTATCCATTCATCGGTTGAGGGACATGTTTAGCTAACATGAATAACACTGTCATGAACATTTGTATACAGGTAACACTATGGATGTAACATATTGTCAGTTCTCCTGGGTACACATCCAAGAGAATTCCTGGGTCATAAGGTCCCTCTATGTCTAATCTTTGGAGGAAATGCCAAACTGTTTTCCAAAGTGGTCATACCATCCTCTTTGCTTTGGACCTCTTTGGGTTCCTTCTGTGTCTGCTTTCTGCTTGTTCCGTCTCAGCTGGGAAGTAACTAGGGTTTCTGTAAAGGTATTTTCTATAGAAAGAGTAACTTTTAGCTACAATAGGTAGAGAAAGGGCTTCCCAGGTGGCTCAGTGGTAAAGAATCCACCTGCCAATGCAGGAGACGCCAGAGATGCAGGTTCAACCTCTGGGTCAGGAAGATCCCCTGGAGGAGGAAATGGCAACTCACTCCAGTATCCTTGACTAGAAAACTCCATGGACAGAGGAGCCTAGTGGGCTACAGTCCATAGGGTCGCAAAGAGTCAAACACGACTGAGCGACTGTGCATGAACGCGTGGGTGGAGAAAACACACAGGGCGGCTGACGCGTGCTGGGCCCCATCAAGTGGTGCCGTGTGGGGCCACAGACAGCTCATCCGTGGGAGGACAGCAGCGGCACCTGGAGATCAGGGACCAGTGGAGGACGTTCTGAGCGGGTTTCAGTATGGCTTCAATTTCTAGGCTCTAGACTTAGAACAATGCACTGCACAGATACAAGGACACCTGCATCTTTACTTCAAGGACTTACGATATAACTGAACAACACAACAGGAACATACATAATGACAAAATACGCAGTGCTAAGGGGAAGGTTCTTAGCATTACAGGCTTACCTCAAGAAACAAGAAAAAAGTCAAATAACCTAACTCTACACCTAAAGCAACTAGAGAAGGAAGAAATGAAGAACCCCAGGGTTAGTAGAAGGAAAGAAATCTTTAAAATTAGGGCAGAAATAAATGCAAAAGAAACGAAAGAGACCATAGCAAAAAAACACAAAATACGGTTTTAAAGAAACCTAACACGTGAGAGAACAATTCCTGCTGTGCACATCCGGGAAGATTGTTTTGGAGCAGAGACCATCTTTACTGGCTCTTAAAGGCTTAAATTTTATGAGGAGGAACAACATCTCAGACAGAAGGAATTCTATAGGTAAAGGTATCTAGTGAAGGAATGAGAGGGAGGATTAGGAAAACAGAAAAGAAACAAGGAAGAACTGACATTCTGGCACCTGACTGAATGTGCCAAGTGAGGCACAAAGTGGGATAAAGATGCCTCCCAGATTTGGGGCTGAGACAGTAGATGCCAGTAACAAAAATAATGGCAAAGGCTAGAAGAAGACCTTGCATGAGAGGGAAGCAATGAGTCAGTTCCTTTCCAGAAAGCTATAGAATTTAAAGTCCAGAGGAGGGAACTTCCCTGGTGATTAAGATTTAGCCTTCCAACGCAGGGGGTGCAGGTCTGATCTCTGGTCAGGGAGCTGACATCCCACAGACCCCTTGACCATAAAACCAAAACATGAAACAGAAACAAAATTGTAACAAATTCAATAAAGACTTTAAAAAACGGTTCACATCCAAAAAAAAAAAATCTTTAGGAAAAAAAAAAAGTCCAGGAGAACACATGTAGGTGGGGTCTACCAGGCAATGGAAAACACAGAAATGGGGCTTAGGAAATATTTCCTCTTTGAAGTCATTGCTGAAACCCTCAGAGGACGTAATAAGAGAAGAAAAACAGCCTGTCTCAGCATCTACCCAAACAGGAAACCAGTCCTCTGGGAAAGCCAAAGAAGTAAGGGCTAGGCTGGGTTGGGATTTGGGAAACAGACTCAACTTTAGGACGGAGCCTCAAGGCAGGCGGCCAGCTCTTCAAGCACTAGGGTCTACAGGCCATGGCAGACTCAGGCTTACCCCGACCAGGGCTGACAGCTGGGGGGGGCTTAATCCGCTAAGTCAGGCCCAGCAGCAGGAATTCCCCACCAGAGATGTAAAAGATTTCTGAGCTATCTCCTGTGCTGACTGAAGAGGTGAAGGGCAGTGTCTGGCCTCCCAGGACAAGCAAGAGCTGAGCAGAATGTCCAGGTTCCATCTGAAAGGATGGGCCCCACAAGGTCTCTGCTTCACACAGGATGGACAGATGCCGCAGAGGCGGGTACCAAGCCTCAGCCTGTCTCCTCACTCTCAACACCCGGCCTGGTGGAGGGGAGCGGGAGCCCCGACCGACTGGGACCCCACATGCTACTGTCGATGCATCTTCCATGGTACTTTCTGACCTGCTCAGGAAACGTCCAGAAACCCAGTGAAGCCAGACCTTTGGACGCTTACAGCTACTCCAGAACCAGGGCTGAGGAAGAAAGAGACAGGGCCATACAGAACATCTGTATTTGTCGGGGCAAAGAAGGAAGAGGGAGAAAAATGATGAGGCAGAGAAGACATTCAAAGGACACTCTGCACTTCAGTGAGAGTGACGCAGATGAGAAGTCAGGAAAGTCAGAGGCAGAGGAGAAGACTCAGCGGAAATGAGTGGCTCACCAGGGAACCCTCTGGATCCCCCGGTTTTCACCAAAATGTTCACTGCACTGTATCCATTAGTGATGCGCTACCACAAATAATGCTGTGTCGGGCCATTTTAGTAAAGCTCTCTTTTCGGTTTTTGGCAACTGATATGTAAGAGTAGCGACTCCTATATAAACACCTTTTAGTGAACATATCCGATCTTCGTCTAGAAACTGTCCTAAAAGCAGAAGGAAAGATCAATAATATAAGTTGCAACTATGGGCCTCCAAACGCTCTCATCCCTAGAGGACCAGAAAAATATAAGAAATGCTGCAGAATGCCAAGTCATGCCAGAAATGACATAATGTAAAATTCAGTGGTTGGAAAATAGATGGTGAACTAAAATGTAAACAATTAAATTAAATTATATTCTAAAAAGGATCTTTGGGAAACTTTAAAGGTGGTAGTTTTAATACAAACAAAAACTCACAAAAATTGAATAGCTGTTTTTTCCCCTCCTCTTTTATGGAGGCAAAAAGTAAAACAAAAATCATCTAAACACCAAGATCAAAAATAGAGAATTTCAATCAACACTGCTGCACTTTTCACAAAATTACAACAGGCTGAAAACTGCCAGCAGCACACATCAGATCTTTTGTGCACTTCACTAAAGATATACTTATTCAAAACAAAATGTCTCCCAGTGATCCCGCTGTAGAAGAAACATGAGTCATATATGCTGAGAAAGTCTCGTCACAGTTTTAACCTTTTGGGGGAGAAAAAAAAATTGCAGAGCTTCCAGCCCATCCACTGAAAACTGAAGAGGCCTGTGAAGAACAATTTCACAGTTTTAGGAAGCAAGAACTGCTTTGGCAGTTTGAGGCCTGATACCCAACATTGCAGATACAGAAGTGAAGAACTCATTCCAGTTCATGACTGCCTTACAACTTGAGAAACAATTGTACAGAGACTCATTCTGAAACCTGTACGGACACTGGGACCAACACCACAAAGCTTGTAAAGGATTAAAAAAAAAGAAAAAAAGCTCAGTGGATAATAAACCAGCAGGCGACTCAGGCTCTCCATGAAGCAGCTCCAGGAAAAGCTTGTGAAGTGAAAGTCACTCAGTCGTGTCCGACTCTTTGCAACCCCATGGACTGTATAGTCTATGAAATTCCCCAGGCCAGAATACTGGAGTGGGTAGCCTTTCCCTTCTCCAGGGGATCTTCCCAACCCAGGGACTGAACCCAGGTCTCCCGCATTGCAGGCAGATTCTTTACCAGCTGAGCCACAAGGGAAGCCCAAGAATGCTGGAGTGGGTAGCCTATCCCTTCTCCAGTGGATCTTCCCGACCTAGGAATCGAACCAGGGTCTCCTGAATTGCAGGTTGATTCTTTACCAATTGAGCTATGAGGGAAAAGCTTGGGGACCCCTAATATCATGCTACACCTGCAGTGTAGAATGACTTGATGGAGGCATGCCACCTATGGAATGATCAACAAGCCATACAGACCACTTCTTGTTTACATGCCATGGCTTCCCATTCAGGGTTCTGATCCCGGGCCCTACAGAGGAACATATCCACTCCCCTGTTAGGGAAAAGCAACAAAGAGAGTCGTTCTCATTCTTGGATGGAAAAAATGCTCTGGTCCAATAGCAACTGCTTGAGGGGTGACAGTTTCCAGAGCTTTCTTAAAGTGACTCCTTTTCTGAATACTAAAGAACTTTTCCCATGCTTTTTGAGTGAGCTGAAAAACCAGTTTTGGAAGATAAGACATTAAACCATTTCTATAGGGAATAAGAACACTGGAGATTATTTACTTTGCTGTAATTACTCCAGCACATAGGGAGATTAGCTTTCAAATACTACTAGGTTTGCATACAGAGATTTCAATAATGAAGAAAAATTAGTTCATGTTTTGAATATTTAGGGGTTTGAAATATATATTACTGCTAAAGAGTGAACACTGGTTAATACCTGTGCAGTGAATAATAATTACCCAAACCATTCATTGCTCCCAAGTTTCTTTCCCCCAAATAATCATTTGTTTTTTAAAAGCATCTTGATTTTTATTAGAGCCAACAGTACATTAGTAAATGAAATGTATTTGCACATCCACAAATGAGTTTGAGCTTCACAAGTCTTGGATTTTAAATCAAGCAGCAAGGCAGTCAACACGCTCATTCAGTAAGGGCAGGAAAAAAATCTGCTTTTGACTTAAAAAAAAAACAATTTTCAGGAAGAGATAAATGGCCTTTAAAATTTCATTATTTACTAGGATATTTGGAGGGGATTTTCAAGATTATCGGTACCATGACTTTAGCTGGCATAAAATGTATTACTGCAAAAGTTCTCATAGCATTCCCAGCTTTATAAGCTCTACGCAGCTGCTTGTTATCTTTCAGGAGAGAAGTTGCTAAGATTAAATGAAAATGTTTACATAACTTTTTTTTTAACTGTTTACTTTGAAATAGTTATGGGCTCACAGAAAATTTTAAAAAATATTACAGAGTTCTGTGTACTTTTAGCCCAGGTTCCCCCGAATGGTAACATGCTACATTATAATACAACATCAAATCAGCCTCCCTGGTGGGCCAGTGGTTGAGAATCCACCTGCCAATGCAGGACCAGAGTACAATTCCTGGTCCAGGAAGATTCCACATGCCCAGGGGCAACGAAAAAGCCCACGGACCATACTTACTGAGCCCATGTGCCATAACTACTGAAGCCCAAATGCCCCAGAGCCTGTGCTCTGCAACAAGAAAAGCCACCACAATGAGAAGCCCACGTACCACAAATAGAAAGTAGCCCCTATTCATTGCAACTAGAGAAAACCCCCTTGCAGCAACTAAGATCCAGCACAGACAAAAAAGAAACAATAAGCAAATAAATAAAATTAAAAAAAATATACATCAATCCAGGAAACTATATGGGTACAATACTCATAAAAATTACAGGCTTTATTCAGATTTTACCACTTTTACATGCATTCATGTGTGTGTGTGTGTGTCCACACACGTGTATGCACGTCTGTGTAATTTTATCCCCTATGTAGATTCAAGTAACAACCATTTCAAATGAGAAACAGAATTCTGTCCTCTCTTATCAAGGAATTCTTTCATGCTACTCCCTCCATCCCATCCCTGTCTGTGGTTACCACTAATGTGTACTTTATCTCTAGAACTCTGGCAATTCAAGAAAGTTATACATTATGGAATCACATATTATGAAACCTCTAGAGATTGCCTTTTTTCCGACTCCGCATAATGCTCTTTAGAGCTATCCAAGATGTTGCATGTATTAACAGCTTGCCTGCACCCTTTTTGGTGCTCTGAAATATTGCTAGCATTTTCATCATCATACAAATTGACTGGGCTCAAAAGTATAACGGTGGATTTTACTGGATCAATAAATAACACTCCTCTCATGTTCCCAACAAAATAAGAAAGCAAATGAAGCAGTCATTCAAGGTCAGAGATACCAGTGCTTTACTGTTCAGTCCAACTGGAGAGTGTGGCTTTACATCTGAGGCCAAAAGCCCTGGCCAACATTCTACTGAAGGATTAAACTTCTTCACTGGAATAAGCTGGAAAACCATGGGCAGACGGATGAGAAAGTTGGGGGCAAGCTCACTTCCTACACCCCAACTCATCCCTCAAGAAAGTTCAGACACTCCAGAGGCTGAGGAGACACAGCGAAATAGGAAGTGTTCCTTTCATATGCTTCCTTCCTCGGGTGTAGCGTTCACATTTTCTCTCCCCCCACAGAAACACAAAGACTATGGAATAATTATTCCACCCAACAATTTAGCTTTCTTCTCTCGTCCCATTCACCATCTTTTTTGCTCATCCCCTTCATTTATGGGTAACCAGAAATGTGACCATCTCCCTAAGCAGGAACCAGTTTTCAAGACTATAAATCTAGGCAGCTTCAGGCAGCATTCTCGGCTACCTCTTTTAGGACCTCTGGGAATGTCACACATCCATCCTCCTCCTGTGATCCAAAGTCCCAGTGATGAGCCTATTCCTAAATTAGTTCTATACCGGAGTCCCCAGCCTCTGCAATCTAATGCCTGATAATCTGAGGTGGCGCTGATATAATAATAATAGTAGTAAAGTGCATACTAAATGTAATGCATCTGAATCATTACAAAACCATCCCCTAATCCCTGGTCTGTGGAAACACTGTCTTCCATGAAATCAGTTCCTGGTGCCAAAAAGGCTGGGGGCTACAGCACTGCAGACTAACTCAACACTCTTTCCCCACAGTGGGTTTGCACTCGGGAGCCAAAACAGTCAAGGCAAAACGTATAACCAAAAGGCAATACGCTAGGAGTTCAGAGAATTTAACGTAAATTCTGAGTGAAAACTGCATCTGTTTTCTTTCCCCCTAATGTTTGTTCACAAGAAATGGCTAACTATAAAAAATACACTATATTTACCAATTCTGTAGCAGTCTTCCTTAAGAAGCTATTTCCTTATTAGTATCTCAAGTTTAACATTTTAAAGAAACAACCTTGTATCTAATGGAATATATTTTAATTTTAAAAATTACATGCAATGGATGGCAAAACGGTAAACTGGAACAAGCTGTTGTATCTCTCGCTTGGGCAAAAATCTGGAGAAAATATCCCTTAAAAAAATCAAATATAGTTGATTTACAATGTTGTGTTAGTTTCTGGGGTACAGCAAAACGATTCAGTTTATATATATATAGATAGATAGATGATATAGATATAGATATATATGTTATTTGAATAAAATATCCTTGATAAAAAAGAACTAAAATTCTAACACATGCAAATGTCATGGATAAGGAATGACACCAAACAGAGATGTACTCCTGTACTTTTCTTAATAGTGAAAAGACTGTTAAGAGACTATTCATCCTAGGACTAAAGTCAAAACCAAAACAGCCCTACAAGAATGAAGTCTTACACCAAACCTCCACAAGTTTCATGTGATTACTACATAGCGCAACTAGCTGCTACAACACAACACAAATATATTCAGAGCAAAATAAGATAATCTAAAGCATCTCCAACATATTATCCACAATATCAGTTTGTAACAAAAGTTCACTAGATATAAAAATAGGAAAACAGGACACATAAACAAGAGAAAATTCAGGTAAGAGAAACAAATCTGAAGTTGGCATTAGCAAACAAAACCTAAAATAATTATGGTAAAGACGTAATAAAATCTGTATGAGCAATTTGGTCTAAAGAATGATTAGCTAGGGGATTTTAGGAAAGGTATAGAAACTGTAAAATTGGACACATGTAAATCCTAAACTGAAAAATACATTATTTGAAATTTTTAATGACTGGAACGATCAGCATATTGGCTACAAAAAAGAATCAGTAAACTTGAAGTGAGGTCAACAGAGCGCATCCAAACTAAAGCATAAAAATCAGAGAAATAATCAAATTTACTATCATTATAGAGTCTCAATAAACTGAAGGATGTTACAAGGTAGTCTAACATGCTTATAATTGGAATCCTCAGAGAAGAGAAAAAGAAAACATACCCACACTTATACACCTATGGTTACATATGCTTCACTGAATCACCATGCACCTGAAACTAACACAATACTGTAAATCTACTATACTTCAATTTTTTAAATGTCATTAAACATTAAGAAGAAAGTTATAATAAATTTAAGAAGGTTGATATATATCAAACACCTTTTCCAACCACTATAGTACAAAACTAGAAATCAGTTATAAGAATGGAACATTCACAAATCTGTGAAGATTAAACAAAATGGGACTGAACAATCAATGAGTTAAAGAAGAAATCAAAAGGGAAATCAAAAAAATCCTCAAACAAAAATGGAAACAATAGACCAAAATTTATGGAACATAACAGAACTAGGTTTATGGAGGAAGTTTATAAAAACCTCAAATAAACAACATAATTTTACACCTCAAGGAACTAGAAAGAAGAACAAATGAAGCCCAAAGTTAATAAAAGAAAGGTCATAACAAAGATCAGAGAGGAAATAAATGAAATAGAGACTAAAAAATCAATAGAAAAGATCAATGAAACTAAAAGCTGGTTTTTGAAAAAAATTAAACAAAATAGACAAAGCTTTAGCTAGACTCATCAAAAAGAGACAGAAAGGACTCAAATACATGAAAGAGGAGATATTATAACCAATACCACACAAATACAAAGGACTGTAAGAGACTACTATGTAAAATTATATGTGATAAATTGAAAAACCTGGAAGAAATGGATAAATTCCTAGAAACATACAGCTTACCAAGACTGAATAAAGAAGATACAGAAAATCTAAATAGACCAATTACTAGGAAGAAGACTGAATCAGTAAACAAAGCTTGCCCCAAAACTAAAGTTCAAGACCAAACAATTTCACTGTGAATTCTACCAAATATATAAAGAAAAATTAATATCAATTCTCCAAACCTTTCCAAAAAATAGAAGAGGAAGAAACACTGCCAAACTGACTTCATAAGTCAAGCATTACCCTGATACCAAACCAGACAAGGACACTACAGGGAAAAACTGAAGGCCAGTATGCCTGATGCACGGGCTTCCTGGTGGCTCAATAGTAAAGAATCTGCCTGCAAAGCAGGAGAACCTGGTTCAATCCCTGGGTCAAGAAGATCCCCTGGAGAAGGACATGGCACCCCACTCCAGTATTCTTGCCTGGAGAATTCCATGGACAGAGGGGCCTGGAGGGCTACAGTCCATAGAGTCACAAAGAGCCAGACACAACTGAGCAACTAATACTACTAACCCTGATGCACACAGAGGCAAAGATCTTCAATGATATATTAGCAAACTAGTTTGCTCAGCGTTCAAATGTTCTTTCGATGAATTTGTAGGGGAGAAGGTGGTCTCCCCATCCTATTCCTCTGCCATCTTAGCTCCTCCCCCTATATTAGCAAACTAAATTCAACACTGCATTAGAAAGATTCTATACAAAATGATCAAGAGGGATTCATTTCAGGTTGAAATGGTGGTTCAATAGCTGCAAAACAATGTCATACATCACATACACTGACAAAATGAAGGATAAAAAGCATATGATCATCTCAGTAGATGCAGAAAAACCTGTTGACAAAATTTAATATCCTTTCATGATTTAAAAAAAACACCAAACTTTAAACAAACTGAGTGTATCTCAATATGTGTGTGCATGCTAAATAGCTTCAGTTGTGTCTGACTCTTTGTGACCCCAAGGACTGTAGCCCACCAGGCTCCTCTGTCCATGGGATTCTCTGGGCAAGAATAGGAGATGTTCCTGACCCAGGGATCGAAACTGCATCTCATATCTCAATATAATAAAAGCCATATACAATGAGCCCAAAGCTAACATTATAATCAACAGTGAAGAGCTTCAAGCTTTTCCAGTAAGATCAGGTACAAGACAAGGCTGCTTACTCTTGCCACTTCTATTCAAGATTTTACTGGAAGTCCTAGAGAACAATTAGGGAAGAAGAAAAATAAAAGGCATTCAAATTGGAAGGGAAGAAGTAAAAATGCCTCTACCTGCAGGTGATGTAATATTATATATTAAAAAACTAAGGATTCTACCACAAAACTGTTACAGTTAAAAAGCAAATTCAGCAAATTTGCAGGATACAAAATCAATACATAAAATCAGTGGCCTTTCTATACACTAACAAAATACCAGAAAGAGAAATTAAGAAAACAAACTCATTTATAAAATAAATAAAATACTTAGAAATAAACTTTACCAAGGAGATGAAAGATACCTACACTGAAAAGCACAAGATATTGATTAAAGAAACTGAAAAGGATACAAATACATGGTAAGATATTCCAAGCTCATGGAATGGAAGAAATAATATTGTTAAAATATCCATATACCCAAAGCATTCTATAGATTCAGGGCAACCCCTATCAAAATTCCAGTGGCATTTTTCACAGAATTTCTTTTTAAGAGTCAAAGTTTATATGGTACATTAAAAGGTTTTCAGCATCATGAATCATCAGGGAAATGTAAATCAAAACCACACTGAGATATCACCAAATAATCTTTAAAAAGAAGAACAAAATGGAAAGACTTAAATTTTACAAAAATGCAGTAATCAAGAAAATGAAGTACTGATATAACAAATGAATAAATCAAGGGACCAGAAAAAAGAATTGGGAAATATGTATGGACATATATGACCAATTGATTTCCAAAAAAGGCACAAAAATAATCCAGTAGAGAATGTATAATCTTTTAAACAAACGATGCTGAAACAACTGTAAATCTGTAATGATAAAATGTGTGCCTCAAAGCATACAGAAAAAGTAATCCAAGATGGTTCACAGGTCTGAACGTAAAAACTGAAATTGTAAGGCAGCTAGATGAAAACATAGGAAAATGCCTTTCTGTCCTAAAGATGGCAAAGATCTTTCTGCACACAAACCCACTAAGGGCTAGGCCAAAAAAAAAAAAAAACCCTGATATTACTTGCCAAAATTAAAACTTCTGCTCTTCAAAGACATCGTTTAGAAAATGAAAAGACAAGACATAAATAGGAAGAAAATATTCAAAAGATCCATACCTGACAAAGGGCTTATATTCAAAATACTTTTATTCTATAATCTAATATTAAAGAAATAGAAAATAAAATAAAAAATAAATTGGGTTAAATAGAACCTTCACAAAAGAAGATACAAATGGTCAATTAGCACATGTAAAGATGTTCAATGAGACATCACTAGTTATCTAGGAAACAGAAATTAAAACCAGAATGACACCTACCTATCAGAATGGTAACTAAAAAGATGAGAATGTGGAGCATCAAGAGCTCTCAGACATCACTGATGGGAACATAAAATGATGACTGCTTAGAAAAGCATTGGCAGGTTTTCATGTATATATCTAGTGATGCAATAATTCCATTCCCAGTTATTGCCACTTTCTGTTCCCTCTTCCACCAAGAAAAGTACTGGACACAAATGTTTATAGCAGCTGTATCTATACTAGTCAATTAATCAAAACAACTAAAAATTCCATCAGTTGCTTGATGGATAAATAAAGTGCGGGGTACCCACAGAACAAAATTAGGCATGGCAATAAAAGAAATAAACTGATGATATTGACAGCAATCTGAAGGAAATTTTAAAATATCATGCTATACTGAAGACACCAGACATGAGTATATAAGTATAATTTAATTTACATAAATTCCTATAACAGGTCAAACCAAGATACATTGACAAACATCAGAAAAGTGACTGTATTTCTGTTTCAGAGCAGGATATGGAAAGTGACTAGAAAAAGGTAAGAGGGTTCAATCTGTGTGATCAAAATTCCCATCCTTTGATTGGAGTGGTAGTTACATACCAGGTATAAACATTAGGTAACTTCATCAAACCATGCACTTAAAATCAGTGCAATTTATATGTCTCAGTTATACTGTCCCCACCCAAAAGATACATATTCCCTAAATGATTCTAAAATGCAAGCAATATCTTGTTAACAAAAATCACATTTTAAAAGGGATATAAAATTATACAAACAAGAGGATAAGAATATTTATATATCAAATATGAATGAACCAGAGGAGACCTAGCACAGCATTCTTAACAAGTGACAAAAAATAGAATTCAAGGAAAAATCATAAGGGACAAAGAAATTACATGTTAACAAATAGAAGAGAAATTCAAGAATATAAATCTATCATGTACATAAATGCAACTAACAATCTTGTCTCAGAATATGGAGACAAGTGGATATAACTAAAATTGTAATTATGATATTAACTTACACTCTTGGAAACTGATGGATCACACAGACAATAAAGTAGCAAAACAATAGAATATAATAACACAGAGAATAAATTGAAACTAGTAGCTTTAGATAAGACTTTGCATGAAGGAGAGAAATGTGCTTAGAACAGTCCTAAAAAATGATGACGTAATAGGCCACAAGAAACAATAAATTCCAAAGGATCAACATCATATAGAGGGACTTCCTAGTGGTCCAGTGGTTAAGACTCCACACTTCCACTGCAGGGGGCATGGGATCAATCTGGTCAGAGAACTAAGATCCCACGGTCTGCAATGGGGTCCAAAAAAAAAAGTGATACATACAATGTCCAATGAAAAAAAATGTTCTATGACCATAATACGTACTAAACTCAGAAACTGATAACGACAGGGAGGCTAATAAACAATAAAAAGGACCTATGTCTGGAAAATACATTGTTCAGTTACTCAGTCATGTCCGACTCTTTGCAATCCCATGGACCGCAGCACACCAGGCTTCCATGTCCTTCACCATCTCCCAGGGCCTGCTCAAACTCATGTCCATTGAGTCAGTGATGCCATCCAACCATCTCATCCTCTGTCGTCCCCTTCTCCTGCCTTCAATCTTTCCCAGCATCAGGGTCTTTTCCAATGAGTTGGCTCTTCCCATCAGGTGGCCAAGGTATTGGAGCTTCAGCTTCAGCATCAGTCCCTCCAATGAATATTCAGGGTTGATTTCCTTTAGGATGGACTGTTTGATCTCCTTGTAGTCCAAGGGACTCTCACGAATCTTCTCGACCATCACAGTTCGAGAGCATATCATACCATAAGAAAAAAAGACTAGGGATGGGTGTGGGCCATGTGTATAAAGGGAATCAAAATTACAAATTTATAACTGAAAAGTTATGAAATAACTCATGGGGAGGTAATGTGCAACATGTTTACCATAAATAATAGTACTATTAGCTATAGCAATATCATATAGTATTTATTATGTTGAAATATTCTACGAGACTAAAACTTAAAAGTTCTCATTACAAGAAAAATATTTTGTAATTATGTGTGGTGGCAAGTGTTAACCAAACTAATGGGTGATCATTTCATAATATACAGAAATATCAAGACATTACATTATACATCTGAAACTAACAATGTTATATGTTAATTACACATCAATAAATAAACATTAGTTAAAAAAATAAAAACAGATACAACTACAAACAGAAAATTTTAAATGAGAAAAGAATAACCATTAAACATTCCTAAAAACTTTAAATACCAAAATTAAGATGTAGAAACCTTCATTAAACACAAAAAATTAGAAATTGTATAAGTATAGAAAATAGAAACTGTAATAATGATTATTTTATTTTGGGTGCACAGAATGTGGGATCTTTGTTCCCCGACCAGGCACTGAACCCACACCCCTTGCCCTGGAAGCTTAGAATCTTAACCACTGGAGGGCCAAGGAAGTTCCACGGTAATTTACAAAATCTCTTCCACAACAAAAAAGATCAGTCTCAGATTATGTTGTCATCAAGCTGTACTTTCAAGGAATAGAAAATCTCTATCTCATACTCTAACTTGTTAAAGTACACAGGAAAAGAGGATGAGACCAGTGGTATCTTAATTATAAAACTTGATAAGCACAATGCAGGAAAATCCCATTAATCAACATAGATGCAAATACCCTAAAGTAAACATTAGCTGAAACTCCAATACTTTGGACACCTGATACAAAGAACTGACTCATTTGAAAAGACCCTGATGCTGGGAAAGATTGAAGGTGGGAGGATGACAGAGGATAAGAGATTGGATGGCATCACCGACTGGATGAACATGAGGAGTTTGAGCAAGCTCCAGGAGTTGGTGATGGACAGGGAAGCCTGGCATGCTGAAGTCCATGGGGTTGCAAAGAGTCAGACACAACTGAGCAACTTCTCCACCACCACAGTTCAAAAGCCTCTTATACTGCCTGTTCTAAGAGTCAGAGGTCTTTCAGCGATTGAGAACTGTGTTTTTATACTTCCCACTGAGTTACAGCCCTCTACACTGGTGCACACAGGTGCACACACTCATTCACATACACATGCACACACGTGCATACATGTTCACATGTTCAGAGTTAGGTGTGAGCACTGGTTTCCATGGCTTTGTCTGCTCTAGGCTGCCTCTCTGTCTGGGAGCTGAATTGTTCTTGCAGTGACTGAGCATCCTGCCTCCCCCTGAATCCCCCCAAACCGATGGAAACAACCAGTGGCTGGGAAACTGTGAGATAAGGAGATGACAGGTGAAAGGAATGGAAACTAGAAATGCACCAAGGCGTAAGGCATTCATAGGCAAGACACCCGATTTAAAACTTCATCTCAACATAAGGAATCAAAAGCAGCAAACAGCAGAGAACCCAAATGCAGCTCACCAAGTACAGACAACCTTGGAACACGCTGTGGAGCAGCCGGAACTCCGAGAGACCAGCCAGAAACCTGAAAGGGTTTGCCACACCCTATCACCAGGCTTCCCAGGTGGCGCTAGGGGTAAAGAATCTGCCTGCTGATGCAGCAGATACAAGAGCTGCGGGTTTGATTCCTGGGTCAGGAAGACCCCCTGGAGGAGGGCATGGCAACCCACTTCAGTATTCTTACCTGGAGAATCCTATGGACAGAGAGGAGCCTGGTGGGCTACAGTCCAAGGGGTCACAAAGAGTCGGACACGACTGAAGTGACTTAGGAGCAGCAGCAGACCCTCTGACCATGGACCAAATGGGCCACATCACCTCCTAACCCCTAGCCTGTCCAGATGAATGGGTATCTTGCCCAATTCTGGCCTCTTTTCTCAGGTTACCAGAGAAGATATCAGAACTCATATGCTATCTCTGAGACATGATCAGAGCAATGTCTTTAACTTCACTGGGATTTTTACATATAAGGAAAAAAACTTACAGCCTGTTCACCTAATCCTTTCTTCTAGTAGATATATTTGAAAAAAAAAAATTCAAGATTTATATCTCTAACTGTAGTCATTTTAAAAGCAAGACAGAGAATTAATAGTGTTGCATTTTGAGGGGAAATTGTCTAAAGCTAATATAAATTACTTACATTATTATTAAAAAACCACATATATAAATCTGATGTTTCTCTCAGGATGATATTTGCAGATTTATAGATCCTATGCAATATAAATGAGAATAAGGACGCCAAGATCTTATTCAATTTTTCTCATGCCACACAGAGTAATAAACCACGCTGTCCTTGCCCAGGCCACCCTGGACCATAGCTATTCCTACACCTAATGGGTCCCTTACTCCCATCCTCCATGCCTTGGCACAAGTTTTCCCTCATGTAGAAATCCTTTCAATGACTCTCTTTTTTTAAATTGAGATATAACTGACATGTCACATTGCATTATATTCAGGGGTACAACAGAGTGGTTCAGTATTACAGTTTTTTCTTGCGATGAGAACTTTTTAGATCTACTACTGTCTACTTCCCTGGTGGTTCAGATGGTAATGAACTCGTGTGCCAATGCAGGAGACTGGGCTTCAACCCCTAGATTAGGAAGATCCCCTGGAGAAGGAACTGGCAACCCACTGCAGTGTTCTTGCCAGGAGAATTCCATGGACAGAGGAGCCTGGTGGGCTATAGTCCATGGGATCTTAAAGAGTCAGACATGATTGAGTGACTAACGCTTTCACTTTCACTGTCTTAGCAACTTTCAAAGATGCAATACAGCATCATAAATTACAGTCACTGCTTATCTTTATCACCCGCTTCCACCAACAGCTACTCAACTTTATCTTCCCCTTGAAGCTTTCCTGCCAGGTGCCCAAGCCCATAGGGCTGTCCTAATTACCGCTCAGCCTTGCAATCGACTTACCTGTTTCTTTGCTGGGCTGGGCTGGCCTCATGGGTATGTGACCTGTGAAATCACGCAGAAACCTACTCTCGCACCCTAACTTGGCTCCATGCCCTTCTGTTGCCATCTTGAAAGTCTTCATAGTTTCATCTTTGAACACGTGCTCTGTAACTGCATGGAGCGTGAGCACGGCAGTCCGCACCACACAGGGCACAGTGCTCCTCCAGCTCACTGCACGTGGTTTTCCTGATGGCCAGGAGAACAGAATCCCAGGGGCTAGAGTCCAAGATAAGTATATTACATTTTTCATTGAGTAGCAGTAGGTAGAGGCACTGAACGTCCCCAAAGGCCATGCTTTTCATTGGAACCAGAACCTGATTTGACTGCAGAAAGAAGGCAACGGGTCTAAACATTAGCCAACCATTTATGCTGAAAATAAAGCCATAGAGAGAAGAAGGAGGGGGTAATCCTTAGCCTGTTTTCCTTTCAGGACTTCCTTATTTATCAGTAAGAAAAGGTAGGAAGGGTGTTAGGTAGAATATGCACAGGAGAAGTGAGATAAACAACTGAGGTAGTTCTGAGCAGTGTTTCCATGTTCTGGTAAGAAGGAGACACACAGGAATTATGTAATTTCAGGGATTCCACACACAAGTTTAGCGCCCTGACATTTATATTTAAAACCTGCATTGCATCACAAAGAAATGAATGGTAAAGTTCATGCTAAAAATTTACATTTCAACTGTTCCTTATGTAGAATGACATTAGATAGCAAGTAAAAAAAAGAAAGAAACCACAAAAGAGCAAAAAAATTTATATTTTATACCTCTAATGGCTTCTTTTTCCCCTGTTTTTGAACAAGGGTCCCCTCATTTTCAGTTGCTCTGGACCCCGCGGCAAGCCCTGCCTCTAAAACTTAAGTTCCCAGAGGGCAATGACTTTGCTTTATCCATGGCTGTGTGACTGCAGCACCTCAGGCCCTACTTTTGAGTTCAGAAAGTATCTGCTCAATCTGGAATATGGTGGGTATAATAAAGAAAAAAAGACCACAGGGTCCCAAACTAGGATAACAATAATCTGGCTCTCTGAGCAGGACAGAACACAACTGGGATATTAAGCTCAGTTCCAGGGGTCACATGTGAAGGAATCTGTCTGTGATGCAGGAGACCAGGGTTCGGTCCCTGGGTTGGGAAGATCCCCTGGAGAAGGAAACAGCAACTCACTCCAGCATTCCGGCCTGGAGAATTCCATGGACAGAGGAGCCTGGCGGGCTACAGTTCACAGGGTCGCTAAGAGTCAGACACAACTGAGCTACTAACTTTCATAACATATTACCTGTATTAACCAAAGGAAAATTAATTAGCCTTTGTCAGCATCAGTTTTCCCTTTTGCAAAATAAGGATAATAAGGTGTTTTTAAAAAGATAGAGGGGGACATAACTGCTGACTCCTAACCACTGAACATCTGCTAATGAGAAAACAGAAGGTTTAAGAGTGACATGTAAGAGACCAGCAGAAACCAATGGAAAGAAGCTTCTAAGAAGGCATAAAACCAATATGAAGAATTTCCGAAGGCAAACATGAGCCTGCCTGGGGATACAGTAAGTTTCTTGTCCTTTGAGAGAGAAGAGGAGTACTTGACAAAGTTTTAAGAAGCATGCGATATCAGATAAAGACTAGAACAGAAAATAGTAACAATGATTACAGTAGGTGTGGTTTTCCAGCATATTCTAAGTGCCAGATGCTACAAGAGGTGCTTTACATACATCACCTTAGTGAATCGTAACAAGTAATCCACGAGGTAGGCAATATTCCTCTTATTACTGTTATTCTTACTTTGAGGATAAATAATAAAATTTAATTAATTTATTCAAGTTCACCAAGCTAGTATATTATGAAGATAGCCACTTACCACTGAATTCTAATTCCGAGACTCCAAAACACTGGACAACATTCACCCACATGCTAAATGAAATAAGAATGATTACAAATCCTGTGTCTGAATGTGAAGGACTCCCCAGATGGTACCTTCAATGTCACACCAATATGACAGCACCCATCTGAATCATTATGAGGGAACCTAAAAGATGCAAGAAACCGTCAAGGAGAATTACATCATTACCAAGCAGAGCTTCAAAAACATCAAGGAGCCAGAAGGCGTTTTCTTCCCTGGAACATCCACATAGTTGCTGAGTTTCCAGCCTGCCCCAAACTGTTGCTCCATCTACCAAAACAGCTGAGTTTCTGGAGCTCTATCACTACACATACGACTCCCAACGTTGTCCTCAGCCTCCATCTGCGGAGCAAGTGAGAGCGCAGGTCTGCCAGAAAGCAGCTTTGTCCCATTTTAAGATACGTGCTGCAGCTTTTAACATTCACACATCTTGAAAATCACCCTCGGAAAGCCATATTTGGGTGTTTGGGTACATGGTAGTCTAGCAGGTGTGAAATTACCACTTTGTGGGACATAATTCACTTTCTCTGCCTTGTTTGCTACCATGTAAGCCCAGGACGTGATTGAAACCAACATCTGTCGAAAGCAAAGCGGGGATGCTCATTTAAATGCTTCCCTTTCCAAAAAGTTACTCAGGAGCCATGAAAGTGTTCTGGGTTCTACCTGTTAGGATTGTTTTGAAATGACATCACCCCAAATTTCAACTGAAAATTCAGAAGAGGAAAACAGCCAACTCTATCTGCTATTCCTAAAAGGACTTTGAACTCTTAATCTTCTTATATTCATTTTTGGTAGTTAAGCCCTCCATGGGCTTCCCGGTGGCTCAGCTGGCAAAGAATCCACCTGCAATGCGGGAGACCTGGGTTCGATCCCTGGGTTGGGAAGATCCCCTGGAGAAGGGAAAGGCTACCCACTCCAGTATTCTGGCCTAGAGGATTGCAAGGACTGTATAGTCCGTGGGGTCACAAAGAGTTGGACATGACTGAGCAACTTTTACTTCACTTCACTATGAGTACAAGTGCGTTTTTGGCACACTTCTACAAAAATGGAAAGCCCACGATGAGAGAATCACTGAAAACACTCAGGTTTAGAAGTGAGTTGACAACATAGCTGAAATGGGATCCAAGATTCTTTCTATCCAGGTGTTGCTCATCAAATCGGTGGTAGCATTTTAAAAACCTATACAAATGCCTGAAAGAAAAGATAAGAAGGCAAAAAAAGAAAGACAAATGTATAGGAAAGAAAGAAGTATTGTACCATATCCTCAAGCTTCAAGTAGGAAAAAGGGAAACTAGACACCCGAATGTTTCATTAGGATAAAAACGCCCACACACGCGCTCTGCCACTGAAAAGCTACTCTGTGCTATCTGATCAGCAGTACAACACCTTATCTCTTCACATCACTAGGTTGTTTTTTATATCTGAAATTACGCAATATATTACACTGTAATACCTATCTGTTTCAGACCACAGTAGAAAAGTACCTACACAGCATAAATCACGTATGACATCACATTAGGTCTTTTAAATAATGCTGTGAACACCAGGAAAAAGATGCTAGGGGTCCATTTTTCATGTTGTTTTTGCTACTGCCCAAATGGAGGTGCTTACTTTGCCTCTCTACCAGATTCTTTAAAATTCAAGAAATCAAATGTGTACAAAGAACTTTTGATGTGTGAAAGGTACCAAATGTTGCTGCACAAACAGGAATGCCACATCCATCCTCCTCAAGACCCAGAATGCTGGGTTCAAACACACCTGGTCTACGTTCTCCATACCCCCTCCTGATATGTCTGATTCCTGTTTCTCCTCTGCTCCCTCTGACACCTCTGATTTACCCAGACGTCCAACTCACGGAAGGAAAGGACAGGAGAGGGAATCCCCACAGCATCTGCGCCTCCCTCTCTCCTTGGCGGCACAGATGTACCCCATGGAGGAGACGATCTACTGTCTGAACCTGGGCACAAGGGCGATTTTATTCACTTGTGTACCTTCCCTGACTAGCACAAGAGTGGAAACTCAGTCAACACCAAATGCATACGTAAAGATTAAACAAAGACCAGTCAAGTCTGCCTTTGGATTACAACCCTGGTAACAGGTTTTGGAGGAAATTCAACTAAAAAGTAAAATGAACTTCAAGATTCTGGATGGTTTCCAATTCATATTTGACTAATTCATCCTTCCTCAAAATAACACATTTTCTCTTTCTCTCCATCCCCTCCTTTTCTGTCCTTCCCCTTCCCCATCTCTCTGTTTCACACACCCAGCTTCTATTTAAACCTATGCAAGAAATATACATTTATATTATTCAGTTACCCTGCTTCACCTTGCTGTGAAAGCAGCATATATAGGATAATGACAAAAGAAAAATTATCTGACTCTATTATTCTCATTATGAGAGCACAGGGCCATTGAGAGAAGGGGAAGGCCAGAGCAGGACTGGCAGCACTGAATGCTCTGCTATTTAGCAAGACAAAGCGAAGGTAACATTTCTTGCACATCAGGAATTCAAGCATTATTCCATGGTATGTGCGTTCCAACTTCCTTGATTATTAGGTTGTAATTCTAAAGTATCTGACCTTGGCAGCAGAGGATGAGCGAAGATTTTCCTGACTGCTGTTTAGAAGAAGTGATGAATGCATTTTCTTTCTAATTTTGTTTTTCTGAGGAAACCAAACAGGAGCTCCTTTCCCACTGATTAAGCAATCATCAGCCAATCACTCTGAGCCTGAAAAGTTGACTGTAACGCCATTACTTCCCTAAAATGCTTGAATGTTAAGCGATGAGGATATGATTAATTGGGCCTATATAATTACCACCAGTCTAAAGAGTAAGGAGAAAATGGTGATGTAGGAAGATCCTGAACTTACCTCCTCCAATGGACACAATAAATCTACAACTACATATAGAAGAATCCTCATTGAAATGCACCTGAGGACTGGATGAAAAGAAAGTGAAAAGTGTTAGTCACTCTGTTTTGTCCACCTGTTTGACAATACATGGACTGTAGCTCACCAGGCTCCTCTGTCCATGGAATTCTCCAGGCAAGAATACTGGAGTGGGTTGCCATTTCCTACTCCAGGGGATCTTCCCCCCACCCCAGGGATCAAACCCGGGTCCTCTGCTTTACAGGCAGATTCTTCACCACCTGAGCCACAGCATTTACTTCCAATAAAAACAACCTCCAGATGAAGAGTAGGACATTGTGATGGGGAGCAGAGGAAGAGATAGAGCCTTATCAGAGGGAAAAACACATACTAGCCCTGATGATTCACAACTGGGAAGGATCACAAAGGCACTTTGTTACTCCTTTCCCCCATGTTTTATACTTTTGATGACATGTTTTACATTTTTAAGTTTTACACATACCTTAACAAATTGTTGTAATTTTAGTTAATTATGGTACGCTTATCTTTTAAACTTCATACTTGATTTATAAGTGACTGATCCACTACACTTATTACATATTTTCCTTTTCCAGAGAAATTTTTAATTTTGTGTTTTCTTATTATTAGTTAGTGGCAATTTTTCAGTTTCAGCTCAGTTCAGTCACTCAGTCATGTCCAGCTCCTTGCAAACTCATAGACTGCAGCACGCCAGGCTTTCCTGTCCATCACCAACTCCCAGAGTTTACTCAAACTCATGTCCGTCGAGTCAGGGATGCCATCCAACCATCTCATCCTCTGTCGTCCCCTTCTCTTCTCGCCTTCAATCTTTTTCAGCATCAGGATCTTTTCCAATGAGTCAGTTCTTAGCATCAGGTAGCCAAAATATTGGAGTATCAGCTTCAGCATCAGTTCTTCCAATGAGGATTCAGAACTGATTTCCTTTAGTATGGACTGACTGGATCTCCTTGCAGTCCAAGGGACTCTCAAGAGTCTTCTCCAACACCAACACTTCAAAAGCATCAATTCTTCAGCGCTCAGCTCTCTTTATGGTCCAACTCTCACATCCATACACAACCACTGGAAAAACGACAGCTTTGACTACACGGACGTTTGCTGGCAAAGTAATGTCTTTGGTTTTTACCATGCTGTCTAGCTCGGTCATAGATTTTCTTCCAAGGAGCAAGTGTCTTTCAACTTCATGGCTGCAGCCATCATCTGCAGTGATTTTGGAGCCCAAAAAATAATCTTCACTGTTTCCATTGTTTTTCCATCTATTTACCAGGAAGTGATGGAACAAGATGCCACTGAATATTGAGTTCTAAGCCAACTTTTTCACTCTCCTCTTTCACTTTCATCAAGAACCTTTTCAGTTCTTCTTCTCTTTTTGACATAAGGGTGGTGTCATTTGCATATCTGAGGTTATTGATATTTTCCCCAGCAATCTTGATTCCAGCTTATGCTTCATCCAGCCTGGCATTTCACATGATGTACTCTGCATATAAGTTAAATAAGCAGGGTGACAATTTAGGTAAGTCCAATTAACATTTCTTGTAGGGATGGTTTAGTGATGATGAACCCCTCTTCCTTTTGCTTATTTGAGCAAATCTTGATCTGTCCTGTATTTTGAGTGGTTATCTTTGCTGGGTAGAGAATTCTTAGTTGGAAGACTCTTTTTTTTCTTTTAGCACTTTGAATATTTAATTCCAGTGCCTTCTGGCCCACAAAGTTTTGCTGAGAGCAATGGCAAAAGGTAGTATGATAAAGTTTTCAAATGTGTTCAAATTTAAGTTGCTACCAACTTAAAACACCTTGCTATTTACATAGGATACTATATTTGAACCTCACACTAACCACAAGAGAAAAACTTATAGGAAATCACAAAAGAAAGTGAGAAAGGAATCTAAAGATGACACTAAATAAAATCCTTAGAAAACAAAGGAGGAGAGAAAGAAAAGAAAAAAAAGAAACTACAAAAATGCCTAGAAAACAATTAACATACTAGCAATAAATATATACCTATTAATAATTAATATAAATGAAGCATATTCACCAATCATAAGACACAGAGTGGCTCAGTGGATGCAAAAACCAGGCATATATATCTGCCTATAGGAAGCTTATTTCAGGAGAAAGAACCAACACAGACTGAAAGTGAAGGGATTAAAACAGACACTCCATTCAAATGGACATGAAAAGAAAGCTGGGGTATCTATGTCCAACTCTTTGCAACCCCATGGACTGTAGCTCACCAGGCTCCTCTGGCCATGGGGATTCTCCAGGCAAGAATACTGGAGTGGGTTTCCATGCCCTCCTCCAGGGGATCTTCCTGATGCAGGGATCAAACCCAGATTTGATGGCAGGCAGATTCTTTGCTGTCTGAGTCCCCAGGGAAGCCCATAAGAAACTAACTTCAGGATAACAGACATGAACAGACTGACAGTGAAGGGGTTAAAGATACTCCATTCAAATGGAAATGAAAAGAAAGCTGGAGTATCAATATTCATATGAGAGAAAAAAGATTTTAAAGCAAGGACTGTATAGAAGACGAAGAAGGGCATTACATAAATGATCACAAGATTAATCCAGCGAGAAGAGAGAACATTTACAAATGTACATGCACCCAACATAGGAGTGCCAAGACATATAAAGCAATTATTAATGAACTGAAAGGGAGAAGTTGAAAGCAATACCTTAATGGTAAGGGATTTCAACATCCCACTTACATAAATGGATAGATCATCCAGACATAAAATCAATAAGGAAACGCTGGCCCTAAATGACACATTAGGTTGGATAGATTTAATAGATATATGCAAAACATTCCATGCAAAATCAATAGAAAAGACATTCTTCTCAAGTGCACATGAAATAGTCTCCTAGATAGATTGCAAGCTGGGACACAAAACAAGTCTCAGTAAATTCAATAAAACTGAAACAATATCATCCTCTCCAACAACAAAGGTATGAAAACTAAAAATCATCCACAAGGAAAAAGCACAAAAGTATGGAGATTAAACAACACGCTCCTGAACAACCAGTGAGCCATATAAGAAAGAGAAATTTTTAAAATACCTAATGAGAAATGAAAACATAAATACAATATACAAAAAGTTATAGGATGTAGCAAAGTCTTTTTTAAGAGAGCAACTCACAGCAACACAGGCCTACCTCAAGAAAATAAACAAAAACTCCCAAATAAACAATCTAACTTCACACCTAAAAAAAACAAGAAATAGAACAAATGCAGTGTAAAACTAATAAAGAGAAAGTAAATAATAAATATGAGAGAGGAAATAAATAAGAGGCAACAGAAAAGACTGATGAAACTAAGAGCTGGTTCTTTGAAAAGAAACTAAATCAACAAAATTTTGGCTAGAGAAACCCAGAAAAAAGAATGAAAGAGGACTCAAAATCAGAAATCAAAGAGAAAAATTTATAAGCAATAACCAAAAATACAAAGGATCACAAGAGACTACTACAAACAATTATACACCAACAAACAGACAACTTATGAGAAACAGTTAAAGTTCTACAAATGTACAATCTTCCAAGAATGATCAGGAAGAAATAAAAAATCTGAATAGACTGAATACTAGCAAGGAGCTTAAGACAACAACCAAAAAATCTCCCAACAAACAAACATCAGGACTAGATGGATTCATTTTTTAATTCTACAGATCATTCAAAGATCATTTATAAATCACTTTCAAACTCTTCAAAAAATTGATGAGGAAGGAAGCCTTCCAAACATTTCATGAACCAGTATTATCCTGATACCAAAACCAGACAAGGATGATATAAGAAAAGAAAATTACAGGTAATAATCCTGATGAAAATAGACACAAAAATTTTCAACAAAATACTAGTAAACTGAATCCAACAATACTTCAAAAGGATCATATATCATGATCATGTGGCATTTATTAGAGGGAAATGAGGATGGTTCGATATACACAAATCAATCAATATGATATTATCACATTAACAAAAAGAAAGATAAAAATCATAAGATTATCTCAAGAGGTACATAAAAGGCTTTAAACAAAATTCAACATCCATTTATGATAAAAATTCTCAACAATACAGGTATAGAGGGGAATGTGCCTCAATATAATAAAGGCCATATATGATAAGCCCACGCTTAATATCATACTCAACAGTGAAAAGCTGAAAGCTTTTCCTCTAAGACCAGGAAGAAGACAAGGATGCCCATTCTCACAGGTTTTATTCAATATTGTATTGGAATTCCTAACCACAACAATTAGACAAGAAAAAAATAGTAGGCATTCAAATGGGAAAGGAAGAATTAAAACTGTCACTAATTACAGATGACCTGATACCAAATATATAAAACCCTAAAGACTTCATCAAAAACTGTTAGAAATAATAAATGAATTCGGTAAAGTAACAGGATAAAAAATTAATATAGAGTAAACTGTGATGCTTCTACACAGCATACAAAATTAATACAGAGTAATCTGTGATGTTTCTATACACCAATAACAAACTAGCAAAAAGAGAAATTAAGAAAACAATCTCATTTTCAATTACATCAAAAAGAATAAAATATCTGAGAATAAATTTAACCAAGGAGGTGAAGGACATATACTTTGAAAACTGTAAGACACTGATGATAGAAACTGAAGAAGATACAAATAAATGGAAAGATATTCTAAGTACGTGGACTGAAAGAATATTACTAAAAATGTCCTTACTACCCAAAGCAAAGCAATCTACAGATCCAACACAATCTGTATCAAAAGTCCAATAGCATATTCCACAAAACTAAAACATCTAATTCTAAAATTTGTGTGGAAATGCCAATGACCCCAAATAGTCAAAACTATTTAAGAAAGAACAAATCTTGAGGTATCACATTTCCTGATTTCAAACAATAGTACAAAACTATGATAATGAAAATAGTATAGTACTAGCACAAAAACAGACATACAGATCAGTGGAACAGAATTTAGAGGCCAGAAACAAACCCACACATATATGGACAAATAATTTGTGATAAAAGAGCGAAGAATATACAATGAAGAATGGATCAGTTCAGTTCAGTCGCTTAGTCGTGTCCGACTCTTTGCGACCCCATGAATCGCAGCACGCCAGGCCTCCCTGTCCATCACCAACTCCTGGAGTTCACTCAAACTCATGTCCATCGAGTCAGCGATGCCATCCAGCCATCTCATCCTCTGTCGTCCCCTTCTCCTCCTGCCCCCAATCCCTCCCAGCATCAGGCTCTTTTCCAGTGAGTCAAGTCTTCCCATGAGGTGGCCAAAGTATTGGAGTTTCAGCTTTAGCATCAGTCCTTCCAATGAACACCCAGGACTGCTCTCCTTCAGGATGGACTGGTTGGATCTCCTTGCAATACAAGGGACTCTCAAGAGTCTTCTCCAACACCACAGTTCAAAAGCATCAATTTTTCGGTACTCAGCTTTCTTTATAGTCCAACTCTCACATCCATACATGATCACTGGAAAAACCATAGCCTTGACTAGACAGACCTTTGTTGGCAAAGTAATGTCTCTGCTTTTTAATATGCCATCTAGGTTGGTCATAACTTTCCTTCCAAGGAGTAAGCATCTTTTAATTTCAAGGCTGCAATCACTGGAATATTACTTAGCCATAAAAAGAATGCAACCCCGCCATTTACGATAACATGGACAAAGGTATGCTATATGAAATTAATCAGAGAAAGATAAATACCATGTGATTTCATTCACATGTGAAATTTAACAACAACAACAAAAAACACATTAACAAACAAAAGAAAAGGAGAACAAACTCACAGGTACAGAGATCAGGTTACTGGTTACCAGAGGGGAAGGGGTTGGGTGTGGGTAAAAATTGGTATAGGAGGAAAACTGTATGGCGATGAATGGTAACTAGACCCGTGATGGTGATCACCTGGCACTACATACAGATGTCAAGTTAAAATCCTGTATGTGCTGTGCTGTGCTCAGTCACTAAGCTATGCCCGACTCTCTGTGACCCTCTGGGCTGTAGCCCACCAGGCTCCTCTGTCCATGGGGTTTTCCAGGCAAGAATACTGGAGAGGGTTGCCATTTCCTCCTCCAGGGGACCGTCCTCATCCAGGGCTCACACCTGGGTCTCTCTCGTCTCCTGCACCGCAGGTGAATCCTTTGCCACTGAGCCGTCAGGAAGGCCTCATGATGCTGTATATCTAAAACATATAAATGATGAGAGTAATAATAAGTGAAGAATATGGAGGCTCACCAACTAGAGATGCTATTCTCTTGCTGTGAAGTGTCCCAATCAGAAGAGCTAACACATCGGCAGTCCAAGTCACACTTCTCTCCCTGAGACCAGGACAGGAATTGGACACAATAGTTTTACAGATAAGAGCATACGCTTTGTATCCAAGGTCAGATTTACTTTCCACCAGTAAGAAATGTCTGCAGAAGCAGTAACTGCTGGTCACCGTTGTTGCATTTTTTTACGGCCACCTTCTGCTCCTGGCCACCTATGAGACACTTAAAGATAGTTTTGATGCTCCTAACCTTTTTGGTAACCAGACATGATCCAAAGAGGGCATGATGACATATTAGTTTTCAAAGCAAGCCATGTACTTACACAACAAGGGATGGAAAAAAATGGTCACACAACTGAAAAAAATGTAAAACCACAGAAAGGCACACACGAAAGCACAAAGAAGATCTCAAGCTTTTAAACTCTAACTTTTGTTATGCAACTTACGGTTTCAACTTTACTCATCCAGTGACCATCCCATCATTTGCATGAGATTAAAAAATGAACTACTAGGGAAAACCTGAATCACCCCCGAAATATACATATGCTTCAAACAATCAAGGACAAGGAGAAGACCAGGCTTAATGGAGGAAGTAGAAATTCTCCTTTGGTCGGAATTCAGTCCCAAAGAGACTAAAGAAAACATATTGCTTCTTTTAGGCAAAGGCATTGGAACTCTGGCGTCAAGGGCAAAGTCTTACACCAAGAACATCCCGAATATTGTCTCAGTCCTTTCTTTCCTATGCGCAAATGTTCGTTGTTGCTGTTCAGTCACTAAGTCGTGTCTGACTCTTTGCAGCCCCATGAACTGCAGCACGCCAGGCTTCCCTGTCCTTCACTATCTCCCAGAGTTTGCTCAAATTCATGTCCACTGAGCTGGCAATGCCATCCAATTATCTCATCCTCCATCACCCCCTTCTCCTATTGCCCTCAATCTTTCCCAGCATCAGGGTCTTTTCCAGTGAGCTGGTTCTTCACATCAGATGGGCACAGGACTGGTGCTTCAGCTTCAGCATCAGTCCTTCCAATGAATATTCACACTTGACTTCCTTTAGGATTGACCGGTTTGATCTCCTTGCTATCCAAGGGACCCTCCAGAGTCTCCTCCAGTACCACAGTTCTAAAGCATCAATTCTTTGGCTCTCAGCCTTTTATGGTCCAATTCCTACAGCCATACATGACTACTGATACTGACACCCTCTCTCTTTCCTGGGGTCTATCTTGCCATCTCAGACACCAGAGTACAGGCTGATGTCCCCCAGAGTGCTTGCTATTGTTGCTGTCATTAATCTTTACAATGTTGTGTCGGTTTCTGCCATACAACAAAGTGAATCAGCCATAGTTACACACATATCCCCTCCCTCCAGGTCATCACAGAGCATCACCCCGGGCCCCCTGTGCTCCACAGTACATGCTCACCAGCTACTTTAACAAACTCAAGTTACTTCCTTTTTTATGGTCACTCTGTGGCTAATTTTCCACTACACGTGTTCAACTGGATGGACGTAAAACAGCAACACCCACCTTCAGATCCAGCAATCATCCCCTCCACACACACACCAGCTGAGGGCCTGCTTTCCAAGTGTGTTCGCCGTTCAGTCGTGTCCGACTCTTTGTGACCCCTTGGACTGCGGCCCATCAGTTTCCTCTGTCCAAGGAAATCTCCAGGCAGGAATCCTGGAGCGGACTGCTATTTCCTTCTTGAGGGGATATTCCCGACCCAGGGATTGAACCCAGGTCTCGTGCATTGCAGGAGGATTCTGTACCATCTGAGCCACCAGGGAAGCCCCAGAATTGTGCGTCCCTCACTCTTGGTAGACAATGCAGACGTAGATTGAAATGAGCTCAATCCACGTCCTTTTCTATCCTTGGCTGGCAGACAACCTCAGTACACTGTCATTAAACAGTGGTTCCAGAAAGTCTGTGTTAGGCATGGGGATCCCTGAGGTCAGGGGGCTCACCCAGGACAACAGGGACGGTGAAAGTTGGTGGTGGAGTCCACGTGCGGCTGCTGTGGAGAAGAGGGGCGGGAGGAGAGACCAGGCAGGAGTGTGCAGAAGCGCTGATCTGAATTAAACCCTGTGCAGCACAGCCAAGGGAAAGGCAGGATTCAACAGCCTCCCTCCACCTCCTCCCCACCCCACCCTCCCCACTGTCCCCACCTTTAATCAAAGGTACGGAGCCATCTGAAAAAGAGTGTCAACTTTGAAGGTTTGTTTAATGCTAAAATCATTACCCTTACTATTAGGCATTTGATTACTGATTCTTTCACTTTAAAGAAATCAAATTTTCAGGTAAGCTGTAGGTACAAAATAGGCATTTTTGCACATCTGGTATAGACACTAATATCAGCAATCCACAGCAAGAAATCATTTCAGATTTAAAACAAAAGCCCCCGCTTAGCCTCCTTTTTATCACAGGAAATGTACAATAGTCTAAAATACTCAGGGCCGTGCAACCAGCTGTGGGAATTTAGTACCCCTTGGGCTTTCTTTCCCCTCCTTTTATTTTCCTTTACTTTTTTCTTTTGATCTTCTTTTTTTTCTTCTTCCGTGAAGAGGTATGAAGAGACAAAAATGAGGTGGGGATGGGGCAAGAGACCTATGAATCAAACGAGACCTGATTTCACGTGTCAAGGGCACATTCTTTTCCTCAGATAGTCCTCAGAATAAAAGAAAAAAGTGAAAACCTCACATTCACAAGTTTTAGTTCAATGCTATTGCTTAATGTGGAGTTAAATACAATCCTAAGGGAAATTAACCCCGAACACTGGAAGGACTAATACTGAAGCTGGAAGCTCCAATACTTTGGCCACCTGATGCGAACGGTGACTCACTGGGAAAGACCCTGATGCTGGGCAAGACTGGGGGCAGGAGGAGAAGGGGGCAACAAGAGGATGGGATGGTTGGATGGCATCACAGACTCAACGGACATGAACTTGGGCAAACTCCAGGAGCTAGTGAAGGACACGAGGCCTGGTGTGCTGAAGTTCATGGGGTTGCAAAGAGTCTGACACGACTTAGCGACTGAAACAAGTGACAAAATACAGTCTGAATAAAATAGCATCACTTGTCAAGTTAAAGGCTTTGAGGGGCTCAAAAGCATTTTGCTTATTTCTTCCTGTAGCTATTTGTCAGGCCATCTTAGATCGCAAGGCTTCATTAGGTGGCAACATCTATCTGGGTCTAGCATAGTGCTCATCTCTCTGGCATTTAATGCTCTATCCCTTCAGTGGACATCTGGAGAGCTTGGGCAAATGCATCATTTTTTTTCCCATAAAGTGCACTGAGGTCAAGGGCTCTCTGGGATGGTAACAGAGGCTGAGTAAAATAAGAATTTAATACATTCATTTGAGAACATGAGTGCTGAGTTAAGAAAAAAAAATAACTTCAACACATTTGTTCACATCAGAACTTGTTGCAGAATGTGAGATGCAGTGGGAATTTCTAAATGAGAGATATGGTGAGCCATATTTCCCAAGACTTATCTGACCACTAAAACCCCTCGGGGTTGCATGCATGCTAAGTCACTTAGTCTGGTCCGACTCTTTGCAACCTTATGAACCATAGCTTGCCAGGCTCCTCTGTCCATGGGATTCTCCAGGCAAGAATACTGGAGTGGGTTGCCATGCTCTCCTCCAGGGCACCTTCCCAACCCAGGGATCGAACCCTTGTCTTTTATAACTCCTGCCTGGGCAAGTAGGTTCTTTATCACTAGTGCCACCTGGGGTTACATGTCACTAGTTAATGTTCTATAAAACATAAGTAGGAGGTGAGAAATGGGCTACATATTTGCAACCCAATCATGCATATTTATAAAATGGTTTGCCTAAGTTCTTAAATAGCAGCTGGAAGTGTGTGGATACCAAGAAACTGAGTGTCTGGGAGAGGAGTGTCTGCCCTCCGTGTAGAGCAAGTTTCGGCCCTTTCTTTGGTCAGGTAAGCTGCTATCAAGTTTCCTGGGCACCCAGTTACCTTCCAACGCCAGCCTGAGTCCCTCTCTCAACTTTATTCCTTCTTAGTTGTGGCATGGGGATCCTTTTTTATTTTTCTCTTTAGTTGTAGGAAGTGGGATCCAGTTCCCCAAAAAGGGACTGAACCTGGGCCCCCTGCATTGGGAGTGCAGGATCTCAGCCACTAGACCACCAGGAAGTCCCTCCCCCACCCTGAATTTGCGGTCCCCTCCACCCACAGGAGTAGGGAATAACTCACAATTTTACCTACTGTCTGAATGCTGTGGGCTTAAGTCACTCAGTCATGACCAATTCCTTGCAACCCTTTGGACTGTAGCTCACCCAGGATCCTCTGTCCATAGAGTTTTCCCAGCAAGAATACTGGAGTGGGTTGCCATTTTCCATTTACAGGGGATCTTCCTGACCCAGGGATTGAACCCGTGTCTCTTGTGTCTCCTGCATTGCAGGCAGATTCTTTACCTGCTGATCCATCAGGTAAGAGCCATATGCTAATGGATCCCAAATTAATAACTATAGTGAGCCACCTAAATACTTCTGAAGCAAAGAGAAGAAAAGAGAGGAAAGAAACAAGGAGAGAAAGGGGGAGAAGAGTGGACTCTCCAGGGCTGGCCGTGCAGCAGAGAAACTGTTCCTATCCCAGGGAGCATCAAGTTGGGCCTGGCCTCCCCCTTCTCCATAAAGCTGATCCTCCACTTCTGCCCCCAGTCTCCCCTGTAGGCGCCAGCACTCCTCTAGCTGCCCAAAGAAGAAATCTCAGACTCAATTCTCTTTTCCACTGTTGCCCTCAGAACTTCCATCCAGTTAAACTCCAACATTGGCTGCTTTTACCAAGATCCCAATTCTCTCTTTTAGCCTGGATAACTCAAGAAGGTCTCCCTTTAAATAGTGTGCATGCCTCTGGCCGCGTTCCACCCTCAAACCCATCCCCAGAGAACCATTCCCCAGAGAACCTAGTGAAACACAAAACTGACTCCATCAAGGGTGTGTGTGCTCAGCTGCTTCAATCGTGTCCGGCTCTTCGTGACCCCATGGACTGAAGTCTGCCAGGCTCCTCTGTCCATGGGATTCTCCAGGCGAGAATTCTGGAGTGGCTTGCCAGTTCCTTCTCCAGGAAATCATCCTGATCCAGGGATTGAACCTGAGTCTCACGTCTCCTGCATTGGCAGGTGGGTTCTTTACCACTAGCACCACCTGGGAAATCCTGTCTCCATCACATCTCTAATCAAAACCCTTCCTCAGCACCATACCATCTAGAGGCCAAAGCCCCAACTCCCTAACTCAGGCTCCCATGTAGCCTCTGCCCAACGCCCAGCCTCACCATCAGGGGCCCGTACTTCAAGTGGTCTGGAAACTGCTCCTGACTTCCTGCTGTGCCTGAATTATTTCTGACCTTGGTTCTTCTGTCCATGCTGTTCCCTCATTCTCAGCTTTATCCTGAAGTATTCAGCTCAGGCACCCTCCCCTCCAGGAGGCCTTCCCTGGCCCCGGCAATCTAGTGATCCATTCCCAGTTCTTCTGTGATACTCTGTAACCTGCTACCCTCATACGGCTGCCTCACTCTTACTTATATATTTATTTTCAACTGAAGTACAGTTGATATATTTCTTTTTAAGTGTTTTTAAATCTGGACGATTTCTAAAATCTTCACTGAATTGGTTACTATGGAAAAAATAATTATCTTATAATTAAAATAAATAATTTTTTTTAGAAGTGAAAGTAAAAATGTTAGTTTCTCAGTCATGTCCAACTGACTCTTTGCGACCCCATGGACTGTAGACCGCCAGGCTCCTCTGCCCATGGGATTTGCCAGGCAAGAACACTAGAGTGGGAAAATGAGTATACTATTCAAAGCAATCTACAGATTCAATGGAATTCCTATCAAGCTACCAACAGTATTTTTCATAGAACTAGAACAAATAATTTTACAACTTGTATGGAAATACAAAAAATCCTTGAATAGCCAAAGCAATCTTGAGAAAGAATGGAACTGGAGGAATCAACCTGCCTGACTTCAGACTATACTACAAAGCCACAGTCATCAAGACAGTATGGTACTGGCACAAAGACAGAAATATAGATCAATGGAACAGAATAGAAAGCCCAGAGATAAATCCACACACCTATGGACACCTTATTTTTGACAAAGGAGGCAAAAATATACAATGGAGAAAAGACAACCTCTTTAACAAGTGGTGCTGGGAAAACTGGTCAACCACCTGTAAAAGAATGAAACTAGAACACTTCCTAACACCATACACAAAAATAAACTCAAAATGGATTAAAGATCTAAATGTAAGACCAGAAACTACAAAACTCCTAGAGTAAAACATAGGCAGAACACCCTCGGACATAAATCACAGCAAGATCCTCTATGACTCATCTCCCAGAGCAATGGAAATAAAGGCAAAAATAAACAAATGGGATCCAATTAAACTTAAAAGCTTTTGTACAATGAAGGAAACTATAAGCCAGGTGAAAAGACAGCTTTCAGAATGGGAGAAAATAATAGTAAACAAAGCAACTGACAAAGAATTAATCTCAAAAATACACAAGCAGATCATGCAGCTCAATACCAGAAAAATAAACAACCCAATAAAAAAATGAGCCAAAGAAGTAAACAGACATTTCTCCAAAGAAGACATATAGATGGTTAACAAACACATGAAAAGATGCTCAATATCACTCATTACCAGCGAAATGCAAATCAAAACCACAATGAGGTACCATCTCACACCGGTCAGAATGGCTGTTTCAAAATGTCTACAAACAATAAATACTGGATAGGGTGTGGAGAAAAGGGAACCCTCTTACACTGTTGGTGGGAACACAAACTAGTATAGCCACTATGGAGAACAGTGTGGAGATTCCTTAAAAAAACTGGAAATAGAACTGCCTTAGGACCCAGCAATCCTACTGTTGAGCATACACTCCGAGGAAACCAGAATTGAAAAGAGACTGTACCCCAGTGTTCATCGCAGCACTGTTTACAATAGCTAGGACATGGAAGCAACCTAGATGTCCATCAGCAGACAAATGGATAAGAAAGTTGTGGTACATAGACACAATGGAATATTACTCGGCCATTAAAAAGAATACATTTGAATCAGTTCTAATGAGGTAGATGAAACTGGAGCCTATTATACAGAGTGAAGTAAGTCATAAAGAGAAACACCAGTGTATTAACAGTATATATATTACAGTATATTAACGCATATATATGGAATTTAGAAAGATGGTGATGACGACCCTATATGCAAGACAGCAAAAGAGACACTTATGTAAAGAACAGACTTTTGGACTCTGTGGGAAAAGGCGAGGGTGGGATGATTTGAGAGAATAGCATTGAAACATGTATATTACCATATGTAAAATAGGAAAAAAATAAAAATAAAGAATACTAGAGTGGGTTGCCATTTCCTCCTCCAGGGGATCTTCCTGACCCAGAGATCAAACCTTGGTCTCCTGCATTGGCAGACAGATTCTTTACCACTGGGCCACCAGGGAAGCCCTAGTTACTATACTGCTCCTATTTTGTGTTTTGGTTTGTTGGCTAAGAGTTATACAGGACCTTAGCTCACTGACCAGGAATCAAACCTGCACCCCAAGCATTGGAAGGTGAAGTCTTAACCACAGGACCACCAGGGAAGTCCCCTTACTCTTCCTTGAGGGTGTGTCTCATCCTTGAGGGCAGAAGCAATGTATTACCTCTGTATATTGTCACCCTGTTTATTTAACTTATGCAGAGTACATCATGCGAAATGCTGAGCTGAATAAATTTCAAGCTGGAATCAAGACTGCAGGGAGAAATATCAACAACATCAGATATGTGGATGATGCCACTTTAATGGCAGAAAGTGAAGAGGAACTAAAGAGCTTCTTAATGAGGGTGAAAGAGGAGAGTGAAAAAGCTGGCTTAAAACTCAACATTCAAAAAAACTAAGATCATGGCATCTGGTCCCATCACTTTATGGCAAACAGAAGGGGGAAAAGTGGACACAATGACAGATTTTATTTTCTTGGGCTACAACATCACTGGGAATGATGACTACAGCCATGAAATTAAAAGAAACTTGCTTCTTGAAAGGAACACTATGACCAATCTAGACAGCATATTAAAAAGAAGAGACATTACTTTGGTGATAAAGGTCTGTATAGTCAAAGCTATGGTTTTTCCAGTAGTCACATACAGATATAAGAATTGGACCATTAAGAAGGCTGAGTGCCAAATAATTTATGCTTTTGAACTGTGGTGTTAGAGAAGACTCTTGAGAGTCCCTTGGATGGTAAGGAGATCAAACCAGTCAATCCTAAAGGAAAACAACCCTAATATTCATTGCAAGGACTGATCCTGAAGCTGAAGCTCTAATACTTTGAGCACTTGATATGAAGAGCCAACTCACTGGGGGAAAAAAAACCCTGATGCTGGGAAAGACTGAAGGCGAAAGCAAAACTGGGCAGCTGAAGATGAGATGGGTGGAGAGCACCACTGACTCAATGGGTATGAATCTGAGCAAACTCCAGCAGACAGCGAAGGAAGGGGAGCCAGCTGTGCTGCAGTCCATGAGGTCGCAGAGAGCTGGACGAGACTTAGCAAATGAACAACAGCAACAACCAAGTTCCAAGCACCGTGCCAATTACATAAGAGGCGACCAATGAAATGTGTAGCATAACCAGCTATGACAAGCACAGACCCACTAACCCAACCTTGTCTCTGAGTTCCTGCCCACTTCTAAGAACCATGGCCAAGTTCTAGGTAATGGCCATGGGGAAATCATATCAATTTTCCATATACAAGAGATTACTATAATATAAACTTCACTAATTTGGCCGGCCTTTCCAAGCTAGTCTTAATTAATGAGGTTTTATCTGTTGAGATCCTTCACAAAGAGTTTTTTGGACTGAATTATTCTGATGTGTGCCACAGTTCTCTGTCACTTTCCATGGATGTAGCCTTCCACAAGAAATGACAGAGTGTACAATTTTTTCAAAGTTCCTGTTGAGGATATTTCTAGGCAGAATATTAGAGCCACCTGTTTTCACTCAATCATAACTCCCTTCCTCAGCCAAACTTATTTAAGCTTGGTTCCAGTCCTAATTTTTTTTTTCTTTCTTTGGGAATAATTTGAAGGAAAAAAATCCATTTAGCCATTCTGGAGTGAGAGGAGATTTAAAATGATTAAAACATACTTCACATTGAAGGTGTAACTGCTTTTGGCTCAGAATAACCAACATAATTCAAAAATGCATTCAAACTACATTTCAATTTAGTATCTAGCTTATTCTTCCTGATGAAATCACTGTCTAACCAGCTTAAAGCAAAATAAAATATTTTTCAGTTAAAAAGGACGAAAGCTATCACTTCTGAGTGAAGGCAATCAACATAGTATTTTAGCAGAACATCATGATTATTATAATACATAATAAAAATAAACATTTCTACCACTGGGGTCCTTGCCTCTAAAGAGGAAAGAAAGGAACTTGCCCCATGGGCTTGTAATGTAAATTAAACACACAATATGAGCCACACAAGTGTCACAGGTTAGAGTTAATTAACATTTTATCCCAAGCAGAGGAGGAAAAGGGAAAGAAAAATAAAATCAATATTAAAAGAATCAAAATTCACTTTGAACCTTATAGGAGGCATCTGTAATGTGAGTATAACTGAAAAGACATCACCAAGCCCAATCTGATACCCCTTCCTCCTGTCCTGACTCAGCCAACTCTTAAAAACAGCACATGTGTGGTTGATTCTTACACAGCCTCACGAAGCCAATGGCAGACCTGCCAAGAGACACCAGACGGATCAGATGAATTCCAGGGTCTCATTCCTGTTTTATGACTGATTCTTCTCTCTTTTGTCTTCCCTTTATGACTAGGCTTCCCAGGTGGGGCAGTGGTAAAGAATCCACCTGCCAATTCAGGAGATCAAAGGTTTGATCCCTGAATCTGGAAGATCTCCTGGAGGAGGAAATGGAAACCCACTCCAGTATTTTTACCTGGAAAATTCCATGGATAGAGGAGCCTGGCAGGCTACAGTCCATAGAGTCACAAAGACTCAGATACAACTGAATAACTAAGTACACAGGCACTCCTTATGACAAAGTATCTGACGACAGAAAATACACTGAACCTAGATTTATCACACACCACATTTATCCCCTTTTTTTAAAAATTGAAGTATAGTTGATTTATAGTATATTAGCTATAGGTATATGACATATGATTCAATATTTTTATAGATTAATTATACCCCATTTAAAGTTGTTAAAAGTAAAGTCTATATTTCCTTGTTCTATGCAATAGATCCTTGTTGCTTATCTGTTCCACACATGCGTCTCAATGCTCACAGTAGCACTGATTACAACGGACAAGAGATGGGTGTAACCTGAGTCTACCAACAGATGAATGGATAAAGAAGATGTGGCATATATGCACATGGGATATTACTTAACATAAAAAATCAAATTTTGTCATTTGCAACAATATGGATGGACCTAGAGGATATTACACCAGGGAAGTAAGTCAGAGAAAAACAAATACTCCATATTATCACTTACATATGGAATCTAAAAACAAATGTATATAACAACATAGAACACACAGACTCACAGACATAGAAAACAGACTAGTGGTTACTAACAGGTAGAGAGAAGCAGGGATTAAGAGATACACCATAGTTATTTTTATGTATGCACCCTCAATTCCTTTTAACCAAAGACCATTTGAAATTGACATATAAACAATTCAGGGCTTCCCAGGTGGTGCTAGTGGTAAAGAACCCACCTGCAGGAGACATAAGAGACTTGGGTTCGATCTCTGGGTCAGGAAGATCCCCTGGAGGAGGGCATGGCAACCCACTCCAGTCTTCTTGCCTGGAGAATCCCATGGACAGAAGAGCCTGGAGGGCTACAGTCCGTGGGGTCGCAGAGAGTCAGACATGACTGAAGAAACTTAGCAAGCGCACATAAACAATTTAGGCTTCTAGAATACACTTTTGGTCTCATAAAAATTAGCTATATCTTCTACCAAGTCACTGAAATATACATGCCAAATCAAGAATAAGGCCCTGTCAGCCTCCTACTATTTAAAAAATTGTTTTTAAGTGAATTATCTGCTCCATACTGAAGAACCGATACCAAAACCAGTACACTTGAAAAAAAGAGAAAGTGCTAGTAACTGAAAGTAATAAGATATGTCTCTTAAACCTTGCTCCAAGATTTTCCTAAATGAGAATCACCACAAGTATTAAGTTGGCAGATTCTAAAAGTTCAGACAGCAGAGCAAGATTCAGGCATCACTATCTATCAACGTTTTGGGTTCACTCACCGGGTTCTCTCTGGCCTTTTGGTCCACCCCAGGGAAGCAAGACAAAGCAAGCTCTCCACCTGCCCATGAGACTGCTCCGGGTGTAACAGAGGCCAGGCTGTACACGGTGACAGCTCACACCACTGACACAAATGACAACTAATTGCACCAGGGCACACATACAACATAAAGGACAGCCCGCATCTGAGAGACCAGGCCAGTCCTAAGAAGCTGCTCGGTATTAACCAGTCCCTTTCCTGGAACCTTCCCTCCATCCCTGGTGTGGAGGGTAAACTCCATCCAGGATATGCCTTCATACCTGTATGTTCAGACCCCATTTCCCACAAAGAGTGTATGTATCATGGGGAATGGGGAATAAAAATATAAGCATTTGATGCATCCTAAGTCAACCCTAAAGGAAATCAACCCTGAATATTCATGGGGAGACTGATGGCAAAGCTGAAGCTCCAATACTTGACCACCTGATGTGAAAAGCCGATTCACTGGAAAAGACCCTGATTCTGGGAAAGACTGAGAGCAAGAGAAGGGGGCGACAGTGGATGAGATGGTTGGATAGCATTATTGATTAAATGGACATGAGTTTGAGCAGACCCAGGGAGATAGTGAAGGACAGGGAAATCGGTGTGCTGCAGTCCCTGGGGTTGCAAAGACTAGGACTCGACTTAGCGATTAAGCAACAAGTAATCTTATACCATTCTTATTGGGGAACAGTAACAAATACACACACACACGTGTGTGTGTGTATTACAACACTGTATTTTATATAAATGGTACATAAAATACCTTCTACAGCAAGGGAAAAGACAAAGTAGTAATTGCTATGTGAAAGGTCCCATAACCATTTGTAAAGAACAGCATCGGCTCAGTTATTTCCCACACAAAGAACTGAAAGATAATAACCTCTACCCACAAACGAATCCGGGGCTTTACAAACATGTCAGAAGCATCAAAAGGCATTAACGTAAGCCACATCCAACGTGGCAATTTATCCTTAGACTTTGTCTCAATGCTCCCAAGTAAAACAGAGACCCAGTTTTTCAATATACCAAAAGCACTGTCCTTTAAAAAGCTTTTTCATCTCTCTTTGTACCAGAGACTTGTTTTCTAAACACACCACTCAGATTGCTGACCTGCAGATTCAACCCCTCAAGAGGCTCCCTGCATCTTAGACATGGAAGGGAAAAAAGAGCTTTTGGGTTATGTTAGGGTGAACTGTGCCCCCCAAAATGGGATGCTGAGGCCTCAAATCCAGTACTTGTGGATCCAACCTTATTTGAAAATAGATTCTTTGAAGATGTAATCAAGTGAAGATGAGGCCATTACGGTGAGTCCTAATCCAATCTGACTGGTACTTTTATAGGAAGAAGGGAACAGATATAGACACACAGTGTCAGGACCAAGGCAGAGACTGAAGTGCCACAACACAGGCCAAGGGGGGCCAAGCTCTGCCTTCCACAGCTGTCAGCAAGCTGCCGGAAACTAAGAAGAGACTAGGAAGGACCGCACCCCTCCAGCCCCGGCCCTGAGATGCCGGGGGACCACGGCCCTGCCAACACTTTAATTTCAGACTTCCGGACATCAGAACTATGAGCCAACAAATCTGTGTTGCTTTAAGCTATACTGTTTGTAGCATTTTCTTATGGCAATCCTCGGAAGCTAATACAAGGTGCATCTTTCTTTTACCTCCCAAGCAGAACTTCATGAAAATTCACCCTGATAGGGGTCTAAGTCGAGTCCTCCATAACCTACGGAAGCGTTAGTCGCTCAGTCGTGTCTGACCAATTCTTTGCGACTCGCCAGGCTCCACTGTCCATGGAATTCTCCAGACAAGGATCCTGGAGTGGGTAGCCAATCCCTTCTCCAGGAGATCTTCCCAACCCAGGGATCGAACCCAGGTCTCCCACATTGCAGGCGGATTCTCTACCCCCTGAGCCACCAGGGAAGCTCCGTAACCTATACCAGTGGATAAGATCCCGTGACCCCAGAAATTCGTATCTGTGACTAAGAGAGAAACTGGCTGCAAACTGCCACCTTCAAGCCTGAAAGTATCTTTGGAAACTGCTGCGGTCACCCTGCCTTCCTACCCCCAGGGGACTCATCCTGGAGGAGGCGATGAAGCAGATCCAGCAATCAACTTCTCACCTGTCATTTGCTTCTTCAGAACACCCAGCTCTAAAGAGCCCCTAGCAACCTGATGTTTTAACATCCACAGGTATGGGCGCATAGAGGATGACAGCCCTGGATTATTTAATGAGATCACAGCATGTCACACTAGCAAACGGGGAGACTGAACCCTCCTGTTGAAGAGACGGTAATACGGTGTGATATGAAGGGGATGCCAGCTTGCTCTGTTTGGAACAACGGCATGTGGGATGTATTCATTAGGATAGAGGACAGCTCTGGAGACACAGAAGCAGAGAACTCACTATAAGAGCCAGTTCTGCTTTTAGAGGCTGCATCCCATAATTTTATAGATGAGAAAAACCATGCTCAAGACACATCTTGAGGACACCACTGCCAACCCTGACCTAGGCAGGCCTGCCAGACTACTGTCTGTCTGCTTCTCAGTCTCCCAAGAGTGGGCTGATGATGTCTTTTTTTGGGGGGGGGGGGTGGGCAGTGATGATGTCTTTTCATAATGTGCTTTTTTTTCCCTCCTTTAGAATTTTTCAAAGCCTCGAATATATGACAATTGGAATATGCTCTGATTTCTTTCCTTTTGAAATTGGAAGATAACTGCTTTACAATGATATGCTGTTTCTGCTAGACAACAACACAAATCAGCCATAAGTATATAAATATATGTACACATATATATATTTACATATACACGTGTGTGTGCGTGCACGCGTGTGTGTGCATGTGTGTGCGTGTGTCCACGTGTGTGTGTGCGCGCATGTGTGCGTCCATCCCCTCTCTGACTCCCCCTCCCACTGGGTCATTACAGAGCCCCAGGCTGGGGACCCTCTGTTATATAACAGCTCCCCACTAGCTACCTATTCTATACAGGGCAGTGTATATATGTCAAAGCTACTCTCTCAGTTCGGCCCACCGCTCCTTCCCCTGCTGTGTCCACAAGTCCGTCCTCGACGTCTGTGTCTCTATTCCTGCCCTGCAAATAGGTTCATCAGTACCATTTTAGATGCCCCAGTTAAAGCCAATTCTGTGCCCACCAAAAAAAAAAAAAAGGCAAAAACTCTAATATTTTAAGTGGAAAGTGGATTTGAGAAAATGGGGAAGATATTCCTGTACTATAAAATGTTAATAAAAAATTCTCAGTGTTTAAACATATCAGAAAGCATGACATTTAAGGTAATAACCTAGTAGTTGGGGCTTTAAAGATCACAATTACAACTTGGCTTTTCTGAACAGACATTAAAAAAAAAAGAAACCTCCTCTCTGCCACATGTTAAAAAAAAAATAATAATGTAATCAATAAAACACTTTACAGTACTTACCAAACTGAAACAAGCGATATTTATGACCACTCTTTTTCAATCACACAAAGTACCTGGAGAATTAGAAAGCTGAATGAAAAAGGCAAATGTGGAGCAAAAAAATCAAATGTGAAAGATGAAAGGCCACCGAGAAAAATAAGTCAAAAGCTAAGGACGGTTAACACACACAGATCGCATCAGACCAGAAGGCTGGTGAAGGTGAAGGCTTAAAATAACCCGGGTCTCCCATTCAGCACTGACCACAGCACAATGATGGGAAGTCTCGACGCTTCCTCAGACTTCCCATAAAAGGGCAGTGTTACAGAAGGTAAAGTGAGCAAAACACAGTGATGACCAAAACCCATCTTCAGGACTAACTCCTTCCATTTTCCTCCTTTTATTGATTTTTTTTTTAAGCCCACTTTGCACTCTCCAAGGCAGCTTGGTTGCAGGGAACACCATTTAATGCACCTTATTGATTCGATCGTACACATTTATACGTGTGTAGAAACTTTTGCTACAGTGCTTTTATTGATCTTTTAATTGGTAATGGAGGCCAGACAACCTGAAGAGTCTTATTGCAAATATTTTTTATTTTCTCAAGTGAGGGCAAGAAAATCATCAAAAATGTTCAGCAAATGAACTACTGTGCTTTGCTTACCTTGGGTTATGTTTTAGAGATGCTGTCAGTAAGAATCTTTTTTTTTTCTAAAGTCAAAATTACGCAAGACTGACTGAACAACTCATTTGGATGGAAATGTCTTTTTTTTTCCAGTTTCTAGAAATATTCCTAATGGGCCCTTTATTTATTGGCCCTGGGCATGACAAGCCAGCGTTCCCTTTCAGGGTAGCCGTTTTCAGATTACACAGTGCTCACAGGGTGAGCAAGCTTTCTAGCAAAGCTGCCCCAAGGTTAAGCGCTTATATTAACAATAGTTGTGAACACACTATGAAGGCACCCTGGTGAACGACTCTGTCACACTGAGTTAGTTCTGAATACTTCATCTCTCATCTACAGCATGGCCCTCTAGTCCTAGGGAAAGACACATTCTCACCCAGATATTTTGTACCATTTAAGTCCCCTACATACAAACCTTCAGGTTATGAGCTTTCAAAGGTGCAAACATGCTTTTGCAAGCCCAATCATGTAAATGAGTTCACATGTCTGGAGTTACCTGTAAAGGCTGGGTTCCAAGGCTAACTCTGCTGGACTTACGAACAAACTGGACATAGGAACTCATCCTCAGAATGGAACTCGTTCACATATAGGGGCTGAAAAATGAGAGTTAAGGGGACCGTTTGGGTGGCAAACTCTACAGAAGCAGTCACAAGGCTGTAACGAAAAGTGGGTTACAGGGTCTTTGGCAGAAGTGGAAGGAATGGAGCCCAGCCCTTACTGAAGACATGGGAGGCAGCAGGGATGCCAGGTTCAAGGTGGAAAAGAGATGAAACCTTGACTTGTCATCCATGCCCCTCAATCCTCACTCGTCTCTCTCCCGCAATCCCAGCATCATGTAGCATGGTTCTTGTTCAGTCACTCAGTCATGTCCGACTCTTTTCAACCCCATGGAATGCGGCACACCAGGCTTCCCTGTCCTTCACTACCTCCTGGAGTTTGCTTAAATTTCAAGTCCATTGAGTCGGTGATGTCATCCAACCACCTCATCCTCTGATGCCCTCTTCTCCTTTTGCCTTCAATCTTTCCTAGCATCAGGGTCTTTTCCAATGAGAAGGCTCATTGCATCAGGTGATTACAAAGTATTGGCGCTTCAGCTTCAGTATCAGTTCTTCCAATGAATATTCAGGTTCGATTTCCTTTAGGACTGACCAGTGTGATCTCCTTGCAGTCCAAAGGACTCTCAAGAGTCTTCTCCAGCACCACAATTTAAAAGCATCAATTCTTCAATGCTCATCTTCTTTATGGCCCAATGCTCACATCTGTACACAACTAGTGGAAAAACCATAGCTTTGACTCTGTAAGCTTACATATAGTCAACTTAAACTTGTATGAATCACATGAACCCGAAATTTCAGTCCTAATGCAGTGAGTGAAAGTCGCTCAGTCGTGTCCGACTCTTTGAGACCCCATGGACTATACAGTCCACAGAATTCTCCAGGCCAGAATACTGGAGTGAGTAGCCTTTCCCTTCTCCAGGGGATCTTCCCAACCCAGGGATTGAACCCAGGTCTCCCGCACTATGGGAGTCCTAATGCAAGCCAGGTCTAATCTCACTCCACCATAGAAGATTTCTAGTGGAAGGCAGACTTAAACTTTGATTTTTTTTTATTTAGTAATATTGACAAGCAAACATTTTTCCCATTGAATTTTGTACTTTCCAATATCAAGGCAATAATGTGTGTAATAAAATCAAGTGTATAAAAAGATAGAAATAAAAGGAAAAGAACCATGTATAACCTCTAAAAGGCATTCCCAGAATCATGGATCAGATTTGAAAAAAACAGTTTAAATCTATATTGCTATATACCATTCACTGACCTTTAGGTTTTCGCATGCCTAGATAACAGCGAGGTGGATCTGCCACTTTCTGGCCTGGCTGGCCATTAATATTAACAGAGGGTCTATATATCTTGAGGTTTCCGGGCTGGCTCAGTGGTAAAGAATCTGCCTGCTAATGCAGGGGGTGTGGGTTCGATCCCTGGCTGGAGAAGATCCTCTGGAGGAGGAAATGGCAACCCATTCCAGCATTCTTGTCTGGGAAGTCCCATAGACAGAGGAGCCTGGCAGGCTACAGTTCATGGGGTTGCAAAAGAGTCAGACAGAACGACTGAACTCCAAGGACACGTATCCCGAAGTTCTTACAGTAACTAGCAGACAGCCTGGGCATGGGTCTGGTGACTGATGCAGATTTCCCGCAGCAAATGACCTCTGGGAAACCTCTGCCTGTCTCAGCAGCGGCAGTGAGCTGAATACGAGGCTGACAAGCTCCACTGTCTTCCACGCCCCGCTGTTCCCGAGCAAGGCATGCTTCTTCCCCATGGTTCAGATCTTCACTGAGCTCTTCTGGATAGATGGGAGCTCTTCCCCAGCACTGATCTCACTGACCAAGGACACCACCCAAACCCGTGCAAGTTATACACATTGCCCGGAATGCCTAGTTAATGCACTTAGATATCATGAGTGCACAGCAGAATAACATAGTCAAACAAGGAAGATGAGGCCTGACCTTCCAGAGAGGACCACCTGATTCAGGGCCTGGTATTCACAAATACAAGTGCTATTGCTCAAGGCGTAATTTGTGAACATCACGACTATACCTTGACTTTTATTATTTAAAATTCATGTATAGCTAATTTGCCAATCACACTAAACACACAATGGGCCCGTACATGGCAAACAGAACTAATAATGTGAGATCTAATTCTTATGCTGCCCCACATCCCACACGGGGGATCAGCCTCACTTGAACCAATTCTGATAGGAGAACAGGGGCTGTGATTTTAAGCCATTTTCCTCTTTTATTTTCTGCAGAATTCTTACTTTAAACCTCATCCATAACTGTAATTAGTTTCCTTGAAAACCTTCAGGATTTTTGAATTAAAATGTGTAGGAAAATATTATTATTCATAATATGGTATTTCCCAAATATTATAAAGCATTGGAAATGCCATATTCTTTATTTTATAATATGAAAACTTTCAAAAGCCCTTTTAATCCGGGCTCAAAGAGCACACAGAATATGATACAACCTAGAGGAAAAGAATTTTATAAACTAGACCATAGTTTTTTAAATATAAGAATCTCTAATCAGTTTTTCAACATAACAAAATGTAGTTATACAGTCAAACGATCTAGTAATTTAAGGAAAAGCTCTGTGACATTAAGTGAAAAAATAAAAAGATCTTACACCAAAAACATTCATCTTATGGTTAACTGCCTTTCTCTAGTGCAATGTATAGGATTACAATGGAATTAGTTCTTAAGTTATCAATTAAAAAGATTAATTGGTAAAGATAATATTAACCCATTCTATTTAAATGGTCCATCTCTCAACCACATTTAAATAGAAAGAGTGCTTTCATTTTATTTGCTGCTTTTCAAAAAGAAGTGCCTTCCAAATAATAATCCTTTAACGGCATATTATTAGAGATGTTTAAAAAAAATAATAAAGACAGTTAATGTCTAATAGGTATACCAAGATGGCAACTGACTCACCTTGGGTTATATTTGCTCAGTTCCTTTTCCTGATAACTGACCCTAACAAGCATCCTAAGCACAGATTAATGATTTTTACCTAAAAAACTCTGAAACCATCTCACTTATTCATACTAGCTCTTTGTTGTTGTTCAGTCGCTCAGTCTTGTCTGACTCTTTGCAACCCCACAGACTGTAGCCCGCCATGCCCTTCTGTCTATGGGGATTTTTCAGGCAAAAACAGAGGAGTGGGTTGCCATTTCCTTCTCCAAGGGATCTTCTTGACCCAGGAGTCAAACCTACATCCCGTGTCTCCTACATCGCAGGCGGATTCTTCACCGCTGAGCTACTGGGGAAGCCTTTGCTAATCAGAAATTCATTCTTAAGCAGGCCCAACACCACCCTAACTAAAGCTGTAGAAGAGGCACTGTCTTTAACCCAGTCCTTTTCTGCTTTGGAGGTCATCCCATACCATTTCCCCACTGAATCTTCTCAACTGGCACCCGAGACCCTCACCCTCAGCTATTCATGACTTCACAGGGTAGCCTCTTTATGGACAGTATGCCCAACTTGGACCAATCTGCAAAGGCACAGCTTTTAAAAATCTATCCTTTCTCTCCTTTCTTCTGTCCGCTACTATTTCCTAGATTCCAACCATCTATTCAGACTGATACCAATTGTTCACTAAGAATCTTATACTGATCCATTCATTCAACAAGTATCCACTGAGCACCAACTATGTGTCAGCGTTCTTCCAGGTGTTAGCGGTATACTGATGGGTGGGATCAGATCAGTACGTTCACCTTGATGAAAGGCTAACACAATACATTAGCGAATTAACTGATAATAAAGGTATATGTATGTATGTATATATATTCCGTTAGATGTTTCTCAGAGAAACAAAGAAAAAGAACATAAAAGAAAAGCTGCGGTTGCGGGACTGCATTTTAAATAAGATGGTTCCACAGACGATTAGCTACATAAAGGCCTAAAGAGGGGAGAAAGTCCTGTGGAGGGACATGGGGAAAGCGTTCCAGGCAGAGGACAGCAGATCCCTAAGTATCAAGTCTAATACTTTCTGGGCAACAGAAAAGAGGCCAGTGCGTCTAGACTGGGGTAAATGAGGCGAAGTGTAGTCAGGATGGGTACCAAGGACCACTGTAAAGACTCTGCTTTTACTCTGAATGAGAAGGGAAGCTACTGGAGGGTTCTCAACAAAGGAATACCATCACTTATTATTTTCAAAACATCTATACAGGAAGTCCCCTACATATGAACCTTCAAGTCACGAACTTTCAAAGACGCGAACCTGTGCTCCATCAACGTCCAGCGGGGTGAGACTGCCGCTTGCCCTGGTCTGTCACTGATGACCCTTTGGCTGTATGGTCCCCCACCACCTCGCTTGCCTCCACTCAGAACCCCTTCTTGCCTGTACGCTCAGGGCCAGCCCCTGGATGCTGGCTGCTTTCCTGCACTACTGTACTTTTCAAGGCACCATGCTGTCAGATTAAACACATTTTCTTTATTTCTGTGTTTGTTTTTAGGTATTATTTGTATGAGACGGAGAAGGAAATGGCAACCCAGTCCAGTATTCTTGCCTGGAAAATCCCATGGACGGAGGAGCCTGGTGGGCTACAGTCCACGGGGTCGCAAAGAGTCAGACACGACTGAGCAACTTCACTTCACTCACTTCACACTTTATCACTGGAGAAGGAAATGGCAACTCACTCCAGTTTTCTTGCCTGGAGAATCCCATGGACAGAAGAGCCTGGCGGGCCATGGTCCATGGGGTCGCAGAGAGTCGGACACAAGTGAAGTGACTGAGCACATTATCTGTATGAGAAGTATTATAAACCTATTATAGAACAGAATGATACGGTTGAATGCATTCACTGGGTACCCAGGCTAACATTGCTGGACTTATAAACAATCTGGACTTAACAAACATGCTCTCAGAACTCATTTGTATGTGGGGAACTTACTGTATTGAGATACAATTAACGTACCATACGTTCTTCCCTTTATAAAGTGTGCAATTCATTGGTCTTCAGTATATTCATAGAATTATGAAACCATCACCACAATCAACCCTAGGACATTTGCATCACTCCAAAAAGAAACCCCATAGCCCTCAGCAGCACTCCCTCAAGCCTGGAGTTCCTAGCCTAGGCAACTCCTCCATAGACTTGCCTATTCCGGATATATCATATAAATGGCATCATGCAATACGTGGTCTTTTGTCACTGGCTTCTTCCACTTAGCATAATGTTTTTAAGGTTCACTCTTGTTGTAGCACATGCCAGTACTTCATTCCTTTTCACTGCTAAATAGCATTCCATTAAATGGATACACCACATTGGTTTATCCAGTCATCAGTTGATGGACATTTGGGTTGCTTCCATTGGGTAACTGTTACACATAATGCTTTTAAGAACATTTGTATTGTAGTTTTTACAATACAATACTTAGCCTGTGCTAAGTCACAGGCTCCTCTGTCCATGGTATTTCCAGGCAAGAATACTGGAGTGGGTTGCTATGCCCTCTGCCAGTTTTATTCAGACATGTATTGTCAGCTATCTTGGGTAAATATAATGCCTAAAGGTACACTTGCTGGGTCATATGCTTACCCTTTTGAGGAAGTGCAAAGCTGTTTTCCAAAGTGGTTGAAATATTTTTACTTTCTACCAGTAGTGTGTGAGGGTTCCAACTTCTCCACATCCTCAACATTTGTAATTTCACCTGTCTTTTTGATCACAGCCACCTAAGCTGGTATAAAGTAGCATCTCATTGTGGTTGTGATTTGCATTTCACAGATGGCCAATAATATTGAGCATCTTTTTGTTCTTATAGGTTATTTGTACATCCTCTTTGGAAAATGCATATTCAGACCCTCCACTGTTTTTTTTTTTAAATAGGGAATGTCTTTTTATTACTGAGTTGTGAGAGTTAACTACATATTCTAGAATACAAGTCCCTCATCAAATATACAGTATGAAAATATTTCCTATCATTTTTGTAAGCTGTCATTTCATTTTTTAATGATTTTTCCATAAAACATTAAAGTTTTTAATTTTTATGAAATTCAAATTATCTATTTTTTCTTTTATTTTCTTGTGCTTTGCGGGTCATATCTCAGATGACCCCATTGCTCAATCCAAGATTGTGAATATTTATACTTTTGTCTCTTTCTCAGAGATTTATCATTTTAGCTCTGATTTTTACATCTTTAATTAATTTTTGTATACTGTGTGAGAGAAGGGTATTTAACCTTATTCCTTTGTATGTAGAAATCAAGTTTGTTTCGGCATCTTTTGAAAAGACTATTGGTTCTCCACTGAATTATTGGCTCCCATGTCAAACTAAATTACACTTTAACAGGATTTGTCTGTTGCCCTTAAATTGACCAGGTAAGAGATGATGGTGGCTCAACAAGGAGGGTGACATGGAAATGCTGAGAAGTGGTCAAATTCTGGATATTCTTTGAAAATTGAGCTGATGAGATGAGATTGGATGTGGGTGCAAAAGGGAGAGGACTTAAAAGTTAGCTCCAATATTTTTGCCTTGATGTCACACAGACTGTAATTCTGGTTTGGAAAAGAGTCACATGATCATCTGGGCTCCTCTGTCCATGGAATTCTCCAGGCAAGAATGCTGGAGTGGGTTGCCATTCCCTTCTCCAGGGGATCTTCCAGACCAAGGATCAAACCCAGGTGTCCTGCCTCTTCTGCATCACAGGTGGATTCTTTACCGCTGAGCCCCCGGAGAAGCCCCTTTATGAGGAAAGAGGTGGCTTAAATGCCTGTTCTGGATGAGAGCAGACAGACCATTCAGAAAGCTACCATGATAATCCCTCTTTGAGGATTTATCTGAATTGTCCTTAGTCCTTCCTAGAGACACAATGACTGACCTCTGACAAATAATTAGTTATGAGAACTACAACTCTCAGCGCAGGACAAAGCAGAAGACAGTACAGGCTAGAGGGGACTTTTGGGCATCCTTCAAGTCACACACTCCTGCAGAAGGTATTCACTGGAAGACAGGAGAGCTTCATTTCCTATTAACTCAAGCAGTTCTTGTAGCAGACTTGCTACCAGGCCCAGCCCAGCGGGTTCTCAGGCATTAATCTTCAAGTTCTATGAGAGCCCCTTGAGAAGATGGTCCAGGCAAAACTCACACAGCTCATGTCTCCGCACTGGTTTAAAAAAAAAGCAGCACATCTCTAGCATTCCGTAAGGAGACTCATCTCCCTCCCCCGGCCTCTGGAGCGGCAGGTCCAGCAGGACAAGGAGTGCGACACGCGGGGAGGGAACAGGGGCATTTAAGCCACCTCTTTCCTCATAAAGGGGCTTCTCCGGGGTCTCGGCGGTAAAGAATCCACCTGCGGTGGGGAAGACGCAGGAGACCCGGGTTCAACCCCTGGTCGGGAAGATTCCCTGGAGAAGGGAACGGGAACCCATGCCAGCATTCTTGCCTGGACAATCCCATGGACAGAGGAGCCTGCCAGGCTACAGTCCCTGGGGTCACAGAGTCAGACATTACTAAAGTGACTTAGCACGCATGCATGTTCTTCATTAAAAAAAAGGTGATTATCTTCTGGATATAGCAGCCCTCCTCTCCCCTCTAGCCTAGCCAAGATTTCCATTTCAGTGAAACTCTATGGAGTCCGGAGGGCACGGGGAAGAGCTAGTGCTCCTTTCAAGGGAAGGCTCGGAGACATCTCTGGAAACCGGCTCTGGACAACCTTGAACTAGATCTGAGAACCTGCTCTATAGACAGACAAACAGCCTCTGTTCGGGACCTAATAAGTCCCTCAAGTCATTCCTTGTCCGCGAAGCAACAGCTAATGAGGAAGCAGTGCCTCTCAGCACTAGAGGAACTCAGAGGGAAGGAGGCCAGGCTAGCACCTCAAGGATTTCCAAGGCACACAAAGGAAGATGTAAACCTGTCCCCAGGCCTGGAGACAAGACAAAGACCAAATGGAATCTGAGAGGAGGTTGTTAGGCAGTTCGTTATAGATGCATGGGAGGCTTTCCACGGACCCCTCCAAGACGGGTGTTAAAACAAACAACCCAAATGTAAATATGAAGACTGTTTGCTTCAATTAAGTCTAAGCTACAGGAGTGTGAACTTTCCTATTGCCTCCGTGTGCCGCTCTGCCAGTGCCTTCACCATTATTAAAGTGTGTTTATACAGGGTTTGGCTTTTCATCTATTATGGAAAAATTACATCTTGCCCACAGCACCACAGAGGCCTGAGCACAGTAAATCCCCCACTGACCTTGAACCCAAGCTAAAGCAAACAGTCACTCTCCTTGGTGCTGAACTGCCTAAATAATGCAGTGCATACACGCCTACGAATATAAATTACAACTACAAGGCGTCTTACCAACAGGGTTTTCCAGAAGGCAGTGTTTGTAGAGGCACTTGGATGTAGACAAAATCCTTGGGGAGATAACTGGGAAGACGTTCCCTGGCAGATGATCATGTATGTACTGAACACTAACACTCTTGAGAGTCCCTTGGACTGCAAAGAGATCAAACCAGTCCATCCTAAAGGAAATCAGTCCTGAATATACATTGGAAGGACTGACGCTGAAGCTGAAGCTCCAATACTTTGGTCACCTGATGCAAAGAAGTGACTCATCGGAAAAGACCCTGATGCTGGGAAAGATTGAAGGCGGGAGAAGAAGGGGATGACAGAGGATGAGATGGTTGGATGGCATCACCGACTGGATGGTCATGAGTTAGAGCAAGCTCTGGGAGTTGGTGATGCACAGGGAAGTCTGGTGTGCTGCAGTCCATGGGGTTGCAAAGAATCGGACACAACTGAGCAACGGAACTGAACTGAACTGAACAGTGCTCAGTCATGTCCAACACATTCAGTTGTGTCCTACTCTTTGCGACCCCAGGGACTGTAGCCCACCAGGCTCCTCTGTCCATGGACTTCTCCAGGCAAGAGTACTGGAGTGGGTTGCTGTTCCCGTCTCCAGAGGATCTTCCCAACCCAGGGATCGAACCTGGGTCTCCTGGATTGCAGGCAGATTCTTTACCGTCTGAGCCACCAGGGAAACCCAAATATACACAAGAGTGTGCTGGGGTTGGAGCCCCACCAAGGAGGTGGTAAGACTGCAGCAGCCTCTGGTCAGAAGGCTTCACAACGGTGGAGGGAGAAGAAGTCGCAAGAGCAGAGATAACTGCAATGAAAAGCTCAAACTGGCAAAGCATCGGGAGATGGGCAACAGGAAGCAAGAGTGAAAGAAGACAAAAACATCAACCAGAATGTCAATCTCCTGGAAAATGGCATTTCCATTAGAACCACCAAGAACACGCATCCACACGGAAAAGTGTTTCTAAAATAATGGTAAAAGAAAAAAGCAAGATATAAAACAGTGAACGCACTATGGTTGCAGTCACATATACAAAAGGTTGAAATGTGGAAGGGAATCTATCAACAGAAAATTCAAAGCCACCAAATGACAGTGGTAGAATTACAGACAGATCAGTTTTCTTTTAAAATGACTTTTAATCTTATGGTAAAGACACGTGTGTATACACTCACCATATTTTTATAGGCAATTAGAGTGTATGTAAATATTCACTGCAGCCCTGTACTGGTGTAAAAAATGGGAAGCGATTCAAATATCCGTCTATCAGGGACAAATCAAATAAATTCTGGCATATACAGAAAATGACTTCCTATGCCACTTTAAATACTGAGGTATATCTGTCTGTACTGATGTGCAGCTAAGTCTATGAGATACAGCCAAGTAAAATTTTTAAAAGGCAAGATGCAGAAAAACATGCATGATATAATAATATTTTTATGAAAATAAATAACTGCATTAGTATATGCTGGTATATATACAGGAAAGAAAGAGTTTGGAGTAACAGACACAAATGCAGGGAAAATTATGGGACGGCATGTTTTCATTTCCTACATTAATGTATGTCTCTGATGCCTGAATTTTGTACAATATAAACTTAAATGGGTCACAATTTTAAAGAGTGAAAATTGAACCAAAATTTTTGAAAGCGACTAGCATATGTGGGCTTCCCCTGGTGGCTTAGCGTTAAAGAATCCGCCTGCAATTCAGGAGACACAGGAGATGCAGGTTCGATCCCTGGGTTGGGAAGATCCCCTGGAGAAGGAAATGGCAACCCACGCCAGTACTCTTGCCTGGAGAACCCCCATGGACACAGGAGCCTGGCGGGCTACAGTCTGTGGGGTCATGAGTCGGACACAACTGAGCGACTAACACTTTTCACTACTGGAGAGTCCACGTGCTGAGATCTCACGTTACGCAGCAAAGATCCCACGTGCTGCAACCAAGCCCCGATGCAGTCAAATAAATAAATGAATGACAAAGATATAGATTTCTCAAAAAAAGAAAAAAAAAAAGAAGTGTATCCCAGGGTAACAAGCAGTAAAATCTAAGCACAGCTTAGGGTGGGTAGGGCTGCGGAGGGTCAGGGTACAGACAGGCAGTGTAACTAAAGGGATGAAATGCAGTGGTCACTCTGAGCTCTAACCTGGGCAGGGAGCTAACCAGTTGTCCTGAGTTGTCCTGAGTTGAAGGGTAGGAGGAACGAGAAAACCACCAGAACGAAAGGAGAAGGTACTCCACAGGGTACGAAGAAACACTGTCCATCCACAGAGTCTCGAGGGGAAAAAAAATGACAGGGAACTTCTGAAATGCAGAAGAGAGGAGGTGGGAAAAACAGGGGAAAAGCAAGGCTGAGAATGACTGGGTAACAGTGACTAAAACAGCACAAAAGAATATCAAGAGGCGAGGAAACAATTTATGCGGGGACTCATAACATATGGCTGATTTACCAAAAGCCGGTCAGGCACCCAGTAAGCTGGCTGCAAACCCATGAACCTGAAATCTACTTTCCTGCTTTCAAAAAGCAATCGGAACTTCAAAATGCAGTTTGTCCGCCCTTAACAAGTTCAGCAAATTTCAGCTGAAAATCACTGTTCCTTATAGATCCTGTTAGTCTGTGTCACCATGTCCCAGATGTTCCTAGGAATCAGAACAGCTAATTTGTTCAGTTACCAAGCCCTCCCATCCAACAGGCGAGGAGAGCTGATAAGAAGAAGCGGTATCCCTCAGTATAAAAAGTAAAATGACAGGCTTGGCTCTACCACACACAGGCACATCTAAACCACTAAGTGCCTCAGGCTCCCAGTCTGAAAAATGGGTACACAGAACTGTGAGATTCAAATGATAGAAAAATGATAACTCAGTGTCCTAGACATAGCACAACACTCAAATGCTACTGAATGAACAAATGAACCAAGGTAGCTTGGTGCTACAGGTACTATTATTGTGCATAAAACAAAGGTATGGGAAAGGGTAACATTCCAGTGAATTCTATCTTACTGAAGTAAGGGCAAGTCACTTCCTTTTAACATCCGAGTCTCCCATCTACTGTTTCTACCACTGTTATTGCCCTTCCTGAGCATTTATAGCACATCCTCAACACTGGAAAGTATTATTTCTGTGCTTTTTGCCTTTTCTCTTTAGAACTGTAAGATCTAAAATGGCGAGGGATGTGACCTCAGGATTCATGAGCAAGCAAATAACCAATGAACATTATAAAGCCACGTAGAGAAGAAAGCATTTCCAAGCCTTCCTCGGGCCCAGGGAGAACCTTACGGTGCCAAGGTTTATGTGGTGGCAGTGAAGGGGACCCCAGATCCTTTGGCAACGCTGAGGTAAGGCAGTCTTCAGAGCACATCAAACGGGACACCTTTCACTTGAAGGGCATTAAGATTAAGCAATACTCTCTAGGTTAGGGGTTGTTAATTCTAGGTCCTTGGATTCCGATGGAATTCACAGAGGTGTTTATACTCAACTGGGGAAGAAAGTCAGATCTTTATTTTTACCAAAATAAACAACAAACAATTGTTGTTCAGTCACTAAGCTGCATCTGACTCTTTGCGACCCCATGGACTGTATAGTCCACCAGGCTCCTCCGTCCAGGGGATTCTCCGGGCAAGAATACTGGAGTGGGTTGCCATTCCCTTCTCCAGGGGATCTTCCCGACCCAGGGGCTGAATATACGTCTCCTGCATCGGCAGGCGGATTCTTTACCACTGAGCCACCTGGGAAGCATTTTTTATTTTTTCTTACCAATATCCAATTGAAATTTAGCATTTGCTTCAATTATGAATCTAGGCAACAAATCACAGTAGCATTAATGGGACTTGTACATTTGTCACCAACGGAAGCTATAGATGTTTTCAGATCTCATTGTAACTGACACTGATATCTGAAAACATCATGTACGTTTCTAATCAGCTTGAAATTACAGCAGCACTATTCCCTCTGCCAGATCTAATATAATATAAGCAAAGAGCACGTGTGATATTACTACAAAACAGATTTGACTTAATACTTGATAACTATAATTAATATAATTGGTTCCTTATTATTCTATGTATTTCATCTTACGCATTCACATACTTTGCTCTGAGAAGAAAAATAAACTCTGCCGGACTACCAAAGATGTCCAGGACACTGAAAAAGTATAAGAAGCCCTGGACTGCACTGCCCAACAACTGAAAATGCAGTGAAGGCTTGTCACGATGCAAATGCAAAGGTGGAAATGTCTGAGAGCTGTAATTATTCTGAGATGCGTGAGTTGCTTATATTGACAAGAAAGTTCAAAATTAACAAGACTTACATAATAGAGCAGCCCATGCATGAGACAGTCTGATTTGAGTTCTTTTTATAACCTTTTTCCCTTTGGGTTAAAAAAAGAAAACAAGCATCTGAGTCAAGCACTTGGCTTTGAATTCTATCTCAAATTTATTGTCTGGCCTTGGGCAAGCCAGTAAACCTCTCTAAGCCTCATTTTTTCTCATCTATAAAATGTGAATGATAATACCTGTCTCAAAGCATTATTAACAGGATTAAATAATACATGCAAAACACTAAATAATACATGCAAAGTACTGAGCACAGTACCTCACATAGTAAGTACTCAATAAATCAGAGCAATATCACTGCTTTTAGTCATTAATGGCATTTGAATCATAACTTATATTGAGACTTAAGATGATTTCTTTACAAGATTATACAATCAAGAGGCAATATAATACATGGCCTCAGAACACAGACTCTAAAGATAGGCTGCTTGGGTTTGAATTTTCCTCCACCACATACAAGCTGTGTAACTCTGAGTAAGCGCCTCAATTTTTTTGAGATTGAGTTTCCAGATCTGTAAATTAGGAAAAATGGTCACATCTGCTTCATAGGATTGTTACAAAGGCCAAGTTTTAGCCATATGTGAAGCCCAGTCCACAGTGCCAGGCCAACAGTAAATACTGGGTGATCATCAGCTATTGCTACATCATCAATAGTCACTATAATGGTTTCACAACAGGCTACACAGAACTCTTCTTCCTCTCATCTTAATCTCAGTGATGACTGATCACAAATGAAGTGGAGGAGTCCCATTTCAACAAAACTATTTACCGGAGAAGGGAACAGCAGCCCATTCCAGTATTCTTGCCTGGAGCACCGCATGGACAGAGGAACTCAACTCGAAACCTGGTGGGTCGCAGTCCAGGGTCGCAAAGAGCCGGATGTGACTGAGACGGACACATTTACGTGAGTATGTTTGGAAGCTAGCAAGAACAAGGCAGGGAGGGAATTCAGCCACAGTTATCTCCTAGGAGGGATCAGGAAGGCCCCACTTCTCAGGGCTTTGTAACCAACGCAGAACTCACATAGAAAGACACTCAACATTTTGAAAGACACGCTTCCCTCGTGACCACAGATCTGTGTCAGAGAGGGACGAGCACAGCTCTGCTTCTGCTCCCTTAGACAGGCGCCGAGGGGGCCTCTGAGGCCCGGGCCGGAGCTCACCCTGGAGGAAGGAGCCGTGGAGATGCGGGGCTCGGGACGGCAGCAACACGGGGCAGAGGCGCCCTGGCCTCAGCAGGGCACCGGCCGCGCTCCTCACCCCGCAGTTAGCAGGGTTTGGCATATGTAAAACCTACACCTACCGCTGATCTCCGAGAATGTGACTGATGCTATTTTCTGAACTGAGGGCCACAGTAAAGACAATAATCATGATGATAACACATTCACTTCTCCCCATCTTTTAAGGGGGCTGAGTAATCAGTAACCCAGCAATTCACCATCACAGCAAAATCAGGAAACAAAACTATTCTCACATTCACTTTATTTCTTTGATTTTTTACTCATAAAAATAAAAAACTTTTATTCATAAGCTTTAGGAATCCAGGGTTCTCTGCTGACTGTACTATTAACACTCCCAGTATATATGGGAGTAAATATTAAAATCAAATGATGATACGAAAGCCCCATAATTCTGACATATGATAAATGAATGCTTATCACTCTCCCCAGTATGCCACAAAAATGCAAGGGTCAGATCTGCTTTTTTTTTTTTTTTAATAAAAAGTTTTATTGGAGAAAAATAGAACCACCACGTACACAGGGGAAAGAGCACAAAAGTTCAACTGATACAGAACTGAAAGTCACAACTACCCAATGTTGTTTGCGATTACTTTTCAATTCCTTAAATGGCTTCCCTCAATTTTTTAAATAGCCTTGCCAATTTTTTTCAGCTGAAATAGCATCAAGTTTTCAAAAAATTAAGAGCCTCAGCGAAGGGACCAGCTTTTAAGATAACAAAGGTGACACCAAGAGTCTCCTAATAGGACCAATTCTACTGAAAATTCCTGAAGCACATAACTACTGAGTCTGGTAGAACAGTAGCTCAGAGACCATCAGGGGTTAGTTAGAACACTGACTCAGAGGATCCAGTATGCAGAGAGGGCAAAGAAAAAAGCTGCATTTCCCTGTCAGATGAGTTCACATAAGAAAACCAAGGAGGTGCTAAGAAAATACAGGCAATGGCTGCTCAAAAGAATTAAGAAGGCATTCTAAATACCACATATTATTAGACAACAGTGTGTAAAGTGATGCAATTAGAAAACAGGCAACTTAAAAAAAAATACGGTCACAGGTCTTTGAGAACTCAAGAAAACAATCAATAGCAAACACAAGAGCTGAAAGTCTTAGCTGAGGGCTGAAAGTGAAAGTGAAGTCTCTCAGTCATGTCAGACTCTTTGTGACCCTGTGGACTGTAGCCCACCAGGCTCCTCCGTCCATGGGATTCTCCAGGCAAGAATACTGGACTGGGTTGCCATTTCCTTCTCCACAGATCTGCTTTTTATTACAAAATAACAATTGAAAGATTACTAAGTCATCAGTTTGAAAGTCAGAAGCACTAAATCTTTAGGTTTTCCCCAGTTGCAGGCAGTGGTATTCCCTGGAGATTGAGTTTTCCAACACATATAGCTAAAGGTCCATGCCGAGGAGGAAGGAAAACAAGAAGCTTTTCGTACCAGGAGAGCAAAATTTGGCATGCCCTGGGCTCAGTGGCCAAAGGTTACCGGGCAGTAGAAATATTTAGTGGAATCGGGTCAGTTGGTAATGAGAGGGCTCTCCTCTCGGGCTCCGGTCATGCCAGCATTATTATTTCCAGCATCCCTTAACAGGAGCCACAGCGAAATACCCCAACTGAGGGATAACAGTGTCCTTCCCACGCTGGTTTCCGAGCTGGAGGGGCGCTGCCGAGCACCCAGGGAGAGGCGACCGGGCTCCAGCGCTTGGACCAGCGGAGCCCAACCACACGGAGATGCCTTCCAAACCTCCAGGCTGCCGAGCTTGGTTCTCAGCTCCAGGCTGATGCGATTCTGCGGCAGAGCAGGGTCACAGTTTGGATTAAGGCAACATCTCGGATCTGGAATCTTCTGACAAAGCAACCTTGGACCAAGATTGGCACATGTACACTGTCAACAGATGGGGTGAGGGGAAGACGATAGAAATCCAGGAATGGACGTCCACAGGTACGCGTCTGCAGAGTTGGCATTAAGTGCCAAATTTTCCACAGGACCCCGTTTTGGGGGGGGGGCATTAAAAATACAATACCTATCCCAGGAAGTGATCATATGGGACCTTTATCAACGGAAATTTTTCTCATTTAACTAAAATCCTGCATATCCTTAACTATCAGAGTTAAGCATTCATTCTACGGTGAAAATAACCTTCCTTAAACACAGCCTCCTCCTCCCTCCCGTCCTAAATGGGAAGGAAATCTAAAAACAAGGGGATATATGTATTCATATAACTGATTCACATTGCTATACAGCAAGAAAACGTAACATTGTAAAGCAACCACACTTCAATAAAAATTCATTAAAAAAAAATATGGCCTATTACTGCCCAGATTAAACCCCTTCAGTGGCTTTCCTGTACCTATGAGCTAAACAAACCTCAGAATGATGAGCAAGACCTCTATGGTCTGGTCCCTATCTACTTCTCTGCGCTGCCTTTACCTCCAGGCTGCCAGGATGCTAAGCCTCTCTGTGAGTCCTCAGAACTTCTGCCGCCCTCCTTCACACCTCTCAGCCCTCACTGAGCCTCTGTACTCTGTTCTGTCTTTGTAGCATTTCTGACAAATGCGTATCCACCGCTCCCAGCTCTGAGAAGATCACCTCCCAGGAAAGACTGACCACCCCTTTTCTCCGTGCCCATGTCAGGCCCTGTAACCTCCTGCCCGCCACAGCCCTTCACTGCACTGGTTCTTACTAGTTTTACAGAGGAGTAACTCAAATCCACTGCACGTTTTAAGTGTACAGTTTCGTAAGGTTTAGCATAGGCTGTACCTATGAAAATATGGCCTCAATCAAGATCATGAACACAGCCCACTAGCTTCAAAAGCTTTTCATGCCCTGCTGCGATCTCTCCAGGTCACCCCCTTCTGGCCTTTTCTCATCCTCAGGAAAAACGGATTTGCTTTCAGACATTATATATTCACTCTCATTTTTAACAGTTTTAAATATACGGAACTATATGGTATGTATTCCTTCTTGAGAATAGACGGCTTGTTCCTTTCATTCAGCATAACTGCACTGAGATTCATCCACGCTGTTGCACAATCAATGGTTCATTACCTTTTATTCCTGCATCATTTCAGCACAGATAGGGAGACCCAGGTTCGAGCCCTGGGACAGGAAGATTCCCTGGAGAAGGAAATGGCAACCCACTACTCCAGTCTTCTTGCCTGGGAAATCCCATGACTGAGGAGCCTGGAGGGCTAGAGTCCCTGGGGTCACAAAAGAGTCAGACACAACTTATCGACCAAACAGCAGCAGCAACAAAGGGCGTGCTACAGTGAGCTTGCTCGCTCACCTACTCATGGCCATGTGAGCTGTTTCAACATTCTGGCTGTTACAAAGTCCACTGCTAGGAACCATTCATACATAAGTCTCTGAGCAGACACATGTTGTTATTTTTTTCCTCTTGGGTAAACATTTAGAAGTGGGAATGAATGAATCATGCACAAGATGTTTAATTTTTTTAAGGAACTATTTTAAGGAACTGCCAAACTATTTTCCCTAGTGGCTGTGCCATTTTATATTCCCAGGAACAAAGTATGAAAGTTCATTTCCTCCATAGCCTCATGGACATTTGATATGGTTAGCTGTTTTAATTACAGCCATTCTAATATGTCTTTGTGTTATTTCACTGGAGTTTTAATTTGCATTTTCCTCATGATTCATGATGTTGAGCATCTTTCCATGTATTTATTTATATTTCTTCCTTGGTGAAATATCTATTCATGTCACATGTCCATTATTTCAGTCGGTTGCTTATTTTATTATTAAGCTTTGAGAATAATTCATATATTCTGGATGCAAGTCCATTATCATATGTACTTGGAAATATTTTCTCCCAATCTGTGGTCTATCTTTGCATTTTCTTAACAGTATCTTTTGAAGAGCAGAATTTTTAATTTTAGGTGAAGTCTAATTTATCAATTTGTTCTTTTATGGACCGTGGTTTCTGATCTAAGATCTAAGAAATCTTTTTTTTTATCACTGTATTAAGTTTAATGTGTATAGCACAATGGTTTGATTTACATGTATTATGAAATGATGACCACAATAGGTTTAACTAACATCCATAAAATCTAAGAAATCTTTGTCCAACCCAATGTCACAAAGATTTTTCCCTATGCTTTCTTCTATAAGATTTATAGTTTTATGTTCTCCTTATATGTCTATAATCTATTCTGTGTTCATTTTAATACATACTACAAGGCATGCTTCAATGTTCATTTTTTTCACTTTTGGATGTTGAATGGTTTCAGAGTCATTTGTTGAAGAAACAATCCTAGAGTCAGTGAATGAATCAAGGATTCATTTGTCTATATATATACGTGTATCTCCTTCTGCTGTTCTAGTATTCTATACGTTTACTAAGGTAACAGTACCACACTCTTGGTTACTAAGCTTTGTAAGTCATTAAATCAAGTAGTTTTTGCCTTTCAGTTTTGCTCATCTCTTCTAGAGTTGTTTTGGCTAGCCAGTCTAGTATCTCTGCATGTCTACGTGACTTTTTAAGTTCATCTTTGCAATTTCAAAAACTACCAGCATTTTGATTGTGGTTGAATCTACAGATCAGTTTGGGGAAAATGGACATCATAACAATATTGAGACTTCTGACCATGTACAAAATATACCTCTCCATTTATTTAGGTCTTCTTTAGTTTTTCTCAGTAACAACATGTGCTTTTTTAGCATCTAGGTTTTGTTTATTCTCCTAAGTATTTCTGTCTTGGATGCTATTGTAAATGGCATTTATTTCAATTTCTGATTGTTCATTGTTAGTATAAAGCAACTATTTTTACATATTGATATTGTATCCTGGAATCTTGGTCACTGGAATTAAGAATTAAGTTGTCATCTCAATGCCTCAGGGAAGAAAGAAAGTTGATCACAACCACATTCAGGAAACTGTATGCTGTAGAGATACATTTCCTAGGGGAAAATAAAGGAAGTCAAATATCTCCTCAACACTCCTGTTTCTATATCTTTGACCTAGATGGTTCGAATGAGTCCTTGAGCTCATGAGCCAAGTGCTTTGGCAAAAGTTCTAAGATTAAATGCACATGGTCCTTCCTAAACTGTTTCTGAAATGAGAAACAGTATAATCCCTGAGCACAGAAGAGGAACTCCAGGGAGCCCGTAATAGTAGAGCTTCACCAACCTTTTGGCCTTGATTCCTTCAGGATGGTTTCTGCTCTTTCCCTCATCCTTTTATGACCAGGCTTTCTCAATGGGAACCTAGCCCTTCCATTTCAGAACTGGGCCATAAATTGGAGGGTTTCCTCTATGAATCTACTTGCTTTTAGAGTGATTAGTCTTGAGTTCCTGACTGAATTCTACACACGAATTCACGTCGACAGCCTGTATAACTGAATCCACTTACGTTCTTGTTGACCCCGCATCCATAAATAGGATGCTTGCTTCACAGTGCAGCATATCCTCTGGGCCGCACTGATCCTCCACAAGAGAAAATTCTGAGATCATGTGTTCCACCATCCTTCACATCCCCAGAATCCTATCTGCTTAGGGCATAAAAGAAAGGACACCATTGTTACAAACCCCAGAACACAAAACCACTTCTCCATCCCACACTGCACTGGAAACTTCAAAGCATGTTCCTAAATTGAAAGGATCTGAGGTAGAAGGTGAGCATTTCCAGCTATAGCCACGTCGCCAGATGACGATCACTGTCAGAAAGAGCTCCTCTGAGTATGAATGACACAAGCTATGAACAGCAGAACCCAATGGAGACACCAGGGGAGAAACACAGAATTAACATCAAAGAATGAAATCTGGTCAAAACTCCCTAAACCTACTTCCTATCTCTCTGCGTTAATTCAACAGTTATTCAGGAGGCCTCTGCTGCTGTCTTAATCAGGGTCTTGCACACCTGGGAAGCTCTAATGCCCGTCCCTCCCACTCTCTCTCTCTCTGGTTACAAAGCATTACCTGTGGGCCATGAATTTCTCTCATATTAAAAAAAAGAAAAAAAACTTTTTACAACCATCATACACATTACAGTATAAATTATAAAACACAATGAAGCCAAAATAAGAAAACAAATCATCATTAAACTAGCCAGCAAGAAATCGCCACTCCTAACATCTGGTATATATTCTCTCAGACTCTTCTTCCCTATTACAACATTTTCAAAACAAATGAAATCAGAAAGCTATCCACAGTGATCTTCTAAGTTGTTGAGGAGGTAAGCATGGCAGGAACACATGTCGATTATCTTTTGCTGCTATTTTACCGAGAGAAGTAAAATGTCACAGAGAGTGTTAGAACCTTCAACAAAAGCCATAAAATAATTATGGTGTGACACCTGTACTCCCTCCGGCCGCCTGTGGCTTATTACTAAAATGAGCAGAATTAACTAGCAAATGGAGAAATCCCTCACTAATTAGAACACCGTACTCGGAACACTGTCACTCAGCCAGGTGGCAGGGGACACCCCATCCACAGACAGAGCTCGGAACAGCCCGTGGGTATGTAGGACCACACACTCTGGGGTGGGAAATGGGGAAAAGAGAAGGGCCATGTCATTGCTGGTGAGAAGGAAAAAAATTTAATAAATGCAAGAGACCCAAAAACAAGAAAAAGGTGTGTATGAAGTGGGAGATACAAGCTGCCACTTGGCATTGTTCTGTACACCCATCTCCCTCACTGGGCTGGAAGTCCTCAGCAGGTGTGTGTGTATATTTACACACACACACACACATACATATATATATAAGTGTATATATATATTTGGCTACACCACTTGGCATGCAGGAGCCTAGTTCCCTAACCAAGGATGGAATCCCAAGTCCCTGGCAGTGGAAGCACAGAGTCTTAACCACTGGAATTCTGGGGAAGTCCCCTTAGCAGGTATATTAATCCTCTTTTTTGTATCCCTCATGCATGGCCCTTAGTTAAGATTTGCTAGATGAATTTAGGACTGCCCTAAAAGCAGCTGAGTTAAAATTAGACGGGAAGAAATTAGCCTACAAAACACACTACAAAAAAAGATGAAGATATAATCTTCTTTAATTATAACTGTCCCATTCTGATTTTGGCAGAAGTCAACCCTGCATGTGTTAAAGGTAAATGTTTATAAATAAGCTGGATAAAATTAAGGCCCTAGGCATCTTTAATCCAATTTCCTAACACACACACACACACATTTTCCAACTCCTAGTCAAGTATATAGGGCTTCCCAGGTGGCTCAGTGGTAAAGAATCCACCTGCCAATGCAGGAGACTTGCATTTGATTCCTGTGTTGGGAAGATCCCCTGGAGAAGGAAATGGCAACCCGCTCCATTTTCCATTCTTGCATGGAAAATCCCATGGACAGAAGAGTCTGGCAGGCAACAGTCCATGAGGTCACAAGGAATCAGACACAACTGAGCGACTTAGCATGATGACTAGTTAAATATACTTTCACAAGTACACTACTTGTGTATTATAAAAGAAAAATGAGAGTTGAACCATAAAGAAGGCTGAGAACTGAAGAACTGATGCTTTCAAACTGTGGTGCTGGAGAAGACTCTTAAGAGTCCCTTGGACAGCAAGGAGATCAAACCAGTCCATCCTAAAGGAAATCAGTCCTGAATAATCATTGGAAGGACTGAGGCTGAAGTTTAAGCTCCAATACTTTGGCCACCTGATGTGAAGAACTGAACCTAGGAAAAGACCCTGATGCTGTGAAAGACTGAAGGCAGGAGGAGAAGGGGACGACAGAGAATGAGGTGGTTGGATGGCATCACCGACTCAATGGATATGAGTTTCAGCAAGCTCCTGGCATTGTTGATGGACAGGGAAGCCTGGCGTGCTGCAGTCCATGGGGTCGCAGAGTCAGACACGAATGAGCGACTGAACTGAACTGAACCAAAAAGAAAAATGGGTGGTAGATAATTATACAAGATACCTGATGTGGTATGGTAATTGCAAAACAGCCCTCAGTTCTCTGTTACTCTCTGTATCCATACTGTTGGATATCTGACTTTACAATTCCTCCCTTCAAGAGGTAGCTGATCTATTTTCTTGCTTCTTGAGTCATGGCTGGCCTTGTGACTTGCTGTGATTAACAGAATACAAGGGAAGTGAAGGTGTGCCAGGTCCGAGTTATTGTCTTGTTGTTCAGTAGCTAAGTAACGTCTGACTCTGTGACCCCATGAACTGCAGCACGTCAGGCTTCCCTGTCCATCGCCAACTCCCAGAGCTTGTTCAAACTAATGTCCATTAAGTCGATGATGCCATCCAACCACCTCATCCTCTGTCACCATCTTCTCCTTCTGCCTTCAGTCTTTCCCAGCATCAGGGCCTTTCCCAATGAGTCAGCTGTTCCCATCTGGTGGTAAAGTACTGGAGCTTCGGCTTAGGACTCAAAAGACCTGGAGGACCTCCACTCTCGCAGAACCCTGCCCGGTCACCAGACTGGCCTGTTGGATGAAGGCAGACAAGAGGGATGCAGCCCCACTATCCTCATCACTCCTGCCGACAGATAGCCGACCACCAGACTCGGGGCCGGCCAGTCCTGCACCATGCAGCAATGTGCACACGGAAGCAGATGAAACCCACCCTAAGGTAACACTGAAAACCCACCAAGGTGGCTAAATAAAAAATAAGGATCACACCACATGTTGGTAAGGAGGCAGAGAAGCCGGGTCACACAGACGTCGTGGGTGAGGGTGTAAAACGGGATAGCTACCGTGGAAGACAGTTTGGCAGTTTCTTATAAACCAAGGGGTCAGATGGTAAAACATTTGCCTGAAATGTGGAAGACCAGGGTTCAATTCTTGGGTCAGGAAGATTCCCTGCAGAAGGAAATGGCAACCCACTCCAGGATTCTTGCCTGGAGAATCCTATGGACAGAGGAGCCTGGTGGGCTACAGTCCATGGGGTCACAAAGAGTCAGACACGACTGAGTGACTAATACTTTCATTTTCCACTATAAAAAGAAACATGAGGGAATTCCCTAGTGCTTTGGTGTTTGAGACACTGCCTTCTGTTTAAGGGGGTGAAGGTTCGATCCCTGGTGAGGAAATTAAGATCCCACATGCTGCAGGGTATGGCCAAAAATAAAATAAATATAATTTGAAAAAAATCCTTTAAAAAAAAAATGAAACTACCCACCACTCTTACTCTTGGGCATTTATCCTAGAGAAGTAATATGTTCAAAACAAAAAACCTACACAAACGTCCACAGCAATTTTATTCTTAGTAGTTGAAAACCAGAAACAACCCAGAAGTTCCTCAACAGAGAAGACGGTTAAAAAACTGGACTACTCCTCAACAATGAGTGTGCTAAGTCGCTTCAGTTGTGTCCAACTTTGTGCGACCCCATGGACTGTAGCTGTAGCCTGCCAGGCTCCTCTGTCCATGGGATTTTCCCAGGCAAGAATATTGGAGCGGGCTGCCATTTCCTTCTCCAACTATAAAATGTAACAAACTCTTGGCACACATCAATTCGTGTGGTCAAGTTGCTCACTGGTGAACAGACCCTACAGCAAGGGAAAAGAGACCTTATCTGCTCAAGGACCAGGAAACTTAGCTAACTCTATTTAGAAAAAGCTGTAGAATGGAACAAAGAAAATTTGTGATAAGCAGCTGAGTAAATGAAAACCTAGGCTGGAAATGGATAAGTCTCTATAATACACCTAAAGAGATGTAATTAAACACATACCCCGAGAGTCACAAGATCTTGCAGTAAAACTTATTTCCATTCAAACTTTCAACCCCTCACGCTATGCTCCGCAATGCCTAATGAGAAAGTATCTCCCTTTTCAAAAAACGTGATGGAGATGATGAACAGGCCACTATCTTTCAGAGTTAAACGCTAACTGTAACATTCTAAATCAGAGCTTGGAGTAGACATCCCAAGCTGCACATCAGAGTCATCGGGATAAGCATTTTGAAAATGAGAACTAATGGCCTCCATCTTCTATCACCTCAGAATGATAGAGAGTGATGTCACTTCTGAGTGTAGATAAAGGCAACATTTTCAGACACTTACTTCTTTGATGGCATCTGAATCCAGTTCAGGTTCATCAAGCTGCACTGCATTTAAGGGCATCCATTCATCCATCCATTCATTCAACAGGTAATCACTGGGCATCTCGTTTGTGTTAGGTACCACATCAGATGCTGCAGCTACAACTGTGAGCAAGGGTGACATGATCCCTGCCTTCATGAGACTTCTATTCCACGAGGAAAGGAACTTAATTTTTTTTTCTTTCTTTTTAAACATTTTATTTTGTGTTGGAGTATAGCCAATTAACAATGTTGTGACAGTTTCAGGCAAACAGTGAAAGGCCTCAGCCATACATCTGCATGTACCCACTCTTCCCCAACACCCCCTCCCACCCAGGTTGCCATGTAATACAGAGTTCCACCTGCTATATATACAGCAGGTCCTTGTTGGTTGTCCATTTTCAATACAGCAGTGTGTACATGCCCATCCAAAACTCCTTAACTATCCCTTCCCGAGGGGCAACCATAAGTTTGTTCTCTAAGTCTGTAAGTAGGAGAGGAGCTTAACTACTTGTTGATAACAAAATGTACAATAATGGGGATTATAGAGGGGCTTAAGACTTCACTGGATGCAGAAGAATCTACTCACCTGAAAAGTTATCATCAGCAGTAAGTTGATCTCTTCCACACAATGTAAAAATAGCTCAATTTTTTTTTTTTGCCACTTAAGTAATGAAAACAAATACTTCATTTGCCTGCCATTATCAAAGAGTATTCTGGTCTGGCTGAGTGTATTTTTTAGAAAGCTGGAAAGTATCACCCTGTGCTAACATTTTATTTAAAATTTCAAAAAACTACCAGTGAACCAGTGAAGTCTGCTCAGTCGTGTCCAACTCTTTTGTGATCCCATGGACTGCAGCCTACCAGGCTACTCCATCCATGGAATTTTCCAGGCAAGAGTACTGGAGTGGGTTGCCATTTCCTTCTCCAGGGGATTTTCCCGTCCCAGATATCTAATCCAGGTCTCCTACACTGCAGGTGGATGTTTTACCTCTGAGCCACCAGGGAAGTGTAAAAACTACAATCCTTCTAAAATGCAACAAGTTGTTCACACTTTTGTGTCAGTAAACTGCACAGGCGATTGGAATTTACTCTCCTTTCAACGGTGACACTGGGAATGTCAGCACCACCTACTTACTTTGAACTCTGCCCAAGTCGGAAGAGGCCCAGGTCTCTGGCCCTCTGTCTGCCCAGGCTCACCCACCGCCTCTCCGGTGACCTGGGCGGACATCAGCTTGTTGGCCCGCATCACACAGCCCAGGGCAGTGTCGTGGTCTGTCTCCCACACGGCCCACTCACTCCAGGGGCATGAGCCCCTGCTACCTGCCTCCACCACCACGCCTCACTTCTTACCTGCCTTCTTCGGCTTTTATTCTCCTTGTATTTTCTAAGCTAGATCAAAAATGAAAATTTCCAAGGAACCCAAACAGCAGGCACTGTATTTAAATTTAAAGTAAAAAGACCCTTTGCCTACAACAGAATTCCAATGCATGGGATTTGTGAAAAGTCTTTTCTGGGTATGTCAATTCATATTATTACAGCATGTTTCCCTTGGAGGAGCTTTGTACAATTATCTTGCTTATTTTCCCCAAATGCATGAGATACAGAAAATAAGCAAGGACAGCTATTAATACTCTGAGAGGGAGGTTGTGATGATCAAGATTATGAGTCGTCCGAAGTCACAGGAAGAGACGTGAATGTCTTCCTACCTTGTGGTCCTCATTTTCATCCCAAGAAACAATGCTTCCCAAGACTTCCAGAGATGAGCTGCCCACAAGACACCTGATGTTCTGCTCAGATATAGAGACACTGAAGTTAAGAAAAAAGCAAATTCCTCAAAACTAAGATCAGTAAACTTTTCTAATAGATGTTTTCAGTCTGAAGAAAACCACCGTTATTTCACATGAAGATTTATGGATAGTACCTAAAACTTATAGGAAAGTACTCATTTTTCTACACCATCAGATGGACCTGTCACTTTGAAACTACTGAGATAAATGCAAAAACTCTCAAAGTACTTGTCATACAGTGGGGAAAGAAAAAAAGCAACAGCATGCCATGAGAGATGTAAAACTACACACTTTCACAAGAGAAGACTGCATTAGAGAGTTACAAATATTAACTACCCGCCCACTCTCTTTGGCTGTCCTCTCAGGCTACGGCACTGGACCAGATTGTTTTCAGATGAATTTCACTGCGGGGACCCACCTCTACTGGCTATTCAACTAAAGGGACTCAGGCGCCTTTTCTTTCTCCTCATTAGTGTCTGTGGAATCTCCCAGGATGCTTGTTATATGATATAAGTGTTCACAATGGTCTCGTTGCTTTAAGCCAAATTTGCGTCACTTCCCAGCCTCAATGAGTAAAATACAACCAACTTCTACAGAGAGGAGTTGGAAACAGCATTCCAGGCAGTCAGCAGCACATCAGGAAGAGAAACAAAAACAGTAAAATAAAAGCATGCGTCTGTGTCCTTCTTGAGGTCACTGCTGCCTCCTCCTGCAAATCTAATCACCGCACATCCTCCTCCTCCACTTTTTCTGCACCAGATGTCAAATAAAGCTGGACGTCCCACTCCAGTGCCCTTGCCTGGGAAATCCCGTGGGCAGAGGAGCCTGGCACACTACACTAAGAGTCGGGCACGAGTTAGCGATTAAACAACAACTAGTGCGGGTAGAGGAATAACGTTTAAAGAGCCCAGGTGAGTGTGAGATAGCCAGGGCCGCCAAGATGTGTTTTGAGGGACAGCTCAGTGCTGGCGGAAGTAAGCAGAATTCCTCTGGCAACATCTCCATCAAGCGAGAAGCTCAAAAATTAAAGCCGCTCGGGGGCAATTTAAACTGTTACCAGTTTGGTCTCTCCTTCCACACTGCCCTTTCCGTTTGCAGCTCCCAGATAAAGGTGAGCTCAGGGTGTAACCATTTCCGTTCATTCTGTGCAGACCTCCTTCCAATTTTCCCCTTACTCCCCAGCCTGACGTTGAGAAGAGAGAAGAAAAGGTGTGCAGGTAGGACGTCATTAATTACTCTATGGGGAAAGCCAGGTCTCAGTTCTCTACAATAATTGGGGCTGAGAAGTTACCCTCCTTTTAACGCTCTGATTGGAGTTTCTTCCTTATCAACTTCTTCGGCTGTTTATTCAACCAGGGGATAAAATTTGAATTTAACTCCCTACCACTGACGCTGTATGTCTTTTAGGTCAGGTCCCCAGTCTCCAGGATCTAGGGCCTGATGACCTGACGTGGAGCTGATGTAATAATAGAAACAAAGTGCACAGTAAAGGTAACGAGCCTGAACCACCCTGAAACCATCCCCTCCTTCCACATCTGTAGAAAAATCATCTTCCGCAAAACCAGTCCCGTGGTGCTGAAAAGGTTGGGGACCACTGCTCTAAGTGGTAGTGATACCAGTTAAGTACTGAACCAGACAAAACAAAATATAGAAAGAAAAGAAGAAGCTGGATCTCTTGTTTCCAAGAAAAGTCACCTAATGGTACCCATGTCCACCAGGAGGACGTCAAGAAGCTGGGACACTCATTCACTTGGATCCTACAGTCCCAAGGAAAGGCACTTTGGATGGCCAACTGTGAAAGTTAGGCAGGATATTCTCTCTTACTATTCATCATGCAAAATGATACTTATTCTACCTAAAATCAGAAAGTATTTTAAGGAAAAAAAAAAACGGTCATGTTATATGAAGCCGGAAATATTTATGGACTATTTACATTTTCATTAATGTAATTAAGAGGATGTCTAAATGATTCCGTCAATTCTCAATTATTCCTACTAATGGAGTGGATCAATACAGCTGGAGAGCCTGAGATGGCAGCCCACGTAGTTTAATGATAGCTCATAAATCCCCTTTCTTTATTATTGGTATATGGGTGTGTTGAATATTCTTCAGATTTAATTGAATTCATCAATTCAAAGTGCTTGGGACTCTTAGAGGGTCATTCTGTTCAACCTTCTTTTGCACACAAGGGAAATTTGGCTTAAAATGTTGAAGGGACCACCACTGTAAATGGAATGGGGGGGGGGGCTCAGTGTAACCTTGGCATCGTGAAGTAGAGCCCTGTGGCCTATATTTTACAAGAAGTCTTAAAAACAACTAGTTGCTTCAGTTAGTGTCTTCTACCTCCAGCCCCATCCTTAGTAGACTTCCCAAAATACTAGTAACAAATACCACTTACTGAGAACCTCCTCAGTACAAGTTTCAGATGGATTCACTACTCCAGCATACACAGGACTTGATGTCCTTCCATCATGCCATGGCTCGGGATTGACAGGTTCCTCGAGGAAATAAGCAATTAGCAATTTTGATTTTAAAAATGAATCACTGAAATTTTTGCTAGCCTGGAAGCAGCAAAAGGCTTCTGCAGATCAATTATGCAAGAGGGGTAACATAGCAACTTACTTAAAAATAAAATGTGAGCGCAGGCTGGAAATAGAGAGTTACATGCATCCGCATGAAGACTGAAGACTCACAGAGCATCTGTATCCTCAACACGTGAGGTCGTATCCTGTCCCAGAAGAATTCTGAAGGAGACTGCAGACTTCCCACAGCCTTCCCTGGCAGCACATGTTCCTGTTTCCCTCTGTCACCACCATCAGGCATGAAACACGTTTCAAAGCGGCCTGCGTCCTTGAGTGGCTAAGTTGCTTTTGCCATGTCTGACTCTGTGACCCTATGGGCTGTAGTCCACCAGGCTCCTCTGTCCATGGGATTCTCTAGGAAAGAATACTGGAGTGGGCTGCCAAGCCTTCCTCCAGAGGATCTTCCTGACCCAGGGATCAGACCCAGGTCTCGTGTCTCTTGTGCTGGCAGGAAGGTTCTTTACCACTAGTGCCACCTCAGAAGTCCCTAAAACCTGCCTACTACAATCTAATGGGGCTTCCCTGGGGGCTCAGCTGGTAAAGAATCCGCCTGCAATCCAGGAGACTCAGGTTTGATCCCTGGGTTGGGAAGATCCCCTGGAGAAGGAATCGGCAACCCACTCTAGTCTTGTCGACTGGGAAATCCCATGAACAGAGGAGCCTGGTGGGCTACAGTCCATGGGGTCACAGAACAGCTGGACAGGACTTAGCAACTAAACAATTAATAGGAATTATGGAAAGTAAGTAGCAAAAATGGAAGGGATTAATACAAGAGAATTTTGGATAGCTGAAAAACTAAACATTTCAGATTGGAACAGCCCACCAGTGATTGTAAAAAAGCCTCTATTGATAACTTCTCCTGAAAGAAAAAAAGCAGAAAGAAAAAGCAGATCATCAAAGAATGAGAATCAAGCAGGCACAAAACAGGCTGTTAAACAAGCGCAGTGTTTTTTCCTAAATTTGCCAAAATGAGGCCGCTGACAACATGAAAAGGGGATACGGTGCCTCTCACGTGTCAGTACTGCAGAGGAAAGGTGCCTCAACCTGCCTCTCCCCAATCCCAGCCCACGCCCCAAAACATCTATGAAAACATTTTTAAATGTACAAAAAAGTGAACACGAGAGAGTTAGAGAAATCCTTGAGAGGTCTGTGAAGGAGAACACTGCTGGAACAGAAGGTCTTATATTCCACAAGGGAACATCCTCATAAACCCAACTGAGAAATGAGCCCACTTGTAACCACACAACTGGGCGCCAGGATAATTACAATAGAAACACTTTATTTCAAATCATGAAAGGAGTTACACTTGATCTTCTTGTTAGCAGGGGCTGTGCAGACAGCAACATTAACTGTGAAATGTAAGGGCAGATAACAGCTGATTTGAAAGGGGATTGTGTAAATCTAGTTAAGGAGCAACTTTAGAAGATTATTTTCAATTACTGAGATAGCATCATGGTTCTCAGGAAAAAAAAATGGAAAGGTTTGTTCTTTACACCACATACAGTGTACTGAATCTAACAAAACCACCTGCTTTCAGGCAATAATATCAGCCAGCAGCTAATATGCCTTGCTTCCACCTTACCCTCCCCTTCTTCAAGTCATTTTCAATTATTGCTAGCACTCACTCAGCTCTGTGAACAAAAAGTCATTTCAGCAGGAGAAACAGCTTTAAAAAAAATCCCCTTCAGAATAATTACTAAAAGCTTTTAGATTTCCAAGTGCCAAATATACATAGCCTGGGAGACCTCTAAACTAGGGCCGAGGTCAGGCAGGTAAAGAAACGGTGCCTGCATCGTTGATGGAGTGGCATCTGCTTCACCTGTTGGAACATTTAACCCAGAACGTCTGGGCCTTGGCCCCCAGTCACCCCAGTTCATATATAGGAACACACGCAGATTCATACGTTGGCCAAAATGCAAGCTACATTGCTAGCTACATGAGATAACCTTGTCAAGTGAAATCCCCACTTGTCATCTGCTTTAAGGTGGCTTGTGTAGAGGGTGCTAATGCTACAAAGAATCTAGTGTAAGAGCTTCCCTGGTGGCCCAGAGGCAGAGAGCCCGCCGCAGTGCAGGAGACACAGGTTCAAGCCCTGGGCTGGGAAGATCCCCCGGAGAAGGAAATGGCAACCCACTCCAGTATTCCTGCCTGGAGCATCCCACGGACAGAGGAGCCTGGTGGCTACAATCTGTGGGGTTGCAAAAAGTCGGGCACAACTGAGTGACTGACACTCTCACTGAATCCGTTTCCTCACCTTGAAAACTGGGACAATTATCATTACCCAGTTCATTCAGAAGTCACAATAATCAAAAGAGAGATGGTACTTTGCACATGGTTAGATGCTGTATAAATGTGAGTAATGATTAATATCTCAGGGTATAAATACAGTATGATATCTCCACATGCAGCAAAAACGTTATTATTCCCCATAAGCACCACATGCCTATGCTCGATTTCCATATCCTTTTCTCAGAAGTGAAAATCGCTCAGTCGTGTCCAACTCTTTGTGACCCCATGGACTGTATATACATATATACAGTCCATGGAATTCTCCAGGCCAGAATACTGGAGTGGGTAGCCTTTCCCGTCTCCAGGAGATCTTCCCAACCCAGGGATCGAACCCAGGTCTCCCGCATTGCAGGCGGATACTTTACCAGCTGAGCCACAAAGGAAGCCCAAGAATACTGGAGTGGGTAACCTTTCCCTTCTCCAGCAGATCTTACCAACCCAGGGATCGAACTGGGGTCTCCCGCCTTGCAGGTGGATTCTTTACCAACTGAGCTTCGAGGGAAGCCTAATCAGAAAGAGAAATAAAAAATTTAGCAGAAGAGGACACGTCACTGTCTTTAAAAAAATGTTCTTCCAACGCTGAAACTAAATATTTAAAAGTCAGAGAATCATTAAAGTCACTTTACATGCGCTTCTCCTCCCATTAAAGGGCTCCCCTGGTGGCTCAGATGGTAAAGAATCCACCCGCCAGTGCAGGAGACCCGGATTTGACCCTTGAGTCAGGAAGAGCCCCTGGAGGAGGGCATGGCAGCGCACTGCAGTGCTCCTGCCTGGAGGACCCCACGGACAGAGGAGCCTGGCGGGCTGCAGCCCACGGGGCTGCCAGGAGTCGGACACGACTGTGGCCGAACAGCAACAGCTCTTCCCTTTAATGAGCCACAATTTTCTGTGCAGACGTGTGACGACAGATTCCACCAAATCCTGCTGTCCCCTCAAAAGCAAAACGGCACCTCTCTAGAAGCACAGCTCCCCAACATCCTGGAGGGCTGGGGCAGCTCTCTGAAGAGGCAAAGCGAACCGAGAGGTGATGTCACTCTTCAGCTGGTGGACTGAGGACTGCGTGCTCAAGCCTTCTCTTCCAACACCTCTGCTCTTCCTACAAAAACGCTCCCTCATCACAGAACAGAAAGAATTCTCTCCGTTGATCAAGACCCCCCTGCACAGCAGGAAATCCTAACGCAGTTCCCTGAGCTTGAGGAAGCACAGGTCCTAGCCCCATCCAGGCCACACCACGCCCTCTCGGGCCCGGGACAACAGGGCAGTGTCATTGCAATGTCTCAGCGGTAGAAGGACCCGCTTGATACACTGACTCCTCAAAGCCCGTATGCTCCCAGCTGTCCCATCATGGATCTGTCATCATTATTTTAAGGTGACCAAAAAAAAAAAAACTCTAAAATGATGTTCACAGTCCACCGCTCCCTTCCTACAGAAGAAGTGAACAAGGACTCCCCTGGGGGCCCAGAGGTTGAGCCGTCACCTTTCAACGCAGGGGCCGTGGGGTTGACTGATTCCTGGTCAGGGGAACCGGGGTCCTGCATGCCTCCTGGCCAAAAAGCCAGAAGAGAAACAACAGGGGCCACACTGCAACAAATTCAGTCAAGACTTTAAAAATGGTCCACATCAGGGCATCCCTGGTGGGCCAGTGGTTAAGAATCCGCCTTGCAATGCGGGCACACCAGCTCGATCCCTGGTCTGGGAAGCTCCCTCATGCCCAGGGGCAGCTAAGCCCCTATGTCACAACTACTGAAGTCCGCACACGAGCCTGTCCTCGGCAGCAAGGGAAGCCGCTGCGATGAGAAGCCCACAGGCTACAACTAGAGAGCCCACGTGTAGCAAAGAGGGCCCAGTGCGGCCAAAAATAAATCAGTAATAAATACACAATTTTTACAAACGGGCCACAGCAAAAGAAGAAGAAAAATGAAACAGACATAGTTTCTAAACATGCATATATATTCAAGGTCAAGCTACAGCTATTCAAAATCCTGCAAAAGAGCTAAACAAATCTCATCATTGGCTGGGAGGCTGGGAACGTTAGAGTCCTCACTAGAGGGATGAAAAGCCTGTCCCAGCTGCAAGTGATCATAAGCAACTTGATCATCAGCTGCCCGCTACAGCTGTATCCACCGCTCAGCTCACCCAGAGATTCACGCGCTCGTGGTGCCAAAATAAATGTCTCTCGGCAAAAAAAAAAAAAAAAAAACAACAAAAATCGCCCATTTGAAAATAACTCTCTAATCTGCATCCTTTCAATAGAACTGAAGTGCACTTCACCGACACAGAGCAGAGGCATCTTGAATTAGAGAACTATTTTTAACACATGAAGGATAAGATATGAAATTAGTTTCACGGGGAATGAGAACCTTGGAGATTATTTACTTTGCCTTAATTACTTTGACTCACCATTAATTTAGCTTTCCTAGGGTACTCAATATTTCACACTAAGATTTGGAGACCAAAGAGACGGGAGCACAAGTCTGGAGCTCCGGGGCCTGGGGGGAGCATCCTCTCCGCGGAGGCGCGGATGGTCGAAGCCCAGTCACAGTGTCGGCTGCTCGAGGACGCGTTCAGGAACCCGTTTCCGTTGTTTTTCCGCCCCGAGACCAGGAGCTGTGCCCTGAAGGGTGCAGAGAGCCAAACTTTATTCAGCTTCTGTTCAACTCCTCGGCCAATAACAGCACTAGTGCTCACAGTTACTCAGGCGACTGCCAAATCGGGCAAGCCGCGACTGCCTGGAGCCGAGGGGAGGCAAGCTGGGGCTGCACGCTTCAAGAAGTTGCTAATGATGGGTGCAGCTGGGCGATGCAGTGGATTCCCAGGCAAGGAGACAGAGGAGCCAGCCTAGCAGATACTCCACGACGGCGGCATGAGAGCGTCCGTGGGTCAGGAGGCGCTCGGCTCCCAGCAAAGCACTCAGGATGCGCGGGGGCTGCTGTGTGCAGCTGGGCACCGACTAAAGTCCTGCAACGCGCCCCCGGGGCCGGAATCAGCTGCCTGCCAGCAGACGCCGCAGACAAGGGCCGCGCCTTTGCTGTCAGCAGACAGCAATGCACAGGTTCCCGGATGCAAGAGCGGACTTGCTGGGGTCACTCAACCTGATGGTGCTTCCCCCACCCTCTGGCTCCACGTGGCCTTTGGCAGTGGGGGGCTTGGGGGGGAAGGAGTGGGCAGGGAGACCCTGAGAGCTGGAGCCCTCTTTCTGACTCACGATCAGAAGGGCTCTCCCTCACTCTCAAGGTCAGAAGAACTGACCCTGTGTTACGTAATCCCATTCCTGAGAGTTTAAGCCATTCTTTTTCTCCATGAGGCACGCTACACCCTGACGTTCTCTTTTCCCCTATAAAGTTATTTTTCACTCCGACACGGTTGTGCTTTATTTGGAAGTTGCCCTTTTGCTTCTTTCTCTTGATGAGGATATTGTTTGACTTCACCGCGCTGTAGCCTTTGCGCGCTGAACTCGTATCAACAACGGAGCAGCGAGGTTCACGCGTCTCCAGAACTCTGCTACTTCTCTATTGGTGATAAAATAGCTGTCATGGAAATATGCTTCCACGATAAACATTTCTAACTTAACAATAATAATTTATATTTCTGTAGCACATGCATAGCTTTGAAACATGCTCACATACATTATGAAAGAGAAAAGTGTGAAAGTGTTAGTCGCTCAATGGTGTCCTGACTCTGTATCCCCACAGACTGTAGCCCAGCAGGCTCCTCCATCCATGGGATTCTCCAGGCAACGATACTGGAGTGGGTTACCAGAGCCTTCCCTCCTGCCCCAGGGATTGAACCCGGGCCTCCTGCCCTGCGGGCAGATTCTTTACCATCTGAGCCGCCGGGGAAGCCTATGCCTCATCTTAGCTACTCTTTCCCATCTGGCCCCTTTCCACGAGGCTCCTGCGCATGAAACTGCCACCGTGCAGTCACGTCCCACAGGGAAGTCTGTCCTCTTTGTCGGTGCTAATGCAGCAACACTGTGGAGGTCACTGCAGCTTCCTGGGTCACACACCTCATTTGTGCCGGTGGCACTTTCAGTCCCTTTTATCACTTAATTCTCCGGTGACTCTTCGCTGCCATATCTTAATTTTAATACTAGACATTACATTCATTCCTTGGCATCATCAGAGAAAACAAAGCACAGTGCTATTAATCATTTCTACTGGGCAGAAAAGGAGCCTCAAAACACAGTGTGGTGGAAGACAGGGTTCAAACTTCCTACCTCTTCCTCCTCCCGGCTATGAGAGAGGACCAGTTACTCAATCTTCTGGAGCTTCAGTTTCCTTTGATTACTGACGTAAGAAAAGGTTGCCATGAGGATTAAAGAGGATGGCATGTGCAACTGTGCCTGAAAATACACAAAAGATGCTAACTGTAATTCTCCTGATGGGTTCCCACTCACACTAATGCCACTGTCACTCACACTAACAAAGGCTATCCCGGCAAACAGCATCTCTGTGCCCTTGGGTCCCTGAAAGTGTGTCTTCGCAGGAGCCTCGCCACTCACTTCCTCCAAAGGATGACAAAGGCACATGAGATCCTATCATCCCAAAGATCACTGGTTTCCAAGCTTTTTTCTACAAAATTCAACTGCAAGATGTTCAGACGTACTACCGTTGAAATTGCAGGGTACGTGCATGAATGGCCATCCACTCCTGGCATTTCCAATCCCATCTGGCCTGTCTTCGTATCACCCTGAGATGGGAGTAGACAGTAACAGAGGGAATGCAGAGCACGTGCCGATGGCAATTTGCAGGTGGCCACACAGGGCACCCAAAGAGCCATCCCTGAGCCACCGCCCACCAAGCTCGAGACTTGCAGCTGGTAGAATCTGTCCTTTTTGCCTGCCTGGTGACACATTTTTACACCACAGAAGCTTTGATTAATCTTAAATTCTGTCACATCAAATTTGTCTTGCTCGGAGAAATTGTGACATCTGAAATTCTGCTGTAAATCTGAAGTCTCCGCTTAATGATTCAAAAGCTTAAAAAAAAAAAAAAAGAAGGCTTCCAACAGGCAGTTGAGGCATTTCAACATGTAACTGGCAAAAGGGTGGTTTTAGAGCTTGGATGGTAGGTGGCTTACAGCTATTAGATGGAAAGTGGACATACTTTTTAATCCAGCAACTCTTCTAATAAGAATTTACCCCAGTGAGTTCACTGCGCAAGTGTAAAATGGTGTACATACAAGCTTGCTTAGAGTGGCAATGATTTTTCAATTGAAAAATTGGAAACAACTTAAATGTCTATCAGTAAGCCTGGAGTAGGGGATTCCCAGGTGGCTTAGGAGTAAAAATCCACCTGCCAAGCAGGTGATGTGGGTTCAATCCCTGGGTCTGGAAGGTCCCTTGGAGAAGGAAATGGCAACCCACTCCAGTATTGTTGCCTGGAGAATCCCATGGACAGAGAAGCCTGGCGGGCTACAAAGTGTCACAAAACAGTCAGACATGATTGAGTGACTAAACGACAACGAACTCTGAAGTAAAGCCCAAGAGATAGCATTAGCTGCCTCCTCAGCAAGCTGCTTCCGTTATTTTCCAGCAGAACTCTAGAGGTATCTCTGCACTGACATTGGGTTGGAGTAGCACGAACTTCTACCCAAATCTGAAGCAATCAGCGCATGCCACTTCCCTGGTAGCTTTACCTATGATGGTTCAAGCAGAAGGAAGCCAGGATTTCTTTTTTTTTTTATGACGATGATTTATTTGATGATTAAGAGTAGTTATCTTTCACTGGGCAGTGAATGGGTCCCTAGAACTTCAGCTGTTTTACCACCATGAGGAGCAAGGAAAAAAGCAAGTTCTAAAGAAAGAAATCCTAAATCCTGATTAAATCATGCCTGGAAGTCCCAGCCCACAGGATTTTTCAGTATGTTCTATTATTTAAACTAGTTTGCCCTGGGATTTGCATTACTCACAATGAAAAGCATTCAATACAACTGTTTAGTCATTAAAAAGATAAGATATATTTGTTGACATGGAAGGATGCCCAGCACACGTCAGTAGAACAACATAGTAGATTACAGAATAGCATGCATAGCAAAATCCCTTTTATTTAGAATTTCATCTGTATATCATGTGTACACACATATGTATATGTGCAGATATATACATATATATATATATATATAGAGAGAGAGAGAGACAAAGAGATATGCCTGGAAGAACTTTACTAAAATGTCAACAATGATTAGCTCCAATATTTCTGAAGAATTTCACTTTCTTCTTTGTATTCTTCTATAGCGTTTGCTGTTACATAACAAAAAATATTTGGGGGGGGTGCAAAAAAATCAAGCTTTAAGAAAATTTATTTACTGATTCTGTGTATCTTGAGTGTAAAATAAGTGGACAGTTTTGCCTCCTATCCCTCACAAAACTGAAGTGTTTCAAGATTTTTTTAAAAAATGAAGATGATAGCCAGACACTCAAAATATTATTTCTTTATAAAATTCCATGATGAAGCAGTGAAACCACTTTCAGATCTGAGATAGTACATGCTGAAAAAGAAACACAGCCCGAGGTGCCTAAGCATCATTCTAGGAGAGTGGAAATAATATTAATCAAAATGAAACATCTTCTTAAAGAAGCTGAGCACCTCATTTCCCCAAAAGGGAAAGCAGGACGGGGGAGGGCGGGAGGGGCAGAGAGAGGGTAACACACAGCTGCTTCCAGGAAAAGCAGGTGCCAGTGAGCAGGCAAAGGGCACAAGGCTGGCTGCTATGGGATGCTGCCGTGCTGGGGTGCAGAGAGCTTCACCCCTTGGCTGCCGATGGACATCCGCACCCTTTTCTCATGGGGACAGTCCCCCCCAGCAAACCTAACCCCACTCCCCAGCAGCGAGGACCGTGACAGTCCCTTCAAGCTCTCCAAAGGTAATTGCTTCAAGCAGACTAGAAAACTAGATGCTCTCCATGAGCTATTTCAGTTCTAAAGCTATAATTCAACCAAACATATTATCTAAATTGTTGGGAGGATTATTTGAAAGATCCAAACACCATTAGGACAGAATCATCTGAATGGCTTAGACTTCGTGGGAAGTGACTTGGCTTAGACGTGGCGGGAAATTCTGTCTGTAAGAGGAAGCACTGGGCTAGAAAAATGTAGCAAAGGCAAGTGGAAAACAGAAGTCAAAGACAAAAATCTCCATCTCTTTGATGGCGATTTTTACTACAGCTTTGTAGGATCTTCTGACTACGAAGTCTCAAAAACTCTAGATCTAAAGTCAGTTAATTAGAGGAAGTATCTCTTTAAAGTTGTAAGAATCTTGTGGCTAGAAGGTAACTCCAAAAATACCAGGATGGTTTTCTTTACAAGTTAATTTCCTGCAGTTATTGGCTTTTTTTTTTTTACAATAAATTGGGCTTCCCAGATGGCTCAGTGGTAAAGAATCTGCCTGCCAAGCAGGAGATGCTGGTTTGATCCCTGGGTTGGGAAGATCCATCTGGAGAAGGAAATAGCAACTCACTTCAGTACTCTTGCCAGGAGAATCCCATAGACACAGGAGCCTGGCAGGCTACAGCCCATGGGGTTACAAAAGAGTCAGACACAATTTAGCGACTAAACAACACAATAAATGACTACACAGTACCTACACTGTATTGCATGATAATGCCATTGTTCACAAGTCAGTAACCATTAATTCTGGGAGAGGCACGAAACTCAAGAGAAAAGAATCAAAAACAAACACCACCCACAGAATTGTCTACACTACACATCCCGATCTGCTTTGGGATCAAGTCAAAGACACATCTCAGAAAAGCATCTCTCCCATTCAAAGTCACAAGCATGCGCTAGGCAATCCGTTTGTCTATCCTGTGTCTCGTTATGATTCATCCCTCTTGGATGGACTGCTGGCAACCTTCAACCTGAAAGGGCATCAGAATGAGGAGACAGTAAGTGGTTCTCAAACCGCAGTTCAGCTTATGTTGTATAAATTTCACCCTGATTAAAAAAAAAGAAAAACAAAAAACCTTTTCAGTGATGCCCCAGGGTGTTTGGGCTAAAAGCCAAAGTCCTCAGCTTGGCCTGGCAGGTCCTGCGTCACCAGACCCCAACCTACCAACCTACCCTCAGCAGCCTCACGCCAGCCACGGCCACCCTGACTCTGCCCTGAAGCCACACTGCCTCTTCCAGGGACCCCCGCTCACACACGGGTCCCTCCCCACCACCACACCCCAGGACAGCCCCAACCAATCTCCAGGTCTTGAACGACTCTCTCATACAGGCCTTCCCTAACCACCTTCACGGAATCTTTTCAGAGAAACCTGGTCTTTTCCAAGAACTTCTCGTAAGCTTCAGTTACATCATGATTTTTGCTTTACTTGATATTCTTTCCAGTAAACTATGGACTCCCCGGAGAACAGGACCAGGACTTTTTGTCCACTCCTGCGTTCCCAGCACCCAGTGGGAACCTGGCAACCATAAAATCGTTTGGCACAAAGGTTGTGTAGCGTGCCTTCCTCCAAAACCATTAACTCTCTGCTACAAAGGGAGTAGAGAGCTGGGTCATGATACGACGGGAGATTCAAAACAGACATGTCAACATTATTAATAACTAGATGGGAAACGTCACACACTACTTAGGGCCAACTCAGCACAGTACAGCGAACACCCACCTGGCACAGAAAGCAAGCTCTCTGCCTTCTGCAGCACCTGCTTTGTGCTTCTGGGCAGAATCGAGTCCCTGATGCTCAAGAAAACTCCACATCCAGACTCTCTCCTCGTGCCACTGCCCATCGCTGAGTAACATGGAAAGAAACAGAGAGTATATCTCTGCAGAGAGATATACCTGAACCAGGTGAAAGACCAAGCTTCGGAAGGATGTCAGGAGAAACCACAAGCTGGCTCTCTCGTGGGTACCAATTTCTTAAAGGAAAATGTGGAGAGCCTGACCTGGGAAAGAGAGGATGCTGAACTCAGACTGTTCTGAGGGATATTCCTTTGCAAGGGAAATAGAGGAGAAACTCACATAAGAGCAGGCATAATTGGTGTTTTGTTACTAAACAAATTGTTCTTTGGTGATTATAGGTGTGCAAGTGACTTATTCTTTTCAATCTTGTGTTTGTATTAACTAGAACCCTAATTTGTAAGTGTGTCTTAATTAACTTCCTTCAAAGCTTCTGCCCATTGAAAATAAGCTTATTTCTTTTCCATTGCCAGCTCACTCAGAGCCTCTAATCCACAGTCCTCGGGCCCAGCTCTCGCCACTTGGGCTCACCGTGGAGAGCAGAGACTGGCAAGTGACCCAGCTCCAAGGAGACCCATCTGTGCAAAACTCTGCACAAGCCCTGTCCCCCACCAAGGGCAGGAGAACATCAGGATCGGGCACATCACTACCCATGTCATCAGCTATTTCTCAACACTCAAGTTCGCCTTTAGCCAGAGCTCCTGACTTGCCCAAGCCCCAGTCCTCAGACCTGGTGGTGATCTGCATGCCTGGGAATTTAGGGTATCTCCCTGTATGCTGAGGGCTTTCCAGGTGGCTCAGTAGTAAAGAACCCACCTGCTAATACAAGAGACGCAGGAGAGGCAGTCTGAGCCTCAAGTCGGGAAGATTCCCCGGAGAAGGGAATGGCAACTCACTCAGGTCAGGTCTTGCCTGGAGACTCCCATGGACAGAGGGGCCTGGAGATCTACAGTCCATGGGGTCGCCAGGAGTCAGACACCTGGGCGCAAAGCTGAGCACTTCCGTGCTGCAACGCCAGAAGGTTCTGCTCCTGGCATCTGAGGATGGGGCACCTACAACTGGGCAGTGTGTGCAAGCTCTTGGACATCGTGGTCGAAGACGACTCGAAGGCTTTCTCCTTGCTCCAATTCCCAGCTCTCTGTGCTCAACTGGGGACCCCCTGGAGAAGGGACAGAGCTGCCCCTGTGGTCAACTACGGGCCCCAGGGAAGCAACCACCGAGACGCGCCCTCCAGGGGGAGAGAGGCCTGGGCAAAGCTGGCCGCCAGCATGGCTTCCTCTGATGCGGCTTCTAAATTAGCTTTATACTGGAAGATGCCACTTCAGTCCTACCTCCCTCTTCCCAAAGCATCCTTATTAACGTTCTTAGCAATGGTTTGTTACAAACCACATACGCTTCCATAGGAGATAAGGGGGTCAGACATTTTGAAAGCATCTCAGTAGGGGAAAGCAAAGTGCCCGCAAACCCAGGATTGTTGTTGTTTAGTCTCTAAGGCGTGTCCGACTCTTCTGTGACCCCAGGGACGGTAGCCTGCCAGGCTCCTCTGTCCATGGGATTTCCCGGGCAAGAATCCTGGAGTGGGTTGCCATGTCCTTCTCCAGGGGACCTTCCTGACCCAGGGATCGAACCTGAGTCTCCTGCATTGGCAGGCAGATTGTTTACCACTGAGCCGCCAGGGAAGTCCAGTAGAAGTACAACTGTAAACCGAAGGACATTCAGGAGTGAGTCACGAGACCAACACACTGAGACGGGCTCTAAGGATATAACACACAAGAGATGAAGCCAGCAAGAAAAACCACTTGCAGAAAATAAGGCAGGGATGGTTAGACAAAGAGGAGCTCAAGGACAGATTACAAGGACACCAGGGGAGGTTGCCAAACTGCAGAATATATTTGACAAAGAGAAATTAGCGCTTCGGAAACCAGAGCCTAGAAGATGAATAGTCACTAAAAGGAAGGAAACGCCTGGTGGGAGGCGGTGACATTAAAAATGCAGGTACTTTCTGCCAGGACTGGAGCTGGCCAGATTCTTGTGGTGGAAGAAGCCAGCATGTCAGAAAGAGGAAAATCTCATCAGATTTTATCATTCCCACGCTTTGAGGACCTGGGGACTGTCTAACTAAGAAAACAGGAATCTCTACAAGTATATTTCACAGAGGAAATTTATGAGCGTGAATCGGTTACTCAGGTGATGGGAGGAGCAGAGAGCCTACACCAGGATAGTTAGATAATCCAGAGATTAGCTCAGAGCAGGAAGCTGCCGCCTCCCCTGGGCTGAGGGGACAAGAGACAGTAGGAGGAGGTAGGGCTGCAGGCGTCCAAGGCCACTTGTGAGCAGCTGGAACCACAGAAGGTCCGTCAGGCATGAGTGGTGCTACCAGGGAGGGCCTCCCACTGCCAGGGATGCCCCAGGAAGCTGGAGGAAAGAAAAAAAAAAACCCTCCCTGGCTGGGCCCTTCTGCCTGCTGCCTCCTACCTGCCTCCCCAGGGCTGAGGACAGCTGAAGCCGGCAGCCTCAGAAACCCGGGAGAGAAGCCAGCAGGGGTGAGCCCCAGGACCCGCAGGGTAAGGGGAGACCAGGGGCGCGGGACGCGGACCAGGAGGGCGGGCAGCGCGCTGGAACAGGCAAGCTTCCCTCCCAACAGACGCACTTCTAAAAGAGCCCCTTACTGCGGTCTCCCCGGTGGCGCGGTGGTAGAGAATCCGCCTACCAGCGCAGGAGACACCGGTTCAAACTCTGCAACCACTGGAGACACGGGTTCAAATTCTGCAAACACTGAAACCCGCGCCCTAGAGCCCGTGGTCCGCAACCAGAGCCCCGCAACGAGAGAGCAGACCCCGCTTGCCGCGACTAGAGAAGGGTCGGCGCAGCGACAAAGACCGAGCGCGAGCCAAAAATAAATAAAAAATAAACTTATTTTTTAAAAAAAGCTTTGCTTCCTGCCACAGAATGGTCACACAGGAATAAATTAAGTGGAAGTTACGCCTGCAGCATGGCCTACTGACCTGGTCTCCACAGTCCCTGAGTAGCAAGGGGTGGGGAATTTATTCTAACTTTATAATTTATATAATACCCTTTCTTCAGCTACAATTAATCCAGGACTAGTCTTAACAAATGCATTCCCCGCCCCCCCAAAATCCTAAGGGAAAAAAGACTCGTTGAAAAAATATAGGTATCGAATAGGAGAAAATATACATGAGCACGGCTGAGCGCACACACGCCCAAATAAGTCCAAGTGAAACTAGGGAAATCTGACGAAGACTGGCCTGCAGCCGACCAGGTTGGTCATGATGCCGCCCTACAGATCTGTAAGACATTACCAGGGGCATGGGGTGGGGGTGGGGTGGGAAATGTTACCAGACACAGGCTCTGCGACTTCCCTGGCAGTCTTTAGAAATCTATACTTCCAGTAGAGAGTTTGGGTTCGATCTCTGGTCGGGAACTAAGATCCTGCATGCTGCGCAGCCAAAAACATTTAAGTGTACAACTTAATTGAAAAGTTGTCAAACTTTCAAAAAGTTTCAAACATATTTACACATTAAAAAAAAAGTACACAGGTTCTGCATTCTTACAACTGCACAAGAATCTATAATGATCTCCAAATTAAAATTTTAATTAAAAAATATCATAAATGTGAGCATGCATGCTAATTCATTTTGGTCATGTCTGACTCTTTTGAGATCCCATGGACTGTGGCCCGCCAGCCTCCTCTGTCCATGGAATTCTCCAGGCAAGAATACTGGAGTGGGTGTGTTCCTCTCTTTAGAGGATCTTCCCCGACCCAGGGATTGAACATCATCTCATGTCTCCTGCATCGCAGGCAGGTACGTTAGCACTAGCGCCACCTGGGAAGCCGAGACTCTTGTCAATTATTAAGCCCTCTTCCTTTCCAGGGTGTTTCCTCCGTAAGCGTCTCCGGTGTGTATACTCACAAGCACGCATCGCTGCTCTCAGGACTCTGACCTCCCTATGCAGTGAGGCCCAGGAAGCTCTGCACTGGCCCCATCTGCAGCTCCTCCAAATTCTGTCTACTCTGCGTCATTGGCTCAGGGCTACTTTTGCAGAAACAGGATGGTGTTACTCGTGTTTGAGTCTTCAGCCTTGGCCTTTCTGACTGCAGACGGAGCCAGGACATTAGTATTCACACACAGGACAATTAGGAAGCCGCCTGATCTTAGTACAGATCAGCTAACAAGCCTTAACCTGCTCATTTCACGATGAAGGATTCATTTCAAAACCACTCTCTTTCTGGAATGCATGCTTTCCTTCCCACATCCTCTGGTCTCCTATGAGAGCTGGTGGCCTAAGAACCAGTGGGAGAAGCTGCATGGGGAGAGCCTGGCACTTTGACAGATCAAGAGGCAAGAGCCAGCCCACCCCAGCCACCACTCATCCACTTAGCTAAAATACAGGCTCCAGGAGAAGCAGGGAAAACAATAGATAGAAGTGCATGCTAGGTCTTCCGGAAACTGATGCTGGATGAATATCCCTTCTTAGGCAAGAGTATGAGGGTGGGGGGAAAATCACTATTCATCACAAAATGGACACGCACCACGGACATCTCTCCAACTCTCCTTCTCTACCACTCCACAAATCCTGCCTGTGAAATATAACTTTCTTCCTTTAATGATCTGGTGGTGAATTATTTATATGCTTCAATTTATCTTTCTGTCTTCTTTTATTTATGCCCAGAATTGTACTACTTAACTCTAAGACAGCCTGACCAGGCCTGCAGGCAAGGCAGAGGCGACCCGGCCCTTTAGGGGGTCACTGAGCTGGAGGGACAGAGCAGGTGGAGCTGTGGGGAGAGGCCGAGGTCTCCGTCTAGGGACGCTGCATCAGGCTGACTTTTCCAGCCAGCTTTCCATCCAAATCCATCTTGCATCCCCTCCCCATCTCCAGCCCCCCAGCCACTATCTTCACTATTTGTCTGGGCAGCGCCACCTCGGAGCTGGTGTCCATGCCCCCAACTCTTCCTCTATCAATCCCTCCCCCAACAGCCGTTATCAAGAGGAACAATGCCGTCATCATAATTCTTAAGCCGCTCTCTATCACCTGAAGCCAGAGCTCCCAAATCTTCCTAATTGGTGAAACCAGTGTGGTAGTGATTCAGTCACTAAATCACGTCTGACTCTTGCAACCCCATGGACTGTAGCCCACCAGGCTCCTCTGTCTATAGGATTTCCCAGGCAAGAATACTAGAGTGCATTGCCATTTCCTTCTCCAAGGGATCTTCCCTCCCAGATCAGGAATCAAACCCAAGTCTCCTGCACTGCAGGCAGCTTCTTCACTGCTGAGCCAATGGGGGCATTATTTTAAAATAAATAAATCAAGCAGATTCTTCGGTGTCTTATGTTGGGGTTCTCCTGAAACAGCCCTTGAGACAGAGGTCTCTTAAATGCAAGTTATTCATCTGAGAGAGGACCCTGGGAAAGACTAGTTACTGGGGAGGAAGGCAGCCAAATAAGCCCAGATTCTGCAGGAGACGGCCACCACGGGCAACACCGTCAGTCTCACCAGGGATCCTGTGACATCGCACAGGACACAGGTCAGTCTCTGCACGGGATGGGTCAGGAGGCCAGGGCACTGCCTCCCTGCTCTCTTCGGTCATCAGCTGAGGTCCACTCCTGGGGTCACTTAGCTTCGCTGCCCCACAAGTCAGAGAGAAAGCCCTCAGGTGGAGAAAATAGATGCTTGCAGAAGGATTTTGCAGAAGTGCACAGGAGTGGTGAGTGTCTGGGCATATAGCTGAGTCTACCCAAGCCGGCCATGTCCCTGAAGATTCTGATTTTGTGGGACCCAGGAATCAGCACTGTGGCCAAGCACTTAGTGGGACTTTTGCACAGGCAGACTGTGAAACACTGACCCATATCAGGAAGTGCAAAACCTTCAGTGGCAGCTCCCAGGAGTCACCTGTAAACCACACTTCAGTGGTTTACAGTGCCCTTTCCACAAGTCTTCCCTTTAGGCAGCATACTCTTCTACAAGCAGGAAACGTGCCTTAAAAATGTCCATGATCCCCAGAGCCAAATACCAGTCATACCAGTCAATATGCTCATATTGAGCATAAATGCTCAATAAATGTGTGTTAAAGAAATCACCCTGAAAAGAAACAGTATGGTACTAGATACATCGTTTCCCTAGACAAAACTATCTGCCAAATCTCTCAAAATAGTAGTAAAACGAAAAAAAAAAAACCTATTGAGCACCTATCTATGCAAGACACTCAGGAGTTCCTCCTGAGATGCTCCGGTAACTGCTGATCCGCGTGCACCTTAACAGAGACTTGCTGCTATAACACAAAACGGTGAATTAATCCCTACCAGGGAGACAAAAGACTGAGGTCCTGGTGGGAAGGTGAAGCGTGCTTTCTTTCCGAGGAACTGGAAGCCTTCTGGGCTTGACCCTACCTGGTGATTCTGCCGGGACTGTCCCCACAAACCCAGTCGCCCTCCACCTACTTCACAGAGATGGAGCGGGATGAAGAGCAAAGTCGTATTTCAGCGGCAGGCGCTGATGTCTCAAGATGAAAGCTTCTTCCAATGACCAGAAATTTGGTACCTGGGGCCTCGATGGGAACTCTGGGCTCCATCCTCAGAGGCACAACAGTTTCTGTGGTTTTCAAGGAGCTCTCTCGCAGACGAGACCGAAGCAGAGGCCTGGGCACTGGGAGTCACTATAGACCTCCTCTGTGGCATTTCTCCCCCGTCTGGGATGTTAAACCACAGCGTGCTGGCCACGCTCCAGTCTGGATAATCAGGCTGGGGCTAGCAGACTTCCCCTCCCACTCCAGCTAAATAAAGTATTTCTTCAGACCAGATGCCCTAACCTCTGTTATGTGGCTGTGGGCTATTAAAGAGTTCTTCTGTACTTAGGATGGCTGTATGTGTGAAAAATCAACACCCCAACACTTTTACACTGACAAGAAGTACGTTCCAAAATATCACTGACTATGCTAGTCCTTTTGATATGCTTTTATACAGGGCTGGAAACAATTAGAAAAGTATAGTCATTTCTTCTCCATTTCCCCAGCTTTTGCTATTCAGGAAGATACAGACCAAAATATTTGCAACATCACAAAAAGGAGGCGGCAGGTGCATACTTCCCAAAACACGCTGAGAGTCCACTGCAAGCCAAGCGCAGATGCAGGTACCAGGTGCTGATGGAAGGGTCATAGGTTATGCGGTCAGCACAAATCTGACATTTTTCCAAGGGGAATAATTCAATTTAATTCTTCCTCTTCTGCTGCATTTCTGAAAATTTGAATCCACCGGCTTTGCTTAAAATCTATTCATACACAAGTGGCCCCGTCAAATACTATTTCTGTCCACCCTTAAAACTAAAACCACCAAAAGAAGAATACGTAAGACCTTAAACTCAGTGTGTGTGTGGGTGTGTGTAGAAGTGTGTCTGTGTCGAAGAATGAGAAAATATGCTTCTTGCCCAGGCTGTAGGGCAGCAAATGGGATGCTGCTTAGGTAAATATTTATTTGTTTGCTTGTTTTCAGCAATCATCCTATTTGTGTGGGCGAGAGTTTACAGCTTATAATAGCAGAAGCTGACATAAGGAAGTGGAAAACATAAATATCTCTTGCTTAAAGATTCTCTTTACTGTATGAAAAAAAATACAAATCAGGCCCGTTGGCATTCTATTGTTAGCATAAAAGCAACGAAAAGGAAAACAAATGCCAACACATATGTATGCATACACACACATTATCTTGAACATGAAGATAGAAGAAGGAAGTTAATTAAATTTCAAGATTCCAGTGGAATAAATTAAATGTAAGAACTACAGAATATTTAACATCATGCCACAAAAAGAGAGACAGTTCTGATTTTTCTAAAAAATAATAACTTTAAAATTTAGATTACTCCTAGAAGACCCAAAGCAAGTGCCTGTCCTGAACTACAGACTGTGAAAAATAATTTTAAAAATCAGTGAAGTTCACTTGAAATCTGCCAAATTATTATTGCTTGGAAATCCTTCTAGCTAGAACAAGTTAATAGCAGGCTTCTAACACTAGGTGAACATGCTGTAAATCAACTTATTCCCCCCGACAAATCTGCTAAAGTGCATGCTTTTCTGGTGAAAATGGTTCTTCAATGATACTTAATACTGTCACTACATTGTTTCCCCAGCCAGTCCAATCCAAATTTTTCTTCCAGTTAAATGCCTACCTTTGTAAAAAATAATAAACAACAGAACACAGATTCTTCAAAGTATTTATGGCAGAACGAAACTCAAAATGTATCGCCATGCAATACATTTCCTAAGCTTAAAAAGAAGGCTTAATAAAGCACATGTGATTCAAGTTCACCATCCAATACTCCATTCATTAGCATCTCAGGGTTCAGAAACAATCTATGCCATTGTCATCTCTCACAGATAGATGACTGTCCTCCACAAGTAGGCTTCAGGTGACACCTTTGCAAAACAGTTTTGAAAAGGACCAAAAGTAGGATTATGCAGCAACATAGGCTGTCCTGTGTACTTTTTTTAAAAATTTTTATTCTCTACTGGAGCATAGCTGATTAATAATGTTGTATTAGAGTCAGGTATCCAGCAAAGGGACTCAGTTATACATACACCTGCATCTATTTTCCAAATCATCTTCCCATTTAGGTTATTAGAGAATATTGAGCAGCGTTCCCTGTGCTACACAGTAGGTCCTTGTTGGCCAGCTGTTTTAAATACAGCATGCATACATGTCTATCCCAATCCCCAATCTTGCTTCTCACCAACTCATCCCCTGGGGAACCATAAATTCAGTTCTCTTAAGTCTGTGAGTTTGTCTGTTTTCTAAATAAGTTCAATTTTTGTTTGTTTTTGAGCCCCGATCATTAGACCAAAAATGTGTCTCTCCCTTGCAGACAGAAGCCCACAACAAGTGGGCTTCAGCAGTAATGGTTAAACTCTCACAGGTAGACACGTGGACCAATACAATCCTCAATCTCATCCCTAGTTTAAATTCTTATAGAGAAAAGGGGAACATTAAAAACTGTCCAAAGATGTAAACAATTACCAAAGCAAGGGAAAGGGCATCCCCAGTTTGAGGAAAGAGGTAGGAGGCCCAGGACTTTCTGAGACCGAAGGCTGAACACCTACACAAGGTATCTAAAACCAAAACGGAGCCTGGTGTCAACACTGAATCTTGACTCCCAAATACTACTGTGTTTTTCTAATGATCTTTATCAGGGTAAAAATCCTGATTACAAATTATGTGTAAATAAAGAACAAAGAAAGAATGATTTGGGGGAGGAAACGGGGTGGGGGTGATTTTCAAGTGTGACCCAAGGCAAGACCTCCTGGAGAGCCCTTGGTCAGCAGGTCTGAGTCACAACAACCTCCCCGGGCCACAGTGTCCCTTAAAACTAAAGGCTTAGGCCAGAGCATCCGTTTCTAACTCCCTCCTAGCAGTAAAACCCAGTCACCTATTTAGGTATCAGAGAGAACTCAAGTTTTTGCAAAATCCTAAGAGCATCGGAGAGCGGCAGAAAACGTGCTTATGGTGTTTAATGACTACAAAGGGGAGAATGAGGAGGGTCTAAACAATCCTCCCAGCCTTATTTTCCAGTTTCTACCGGGCTTAAGAGGGCAATTGAAATTAGATGCTTCATTTCATCCCACAATAACAATGTAATTCTGATTATAATAAAATGTTGGAATGTTCTCTTTAAAAACATCCCCCTCCAAAGGAAACAGCTTCACCTTCCTCAGATGTAGCCTGGTAGATCAGCCTCCGGAGGTTGCAGTGCCCGAGCTACGGTGTGAGTATCAGGATGTGGAAGCAGCTGTCACCGCTTTGTTGTTCAGTCACAGTAGGTGGTTGCCAAGCAACAAAATACTATTGTCTGTTTCCATGATCTATTGGCCAATTCTACCGGTGATAATGCTTTCCACAGTTTAAAACAGGGCCACCTTTTGGACAAGGAGAAATGCGAAAAAATTCTAAGAACAATAAACATATATATAAACAAACACACTGAACGTATCCCTAAATTATGTTTATAAATATCCAGCTGTGTGCTGATACACATACATAATTTTGCATGTGTATGTATGTGTGTGGGTGACTATTTATTACCCATTCTCCTCCCACCTACCTCCAAACTCATCTAAATTGAATAGGCCAAAAACTAGATCTAAATCCCAGAGGGCAAATTAAAGCATGACCTGGGGATACGAAAACAAGTCAGAATTATTTTCTCAACAACAGCAATAATTTCCAACTTGCCAGATGTATCAAATTCTGTCCCTTGAATACAAAGTTCTCCAGTCAGGAAAGCAATTCTACTGATATAAAAATAATAAATGGAATGCCTTTACTATCTACTTTGGAATCACTGATCATTTGTTGTTTTACTTCATGTCATCATCTGCTACCCCTGTGTACAAAGATAATAATTCAAATGGGAAAATTCTGTTTTTCTTTACACCCAAGAATATTAACATATATTCACTTTGAAAATAATTGAATTGTTCTCTATGGAATAGCCTCATGTGATTCCCCACTTTGTTCTGATATTGGTCCCCCAGGAATAGCAGTCATGCTATGTTACTCTTGCATATTTCACTAGCTTACAAATAAAATAATGCAGTGTACTCAATATAAAGTTGTCAACATTCGCTTGCATCAGCTGCTGTTTGTTTTCCATTGACAAGGCTTCTAAAGATAAGAATTACAATATTCTTAGATGTACAGACACAACATCAAAACAGCCTGAAGGAATTAAAGCTGGAAACTGCTAGAGGCAATCATGCTTTGAAATGAAGAGAAATCAGTATCACTTATGCACACATATATTTCGGCAAAGACCCTAAATAATGCCAGAACAGTCTTTGAATTTTATGCAACGCTCATCCATCTTCCCTCACAATATTTCCAAAGCACTTTAACTATTTAGTTCATTCCTCTAAACAAGACTTTGAAATTCACCTTTTGAAATTCACTACCACTTGTAAATCTACACGATGTAAGAAACTGGTAATAAGAAAAACTCATTACGTGGATTGACGTTATTACTATAAAATCTGCTATCAAAAGGGCAACTTTAGCAAAACAGAAACAGAGTACGTTAAATAATTAACTGAATACTAGTCAAATGATCACTTTTCCGGACAGAGCCATCCTCAGCAGTCCGCTCCTGGGAAGAAGCGCCCAATCCAGGTTTCTCCTTCAGGTCTCACCCCACACACGACCTTCTCCCACAGCTTCCCAAGCTTGTCCACCTTATCCCGACCTCACTAAGAAACATGCTCTCCCCACTTTCTCCACCCTTGTCATATTCCTTAGACACTCATTACTTTCTGCAAACCACCGGACTCAAACCTGCAGTTTGCCACGAACCTCCCCATAAACACTTGTCTTCCCGATTCTTCAAGATCTGCTTTAAAAATCTCCGACACCGAACAAATACAATATTAATAAAAGAAAGGCTACAAGCCAGTTGATTTTTTAATGTCATAGCAGCAAAACGTTGGGGGAAAAAAGACAGAAAAGGAGACATGCAGGCGTGTACTTGGAGGAAGGCGGGTGGAAGTGTAGCTCCGCACAGTGGGTCGCGGGGACCCAAGGGGCCTCGCTTCCCCCACTTGTCAACCCCACTTCCCCCATGTGCGCAGCGCCGCTGACAACCACAACACTCCCGGACCACCCCCTCCGGAAAGGGGGCGGGGTTACGCTTTCGGCCAATCAGAACCCGCAAGCCCCGGGTGTCCAACCTATGGGGTGGCCCTGGCCGTGCAGGGGGAGGACGCGGGGTGGTCGGGGAGGGGCCGCGTCCGTGGGAGGCGCGCACGTGTCGGGTCCGGGGAGGCGGCGGGCGTCCGGGTCCCGAGGCGTGGGCTCTGCACCCCGGCAGCCCCCGAGTCCCGCTGCCCAGTGCCTCTTTTGCCTCGGCCCGATTCGGGCAGGACATGCTCCCGCCGAAAAAAAACAAAGACCGGTCCACGACGTCTGACTTCCTCCCCCGAGTAAGGGGACAGTCACAGATAACAACAGTAGTACCCGGCTCAGACAAGACCGGGAGGAAAGTTTCAGGCCCGCATCCGACGGAGTCCTCCAGGGCTGGGAGGAGGAGCAGGAGGCGGACGGAGGCTGGGCGGGAGGGTGACGACCTGGAAAGCAGAAGGCGGCGGGAGGGCTGCGCGAGCCGGGCGCGGACCGGGGCGCGGTGCTGGGGGACGCTAGCGGCGGGGTGCGCTGTCCAAGGTGCACGGGAGGTGGTGGGCGCGCGGCGGGCGCGGAGCCCGGAGCCAACACTGGCCGGCGGCGGCGGCGGCGGGGGAGAGAGCTCGGAACGGCTGTCCGGGGGAGCCAGGCCCCCCCCCCCACCACCACCACCCAGGCTTGTAAAAGTGAGCCTAGTGGAGCTAAGACAGGAAGGGGAAGGGCGCGGGAGGCTGCGCCGAAGCCCCTCACGCTCCCCTGCACCCCTCCCTCCCGGCCGCACCTCGAGCTCCTTTCCTTTTTCCCCTTCCCCCGCCCCGAGCCCACTCCCCTCCGGGCCTCGATCCCGGTACCGCGGCGGGGGCGGGACCGCGGGACCCCCGCTCCGAGCCCGGACGCCCCAGGGATGCTGCGGGCCCCCCGGAGCTGCTTACCTGTGGCCGCGGCACCAGGAGCGGGCGCGGCGCGGCTCCTTCTCGCCTCCGCGCCCTCCTTCCCCGCTTCTCCCCCGGACTCTGTCCTGTGCGCCGAGCTCTGAGACCGGGCCGGGCTGCAGCCGCCTTCCCCGCCGCCGCCTCGGCCGCCGCTGCCGCAGACAGAGGACGCCCAGTGGCGGCTGGAAGCCCGTGTGAGTAGCGGCGCCGGAGATTCCGCGGCTCCGGGCGCGCGGGCGTGCGCACGCGCGCCGGCGAGTGTGAGTGTGTGTGTGAGTGTGCGCGCGCGCGCCCACGGGGAGGGGGGGAGAAGCCGAGAGATGCTCGTAGGGACCGAGGCAAAATTCTCCTGCCTCGGGAATCCGTAAGCCGGGGAAGAAGGCTCGAACGCGCGTCTCGCCGCGGGGAGGAGCTGCCCACCGGGCGACGCCGAGGAGGAAGGGGCGGCCGCGTGGGGCGTGCGGGTTCCGGATCCGAGCGGGGCCGAACTGAGCGGGACGCGCAGCCACAGACGCAGCGGAGGCGGTGTCCGCAGCCCACGGTCGCTCTGCCCGCTCTGGGGAGGGGCCGGGCCGCTCGCTCCCGCCGCCGCCGCCGCCGTCCGGACTTCTCGGCTGGGCGCGGAGGACAGGGATCGAGACCCTCACCGCTGCCACCTCGACCGTGAAGGCGCCCGGGGCCGAGCCGGGGAACCCGGGCGCACGTGGCCGATTACCGGCTGCAGCCGGCGTGCGCGAGGGCTGCAGGCGTGCGGTGGGCGGTGGACCCGGGGCGGCGCGGCCCGCCGCCTCCGCTGGGTGGAGGAAGCCGGGCGGGGGAGTGGGGGTTAGGTCGGTCCAGGGTGCGGTCGGCAGGCAGAGTCGAGGGTTGCGGGGGGCTTCCGCTCCGGGCGGAACGTTGCCTGTTTTCCCCTTCGGAGGGCACTTTTCCTCAAAGTTATCCACTGCCCAGGTAAAAGTGCTGGCTTCCTCTTTGTTCGGAGCCAGCTCACTGTGCAAGGCATCTGAACACTGTGCTGCTTTGAAGTCCGGCTTCTCCAAGAACCAGCCAGCCTGGCGCCTCTTAAACCTTTTAAACCGCTACTCTCTCACTTATCCAGGCTACACTTTTTATCACAGAAATAAAATGTTCAAGCACATTTACATGCCTTTTCTCCTAAAAGATTTGTCGTCCTAGCGGTATTCTTTTCCCTGCTTATTTTAAATTCGGAATGCACTTTTATTCACTCAAGAATTTCTTAAAAGGTCATTGAGGTCTGTTTGATACTTGAAATAACCCGTCCGAGTCCGCGGGCAGGGGTTGTGTTCTGCGTACTTTTGCATGCCCTCCAGTCCTGAGCCCAGCACCGTGGACTCTGTGTGTTCTCTACAAATGTTAAATGAATGACATTGTTTTCTAGCTTCACATATCCTGAAGGCAAAGGTTTGGATGCTGGGAAAGTCATTACCACCCCACCAGGCTTGCTTGATTTTAACTTGGGCCATTACCCCGTGTGTGTGAGTGACTATTTTCCCCTCTGGCGGCCAGAGCCCCAGTGCAAAGAAAGACAGCAGAGAATACTGACCCTTAGTGCTGTGTTGCCGAGGTGCAGGCAGAGAGCACTCTGCGGGGAGCCCCAGAGGACATGGGTGTGAGAAGGCTAAAGAGTGCTTCATTTCAGTCCTGGGGCAATCCAGTCTCTCAACACGAAAGTCACATTTCATTAGCAGTTTATAATGTCTTTTTTTGTGTGCAGGACAGGAAGAGAGTTTTAAGAGAAATGCATGCTTCTAATAGCTTGTCAGGTACAGGCTTTTCTCTTGTAAAAAGCATTACTTCATGGCTACTTGCCAGTCTATGCAGGGTCATCTCAGATTACTAATTCTCCTGTGCACTGAGCCCACACGATTCCACGCTGGTATTTCCACAATCATCCTCTGAGAAGCAGAAGCCCTGGATTTTACATTGCATACTAAATTTCAGTGCGTTTGAACTCGGGCTGTTCTATGAGCTGCTTCTCTCTCCACTCATGATATCACAGCTTTGAAGCAGAACGGAAATGAAGTGAAAATTAAAATGGATTTATTTGGGCGCTGCCTTGTGTTCTGTAGTGGGAGTCCCTTTAAATGACTTCTGTTCTGTCACTCAATTTACAATCATTGTAGAAGCCATTTGTTGTGCTATGGAATTCATGTGCTTTTTTGTTAAGTTAAAAGCGTGGATATTTAATTTTTTTACTTGAAGCTCTAGAACTTGCAGGAGCAGAAAATAAATCTCTGACATTCCAAATGGACTCTTGACAGCCAACCTTTAAAATGGGTATGAGTCAAAGTCTTCCAATGTAATTGTAAAGCTTTATTTTGCTTAGAAAGATGCCTTTAGGGTTTCATTCAACAGCTTCCCAAGAGCTTGCTCACTTGGTAGGATGGAAGAATGGAACAAAGCCATAACTTCTCTGATGAGCACCAGAGGGAGCAGACTTGGCCGTGTAAAAACAAAAACATTTACAAGAAGCCAAAATTTAAAAACAAGAATGTAGACTTGCAGCAGTCCTAATAAATGTTAATTTAAAAGATAAACAATAGAAAGAAAAAAGTCACAACATAAGAGTTAAAAGTGCTTCTGACCCGCTTAAAGTTTGGAGGAGGAGCTAGGATTAAAATGCCATAAACCATGGCTCTTCATGCTAGCTAAACACTAAATAATAAAATGTTCTACTGAGAGATTCATTTTCATATGTTGTTATCAGTTAAACTGAGAATTAATAGCATAATTATAAAGGTTTGATTTTTCTTCCTTAAAAGGGAATGCTCCTTAACATAACTGCCTTTTTTTAAAATTCGCAGCAGTGCAATAAACCAAGTTAAACGTTAACTTCCTTAGAAATACAGGACTGGGAAAGGGTAGGGTGTGTAGAGAAACACTTTGAACTGATTTGACCACAACTAACTAATCTATTCTGTCCATCTACAGAAACAACAAAAGCTTTCTAACTCTGAAGACTGGTAAATTTAAGCTGTGAGATGTACCATGAATTCGAAAATCAACTCCTCATGCTGGGAGCCGATTGCCCCAAATTCTTTCAAGTGAGAAGACAGGGACCGTTAGCTGAAATGTCGCTGTTGAGTTTAGTGGTGTGAGCACGCATAAGGATACAGGTAATTTCCCCCATAATTAGGTCGCAGATCACTTCGTGCATTAGAGTTTTAAATAATAAAAAATACCTTGACCTACACATGGACCCACATGCCAGCTCAGTAAAGAGTGCAGCCTAGGAACAAGAAGTTTCAGTTATCCTGTTTGTCTTCATGCTTTATACACTGGTTTATTCCAGATATTATTAAATGCTTAGGGCAACTTGAGTCTAACCGGAGATCAGGCATGTTTAGGAAAGTAAAAGATCAGAAAAAAGGTTATAGTGTATTCCAAGCAAATGTAGATGGGCTTCCAGAGTTATCAGTGCTGATATTTGAGATGCAGGGGAAAATATTAAATACCACTTGTTCTTAATAGTTTATGGAGTGATGGATTTTCTGGAAGTGAAGAACATTCTAGATCCTCTCCCCAGCAAAGTTAACATATGAAGACACAAAAAAAACTGAATAAAATTTCAAAGAGTTAAGGGAACACCCTCTGAAGGTCTGGGTAAGAACCCCCATATAACATAGATCCTTTGCACATTGACATTTATGGCTAACGGGAAATGAATTGGTAAATACACTACCATCCTTACATCTGTTTTTAATCTAATAAGTTATTTAACTGCCAAAGCCAAGAAGGTGCAGAAGCAAATCAGTAAACCCCACAAGTAACTACTGAGTACCTGCTTCATCAGTTCAGTGCAGTTCAGTCGCTCAGTCGTGTCCGACTCTTTGCAACCCCAAGGATGGCAGCACACCAGGTTTCCCTGTCCATCACCAACTCCTGGAGCTTGCCCAAACTCATGCCTATCGAGTCAGTGATGCCATCCAACCATCTCATCCTCTGTGGTCCTCTTCTCCTCCTATCTTCAGTCTTTCCCAGCATTAGGGTCTTAACCTACTTCATAATCAGTACTATTCCTCACGCCATGATTGTTACCAATGAAGTATAAAATGCAATCTATCTCTGCCTCTAAGGAGCCTACAATACAGCTATGCTTATTCTTGGAAACAAAAAAGTGAACATAAGCATACTTTATCACTTGACAAGGTACAACAAACTTAAACGTGAATTACCAATGTGACTTAGTGAGCCACTGGTTAAGTAAATAAACCAACTGAAAATTGATTAGTGGCCAAGGTATATATGCATATTTCATATTCATATTTCCTGGTAGTAATCACTTAGATTACCACATGATGTATAAGGTGAAAAGCTCATCTGATGCTGAATTCTGAATTTTAAATTGGGGACAAGAAGAAAATTATGGACAAGAAAAAATCAACCATATTGGCAACAGCAGCTGTGAATTGCCTATCATTGGGGATCCTTGGGCAGAATGGAATTGATTAGAATATGCTAATCAATTTTATAGACTTTATATTTCAACTGATTCATAAGTTAGTAGGGCTACCCATGTATTTTGAAGTTTCTCTATCTACAAAGACCCTTTAGTCTATTCTTGAATAATGTTAGTATAATACTTTATTATTCCTCTCCTTAAAATTTCTTTCTTTTGCCCTCTGTTCTTCTCACTTATTAACATGATTTTTTTAAATGTATTTAATTTTAATTGGAGGATAACTGCTTTACAGTATTGTGTTGGTTTCTGCCATACATCAACATGAATCAGTCATAAGGATACCTAGGTCCCCTCCAACATGACTTAGTTTTGGCTAATAGAGCTTTTGAAACTACAACTCCTTCACTCAATTCATGAAAAACTTATAAACAGGAAAAGGAATAATCCAAGGATACAAGAAGCTTTCAGGTGAAGGCAGTGTTAAGGGGAAGTCCCCTGCCACTTACAGGGTGGCACAAACATAAAGTCAGACACGTGATTCAGTTCAGGTCAGTCACTCAGTCGTGTCCAAGTCTTTGTGACCCCATGGACTGCAGCACACCAGGCTTCCCTATCCATCACCAACTCCTGGAGCTTGCTCAAACTCATGTCCATCGAGTAGGTGATGCCATCTAACTATCTCATCCTCAGTTGTCCCCTTCTCTTCCTGCCTTCAGTCTTTCCCAGCATCGGGGTCTTTTCCAAGGAGTCAGTTCTTAGCATCAGGTGGCCAAAGTATTGGACAGCTTCAGCATCAGTCCTTCCAATGACTATTCAGGACTGATTTCCTTTAGGATTGACTGGTTTGATCTCCTTGCAATCCAAGGGACTCTCAAGAGTCTTCTCTAATACCACAGTTCTGGACGTGATTAGAGCTGTGGAAAGCTCACCCATCCATGTGTTGACTATTTACATAACCTGCCTCGCCAAGTACCAGGACTACCAGTCACATCTTTTTACTTTTCCAGCAGCAGTCTTGATGTCATATAAAAATGGCACTGAGCACCAAGTTGTATGATCCAAGGTCAATCCCAGCCTGGTTTTAACCTTTTTAAAGGTGCTGGGAGACCTTGGCAACTCACTTTCTGAACTTCAGTTGACCTTGCTGTGTAATCCGGACAATAATAACTACCTCACTGGTTAAGAACATTACAACGTGAGAAAGGGTTTCTCATGTAGGAGCTTAGTCACTCTTGCACAGCCTTGGATCTAAATCAAGTGTGTGGCAGAAAATTGGAACATGTACATGAATGGGCAGCTCCCGTAGAAATGCTGGAGCCTTTGTTAGACTATAACTTAGAGAACGTTGAACTGATTTGATGATTTCTTGGAGTCCCTTCCAAGGATATTTTAAGAAAACCACAGACAACCAGAAGTTGGCAGAAACAGACACACTGCAGGAAATTGTGGGTTCCATAATTCTAGAGGTGCTGTAATTCTATAAATTCTGCTGCTGTTGCAAAACCCAAGCTTTTGTGTTCATTTGTTTTTAATTAGTCTCTGTTTTTCCTGCCACACAGATCCTGCTTCCCCAGTGGTGCTCTGAGTTGCTAACTTAGCTATAGGAACATTTATTTTACAGATTAAGACCAACCATAAAATTTCTTTTGTTTTTAAACAAAAATAATTCACTGTTTATCCCTCCTTAATTGTGAAAGCAGTGTGTGTACTCACTGGGGGAAAAGAGCCAATACAGAAATGTATAAAGAAGAAAAAAATTGTTGTTTAACGTTCCTTCTTAGGGAACAACCAACATTGCTACTTTGGTGTGGACCTTTCCAGACATTTTCTTTGCATCATTTTACTCTTTTAAAATGTCATTCAAGTCAACATATCAGCCACTTAAATATATGCTACCAGCATTTTAGCAAAAATAGACTCTTTCACAATAAGATTCAAAAGTGTTTTCTTTTTTTTTTTTTCCCTTTCATACTCTTTCTTATCAGGATGGATTCTTTGCTCAGCAGGTCCTTTAAATGAGATTTTACCAAGTCATCCTTGAAACCTTTCCTTGTACTTCACCACTTTCAACACCTCTAACAATGAGCACTTTTTAATGACCTTTAAAAATTTCATCTCACCTTGAGTTGACGTATTCTGGAGTCACAAGCCCTGCTCCTTGGCCTCTAGCCATTCTGTGGATGCTTTGCATTACTTAACCTCCACCCTCAAGATGTGGTCCAGCACTGACCTTGGATCTGGTACTGAATTCCCTAATGGAGCAGGAAAGATTCCTGATTTCAATAAGTAACCAGAATGTTCACTGGAGTGACCATCTATTGGTTATACAGAAGATTGGCCAGGAGGTAAATTATTTGAGTTCATGTTTTGCCTCAACTGCTGCAGGCAAAATTTGGGAAGTATGTTTTGTTTTCAGAGTCCATAAACAGTCCTTCAAGACACAAATGCTGACCGTAATTCCAAAAGAATCTCCTGCTTTTGCAACTGAGCATACTCATTATTTTATCTAGGAAGCTATCATTGTTAATGAAACATGTAACAATGCTTCTAATTTTGCTGATTTGTTAATTGTACAGAGCACAAGTTCCCACAAGTTCCCAAAACAACTCCAACTCAGCCTATCCCACTCCATCAATCCAAGAAACCAGGACATCTGGCATCACTCTTAAAATGAAATCTAAAGAACTGACAATAAGAAGGAAGGAAAGAAAACAAGGTGAGATTAATTATCTATAGGAGCTTTCTAAAGAATATACACTCTATACTGTGAATTATGAAAGTTTTAAGTAAATAAATTACCACCCTCTATGTGCAACTCATATAAGAAAATAATGAGATAATAAAATGCAACATATGAGACTAGCTATAATCTTAGAAATTGCATACATGGCATAGCAATATGCATTAAAAAGTTTTAGAGAATTGATAACATGTCTCTAGCATTCATCAAAGGAGGGAGCCACCATATTTGGAAAATCAGAGAATTTTAGCAACTGGAAAGGTATGCTTGTGCAGGATCATTTACCCTGGCTCCTTCCTGCCCTAGATGCTGCAAGTCTGTGTCTGTAGGTCCAGCTTGGGCTGAGAAGCTGTCTGAGGCAGGAAAAGACACCGTGTGTGCAGCACCGAGTCTGAAAGGTGCGGTGAGAACAGAGACAGCAAGTCTGCCACGTGGGGACAGGGCTAGGCCGCTGCTATGAACCAAGCCCAAGAGCTGAGCAGCCATGGATCGTGTCTCGTACGTGGGACTTGGCTTGGTTAAAGGGCAAAGGGGTGAATGTGCTCCAGTTTTATTTCTTTTGACCCCACTTCTCAAAAGTCAGCCTTTATTTCAACTAATATAATAAGGCCATATTTGACCCAAATAATTAAGAAAAGTTAAGTACCAAAATATTTTTAAATTTAAGTATTAAATACTTTATGGAATTATGCTAAAATATAGTATGTTGTATATGCTCTAATCTTCACAAAGTAAAATCAGTAGTATAAATATAATATTTAATAGTATGATAAAGAGCATAGAACAGTAAAAATATTATAGGATTTAAGATCAGATTGGGCTAGATTTAAATCATAGATCTGTTACTCTCTGAGTGAACATGGGTGAGTTTTTCAGGTTTTTTTATCAAGATCAATAAAATGAACTTCTTAAAAAATTGGAGTAAAATCAACTGATTTACAATGTGTGAGTTTCAAGTGTACAGCAAAGTGATTCAGATATATATATATATATAATATATATACACATATATACCTACATATGCATATGTGTGTGTGTGTATATATATGTGTGTGTGTGTGTGAATATCTATATATATAAATGTTCAGTTCCTGGGTCATGAAGATCCCCCGGAGGAGGGCAGGCAACCCACTCCAGCATTTTGCCTGGAGATCCACATGGACAGAGGAGCCTGGCAGGCTACAGTCCATAGAGTCGCAAAGAGTCGGACATGACTGAGTGACTAAGCACACATACACACCTATCTGGAGAACTCTGGCTAATACACCCTCTTCTACACCAAACAGACCTTTGAGTTCACATGTCTGCTTTCTCTATATTCTTTCAAGGTGTCAGCCATTTCTTCTTAAACACTTATTCAGTGTGACTGACTGTAGATTCTTCTCTGCTCAAAACAGAACTCCATTACACAGACTTGAGGACATCAATTTTTCACTACAAATAGTCTCTTTATTTATTTTCCATGTCCAAGCTATATTCAGAATACATAATATTTTGTATTATTGATATCTTAAAAGATGTCAATATCAAAAGATATTGATATCTTAAAATACAACAAAAAAAAGTCCAACAGAAAAGGCATACATCTGTCCTGCCTCCTCCATGTTCAACTCCGTACCCCTCATGTCATACCACATATTCACCCTTGTAAACAAGTTTCTTGTGATTTCAGCTAGCATGAATCATTTGCTCAGGCCCAGACCACTCCTCTGGAGAATGCAATGGCAAACCACTCCGGTACTCTTGCCTGGAAAATCCCATTGATGGAGGAGCCTGGTAGGCTGCAGTCCATGGGGTCACGAAGAGTCGAACACGACTCAGCAACTTCACTTTCACTTTTCACTCTCATGCACTGGAGAAGAAAACGGCAACCCACTCCAGTGTTCTTGCCTGGAGAATCCCAGGGACGGCGGAGCCTGGTGGGCTGCCATCTATGGGTCGCACAGAGTTGGACACAACTGAAGCAACTTAGCAGCAGCAGCAGCAGACCACTCCTCAATTTACTGAAACTGTAAAACCGTGGACCAAGGGCCAGACCATGAAAATTTCATTAAGGATCACAACATGTGTGATACAGCCTGAAACATTCAGTGATTTTCATATCATAAAAATCACAAGTTTTTGGAAATAAATTAAGTTGTTTTCTATATTTAAGACAGTCCAAGAGTCAAATTTTCAAATGCAGATATTCAGTCTATATTTCTTAATCTGTGGTAAGGGATTTTATCAGTATAAAGAAGAGTTTTGAAACAAAGAAAGTGATTGCATTCTAATTCAGTTAAGAAAGGTAATGGGATTGTCCTCTCTGAAACTCTTCATAAATAAGTCTAAATGAAAGTATTTATACACAGTACTTCCTAAAGGCAGACACTGCTAATCAACCAAGTACTCTTCTAGTCATGATTCTCTGCTTCTATAGAAAATTCAGAGTAGGATGATATGTTTTGATAGTTTTATTACATGACAATTATAGAAGGAGAAATGAAAAGAAAGGGAAATTGGCCTTCAGCATGTGTTTTAGTAAGACAATCTTTATTTCAGATTTCTGAAATGGAGACAACAGTCTGGGGGAGAAGAAACAAGATTTTGTTTTTATTGTGATAAAAGATCTTTAGTTAAATATTTTGTTTTTATTGTATGTGTGTTTGTGGGAGAGAGAGAGATCTAAGCTACTTGCTTTGGACTGAATGTTTGTGTCCCCCCCAAAGTTCATATGTGGAAGACTAATCCCCAAAGTGATAGTATTGGTTTTAGAAGATGGGGTCTTTGAGAGGTAATTAGGTCATGAGGATGGAGCCCTCATGAATGGGATTAGTGCCCTTGCAAGAAGAGACAAGAGAACTTGTTCTTTGCTATGTGAGGCTAAGGCAAGAAGATAGCCATCTGCAAGCCATGAAGCGTCTTCACAAGAAGAAGCCAGGGTCTTCACAAGACCCTGGATCTACCAACACCTTGATCTTGGACCTCCCAGCCTTCAGAACTGTGAAAATAAATGTTTTTGTTTAAGTCACCAAGTCTGTGGTATTCTGTTAAGGTATGAACATTAACTATAGCACTACCTCCGGAGTTATTGTAGTGGTTGTTGTCTTTTACCCCAACTTTGGCAAAGGGGCCATGCTATAATCTGTTCTTGGACTAGAAGACTATTAGAATTTCCAGGAAAGCATTAAAGTTTTGCTACAACCATGCATAATTATGTGATTGTGTATGTGTTTTACTCATACAGCCTTCTCATTAATTAGACATTTAACTAGAATCTGATTTCATTCTTTAGAAAAGAGATGTCAATTATGACTTTGTATTTGGGTTATGTTTCTCTAAAGCTATTTTCACTCTCTTTTTAGATTTCATGTTACATATGACTACCTGTAACTAATGAAAATAAACTAAATCCTTTATGCTTTAAACTTTTTTAGTGAATCTCACATCAGGGTTCTTTTTCTTTTTTTGGAGAATTCTAACCATGTTATAAAAGAAAATGTCATAAAACTATGCAGAACCACAATCCACAATTAAATCTTCACAGTGACATTCCTTAAGAAGGCAGAGTTTGCCCCAAACAACCATTTCATGAAATTCTACTAATAACTGCATTACTCTGGAAACCAATGGAATGGACTTGTAAATCCTACAGATGGAATAAGATGAGTATAAAAGGCACAAGGCTTCCAAGTTCAAGCCATGCTTTGAGTTTCCTTTTAAATTTATTTACCAGGTTTCTTTCTTTTTCCAGTACATTTTAACAGCAATTTATTTTAGAATGTTGATTTATTTTTATGTGACATAAAGATGGAAAACACATCTAAGAGTCAGAAAATCTGGGTTCAAGCCATGAGTCTCTCACTTACTGTCTTACTTCCAGTAAATTATTTTAACAACTCCTGCCCAGCTTTTTCATCTGTAAATTAGAGATAATGGTGATGGCCATCTCATGAAGTTATTATGAAGATTAAATTTAATTGTTCATGTAAAATATTTGTAAAACCTAAGGCATCATATAGATACTAAAATACCTGGGGGAGTAGTATTACAATTGTTACTACTTAAAAATATTAATATTTTCAAAGCTAACTGTTCAACTATGAGTTGAACTACTTAGTATAGTTTCTAGAGCAAAATAAAGAATCTGCTTGATGTTCATCTCGTACCAACATCAATCTTTCCCCCATTGAGGGCTCAATGTAATATAAATCATACAGCATCTTGTTGGACTCAACTTCCCCATGTTATTTATTCCTTTTTTTTTTAAATTGACATATAATCTTTTTTTAATTGACATATGGTTGATTTGCAAAATTTCAGGTGTACAGCAAGGTGATTCACTTATATATGAATATATGTATCATTTTCACATTCATTTTAGGTCATTACCAGATATTGAAAATAATTACTTGTGCTGTACAGTAGGTCCTTGTTGTTTATCTATTTTATATATAGCAGTGTGTATCTGTTAATCCCAAGTTCCTAATTTATCCTTCCTCCTACTCTTTCCACTTTGGTAACTAAGTTGGAATTTTTTTTTTCTCTATGAGTCTATTTTTGTTCTGTAAATAAGTTCGTTTGTTTCATAGTTTTACACTCCACATATATATGTGATATCATATGATGTTTGTCTTTGTCTGACTTATTCCCTTCTTTTTACTCAATTTCTTTTCAGTCCTCCTATAGCTTTCTTTTTATTTTGCATTATGTGGATTATTTTTTCACAAGAAACAAATATCCTAAGGGCTATGAAAAAATGCCCATAGCACTTGCCATCTAAGAAATTCACAGGCCTTTTAAAATACATTAATGATCATCACACAATACTGTCTACCTTGAATGGTTTGTCATCGTTTTGTCACGCATGTCTGCCTAGTTTAAAATCACAGGGCAGGAACTCTAATTCTGTCTGTAAATCAGGGAGTGAGCGTTGTTGTTCAATAAATGCCACAAAGCAACAGCATGCATGTGAGGTGAATAGGCGGAAATTACTATTTCTGTCTATTGCAAGGTGAAAATAAAATGGGCACTTTACAATTTTTAAAGCATTCTCCTATCGATTATCTGGTTTGTCCATCATACCAACACTGCAAGGAAGCTGGATGGGGCAGTTTGACTGTTAGCCTCCATGTATGAAAGCAGAGAGTGAGACTAAAAGGTTAAGTGCCCTCTCTCAGGCTCCTTGGCAACTCAGCAGCACAGCCAGAGCAGAACCTCTGCCCATCTCCTCTTAACTGATACCCCAGGAACTTCACAGCCATCACTGGGGCTGCCTGTGAACACATCAGGAAGCGTATCTATCTTCTTTCCTTTGAAACTCAGCACTGAACTCTAACTGGGGCCCACAGCAAGTGCTCAGTAAACAGTTGTTTGATTAATTAATTAATACTATGGATGTTCTGTCAGCAAGATTCAAGAAATAATTATTGAATCCATAGTGAGGTCTGTATCTCTGCCATCTAGGCTGTTGCTCAGCCCACGGAAAATCATGATATATTTCTAATTTTCTGTTTCATTTAGGGAAACTTGTGAGGCCAGTTTTCCATCCCACTTTCCAATCATACCATTCTCTCAACAAGTTGATACCCCTGTTCAGCAGCCCAATCATACAGCCATCACTCTGATAGACTCAACTATAACCTATAAAACACATTAGAAGAGCCCTTAAAAGTTTAACTTCTCATCTCATTAAGAAAATGTGTGGCTTGTTACTGCCAGAATCTTCTGTGTTGTCCAGAAGTCAGACACTGATACCAGGACACATGTGACTGAGTGTCTGCTATGAAGATCCTCTGTTTGTGCTAATGGCATACAGGAGTTCTGAGACATTGGTGTGCTTAGACTGAGCTTTGGAAAGTGTTGAGCATGCAAGCTGGGTTGTGCAATAAGGGAGCTGGGGACTGTACGAGTAAGGAAGGGAAGGCTATGAGAATGGCTGTCCATTTCTCAGCAATGCTTTTCTTACACGTGCCAGAAACAGTGAGGAATCTTCTCACCTAGATGAGATTGAGCTGAAGGAGCTGCCTGCTCACATATGAGTTGCTAGAGTGATCTTCAACCCTTGATGATACCAGAATCAAATGACAAGGCAAGTGTTTGAATGTGCACTAGTGTAGGGACAAAGTCGACATCCTCCACCCCCTTTCTATGTATGCTTTCATTTTGCAGATTCATTTCGTGTTTTAGTAGCATTTTGCCTAATTATCTTTTCAAAATGGTTCAAGGAAGTCAGTGGTTGAACTTAGTCTTATTTCTCTTAATCAATTCTGATTACAATCCAAGAGACTACCAACACTTTCTCACCCACACAGCCTCTGTTAGACAGACATATGGGTGAATTCAACTAATTCTGCATCCTCAGTTCAGTTTTTCAATTTCTAGTAAACTGACAAAACATCCATCAAACTATTTCTCTTGGAAGAAAATCTTATTTAAAATGAAGACCTTATGATAAAATGTTCTAATAACATTTTGAGAAATTGTAGAATATACAACCCTGGATTCATGAGTGCCAATATCAACATATGGTAGTTCAATTTTAATATCCCTTCAATAAAACCATCTGAGATTTTAAGTACTTTTTCAACTTTTAATATCAAATGAGAGATCTGAGAGACACATAGAGAAAGGGACAGAGGAGAGTGGGTCCAAACTCTTTCTCTTGATCCTTAAGTCTTCTTTATGTTCATTTTGCTTAACCTTTTCACATCCTGACTAGACACATATTAACTAATCTCTCTGAATATCACAAAACAACACACACACAACACAACACACACACAGAGAAAATATCTAAGTTAACAAACCTAAACATCTAAATATCAACCAGTCCTATTTAAAGTAGACTATAGACAAATACTTGTTAGGTGTTTCCCTACTCCTCAAGTAGGGAAGCTAATTTTCGTTAATAGGACTCAACAAATGAATGACTTAGAAACAACAATGTCTTCCTTTTGGTGTCCTGTTATTCCACAATTTCACTGTACTTAATAACATTTTTTACAGTGTCATTTTTGTTAAATTTTAAATGAACGAATAGATGCTTTTTAAGGTAATTCTATTATTATTTCTTTTAAATTATGTTTAAAAATAATTATTAACAAACTAATTTTTTGTAGTTGCAAATCCAGGTTTTAATATATCCAGTTGTTTAAGGGTCCACCTATGCTCTGAGTTAATTTTTAAGCAAATATTTAGCTACTCCTATATTTCAGGCACAGTGATGAAATACTGCAATCACTTCCTATGGGGCATATGTTATTAACCTCTTTTTTTATAGATGACAAAGTTTTGCTTCAGAAAGGTTAAATAAGTTCTCAAGGTAAGAAAACAAATAAATGCTAGTGTCTATCTATGAATCCAGATCTGTCTTTCTCCAAGGCCTGTGCTCTTTTCAGTATATCATATGGTTTCTCAAATTTCAGAACCACCAAGGTTTATATAGATATAACACACAAAAATACACACAAGCAGAGTAGGATTCTCTCTTTTTTAAAAATAATCTTGGCATCCAAAAAACAACTGCACTGAAAAGACATGAATATCAGTAGTGAACTTCTGACATCTTGGTATATACCTGCCTTGGCTTTAACCTGGACAAAATCTTCTTTTTATTTATTTTTTTAATTGAAGGATAATTGCTTTATGGAATCTTTTTGTTTTCTGTCAAACTGCAACATGAATCAGCCATAGGCATGCATACATCCCCTCCCTCCAGAACCTCCCTCCCATCTCCCTCCCCTCCCCACCCCTCTAGGGTGATCCAGAGCCCCTGTTTGAGTTCCCCCGAGCCCTACAGCAGATTCCCATTGGCTATCTGTGTTGCACATGGTAATGTAAGTTTCCATGTTACTCCCTCCATACATCTCCCCTCTCCTCCCCTCTCCCTATGTCCGAAGTCTTAATTAACATTGGGCCAACCTTGAGAAATCAACCTTGCTCTTAATAAATATGGTTTGTGAAGGAGATACTTTGCCATTTTCTGCACTTCTAAACAGTTGTTTCACCAGGCATAAAGACTAACGGCAGATTTAGTAAGCTATTTATTTCTATAAAGAGAGACTCTTATTATTCACCAAGAATAGACTGCATTTGGGGATACTATAATAGATGGCTGAAATAACAACTGAAATTCTGAATACATTGGAACCCCCAGCATGTTGCCAACCAATTAAAATTGACAACCAAGTAGAGCAAATACACACGGATAAACAAAGAAAATTCAAAATATTTCAAAGGTGATCCCCCTCTTATCTCTTTACTAGTTGGTATTTTTCTTCCCTCTGAACATTCCAGTCTCAATTTGTTAATATTTTTCTGCTTGGCTTCTGAATTTTAATCAAATTGAATGCCGACAGACATCAAATTTTAATTCACAGGAGAATACCTTGGCACTTTGATGTATTTAGTGCTCTGATGTTGGGAAACTATCACTAACTAGAAATACTAGCTTTTGTAGACAGTGTATAATTTTCATAATCTTAAACTAGGATGGGAAAAAACAGATACTGTACTAAACATTTCAGCCATGTGTTCACCTCTCTGTATTAAATTAGTATTGGCAGCTGAGTAGGAGATTACAGGGTACAGCTGCTTTAACCTTCAACAGTAAATGATGCTTGTTGAATTGCCTCTGTGTGCCTGCCTCTAAAGCCCAAGAAGCTTAAAGACATAGGCTTGGTGCTAATGATGAGAAAACACAGTAAATTAGCATCCTGTAGGTTGGGGGAGAGTTACAACTAAATATACTACTGATAGAAATTATGGAATTTATTTTTCTGAAGTTTTTAGAAAGTTTTGTATCAAGCTTGGCTGATTCTGGGAGATTAAGTTTGATATAACAACATAAACAACAGATACTAACTACTACTTGATTATCTGTTGTGGATAATGCACTGTACTGGATGCTTATACTATCTGGTTTCATTTTCATCATATCCTTATGGAATAGTCATTGCTATCACAATTATACACAGGGTAAAAATGATGCTCAGACAAGTTAAATACTGGACCCAGGGTCCTATGATTAGAGCTGGGGCTCATACCAGAGCTCCATCTGATCTCAGTGACCTACCCACAAGGATTACACCTTGTTTCTCTCATCAAGAGACACATGAGAGGTTTGTTCATAAATGTATTATAACATTTAAAAAAACATGATGTTCGAGAACAGCTAGGTATAATCCCAATACAAACATAATTTCATTTTAGCACAAGTGCAGTTCTGGCCTGAAATTGATTTTGAGCCTACATCTTTTTTGAAGAGGGAGCATCTGTAGAGTGGATGGGGGTGGGTGGCGGAGGAGAAATACAGCTGTCTCAGCAGCACTGAAGGAAAAGGGACAAGCTAAATGCATTCTTCACTCAAACAAGATTAATAATCCTTAAGTACTTTTCTATTTAATAAATTGTGACAGAGTTACTCAGCGTAGGTCCAGAAGAGGACGTAATGATTGGGCTTCTTGTAAGGAACGCTTTTTTAAAACGGAGGTTAGATTTATATTATTGTAAAAACAAATAGATTTGGGGGACAGGGGAATGTTTCCTTGCTGAATTAACTTGTAAAAGGTAGCAGACAGTGACATCTACTGGGCTTTAATTTCCTCTTTGTTAGAAGTTTTTGTAACAGCTGTGTACCTGTATATTCAATATACATACACAAGATAAATAAAACAATAAAATAAGAAAAAATATGTTACCTGTCATGAAGATTTCAAGCTATTTTATTTTTTTTCAAGCTATTTTAAAGTGGCTGTTTGTTTCTTTATGAATACATTCTAGGTCACTTTCTAATGGTATTAACAGAAATAGTCAATAAAAACAGAAATCTATTTTGATAATAGGAATTCCCAGGTGGTGCAGTGGTAAAGAATCCACCTGCCAATGTAGGAAATGCAAGAGATACGGGTTTGATCCCTGGGCTGGGAAGATCCCCTGGAGGAGGAAGTGGCCACCTGCTCCAGTATTCTTGCCTGGGAAACCCCATGGACAGCACAGCCTGGTGGGCTACAGTCCGTGGGGTCGTGAAGAGTCAGACACGACTGAGTGACTGAGCACACAACACTGTGATATTTAAAAAGATCTTTGTAGAAAGAAAGTCAGAGTACACTACATGGAAGCATCGTCAGGGAAAAGTCGAGTGAAACCTCCATAGGTTATGAGATAACCCATCTCCTCTGCTCAGCTGACAACTCTCCAACCTCAGTCTGATCCATCTCAGAGGCTAACATATTACCTTCTCTACAGAGAAGAGGAGGAATAAAATAACTTATCCTAGGAAGGAGACTAGGGCCTATGTGGTGTGTACGATGCTGGTTCTATGCTGCCCATATGGTGGGGGAAAATGGCTGGAAGTGTTGGTCCTAACTTCCCAGGAGGACTCAGGGCACTGGGTCACCTGGCTTCCACACCAGTGAGTGTGCAAGGCTGTTCGTGATCCACCTCCTGGCAATAACCTGCACAGTGTTTCTCAAACTGAGGTCCTCAAACCACCCACATAGGAATCACCTGGGGAGCTTGCAAAAGACTGAGGTTCCCAGTCTGAACCTAAGATGTGCTTAATCATAAACCTCTGGTTCTGGCACCCAGACATCTTCATTTAACAAAAGGTTCTTATGCATGTGGAGGTTTGCTGACCACAGTCCAGCACCTTGGGATTCTTGACTCTGCAGCCCCTGTGGTGCTTGAGACCACACTGCAGGTGGGCAGGCCTCCAACCGTCCATCTAGGCCTTTCCTGGTAGGGCTGTTCTGGGACACTGTGTGTCTGCGCATCAGCACCATCTGTGGCATTTTAAAAGCTGTGCATCACTCACCCATAAAAAAGAATGAAATTATGCCATCTGCAGCAACATGGATGGACCTAGGGTTTATGAGACTAAGTGAAGTAAGCAGGAGCAAGACCAATATCATATATCACTTATATGTGGAATTCAAAAAATTTTACAAATGAACTTATCCACAAAACAGAAAGACTCACAGACACAAAAAACAATCTTATGGTTACAAAAGGAAGCAGGGGAGGAAGATGAATTGGAAATTTGGGATTAACAGATACTCTCCTTAAAAATAATGGATAAACAACAAAGACCTACTGTATAGCACAGGGAACTATATTCAATATCTTGTAATAACTTACAATGAAAAAGGATATACATATATATACATAACTGAAACACTTTGCTGTATACCTGAAATCTTGTAAATCAAGTATATTTCAATTAAATAATTGCTGAAGGCATACAAAAAAAAAAGTCTTCCACAACATAGATGTACTTGAAAAACATTAAAAAAAAATTTTCCATTCCTGGGTCCTAGCTCAGTTATCTCGATTAACTGGGTGTCTCCCCAGGTCACACCAATGTACAGCCAGTCTTGGTAAGGTGCAGCTCTGGGGAGACTCCAGGCCTACCCCAACAAAGGAGTCTTCAGGAAAACTATGGAGCAGACGGGAAGCATCTGCTGGCCATCTCCTGCTGCTTTTTGAATGTCCCCGCCTTCCTCTTGGCACCTGTCTCTCCCTGTGGGCTGCTCCTCTCTTACACCCTACACTCAAGATTCCTCTCATTTATCCCATTCTTGATCAGTCTCATTAATGGTAATTTACCTCTCCCAGAACATTAACTTTTAATGAACTTCAGTGCTCACCAGGTGACCTATAAACATAAAATATTATTTTGTCATACACTGTAACAGAATACCAATAAATCATTTATTCTTTTTCCAACTATGTCCTCAGATTGGTGCTCCTTCAGATCTGGTGTCAAATACTTTGGCCTGGCAAAGGCTCTCAGATGTGACGGCGATGCGTGTGTGGTTGACAGAGCGTGTGAAGGGTGTGGCAGTGTGGACAGGGGTTCAGTTACCTGGCCTTATGTGGAAGTCGGCTCGTGTGTGGTGTCACCTCTCCTGCACATGCTGGTGCAGTGAGGCCACCTGACTGTCAGTAAATCCGACCTTCTCTCACTCTCCCTAAGGACAACAGTGACACCAGGGAAATGCAACCCCAGGACTGACAACACCCTCCTGTCAGTTAACTACAGCCAATTCAGCCATCAGACCCAGCTCGGGTTTGAGCCCCCTGTGAAGTCCTCTCCTAGGTCAGCCCTGTCTGCGGTGATCTCTTCTTGTCTAAAGCCACAGCACTTACAGTTCGACACTCTCCATGACAACTAGTCACTGTTTCAAAATACTTCAGTTGTGTTGAAGAAGGCCTTGAAGAAAGATGATTTGAAAGTGAACATTTGCAATAATGTCAAGCATGAGTGTTGGTGTTACAATTATTGGAAATATTCTGCTAAGAGGCAGGGACCATATATTTATTATCTCCAATATCACGCTCATAGTACCTCCTATCTCATTAAATAGTGGCTCATTTAATGCAACTCTTTCTTTCCTACCTGTCCTAGGGGCTAAGATGCAAATAGCAATTTTTGAAGTGTTCAGAATCTCCTTTAATGCAGGACTTGCTGACTGTTCTGCAGATTGGAGGTTTACAGTCAACAGAGAAGGATTATGTCTGAGGTTGAGACCCTCTGAACATCACTGTCATGAAATTTTGATTCAGTCTCTTCCATACCAAGTCCTTCTTCACGTGGGGACCTTAGAAGTCTACTTATTTCATTTCATCCAGCTCTAATGGGCTCTGCAGCTTGTCTCTTCATGCAGAACTCCTCCCAGGGCAATTCCATTATGCTCTAAGCACAGCTTTTGCCCTGTTTCCCCAGACACTTCCATAGCCATAAAACACTTCCTCTTCTTACTGGTTGTTGGTTATCCTTTTCTAGAGGATCCTAACTTCAGCAACGTATCAGAAACATTTGAAAAACTTTGTAGAATGCTGATGCCCAGGTCTCTTAAGCAAGTCTGATTTCATTGGTTTGGAGTGGACTCAAGGGGTCAGTATATTTAAAAATTTCTCGGGTGATTTTTAGGAAATTTTCCTGGTTGCTCTGACGGTAAAGAATCTGTCTGCAATGTAGGAGACCTGGGTTCAACCCTTGGGTCGGGAAGATCCCCTGGAGAAGGGAATGACAACCCATTCCAGTATTCTTGCCTGGAGAATTCGATGATAGAGGAGCCTGGAGGGCTATAGTCCATGGGTTGCAGAGTCAGACACTACTGACCGACTAACATTTTCACTTACAGGTGATTTTAATATGAGAATTGAGAACACAACTTTTCTTATGCTCAGCTAAGAAGCTCCTATTTTGTCTTTCTCACCAAATTTAAGTCAAAATTCCTGACTTAAGATGTAACTATTAAAAATTAATATATGAAAATATTGACATTTACAGAAAGTAGGCAGACAGTGGTATAGACTGTATAAATCTGAATATGATTATATAAATACAATGTATTTGAAGTGTTATACTCTACCTTATTTCCATCAGCTTATGTAGCTAACTAAAATCCTCAGCTATTTTAAAGGTTTTAAGGCTAGGGATTCTCCCTAATGTGTTTAAGAACCACCAAGTTAATATATTAATTATAAATGGGTGTGAAATGGAAAGCTCTGGTAAAACAAGACCTTGGAAATCTTCACCAGTGTTCTCTCCTCCCAAGCATTTCTCTTTAGTGCTGGAGAAATTAAAGGGTTGAGAGGTGTGTTTGCTTTAAGGACTGCCTTGAATGTAATTTAAAAACACGACTCCCACTCAGATGTGCTGCCCAGTAGATGATGTTGCCAGGCATCGTATCTAACCCGGTTTACTGCCCACTCAGTGCACTGTTTCCAGGATTTATTTGTTAATTACCTTTGAGGACAATAGCACGGGATACTTCTCAACCCATCTCTATGTTTTGCATGGCACATCAGTGTCTAGGGGATATGTGAATGGCTAATAAATACATGTGTGCAATAGGTTTCGCTAAAATAGAATGATTCACATTAGGACAAAATGCCCTCCTCCATCCATCTGAAATTGTTTTATTTAACTGCATTCCACATTATTGGATCCCTACGCTGTCTGTCAGTAACCAATTGAGATGACGATGGTATAAAATCTGCATGTCTAATCATCTATTTTATCAGCAAATATTAGCTGATCTGAAATACATAATTAGTTTATAAAGTGTGTTTTTGAACACATTTAAAGAATGAGAGTATTTTTAATCTGCCAATTTTGCTAAATAGGTATTTATAGGTATATGGGAACTCCAAGGACAATTATGAAAGAATTCACAACAAATTGAGGGATGAGCCTTAGAAGGGTACTGAGATCATTATGAAACCATGTCATCCTTCCAGAAACATTCTGTGAGCTGAAAACAGCCATTTCTGTTTCTTCTTAAAGAACTTTAACAGATTTTTCTAGGTTTGGATTTTGTTACCTTTCTAAAGATACAGAGATGTGTAATTGAAAAATCAAAAGACTTGACAAGCCAGAAAGCCAGACTGAGAAGAAGCAGAGCACATAGGTGTGCAATTCTTGACAGACCCCCAGCCAGGCTGCCTCCTTTTTTTTAACTGCAGACCCATCATGTAGGCTTATTTTCTTTGTTCTGTTTTACTCGTTAACTAAGCATGTCAAAGTTGGCCCAGCAGCATCTAAAAGCTTTGTAGAAATAAAGTGGAATCTAGTGACACAATAGCATCACATATTTTTAAGTATGAAATATGCCCTTTTAGAATGGTTATTAACATTGGATAAATGCCCAGGTAATGAATATTTTTGCTATCTTAGAAATTAACAGAGAAGATCAATAGAATAGCAAATTGTCAGAACATGATGGTCCCCTGCTGCCACAACAAGGACAAGCTAAAATCTAGAAATGAGAGAGTGAAAAAAAGCCAACTTTGTGACAGTTAGCAATTAGCAGTGACTTGTGGCTTTTGGCTACTATTGATCAACTGACAAAAGAAGGAAGAGGGAGGGTGAAGGGGAAGAGAGGAGGGAAAGGCATCTCTTTCTTCACATTGTTCTACTAAAGAAAACTATCATTGTTTGTAAAATTTTGAATGAGAAACCAGAAGGCACTACTCAATGGATACCATGATTTACATGGTTACACGCTGATTACAGAGTAAATTATTCCTTCAGCCTCCCATAAGATAATGGCAGTTGACGTCACCTCCTCTTCAACTATTCCAAGAAAATTTGTTTCAATGAGCAAAAACCTGACCTACATTAGTAATCGTTGCTTCCCTGGTAGCTCAGCTGGTAAAGAATCTGCCTGCAGTGCAGGAGACCCCAGTTTGATTCCTGAGTCAGGAAGACCCCCTGGAGAAGGGATAGGCTACCACTCCAGTGTTCTTGGGCTTCCCTGGTAGCTCAGCTGGTAAAGAATCCGCCTGCAATGCGGGAGACCTGGATTCGATCCCTGGGTTGGGAAGATCCCCTGGAGGAGGGCATGGCAACCCACTCCAGTATTCTTGCCTGGAGAATCCCCATGGACAGAGGAGCCTGGCGGGCTGCAGTCCATGGGGTGGCAGAGTCGGACACAGCTGAGCAACTAATCACAGCACAGGGCCATGTGACACATAAATCCAGAGACCACATTCTAAAGGACACTTACTCATTTAGCAGGTATGACTCTCAAACCACAAACACAACTGTGTGAAAAATATCCACTTACTTTCTAAAATGCACCTTAATTTCTGACTCCAGACTTCCCATCACTCCTGCCTGGAGGAAATCTTAATTTCCTGCTTCTCTTGGAAGCCTCCTCAGCCCCCCAAACGTCTCATCGTTCCCGGACTTTGCACATCACAAGCAGTGGATACCAGAGAGGAGCCAGGTTTGAGCCAGCTCATGAGGCTGCCCGTTGAAGTGAAAGGACCCCAGCATAAGGAGACTGTGGGTGCACAACAGAGGCTGGGAGCTGCAGGGGATGGTAGGAGGCCATATAGGAGGTATTCTACTACAGAACGGTGCAGACTAGAGTTCCCTGACTGGGAGGGATTTAACTCATCAGCGCACACACCTAGACAGAGAGTCTACATCTGACAGAAGACAAACAGCAAAGCTAAGTACTTAAGCTTTTGCTCTTTCCTCTCAGCCCTCCTCCTTGACCTTGGGGTGTGGAGAGGAGGTCATGGTGTTGCTAGCTGGAGTTTGGAAGAAGACAGCTGTAGAAGTAGCCTGCACCTCTTAATCCTGGCACCCAAACAAAAGCAGGAGTCAGACCTCAGCTGAGAGAAGAGAAGTCTTATTGTAAGCAGGGAATTAAGAGTTACATTTATGCCTGCCTGAAGACAAGACTGTCTTTTAATTTTAATTTCAAAAGACAGTCTTGTCTCCTTGGAAGGAAAGTTATGACCAACCCAGATGGCATATTAAAAAGCAGAGACATTACTTTGCCAACAAAGGTCCATCTAGTCAAGGCTATGGTTTTTCCAGTAGTCATGTACGGATGTGAAAGTTGGACTAAAAAGAAAGCTGAGCGCCAAAGATTTGATGCTCCAACACTGTGGTGTTGGAGAAGATTTTTGAGAGTCCCTTGGACTGCAACAAGATCAAACCAGTCCATCCTAAAGGAAATCAGTCCTGAATAGTCATTGGAAGGACTGATGTTGAAGCTAAAACTCCAATACTTTGGCCACCTGATGCAAAGAACTGACTCATTGGAAAAGACCCTGATGCTGGGAAAGATTGAGGGCAGGAGGAGAAGGGGACGACAGAGGAAGAGATAGTTGGATGGCATCACCGACTCAATGGACATGAGTTTGAGTAAACTCTGGGAATTGGTGATGGACCGAGAGGTCTGGTGTGCTGCAGTTCATGGGGTCACAAAGAGTTGGACACTGAACTTCCCTGCTCAGTTATGAGTTCTGTAAGTAAGTTGACTCCTGAGATACCTTACAATTCATGCAACTGTCTGGGGCTTTCTGATTCAGAGTCAGCCTGGTGTTATATATGATCTGCTATAGGATTGGGGGTTATAGGATATATTACAGCAAGTTTTGTTCAAGCATTTGTTAAAATAAAAATTTACTTTCTTTTAAAAATGGAAGTATAGTCGATTTATAATGTTGTGTTAGTTTCAGGTGTATAGCAAAGTAATTCAGTTACACATATTTTTTTCCGATTCTTTCCATTATAGATTTCTACAATATTTTGAATGTAGTTCCCTGTTCACTTCAGTTCAGTTCAATCGCTTAGTTGTGTCTGGCTCTTTGCGCCCCAGGAACTGCAGCACGCCAGGCCTCCCTGTCCATCACCAACTCCCAGAGTCCACCCAAACCCATGTCCATCGAGTCAATGATGCCATCCAACCATCTCTTCCTCTGTCATCCCCTTCTCCTCCTGCCCTCAATCTTTCCCAGCACCAGGGTCTTTTCCAATGAGTCAACTCTTTGCATGAGGTGGCTAAAGTATTGGAGTTTCAACTTTAACATCAGTCCTTCCAACGAACACCCAGGACTGATCTCCTTTAGGATGGACTGGTTGGATCTCCTTGCAGTCCAAGGGACTCTCGAGTCTTCTCCAACACCACAGTTCAAAAGCATCGGTGCTCAGCTTTCTTTATAGTCCAACTCTCACATCCATACATGACCATTGGAAAAACTATAGACTTGACTAGATGGACCTTTGTTGGCAAAGTAATGTCTCTGCTTTTTAATATGCTGTCTAGATTGGTCATAACTTTCCTTCCAAGGAGTAAGTGTCTTTTAATTTCATGGCTACAATCACCATCTGCAGTGATTTTGGAGCCCAGAAAAATAAAGTCAGCCACTGCTTCCCTATCTATCTGCCATGAAGTGACAGGACCGGATGCCATGATCTTAGTTTTCTGAATATTGAGCTTTCAGCCAACTTTTTCACTCTCCTCTTTCACTTTCATCAAGAGGCTTTTTAGTTCCTCTTTGCTTCCTGCCGTAAGGGTGGTGTCATCTGCATATCTGAGGTTATTGATATTTCTCCCAGAAATCCTAATTCCAGCTTGTGCTTTATCCAGCCCAGCGTTTCTCATGATGTACTCTGCATATAAGTTAAACAAGCAGGGTGACAATATACAGCCTTGACATACTCCTTTTCCTATTGGGAACCAGTCTGTTGGTCCATGTCCAGTAGTTTCCTGTGCTATACAAGAAATCCTTGTTGTTTACCTAGGCTATATATAGTGTTTATCTGTGAATCCTACACTTCAAGTTCATCCCTCCTCTGTCTTTTAACCCCTTTGCTAACCGTAAGTTTGTTTTCTAACATCTGTGAGTCTGTTTTGTAAATAAGTTTATTTGTATTATTTTTAGATTCCACATATAAGTGATATCATATAAACAATTTACTTTCCAGACATAGGATAAAATGGCATCAACCTACCAGCTGGTTTTAGAACTATAACGAAGGAAAACATCTGGGCTTAGTTTTTTACTTTAAAGGGGAAATCAGAAAATTTAAATTGCTACCTCTTCGTACTTATTTGGTATATTTTGAGACTTTAAAAAGAAAAAAGTATAGGTTGCTTAAAGGCCTTGTGGCTTGCTCCACAATTGTTAGTTTCCAATTTAACTTAAGACTACTGAGTTGGTTGGCTGAGGACTGCTTGCAGGAGAGGGACTTACTTAATGATGACAGAGAACACTAACATATATATAAACTTCATGTTTTGAAAATCATTATGCAGGATTTATGATAAGTTATAATATTCACAGAACACTATGTGAATAACATACCATAGTAATGACTCCACAGTCAAAACAACCTAGAGACTTAGATCCAGCAAAGCCAGTGATGTAAACAGATGCTCAGAGATGTGGTTCTCTTCTCTCCCTCCATGAAGCAGCCCTCCCAACCCTACCCAGCCTCAAGGTCAGTATATGATTCAAATATGCTCTTTCACTCTCTCCCGCATAGTAACAAGACTTGTGTGCTGTGGGTATCCCAGCACACAATGGCTGTAGTTTGAAATATCCAATTTTTTTTCCTTTCCTTTTCATCCAAATCCTATCCATCACCCCAAAGATAGTTCATACTGTTCATTCCTCTGAAAATTTGTAAAATATGTTAGTAGTTCATTATAATTACTCTTCCAGTGTTGCTGAACTGATTCATCTGTTTCATATCTTACTGGAAGGCACACTTGGGTATAAGATAAAGGAGAAAAAGGATTATGTATTGAACTTTATATTACATTGCAGAGAGATGCAGTTAGTAGATATACAATTCTTGAATAAATGATCCAGAACCTTGGAATGCTTAATTAAATCAAGTTACATATTTGTGTGGTGCCCTAGCAAATATTGAGCATTTCTTAGGTATCCCATAAATATTAGCACTCCACTTGTAATCTGAGATGTCAAATTTAATTTTAAAATAAACCAACAAGTCACACAAACTACTTTCCAGGTATGAGTTCAACCTTCTTTTTTACAACTTTTATATTTACCACTATACTAGCAAATGGAGAGAACAGACATTTAAAACGACTTCCCTCTGGTAAAAGTCCGTAATTTTTTAAGAAAATTAAAAAGTGTTTAACACACTGAATTTATTTAATCCAATTTCCATCCCATCTTTTGCTATGCCTGCCGACCCCGGACAAGAGAACTTCGCTGAATAAACACTGCAAGGTTTAAATTAGTAGGTTCACCACAGATTTACACTAACCATGGATTTACTCTAATCAGCCCCATTTAGATCATTAAAGCTCATCCCTTTTTTCCCTAGCTTTATGGCAGCTCACATAATTTCCCTTTTCCTCTAATGTGCTAACACTACACTGTCACCCTCAGCTGTTTTCCTTACCCTCTGTCTAATAATTAAGAACTCCTTTGATTTCCCATTTTCTTTCAATTGTCCTATTAGTTTATTCAGTCTTTTTTTTTTCCATCCTGATTCAGGAGTACTCTTTCTTCTCAAGGCTACTCCCTTCCTTTCTGCCCTGGAACCTGTCCCCTCCTGGCTTCCAGGATTAGCATCCATGAATCAGCTTTCACTCTCTTATATCTTCAACGCTGCCCTTTTCAAGAGCCCGGCAAGCCTGGTCACCCTTTTAGTTACCCTGTAAGTCATCTTGCATTTCTATAGAACAGTCAATATATGCCATCTCAATTTATCCACTTCTTGAGTTGGATGTATGGCATCCCTCTGGTCCGCATACCTAGGGCCACAAATCCCAGTCCTGAGGGGTAGTAAGCTTGTACTTAGATTCTGTGACAAAACTAGTGACAAGGGAGCAACTACCACCCCTCAGATTTAGTTTTGAATCTCTAGGTTAGGTGCTCCTACCAGAACTCGAGGCTGCATGCGTGCGTGCATGCTGTCGCCTCACTCAGTCATGTCTGACTCTCTGCAGCCCGCCAGGCTCCTCTGTGCAAGGGGTGCTCCAGGCAAGAATACTGGAGTGGGCTGCCATGCCCTCCTCCAGAGGATTATCCTGATCGATCCAGGAATCGAGTCCACGTCTCCTGTGGTTCCTGCTTTGCAGGCGGATTCTTTACCACCAAGCCTCCTGGGAAGCCTAGATGCTGCCTGTGTCACTGCTACTTTAGAACTTACAGAAACTAGCCACCTACTGGCTTCAATTTCTACCTACTGCTAACCCCCAATGCACTCCTTTCTTCCCCCTTCACATTTGGACAGACCTCAGAACGTTGACTTTACTATTGATAAAGCTGATTGGTAAATGTGTCTTTAGATATTTAGGCTAATAGTTCTATTAAATTGGATTTTCTCCTGTAATAGCAGCCTAGAATGCACCCTCTCTGCACTTGCTTTGCAGTCTGGCTTACAAGAAAAAGGATCAGGGGCTAAGCATGATTCCAAATCAACAAGAGGTAAGTCACTCATCTACTGGGACAAGTGGAAGATCAGAGATTAGCTGAAAACATTCCTACCATAATTTTCCATTCCTGGAGAGTAGATTGGACATTCTCTTCCCTTTATGGAAATATGAGTCATGGGGAATTAATGTTCTACACTATCCATCCTCTGCCTCCTTGCTAAGGCTTCTCCTAACTGCTCCTCTGTGCCAGAAAGCCTCTAATCTTAGCCACCATGGGAGCCCTGCAGCTGCTGGAATACACTCACTCCTTAACTCTATATGCTCTTTTCCGGCTCAAGGATCAACTGTAAGATTGCAACTACTCAATCCAGTGACACCTTCCCAGTCTCAAATTCTCAGCTCTAAAATTCTGATCACTTCCCATCCGACTGTGGAAAAAGTCATGAGGTCATGCAGTGCGGTATTGTATACTGTTTCTTATATGATCACTACTATTTCCAATCAGAAGAGATTTCTCTTAATAACTATGGTCCTCTAAAATTAACATTCCTACTGATGTAGTGAGGAATGGGAGCTCTGAAGTAAAGTCAGATCACAGGTTACATTTGAGTCCAAAATCTGACACATACTAGTTAAATGACTTCATCTAACTTTCCACTGCTTCAGTAATTTCATTCATAAATTGAGAATTTTATTAAGTAATAGTAATACTAATTATATTAACAGTAGTTAGTATATACTGAATATTTCATTCTAATCACTAAGGACTTTATATGCATTATCTTATGTAATCTACAACAACTTCATGAAGCAAATAGTATTATTATTCCCATTCTACAGATTTTAAAACTGAGACTTAATGAATATAAGAAACTTGCCCCTAATCACACCACAAATGGGTAATAGCCTGGACTAGTAAAATCTGGTAAAACAGGTATCAGAACTCAAGTTTATATAACTGTAAAGTTAAATCTCTTAACAACTTTATTTTTCCACTTTCCCTATACTTAACTGTATGTAAAGATCTCCTACAGGGCCCTGTACAGAATATGAAGCCATTAGATAGTCAGCTGGCATCATCATGATGGTGGTGTCATCATTATTATTGAACAAAGGATTACATTCTAACTTGGACAACAGTCTTTGTGTATAGTCTTTTCTCAACTTGGTTTTTTATCATTTGAGGAAAGGAGTCAATCTTTTTCTCTGAAAATGTTATAGTGTTATTCATGTACTAGAAGAAAACATAGGTATGTTCCTTTATAAGTTAGGTACAGTGAAAACTGTCCTGTGACACAAAATATAGAAGTAATAAAAAAATTGATAAATTTAACTACATAAAAATAAAATTATATTTGCATGGAAAAAAGTACTATAAGCAAAGTAAAAAGACAAGCTCAGGGCTGGTGCACTGGGATGACCCTGAGGGATGGGATGGGGAGGGAGGTGGGAGGGGTTTCTGGATGGGGAACACATGTGCACCCATGGCTGATTCATGTCGATGTTTGGCAAAAACCACTACAGTATTGTAAAGTAATTAGCCTCCAATTAAAATTAATTAATTAATTTTTAAAAAAAGGACAAGCAACAAACTGGGATAAATATTTGCTACTTGTATCACAAATATAAGATTCTTCTGTCATCGAGGTAGATGTGTTGATCAATGAAATAGAATACAGAGCCCAGAAATAAACCCTCCTGTGTGTGGTCAAACGATTTTTGACAAGGGTGCCAAGACCATCCAATGGGGAGAGGGCAGTCTTTTCAGCAAATAGAGCTGGAACTCCAGATATCCACACACAGAAGAATGATGTTGGACCCCTACCTTCTGTTATGCATAAAATTAACTCAAAACAGATGAAAGACCTAAATGTAAGAATCCAAGCAATAAAACTCTTAAAAAAAAAAACAAAAAGGAAAAGCTTCATGACACTGGATTTGGCAAGAATTTTAGGGATATGATACAAAAGTACAATCAAAAAGAAAAACTAAATAAAAGGCTTTCATCAAAATTTTCTGCACATCAAAGGATGCACTCAACAGAGCAGAAAGGAAATTCATGGAGTGGGAAAATATTTGTAAATACATATCTGATGAACAATTAGTATCTAGAATTTATAAATGACAAAAATAAAAACCCACTTAAAAATGGAGAAAGATTTTGAGTACACATTTCTTCAAAGAAGATATACAAATGGCCAATAATCAAACTCTACATCACTAATTATTAGGGAAGCACATCTCAAAACCAAAGTGAGATATCAACTTATATCTATCATTTTATATCCATCACTTTATATCTATTATGAAAACAATATGAGTTGGTAAGATGTTGAGAAATTAGAATGAGTGTGCATTGCTGGTATGCCAACATAGTCTCTCAGGTTTGGGAATGAGTTCAACATACATGATCAGTATAATATATGGCTACCACAAAGGCTTCTGTAAACTTAAGTTGCATTAATAGAAAACTGAGCCCCAAGAATGTGATGAAATAGGTCTCTTCTACAAGGACTGATCAGACTACACCTTAAGTGTCATTTTCTGTTTTGCATCTTTCATGGGATAATGTCAGGTCAGAGTACATCCAGAGGGATGTGACTAAGATGGTGGAGGAGCATGTAGTAAAGTCACATGAGTTGCTCCAAAAGAACTGGGAATATTTAGCTCCGAGAAAACAGTTCTTGGGCTAGACATGAGCTACATGTTCCCAGCTCTTTGAAACCAAGTCCATAGCCACTTTAAAAACTACATAATTAGAATATATATCTCCTAATTTTTACAATCTACTTTTCCTCTTAATTCATTCAGCAAATTTATACTCAGTAATATTCATATTGATAGGTCTTTTTATCATTATTTTAAGTAAGGTATATTCGGCTTTTCATTTTTTTTATTCACTCCATTCCAGGGTCCATCATATTTAAATAGTGCTGCAATTTTTATTCAGATTCAAAGAATGCTTACAATTTCAAGGACTTTGGTTTTCTTTGAACTTATTTGCCTAAATTGTGATGTATTAGCAATTACAATAGTTAATATCACAGAATATACACTGTCCTTTGGTGTATGGGATGTTAAACTATGTTACCATGGTCATTTACTTATCAGCTACTCAGTGCTGTTCTCAAACAGCCCTGGTTAAAGCAGCCATAATTATACTAAACTATAGCTGAAACGAAAGTATCTGGGAAACATCCTAATGGAAGCTCAAAACCCCCTTTCTACAAGAAAATTAGCACTCTTGAAGGCCTAATCAGCATGGTTAAGGGTACTTCTGATGCCAAAACTGAAAGCACTCAAAATTTCCATGCCATCAGCTTGTGGAAGATTGCCATTCAAGGGGCAAAATGCAAAGTGTATTTGAAAATGATTAAAAGAGAGGCTATTTTGACATAAAGAATAATATAACAGACATGGAAAGCTGGTTTTCTGAAAATGATTGTGCTACAGATGTCATTAGGAAAGCTATAAAGTATATCATTGAAAAATACATTAGAAATATGGTTAAACTCCATAAGTATGCATAACCCATAGAGAAACAATACAACAAAGTGAATTTGCCCCAAATCATCCTGAATAGGCATTATATTTAGGAGTAATGTATTATATTCCATTCAGAGAAATGTTATGGTTTCCATTTTTAAGAAAGATTTTTCTTTCTGTTTCCATACAGGTCCCTTGTTTATATTTTCATGAAACTTTTACAGATTTCTTCTTTAAAATATAGAGTATTTTATACAACTTTTCAATACATAAAACTTTTTAAAAGCATGGTTCAAACTGTTTATAACTGAAGAACACAAAAGTATATTTCTTGTGGCTTGTTAAACATGTTTATTTTCATTAGGGTTACCTAAAAGTTTCATTTGATTTTCTATAAAACTGTTTAAAGAAAAGTTTTTGTCTTTATAAATATTCACATATTTTGGCTTAAAACCATAAAAGTAAATTTGGGACGTAATCTTCATGTTCTTTTATAAATTATAAATGAATTATCTGTTATTTGGAATTGTTCAATGTCAATCAAATGATTCCATACTGGACTCTCCATAATCAAGCCCAACATTTAAAAGCTTAAAGTTATTTTAACCTATTTTAAAGAAGGCACTCTACATAAGTTCTCTAAATTGTAAACCAATATCTATTTTGAGTCAGAAGTCATGATGTAGATTTCTTTGTACTTCTAAGCTATTGTAGAGAAATAATTCTAGGTTCATTGCAGAGAAACTGAGGCATTTTTTTAATTTTTATTTTTTAATTTATTTTAATTGGAGCCTAATTACAATATTGTGGTGGTTTTGGCCATACATTCACATGAATCAGCCATGGGTGTATATGTGTTCTAAATGTAGTTCAAGCTTTATAGTAGCTGAAACTGGTTCTGAGGCTATGTTAGAATTGACTCTTAGGTGACAGAACTTGAGGCAAAGGGAATATGTGAAAATACATGCCTACAGAAGAGTTAGAATTTTGCTTTCGATGGAATATGGGTTCATTGTTAAACAGAGCAGAAAACAAAAATTGACAAGTGGATTAATAGGCAGGTTGGGACAGATTTTTAAGTGTTTACTGTTTAGTCCTAAAATGGATTTTGTGTTTTGGCAAGTTTTTCTCCTTTTTTTCAGAAGAAGCGTTCCATGCTCAGTTTCTACTCTAAGACAGTAACTCAAGCACTAATATTAACAACAAGATTAGAGGTGGGAGCGACTGAAAGTAGGGCTATTGGGAGACACTGATCACAAGAGTAATGGTCGATCATTTTATTCACTAATTCATTCAGTGTAAAGCTGAGCATCTACTACGCAGGCCAGGTATTTGCTTGCTAATGGAAATGCAGAAACGGAATAAGATAGCAACTTTCAGAGTGTGATAAGTGAAAACAACCATGAGAACTTAATAGCTGCTTCAGAGTCCATCTCAAATGCCACCTCTTCTTTTAAACTCTCCCACCCTCGTCTGGAAATAATTGCACCTTATTTTGTGTTTCCACAGGGCTTGGTTTATGCTTCCATCACGGATGTTTTATGTTGTATTTGAGCTTTTTATATATATATATATATATATATATATATATATATATATATACACACACACATGTCTCTCTTGCCAACTAAATTGACCTAGATAGAAAGAACCATGTCATATTTGCTGAACAGAGAAGGCAGAACATGAAATTTGTTTCTTTGTCATCATCAGCTGGTTCTAACTCATACCAGTCTGCTTCTTTCTAATATTATGTTACAAAATGAAAGCCATTTATTCAAATTTTCTTCATACCACTGGGCCCTACTTCCATAAATATCTGACCTTTTGCAGAGTTTTAAATTACTTACATCCGCTTAAAGTTTTGAGGACTAGCAACATTAGTGTTTGTAAGTGTTTGGAGGCCCAGAGCAAAAAGTCTAAAATTTACTTTAGCCTAGGTTAAAACCATTTTCACAACAGCAATAATTGTTTTTTGTAATTGTCACTAATTTTACATTTTCCAGTGCTGCTAAAGTACAAACAAAATCACAAAGATATCATAAAATACCCTTGGCAATAGATACGTTTACAATGACTGCAAATTTTCTGAAGTCATGATGGCAGGTGCTATGGCTCTGACTCTACAATATTCTGTCTTCTGGATCCACGGTTCTTTGTGATATTTTGAGTTAATTACTCTTGATCTGCAGCAGGCTGTTACTATAGTGTTTTGAGCTGTAGGTGAAATAATGAATGATTAAAAGGGAGAACAGCTAATTTTAAAAAATGGGTAAGATTAGGATCATTGAAAGAAACAGGATGACTGTACAAAACAGTAACTGATTGAGTATACTTGAAGGCTCATAGTATTTTTACTGTTGTACTAAATATCTGGAGTAAAGTTTGTGCCTTTTGCCTTGCCTTTTTAAATACAAATATCAAAATTATACTAAATGGAAGAGTGAGTAGATTTCAAAGGTGATAAGTTTCTTGCTTCTTTAAAATTATTATTATTTTCTGTTGCCGCTGCGGCTGGGAGCAGAACTGATCTGCAATGAGGAATAGGAGTAAAGTAACGCTCATCTCTTGAAAACAGAGATTTAGGTGTGTAACTATTTTTGCACGGTGACTTAGTTTGGGATCCCCAGAAGCAGACTCTGAGCAACTAATTTATGAGTGAAGTTTTCCCAGGAGAAACTGGTAAGGGATGCAAGAAGGAAGAAAGAAGCCAAGTGAGGCTGTTGTCCTGGGCAAAGTCCTTTTGAGGGTAGCAAAGCTCCCACAGACAGTATTAGGTGAGAGCTAGTGGAGGTAAAATCACAGCTCACTTGGGAGAGGGGTGCTCCTCAAGGATTTTTTTTTTTTCCATTTATTTTTATTAGTTGGAGGCTAATTACTTTACATCATTGCAGTAGTTTTTGTCACACATTGAAATGAATTAGCCATGGATTTACATGTATTCCCCATCCCGGTCCCCCCTCCCACCTCCCTCTCCACCTGATCCCTCTGGGTCTTCCCAGTGCACCAGGCCCGAGCTCTTGTCTCATGCACCCAACCTGGGCTGGCTCCTCAAGGATTTTTAAAAAGATCTGAGAGAATCTGGGCAGAGCACTGACTGTCTACTACACAGTGTTTCGCAGAAAATTTATCTTTGTGGAGCATTTCAAAGTAAAGATGGAGCCTCCTGCATAAGACAGTTGCAAATTAAAGATTATCTTTAATGTTCAGGATCTGTATTTTGGCCAGTGAATTAAACTTTGAGTTACAACAAAAATAGGAATTGGAACTTAAAGATGATACAACTGGAGCTGTGCAGGGAGTGAGAAAAGGAAAGCTCTGAAGGTAGAAGTGGTATTTTTTGATGGAAAGAAAAAGAAAAGTGAGAGAATTAGACTAATTATTAGGAAACTGTGCATGAGTAATTACATTGACAGATTAACTGAAATTGAAAGACACAGAGGATGAATAATCTAAATTGGTGAAAGATTAGAAAAAGAATGGACTCTTTTGAGAATTGAGTGCTTTATATAAACTTGTATGAACCACAAATAAAATAGCAACATTTTCTAACTTCCCAGTCAAGTCAACATTACATCCAATGGATGGAGGCATCCTCAAAGCAGTATCCCTCCAAGGAACAACAGAAACTTGATAATGGCTGTACACAGTCCGCGTGGAAAAGACGTATGAGGAGAAAACTGTGTAATGTTTTCAGCCCAACAGATACATCTGGCTGGCTGACTGGGCTTGAGTTAGTTAACACTAGTCCCTGAAGACGAAACAACTCAGTTCTGCAGGATTGTTACATTTCTCCCATATCACATACACAATGAGGCACTATGGAATCAAGGAAAAATAAGTCTTGAGAGCACCATGAGGAAGCTTCTCTGATATGAGCACAGGGATTACAAATTTCTATTCTACATAAAACAATGTCACAGAGAGTAATAAGTAGATGAGGTGGATGGTATGTCTTAACGTAAATGTTTTGGACAAGAGAAATTTGGAAATGTATCTTAGATAGGCAGTGCATTATCATTGCCTCTACATTACCTCGTGCTATGTGACTGAGCAATACTGGCAAATATCTGTAATTTAAGTGTTTTATTCTGATTCTTACATGATTGTTATGCCAGAGAGCTTTTTAAAACTATTTATCACGTTAACTCTGGTTTTGCTTTTGGAATACATCATCTAATTAATTAAGAGATTGAAGTTTCATTATTTCATGTCTGTCTTTACTGGGTTATGTCAGCAGCAACTCTGTCATTAGTAAATCATATGCTATTTTTATGTTTCTCAAGATCTAGACTGCGGTCATCATTTAAATAGAACATTACAGGGGAGAAAAAGCAATTTGAAGCATTCTATTCTTAGCTATGTATTGAATAAATCTATTCTGCTATTAGTATCTATTTCTTTTTCCTTATTTCGGTCATAGTAACATTCAGGAGAAAGTGCTATATGGTAAGCTAATGTGATATAGAAGACCCATTACTTACCTGCCAAATTTATCAGAAAAGTAAAAGAAAAAATCCTTCCCTTAGAAATACATTATAAATTTAAGTAAGCAAATACAAGATAGGTTACTTATGACAGGCATATAACTTTTAGCTTTTGATCATTAGCTTTACTAATCATTAGCTTAATTTATGAAAAATAAAATATTTATCATACTGAAAACATGAGCAACTAATAAATCGGATAGTGTTCAGTTGAAAAACCATAAGTTTTTCTTAATCTACTGACTCTCCCCACCAAAAAATAGTCCTAAATTTCCACAGTATTGATGGAGGCCTTAATTATTTTTATGGATGAACAAAGGATTCCAGTTCAATCAATGAAGATGATATAGGAACTTGGTGTGTTAACTGCAATACCCTCCATGGCTCACACAGTAAACAATCTCTCTGCAATTCAGGAGACCTGGGATCGATCCCGAGGCTGGGAAGATCCCCTGGAGAAGGGACAGGATACCCACTCCAGTACTCTTGCCTGGAGAATCCCAAGGACAGAGGAGCCTGGTGGGCAACATGACTGAGCTACTAACACTTTCATGTGAACTTTACAAGGTTCCAGAACAACCTTTACAAGTAGAATTTCACTTTCCTTGCAAAATGCTTTACTAATACTGACTTGCATGCACTGTTATCAATGGATCTGAGTGCTTTAAAAAAAAAAAAAGACATTTTTAAAACAGTCGTAGGTTTACAACAAAATTAAGAGAAAGTTAGAAGTTTTCCATATACTTCCTGTTCCCACACATGTGTAGCCTCCCCATTTATTACCATTACTCACCAGAATGGCACATTTTTTTAAACCGAGGATAAACCTACCTCAAAATCACCCAGAGGGCAGTTTACCTTAGGATTCACCCTTGGTATTGTACATTCTGTGCATTTGAACAAATGTATAATGACATATATCCATCATTATGGTATCATACAAAATGTTTTCAATGCCCCCCCAAAAAAATCCTTTGTGTTCTGCCTAATCATCTCTCCTCTAACCCCTCCCCGCCTAGTGACCCTGGCAACCCCTGATCTTTTTACTGTCTCCATAGTTTTGCCTTTTCCAGAATGTCATATAGTTGAACTTAGGTAACCTTTTCAGATTGGCTTCACTTAGTAATATACATTGAAGTTTTCTCATATCTTTTCATGGCTTGATAGTATTTCTTTCTTTAGCACTGAATAATATTCCATTATTTGGCTGTACCACAGCTTATTTACTCATTCACCTACTGAAGGTCATCTTGGCTGCTCCCAAGTTTTGGCAATTATGAAAAAACCTGCCATAATCATCTGTGTTTTGGTGTGGATATTGGTTTTCTATACTCCTTTGGATAAATACCAAAGAGTGTGACTACAGGACCATATCTTAAGAGTATGTTTAGTTTTGTAAGAAACTGCCAAACAGTCTTCTAAAATGACTTGCCTTCCCAGCAGCAATAAATTAGAAGGTCTCTGTTGCTCCACATTCTCATCAACATTTGGTGGTGTTGGTGTTCTAGATTTTGATCATTCTGATAGGTATTTGATAGTACCTCGTTGATTTCTTTCTCATTTTCCTGATGACATTTCATGTGGAACATCTTTTCATGTGCTATTTGCCATCTGTATATCTTCTTTGGTGAGGCATCTGTTAAGGTCTCTGGCCCATTTTTTAATCTGGTTATTTGTTTTCTTATTGTTGAGTTTTAAGAATTTACTTTGTATTTTAAATAATGCTTCTTTACCAGGTTTGTCTTTTGCAAATGTTTTCTTTCAGTCTACGGCTTGTCTTATCACTCTCTTGACAGTGTCTATCACAGAGCAGACACTTTTAATTTTAATGACGTCCAGCTCTTCAATTATTTCTTTCATGAGTTGTGCCTTTGGTGTTGTATCTAAGAAGGACATCCCTATGCTGATGGTCATCTAGGTTTTTTCCTATGTATCTTCTATCAGTTTAATAATCTTGCATTTTGAAGTTATGTCTGTGATCTACTAACCTTAACCCCAGTCCTAAAAAAGTAGCAAGAAAAAAAAACAAACAAAACCTAGCTCTGAGTCATGGACCACTGGCTGTGTTACAGCATAAGCCACTTGAAGTGTTAGCCATGATTAGCCATGCAAATTCCTAATAGGCCTACAATTATTAGGCATAATAAGATCATTAATATCAGGTTTTAAATCAGCTATAATCTAGCTGAGTCTTTGCACATACATAGGTGAGGACAAAATGGACCTGAGATACTTTTTTGATGTTATTGCTTTGACTCATTAAATCCTAAAAGTGAATATTTAAAAACTGTATCTTAAATAATTAATAATTTATTTCTGCTTCTAAAAATTTGATTCAATGGAGCCACAAGAAGGACCACTTTTACTCTAAAAGTGACAAATTAAGTATTGATTTGTTGCTGTGGACATAGTATATTACTTTCAATGAGAAAAAATACATGCTAGTCTACACTAGCTAACATTCATTTTTCAAGAGCTGGTATGTTTGTCTTACATGATGCTATAACTTCAATTTAGTTATAAAATAGTAAGAATGTATAGACAGAAAAGTGAACACAAGATTGTATACATTGCAAAGCTCTAAAATACATTTATCCAACAGCAAAGAAAAAATGATTGTTACCTTCTGGATAAAACAGAAAACTAAGTAAATATCGAAAGCCTTGAATACATTATAATAAATGTCAATATTTATGGACTTCTGTGAAGCCAAGGTAAAAAAGCAGGTTGTCTAAAACAGACAACCATTTAAAATATCTTAAAAATTGAAATCATTGAAAATTCAAGTGCTTCTTTTCTTCTAAATGTTTGCTTCATATAATAGTAAGAGCAACATGTTTATAAATAGGCATTGATGAGTTCAGGATATCTTATACAATCAAAATAATCACACAGTCTTTCACTATTCTGTGAGACTTCCTACTGTCTCTCTATTGCTATCAATTACAGAGTTGGAAGGAACTTTAATAAAAAGATGACTGACTCAAAAGAGGAGAAAATATATCTGTCATTAAGACAACCCCTTGATAGTGGATGCTGTTGTTAAGACGCAAAGGGTTTTCTCACCTTTCTATCCCATAATTTTTGTGGCATAGTCTGTGCTTTACAACACCCTATAGCCATGCTAATCTTTCATTTCAATACGTTTTCTCAGTTCAGCAGCGGTTTTCTCCAGCTGTTGGATGTCCCATTGCCATTGTCTTCTATTTGAGTGAAGCTTGTTTACCTGACAGTGCAAACGCTTGAGAATTGCACCGTATCTTTTATGCTGTACCTATTAAAAGAAGGGCACATATAAACAGGGCTTGAGAAAGAAAAACAGTAAAGAGCCATAAAGGATATTTTGACTAAATAGGCAAGCACTCAATAAAAATTACTTAATAAATAACAATGATAATAAAAATAAACAGTAATTGTAACTATTTATTCAATGCTTACTACATGTTAGATACTGTGATGAGAGCTTTCTACATATAATTAAATCCTCGTCTTATGATGTAAAGATTATTATTCCCATTGTTGTATAAATTGAAGATCAAAGAGTTTAAGTCACACACTCAAGGTTTCACAGCTGGGAAATGATGGTGTTTGGGATTTGAACCCAAGGCAAGCATTTATGATGGAGGCCCTTCTACTTATCAAAGTAGTTTCCAGTTAAGAGAAATTTTTTTTTTCCTGTATCAGATGGTTCACTGAAACATAGACCCAACTATCTAAAAGATCTGGGAAATAATGTAGGCCATTTTCCTGCCAGTAGGTCAGTATTTATGCATGACACAGTACAACACAACATACCACATTTTGTTTATCTGTTCATCCATCTAAGGACATTTGGGTTGTTCCTGTTTCTAGCTATTGTGACTAATGCTGCGATGAATGTGGGTGTATGGATATACCTTTGAGAGACTGTTTTCAATTTGGGGGGGGCATATGCCCTGAAGTAGAACTGTTGGATCATTTAATAATTCTATTTTGAGGAATTGCCATGCTGTTTTCTACTCTGGTTGTACTAGTTTACGTTCTCACCAGCATGGAGGAGGGTTCCAATTCTGCACAGACTGGAAGTACTTTATACTATCTGTCTTTCTGGTCATAATCAGAGCCCTCTTAGTGGGTATGACATGGTATTTCCTTTGAGTGTGACAGTGGTGTTGTGGTAAAATGTCCTTTTTAAATGAACTGATAGAATAATATTAATAGAATAATGGGACTGTGAAAGTTACCTCTTCATTCTCATATCTGTTTAAGAGAGAGCTCTAGTCAATTAGGAAGGTGATTCTAGGTCAATACAAAAAAGAATCAATTTGTCAAAACACCACACCACATTTATCAGAGTAACCAATTTGCCAAAATAAGCTTATAGCTTAAGATGGCTGTAGGGGGACAAGACTCTGGGTTTCTGGGGCCTTGACACTCTGCCCCAAGCTGTTTTCCCTTCTCTCTGTAATTCAGCTTTCCTTTCTACTGGGACCCTTCTTCCCGGGACCCTCAGGGGAGTGCCCCTCTCTCTCTCAGAGCTCCTCCCTTAGTGAGCTCAGACCTTCTTTACCTTTATTATGCCATGGCTCATTTTGATAGTATAGCAAGGACCATAGACTCCTTAGAATGTTTTTAAATGTATAAAATACAATACATGGGATTACAAAAGAAATCAATTATATGGAAACACAGTTCTGCAGAGCATCAGGGGAACTGGGACAGAGACACTCTAGGCATTCCAAAATACTGATATAAAAACTCATCAACTAAGACATCACATAAATAACTAAAAGCTTTATATATCTTTATAAGTTTTCAGTTTTTTCAATTCTGCAAATTCAGACAGTTCATTCAAACTGGTGAACTAGGCCTCCTGATATGTTGGCAAAACAGAAACTGACTTTAAAAGAATTATAAATAAATTAGTAAACAGAAACATTATCATATTAGGCAATGAAACTATATTCAAAAGAAGATTTTAATATATCAAATATATTCAAAGGGATATATTGAGCTTCCCAGGTGGTGCTAGCAGTAAAGAATCTGCCTGCCAATGCAGGAGACTTAAGGGATGCGAGTTTGACCCCTGGGTTGGGAAGATCTCCTGGAGTAGGAAATGGCACCTCACTCCAATATTCTTGCCTGGAAAATTCCATGGACAGAGGAGCATGGTGGGTTACAGTTCATGGGTCCACAAAGAGTCAGACATGACTGAGCAACTAAGCACATGGCATCAAGTTATATCTATATATATAATATATATCACTGTTTATAATATATATTAATATGTAATAAATGCATCCATTGATATATCCAATAGACTATATTAATAAGAATAGTCACAAAATATGCTTATATTCATGTTCATAAAATATATTAAGAGAATCAAATAACTATAACAAAATTTTGGTTAATCCATAAATCATACTAGCCAGCTTCTAAAATTATTCTTCAGGAATGAAGCTGTGAAACTCCTTGGATAAAACCACCATGGATCAGAGTAGAGATGTGCACAGTCCCCTTAGTAGGACTGTAGATCACCAGCCTTGGCTAGATATCACAGAAGGTATTAATATAAACCAAAAAACGAATAATCCATCAGAAGGGGTTATGTGAAGAACACAGCATAAAAATAGGCAAGTGAAGATAGTTCCCACTCTGACTCTCTCATAAGAATGACACTGTTACGGAGATTGGCTCCTTGAGTGTCCAGAGCCAGAGGTCAAGAACACTCAAACTCAAGTGATGGACTTGATTTCCATGCTCAGTAACCAGCTTTGTGATAATCTGGCTTCCAGTGTTGTTTCCTTACAAGGAGAATAAGCACTAATGACCAATACAAGTTTTCTGATTTCCTTGAGAGTTTTGTGCATTCTTGTAAATTAATAAACTGGCATTTGAGTTTTATATAGTTGCTATTTGTGAACTTTACTAACACTTCTCTATACCCACCCAATCCTGGGATACTTACAAGGTCAAGTTTCCAAGCTCATAAAGCTAAAAGGCAGTTTTGGCCAAGAAGTGACTTTGTAAAGGTGAAGGTCACATTGGGAGCCTTCTTGGAGGCCAGTCAATTGTTCAGCCTCTATTGGTATAATTCTGACTTGGGTACGTGTCAATACTTAAACCTGAGTTATCTAGTTATTGTTACCCTTGCGGCAGAAATGAGAATAATAATGACTTCCCTGGTGTCTCAGATAGTAAAGTGTATGCCTACAATGCGGGAGCCCTGGGTTCAACCCCTAAGTCAGGAAGATCTCCTGGAGAAGGAAACGGCAACCCACTTCAATACTCTTGCCGGGAAAATCCGATGGACGGAGAAGCCTGATAGTCCATGGGGTCGCAAAGAGTCGGACACGACTGAGAGACTTCACTTTCACTTCACTTTCACCCGGAGGCAGAAATGAGAATAACGAAGCAGGGGTGGTGCCCACAGAATACAGAGGTAACAAGAACCGCCTCTTCATTCCCTTCGCTTTAGACATACTTCACTTCTAGAATCTGAGTCCAGGTATGTTCTCATCTTAAGACCTCTGCACCTGTTTTTTCCTTTGCCTGAAAAACTATTCTCAGACTTTCATAACTAGCTCCTTCACTTCTTTACACTGTGTATTGAAAGTTGAATGGACTTCGATTCCTGAGATAAACTTTGCTTGGTCATGAGGTATTAACTTTTTTATATATACCAGCTATAGTCAATTGGAAATATTTTGCATCTATGTTCTTGAGGAACACTGGTCTGGAATTACTTTTCTGATAATGTTCCTGTTCATCTTGTGTGTCAGGGTTAGGCTGGCCTCCCAAAATAAGCTTGGAAGAGTTCCCGCCTCAATTTTCTGAAAGAATTTGTATAATCTAGATATTATTTCTTCCTTAAATATGTGATAGAATTTACCAGTGAGGTTATGTCAATCTGAAGCTTTCCTTAAGGGAAGGGTTTTAATTATGAGTTCAATTTCATTGATTTCTAACTCATACCATTTATATAGCCTAATTTGAAATGGATCATAGAGCTAAACATAAAAGTAATTTCTTCCTGTGTTAATGATGATGTGTATTTTTCAAGGAATTTGCCCATCTTATCTAAGTTGTCAAATTTATTGACATGAAGTTGTTTAAAAGAGGCTTTTATCACCCTTTTAAGTCTAAAGGACCTAAAGTAGTATCCCCACTATCCTCCTTTTTCTGATCAATATTGTTACATTTTATCAATTTTATCAGTCTTTTCAACTTTTGGCTTTGTCAATTTTTCTGTTTTTCCATTTTCTATTTCTTTCAATTCTACTATTTATTATGTCATTTCTCCCTATTTGCTATTGGCTTATTTTTCTAGTCCCCTATGATAGAAGCTTAGATAATTGTTTCTAAACCTTTTTCCTCTCTAATATACACATTTAAAGCTGTAGGTTTTCCTCTAAATACTGCTTTAATTGTACCTCACAATATTTACATGCTGTTTTCATTATCATTCAATTTCAAATATTTTCTAATAATTCTTGTGATTTCTTCTTTGACTCATGGATTATTCATAATGGTGATGCTTAATTTCAAAATGTTGATGTATTTTCTAGCTTTGCTACTGTTACTGACTTTTAACTGAATTCTGCTGTGATTAAAGAATACAAAATTCTTTGAAATTTATCATCCAGTACACTGTCTATCTTGGTGAAAGTTTCATGTACATTTGAAAACAAAGTATAATCTAGTTGCTAGGTAGAGTATTTTATAAGCGGTAATTAAGTTTAGTTGGTAGATTAGTTGTTCAAATTTTCTATATGCTTGCTTATTGATTTTCTATATTGTTCTATCAATTACTCAAAAAAGTTAAGCTCTCTAGTATGACTGTAGATTTGTCTTTTTCTTTTTAATTTTGTCCATTTCTATTTCTGTATTTTGAAGCACTGTGATTAGGTAAATTTACATTCATTATTATTATTCGTTTCTGACAAATTGACTGGCTCTCTTCAACTATGGGGGTAGTACATACCTTAGAATCTACTTGATATTAATATAGTCATGACCAGCTTTCTTATAAGATTGATGTCTTCACAGTTTATCTTTTTCCATATTTCAAATCATTTGTCTATAATCAAAATGTATCTCTTGTGAAAAAGTTATGTTCCCAAACTGTTTTTTCAATCCAATCTGAAAATTTTCCCCTTATAATTGGATTGTTTAGTCCATTTACATTTGGTATAACTAATGGTATGCTTGGATTTAAGTCTACCATTTCAATATCTGTGTTCTATTAGTCTCTTTTGCCTTTTTTATTTCTTACTTATTTTCTGTCTTCAGAGTGGATCACAGGCCAAAATATAAAATGCAAAACCACAGAACTCCTAGGAGATAACACAGGAGAAACCTAAATGTCCTTGGGTTTGGTGACGTCTTTTTACACACAACACTGAAGGCACAATTCATGGAAGAAATAATTGATAAGCTGGACCTCATTAAGCCTCTGCTCTATAAAAGATACTGTCAAGAGAATAAAACAAGACACAGACTGGGAGAATATATTTCCAAAAGATGCATCTGATAACTGCTATTCAAAACACACAACAAATTCTTAAAACACAACAAGAAAAAAATAACCAGATTAAAAAATAGGCCAGAAACCTGAACAAACACCATACCACAGAAGACAAACACATGGTAAATAAGTATATGAAAATATGCCCAACATGAAATGTCACCAGGGAAATGAAAATCAAAACAACAAGTTATCACTACACATCTATTAGAAAGGCCAAAATCTGGAACACCGACAACACCAAATGCTAGTGAGGATGTGGAGCAATGGGAACTCTCTCATTCATTGATAGTGGGAATGCAAAATGGTCCAGCCACTTTGGAAGACAATTTGGCAATTTCTTACAAAACTAACCATACTCTACCACATGATCCAGCAATCATAATCTGTGGCATTTACCCAAAGTGCTTCCCTGGTGGCTCAGTGGTAAAGAATCTGCCTGCAATGTAGGAGACTGCCTGCAATACAGGAGATCAGTTTGATCCCTGGGTCAGGAAGTTCCTCTGGAGAAGGAAATGGCAACCCACTACAGTTTTCTTGCCTGGAAAATCACATGGACAGATGAGCCTAGCAGTACAATTCATAGGGTCACAAAGAGCTGGATATGAGTGATAGATTAAACCAATTCAATTCAAGCGAGTTGAAAACTGATGTTTACACAAAAACAGATGTTTATAGCAGCTTTATTCATAATTTCTCAAGCTAGGAAGCAATCAAGATACCCTTCAGTAGGTGAAAAATAAACTATTGTATATCCAGACAGGCTGGTTCCAAATTGGGAAAGGAGTATGTCAAGGCTGTATATTGTCACCCTGCTTATTTAACTTATATGCAGAGTACATCATGAGAAATGCCAGACTGAATGAAGCACAGGCTGGAATCAAGACTGCCAGGAGAAATATCAATAACCTCAGATACACAGATGACACCACCCTTATGACAGAAAGTGAAGAAGAACTAAAGAGCCTCTTGATGAAAGTGAAAGAGGAGAGTGAAAAAGTTGGCTTAAAACTCAACATTCAGAAAACTAAGATCTTGGCATCTGGCCCCATCACTTCATGGCAAATAGATGGGGAAACAATAGAAACAGTGACAGACTTTATTTGGGCTCCAAAATCACTGCAGATGGTGACTGTAGCCATGAAATCAAAAGACGCTTGCTCCTTGGAAGAAAAGCTATGACCAATCTTGACAGCATATTAAAAAGCAGAGACATTGCTTTGCCAACAAAGGTCAATCTAGTCAAAGCTATGGTTTCTCCAGTAGTCATGTATGGATGTGAGAGTTGGACCCTAAAGAAAGCTGAGGGCTGAAGAATTGATGCTTTTAAACTGTGGTACTGGATAAGACTCGTGAGAGTCCCTTGGACTCCAAGGAGATCCAACCAGTCCATCCTAAAGGAAATCAATCAGCCCTGAATATTCATTGGAAGGACTGATGCTGAAGCTGAAACTCCAATACTCTGGCCACCTGAGGCAAAGAACTAACTTATTGGAAAAGACCTTGATGCTGGGAAAGACTGAAGGCAGGAGGAGAAGGGGATGACAGAGGCTGAGATGGTTGGATGGTATCACTGACTCAATGGACATGAGTTTGAGCAAGCTCTGGGAGTTGGTGACGGACAGGGAAGCATGCTGCAGTCCATGGGGTTGCAAAGAGTGCGACACGACTAAGCGACTGAACTGAACTGAACTGATATCCAGACAATGGAATATTATTTAGCAATAAAAAGATAAATAAATAAAAGAAAAAATGAGCTATCAAGCCATGAAATGACACAAGGAAACTTAAGTGCAATTAAAGCCAATCTGAAAAGGCCACAAAGTATATGATTCGAACTATATGACAGTCTGGAAAAGGTAAAACCATGGAGACAGTAGAAAAATTTTAGAAAATTTTTAGAAATTTTTAGAAAATTTATACAGTAGACATTTTTAGAAAAGATTGGACTTTCCTGGTGGCTCAGATGTAAAGAATCTGCTTGCAATGCAGGAGACCCAGGTTCAAACCCTGGGTTGGGAAGATTCCCTCGAGAAGGGACTGGCAGCCCACTCCAGTATTCTTGCCTGGGAAATCTCATGTACAGAGAAGCCTGGAGTCCATGTGGTCACAAAGAGTTGGACACAACTGAGAGATTTTCAGGGCTTTCCTGGTTGCTCAGAAGATTAGAAGATTAGGAGAAAAGTTCAAAAGACATAGACTCATATTCTATTCTGTCTCTTATCACTAGCTATATAAAATTACACAAGTTATTTAAATTTTCTGAAATTCTATAAAATATGTCACTATGAGAATTTAAATGGGATAGCTTATAAAAAGTGCTTGAAAAATACCAGGCAATCAATAAACAACAACAGATTTAATAATACTGAACATTTCTCCTCGCATTTTTGTTACCATGTTATCTAGCTATCTGAATCATTCTTACCTTGCCTTTAGTTTACCTTTCTACCTTTGTTTCTTCGGGTTTTTCACCTAGGACAGGCTTTCTAGTTGTGTGGTCATTTCTGTGGCTGACCTTAATAATTCAATGGATTAGTTAATTGGGTAAGCTGTAAGCTGTACTGTAACAAGTTAAATGTGTTTTGTTCGTGCTCCCTAGTAGCTCCGAAAGCACTCTTAAATTTTTCCTGTCCTTTAAATTTGGACAAAATTGAACAAAATTTAGGCAAGAGTAACCAGCAATGAATCTTAAGATGCTTTCAGTTCAGTTCAGTTGCTCAGCTGTGTCCGACTCTTTGCAACCCCATGAACCACAGCACGCCAGGCCTCCCTGTCCATCACCAACTCCCAGAGGCCACCCAAACCCATGTCCATCAAGTCGGTGATGCCATCCAGCCATCTTATCCTCTGTTGTCCCCTTCTCCTCCTGCCTTCAATCTTTCCCAGCATCAGGGTCTTTTCCAATGAGTCAGCTCTTCGCATCAGGTGGCCAAAGTACTGGAGTTTCAGCTTCAATATCAGTCCTTTCAATGAACACCCAGGACTCATTTCCTTTAGGATGGACAGGTTGGATCTCCTTGCAGGCCAAGGGACTCTTAAGAGTCTTCTCCAACACCACAGTTCAAAAGCATCAATTCTTTGGCACTCAGGTTTCTTCACAGTCCAACTCTCACATCCATACATGACCACTGGAAAAACCATAGCCTTGACTAGACGGACCTTTGTTGGCAAAGTAATGTCTCTGCTTTTTAATATGCTATCTAGGTTGGTCATAGCTTTCCTTCCAAGGAGTAAGCGTCTTTTAATTTGATGGCTGCAATCACCATCTGCAGTGATTTTGGAGCCCAGAAAAATAAAGTCAGCCACTGTTTCCACTGTTTCCCTATCTATTTGCCATGAAGTGATGGGACCAGATGCCAAGATCTTAGTTTTCTGAATGTTGAGCTTTAAGCCAACTCTTTCACTCTCCTCTTTCACTTTCATCAAGAGGCTCTTTAGTTCTTCTTCACTTTCTGCCATAAGTGTGGTGTCATCTGCATATCTGAGGTTATTGATATTTCTCCTGGCAATCTTGATTCCAGCTTGTGCTTCCTCCAAAACCTATTATCACAAAATGTTACTTGCAGCACTCATCATTTGCTAAAAACTTCTTAAATGCTCTAGTTTCCCCTTCCTGAAAATGCTTAGATTTGGCAAATAACAAGTTTTAAACCTTGAACTAAAAATTACTGATGGTTGCTTAATGTTTTGTATTTGAAGCTTTGTGTTTGTATGCTTTGTATTTTGCGTCCCAATTTTTTTGTCAGTGACTCATAACTTATCTTTGTTTTCCTCTCTCTTATCTTTAGCTCCTTTCTTCTACAATGTATATATAAAGACAGAGAGTAGACGGGGAGAAAAGGCATTTGGGGGTAAGTACTTCAAATACTTCTTTTACTCAGACATGGCCTAAAACAACCAAACACATTTATTTTATTAAAAAAAACATAAAATCCAAAAACCATTTTCATTTTTTCTTAATCCAAAATGTAAACAGTAGCATTAATATGAAGATTAAACATGCAAAGCACAAAATGTTTGAAAGAGTTAAACATTAGAACAAAAGAATGCTATAACCAAGGTAAAAGATGATCAAGAACTGCACCAAGGCCACAGCTGAATACATCCAGAAGGGGAAGAAAAAAAAAAAAAGACTCGAAAAAGAAATAAGTAATAAAAATCTGTTTAAATTTATCCTCTCAGAAAACTGGTTGTTTTGAGAAAGAAGTTACTTGTATCAATGATAAATTCTCATCAAGCAATAAGAGAAATTGTTGGGGAAAAAAATGCAGTGTTCTCAAGGCAATGCTGTGGCATTTGTCCTTCAATTTTATGGTTTATTATAGATAATCTCTAATTTCTTAGATTTTCGTTTCATTTTTCAACCATAATATAGTAATAGAATTGAGGACTATTTTTAATACATTAGAGTTAATAAAACTAAGATTAAAAAGTCTAAAAGAAACTTTAGTAACCCTATTATGAACGCTTAAAAAGAGTTTATTGAATTTCAGGATAAGAAGTATAATGATGAAAACATTAAAAACTGAGTATCAAGCTCAGTGACATTCCCTCTAACATTAGGAAAAAAATAAATAAATTTAACAGTAGTCACTTACATCACCCTTTACCACTAAATACACCCATGTACACTTCTGCTTCTGTCAAAATAAAGTGTATGTATTTCATATAACTACTCCTCATGCTAAGTACAACTAAAAACCCTGGACAATGGATATAATATTAACTTAAGAAGTTCTGAAAGGTAGAGAGCAGAAAGCAAACTGACTGGAGGCCTTAGGATTCGAGGAACGACTTGGTAATAGCTCCCTGGGTTTTCACTTGGCCTCATATATCACAGATATGAGGAAGGAAGAAAGAAAGCTCAAAATGCCAACAAATGCAGACAACAACAAAACAAAACAAAAAACTCCAGGAAAAGCCTGCTCTCTAATCAAAGGACCAGGAAAAGGGCAGCCTTAAGACGGAAAATATTGAGGTAGTAGCTACTCTACTGAAGTCAAACACCACAGAAAAACAACAATGGCTCTACCACCAGCCACACCAGCAAACACTGAGTGGAAAGCCTAAACTTTCACCATTGCTGGGCTATAGCAGGACCCCAGTCCTCCAGCTGGGCTGGCGTCAGAGAAGGCTGAGTGGGGAGATCAGACTCTTCATTCCCTCTGGAAAGTAACAGACTACATCCTCTGGCATGAGGGGAGCCCCTCTGGGGAGGCTAGACTTCTCCATCTAGTGGCTAACAAGGCACTCTCCCCTTTCCCACTGGGAGAGTGTCAGAGGGGGCCTCATGGAGAGCGGAAGTTTCTTACCATCACTCATAGTAGCAAGGCCGCATCTCTGTGGGAGCAGTATGAGGTGCTCCTGCCCCGCCCAGCCAGGGGCTTATCAGCAGAAGCCTAGTGGTCAGCCAGCACTCCCACTTCTGGCCAGCAGTAACAGGAAGCCCTTATTCCCTCCACCAGTGACTATGGAGTCTCTGAACATTCACTACTACGTGGAAGTAACAGTGATACAGAGTCTTACAATGTAAAACCCAACATGTCCAGATTTCAACAGAAAATCACTCACCAAAGCAAGAACCAGGAAGCTCTCAAACTAAATAAAAAATAACAATCATCATGTGCCAACACCAAGAAAATGCAGAGGTTAGAATTATGTGGCGGGCATTTTAGAGCCATCATCATAAAAATGTTTCGATGAGTAATTAAGGGATGTGCCTGAAACAAATAAAAATATTAAAAGTCTCAGAAAAGGAATAAAAGATACAAAAAACCAAATGGAAAAGACACAATAACTGAAATAAAAAATCTAGTGGGACGGTTCAATAGCAGAATGGAGGGGATAAAGGACAGAATCAGTGAATGTAAGATGGAGCACTAAGGAGTATGCAGTATGACCAACAGAGAGACAAAGACTGAAAAAAGAAATGAAGAGAGCCTCAGGGACCCATGGGACTCTGTCAGAAAAAGACCTATAATTTCTTCCATGAGAGTTCTGGAAGAATAGGAGAAAGAGGGCAGATCTGCAAAAGTTTCAAATAAATCAGAACAGAAAATTTCCAAAATTTAGCAAAAGACATAAGCCTACAGAACTGAGAAGTTAAGAATTTTCAAAATCGGATAAATCCAAAGAAATTAATTCCAGAAAAAACCCACTCCAGTACTCTTGCCTGGAAAATCCCATGGATGGAGAAGCCTGGTAGGCTAGTCCATGGGGTCGCAAAGAGTCAGACACGACTGAGCAACTTCACTCAAAGACAGCAAAGCTTGAAGGCAGCAGGAAACAAATGTCTGAGAGGAAAACAATTCAATTCAAATGACAGTGAATTTTCCATTAGAAATTATGAAGACCAGGAAGAAGTGGCACAGCATTTTCCAACTGAAAAGAACAGTTAACCCAGAAATCTATATCCAGTAAAAACATCTTTCAGAGATGAAAGGGAAATGAAGACATTTTCAGATGAAAAAAAAAAAAACCCAAAAGACTGCCACCAGCTGACCTCTCCTAAAAGAATGAATTTAGAAGCTTAAAAGAGAAATAAAACAATAAAAGAGGAAATCTTAGAACATCAGGGAGGAAGAAAGAATACGGTGGAGCAAAAATACAGATAAATACAATAGACAGTGGAGAAGGCAATGGCAACCCACTCCAGTACTCGCCTGGAGAATCTCAGGGACAGAGGAACCTGGTAGGCTGCTGTCTATGGGGTCGCACAGAGCCGGACACGACTGAAGCGACTTAGCACACACAGCACGACAGACAGATGGAACAATGGCTCCCTTGGTGGCTCTGAGTCCGCCTGCAATGCAGGAGACGCACGAGACGTGGGTTCAATACCTGTATTTATATTAAAACCATTTATGCATTTTAAATGAGTGAATTGTATGTTATGTGAATTATATCTCAATAAAGCTGTTTTAAAAATGAGAATCATGGTAGCCTGAGAAAAAGGGACCAGAGAACTTTCTAGACATGATGCAAAAGTTTTATATCTTGTTCAAGGTCATGGTAACACAGGTATATATATAAATTGTCAAAATTAAATAAGCTAAAGCCTTACAAATAATGTACCTACTCTTATGACAGCTATACTTTAATAAAAATTATTAAGAATCTCAAATTTCTTTCCAAAATGCTTTTACCAGTTTATACTCATACCAATAGTATTTTAGAATTCAGGTGGTCTACATCTCACAAATTGTAATATTGATAATTGACAGGCCAAATTTTGGGCCTTAGTGTGGTCTGATTTATCAATCCCTTACTGTTAATGAGATTGGTCATCATTTCCATTGGATTTTATCTTTTTTAATATATATTTATCTTTTAAAAGGTAAGACTTTTCAAACCATATTCCCAAGGTTCTATGGCTTGTTCAAAATTTTCTTATCGCTTAGTCACTTATGTATGTTACAAATACACCCTCTCAAAACGAGTCTAGTCTTCTTTATTGTTATGCTGCATCTCAATAATCTAGAAATTTACGACATAGCCAAAGTAGTATTTAATCATGCAGTTTGGATATATGTCTGTGTCTTTTAAAATAAATACTTCTGTAATGCAAATACAAAGTAATTTTGTCTCCTACATTATCTTTAATCCTTGTGGAAGTCTATGTATGTATGTGTTCAGAGGTAGGAATCTAATTTTACTGCAAAATTGTAATTTTTTCACACGACTAACAGTTTGTTTATTCTATTTATGATGGATTATTTCTGGATTCCTTTTTTCTGCTTCATTAATCATTTTTTCTATTTCTATGCCACATATATAGATTTATAATAAATCTTGATATCTAGAAGGGTAAAAATACCCATTTATTTACATTGCTAGTAAAATAGAAGATAAAATTATGGTGTTTCTTAAAGAGAATGTTTTGTAAAGGTGAGGGCTTTCGTCTTCCTGGTGCTTTTTCATTGTGCCAAATTAGTCACAAGCAAGTTGAAAATATGCATCTTTTTATTTTCCAAAGTAATTTTAAAGGGTGAAAATTATTTGCCCATAACAACATACACTTTTCCCTTTTTGTTCTCCACTCATCTAAACAATGACTATAAGGTATACCAGTGGCATCTCAAATTTAGTCTCACTTTTAATTTATCATTCAGTTTGTTTTCTAATTGGACTATTGAAAATTACAGATAGGAAGTCAGAGGTTTAGAATACCAACACTTCCATTGTCTTTACTTTGAAGAGTCTTTAATTTCTGTCTATGAGTGGTCCTTTTTGACTGGATAGCCTCTACTGTCTATCCATATTAATCGGTTACAAAGCTGATGGAATGTGGAGAAGGAAACGGCAACCCACTCCAGTATTCTTGTCTGGGGAATCCCATGGACAGTGGAGCCTGGTGGGCTACAGTCCACGGGGTTGCAAGAGTTGAACGTGACTTAGCAACTAAATCACCACCACCACCTGATGGAATGAGACCTGGAAGAACTCTAGGCCAGACTGAAATAAGACTGAGTACTTGCTTTTCTTGAATACATTCAAATATTTGAATATTTTGGGAGTTATCTACACTAATCTATAAATAGTTTGGATGTATCAACTGTTTTTCATAGTTCTTTTCGGTTCTGTAACTGTTTTGGGAACTGACAGTAAACTACACAAATTATGACTACAGTATTAATAAAAGTTTAAAAAATGATCCCATAAAACATTGAAATCCAGATATTTAAGACTTACCTCTATTTCTTTTCTTAATTTTTCATGTGTCTTTATTTCTTCCTCAAGAAAACAAGTTTGTTCACTGATGGATTCTTCTACAGTTGTAATTTCATCCTTCAGTTTTGTAATATCTTCCTGTATGTTTATAACATTTAAAATATACATGTCAAACAATGAATCGCCAATATAAATCCAAGATTTTCAGCGTTTCTATAATTTAAGATTAACCATCACATTTAATTTTGATTAATATGATTAGAATGTTACTTCTATAGATATAAGAAATGAGAAAGCATTATTCAAACAAGCAAACCTTAGATTTGAAGATACAGAAGTAAAAACCAAATGAAAATAAGAAACAAAGGAAAGCAGAAGTCATAGCGGCAATTGTTTGGCAATGTTGTATAGGATATTTGTTTAATTATTAGCAAGAAATAATAGATATTTTAAGTTTTCATCTCCCAAAATCTTCAAAGAATATTAAGAGAAAGATGCTTAGGGTGCAATTATTAATTCACATTGTTTGTGTAACAGCATTAAGCAAACTAAATAGATTTTAATTGGTCTGGATGCACTAGACTGGAAGCTAGTTAACATTTTTGTGAGTCACACTTTCTGTAACAAATGGATTAATTGTTCATCTGATTTTGTGGGACTATATATTTTTATTAATCCACAAGGGATTTGGGGATGTTTCCTTTACACATTTGTACTTTTGGCATAGTTGTTACATAACTCATGTACTTACATGAGTTTTTAAAAGCTCTGAATCCAGTTACAGCACTCATGGATATTTTACTAAGTTAATGATAATTTATCACTGAGTAAGTATACTCACAAAAAAAAGAATACTAGAAAATGTTTTAATAAGTGATATTTCAAACCTGTGCTTGTCTCATCAGGTTTCCTTCTGGATTTTGGAGATCCAGCTTAAGTTCCTCTTTCATTGTCTTTAGTTTTTTAACAAGGTCTCGTTTCTCATTGAGTTCAGTCATGAATGACCATTTGTTCTCTATCTCTCTCAAACTATCTTTATGTGCTTTTATCTTGGCATAGTATTCATTATATTTTATCATTTGTTCCTCAAAATTTTCTTGGGCTGTTTCTATGTCAGATTTAAGCTTCACATTTTCTGCGTGTAAGGATTTGATTTGATTTTCCAGGTCTCCACAGTGAAGTCTGGTATTCTGTATGGCAGCATCTTGCTGATAAATTTGCCTTTCTGTTTCTTTAGTTTCTGCAGAGACAGATGCTATTTGTGTTTCAAGCTCATGAAGTTCATTCTGTAAGATATTTCAACATTATTATTATTAATTCATGATATTCAACATGAAAGAAAAGCCATTGTTTTGATCCACAGTGTGTGTAGAAAAATCACTTAACATAAAAAATATTTTTTATCAAATATACAAAAATTGATGCATAATAGAAGGAGAAATGTAATAAAGTAATGAAATTATTTTATAATCAGAGGGATCCCAGGGTTACATATTTCTTATTTTTTATTGTTCATCTAATTCTCAGTATTAAAATTGTATCATTTGTCTTGACACTTTATATATAAAAAATACTTTACAATAATTTTAACAATATGTTTATGGGCATCAGAAGTACAAACTAAAGAAAAATTTATGATAAAAATGATAAAACTCTGAGTTAAAAGAACAAAAGATGTAAATTCTAGTGCCCTTAATGCTGTTTACTAGTTGGGGTGATTATACATGCTGTGCTCAGTCGTTCAGCCATGTCTGACTCTGTGTGACCCCATGGACTGTAGCCCCCCAGGCTCCTCTGTCCATGGGATTCTCCAGGCAAGAATACTGGAGTGGGTTGCCATGCCCTCCTCCAGGGGATCGTCCCGACCCAGGGATCAAACCCAGGTCTCCTGCATTTCAGGCAGGTTCTTTACCTTCTGAGCCAACAGGGAAGCCCATGATCAAATAGCAAACTTAATTATCCTATTCAAGTCTCACTTTCTTCACTTGTAAGATAAGTATGAAGGTATATTCATCTTTGCCTCCCATGTGGTGCAGTGGTAAAGAATCTGTCTGCCAACGTAGGAGGTTCAGGAAACACGGGTTCGATTACTGGGTCAGGAAGATCTCCTAGAGAGGGAAATGGCAACCCACTTCCAGGATCTTGTCTGGAAAATCCCATGAACAGAGGAGCCTGGTGGGCTACAGTCCACAGGGTTGCAAAGAGTCAGACACGACAGAGCATGGGTAACTCTTACCTCTCTGGGGCACTTGGCAATTCTAACCAGCACCTGCTTTTTAAAACCTACCCAACACTTCTCTGCTTCTCCTCAGATACCTCTGAGCATTCCTTCTCTGTCTCATTGGTCCCTTCAAATATAGATTTTCCTCAGCATGCAGTCATCATAATTTTCTTCTCTCATTCTATCTATACTCCTTGGATAATCTTACACATACTTAAATCTTGAGATACATACATACTGATGATTCACATAATGTAGGTGGCTATTAAGTCCTATGCCCAGTTACCACTGGGCATCTCAAATTCATCGTCCAAAAATCAGACAATGCTTCCCCTCCCGTGGCCCATCCTGTTCTGCCTTGTATCAGTTGCCAATTGTCAGGACCACAAATACTCTGTAACACACTAGTGTTTATTGCAGAGTGCCTGATGAACTATGGATGGAGGTTCATGACATTGTACAGGAGACAGGAATCAAGACCATCTGCAAGAAAAAGAAATGCAAAAAAGCAAAATGACTGTCTGAGGAGGCCTTACAAAACCTGTGAAAAGAAGAGAAGTGAAAGGCAAAGGAGAAAAGGAAAGATATTCCCATTTGAATGCAGAGTTCCAAAGAATAGCAAGGAGAGATAAGAAAGTCTTCCTCAGCAATCAGTGCAAAGAAATAGAGGAAAACAACAGAATGGGAAAGATTAGAGATCTCTTCAAGAAAATTAGAGATACCAAGGGAACATTTCATGCAAAGATGGGCTCAATAAAGGACAGAAATGGAAGGGGCCTAACAGAAGCAGAAGATATTAAGAAGAGATGGCAAGAATACACAGAAGAACTGTACAGAAAAGATCTTCACGAACCAGATAATCACGATGGTGTGATCACTCATCTAGAGCCAGACATCTTGGAATGTGAAGTCAAGTGGGCCTAAGGAAGCATCACTACGAACAAAGCTAGTGGAGGTGGTGGAATTCCAGTTGAGCTATTTCAAATCCTGAAAGATGATGCTGTGAAAGCGCTGCACTCAATATGCCAGCAAATTTGGAAAGCTCAGCAGTGGCCACAGGGCTGGAAAAGGTCAGTTGTCATTCCAATCCCAAAGAAAGGCAATCCCAAAGAATGCTCAAACTATCGCACAATTGTACTCATCTCCCACGCTAGTCAAGTGATGCTTAACATTCTCTAAGCCAGGCTTCAGCAATACATGAACTGTGAACTTCCAGATGTTCAAGCTGGTTTTAGAAAAGGTAGAGGAACCAGAGATCAAATTGCCAACATCCACTGGATCATTGAAAAAGCAAGAGAGTTCCAGAAAAACATCTACTTCTGCTTTATTGACTATGCCAAAGCCTTTGACTGTGTGGATCACAATAAACTGTGGAAAATTCTGAAAGGGATGGGAATACCAGACCACCTGACCTGCCTCTTGAGAAACCGGTATGCAAGTCAGGAAGCAACAGTTAGAACTGGACATGGAAAAACACACTGGTTCCAAATAGGAAAAGGAGTACGTCAAAGCTGTATATTGTCACCCTGCTTATTTAACTTATATGCAGAGTACATCATGAGAAACGCTGGGCTGGAGGAAGCACAAGCTGGAATCAAGATTGCTGGGAGAAATATCAATAACCTCAGATATGCAGATGACACCACCCTTACGGCAGAAAGTGAAGAAGAACTAAAGAACTTCTTGATGAAAGTGAAAGAGGAGAGTGAAAAAGTTGGCTGAAAGCTCAACATTCAGAAAACTAAGATCTTGGCATCTGGTCCCATCACTTCATGGCAAATAGATGGGGAAACAGTGGAAACAGTGGCTGACTTTATTTTTCTGGGCTCCAAAATCACTGCATATGGTGACTGCAGCCATAAAATTAAAAGATGCTTACTCCTTAGAAGGAAAGTTATGACCAACCTAGATAGCATATTAAAAAGCAGAGACATTACTTTGTCAACGAAAGGCTGTCTACTCAAGGCTATGGTTTTTCCAGTGGTCATGTATGGATGTGAGAGTTGGACTATAAAGAAAGCTGAGCACTGAAGAATTGATACTTTTGAACTGTGGTGTTGGAGAAGACTCTTGAGAGTCCCTTGGACTGCAAGAAGATCCAACTAGTCCATTCCAAAGGAGATGAGTCCTGGGTGTTCATTAAAAGGACTGATGTTGAAGCTGAAACTCCGATACTTTGGCCACCTGATGCGAAGAGCTGACTCATTGGAAAAGACCCTGATGCTGGGAAAGACTGCGGGCAGGAGGAGAAGGGGATGACAGAGGATGAGATGGGTTGGACGGCATCACCGACTCAATGGACTTAGGTTTGGGTGGACTCCGGGAGTTGGTGATGTACAGGGAAGCCTGGCATGATGCGATTCATGGGGTCGCAAAGAGTTGGACACAACTGAGCGACTGAACTGAACTAAACTGAACTGAACTATAGCGCACTAGGCTCCTCTGTCCGTGGAATTCTCCAGGCCAGAATACTGGAGTGGGTAGCTGTTCCCTTCTCCAGGGGCTCTTCCTGACCCAGGGATCAAATCTGAGTCTCCTGCATTGCAGGCTGATTCTTCACTGAGCCATCACAGAATCCCTCTCTATATTTAACTATTCATCAAATCCTGTAGATTATCCCACCAGTATAACTATAGGCCTTTATTCTTTTTCTTCTTTAAATAAATGTATAATAATGGGAGGGAAGCACTTCACTAAGAAGGCAGACCCAGCCTATCCTTTTCTTGACAGAGACAGGAGAGGGAAGGACACTGAAGATGCAACATACTGATGAACTTCAATCTTTATCTCCAGTTTTGATATTTAAAATGCCCATTTGACATTCTATTTGTATATCTAACAGCCATCTCAATATACATGTTTAGAAAAGAGCCTTTTTTTTTAGGAAAGAGCTTTTAATTTGCAAGTCCAATATGCTCCTCTTTCAGCCTTTCTGATTTCAATAAACTTTCCACCTTGGATACAAAAAACCTAGAAGCCATTCTTGATTCATCCCTTTATCTTATCCCTGCAACCTATTTAACAGCAAATCTTGATGCCTGGGCCTCTAAAATAAAATCCCAACCCACTTCTGACCAGTCGTTGTAGCATGGCCCAGCTCTTAACTGGTCTCCCTGTTTCCATGCTTCCTCCTCTCCTTCAACCAGAACTTCCAACACTGTTCTTCAAAGTTGTTCTGATTATACAGGTTCTTTGCATTCCATAGGTGTTTTAGAATCAGTCTGTCAAGTTCTATAAAAAAGCCTGTTGGAATTTTGAGTAGAACTGCTTTTAAACAACAGATAAAAGAGAAAGACCTGACGTGTTAACAATACTGAATCTTACGATTCATGAAAATGGTACATCTCTCTATTTTGGTCTTTAATTTCTCTCAACAGTGTGTTACAGTTTTCAGTACACAGGTCTTACATCTTGTCTTAGTTTGCTACAGCACAGCCATAACAAAATATCATAGACTTAGTGGCTGAAACAACACAAATTTATCTCTCACAGTTCTGCAGGCTGGACAGAGTGTTAGCATAGTCAGGTTCCAATGAGAACTCTTTCTGGCTTACAGAGGGTCAACTTCTCACTGTGTCATCACATGACAAAGAGCATGCTCTTTGGTATCTTTTCTTCTAAGGGCACTAACCCTACCACCAGGATCCCAACCTCATGACATCATCTAAACCTAATTACCTGACAAAAACTTCATCTCCAACCACAACCACATGGGTTTTCAAGGCTTCAGCATATGAATTTTGGGGGTGATACAAACATTCAGTCTATAATACAATGTTTTTGTTAAATTTACCCCTATTTCATAATTTGGTGCCACTGTAAATGATAATGCTTTTTAACTTTCAGTTTCTGATTGTTTCTTTTTAAATGTAGAAATATAACTGGTTTTTATAATTAATCTTATCTTGCAACCTTTCTAAACTCCCTTATTAGTCCTGAAAAAGTGAAAGTGAGAGTCTCTCAGTCATGTCTGACTCTTTGTGACCCGATGGACTATACAATCCGTGGAATTCCCCAGGCCAGAATACTGGAGTGGGTAGCCTTTCCCTTCTCCAGGGGATCTTCCCAACCCAGGGATTGAACCCGTCTCCCTCACTGCAAGTGAATTCTTATTAGTCCTAATAGACTTTAAAATAATAGATTCCTTAGGATTTACCCCAAAAAATCATGCTATATGTGAATAAAAACAGTTTTACTCCCTCCTTTCCAATTGGGATATCTTTATTTCTTTATCTGTAAAGGAGTGGCTTGAATTATTGGTACCACAGAATGAGAAGAAGTGATAAGAAGACATATGCTTGCCTTATCCCTGATCTTAGGAGAAAAATATTCAGTCTTCCACTATTACGTATGTTGCTTGTAGGATTTATGTAGATGCCCCTTTTAGTTGGCTAGAACTTTCTTCTGTTCCTAATTTGCTGGTAGTTTTTATCTTAAATTGATGTTAGATTATAAGAAGTATCTTTCATGCATCTAGAATTCTCTTTCTAAAAATAAGTTTATTCATTCACTCTTTTGAAGTCTATCAAAACCCTCTCATCAACTCTAAAATAAAGTTTAAGCTTCTTTTCATGCTACACATCTCTTATAGATTCTCAGAATACACTCTATGTTATTCCACTACCAAACTACTTACAGCTCTATGAATGTGCCAATGCTGTTTCAGGCCTCTTAAGTTTCTCAGTTTTTTTTTTTTTGCCTAGAATATCACATCCTTGTTTCCCTTTAACCCTCAAACCAGTCCCATACACCCAATCATTCTAGGGAACTGCAGCTATTCTTTAATAAGCTATTCTTATCACTCCTTTTTCAATGTTAAATCTGTGTTTATGTCTCTATTGTTGACATACTTCCTTGCATGTAATTATTTGTTTAGGTATTTGTCTCCCTCTTCAATACATGGCGAGGCCTTCTCTGATGGCTCAGATGGTAAAAGAAAACACCTGCAGTGCAGGAGACCCTGGTTCCATCTCTGGGTCAGGAGGATCCCCTGGAGAATGGAATGGCAACCCACTCCAGTATTCTTGCTTGGAGAATTCCATGGACAGAGGAGCCTCGTGGGCTAAAGTTCATGGGGTCACAAAGAGTCCAATATGACTAACACTTTCACTTTCATTTTCAACAGATGGTGAGTAGCTTAAGAGTGAGGACAATATTCAGCAAAATGCTTAACAGAAATTAGGTCCTCAATATAAATGAAATAACATCCCTAAAACTCTTTGAAGATTGACAAGTTTTACGGAATGATTCTTTATAGAAATCTAAGACATTATTATTTTTATATTATATCCTACTGTCAACATGTATTCTTTTCTAAAAGTGACTCAGTTCAGTTCAGTTCAGTCGCTCAGCTGTGTCCGACTCTTTGCGACCCCACGGACCGCAGCATGCCAGGCCTCCCTGTTCATCTACAACTCCTGGAGCTTGCTCAAACTCATGTCCATTGAGTCAGTGATGCCATCCAAACATCTCATCCTCTGTCATCCCCTTCTCCTCCTGCCTTCAATCTTTCCCAGCATCAAGGTCTTTTCCAATGGGTCAGTTCTTTGCATCAGGTTGCCAAAGGACTGGAGTTTCAGCTTTAGCATCAGTCCTTCCAGTGAATATTCAGGACTGATTTCCTTTAGGATGGACTGGTTGGATCTCCTTGCAGTCCAAGGGACTCTCAAGAGTCTTCTCCAACAGCACAATTAAAAAGCATCAATTCTTCTGCACTCAGCTTTCTTTATAGTCCAACTCTCACATCCACACATGACTACTGGAAAAACCATAGCTTTCACTAGACAGACCTTTGTCAGCAAAGCAATGGCTCTGCTTTTCAATATGCTGTCGAGATTGGTCATCGCTTTTCTTCCAAGGAGCAAGTATCTTTTAATTTCACGCAATGCAAATATTTACAAGAAATCTATACTACCACGTAGTGTAAGTATTATCATATCTGCTGATGCATTAATGCCTAAAACCATATTCAAAATCTGGTCCTACACTGCCCACTAGGGCCCCGGCAAGGATATCTTAAGTAATGTTTACAAGTATCCTTTCATTTAATTATCATGAAAACCTTACAGATAGGTCCTATTATTATCTCCATTTTACAAATGAGAAAACAGAAGCATGGAAAGATTAAATCAAGGAGTTGGAAGTAGCAAATCATCTCCTGGCAATTCAGATTTAGAGTATATTCTTTTCATACTCTTCTCATATCAATGATACAGTTAATAAAAAATCTTTTAAAAGTAAAAATACTGTTTTCATTTTTCCTTCTTCAGCTTTATTAACAGAATAATTGTGTCTATGCTGAATACAAAAACAAGTATGGCTTTCAGATTCCTGCGATGGAATTATGAACATATTTTGAAATCTAAGTGTTAGTCGCTCAGTCGTGTCTGACTCTTTGTGACCCCGTGGACTATAGCCCACCAGGCTCCTCTGTCCATGGGATTCTCCAGGCAAGAATACTGAAGTGGGTTACCATTTCCTTCTCCAGGGAAAATTTAAGGAACACAGAAATGTTCCTTATCTACCTGAAATGTTCACTGGCAACTAGTAATTTCTAAGCCACATCTTTAAAAACACTGGCTTAAAAACTTAATCTTTCTTCAATTCAGCATTTTAGGAAAAACTACCATATAAATTTAAAAATAATTCTATGTGATCATTGTGTTTTACATGCTTATCTATAGTACGATGACACTGTTGAATCTCTGCACAATGAGTATGTAAAATGTTCCACAAAACTGTAATATTCATGTAGATTTTACATAAGGATGTTATGTGTGCTTAGTCATTCAGTTATGTCTGACTCTTTGCGACCCCATGGACTATAGCCCACCAGGCTCCTCTGTCCATGGGAATTCTCCAGTGAAGAATACTAGACTGGGTTGCCATGCCCTCCTCCAGGGGACCTTCCCAACTCAGGGATCGAACCCAGGTCTCCTGCATTGCAGGTGGATTATTTACCATCTAAGACACCAGTGAAGCCCTTACTGAAGGACACCAGAATAATTTAAAAGGTATAAATATGAACATTAGAAATGTTATACTGCTTCCTCAGAAGTTATTAAGTTTGCTTAATAACTTCCCTCTTACTAATTTAATATAGTTTTGAAGAACATAAAAACTCATTTGCAAGACTTTGTGAAATAGGTTACCTGTAAATGGAACAGAACTTTTCTGTTTCTTTCTATTTCTGATGTTTGTGATTGCTGTTGCTTTGCAACTTGTTCTACAGCATCAGTTAATGAAGATGTGTCTTGTTTAGCCAGAGCTAGACAAAAAGAATAAAGTACATAATTAAAATCTAAATGCAAAAATTCTAAGAAACTTATGTTTAATCACACAAAATCATGAAAATTGTGATGCTTTCTTATTAATAAACTAAATTTAGGGTTGATATTCTTCCCTTTCGGACTATAAACAAAACTAAAATCAAAGGCCATAATAATAGACAATTAAAAGTCACCTACTGCAACACTACACCTGTTCCTTTATGAAACATTATAAATATTTTGATTGTCCTAAAATTTTTTATCCAGACCATCTGCACATATACTATAATTATAGTGCTACCATAACAACTATTTCTCAATTACAGTTGATGAATTTTCATTATAGGCCTGCATTTTCAGGTTGTTATGCCTTTTCTAAACACTCTAGAAGCTTCCTCCTGGCAGCTTTCCTCTATTCTAATTTGCTACTAATTTTAAGCCAATTTTCCTATCACACTACTTTTTCTGTTACTGCTCATCTTTCAGCTCTATATTTATGAAAAGTGCTTCATTACCTTCTTTGGGAACTCCTTGACTCTTCCTTTCGTTTTCTGACATTCTTGTGTCTCTTTCCACCTTTTCAGTTCACCTTTTCTCATACAAAATAATCAGTGCTGATAATATTTCACTTTTCTTTCTTTTTTCTTCTGTTATGTATTAGTGATCCTGAAAGTAAATTAACTGTCAAATGTGTCACAGCGATAGCAATGACATTCATCATCAGTTCCGAGAATTAAAATACAATGATTGAGTGAGAGATTGGGGAAGAAAGTAGAACTCTCGACCTGATGAACTATGGACAGGGGTTCTGTGATACTGTACAGGAGACAGGAATCAAGACCATCCCCATGGAAAAGAAATGCAAAAAAGCAAATGGCTATCTGAGGAGGCCTTATAAATAGCTGTGAAAAGAAGAGAAGCAAAAAGCAAAGGAGAAAAGGAAAGATACTCCCATTTGAATTCAGAGTTCCAAAGAATAACAAGGAGAGATAAGAAAGCCTTCCTCAGCAATCAGTGCAAAGAAATAGAGGGAAACAACAGAATGGGAAAGACTAGAGATCTCTTCAAGAAAATTAGAGATACCAAGGGAACATTTCATGCAAAGATGGGCTCAATAAAGGACAGAAAGGGTAGGGACCTAACAGAAGTAGAAGATATTAAGAAGAGGTGGCAAGAATATACAGAAGAACTGTACAAAAAAGATCTTCATGACCCAGATAATCACGATGGTGTGATCACTCACCTAGAGCCAGACATCCTGGAATGTGAAGTCAAATGGGCCTTAGGAAACATCACTACAAACAAAGCTAGTGGAGGTGATGGAATTCCAGTTAAGTTATTTCAAATCCTGAAAGATGATGCTGTGAAAGTGCTGCACTCAATATGCCAGCAAATTTGGAAAACTCTGCAGTGGCCACAGGACTGGAAAAGGTCAGTTTTCATTCCAATCCCAAAGAAAGGCGATGCGAAAGAATGCTCAAACTACTACACAATTGCACTCATCTCACACGCTAGTAAAGTAATGCTCAAAATTCTCCAAGCCAGCTTCAGCAAAACGTGAACCGTGAAATTCCAGATGTTCAAGCTGGTTTTAGAAAAGGCAAAGGAGCCAGAGATCAAATTGCCAACATCCGTTGGATCATCGAAAAAGCAAGTGAGTTCCAGAAAGACATTTATTTCTGCTTAATTGACTGTGCCAAAGCCTTTGACTGTGTGGATCACAATAAACTGTGGAAAATTCTGAAAGAGATGGGAATATCAGACCACCTGACCTGCCTCTTGAGAAAGCTGTATGCAGATCAGGAAGCAACAGTTAGAGCTGGGCATGGAACAACAGACTGGTTCCAAATAGGAAAAGGAGTACGTCAAGGCTGTATATTGTCACCCTGCTTATTTAACTTATATGCAGAGTACATCATGAGAATCACTGGGCTGGATGAAGCACAAGCTGGAATCAAGATTTCCTGGAGAAATATCAGTAACCTCAGATATGCAGATGACACCACACTTATGGCAGAAAGCGAAGAACTAAAGAGGCTCTTGATGAAAGTGAAAGAGGAGAGTGAAAAAGTTGACTTAAAGTTCAACATTCAGAAAACGAAGATCATGGCATCTGGTCGCATCACTTCATGGCAAATAGATGGGGAAACAGTGGAAACAATGGTTGACTTTATTTTCTTGGGCTCCAAAATCACTGCAGATGGTGATTGCAGCCATGAAATTAAAAGACACTTACTCCTTGGGAGGAAAGTTATGACCAACCTAGATAGCATATTAAAAAACAGAGACATTACTTTGTCAACAAAGATCCATCTAGTCAAGGCTATGGTTTTTCCAGTGGTCATGTATGGATGTGAGAGTTGGACTGTGAAGAAAGCTGAGTGCTGAAGAGTTGATGCTTTTGAACTGTAGTGTTAGAGAAGACTCTTGAGATTCCCTTGGACTGCAAGGAGATCCAACCAGTCCATCCTAAAGGAGATCAGTCCTGGGTGTTGAAATCAGCCACGATCAGAGTATTTACCCCCTGGAAACTGTAAATGCTATAATCAGGGCTTGACTTATTGTTCTGTTGATTGTTTAGACTTACAAAAATGACGGGGGAAATGTAAACCATGCCAATTAGAAAAAAAAAAAAGAAAGTAGAACTCTCTGTGGATCTTGCTTGTCCTGCTTTTTAGCTGTTATGACCCTGAGAAGTTTCTTAATTTATGTGATCATCAATATCCTCATCTGTAAAACTTCACAGGGCTAGTGTAATAATGAATGTGGTCTTCCCCAGGTGGCGCTAGTGGTAAAGAATTCACCTGCCAATGCAGGAACCACAAGAGATGGAGGTTCCTAGAGACTCAGGAACATGGGTTCTCAGACAGCGGTTGGGAAGATCCCTTGGAGTAGTAAATGGCAACCCACTCCAGTATTCTTGTTTGGAAAATTTACTGGTCAGAAGAGCCTGGTGGACTACTGTCCATGGGGCCACAATGAATTGGACATGACTGATCACACAACAATGAATGTATGTAACATACTCAGCACAATATCTGACATATATTTTAAGTAAATAATTATTATGGATTAGTAGCTGATACCTCCGGTACTATTGTGAAGTGTATTCTAAAACTACAACCAGACTCTGTGAAAAACAGTAACAAGATGGATCAGCAACTTCTGCCATGGGTACAGGATGCAGGGAATATGTCCAGTGCCAGCCAGGGTAAGTCTTACACAGGTTTAAAATCACCAACCTCCTCTATACTTAGGAGAAACTGATGAGATGAAGGGGGAGATATTTTTCTATCTTGAAAGGTGAAAAGAAAGAGTTCTTTCCTCTACCAGTGCACGAATACAATGAATGAATGATGAGTTGGCAGAGTTAAAGACATTACCAGTTTTTGGAAAAAGCGTATCTGATTTTGCTTGTCCATTCCTGTACAGAGGAAATCACACAATTCTGCATGATTAATAAAAGGAATGTAATGTTTCTGCTTAACATTTGAACATATGGATTTTTCTTTTTAGATGACATCTTTTTAAAAAAATCTTAGTTGATTTTTTATAGAACTTGTGAATCTTTCCAAATCATACTAAAGTCATGATAAACTTTGCCAGCCAAAAGAAGTAAAATATTATCATAACAGTAAGGCAAGTATATAAGGAAGCTTCCACAAGGAAATCTGCAAAATCACTAAATATCTTTCCTAAAGATTGGTTAAATATTGATACAGAGTACTTGTATACTAATTACAAGTGTTTTTAAAAAACAAAATTCTTAAAGATTGCAATCTGATAAAAACAACAACAAAGTTAAATTTCTTCCTAAGTCAGGAAACTCAAATCTATCCAGAAATATCTTATCAAGCTAAAGAAGTCCTGAGAGGAATACTCAACAGTGTCCTAATTACCTCTGAGAATCTATGATTCTTTCCTGTTTATTCACATGACTTCCTTTCTTCAAACCTCACCTCGATCAGTCTCTCCAGAAGTCTTCCCTGATACGGAGTCCATTCACTCTGTTCATGCCATTACTCTAGGTCTTTTCTACCCCCAGATCAATGCCAATGAATCCAAACTCTCTAGATCTTTTGTAGGTTTCATGGTTACAGATGTTATTCTTAGTGTTACCTATGTTGAAAATGCATACACCGTTTACATTTATACTTTCAGTTAGTTCTCTCAATTGATTATAAACAACTAAATAGTGCCTTAGTGTTTTTGTCCCAGACACTGTTCTAAATATTTTAGATTTAAAAAAAAAAGAACATTATATTGTGCTGATTCTGTGCCATGTGTGGGAACTCTATAAATATTCAATTTATAAATATTAACTCATTCAGCCCTATGAGGTAGATACTACTAGGTCTTGGGATAAGACAGGGCTAATCTTGAACCAAAGTTGAGCAACTGCTAGTTTATTAGGTAAATTCTTTCCAACCTGAGACTCAGATTCCCTATCGATAATAGTAGCAGCCTCATTAGATTACTGTGAGGATGAAGTGAAATAATGATTGTATTTAGAAAATTTCTGCCTCTCAACTATTTCTATTCCTATTACTGAATTTACATTATTTTATACTGTATTTCCTTATTAGACTATAAGCTCCAGGAAGGCAAATACAGTGTCTCATTCATTTTCATATTCTCTACAAAGTATTTGATGAAGAAACCAAAAAAAAAAAAATTAGATTTTTACAGTAAAAATAAAGTAATTGGTACTTTTTGATTTCTACTCTTAAAGCAGCATACACTGAAGAACTATTGGGTGATATTTCTTTAAACAAGCTACTCATGAAAGGATATCTGGTTTAAAATTGAGAAAGTAATCCTTTTTTTTTCGGATCTCCCTAAAATGAACAAAAAATAAAAATGAAAATAAACCACTGCCATCTACTGATAATTCCTTATAATTGCATAAATCAATGAAAACAAGAGTTTAGAGATTAGACAATATCAGTTATTCTTTCATTCAAGCTACATATATATACAAAACATTGTGGGAAATATAAATATGAATTAAGTGACTCTGATTTAAAAAATAAAAATAAGATGTACAGCATTTGATAACAGACAAATATTACATGTAAAAAATCATTTAGGAAAAACATTTTCAACTAAAAATAGCTTTACAGAAAACAATGCAGTGGAAATACTGTAATAAACCACATGTCCTATATTAACTACTGTTGTTTAGTTGTTAAGTCATGTCTGACTCTTTGAAACCCCATGCACTGCAGCATGCCAGGCTTCCCTGTCCTTCACTATCTCCCAGAGTTTGCTCAAATTCACATCCATTGAGTCGGTGATGCCTCCTTACCATCTCATCCTCTTCGTCCCTCTTCTCCTTTTGCCTTCAAATATTAATTACAGCCAACATTTACTAATTACCTGTAAGTATTTTCACATAGTGGGGTCATTCCTGGTGACTCAGTGGTAAAGAACCCATGGGTTTGATTCCTGGGTTGGGAAGATCCCCTGGAGGAAGAAACAGCAACCTGCTCCATTCTTGCCTGGGGAATTCCACGGACGGAGGAGCCTGGCAGGCTATAGTCCATGGGGTTGCAAAGAGTCGGACATGACTTAGTGACTGAGCAACAACTTTCACATAGATTATCTGTTTTATCCTTCAGAGCAGTCCTACAGTGTAGATATTTTTAGGTATATTTTGAAAATGAGGAAACTAAAATTTGGAGAAATTAGGAAAATTTGCCAAAGGTCATACATCCAAGTAGGAAGGATGAAATCTGAAGCAATTAGGATCCAAATTAACATTTATTAGGTATTTGATATGTACTTAGGCATTGTAATAAACAACATTTGTGCACTATCTTATTTGAATTCAAGAGGCAAGTGCCTATAATTGGCCCTTGGGAGGAGATTTTTAAAAGGCCATGTTTCCAGCTTTTGGAAATTCATCATCTGTACCTCCCTCTAAGTTAATGAGCAAAATAAAGCAAGGCTGTCAAATCCTTCCCCCCACCCTCCCAGCCCCAGGATTTTGAGAGCTTCCGGCTTAAAAGAATTAAGAGGCAACCATCCATGTGCGCCCATGTCACATAAACATCATTTTTCATCCATAATGGAAAAAACTGCTATGTGGACCTGCCAGGTAGTTTTAATTAAGTTTACAATTTCCTCCCACCTCTTTTAGAACAAATATTTCATGAGAAAACAAGGAGAGAAAAATTGTGTAGATAATTTTCAAACAGCTTTGAAATTGCCTTTGTTTTTGTTTGTTCTTGTTTTCCAAGTGGGAGGGGAAGTTTAACATCTCAAGTTGATTTCGACTGGGGAAGCTAAAAAACTAACCTGGGGAAAGATAAAGTTTTCCTGAAACTGAGACTTCAAAAAACATGATGGAATCAGTTCTGGATGGCTCAATTCCAACAAAAAACTAAAGAGGCATCATGGGAAAAATATAACATACAGCACATATTAGTAAGAGTCAATAATACACAATCTAGGTAAAAAAGACTATTTCTACTGCATGTTTTCAAGAGAAGCTACAACATCAGAGTCATCCCAAAAGAATAAATTAAAATTAAAAAATTATTATAACATCATACCTATTATATGGCAGAGTCTTAGAATCTGCTGAAACTAGGGATTATTCTCTTCTCTCGCTAGGCAATGAGACTAAAATTTCAGGTTGCTGAAAATAGAAAGTAACCAGAGGATTGGTACTGTTCCTTAACTTCCTTTCAGAGAGAATGTAGAGAATATTTATATATTATTCACTGTTTATAGCTTTAAGTCAAAGGTGGGATTTCTGTGAATGTGAGTTTGATGTATGAAGCAGGGCGCCAAACTCCAGTGCTCTGAGATAACCTGGAGGAATAGGGTGGAGAGGGAGGTGGGAGGGGGCTTCAGCATGGAGAAGTCCTATGGATTCATACTGATATACGGCAAAAACCACCACAATACTGTAGAGTAATTATCCTCCAATTAAAATACAGAAATAAATATTTTTTAAAAAAGACTTCTGCCTCCATAATTACAAGAGAACACATTTTGTTGTTTTAAGCCATCCAGTTTTGGTCATTTGTTATGGAAACTAATATAAGTTTTTCACAAGGAAATTTGCATGTTTTATGTCCATTTCTGGAAGGACTCATAAACTCTAGGGTAAATGGCTTAAAGACAACTGTTATCAGTTTTAAAATCATCAAGATAAGGAGTTACATGGTGATGTAACAATTCCTGGTGATTTTCCCAAAGGTTCCCCTTAACAGCCAGGCACTCTCTCTGTCCCCTGAAGACTTTTTAAGTCTCTATGGGTGAAGTAGATGCAAAGTAAAATAATGAAAATGTAGAGATACAGTATGTGTTTTCTAAGTCTACCTACACTTAACCTCTCACCAATTAACTTATTCTATTTCCTTTTAAATCATAAGCTGCAAATCCCCACATCACGCTGAACGTGCATGCTGAATGATGAAGGGTTAGAAAGCCACTCTCCAATGAGTCTGCCCACTTCTGCTCCTACCAGTGAAAATTGTACATGTGACAATGTCACTTGTGTTTGTTCTCAAACCTGTTTATGCCAGTTGAACCTGTCACTGTGTTTTCACAATTTAATTAAATATTAAGTAAACCAATGTAATAGTGTGGGAAAAAAATTTGTTATTTTTTTCCCCAATTATTTTTATTAGTTGGAGGCTAATTACTTTACATTATTGTAGTGGTTTTTGCCATACATTGACATGAATCAGCCATTGTGTTCCCCATCCTGAACCCCTCTCCCACCTCCCTCCCCATCCCATCCCTCTGGGTCATCCCAGTGCACCAGCCCTGAGCACTTGTCTCATGCATCCAACCTGGAATGGCGATCTGTTTCACACTTGATAATATACATGTTTCGATGCTGTTCTCTCAGATCATCCCACCCTCGCCTTCACCCATAGAGTCCAAAAGTCTGTTCTATACATCTGTGTCTCTTTTTCTGTCTTGCATATAGGGTTATCGTTACCATCTTTGTAAATTCCATATATATGCGTTAGTATACTGTATTGGTGTTTATCTTTCTGGGAAAGTTTGTTCTTTAAAAGCTACATTTATATTTTTCAAGACCCTATTAAGGTGAGTTGTTTGAATGCATGAGATAACTATAAAAAGATTATGAAGAAGTAATTTGCACTCAGATAGCTTCACAAGTGTCTCTTGCATGCATGGTAAGTCGCATCAGTTGTATCCAACTCCTTGTGATCCTATGGACTGTAGCCCGCCAGACTCCTCTGTCCATGGGATTCTCCAGGCAAGAATACTGGAGTGGGCTGCCATTCCTTTTTCCAGGGGATCTTCCTGGCCCAAGGATTCATAGAACCTATGTCTCTCCTGCATTGGCAGGTAGGTTTTCTACCGCTAGCACCGCCTGGGAAGCTTCATTTTCCTCTTAAAAGAATGATATTTTGAGAAAGCTTAGCTGATAGTTAGGAAGTGTACTTTATTGTAGTACATGACGCAGAACTCTAATCTGGAGGCCATGTACAAAGGAAAGGCTGTGGCAAAAGGCTGTGCCACTCAACAGACTAGCAAACAAGCACGTAGTTGTTTCAGGTTAATAAAAGAACCTTTAAGGTATTATGGTATACATTTTATACTTTTTCATGACTGGTTTAACTTTCCTTTGAAACAGTTTTATTAGATATAATTTACATACTACCATGTTCGTATTTATGAAGTATACAATTTAATGTTTAATAGACTTTTTCAACGTATTGCTTGGTTATGGATCCAGACTGCATCTACGAATGAGCTTCTCCTGTAAAAACAAAATGCTAAAAGAAGTAGTTGATTGTGCTTGGTGAAGGGGTGGGGCTTCAAGGAAGGTTATATTTGAGCTTGGAGGGTCTTGAACAAGTAGCTGTTTTTTAAAAAAAGTATATATAGAGAACAGTGTTCTAAGTAGAAGAAATAGTTTATGTAAAGGATGAAATCATATGGTGTTCCAAGGAACAGCCTTTAGTTTGAGTAGTTTGGTAATAGGGAAGTCATTTTTTCAAATCTAATTATGCATCTGAATCATCTGTAGAGATTAAAGCAAAACAAAAAGCAAAGCAAAACAGGCTGAGACTTGACTCCTTGAGTTTCTGATTCAGATGTGTATCTGGAGGTGGTACAGAGGGGTGGTCCCTGCATTTCTGCTTTTTTAAAATTCTACTTGTAGTTCTGATGTGCAGCCAGCATTGAGAGCCACTGGAGTGGGGGAATGGGGATGAGATGAGTGTCAGATCAGGCCAAAGTCCAGGACCAGATGGTGAAAGGAAATGGTTTGTAAATACAATATAATGACAAACTTTCTCTTCCCTGATGGCTTCTCTATTTTAAAATATTTCTTTTTTAACTTGTTTACTGTTGCATGACAGGAAATAAATGCTCATCATCTATAAAAACAGACATAAATGTTTTAACCCAGTGTTGTAACTAAAGACCTCCATTTTGTTTACAGTGATGTTCAACATAAAACAAGCTTGGGACAGAGTGGATCAGGTGTAACACCTACCACTCAGTGCTCTTAATAAATGTTCAGAAAAATAATGAAAATACAGTTTTTTGGGGAAAAAAATCTGCCAGATACTGAAGAGTGGGTTCACTGATGGGTGGATTGGTGACCTCATTCTCTACTCAAACAGAATAGCAGTAGTCTCAGTTCCCAGTGCTCTAATAAACTCCCAGATTGCTGAGATTCTTTCTTTCAGGGAAACATTCTTCAGAACTTATCATGTGAGCAACTGTCAGAAAAAAAGGGACTCCTTCCTTCCATCATAAACAGTGCCACAGGAAGCACCTTGTCTCCTACGTTTGAAGGTTGGAGATATTTTCCCTTTGGCCATAGAATCTGCCATCTACATAGGTAGGAGCTGTTCAGTATTTTAAAATAAATAAATGTTACGCTCTTTGAGGGGAGAAAGGGGATGCTAATTTACATTCTTATCACAACTCTTAAGGTCAGTGCCTTCTAATTTTCTATGCTTGGCCCATATTTTTATAAGGACATGGGTTTATCCACACACGTGAAGGAGCTATTAAGTCTAGTCAACAAGTTAGGCGGGATCAGCAAAAAAGGCAGAGGGTTCAGTCAACTTGTTTCTGGAAACAAAGCCAAACAGTAAAGAAGAAAGAAAAAAAAATCTGCCTGAGGAGGCGCAGTATGTGAACTTGGACGCGACACAGTGCCAAGTATTAACGTAAGGAGGGTCTCGGGCCAGGGCTCTGAGGACGAAACTGGGGGTCCCGACCGCGCCGACCGCAGACGCAGGAGAAGGCGTCGTCTCCCGGGGGAGGGAGGCGGCCGCCGACCCGGGCCGCTCCCCCGCGCGCCCCGTCGGGAGGCCGGCCCTCTCCCTCACGGCCCGCCCGCCCCTCACCCGCCCCGCCTCCTGCCCGGCCTCCCGCCCGCGGACCTGCCTATAGCTCCGCTCGGCCCGGCCGCAGCTCGGTTCCCGTTCCTCTTCCAGGGGCCGCGCGGCGGGTGCAGGCTGGCGGCCGCCGGACCCGGAACTGCTGACGGTTCCCCGCGCTCGGGCGCGTCCGCCCCCCCGGGTCGCTCCCGCTCCCCGCCCCCCGGCCCGGCCTCCGCAGCCGTCGGGTGGATGCGGGGCGGGTGCTCCGTCCACAGTCAAGCGGGTGCAGCGGCTGAGGCGGGACGGGCGCCGCCCTCACAGCGGCGGGGACTCGGCTGAGGACTGCGGGGGCGCACGCTCGCGGCCTCTGGGTCTCGTTCAGGCTCAGGACCGGGGCCGGCAGACGCCTCAGAGCTCGAGCTCGCCGCCGAGCGTGCAACCGAAAGTGACGGAGGACGGACTCGGGTGTGCGCCCGACCGTCAGAAAGGCCCGCAGGGGCGGCAGGAGTCGGGGCGAGGGCCCGGCGTGTGGGCAGCGGCCGACCCGCGGGGCAGAGCGTCGACCGGGCGGTGGCCGAGGCGTTCGTCGTGAGGCGTTACTCGGTGCGGAGGGCGGGGGTCAGGAGGGGCAGAGGCTGACACCGGAGGGGTCGCCAGAGAGAGCGCGGCAGCCCGGACGGGCGGGCAGGGGCCGGGGTGAGAAGGCGTGTGAGTGCAGTGGGGGGTGAGGAGAGCGGGGCGGGGGTGCGCACGTGATCCAAATGGCAGTTGCTTGCGTGATCGTTGGACCGAGTGCCGAGTGTTAATGTAACGAGGTGCTGCCATACCTGTGACTCCTGGAGGCAAACCTGTCGGTCATCTCTGCTCTTAACCTTCAAAACGGACTTTTTTTTTTTTTTTTAATTGAAGTACAGTTAATTTACAATATTAATGTTGGGTTCAACATGGTGAGTCAACATTTTTATAAAGTATGCCATTTAAGGTTATTCTCAAATACTGGCTGTATTCTCTGTGGTGTACAATATATCCGTGTAGCTTATTTATTTTATACATAATAGTTTGTATCTTAATCCCCTTACCCCTATCTTGCCCCTCCCCTCCTTCCCTCAACTGCTGGTAACAGCTCATATCTGTGAGTCTGTTTCTGGGGGGGAAAAAAAACAACAATTTTTCTTGAAAAAAAAAATAGAAATTAAAATTTTTTTTTAATTTTAAATGCAACTCCAATTAATCTTATTGAACTTAAGGCCCAGGTATTTCGTAGGAAGGGATGTGACCTAACAAGCCTGTCATGTCAGGATTAATGATGTATCAATGATAGGTTGACACCCTGTAATTAAAAAACAGTACTTCCTCTAAGTCAATAAGTAATTCCCTGCTTAAAATTTACTATCTGAAAACAAAACAAAACCTGTTGTTCTACTAGAAAGATGTACATTCACAAAATGAATTAAGAGCTGGCTTTGCTCTCATTGTCATGGTTCTCTTCTGATAAATAGTAGATTAGCTTTTCTGGGAGGAGTCCAGGTTCACTATTCTGATTACATTTTTAAATCAATGCAATTCTTCTGTTTACCCATCCACAAGTTTCTGTTGTAACTGTAACTATGTTGATATAATTTTGCATTCTTTCTTATGCTAGTTTTTCTTTACAGGTGAATTTTGGGGGACACAAAAACTTCATTGAAGAACTTTGTACAGAATTGAAGAATGGCAGAAGCAGTGTTGGTTGATCTCTTTGGTTTGAAACTGAACTCTCAGCAAAACTGTCATCAGACATTATTAAAGACATTGAATGCGGTCAGATACCACCATGGTGCCAAGGCCAAGTTCTTTTGCATAATGTGTTGTAGTAACATCAGCTGTGACCATGATAATTGTGAATTAGAAACAGGCAATGGATTATCAGCTCTCTTGAGAGAATTTGAGACTGTTAGCAATCCCAGCATGGCTGCCTCTTTGTATATAATTAAACAAAAAGTTGATGAAAAAAATTTGAGTAGCATTAAGGTAATTGTGCCTGTGCACCGGAAGACATTAATGAAGGCTTTCATTGACCAACTCTTTACTGATGTTTACAGTTTTGAGTTTGAAGATTTACAGATGACTTTGAAGGGAGGTCTCCTGAAACAGTCTACTGAAGTAAACATAATCAGAGCTCAAGAACTAGAAGCAATCCAGAATGAAATAGAAACATACTTGAGAAGTTTGCCAGCACTGAAGGGAGAATTAACCATTATCACATCTCCTTTGATCCCAGGTATGTTCAACACTATCAGTTGTTTTACTTGAATATGAAAAGCCAGTCTTTCTTTACAGGTTGTTCACCTCTTTTTCTTGTTTCTTTTGTAGACTGGTGTGAGATCATGTGTTCCTTAGCATCAGTTATAACATGGGAGTGTAATGCACGGCCTTACAGAGTCACATGTGTGAAGGAATAGTCCCTTCAAAGCCACTCTAAATAAATTCGCTTTATGCAAATTCAGCTTTAAGACAAATCCCCCAGCCTTGGTTTTATTTATTTTTTTTTCTTCCATTTATTTTTATTTGTTGGAGGCTAATTGCTTTACAACATTGCAGTGGTTTTTGTCATACATTGAAATGAATTAGCCATGGATTTACATGTATTCCCCATCCCGGTCCCCCCTCCCACCTCCCTCTCCACCCCATCCCTCTGGGTCTTCCCAGTGCACCAGGCCTGAGCACTTGTCTCATGCATCCAACCTGGGCTGGTGATCTGTTTCACCCTAGATATACATGTTTCGATGCTGTTCTCTTGAAACATCCCACCCTCGCCTTCTCCCACAGAGTCCACAAGTCTGTTCTATACATCTGAGTCTCTTTTTCTTTTTTTGCATATAAGGTTATCGTTACCATCTTTCTAAATTCCATATATATGTGTTAGTATACTGTAATGGTCTTTATCTTTCTGGCTTACTTCGCTCTGTATAATGGGTTCCAGTTTCACCCATCTCATTAGAACTGATTCAAATGAATTCTTTTTGATGGCTGAGTAATATTCCATGGTGTATATGTACCACAGCTTCCTCATCCATTCGTCTGCTGATGGGCATCTAGGTTGCTTCCATGACCTGGCTATTATAAACAGTGCTGCGATGAACATTGGGGTGCACGTGTCTCTTTCGGATCTGGTTTCCTCAGTGTGTATGCCTAGAAGTGGTATTGCTGGGTCATATGGCAGATCTATTTCCAGCTTTTTAAGGAATCTCCACACTGTTTTCCATAGTGGCTGTACTAATTTGCATTCCCACGAACCGTGTAAGAGGGTTCCCTTTTCTCCACACCCTCTCCAGCATTTATTGCTTGTAGACTTTTGGATAGCAGCCATCCTGACTGGTGTATAATGGTACCTCATTGTGGTTTTGATTTGCATTTCTCTGATAATGAGTGATGTTGAGCATCTTTTCATGTGTTTTTTTGCCATCCGTATGTCTTCCTTGGAGAAATGTCTGTTTAGTTCTTTGGCCCATTTTTTGATTGGGTCATTTATTTTTCTGGAGTTGAGCTGGAGGAGTTGCTTGTATATTTTTGAGATTAATCCTTTGTTGCTTCATTTGCTATTATTTTCTCCCAATCTGAGGGCTGTCTACTTAGAAATTCTGAAACCTTAACTCCGTGGTGCCTTCACAGAAGAGTGAAATTTAAAACAGTCAATCTCACTTGTTAGTAAAAGGATATTTACTGTGAGCTATATGCTATTGGCATAACAAAAACTAATGGGAAAAAGATACCCTTTGAAGAGCAGTAATCCCACAGAGAAGGTAAAACAAACTCAAAACATTGTGTCATAAGAACAGATGAAGCTATAAAGAACTGTAGAAATTAGAAGCTGGATAAACTATTGCAGGGTGAGGTTATTATGGAAAGTCCTAATGAGAGACTGGGTTTGTAAGGCTTTACAGTCTTTTGTACAGCCTAGTTTTAATCTTCACTGTTTATCCTCAACAGATACTTTCATACATGGATTTACTACAAGAACAGGTGGGATATCTTACATACCAACTCTTAGCTCATTCAATCTCTTCAGTAGTTCCAAACGGAGAGATCCCAAGGCTGTTGTTCAAGAAAATCTGCGTAGGTTGGGGAAGGCTGCAGGATTTAATGCGAATAAATTTTACCAAATAAAGGTACAATTTTGTTTCATATTTTGGAAGATTTAAAGTATATTCTTGACTCTGCCAATGACTATATGGACTTTAAATAAGCTATTTAATGTTTACATCTAATGTTTTATCTAAAACTTAGGATAATGTTTGTGGTTATTTTTCTTAGAGATACATATCATATTCTAAAGATCAATTCTATGATATACACACACACACAAACAACTGCAACTCCTCACATCTAAAAATAGTTGTTTTTTAGTCACTAAGTTGTGTCCGATTCTTGTGACCCCATGGACTGTAGCCTACTAGGCTCCTCTGTCTATAGGATTTCCCAGGCAAGAATACTGGAGTGGGTTGCCATTTCCTTCTCCAGGGGATCTTCCTGACCCAGGGATCAAACCTGAGTCTCCTGCATTGGTAGGTGAGTTTTTTTTTGTTTGTTTCTTTTTTTTTTTTACCACTGAACCATGAAGAAAGCCCCAGAGTATAGTACCACTGCCTTTTTGATTTAGAGGTAAGTTTCCTGAATGGTGAAAGAGAAAAGCCATTGTTTTCTATATTAACACTAGGAGGAACTGGGGTACAACTGATAAGATATTTGGTTCTTACAGAATTCTGGATTTCTTTGACTCCAGGAAAAGTAAAAATATATTGATTTGGAAATTTAATTTCTTTGAGTCAATTAGTACTTTGTGGAAGGTACTGCTATTAGGTTTAGACCCCAATGCTGAGAAAGATTGAGGGCAGGAGGAGAAGAGGGTGACAGAGGATGAGATGGTTGGATGGCATCATCAATTTAATGGACATGAGTTTGGGCAAATTCTGGGAGATAATGAAGGACAGAGAAGCCTGGTGTGCTGCCGTCCATGAAATCGAAGAGAGCAGACACAACTGAGCAACTGAACAACTACTGCAATTAGAGATTTATCCATCTCTAGTGAGGGGTTTTCATGATGGATGGACTATTTTAAATTTTTTAAAATTTATTTTTAATTGGGGGACAATTGCTTTACAATGTTGTGTTGGTTTCTGCCGTATAAGTATATATATATCTCCTCCCTTTTGAACCTCCCATTGGCTATCTGTTTTACACATGGAAATGTATGTATGTCAATACTACTCTCTCAATTGATCCCACCTTCTCTTCCCCACCCTCCTGCTGTGTCCACAAGTCTGTTCACTCTGTCTGCATCTCTATTCCTGCCCTGCAAATAGGTTCATCGGTACTATTTCGATTTTTTTTTTTAATGTTGAAGTCTGCTTTCCTTTGAGGAAAATACATAGAGATTATGTATTGACTCATATCATAGAGTCAAGTAAATTTGTTATATATTATACACATATGGACCTGATGTATTTAAGGAATGCTATGGCACCCCACTCCAGTACTCTTGCCTAGAAAATCCCATGGACGGAGGAGCCTGGTAGGCTGCAGACCATGGGGTCGCTAAGAGTTGGACATGACTGAGTGACTTCATTTTCACTTTTCTCTTCCATGTATTAGAGAAGGAAATGGCAACCCACTCCAGTGTTCTTGCCTGGAGAATCCCAGGGACAGAGGAGCCTGGTGGGCTGCCGTCTATGGGGTCGCACAGAATCGGACACGACTGAAGTGACTTAGCAGCAGCAGCAGCAGTAACCTTAAACTGGTTATATTATTTTGTACAAAATACTTTCAGAAAAGCTTATGGTATGAGAAATTCTATTTTCAAAACATTTTTATTTCACATCTTTGGTATTAGACTGATCATGCCAATGATGTCTGGATTATGGGAAGGAAGGAGCCTGAATCTTATGATGGAATCACCACAAATCAAAGAGGAGTCACGATAGCAGCTCTTGGTGCTGACTGTATTCCGATAGTTTTTGCAGATCCTGTCAAAAAAGCATGTGGGGTTGCTCACTCTGGTAAGTGTACTTAATCACCTAGGATTTTTACCAAGTTGGGGGGAAAGTTATAATTTTCCCCAAAATTATAAAAGTTATAATTTCTTTCTGATAGACATTGTTTTTGTTCATTCTCTAAGTAATGGTCTGACTGTCTGTGACCTCACGGGCTGCAGTACTCCAGGCTTCCCTGTCCTTCACCATCTCCCAGAGCTTGCTCAAACTCATGGCCATTAAGTCGATGATGCCATCCAACCATCTCATCCTCTGTCATCCCCTTCTCCTCCTGCCTTCAGTCTTTCCCAGCATTAATAGTTAATTACTACCCATGGTGATAAGTGTAAAGATAGAAGAGAGCTAGTAGACTCTTAGGTCAGGAGGAGATACAAGGAATACTTATGTCAAATTATATGACTCAGAGTATAATCCCTAAAGAAAGCAGTTACCTAGATGGTGTGATCACTCACCTAGAGCCAGACATCCTGGAATGTGAAGTCAAGTGTGGGCCTTAGAAAGTATCACTACGAACAAAGCTAGTGGAGGTGATGGAATTCCAGTTGAGCTATCTGAAATCCTGAAAGATGATGCTGTGAAAAGCGCTGCACTCAATATGCCAGCAAATGTGGAAAACTCAGCAGTGGCCACAGGGCTGGAAAAGGTCAGTTTTCATTCCAGTCCCAAAGAAAGGCAATTCCAAAGAATGCTCAAACTACTGCACAGTTGCATTCATCTCACATGCTAGTAAAGTAATGCTCAAAATTCTCCAAGCCAGGCTTTAGCAATACATGAACCGTGAACTTCCAGATGTTCAAGCTGGTTTTAGAAAAGGCAGAGGAACCAGAGATCAAATTGCCAACATCCACTGGATCATCGAAAAAGCAAGAGAGTTCCAGAAAAACACCTATTTCTGCTTTATTAACTATGCCAAACCCTTTGACTGTGTGGATCACAATAAACTGTGGAAAATTCTGAAAGGGATGGGAATACCAGACCACCTGACCTACCTCTTGAGAAACCTATATGCAGGTCAGGAAGCAACAGTTAGAACTGGACATGGAACAACAGACTGGTTCCAAATAGGAAAAGGAGTACATCAAGGCTGTATATTGTCACCCTGCTTATTTAACTTATATGCAGAGTACATCATGAGAAACGCTGGGCTGGAGGAAGCACAAGCTGGAATCAAGATTGCTGGGAGAAATATCAATAACCTCAGATATGCAGATGACACCATCCTTACGGCAGAAAGTGAAGAAGAACTAAAGAGCCTCTTGATGAAAGTGAAAGAGGAGAGTGAAAAAGTTGGCTTAAAGCTCAACATTCAGAAAACTAAGATCATAGCATGTGGTCCCATCACTTCATGGGAAATAGATGGGGAAACAGTGGCTGACTTTCTTTTCTGGGCTCCAAAATCACTGCAGATGGTGATTGCAGCCATCAAATTAAAAGATGCTTACTCCTTGGAAGGAAAGTTATGACCCACATAGATAGCATATTAAAAAGCAGAGACATTAATTTGCCAACAAAGGTCCGTCTAGTCAAGGCTATGGTTTTTCCAGTGGTCATGTATGGATGTGAGAGTTGGACTGTGAAGAAAGCTGAGTGCCGAAGAATTGATACTTTTGAACTGTGGTGCTGGAGAATATTCTTGAGAGTCCCTCGGACTTCAAGGAGATCCAACCTGTCCATCCTAAAGGAGATCAGTCCTGGGTGTTCACTGGAAGGACTGATGCTAAAGCTGAAACTCTAATACTTTGGCCACCTCATGCGAAGAGTTGACTCGTTGGAAAAGATCCTGATGCAGTGAGGGATTGGAGGAGAAGGGGACGACAGGATAAGATGGCTGGATGGCATCACCGACTTGATGGACATGAGTTTGAGTAAACTCCGGGAGTTGATGATGGACAGGGGGGCCTGGCGTGCTGTGATTCATGGAGTCGCAAAGAGTCAGACACGACTGGAGCGACTGAACTGAACTGAACTGACTGAGGCTGATTCCTGGGAGACTTGTAGGATTTGGCTAGGTACCAGTGTTTCTCAGCAGGAATGTTATTAACATTTGGCGCAAGATAGTCACATTGCAGACTAAGTGTGCTTGGCTTTCAAAATTCTTAATGCCAGTTGTACTTATGTAATAACTAAAAAGACAAACCTCTGTGCTTTTCAAAACACTCCCAGGGAGTTGTACTGAGTTGTATTGTCTCTGGTTTGAGAAGTCTACCCTTGAAGTCTGGGTAGTAGGGAATAGGAAGGTTAGACTCGTTGCAGAAGGCATTTTTGAAAATGCAGCAGCAAGTGTAAAGATAAGAAAAAACAAGATATGTTTGGAAAATTGCATTTAGTTTAATATGTTATAGTTGATTAGCTTTAACTATTCTCTGAAAATAAGAACAAAGAATTTTTAGGTGCTATGTTTGTTAAGGTTTTGGAATTTTGTTTGCTGAAGGTTTTTTAAAAATCCTATTATTAGATTATCCAGAGGTAATGAGTCTATGTAAAATGAGGAGTGATCTTTTGGATTATCTTCTGCTGACTAGAAGTCAGGGTTTACTATTTAGCATTGTCAAAGTCATTTAAAATTTGAGTCTTAGTTCCGGGATAAAATGTGAATATTATTTGTTACTTCCTGGGTTTTGAAACATTAAATTTAAAATTATCAAAGATACATGAAACAGTCTTGAAAAGGAACAAAGTTAGATGTCTCGTACTTCTTGATTTCAATTATAAAGCTACAGTAATCAAAACAGTATGTGTGGTACTGGCATAAAGACAATAGAGCAGTGGAATAGAATAGACATTCCAGAAACAAACACTTGCATTAGGGTCAAATTATTTTTGAAAAGGTACCTAGACTATACAATGGGGAAAGGACAGTTTCTTTAACAAATGGTACTGGCGAAACTGGATAAGCATATGCAAAACAATGTTGGACCCTTATGTCATATATAAAATCTAACTCAAAGTGGATCAAAGATCTAAATGTAAGAGCTAAAACTCTAAAAATTATAGAAGAAAGTATAAGTGTAAATCGTTGTGATCTTGGATTAGGCAGTGGTTTCTTAGATACGATACCAAAAGCACAGCAACAGAAGTAAAAATAGATAAGTTGGATTTTATCAAAAACAAAAATTTCTGTGCCTCAAAGAACACAGTCAACAAAGTGAAAAGTCAGCTCAACAGATAAAGAGTAAATATTTGCAGTTCATACATCTAATAAGTTAATATTCAGAATACAAAAAGAATACCTACAATTCAACAAAAACAAAGACTAAAAGGTTTGATTGAAAAATGGGTAAAGGACTTTAGTAGGTCTTTCTCCAAAGATGATACGTAAATGGTCAATAAACATGTGAAAAGATTCCCAACATCACTAATATGGAAAAGCAAATCAAAACCACAGGATATCACCTCACATCCATTAGAATGGCTGATATTTTTAAAAAATGAAAATAAGTTTTGGTGAAGAGAAATGGAAACCATGATGCACTATTGGTGGGAGTATAAAATTGATGCAGCTGCCATGAAAAACAGTATGATGTTTCCTCGAAAGGTTTTAAATAGAATTATCATATTATCCAACAGTTCCACTTCTGAACATATATCCAAAGAGTTAAAAGCAGAATGTCAATAGGATATCTACATACCCATGCTCAAAACAGAAATTATTCACAATAACTAAGAGGTGAAAGCACCCTTAGGAAAAATACATAAACTGACCCTGCTCACTTTTAACTTAGATATAAATTAAGATGACATTTTGTTATGTTTTGACTTTGCTTCTCTCTCTTTCTTCCTATTTACTAGGTTGGAAAGGTACCTTGTTAGGTGTTGCTATGGCTACAGTGAACGCTATGAGAGCAGAATACGGCTGCAGTTTGGAAGACATTATTGTTGTACTGGGGCCTTCAGTTGGACCGTGCTGTTTTACTCTTCCAAGGGAATCAGCAAAGGCATTTCATAATCTTGATCCTGGATGCGTACGGCTGTTTGACTCACCAAATCCCTGTGTTGACATCCGTAAAGCCACTAGGTATGCTTGATCTCAGGCTTCCCTGGTGGTTTAGTAGTAAAGAACTTGGCCTGCCAATGCAGGAGATGTGGGTTTGATCTCTGGGTTGGGAAGATTCCCTGGAGAAGGAAATGGCAACCCACTCCAGTTTTTTTGCCTGGGAAATCTCATGGACAAAGGAGCCTGCAGGCTGTAGTCCATGGAATCACAAAAGAGTCAGACAGGACTTAGCGATTAAACAATGACGATTGATTTCAGTCCAGAACTGTAATGGTGAAATCTACCATTTCCTGTTGTGGCCCTGCTCTGTAACTGACAACTTGCATTGTTCCAAGCAGATCTTTCCCAAAGTTCTTCTACACTAATATCAATGCTTTTTCCATATTGCTTTGTCTGTTGGTAAAGTAAACTTTCTGTCTTTGGAAAAATCTTTATCTTAAGGATTCTTCTTGAACGGGGAGGAATTCTGCCACAGAATATTCAGGACCAGAACCAGGATCTCAACCTCTGTACGTCTTGTCATCCTGACAAGTTTTTTTCCCATGTCCGAGATGGCCCTAACTTTGGTACACAGATTGGCTTCATCTCAGTTAGAGAATGAGGTACAGTAGCTTCTCTCTCCCTGCTCCCCCTCCCTTCTCCTCCCTGCTTCACCTTTCCCTCCCCTCATTTTGAAAAATAATTATATTTAACTTCACTCCTTTATTCCTGCAGGAAGAATTAATTTTTTACTTTTTAGTGAAACAATAATGGTAGAACAGTTCATTTTCAGTGATGTACTCTAATATAAAAGGGCAGTATAAGTACATACAAGAGTATAAAAGTAACACAATTTTTCATTAAAAAATCCTTTTTGTATGCCATTTAACTCTCCTATATACTTGACATCTATTTCTATCATAACATCTTTATAATTTTTAAGAAGAAATCCTTGCATAAAAAAACTAAATTCTAGAGTAATGATACATACACAGCCCAGCCTAGTTTTACATCCAAACTTCCAAATAATTATCTGTAGCAGGAGTTGGTCAACTTTTTAAAGGTCTAGATAGTACACATTTTAGGTGTTGTGGGACACATCATCTTTGTCTCAGCTAAACAACTGCTTTTGTAGAACAAAAGCAGACAGAAGCAGAAATGAATGAATGTGTCTGTAAAATTCTTTTGACCAAAAAAAACAGGTGAGGGGCCAGATTTGGTCCACAGGGTATAGTGTACTGACACTTGAGCTACAATCATAGAGCAGGATTGAGTGTAATTTCATTAAATTAGTATTTCTTAGAGATGGATTTTTTTTGTTATGCAAAATTTTGTGACAGTGATATGGCACTAACTCTTTAGCATATATCTGATTTTCCTTAAGGTTATTTTAACTGAATATTGTTTTTAGTCTTTACAATGTCTTTAACTCTTTAATATACAAAAGACTTTAATAAATTTAGTGATTCATTTTTTTTTTTTTGGTGATTCTTTTAATAGCACTACTAATGGCCTCATATTTGATTTCTATGTATTTTTACAGATACTTGACTGGATTTTTGCATAACTATTTCCTGCTTCCTTCCAAACTGACTGTAAGAGAGAAATGTAGCTGTTTGATATACTTAAAATCAAAAGGATTACAATGAATAATTCATCTTTCAGATATACTTTCATTATTATCCAAAGCCAAATGATTTATTGATTTTAACAATAACTGACAAAATCAATATGATATAGTTTTAATGTTATACAGATAAGAATTATTCTTAAAGTTTGTCCTCTGTATTTGTTACATACATCAGGAATAAGTATTCAGTTTAGTATTTACTGGGTAGCCTTTATTTGTCAAGCATTCTGTGAATCATAGATGAAATGAAGATGAGTAATACTTTTTCCCTTTGAGTCTGATGCATTGGAAGAGATAAACATTCTTAAGTTTAATTTTAATAGCAGAAGAGCATAGGAGAAGAAGGATTAATTCTATCTGGAACACAGACTGGAGAAGGTATTACAGAGAAAATGACTTATCACATGGATCTGAAAGACATATAGACTTTAGACAAAGAACAACCGTAACAGGTTAAGGGAATACCATAAACTAGGGCGTGAAACTGAAAGTGTTCTAAGAAAGAAGAGGGTGTGGGTAGGAGTTACTGGGAAAACAGGTTAGAAACAAATTAGGGTCTTGAATGCTATGTCAAAGAGTTTGGAGTTTATTTTCCAGGCAAAGAGTAAGCATAGAAAGTAGGGGAGTGTTTTTTATGTCCTTGGCATTATATTTAACAGGATGGATTTGTGAGAGACTAAAGCAGAGAGATTAGTTAAAAGGCAATCAGAATACTTTAAACAAGATATAATGAAGCCCAAATGCAGTGGAAATTAAAATTGAGATGAGAGTAAGTGAAATAGTATGACATTTCAGAGACGGAATCTGCAGATCCTGTTCTTGGAGCATGGAGGTGAAAGGTGAGGACCAGTGGAGAAAATCCCTGTTTACTCCACAGTCTCTGCTTGATTACTACCTGGAGTGGCAGCAAAGATGGGGAGGAGGTTTGGGACACGGGAGGAATAATGAATTTGACACATAGACTGAAGTGCTTCCAGATGGAAATATGTGGTCAATAACTAGATAGAGACCTGGAACCTGGGAAGGAGCCATGAAGAAAGAGAGATTTGGGAGTTGGCTGCACAGAGATAGTGCCTGGGTCTACTGGAATAGGCTGGGTCATCTTCACAGAAACAGAGTGAGAAAAAAGGAGGTCCAAGGATGAAACTTTACACTACTGCATTTGAAGAGCCAGAAACTGAACCAATAAAAAAGACTAATCTAGAAAAAAAAAAATGACCCCATAGACTGTAGCCCACCGGGCTCCTCTGTCCATGGGATTCTCCAGGCAAGAATACTGGAGTGGGTTGCCGTTTCCTTCTCCAGGGGATCTTCCCGACCCAGGGATCGAACCCAGGTCTCCTGCATTACAGGCAGACCCTTTAACCTCTGAGCCACCAGAGAAGCCATAAATATGAGAGGTGATCAAAGAGAAATCTACAGGGAGTTCCCTGGCGTAGTGGTTAGGATTTGGTGTTTCCACTGCGGAGGCCTGAATTTGATTCCTGGCCGGGGGTGGGAGGGATCATCCTGCATGCCGCTGGTTGCCGCCAAAACACAAAAATAAATGAGAAGAAACTAGTAGATTAATAACTGTGTTGAGGCTGTTCTGTGGGTCATTATGGTGGTGGATTTCAGTGCTTTGAGGAAGAGGATGCACCAGTGTCAACTCTACTTTGCTAGTATTTATTGAAGTAAGTCACTCAGTCGTGTCCGATTCTTTGCAACCCCATGGACTGTAGCCCACCAGGCTCCTCCGTCCATGAGATTTTCCAGGCAAGAATATTGGAGTGACTCTCCATTTCCTTCTCCAGAAGATTTTCCCGACCCAGGGATTGAACCTGGGTCTCCCGCATTGTAGGCAGATGCTTTACTGTCTGAGCCCCCAGGGAAGTCCAGAGAACGTAAAACACCAGGGGCTGTGTTTTGATACAAGGGGCGTGTATATACACACACACACACATATATATGGGGGGGGTAATGAGTAGTTTTAAGTGTATGTGTAGACTGAAGAGAAAAGGTGTTTTCACTTGGGAAAAATGGTATGGTACCTGTTTTTAACATGAATTTTGTCACAATGAATCTTAAAAGGATTTCTTATTTCATATATTTCTTACCTGAATATGCAGAAAATTATATTTGTTTGGTACTTCTCACCCATTACCTCATTTTACCTTTACAGGTACTCTGAAGTACATGGGGTCAGGTGCTATTCCTCTTATTCAGATGACCCTTGATGAGTTAGAGACTGAAATCACATAAATTGTGATAAAGTAAGATTTGAACCTATGTCTTATGACCCAAATCTCATTTCAGATTTTAAGTTAATCAAAGCTATCTAAATTAAAATTTTATTTTGTTAATATCAGTATTCTTATAGACAGTCAAAATTTTGTTGAAGTGTTGTAGCCCACATTTTTTTAATATCCAGTGAAAGGTGACAATACAACAACAATTTCAATACTGTGATATGTGTTGTATAGTTGTGACAACCTGATACCTTGTTTAATTCTTTTATGAAACTCATGAGAAATTTATATAAAATACCTCACTTCAAAGTAAGAAAGACAAGATAAATATTGGGTACTAACGCATATATATGGAATCTAGAGAGATGGTACTGATGAATTTATTTGCGGGGCAATAGTGGGGAAACAGACATAGAGAACAGACTTAATGGACACAGGTGGGGGGAGGAGAGGGTGAGATGTGTGGAGAGAGTAACATTGAAACTTACATTACCATACGTAAAACAGATAGCCAATGGGAATTTTCTGTATGTGTTAGGAAACTCAAACAGGGGCTCTGTAACAACCTAGAGGGGTGAGATAGGGAGGGAGATGGGAAGAAGTTTCAAGAGGGAGGGGACATATGTATACCTATGGTTAATTCATGTTGATACTTGGCAGAAAACATTTTGTAAAGCAATTATACTTTAATTAATAAATACATTTAAAAAGATACCTCATATCTTCCAATTCAGGGAAGCCATTGAATACAAATTATAAGAGCAATTTCAAACTCATGCAAAATACTCTTTTGTTTCATGATAACAATAAGATTAAAGAATAATTCCATTGAGAAAGATGAATAATTTTCCAATTTTTGTCACTCTATATTAATCTGTTGAATGAAGAGTATTAGGCAGTCATGTTTTACTTTATGTACCAAAATATTATACTCCAAAGCCAAATAAAAAATTATTTTTGAAAAAAAATTATGTTCGATTATTTATGACTTTGGATTATCTGTGTCAAAGCATATAAAAAGTAGTTGTCTCCTTGCAGTTTTACTGAGTGAGAAGTACTGATTCAATAACTCAGAAACAGACTGTTAAATAGTCATGTATTATTGCCTCTACAAGATTCTCATGTTTAAGCATTTGTACATAGGTTTCTGGGACTTTCAGGGTGTAACTACAATGATGACTTTGAGTAAGTTTTGTTCTGTTTTCAATCTCAGTACTGCTGCTAACTGTACATGGAAAATACAAGTTGTCATTTTAGTGAGACGATAAATTAAGTTTTAAAATCAGAGTTCAGGACATCATTTTTTAGAGGTACTAGTTATCAAACTAAAATTTATCTAATTTGAAATTCTGAGGGGTAGCATAGTGACTAAATATGCTATACTCCATTGCTTTACAAAGCAATGCAAATAAAAAAAAAAGGTCTTTCCGTGACGAGGCATTAGCTCTGCTACTTTGTACAAGTAGCTCTGCTCTGTTTCTTGGTATAAAGTTGAACCAGTCTTAACCTATGTGTACAAAGTACATGTAAAGCTCTTACTTTAGATACAACTTCTTTACACTTTCAAGTAGATAAAAACATTTAGGAATCCTCACCTGCCTGGGTCTCACTTCTACAGAATCTCCAGTAACTGCTTTTCTGTAAGTTGATTTTGGGGAAGGAAATTCAGAGAAGCTTATTCTGTGTCATGTGGCAAACACATAATACCCATGGGTTCAGAAGCTGGAAATGAGGACAATGACATGTGAATTACATCATTTTATATCTCAAAGTAGGATTTTATATTTGTTTTCACCTGTTTTTCCTGAAGTTATCCTTCCAATGTATCCATCCTACTACTTTATGTGAACTTTTAGAGAATGCCATCAATCTGTAGAAGTCCACTCGGTTATCTGTGTATTTGTGTGTGTAGACATGGATCTGTCTGTGTGCTAAATAGTAAATGAGAAATATCTACGTGCCATGTAAGATACATAGCCTCTTTGCCCTAGCTAGTGTAAATTCACACAAAATACATTGGATGCAGTGGAATCATAGATTTCTCTGTATAAAAATTCTGTGAATCGTGCAGTAAAGAATGGAAGCATGGTCTCTGGGCTCACTGTAGTGTTTGTGGGAACTTTGGCCTAGAGCATGCCTGTTTCCATTGTAGGCAACGTTTTAAACTTTACTTGTGATGGCAGAGATGAGGCAGCTACTGTAAGTAATGCACTGTTCCGTGCTAGGTCATCATGTAACTAAGGAAGAGGAAATCAGCCAGTACTGTTTTTTCTGAATTTAATAACATTTAGTTTGGACTCACAATGATCACACATCAGTTACGTGGAGACAAACTTCTCATACTCTCCCCACAGTTGCATTTTCTTTGTAGAAAAAGATATGTCACACCCCACTGTGTTTGTGTCAGGGGCCTGAGGTGAACTATGTCCTTTCTGTATCTGGAGCAAGCTTTTTTATTTAATTCTCAGAAGGCTGGGGTGTCCAGTTACTGTATCTTGTTAAGCAATTAAAATTTCTAGCCAATTCAGTAGCTCAAACTACTACAGTCCTTTCTAACAATAGCAACAATAAAAAGGGTACTCATTTCATGAGAAACATTTAAGTGTAAATTAGATTTATTTATGGTGACAACTGAGTTTTGAATTTTCATCCTTTATTTTCTTATTTTTGCATCACTCATTACTACATTTACATCTTACCAGTGCTTCCCTATGCCTTCACTTTCCTTAAGCATGTGTTTCAGTCTCGTCTATTAGTGCTCTCAAGCTAATTATCAATGTATAAGAAATATGTGGAAGAGAGGGTTAAGTTGATACCACAAATTCAAGGAGGTAAAAAAGTAATCCACAGTTTCCAGCTGGTCAAGAACTTTAAAAAGGATAGGTGAATAGCTGAAACCAAGATGTCAACTACACTTCAATAAAATTTTTAAAAAATAAATTGGCTATACCATTTTATGAAAAAAAGGAGGCAGACTTTTCTAAATAAAAGTATGTTTATTAGACCTAACAATCCCATGTAGTGAGCGGTCCTAGTTTGATTCAGGAGAAGAAATGAGAAGAAATAAACTATAAAATGTATTTTTGAGACAATTGGGAAAAATTTAAATATGGTTGAGGTATTAAATGATGCCAGGAATTATTAATTTTTCTAGGGTTTAATGATATTGTAGTTTTGTTGAAAATGTCTATGTTGATCCTTATTGAACTATGTAGGAGTAAACTGATATGTTATATGCCAGTAACTATGAAATATTTTAATAATAATAAAATGGATATGATGCAAATGTGGCAGTATCTTGATAACTGTTGAACCTGAGTGATGGTTATCTGGGGGTGCATTGTACTATTTTCTCTACTTTCCTGAATGTTTTAAATTGAGCCATAATTTCTTGCCCTGCTAGTAATATTTAAAGTAACATTTCTGTTTCAAAAAAATATGTACATGTTTCAGTTTTTTTTTAAAGCAGATGAATAATGTCAACTCATTCTTGTACATACATGGTGTGGACAGTGGAGAGAAGATAGCAAAAATCTGTTGAACTCTTGTTTATTTATTTTTTGAACTCTTGTTTAAAAGAAGAGTTTGAGGGTTGTATGTCATTTATATTAGCACTGTTCTCTTATATAGAGGAGGAATAATTCACAAAATATCAGACAACAGGGAACTGCCTTTTCTGCTAAATAACAACTATCTTAAAATAATAAGCTTACTTTCACCTTTTCTATTATATGAAATGGAATCTGGTTGATACAATGATTAATGAAAAACTACATGAAGAGTCCATCCTCTGGCATAAGAATAGCCTAGGACAGAATAAAAATGTATGGCTTAATAGCAGTTTATGATAGAAGTCAGTGTTTTCCAATAAGAATTAATGGGACTGCCAAAAATACTCATGGGATCCCAGGTTGCAATATAGAAGCATACTTCTAGAATAAGCATAGCAGTGTCTCTTTCTTCTAATAAATTGATTAGACAATATTTGGAGCATTATATTTTGGGAAATAATCCTTCTATAAGGTCAAAGAAAAGCAATACTAATGGTGAGGGTAAAAAGCAAGAAAGTTCCAGAGAAACATCTGCTTTATTGACTACACCAAAGCCTTTGTGTGGATCACAACAAACTGTGGAAAATTCTTCAAGAGATGGGAATACCATAACACCTTACCTGCCTTCTGAGAAATCTGTATGCAGGTCAAGAAGCAACAGTTAGAACCAGACATGAAATAATGGACTGGTTCCAAATTGGGGAAGGAGTATGTCAAGGCTGTATATTGTCCTCTCACTTATTTAACCTATGTGCAGAATACATCATGAGAAATGTCAGACAGGATGAAGGACAGGCTGGAATCATGATTGCCAGGAGAAATATCAATAACCTCAAGATATGCAGATGACACCACCCTTATGGCAAAGAGCGAAGAGGAACTAAAGAGCCTCTTGAGGGTGAAAGAGGAGAGTGAAAAAGGTGGCTTAAAACTCAACATTCAAAAAATGAAGATTATGGCAATCTGGTTCCATCACTTCATAGAAAATAGATGGAGAAACAATGTAAACAGTGACAGACTGTTTTCTTGGCTCCAAAATCACTGCAGATGGTGACTACAGCCATGAAATTAAAAGACACTTGCTCCTTGGAAGAAAAGTTATGACCAACCTAGACAGCATATTAAAAAGCAGAGACGTTACTTTGCTGACAAAGTTCTGTCTAGTCAAAGCTATGGTTTCTCCAGTAGTCATGTATGGATGTGTAGTTGGACCATAAAGAAAGCTGAGTGCTAAGAATTGATGCTTTTGAACTATGGTGTTGGAGACGACTCTTGGAGAGTCCCTTGGACTGCAAGGAGATCAAACCAGTCAATGCTAAAAGAAATCAGTCCTGAATGTTCATTGGGAGGACTGATGTTGAAGCTGAAGCTCCAATACTTTGGCCACCTGACATGAAGAACTGACTCATTAGAAAAGACCCTGATGTTGGAAAAGATTGAAGGCGGGAGGAGAAGGGATGACAGAGGATGAGATGGTTGGATGGCATCACCAACTCAATGGACATGAGTTTGAGCAAGCTCCAGGAGTTGGAGATGGATAGGGAAGCCTGGTGTGCTGCAATCCATGGGGTCGCAAAGAGTCGGACACGACTGAGCAACTGAACTGACTGGTGAGGGGACTCAAAGCCAGATTATGGGAGGCGGGAGGCGTGGTCAAAGGGACTAGAAATGATTAGTTTGGAGAAAAGAAGTCTAAATGAAATTTAAACACACTACAGGTATCTAATGTACAAAATCCTGAAGGGATAGAAAGAAAAAAGAACAAATTAGTGGAAATTATAGAAAGGCAATCTGCCATAATTCTTAAGTACCTCAGCAAGGCCCCAGCTGCTGTTTCCTCCCCGCCACCCTGCCCCCGCCAGGCCATATATCAGGGTAGTTTGAAGCAAGCAACCTTGAGGGATAAGTTAGAGATCCCACTTTGGAGAAAAGACAGACTTGTTTACTACTTATTATAAAAGCAGTGAATTTCCCAAGTTCAGTGTTCTTAACCTAGGACAAAACCCTACTGTGTGCATAGAATATCCCTGGGCCCCTCCTTGGAGCCCTCATTGACCTTGGAACATAAGGGAAACTAACTCAAATGTGATGTTTATCCTACTTGTTAACTATGAATAATGGCATCTTTGGTCTCTGACTCAGACATCTCATATCTTCTGCCAACACTGGTGAAACAATGATAGACTAATTTATTAGTTCATAAGTAGGATTAGATAAACAAATCCCAGATCCAACAAAGGAAAAACACATTAGTTAGTGGGTTCCCTGTTGAGAGGTATTCAAAAGATGCACAAACCTTTATGTAAGAATACTGCATAGACATAGCAAAAACTAAAGCCCCACACTAATTTTCCTTAGACTCTTAATGTCATTCCAATTGAGTAAATTTTCTTTTTAGGGAACACAGTATATAGGTTTAGACTTGTCTGTAGAATACCAGAAGACTTTTATTGAGTTATCCCAAGAGAATATTGCTGTATTGCTGTATCCCTCCAAGACGAACCATTAGGAAATCCCTATATAAACATGATTCAATGCATCTTTCACCCAACTTCCACCCACTGTCCCTACATATCCCTAATCTCATAAATCTTTATTTGCTAGCAGATGAAGGAAAACTCAAAAAGTATTGTGCCAAAAATTTAATTCATCCCTGACTTCTCATCAAAGCTTTTAGCACCCTGGGGAGTCAAGACTTGAATCTTGAATCTCTGCCTTGGCAGCTCTCTTTCTGCCATGTAAGAAGTTAAATATCTCTTATTTGTCTTATTGGAAATTCATGAACTTAAGTTTTATTAGCCTTAGTGAAACTCTAGTATGTAATATGGTAAGCACACTCATAATATTTTTCTTTCACTGCTAGAAGCCTCTCATAATGTTTATCAGAATACTTTGAAAAATATATATTAAAATTTAGTCTGGCTTTTGCATGAGTGGTGTGATTCAGGTTTGCATCACATATGATGTCACTGAACACAAAAGTTTTAACACAAGCTTCCTGTGATATGCTCTCACATTCTTTTGTCTTTTTCTTTGCATATGATTTGTGCATCACACACATTCATCCACTGGGTGGCGATGTGTACTCAGGAATATTTCTAGTTTCCTCACTAACTGAATTTGACATCAGACGTTTTTATTTGGAAAACTGGCATTATATCAAACCTTATGAAACAATATTACTTGAATTCAAGCTTCTACCTACAGATATTTTAATAATTTTAATACTTCCTACCAGCGACTGAACTGAACTGACCATTTGTTCTCAACCACATTCTCCTCCCAGTATGTTCAGACCACACATTTGCAAAATAGATGAACCCTCATGCTCTTCTCAGTCCATGCCATTCTATAATTATTCATACCTCACTCCTTAAACACACATATGCCCTTCTGTATTCCCCTAAACTGTTTTCCAATCCTAACACTCTTAGTTCCCTACTTCTCATTTCTGTGGCTCATGCCTGACAATGGATTTTCCTCTTTTCCAATTTGTTTCTAAAATATCATATCTCCTTCATAGTGAAATCAAGAGACACATCATTAAGCTCCTATATAACTTGATAGAGATCCACTCTGGTTCTTTACTACATCCTAGATGAGGAGAGCAGATTCAGGATATTCAGTCTTGGGAAGTCATGTAGTTGCACTTAACTGTCCAAAATGCAGAATGAGACTAATGTAAGATTCCAGGCTTGCCTGGTGACTCAGCAGTAAAGAATTTGCCTGCCAAGGCAGGAGATGCAGGTTCAGTTCCTGAGTCAGGAAGATCCCCTGGACAAGGAAATGGCAACCAACTCCAGTATTCTTGCCTGGGAAATACCATGGAAAGAGAAGCTTGGCAGGCTACAGTCCATGGGGGTCACAAAAAGAGTAGGACACAACTTAGTGACTAAACAACAATATTCCATTATACATGTACATATCTTCTTTATGCATTCATCTATTGATGGGCACTTGGCCTAGTATGTGATCTATCCTGGAGAATGTTCCATGTATATTTGAAAAGATTGTGTATTCTGTTGCTTTTGGATAGAGTGTTCTATTAATATTAAGCCATTTTGTTTTAATGTGTCATTTAAGGCCTGTGTTTATTGTCTTTCTGTCTGGATGACCTGTCCACCGATGTAAGTGGGGTGTTAAAGTCGATTTCTGTAAGTTACTGTCAATTTTGCCCTTTATGTCTGTTAATATTTGCCTCATGGATTTAGATACTAGTGCTCAGAGGTTAAAGAATCCGCCTGCAAAGGAGGAGACCTGAGTTCGATCCCTGGGTCAGAAAGATCCCCTGGAGAAGGAAAAGGCAACCCTCTCCAGTATTCTTGCCTGGAGAATCCCATGGACAGATGAACCTGGTGGGCTATATATAGTTCATGGGGCTGCAAAAGAGTCAGACATGACTTAGTGACTAAACAACAACATGTAAGATTTATTTTCAATTTAAGAAAGGGAAAAACTTCCAAGGAATTAAATTCTATGACAAGTTTTATTACAATATGAGAAAACCCACAAAAAATTATATATATGTATATATAATTGAAAATAAAATAATAGTAATAGTTGCATTAGATGGTGAAATTATGGAAAATTTTATTTCTCCTTTCTGCTTTTCTGTATCTTTTTAATATTTTCTATTTATTTTAATGAACTATACTTTTTTCCTGGAGGAGGAAATGGCAACCCACTCCAGTATTCTTGCCTGGAGAATCCCAGTGGAAAGAGAAGCCTGGTGAGCTACAGTCCATGGGGTCACAAACAGTCAGACACTACTGAGCAACTAAGCTCATACTTTTTTCAAAAGACAAAATTATATGTAACTGTGTCTAAAACATATTTATTTCTCTTCCCTGGATTGAGAACCTTTTTCTTTCATATATCCTTCTCCCATCTAATTTTCCAAAAGGTACTTAATAATATTTTGACATTTCCTTGCACAACCACATAGTGCTAAGTGTTTTGGGAGGTTGGCTCATGCTTTTTTTTTTTTTTCTGTTAAAGATTTATTGTAGAATAGCTTTTAGACTTACAGAGAATTGTAAAAATAAGACAAAGCAAAACACAACTACTTTTCCCTATTACTAACATCTTACATTAGTTTTGTACACTTATTGCAATTACTGAACCAATACTGATACATTATTTTTAACTAAAGTTCAAACCTTATTCAGATGTCCTTTGTTTTCATGTCCTTTTTCTGTTCCAGGATCCCATCTGAGACACCACATTACATTTAGTTGTCATATCTCCTTAGGCTCCTCTTGGCTACAAAAATTTCTCAGGCTTTCCCTATTTTTCATGACCTTGGCAGCTTTAAGGAATACTGGTCAGGTATTTTGCAGAATGCCCCGCAACTGGAATTTCTCTGCTGTTTTTCTATTAATTAGACTTAGATTATGGATTTGGGGGAAGAAGACCACAGAGGTGAAGTCATTTCATGGGTAAGTGCTATCCTCATGACTTAGCACGGTTGGTCACCTGGCTGAGGTAGTGTTTGTTAGCTTTCTCCATTGTAAAGTCACTCTTTCCAGTCCGTGCTTTACTTCGGTGGTTGGAGCACAGTTATGCTTACTGAGTAGGGGGTTATGTTCCACCTCTGTGAAGGCAGAGAATCTACATAAATTATTTCAAGTTTTTATGCAGAGGAGATTTGTCTACTCTTCTCCTTTTATTATCTCTTCAATTATTTATATTAAAAGAAAACAGAAACACTAATTTGAAAAGAAACACGCACCCCAATGTTCACAGTAGCACTATTTACAAGGCCAAAATATGGAAGCAACCTAAATGTCCATTGACAGATGAATGGATAAAGAAGATGTGGTACATATATACAATGGAATACTACTCAGTCATAAACAAGAATGAAATAATTGCCATTTGCAGCAACATGAATGGACTCAGAGATTATTATACTAAGTGAAGTAAGTCAAGCAGATAAAGACAAATATATGATATTACTCACATGTGAAACTTAAAAATTAAAATGAATGAATGAGTATAACAATAGATAAACAGAACAAACTAGTGGTTACCGGTGGGGAGAGGGAAGGGAGGAGGGGCAAGAAATATATAGGGGACTAAGAAATAAACTACTATGTGTAAAGCAAATAGGCTACAGGATATATCGTACAACACAGGGAATATAGCCAATATTTTATAATAACTATTTTTTTATTATTATTTTTCCATTTATTTTTATTCATTGGAGGCTAATTACTATAATAACTTTAAATGGGAGTAAAAACTATAAAAATTTTGAATTACTATGTTGTACACTTGAAACAAATATCATATTATAAATCAATTATACTTCAATTAAAAACAAAATTCAGTCATCCCAATGAATCTTTTTGTATTTTCAGGACTGATATGTAGCTGCTCTTCTGACCCTATTAGCGATTCTACACATGCCAACACTGAGGCCCAGAGATCCGGCGACTTCCTTAGGTCACCCCCCAGTCAGCAGTATGGAACTGGATGCCTACTCTCTTGACCTTCAGATCAGAGCTCTTTTCACCACAGAGCTTTGCCTCATTTAATAACTGACTTATGCATTCAACTCATTCATTTGTTCAACAACAAGAACAAAAAAAAATGCCTGAGTAATGGCTCCATACTTGTCACTCTGCTAGGATTTGCAGGTACTTAAATTTTTGGAGAGTTTATACAACTTTAAAAGAATTGAATCTAAAAGTGGATAAACTGCCACCAGGTGGCATAAACCCTCAGACTGGCAAGAATGTAAGTATTTTATAAGCAGCCATTCAGCTTTTCCTTTTAGACTTTTTTTTTTTTTTTCAAATTCAGACAGTGAGAATTGGTCTGAATGTGTTATCCAGATTTATCATTTTCTGTGAAGGTGCTACCCATCTTCCAGCCTTCCAGCAAAATCTTTGAGTTACTTGTGTGTTCCACTTCACATTTTACTTATTGAGTCACTGCTTGTTCAAACTAGCTCCTTCCCTCACCTATAGGTAGTTCATAAAAGCCTCCAATTTGGCAGTGTCAGGCGAAAAACACCTGGGCTGGTCTCAGCCTACTGCAAGTTCACTGCCATTTCTGGGCCTTGCTTCTGCTCTTCTCTTTCCCTGAAATTCCTCCTTTAAACTCTTTCATTACTGACTCACCAGTATTGAGCAAACATTTAAGTAGTCATTATGGTGATGCTAATATAAAAAAATTCCTAAACTATATACTCTCTTCTCACACTGCTATGTTCCTCCCTACCCTTCTAAGGGTAGAGAATATCTTGTTGATAAAATGGTTTTATGAACAAATATATCGAAAGCATTTGCCAGAAACTATGGTGGCCAAATTACTGGCCTTGTAGAGATGGTCAAGAAAGAACCTGGTCCTTGGGTTAGGACTGAAGTTAAACAGTGTAAATGGATACAGAGTTAAATATTGTTTTACACAGATGAAAGGGCATGGTATTTCAAAGTCTGACAATGGATAGAAGGTAGGAGGTATACAGGCAAATGGCCAAAGTTGGTATGAAGAAGAAAAACAGGGATGAGATTTTGAGGGCCTTTGAATGACATGCAAAGCAGTGTTATGACTTACATATTGGGGCACTCCTATGTTGGGAGAATGTTATGCTTTAGACACTTGGAGTCACTGAAATATTTAGAAAGGGGTATGACACAGACTTGCATTTTTAGAAAGGTCATCTGCAACTCTGTGTGGCATAGATTGGAGACAGGTGAGATCAGATACAAGGCAGCCAGCTAGGAAGAGGGCATAGAGCCTGGGTGCAGAAGTGAAGGCTTGAACCAGGGTGGAAGCCAGAAGCTGTCTGAAGGAGATCAGGGATGAATCTGAGAGATTCAACAGTATTTGATGAGGAATCAAACTTGAGAGTAAAGAGAGTGCTGTTTGACCACAGTTTCCTGATTTACGTCACTGGGTGAGTGGGGATGTCATTAATCAGGGTAGAGGATACAGGAGGCTGAGCAGTTTCTAGGAGGTGGTGGTGATGAATGTCTTGAGTCTACTTTAGGACATATTATCCAATTATTTGCTCTAATCAGCTTAATACATTATTAATACACACATTAGAATGAAAGATTCCACAGAGAAAAATCTCCTGCTGCCATTCATCAATCAATCAATATGCAATCAAAAATATTTTAGGGGTTAAGTGGAATGGGCATTGTGGCCCATACATCCCACACTTTCCAAGACAGTTTTACTTCCTACAGTTTTATTCTTTTTAATAAACACAGGTCATTAAATGTGTAATTAATATGATTTAACTTTTTATCTCTTGTAAAGACTGTTCTCATAAGTAAGTTCAAAAATTATTAAAAGGTTTAAGATCTGAGACCTGTTAGTTAGGAATCTGCAGCCCAATCCAGAGGGAGAATTCGACACCCAGTGGGAAACCATTTAGTGATAAACTGTGGTGTACAGAAAGCGGCTGTCATTTTGGGCAGACAGGGCTGCACTGAGGAAAGCTGGAACTGCAGCAAAGCTCTGAAGGATGAACAGTATCTGAAAGTCTGACGCTGAGTGAGGAGAGTCGCCTTAGGAAAGGAACCGAATTGGAAACGACCTCGCGTGTCCGAGGGAGATGGAGGACCACGACCTTCCTTGATTTGTCTTTTTTGACTCAGCCACAGGGAGAGGCTGCTGGGTGCTGCGACTCCTATTTCTGCCTTCCTATATCCATCTCCTTGGCAGGATTCACTATGTGATCATTTTCCTATGCTAGAATGAAAATTTCTAGCTGTGTGGATTCCAGGATTTCTTTTTTTCATCCCCTTTCTGGCTTTTTCTCATTTGCATCTCGTTCTGAATTTTAGCTTTTCTGACCTGAGTCCTAAAAGCTTTTGCTAAATTGTAGGATTCCCTAGTCACCTTAGTCTCTATTTTGGGTAAGATTCCTGTTTTCCTGTGAGGAATACACAGTCTTTTGAGACAGTGTTATTGGAATTCCCATTAGAGTTAACTGTGTAACAGTGAGGGAGTCTTCTATCATATTTTCAAGAGCTTTGGATAGATACATGTGTGGTACTGAAAAACCCATAATGTAAGGAAGATACATAATAGTGACTCCTGCATAGAGGCATCTGATAAGCTTTCATAAATAAGTGAATTTTATGTAATAACCTATTTAAAAATGAATACATCTTTTCTGTTCTACACTTTAAAAAAACTTACCTATTTCATTGCAGCGCACAGTGTCTCTGTGGTTGCCAAACACAGCATAATTGCCCCATGGCATGTGAGATCTTAGTTCCCCAACCAGGGATCAAACCCACATCCTCTGCATTGGAAGGTGGATTCTTAACCACTGGAGAACCAGGGAAGTCCCATGTTACGTACTTTTCAAGAGCACTTTTTTGCCATCAGAGCAACAAACACAGTAGAGGCTCCAGAGATACACGATGAGGTCGTGCCTCTTCTGAGACAATTCCTCTGGCTTCTCCTTAAGTCAAGCTCTGACTCCGGAGGCTGTGAGAGCAGGTGTGGGTCAGGGGCCTTGTGTGTCAACCCCCTTCTCCCCAGGGTCCCTAGCTCAGGGATTTGTAAGAAGTGTATCAAAACATTAGTCTAAGTGGCTGGCTCCACTTCAGCCATGGTGCTGTAATGGGAGTTCTGAACACCCTGAAAATAGTCCATTCTTTAAGGTTGATGAACATTCCTTTTATAATTTGCTGACACATATGGACAAGCTACTAATATATCTGATAGAGCAAAATTAAAATTCAGCTAGCCGCACTCTGATGGTTGATCATAAATCCAAAATTGGCAAAGTCCAATTAATGAGGTTTTATTATCCACATAAACATGTGTATGTATACAGGGTTACATGTATGTGAATCAATAAGGGTAGCAATTTAGAACTGAAGGGACACAGAAAATGAATTCTACTTAAAGCCTACAATTTTGCAGATGAAGAGATTTGTGACTGGTAAATTGTTCTTGTACCCAAGAGACTAGCTCTGTATTTAAATACAATCCAGAAATAGCCTCCTTTACAGATGTAATTTGCTATGGCTCCATGGCTCCACTGAGCACATACATGTTATGTAATACTCTTAGTCCTATTAGCTGTGTCTTATCTTCCTGTAAGTCTCCAGCCACTTTGAAGATAGAGAGATTTTATCTTTTCACAATCGCCATTTATCTTTGCCCAGTCCATCCCCATGTCCGGTACTGGACTGAGCATCAGTCAAGCCAATAGGCAGCCATGATCCTGCACTGAAATCAAGGAAATAGGTGATAGATTTCTTGGGAGCTTGCAAATCTGCCCCAGTACGTCTGACAGTTTCCCCAGTAAACCTTGTGTGCTATGTGGAGTGCTGTGGTCTTTGCTCTTCTCTTGATAGTGGGAAGCTCTGCCCTTACGCTAGCGCTATCCCATCCCATTGTCTCCCCACCCTAACACCAACAATTGCAGGGGACTGCACTGGGTTTGCCTTCTCTGGTTTGGATACAATTTAGAATTGTTGCCACTCACCAGCCCTCTTTTCATGGTGCCTCTCAGCTCAATCTCCTCCATTCAGGCAACCTGAGTGGTAAATAACAGCAGCCTATGTAATCCCACTCTGAGATCTAAAGCTATTGCTTGCCTGGCACTGTTACATAAAATAAATGGGTGTTGAATAATTCAAAAGAGTGAATGTGGATATTATTCACTCAACAAGTATTTACTGAGTACCTAATATACTATACAGTGTATTAAATAGCAGACACATCATTTTGCTGACAAAGGTACATACAGTCAAAACTATGGTTTTTCCAGTGGTCATGTATGGATGCGAGTGGGGGACCAAAAGAAGGCTGAGCACTGAAGAACTGATGTTCTCAAATTGTGGTGTTGGAAAAGATTCTTGAGAGTCCCTTGGAATGTAAGGAGATCAAACCGGTCAATCCTAAAGGAAATCAACCCTAAATATTCATTGGAAGGACTGTTGCTAAAGCTCTAATACTCTGGCTACCTGGGGCGAAGAGCTGACTTATTGGAAAAGACCCTGATGCAGGGAAAGATTGAAGGCAAAAGGAGAAGCGGGTAGCAGAGGATGAGGTGGTTAGATAGCATCACCAACTCAGTGGACATGAATTTGAGCAAACTCCGGGAGACAGTGGAGGACAGAGGAGCCTGGCATGCAACTGTCCATGAGGTCACAAAGAGTTGGACACAACTTAGCAACAACAACAACCTAATATATATGAAACCAGATCCTTTTCTAGGTGCTGGAGACACAGCAGAAAACAAGATCAAATTTCTGCCCTCATGGAGTTTACATTCTAGCAAGAAGGGCACTATAAACAAATAAATTAACAGATATATAATATAAAGTCACTGCTTAAGAGTTAAGTGCTGTGAAAAAACAAGAAGCAGAAGGGAATGGAAAATGACATCACTAATCAACATCTCTAATCATCAGGGAAATACAAATTAAAACCTCGATGAGTTATAACCCACATTGTCAGAATGGCTATTATCAAAAAGACAAGATATAACAGGTATTGGCGACAATGTGGAAAGAGGGAACTCTTGTGTACTACAGATGAAATTGTAAATTGGTGCAGGCACTTTGTAAAACAGTGTGCATGTTTCTCAAGTTAAAAATGAAAAAAAGAAAGAGGCATTGCCCCTGAACAAGAAGTCACTATTATTATTGTGACAAATGTTACTGAGAGATCACAGGTCATTTATTGAGTGTCTTCCATTTGTTGGGTATTTGTTGGGCATTCAAAATTTAGAGATGGATAAAACACAGGCCTTGACTTCACGAAGCTCCAGGGAAGAACTGTGAACAAATCAAAATGTCAGGGAATGAATGCAACAAAAGTATTTACAACTCTCCAAGGTTTCTGCTCTTGTTCCCACTTTATACATGAGAAACCAAGACTCAGGATTAAATGATTTGTTCCGTGTTATACAACAGACAAAACTGAAATCCAACATGGAGATAGGGAGTTAAAACCTAAACTCTTCCTGTCATTCCATACAACCTTCAGAAAGCAAGAGTAGAGGGGATCCAGTGCCTTGCTGGATGCTGGAATCCTTGCATCCTTCAGCAGAAAGCCAACATCTTGGTGAATTTGGTCATAGATGATGAATGTAAAATGGAGGATTACATATGCTTTTTCTTGGTTTGTAAGTCTGTTCTTTTTACCCATTGACTTAGGTTGTCCATCAAACTAGCATTTGTAATGTTAAATAGTAAGCTAGATTTGCGTACCTATCCTGGGCTAGTAGAAATACGAGATGTCCCCTGGAGGGTACATTGGTCAGTTTTCAAAATATCTGAGTCATAGGTCACAGCCTTTTAGTGAATTGGATTTTTGTTAATATAATGATGAAAGTATTTTGATGATAAAGGGAAAACTGAATGGATCATTAGGTCTTCCACTCCTGAGAAGTAAGAAGTATTGTGGACAGTCATATGGTATCCTGAGAGGTAGAGTGTGTGTACAATTACAACTTTCAGCTCCATTAGCCACTATGGAGCTATTACTATAATGTTCTATATCAGTATTTATTAAGCGTGCTATAACAGTTTAATATGAAATGGCTCTTCATATTCAGGAATATTCAGAAAAATATCCATGAGCTAAGTGTTTGCAGAACATTTACCATAACTCTGTTAAGGTAAATTATAGGTACCATACTATTGTTCCTGTGTTAAGACAGAGAAATTCAACTAAAGCACGAAATAAAAATATGCACTTCACTTGGGTACTGTAATAAATCATTGGAAAAGGCCAAGGTAGGACAGAATTCTAGTGACTACTAGCCTGAATTAATAGAGCTTTAGTTTTTAAAACAAAACTTTTGGGGAATATAAAGAGCACAAAAATAAACCTGACCACTAAGACTTAATTTTGTTTGGCCTATCAGAGAGAAATTTAATGAGCACATTTAATGCTCTGGCAAGAACTGGGATAATCATGAAAACTAGAAAGGATTAGAAAGCTTGAATGATCAGGACAATGTTTCTATGCCATCGTTTTACACTGGAGATGTTTGCATTTTGTTCATTTCTTATAGTGAGCTTCGTATTGTCTATTTGAGGTCTGGATTTTGTTTTACTTCAGTTCCAGTTAGCATAATACTGAATGCCAATATTCTGTTACTTAAATTCTCCCCTCCTTTCCCAATTCCTAAATCCTTCCTTGGAAACTCAGTATTGCAAGTCTGTCTCAGGAGTGGGTTGCCATGCCCTCCTCCAGGGGATTTTCCTGACCCAGGGATCGAACCCACGTCTCTTGTATTTCCTGCAATGGCAGTCAGGTTCTTCACCACTAGAACCACCTTTAAGGTCCCTTTACTAACAAAGGCCCTGGGAAATCTGCAGGTGTCCCTTCCCCACCTTGATAATGGAGCATTGGAACCAAGTTGAGCCTGTTATTCAGGTAGCCTTAACTCTTGAATCTGCTGGAACACACTTTCAATAGACCTCTGGTGGAATCTGGAAAATTATGACAAGGAAAAAAATCACCCACTGCAGGTCTAGATACTCAGAGTATTTTATTTACAGTGAGCAAATATCCTTACAGTTTTAGGAGCTCTTTCCATGTGTGTGTTTTTGAATTAGAAACAGGATCTCAGATGTTTCTCTCTCTGGAGAGGATATTTATTTACACAAAACACAAGGTTAGAATGGTTTGTCTATGTACCTGTGTGAGCAAGCCCCTGGTATAAGGAACTAGATCTATTTAGTATTACTATCTAGCAATTAGGGTCTATTCTATTATTTTCTTTTTATTGTTTTTTGCTTTTTTGTCTTATTTTTTAAAAGAGAAGTATATGGAAAAACATATGGCCCTCTTCCTTTGGATCAGAAGGTAAACATTCTCTCATCATGGAGCAAATTATTTGGGAAAGAGTAAATTAAAAAGTTAGAACAATTTGAGATGGGAACACTCAGTCTATTTCTTTGCCAATAATGGTTATTACCTCATGACTATGTTTGAAATTTTCCTCAGCCTGTTTTTAAGGGCTGGAATTGATCAATTTAAGCATTTCCATGACACTAACTTGATTTTTCTCCATCTGAATTTTGTATAGTTGCTTCTAACTAGAAAGTAATTTGTTTGGCTCATTATAAAAAATGTTGAAATGGCCAACATTTCCAAGATCATTTCTATTTTTTTTCCTTTCTTTTGGTAAAACCAAACTGCTTAGCCAATTGTCTGATTAAAATTAATTTCCTATGAGGGAAACTTGTTCTTATGGTGAAGGTTCCTAATTTACTTGGACATCTTTAGATATATTGGGTTGGCCAAAAGGCTAATTTTCCATAGTCTTATGGAAAAACCTGATGAACTTTTTGGCAAACCCAATAATTTGATTTTTTTATGATGGTTAGACTTTTCTTTCCTTTGGACCAACATCTATTCTGTGGCTTTCCCTTTCTGTACTTTTTTCTACTTATTATTCAGACAGTTTTGGTCTTCTAGTATCATACTATTTTAATCACTGTAGCTTTGTAATACATTTTGAAATTAGGATACCTCCACTTTATTCTTCTTACTCAAGATCTCAGGATCAAAATAGCTTTGGTTATTCAAGATCTTTTGTGACTTCATATGAATTTTAGGATTTTTTTTCTACAAAAAGATACCATTGGGATTTTGATAGAAATAGTATTTAACCTGTAGATTGCTTTGGATAGTATGGATATCTCAACAAGACTGAGTCTGAACATGAGGTGTTTTCCATTTATTTGTATTTTTATTTTCTTCTTTCTTTCTTCAATGTAGTTCAGTTTTCATTGTACAAGCTTTTCCAACTATTTGGTTGTTTATTTCTAAGTATTTTATGCTCTTGATGTTACTGCAGATGGGATTGCTTTCTTGATTTTCTTTTGGATATTTCATAGTTAACATATAGAAATGGAACTTGTTTTTTAAATTATTTATTTTAATTGGAGGCTAATTACTATATTGCAGTAGTTTTTGCCATGTGGAATTTGCTTTTGTTTGTTGATTTTCTATCCTGCAGTTTTACTGAATTCATAATTAGTTCTAATTTTTTTTTTTTTTTGGTGAAATCTTTAGAATTTGATGTGTATAGGAGCAAATTATCTGTAAACAGAGATCCTTTTACTTTTTCCTTTCTGATTTGGATGCCTTTTATTTTTCCTTGCCTAACTGCTTTAAGACTTTCCACACTATGTTGAACAGAAGCTTCACCACTATATTTCAATCAAACACCAGTAATAGTGATTTAATCTCTTATATATTTTTTCTTTTCCTCTTTCATTCCAACCCTGCTGCCACTTTGGTTTTCATCACTTCTCTCTCTGCAACAGCTTAACCAATTTCTTCCTGATCCTATGTTGCTCTTTTTGATTTTTCCACCTCTCAGTGGAGTGACATTTCAGTAATAAAAATGCTCCCTTTCTTAAACACGTGTTATGTATTCCTTTAACTTTTAGGACAAAAATAACATTTTCTTTTTTTGCTTAGCATGTAAGGCCCTTCATGATCTGATTTTCACACATCTCTTTAGTTTTCATCTTTTACTGGCCCTTCATACGAAGCATTTATCAAATAGAACTCCTATCATCATCTAAATATTGTGACCTTTCCTACCCCTGGTCTGTGGTGCAAGCTTTGAACATTATAAGATCTTTTTCAGATTATCTTCTCTGGATCTGCCTCTTATCCTTCGACTCATTCATCATCAGTCAGCTCAGTATCACTGTCACCCAATTTCATTCTGATGTCCCTCTTTTATGCTCTTATAGTGTCCATATCACATATATTTTTAACCAGACCACACGCTTCTAGAGTTGTTACTCTATGCTTTTTTAGTATATTTTCTACTATGGAAAGTGAATTAAGTGAAAGTGTTAGTCACTCAGTCATGTCTGACTCTTTGCAACTCCATGGACTGTAGCCCACGAGGCTTTTCTGTCCATGGGATTCTCCAGAAAAGAATACTGGAGTGGGTAGCCATTCCCTTCTCCAGGGATCTTCCCGACCCAGGGATCAAACCCAGGTCTCCCTCATTGCAGGCAGATTCTTTAACATCTGAGCCACCAGGGAAACCCATTTTCTACTACAGTCACTGATTATTTTTACATTCTAACAAAATAAAATAATTGAGGGGATACATATTGAGGGAATTGATAGCATTGGGCTGCAGAAGAGAATGGTGTGGAGGGGTGAGGTGGGCAATAGAGAGGTGATGGATCATGATACCTGTTTCCACATCTGAGAGCTTTCCTAATGGAGGGTTTATAAAGCCATCTGGGGGATATTGCAGGGGAGCAGACTTTCTCTTGATATAAGAAAAATGAGCAGTGTTGTCTGAATAAAGAATTGACTATTGGGTCATGAGGAAGTGAATAAATCACTTATGGACCTGTTTAGAGAAATGTTGCTGCTGTGTCTTTTGATTAAGTTTTCTGTTGAAGGAATTCAGCCTTTCCTGGAAGGCTTGGTCAGATGGCCTATGAGGTTTCTTCCAAATGTTTAAAAAAATATTTATTCATTCATTTATTTTTGGTTGTGTGGGGTCTTAGATATAGCATGTAGGAACTTTCCATTGCAGTGTGAGGGCTCTTTGTTGAGGTAAGGAACATAGGGGAAATCTCTGTACCTTCCTTTCAAAGTTTGTTGTAAACCTAAAGCTGCTCTAAAAGGTAACACATTAAAAAAAAGTAAATAACAGCCTTGTCACACTTATACCCTGAAAACAGACTGACTTACCTAGTACCATTCAGAAACTACCAGTATAGGCGAAGGATTTACTGCACAAGTGTTTGATAGAGCGGCTTCCTGATTTCTGTGTTTCACTCTTTTCCTCATCAGTAGTATCCCATTCCTGATGGCCAGTGTTTCACAGTACAATGGTCAAGGAACAATGTTTCATGCATCCTAAGACACCTATCTCATTCTACCGTGTGTTATTAACACATTGCTTTTTTGTGCTTGAATATCTACCCAACTAGATAGTGAATGATGTCTTCAATTTTCATTTACCCTCTGTAAATTTTTTATCTGTCCTTAGCAAGGATTCCATAAGTAATTGTCAAGCTGCATTGAATTTAGGTGACAGGACAAAACAGATTCAGCTAATCCATTCTAAAATAATGTAGTATCTACCAGAGGGATAAAAATAGGGAAAAAAAAAAAAGAAAAACCTGAACATGGGACCTCAGGATACTCTGGCATTTCAGTTCCTGAAATGTGGCAAGTTGATAGTACTGGCCAGTTGGGAAGGGAGAAATGCCAATTACAGGTTGAGGAGGTGAACAGTACAGCTGAGAGTCAATAGCAGGCACATTCGGCTGAGCACCTATGTACTGACTTAGCCTTAAGTGGTCCTCAGTAGCATCTGACAGGCAGACCCCCCTGAGGTTCCAGGAAATATTGCAAACACAGAGAATTCAGTCTATTGTTAATGTTGGCTAGATTACACACAGTATGAGTTAAAATACCAGAATTCACAAAGCAAGAATGTTTCTGTCTTTTTCATACACATCTAAAAATGGCATTAGCTACCAAAGAGAAAGAAAGAAACCACTTGATTTTTCAAGAGGAGTAGAAAAGATTTTGATTCCTCTTTATTTTTTTTCTTACAGATTTTTTTTTAATGGCTCACAAAGCTATGCTCTTCAATCCTTTGGTGTTGACAGCAAGGTATCCCACAGTCTCTACCAGGTAGCTGTTGATCTGTAAATCAGCCACCTTCTCTCCCAGACTTATTGCCTCTGGGGAGCCCCTGCGTGGCAGCATCCTGCTTGGAGCTGAAAATAATTGCTGATCTTTATAAAGGCACAGAGAGGCCTGAGGGAAGGAATACTGGACCAAGAGAATAGTGGCAGTGGCACAAAAGGAGCTGACCAATCTGTATAGTAACCTTTTTCTCAAAAATTCAATTGAAAGCCTTCCCAAGTCTGCATGTCCAGTTCTGTTGGCTGGTTATCTGCGGCAGCAGAGATCAGATATGATGACAAAGCTATGTGAATCCTGGGTGGAAAGATATTTCTGTGATGTGCCCTGTGGGACTTTTTCCTTCCAGCTGACAGCATGGTCTGTTAAAAAAAAAAAAAAAAATATGCTTCTAATCAAGACTGAAGCTGAGAAATTGTCCTGACAGGGATGGAAGCTGTAGCATGCATGGCCTGTTAGATTTGCATTCTTTGTTCAGTGGGACGTAAAGTCACTACCAACAAATTGAAATACCAAGGCTATTCTCTATGACTTTCCTATACACAATCATTCCACCCGCCACATGCATGCCTGCAGACACATATCCACCTTACTACTGTAGAGTCAAGTCTTTTTTTCTTTTTAGTTTCAGGTGGAATCAATCCATTTCTCTCTGTGTATCTGTCTCTCTCCAATATTTCCCTGACTCATGGCTGACTTTCCTTCCAGATTTGGTTGTTTTAAATTCAGGACAGACTTGATAAAATAAAGACACTTTACCACTAAGGAGATTTGGGGAAAAGAAAAAAAGCCTCTGTCCTTAAAGGAAATACCGAAAGTTGAGCAAAAAAAATTTTTTGAGTGGGCATTAACTGCTGAAATAAGTGATCATTTCCCCATAATGACTAATTTGAAAGGGACAAGAGTCACCTAGAAGTAAACAGTTTGATGCATTTGGTAGGGGAAAAAAACAGCCTCCTTACTTTACAATGACAGCTTGTGTTTTAGATCTGTTCCTAACGTGGGGATGTTGCCAAGGCAATAGCTTGGCAATCTTCTACATGGCTGCTTTTTACATTAATCCACACAGGCTTTACGGATGTTAATCTTTATAACACACCTATGTAGTAAAGAAGGGCAGAATCTATTTTTCTTAGTCTGTTTTTCATGAAGAATAATAGAAAACAAATGTTTCTGGTCTCCCTTCTCCTTTCCAGGACACACTGTCAGTAATCCAACCTAGGATTGTGACATGGCCTTAGGACCTCAGCCCAGGGCTGTGGAGAAAAGAGAGCAGGAGACCTAAAGGGAATGGATGCAACAAGCCAGAGCAAGGACACAGCCGATGGTCAGAGCCGCAAGGTCTGCTACTGAGAAAACGTGGACGCCAGCGGGCAGAAGCCCAAAAGGAACCAGAGCCAAAAGTCACAGTTAGCAAAGCTCAGAGCCAAAGCACAAGGCAGGAACCAAAGAAGCGATCAACACTGAGCAAGAATGTCCAGTGTCAGCATTCAGCAAGTGCCCTCGTGACCTCCCTTGGTGCGATGGCGCTTCCTTACCCCCAGTGTGGGCAGCTCCTTTGGAAAGCAGCCACTACAGCTGGGCTTGGGGGTGTGATTAACCTTGGAGTCAGGGCGAGCTGTTTACATTTTTACTAGCTTTCCACTATGAGGAGACAGAAGAGACAAGATCTTTATACCCAAGATGTCTCTGGAGTCATAACATTCACCAAAGTGAACTTTATGGAGGCAGGGCTTAGACTCGGGTGGGCGAGTGAGGTGCCAAGGGTGTCACACTTAAGGGGGCATTCACTCTTAGGGTCAGACAGATGCAGGCCCCTGGGACTCAGACAGGGGAAGGCGCCTCCCTACCCAAGACTGAGCAGAGAGGGACTTCCCTCATGGTCCAGTGGTTAAGAACCTGCCTTCCAATGCAGGGGACATGCGTTCGACCCCCGGTCTGGGAACGAAGATCCCACATGGCTTGGGACAAGTAGGCCTCCAGCACCACAACGAGAGAGAAGCCCACACACTGCAACGGGGACCCTGCGCAGCGACTGAGACCCAGCGTGGCCAAGTAAGTGTTAAAAAGAACAGAGAGGAAGTTACTGAGAGACTTCAGCAGGTACTCACTGAATGAATAGATCGTGAATTAAAACTGACAACAGGGAGAACAGGACACACAGGAAGCCCAGGAAAATAATCGGTGTTCTTCATTTTAGTTCCATCTGGTGATAAACAGACTTGTTTTATTTTACACACTAACTTTTTGGAATCAATATCTATGTTAAGTGCCCACAAGCTTTACCTCTGAAACTTATCATTTAAATCACTTTGATCGATTCTGATCCCAACCAAGTAAGATGTTAAGGAAAGAAGTACAAGAGAAATAGCATAAAACTTTATCCAAGAAGACTTTTTCATCAGTTTTGATTTGGGTTGTTTGTGAAGAGCTCCCTCACACCCATATTCTAAACCGAAACAGGAGTTTCTTCAATTTTCCATTCAAGAGTGATTTTCTTTCTCCCTTTCCTCCCCCACTGGGCTCCACAGATTGGGCTGTCTTTTCTCAGCTTCTGGGGCTGTCATCTGCCTCCGGGGTTTATAGTTGCTGACAACAAGCTTCAATAATTCACGAGGAACAGGACCTATTTTCTCAGTTGGCTCAGTGATGCAAAGCAGATTAAAAACATGATTTTTGTCAGTGAAATAAGTCGAGAGGAATCAGAGACACCCTACGAGGAGTAATATTGACAGAGTTACTGCTGTGAAATGTTTTCCCACCAAGGCACAACCGGATAAAACCAGAAGCACACTGGGGTCTCACCAGTATCCTTGAATCTTGCCCACCTGGTGACTGTACTCAAGACTCCCCTGTCCCACCTCCAGAGTGTGGAGTTGATTTACTCTGGCTCTCAAGGTTTGAGAAAGGGAAATCTAAGGACAAAATGAAATTCTAAATTTACTCACTCAATTTATAACCTTTTGCTTGCGTTTGTTTGCTAATTATGTTAGTAAGATGTTTCAGTTCAGTTCAGTTCAGTCGCTCAGTCCTGTCCAACTCTTTGCGACCCCATGAACCACAGCACACCAGGCCTCCCTGTCCATCACCAACTCCCGGAGCTAAGTAGCAACTATTATGCAACTATTAACTCTCTTCAAAAGAAGATGCCTTTTATATCTGCGTGGTCTCAGACAATAGGTCAGGAAAGAGAAGGCCACACAACCTTGACGCTGACCCTTCAAAGAGCCTCCTGGGGATGTGCGGTTGCTCGGGTGTCTTTAATATTAGATGTAGAAGTTCTGTGTCAGGCTCAAGTCCCCAGACTGGCCTCATCCCAGAGGGGGACGGAGCCTGCTGGGGCTTCCCACGTCCCGGTGCTGTTGATCGAGTCTGCTCGTGGAAATGCAGCAGCAGAAGCAGCTCCCTGATCCCTGCAGCCAGCTCCTCTCCCTGTGCAAACAGGACTGTGGCTCACGGGCATCCTAAACCGCGCTTCTCGTGGCCAAGTTCAATAGTCTGGTTCCTCTCTGAAGCCAGTAACCAGACCCACACCAGAAGGTGGACGCACCCCTCCAGAGGAAGAATGTATTTACTTAAATTCACGCAGAAACCAAAGTAGAAAGAAGGGTGGGTGAGAAAATCCTATACTGGTCTTTGCAGTTGAGCTGAGAGCTTCGTGGAGCCTGGCTGACCACACCAGCGGCCAGGTACACACAGCACGCCCTTTGCATGACCTTGGCAGGTCCTTGCATTTTCAGTTCGATTTTGGCATTAGTGGTTTTCCTAGATTCTTCTTCCTTGTCTTTCCCACATATCTCATATTCTTATCAAAAGTGTATTTTGGATAGATTGGTCCTAGTCATTAAGTGAAAAATTATGCTTTTGAAGAGTGTATTTGTAATGAAATATTGCAAGGTTCACTATCTGGAAATCAGGTGATATCGGATATGTCCTTATATATATCAGTACATATAAATGTACACAGATACACAGATAGATGGGCTTCCCTGTTGGTTCAGTGGTAAAGAATCCACCTGCCAATGCAAGAGAAACAAGAGATGTGGGTTTGATCCCTGAGTCAGGCAGATACCCTGGAGTAGGAAATGGCAACCCATTCCAGTATTCTTATCTGGAAAATTCCATGGACAGAGGAGCCTGGTGGGCTACAGTCCATATGGCAGCAAAGAGTCAGACATGACTGAGCAACTGAGCACACACATAGATAGATAGTTCTAGATGTAAAATATTAACTAGATTTATATGAAGTTTTCTTTGGGTAAGTATATAACTTAACCTCAGTTCCACTTGGCTTTTGGCAAGAGATTGGCATCTTGTTTTTCATCCAATTGGCAAATGCACATAATAAATGAGTTTAAAGGATACGATTTCTCCTTTTGTTTTAACTTGTAATTTGAGATTGGAATAAAACAGAATGAATATCAATGGAGGCCCAAAACCTTCCATAAACTTTAATAGGATAAGCCTGTGGTATCTGGAACCCTAGCCCTGGAGGTCTACACTGATCCAGAAATTCCAGTCACGGAATTTTTTTTTTTTTGGCTTTTCTATAATATTCTGAAGCTTGTGGTAGTCCTGAAAGGGTTGCCCCTTCCCGGTTACAACTCTGCCCCAGGCTAAAGGAAGAACTGACTTTGAAATGTGTCCTGAAAGCAACTTAGTCCCAGCTCTCACCTCACAAAGGTGAGTCTTCTAGGTGTTAAAACTATCATGGCTCCAGATACAGGGGAAGTGCTCACAGGCTTCACTGCAGGGATGCTGGGAGCAACTTGGTCCCGCAGGTGAACGCCACATGGACACACCAAAATGCAGAAGTGGGCACAAGACTGTGAGATGCTCTGTTCCTACCATGTACTGCACCAGCAGAGCCCAGCTCCGCACACGCCACAGGGGAACACTCACAACACAGCAGAGCCCGGCTCCTCACACGCCGCAGCACCACACTCACGACAGCGGGGCCCGGCTCCTCACACGCCGCAGCGCCACACTCACGACAGCGGGGCCCGGCTCCTCACACGCCGCAGCGCCACACTCACGACAGCGGGGCCCGGCTCCTCACACGCCGCAGCGCCACACTCACGACAGCAGGGCCCGGCTCCTCACACGCCGCAGCGCCACGCTCACGACAGCAGGGCCCGGCTCCTCACACGCCGCAGCGCCACGCTCACGACAGCAGGGCCCGGCTCCTCACACGCCGCAGCGCCACGCTCACGACAGCGGGGCCCGGCTCCTCACACGCCGCAGCGCCACGCTCACCACAGCGGGGCCCGGCTCCTCACACGCCGCAGCGCCACGCTCACGACAGCAGAGCCCAGCTCCGCACACAGCACAACGCTACACTCACGACACAGCTGAGGCAGCAGTTTGAGACCATACCTCATAAAGAGGTGCGAGTCCCTACCCAGGGTGCAGTGTCTACTTGGTATTAATGGATGTTATATGGTGTGGCATCCTCAGCGGGCAGAATACAGAATTCTGGGAATTAGGAGTGGAGGCAGGACTGGCCCTGATTACCATCACCCCCGGTTACCTGCTTGGAGAATTTCTCTTCCTCTCCTTGTATGTCTAGGTTCTACAGGTTTAATGGCCCTGATTCCCTCTGGTCCTTCCACCAGAGGACACGGCTTGAGTCCTGTAACCATAGTTGACAGCTGGGCCCTCTCGGTTCCTTGTGCCAAGGGACCAACAGGCCAGAAGGGGATGTCTCCTGGCATCAGGAGGAGACTGGAAGACTGTCATACATGCAGGCAGGGAAGAATCTACTTGACACCCATATTTTTTAGGTGCCTCTTGGTGCTACTTTGCATGAAGTGTTCTCTTGGTATCTTGAATTTTCTTGAAGAGATCTCTAGTCTTTCCCATTTGTTGTTTTCCTCCATTTCTTTGCATTAATCACTGAGGAAGGCTTTATCTCTCCTTGCTATTCTTTGGAACTCTGCATTTAAATGGGAATATCGTTCCCTTTCTCCTTTGCTTTTCGCTTCTCTTCTTTTCACAGCTATTTGTAAGGCCTCCTCAGACAACCATTTTGCCTTTTTGCATTTCTTTTCCATGGGGATAGTCTTGATCCCTGTCTCCTGTACAATGTCACGAAACTCCGTCCATAGTTCATCAGGCTCTCTGTCTGTCAGATCTAGTCCCTTAAATCTGTTTCTCACTTCCACTGTATAGTCATAAGGGATTTGATTTAGGTCATACCTGAATGGTCTAGTGGTTTTCCCTACTTTTTTCAGTTTAAGTCTGAATTTAGCAATAAGGAGTTCATGATCTGAACCCTAGTCAGCTCCTGGTCTTGTTTTTACTGACTGTAATAGAGCTTCTCCATCTTTGTCTGCACAGAATATTATCAATCTGATTTTGATGTTGACCATCTGGTGATGTCCATGTGTAGAGTCTTCTCTTGTGTTGTTGGAAGAGGATGTTTGCTATGACCAGTGCGTTCTCTTGGCAAAACTCTATTAGCCTTTGTCCTGCTTTATTCCGTACTCCAAGGCCACATTTGCCTGTTACTCCAGGTGTTTCTTGACTTCCTACTTTTGCATTCCAGTCCCCTATAATGAAAAGGACATCTCTTTTGGGTGTTAGTTCTAGAAGGCCTTGTAGGTCTTCATAGAACCGTTCAACTTCAGCTTCTTCAGCGTTATGGGTCGGGGCATAGGCTTGGATTGCCGTGATATTGAATGGTTTGCCTTGGAAACAAACAGAGATCATTCTGTCATTTTTGAGATTGCATCCAAGTACTGCATTTTGGACTCTTTTGTTGACCATGATGGCGACTCCATTTCTTCTAAGGGATTCCTGCCTACAATAGTAGATAAAATGGTCATCTGAGTTAAATTCACCCATTCCAGTCCATTTTAGTTCACTGATTCCTAGAATGTTGACATTCACTCTTGCCATCTCCTATTGACCACTTCCAATTTGCCTTGATTCATGAATCTGACATTCCAGGTTCCTATGCAATATTGCTCTTTACAGCATCGGACCTTGCTTCTATCACCAGTCACATCCACAACTGGGTATTGTTTTTGCTTTGGCTCCATTCCTTCATTATTTCTGGAGTTATTTCTCCACTGATCTCCAGTAGCGTATTGGGCACCTACCGACCTGGGAGTTCCTTTTTCAGTATCCTATCATTTTGCTTTTTCATACTGTTCATGGGGTTCTCAAGGCAAGAATGCTGAAGTGGTTTGCCATTCCCTTCTCCAGTGGACCACATTCTGTCAGACCTCTCCACCATGACCCGACCGTCTTGGGTGGCCCCACACAGCATGGCTTAGTTTCATTGAGTTAGGCACAACTGTGGTCCTGTGATCAGATTAGCTAGTTTTCTGTGATTACAGTTTTAGTGTGTCAGTTCTCTGATGTCCTCTCGCAATATCTACCGTCTTACTTGGGTTTCTCTTACCTTGGACATGGGGTATCTCTTTACGGCTGCTCTAGCACAGCACAGCCGCTGCTTCTTACCTTGGACGAGGGGTATCTCCTCATGGCCACTCCTCCTGATCTTGAATGTGGAGTAGTCTGTTGTTCCATGTCCAGTTCTAACTGTTGCTTCCTGACCTGCATATAGGTTTCTCAAGAGGCAGGTCAGGTGGTCCGGTATTCCTATCTCTTTCAGAATTTTCTACAGTTTATTGTGATCCACACAGTCAAAGGCTTTGGCATAATCAATAAAGCAGAAATAGATGTTTTTCTGGAACTCTCTTGCTTTTTCAATTATCCAGTTGATGTTGGCAATTTGATCTCTGGTTCCTCTGCCTTTTCTAAAACCAGCTTGAACATCTGGAAGTTCTCGGTTCACGGATTGCTGAAGCCTGGCTTGGAGAATTTTGAGCATTACTTTACTAGCGCGTGAGATTAGTGCAATTGTGCGGTAGTTTGAGCATTCTTTGGCATTGCCTTTCTTTGGGATTGGAATGAAAACTGACCTTTTCCAGTCCTGTGGCCACTGCTGAGTTTTCCAAGTTTGCTGGCATATTGAGTGCAGCACTTTCACAGCATCATCTTTCAGGATTTGAAATAGCTCAACTGGAATTCCATCACCTCCACTAGCTTTGTTCGCAGTGATGCTTTCTAAAGCCCACTTGACTTCACATTCCAGGATGTCTGGCTCTAGGTGAGTGATCACACCATCATGATTATCTGGGTCATGAAGATCTTTTTTGTACAGTTCTTCTGTGTATCCTTGCCAGCTCTTCTTACTATCTTCTGCTTCTGTTAGGTTCATACCATTTCTGTCCTTTATTGAGCCTATCTTTGCATGAAATTTTCCCTTGGTTCCAAATAGGAAAAGGAGTATGTCTAGGCTGTATATTGTCACCCTGCTTATTTAACTTATATGCAGAGTACATCATGAGAAACGTTGGGCTGGAAGAAGCACAAGCTGGAATCAAGATTGCCGGGAGAAATATCAATAACCTCAGATATGCAGATGACACCACCCTTATGGCAGAAAGTGAAGAGGAACTAAAAAGCCTCTTGATGAAAGTGAAAGAGGAGAGTGAAAAAGTTGGCTTAAAGCTCAACATTCAGAGAACTAAGATCATGGCATCTGGTCCCATCACTTCATGGGAAATAGATGGGGAAACAGTGTCAGACTTTTGTCTTTTGGGGCTCCAAAATCACTGCAGATGGTGACTGCAGCCATGAAATTAAAAGACGCTTACTCCTTCAAAGGAAAGTTATGACCAACCTAGACAGCATATTAAAAAGCAGAGACATTACTTTGCCAACAAAGGTCTGTCTGGTCAAGGCTATGGTTTTTCCAGTGGTCATGTATGGGTGTGAGAATTGGACTGTGAAGAAAGCTGAGTGCTGAAGAATCGATGCTTTTGAACTGTGGTGTTGGAGAAGACTCTTGAGAGTCCCTTGGACTGCAGGGAGATCCAACCAGTCCATCCTAAAGGAGATGAGTCCTGGGTATTCATTGGAAGGACTGATGCTGAAGCTGAACCTCCAATACTTTGGCCACCTCATGCGAAGAGTTGACTCATTGGATAAGACCCTGATGCTGGGAGGGATTGAGGGCAGGAGGAGAAGGGGGTGACAGAGGATGAGATGGCTGGATGGCATCACTGACTCAATGGACATGAGTTTGAGTAAACTCAGGGAGTTGGTGACGGACAGGGAGGCCTGGCGTGCTGCGATTCACAGGGTGGCAAAGAGTCGGACATGCCTGAGCAACTGAACTGAACTGAATTGGTTCTACTTTGCCCAATTTTAACCATAATAGACAAGTTCAGAAACCTTAGTCAGAGAAGAACATGGTGACTGGGAGCTCGGACTCCACTAGTGGGTTTTTGCCAGCAGGTGAGACACCCAGCCCTGCAGAGGTACTAGGTGAGATTGAGGAGAATATAGAATGGATGATGGAGGAGCAGACAGTGAGTTTCCCTTGTGACTCCAAGACTGGCTGCTCAGCTGAGGCTGTACCTAATGCCGCCAAACCTCAGTAAGTTTTACTTGAGAAAGGATACACCAGCATCTTAATCTTAACAAAACTGCTTCCAGAATGTCTACAAAGAAGAGTATTCAAAGGGTGGACTTGTGAACTCTGTGAAGCGCAGCCTAGATCCTCATTCAGTACCAAAAAGCGTATTCCCCAAGCTGCTGGGAGTGCTGCAAATGGATAGCTTCGGCTGTTGACTTTCTTTGGAATATTCTGAACTGAAGAGAGCCACTGACATCCAAGAACAGGTTGACCTGAGGATGTCAGACTTGTTGCCTCTTGCTGAAACAGTTTATCTCTATACTTTGCAGCTTCAGAACTCAACTGTGGGGTTTGTTGAGGTTTTTGTTAAGACTGTAGTTGTAGCACCATATCTCCCTTTGTCTACTGCTTTTATCTTTGTCTTCCTTCCCTTCCTCTGGTGTTGATCAAGACAACCAATAATAAACTTCCTCCCTGCAAACTACTCCTCAGTTTCTGGTTCCAGAGAAACCTAACTTGCAGCAGTGCTATGGAAAAAACTAAACAGGGTTGTTGTTGTTCAGTCACTAAGTTGTTTCTGACTCAGAGGATGAGATGGTTGGATGGCATCATTGACTCATTATGAATTTGAGCAAACCCCTGGAGATAGTGAAGGACAGAGAAGCCTGGCATGCTACAGTCCATGGCATCACAAAGACTTGAAACAGGGTAACGGAATAAATATCAGGAGGGGCTGGGCTTCCCAGGTGGCTCAGTGGTGAAGAAGCCAATGCAGGAGATGCAGGGCATATAGGTTCGATCCTTGGGTTGGGAAGATCCCCTGGAGGAGGAAATGGCAACCTGCTCCAGTATTCTTGTCAAAGAAAATCCTATGGACAGAGGAGCCTGATGGGCTGAAGTCCATGGGGTTACAAAATAATCGGACACAAACGAGCACAGATCAGGAGGGGCTGCTCTAGTTAAGATAGGCAGGTAGGACTCCTCCAAGGAGCTGATATTTGAGCTGATATGTGAATGATGAAAAAGGGCATGGAAAGATCTGGGGGAGAGCCTTCCAGACAGAGAGATGTATGAAGGCCCTAAGGGGAGAATGAATTGGATGTGTTCCCCAGAAAGGTCAGCGTTAACACAAGTGTGATAAACAAAAAAATGGGCTGGTAGAAAAAGCTGCTGAATCATGGAGTCTGAACTTTATTCTAAATACAGTTAAGAATTATTAGTGATAATTTAAAGCATTACTTGACTTCTACTTTGCAAGTGTAATGAATGACTTGCCGATGTTCGAGAGAATTGGGAAGGATAGTGAGATATAAGACCACCCAGGAAAGAAATGCAATGTTTGGGGCAAGGGTGGTGATGATGGTGTGTGACTAATTTTGCTATTTATTTCGGAGGCGAATCTAAAAGAAGTTGTGATAAGTTATGTGCAGAAGAGTAAAAAAAGAATAATTAACAATGACCCCTAGGATAGGCCATGAGCATATAGGGCCACCTCACTAACTGGGATCTGAAAGACTAGCAATACTACAGAGGAGAATGTTTGAGAGGAAATATAAAGCAATCTGAGGGCAGGGTATAAGGTTCTAGAGAAAAGAATAGATTCAAAGTTTAATAACCTAATTAAGTAGTGAATTCAACTTTGCTGATCTTTGCCATCCTTCTCTGTCTCAGTTTCTAGTTTTCCCTTCCTTCCTAGGCATTTTGACATTTGTCAGCCCTCCATCTATAATTGTCTATAAACTGGTAGCAGTTTCTCAGAGATTTTGCATTTTCAGCCACCTCCCAGGTGACACTGATGCCGTGGTCAGAGCATCAAGGTTTCAGTCAGACCCCATTTTGAATTATTTCCTGGCCAATTATTAGTCGTATAAAGCTGGTAAAATTTAAATCTCAGAGCTTTCATTTCTTTTAAGATGGGAACAATACAATTACTTCATAAAGTTACTGTGAGAATTAAACAATGTCATGTCTCTTGAGCATAAAGCAAGCTGCCCAACTCCTGACTCACACTGGGGCTCACTCATTTAGGCTCCCTCTCATTTGGACTCAAACAAGCTGTATATTCACAAATTATACTAAAATTTAAAAAATCATTATAAGACCATTGGGGTTTAGAGAATTGTGCAGTTTCAAATACAGCTAAGTAACTCCAATGGTTCACAGAACGTAGTCATTTGAACTTTCCTGAGCTACGCTTTTGAGTTCTGCACACGGAGGTGAGGGTCACTGGCAGGAGTGAGTCATGTTTCTGGGGTGAGACCTACCCAAGGCCCAGGATCCTCATCTCAGCCTAACTTCAGGGTCCTTGGTTCATTGTCTAATCCATGCAGCTTTTGTGAAGCAAGAAACCTCTGTATTTTATGGAAAATGCTCCTGCTAAACAAAGGCACAAACAGAAAAACAACAACAAATAACAAACCAACCAATGCAGAGTGTTGGCATGAAAGTGAAGCAAAAACTAAGAAATCTAAGAAATAATGATGATTAAACAGCAAAATAGGAGTTTAGAATAATTTGTGGAGTGGGAATGCCACATTGGCGGTGGCTTGGAGCCATGATATGAATGCTTTTACCATTTGCCCCATAAGGAAATAAGGAAAGGCAATTCAAAAACTATTTCAATAAATTTTCCAGACAGAATTCATATTAGTTGCTTTATAAATGAGTCTACTCCTCTATTTATAGAATTATAAAGGTCTTAGGGGGTCAATTAAGAGTTTTAAATGATATCTGACTGAACCTTATGGAAAAAATTCTGTGCTATAATGGTATCTGTGATCTGGGGAATTTGTAAATTGTGAAGTGGAAATTGTTAACCATTGGGTTGCTAATTTACACTGTAAAGAGAGAATTGGCATCTTTCATTTTCTGATTTACACTAAGACCATGGTGTTTGTCAATAGATATTCAGCATCATGTACACAAAATACAGGGATAAGACATGCCCTCTTTTGAGGAAGGAAAAACACTGGCTCCATGATACAAATATAATGTAACCCTGAAAATCGGGAGGATAAATTGTCCTCGGGAAATAATATTGGGGTTTATAACTGGCAGATGCTCATAATATAGGTGCATTTAAACAATGGCTAATCCCTTGGTAACCATTCAGAGAGACAAAGGGGAGATATAATTTCTTATGATGCTAAAGCACTTGTGGCTCAGCTGGTAAAGAATCTGCCTGCAATGCGGGAGACCTGGGTTCAATCCCTGGGTTGGGAAGATCCCCTGGAGAAGGGGAAGGCTACCCACTTCAGTATTTTGGCCTGAAGAATTCCAGGGACTATACAGTCCGTGGGGTCCCAAAGAGTGGGATATGACTGAGCAACTTTCACTTTCAAAGCACTGAGTTAGCTCTAAAAGATAGGACACATCCTAAAAGTGATCAGCAGATCTCAGCACTTTCTATCTCTGTGAAGTTACTTAACTTTGGATCCTTCCTGTGCTAGCTAGGTCCAAAACATGCCTAAAGATAAATCTATTTCCACAAAAAATAATTTTTATACTTACATCCACAAACAAGATGAAACAAGACAGTCACATTTTCACAAGGCTCTGATCAGTCTCAACACTGGTGTTCCTTTCATTTGAGCCTTGCAATCCTTGTGGGACTTGCCATGGTTGTTTGAAGAGTCTGAGTTGAAGTCTGTAGACATGCTAGGCTATGTTGCAGAAAGACTGGTGTTTCCTAGGGCAGGTTGAAGTGAGTAAACTACAAGATCGATTAAAATTCAATTGGATACTAATTCTTCTGCATTATCTTTTGGAACCCTCACTTAAAATGCAGATACTCTAGGGAAGGTAATGCATTAAAGATCCTTAAGAGAAACACTATCAAGAGAGCTGAGGCCAAGGTCAATTTCCATCTGAATAACTTCCTCAGAATGTCACTCATTCTTAGAAAGCTTTTCAAGACTTTTTCAAGAATTCACTTAAAAGTCTTATCAGTGATTTCCTGGTCTCCTGAGTGGAGACAGGCTAACCACTGGCATCACCAATGAAATGAAATGCGGAGAAAAAAATGTAGTATGGCATTCAAGTAGTCTTAATCAAATCGGGGAAATAAACTTTTGTTGAGTCTCCTAAGTCCCTGACTCTGTCCTATGAGCTTTGCACACGGTGTCTCATCAAATCCCTTATCCAATCCCATTATGCTCTTACTTCTATCACTGTTTTATGGACAGGAAGCTGAGGCTATGGGAGGCTAAGTAGCTGCCATTAGGAGCTGATAAATAGCAGATTTTGGAGTCAAAGTTGACCTATCTCCTTTCAAATCTCACTAACCCCAGAAAAAGATCTTACATAGGAAATTTTGTCCATGGCATGCCAGTTCTCTCTGTCAGCATCCAGGTCTATAAGGCTCTGGTACAGAAGATCTTCCAGAGAAGACACGTAGAAGATAAAAGGTTAATGTGTTAAGTATTACGAGACCTACTATTGAGCAGGACTAGAGCAGCAATGGAAGAAAGGCTATTTTCCGTGTCAGAAGAAGTGCCTCATTTCTTTACTTTAAAAATATTTAAAAAGTGAGTCTGTGTCAAAGCTAAACATAGTCTTACCATATGATCCAGCAATCATGCTCCCAAATGAGCCAAAACTCGGGTCCACTTAAAACATTGCACACACATTTTTATAGCCGCTTTACTTAAACCTGTCCAAATTGGATGCAACCAAGATGTAATTCAATAGATGAATGGATAAGCAAACTGTGGTACATTCAGACAATGGAAAATTACTTAGTTATGGGAAGAAGTGAGCTAGTGAAAAAGTCATGGAGGAAGCAGTGCATATTGCAAATGAAAGAAGCCAGACTGAAAGGCTGCATACTGTATGATTCTCACTATGACATTCTGGAAAACAACTACAGACAGAGTAGAAATATCAGAGGTTGCCAGGGGGTTAGTAGGGTTGGTGGGGTGGGGGAAGGAGATGAACAGCTGGCACACAGAGCATTTTTAGGGCAGAAAACTATTCTGTATAATACTATAGCAATGGATATATGCATTTATCAAAACCACAGAACTGTACAACAAAAAGAATGAACCCTGGTGTAAAACTGTGAACTTTAGTTGATAATAATGTGTCAATATTGGTCCACTGATTGTACCACACCAATGCAAGATGTTAATAATAGGAAAACTGTGGGCAGAAGGTGGGATGTCTTAGACTATGTGGGAATTCCGTAATTTCTGTTCAATTTTTCTATAAACCTAAAACTGCTCTAAGAAGTACATTAATTTAAAAAATCATTCTAAATCTAGACAATACTATTGTCCTATAATTATGTAACGTGATAAATATCACTACAATGGTAATCATATTACAGTACATGACGTGACGTGAAAGTTGCTCAGTCGTGTCTGACTCTTTGCTACCCCACAGACTGTAGCCCGCCAGGCTCCTCTGTCCATGGGATTCTCCAGGCAAGAGTACCGGAGTGGGCTGCCATTTCCTTCTCCATATTACAATGCTGAAGTGTATCAAAGAACATCTTGTACATCTTAAGTTTACACAATGTTGTCATTCAGTCACTGTCGGGTCCAACTCCAGGACTCCATGGATTGCAGCCTGCCAGGTTCCTCTGTCCTTTACTGTTCCCCAGAGTTCGCTCATATTCATGTCCATTGAGTAAGTGATGCTATCTTACAATCTCATCCTCTGCCGCCCCCTTTTCCTTTTGCCTTCAGTCTTTCCCAGTATCAGGGTCTTCTCCGATGAGTCAACTCTTTGCATCAGGTGGCCAAAGTATTGGAGCTTCACCTTCAATGTTACGTACCAAATATATTAAATTAAAAAAAAAAAATCATTCCCTGGCAGTCCAGTGCTTAAGACTCTAGGTTTCCACTGCAGGGAACATGGGTTTGACCCCTGGTCAGGGAACTAAGATCCCACATGCTGTGTGGCATGGCCAAAAACTTAAAAAAAAAAAAAATTCAAATACTTAAAGACAAAACTTCAGGTGGATACAGTCTACGGGCCACCACTTTGTGATCTTTGCTAATTGGTTTCCAGCACTCAGTAAATGCTAGTGTTCAACAAATTTTAAAAAAATAAAAATAAAAAATTTAAAATGTCAATCATTCCAAAACGATTTCATTTTTCTAATATCTTGTTAAACTATAGCAGGTATAGGTAGAGAAAAAAGAAGTAATAAGAATAGTGGAAAGGAAAGGAAGAGGCAGAAAAAATATGAGAATTATAATAGGCTAAAATAAAATTTGCGCCAGCAGGGGAAAGAGAGGAGATTAGAAATTTACAGAGCCACCTTCTGCTTAATCTTTTTTCTTCTTTTCTTCCTTTGTTCTTTTCTGGGCCATGATGTAGGAAGGAGGACTTCAGCAAGCTTAGAATGTGGAGTAAGATGACAGTGTGGAATCGTAAAAATAGTTTATGCACTTTCCCCAAGGCGGACATTTTACTTAGGGCTGACGGAAGCCCAGGATGTCTGGAATAGTATATATTTATGAGATGGTTAAGCCTGAGATGGTTAAACTCTAATTTCTGGGGGGCTGGGGGAAGAGAATGCACAATGTGCTGCCATTGGAAGAATCAAGGGGCTGAACAATTGGGAACCAGCTTTCCGTTTGGACATCAAGTGTAAATAGGACACACAGGGGCTGTGGGTGGGAGAGTGCTGGAAATCATCCATAGCTGTGATATAGAGACTTAAGAGTGAGGGAGGTAAAAAAAAAAAAAGAGTGAGGGAGGTGAAGGAGCTTGGAGGATGGAAGAGGATCTCTTCCAAACAGTTTTTCTTTTCTGTTGAGGAGTAATATCACTACAATGGCATTCTCTGTGTACTTGTGGATTTATATGTTTTATTGCCTTTATTGCCTCCCTACTGAGGTTTCTAGAGGAAAAATGGTACATGTTTGTGCTCAATCTACATTTTAACTGAAAGCCAGTTAGTCAATATGCAAGAATTTAAAATCATCTCTGGATGTCTCTGAAACATAAATAAGAATTGCTACTTTTTCACTGATGTCCTAAGAGTAAATTGATAAATAAAAACACCCACACTCAGTATGCCCCTTGGGGAATGTTTTAGAATGAAATGAGAATCAAGAAATAGATCATTGCCAAGGGGACATATTGGGACTAACTTTTCTGGTCATATTTAGGATCAAATCCCCACAGAAAGGTGGCAACATTATAATATAAAACTGTTGTTCTGGATTTGTTGGCTTGATTATTACAGGAAAAGAACAAAAGAAACAAGAATGTAACAATTATCAAACATATAATAATTATCAAACATTGATAATCAAAATAATTATCAATCATTAGGAATGATTATTTTACTCATTTGATGCAAAGACTAGAAACCTAATGTGAGATTCTGATGGAATATTCAAACTTTATTTATCAGAAATCCTCCAAGTACATGAGCATTTTAAATACATTCTACTTATGCTTTTTGGTCTTCATGGAATTACTTCCATATTTTACAGATAAACATCCCTCCTGTTGCTAGTCACTGGTGGTGATTCTGGATATTAAAAAAAAAAAAAAACACCATCACAAAAAAAAACACACGTTTGTTAAGAAGCTCGGCACCAATTTGTGATAGTGGTTTCTTTTTTCCATTTTGCTTTGTGTAGCTGGAAAATCAGGCTACATTTTTTTTAAAGAATGAAATAAATCCTTGTAATTGAGGGAGTTAGTGACATTCTCCTCACATGCCATTATTAGTGACTGCCAGAGTCTGATCTTAGATAACTGCTTTATTAGCCTCCATCATTATGGAGATTTATTTAGCATCAAGAGTTGATAGTCTGCCAGACTTAAATGCTGCTATAATATTATATGGTCAGAAAAAGTAGGAGATGGGAGGAAAACATGGAAAGTATGTTTGAGTCTAGCAAAGTAATAGTGTAGATATAAAACTCCTTTTAAAAGACTTCAGAAGTTTTGAGATTTTTCAGACCATCTAAATACATGGAGCATTTAAAGGAGAGGAATGTGGAGCTAGCTGAATGGGAATTATTTCAGACATGTGTGGCTGTAGGCAGGAGTTGGGGGTGAGAAAATGGAATGAAGGGAACTAGGATTAAGTAGAGGAAGGAGACCTGTGAGGTGCACTGAGCTGGGTGGGATAAGCCTAGACACTGAGAGCATCTTGCATGCTGTGTATGAACTGTGAGCTCTTCGTGAATGGCAGCCGATGTAGCAGAAAAACTGAGAAAGTGCTGTAGAATCGAGAGTCTGGAGCTGACATATTAGTTAGAAACTGACGCATGTGATTCAATGACGAATTTGCGTCACTTTACGAAAGCACTTTATAAAAGTAGAATAGGCAATCCAAGATTTAATACGGTTCTCAGAATATTAAGGAAGCCCAGGCATGTGACTCAAAGCACATTTAACTAAAGTCCTTTTTAACTGCAGTCCCCAGTTACCAGCATGTTACGTGCACAGGGCTGTTGACTCACCTACCACTATTTAGCAAATTGCCTAATAAATGAGAATAGTTTCCAATATTATCAGCAGGTTTTCACAAAAGGCATTGGTATAAATATTGTTCAGTAGATTCTGGATTACAGGTTTTCTGCTGACTATCCTTTTCTTTGCATCTAATGAAGGGGAAAATGGTCCACCTATGTTTCTTGGCCTTCCCACAAATAGAATTCCATTGGCTGCCATGGCATACCCTGTGTTTTTGTGATAGAAGCTTTACTGGAGTGATGATTTGTTACTGAGAAAACTGTGATGCCACAAGTTTTTCTCCTTGAGTTATTATCTGTCCAGGAAAGATGCTGGCTTAAAGAAGAAAAATGTGTTTTTTTGAAGGAGCCCCAGATCTCTGTTGTGTTTGCCCATGTGAACACCAATCCAATGGAAAAAAAAATTGTTGCCCGTCTTAGCAACAAAGTGCCTACTAGTGCTAATTAAATGGTTAAAATATGTACTAAAAGTTATAATCAGAAAAATTCCTGTAAAAATCAGTACATCTGAAACAAACCAACTGATTTATTAATTCAGCCTAAGGAAATTTTATCCTTGATAAGTTATAATTGAGAGAAAAATCCAAATTTGTTTATCACAGCAGACTAGTGGGCAGATCCATTTCATTTTTATATTAAGGAATACTTTCCCAAACCCAATCCATTAAGTCATGTTTAATTAAAACATAAAACATGGTTCAAAATTCTACATAAAAAAAATTATCCTTTAGTTTTTCACCCCAGAGAAATCCTAGAGTAGATGTGTCCTCTTTATAAAGTCAGAAGAATAAATATTCAGTAAACACATATGATGTGTCAGGCCTTGCCTTAAGTCCTACAGGAGGAACAGAAGTCCTGTCTTAAAATCTAGTAGAAGAACATAGTTAAGAATTGAAAGTTTAAATAGTACCATAAGATAAAAGTAATAAAGACAACAATGGAAAAATACATACAAGGCCAGTTGTGAATCTATGTTAGACACTAAAATTCCTCTGGGAATCAGTAGTTCAGCTCTTTGGCTAAAGAACAGAGTTTCTGAAGATAGTAAACCTCCCTAGTGGCTGAGACGGTAAAGAATCTGCCTGCAATGCAGGAAACCCGAGTTCCATCCCTGGATCAGAAAGATCCCTGGAAAAAGGGAATGGCAACCCACTCCAGTATTCTTGCCTGGAGAATTCCACGGAGAGAGGAGCCTGGCGGGCTACAGTCCATGGGGTTGCAAAGAGTTGGACACAACTGAGCAACTAACACACTTTTTGAGTAGAGGAGATAGGCCTAAGAAAGAAAAACTGTGGTAAAATTACAGGCCTTAGATGCCAGGCTAAGGTTTTAGAGCTTGATTTTACGGGGAAACCACTGAAAGATTTTAATTTTAACCTTCAATGGAGAAGTGAAAAATCAGAGCAGCATGTTGGAAAGGTGAATCTTTCAGCTGTGTGCAGACTGCACAGAGAAAACTTCAGACATTGAACTGGCTTAGAAGGTATGGCCATTTCCCAGGTTGTTTAGGTCCCTCCATGAAAATGGGATGGACTTGCCACCATCCCAAATTCGATTCAGGGGTCTAGAATGATGATGCCACACACAAATAGAGTCCAAGAAACTTCATTACTCATACAATGGAGATTTTAAGGGAGTACAGGACAAATTCCCAAACAGGTCTAAAGATCTGAGAGAGCAAGGAGGTCTGATTAGCATGACTTTTTAGGATGGTTAGAGCGTAGGAATGAAGTGAGTGTCCTCTCACACGTGCTGAGGTTTGTGTGACCTGAATTTCCTGCTTTACCAAACGAGGGAGCACCCAGGCTATGTATTAGCTGGTTCAGATGTGCGGCAGAAGGAGAAGGGGAAAAATAATGTGGCTGGAAAGTTGTCAGCAGACATCAAAAGTGGAATCTGATTCACTATAATGCACACATAGGGTGGAAAGTGCCAAATGAGTGCTGTCAATATTTTATACATGAGCTATAATCCTCAACCTGAAAGAACCTGCATTGTAGGAGGCAGGTATCTGGAAGAATGGATTTTCGTAAGCATGTGGTTATATAACATTCAATTTACAGGCCTATTGAGGGCCTTTGGAATGTCAAAGAGGAGGTCTCCAGGGCTCTGAAATAAATATCCCAGGAACTCTTGACCTTTTGTTCACTGCACTTCTTTTTTAAAAAAAGTTAATATATTGCTTACGTTTGGAAAAAAGATTTTTTGAAAAATTCAAAGCTAAATGGAATTTGTTTGCATCTGGGATCACAGTTGTAGATTCTATCCTTCAATAAATCCGTTATCTTTCAATAAAACAGTTTGAGGACCAGTTCCATGCTGTCAACCTATATGTACAGTAATAATTATCTAGAAAACTAGTTTACAATGTCCATTTCAGCCCTCAACCCCTGGGATTCTGGGTGGGAGGTTTTGTGTGGGTCTGAGGAAGGTACCGCGTGACAAGTGTTCCTGATACAGGGCTCTACAGGCCTCACTTGAGGAGCATCGCCCCACGGTGCACCAAGGACCGCACTAGGTGCTGCAAAGCTTCATGTAAAGTTTAACATGATCATAATGAACAAGACATGTATGGATGTGAGAGCTGGACTATAAAGAAAGCTGAGTGCTGAAGAAATGATGCTTTTGAACTGTGGTGTTGGAGAAGACTCTTGGGAGTCCCTTGGACTGCAAGGAGATCCAACCAGTTCAATCTAAAGGAGATCAGTCCTGGGTGTTCATTGGAAGGACTGATGCTGAAGCTGAAACCCCAGTACTTTGGCCACCTGATTCGAAGAGCTGACTCATTTGAAAAGACCTTGATGCTGGGAAAGATTGAAGGCGGGAGGAGAAGGGGACGACAGATGAGATGGTTGAATGGCATCACTGACTCTATGGACATGAGTTTGAGTAAACTCAGGGAGTTGGTGATGGAGAGGGAGGCCTGGCGTGCTGCAGTCCACGGGGTTGCAAAGAGTCAGATACAACTGAGCGACTGAACTGAACTGAATGAACAAGAAGTTGACTGCTTTACTGGTTCTTTCTCTGCTTAACCAATCTTTAACTTCTGCACCTGTGAAGTTTGTAAAAGCAAACTTAAAAACCAGGACTATGATTTTGTTTATTGTTCAGGAGTTGGCAGTGCTTGAGTGCTTGCTATGAGAAAGGGCTGTATGTGCTTTTTCTTCTTTGATTTTCACTAAGTCAAATAATTATCACATTATAAAGTATAAAAATTGAGGTTCAGTAAGATTAAGTGACTTGCCTAAGTCACACAACCACTAAGTGGTAAATCCAGACTCAAATTTAATGTTGTCTAAATCAAACTCCTGTTATTAACCATGACACTCTCCTGTCAGGAGCTTGGTTCTAGCTTTGCTGTCTCACTTGAGTGATGACAGGGGTCCCATGGCACTCAGAGCAAGGGGAAAATTCAGCAGTTGCCTGCTTAGTTTTCTCATATGTTGACAGTAGAATAATGGAGGTTGGTTTGATACCATATGTGTCTCTGTCTTCCAGGGTAGAACCTTCCTTATTGGCTGGCACATCAGCCCTGCTGAGAGCTTCTGGAAGACTTGGACTTTTGTAGGTTGCTTCCCTGTAAGCACAGTTTGTCTAGTTTAGAATAGCACTTTTTGGACCAGTCACTTTTAAGAGGCTGAGAGGAACTAGGGTGGCTATGAGACAGTGAGGGAAAGGGTGATGAGACTTGGGGGCTAGGGAGTGTGCAGGGCACAGATCAGACAAGGTTTGGATGTCACGTCAGAAATTTGGCTTTTGGTCTAAGTATGGTGAGAAACAAGCACAGTGTTTCAGATAGGGGATTTGGTGCTCTAATTTTGTCTTAAAATAGCCTTTTGGTTGCTATGTGAAGAATGGATGAGAGGAAACAAGAGTTGGATGGGAAGATGGATAAGGAGGTTATTTGACTCTAACTATTTTAAATGTGGAAAAGTTCCTCGTGAAGGAAAAGACGACAAAGGAAGAACACTGATAGTTTTAGCCTTGAAGGAGCAGGAGCAGAGTGGGACACAGAAAAAAAAAATTTTTTTAGAGGCTTCTACACTTCTTCCTCATACTAATTTTGGAGAGAAGATAAGAAGAGGGAGAGAAAATCAGAAAATATGAGCATTTCAGATTTCATTTTTTCATTGTTCCTTTTTAGCCTTCTAAAACCCAGGCACCCCTCACCCCAATATTTTTCTCAACTTAAGCAGTGTTGACTCTGAAAGCATACCTACCAGGCAGGTGTCTGAGATAATGGTAATCACTGTAGGAAATTACATATGTAAATATTCTTTCCTTGGAGAGTTGAAGAAAAATATGTTTCTCGATGGTGGATAAGAACCTAGCTCTGATAAGGAAGCTGTGGTACATATACACCATGGAATATTACTCAGCCATTAAAAAGAATTCATTTGAATCAGTTCTAATGAGATGGATGAAACTGGAGCCCATTATACAGAGTGAAGTAAGCCAGAAAGATAAAGACCAATACAGTATACTAATGCATATATATGGAATTTAGAAAGATGGTAACGATAACCCTATATGCAAAACAGAAAAAAAGACACAGATGCACAGAACAGACTTTTGGACTCTGTGGGAGAAGGCAAGGGTGGGATGTTTCAAGAGAACAGCATCGAAACATGTATATTATCAAGGGTGAAACTGATCACCAGCCCAGGTTGGATGCATGAGACAAGTGCTTGGGGCTGGTGCACTGGGAAGACCCAGAGGGATCGGGTGGAGAGGGAGGTGGGAGGGGGGATCGGGATGGGGAATACATGTAAATCCATGGCTGATTCATGTCAATGTATGGCAAAAACCACTACAATACTGTAAAGTAATTAGCCTCCAACCAATAAAAATAAATGAAAAAAAAAAAAAACCTAGCTCTGGAGTTGTTCTCCATCATATAATGTACTCTTGGAGTGGCTTGAAAGTGGCACACCTGGTGTCATAAGGCAAGCATTCCTTGTCTGAGAAATGTGACTCCAACTGCCATGAGATCTAAATGGAGAGCAGTTTCATAGACGCTGTGCTTTTTCCATGTAGAACACCTCTGATGGCAAGCGACAGAAACCCAACTTGAATTACTGCAGTGGAAAAGGGTATTTACTGTAAGCATAGATGCATGTCTCCTGGAAATCAAGGTCAGAAAGATGACTTGGCTTCTGGAACAACTGGGTAAGGTTTTTGAAAACCCTGACTCCCCACATTCTTTTTTTAAAAACAGTTCTATCTACCTGACAGAAAAGACAGCTGCTGAAAGCCCTCAGAACTTTAGTCATGTATACGGAGACAGAGAATGTGATGCTCTCAGTCACAAGTGTAAAACTCCTGAAGAAAAAGCTTGTTGGCTCTGCTTGGGTTAGGTCTTACTCCTGTGAATAACTATGTCAGAGGAGGGTAGCACTGGGCTAACAGAGTGGACTCTACAGCATCCATGGAGGTGGATAGGAGGGGGCAAATTTTTGAGGAGAGTTGAAAAAACACAAGTTTCTTCAGAAGTTTCCAATGATAGAAAGGTACTAGATAAAAAGCCCTACAGATACCCACTGTACAAGAGAGTTTGTGTATGTGAATGTTGGTGGAACTAGTTCTCTTAAATTAATGACCAACCTAAAGCATCAAAAAGCAGGAGAACATGCAATCCAAAGAGATATCTAAACATTGAGAAAACAGAATTAGTAACAAAGGTGGACTCTGTATTTTTCTGTTAACTGTTATTTGGGTAAGCCAATTCAGAGAAAGATTGACTTCTTTGCCTTCTATATTTAAATGGTATGTTAATTTCCATGAGCTGGATTTTCCTATAATGGGGGAAAATGCTTTATTGATAAAGTTTATAAGAGAGCAAAATCCCTCTTAGCCTCTCCCCTATCTTCTCAATCTGCTGGATGAAGACATTTTACCTCTGTTAACTATAAATATATGGATAATCTACACAAATAAATCATAGACATATTTTGCATTTCAGTATACATAAATCCTACGGGTTTTTTAAATACTTTATCTAGATATAATTTCAAACTTAAAGAACACCATATCCCCCTATCCAGATTCTCCCTTACTGGCCCTTTACCACATTTGCTCCTTCATTTTCTGTCTTTATAGATACAGATATGGATACAGATATACCCATCATTGTTAAGTTTTTTCTGAATCATATGAGGGAAAGTTGCAAATATGATGCTCTATCACATCTGGATCCTTCAGTGTATATTTTTCCACATCCTTTCCCCAAACAAGGACACTTTTCTACATTCTACCATACACATTTGCAAATCAGGAAGCTGGTACTGATACTACTGATAACACTACTCTCTGATCCACAATTCACAAACGCCATTCACGTTCTTTCAACTGTCCCTGAAATGTCTATTCCTCTATCTCATTCAAGATCCAATCCAGAATCATGTATTCCATTTAGTTCCCTTTTTTCTAGAGCACTTCTCATTCTTCCCCTGTTTACCATGGCCTTGACGTTTTAAATTCTGTATCTGTATTTAGTTCTATCTTCATTCTATATGATGGCCTTCCACCTGTGTCTGTGCAATGATTCCTCATGCTCAAACAATAATGCCCATGCATTTTTGAAAGCAATACCCCCCAGAAACGATGCTACCATGCTCTTCTCAGAGCACCACACAGGCGACAATATAATGTTGACCCATTCCACCATGGTGATGTAAACATCGATCACCTTCTGTGGGAGGCAAACTACTGGCCTTCAAAGATGTCCTAGCTCTAACCCTAGGAACCTGCATTATGTCACCTTAGGTGGCAGAAAAGACTTGGCAGCTGTATTTAATGTTAAAGATTTTGAGTTGCTAAGGTTATCTTGGATTTTCCAAATGGGTCCAATCTAATCACATGAGTCCTTTATAAAGAAAGAACTAAAAGTCACTCAGTTGTGTCCGACTCTTTGCAACCCCATGGACTGTAGTCTGCCAGGTTCCAGGCAAGAATACTGGAGTGAGTGGCCGTTCCCTTCTCCAGGAGATCTTCCCAACTCAGGGACTGAACCCAGGTCTCCCAAATTGCAGGTGAATTCTTCAACATCTGAGCCACCAGGGAGAAGAGACTTTATTAAGTCAATAGAGAATCAGAGAGATGGTGGTGTGAGATGGCAATCCACCATGGTTGGCTATGGAAATAAAGGCAAGGGGCCAGGAACTGAGGAATGCAGACAGCCTCATGATGAAGGAAAAGGCAAAAAAATGGAATCTCCTAGGAAGCCTCCAGAAAGCAAGAGTCCAATTTTAGCCTAGTGAGAATCCTATCAGACTTCTCACCTACAGAACTGTAAAGATAATATCAATAAACGAGTGTTCTTTAAGCCCCCCAATTTTTGATAATTCATTGCAGCAGCAATTGTAAATAGATATACTTGGTCAAAATGATATGTTTGGTTGAAAACTATTGCCTGGGCTTATCTGAACATAGTGAAGTGAAGTCACTCAGTCGTGTCTGACTCTGCGACTCCGTGGAAGGTAGCCCACCAGGCTCCACTGTCCATGGGATTCTCCAGGCAATAATACTGGAGTGGGCTGCCATTTCCTTCTCCAGGGGATCTTCCCAACCCAGAGATCAAACCCGGGTCTCCTGCATTGCAGACAGACGCTTTACCGTCTGAGCCACCAGATCTCAGAACTATTCCCTGGGCTTATCTGAACATAAGAGGATATTAAAAGAGCATTGTGGTTCTCACAGATCTGATCAGAGGCTTGAGAACAGAGACTTGGCTATGGTCAGAGATCAAGGTAGCTCTGAAATACCAAGAGATGGGATGCAGAAACTATAGTAATAATTCCATTCTTAGGTGTTACTCCACCAAGTCTATGCACAATGGGGAAGGAATAGCTATGCATTTCGCCAAAGGAGTTTAGATTTTATCCCGAACAGCTCAGAGAGAGACAGCCTTAAGCATTTTGTAACTTTATAAAGATGAGGTTCCATTCAGCTTCTCCCTAAATCTGTACATTAGTTTCCCCTCTTTTAAATGTAGCTTCTGGTTTTCTCTTGGAGTTCAAGTCCACACTAAACTCCAGATGGGTAGCAATCTTGATGCTTTTTAAGTCCTTGCTCCTTCCTTCCCTTTCTCTCCTTTCTTTCTTCCCTCCCTCCCTCTTTCTTCCATTTTTTTTTTTTTCTTTGTCTCTTCTCAGTCTTTACGGAAAAAAAGAAAGCACATTCCTGGGAAGTTCTCCAGTCTGTTTTTCTGCTATATCTTTTCACTTACAGTCCTCTCTGTCTGAGTTGCCCCCTCGCCCTCTCTGTTGTCAAACTGCCACTTATCCTTCAGCGAGGTGAATTCTCTGATCTTTCTCTAAGTACACCAGGAGGAATCATTATCTTCTTTTTTCCCCCACTGGTGTTTTTTTTAATCAAGGTATAGTTGATGTATAATATTATGTAAGTTACAAATGTACTAATATAGTGTTTCATAATTTTTAAAGGTTATACTCCATTTATAGTTATTATAAAATATTGGCTATATTCCCTTGTGTTGTCCAATATAACCTTGTACCTTATTTTATACACATTTGTGCCTTAGTCCCCTACCCCTATATTGCCCCTCTCCTTTCCCCTCTCTCCACTGTTATCCCTAGTTTGATCTCTGTACCTGTGAGTCTGCCTCTTATTTCATTATATTCACCAGTTTGTTGTATTTTTTTTTTAGATTCCACATATAAATGATGTCATACAGTATTTAGCTTTCCCTGTCTGACTTATTTCACTTTGCATAATGCTCTCCAAGTTCATCCTCTTTGAGGCATTACTGTGTCGTCTCTGACACTTTAACTACAATATCATTAGAGACTTTAGTTTTCTCTCCTTCTCCTTCTACCAGACCCTAAGCTCCTTTCAGAAGTTATCATCAGTAGTTTAGCACTGTGACTGGTCTGTGGTACTGCCAGTATATTCTCATTCCAGCCTCCACATTCGGTTTATGGTATGAAATGTAAGATATGCTTGATGAAAGAGGACAGTATTTTCACTCATTCCTACCTTGCCTCAAGTAAAGATTCACAGAAAACTTGTAGAGGAAGCAAAGGATTCTAAAGTTGATTACATCTTTTTGATATCCTAATTCTAATCTAATTCTATAGGATTCTAATTAGGATTAATTCTAATCCTCATTCTATAGGATTCTCAAAGGGGCAGATACATTTAATGTCCTCCTCCTACCCACTTCAAGAATCAATTCTAGGGGGCCAGGAAGGTACAAGTGTGATACTAGTGTTACATTTTTATTGTGCTGTGGAAGGGTGGGAGCAGGATCAGGGGATCCTCACTTAGATTTTAATGTGGGACAGAACCTTCTGGAAGAGTCTGAACACCAGGAACTCTTAAGATAAGGGCTTCAAGAAACCTGGAGGATAGTAACAAGAATGTAAAAAATGTACAAAACTAGAATTAACCTTTAAGTTTCATGACTGCTCATAGAATTATAGGAAACAAATAAAAGTTTAGAGCTGGAAGGGATTGTCACAAACATTTTAAAACAATTTCTAACCCATCCATTGTTATGGACTACTGATGAACCTTGTAGGTGGCCTTCTTCAGTGCTCCTCTCATCTCTTATCGTGACATCGCCAATGGAAAGTTCCCAGTGAATCGCTGCTTTAGGGACAGGGCTAGGAGGGGAGGGAGATGTAGCTACTTGCTTTGCCCATGCCTGTAGGGTAGATTCAAAAGCTAAAAACACTGGAGACGCAAGGACAGTCTATCCCCATTCTCAAGATCATTTATTTGTTTTCTATCCTTTGCTTTATTCTAAAAATTATTTAAGATTCTATGTGAAAACATATGTACAGTGCTACTGTACATATGTGCAGTATAACTGAAAGACAACAAAATCAGAGACAAGATTAACACACAAAATCCTTGAAATATATTCCCTGAAGAGGATCCAGATTTGGCTCTGAACTTCCTAGCTGCCAAGTAAAATGAAATGTAATTGATGACAACATGTAGACTGTCTAAAAATGAAAACAAATCCCTTTTTTTCAGAGACGCAGAGCTCTTGATATTGAGAATTGAGAGAAACCTCTCCTGTGACTTCCCATGGAGATCAACATCCTCAACAATAATTTCTGCCGTAAATAAAACGGCAAGTGTAGAATGACTGCCTCCTCTTACCTTCCTGTATGCAAGTCAAAGAGGTACAACGCCAAAGCATAGCTATTAACAGGATGCAAAGGACCAAAGCAGGAAAGTCGAAAGCAATGCTTTTTCCCCTTAGCTCTTTAAGATTCAAGGGGGAGGAGTGGACTCCTTTGTCTCAATGTAATCTTCTTGGAGTGACATTTTTTACAACTAAGTTTTTTATTTGAAAAATTTCCATAAAGAAGAGTATATAGTCTGTATAGAACCTAATTTTCAGGTTACTGACAAAGGGAAGTTTCCTGCATACATTTTGAGGATAAACTGAGAGAAGGGCAGGTTTGACATCTCTTTAGACATTTTATGAATAATAAGGGGTCTAACCAGGACATGTGACTGCCCCGGTGGTAGTCCCACCTTCACACAGGGTTACCCTTAGCAGGGCCAAGATCTTCCCCAGAAAGTAGTTAATTATTTAACCTGAACACACAGGCAATTCATACCAGAAGCATTATGGGTTAATACATGTCCACAAAATTTTCACTGGAAAATGTTTCCATTAAGTGATGTATATCACGTGAAGTGTCCATTAAAAAAGAAACAAAACCTCAAAGACATAGTCTAATTTAAAGAACTAACATAAAATACTATTTAATACAAACTAGTTAAAATTTAGAATCTCTGAGCTCAAAATGACAGGTTTCTGGAATGGCTGATGTTCATAATTTGTTCTTTCTGTTTGTAGGAACAGCTGTCTAGTTTGACATCAAACTATGTCATCAATTTCCGGCTATGATGGAATACCTGTGTTTCTGCTGGAAAATAAGAAGCATTAAAAAAAAATATATATATATATATATATATATGTAGAAGAAGAAGACTTGTTGTAGCCCTGCCAAAGCAATCAAGACATAAAGATCCAAGGAAAGGGAATGGCAGAGAAGTGAGCTGACTTCAGTGTCAGTTTTTCTTCTGGGGAGTTTTCTGAGCCTCGATCCAGAGTAAGAGATGAAATTTTGGGAAGAGAACTGCTAAAAGGCAGCTGATTTAACAACTGAAAACATTAACTTCTGTAAAGAGATAATTAAGTGAAGAAAAAGTAAAACAGGCATATAAAAGTTTCTAATCATACCCAACTAGGGAAGATAATCTCCCTTCCCACAAGTGACCCCCAAGGGATTGTGACCTCTGCACCCTGATAAACTCAGTACCCAGATCAGCAGTGGGTGGGAGGTTCACTCCCTACAGAGTCACCTGCCTACTGCACTTGGTACTGCCAGCCCAGGTGCCAACCTGGAGTGCACGTCCTGTCCAAAGGTGGCGTGGAGCACATCACTTCTACTTCACTCCTTTGGGCAGGAGGGGGCCGGAAGAGGAGGCTGAGCATGTCCTGAGGTGCCAGGGTGTGGGAGGGTGAGTGTTGAGAGCCCGTCTGAGAGAGGGGAGCTGAGATGGGCCCTCCTATGGGCCAAGCCTCCGAGCCATCAGCATATGCTCAACTGACTCACTAGACTTGATTTTAAAAACATAAGTCAGAGATAAAATGAAGAGTTTTACGACAATGGCATTAACCACAAGCATAAGACCCTTGTGGGCACAGGACACTGTGACTGCATTGGTAGCATCCCCAGGAACCTGGCCTTGGTTAGAAATGCTGTGTTCAAGGTTATGTAGCCTGGACATCATCTGCTACCGGTCTTCATCCTGTGCCAAGTTCTTTCCTGCTTCAGCCTCTGTTTTTTGATGTTTTGTGCTTCATTTAAAAACACATTCTTTTTCTTGCTAGTAATTAGCTTTAACAATTCCTCATGTCTGAACTCTTCCATAGAAAAGGTGGAATGAAGGTATGGCTAATTTTCAGGGACAGCATGTGAATATTCTTAAATAAACAAACAAAAAAAAGCATATATACATCTTCACTGGTTTTAACTGGGTTGAGTTAAATTTTGTCTCTATGATTCCCCATGCTATTTTATTTTGATCATCAAAGATACTATTTAATTTTCCAAGCGACCTCTTCTGACATTAGTTTTCCTGGTTTTAAGTGGAAAATTAGAATATCTCACTGGTTTGCATACCTAGATCTGATGAATGAAAATATTAAAAACCGAAGTTCTACTCAGAAAAATACATTTCAAACTCCCAAAGAGGTAGATGTGACTTTTCTGTTGGCTGTTTTTATTTTGTTTTTCAAGATTTCTGATAAAGAGTGAAGCCCAAAGCCAAAGACTCATACTGAAAACACTTCGGGCTAAGATTGACTAATGTCTGTAAAGGCCCTCTTCTAGAAACTTGTGTGAGATTCTAACTCTGGCAACCAAGACGGGATTGTGAAATTATAACTTCTAATGGCACAGCTAACACACTTTGTTTCCTGGCTCCAAAGAAAAGTATAATCTTAACATGTATCCAGTACCTCTTAAAATACACTCTGACTCATCTCTCAAACTCCAGGCCCTATATTCCTGCTATAAATTTGATATTTAAGTACACGTTGAAGCCTCTGGGGATGTGAGCTTGGTTAGCAGGGAGCCCTATTTATAATCTGCAAGCTCCATTTGTTTTTCTTATCTTTCAAAGAGATTTCTGGCTCAGTTAACAAGGTGGAGTTGGAAGCTTTAGCAAAGAACTCAGCAGTTTAGGCAGTATAATGAGGGAAAGAGGCCTTAAAGGAAGGGAGGCTATCAAGCCCCATGACAGTGAGGTCAAACAATAACAAAAGTTGCAGTCTGGAGCACAGAAAGGTTTATTGCAGGGCCTTGCAAGGAGCTGGGTGTCTTATGCCTTAAAAACTCTGAACTCCCCAAAATGTTTTCCAGCCAAGCCCTTTTCTAGGAAAGGTGTGTGAGGGTGTTTGTGTGTGTGTGTGTGTGGGGGGGGGGGTGACCAGTTGTTGCAAACTTCTTGGTATCAGATCCTGTATTCTTGAGGTTAGGTCATGGTCAGGTCATGATATTCCTGCAAATCACCACCAAAACAAATGCTATTCTCTGTTATGACAAGAAAGGGCAAGGTCCCAAAGCTCAACTTTCACCCTTCAAGGTCCAGGCCTTGGCTAAGCAGAGGAGGGGTCTCTGTGCAGGCCAGTCACCCTGCCCCGGGAGCACTTGTCCAGCACCAGGACTGGGTTCACCCGCCAGCGCCCGGGCCTGGCTGAGGAGGCAGATCTCAGCTGGTGGGGCGCTCAGGGCCAGGTCCCCAGACACTACCGAGCCTCATCACTGAGGCAGGCAGAAACCCAAGACACAGCCGTCCTCAGGCTTTTTATTTACACCGGAGAGAATCAGTTGTACGGGATCAATAGGAACACATGTTGTAGCAAATACCAGTCAGGTCAGCTCCCAGCTCCCAACAATTGCCTTTCTTAGAAAACAGCCCCAGCCACAGAGCTGGGCCTTAAGTCACGCTGTGCAATGCCCTTGCAATTTAACCCTGACCCCCGGCTACCTCTTAGGGGCTGACAACTGATCTAAGTTGTACCAGTTTTTGAAACTTGAATGGAGAGACTGAAGCCGGTTGAAGCTCTTACCTTAATGGCCGCGTCAGTATACCTTCCAGGTGCTGGGCCCTCCGTGGGTCATGTAGGCGGGCCTGGGGAGAGGTTTGCTGCTGCTTCAAGGCTTGGGCCTGGTCAGGGGTGGCCGTGGAGAGGGTCCTGGAGCTCTAGAGACACAGCCCTCGGTCTCTTCCGGGGCGCCTCCAGCTCACCCGCCAGCCTGGGCTAGAGGCCTGGAGGGCCCGGGCTAAGGCTGCCATCCGCCTCTTACCACACGCTCTGGGGCAAGGACCACTAGGAGCTGACTATTGGCTGAGCTGGGCCTTTAACCTCCCGCTCAGGGTCTCGCGATAACAACTATGTGCCCGCCCTGCTCAAAGGGCCAGCAAGACTTGATAACCAAGCGTAGACAACTAGACAGGGCAGTAGGAAGTCATTCTCTACTTCCCACCCTGCTACCCTCCACTTCTCTTGCTAAAATCTCCAAAGCATACCTTGTTTTACCTGTCGAGTACGTGGGAGGGGTGGCGATAACGCCAATGATGCAGTGTTGGGAGGCGTGGTGACAGGAGGAGAAAGGGAGTTCCCAGAAGCTTGGTTGGTACGCCCCGATTCAGTGTCATGCTGGAGAAGGTCGTATTGACTTAAGAGAGTCGACTGTTAGATATTTTGGTAGCTTGAAATGGCCACGGGAATTGGTATATACTACAGATCAAAGCCCCCATTCACCCACCCGGTAGCCCAAGATTTGGTTTACCAGGGCTATGGTTTCTGATTTTACTACTTTCTAGAAATGTTCTCTGGCTCCCTCTTATTGGAGGGAGTTCTGTGGCTCTTCCCTGGTGATGCTCTGAGGCCCTTGTCTCCATTTATCACCATTATTTATATACCTGCCTCAATTCCTAGTCATGTGAGCCATAAGGGCTAGCACATAATAGATGCTTAACAAATGCCCCTTGTATCAGTGGACCTATAAAATACATATTTTCAACTCACATTAAAACTAAGAAAAGATAGATCGTCACTAGCAGCACTGTTATTTCATTCCTTCATTCATATATGGAAAATGAGCTCCTATCAGATAACAATGTACTCCGTTCTGGGGATTTACCACAGAGTAAAGCATGTTTCTTTTCTTCAAGCTCACAGTTTTTTTGAGGAAGACATGTATAAATAATCACACTACACTTACATCTATGTATTAGTAATAAAATATGAATTACGAGTCACATTCAATTTTAAGAATGAATGTGTTAGAGTATGGGTGTGTTTTTATAAGGAGTGTGTTAAGAATCATCTGTAATAATATGAAACTTGAAATACTGTAGGTATCGATCAGTAAGGCACTGGTTAATTAAATAATAATTACCAATAAAATAAAATAATTACCAATAAAATGGAATGACATGAAGCCACTAGAATCAGGTAAGGTTATGGATGCTGATATGGAAAGAATCTCAAAGATGTATTTTTTCAAAGGAAAGAATAGTACAATGAAAAGTTGCATGTATATAATAATCCTTTTTTATCAAAATGGTATCTATATAATATATTTGCATGTAAGAATGCTATTACATGCATACAAAAAATTTTAAGGGAAACATAAGGTTGTTATCTTTAGAAGAGACTGTGGAGAGGTAGATTTTTTTCACATTTTACTTTTGATATTTATATATTTCAATTCTCTATTATCAGTAATTGTAAACTTTATATAACCATTTGGTGGTGGCGGTGATTTAATTGCTAAATTATGTCTGACTCTAGTGACACCATGGACTGTAGACCACAAGCCTCCTCCGTCCATGGGATTTCCCAGGCAAAAGTACTAGAGTGGGTTGCCATTTCCTTCTCCAATAACCATTTGGTAATATTGATCAAAAACGTGTAAGTGCCTACCTTTCATTCCAATATTTTTACTACCAGGTACATATCCTACCAAACAAGAGCACAAAAGTTGATGTGCAAGAATGTTTGGCCCATCACCTAAACTGGTGAAAATCAGGAGTGAAATACCCATAAACAGGAGACAGTTTGAATGAATTGTTATAGTGCATCTAAGCAATGGCATATCAGGTAGTGGTAAAAATAGATAAGGTCTTGAAAAAAAATGCTCCTGGTTACAAAGCAGTGTGTTACACCTTCATGGGTGGGGGTGGTTTAGTCGCTCAGTCGTGTCTGGCTCTTGCGATTCTGTGGACTGTAGCCTGCCAGCCTCCTCTGTCCATGGGATTCTCCAGGCAAGTATACTGGAGTGGGTTGCAATTTCCTTCTCCAAGGGATCTTCCCAACTCAGGAATGGAATGGGTCTCCTGCATTGCAGGTAGATTCTTTACCAACTGAGCCACCAGGGAAGCCCACCCTCATAATAATGAAAATATATATTCATATAGACAATAGAGTCACATCCAATGAGTAGATTCGGTCTTGGAGCAAATTCATCAGCTGAGAATCAACTCCAGTCAGAACTGCATCTATGAGCGCTAGAAACACACCCAACTCAGGTTCACCCTCCACAGGCCTGGAAGCAGCTCTCCTGAGGGTGAATGGAGTCCTGGCTTGCAGTCCACAGGCTCTATTAAGGCTCTGTGCCCCATGGAGTAGAATATGTAGCCTGAATTTCTCTATTTGTCTTTCTTTCTCTTTGCAGTTTTCTCCACTTCTACGTATTTTTATAACATGTGCATTCATTGGTTTGGTAGGCTGTAGTACAATTACAACAGGTAAAGATTTATATGGAGAAAAAGATCTAAAGGGCTATGTGCCAAAGCAAACAGTTTACTTCTGAGAAAGGGGTGGAGATAGAAAAAGATAAAATACTTTTTCTTTGCACCTTTTATACTGTTTGAATGTGTATTATTTTATACTTGGTAAAGTATAAATTATTTTACACTTAGTATTTTATGTTAAAAAGAAAACTAAAAAACTGATACGGCTAACACAAACATAAGGAAGTGTGGAGGGGTATGAGACAAAGGTGTGTTGAGAGACTGGATTTGATTCTGTCGATAATGAGAAGCACATGGAGATTTTTAACCTCTAAGGGTGGTGAGATTCAGTTGATATTTTTGGGAGATAGGATTGAAAATTATAGGCACTGGTGAGGGGCAGACTTAGTTTATGAACTAGTTATCTTTGGGTTTTATTTATGGTATGAAAATACTCCTTATCTAATTTTGGATGGAAATGCCTTGCACTGGAAGTCCCTAGGGTACAGCAAATAAGCCCCTACATGGCTTCTAAGAGTAGACCGAGGGTCGAACATTCAGTTCCCTCTTCCTTCATCTTTGCTGTCACCCTCATTTTTTGTCGTGGCACTCGTTAAGTGTCTACAGGTGTCTTAGCTAGAGGGAAATTTAGGCTCCTTCTGAGTCACACAGGTGGACCAACAGTGTTGCAGAAAAGAAAACCTCCCAGGAGAGGTTGGCCTTTCTGGGATACAGAGCTGGACAATCCCTGTTCTGAGGGTATCCAGGGTGTCAGGGAGTTTGGAAGCTGTCATTTGAGGGTGACAGAAACGCTCCAGCAGAAGAGGCAGGAAGGAAGGTTATGCATCATTTTTGTGTTGATTTGATCCAGAATGTTGTCTGCTCTTGTTGGCAAATACTGCATGCTGTCCAGGAATGTGGCAGTGGGGCTGGGTGAAGTCCTCTGCTTTGAAAGAGACCTATTCCAACCCCAAAAATCTTCACAGGGAAGGTGACTTCCTATCCTTTGCTCAGATGAGATAGCTTTAATCTATAATAAGTCTGAGGCCCATGTTGATACCATTCATAGAGACTGGTTCTTTCATTATACACCTAGCCTATTCCTAAGACAGGCCTTCCCAGGAAGGATGGATCAAGACCATTTCTAGTGTCTGTCACATCATAGAAATTAAACAACTATCTTCCTTTCTGGTTCTAACTCAAATCCAGTCCACTGGCTCCATTTCTTTCTACCTTTGTGGTAACTTTATGTTGGGCTTTTTTTTAATCCTCTCTGCCACTTGCCTTGATTGTGTGTACGTGCTAAGTAACTTCAGTCGTGTCCAACTCTTTGCAACCCCATGTACTGCAGCCCACCAGGCTCCTCTGCTCATGGGGATTCTCCAGACAATAACATTGAAGTGGGTTTCTCCAGGGGGTCTTCGCAACACATGGATTGAACCTGCATCTCTTCTGTCTCCTGCATTGGCAGGTAGGTTCTTTACCACTAGTGACACCTAGGAAGCCCTACCTTGATTGTTCACACCCTAAATAGATCATTCCAACGTATTCATTCATTCATATATTCATTCATTTACTGTTTCAACAAGTACTGTGTGTGTTGAGTGCTTGTGTGGATCAAGTACCACGTGAGGAAATAGGAACATAATGCTGAACAAAGAGAGTCATGGCCCTTGCCCTCATGTTGCTTGAAGCTGGGAGCAGGATTAAAATGTGAAACAAAGAATAACAGGAAAACACAAAGCCACACTGTGAGAAGGCAATGACGGAGTAGTAGAAGGAGAGATTACATTAAAGGAGAACCATCTGGTTAGAAAAGTCAGAGGAGGCTTTGCTGAGGAGATGACTCTGCTGAGCTCTTTCTTCAGAAAAGCCTGGCTTTTGGCCAAAGTTGATGAACTTCCTACCAGAAAGTGAAACAACATTTCCCAAGTCACTTTAAAAGAATGAGAAATAAAGGAGTCCTGTTACACCATAGTTCTAGGTCAATGGTACTTAGTCAGCTATTGTCACAGAACTGAGGGCCACTCAAGTAACTCTGAAGGACAAAAATAAATAAATAAACAACTAAAGACAGCAAGCAGAAATACCCTGCTCAGCCTCTTAAAGGGGATAGTCCCTTCCTAACACCTGATTCTATGAGGTTAAAAAGACAGCCATTTTCCACTTACTTTGGGCACTTTTTCCTTCTCAAATGTTTTGTTCTGTCGCCAGCCTATTAAAACCCATTTCCAACCTTTTTTTTTTTTTTTCCAGTTTTTCAGGGTCCTTTGGGATTTTGACCAGCAGTTATTTCTCTCCTCACAAAGAGACCTGCATTAAGCTCTTTCTGACTAGAGTGGATTGAGTTATTTGACTTTCAAGCTAAAGGAACTTTGGGAGGCAAAAACAGGTGTCAGGCAACGCCTTCTGCTTTCTGGAATCCCAGGATGGAATTTCCAGCCATAAGCAAAGGTGCTAGTTAGCATTTCTGGATGGAGAGTCTGACTAACAAGCTCCTTTCTCAGGAACCAGGAATGACAGTTGCCTGGCACTAGTTATTAGCAGCTGTGGAATCAGACCACCCCGGTGATATGTTACAGAGCTTTCTTCAGAATTCCCCCAGCCAAGAGGAGACTCATGAAGCAGGATTTTAGGAACTGCATGGGTAGCCATCTTGAAATTTCAGAAAAACCTGTCTGGCTTATAAATCATGGAAATAAATAAATGCTATGTATTTTGAAAGAGAAACAGGGCTGTCTAAGTGTGGGGAGATTGAAATGGATGCAAACATATATATACTAACTTCCTTTTTACCGATAAGACCCTGAAAGACAATGGTTTCCAGGACAAATGGATGAAAACGGTCACAGTTAGTTTGAGGTGTTTAAGTCATGAGATGCTATACAAGCCACAATGCAGTGGACTCACAAATTAAGCAAGAGTGATTGGTGGTAAAATAACAAATTAGCCAGGATATGGAAATGTTCAGCAGTTAAGAAACTGATCATTGCTCACATGTAGGAGTAATTAGAATAATTCCAAACTAATAAAACTCATTAATATTGAAAACAGGGAGACAGTTCACTTAAAAGTACATATATTTTGTACTTAATGTATTTATCATTTCACATCCTGTGAGCATCATGCAATCCATTTTTACATGTTGATATGAGTTTATTTCTCATTATAAACAAAACACTTTTATCACGAATAAGTTAAAGAGATGGAGAGATATAAAGTTAAAAACAAAATTCACAGGGAAATCCCAACTGAGATCACTACTGTTAAGAATTTTGTCAACATCCTTACAGACACTTCTGTGTGTGTGTGTGTGTGTGTGTGTGTACATAGGCTTCCTTGGTAGCTCAGCTGGTAAAAGAATCCACCTGCAATGCAGGAGACCCTGGTTCAATTCCTGGATTGGGAAGATCCTCTGGAGGAGGGCATGGCAACCCATTCCAGTATTCTTATTTGGAGAATCCCCATGGACAGAGGAGCCTGGTGGGCTACAGTCCGTGGGATTGCAAAGATTCAGACGTGATGAACGACTAAGCACAGCACAGCATATATATATATATATATATATATATGATCATATATATATATGATACTGGAATAATAATTTTGTATCTGCTACCAGGTTGAGACATTGCAGTATATGCACAGTCAATAAATATCTTTTTTTCCTACTCCTTAGGAAAGAAATTTTGTTCACTTATCATTTTCTTCTACCTTGTTATTCAGATTATGGTAATTACTATGAAAGAAAGAGGGAAGAGAAACAAGAAGAGACGGGTTGATCAATTTGGGAGCAAAGCTGGTGGCTGAGACTGGAAAAGCTGTTGGGGAGAGAGAGGCTTCAAGAAGGAGTTGTTACAGTGTGAAAGAACAGGATGAGAAAGGTGGGGTGCAGAAGATATTTTAAGATATGATGCTGGGAGTTAGGAGCTGTATGTTCTTTACTTTTTTCTGGAAGGTGAGAGCAAAGACTGAAATTGCTGGCTTGGTTAAGTCTTTTGGTAGCTGGGCTGTCTCTGTGAAGGTTGTGGAGCTGAGACTGGATCACAGTGGGATCTGGGATTCATTTGATTTACACACAAATGGGATTATATCAGCTATGCTGCTTTGTAATTCCTTTTCTCTCAAAAATGTCATGCTGCTTCTTCTCAAGTCAACAAATGTGAATCTCAGTGATTCTCTTAAGTGGAGGCAGAGTCTCTGGAGGGGAATACATCACATCTTTCTGAACTGGGCCCATGCTGGTGGATGTTTAGGTTTCTAATGATGATGAACGTCTTTATACATCTTGGCATATTTATGTGACTATCTCACTGGAATAGACTATTTATACCTAATAAATAGGCTATTTATTAAGTATGCTATTTTACATTTAAAATTTTATTACATAATGCCAACAACAAGTCACACTAAGTTGTACCTCAATGGAGTATAAAAGTCCCATAGCCACCCAAACTCATTCTTATCATCTATTAATACTTTGCAGGTGAGAATTGCCACGATTTGGACAACATATCTAGAGTATACATCTGAAGAAGCTGAAACCCAGGAAGACTGAGGGACTCTTATCTAAGATGTTAGAACTGAAAAGTTCTAATCTGGTGATCTCTCTAAAGGTGTCCTGTGCCTGGAAGAGCCAAGTGACAATGACATCTGTTAGGCCACATGGGGGACTAACCCTGCCCAAAAGGGAAAGGAAGATACTGAAAAGTGGTGAATGAAGCTGTTTTCAGTTCAGCTCATCTGTGTAACCAGAGAACACACCACGGTGATAAGATGATGTGTGGAAAAGTACTTTGTGGGGCTTCTCTGGTGGTCCAGCGGTTAGGAATCTGCCTCGCAATGCAGGGGACACTGGTTCAATCCTTGATCCGGGAAAAGCCCACATGTCGCGGGGCAGCTAAGCCCGTGCGCGCAGCTACTGAAGCCCTCGTGCGCAGAGCCCCTGCTCCACAAGAGGAGCCGCCGCAGTGAGGAGCCCGTGCACCACAACTAGACCGCAGCCCCCATCTCTGCGACTAGAGAAGGCCCACACGTAGCAACGAAGACTCGGTGCAGCCAAAAAGAAAGAAATACACATTCTTTAAAAAGTACTTTCTACATTGCTAGAGACCGAGGCATCACTCGGGAAAGCAGATGTCCCTTCATCGGCACAGTTAGAACTCTGCTTAGCTGACTGCAGAACTATGAACACTGTGCTTTGACCTTGCATCTCAGTGTCATTTTTATCTTTTGTAACCTGATAGCCACGTTCCCAGTAAATGGAGTATTTATTACAAAAAAGTGCTGACAAGGTCATGGCCAATGTGGACCATGTTTCCTTGTGATATCCTGATGATTCAAAGCCAGAACATCTGATTCTGTGCTGTCCTGTAGCAAATGTACTAACGGACAGCATCTGCATCTATCAATTCACATCCCCAGGTTGCCTCTGGCCTCGGCCTCAGGGTCTTGTTGATTCTATGCTTATTTATGTTCATTTTGTCTCTAGAAAAGTGGTTCCAGACGGTCCTCTCTGAGTTTATTTTACCAGCTCAGGTCTTGCCTGACTCTTAGGGATTTCGGTCACCCGAGCAGCTGTGTTTAACCTTGTCTGTTAGTCCCGGCCCAAGAAACCCATCCAAATTGGCAATACTTCTGAAAACACAAGTGAGACTAAATTACAAATGGAGAAAGTGTCTGGGTTAAAATAAACTGTCGCCAGACCAAAGCTATCTCTTTCCATGTTCTTTTTTTCTGTAAGAAAAACAGGGAACTAGATCTGATCTTATTCTTAGGTGAGATTTGTTGTTCAAATCTTTTTAAAAGCATGTATCTTCGAATTTCTGTTCTGTAAGAACAGGAGGGGGTGCAGTTCAGTTGTCTGCTTGTAGTAATAAAGATTCAAATCTAATTTCTGCAGTTCTGCCTTTGGTATTTTATTTTGAACGAGAATAGCACAGAAAAAAAAATGGATAGAGGACTTTGTAATTGGAGCGTGTCTTGTGTTGCCTAGTTACTGGGACCTTCTGGAGATTAGATTTTCAGGATGCTTAAATGCACAGAACAGCAAACAAAACTCTTACCTCGCCGGTAATTCCTCTGTGAGGACAGGACAACCTCTACAGTTGGAAACTTAGGTGAAGGGAGAAAATCATAATGAATAATATTTTATTTTCGACTATATCTGCTCCTAAGAGACCATCTTGCCATCCCAGAGACACGGTCAATGAGAAGTGTCCTTATTCAATATGATGAACTGCATCCTGCTTTAATTCTGGGATCCGATGATAAGTATCCAGTGGCCCGCTTATCTTCAAAAGCTGCCCCTGCCATCTGCAAGAGAAGAGGGCCCTCTAATTCACTGGTCTTTAGAAACAGGCTTTCAAGGATCCCGAAGGAGGGCGCTATAGGATTTTTGTTAGAAATGGGCCTGAAGGCAGAGAGCCAAGCCGGTGAGGGAAGTGTGCAGGCTGATCCCCCTCCTTCAGCTAATTCAGAGCGAAACTTCTGCCAAATGAAGCTTTTAGCTCAGCGTCGTCATCGCCCCTTTCTGTGTTCTCTCCTGCATCACAGGAGGGAAGTCTAAAATGTCACTTTCCTGAATTCCTTCCCAGGAGGATCCTGGGTTAAATCTGCCAATGATAGGAACTCAGGTGAGATTAGGAAGAAGAGGAGAAGGCGTTTTGTCCTGCGACAGCCATGGGTAGGGAGCTAAGATCATTGCTGACAGCTTCCCTAGGATACAGAGTTTGGGCAGAGGGGCAGCCCATCAGACAAGCAATGAGGTCCCTTACAATGGTTTCCCTGCCATCACTGCATCTTCAGGTTTCCTAGAGTGCACTCTTGACTTTTGCCCCCTCAACTCTTCCAAATCTTTCTATTTTTCTATATTAAGTAACTCTCTACTCAAAATGCATAGTCATTTTTTTATCCTCCCTGAATAATCCTGAAAGACACAAAGGTACAGAGACAAAGGCTCAATACTCTGGTTACCAAAGTTAATAAACCTGAATTTTGATTATCACCAAATTATAGACCAGTATATGGCTTACAGACATAAAAATACATATGGTATAATTTCATTTATATAATGTTCAAAAGCAAAGTAATTTGTGGTGTTGGAAGTAAGGACAGAGGTTATGTTTAGAGAGTACCAAAAGGGTCATGATTGAGTGAACCATGTGGAGGGTTTTGAATGCTGGTAATATTTGATTTCTTCATTAAGGTGGTTCTTAGATGGCTGAATTCTTTTTTTAATAATTCTTTAAGCAAGAGAACTATAATTTATAATTTTCTTTACAGATGTTCAACTTTAATATGTATTTAGAAAATGTAAGGCCAGTAGAAAATCTCATTTTTTAGTTTCAAGCCTAAAATAACAGTGCTGTATTTAAGTTCAGTCTTTGACAATTGCTAAAGAAAAAGATAACTAGAGAAGCCTGATTGAGAATTTTAACAATTAAATCCATTTATAAGTGGATGGAAGACTGAGCTTGAAGGCAGCAAGTGACCCAACTTACTTAGCCAAGGTTTGCCTTCAAGGTCAGTCTTCTACCCACTTATAATCTGACTTAATTGTTAAAATTCTCAATCAGGCTTCTCTAGTTATCTTTTTCCCAATTAAAAAAAATGTATGGTTATATCGAAATCAACATTATATAAAAACAGGTAAGTGGAATCAATTAGAGCTAATTTGTCATCTCAGGCATTACTTAAGAAATGTCAGGCTCTCCAGTAAAAAGGTCTATGGGTAACATGGGTAGAGAATGTGCAGACCTTACCAAGGTATTTAAAATTTAGGAACAGGAAGCAGAGATGCTGCTTCAACAATGGGCTATTGTGAATTGAATGTGGCTCTAACTCAGGCAAAAAACACATACTGTAAAACACCACCATGAAAAATTAATTGAATACTGCTTGAAAACCCACTCTGATTTTGCCCACTTGTTCATTTCCCACAGCTTCTGCTACCACTGAGCTGCCTAGATAGTCATCTCTCAGGGCTTGGGATTGCTAAGGCCTACTGGACCCATCAACTTAGCATTCCCTTCCCTGCTGCTCTTGTCCAGAGAGTATGGGCTGACTGTGAATGCCCTCTGAGTTAGAACCTTGAGTTTTATTAAGGGACCACTTGTTCCTGGAGAGCTCTGGATTCATAGTTAACAAAGGATAAGAAGGTTCTTTTGGCAGAGTTCTCCCTTGGCCCACACAACTCTTGCTAGGATCAAAATCTTAACATATTTCAGGACATTCTAGGTTCATTACGACACACATATGGTTTTGAAATCTTTTAATCCATGACTTTCAGAAATCAGCAATAGTGTGAATTTTTGAGCTTCTTGACTTTTTCTGAACTTGCATCCAGCATAATCCAGAAAAGACTACTTCTTACCATCTATTATTTAATGTCCACTATATGCCTGGGAGGGGGCTTGGTGCTGAAGTCACATGTTGACTAAGATGTAGACTCTGTCTCCAGGAAGCACTTGATTGGTTGCAGAACAGTCATGCAAATTGATAGTCTAGTCATAGGAATGAATTCTGGTGCTGGTTAAAGCCCCAAAATGTACATCCTAACTATGACTTTTAAATTCTGTTTTCCTGATAGTTCTTTGCTGGTGATATTACAGTGTAAGGCTAACTTCTATTTTGATTAGGGGCTTCCCTAGCGGTTCAGCTGTAAAGAATCTTCCTGCAATGCAGGAGCCTCAGGAGACATGGGTTTGATCCCAGGATCAGGAAGATCCTCTGAGAAAAGAAATGGCAACCCACTCCAGTATTTTTGCCTGGAGAATCCCATGGACAGAAGAGCTTGGTGGGCTAAGTCCATAGGTTTACAAAGATTTGGACATGACTGAAGAGACTTGGTATGCATGCACTATTTTGATTAAATAATTTTTTTTCAGAGAATTCATCCTGCTTGACTTCATTTAAAAGTACTAAGCCTAGGCATAGTTTAGGAGTATCCCAAGTTCTGAAGATGAAAAGAATATACATATAAGAATTGGGCTGGGACTTCTTGCTTGAAATTGATACTAATTAGAAGTCCTAGGAGTAGGGAATTTAATGGCAAGAGGCTCCTATCATGGTGACTTGTAAACTAAGTTTGAGAAGGTTCTGAGAGATATATTGATGTTGCATTGAAAGAAAGGTCAAAGATAGCGCCTAGTATGTTTAACTGTCACCTGTCTATCAACAGATGATACTTCAGTGATACAGCTGAGAGCATGGAAATTTAACATAGTTTCTGTAGTCTCCAAGTTTCTATATCTTTTCAGAGCAGAACATTCTATCCTAACTCAAGAATTATTCCTGAATTTTTTTGTCTGGAAAATAAATTAGCTGCCAAATTTGATCAGAGACTTGAGCCAGAAAAGATTCTCAGTCACGTAAGAGGTTTTCTAACTTAATATTTATTGCCCTTGGGTTCAAACAAATCAGAATTTGGTTAAAAAATCTGCTGAAGGACTCTCCTTCAGTCTTGATGGAAAGACCTGGTGATGAATATCCAAAAGATCAGGAATTACAGGTCATGTGACTTGGACTGGATGACAGGAGTAGAAAGAACTGGCTGGAAGTCGGGGATTTCCACCTTGAGTAAAGGAGAAGCCGTTGCTTGGCTCACTAATCACTGTAAGTAAGGACTACAGGCCTAGAGGGCTCAAGAGAGCCTACTTTCAATAGAAGCTGGAAATCTGCATATGTCTTTGGGTTTTCCTAATTTTTAATTACGGTCAACTAATTAGGAACTAGAAAAAGGTAAAAGGAAAATAACTCTGCTTCCAGTTAGGATCTAGAGACATGTGAAAGCCCTTTGCTTCCATGGGTAACAAAAAGAAAGATCCATAAAAAATTTAAATCATAATTTTTCATGGGGCAATCAAAGAGCAGTGGTTAAAAGGAAGCCCTGATGAACAGAACTAGCTCAATAATTCTCCTTCCAAACTAAATTTTACCGAGAAGTCAACAGTAAAGAAGGAGGATGGTAAGTAGAGAGGAAATAACAGAAAACCTATGTTCCCGTGGTTCCATAGAACCACTGAATTCCAGGACCCTGATTGAGTTGACTATAAAGATGAACCAAAAATACTTACAAACTTTCTTGTAGCTCGAATACTGAAAATCAAAAAGGCAGTGACAAGGAAGATGGCGTTGTGCTCAACATCAATTTTTATCTGAGAAATGAAAATTAAAACCACAATGAGAAGCAATTTTAGAGCCACTTAGAATGACTAAAAGTATGACATCAAATGTTGGCAAGAAGGAGAAACCACTGGAACATTTATACTCGGCTGGTAGGACTATAATTGCTTTGGAGCACTCACTGGCAGTTTCCTATAGTGTTATGTATATCTATTCATGGCAAAGCAATCCTATTCCTATGCATATACCTAAGCAATATAAAAAGTTTATCCACCAAAAGATTGTACAGTAATGCTCTTTACAGCAGCTTTATTCATAGTAGCTGAAATACTCCTAAAAATATAAGCTTGTTGAAAATATAAGTGCCTGGGACTCCAGGCACACACTTTTGGAATCAGGAATGGCAATGAGGAACACTATATGTAGACCAAACACCTGTTGATTGATACCATCAAGGGACCACTGAATTCAGTGACTACATTCTGTAGTGGATGTGTTTACCTTTCTCAAGAAAAGCACCAGGGGTTTTTACACTTAACCAGGCACCAAGGGGTCAAGTGGTGAACTTTGCTACTACTGGTTAATATCTGGGTCATGCAAGTGGCATTTTCTTCTTCACAGTGCTCTCTTTAATAAATGTCAAATATTTCTCTCCTGGCAGTCAACACTGGGGAGTAATCTGCTTTCCAGCTTCCATCCAGGGTTAAAATAAGTTTGAAGTCCTTCTCCACAAAAACAAGTTTAGAAAATATCAATCTTTTCAGCAAATAATTGAGTTTTAAATTGCATGTTAATAATATTCTTCCATTTTCCAAACAGCTGGGCTGGAGGAATTTGGTGGGAATGCAAATCTGAAACCTAGGGGTAGGAGGTGGGGTGGGGAGGCAATTTCACAGGGTCTAGTCAATGAGTTGTCATGCCAACCCACATTTGCAGTGTTTCTGCCTATTCAGTGAGTTGAAACTAGAAAAAAGTATTTTTTCTCCAAACATTTCTCTTGATCACTTTCACGTGATTGCCATCTTTTCATCTTGTGCAGAAAGTCTGAGCCCAAAAAACAGACTTCATTTCTGTGCTATTGATTGAAAGAGAAAAGGTGCACCGAGGGTACCATAGGAACTTTCATCTAATGAGAACTAATCATCTTTTATTTCTGCTGAAGAAATAAAAAAGCAAGTCTGTGCTCAGTTATGTCCAACTCTTAGGGACCCCATGAACTGTAGCCTGGCAGGCTCCTCTGCCCATGGGACTTTCCAGGCAAGAATACTGGAGTGGGTTGCCATTTCCTTCTTCAGGGGATCTTCCTGACCCAGGGATTGAACCCATATCTCCTACATCTCTTTCCTTGGCAGGTGGATTCTTTCCCTTACCACAAGAGAGATAGGTAAGATGGATTTTTCCCTAAGCCTACCTTGTGAGCACACGTGTGCTGGCGTGTGCCTTTATCTGTATGTGTGTGTACACATGTGTGAACCAAGCTGAGGCTAGCGCCCTCCAGATTACAATGGGAGGCCTGGAGCATTCCCTATGGACTCAGGCACGTGAGTGTGTAAGGACACAGGGCAATGGTTGGCAGAAAGATGTCTTTCCTTTTCTCTGATAGTAGCCTGGCCAGTGTGCCGAGGCCCTGGGGGGAGCACGGCTACAGATACTGAAGTCTAACCTGGTGAATCCTCTTAGGCTGACAGATAGGAGTGAATCTTAAAAGTCCATCAGCTCTGCCAACTCACTTTCAAATGCACGGCACGCCAGGCTGACTGAACAAATAACTCAGCATCAGCCAGTGGGAAAGTCTGCTGGAGGAAATGAAGGAAGACGCAAGGGGTGAGAGAGCACAGGTCTAAATGGGAAAAAACTGATGATTTGTTAGGTCTGACTTCTGTCAACAATCAAGGCCATTCGCCTTGGTGTCATCTTAATTATCTTCTATGCAAAAAAAAAAAAAAAAAAAAAAAGGCAATAAGTGGTAATGATTAATTTGTACTGTAAATTGATTATTATTGCTTCTTTCTAGGAATTCTGACTCACAAAGCATATTATATAACCATCTGTTTTTCCCTAAAGATAAATTCTAATCTAATCTGAAGATAGATTCAGTCATTTCTGTCTCCTCAGAAAAGGTACTAACATCAGTACTGAGCATCTGTGTGTGTGTTGGCAGGGGGGTGGTATTTGGTGGTTTTTCTTTTGCCCACAGGTAAGTTTTGTGTCCTCTAAGGGAACTCATGGCTTCCCTGGTTCCTCAGATGGTAAGAATCTGCCCGCAATGTGGGAGACCTGGATTCGATCCCAGGGTTGGGAAGATCCCCGGGAGAAGGGAGTGGCAACCCACTCAAGTATTCTTGCTTGGAGAATTCCATGGACAGAGGAACCTGGTGGGCTACAGTCCACAGGATCACAAAGCGTTGGACACGACTGAGCGACTAACACTTTCACTTAAAATTTCTCTTGCTTTCTGGTCTCCAAACTCTAATGACCAGTTGCATGTAGGACTACACGCTCTGCAGAAACCAGGGATCAAAGCTGTCTTACTCCGGGGTCTTAGAAGGAAAGAGAACCTTCCTCAAGGTGATGATGAGGAATTTACGCAAGTCAATACTTCAGAGGGGATGTGGGTTCTTACTTGGCTTGGCATCATTCTTAGAAGTGATATCACTTATCTACTCAGTTTTGACTTCTTTTCTAAGGAAATAGACACAGCGGTGCATCCCACCTCTTTTTGGGAAGCAAGAACAAATGAACATGATCATCTGTTTTTCTACCTTCTGATTTCTCCTTTTTGCTTATTACATACTCTCTAATAAAGGCCCAGTGGGAATATTTTATCTATTTATTTAGCACTTATTTAGTGTTTGTTTATTTAACACTCATCTATTGATTCAACAACTTCTGCTAGTATCTGGGTAGGAATTATATCTGCCCAGGTGTAGCTGGAAGCAGTGGGCTGGGTGAGGTGGTGTTCTGCTCAGACACTGTCATCTGGAGTAAGTTGTGTTTGAAATCAGGAGAGGAAAGCACCTGTTTGGAACATAATATAATAAATGACTTATAAGTAGCTTATTTAATCTCCCCTCCCACGCAGTCCCTTCATCCTTTGGTCTTGGCCCCTGAGGATGCTAAGCTCTCCTGTTTTCTACACAAACTTAACCCAAAGAACTCTCAGACCAGAGCAGTCAGCAGAGGAGCTGCATGGTCTCCACATATATGGCCAGCCTCCCAGCCCTCCCAGAGACCCATGCCTTCTCTCCCCACTCCCAGGAAAACCGAGCATCCTGACCTGTGCAGAGAAAGGACTGAACTGTTTGTTGAGTCAGTGAGAAAGTGGATAAAAAGGCGAGTTCACTTTTTTGCGGCACCTCCGCTCTCCGGTTTTTAGTCTGAGTGAAGATGTTCCAAGAGAACATTCTCTGACAGAGATGAAAGCCAGCAGGCATTTGTTTTATGTCCTGGAGAACAAGCAAGGAGATCTGAAGCAAAGCCTTCCCGCGGAGCCCTGAGCTCCTAGGGCTGCTGATAATGATGTGGTTTTGAAGTACGGGCAGTGGATCAGAACTCTGAGAAAGGAGGTTCCTTGGGACCCTGGGCTATCTGCTCTGCTAGCCTGGACATCCTTAACAAGAGCACTGGCGGGGAAGAAGGCAGCTGTCAAAGGAGAAAAAGTTCTCAGTTCCACTCAGGATTTGGCCATGTTGTTTAAGAGACATCGTTAAAGAGCAAATGATAAAAACGCTTATCACTGTACATTGAGCAGAGAATTCTGTGGGTTCAGTCTGAGAAGTGGATCTCTGCTCTGGCTGTAGGGCCAACAGTCATGCCAAGAAATACGAAATCAAATTGGGTAATAACACGCAGGATTCTTCTAATAGCTAACCTTCAGATGCTATCAGGAGGCTCTTTCCTGACCAGCTAAGTCATTGGAGGTATGGGCCTTCAAGAATTGTCTCCTCAGTAGCTCCTTGCTTACTTACAATCTTCCAAGGACACTCAGTTGCTTCTGTGGTCCCTGCAAAAAAGCAGATAAACCATGACACTTAGCAGCTCATCATTCTTTAGAGATTAGCAATGCAGAAATAATATCTATCGTTTTTATCATTCGAGTCTGAAGAAGTGTCTGAGAATCTATAACCCGCTACACTAAATGTAACACAACACAAGAGCAACTAGTCTTTCAAGGAGATATCTGCTTATCAGCTCTCTGGAGAGGCCGTGGGAAAGCCTGTTTTGGATTTTTCTCTTTTCCAGCTGAACAAAGTGTTGCATGCCCAAGACAGCTCCCCTCCTTTGGGCTCATGTGTCTCTGAAAATTCTTCCTTGCTCTTAGCTTACCCTCTTCTCTCTGAGCCAGTCTTTTCATGCTTTTAAATGCTAACATTTAAAACACATCCTCAAGCCTTTGGCCTCCTAGAAGACTTTTCAGAAAACTCCTTTCTAAATTCTTCACTTTGCTTGGCTCAGCTAGAGCTGGTTTGAAGTCATAAGAAATCATATCTGTGATTTCTGTTTATCATTTGCATGCTGTCCTGTGTTTGCATTTAAGTTAGACTTTGTATCTGTCCCAGGTGGGCAAGGAAGGTCTTTGACTTTGCCATAATCCGGAGAAGCACGTCACGCACGTGACAGGTAATGTTAATGGGGCCTAACTGATCAGTGAAAAGGGTGGACAGACTGAACTTGGCAGAGAGGAAATGAGACACGAAGGCCTGAGCGGGGCTGAAGAAAAGGCAGAGTTATCCCAGTGGACTGTGCTCCACTGACTGGTTCCTGTTCAAATATAACAGAGAACAGCAGGGACTCGATGCATCAGCATTTACCATCTGATGGATATTTGGTTGTTTCCTGCTTGGGGCTCTCAGTCCAGTTCCTGGAAGACATACGCCCTGCAGACTGCAAGTTCCAATTAGAGGAGAATTACATCTTTTAAAAAAAAATACAGTTTCCAGAAATATAACATAACTAAATAAAATCCAGTACTGAAGGCAGGAACAAACACCCATCTCCTAATGCTTAGCTGAAATAGCTTTTCCTCCACTACGTGGGACATGTATTGTTCAGTTCCTTCATTGAAGACAGATTGGAAAAATGAGAAGCAGTTGAGTTGGGGAAATTAATTATTGTATCATTGTGTCAAATGCTGTAATGCTTTGAATGTAGGATGAGACGGACTTCATCTGGGGACTAATTGTTGAGAGGCAGCATAGGCTAAAGGAAGAAAACAAAAGCAAGATGTTCTTGAGTCAGTCATTTAATCATCCTCCTAGACAAAAGATAACCTTGTGTTATAAGTATTCAGGTTATAGAGTGAAAGATGCCTTTTACATTCTCTTGTACACCAAGGGCATAATCTGACCCAGTTGTAACCCAACCTGTGAATCAAAAAGGTGCTTTATAACAGGATTTAATTGTTCTTGTCTGGAATTTTTCCCCTCATTGCAGTTGTGGGATTTAATTAATTTTTACCCAGAGGTCAGTCACTTCAAGGCAGATGCCATAAAAGGACAAAAAATTGTCTTAATGTGGGTTAGGATTAGATGCAGGCTGTTTCATTTTATTACTATTATCAATTGTTTAAAGAGCTTTGCTGAATGATCTCATTGTACACGTGCCTTGAGGCTTTCTAGAGCAATTTGGAAAATACATTATAGAATAAACCACAAGATTATTAAAATGCCTTTAAACAGCATGAGTCCAGTTTCCAAAGGAGGTTATAATACCCATATTTACTCATATTTCATCTTAAGTAATTATTCACACCCCATATTTCAAGAATAAAATTTGTAAGAATGAGTCCCCACTTAATTATCTCATCCCCTCTTTCTTCTTTTATTTCTGTTCTTTTTATTCTAAGAAGCAACTTTCTGGCTTCTAGAGAGAGCTCACAGGGGAATTTAATAACAAGAGGCTGAGTGGTCTAGATGAAAACATCAGAATCCCTCCTTCATGCACTTTCCTTTCTATACATCTAATTTTTTTCCCATCAAGGAACGCCTTTTGAAAAAAAACAGAGTGGGTTTGTTCTCACCACGGTTTGCAAAGGATTAAACACAAAGTTTCTTCTTGCCGCTCTTTTATTGCCTGTTTCTTACCTGTTTCTGCCCCCATGTTCCCTGAAATGTTAAAGACTGGGCTGGAACCTCTGCTAACTGCCACTGAGAAAGATTAGAAAGAAGGTGGAGTAAAGAACAGCTTCTCCAGGGACATCTGCTGGTGGTTCCAACCCACTGTGATTCCAGGGGGCTACAGGAACAGACTGGATGCAATTTGCCTGAAGAGGTTGCCTATCGGTAACCTGTTTCAGACCAAACATACCAACATATTAAATATGAAACCTGAAAGAAAGGGATATTCTAAATAAAGACCTTTTCATCACTTTGTAAATATATTTTCTTCTCCTTTTCTAATTCCTCTTGCTTGCCTTTCTTCCATATTAATTATCATAGATACATTTCAAATCAAGATCTCTGTCACAACCCCTCTTTTATTTCTAGATAAAATGTTTGATATAGAAGGATGATTTTTCATGAAAACATGAAATAACTTGCCTGTCTCCATTGCTAAGAGAGACAGAGTGTTGGATTCTGTCTTCAAGAGTTCAACTTTCAGTGATGATATTAACTACTGCACATAACCACACAGTACCTCTGTTTATTTCATTGTAAACTGCGTGCGTGTGTTAGTTGCTCACTCGTGTCCGACTCTTGGCGATCCCAAGGACTATAGCCTGCGAGGCTAATCTGTTCATGGAATTTTCCAGGCAAGAATACTGGAGTTTGGGTTGCCATTTCCTTCTCTAGGAGATCTTCCCAATCCAGGGATCAAACATGGGTCTCCTGCAATGAATGTAGATTCTTTACCATCTGAGCCTCCAGGGAAGTTGTAAAATAGGCATGATATGATATTTAATATCTCCATTTCACAGAGCTTGGGTGAAGCTGGAGTGAGATAAATACTGAATAAAACTTAAAATGGAAAATACATACCACAGAAATATGAAGTACAGTGCATGGTAAAGAGCAGTGTCATAACTTGATCTTGTCTTTTGTTCCTTATTTCCTTTTTTGTTTGTTTCTTGCATTATGCCAAGCAAATAATAACAGCCAATATTTATGTTTCAAGCACTGTGCTAAGTGGTTTGTATATATTATTTATTTATATAATTATTGGTTACCATTACCATCTCTTTTTTACAGATGAGGAAACAAAGGCACAGAGAAGTAAAATAAGTTGCCTCAGGTCACACAGCTGGTAATGTAGTGGGTTGAATTTTGCCCCTGCAAAAAAATATATCCAAGTCCTACCCTCTGTACTTGGGCAAGTGACTATTTGAAAAAGCATCTTCATAGATATAATTAAGTGGAAGATCTTGAGATAAGGTTATCCTGGATTATGTTGGGCCCTACATGTGATGTGAGCATCCTTATACAAAAGACAGATGGACACACAGACACAGAGGGAAAATGACCATGTGAAGATGGAAGCATGGACTGGAGAAATGCTGCCATAAGCCTGGCATATCTGGGTCCACTAGAAATGAGCGAGAGACAAGGAAAGAGTCATCTCTAAAGCCTTCAGTGGAGCGAGGCCCCGCTGCCTGCTTGATGTAGGAACTTAAAGTGACCAGAATGGTGGGAAAGGGCCTTTCTGCTGTCTTAAACCACCCAGTTTGTGGTAATATGTAACAGCAGCTGCAGGAGACCACCAGAGGGCCCAGCCCAGAACTCAGAGAGAGCATGTATGACTCCAGAATGGAAACACTTGGTCATTTTCTCTTAATTTCCTTTTTTATTTGAAATACAAGTAAACTTGGGAGAAAAGCAAGATTTCCAACTCAGTGTGATATGATTGTTTCCGTGAAATGAAAGGGTTAATAAATTGTGGGCCTGTGCTCTTACACAAACTAAGACATCAAAATCATTTCTATGTGAGGATGGGGTTGTTGAATGCTAAGCTTTTCAAAATATTTGGTCCAGAAGTTCAGTTCAGTTCCGTTCAGTCACTCAGTCATGTCTGACTCTTTGAGACCCAATGGACTGCAGCACGCCAGGCCTCCCTGTCCATCACCAGCTCCCGGGGGCCACACAAACCCATGTCCATTGAGTCGGTGATGCCATCCAACCATCTCATCCTCTGTCATCCCCTTCTCCTCCTGCCTTCAACCTTTCCCAGCATCAGGGTCTTTTCCAGTGAGTCAGTTCTCCACATGAGGTGGCCAAAGTATTGGAGTTTCAGCTTCAACATCAGTCCTTCCAATGAATGCCCAGGACTGATCTCCTTTAGGATGGACTGGTTGGATCTCTTTGCAGGGACTCTCAAGAGTCTTCTCCAACATCACAGTTCAAAAACATCAGTTCTTTGGGGCTCAGCTTTCTTTATAGTCCAACTCTCACATCCATACATGACCACTGGAAAAACCATAGCCTTGACTAGATGGATCTTTGCTGGCAAAGTAATGTCTCTGCTTTTTAACATGCTGTCTAGGTTGGTCATAACTTTTCTTCCAAGGGGTAAGCATCTTTTTATTTCATGACTGCAGTCACCATCTGCAGTGATTTTGGAGTCCAAGAAAATAAAGTCAGCCACTGTTTCCACTGTTTCCCCATCTATTTGCCATGAAGTGATGGGACCAGATGCATGATCTTAGTTTTCTGAATGTTGAGCTTTAAGCCAACTTTTTCACTCTCCTCTTTCACTTTCATCAAGAGGCTTTTTAGTTCCTTTTCACTTTCTGCCATAAGGGTGGTGTCATCTGCATATCTGAGGTTATTGATATTTCTCCCGGCAATCTTGATTCCAGCTTGTGCTTCTTCCAGCCCAATGTTTCTCATGGTGTACTCTGCATATAAGTTAAATAAGCAGGGTGACAATATACAGCCTTGACGTACTCCTTTTCCTATTTGGAACCAGTCTGTTCCATGTCCAGTTCCAAGTGTTGATTCCTGACCTGCACACAGATGTCTCGAGAGGCAGGTCAGGTGGTCTGGTATTCCCATCTCTTTCAGAATTTTCCACAGTTTATTGTGATCCACATAGTCAAATGCTTTGGCATAGTCAATAAAACAGAAATAGATGTTTTTCTAGAACTCTCTTGCTTTTTCAATGATCCAGTAGAGGTTGGCAATTTGATCTCTAGTTCCTCTGCCTTTTCTAAAACCAGCTTGAACATCTGGAACTTCACAGTTCACCTACTGTTGAAGCCTTGCTTGGAGAATTTTGAGCATTACTTTGCCAGTATATGAGATGAGTGCAATTGTGCGGTAGTTTGAGCATTCTTTGACATTGTATTTCTTAGGGATTGGAATGAAAATTGACCTTTTCCAGTCCTGTGGCCACTGCTGAGTTTTCCAAATTTGCTGACATATTGAGTGCAGCACTTTCACAGCATTATGTTTCAGGATTTGAAATAGCTCAACTGCAATTCCATCACCTCCACTAGCTTTGTTCGCAGTGATGCTTTCTAAGGCCCACTTGACTTCACATTCCAGGATGTCTGGCTCTAGGTGAGCGATCACACCATCATGATTATCTGGGCCGTGAAGATCTTTTTAGTATAGATCTTCTGTGTATTCTTGCCACCTCTGTTAATATCTTCTACTTCTGTTAGGTTCATACCATTTCTGTCCTTTATTGAGCCTATCTTTGCATGAAATGTTCCCTTGGTATCTCTAATTTTCTTGAAGAGATCTCTAGTCTTTCCCACTCTATTGTCTTCCTCTTTTTGTTTGCATTGATCACTGAGGAAGGCTTTCTTATCTCTCCTTGCTATTCTTTGGAGAAGTAACCTACAATAATTTAGTTTTTTAAAAAATTAAAAATCCTTTTCAGAAAGAGAAAATAGTACATTAACCCTCAGCATACATAGGCAAACTTACTAACAAGTAAACCCTATAAGGCTCAGAGAGTCAGTGGTAAAGAATCCACCCGGCAATGCAGGATGCATGGGTTTGACTCTGGGTTGTGAAGAGCCTTTGGAGAAGGAAATGGCAACCCACTCCCGTATTCTTGCCTGGGAAATCCCATGGGCAGAGGAGCCTGCTGAGCTACACATCCATGACATCACAAGAGTCGGACACGGCTGAGCAACTAAACAGAAACACCAACAAACCCAGTAAGAGCAGAACACAAGACCATTTTACTTGATGAGCTAAGATCTGTGCTATTATTATCATCAGTAACAATGACAATGTCAACTTGGGATCAATACATCTTGTCTTGTGTACTTAGAGAAAAAAAAAAAAACAATTCCTAAGAGACATTGGTTTTCTTGGGCCAGATTAAAACTTCTCTGAACAATCTAGCATTTCTTAACATGGTTAATATATTTTACTCATGAATAAATTTTTGTTCTAAAAAATTCTCTCCATTTCCAATGATTTATAATACACGATTAGAAAGCTTTTATAAATATAATTCTTTGGAGGTTGAGTAAAACTTTGGGTCGAGGCTGCTTCCTCTCTTCCTTGCCTCTGGGACATCAGGTCTGCATGATGGCAATTCAGCTAGATGGCTCAGGAATCGCTCCTTCACCTTCCTCTGAGAGACACAGAGGAGCAGTGAGTTTCAGGGAAAGAGGAAGTGAGCACCACAGCCAGGATCCCAGTCTACCTCTGAAAGCATGTGGAGCAGCTACTAAGCTGTGTCTTTTCATGCTCAATAAAATTTAAGTCTGCTTGAGCTAATTCCCTAACTTCATCTCTGAGGTCTCACCAAAATCAGACTCAACATTTGAGATGGTTTTTGCCATCCTCCCCTTGGTTTTCCATCTAGTCCATCAGATTCAAACGTCCTTACTGTAGCCCTCTTGTCCCCTCAGTTCAACCTCAACCTGGGGCTTCTCTCAGTTGCTCATGCTGTTGAGGTCAGCACCGTTCTCTCTGGAATCAAGGCTCACAACTTTGCCATCATCTTTGATCCTGATCCCCCATTATTTGGGCTTCTGATCATTTATCAAGGGCTGGTAATCATACTCCATAATGCCTCTCCTACATAAGTTGTCTTCTCCATTCCCACTGTTCTTAACTGCCAAGGTCAAGTTCTGACCCTGCCTCCTGCCTTGACTAGTGAACCACCCTATAACTGGTCCTAATGCTTAGACTCTTTCCCATGTAATACGTCACACACCTGCAGTCAAGATCTACCTGTGCTCTACAATATTCCACTTCTCTCTCCAGTCTACAAGATACATTTCAACTTCCTTGAGCTGATTATTGATGTCACCTGACCGCCTGGTCTCAGAATACATTTTCAGACTTGCTCCCTACTCCTGCCTTCGTTCATGCAACCAGGCTTCAAGTACTTCCTCTTTTTGCAATAGCATTTCCTTCTCACTTCCTGCCTTCTATTATTGCATTTCCGCAGCTTGCAAATCCAGTTCTCCCCACTCTGCAAGCCTGAATTTTAGCCCACACAAATTCCCCTCAGATTCTACTTCTTCCAGGAACCCAACACTCCCATCTGAAATAGAGGTAAAGTATTATGTACATGCAGACTGCCAAGTTGTTTCAGTCATGTCTGACTCTCTCTGATACATGAACCATAGCTTGCCAGGCTCCTCTGTCCATGGGATTCTCCAGGCAAGACTACTGTAGTGGGTTGCCACGCCCTCCTCCAGGGGATCTTCCTGATCCAGGGATTGAACTCACATCTCCTACATTGCAGGTGGATTCTTTACCACTGAGCCACTGAGGAAGTCCATTAACTATTATACTAGGTACCAAAAACACGGAGAAAAACAGGACTGCTTTTTCAGCATTTTACAACAGTGAGGAGGTAAATAAGTAAACGGACAACCAAACCTGGGGTGATATAAAATTAGATACATAGGGTACTGTGTAAGGATATCTGGTCTTTATTTGGAGGAGAACAAGATCAGGGTTCCAGAAAGGGCAGGTATTGCAGGTCTATGCGGTGAGTGCGCACAAATTTGAAGACTACTGAAGGAGTTCTGTCTTGGTTGCTAAGATGCTGCTCTGATACCCTGGCTGCCTGGGCCCAATTCTGTGATCTCCCCAGGATTCAGCTGGGCAGGAGGTCTGTAGTACCTCTGCCAACACACAAGCCCACATCTCTTCTGGTTGCTCAGACCTTGACGCCCATTAAGTATTTTCAGTATCCCTGGTGTTTGGGATTGACAGAGATGGGGAGAGAAATAACCTAGCCCACTTGACCAGGGCATGGTCCAGCTCTCCCTGATTTGGTACCCTCCCAGGGTTAACACTGTTATCGGAGGTCAGTGGTCTGTGATCACCAACACCCGTGTTGTGCCTGCTTCCCTTAGAATGTTTCTCATCCTCATAATTTCCCATTATTCTGCTACTTTCAACATTTATGCATTTCTCTTTTCTTATGCCTTTAGGACCCTGTTCTAGGCTTCAAACTCTTGGATGTATGATCAATAAAGCTAGTGAAGTAATTGAATCTTACAGATGTAAACCGTGACTTTATGTCTTCGGCAGGGAGGCACTCACCCATAGGTGCCCCTTTCCCCCTAGAAAGGAGAGCCTCCGTCTGATGACACGTCCTGCCCCAGTCATTGCCGTTTCTCCTCTGGTCCTGTCTGCCAATGATGGACTCCTGACATCCGAGTAAAATCAGAGACCTTGCTGGAATCGCTGAAAGAGTTACTGTTTGACTTGACAGTCTCACTATTGTCCGTTGAAATTTTACCAGTAAGTTCAAGTGACAGCGGGGGGACATAGCAAAGAAAAGGTTTTCATTATCAGAGGCCTTAGTGAGATGTGCTCATGGTCAAGGTTCAGAGGGGCTGGAAACTCAAAGAGGCTGAGTCTTGGGGAGGTCAAACATCAACTGACTCTCAGCACATTGTCGACGCTTTGGGTTTGCCAAGTTTCTAGTACAAAATGGTGCTGTTTTTCTCTAGAGCAATTTATGTGCTCAGTATTAGAGCCAAGGCAGGCTCACAGTTTGTTTTCATGCCTTTTTGGGAGCTTAACCTGTGTGATCTACAGAGGTCTGGATTACCAGTCCTTTCACTCACAAGGTGTCTCACAGGTTGGATCGGTTCTTGGCCCCTCGGCGGACGTGTGGGCTCTAGCAAGCAGCTGTGACGGTCATTATTTCCCATCTGTTTGTCCCCCTCCACTCCTAACTTTAAATTGAAAATGCACTGCTGTTGCTGCTGACCTGTAGGCTACCGGCACCCTATCTTTTTCCAGAGTATTTTCTGCTAGGCAAAAGCAAACACAACAAAAAAAGTCAAAAGCACAACAAAACTTGGAACATCAAAACTCAAGGCAGTTTGGGATAAAATGATGGATCTGTGTAAATCGGCCCTGAGCTCTTAAGGGTGTTGCCAATTGAGATCCTATCCTGATTTTATCTTATTTTTGAAACTCTTGTACTCCAATCTCTGTGCATCTTGTTCTGTTCCTTCCTTGAGGTTAGAGCGTAAGCTCCCAGCTCTGATTAGTAGCTCTTCCACAACTATTTTGTCTACATTATCTGTCTGTCTCTCTACCTATCATTGATCTTCTCTATTTTTATCATTTGCTTATCTTCAGAATTATCTCATAATTCTCTTATTCAGCATTATGCTTTACTCTATTTACACATACATAGTATTTTTTACAAATAAATCACTAGTACTTTTTATGATAGTAGGATCATCTCTTCCCTTTCATTTGCACTTGCAGCTAAAGTAGCACCCACTATATTAAATATTTCTAGTAGAATAGCTGCTTTCACATCATTTTATCAAAATTATTCTCCTTGAGTGAGGTAAGTGTGGTAGATTTTTGTAGATCACCTATTTGTTGTTGTATTTCTTTAGAAACAACTTCTTTCCTTGACCTTTTGATATCAAAACTCTTGATTTAATAATTTCACCTACCCTAACATATTCAAAACACTTTCATATGGCATTTTTCCCCTGAATTAAAATTTTTACTGAATAGAATAGAATTAACATATAACTTTATATTAGTTTTAAGTGTACAACAAAGTGATCCAATATTTGTATATACTGCAAAATGATCATCACGGTAAGTCTAGTTAATATCTATCACCAGACATACGTACACATTTTTTTGTCTTGTGATGGGAACTTTTAAGACATACTCTCTCAGTGACCTTCAAATACACAAAGCGGTACTATTAACTATAGTCACCATGCTGTAGATTACATTCCCATGACTTACTTATTTTGTAACTGGAAGTTTTGTACGCTTGATCCCTTTCACCTATTTTGTTCATAATCTGTATTTTAAAAATTTCAAACAGCTGGGTCTGAACTGACCTCTTCATTGCTGCACAGATGTCTCTCTGCTTACCTCATCCCATGTGTCTCAGCCTGGCTGATAATGTTTCCATCTGACCTGAGCCAAACTAGATACTTCACTGTTGTTCTTTTTTTTTCTTTAACCCACCATATTCCATTTGTGTTCAGTGGTTGCAGATTTTGCAATATAGTTCCCCCATTTTCAAAGTCCACTGGTCCTTTTTCCAAGTCCACTGAGCCTGGCTTGGTCCAGGTCCTCATCACGGTTCCGCTGATGGAATCATCTGCTATTGGCTCCACTGGAACCAGTCGGTCTAGTCACCATATTCCACTCCTTTCCCCACTCTGCTCTGCTTCTGTTCATTTATCATTGTTTTGTCCCTTACTTCCTGCTTTTTATTTTCTGCCCTCAAAGCATTTCTCAGCTGGGAACATCCCAGTTGAAAATTGCTTTAATTCCTTTTGGGGATGTGGTAAAGTATGAAAGCAAAATAAAGAAAACAGCACAAGCAACCCAAGAACAAGAGCCCACTGGTTCTTCAGAATCAGGTTCCCAGAGCCATCATGACCCCCCACGGCAGGGCAGGCAGTGTCTTCCTGGTACCCCCACAGAACTGCTCAGACACTGGCTGCTTCTCTCTCAGGACTGGAAGTTGTTTGACTGTGGAGGATGGGGACCATGTCTCACCCACCCTTCATTCCACCTTTTCCAATTACTGTTTAACGCGTTCACACCAGGTAGGTCCTGCTGCGCCCAGGGTGGTCTCCGTTTGACGCTGCAGCCCTCCCTGCTCTCCTGAGGCTCCTCTGACACTCAGCGCCTGCAAGAGGGGAGGATTTCTCCTCTGTGGGCCCACTCGGACTCACTGGCTTCAAACCATGCACTTTCTGTGGCCATCTTCTTTCTTTACTGAAAATTATTCTGATTCCTGACTAAAACACCTATATCTTCTCCAGAATCTAGACTGTGCCTGATATGAGTATAGGTTCTTGCTCTCTGTCTTGTATTGTGATTTGTAAACTTTCTGGCTAAGCTAGCCAAAAATGCAGATTTCTGTGGCTTGTTCCCCCAACATTGTCATTAATACCCCAGCAGACTGTAATATATGTTCTCCCATTCATGTCTGGGATCAAGAAAGGGTCTCCTTTCCTTCACCAGAGAACCCACCTCATTAGCCTTGCTCTGATTGGGGCACTGCTCACCCCAACTCAATCCGGTGGCCAGAATGACTACCCATAACTACCCACACTGTTGACTTATTTGCATGACTCAAAGCCAAGAACTTAACATCTTTAATCAAATTGACAGAATTTAGTTTGCTTTTGTGATCCATAAGTCCCAGTTTCCCCAGGTGTGCAGGTAAAAATGCTTTACAGACTAGAGTGGGAAGTGACTGAACCCAAATGAGTTGAAAAAGGAACGAGGTTTTTAGAAGAAAACCACGGGTGCTGGTTGTTATTCACTATGCTTTCTTATTCATCTTTATGTTTAGCCACTAGCAGATGCTTGGTATAATACATGGTTAAGGCTCATTATGTGTTTGTCAAGTGAATGATAAATAAGTGGATATATCTTTACTGTGAGTAATTGAGATGTGTTGTAGTACATTTCATTCGGTCCTCTAGAGTTTCATCTACTTTAAATTCCATAAGGTTTTGTGTTGATGTATTTCTGTTCCAGGCTGAACATCTTTGTGGTTACATAATCATAACCCTCTCCATGTAACCTAATGTTCTAGACATATCAAAACACTGAAATTGTTCATCACAGAGGGACACAAAACTGAAGGCAAAAACGTCAAAGTTCACAGCAAGACTCCTGTGTTAGGAACAGCATTATCACTTGAGTTGGCCAACAGTGCTCTATTTTTGTTATCAATGTTACTGCTTTCAATTTTAAATATGCAGAATACTGATTTAATACAGCTTGCTACAAAACACTAATATCAAATACATGTTTGCTGCAAAATACCACATCTTGAATCTGCTTTCTTAGATTTCAAACTTGACATTTAATTAGGGAGAAATTTGTTTTAAGCCTGTGGCAAATTGATGGTATCCGTTATACACTGCTGCTTAACAATCCACTGTAAAATTCACTCACTTAAAACAGCAATAATTTATTTTTATCATAAATCTTCAATTTGTCAGGGCTCAGCAGGGATAACTCATTTGCTCAATTAGAGGTCAGCTGGGATAAGCTTGACAGGATTCATGCGTTGCTTGGGCTTCCTGATAGCATGGTGGTTCTCAAATACAAGCATCCTGAGAGAGAAAAAGTGAAAACCCAGTGCCTTTAAGGCCAGTGTATGAAAACCAGCATAGTGCTTTTACCTCTGAATTTTATTGGTCAAGCAGTCATAAAGCCCAGATTTATGGAGAGGAAATATTTATGGCAATGTTTGTAAATGCCACAGCGATCTCAGTCTTGGCTCTTGCCCATATAAATGAAGTTTTACTGAAACACTGAATTGTTACCACATCAATATTTTAAGACTCTCAGAACTAATTCAACTTCCTAGAATATTAGACATCTCCCTTTGATTCAAGAAATCTGACTCTAATTCTTCAATGAAACAGTCTTGTGTGTGCCTGGGTGTGTGTTAAGTCACTTTAGTCGTGTCTGACTCTTTGCAACCCTGTGGACTGTAGCCCGCCAGGCTCCTTTGTCTGTGGGATTCTCCAGGCAAGGATTCTGGAGTGGGTTGCCATGCTCTCCAGTGGGTTTTCCTGACCCAGGGATTGAACCTGTGTCTCCTTTGACTCCGACATTGCAGGCGGATTCTTTACCACTGAGCCACTGGGAAAACCCCAAAACAATCCTAACATGCACAAATTCCCCCAGGAATCTGCGCTAACTAACCCTCATGCGTCAAGGTGGCCCTGGTCACTGCACTCAGTTGGAATTTTGCTCTGGGCCATAGTACCCTACCCTGCAGCTAAAGAAGTGGGAGGTGAGCTTGCTGAAAGACTTGTCAGCCAAGGGATGCCTACTCTTCTTGTGTGAGAAATAGACCCTAACTTGGAACACTTCAATTCTCGCCAGAAAATGGTCCAAGACAATTCAAATGTGAATGCTTTACAGTACCTCTCTGCTTGAGTTATTTGGGGGCGTGACTGGTTAAACATAAAGTGAACACGTAAACAGCTTCCTGAGAAAACAGTGACGCTATTCAGTGCATCTCCAGGAAACACAGCTCTCTTGGAAATGTTGAATCTCCTCGTGAGAAAAGACTTCAGAGATCACACCATCTATGCTTCCCCTGCCAGGGAATGATGCCAAGTGGGGAGTACCTGGTGGGGTGGACATGGGAGTGGGAAAGAACAGGATACATTTCTTTGTAATAATCAGAAAAGTTTCACGTGACTCTCTGGTATGTGCATATTCATCTACCACGCAAAGCTGTACAATGGATGTGGGAAATCCTCTTTGGCGACCCAGCATATATAGGATATATATAGGATATAACATATATAGGATATAACAGAAAGAAACGTACCTTTTAATTTCACTCTGCTTGCTGTTTCTCTGTTGCTAAGATGACTGCTGAGGGCTTCCTCATGACCGGAAGCAGTGCTAGTCAATGTGTTTGGTTGGTACATGGCGTCTGGTCCCCGGAAGTACCATGGTCCTAGTGGGAGGCAGAAAGGAGAACAGAGAACAGTGTGGATATTGCCACCGGCCTTTGTCCACTCCAAGATTTACATGACTTGAAAGGGGTAAAATCCTAGAGACTCTCCTTTTCCTAAAAGGAACTTTTTATTTGTCAAAAATGTACATGTTTGCTGGATTTTGAGCAGGAAAAGTTCTCTAATGTGTTCTCTAAGTGCAGGGATGCACTCTCCGTATTTGCAAAACGCCATTCCCCCAAATTTGGCCAAGATCAGGTAATGCAGATTTTTATTTCCTACCTACCCTTTTCTCATGTTTGACTATCCCCTGGGAGCTTCTACTCTTTAAGCCCAAATTTATGCCAACATTAGTAGAAAAAAACCTGTTTTTTCTAAATCACAAACTTCCTTGTGTGATGGTGGAAGAATGTCAGGCAGAACACAATTTTGTTATATTTCCCTTTCAAGGAACACCCACAGTCAATTTGTCAATGGAACTGGAAATAAATCTAGGTTGAGATGATTTTTAATTGGCTTTTAATTAATACTTCTGAAAAACCTATAATTATGAGCAACTGGTTCTTGGAGTCATACCAAGTTTATTCAAAAATAGGAAGCAAATATTCGTATTACCTTTGAAATATATTGTCCCTCTATCTTCAAACTTGAATATGCTTTGAATTTACTTCCAAAGAATTCCCATATAAAGAAATCTATTGTGTCCCTTTTTAACCTTATATATTTCATGTGCTATTTTAATCTGCTGTTACTCTTTTAAATATCAGATTTCAAAATGCAGCACATAAAGATGAATTATGCAGTTCATTATACTTTTTTCCCTCAAGTTAAGAATATAATCTGCCTACAACACCTGCTCTCTTGGTGGTTGGGTTTTCTTTTTCTCTGTGTTCAGTGTTGACCCATAAAGTCCAGAAATTGCATCTTCAGTTTAGCTGGTCATTCTTCTTGAGCAGAGAAGGTTGTTTCTCTGACACTGGGACATAAAACCCTACATTTTATTTATTTTGTTTCTTATTTCAAATATCTGTCCTATGCTTCAAGGCTTTAGTCTTATTTTTCAATTTTCTCTAGAAGACATTGTTAGCTTTGTTTTCCAAATCTTCTTTTATATTTTATCTAGAATGTGCATTGAGAGTTCTAGCTTCTTCATGGCTAGTCTCTCCATGTCCTTCTTTTTCTTTGTTTTTTCCTGATTGTCTTGTGTTTACTTTTATTGACTTCCTAAACTGGATTATCCAGACCATCCCTTTTATTTATGAATCCTGGGTTAGTGTCCTCTCTTTCTCTCTCCATCTCTTCCTTTCAGCCAGGACCTATAGGGTGGATGGGTGACCCATAGATATGGGGTTAGGAATGCAGTTCTATATCTATTAAAAAATTGATTGATAGGATTACAGGATGGGGGGGTGGGGTGGGGGGGATAAACTGGATTAAACCACAGGAGCTATTCATCATACAAATGTGAATTATTTCTGGGAAATTTTCTTTCAATGTTGTAGAGAGAGGGTATGCTGAGGTTAAGGGCTCAGTGATAAAGATGCCAGATGAACACCTACAAAGGATAATAGAAAAGGACTGTATCTCTATGGTTATGAAAATCTAGAGGGGATAAGACTAGTCATCAAAGAAAGAAAGAACTTGAACTGAGGTGGAGGGCAGGGGGGAAGTTAGGTCATAGAGTTTCAAACATAAAACCTAGAAGATGGAGGAAATTGGTACCAATGATACAGAAAGAGATTAGCATTAGATTCAAACTAAGGAAAGTGTATCTGATGTCCCACAGAAAAAGAGAATTATCTCCAGAACAGGGGCAAGAAGCATTTTGAAAATGGAAAAAGCCAGACTTGGGTGTGTGACCTGCAGACTTAGCCACTGGCTGAATACCTACAATTTAGGCCTTGGGTAGAATTCATTGCCTGAGACAGCAAGGCCTTTCAGACAGAGCAGAGTAACAAAGTATGTGTGCGTGTTAAGTCGCTTCAGTTGTGTCTGACTCTTTGGGACCCCACGGACTATAGCCCTCCAGGCTCCTCTGTTCATGGGGTTCTCCAGGCAAGAATACTGGAGTGGATTGCCATGCCCTCCTCCAGGGGGAGTAGCAAAGTACAAGGATTGATGTTTGAAGAAGAGTTTTGAGCCCTGACAGTATGTTTTGGCTGGTCTCTGCAGAAAGGGAAATTTGGGGAACTTAGTGTTTCAAGGGGTCCTAGGTAGATGCTTTTCATTATTCTTCTTTAATTTCTTCTTCATTTCTTCTTTAATTTCTTCTTTTGCTGCATCTATACTCTGAGTCTCCTAGAGTTAATTACAGGAGTTCCTGTACCGTCTCCTTTTACTCTGTCTCCCATTTGTCAGGAGTGGGGACATTGTGAAGATGAAATGAGATGTGGCATTCAGAAGCACTGTGAGCAGAGAAGCAATAAGAGTTGAAAGTGGCCTATCTAAATTGGGGTTGGTTTTCTATGATGCTCCGACACCCTTATTTCTCACCCTCTGATTGTATCAAGATACAGTAAACTCTGAGTGTAGCATCCTGAAACTGTTGGATGTTTTTCAACAAACATTGATTAAACCTGTAGTAAGTATCTGTATCTGGTGTAAACAATGTAGCTACCAGAGGAAGACCTAGGGCTGTGACCTAGGTCTGCAGGGAAGGGCAGGGGGCAGCCAAGCTTATAAAGCCTGAAGTTTCTGTGATTTGCAGGGTTTTCTCTAAGAAAAAAAAAAAAAAAAAACCAACAAACTTACAAATACAAATTTAAGTACAAAAGGGAAGTGTTATTTGTTTAGGGTGAGAAAAAAATTCCAACTAATTCAAATTTTAAAAGTCAGACAAATAACACAAATATAAAATCTAGGTAGGAAAAAAAAGACATAGTATTTTTATTAACTAACTGCATAACAAACTTCTATTACTTTTTTCCCTTATATTTTGACTATAAATTCTTTGATCACCTCTTCATATGACAATGATTTTTAAAAATTTATTTTTCAGTGGATGATAATTGCTCCACAGTACTGGGTTGGCTTCTGTCATACAACAATGCCCATCAGCCACAAGCATATGTATGGTTTTTTACGATTATTTTTCATAGAAAGACAGAAATGTAATTCAGTCTTTCCGGTCACATAGTTCCAAGTGAATTTTTTTTTTAATCACTTACTTAATGATTTTATGTATTGAAAGACAGTTTGTACACCGCAAGCCTATTTTCACCTCACTGCCCTCATGGTCCGGGCCTAGCATGGCAAGCCGTTCTTGTTAAGGTGCAGTCCCCGGTCTCCTCATTCCTGAGTGTCACGGTTCAGGGTGAGTCATCCCCGTGGGTAGGAGGAGTGTTCCTGGAAGCCATTCCTACACTGGGACAGCTAGTGTCACTTAACTATACATGGAAGTGTTTATGAATCACATAAATACACCTGATTAAATCCAAATAAATGTCTCTCTATATCAACTCTCTCTAAGCTGGATCCCTCAAATGCTCCCAGCCTTTCCAAACTACCTAATATGAGGAAATATATGTAAAGTGGGATGGGGTCGGTCAGAGTGGGACAGGAAACAGTGGACTTAAGTCATTGCAGTTAAAATAGATCATATATATATATGCAAATTTTACAAAGATCTATGATTTCATGAATGCATAAGGCCCAGGGCCTTTGTGAATGAAGTGTCCGGACACTTGAGATTTATTAACCTCCATGTATATCCACCTGTGGGGAGGAAGGTAGATAACCTGAGTGAGTGAATAAAGACGTCACAGTGATACTGAACGTGGAGCCAAGTCTTGAAAGATAAGGGGAGATTTTTTAGCAGGTCAGCAGGAATGGCCAGGGCTCATGAGAGGTGCCAGTGAAAGAGTCAAAGAAAGAATGGTAAGAGTGAGAGAAGGAGAATCAGATGAGTATGCTGGCTTTGGGGAGTTTAGAGCAAATTTCAACAAGGGATGGTTCAGCGCTGTGACAAGTCCCAGGAGACGAGAACGTAAAGGGGTCTATTGGATTCAGCAATAAGGAAGCCACATGGTGACCTTTGCTGCTGTGGTCTCAGCGGTGTAAAAGTGAGAGTCACTCAGTCGTGTCTGACTCTTTGTGACCCCATGGACTACACAGTCCATGGAATTCTCCAGGCCAGAACACTGGAGTGGGTAGCCTTTCCCTTCTCCAGGGGATCTTCCCAACCCAGGGATCAAAACCAGGTCTCCCACACTGCAGGTGGATTCCTTACCAGCTGAGCTGCAAGGGAAGCCTGATGTGGTACAGTGGGTGTCATAGTGATGTGCTATGGGCTGAGGGGGGAACGGACCACAAGGAAGCTGACATTTTGATTCTCTTCTGTTAAGATATGTGCCTGGGGAGGGAAGAAGAGGCAGAGTGCTGTATGTATAAGAAAGCATCAGGATGAGGGACTCTTCTTAGCACTGTTTTTTAATTAAGGAGAGGGTGCCCGAACATGTTAAGAATGTCCTGGAATGAAGCTGGTAAAGAGAGAGAGATGTTTTCCTGGTCTGAGCAGAGGGTGGGTGGGTTCCATCTGCTTGTAACGTTGCCCACCTGCTTCCAATGACTCGGAAGTTCTCTAGGATGACTTCCAGCCCCAACCAACTAAGCTTCAGTACAGGTCCTCGGAAGAGTCTGTACCTGCTCATCCCAACATCCCAGGTGGTGGCCCGCAGCTCAGCCCTGCCCTCCCATCCCACATATTGCAAGAGCTGAGTTCACATTCAGTTCTCCCTCAGTTTCTCAACCTCATTTCACCTCTTCTCCCAGTCCTCTGCTTCTGTCTCTGTATCTCTTTCTACACTCTTTTCTGATATGACGTATTTCCCATGCATTATATTCTTCAAAGATATAACTTTTAAGTGACTGCATAATATTCTGTAACATGGATTAGCCATGTGCTGTGTTGTGCTATGCTTAGTCACTCTGACCCTTTGCAACCCCATGGACTGTAGCCCACCAGGCTTCTCTGTCCATGGGGATTCTCCAGGCAAGAGTCCTGGAGTGGCTTGCCATGCCCTTCTCCAGGGGATCTTCTCAACCCAGGATCGAACCCAGGACTCCCACATTACAGGTGTATTCTTTACCAGCTAAGCTACCAGGGAAGCCCGGATCAGCCATTACTTATTCTAAATCTTTGTTGGACTTTTTGTCTGTTTCAAGATGAATTTTCAGTTGTCTAAATTTTTATGTACAGTAGTTGCTTATTCCCTGAGGACCTATTTTAAAAATTTTTCAAGAAATGGGATCACTTACACAAAGATATGCATGTTTATATGGCTTTTGACATATATTGCCAAATTGCTTTCTTGATCTCTCAAATGTTTGATGATAATGAGGTACTGAGAGATCAAAAGCATTTGCATTTGGTGAAACACATCTGAATAACATGATAAAATGGAAAGTCTGAAGTAATCATCCTGATACATTTGGGTAAAAGCTGGATTTGATTGTTTTTGTCCATATTTTGAATTAACTAAGGAATGGAGAACTGGCCTCCACATTTTCCAACTACATGTTGTGAAAATTTATTAAGATAAATTGCTTCAGACGTACAGTTGGATCTTTCTGACTCCTAGATTGTGGTTACTGCCCTAACTGGTCAGCCTGGGGTGGAAAACACTTCCTGGCAGTCAGCAGGCTCATTATTCTGGGATCTAGAAACATGAGAATCAAGAAGAGGAAAGCTAATCCACCAAATAAACAAACAGGCATGGTGGACATGTAAGGGGAAGTCAGCTCAGGACAGTAAAATACCCTCAGGGAGAGAGGCTGAAAGACCCACCTCCTCCTGCCTTGCACCCTGGTGGGGGGGGGGGGTGTCCTAAATACTGACCCCCACTGTGCGAACTCAGGATGCTTGCCACCTTTCTGGTCCTCCCCTGCTCCCCAGGTTCTAGGATTTGCAGAATAGCCTGAGGACAACTGAGAGGCTAAACAAAGGAGGAGAGCTTTCCAGAGGCTTCCTCTTGGAAGATTTTGCCAAATTTCTGGGAATATATAAGAAGCTTAGACCCAATAGAAAAATGGGCCAAAGATCTAAATAGACATTTCTCCGAAGAAGACATACAGATGGCTAACAAACACATGAAAAGATGCTCAACATCACTCATTATCAGAGAAATGCAAATTAAGACCACAACGAGGTACCATTACACACCAGTCAGGATGGTTGCTATCCAAAAGTCTACAAGCAATAAATGCTGGAGAGGGTGTGGAGAAAAGGGAACCCTCTTACACTGTTGGTGGGAATGCAAACTAGTACAGCCACTATGGAGAACAGTGTGGAGATTCCTTAAAAAACTGGAAATAGAACTGCCATATGACCCAGCAATCCCACTTCTGGGCATACACACTGAGGAAACCAGATCTGAAAGAGACACGTGCACATCAATGTTCATCGCAGCACTGTTTATAATAGCCAGGACATGGAAGCAACCCAGATGCCCATCAGCAGACGAATGGATGAGGAAGCTGTGGTACATATACACCATGGAATATTACTCAGCCATTAAAAAGAATTCATTTGAATCAGTTCTAATGAGATGGATGAAACTGGAGCCCATTATACAGAGTGAAGTAAGCCAGAAAGATAAAGACCAATACAGTATACTAATGCATATATATGGAATTTAAAAAGATGGTAATGATAACCCTATATGAAAAACAGGAAAAGAGACACAGATGTACAGAACAGACTTTGGGACTCTGTGGGAGAAGGCGAGGGTGGGATGTTCAGAGAGAACAGCATTGAAACAAGTATACTATCAAGGGTGAAACAGATCCAACCAGCCCAGGTTGGATGCATGAGACAAGTGCTCAGGGCTGGTGCACTGGGACGACCCAGAGGGATGGGATGGAGAAGGAGGCGGGAGGGGGGATTGGGATGGGGAACACATGTAAATCCATGGCTGATTCATGTCAATGTATGGCAAAAACCACTACAATACTGTAAAGTAATTAGCCTCCAACTAACAAAAATAAATGGGGAAAAAAAAAAAAGAAGCTTAGGCTGTGAAAGCCTGGGTAATCCATGAATATAAATACATCACTAGGGGCAATCCAGCTTTATATTTTTTAACCAAAGCTCTTTTTAAAATGTTCCCTTTCGGATTTCAAAATGCTCCCTTTTCTAAATTACAATCATATAGAGGCATCAAACAAGAAAGCTCTTTGATAATATCCTGCCTATTTGGGGAAGGGTGGAGATCAGAAAGATGTCAGTGGGAGCTGTTGGGCTTGGTCACAGTCTAAGAAGCTGAACTTTGATCATTCAGCAGAGAAGGGGCAGGAGGACCATGATGTCTCCAATTCACAGCCTCAGACCGAAACTCGTTAATAAGTCATGTCTCACCCACTCCATTAATGATCAGCAAATGATGGGAACTCTAGCCAAGAGACCCAGACTTCAGGACAGAGTGTCAAATAACAGCTGACACTGTCAACTAAAAATAGTACTTTGGATTCAAATGAGTGATTCAGATTTGTTTTCTTACCTTTGCCTGAAATAGTATTATATAGAAGAGGGCTGTTTTGAAATGTTTCTCTTTTATGTGAAAGGAAGGTTTTATTGCAACCAGCTGGCCAGTGAGCTCAGATTCAATTCAGCAGAAATTGGAAGCACCCACACATCCATCTCCAAGGCTGAGGGTATTTGGCACATAAACATATGTGTGCACTTGACTCTGTAGACCAGGTCACCAAGAACAAGAGATGGTTTGGGAAGTTACGTCAAAGTTTTGCACCATTTCCAGAAACTTCTCCCTTTGTACTCTTCCCATCATTCTCCTTCTTCATAAGATGAGAGCAATTAAAATGTTAACTGGTCAATGATGAATGACACAAGCTAAACAATTTAGGATACTCTTTGGCTGAGATGATAATTGAAGAACCAAACTGATCTTTCCAGGATATACCCATATACTTTATCACTTTAAATGTGTTGACCAAGCTGACCAGATAATTTTTAAACAAAATCTACAATAAAGCATACATTTGTTTCTGATTGGATATTAGTAGTCTTTTTCATCAAATTTGCTGGTACTGGCTAATCAGATTGATCAATGTGCCTTTCTGAATTTCAGTCAGTATCACTACATGTGAGGCCCATGAAGGATGTCTAAGCTGTAGGTTCTCAAGGTTTTGCCCACTATGAAATGCATACCCCTTGAATGTAGATGAATTTCTGTTTTGTATAAGCGTCTCCTCCCCTTGGACATTTTTCTGCCACTCAGCCAATTAGCAGATTCCATTATATTTAGGGAACATACGATGAGTCTACATTCCTTGCCTGGTTATTGGTGTCTTGGGCACTGGTCATTGGTGTCATGAGAACAGAGAATGGAGTCTGCAGGAAAGTGTGCAAGTCAGTTTCCTATAAGGATTGCAGACCAGCAGTACATGTTCAGAACCCAATTATCAGTTCCAAAAGGGAGAGCACAGGAAGGGGCTGTCACACTGTGAAACCTGCCAGAGTAGAAGCTGAGTGGAAACCTCGAGAAATGGAGTCAGTGTTTAGACCACGAGGCTTCAGGAGAATTCCCCGAGCCAGGAATTCACGGCAACTCTACAGCAGCTTCTCAGTCCTCAGACACGGGTGTGGGGGGAGCAATCAGAGAGTGATTACAATGGCAACCCACTCCAGTATTCTTGCCTGGAGAATCCCAAGGACAGAGGAATCCAATCCATTGGGTCGCAAAGAGTCAGACACGAGTGAAGCAATTTAGCACACACACACAGCAGATGCAGCCAGTGGGAGGCACCAGACTTCAGGATCAGAGTGCCTAACAAAACCTCACTAGGAGTTCCTAACCTAGACCCCAGTCCAAACACACTGGTCTCTTCACACAGGCACGAAAGAGTACCATGGGCCTAAGTGTTTCGAATGTGCTAGAAATGTCAGTGATACCATCAGTTCCTGATAGTGAGAATGAAGTTAGACTTAGGTTAGACTGAGGTACGACAGGCATATGAGCTGTGAAAGTCTGTGTGTGGTGGCCTGGAGGCCCCAAGGCGAGCTCACCCTCCAGCCTATTTCTTCCCAAACCCTTTCTCTTCTCTCCCTCACCCCTTTCCTTTCTCCATTGGGTCTCAGAGCTGTCATCAGACTCCTAAACCCTGACGTTAAGACCTAACCACTCTCCCCTGTGCTTCCTCACCCAGCACCCATGTGAAGACCCTACCGCTAACACCACCTTGTTCCAATGGTGGTTTTGGATCTTTGTCAACAGAGTCAGAGTTTGTACCCCATGCAAGAAGCACAGCTCCTTCCTGGAGAAGTCCTTTCCTCCCTAAAGGAAGAAGAGTGGGAGGTTGTGCAAACGGGAATGGAGAACACATTTTGTGCTCCAAGAAGTTCTGTACCCCTAAGAGTGAGAAATGACACTCACGGTCAAGAGACAGCAGCCATGCTTCTCCTGGCTCTCTCTCCAGCTATCCAAATGCAGGCTGGGCAGTGGCTTCTCAGGGGGGAAAGATGGAAGGGAGGGGAGGCAGGGAGGGAGAGACAGGCAGGGCAGAGGGTAACCCTTCATCTTCTTATTGCAAAAGAAGTGCCACAGAAAATAGCAATGCCTCCAGAAAAGTAAATAAGGCAGCCTGTACCCCATAAACTCAAGGCAGGCTTGGGGTGAACAATGGGGTTCTCATAAAATCTGAATGGTGTCAGTGGAAACTAGTATTGAGCTAGGCAGGCTTGTAACTTGTGCAACCTTTCAACAGGTTGGAGGACAGACAGGTTACTTCCAGGAATTTCACTCATTCCTTAAATTCTTTTCTGAGTGGATCTGTGTTAAACAGCTGAATGACAGTGCCAAGCAGGAGATGCAAAGCAGCCAAAAATGATAAAGAAATGTGAGGGAAGACCCAGTAGAGGGCAGGATCTGAGGGTTCCGGCACCGAAAGCAGAGCTTGCAACCGAGATCCCGTAATTCTGCCAGGTTTTTTACAAAACCATGGCTACTTTGTCTAGCTGACACCTTGGAATTGCCCTTTATTATTAACTTTTGAATGATTCTAGTATAAAACAAAATCAATTCCTGACTCATTAGACTCTACAAAAATAGTGATGGTATTGAGTTGTAGTAGGCACATTCGGCAGTATTATTAATATAAAAGTCTAAAAGTGACTTGGTAAACCCTAGTTAAAACTATGTTTCTCTTAGACCTTCATGTGAAGTTTTCTCTTTGCAGGCTGATTTAACAGCACGTTAACACTGATTTGATGAGGAAGAGGATGGTAATTATGAAATTTTGATACAAATGGCCAAGGAAATAGAATTTTCATTAATGGAAATGGGAAAGCCCCCAGAAATGATTAGCTTGAGAGAAAGCTGATGTATTACACATGAAGTGTGAGATGTGGGTAAAACACCAAGTTAGAAACAGCGCATGGGAAGCAAGTATAAACCTGGAGGAAATTTTGGTAATTAGCATATTGCGGAAGCCAAGGAAGCAGATATGATTGAAATGGGAGAGAAAAAGTGAGGGAGCAGAAGAGGAAGGTCAAAGAGCATGTGGAGAATCCAGCTCCGAGGGGATCAGCTGAGGATAAGCTTCCTGGTGGAGGATGCAAAGGAAGAAACTAAAGAGAGAACCAGCACAGAGCTTGGCGCCACGGAGGCCAAGGGGGACTGTGAGCAGCCAAGACGGCCTGTGGTCTAACAGCTCCGGGACTGGTCTCCTACGACTCTCCCCTTGACTCTCCCCTCTCCTGGGCACTGGCTTCCTTGCCCTTCCTTGAACAGGCAGATAGGCCCCGGCGTAGGGTCTTAGCCCTGGTCGCCCTCTCTGCCTGGAGCACCCCTGACCCCGGAGGTCCACACAGTTGCCTCTCACTTCCTTCAAGTCTCTGCCTGATTGCCACTTTCTCAGTGTGGTCTACCCACTCTCTCTCCTGTTTTCCCTAGGACCACTTAAAATACCAGGGAAAGGGAAGTGAAGTTGCCCAGTCGTGTCCAACTCTTTGTGACCTCATGGACTGTAGCATACCAGGCTCCTCCGTCTATGGGATTTTCCAGGCAAGGGTACTGGAGTGGGTTTCCATTTCCTTCTCCAGAGAATCTTCCCAACCCAGGGATTGAACCCAGGTCTCCCACATTGCAGGCAGACACTTTACCATCTGAGCCACCAGGGAAGCAAGTATTACTGGAGTGGGTAGCCTTTCCCTTCTCCAGGGGATCTTCCCAACCCAGGGATCGAACCCGGTTTCCTGCATTATAGGAGGATTCTTTACCAACTGAGCTATGAGGGAAGCCCTTTAATATATTGATGCTAGATAATTTACTTACTCATCTGTCTACAAAATAATAATTGCTTATGCTGTTTGATATCAGTCTAATCAAATATAAACATCATGAAGTCACCTTTCCTGAGTACTTACAACAGTCCTTAGTATACAGAAATATCAATTGACTATTTGTTGAAGGAAAGAATGAACAGTGTTGGACAGAGCTGAGAGGACAAGGTGGCTAGTGCAGGAGAATGGGCAAGGTCAACTGGACTTGATCTTGGGTGGTCACAGCCTGCATCAGCTTGGAGCAGGGCTAGGGTTCCCAGTAAGAGATTGAGACTGGGTCGCAGTGGAGCAACAGATTCTAGCTACTAGACCAGTGGCCAGTGACAAGGGCTCTGCCCTTCAGCTTTGCAGAAAAAAATTTCGAGAAGACAGAAAAGTAGTGAAGCAAGTAAAGTGTTTATTAAGAGGATAAAGAGTATGTACAGTACATGTGGGTAGGCACACAGGCAGACTAAGAGAGAGTCACTGAGTTGCGCCCTTGTGGTAGCTTGAATTATTTTATGGGGCATTTTTTCAGGTTTCCTTTGGCCAATCCTTCTGATTTGCCTGGTGCACAGTCCATAGTTGGTATATCTCAGGATCCTCCCATGTGTGTGCACACATCTCTTAGCCAAGATGGGTTTTACCGAAAAGGCGTCTGGGTAGAGCTTCCCTTGACATCACTACCCTTTGGCCTCCAAGGAGCCTTTTCTTGCGCATGTGTGGTCGGGGAGGCCTCCTAACTTCGAGAATAAGAAATATGTGATCTGGGCAGGGCCCAGCCTTCTCCCTTAATTGTCGTACTATTCTGGTCTTGGAGTTTTGGTCCATAGGGAATGAATCTCCAATGGCTTTTTATCCTGGTGGGGGTCCATCTGCCTCCTGCCTCAGACTGATGTTGGGAAAATCCTTGGCAGATCTAGTGAGGGAAGTCTGGGGATGGTAACGGGGGGCGGGGCAAGTGGGCAGGGTAGAGGAAGTGGAGGCCACAAGGTCAGAGAGGTAACTCAGAGCACACCAGTTACATTTGGGCATAATGTTTAAAACTCCACAACTGCAAGTAACTGGATCTGTTCTTCATGCTGCCGGTTTTGGAAGACAAATCAAAGGCATGCACTGGGTTGGCAATCACAATGGGCTGGTCTGTGTGGAGTTGCAATTTAGAGGGCGGGCTGTGACCTGCACTGTCTGCAAATCCATGTGAGATTGAGCTGTTCTATAAAGGAGGGTACACACAGCCTGTTCAAGTACCACCTATTTTAAGACAATTCAGTTTTCTGCAAAACCCAAAGCTACAAACCTCATGAGTCAAGAGTGATGGATTTAAGAGATAAGAGAGAAAAGGGAAGTGGGAAACCAACCCAGAATGCAGCTAGGGCTCCACAAAGAGCACAGGAAGAAGGGGGAAGAAGCCATCCCCTGCTGAGATAAGGCGACAGTCTGGGCCTGCCCCAGAGAAAAACAACCCTGTCCAAGGGCCACGGGGGAGGAAAGGGCGGAGGGAGGAGGCCGTTCTCGGAAGTGAAGCCGGCCAGAGGAGAACAACAAGCTCAATTATAGAAAGATCCGCAGGAAGAGGATCTGCTGCAGGAGGGAGTTTTGGAATTTGAGACGGTGAATAAGCCAGAAACGGAGGAGTCAAAGAGGAGAGGGGAAGAGAAAACCCTGAGGGCACTCAAAGGAGAGTTAAATTCATTTCAGGAGCAGGTTCCAAGAATAGGAGAATAGGCAAGGCCACAGAGAGAGCCCAAGGAGGAACTTGAGGAACAAAGCGAAAAATAAATAAACGGAAGAGACCAATGGAAAATCGGAGGGTACCTTTCGTACATGAGCCTGGCAAGTGTTCAAGGGTGTGTGGAATTTGTTTGATGTTGGGTCATTAATTCATTCCACTGTGCCATGTATTTGCATAAGTAACACATCAACACCCTGTGAGAGTCAAATGCAATGCAGAGAAGTGGGGCCCCCCAGAGATGGGGGGAATGATGCTCACCCAAGGATTCAGTAGTGTTTGACCCTAGAGAACATGGAAGGTGGGCTTACTAGGAGTCCACTCCCTGGTGGACACTGGAGCCCTAGGGAAAAACTCACAACACTCTCTATCTGGTATAGAAGGCTTGATCAATGAGCCAGAAAATATTTCCTTTGGTTGCCATCAGCAGCAGGTAGCACTGGGATCTCCAGCAACTGTTGCGGGGTGGCCTCCTCGAGTCTTAGGCCTTGGCAGGTGCTTGTTTTAACTACGTTCACAGAGGAACAGCAATGGTTAACATTAACTGGTTGGGGGGGTAGGGTAGGGGAAGTCCATGTCATGTGCTGTGCTGAGCTCTTCATAGACAGTCCATCCTGATTATTTGTGAATTCCACATTTGCTTATTTGCTAGAATGTATCTGTGACTCCAAAATCAATACTCATAGAGCTTTTGTGGACATTTGGGGACAAGGGCAGACAGAAAAATCTGAGTCCCCTGACATGCATGTGTGTTCCCAGCTGAGGTCAAACAGGGTGACTCTTCTTGTTTCAACTTTCATACTGTAAACAAGCATACTTTTTGGAGTCTTTGTGCTTTTTGTTGGTGATTTCACAGTTTGATATGGGCCTCAAGTGTCATAATGCTAAAGTGTCTTCTAGTATTATTGCTAAGCACAAGAAGGCTGTGATCTTTTTTAGAGTAAAAGGTATACTTTAGATAAACTTTGTTTCAGTATGAGTTCTGATGCCATTGGCCATGAGTTTAACGTTAATGAATCAGCACTATGTATTATTATTTTTTACTCTTTCTTTTTAAAAATTATTTATTTTAAAAATTTTGGCTACACTGGGCCATCATTGCTACTCTTGGGATTTTTCTAGTGTTGGTGAGTGGGAGCTACTCTCTAGTTGCAATGTTGGGCTTCTCATTGTGGTGGCTTCTCTTGTGGCTCAGGGACTCTAGAGCACAGGTTGTGTATTTATTTCTTTGACTGGTTTGGGTCTTAGCTGTGTCGTGAGGGATCTCTAGTTGCGCCTTGGGCTCAGTAATTGCACTGAGCTCGCTAGCTGTGGCCAACAGGCCCCAGAGTACATGGGATCAGTAGTTGCAGTGCACGGGCCTAGCCGCTCCACAGCATATGGGATCTTAGTTCCCGGACCAGGGATCAAACTTGCGTCCCCTGCATTGCAAGGCAGACCCTTAATCCCTGGACCACCAGGGAAGTCCCAACGCTATATATTAAATAAGTTGTATTTAAACAGAAACACACACAACACAAGGTTATGTTTTGATTAGTTGAGAAAAATGTGACCAGAGGCTCTCAGGAATCTAAATTTGTATTTCCTCTCCTAGTGATGGTTCAGTACTTGCTAATTCAGTGTTCATGGTGACTCTATAGACCACAACTACCATGAATAATGAGAACTGACTATACATTATTTCACTAAATAATCATGTTTCCAGAAATTAATTGTACAAGGGGCTTCTCTGGTGGCTCAGAGATAAAGAATCCACCCACAATTCAAGAGACATGGGTTCGATCTCTGGGTAGGGAAGATCCCCTGGAGAAGGAAATGGCAACTCACTCCAGTATTCTTGCCTGGGAAATCCCACGGACATGGGAGCCTGGCGGGCTACAGTCCATGGGGTTGCCATAAGTTGGAATTGACTTAGCTACTGAACTACCAACTCTACAAAGATAACATTTTACAAAAATGTCTAGAGAGGTTAAATATTGTGTTCAAAGCTTTAATACTGGCAAAGAAGTAGAACCTAGTTCTGACCCTGGATCTCCAGCTCATGATGCTGATATTACCCTGGCTTAAAGGTGGATGCTGGGAAATGGTGGATTCCCCACAATGAACAGAGGATTTTATTCATGAACAAAATGTAAGTTGGCCTGAGGAAGCTCCTAGAAGTTGCTTAATGGGAATTTTAAGTAGAACCAGAATTTCTAAAATCACAGGTAGAGAAAGAACCAGGAAACTAGCTTGTTGTTTTTGCTATGACTTTAGCTTATATTCCGAAATGGGATGGCCTGGGGAGACTTGGATCTACATGAGGTTGTGATCATGTTTTGAAGAGAACAAAACGCTGTAAAAATACGTGATTCAATACGAAAACACTGAGCTGGGAGCAGGAAGTCCTATTCTAAACCTAATTCTGCCAGTAACTTCTGGCGAGCTTGAGAAAGTCCTCTTCACAGCTCTACGCTTTTGCTGCTCCACCTGAAACATGAACGTACTGGTGGATGATTCCCTCTGCTCTGATTTTAGACTCTGAAAACTGTACAGTTAATAGGCTCTGAAAACTGTATAGTTTTTAGGCTCTGAATTAAAAAAACTATAGTTTTTAGGCTCTGAAAGCTGTATAGGTTAGGCTCTGAAAACTATGTGCTTTCTAACTGAGTGACGTCAGTTCTATTCTGCCTGGGATAGACTTAGTTTTCACCTTTTGTCTTGGCATATGTATTAACAGCATTTTTCACTCTCAGAAGTGTGACAATCTGGACAATAAATTACACGATTGTCCTATGCTCAACCCATACTTGTTCTGGGTGTTTTCTTGGCTAGATCAGATACAAGGAAGCCCGTAGGAATGAAGACCAGCTGGGTTTCTCCTTCCAGATAACACTGGGTTCCTGGTGTCAGGTCACGGAGCTGCTTGGCTGCTGCCTGCTGCCAGGTTCCTGGTCTCTCCAACCTGGCACTTGCCTCACATCTTGGGTCTCTAGACCAAGGAACCTGCTGCTTACCCTTGGGAAAAATTCTGATTTGGTTTTTGATTCCCCCAAAAGAAAATTATATCCATTGGACTGTAAAAAGTGGACAGTCTTTGATACGGAGAAGTAACTTGACATAGCACTGCCAATTAAAGGACACGGTGTGCCTCAATGAGGTCATTCCTAGTTGTACTAGATGTGATGCCTTTTTAAACAAACTACCTACATTCACGGTATAATTCTACCCACACTGATTGAGTGTAACAAAAATAAATTTTCAAATGTAGAAATAAAAAAGCTAGACTGAGAAGTGAAATGTCGAAACAAAAACTTCTGGGAGACTCCTGAGTCTTCTGAAATATAGTCTTTCTAAACACTGTTTTACCCTCTTATTGTCATGTAAGAAAATTACATGAATGAATCACTATTCAAAAAATAAGGAAATAGATAAAATCTTCTATTAAACAAAATAATTTTCCTTCACTCATTCAAATTTTATAGAAATAAAGCACACAAAAAAGAAAATAATTATACCCTACTCCTTTTAGTTGGTTAAAATGCACTAGATAATTTTATTACACTGTTAGCCAGACACTTCTTCCCAGATAGTAAAATACAAGCTTTAACATAGATCAGATTAAATAATCCTAAACTTTTTGAATATAGTTTAGAAAATGAAATAATCAATTAATCTAATTCTCTAACCTGTGTTTCAGGTTCAAATGCTTCTTTCCTATCTTTCTGGGTAAACTTCAGCTATTCAATCCAGAAATGTAACATGTTAATGACTGAACAAACCTCCAGACTGGCATCTTAATTGAAATCCTGTTTCTGCGTGCTGCTCACAGGTTAGGAATGGACAATTTCTCAGTAGCAGTTGCTTGCTTCCTGGAAAGAGCTCTGGTTCAAAAAGGAGAGTTGGGGGAGAACTTGTACCTGGTGCAAACCTAACTGACTGACTTGTGTCTCTTATTACAACCCTTGAGACAATATCAAAATGGATTATTGGCTAAAAGATCACATTCCTTCAAACCTGCCAACTAGAAACTCAAATGGAAGACTGTACCCTGGATGCTCTGAATCAAAGATGTCAGAGTAGCCTTGGGTCTCTCCCTTCATGAGCCTTGCTCTGTGGTCAGGACCCGGGGAAAGCCAAGGCCTGGCAGGAGCTCTGCTGGTCTACACCCTGAAGAGGAAGAAACCACCAGCAACTTTTATCTGGTTCAGTTCAGAAATTAAAGTCCCCTGTCATTGCCCCAAAGGGATAATTTGATCTTATGAGCAAATAGCAAAAGGCATTTTGCCTAAAAAAAAAAAGTACCGTCAAAAATCTGTTTGCTGTTGGTTTCTTACAGTTCCACAATTATATTAATTTGAAATGCTAGATGTTTTTAGAACATTTTATTTTGTTGCTGACATGTGTTAAGTGAAAATCTCTTATGATGTTGGGCTTTTATGCTTAATCTGTTTTCTGTTAATAATCCTTCTCATTTCATTATGAAAAAATGAAACAAATGTTGTCTCTTTGTTTTGTGTCTGGCTCAAGATATTTGACTTTTAAATGTTGGCCAAGGGAAGGAGAATGTGGTTGCTATTTGCTAAGCCTGGATGAAGAAATTCGCTATGTGTGTTAGTTGAACTCACTGGTTCTCCTGCTTACCTGCTATCCATTCTCCTCCCCAGCCACTTTCTCCTTCTTAAATGTTTCACCAACACGTACCTCATGTTTGGGCATAACTACACGCACCGTTTCATTTTCTTCTTTTATCTAACATTTGGAGTAAAATAAAAGTTAGAGGGTAACCAATTCACATCTTGAACTATCAGCAAAGACTGACCAGGCCAAGCCCAGAGACACAGATTATATTTCAGATCAAGATTCAGAAGCAAGGTGGGTGAAGAAGGTCCAGGCTCAGGGAGGCCGCAGGTTTGAGGTGATGATGAATGATCACCAGCACCCCAGAGACTCTGTTTGGGGCTGGCCCTTCAGGCTCTTCTTGGTTTTCGACTGTGAGCAGGTGTCTCTGGGCCCACCTCAGGTGGGCAAACATCCTGGGAGTGGGAAACCAGAGGTTCTCTCTGCCTCTGACTGGAGGCACTAGATTCAAGTTCTAGGAATCTTGGTGAGTTTTTACCTTTGTAATGTTTATTTTCTCAAGGTAAGAGATAAAACTAAACAATTTAAGTAATTCTGTTTAATGTAAATCAGAAAAGGACAAAAAAGGTCACTAAGAAGTTTGTTCCATACCACACACAGAGACCACAATATTCATATAAACTGGAGAGGATGCCCGGAACTGAGAATATTCAGTATAAAGGAATAATAGAAGCAAGTCCTCCAAAACGTTCTGATGAACCCAGATATATTTAAAGTAGTGAAAAAATAAAGAGTGCCCTTTTTCTGTCACAAATGTGACAGGCTTAGTAAAGAACTATGTCTACACTTACTGTATGACATTGTTAAAGGAGGAACAGGGAGACAGTTCATCAAATGAGTTTAGTGAGTCAACGAGGGCTTTTTTCTGTTGGGAAGGAAACTATCAAAGGTGAGACGCCTAGGAGAAAAGAGACATGTTTTGACCAAGTTTTTTTTTGTTGTTTTTTTTTTTTTTTGCCCATGGTCTGGCCTTGAAAAGAGAGATCACAGAACGGGGGAAAAAAAAAAAAGTTTGAAGCTTCCCAATAATGAGTTCCAGGAGACAGTGAAGGACAGGGAAGCCTGGTGTGCTGCAGTCCATGGGGTTGCAGTTAGACACAACCGAGCAACTGAACAACAAGGAGGTGGGTAACTAGCTCTTCTTCAATAAAGAAGATGCTCTTCCTGATCCTCAACAGGTGAAAAAAATGAAATCGCAGTAGCTTTCTAGGAGGAAGGGCAGGAAAAGAAACAGTGGATGAAATTTCATCCCCAGCTACTGGAGGTCCCACAGATGCAATAAAGATCTGGGACCTGAGTGTGATAAGTGATCACTTGTGATAAATCAAAAGTGCCCCAGGAAGGGAAAAGAAAGGCTTGGTCTTTTTTGCAGTGGCTGACAATACCAGAGTGTGACAAAGAGACTGATAAGGAGATCACATACTTAAGGGTATGCCTTCAAATTTTATTCTGTAATTTATTATATCTTATATATGTAAAAATAGCTAACTCTGAAAATGAAATTGTTTTAGAAAACATTTTTAATCAAAAAACCCTAATTAGCCATTTTCCTGTTTCTGCAGTTTTTCCTAATTAAAGAAAGCTGTCTGCACACCCTCCAGCCCTTCAGGAGATAGTGGTGTTTATGTGGTGCATAATAATTTCAGATTTAGTGCACAAATAATCAGGCCCTGGAAGACTGGCCTGGAGCATCTATACTTATTAACTGATGGCAAATGTTAAACTCTAGGAACAAACAAATGCTCACTCAGATCATCATGTGGGGGGGAAAAAAAAAAAGCATACAAGCCGTGGAGCCAGAGAGACACAGGTTCAAACTCCAGCTGCAAAGTAAATAGCCGTATCACCTATAACCTCTGAGATTTTTGTTTCCTACCTGCGTCAGCTATGATTTATAATAAGGTGTACAGCTGTAGGAATTATATATAATACATACCAAGTGCAAACACAGCACCCCCATAACTTTAGGGCCTCAAGAAGAGCTCATTACTGTTAATAAGGAGACTGTGAGGGCATCCATATCTTTAGAAATACAGATACTTTATAGATGGAGTATCTTAAATCTTATGATTTTAAAATCCCTTTGATCTCCTAAATATAAAGCCATAATTCAGCATTCAGGAAAATGGTTTTGGGAAATGTTAAGAAATACAACATTTTAATTCAAACTAGAAATATTTTTGTCCTCACCTAGGGTGACCAACTTGCCTGCTTTGCTCTGAACTGAAGGAGTCCCTGGGATGTGGGACTTTTAGTACAGAAACTGAGAAATTCCCAGGCAAACCAAGATGAGTCAGTCATTCTAGCCTCACCTCAGAAGTACCTGACCCTTTAACTACACCTGGGATCCTTACCTGGAAACCTGTTAGAAATCAAATCCTTGAGTCCCAACCCAGACCTATTGGGTCAGAAACTCTAGGGATGAGGTCTAGCAATCTGTGTTTAAATGAGTTCTCCAGGTGATTTTGAGACATGTAGCATGCTAATGTTTGAGAAATGTTTGTTTATAATATGTGATTTATGTCAGACTAAGACATTTCACAGAGAAAATGTGAATAGAAAAAAAAACAATGTATTAAGCCTATTTCAAGACACTTAAGTCAATATTTTCACGGCTGATTATTTTCCATTATTAATATTTCCCAAGTTTTCTGTCATTTCATCACTGAGCTATGATCAGTGAGGAATGAGAAAGAAGACCAAGATACTGTAACCAGCGTAATAATTCAGCTCAGAAAGTAAGCTGCATCCGTTAAAGCTCTGAGGGAAGGAGAAAAAGCTTTGAGGGTAGGAGAATAGAGTTACGCAAACTAAAACCCAGGTTCTAGTCTAATGGCTTCTCTACCTTTGCAAAACATCACACAGTGAGTTTCCAGGGCTGGGTGTAGGGCAGTAAGTATTTGGGTAGGGCCAGATAATACCTCTGGAGGGAATCACCCAGGAGACTCCCAAATTAATGCCATTTCAGTTCCTGCAACAACCACACCAGTCAGTTCCTCAGAAGGCTCTGGTTAGTTTTGCAAAGCAAACCAGGGGGATTTTCATAATACTTGGTTATTATATATGACTTCAAATATTTGAATGTCTAGGACACAGGACTGGGCAACAATCCGTTTTATCCAATATTGAAATCTTCACAACAGGCCCCTCAGCAGCGAAGAGTTTTCTCAGTGAAGGGTGGCTGCTTTTGGTGCTGAGTGGAGAGGGATCAAACAACAGCCAGATATCAATGATGAGTGTAAGTGAGGAGTGGAATGAAAGGAGTCATTAAACTCTCATTGTCACCACTATTCCAGTGGGAATTTTGGGATGTCAGCAAATGATTAAGGAGCTATGACTTGATCATTTTTCACTGATTGCCTTGATTTTTGCATACAAATATGACATAAGCATATATCATTACCAGATTTGCCACAGATCCTAATTTTTCCTCCAATAATAGGCCTAATCATACCCTTCTTTCCCAAGAAGGATGATTTGTTTGGCCAGGGATGGAATCAGCCAAGGCTTCTTCAATTGGCATACTTTTCCCCTTCATCCCATTGTGAAGTCCTAAAGGTCAAGTACTTTTTTTGCTAAACCTAAGAATCACAAAGGCCAAAGTTGTTGCTAGAGTATACTAACTTTCGTCTCAGTTTAAAATATGTAACTTTTCTATTACACCTAGCATAGCCCCTCTGTCTGAAAGACAGATATATATTATTTTTTATATTCTTTCCAGTATAGGTTATTATAAGATATTGAATATTGTCATTCTATCCCATCCAGCAAAGCAAACGTTCTTCATTGTTCCTTCATGATTTAATTACTATAGGATATGAATGTAACTTTCTCTGGGAAAAAACAAAACACTAAACAGACAAAAATTCAGAATCAAGGTTTCAGGCTAGTTTCATTGATTTTTGAGAGATGGAATGGAGGAGATTTGTGCAGGGGAGATGCTGGGAGGTACTGTGTGGGTCGGGCCTGGCAGACACTTGAGGCATTAAGTCTGGGTTTGAATCTAGACTAGAAAATCATTACTTGCTAAAGGTCTTGAGAATGACCCCCAACCCAGGTGGCTTAAATAACAGAGATATAGTCTCCCAAAGTACTGCAGGCTAAAAGTTCAAAATCAAGATATTGGCAGGGCCATGCTTCCTCTGAAAGTGCTAGACAAGAGCCTTCCATGTCTCTTCTTGGTTTCTGGTGGTTTCCAGTAATCCTTAGCTTGTAGGTACATCACTCCAGTCCTCGTATCTACCCTCTATCTCTATCTTTCTTCTTATAAGGACAAAAGTCATTGGATTTACCCCCTACTCTTATCCACTATGGCCTGATCTTAACTAATTATATCTGCAAAGACCCTATTTTCTAAGTAAGGTCACATTCTGAGATTCTAGGCAGACATGAATTTTTTTTGGTGATGGTGGGGCACAATATTCAATATAGTGTACTTAGGTACTTACTGGCCCTCATTCTCTGCCAAAATTCACCATATGGGGTCTCCTGGTAGTGACAATGCTTAGAGCAACAAATGGGCTCAGAAAGACCTTGGAAGCCATTTGAATATGAAGTTCTATTCTTATTGTGGAGGTTGCAACAGACTATTCATTCTCCCTGCTTGTTATGAAACAGGTAATAGATTTAACTAGCTGTGAAGAACATATTTTACCATTTGATATATGGTTAATTATACTTTAAAGTGGGCTTCCCTGATGGCTCAGATGGTAAAGAATTTGCCTGAAATGCAAGAGACCTGGGCTCAGTCCCTTGATTGGGAAGATCCTCTGGAGGAAGAAATGGCAACCAACACCAGTATTCTTGCCTGGACAGTTCCATGGACAGAGAAGCCTGGTGGGCTACAGTCCATGGGGTCACAAAGAGCTGGACACAACTGAGCAATTAACAATATTTTAATAGAAAAACTGCCCTGAAGATATAGCAAAATGCCCTGAAAATAAGGCAAAAAGTTTATATCGCCATCAAAGAAAAAGCGTATCAGTTTAACAGATGATAGAAATAGCTTGAAAAAAAAATTCCTGAATGGAGAAAAGCTAACAAATTTTAAGTTGTGCTTGCCAAAACAGCTCTCATAGATAGCCATGTACTTGGTAACTTTTTCAAGGGCTTGAAGTATTGGGATGGCCAAAAATTTGTTCAGGTTTTTCTGTAGGATGTGTCTGTAAACCCAAACAACTATTTTGGACAACCCAATAACTTGAAAGAAAGATTTTTTTTAAAAATTCAGTTAGATCAAAAGTTCTATTCACCCTCATATACAATGTCAACTGAAATTCTGACAGACTGGTCACACATGTTCACAGGCAGAATCCAGATTTTGTACTATGGTCTCCAAGTGAATTACACTGGAGAGAAAGCAAGGACATTTTGTTTATTATCCTCCATTAGCCAAACTGGATCTACAGCTCACAAGAACAGTCAAAAGAAATTGCAAAACAGACCAGGAACTTGCGCTGATGGAAATCATCTCAATTTAAATAAACTTTAAGAAGCTTGCTGAATATAACTGTTATGGCAGCCTTTCAAAGATCACTTTCCCAAGTGGATTTATTTGAAAAGAAGTTAGCCAGACTGGAAACAATCTGGAAAACTCTACTTTTGCTATATTTACTTTTTTTCTGTGAGGGTGGAAGGGCTCAGGGTAACAATGTATAGGGAACTAGAGAGACACCATCCTTCTCTAAACCTTGAGCTTTGCCAAGAGGTGGAAGAGGTAGGCATTGCTAAACAGGCAGAGAGTATATACATCTTGAAGACTTAAGAGTGTGCAAGCCTCTGGACTACAGGACTTGTCTAGCAGGCTATGTTAATCCCTTAATGTTTGTCAGGAAACAACACAGGCGATTAGTTAACAGCATGGGCTTGAAAACCAGTCAGACTTGTAAAGGAGTCCCTTTAATGTCTCTATGAGTAACAAAATTAATTTCCATACATTTCATCATATTGAAATCAAAGCTTGTGAAAGTGTCTATTACATAAAGTTACAACCTGTCTTAAATAAGGTAACACATGAATAGCATGTAAGTGTTCAGTTCATGTTGGCAATTACTAGAAACCCTTTTCTCATTTGTTTTGTTTTGTTTTGTCTTTGGAATGTTTAGAGACAACTTTCTAATAGCTAAACACAATGCTTAATTGCCTTTTCAGGGGAATTTCCACTTCAAACTTTGTAGGCACGAGGCCCAGGGGTTCGTGTTCTTGGCCTTGAGGTCCCTTAACAGCCGTGCAGTGGGAGGTAGGATGCACCCAGAGTTAACAGATTTGCACTGGAGTGCTGGTGCTGCCACTCACAAGTCAGCCCAACCTCTCTAGGCCTGGTTTCTACCTGCAGATGGCATGCTAGGTTTGTATCCATAGCTGATATGACAAGTAAGCCTACAGAGAGAACTGGTGAGAGGACATAGAATCGAATGGGGGTCATGGTTAGTAGGGTTAGAATACAGATAGATGGTGAAGTTTAGGGGAAAAGGAAGATGATGAAAGAAGAGGAGAATCAAATGGTGGTAGAGGAAAGAGATGAGGAAGACAAATGAAGAAAAGAGAGGGAGAAAGAGGAAGGAGAGTAGGAAAAAAGAAGAGAGGGTTGACTGGGAATCCCGATTCTGCTTGATTGTGTAAGTGATGAGCAGTGGCTGGATCCCTGCAACCTGACTGAGAGCTCAGGACTATGGCTGACAGTGCTGACTGCCCTGAATGAGGAAATTTTGTGAAGTAAGCATTGCTATACCTTTCCTTTCCAGGAATTAGGATTTGGAGACAAAAACTTTCTCCAGGGGATAAGTGCAGTATCAGACCAAAAACAGGAGGATTGTTTGAAGTGTTCTTAGAAAAGGAAACAGAAAGGACAGGGGAGGAAGTTATTACATAAATAATGCAAGAAAATTTTCCTGGAGAACATAAGAATTTGGAGAAAAGGGCTCTTCAAATACACAGCAGCATAATAAAATGAAAGACACAACAAAGTTCATGATAGTCCTGAAGTTTTATGACATTCATGAACAATAAAACATAAGCATTCAAGAGGAAAAAATAGGTCACACAATATAGATTAGGAATTAGAGGGGCATCCGCCTCCTCAAGAACAATGCTAGAAGCTAAAATACAGTAGAACAATGTTTTCTGTTCATCAAGAAACTATTTTCTAACATAGATTTCTTTTTTTTTAAGTTATATGCAAATACTATGTCATTTTATTTTTATTTATTTATTTATTTATTTTTTGGTTATTTTTTTTTCCCATTTATTTTTATTAGTTGGAGGCTAATTACTTTACAACATTGCAGCGTTTTTTGTCATACATTGAAATGAATTAGCCATGGATTTACATGTATTCCCCATCCCCGTCCCCCCTCCCACCTCCCTCTCCACCCGATCCCTCTGGGTTTTCCCAGTGCACCAGGCCCGAGCACTTGTCTCATGCACCCAACCTGGGCTGGTGATCTGTTTCACCCTAGATAATATACATATTTCGATGCTGTTCTCTTGAAACATCCCACCCTCGCCTTCTCCCACAGAGTCCACGAGTCTTTTCTATACATCTGAGTCTCTTTTTCTGTTTTGCATATAGGGTTCTCGTTACCATCTTTCTAAATTCCATATATATGTGTTAGTATACTGTAATGGTCTTTATCTTTCTGGCTTACTTCACTCTGTATAATGGGCTCCAGTTTCATCCATCTCATTAGAACCGATTCAAATGAATTCTTTTTAATGGCTGAGTAATATTCCATGGTGTATATGTACCACAGCTTCCTCATCCATTCATCTGCTGATGGGCGTCTGGGTTGCTTCCATGTCCTGGCTATTATAAACAGTGCTGCGATGAACATTGGGGTGCACGTGTCTCTTTCAGATCTGGTTTCCTCGGTGTGTATGCCCAGAAGTGGGATTGCTGGGTCATATGGCAGTTCTATTTCCAGCTTTTTAAGAAATCTCCACACTGTTCTCCATAGCGGCTGTACTAGTTTGCATTCCCACCAACAGTGTAAGAGGGTTCCCTTTTCTCCACACCCTCTCCAGCATTTATTGCTTGTAGACTTTTGGAAAGCAGCCATCCTGACTGGCGTGTAATGGTACCTCATTGTGTCTAACCTAGATTTCTATACCGAACCCAATTAAGTATTTTCAGATGTGAAAGTGAAAGTGAAGTCGCTCAGTCGTGTCCTACTCTTTGCAACCCCATGGACAGTAGCCTGCACCAGGCTCCTCCCTCCATGGGATTTTCTAGGCAAGAGTACTGGAGTGGGTTGCCACTTCCCTCTCCAGGGAATCTTCCTGACCCAGGGATCGAACCCAGGTCTCTGGCATTGTAGACAGACGCTTTACCGTCTGAGCCATTCAGATGTAGTCAGTATCAAAGGTTGATTTGCCACACACAGTTTCTTAGGGAGCAGCAAAATGTGTTCTATATAAATTAAGAAAAAGAAGAAAGGAGAGAAAGAAGCAAGGAAGAGGGATTCAGGAAACACGGGCTTTTTTTATAGGAGAGAAGCAAAGGGAAATCCCAGTCTTCTGCTCAGGGTAAATCCTTAAGAGTCTTAGAAACAGTAAAGACTGGAGCAGGAAGGCAAGGAACTGTGAGAAGGTTGTAGGAAGAAGAAATTGAAACTGATGTCACCAGATGCATTTGATCATGTTGAGAGACTCTAGTTCAGGTGGAGACTTGAATGAAAAACAAATAGAAAATAGAATAAATTCTATTTATTGGTGGGGGGAGGGAGTTAACTAAGAAAGGAATGTAATCATAGTAAATTACATAGCTCAGTTCTGATGATGTTTACTGCCATAATAGTATAAACACTGAATCCTTATGTAATCACAAATCATAATAGGCCACACTGGAAGGATGAATGAGGGGAAAGTGAGTATCTGGAGGGTGAAACAGGAGAAGTAAATTCTAATCTTTCAATTTAATAATTTAATATATACTATCTAAGTGTGAGAAGGAAATGGTAACCCACTCCAGTATTTCTTGCCTGAAAAATTCCATGAACAGAGCCTGGTGGGCTTCAGTCCATGGGGGTCACAAAGAGTTGGACATTACTAAGCATACACATTCCACCCCACACCATCTAAGTATGAGAAAACATTCAGAAATAGATACAAGCATGTTATAAAAATGGACATAAACAATTAAAAAAGAGTTAATAGTAGTTGGCCCTGGGAAGTAGGAATTTGGAAAGAAAATGCTGCTTTTTTCATTATTGTTGCTTTGAGATTTGTAGCAATATTGAGTTTTTAAATTATATATATCAATTAATTTAATAAGTATAAAAGTTATAATTAAAGCGTATTTGGAATGTAGAAAAAAACATACCTCAGTATGATGACTGAAGTGAAAACCCATAAAATCCTTAACAGATAAATATTATATGTTCACTTTACATGGGAAGAAATTGAAGCCCAGAGAGCTTGTGCACGCATATAGTTACTAAGTGGTAGACCCTGAGCTCAAACCCAGTCTTTCTGATTTTATATTTCAGGCTTCCTCACAATGACTTCCTGTCTCATTATCTTTTACTTTAAATTTGTCATGTTGCTATAAATAGTACCACTTACACAGGGTTTCTCATGTGGTGCCAGTGGTAAAAGAAAAACCACCTGCCAGTGCAGGAGACGTAACAGACATGGATTCAATCCCTGGGTTGGGAAGATCCCTTGGAGGAGGGCATGACAACCCACTCCAGTACTCTTGCCTGGAGAGTCCCGTGACAGAGGAGTCTGGAGGCCTACAGTCCACAGGGTCAGACTTAAGTGACTTAGCACGCATGCGTGCACACAGTAGCAACTAAAAAAATCTAAATATACAAAATGACATCCTTCATTAGCCATGTCTTAGCTAAATAAATGGAATCTAATGTCACCATTGCATCCTTGGTTTGGAACAGAGATGAGCATTTGGCAACCCACTCCAGTACTCTTGCCTAGAAAATCCCATGGACAGAGTAGCCTGCAGGCTACTCCGTTCATGCGGTCACAAAGAGTCGGACATGACTGAGCGACTTCACTTTCATTTTCACTTTCAGGTACAACTTTAGGGTCTAAAGCTTTCTCTAGTGGATAGATGCTTCTCTGTAGAACACCCCAAGACACAATAAACTGATACCACTTCTCAATTTGATTAGGTGCATCTGGGAAATAACACTTCTATTTGCTCTCATGACTGCATTAAACCTTAAAGATGTACCTAACATGGGGGCTAGACAAGAATATTTTAATTGAGTGTCAACTATACCACTGGTGCACTCTTCTAGATTCACTTTTCAAAAAGCTATAAGCTTTGATAAGTTCTCAGTTCTCATCTGTTAGTTTGAGGTAGGCCCTGGTTAGTATCACCTCCCTTCCACAAGCACAGGTCATCACCAGTCTTCCCCTTGGTAACTAGATACTTTTTACCTCCTTCGACACTAGTTCCTGGATGTACTATTATGATGTCTACAATTTGAAGAATTCAATGGCAGCTCCAGTAAAATAAACAAAATCTAATTATGTCAAGATTGGACTTGGCCTGATGTAGGATGATTGGTTTTCATTCTATATATGTGAACACCTGCCAAATGGCAAATGTCAAGATGTTTCTTAGAAAACTTTATGAAAATACCTACAGGAAAAATTTAGATTGAGTTGCTACATATCCTATCAATTTGACCTCTCTAAGTTCTGGAGTTTTAAATTTACGAACTCGGAATTTTATTCAAAATGGTGCATGTATGTGCATTTTGAAAAAAGACGGTCCATAGCTTTCATCATAACTAGATGAAAAAAGAGGTTCAAGGCATAAAGAAATGAAGTTTATGTTGAATTCTTTAATTATATTCTTCTTGGTGAAAATATAAGGATTGTTACAATGGGTACTAGTAAATTTTCAAGAGGTAGGAAGTATTAAATATGTCCTTCTTCATTACTATTCAATTATTTTTCTATTTCTGGAACTATAAATCTCAAAGTTCATCTCAGACAAATATTTCCCCTCCCATCCCATCCCCTAAATTTCCTTTTTTTCTAGCTTTTGAAGGTTCATATGAGATTATCAATACTTTTTATCACAACTTCCAAGTTGAATTTTCTACTTCTTTCTCTCCATTGTGTACTGAGCCTGTTTGTGTGTGCAAGCTAAGTGGCCCCAGTCGTCTCTGACTCTTTGCGACCCTATGGACTCTAGCCCACCAGGCTCCTCTGTCCAGGGGATTCTCCAGGCAAGAATATGGGGGTGGATTGACATGCCCTCCTCCAGGGGATCTTCCAGACCCAGGGATCAAACCTATGTCTTCTGTGTCTCAGCAGATTCTTTACCGCTGAGCCACCGGGAAAGTCCATAGTGAGCATACGTAACAGAAAAGTGAAAATCTAAAGCATGACATTATTCAGTGATGCCAATTGTGGAACCTGGCTCATCTTTCCCTTTTTCTTTCATTGATCAGATGCATCTTTTATGTCATCTCTGCTAAAGCTCTCAAGAGACATTTTCCAGTAAGCAATTACAGAGAAATTAAAGCGTCAACTCAGTATTAGGTGTGTGGCCTGGATTTCGGAAATTTTTAAAGACATTTCATCTTTGGTAAATTTAACCTCTAGCAAATTGGAAGCATCACATAAAATTTCCAGGAAAGACATTCAATTGATTATTCTCATGAAGGAACATGTTTATGTAATATTTTAAAGACCAACTATAGAATAGTCTAGATCATGAATAAACAGACCACATAATCTCAAAAACTTAACAACTGAGAGCAGCCTGTGGAGTGGAAAGAGAAATAATCTGTAGGTCACGTCAGGTCTTTAGTAAAGTGATGACAGCAGAGAAACCACCACGTTGTGGAATCGCTTCCTTTCCTTTTCACATCAGGAAAATAAATTCTAAAAATGCATCTATTTTTTAAAATTTGAGTATAACGTCTTCACAATGCCGTGTTAGTTTCTGCTCTATGACAAAGTGAATCAGTATACACAGATCCCCTCCTTCTTGGCCCTCCTTCCCCTTCTTCCATCCCACCCGTCTAGGTCATCACAGAGTGCCAAGCTGAGCTCCCATACCAAGCCATGCCAACCAGATCAGTGGAACACTCAAGTATAAATCAGATGTGTGTGTATTTACCTGTGCAAAGCAGAATATATCTATCAGAATATATCTGTAAAGTGTTTCTTTTACTTTCATATCCACTTCTTGGAATCTGGGAAAACAAAAGCAGCTAACAGTTGAAAGCTGAGCGGAGAATTGTAACAGAGACAACTGACTATGGGAAAATTCCTAATGAACAAGCTTGACTTAACCAAAAGCACAGCTCTCAGATATGAGTGATTTTATAACTGCCTGATGACTCTTGGGCTGGACGTCCTTCAGTTGTAAATTGAATCTGCCACTTTCTTGATGTGAACCATTGGTTGTGACAATTGACTTTCTAAGCCTCAGAGAAAGAACAGTGCCTACCTCCTAAGGCTGCTATAACTTTGACTAAGATAATTAGTGTAAAGAGTTTAGCATTGTGTTTGACTAAGATAATTAGTGTAAAGAGCTTAACAATCTCATAGTTAATAAATTAGATCCATAGACCCTTTGTTGAATTTCTTTTTCCCTCTTACCATTGTATGTTTTCCTTTTCCTTCCTCTCATTCTTAAAAAACTACATCATTTTTCCCTTAAAAATGAAACAAATCTGTATCTGAGAAATACTTATTATTTTATGTGTATGGTTTTAAAAGTTTACATAAATGACATTGTGCTCTAATCTCATTCTGTTTCATTCATTCTTCATGCTACTAAATGCGAATCTGCTTCATTGGTTTTGACTGTTAGTTACATGATATCTTGATATGTGTATAAGAAAAGACATACTTTATTTATCTGCTCACTTAGTGATAAACATAGTGGCTTGCATCTCTTTGCTTCTCCCAAATAACTCTGTGATCAACAGACAAGTGCATTGTTCCTTGGGAAGGTACAAGCTTTGCTCTCGGGTATAGTTCCAGGTGTGAAATTGCTGAGTCATAAATTCATGTGTTTCCATACAATGGACCTGAAAGGACAGCTCATACTTTTCCGAACTTTTCCAGTAGAGCAAGACGGGGAGTGGGATTGGAGATGGAAAATGAAAGCAATGAAACAAATCAAAGACCTCTCAGATGGCTACTAATGTGAGTATGACCATCTCAGTCCTACGCACCCGAGGTCCTTAAAACTGAAATAAAAAAGAATATGCCTTGGGACTTCCCTGGTGGTCCAGTGGTTAGGAGTCTGCCTGCAAATGTAGAGGACGTGGGTTTGATACCTGGTCCTGGAATATCCCACATGCACTGGGGCAACAAGAGCAACTAAGCCTGCGAGCCACTGTGTGCCCAACTGTGTGCACACAACTAAGCCTGTGTGCCCCAGAGCCTTTGCTTCGCAGCAAGAGAAGCCACTGCAACGAGAAGCCCGTGCGCTGCAGCGAAGAGTATAGCCCTCGCTCAACAAAACTAGAGAAAGCCCACACACCGAACCAGAGACCACGCACAGCCAAAGAAAAAAGAAGATGACTTAATGCGTTAACAATATAAACACAGTGCTTACTACAATGGCTCAGCATCACCACCTGGGCTCCAGAGCCAGGATGTCAGCCTCCCATTATCCTATCAAGATGCTGCAATGAGATGCTGTCTGTGGAGTCGTTGAAGCCCTTGAGACTTAGATTCTATATGAATAATGCAAATATTACTCTGAAAAAAACAGCTCTTAAAATTTTGATGATTGATCTCTTTGTTAACCAACACTGGAGATAGCCATGACGTAAATAGTCTCTTTAAGCCTGACTGTGGCTGATTCTCAACTAGCCTATAAAGATGTCTTAAAAGTGGACACTTGTGCCTATTTCATTCAATCAAAGAATGAATGGGAGGTCTCACATTGAGGTCACATGAAGTTTAGACAAATATATTAGCAAGAGGTATAGAATTAGTTTTGAAGTAAGCAGTACGTGCAAAAAGGAACATCAAACAAGGTTCAGGTGTTAGTTTAAATTTACACTCATAAATGGATATGCCTTTAAAAAAACCAAATGTAGAAAATCACTCAAGCTGTTTTGTCTATGCCAAAAGATTAAAATTACAAAATCTTACATTTTCAATAGCACTTTTTTTTTTTTTTTTGTAGATCCCGAGTCAAACAACAAGTATGACAGCTTTTCAAACCTGGATAAAGTGATTATTTCTTTAGGAATTAGAGACAGACCTGAAAAAGGGCTCCCAAGGTAGCTCGGTGGTAAAGAATCTATCTGCCAATACAAGGACACAAGAGACACAGGTTTGATCCTTGGATTGGAGAAGATCCCTGGAGCAGGAAATGGCAACCCATTCCAGTCTTCTTGCCTGGGAAATTCCATAGACAGAGGAGCCTGCTGGGCTACAGTCCATGGAGTCGCAAAGAGTTGGACACGACTGAGCACAGCACAGCACAGATCTGAAAAAGGGGGTCGTAATGAATTTCTTCAGAAATAATAAGAGAACTGAAGCAAAAGAACTAGACATGGAACAACAGACTGGTTCCAAATAGGAAAAGGAGTACATCAAGGCTGTATATTGTCACCCTGCTTATTTAACTTATATGCAGAGTACATCATGAGAAACGCTGGGCTGGAAGAAGCACAAGCTGGAATCAAGATTGCCGGGAGAAATATCAATAACCTCAGATATGCAGATGACACCACCCTTATGGCAGAAAGCAAAGAAGAACTAAAGAGCCTCTTGATGAAAGTTGAAAGAGGAGAGCGAAAAAGCTGGCTTAAAACTCAATATTCAGAAAACTAAGATCATGGCACATGGTCCCATCACTTCATGGCAAATAGATGGGAAAACAGTGGAAACAGTGGCTGACTTTATTTTTTGGGGCTCCAAAATCACTGCAGATGGTGACTGCAGCCATGAAATTAGAAGACGCTTGCTCCTTGCAAGAAAAATTATGACCAACCTAGATAGCACATTAAAAAGCAGAGACATTACTTTGCCAACAAAGGTCCATCTAATCAAAGCTATGGTTTTTCCAGTGGTCACACATGGATGTGAGAGTTGGACTGTAAAGAAAGCTGAATGCCAAAGAATTGATGCTTTTGAACTGTGGTGTTGGAGAAGACTCTTGAGAGTCCCTTGGACTGCAAGGAGATCCAACTAGTCCATCCTAGAGAAAAGCAGTCCTGAATATTCATTGTAAGGAACTGATGCTGAAGCTGAAACTCAAATACTTTGGCCACTTGATGCAAAGAACTGACTCATTTGAAAAGACCTTGATGCTGGGACAGATCGAAGTTGGGAGGAGAAGGGGACGAGAGAAGATGAGATGGTTTGATGGCATCACCGACTCAATGGACATGAGTTTGAGTAAGCCCCAGGGGTTGGAGATGGACAGGGAGACCTGGTGTGCTGTAGTTCATGGGGTTGCAAAGAGTTGGACATGACTGAGTGACTGAACTGAACTGATCACCACTAAATTTGAGAAACCTTTCCATTTTGTAAAATTGAGTTTTATTTAATTTTTTTCCTCTCTTTTTGTCTTTGTCATTACTTGTCTAATATATGTGCATCCCTCAAACTGATCTGTATATGTTCTATTTACAATATTTAAACATATACATGTTATGTTAATAGTCTGTACAATAATTATCCCATATACTCTAGATAAAAGACATTGAAAATGTAGGTTACAAAAATTAACTTATGTCTAAACACCATTCTTAATTCAGCTATCTTTATTTAATAGAAAGAATTTTTCATTTGTAAAATCTTTAGAAGAGTTCACTGTAAATATATCCGAGCTGAAGAAGGGACAGTAATTTGTGATTAAATTCAATCTCTTAATCCAGTTGTTGGGAGTTTTCTGTGAAACCTTGTCCTTAGCGCTTTGCCCCTTTTAACTCTAACTAGTTTACTGATTTAAGGAACAGGAAAATTCACCTCCTCAAATAGGGCATTTTCTGAGTTGAAATCTTTTTAGAGGGGTTTTTGATGTGTCAAACAGCTGTGACTCTTAGAAGTAAGTAATAACTGCTGGTATAAAAGTACCAGTTAAGACATATACTCACCTCTGTTATACATATAGGATGTGTTTACATACCTGATATTGTACAAATATATGTAGTACAGCATAATTTTCCAAATATAATCTAGATTAATCCCCTTTTCTGGGGTAAGAAAAGCAACTTGTAATATAATCTCTTTGTCATAACCCTCAAGTAGTATCTTCTGGGCTTGAAAGCATGCTGGAGATTGTGTGTTAGTTTACAATTCAACACGAAGTCTGCACCAAACTCATCTCATTTCCTCCATCACACCAGGATATACACTGTGGAACATTCATCATATTATCTTACTTCACCAGCCTTCTTTCTTGTGTCACTCAATTCTAACAGAAGAAATTGCGCTGTTCATAACAGAGATCCTCTGATTCTAGAATTCAAAGATTGGAATTTGAGACACATACATGAAATATACTTATTTTAGCTCTAAGAGTCCTGGTGAACATTAAGCAACAGGTTTTTAATTTTTTGTTTTTAATATGATCCAGCAAATCTGTAGCATCTTCTTTATAAAGCAAAGCATCAACAATCACCCATTTGCTGGCTCCTGCTCTGCCTTGGGTCATCTGAAGTCAATTACTGCCATCCTTGGAGGATGGTAGAAAAAGCCAGTGAAATCAGGCACTAATTCAATGACATGCTCATTGTTCCACTCATTCAGGCAAGTGGTTTTCGGAACAGGGAAGCATTCTGTATACCCCTGGCTGTTCTAAATTAATTCAGAAAATTAATGTAATGATTAGATCCTTTGCTGTTTATCTCTAGTTCTCAGCTGTCATCCTGGGGTACAAGACCCCAGAGACTTCTTGGTCATGAGAGGACTAGTGAACATTCAGAAAAGCCTAAATGTACTCTTGCTTGGTCACAGGGATTTGGAAGGAAGAGCATATTCTGTGGTATTTGTGGTTCTGCCTTGTAGAATTGATATCCTTAATACAGGCAGCAGATGGGACAGTGAGTGAATGAATGGCCTTGTAAGCTCCATCCCCCAAGCAGACTTAATGCCACCATAGCTCAGAGGCAGTCACCGTCCATCAGCTCCAGGTCAGCCTGTGATGGGGCCAGGGGCCTGGGCCATGAGAAAGAGATTGGCTAGGTCATATCATGGAATCAAAGAAAGGAGTGAATGGTGGCTACTAGGGTCAGGGAGAGAAGGAGATGAGGAGCTGTTCATCAAGGGGCTTAAAGTTTCAGTTAAGTAAGAGGAGTAAGTTCTAGAGATCTGTAGTCATCATGCCATATTCTACCCTTCAACATTTGTTAATGGGTGGATCTCACGTTATGTGTTTTTACCACACTACAATAAAATTTAAAGGAAAAAAAAAACCACAGCACAATCAGACTCATTTTCCCCATGACTCAGTGGTAAAGAATCTGCCCACAGTGCAGGAGACACAGGTTTGATCCCTGGGTTGGGAAGATTCCCTGGAGGAGGAGAATGGCAACCTACTCCAATATTATTGCCTGAAAAATCCCATGGACAGAAGGAGCCTGGCGGGCTACAGTGCATAAGGTTGCAGAAAGTCAAACCTGACTCAGTAACTGAGCTTGCAAGCTTAGCAGATTAGAGGACCCAAGAATCGGTATCAGTGACAGTCTAAAGCATTCCTCAGGCCAGAGGGAACCAACAATGAAAAGAAGAACCTTTCTCTTTTCAGAGTAAGAATTCTCTGCTTTCAGGAACACTGGATGCCTCTTTGCCCCACATCCCTATGGCAAAATGCTTTTCTTATGCACAAAACACTGGTTTACAGTTTACTAGAAGCTTGCTATTGTTTCGCTACCTAGTAACCCACATTTATAAATTTCTACCACAAGAGCAGCATAGATGAAGATGGAGTCTAACACCTGAAATAATAGGATTTTACAGGAAATAATGTAAATGAAGCCTTTTGCCCTTAATGACCCATAATAAAATGCTCTTGTTACCAAGCTCTGCAGGAGAGCCTAGTGAGGTTACCATGGTAACGTGCAGCTGCGCCTCCACACTGTTGCTTAACGATCAGCGTGATGTCAGGCCCTTGAGATCACCACGAGATTAGACCAATCTTTACAGCCACAGTGACAGTCCACTTGGGACTGCAGTTATGTCTGGATGAGGGCTCCTGTGTCCAGGTATAATTAAAATACATTCAGACTTAGGATTGGAAATGCTTTCAGCAGAGAATTAGGTCATCTTTTTAATTCTCTGTTCACGCTCGTTTCTCCACATGAGTGGCCAGGCAGAAGTGAAATGGGGCAGGCCTGGCACATCACTGAGGATGACGCCTTCACACCTGTCCGGGTGGGTGGCATGGGTGGGATCACTGGCTGGTCCATCCTGGTCCACATCCAAGAAGGACATGATGAAGACCTTTCATCCCTTCTTCCCATGTTCCCTGCATCTACCTTCTGCCGTGGCTGAGCCTGAAATTCTCACTATGATTCTTTACTCAATTTAGACCAAAAAAAAAAAAAAAAAAGTCAGGATGTTTTGAGTATAATTTTCTAAATTTGTCATTTGGGAGAAAAAAACAAGTCCTTGAAGACTCTGTCCTTTTCCTTCTCCTTCTTTTTTATTCCTCTTTTCCTTCCCCCATTTTTTCTGTCTTAAAAGTGTATTATTAGGTGCCATTATCTGCCAGGCAATTACCAGGAACATGAGGATGAATATGGCTCAGTCAGTTCAGTTCAGTTTAGTTCAGTCACTCAGTCTTGTCTGACTCTTTGCGACCCCATGGACTGTAGCACGCCAGGCTTCCCTGTCCATCACCAGCTCCTGGAGCTTACTCAACTTCATGTCCATCTCCATTGAGTCGGTGACACCATCCAACCATCTCATCCTCTGTTGTCCCCTTCTCCTCCCACCTTCAATCTTTCCCAGCATCAGGGTCTTTTCAAATAAGTCAGTTCTTCACATCAGGTGGCCAAAGTATTGGAGTTTCAGTTTCAGGATCAGTCCTTCCAATGAATATTCACAACTGATTTCTTTTAGGATTGACTTGTTTAATCTCCTTGTAGTCCAAGGGACTCTCAAGAATCTTATCCAATGCGTTGCTTCAAAAGCATCAATTCTTCGGCACTCAACTTTCTTTGTGGTCCAACTCTCACATCCATAGGTGACTACTGGAAAACCATTATTTTGATTATATAGACCTTTGTTGGTAAAGTAATGTCTCTGCTTTGTATTATGCTGTCTAGGTTGGTCATAACTTTTCTTCCAAGGAGCAAGCGTCTTTTAATTTCATGGTTACAGTCACCATCTGCAGTGATTTTGGAGCCCAAGAAAATAAAGTTTGTCATGGTTTCTATTGTTTCCCCATCTATTTGCCATGAAGTGATGATCTTCGTTTTTTGAATGTTGAGTTTTAAGCCAGCTTTATCATTCTCTCTTTCACTTTCATCAAGAGGCTCTTTAGTTCTTCTTTGCTTTCTGCCATAAGGGTGGTTTCATCTGCATATCTGAGATTATTCATATTTCTCTGGCAATCTTGATTCCAGCTTGTGTTTCATCTAGCCTGGCATTTCACAGGACGTATTCTGCATATAAGTTAAATAAGCAAGGCGACAATATATAGCCTTGGCATACTCATTTCCCAATTTGGGACCAGTCTGTTGTTCCATGTCTAGTTCTAACTGTTTGTTCTAACTTCTTGACTTGCATACAGATTTCTCAGGAGGCAGGTAAGGTGGTCTGGTATTCCCATCTCTTTAAGAATTTTCCATAGTTTGTTCTGATCCACACATTCAAAGGCTTTAGCTTTTGAGTCAAAGGCTCAGTACATTTGCTCTGAGGAGCCCCCAGGTTATCACGTGGGATATGGCATGTAAGCAAATGGAAGATAGGGACAGACAGGCTTCCCTGGTGGCTCAGATGGTAAAGAATTTGCCTACAATTCAGGAAACCCAGGTTTGATCCCTTGGGTTGGGAAGATCCTCTGGAGAAGGGAATGGCTACCTACTCCAGTATTCTTGCCTGGAGAAATCCATGGACAGAGAAGCCTGGCAGGCTACAGTCCATGGGGTTGCAAAGAGCTGGACACGGCTGAACGACTAACATACACACACACACAAAGAGACAGAGGCATGCACAAGGGCCACGTGAATAAATGCTACCTGAGGGAGAGCAGGATTGGCTTGGAAAGAAGGTGATGCTTGGGAGACCTTTCAAAAGAAAATTAGTGGGACTGGGAGGGGTGGTAAAGGGGACAATGTGAGTAAAGACTGAAGGCATAGAATGATCTTGAATGTTTGGGGAACTGCAAGTAATTCAGAATGGCAGGAGCTATGGCCTGAGAGCAGTCCAGGGGAGAAATAAGACAGAGGTAGGTAGGCAGGGTCCAGATTCTAATGAGTTTTGGCTTTATTTTTCAGGCAAATAGGAGCTACTTAGGGTTTCAAGGAAAGAAGGAAGAAAATTATAATTGCTATCTAGGAGGATTATTCTTCTAGCAAAGAAAAGTATGAACTGGAGAAAACATGGGTCAGTTAGGAAGTTATTGAAATGATATGACTATAGAAGACATTTAACACTTTTTTTCATTTATTTGTTTTCTGTCTAGCATATGCTTTTTGGAAGAGAACTGCCTGGTTATCAACCCTTGGCCCATCTTCATAGTAGTGGATATAGGACCCAAACCCAGCCCATTATAGTGCCCAATATAGTGAGTATATAGCTCAGTATAGTGAGTATATTGATGAAGAGCATTTCTTCTTTCAAGAGGCTCTATCTCCTTTGAAGTGACCAGATTTATAGGAGTTTAACTTTATATTGAGCTGATTTTGTCCTCATGCTCACTGGCCCTGGTTCTTTTTTCAGTTCAAACTTGATAGAATATATTTAGTCTCTTTTTTACAGAAAATCCTCTTTACATTGTAATAAGGCTTCCCTGTGGCTCAGCTGGTAAAGAATCCACCTGCAATGCAGGAGACCTGGGTTGGATCCCTGGGTTGGGAAGATCCCCTGGAGAAGGGAACAGCTACTCCAGTATTCTGGCCTGGAAAATTCCAAGGACTAGTCCATGGGGTCACAAGGAGTCGGACACGACTGAGCGACTTTCACTTTCACTTCAAGGCAGTTGCATATTTCTTTTATCACCTCCTTTCCAATGTGAACATCATGTTCTCTAGTTCCCTTCCAATGTGTTTGATGGGACTTGGTTTGGATGGTTTTAAAAATGGTACTTTTTGGTATGGGCTTCCCAGGTGTCGCAGTGGGAAAGAATCCACCTGCCAGTGTAGGAGACTCGGGCTCAACCCCTGTGCCAGAAGATCCCCTGGAGAAGGAAATGGCAACCCACTCCAGTATTCTTGCTTGGAGAATCCCATGGACAGAGGAGCCTGGCAGGCTACAGTCCATCTATGGGCTCGCAAAGAGTCAGATACAACTTAGCAACTGAAAAAAAACACTGATCAGTATGTAATGTTATCAACTATTTGTTTATCTTCTGTTTTCATTAAATAGTCACCTCTGTGTGAACAGGTACCTTGTATGTTTTGCCCACCATTTATCCCCAGCACCAAAATCAGTGACAGAAACAAAGTAGGCACTCAACAAACATTCGCTGGGGAATAGTTTCTAGTTTCTAGCTCATCACCGTCTCAATGGATCTCTTGTTTGCCTGTGGCTCAACTAACATGCAGTAGCCAGTGCAGGATGCTCTGGAATCAGTAGAGCCATCACAGAATGGAAGTGGGTAGTTGCCAACTTTTTCTGGATCTTTATATCTATATGATGTGCCCCAACATTGTACTGGCTTAGGGGGAGCTGCACTACACTGTCACCCTATGTCAGTCATCTCACACCATTAAGTCTTTTTCATGAAGCAGCTGCTAAGCCCTGTCTTCCCATTCTGTAATGGCATTGCTAGGTTATTATATTTTTTGATCCTTAGTTCAGAAGTTCACATATATCCCTGCTAAATTAAGCCCAATGAAGGTCTGCGTGATTTTTGCTTTTGATGATGTCATTCAATTTTTAGTTCCCCCAGCTTTCTACCAACAGCATAATCAATGAGTCTGACTTTAGCCTCCCAGAAGTAAGGCTTTCTGCATCACTCATGTCCAATCTCCCCAAATCCTAGCATAAGGCTTGGTGTTTAGAGCATACTCAGGTAATGTTTATTGGACAAACTTGAAACACATACCTCATAGTTTTCAAGTTTTGATTAAAATGTTAAAAAAGGACAGAATATTTTAGCTTTCTTCCAGAAACATCCTTTTTGATATCTATCTCTCAATGTGTACTAGTCCAAATGTATCTGGATTCAGCTCATTTTTCTCCTTCATCTTTGTCATAAGCAAGGTTTTGGGGGTATTTTGCTGTCATCAAGGTACAGTGCACTTAGACTATAGAAGCAACTTCAATGAAAGCTGAGTTTGGACTGATATAACCTGATGTTAAGGAACTATACTGGCTCTCAGTAATTGTCAGCTCCTCTTCTACAGGTTCCAGAGTCTCGCCTTCTGAGCAGCGAGTCTGATTAGACCTCTTGTAGACACTCTGGTGGGAGCAGAATTTCTGGGAGGCTATCGTGAATCTATGTTGACTTTTCAGATAGCTGCAGCAGATCAGGATGCGTTGCGGGATGGGAGTTAGAGGAGAGAAGCAGCTACCAAAACTCCAGATGGTATATTTTTAAAGTATTTATGTTTATATTTTTGGATGAGATAAATTCTCATTTTGTTTAGAAAAGCCATCACATATCCATATATGTTCAAACTATAGCCACTGACAATTATAGGTAGGCATGTCCTAGGTATACCTTTAGGGATGCCTCTATCTCCTGTTTAAGCAGGAGGATAATTTCTGGTAGATTGCTTATCCTAGGTTTGGCCCAAGAGTATGCTGAATGGAGGAGGCAGGAAACAGGAGTTGGAGATTACTGTGCTCCACCCACATCCCCTGCTAGGGCCATCTGAATTGAGTGTATGTTGGTTGCATCGGCATTATTTTTTCCGCCATGCTATAGTAATGACTCTGGAATACGATGAGGACCTTTCTTAGATTTAAATGTCCTTCAAAACCAAAGAGCATATGGAACAGACCAAGCCCTTAGCCTCTTTCAACATAAAGTAGAATTACCTTTGTCTTGAGTGGCTTCCCCCAGAACCCATGACATAAAGAGCCACATTTCCTTGAAATCCACAGGACATTTAGTAACAACCATGGCATCTCCGGCACGATTTATGGCTACCTCTTCTCTGTGGGTTTTGGCAGGAAGAAGGGAATTCAGATTTGGCTATATATGGGCCAATTCAACAGGTTTGTCGCATCATTTTGGTCACGCTCATTTGAGGAGGCTGTCACTTCCCTCGAGACTGTGTCAGTATGATTACTATCACATCTCTACTCTTCATAGTCTGCAAATTAGGAATGGATAAGAATGCAGACAGTTCACAGAGATGTTATTTTTTCTCATTTTTCTTTCTCTTTCAGGCACTCTTAAATGGCTTACTAAAAAATGTTGCCAAACTTTATTTTTTGCTTCATAAGGCATAAGAGAGTTTCTCCACCCCACCTACCCCCGTCCCTGGTTTCTCACCCTCTTTTTTTTCTTTCTCTCTCTCTCTTTAGAAAATGTTCAGAAAAGCTGAGTATCACAGGGTCAGAATATCATTACAAAGTACATTACCACTATAATGAGCTAAATGGTACCTCAGCATCTTAGAGTCTCTGCCTTGTCATATGTGTTGAACTGATGGCTGGAAAATATGAAACTGTGGGGAAGATTTGAATTCATAGCCCTTCTGGGGCCAAGGAAGGCTTCCCCGTTGGCTCAGCAGTAAAAAAAAGAATCTGCCTGCAATGCAGGAGATGGGGATTTGATTCCTGGGTCGGGACGATCCTGAGGAGGCCATGGCAACCCACTCCAATATTCTTGCCAGGAAAATCCCATGGAGATAGCAACCTGGCAGACTACAGTCCACAGGGTCGCCAAGGCAGACACAGATGGACCGACAGCACAAACACACTCGGAGGCCGAGGACGGAATCTGGCTTATTTGAAGTGCATGGAGCTTAATGATACAAAGTACTTCCCTCGAAGAGCACTATTTGAATAGAAAGAGTGCATAGTAGTAATTGCCCCATAAACATTTGCTGACATGCATTTATGGATTCAGTGAGGAAACTCTGTACACTACTTAATTTCACTGCTTCCCTATTTCTCCACCAGGTGGCAGAAGAAGGGCCAGGGAACTGAGGGTGAGATGATTTTGATTCTTAGCTGTTAAACACGAGATGTATCAAAGGCAGGAAACAAACTGTGATATGTATTGCTATGATTTAATTTTTATTATATGTCCTAGATGGAAATATCTGTGAAGAAAAGGTTGTAGAGAACTTAGGTGAATCTTAGAATTTAGGTTGGAGATGACAAGTTAAGTCAGGGATTACAGCCCAAAGGATGTATTAATCCTCTTTGTGGCATCCTGATGAAATGGCTACTGGGGACAGGGGAATGACTCAGTGGGTTCACCCATTCTCCCTTTGTGTTTTGAAATATAAGAAGAAAGACAAGTGGATATGAGAAATGCTCATTTATCCAGCACTGTAATTGCTCCCAGGCTTACAGGAATTACATTTTCTACTCCTATTTACTGTTGCTTTTGAAGCTAAACCCTTAAAATCCATCTCGCTGGATAGTTTAAATGCATGAGGAAATAAAAAGGGTTAGTCGGGGACTCGAGGGCCATCAGCCAATAAAAAGAAGAGCCTGCATTCTTACAGCCGGTAAATGTTTAACATCTTGGCACTGTCAACTGTTGCCCAAGTTTATTTATCAAGTTCTTAAACAGACTGGGAAAAATATTTTATTATTCCTGTATAAATGGATTTAAAAGGAGAAATTTGAAAAAGACAGTGTGCTTCAGTCAGAAAACAATGCCGTTCCCCTTTGCTCCCCTCCATATAGAACACCAACAGCTTTTCTCATGATTTACGCAGTTTGTCTTTTGAGATAAACGTCCATTAGATTACAGTTGAGAGAGAAAGGGAGTGAATTGTAAAAAAATTGTTTTGAGGATATTCTTTTCAGGTTAGGAGTGGAAAATTAATTTTAAGACAGTGGATCAGAGATATTTTTTATCCATATTTGTGAAGAATATTTTAAGAAGCACACACGTATTTATGATACTTTTTTTTTTGCACAGCCGCTCTGTTTTCTGAGACTTTGGCTTCAACCTTTTCTAGTTACCATAGCAACAAAGCCACAAAAACAACATCTACACTAAGAGCTGAATGTATGAGGTAGAATTTCCAATGCTACACACAGAAGGTATATTTGACCTAAGCATTGCAGAAAGAGATTAATGTAATCTTAAACATAGTAAATTGTCTGAGTGAGTCATAAAATGGAAATAATGTATATGGCGAGGAAAATGTAATCTCATCAATGATCTGAAGAAAAATAGTGTTGGATTCCCTTTCTCTCCAGAAACTCCCTCTTGCCTTCTCCCTTCTCTCTTCCTGATGTAAAGAATGTTACGGGGAAACTTGAAGAAAATCATTCTAAGGCTTTATTTTTCTTCTTTCTAAAGTCTAAGCCTGAAATAAATGATATATTTTTAGACAAATCATAAATCTGTAATCTGAGACACGGGTCTTGCGAAAACACTTCAGCACTTCCCCTGGCTGTAAATTGCTTTCCTAAAAACCCTTCTAAATGTTCACTCTGCATTCTGAAAGAAGAAAACAGATGCTGAAATTTCACCCTGATAAACTCTGACTACTGTCTAGGGTGCTTCTCACACAGAATCCGTGAAAGCAGTGGGATGCATAGATTCTACAGTGGAATAAAGGCTAGACCCACACTCACAGTTCTGCCCTGTACTTTGAGTAGCATCTTGAAAGGAACCAAAAAGGGATCCTGCTCTTGCTGTGACAAGGGTAACACCAGCAGCGAGACGAATGAGCACTGGGGAGTTTTTGGGTAAGGATGAAGGGCCACGGGAGAGAAGCAGGGAAGTGTGAAGTCACAGACACAAAGGGAAGGCCAGCAGGGAGCCTCACACAGATGCTAAATACATGCTTTTGGATATGATTGAGTGATCAAAGTGTGGTGTTAGTGTCAGGCAGTCTCAGCATCAATCGCCTATGGATGCCTTTGGCAATCTAGATCCTGATTTATTTGGGGCATTGGAGGAATGCTGTGCCCTTGGGCTCATTGTGAATGGGCAGCCATTCCTCTTGATTGAGCCACACTCCTCTGGTTTTGGAAGCCTGTGTTGAGCACCTGCCCTGTCTCAGGTGTATTTTTCAGACTCCTTGGGAGTTGCTACAACCTAGCTCTTCAGTTTTCTTATGTCTAAAATGAGATACCAGTCCACCAGTAATAAGTAACTTATATAAGTAACATTTAAGTACATAATCTAACTCATAATACTACATGGTGGTAAAGAAAAAAATTTAAGCAGCTGTTGTAAAAATTTAAGGTCCTTTTCATCAGAATGTTCTTCTGCTAGCATCCTTCAAGGTGGCATAGCAGAGTAGGGAGAATGTTGGCTTGAGAGGCCGGAGAAGCAAATTTCAGCCCCAGATGGGTGGAAACCTGCCGTGAGACCTGAAAAAACCTCTCAACCTCTCTGCTGTCCAGTTTTCTCATTGGCAAAGCTAAAATGTTGGTCTAGAATACCTTATATTGAATATTTTATTATGCTAGTGAGAATTAAGTAAAGAATTGAGAGTGTAGTGTCTCTGGTAAGTCAATTCTACTTCTGACTCCCTCAGATAACCCTCTGGACACTCAGAAAAAGGGGAGATACATGTACATTCAAATTTTCAAGTTGGGTTTGGGAAATAAGAATTAAAAGCCAACACATCTTACATTCCAGAAAACATGGCCCTAGGGTGGGAAAGAGAGAAGCCAACTGCTATACAGTTAACGCCAGCCCTGTCTCTGCTCCTGACCTGCCTGGCCACCCTTGTCCAGCTCAAGCACTTGGAAAGGCCAGCAACCAAAGAGCCACATCCATAAAGGGTGTGGGTATGATGGCAGGTGGGAGAAAGAGATAAAAGACTTTTCTGGTCCCAAAGTAAATAAAATTTCTTTAGTATTGAGTGGAGAAGAATAGGCATTATTATTGGTTACCTAAGACCAAATTTTAGGACTTTCAACACTCTGAGACTTTTCCAGTTAAAAAACAATGTGGTGTGTGCACGTACATATGCACTATATGTGCACGTATATATTCTATCCTGGGCTTCCCTGGTGGCTCAGCAATATAGAATCCATCTGCAATGCAAGAGTCGCAGGAGCTGCAGGTTTGATCCCTGGGTTGGGAAGATCCCCTGGAGGAGGGCATAGCAACCCACTCCAGTATTCTTGCCTGGAGAATCCCATGGACAGAGGAGCCTGGTGGGCTATAGTCCAAAGGGTTGAAAAGAGTCAGACATCACTGAGCAACTTACCACGCCCACATTATCCCTTACATAAGAATCCCAGGGAAGTGCTCACCTTTCCACTAGCAGTCTCCTCTTTGATTCTACATCTTACTCTTTGTCTTCAGCAACAAGGCATAAGCCCAGTGAAATACAGAGATTTGAAATGTGCCGAAGTCTTTTCTAGATACTCTTCTTTGTGTGAATACTTCCTTCATCCTGCCTTCTGCCACAGTTCTCCCACCATTACAAAATATAAGGACAGAACTTGAGAATCCTAACTACTGTGGGAAACTGTAATTGCCTACACATCTTATATTTGCTACTGTTTCCATGGCAGATGGCCTGCTTTCTAGGAGAAAGAAAAATTTCTAAAAGATCATCATTAAATCACTTTGAAGGATTAAAAAAAAAAAAAGATGGCGGATCTGGGAAAGTATTAAGATGGAATAACACTGTATGGATCTAAAATTACTTATAACATTTATAAAATTCCTCAAGCACTTCTAATCTGCTAAATTTTAAAGTTCAGTCTTTTCCTTGTGTTTCTTTTTTTTTGGCACAGAATACAAAAGGGTAAATAACTTTTGAACATTTTTTGGTGATACCATAAAATTTGGATTTATTGATGTGGATCAATGCTGAGTAATACACTTTATGCTGAAGACATCATTGCTATTTTGGCATAGAATAGAGAGGTTATATCTATATCTTTTCAGTGATTCTCATTTGGACTATATTTCTCTTTGCTTTCCTCATATTATTCTACAGTTACTCACATAAGGATTTTACAACCATCAATCTATTTGCCAATTCTTTCTGTAATTTCAACATCAGTTTTGATTATCTTCCTAGAAACTTTTGTGAAGTGATATGTGATGAATGTTAATTTATATCCCAAAGAGATATTGTTCCTCAGCCTAGATACACAGGATTGGATAGTTTCAGAAGACCTAGTTGAGAATACATAGGGTAACACACAGACATACACACACACAATTAATAGCAATAACGAAAATGACTCCCCTCTCCTTATTCCTCACCTGTCTTTCTCTTATGGATCATCCATGAATAAAATTAGAGATAATGTTCTTAAAGGATAAAATTCCCACTCTTAGCCATATCTTTTATAAGGCAGCTCACAATTAATTACTGACAACTGTGAATGAGTTTATCATAGTCTCTTGAGTTCTGACAGAAGAGAGAGATTTTGCTATGAGCCACTAAGTATCTGAAAGCGCATGGCCAATGTTAGAAGGAAAAATTATGTGAGTGAGGAGAGCATGGTGGGAAGAAAAGAGAGAGAAGGGGTTGAAGAAAACTCTACAGTATCAACTTGAGTCTAACAGGACTGGATTCAAATTCTGGGTCCCTCATTTAATACTTATTTTATATGCTTGAACTAGTTATTTAATCTCTATGATCTTTAGGTTATTCAGGTGTAAAAAGAATAAAAATACCTACATCACTGAATTGATTTGAGAATTATATTAAATTATAAGCTTAAAGCATATAGTACAATTCCATTAAAATCATTTTTACTTTCATCAATTTGTAATTTCCCAAGCATAAAAATAATGTCCATATGACTATGGAAAAAAAACTTGAAACATTTCTTTTTTGAAGAATGGTAACTAAATCAATTTCTTACTCTAAGGGAGTAGTTAAGTGTTTGGAAGGAAACTGTCTATAAAACAAAGCTTAACACTGATACCTAACAATGGAGAAAATGAAAAGTGAACTAGAGCAGGTTTATGCGACAAGGGACACCTTTCAGAGAGATATACCATGCAAAGAGTAACCAAAAGAAAGCTGAAGTGACTGCACTAACATCAGACAAAATAGACTTTAAGACAGAAGATATTCTTAGAGAAAAAAAGGGGGCATTGAGTAATGATAAAAGGAAAGCAAGAACATGTAACAGGAAGATATAATAATTATTAAGTGTATCATGCTCCTTACAACGGAGATTGCTCCAAAATGCATGGAACAAAATCTGACAAAAGGATAGTTGCAATACACAAGTCAACAGTTTCAGTTGGTGATTTAAATACTCCTCTCTCAGTAACTGACAGAATTAGAAAGATCAGTAAGAAAGATTTGAACAATGTGAACCAAACTGGCCTAGTTGACATATATAATGCACTCCATCACCAACTGCAGAATGCACATTCTTTTCAAGTGTATGTGGAGAAGTTCCCAATATAGATATTATGACAATTCCATAAAGCAAATAGTAATAAATTTAATAGGATTAAAATTATACTAAGTAATTCTATGACTACAATGAAACTAAATTAAAAACCAAATCACAAAAAGAAACCTGGAAACTCAAAATTTGGAAATTAAACAGCGCAATTCTAAATAGCTCATGTGTCAAAAAAGAAGTCATACTTATGAACACGGGGCCAGGGAGGAAGGAGAGAGTAGGATGTATGGAGAGAGGAACATGGAAACATCATTACCGTAAGTAAAACAGAAAGGCAATGTGAATTTGCTGTGTGATTCAGGGACTGAAACTCCCTCAACCCGGAGCTCTGTAACAACCGAGAGGGGTAGGATGGGGAGGCAGGTGGGTGGGAGGTTCAAGAGAGAGGGGACATAGGTATATATGGCTGATTTATGTTGGTGCGTGGCAGAAACCAACACAATATTATAGAGCAATTATCCTTCAATTAAAAATAAATAAATTTAATTATTAAAAAATCACAAAACAAGTTAGAAAATATTGTGAGCTAATTAAAAATGAGAACAAATCATATCAAAATCTGTAGGCTATGGCTAAAACAGTGCTTAGAGGAAAATTAGTGATAAATACTTACACAGTATTAAAAAGAAAGATCTAAAATCTCTAAGTTTCCATCATAAGAAGCTGGAAAAGAAAAGTAAATCAAACCCAAAGGGAGTAGGAGAAAATAATAAAAATCTGAATGGAAATTAGTAAATTAGAAAACAGAAAAACAATTTCAATTACACTAAATTTTGGTTCTGTGAAAACATTAACAAAATTGATAAACCTTTACTTAGCCTGACCAAGGAAAGATGGAAGTACGCATAGATTGCCAAAATCAGGAACAAAAGAGATACATTAACACAAACTATGAAGAAATTAAAAGTTATAAGGGAATATTATGAATAGCTTTATTTAACAAACTAGACAATTTAAATGAAAGGGACAAATTCCAAGAAAGATACAAATTACTAAAACTGATTTTAAAGTTAATAATAAATCTGAATGGATCTACATCAAGTAATTAAATTGAATTAGCAATTAAAACTCTTTCCATATAGAGAAGCTGAGACCAAAATGACTTTACTGGTAAAATCTATTAAGTCATTTTTTCTAAGGAAGAAATAACATCAATTCTATACACACTCAGAAAATAAAGGAAGGAATACTTACCCATTTATTTAATGAGGCCAGCATCACTTTGATGGCAAAGCAAGACAGTTATCATAAGAAAAGTGAATAAATAAAACTATGGAGTAATAACAGTCACTCACTAATTTTAACCATGGAATAATAACAAAGTTTATTTACAAAACATTAGCAGATCAAATTCACAAATGTAAAAAAAAAAAGGACTATAAATGATGTAAAGCAGGATTTGGGAGAGTAGTTTTAAGTTCAAACATCAATCAATGTAATACACAATATTAAGAGGAAAAAGGGCAAAAACCATATAAAGATCTCAATAAATGTAGAAAAAGAACTAGAAAAGCACAATACCCATTAATGTTAAAAATTCCCAACAAACAAGGAGGAAACGAGAACTTTCTTAATTTAATAAAGCGCATCTGTTTAAAAAAACAACCCTACAGTTGATATCATACTTAGTGGTGAAAGACTAAATTCTCTCTCCCTTAGACTGGTAAATTAACTGTATATTGGGCACCTATTCAGTGAAGTAAAGCAAGAAAAAACCTGAAGTTATACAAAGTAGAAAGGCAGATGTAAAATGTTTTATTCATAGATAAAATGATCTTGTATATAAAAAATCCTAAGGAATCTAAGAAAAAGCTGTTAGAACTAATGGTAAGTTTTTAGCAAGGTAACATGAACACACAACAATGTATTCTTACATACTAGCAATAATCTAAAAATGTAATTAATAAAAGAATTCCATTCACAACAATATAAAAGAGAACATAATACTCAGGAATAATTTCTATTTCTTTTAAAAGATAAGACCTCTACACTGAAAATTACAATACATTGCTGAAAGAAATTAAAGAAGACCTAAATAAATGAGAAATATGTCATGTTCATGGATTGTATAACTTGATATTAAGATGTCAATTTTCCACAAATTGATCCAGAGATTAAAAATAAATTCTGGCTAGCTCTTTTATTATATTAAATTAGTTGATCCTAGGAAGCATATGTAAGAGCAAAGGAGATAAAATAGTCAGAACAATTTTGAGAAAGAGGAACAAAGTTGAAGGACTTAACACTACCTGATTTCAAAGCTCTCCCTAAAGCAATAGTAGGCAGGACAGTGTGATGTCGGTATAACAACAAACGTAAAAATCAATGGTTCAGAATAGTCCAGAAATAAGCCCACATATATATGTTCAATTTATTTTCAAAAGATGTGCCAGGGTAATTCAAAGGGAGAAAAACAGTCTTTTCAACAAATGGGGCTGAAATAATTGGATATCTATTGGCAAAAAATATAATAATAACTTTAAATTGATCACAGAAATTGAATGTAAGAGTTGAAACTCAAAGAGAACACAGGAGAAAAATCTTTGTGATTTTAGATTAGTAAATATTTCTTAGATGTGACATCACAAGCACATCTATTAAAAAGTTGGTAAACTGAACTTCATCAAAATCATAACTTTTGATCTTCACAAGATACTACTAAGAAAATGAAAAGACAAGACAGAGGGAAATATTTTCAAAACATCTGATAAAGGACTTTCATACAAACAAATAACTTCCAATTCATTAATAAGAAAAATAACCATTAAGAATGAGAAATGATTTGAATAGACATTTCTCTAAAGAAGACATACAAATGATTAATAAACACATGAAAATATGTTCCATGCCACTAGTCATTAAGGAATGCAAATTAAAACTTCAAGAAACCACTAGACACTTATTGCATGCTTGCGTGTACGCTAAGTCGCTTTAGTCGTGTCCAACTTTTTGTGAAGCAATGGACTGTAGCCCTCCAGGCTCCTCTGTCCATGGGATTTCCAAGGCAAGAATACTGGAGTAGGTTGCCAGCTCCTTCTCCAGGGGATCTTCCTGATCCAGGGAGCGAACCCATGTCTCCTACATTGGCGGGCAGGCTCATTACCACTGAGCCACCAAGGAAGCCCTGATAAACATAATGGTAAACGCAAGAAACCAAATGCATTAAGCTATAATGATTACATTTTAAATAATTTCTAAAAAAGACAAAAAAGCTTGGGGCTAGGGAGAAGGCAGGGATTATCTGAAAATAGTTCAAGGGAATTTTTACATTGATGGAAATGTGCTAAAACTGAATGCTTCTATGTTTATAGCATCTTTTTTAAAAAAATCAAAACTAGAAGCAACCAAGATATTCTTTAAGAGGCAAATGGCTAAACAAACTACAGTATAGCCATATGATGAAATGCTATTCAGTCATAATAGATACATGTTATCAAGACATAAAAAGACATAGATGCATCTTAACTGCATACAGCTATGTAAATGGAGTCAAGCTGAAAGAGCTATGTACCATATGAAGAGTCAGTGTTGCAGAAATAGTAAAAGAATCACTGGACAGGGAAGCATGCTGCAGTCCATGGGGTCACAAAGAGTTGAATGCGAGCGAGCAACTGAACTGAAAAGAATCACTGGTTGCCAAGAGTTCAAGGTTGTGGTGCGGAAGTATAGAATAAGTGAAGCACAAAGGATATTTTGAAGTGGCAAAACTATTCTGTATGATACTGAAAGTGTGGGCACACACCACTATGCATTATGTCCAAACCCAGTGAACTTTAAACCATGAAGAATGAAACTTGGTTTATGTAAACTTTTAAGAAATCATTTAAGATGTCAGGGGATACAGGGAGTAATGCAAACTATGATAAGAGACTCTAACTGTATCACAGTGTATGAAACAACCTCACTTAAGAGCGAAGAAAAGGTGCTGACTTAAGTAATTTAGGAAATGAGCGGAGTCTGTAAGACTTAAAGGAGAAAGAATTTGCACATAAGCACTGTATTCTGACTAGTAAAGTTGTTTCTAATAGGGATATGGGCTAACAATTCTGAAACTACTACATGTGCATTGGAATTGAACAGCCAAGTAAATGGATGACAGATAATGAGAGCCAGATTTCTCACTATTACAGCAGAAGTTAACAGACAAGCAAGGGGAGAAGGCCGCAATGAACCAGGAATGGATTAGGTTTGGTGACATCAGTAGGAACCCATGTTTAGCTTAGTAAAGATACAGATAGTTATATAACAAAATATTTTAAATATGTATAAATACATAGATTAGGACACTTACATAGATTTCTTTGCTCTGTCTGCTGAAAGGCTCCAGAAGCACCAACACCCCAGTAGCAATAAGCACACCTTGTATGCAAATCTTGGCTTCTAATACCATTCCCAATAAAAGGAACCAGAACTCCTTGGAGAAATGGCTGGTTCTAAGGCTAGGTCAACAAGATGATCCTGGAGCATCTTACGGTCCAAAAGATAAAGAAGTGGCCAAAAAATTAAAATGAGAGCAAAACAAATAAAACCCCACAAAAAGGGATATAGGAGTCAACTAAAAGAGCTCCCAATGTCCAGTGCTACAACAATTTGGGGAAAAAATCAGATAAGAAGTATTGCCTTATAATTCAAAGTGAAAAATGTCTGTGAGCACATATTGATATAAAGAATTGAATGGATAAATTAATGGGTATAAGGTAAGTATCTCCTATGCAGAAGAATTCTAAATAATTTATGTAGATACTCTGTCCTCAAGAAGTGGAGTATATCTCCCCACACTTTCAGTGTGGCTGTGTAGCCTACACACAGTGCCTTCCTTCAGAAGAGTACAGTATGAAACAGGGAATTAAAAAATAACTCTGCAGTGCAGAAATCTGATAGACATGACCCCAACAAGGTGACCAAGGTTAATGACAACAGTGATGTTATGTTGATATGATTCTTAATACAATGTAATGAAAAACAGTACTTAATCTCTTTGGTCTTCCTCTCCCAAACCATAATCCCAATCTAACCATGAGAGAAAAATCAGACAAATTCCTGCTTGGTAACAACCTAGAGGGGTAGGATGGGAGAGCAGAGGGAGGGGACATGGGTAAACCTACAGCTGATTCATCTTGATGTTTGGTAGAAACGAACACAATACTGTAAAGCAATTACCCTTCAATTAAAAATAAATTTTAAAAAATCAGACAAATTCCAACTAAGAGTCATTCTATAAAATACCAGACAAATTCTCCTCAAAACTGTCAAGTCATCTATAGCAAGGAAAGTCTCAAAAACTGTCACAGCTAAGAAGAAACTTAAGGAGACATGATGACCAAATGTAATGTGGTGTCCCAGATGAGATTCTGTAACAGAAAAACTAAATTGTGGACTCTTGCTCATAATAATGTTTCAACATTGGCTTATTAACTGCAGCAAATATACCATGCTGATATAAGATGTTAACAGAGGAAAGTGAGTGTGGGTGTATGAGAATTCTCTGAACCACCCTCACAAAGCGTTTGGTAAATCTAAAATTGTTCTAAAAATAAAGTTTATTTTCAAAAAATTTACTCTTTTTTTCTGTGATATTATAAGACTGATCAAGGGAGAAATATATAGAAGAGTCTGAGATAAAATGAACTGATATCATACAAATAAATTCCAGAAAAATGTGTTCCCTGTGGCTCTCTACTGGTTTAGTGCTAAAGTGGCAGTCAGAAAAGGTTCAGAGTTAGAATGATCATTATTACATATTTGGCAGAAATTTCCACTATTAACAGCTGAAAAAACATGACATGGAACCCTTGAACAGAACTGAAACAGGAAAATACAAACTCTCTCAACTTTTCTGTTTGCGGCTGACATCTCCTAGGAACAAATGGCTGGATTTTTCTTTGTAGAGCCTGCAAAATGTTTCTTTCAGGAAACTAGCTTTAATAACTGCAGAATGCTGTCTAATGTTCAAAGACTCCTTAATTCATTTAATGCCTAAAAGGACTTTGTGAAATGGGTTTTGTTATTACTTAGAGGAAGAAACACATTCGGAGACAGTAAGTAATTTGCACAAACTATACATCTAATCGGTGGGCTTCCCTGGTGTCTCAGTTGGTAAAGAATCCTCCTGCAATGCAGGAGATGAGGGTTCAGTCCCTGGGTCAGGAAGATCCCCTGGAGAAGGAAATGGCAACCCACTCCAGTATTCTTGCCTGGGAAATCCCGCAGACAGATGAGCCTGGTGGCTGCAATCCATGGAGCTGCAAGAGTCAGATGCAACTTAGCAACGAAACCACCACACATCTAAATGGCAGTGGAATTGGAATTAACACCTAGTACCCTTTCTACAACTAAAATGTGTTTTGAGAAAGCCTTTGTTCTGTCCTTTGGCACATGTTAGAAAATACCAGGCATTTAGAACAAAGTGTCATCTGTTGAGTGAGAACACCACAGGTGGTCTTTGGTCTTCTAAGTGGGCATGGGTACAAACCTCAAAATTCTTCAGCCTATCACGTGCCAATTCAATCATTTAGTTTCTTCTTTTCAACCTGTTCCCCAAAGGCTCTCATTGTCTCTGCTTCTTGTACTAGTGTGATCTGATCTTTGGGTCTCATCATTCCTGCTCAGTTGGTAAGCAGTCTCCATATACCTTATTTGATCTTGCTTCATACCATAATTCAGCTTTCTTTTTAAAACTTGTTTCTCTCTCTCTTTTTTTTTTTTTTGGTGATAACATTCAAGTTCTACTCTTTTAGCAAAAGTCAATTATGCAGTGTAGTGTTATCAACTATAGTCACGTCTTTTACATTAGATCCTCAGATCTTATTTATCTTACAGCAGAAAATTCAGCTTTGAGTTTCTCACTCACTTGCCTGGTACGGAGACACTGGTTGCTGTCCCGGTTTTGCCTTGGTCCTGACCAAGAGTGACACATGACAAAGAGCATTAGACTATTAGAGATGACCGAAATGCTATTTCAAATAGGCTTTCTGTACTATTTTTAAAAGTTCACTGAAAAATGAAGTACTTGAGAATTCACAGAGTTATTATGAACATCTAATTCTACTTCATCTCTCTTCTCAGGGAGATAAGTCTTACTATGTGGCCACTTTTATTGAAGGAGATGAGGAATTGGGTCATTATCTTCAGTTTCACAGTAATATTTCACTGACCCCTAAAAATGCTATTAAAATGGTATAGAAATGAATTCTTCAAATCAGACTTTAACAGGGGAAAAAAAAATGATACTGTATATTAGAAAAACAAGCTTTTCTTTAGGATGGGATCTTGGGTTTTAACAATCTAACCTATTAAGGTACAGGACATTATGAGATGTATTTATTAATAGTTCCCATCTTTGTTGAGGTTATTGTGGAATAGATCCACATAACACATGATGGTGTGGAGGGCCTTGGGAAACAGAACTGATGACTTTCGAAGTCAGTCTTTTAAATCTATGTATCAAATGAAATGTCGTATTGGTTCACCCCAGTCCAGTAAAACTCATCTGTTGCCAGAGTGATATTTCCCCCAAGCAGTGCTTTGGCAATTATCCCCTCTGGCTTCTACTTCTGAATTTGAGTCTACATGCTCCTAGGAAGACTGGGAGAGTCTTCTACTTCTAAAGGCTGTAGAACCAATGGTTTTTGCCTCCACGTGACCAGGCACTGAATGGCAATACTCTCTTGCCTTCAGAGGCTGCCAGGTAGGCTAGGGAAGAACAAACTTGGAGGGCTAAAAACTTAGAATGAGAAAGCAGGGAGAAGGGTCCACCTCCAAGTGCTGAGAATTTAATCTAACAGAGGCAATGCTATCTCAGAGCACATGGAAATAAGCATAGGTATAAGGGAGGGGCATTTGAAGGAGGAAGATTGTCTTGTAGAGTAGGAGCTCAAAGCAGAAGAGCAGGAATTATGAGAGACAGGCAGAGGAACGCTGTGAAGACTGCAGTATGAAAGGATGGATACTCAGAAGTCCAGGCGGGCAGAAAATATAAAGAATCTGTTAGCAAGCAGCAGGGCTTCACCCTCTATGTCAAAGTTCAAAAACAAGACTCTAGTCTCTGACTCATCCTTGTGGCTTGGGAACAAAGAGGTGGGCAGGCAAGAGTAAGGCAGGGCATGGTGAGAGAGACAATGGCCAGCAAGTAGAACATAGGCTACCTGGGGTGGTGGGGAAGGGGAAATGAGCAGCTGGTGTTTCATGGGTACAGAAATTCAGTTTGGAATGATGAAAAATTTCCAAAGGTAGATGGGGTGATGGTTGCTCGACAATGTGAATGAATGTACAATATGAAAATACTGTGCATTTAAAAATGGTTAAAATGATAGATTATATGTCATGTCTATTGCAATAAAAACATTTCAAAAGAAGAAAAAAAAAACTTTTTAATATAGAAAGCATAAGATTTCCAATGCGGGACTCAGACACTAGGGACAAGGGAGGAACCAAATTCTCAGCACTGGCACCTGAGGTACAGACTAGCTCTTGGGGCTAAGGTAGAAAGGCCTATGTACAAGGGCAGAGCTGGACTGGGAAACACGTAACTTTGTGCAGAGACTCAGGGTGTGTTCTGAAACTTCTTGTTGCTGTTTAAGCCTCAGAAGGTTGAGTCTGAAATTGGACTTAAGTAGCCTCAGCTATGGAGGGAAAAGCCTGGAGAGGTTGGATATCGGGCAAGACTAATTTATGTTGGTTTCCTGTGATCTCATTTTCCTTACCCAGAACTCACTTTGGGGATGACAAGAAGAAACATCAGCCCTGAGAAAAACCAGAGCCCCCACTGAAGGAAATAATTTGGGAATGAACAGAGTAGAAAGAGGATATGGAACTTCTAAGATTTTAGGCCAGCTCACTAACTGGTAGACACTTCTTCCTTTTAAAGAACTCTATACCTTTTCACTAATGAATTCATGTCCCCATAGAGCCATAAAGGATGAGAATTTGGCCCAAATGTATACTTAAACTGGATCTCCTTGTAAGAAGGCTTAAAAAAATATGCAGCCACCTGTGACTTATTAAGACTGTTAATGTACTCATTGACATAAATACCTGAAGGGTTTCTACAACAGCTGGAACATGGCTCACAGATCCATCTGTGTCTGCTTTTTAATGTACTTCCAATGTGACTTCATAAAATTGTAACCACTACCACCAGTGGGACTGTGGCTTTGTTTAACTCCCTGAGTACATCTTCTGTCACTACTGATGTTAAGTGATTATTAATATGGCCTAGTCTAAATGTCTTAAAGATAAAAATCAAACCCCACAGAAGTTACCAATTGAGAGACAAGGCTTAAAAGACTTAGGCAGTTCAAATCTGCATGTCTTTGGCCACAACCCTCACAAGATAGCACTTTTCTAGCTCTACCCTCATAACTCTCTGTAGAGTCTTCAGCCCCCTCAAATTCGTCCAGTGAGGGTCTTAGGAAGGCTCAAATTCTTCCCATTTGGCGCATCCCAAGGGTTCAAACAACTAACCTTCTTGGCCCTCATGAGACCCCAGTGTGTCCAGACTTCCATGTGCTGTATCTTCTTTGCCTGAGGGAAGAGGTTGGCCTTCAGTGCCCACCAGAGAGGCTGACTGTTCCAGATACCCAAACTGGGGCTGACGGTGACCAAGGTAAAAGGAATGACTATCTGGGCCACTTCTGTCAGTCATGACAGACCCTGTACTATCCTCAAAGCCACTCTGTCTCCACCTCATTGTCCCTGAACTTTGTTCAGTTCAGTCACTCAGTTGTGTCCAACTCTTTGCAACCCCATGGACTGCAGCACACCAAGCTTCCCTGTCCTTCACCAACTCCTGTTTGAACTTGCTCAAACTCATGTCCATTGAATCAATGATGCCATCCAACCATCTCACCCTCTGTCGTCCCCTTCTCCTCCTGCCCTCAATCTTCCCAGCATCAGGGTCTTTTCAAATGAGTCAGCTCTGCATCAGGTGGCCAAAGTATTGGAACTTCAACATCAGTCCTTTCAGTGAACACTTAGGACTGTCTCCTTTAGGATGGACTGGTAGGACTCCTTGCAGTTCAAGGAGTCTTCAAGAGTCTTCACCAACACCATAGTTAAAACGCATCAATTCTTCAGTGCTCAACTTTATGGTCCAACTCTCACATCCATACATGACTACTGGAAAAATCAAGCTTTGACCAGATGGACCTATGTCAGCAAAGTAATGTCTCTGCTTTTTTAATATGCTGTCTAGGTTGGTCATAGCTTTTCTTTCAAGGAGCAAGCGTCTTTTAATTTCATGGTTACAGTCATCATCCGCAGTGATTTTGGAGCCCAAGAAAAGAACGTCTGCCACTGTTTCCATTGTTTGCCCATCTATTTTCCATGAAGTGGCATGAAGTGAACATGAGCTTTGTTCAACCACTATCTTTCAGAACACGGTGTTCACTGACAACCAATTATTTACTGAGCCCCAAAGTAGGCTCATGGTATATAGTTATGACCAAGTAAGCATCACGGAGTTTAGATTCCTGTGGGTGGACTGACAGCCAACAAGCGAACAAGCGAATAGATGGACAATTGCCTACGTGAAGTGCTGAGAAGGAAACAGTCACGGTGCTGTGATGAGGCGTGAGAGTTGATGGGACTGCCAGGAGGTGGGCTCATTCAGGAAATGACATTTAGATTGAGAACCAAAGGGAGAGAAAAAAACAACCCTTTAAGGATTACACACACACACACACACACAGACACGCACATCTGTTTATTTAACAATATTTTGGAATCTCTACTGTGCTTTGGAACTGGGCTGGATTCTGGGAGTAGAGCCATAAACAAAACTGAGGTGGTCTTGGCCTTATGAACTTTACAAGCAAGTAGAACAGATATTGAACAACTAACTAGCATGATGTAGGTACTGATGTAGAAAATCAGAGGGTTTAGGGAGGGAAGAACAGAAGGAGCCGGCAACCTGAGGGGCTCCAGTGAAGGCTTCCTGGTGAAGTGATATTTAAACTCAGCTCTGAAATATAAATGAAGTTAGTTCAGTAAATACGCGGATAGAGAGTTTCAGGCAAAACATGTGCAGAGCATGTGTAGAGCCCCAGAGGCAGGAGAGATTATTCTTTCCAGGAATGAGTCTTATAGCACTAATTCTTTCTCCAGAGAGTCTCAGTCTTCACAGAAACAGCTTGTCATGGGTTCGTTGCATCAGTCCTCCAGACATGCTGGCCACGGGGTCCACAGCTTTCACTTCAGCAAGGACTCCTGATACACCATGGTGAAAAGACCTGAGTTCAGGCTTGCAGTCCACAGTTTCTTGAGCCATGAATTATGGTTCTCTAGATGAACTTCTTGCCTTCAAGAAACAACTGGTCACTTAGTAGAGGAGTAAAAAATGTTATATTAAAATCATGTCTAAGGAACTATGGGAAGATCGAGTGAGGAGTGATTGACTTACCCCGGGGGCCACAGAGAGCTCATCTCAGAGGGAAAGTTGGGAGAGAGAAAGAAAAGGTAACACTGACATCGGGATGAACACATGAAAAATGTGTGTGTGAGAAAGAACTGTGTGCCTGGGAAATGACAAGATATTGGTGAAACAGACCATTCTTATGAACTCTACGATGAGCATATTACATACATTGTATACACCTCGAATACGTTTTCTTCCCTAGTGCTGACTTCTCTGCATTTAGCAATAGCTGTGATTTTGTACCTGGTGAGATTTTCCAAGGAGGCAGAATTAAAGGCTAAGGAAACAAGTGATCCAATGCTAGTGGGCATATGAGTAAAAGAAAGAAGAATCCCCCAGGAGCCAAACTGAGGCCACAAATCTTTACTTCCCCTTGACACATTTCAGCCGCCTTCACAGATAATCAGGGATTACATATGATATAGATCCTCTTCTTACCAGGAAAGAAGTCACCTGCCACAGGAAGGCCCCCCAGCCCTCTGGTAGCACTCCATATTCCCCACCCGACCCCCGATGTTAGAACCTCTACCATTCGGAAGCTTTCAAGCACAGCTTTCCCCTGTGACTGACGGGAGAAATCAATTTGCTTGTGGCCATTTCTTAATTAAAGTGGCATTACACAAAAACAAATTTAGAAATTGCAGTAACTCAGAGCTGTTAGAAAATGAAGACAAGAAGGGGGAAAAGTGGGTGTGGGGAGACTCCTAGAAAGAGGAAATGAGTCTATGTGAGAAACTCTTTCCCAGTGAGCCCCAATATTAATCACAGCTTTCAGGAGGCAGCCTCAGAGACCACAGCTGGGTGATAATTAGGAACCGAGCAATCATTCGGAAAGGAGTACAAGATGGAACATTATTAGGTGACTTTTTTTTTTCTTTTTCTATTTTTAACCCAGAAATGTAGTCCGGTGCCTTAACAGCTTTGAAAAGCAAGAACATTAAACATGAAGGCAGTGTGTTGGGAGCAACGGAAAACTCAAGCGTGGGCTTTCTTCTTCTGTCGGTCCTAGGAAGAGTCTAGTCACGCAGTCACATTAAATTAAAATACTCCAGTAGCGCCAGGGGCTGGGAAGGAGAGAGAGATGAACACGTGGAGTTTAGGGAATTTTTAGGCAGTGAAACTATTATGTATGATACTTTAAGGTAGATACATGGCATTACATATTTGTAAAATCACAGAAATGTATAACACAAAAATTGAACCCAATGTACAGACTTTAGTTAATAATAATGTGTTAATATTGGTTCGTCAATTGTAATAAATATACCAAACCAATGAAAAGGGTTAATAATAGGGGAAACTGGAGGGAAGAAAGGGAATAAATGGGAGCTTTGTACTTTCTATGCAATTTTTCTGTAAACCTAAAAATGCTCTAAGAAATAAAGTCTTTTAGTTAAAAAAAAAATAAAGATATTCCAAAGGTTAATTGCTGAATTTGATCTCTTTTACTTTATTCAATATTCCAGGACATTTATTGAACTTCCACTGCATGCTGTTTCCCATTTGAGACACCCAGGACTCAATGGTTAGAGACAAAATCCCTGTCTTCTTGGAGTTTTTTTCTGGTTGGGAAACAGATAACCAATTCATAAAAACACAAATAATGTCAGGCAGTAAAAGTTATGGAGAAATGCAGATCAGTGCAGTGCAGAGGCCGGGGAGGTAGAAGCAGGGTGTGTGAGGTTTGGTGGCCAGGGAGGTGCTCTCAGCAGGGAAGTGCGAGGGTGGCCCTGAGCGAGGAGGTGAGAGAGGAGCCTTGGAGACCACGTGGGAGAAGTCCTGGAGTCCTGCAGAGAGAGGAGAAAGCCCCCCTGCGATGCAGGACTGTGTGGCTGGGGGGCAGTGAAGAGGCACTTATTATGCTAAGAAGCCAAAGTGATGGTTAGAGGTCAGATCATATAAGGCCATTGGCGCTGTATAGGGACTCCAGATTTTATTCCAAGCAAGACAAAATGTCATGGGAGAAGCAACCCAAGTGTCCATAGACAGATGAATGGATAAACAAAATGTGGTATATACATTACATACAAAGTGTGGTATATATACAATGAAACATTATTCAGATTTTAAAAGGAAGGAAGAAAATTTTGCACATGCTACAACATGGATAAACCTTGATGATATTATCACCATTATTGGCTAAGTGAAATAAAAGTGAAGGTTAGTTACTCAGCTGTGTCCGACTCTTTGCGATCCCATGGACTTCAGCCTGCCAGGCTCCTCGGTCCATGGGATTTCCCAGGCAAGAATAATGGAGTGGGTAGCCATTTCCTTCTCCAGGGGATCTCCCCAACCCAGGAAGAACCTGGGTCTCCTTCATTGCAGGCAGATTCTTTACCTTTTGAGCCAGCAGGGAAGTAAGTCAATCACAAAAAGATAAACACTGTGGTTCCATTTATATGAGGTACCCAGAGTAGCCCATTCATAGACAGAAAGTAGGAGGGTGGTAGCCCAAGGCTGGGAGGAGGGGGCAGTGGGGAATGGCTGTTTAATAGACAGGCAGTTTCAGTTCTGCAGGATGAAAAGGGTGCTAGAGATGGGTTGCACAACAGTGTGAACGTACTTACACTACTGAGCTATGCCAACTAGATCACAGTTCTAAGACGACATGATTGTTAGATGTATCCCAATCTCAAAGATGTTAGAATGTAAAGAAAAAACTTATCTATGCCCATTTCCGATGATTATTGTAATAAATCGCCACAAACTTGGTGGCTTAAGACACCAGAAATTTAGGTCCAAGTGGTCTCATGAGGTTGAAACTGAAACCATATTCCTTCAGAGGCTCTAGGGGAGAACTCATTTCCTTGCCTTTTCCAGTTCTTAGAGCTGCAATCCTTTACGTTCCTTGGCTTGTAGCCCCTTCCTCCATCTTTAGCTGCAGTGTCTTCTTTCAATCATCACGTTACGTTCTGTGTCTACAGTCAAATCTCCCTTGCCTCCAATTTTTTTCTTTTGCTTTTTTTAAATTTATTTTTTAATTGGAGGAAAACTACTTTATAATGTTGTGCTGGTTTCTGCTGTACTTCTCTCCATCTTACAGGGACATTTGTGATTTTATTTAGGGCCCACCTGGCTATCCTGGCCAATCTTCCCACATGAAGATTCTAAACCATACTCGCAAAGTCTTTTTTGCCTTATATGGGAACATTTACAGATTCCTAGGATTAGAACCTGGATATTTTGGGGGACCTATATTCAGCCTATCTCAGAATCTTCAGTTCAGTTCAGTTCAGTTTGTGACCCCATGGACTGCAGCATGCCAGGCTTCCCTGTTCATCACCAACTCCCAGAGCTTGCTTTGACTCATGCCCATTAGGCCAGTGATGCCATCCAACCATCTCATCCTCTGTTGTCCCCTTCTCATCCTGCCCTCAATCTTTCCCAGCATCAGGGTTTTTTCCAGTGAATCAGCTCTTTGCATCAGGTGGCCAAAGTACTGGAGCTTCAGCATCAGTCCTCCCAATGTATATTCAGAACTGATTTCCTTTAGGATGGACTGGTTGGATCTCCTTGATGTCCAAGGGTCTCTCAAGAGTCTTCTCCATGGAATATTACTCAGCCATTAAAAAGAATTCATTTGAATCAGTTCTAATGAGATGGATGAAACTGGAGCCCATTATACAGAGCGAAGTAAGCCAGAAAGATAAAGACCATTACAGTATACTAACACATATATATGGAATTTAGAAAGATGGTAACGATGACCCTATATGCAAAACAGAAAAAGAGACTCAGATGTATAGAACAGACTTGTGGACTCTGGGAGAAGGCGAGGGTGGGATGTTTCAAGAGAACAGCATTGAAACATGTATATTATCTAGGGTGAAACAGATCACCAGCCTAGGTTGGGTGCATGAGACAAGTGCTCGGGCCTGGTGCACTGGGAAGACCCAGAGGGATCGGGTGGAGAGGGAGGTGGGAGGGGGGACCGGGATGGGGAATACATGTAAATCCATGGCTAATTCATTTCAATGTATGACAAAAACTACTGTAATGATGTAAAGTAATTAGCCTCCAACTAATAAAAATAAATGGGAAAAAAAAAAGTCTTCTCCAACACCACAGTTCAAAAGCATCAATTCTTTGGTGCTCAGTTTTCTTTATGGTCCAACTCTTACATCCACACATGACTACTGGAAAAACCATAGCCTTGACTAGATGGACCTTTGTTGGCAAAGTAACGTCTCTGCTTTTTAATATACTCTCTAGGTTAGTCATAGCTTTTCTTCCAAGGAGCAAGTATCTTTTAATTTCATGGTTACAGTCACCATCTGCAATGATTTTGGAGCCCCCCAAAATAAAGTCTGTCACTGTTTCCATTGTTTACCCAGCTATTTGCCATGAAGTGATGGGACCAGATGCCCTGATCTTAGTTTTTTGAATGTTGAATTTTAAGCCAGCTTTTCACTCTCTTCTTTCACTTTCATCAAGAGGCTCTAGTTCCTCTTCACTTTCTGCCATAAGTGTCGTGTCATTTCCATATCTGAGGTTATTGATATTTCTCCCAGCAATCTTGATTCCAGCTTGTGCTCAGAATCTCAGGCTTGATGAAATATGTGAATGTCACTCAAAGCCATAGCCTGCATGAGATCAAAAGGGAGTGAATATGGATAAAGAGGAGTCTGATGACTTGCTGTTGTGCACTCCAATATTCCGAAATCCTGAAAAGGAAAGGACCCATCAGAGAGGATGAAGGAGTAGCAGCTTCTGAAGTCTGAGCACACAGGACATTATGTGTCTCTATAGCTAATTAAAGAAAGTTTTCTCAAAAATAGGAAATTATCACTTGCTGAGTAAGATGACAGTTGGTGCCTTTGATAAAAACAATTTAAGAGGAGTGGTGTGTACAAGAGCCAAACTGGATGAGTTTAAGAGAAAATGAGTGGACAGGGAGTGGGAAGAACCAGCATAGAAAACTCGAGTTTTTCTATAAAGAGAAATGGGGTGAGGGTGAGAAGGGTGTTTTGCCAGGCCTTCAGAATGGAAAGGGAAGGGACAAAAACAACGAGTAGGAGACAGGAAATTCTAATGATGGGCCGTGGATGCTAAATCCAGCGAGGTAACTTGAGGCTATGGAGGCAGTGATGGACATTGGAGGTAAGGTCTATATAATAGAGATTCTTGTTTGTGAATAATCATTAAAGTTGTGATAGAAAGAGCCTGTTGATCTGTGTCCAGGTCATTATGCCACAAATTAATTCTGCATTTCTAATCGCAATGACAAGAAACTAAATCTACATTGAAGTCTTACTGCATTCAAATGATAAAGGGAATACAAGTCATAATTACAAGGACCACACTCTCTTTGATTTTGATATCCTTTTTTCTCACCCTTATAATGTTTAATTGTTTCATTTCACCATGAGAAAGTACTAATAGCTCTTGGGACAATTACTATGAATTCTATTAATGAAAGCATTTTCTCCCCCTTTTGCTAATTTCACACAACTCTTCTAATACAAAAACTGAAAGTTCATTTTGAGAGAATCTCTAAGGCAAATTGTCTTCCATGTAAATGATTACATGACAATATGTAACAAGATACACATTATTATCCTGGAGATTTTGAGAAAGAGATAACAAGAATACCAATTATTGAGACCCTATTTATGTCAATCATTTTGCTAGGAAATTTCTAACCTGTGCAACAACATTGCAAGGCAGGCATTATAATCTTTATTTCACAAATGAAGGAGCAGAGACTCAAACAACATAACTAAGACCACATGGCTGAGAAGTGACAGAACCTGGGAATTTGAACCCTAGTTACCACGACTTCAAGACACCTTCTCACCTCTCCACTCTTCCTTTGTTTCTTCCATATACTCTGGTGTCATCTGCTTGGTGAATTGTAGCATCACTGTCTAGTGGTTTAGTATCTTTACTATGAAAAGGCAGGCTAGTGGTTTGCTTGAGGCCAATAACCTAAGTAAAGAGTCCAGTGGCTGTGTTTGTTCATTTCTTCCCTTATTCATTCATTTGACATAACCACTTATTACAGATTGTACACAGAATAGTGCTTTCCCACCAATGCTACCATGTTGTGCTGTCATATAACCAATGCACCTGTGACTTTTCAATAGCTGAGGAAAAGGGGCTACTCAATTCTGCCACCTTATTTTCGAAATTTCAGTATAAAATGATTAATTGTACCTGCCTCTCAATCATATCTTCTTTTACCATGTTACACTGAAAGATCATGGTGCTACTAGATAAATGATCATATTTTTAGAATGAAATAATAGCCCACTTACTTTCTAAAAATGAATGAGCTATTAATGGTTCTCTTCCTCTTATACACACCCACACTGACATTGCAGAACTTGTTTTCCAGTACCTTTCCCTTTGGTTTCAGCTAATATCTTGCTGGTAATATGATCTCATGGCTTATTTTGCTCCTTCTATCACTTGGTTTCCAGCATGACTACAGTGTAGTCATCTGTTAAAAATGTGGTTGTCAAGTAATCAGTGTCCTAACTTCAGGTTGTTATTTTACTTGACAGAAGAAATGTAATGCTTCTTTGATATTTAAATGTTTTTCATCAAAATGATATTTAGAAGTAAAAAAAAAAAAAGCAAAAGTTCAATTCATTTACATTTTAAAGAATCATAGAGTACTTTATAATATCAAATCAACACCCTCTCTGATAACATCAATGAAAGTTGGAATAATACTAAAATGTAGCAATTTGAAGGCATTAGAGAATAATCAAGGGGGTAAGGAGGGAGGGGACAAATACCCTGGAAAGAAAGAAAATAGGATGAGACAAGCTGACACTCTGTTGCTTTTCCCTTTGAGACATTTTACCAATGATAATCTGTGTAGGGTGAAAAGACTAGGACAGCCCCTGGGCCACAGATTTCTACTGCTCTGAGACCTGTAGAATCAGGATGCACAGGAGGAGGTGAGCACAGGCTAGGGAGTGAAGCTTCACCTGTATTTACAGCTGCTCTCCATTGCTCGCATTACTGCTTGAGCCCAGGAAAACAAGCTCAGGGTTCCCCCCTCATTCTGCATTATGGTGAGCTGTATAATTATTTCGTTATATATCACAATATAATAATAATAGAAATAAAGTGCACAATAAATGCAATGTGCTTGAAGGATCCGGAAACCATCCCCACATCCTGGTCTGCGGAAAAATTATCTTCCATGAAACCAGTCCCTGGTGCCAGAAAAGCTGGGGACTACTGGGGTAGCAGAGAAACATTTCTGCAATGACAATCCAGTGTCATTGCACACAAAAGAAGTTAAAAAGTCCAGCAAACTTCTGTTGATATCATGATACTGAGAAGACACAACTTGGAGTTTAAATTCCAACCAAGGAGGAGAAGCAGTGGTCAACATCCTATTCTTTTAGTTGAGATCCATGAATAACTAACTGCATTCTGAGAGTAAAGGCAAACTGGAAATAGACAAGCCCTTACAAAAATGGAAATTCAAGCTGATTTCTCCTGGTCCCTCACTGAATCAAGGTCACATGGTCCTGCTCAAACTGCCTATATGCGTGTGTGCTCAGTCGCATCTAACTCTTTGTGACCCCATGGACTGTAGCTTGCCAGGTGCCTCTCTGCTCCTGGGATTTTCCAGGCGAGAACACTGGAGTGGGTTGCCATTTCCTCCTGTAGGGCATCTTTCTGAATCAGGGATCCAACCCCATTTCTGCTCATGAAACCAAGTGCAGCCTGTGACTTTTCAATAGCTGAGGCAAAGGGAACCCCTTCTGCACCTTATTTTCGAAATTAAGTAAAACACTTTAATTTATGACTAAATCAAATTCTTTTACACATGTTCATCTAGGTAATGATCGTTTAGTAAATGATAATTTTCTGAGAAAAAAGCCCAATTACTTCAAAAAAGAAGAAGCATGAATGGAAATATTCCTCGTATACCAAGACTCAGTGATTGAGATACTTGATTAAACTTAAACTTAATTCCTCTGTTTTCTAGAAAACTGTGCGAGTGATGATCCAGGTAATGGTATCTTTTAATAATGAATTCCATTTTGATGACTAACATTATCATTGTTAAATAATGATCAATAAATGATTTCATCAAATTAGGTAGTATGAAGAAGAAGAAAGGTAATGGGTTGTGATATTTAAAATTCATTCCATAAGAGATTAAAGAGTATGAAAAAAAAAGGAAAAGTTTAATTGAAATTCAAAAAGTTAAAAAAAAGCAAATTATATTTGAATTACAGCAACTAGACAGCGAAAAATCTAAGAAAAATATTAGAAGAATAAATTTCCAAATTTGAACAATAAATAATCAAGGCATTCAGGAAGTAGAGCCAAAAAGATTATCAAAAAAAAAAAAAATAGAACCAACCACAGACTACATTGCTACTTTAAACCTTAAAAAAAATTTTAAAGAAACTGTGAAGGAAAAGACTAGACACCCTGAAGTACCAGATTTCTAATATGAGTACCTGTAATCAGGATCAAGGAGAGTGCAAGTAGAGTGAAGCTTCACATGTATGTACACTTCTAATTGAAACAATTACTCTACCAGAAAATCAAGTAAGTTCTTATATTGCATAGGATCTTTTTTCCATTATTTTATAAATCACAATATAAAATAATAAGAAAAATACACAATAAATAAATTTTAAAAATCGTAAGAATTCGCAAATACTGGTGCGAAAAAGTAAACTACACATGAACCCAGTCCCATGAGTCCAGAAAATGGACTACTTTACTCGTTAAGAGAAAAAACAATCGAAAATACATTCAAGTATTACAAATGAATAAAAATCCACAAAATTCTTGACATCATGATACTGAAAGACCAAAACTGAATTTTTCAACCAGGAAAACATGGCAACACTATCTGTTCATAAATCCATTATTAAAACATTTAAGTATACAAAGTGGAATTTACGCAACTAAAAAATGAAATTCAAGCGAATTTCTGGACCCCAAAGAATCAAGTACATGGCTGTCAAATGCATATATCGATTGCTCAGTCATTTAACTCTTTTGACCCGACACCTCCGCGCCCCCCCGGTTTCAGCAAACTGGAGTGGGTTCTAATATTAATGTAAGTGACATCTTTCTGATGGGATCAACTTGCATCACTTGCTCTCTTGCTACCAATTCTATACCACTTGATTTTTTTTTCGGAAGCCCTATGCCTGCTAGATGAACATGAAGAAATTGATCTCCATAAATACAAAGTCTTAATTTTAGGAATACGATTTTACAGTGAAATTAGTTTTGAGGAACAATCATGAGGAAAATTTAGCAATGACTCAATATTCAATTCAATCAAAACATAACAATTAATTGCACTCCAATTTCTGAAACAGATTCTAGTGGAGTCAGGAAAGAATCTCTTTAAACAAAGAACCATGTTTGAATCCAAGTAGTATTTCCTAGTAAACAATAACAGTTAACATATATTGCCGGAAAGTAGGGGAAATAGTGAACAGGAAATAGTGATAAACATTCATTGACCCATATTTAAATGAATGTTAAATATAAAACACCCAGAAGTACTTTAGACCACATAATAAAAAAAGCAAATTTCGATTTATTTCCTTTTAAGATTCGACAATTGAAATTAAATTATTAAGCATTTTTTCCAATGTAATTCATCTTATTCAGACAGCTCACAGATCCCAAAAATTAAATACAAAACAAACAAAACAAACCCAACCCCAGACAAATTAGCAAAAGCTGATAGAACTGTAAGACCGCTATTTATTACCGCTGAGAAATGACTCTACCTTGAACCAACATTCAAATATTAACTTATGGTTTTTTTAATAAATAACGTAAGTATATATAACAATAGGGTCAAACTATTGAAAGTGTTTTCTAAGTTTTATATATCACCTGGCTTTAAAACTAAAACAACCAATAAAGAATAAAACAATTTTAGGAATTTCTCAATTTACCGGGATTAATAACGTAAACCTTTTACTGTTCAAGTACCTTTCTTTCTAAGCTCTCTTCCACTTTTGTATTTTCCACTTTTGTATTTCTCACCTTTCTAAACTGAATGTCCTCAGCAGCAAAAGTGAAATCCTTTAATCTTCCATTTTGGAGCCTATGTTTGAAATGGATTAAAGAGTCAAACAAAATTAGTTTCCAAACCTTCAATTTTCCAGGCCTACAGGCACTCTCTCTCTCACTCAGAAATGAAGGTGGCTTCGAGCCATCTGTTACTTCCTGTGAAACATTTCCCTCGGCTGTCACTGCTGATTGTTCTACTTCTTTTTTTATATATATAGGAGAAAAAGAAATTTTAAAAGAGAAGGACCTACCCTGCCCTCCCCAAAAAAGACATCTCCTGGCCACCCGTACACACAGCTCTGCTTACTGGTCCTCTAGCTTTCTTGGGAGACCTGGCTAACAAGAAGCTCCATCTAGCTGACAACAGCCATTTCTCATTAAACCCCCAATTTAAGCATGACCCAGAGTGGAAAATTGCAAAACAGGAAGCTTGCAAATTGCATCAAAGTAATGTTATTAGACATTGGAGTAAAAGACCCTTTATGATGCTGGCTCTTGGGACAAGAACTAAACTCTACAGGAGGAGTTCAGGGCTCTGTGTGCAGGGCTCTTGTGGGCACTAGTTTCTCTTTACTGAGTTGAATATATCCTGAATGCATGTACCTACAGGCAGTAACCCAACTTCTTTGGGGAATGTTCATAAAAGGTAGAGTAACCATGTGTCCTGATTTGCCAGCAGGGATAGTCTTCGCATTATGCCTATTGTCCCAGGGCAATTTTTAAGAATACCTCTTTTCTCTCTCAAAAGTATTCCTGTTTGTCAGAAACAGTCTCACAGACATAGAGAATAGACTTGTGCTTGCCAAGAGGAAGGGAGGGTGGGAAGGGAAGGACTGAGAATTTGGAATTAGCAGATGCAAACTATCACGTATACGATGATAAACAACCAGGTTCTCTTGTATAGCACAGTTCAGTTCAGTTGCTCAGTTGTGTCAGACTTTTTGTAACCCCATGGACTGCAGCATGCCAGACTTGCCTGTCCATCACCAACTCCTGTATAGCATAGGGAACTACATTTAATATCCTACAATAAAGCATAATGAGAAAGAATAAGAAAAAGAAAACATACATGCATAACTGAATCACTTTGCTGTACAGCAGAAGTGAACACAGGATTGTAAATCAACTATATTTCAACAAAATTTTAAAAAAAAGTATCCCCGATCTAATGATCAATAACATCTACAGTCATCCTAACTGAAGATCAATGTGGTTGATGAAGCAATAAAAGAAGGTCCTATTCACATCTGTGGCAGATTGCAAACTCGTTTGGATGGCAAAAAGAAATCCCTGCCAAGTTTCAAGAGTGTTTAACCAAGTGCATCCACGGATTGACTTTGGCTGGCTGGAGTCTTGGTTCAGACTCTCTGAAGCCAGGCTTCCCAGGTTTGGTGTCTCAAACACTGAAGATGACTAATTTCAGAGAAGCATTTACAATTTATCTCATGAGTCATCCAGAAAACTGAACTTTGTCCTTCTTTTATTTGGTTCCATGCTGTCTGACACAGTGGCCACTGGCCATAGATGACTCTTGAGCACTTGAAATGGGCTAGCTCAAACTGAGACAGTTCACAGTATAATATGCACAATGGAATTTGAAGACTTTGTACCCAAAAAAGGGGGAAAATATTTCATTAATAGTTTTTATATTGCTTACATGTTGAAATTGAGATGTTTTAGATATATTGAGCTAAATAAAATATATTTCTAACATTAATTTTACTCCTTTCATTTTTACTTTTTTAATGTAGCTACTAGAAATAATTATCTATATGGCTTGCATTGTTTTTCTATTAGACAACACAATCTAGCCTTTTTCATTTCTACCCAAGGAGTCCCACTGAACTGAAAGTAAGCAAAGATTTGGCTTTATCTCAGACTACTATTTGGCAATCTTTGTTTTCCTTGGGTCAGGTATTTACTAACACTTCCAGATTTAAATGAGACAACAAATATTAATTATCTACCATGGATAGAAACTTGGTGTTAATGCAGTTCTCCTTCCCTGGAGCAACTGATTTAATCTCTCAAACCACTGTCTTGCCACAGAAAGCCTACTCTTCCTATTTAGTCACTAAGGGAAAAACTGCTACTATGGATCTCATGTCAAATTGCTTATTCCATCCCTTACTTATGATAATACACATTTTAGAGACTTGTCTTATGAATATGTGCACTTATATTATACAGAGTAAATAGTGAAATACACATATATCTAAATAAAAGTTCTAAATTTTTCAGTTTGGGTAGGGTTATCTGTATATGATCTTCTAAAGCCAGTGACTGAGGTGAATTTAGTGACTGAAGAGCATAAATAAACAAAAATTATCTGTACATATAAATTGGAGATAATTTTCATTAGTTAAACCTTTAAGGACCCAAGACTGTTGTCGAATTTGCTGAAGAATTAAAAAAAGAAAGTTCTGCACTTTACATTTGGGGAAAAATGGATTGATACAGAAGGGCCAGTGCGAATTTGATGATACCACTTGCATTCCTAATGAACGTCTGGAGTACCCTGGGAATTATGTTTGCTCTTTGGTCTAAAGTAGTCGTGCTCTCCCTGCTGAATCATTCCAGATTGTCCAGATCATTCCCTAAATTGTGATAATAAGAAATGGGTATAATGCGTGGGCTTACATATTTATGCATTCTAATTTCAGTTTAATAAAAATCAATCTGTTAAATCTGTCTAATTTGCATTAAAAAAAGCTATACCTTTTCACATCTTCCTATCTGTAAATCTGTTATTGATTCTAACCTGATGTAGATTTAGTTTGGTCTTAGTTGAACAATTCTTTCATTCAGGCCAGAACACAAGAGTAGCTCAATTGAGTTTTGATTAGCAATTTTCTCTATATCCGATTAACATCAGCATTTTTCCAAAGTATTTGTTACCATCTGTATGTCTTCCTTGGAGAAATTGTCTGTTGAGTTCTTTGCCCATTTTTTGATTGGGTCATTTATTTTTCTGGAGTTGAGCTGGAGGAGTTTGCTTGTATATTTTTGAGATTAATCCTTTGTCTGTTGCTTCATTTGCTATTATTTTCTCCCAATCTGAGGGCTGTCTTTTCACCTTGCTTATAGTTTCCTTTGTTGTGCAAAAGCTTTTAAGTTTCATTAGGTTCCATTTGTTTATTTTTGCTTTTATTTCTGAAATTCTGGGATGTGGGTCATAGAGGATCCTGCTGTGATTTATGTCGGAGAGTGTTTTGCCTATGTTCTCCTCTAGGAGTTTGATAGTTTCTGGTCTTACATTTAGATCTTTAATCCATTTTGAGTTTATTTTTGTGTATGGTGTTAGAAAGTGTTCTAGTTTCATTCTTTTACAGGTGGTTGACCAGTTTTCCCAGCACCACTTGTTAAAGAGGTTATCTTTTTTCCATTGTATATCCTTGCCTCCTTTGTCGAAGATAAGGTGACCATAGGTTCGTGGACTTATCTCTGGGCTTTCTATTCTGTTCCATTGATCTATATTTCTGTCTTTGTGCCAGTACCATACTGTCTTGATGACTGTGGCTTTGTAGTAGAGTCTGAAGTCAGGCAGATTGATTCCTCCAGTTCCATTCTTCTTTCTCAGGATTACTTTGGCTATTCGAGGTTTTTTGTATTTCCATACAAATTGTGAGATTATTTGTTCTAGTTCTGTGAAAAATACTGTTGATAGTTTGATAGGGATTGCATTGAATCTATAGATTACTTTGGGTAGTATAGCCATTTTGACAATATTGATTCTTCCAATCGGGAGTCCCACTGAACTGAAACTAAGCAAAGATTTGGCTTTATCTCAGACTACTATTTGGCAATCTTTGTTTTCCTTGGGTCAGGTATTTACTAACACTTCCAGATTTAAATGAGACAACAAATATTAATTATCTACCATGGATAGAAACTTGGTGTTAATGCAGTTCTCCTTCCCTGGAGCAACTGATTTAATCTCTCAAACAACTGTGATTTTGCCACAGAAAGCCTACTCTTCCTATTTAGTCAGTAAGGGAAAAACTGCTTAATATGGATTCATCTTGTCAATTGCTTATTCACATTCCCTTACTTAAGTGGATAATACTAGCAGCATTTTAGGAGACTTGTCTTATGTATGTGCACTTCTATTTATACGAGTAGAATAGGAAATACACATATATTCTACAATAAAAGTTGCTGAAATTTTCAGGTTGGGTAAGCTGTGACTGTGAAATATGATTCATAAGCAGTGACTGAGGTGGAATTTAGTGAACTGAAGAGCATAAATAAACAAAAATTATCTGTACCATTATAAAAATTGGAGATAATTTTCAAATTATGTTAAAAACCTTTCAGACCAAGACTGTTGGTGAATTTGTGAAGACATTAAAAAAAGAGAAGTGCTGCACTTTACATTTTGTGGGAAAAATGGATTGATATCAGGGAAGGGCAGTGCAGACATTTGGAGGAACACCCTTGGACAGCTAAGAGACTCTGGAGACCCAGGGAATTATTTCTGCTCTTTGGGTCCTAAGAGTGTCTCTCCTCCCTGCTGATCATCCAGATTGTCCAGATCATTCCCTAAATATGAGATAATAAGAAATGCGTGTATAATGCAGTGAGGCTTACAATTATTTTATGCCAATCAGAATTTCAGTTAATAAAAATCAAATCTGTAAATCTCTCCTTATATTTGCATTAAAAAAACTATACCTTTCACTATCTTCCTATCTGTAAATCTGTTATTGATTCTAACCTGATGTGAGATTTAGTATGGTTCTTAGGTTGAACAATTCTTTCAATTCAGTCCCCAGAACAGCAAGAGTGCTCAGATTCAGTGATAGCAATTTTCTCATATCCAATTAACATCAGCATTCTTCCAAAGAACTTCTATTTACTTGGCTGTCTCTCCTTTTCCAGAAATACACTGAATAAGAAAAAAACTCTGCAGAAGCAGAGTTAGTGTTATCTTTGTGTGAAGCTCTGAGCATCATCTTCTAACACTAGTTGCAAATTGGTCCAATCTTTTCAGGCAAAAATGTTCATTTTGCTGTAATATTTTAGTGTGCAAATAAGTAAGGACTACTGAAATATTATTTATTTAATTCCAATGTGCTTCATTTGGATGGGCGAACATTTATTTCTCCTCTATTTATTTTATAGATGGAAAAACAGAAGTACTCTGGTAGTAAAGTATGTGTCCAAGCCTCACAATGAATGAATAACAGATTTCTCAAATGGAATCCAGTTGCTATGTTATTTAAGCTTTTCTCATGTGTAATACATTCCATATCCTGTATTTCAGCAACTAGTATTATATTGCTTTATTTTATTGCTTTTAAAATATAATTTCTCTATAGACAATGGACCATTGGTTTAAAATGCAGGAATAACAAAAGTCAGAAATGAATGGCTTCTGTCACTATAAATAATGGCCATTTTGATAACCTTGATTCAAGATGTGACAGATATTATAATGAAACTTATGCTAGGTTAATTATATTTCATGTTGTAAGCACTGAAAATTATATTGCTTATTTACAGTCATTTATTACAGGTAGGAAGTACTGTCATCATATTTGATTTAGATGGATTTTCTTGAGTAGGAGTGAGTGGGTTTAATTGAAAAGTTTCTACTTTAAAGCACACTGGAGTTTTCTATTCTCTAGTTCTGAACATGAAAGGTCTATATTTGCTGCTCCTCAAATATTTCCTGCATGTACTTGATTTAATTAAATTGTGTAATGAAACATGTGACCAGACAGAAATTTCAAGTTAGAAAGGCCCAAGAATATAATAATTATTTGAAAGACATAATTATAGCACATATATTTATATCAAAACATCTTCAGACAATATAATCTTCTACATTAAATGATTTCTGTATCTTTGAGCCAATACTCTTAAACAAGTCTCAAAAGAATCAAAAGATCACATTTCTACTTAAGCGAAAATCTTGACTTCTTGAAAGCACTTTAAGGCACACTGAGGATACAGCTCTCTATTTCCATCAATAACTGCTCAACACAATATCTGCAAGTGTACTAGGTATTACACAGAATGCACTGGAGATTTGAAGGGGCCAATCAGTTTTACCTGATGGGGAGTATCAGTTTTACCTGATGAAGAAGGTTCATCTAAATGATATCAATGGAATCAGAAACAGACTCAATCCAATCCAAAAGTGAAAGCAAAGTGAAGTGAAAGTTGCTCAGTCATGTCCGACTCTGCGACACCATGAACTGCACAGTCCATGGAATTCTCTAGGACATTATACTGGAGTAGGTAGCCTTTCCCTTCTCCATGGGATCTTCCCAACCCAGGGATTGAACCCAGGTGTCCTGCATTTGCAGGCGGATTCTTTACCAACTGAGCTATCAGGGAAGACCTGTCCAAAACTAGCGACAAAGATTTCTGTACTTCATATTTATTTTTCAAAGAGATGTGCTTTTTTGTGTGTAATCAAAATTCCTTCTTAATCTGAGCATCCTTCTCCTCATGGTGTCTTAACTCAAAACCTGTTTTCCTGTTATAACACTTTCTCAGTCATGCCATGCCTCACCACATGTCTGAATCTCTACTCATAACAGCCTTTTGGACAGGAATTCCTATTGCTCCTCCTTCTCTGGTGAATGTTTATTCAGCCTACAACACAACCTTCAGATAATCCGTGAAAGCTTTTATAAAACATCTTTACTCCCCACAACTCAGAACTTACCACTCTCTCTCTCATTAGTTTACTAGGGCTGTCTTGACAAAGTAACATGGATGGGGTGGTTTAAACAACATACACTGATTGTCTCACAGTTCTGGAAGCTAGAAGTCCAGAACCAAGGTATTAACAGTGTTGGTTCCATCTGAGGGATATAAAGGATGGGTCTGTTCTGGTTTCTAAATAGTTATCTTTCCCCCTTCTCTTCACACTGCCTCCCTCAGTAAATATCTGTATCTAAATTTCTTCTGCATATAAAGATACAGCCATACTGGATTAGGGCCTATCCTAAAGACCTCACTTTAGCTTGATCACAGTTAAATTACATTACTCCTTACCATCTTACACCTCCTTTTGGAAAACAGAAACTATATTTCGTTGGGGGAGGCAAGGTGTTTCAGGCTACCTTGTGGATATGAGAGGCTATGTGATGGAGTTGTGGCCAATGAGATGTAGGTGGATGTGTGCATGGAATTTCCAGGAAAAAAGGAATAGACTCAGCTGACATGCTTTTTGCCCTCGCTGTTTACCTTTTTCCTACCCAGAATGCAGAGGCAATTCAATTTTAATTCACAACCATTCTATGACAAGGCGAACAGCACACTGTAAAGATGGTTAAGCAAAAGGAAAATATCTTTCCTTCGCCTAAGTCTTGAAAGTTTTTTAGCATAAGGTTCTAAATTGACATTTATATTCCCTCATCATGAAGAAATTATCATTGTCATTGTTGCTTTTGCGAAGTTAGCCATAGTGATAACTGCTTTTTCTTTGTAATGTCTTCTTGCTGTTTCTTAAATATCTCTTATACGTGTATTCTGTTTCACTGTGATGTTTAGATATAAATTTCTCTTGTTTATCATATTTGTGGACTCACTGACATTCTTGGAAAAGAGCATTAGTTTTTCAGCAACTACAGAAAATTCTCAATCATCATCTCTTCAAATATTGCCTTTTCCCATTATCATCATAATTGTTCTCTGAAATTTTAATTAATGTATGTAAGATAATCATACTTTATCCTCTGTGCCTTTAACATCTCTTTCATATTTTCTATCTCTTGATCTCTCTCGATTATACTCTGCATAACTTCTTTAGCTGTATCTTCTAATTGACTAATTTTCTCTTTAGTTGTGTCTGTCTTATCTGCTCTTTACATTTCCCTGTTACTTTCAATTTGTATACTTATTACTTCTAGAATTCTAGAAATTATCTAGTGATTCTTCACAAACATATTTGGTTCCTCTTTTTAAATTTCTTATTCTTATCTACATCCTCAAACTTTTCATTTTTCAAAACATTATAGTTTATAAATTATCAGACCTGCTTTAGTGTCTGATAATTTCAACATATGAAGTATTTGCAAGTCTGATTATCCTGCTTATTATTTCTGATGGTTTACATTCATAATGTCTTGGTTCCTTATGTGTTTTGTGAATTTTGACTGCAGACTGATCATTTTTCTTACCATGTTATCGGTGGGAATTCTTTGCAGCCTGAGTTGAAATCACGTAAAAAAAAAAAAACTAGATTCGTTTTACTTACATAATATGCAAAAGGCAGCACTAACCTGGGTTCACTTTATAATCTTTACCTGATGTTTTCTGAAACATGAAGCCATCACACGAAATAGATTGCAAACTCACACAAAGTCGGCTTATTGTTTTGTATTCTTGGGAGAGATTACCCTTATCTTCTACCCAGTGCCCAGACTAAGCCAGATCAATTTATTTTTCTATCTGAATGACGGTTTTACTTCTTGTTTACTGTTACATTGAGGGTATAGTCCCTTGGATGCCAGCTTTATGCTGGGTCTTCTCTATTAGCTTCAGCTTCTTATATGGATGTTATGCTTTACTTCCTGGCTCCTGCATCTCACCAAGCAGTAGCTCAGGTTTTCCTGGATTCAACAAAAAAATCTCAGAAGGAAAGACAACTTTGTCAATTTCTTGTTTCACAGGGTCTCTGCCTTCTCTTTGCTTTTGACCTCTGAGGATTCTTTCTTTGTGCACTGCTTGATACCCTCTATGTTTGCTCCAGCAATCTGGTTGTTTAAATTCAAAGTTATCTATCTGTCATACTATCAGGAACAGAAATAAAAGTAATTGTTTACATTGGTAAAAATTCTAAAATAAACTGAATATCTACAACTAAAAAATTGGGGGCATATAGTATTCTTGCCTGGAGAATTTGATGGACAGAGGGACCTGGCAGACTACAGTTCATGGGGTCACAAAGAGGCGGGCACAACCGAGCAACTAACACTTTCACTTCTCGCACACTATAAATGTCATGAAGCCATTAAAAGTAATGTGGTAGATGCACATATCCTAACACAGAAATAACTCTAACATATACTTTTAAATGAAAAAGCTAGTCACTCAACAGTATGCATAATGCTGCTGCTGCTCCTGCTAAGTCGCTTTAGTCGTGTCCGACTCTGTGCAGCCCCATAGACGGCAGCCCACGAGGCTCCTCTGTCCCTGGGATTCTCCAGGCAAGAATACTGGAGTGGGTTGCCATTTCCTTCTCCAAGTATGCATAATATAATTGGTTTTATCTAAATAATAAGCAATGTACATACTTTGCAAAGATTCACCATTAATATAAATGCACAGAAAAATATTTGTATATTTACATGCTAAAATTAAGGGATTTTCTTTATATTTCTGTTTTTTTGTAAGAAAATGTGTTCTTGCACTACATAAGCTTATTTGAAAATAACACAAGTTTAAAGATTGAAAGTGAAAGTCACTCAGTTGTGTCCGACTCTTTGTGACCCCAAGGACTATACAGTCCATAGAATTCTCCAGGCCAGAATACTGCAGTATTCCCTTCTTCTTGGGATCATCCCAATCCAGGAGTCAAACCCAGGTCTCTTGCATTGCAGGTGGTTTCTTTACCAGCTAAGCCACAAGGGAAGCCCAAGAATACTGGAATGGGTAGCCTATCCCTTCTGCAGCAGATCTTCCCGACCCGGAATTGAACCGGGGCCTCCTGCATCGCAGGTGGATTTAAAAATGAAATATGGGGGAGTGGGAGGGGAGGAGCTAAGATGGCGGAGGAATAGGATGGGGAGACCACTTTCTCCCCTACAAATGAATCGAAAGAACATTTGAACGCTGAGTAAACTTCACAAAACAGCTTCTGACCACTAGCAGAAGACATCAGGTGCCCAGAAAAGCAGCCCATCATCTTTGAAAGGAGGTAGGACAAAATATAAAAGATAAAAAGAGAGACAAAAGAGCTAGGGATGGAGACCCATCCCGGGAAGGGAGGGAGTCATAATAGAAGAAGTTTCCAAACACCAGGAAACCCTCACACTGGTGGGTCTGGGGGAAATTTTCAAATCTCGGAGGGCAACATAACTGGGAGGAAAAATAAATAAAACCCACAGATTACATGCCTAAAAAACTCCCAGCAGAAAAGTACCCCAGATGCTCGCATCCGCCACCAGCAATTGGCGGCGGAACGGAGAGGAGCAGGCGGCATTGCTTAGGGTAAGGACCCGGCCTGAATGCCCTGAGGGCAATCGGAGGGAACTAACATTAGATAGCAACTTAAAACTGCTGGATAGCAAGAGAGAGAGAGAAAATTAACCGGCCGGAACACACTGCCAGCCGTTCTCAGAACAAAGGGACTGAGCAATCCCAGAGAAGAGCTAGCTGGCTGTGGACTGGCCCATTCCCCACCGGAGGCAGGAGGCAGGGGAGAGGAGAGAGGGGCAAACTCGGCCCCAGAGACGGCACCCCCTACCAAACTGCAAACAGGCTCCCAGTTTCTAACCAAAGACTTCCTGAGATTCTGGATGGTCGACATCCGCCGGGAGGGTTGCGGCTAGAGGCCAGCTCCTGAGAACAGACACAAGGCGCACGCACCTGACTGGTGGGCGTGGAAACTGAGGCTGGGACCGTGGAGGGGAGAAGGCGCACCGCACCCGGGGAGAGTGCGCCCGTCAAGCTCCTGGCTGCCTGAGCTGCTCGGGCGGGGAAGGCACAAAACGCAGGCCCAACCGAGTCCGCGCTTTTGTGGAATACCCGAAAACTGGAACTGCACGCAACACAGGGCCCGCTCCATATAGAGCAGCGGGGAGCTTGAGCAATGTAGACGGGGAGAGCACACACCCGTGAGCGGGGCAAACCCAGTGTGGCCGGAACACTGCGAGGGCTCCCCACACACAGCGATATCTGTCTGCAGCGCCCCTCCCTCCCCGCAGCGCGACTGAACCAGCGAACCTAAACAAGAGACCACCTCCGCCCGCCTGTGTCAGGGCGGAAATTAGACACTGAAGAGACCAGCAAACAGAAGCCAAATAAACAAAGGAACCGCTTCAGAAGTGACCGGTGCAACAGATTAAAATCCCTGTAGGTAACACCGACTACACTGGAAGGGGCCTATAGATATCGAGAAGTGTAAGCTGGATTGAGGAGCTATCTGAAACTGAACCGAACCCACACTGACCGCAACAGCTACAGAGAAATTCTTAGATATATTTTTACTTTTTTTTTTAATTAAAAAAATTTTTTTTCTTTTCTTTTTTAAATTTTTTCTCTTTTATTTTCTTTTAAAATTCCCTATTACTCCTTCATTACTCCTTAACTTTCATTTTCATATATTTTTACTATTTTTTTAATTGGAATTTTTTTCTTTTTTTTCTCTTATTTTCTTTTAAAGTCCTCTATTACTCCTTAATTTTCATTTTCATTTCACTATAACCTGCAAAAAAAAAAAAGAGGCCCTATTTTTAAACCAAACTTCATATATATTTCTAAAATTTTTTGTATTTTTGTTTTTGTTTTTAATATTGTATTTTTAATATTCTAACCTCTAGATTTTTAATCTTTGTTTTTCAGTATATGATATCAATATTGGATATTTAAGAATCCAATATTCAGTACCCATTTTTACTGAGGAGTGTGTTGATTACTCTCTCCCACTTTTGACTCTCCGTTTTCTCCCTCAGATCACCTCTATTTCCTCCCTCCCCCTTCTCTTCCCAATCCAATTCTGTGAATCTCTGTGGGTGTCTGGGCTACGGAGAATGATTTGGGAATAGAGAACTGCGTAGATCTGTCTCTCTCCTCTTGAGTCCCCCTTTTCTCCTCCTGCTCATCTCTATCTCCTTCTCCCTCTCCTCTTCTTCATGTAACTCTGTGAACCTCTTGGGGTGTCCCTCATGGTGGAGAATCTTTTCACCATTAACCTATAAGTTTTATTATCAGTGCTGTATAGTTGGAGAAGTCTTGAGACTACTGGAAGAATAAGACTGAAATTCAGAGGCAGGAGACTTAAGCCCAAAACCTGAGAACACCAGAAAACTCCTGACTACACAGAACATTAAGTAATAAGAGACCATCCAAAAGCCCGTACCTACACTGAAACCAACTACCACCCAGGAGCCAATAAGTTCCAGAGCAAGACATACCACACAAATTCTACAGCAATGCAGGAACATAGCCCTGAGCATCAACCTACAGCCTGCCCAAAGTCACACCTAACACATAGACTCATCTCTAAAACTCACTACCGGACACTCCATTGCACTCCAGAGAGAAGAAATCCAGTTCCACGCACCAGAACACCAATGCAAGCTTCCCTAACCAGGAAACCTTGACAAACCAATCGTCCAACTCCACCCACTGGGTGAAACCTCCACAATAAAAAGGAACCACAGACCACCAGAATACAGAAAGCCCACTTCAGACACAGCAATCTAAACAAGATGAAAAGGCAGAGAAATACCCAACAGGCAAAGGAACATGAAAAATGCCCATCAAGTCAAACAAAAGAGGAGGAGATAAGGAATTTACCTGAAAAAGAATTTAGAATAATGATGAAAAAAATGATCCAAATCTTGAAAACAAAATGGAGTTACAGATAAATAGCCTGGAGACAAAGATTGAGAAGATGCAAGAAATGTTTAATAAGGACCTAGAAGAAATAAAAAAGAGTCAATTAAAAAGGAATAATGCAATAAATGAGATAAAAAACACTCTAGAGGGAACCAACAGTAGAATAACAGAGACAGAAGATATGATAAGTGAGATAGAAGATAAAATGGTGGAAATAAATGAAGCAGAGAGGAAAAAAGAAAAAAGAATCCAAAGAAATGGGGACAACCTCAGGGACCTCTGGGACAGTGTGAAACGCCCCAACATTTGAATCATAGGAGTCCCAGAAGAAGACAAAAAGAAAGGCCATGAGAAAATACTCGAGGAGATAATAGCTGAAAACTTCCCTAAAATGGGGAAGGAAATAGTTACACAGGTCCAAGAAACCCAGAGAGTCCCAAACAGGATAAACCCAAGGCAAAACACCCCAAGACACATATTAATCAAATTAATAAAGATCAAACACAAAGAACAAATATTAAGAGCAGCAAGGGAGAAACAACAAATAACACACAAAGGGATTCCCATAAGGATAACAGCTGATCTATCAATAGAAACCCTTCAGGCCAGAAAGGAATGGCAGGACATACTTCAAGTAATGAAAGAGAATAACCTACAACCTAGATTACTGTACCCAGCAAGGATCTCATTCAGATATGAAGGAGAATTCAAAAGCTTTACAGACAAGCAAAAGCTGACAGAATTCAGCACCACCAAACCAGCTCTTCAACAAATGCTAAAGGATCTTCTCTAGACAGGAAACACAGAAAGGTTGTATAAATGTGAACCCAAAACAACAAAGTAAATGGCAACGGGACCATACCTATCAATAATTACCTTAAATGTAAATGGGTTGAATGCCCCAACCAAAAGACAAAGACTGGCTGAATGGATACAAAAATAAGACCCCTATATATGCTGTCTACAAGAGACCCACCTCAAAACAAGGGACACATACAGACTAAAAGTGAAGGGCTGGAAAAAAATATTTCATGCAAATGGAGACCAAAAGAAAGCAGGAGTCACAACACTCATATCAGATAAAATAGACTTCAAAATAAAGGCTGTGAAAAGAGACAAAGAAGGGCACTACATAATGATCAAAGGATCAATCCAAGAAGAAGATATAACAATTATATATGCACCCAACATAGGGGCACGGCAATATGTAAGGCAAACGCTAACAAGTATGAAAGAGGAAATTAATAGTAACACAATAATCGTGGGAGACTTTAATACCCCACTCACAAGTATGGACAGATGAACTAAACAGAAAATTAACAAGGAAACACAAACTTTAAATGACACAATGGACCAGCTAGACCTAATTGATATCTATAGGACTTTTCACCTCAAAACAATCAATTTCCCCTTTTTCTCAAGCACACACGGAACCTTCTCCAGAATAGACCACATCCTGGGCCATAAATCTAGCCTTGGGAAATTCAAAAAAATTGAAATCATTCCAGTCATCTTTTCTGACCACAGTGCAGTAATATTTGATCTCAATTACAGGAAAAAATTATTAAAAATTCAAACACATGGAGGCTAAAGAACACACTTCTGGATAACCAACAAATCATAGAAGAAATCAAAAAAGAAATCAATATATGCATAGAAACGAATGAAAATGAAAATACAACAACCCAAAACCTATGGGACACTGTAAAAGCAGTGCTAAGGGGAAGGTTCATAGCATTACAGGCTTACCTCAAGAAATAAGAAAAAGTCAATAAATAACCTAACTCTACACCTAAAGCAACTAGAGAAGGAAGAAATGAAGAACCCCAGGGTTAGTAGAAGGAAAGAAATCTTAAAAATTAGGGCAGAAATAAATGCAAAAGAAACTAAAGAGACCATAGCAAAAATCAACAAAGCTAAAAGCTGGATTTTTAAAAAAATAAACAAAATTAACAAACCATTAGCAAGACTCATTAAGAAACAAAGGGAGAAGAACCAAATTAACAAAATTAGAAATGAAAATGGAGAGATCACAACAGACAACACTGAAATACAAAGGATCATAAGAGACTACTACCAGCAGCTCTATGCCAATAAAATGGACAACTTGGAAGAAATGGACAAATTCTTAGAAAAGTATAACTTTCCAAAACTGAACCAGAAAGAAATAGAAGATCTTAACAGACACATCACAAGCAAGGAAATCGAAACTGTAATCAGAAATCTTCCAGCAAACAAAAGCCTAGGACCAGACGGCTTCACAGCTGAATTCTACCAAAAATTTAGAGAAGAGCTAACACCTATCTTACTCAAACTCTTCCAGAAAATTGCAGAAGAAGGTAAACTTCCAAACTCACTCTATGAGGCCACTGTCACCCTAATTCCAAAACCAGACAAAGATGCCACAAAAAAAGAAAACTACAGGCCAATATCACTGATGAACATAGATGCAAAAATCCTTAACAAAATTCTAGCAAACAGAATCCAGCAACATATTAAAAAAATCATACACCATGACCAAGTGGGCTTTATCTGAGGAATGCAAGGATTCTTTAATATCTGAAAATCAATCAATGTAATACACCACATTAACAAATTGAAAGATAACAACCATATGGTTATCTCAATAGATGCAGAAAAAGCCTTTGACAAAATTAAAAAAAAACTGGAAACAGAGTGGCCATATGACCCAGCAATCCCACTTCTGGGCATACACACCGAGGAAACCAGATCTGAAAGAGACACGTGCACCCCAGTGTTCATCGCAGCACTGTTTATAATAGCCAGGACATGGAAGCAACCTAGATGCCCATCAGCAGACGAATGGATGAGGAAGCTGTGGTACATATACACCATGGAATATTACTCAGCCATTAAAAAGAATTCATTTGAATCAGTTCTAACGAGATGGATGAAACTGGAGCCCATCATACAGAGTGAAGTAAGCCAGAAAGATAAAGACCAATACAGAATATTAATGCATATATATAGAATTTAGAAAGATGGTAGCAATAACCCTATATGCAAAACAGAAAAAGAGATAGAGATGTACAGAACCGACTTATGGACTCTGTGGGAGAAGGCGAGGGTGGGATGTTTAGAGAGAACAGCATTGAAACATGTATATTATCTAAGTTGATACAGATCACCAGCCCAGGTTGGATGCATGAGACAAGTGTTCAGGGCTGGTGCACTGGGAAGACCCTGAGGGATCAGGTGGAGAGGGAGGTGGGAGGGGAGATCGGGATGGGGACTACATGTAAATCCATGGCTGATTCATGTCCATGTATGGAGAAAACCACTACAATATTTTAAAGTAATTAGCCTCCAACTAATAAAAATAAATGGAAAAAAAAAAAAGATTAAATATGATATTTAAAGCATTACAGGTGGATTCTTCACCAGCTGAGCTACTAGGGAAGCCCAAATGCTTTAATGCTTTATACATATCTTATTGCATTGGAGTTGCAAAGTCCCACAGTCCATGGGGTCACAAAGAGTCAGACACAGCTGAGAGACTTTCACTTTCACATAAAGCATTAAGCGTAGTGCCTGACATATAATAAGAACTTAACAAATTCTCTCTTAAAAGTAAGTTATTGATGGGGTATAGCAGGATAAGATGGTGATTCATGATTTATTACAAATCAGTTGTAGACCTTGAGTTAGAAATTTTATCTTTTAAATAAAAGTACTAATCTGCTTTCTTTTTTTTTTTCCATTTATTTTTATTAGTTGGAGGCTAATTACTTTACAACATTGCAGTGGTTTTTGTCATACATTGAAATGAATTAGCCATGGATTTACATGTATTCCCCATCCCGGTCCCCCCTCCCACCTCCCTCTCCACCCAATTCCTCTGGGTCTTCCCAGTGCACCAGGCCTGAGCACTTGTCTCATGCATCCAACCTGGGCTGGTGATCTGTTTCACCCTAGATATACATGTTTTGATGCTGTGCTCTTGAAACATCCCACCCTCGCCTTCTCCCACAGAGTCCACAAGTCTGTTCTATACATCTGAATCTCTTTTTCTTTTTTTGCATATAGGGTTATCGTTACCATCTTTCTAAATTCCATATATATGTGTTAGTATACTGTAATGGTCTTTATCTTTCTGGCTTACTTCGCTCTGTATAATGGGCTCCAGTTTCACCCATCTCATTAGAACTGATTCAAATGAATTCTTTTTAATGGCTGAGTAATATTCCATGGTGTATATGTACCACAGCTTCCTCATCCATTCGTCTGCTGATGGGCATCTAGGTTGCTTCCATGTCCTGGCTATTATTATCTGCTTTCAAACTATAATTTACAGATCACTTGCTTCACTTAATGACTTTCATATATTCAGTTCAGTTCAGTTCAGTTCAGTCGCTCAGTCGTGTCCGACTCTTTGCGGCCCCATGTTTTGCAACACGCCAGGCCTCCCTGTCCATCGCCAACTCCCAGAGTTTACTCAAACTCAAGTTCATCGAGTCGGTGATGCCATCCAGCCATCTCATCCTCTGTTGTCCCCTTCTCCTCCTGCCCCCAATCCCTCCCAGCATCAGGGTCTTTTCCAATGAATCAACTCTTCGCGTGAGGTGGCCAAAGTAATACCCCCCCCCAAAAAAAGGTTTAAAATGTGCTCTGTGATCAAATGAATTTTAAAAGTTCTGGGTTATACCAAGTATAATAGTTTTGTTTGTTTTGTTTTTTAACAGAATGAGTTGTCAGAGCTGTAAAATCCTATTATGCATTGTGAATTTCAAAGAGGGCATTCCTGTAAGAAACACTTCCAAATCTTAATGAACTCCAGAATCCCTTCTCTGAAGCACCTCCAAGTGCTTCCCTTCTGTGAAATGCCCTTTAGGAAATACTTTACTAACCCATTATTCAGATAAGAGATATCACAATATCCATTTACTGACTCTGAACAAATTGTAGGGTTTTACAGCCAGTTTGTCATGATGTTTAATGGATAGTGCAGCCTCTTTGTCCTTTAATTTGTCTAGAACATATTCCAAGAATAAACACTGACTTGTTTTTTAAGGGAAGGAAAGAGACCTGCCTTGTCTATGCCCCATTCTACTTTGGATTAGCATTGGTTAATGGATGGAAAATATGATGCATCTAGAGCTGTTACTCAGCATCAAATTACTTAAAGCCAAACAACAAAGAGCAGGCATGGAAAATAAAAGGAGAGAAGAACAAGACACCTAATGTCCTTGTTTCTCCTGACTGCTACTACAGAACCAAGGACCCTGATTGGGAAAAAAGATAACACTGCTTTCTGCAACTGGCTGAGAAAGTATTTATTGTACATGCTTGGACTGAATAAAGTAAAACTGAATGAGGTCAGAAGATATCAAAACAAAATATGTAATTGCTTAGCTCTAAGCTATTAATAAATGTAAACATGCTAAATATCTCTTTTCTCCACCTTTCACATCTGCCAGTTGCACCACATTTGCAGATAGCTATTGTCTTGGCACTCTTCATTCCTTTGAAAATATGCCCTTCAACATGTAAATTTGTTTTCATAGCACCAACTAATCAAAGGACAGGCATGGAAGAGAGGAGACAGAACAAGAGCCCTGATGTCTTCGTCCATGCTGACTTTTAGCACTTCAGATACAGCCATCCCAAGGACACAAACATTGTGAAGATTACAAGCTAGAAATGTGGAGTAATGTAAATATATAGTGATTTAGACAGGGTTTAGCATGGTTTTGCTCCTACAGTATGCTAACTGGGCTTGACTTTGATTTTTCCAGATTGTGGGCAAGCAGAGAGTCCTTACCTCTATGAGATGACTGCAAACCAGAGAATCCTCTGTGAGACGTATTTTTAAAAGCCTCCTGGAAGGAGAAGATCTCTTTGGTCACATCAAAAATGCTTCCTTCCTCTAGTCTATAATGAAGTTGAATCGAATAGAAGCTTTTCCACTGCCTGAAATTATACCATGACTTTTTTCTCCTCAGTTATGAAAAAGCAAAAAATCAATGATGTGGATTTCTCAACTCTTTAAGCATAAAAGTGCTAACAGAATTCAGTGTTTCCTGACCATTGCTTCTGAGTGGGTGTGATGTAACAAGGGCACTGGTAAGGTGGTATATGGGTTGCTGTTTGTGTCCAGGAAATTCTTAGTTCTGGTAAAGCTGAAATTGATCATTCAATTATTAATAAGTGACAAAGCCTAGAATACATTCTCAACTGTCCATATTTGTTAAAATTGTTCATCTGTGTTCTCTCGCTGTTCATGAAAGTGACAATGAAAAATAGCTCTCCATTAACATGAAAGCAAAATGTAATGCAGTAATGATTCTTGAAGCTTCCTGTAGTGCTGGAATTTTTAGAAATCATTAATAATAAATTTTCAGCAATGCCATGAGTAGCTGATAGCTCTTCTCTTTAGTAGCTAGAACTCTCCATTATAAATGATAATATACTAGGTCAATATGTCACAGCCTTCAGCAATTTTCCTCAAGTTATTTTATGTTAACACCAGCATTGCCAACATTAAATGCATTTTACAGATAGGAAAATCAAGGTTATTCTACCAAATGATTGTTCAGAATGAATCAGAGTATTTCATCTAAGATCACCAGGTTAGCTCCAAATTTAATTAAGGCCTCTGGCATATTTGTTAATATGGCAGGCAAGCAGAAGTCATTGGTTAATGAGTAGGGGATGGAGTGGAGATGGGGTTCCATTAATCACAAACTCTGGGTCATCTGTTTCATCTATCAAGTTTAAGAGCAAGCAACATGATAAATTATTAAAAGGTAGACTTGGCCTGTATATCGCAATATGTGACTGGGGGCCACGTGGGGAGTAAGCCAGTGATCTCTTAGAGGGAAGGAAACAAACATCAAAGCTTGAGAATGTGAAAGCAAAACACTCTAGTTCAAGGTCCTTGTTTATCAGCTCAAGAGTGGCATACTCTGTGTGCAGAAGGGATTCAAAGCAAGGGGTAAGTTTAGACATGCGCTGAGATGCGTCCCTCTTCTCGTTGCCCTCAATTCCACTCAGCTGCAAGAAGCTAGTGGCTTCCTCCTAATTGAAGGGTTTGCAGGAGTCCAAAATGGAAATAAAATGGCCTAACCACTTCAAAGCCCAGAGTCCATGGAGAGGGACTTCATGTCGAATAGTTCTTCCAGTGCTATCATCTGAGATTTTTTCTTTGCATTATTTCACATCACCCCGTTAGAGTAAAGACTAGCTCAAGTTTTTGGTTCTTTTCTTTGAATAAAATTCATAAGAAGGTGAATTCTGAGATACAAATCACATGCTTTTTATTGTCACTTCCCCTCTTAGACTTTGCTTCCCTATGGGTACTGAGAGGTAGGAGGATTAAAACAAGGATCCTGAAGGAGGATTAAAACAAGGATCTTGAAGGAGGATTAAAACAAGGATCCTGAAGGAGGATTAAAACAAGGATCCTGAAGGAGGGTTAAAACAAGGCTCCAGAGAGCCCTGGATGACCTGATGGCTTAAGATCTTCCCCACTTCAGAATTTTGTGGTGTTTTTATCAAAAAGTTCATACACCATGATCAAGTTGGGTTTATTCCAGGGAGGCAAATATTCTTCACTATATGCAAATCAATCAATGATACACCATATTAACAAATTGAAAGATAAAAACCATATGATAATCTCAATAGATGCAGAAAAAGCCTTTGACAAAATTCAGCATCCATGTATGATTAAAACTCTTCAAAAAATGGGCATAGAAGGAACCTACCTTAACATAGTAAAGGCCATATATGATAAGTCTACAGCAAACATTATTCTCAATGGTGAAAAACTGAAAGCATTCCCCCTAAGATCAGGAACAAGACAAGGGTGTCCACTTTCACCACTGTTATTAAACATAGTTCTGGAAGCCCTAGCTACAGCAATCAGAGAAGAAAAAGAAATAAAAGGAATCCAGATCAGAAAAGAAGTTAAGCTCTCACTGTTTGCAGATGACATGATACTGTACATAGAAAACCCTAAAGATAGTATCAGAAAATTACTAGAGCTAATCAGTGAATTTAGCAAAGTTGCAGGATACAAAACCAATACACAGAAACCACTTGAATTTCTATATACTAACAATGAAGAATCACAAAGAGAAATTAAGGACTCAAACCCATTCACTATTGCAACAAAAAGAATTAAATATCTAGGAATAAACTTACCTAAGGAGACAAAAGAACTGCACACAGAAAATTGTAAGACACTAATGAAAGAAATCAAAGATGACATAAATAGATGGAGAGATATTCCATGTTCCTGGTCAGGAAGAATCAATGTTGTGAAAATGACTATACTACCAAATGCAATCTACAGATTCAATTCGATCCCTATCAAATTAACAATGGCATTTTCCACAGAACTAGAACAAAAAATTTCACAATTCATATGGAAACAGAAAAGGCTCCAAATAGCCAAAGCAGTCTTGAGAAAGAAGAATGGAGCTGGAGTAATCAACCTTCTTGACTTCAGATTATACTACAAAGCTACAGTCATCAAGACAGTATGGTACTGGCACAAAAACAGAAATATAGACCAATGGAACAAGACAGAAAGCCCAGAAATAAGCCCATGCACCTATGTGTACCTTATTTTTGACACAGGAGGCAAGAATATACAATGGGCAGAGACAGCCTCTTCAATAAATGGTGCTGGGAAAACTGGACAGCTATGTGTAAAAGGATGAAATTAGAACACTTCCTGACATCATATACAAACATAAACTCAAAATGGATTAAAGACCTAAGTGTAAGACCAGAAACTATAAAACTCTTAGAGGAAAACATAGACAGAACACTCGATGACATAAATCAAAGCAAGATCCTCTATGACCCACCTCCTAGAGTAATGGAATATAAAAACAAAAGTAAGCAAGTGGGACCTGATTAAACTTAAAAGCTTTTGCACAGCAAAGGAAACTATAAGCAAGGTGAAAAGACAACCTTCAGAATGGGAGAAAATAACAGCAAATGAAACAACTGACAAAGGATTAATTTCCAAAATATACAACTAGCTCATACAACTCAATACCAGGAAAACAATCAACCCAATCAAAAAGTGGGAAAAAGACCTAAAACAGACATTTATCCAAAGAAGACACACAGATGGCTAACAAACACATGAAAAGATGCTCAACATCGCTTATTAGAGAAATGCAAGTCAAAACCACAATGAGATATCACCTCATACCAGTCAGAATGGTCATCATTAAAAAGTCTACAAACAATAAATGCTGGAGACGGTGTAGAGACGGTGTAGAGAAAAGGGGACGCTCTTGCACTGTTGGTGGGAATGTAAATTGATACAGCCACTATGGAAGATGGTATGGAGATTCCTTAAAAAATAGGAATAAAACCACCAACAATCCCACTCTTAGGCATATACACTGAGGAAACCAAAATTGAAAAAGACACAGGTATCCCATTGTTCATTGCAGCACTATTTACAATAGCTAGAACATGGAAGCTACCTAGATGTCCATCAACAGCTGAATGGACAAAGAAGTTGTGGTACATATACACAATGGAATATTACTCAGCTATAAAAAGGAACACATTTGAGTCAGTCCTAATGAGGTGGGTGAACCTAGAACCTATTATACAAAGTGAAGTAAATCAGAAAGAGAAAGATAAATGTCGTATTCTAAGGCACATATTTGGAATCTAGAAAAATGGTACTGAAGAATTTATTTACAGGGCAGCAATGGAGAAACAGACATTGAGAACAGACATATGGACATGGGGAGAGGTGAAGAGAGGGTGAGATGCATGGAAAGAGTAACATGGAAACTTACATCACCATATGTAAAATAGACAGCCAATGGGAATTTGCTGTATGGCTCAGGAAACTCAAACAGGGGCTCTTTATCAATCTAGAGGGGTGGGATGGGGAAGGAGATGGGAGGGAGGTTCAAACTGGAGGGGATATATGTATACCTATGGCTGATTCATGTTGAGGTTTGACAGAAAACAACAAAATTCTGTTAAGTAATTATCCTCCAGTAAAAAAATTAATTAAAAAATATTTTGCAGTATTTTTCATTGGTTGTTGTTGTTGTTTAGTCCATAAGTCGTGTCTCACTCTTTGAGACCCAATGTATTGCAGCATGCCAGGCTTCCCTGTCCTTCACTGTCTCCAGGGGTTTGCTCAAACTCATGCCCATTGAGTCAGTAATGCTATCTAACCATCTCATCCTCTGTCATCCACTTCTCCTATCCTCAATCTTTCCTAGCATCAGGCTCTTTTCCAGTGAGTCAGCTCTTTGCATCAGGTGGCCAAAGTATTGGAGCTTCAATTTAGCATCAGTTCTTCCAATGAATATTCAGGGTTGATTCCCTTTAGGATTGACTGGTTTGATCTCCTTGCAGTCCAAGGGACTCTCAAGAATCTTCTCCAGCACCACAACTCAAAAGCATCAATTCTTCAGCTCTCAGGCTTCTTTATGGTCCAACTTTCATATCAGTACATGATTACTAGAAAAAACATAGCTTTGAGTATGTGGACTTTTGTACTGGTATTAAGTAAAGTTAATGCTTAAGACCAGTTAGGGCTGGTATTAAGTTCTAAGTTAGAACTGGCTCTTTGACCCAGGCTACCTATATATAGCATTTATAAATTCCTAAGATGATAATCAAACAAATCAGAAATACAGAATCACATAAAAGAACAAGTTCCTGAACATCCACCACATTTCTTTCTTTGACAATTGAATTATGCTCATAGTTTGTGAAACAGGTATAAATCATCTGTCTCCTCCTTCTTCATACAGTTACAAAACTTAAAATTCTATTCCAAGTAAGGAATTGCCAATTATTGAAACTGTGGGGGTGGTGGTTTAGTCACTAAGTCATGTCTGATTCATGCAACCCCATGGTCTATAGCCTACCAGGCTCCTCAATCCATGGGAGTTTTCAGGAAAGAATACTGGAGAGGGTTGCCATTTCCTTCTCCAGGGGATCTTCCTGACCTAGGGATCGAACCTGGGTCTCCTGTATTGCAGGAAGGTTCTTTACCAACTGACCCACCAGGGAAGCCCAGGTCGAAACTTTAGGCAAACTTAATAATAATGATTTCGGGCAAAATCTTAAAACGTAAGCTGCCTTAAAGAATAATACATAATTTAATCCTCATAAAATCTACAAAGCTCATTCTAATCAGATGCCACAATCAAAAATTTTTTTAAAATCAGATATCTACAGACAGAAATCCAATTTCATCTTTTAAGCCTCAAACACAACTAAAGGATATATACAGGCAGAAGAAAATAAAAATATGTTGAAAAAATGTCCAATATGTCCTCATAAGGTTATCTATCGGTCAATGCCAGAGAGAAGGTGCATGTATGTCATGACTACATAGTCCCTTTCTCTGGATGTGAATTGACTCGCACAGCCTGTCATCTTCACTATGAGCTTTCTCATGGGAAGGATTTCAAGACAACTTGTCAACAGGATCTCAACCAGCCTGGAGCAAGGGAAATGGCAGCCCCCATCCCGAAGCTCTAACAGGAAATTGCTTTGAAAGAGCTGATTGGCTTCTCTTTCACATGACACTTTATTCATATCCTTGACAAATCTACTTTTCAAAGAAGGAAAAGATCATTAGTGTTTCTCTGAAACAGCCCTGTGTATTGAGAGCCAATTCTGCTAAACTTGGCTTGTTCATCCTCGTGCAGCATCTTCAAGAAAAGCAATCTTGCCTCAATAGGTGGCCTTTGATAGCCAGAGCCAGGAAAGTTCCCTGACACATTTGGAGTCTAAATGGGGTCAGTGTCTGACATCCTGCAAGCACTCCTGGGGAATCTCCACAAATTTTCCATCTTCTCTCTTGTTTTCATTACTCCCCAGGAAGGTTCAAATTAGGCAAGCATCAATATTTGGATGCAGAGACATGATAAACAGCCACAGTCTGAACTTGTGATTGCATTTTTTAAAGTGTTAGACTGGAGGAGGTAAGAAAAATAAGTAAAACAAACACCACAGAGAATAATCAATTAAGAATCTTGAAAAGACATTCTATAGAACAAGCTTTTACAGAAAAAAGACACCTCAATCTGAATATGTCCAAAACTGAATTTATAATTTTCCTTCCAAAACCTGGCCTTCTTCTGTCTTGTCTACGAGAATGGCATCACTGTCGGACCCATTTGCACAAGCAAGAACCTGAGAAGACACCCTTGATGTCTCCCTTGCCTTCAGTCACCATGTAAAATCCTTCTCCAAGACCTACTGATTTTAACACATCTCTTGAATCTGACACCTCTCCATCTCCACTGTCTCCACCACCATCTCTCTTCTGGTAAAAACTGCTGGGTGGTTTAGCCTCCTCTGACTTCACCTTCTACAATTCATTCTCATGCCACAGCTAGAATAATCTTTTCCAAACATAAACCCAATAACAATATAAACCTGTTTTAACATTTTTTATTGAAGTGCCGTTGATTTACAATGTTTCAAGTACACAACAAAGTGATTCAACTTGTATATATATATATAAAACTTATACAAACTGAATCATTTTTTTGTATACCTGTTTGGAAATGAAATGGAATGGAATTCACTGGAATGGGTCGGCCTCCGTCTCTGGGAAATCTTTCTTCAATGGCTCAAGTGGTAAAAAAAAAAAAAAAAAAAAAAATCTGCCTGCAATGCAAGAGACACAGGAGATGTGGGTTCAAACCCTGGGTCAGGAAGATCCCCTGGAGAGGAAAATGGCAACCCACCCCAGTATTTTGGCCTGGGAAATTCTATGAACTGAGGAGCCTGGTGGGCTACATAGTCCATAGGGTTGCACAGAGTTGGACACAACTGAGCATGCATTTATATATATATATACATACATATATGTATGTATATATATACATATATATATATATATAATATATATACACAAATGTATATATTCCTTTTCAGATTCTTTTCTATTATAGGTTATTACAAGATATTGAATATAGTTTCCTGTGCTATACAGTAGGTCCTTATTGTTTATTTTATATATAATAGTGTGTATCTGTTGATCTGAACTTCCTAATTTATCCCCTCCTACCTTTCCCTTTTTGTAAACACAACTTGTTTTCTATGTTTGTGAGTCTATTTCTGTTTTATAAATAAGTTCATTTGTATGGTCTTTTATATTCCACATATAAGCAGTATCATGATATTTGTCTTTTTTTGTCTGACTTCTTTCACTTAGTATAATAATCTCTAGGTCCACCCATGCAAATGGCATTATTTCACTCTTTTATGGCTGCATAGTATTCCATTGTTTATACGTACCACATCTTCTTTTTTTCCATTCATCTGCTGATGGACACTGAAGAGGGCGTCCATGCTCGGCTACTGTCAATAGTGCTACTTTGAACAATGGGGTGCTTGTATTTCTATTAATTAGTTTTCATCTTTTCCAGAAGTATGCCCAGCATGGGATTGCTGGATTATATGGCAGCTTTTAGTTTTTTAAGGAACCAGGATACTGTTTTGCATAGGGGCTTCACCAATTTCCATTCCCATCAACTGTAAAGGAGAGTTCCCTTTTCTCCAACCCTGCTTTAATGCTCTTGATTGCCTTCCTATTCATTACCCTCTGGATAAACCCGAAGATCCTTAACACAACCCACAAAATTCTCAATGTTCTGACTTTACCTTTCTCTCCAGCTTGATCTGAGCTATTTTCCTGCATACACTGTGCTTTGGTTACTCAGACCTTCCAGTTCCTCAAACTCATATGTTTCTTCTTACCATAGGATGCCATGAAGCCAAATATCTAATGCTCTTTGCTTTATGTGTCCACTTTCAATCTTTTAATTAACCCTATTGTCTTTCAGACCTGATCTGAGATCTTTCAGGTTGGAGGTGAAGTTTCACTTTCTCAGAAAAGCCTTTCTTGATTTCCTCCACTTCAGTTCGGTTCAGTCACTCAGTCATGTCCGACTCTTTGCAGCCCCATGGACTGCAGCACGCCAGGCTTCCCTGTCCATCACCAACTGCCAGAGCTTCCTCAAACTCATGCCCATCAAGTGGGTTATACCAGCCAACCATCTCATCCTCTGTCATCCCCTTCTTCTCCTGCCTTGAATCTTTCCAGCCTCACGGTCTTTTCCAATGAGTCAGTTCTTCACATCAGGTGGCCAAAGTATTGATGCTTCAGCTTCATCATCAGTCCTTCCAATGAATATTCAGGACTGATTTCCTTTATGATTGACTCATTTGATCTTGCAGTTTAAGGGACTCCCAAGAGTCTTCTCCAACACCACAGTTCAAAAGCATCAATTCTTTGGTGCTCAGCTTTCTTTATGGTCCAACTCTCATACCCATACATGACTACTGGAAAAACCATAGCTTTGACTAGACAGACCTTTGTTGGCAAAGTAATGTCTCTGCTTTTTAATAAGCTGTCTAGGTTGGTCAAAGCTTTTTGTCCAAGGAGTAATTGTCTTTTAATTTCATGGCTGCAGTTAGCATCTGCAGTGATTTTGGAGCCCCCCAAAATAAAGTCTGTCACTGTTTTCATTGTTTCACCATCTATTAGACATGAAATTATGGGACAGGATGTGATGATCTTCATTTTTTTCAATGTTGAGTTTTAAGCCACCTTTTTCACTCTCCTCTTTAACCTTCATCAAGAGGCTCTTCAGTTCCTCTTCACTTCCTGCCATAAGCGTGGTGTCATCTGCATATCTGTTCTCCTGGCAATCTTGATTCCAGCTTGTGCTTCATCCAGCCCAGGATTTCACATGATGCATAGAAGTTAAATAAGTAGGGTGACAATAAACAGCCTTGATGTACTCCTTTCCCAATTTGGACCCAGTCTGTTGTTCCATGTCTGGTTCTAACTGTTGCTTCTTGACCTGCATACAGATTTCTTAGGAGGCAGGTAAGGTGTTATGGTATTCCCATCTCTTGAAGAATTTTGTATAGTTTGTTGTGAGCCACACAGTAAACATGAGTTTGAGCAAGCTCTAGGAATTGCTAATGGACAGGGAAGCTTGGCATGCTACAGTCCATGGGGCCGCAAAGAGTTGGACACGACTGAGCTACTGAACTAAACTGAACTGACACAGTCAAAGGCTTTGGCATAGTCAATAAAGCAGATGTAGATGTTTTTTTGAAACTCTCTTGCTTTTTTGATGATCCAACAGATGTTGGCAATTTGATCTCTGGTTCCTCTGCCTTTTCTAAAACCAGCTTGAACATCTGGAACTTCACAGTTCACATACTGTTGAAGCCTGACTTGGAGAATTTTGAGCATTACTTTGCTAGCATGTGAGATGAGTGCAACTGTGTGGTAGTTTGAACATTCTTTGGCATTGCCTTCTTTGGGATTGGAATGAAAACCGACCTTTTCCAGTCCTGTGGCCACTGCTGAGTTTTCCAAATTTGCTGGCATATTAAGTGCAGCACTTTCACAGCATCATCTTTCAAGATTTGAAATAGCTCAACTGGAATTCCATCACCTCCACTGGCTTTGTTCATAGTGATGCTTCCTAAGGCCCACTTGACTTCACATTCCAGGGTGTCTGGCTCTAGGTTGGTGATCACACCATCATGATTATCTGGGTCGTGAAGATCTTTTCTGTATAGATCTTGTGTATTCTTGCCACCTCTTCTTAATATCTTCTGCTTCTGTTAGACCCCTTCCATTTCTGTCCTTTATTGTGCCCATCTTTGCAAGAAATGTTCCTTTCATATCTCTAATTTTCTTGATGAGATCTCTAGTCTTTCCCATTCTATTGTTTTCCTCTATTTCTTTGCACTGATCACTGAGGAAGGCTTTCTTATCTCTCCTTGCTATTCTTTGGAACTCTGCATTCAAATGGGTATATCTTTCCTTTTCTCCTTTGCTTTTTGCTTCTCTTCTTTTCTCAACTATTTGTAAGGCTTACTCAAACAACCATTTTGCCTTTTTGCATTTCTTTTCTATGGGGATGGTCTTGATCACTGCTTCCTGTACAATGTCATGAACCTCCATCCATAGTTCTTCAGGCACTCTGTCAATGAGATCTAATCCCTTGAATCTATTTGTCACTTCCACTGTATAATCATAAGGGATTTGATTTAGGTCATACCTGAATGGTCTAGTGGTTTTCCCTACTTTCTTCAATTTCAGTCTGAATTTGGCAATAAGGAGTTCATGATCTGAGCCACAGTCAGCTCCTGGTCTTGTTTTTACTGACTGTATAGAGCTTCTCCTTCTTTGGCTGCAAAGAATGTAATCAATCTGATTGTGGTATTGACTATCTACTGATGTCCATGTGCAGAGTCTTCTCTTGTGTTGCTGGAAGAGGGTGTTTGCTATGACCAGTGCGTTCTCTTGGTAAAACCCTGTTAGCCTTTGCCCTGCTTCATTCTGTACTCCAAGGCCAAATTTGCCTGTTACGCCAGGTATCTATTGACTTCCTACTTTTGCATTCCAGCCCCCTATAATGAAAAGGACATCTTTTTTGGGGTATTAATTCTAGAAGGTCTTGTAGGTCTTCATAGAACTGTTCAACTTCAGCTTCTTCAGTGTTACTGGTTGGGGCATAGACTTGGATTACTGTGATATTGAATGGTTTGCCTTGGAAATGAACAGAGATCATTCTATTGTTTTTAAGATTGAACCCAAGTACTGCATTTCAGACTCTTTCGTTGGCTATGAAGCTTATTCCATTTCTTCTAAGGGATTCTTGCCCACAGTAGTAGATATAATGGTCATCTGAAGTAAATTCACCCATTTCAGTCCATTTTAGTTCACTGACTCCTAAAATGCTGATGTTTACTCTTGCCGTCTTGTTTGACCACTTCTAATTTACCTTGATTCATGAACCTAACCTTACAGGTTACTATGCATTATTGCTCTTTACAGCATCTGACTTTACTTTTATCACTAGTCACACCCATAACTGGGCATTGTTTTCACTTTGGCTCTTGTCTCTTCATTCTTTCTGAAGTTATTTCTTCACTCTTCTCCAGGAGCATATTGGGCACCTACTGACCTGGGGAGTTTATCTTTCAGTGTCATATTTTTTGCCTGAAATCATCTTCATTGTCATAAAACTGTCTTCCTCCCCTTCAGAGCACTCAGCTAATGCAATTTCACATTCATTCATGTGCTCACTTGATTATTATATGTTTTCTTTACTCTAGTGCAAATTCAATATAGGCAAAGACTGTGTCTGATTTTTCTATTTTTTGTTCGGTCAGTTTCAGTGAACTATGTTTAAAAGCTTCCACTGTGACTAGGCATTTGTCCATTTCTCCTTTAATTCTATCACTTTTTCTTCATATATTCTGAAGCTACATTATTAAATACTACAAATTTAAATCCTAGTGGACTGACCTCTATCATTTTTACAGGATCCTTTTTTGTCTTAATTTTAATTTGGTACTAATATAACTAGGTCAGCATCATTTTGGTTATGGCTTGTATGGTCTATCTTTCTTCATTCTTTTAGTTTTATTATTTCCATATCCTTGAATTTAAGATGCTTCTCTTATAAACATTGTAGTATTGGGTCTTGATATTTTTAATACAGTCTGACAGTACAAAATTTAACAATTGTTTACATTTAATATAATTGCTGAAACACTTGAGTTTAGATTTACCATTTTAGCTAATTTTTTCCAGTTTATCCCATTCATTCTATGTTCCTTTTTCTCTTTATCTTCTTTTGGGTCAGTCAAGTAGGTTTCAAGACTCCACTTTTTTTTCATATATTGGCACTTATGTAATCTTTTGGCATTCTTTCAGAGATTATTTAGAGATTTAACATGAATCCTGAATTTATTGAAGTTTAATATAAAGTAGTATTTTTAAAAGCAAAGTGTTTTTTAAACACTTTGACTTTAGTTATTATCTTCTTTCTGACTTTCATGCTATCACTGTCACTATTTTAATTCTCTGTATATTTAAAATCCCAAGTGCTCAGGGCTGGTGCACTGGGAAGACCCAGAGGGATGGGATGGGGAGGGAGGCAAGAGGAGGGATAGGGATGGAGAACACATGTAAATCCATGGCTGATTCATGTCAATGCATGGCAAAAACCACTACAATATTGTAAAGTAATTAGCCTCCAACTAATAAAAATAAATGAAAAAAAAAACCCGAAAACCAAAGCAGTAAAACAGGGAGAAAAAAAAATTAAACCTTATATGACAGTATTCATATTTCTCAATATTATTTAGATTTACATATACATATTTTTTGGAGAAAGAAATGGCAACCCACTCCAGTATTCTTGCCTGGAGAATCCTGGGGACGGAGGAGCCTGGTGGACTGCTGTCTATGGGGTCGCACGGAGTTGGACATGATTGAAGCGACTTAGCAGCAGCAACAGCATACATATTTTTCCTATTTATTCCATCTTGTAATTTTTTACTGTCACTTAGCAACACTTTTCCTCTGCCTGAAGACCCCCCCTTGTACATTTCCTTCCCTGCAGGTAGGTGTTGGTGACAAATTCTTCCAGAATATACAGTGTTCAAGTATCTGGATCCAGCTGAAAATTTTCAAGAACAACAGAGAGGAGAGGGACTTATTAAAAGGTATCATAGTTATGAGTTTAACAAAATCCAGGATTTGGGAAATTCTATAGGTCAAACAGGCCAAGATATTCAACAGATACAGTCCCTACAGAAGAAAGGAATGGAGGAGCCCCACTAGATTAAAAGAGACTTATGTACCACATCAAACATATTTTTTTAGTGGGCCAGATAGACTGTAGTGTTGAGAGAGGCATATTGGATAACAAAACTATAAACACAAGAAAGAGATGACATTTAAAGTTTGATACAAAGGTAAGAGTTGCTGTTAGAGAAGATAGTGCATTGTCATTGGAACAGCATGTAAAGAGAGGTTTTTCAGTAGCTGGCAAAGTTTTATTTCTTTATGGTGGTTGCAAAGGTATTACTCCTAAAATAATTTATAAAACTATACCTTTGTCTTGTGTGTTTTCCATATGTGTATGTTATCTTATAATTAAAAGATACAGAACAGAAATAAATTTAAAATTAGTAAATTTTATCTTCAATATTGAAAAATAATTTTTATAATTCCAGTTTGGAAGTGGTATTTTTCACCTTAGAATGGGATACAAATGTCTTTGGCTTTCCTAATTTTTCTTAAGACTTCAGCTGTCAGTTTTATTGTTCTGCCTGAAGATAATGTGTCCTTTTAACCTTTAGCTGCTTTTAACATTTTTATCTTTTCTCCAATTTTCAGCAGCTTTATTATGGTACATCTTGCCATAGTTTACTTGTAGATTCATAGAGCCATTTCCATATGCGGTTTGAGTCATTCATCAGTTTTGAAAAACTCTCCTCAAATATTGTTCCTACCCATTCTCTTTCTCTCTTTCTGACACTACAATTTTATGTTTATATGTGACAATCATTCCAATTCCAAAGAATGATAGTACCAAAGAATATTCAAACTACCATACAATTGAGCTCATTTCACATGCTAGCAAAGTAATGCTCAAAATCCTTCAATCGAGGCTTCAACAGTATGTGAACCAAGAAATTCCAGATGTACAAGCTGGATTTAGAAAAGGCAGAGGAATCAGAGGTCATATTGCCAGCATCTGTTGGATTACACAAAGATCAAGGGAATTCCAAAAAAAAGCATCCATTTCTGCTTCACTGACTATGCTAAGCGATTTGACTGTGTGAGTCACAACAAACTGTGGAAATTCTTAAAGAGGTAGGAATACCAGACCACCTTACCTGTCTCCTGAGAAATTTGTATACAGGACAAGAAGCAACAGTTAGAATTGGACATGGAACAATGCACTGGTTCAAAATTGGGAAAGGAGTACGTCAAGGCTGTATATTGTCACCCTGTTTAGTTAACTTATGTGCAGAATACATCATGAGAAATGCTGAGCTGGAAGACTCACAAGCTGGAATCAAGATTGCCAAGAGAAATATCAGCAACCTCAGATATGCAGATGATACCACTCTAATGGCCCAAATGGAAGAGAAACTAAAGAGCCTCTTGATGAAAGTGAAAGAGGAGTGTTGGCCTAAAACTCAACATCTCAAAAAACTAAGATCATGGTATCTGGTCCCATCACTCATGGCAAATAGACGGGGAAAAAGTGGAAACAGTGACAGATTTTATATATTAGGCTCCAAAATCACTGCAGACAGTGACTGCAGTCATGAAATTAAGACACTTGCTCATTGAAAGAAATGTACAACTAACTCAGACAGCATATTAAAAAAGCAAAGACATCACTTTGTTGACAAAGTCAATATTGTCAAAACTGGTTTTTCCAGTAGTCATGTATAGATATGTGAGTTGGACCATAAAGAAGTCTGAGAGCTGAAGAATTGATGCTTTTGAATTGTGGTTCTGGAGAACACTCTTGAGAGTCCCTTGGACTGTAAGAAGATCAAACCAGTTAATCCTCAAGGAAATCAACCCTGAATATTCATTGGAAGGACTGATGCTGAAGCTGAAGCTCCAATACTTTAGCCACTTGATATGAGGAGCTGACTCATTGGGGAAAACAAAAAAAACAAAAAACCAACCCTGATGCTGGGAAAGACTGAGGGCAGGAGGAGAAGGGGGTGACAGAGGATGAGATGGGTGGATGGCATTGCCAGCTCAATGGACATGAGTTTGAGCAAACTCCAAGAGATAGTGAACTTCAGCTGTGTCTAATGTGCTCCTAATTCATTTATTGAATTTTCAATTTTATTTATTGTATTTTTTGTTTGTTTTGGTTCACTGACTTGCTTATTACTCTTTTTACAGATTCCAATTGTCTGTTGAAATCCATCTAGTCATTGATTTTCTTTAATATAATTAATAGTATTTAAAGTGTGTGTCTGAGACTCCAGTGTCTATACAGTGTCTACAGCTACTATGGATCTGTTTCTATTGCCTTCAAATGATTTTTGGTCATTGGCTTGTCTCCTGACACACTAGAACTTTTTAAATTGAATACTAGACACTATTCTATGCAAAAATATTGAAATAATTTGAGGCCCCAAGTGGTTATCTTAGCTGGGCAAATCATCATAATCCAACCTAGGGTGAGGCTGCTTTTAGTTTTTGTGAGAGCTAATTTGTACTTACTTTGCCCTTATTCATAGCATTGCCCTCTAGAGTTCAAAATTGAAAACTGACAGTGTTCCTCCTCTTTAGTGGGCCATGAACTCTTAATTTTGTTCCATGAGATTGCTGAAAACTATCTTCAGCCATTTACCATCTTGCAAATGCTTCCAGGAAAAAGCAGAGCTGCATTTTAATCTTACCTCTTTGTATTTACCTTCTCTTTGGAATCTTGTCTAACCTTGCTGCTGTGGTAGATCTTATATTCCTTCAAACAGATTTTTTAAAAAATATTTTATCTAGTTTCTCTCAATTATTCTTTGTGGATAGGTTTGTCTGATAAAAATGAATCCTAATTACAAAGTAATGTCTGTCTTTAACTACTATTTATTGATCATTTACTCAGAGGCCCTATTACTTTTGCATAGCACCCTGGCTTTTCCATTTATAGAATTCTCCACAACTTGTAATTAATTAGATTTATGTTTCCTTGTTTGACATCTGTCTCCCCCTTTAGACTGTAAAAGCAGTGAGGCTGGAAGAATCACATCTGTTTCTATCCGCTTGATATCTAGGTCGTATTAGGCACTCAACTATTTTCAATGAATGAATGCAGGCTTTGGGACTAAGACTTAAAAGCATGTTATGCTATTTAATCTTCATCATAATCATGTAAAGCAGGTATTGTCATGCCTGATTCAGAGAAGAAATTAGAAGAAAATCAGACAAGTGAGCAGCCTCCCTGGGTTACTATATAGTAAACGTTCTGTAAAACTATTCATGGACACTTAATTATCATGCTTTTGAGACATGCAGCCAGTTTTTTATTTTCAATATGTAAGCTATTCAAGCATCCTTTACTTCCTTCTCTTCGCTGTCCCCCTTCCACCTCTTTCTTATTTCCATATCTTGCTTTTGAGTCTTCAATGCTCATAGGCATTTCATTGGGGAGAAAAATGGAAAAATAAAAGACCCAGGAACATGACAACTGAGCAGGTGTCTGTGCTCCAACACACCAAAAGGAGGGCATATTCTCCCCTCCTTTTATGTCTCAGAGGACAGCTTTGGGATCTGGACTCATTCATTTAAAAATTTTTCATTTTGTTAAATAGGCTTTATTTTTTTTTAGAGTAGTTTTAGGTTCCAAGTAAAACTGAGAAGAAAGTATACCCTACACAGACAGACAGACACACACTCAGACACACATACACACAGTTTGTTATTATCCATGGACCCATGCAGACTCATTCATTTTTCTACTGCTGTATGAAACCACCCGGGATTGTGTGTTTGCCCAATGACAGCCATCTTGTGTTAAAAGTCCTCCTTTGACCTGCAGTTAAAAACACCTCTTCCTCTTCGTCAGCATCTATTCTGTACTCAGCGTGCTGCAGTAAAGTTCACTTACCCCTGAACTTTGGCTCTTCCAGTGAATTTCAGGGTTTGCGTGCTCAAAATCAGGCAATTAGCTTTAATGTTGCCTTCTTAAAGGAAATCAGGTATGATCTCTAAAAGCTGTAAGTGACCCCACTGTCAGGGTGAGCCTGGCGTCTTTGAGGCATTGCTCGCACTCACGGCGTGCTCCCCTCCTGCCACCCACCAAGGTCTGGCTCTGTCTGCTCCCACCACGTCTCTGAAGCCTGTCTTCACAAGCCCCATCCCACAACTCTTTTTCTTTTCTCTTTGGCACCATATAACTATCCTTGAACAGGATAGTCATTAACCCCTCCTGAGCTTCAGTTTCTTCATTGGAAAGTGTGAATCAAAAATACCTCCATATAAGTTTGAGTGTTAGTCACTCATTCATATCTGACTCTCTGCAACCCCATGGACTGTAGCCTGCCAGGCTCCTCTGTTCATGGGATTCTCCAGGCAAGAATACTGGAGTGGGCTGCCATGCCTTCCTCCAGGGGATCTTCCCGACCCAGGGATCAAACTCAGGTCTCCTGCATTGCAGGCAGACTCTTTACTATCTGAGCCACTAGGGCAGCCCTTTTGAAATTTGAAGGTGAATTTAAATGTATCCCAATGTGTTCGTGTTCAATGTGCAGTAGATACACAGTAAACATCAGGAATTTCTCTCCCTCTCTCTCCTTACCTGCTCAGGTGTGTTTGGAGGACTGGTGCACAATGGGAAAGACAAAAGTATATAAAAATGTGCTTGGACATAGAGTGTAGTAGAGAGCAATATCTTAGGGATGTTACATTATTTCTGGGTTTGTGAAGGAGGACTGTGAAACAGCCAGAGCAGAGAAGCTGATGGGTAGTGGAAATGCCAGGGAAAAGTCTAAGGGAAAGTGGGGTTCAGGGTCACCATCCTGCCCAGGGATATCATATTCACCTCCAAAGGTCAAGTGAAGCTGTTTCAGGACTATCAGAGGACAATGAGTGGATCCATTTGGCAGCAATGGAGTCCTTGGAAAGTCAGGAGAAGCCTGATAGCAAAACACCTTGAATGTCTCACTGAGGGGGATGGAATTTATCCTGCAATCACTGGGAGCTATTAGGAAACGAGTGATCTGTCACATTAGGACTGAAGTACTTGGGCAGCAATGACTGCAGGGGAAAGAGGCTGGAGGTTGCAGAACAATTATGACAGCTTTGTAACAGTTCTGGTATGAGCTGACCAAGGCCTCACACCCATTGGAAACAATGGGAAGAGAAGGGAAGGATTTATGTTCAAGCACTGTCTTCTAAAATATTCTTGTGGCCTCTTGTTTCAGATTGTCCCCCTCTCGCCATTATATCACAGACTATAGATATTTATATATGCTTTTTTAAAATTTGATGAGTATTAAAAAATCTACTTACAAGTAGAAGAAGATAATAAAATGGTCTTGATTCTGAGAGCTGATTTATGAAATATTGGACTGGGATGAATCAGCAAACCCGTCGTTGTCAAACCCGGCCGCCAACCTCGGCCGCGTCCTCCTGTGGCTGTCGGTGCGGAGGAACAGCTCGCCGGGCAGGGCTGCGCCTGCCTGCTGCGGTCGTGGAACCTGGTGGGCAGCAGGGCGGCCGGCCGCGCGGGCCGCAGGTGCAGCGTGCTGCGGCGGTCCGGGACTCGGAGCGCGGCAGCGGCGTGGAGCGTGTGCCCGGCGAGGTCCCCACCGCGGCCGGCTGAGGTCCCCACCCCGGCCGGCCGTCCTCAGCCTCCTGGTCCGTGCTGCCGCTGCGCCTGCCCTTGCCAGACAGCAGACTCCTCGCACCGGCTCTGAGCTGTGGGCTGGGTGCGCGGCCAGGGCTGTTCCAGCCGGAGAGCCAGCTGCTCCAGGCGCTGCTGGGGCTCCGTGGGGCGCAGGGCGAGCTGCGGAGGCTGGACAGCGGGGTGGAGGCAGGAGTGAGCAGGCTGGACCCCTCCCAAGTCACCCCCAACATCCCGGCTTCAGGGGCACCTGGCTTAGGGGCCTTTCCCATCTGGCGGCATCTCCACTGGCACCTGTGGGTGACTTTGTACGTGGATCATCTCCTTTAACGGGCTTTCCTGGTGACTCAGATGGTGAAGAATCTGCCTGCAGCAGGCCTAGGTTTGATCCCTGGGTTGGGAAGGCCCCGGGGAGAAGGAAGCGGTTACCCACTCCAGTATTCTTGCCTGGAGAATCTCATGGGCAGAGGAGCCTGGAGGGCTACAGACCACAGGGTCACCAAGAGTAGAATACAACTGAGCAACTAACATGCATGCCTCTGCCACTCACCACCAAAGAGAGATACATAATAGAATATAATTAATTGTAAATAATAAAATATAATCAAACCTGGTGCTATTTCACTCAGGAAGCAAAGAGCATAACTATGACAAAGATCATGATTTGTCTTATAGGCAGACTCAGCACAGGCAGAAACAAAAGACTTCTGAACATTAGTGGTGAGTGAGTGTTCCAAAATGGCAAAGGGAAGGTCATGGTGATCGAGAAATAAAGTGACTTGGGGTGGCTCTCTCAGGGGAGAGGGAGACAGAAATGGAGCTGGGAGACCTTCATGCATTTGCTCTAAGTTGCTTCAATTCAGTTCAGTTCAGTCACTCAGTCGTGTCCAACTCTTTGCAACCCTATGAACCGCAGCACACCAGGCCTTCCTATTCATCACCAACTGCCGGGGTTTACCCAAACCCATGTCCATTCAGTCGGTGATGCCATCCAACCATCTCATCCTCTGTCGTTCCCTTCTCCTCCTGCCTTCAATCTTTCCCAGCATCAGGGTCTTTTCAAGTGAGTCGGCTTTTTGCATCAGATGGCCAAAGTATTGGAATTTCAGCTTCAACATCAGTCCTTCCAATGAACACCCAGGACTGATCTCCTTTAGGATGGACTGGTTAGATCTCCTTGCAGTCCAAGGGACTCTCAAGAGTCTTCTCCAACACCACCATTCAAAAGCATCAATTCTTCAGTGCTCAGCTTTCTTTATAGTCCAACTCTCACATCCATACATGACTACTGGAAAAATCATAGCCTTGAATAGATGGACCTTTGTTGACAAAGTAATGTCTCTGCTTTTTAATATGCTGTCTAGGTTCGTCATAACTTTCCTTCCAAGGAGTAAGCGTCTTTTAATTTCATGGCTGCAGTCACCATGTGCAGTGAATCTTGGAGCCCCCAAAATAGTCAGCCACTGTTTCCACTGTTTCCACATCTATTTGCCATGAAGTGATGGGACCACGTGCCATGATCTTAGTTTTCTGAATGTTGAGCTTTAAGCCAACTTTTTCACTCTCTTCTTTCACTTTCATCAAGAGGCTCTTTAGTTCTTCTTTGCTTTCTGCCATAAGGGTGGTGTCATCCGCACGTCTGAGGTTGTTGATATTTCTCCCGGCAATCTTGATCCCAGCTTGTGCTTCCTCCAGCCCAGCGTTTCCCATGATGTACTCTGCATATAAGTTTCTTCAGTCATGTCTGACTCTTTGCGACCCCATGGACTGTAGCCCACCAGTCTCTTTTGTCCATGGGATTCTCCAGGCAAGAATACAGGAGTGGGTTGCCATGCTCTCCTCCAGGGGATCTTTCCGACCCAGGGGTCTAACTCGTGTCTCCTGTGGCTCTTGCACTGCAGGCAGATTCTTTACCCCTGAGTCAGTGGGGAAGGCTGCGAAACCTTTACATTTCACCCTTGATTCTGGAGCCATAGCCCAGCCCTTGCCATCTTGCCCTCGGTATAAGTTGACTGGACACAGGTGGGTGTCTGTGAATATCCAACTGAAGAGCTTAAGGAGGGATTATGTTGCCGTGTTTTGAGGAGCAGAAAGGGATCAAAAAGTGAATCATCCACTTTTGGAAAAAGGTAGACATTTCTGAGAGCTGGGATGACTGAGCTTAGGGACTTGAAAGGGGGCTGTATGGTGAGGGGGACTGGAAACAGGAGGTCACATCAGGAGGACAGGAAGCACAGCTACCACTGGCTGAGACCCCTTCTGTGCCAAGCCCAAGTACTCTTCTGCTGCCGTGCCACCTAATTCTCCCCACCAGAGTGGATGGGGGGGCCCCCACAGCCCCATTTTACATAGAGAAGCAGTGGAGCTCAGAGACCTGCAGGAGGTCATCCATGATCCCACGTGGCAGTGTTGGGACTGAAATCCAGGAATATCTCCCTCCAAGGATCTGTGTGTCTGCCCTTGTTATGCCCTGTCGTGACATTTGACATTATGAAACAGAATGTTTACCAAGGGGAAAATGGCTCCTTCACGCAGTGCCTGTGCCCTGTGTACTGTTAACCTCATCTGAATAGGATTTTTTTTAAAGTCCCAAACCTAACACTCACCCCCCTGCAAAGCCGCCTCTACCTGGCCCATGCCTTCTTGGGAAAAGCTCTTTAGTGTGACTGGCAGGCCTTCAGAATTGAGTGTTTCTGTTTAAAAAAATAATCTGAGTAAAGAATTCAGTCTCACTTTGGACACTCAACTCTTTGGCTTGAACAGACAGAAGGAAGTCCAAATCTTTGAAATCTAGAGAGGGACATTTCTGCAGTGAAGCCGATGTGGCTATTTCACAAGGCACATCTTTTATTGAGGCAGAGGAGGGAATCTCTGTCTCTCGGTGGAAGCTGCCCGCTTCACAGAGAACACCAGCTCCCCTATCTCCGCTGGCTCATCCTGCGAGGCAGTCAGGAAGGCCCACGTGAGAAGCTGCCCCTCCAGGCCCCTGTGACTCCTTCCCTACTGAACTGTGAGCTACTCAAGGTCAGGGACAGGTCGTACTCCTCTAAGAGTCCTGAGTTTTAAACTCTTAATGACTGTTTACATGAGTAAATACATGAATGAAGGTGGCAGGTCCAAAGCTTTGTGGGGAGTGTACCAGTAGGAGTCAGATGTGAATTACCCAGCAGGCCAGATACCTCCCACCCAGATTCCAGAAACGTCTCCCCTCCTTTCTTCTTCCCTCAGTGTTATTCTTTCCCAGCCACTCCCAAGTAAGAGGACATAAAGGAGCTGAACGTGCGATTTGTATCCATACTTCACTCTTTATTTTTTTTTTCCCTGAAACACAACAGGCCCATGCTTGTGAAGTGAGTGAAAGGTCACTCAGTCGTGTCTGACTCTTCGCGACCCCATGGACTATATCCATGGAATTCTCCAGGCCAGAATACTGGATCCTTCTCCAGAGCATCTTCCCAACCCAGGAATCGAACCCAGGTCTCTCACATTGAAGGCAGATTCTTTAACCAGCTGAGCCACAAGGGAAGCTCAGATATGTTCAATTAGCTCCAGATATAGCGTCCTCTGCCACATTTTATTCCTCCAATATTTAGTCCTTGCCTTCCCAGCTGGAAGGAATAGGAATGCGGTTTCAGAATCCTACTTATGTTTATTGCAGGCCGTTATGGCAAAGGGGCTGCCTGCCGGCTGCACCCTTTCTGAGTGTGTGCCTAGTATCTCCTGAGAGCCATCCCCGGGGGCTTACACAGAAGCTCGGAGCTGCTGCCACCACGAGGGTGGGTTATCTGCCTGCTTGGCTTCTCTCTTTTATGAATCTTCATCCACTGCGGCAGAGCTGCCTCAGGGCAAGGCAGCGCCTCCTATACAGAGTTCCAGGTACCTGTGTGGTGCTATGGCCCTGGGCTTGCTTCTTCCACTCTGCGCTCTCCCTGCGTACTCCTTACCAAGGACCCGCTGAATAGTAAGGGAAATGATTTTGAGGGAGGTTGGTGACCAGACAGACTCAAGGATGAAGTGCCTGATCTTGCAATTGGGCAACTTACTTTTTCTGTCTCTACTTTTCCCCCTTCTCATCTATCAGATGAAGCTAAGCATCCCAACGTTGCATGCTGTCATCATCATTAAAGCTGTGGTTCTCAACACTGGCTGCGCATTGGGATTCTGTGTGTGTGTGCGCTCAGTCCTGTCCAACTCTTTGTGACGCCATGGACAGGAGCCCGCCAGACTCCTCTGTCCATGGAATTTTTCAGGCAGGAATACTGGAGTGTGTTGCCATTTCCTCCTCTAGGGGATCTTCCCAAGCCAGGGATCAAGCCCACATCTCCATCTCCTGCACTGGCTGGTGGATTCTTTACCGATGAGCGACCTGGGAAGCCCGGGATTCTCCGGGGAGCCTTAAAATGCCCATGCCTGGGCTTCTCGTGAATCAATGAAGTCAGAACCTTTGGCAGGTGGGCCTAGATATCAGTATTTTAAAGTTCCCCAGGAGGATTCCAGAGGTAACAAGAGCATGGCGTGAACATGGGGAAGCAAAAGAAAACACGGAAGTATGAGACCATGAAGCAAATGCTTAGTCTCAGAGATCAGAGGCTTAAAGAAAAGGATAGATTAAAACCAAAAAAGAAAGAAAAGAAAGATTCCAGTGCACTCAAGGAAAGAGAAGTCCCCCAACACCCTTCCTGCTTATTCTTCCAATATAACACACAGCTGGGCCCACCTTACCACATCCTGGTCAATACCAACTTTATCAACTTTTCCATTAAAGCCAAACTGGACTTAGTGCAGTCAATGACGGACTGTCTGTATGCCAAGTATATCCCTTGTATAACTGACTGCATAATGGCTGAAATTGAGAAATTGGGGCAGAAGTATAGAGTGGCTTTAAGGATTGCCAAGGATCCAAGATTTGAACGATTACCATGTACACACAAAGGAACCTGTGCAGATGACTGCTTAGTGCAAAGAGTAACTCAGCACAAGTGTTACATTGTGGCCACAGTTGACCGGGACCTTAAAGGAAGAATCCGGAAGACCCCTGGAGTTCCCATCATGTACATTTCTAACCATAGGTACAACATTGAGCGGATGCCAGACGATTACGGAGCCCCTCGGTTCTAAAGAAAAGAGAAAATTTCTCCATCTTCCTTTGACCCATTTTCTCTTTTGCCAGTTCACTAAACATGCTATAGTGTGAATTACTATTGCATTCACCCACTTGCTCTATAGTGAGCTGAGTATAGTTAAATATACTCACTTTTCAGTGTTGTCTTTAAAATTAAATTTTGTGTCATTTAAAAAAATAAAATAAAGTTCCCCAGGTAGTTCACATGGGTACCCAGGTTGTTATCACTAGATTAGAGGTGATGTATATTACTTGAATGACATAGCACCTTCTAAACAATAATTAATAAATGATACCAATAGTATTAATACTATTATTGTTCTTTCATTATTTCTGCCCTTAACCTTACCTCTGTCAAGAAAAGAAGTCTGGTTATATTGAAATTGTAAATAACAAAAACACTTACAAGTGATTATCACTTGGCCTCTAAGCTACTCGGTGAGACAATGAAAGTGACCTGCAACAGCCAGTCAGCTGTGACGACCCCATTCTTTAAAATATGTGCATGCATTCCCACACATCCCATGGCGTGACTTCTCATCCAGCAGGCTTCATCCAGCCTGGGTCTGTGCCAATGGAAACACTTCCCGTTGAAGAGCCCAGTGCCCTCGTTTCCAGGTGCGGATGGCAGGCAGCTGTCTACTTTCACATCCCAAGTTACCTTTGCTCTGCAGTAAATAGATGAGTCACAGTTGGTCCCAGCAGGTCAGCTAACAAGCAGCTCTGGGCCATCCTGTCTGGTGGCTTAGGCTATTGGGACAATGCCCTTGGTGCCTATGAGGGAGTCATAAAGTTGGGTTTGACACTCTTTAAACTTATCTTTGTTTGCTGATTGTTTGGCTAGAGGGACTGCTGTTGAGTTATTCCTGGCGTCTATGGACCCTGGATGATAAGCATAATTAGGGTGAAAGGCAGGCAAGCAGCCCTTCATTAACTGAAGCAATGGGTCAATAGATTAGTGCAGACAATTGACATGTGTAGACAGGCCCTATTTCCACTTTGGATGTACGTTTACTGTCTTTCTCCAGACTAAATATGTTTTGGGTGTTCCTGGCAGAAGAGTAGCCTGAAGGTTAAGGTTTCTACCTGGTCCATCCCTATCTGAGTGGTGGGGTGAGGCTAGCTTGGGTTTTAAGCCTACTATTTAAATTTCTCTCAAAGCCACCCATTTCTTTGCCTTTATCCAAGTTGGGACCAAAATCATCAAGAGATGATGCATTAATGCCTCTTAGTAGGACCCCGCCACTCCCTCTTGCCTCACAGAGCAGTCAGAATGATGCTTTCTAATCTCAGATGGGAACATTCCTCTTCCCTACCTGAAACCCGCTGGCAAATCCCCCATCATTCTCAGGATCAAGCTTCACCCTTTGACATGGCCTCCAAGCCGACATCAGAATCTGGCCACCATCCCACCTTTCCATCTCTTCCCGCTACCAGCTCTTTGAACCACAATCTTTCACCTGTCTGGAGCACTTTCTCAAGTGCAGCTGATGCCTAGAATTCTTCACTTCTCATTTCCTTAAGGAAGTCTTTCCTTCTTCCTCCTGTGAGTTCCTGATATATGATTCCTTCACTCTGAGTTTCTGATCCTAACACTTCTCAGGTTTTGTTGTTACCACTTGTTCAACCAGAATTTAAGTTCGGTTATGGAGGGACCCTATCCACACTCATGTCTGTGCCTCTTCCCTCTGTATTCTTAACATCAAGTGGGTGTCTGCATTTCAAATAAACCCTGTAAAGACTTGCCAAACGCAGATCTTTGTAATCCCTTAACAGGTTCACCAGAAAAGGTCAAAGCAATGGAGGAGCCGAAGGAGCGGGATATAATTTGAGAAGAAGCAACACATGTTATTATTCTACATAGCAATCAAAGAGCCAATAGCTACCTACATTGTGTGACATGCCTACAATATGTAAGGTACAATGTTAGATTTTTTTAAAAACAGCTTTGTTGAAATATAATTGATAAAAAGAAAACAAAATCATTATGATATATACATCACCTCATTCCAGTTAGAATAGCTATTGCTTGGAAAAAAAAAAGAAGACAAGTGTTTTCAAGGATGGGGAGAAGTCAAGACCCTTATGCACTTTTGGTGGGAGTATAAAACGGTGCTGCCACTACTGAGAACAGTGTGGAGGCTCCTCAGAAAAGTATAAGTAGAACCACTACATGATCCAGCAATCCCACTTCTGGGTATGGATTCAAAATAAGATACTTTATAAAATATTCATTTCATTGGTCACTATAATTGTCTTCAAATAATTCTTTGCTGGACCTTCACAGGGTGAGACCATCGTTGATTACTAAGAAGGATGGGCATAATAGCTGACAATTATTTAGTACACACCGTGTGCCAGGCACAACCACACTATGGGTAAGGTGCTATTATTACTCCCATTTTGTGGATGAGGAAACCGAGAAACACAGAGAACGAAGCCATTTGCCCAGGGCCATAGAGCTGGGCCCACATGTGAAATCGGACACTGCTATTCCAGGGCAGGCACCTGTTACACTGTCTGCACGCTGCCTCCAAGAACTTGGGAGTCTCCACGTTGGCAAGAAGATATCACAGGCTGAGGATGTAACACAGATGTTCCATCCTCCTTCCAAGAGGCAGAGTGAGGCCTGACTTCAGAACATGAGGGTGAGGCTTCATTTCTCAGTTCCATGAATTATTTCTGAGGAGTTTATTGTATTATCAGTGACTAAGGAACTGAGGCCATGAGGAAACACAAAGGTGTTTCATTACAAATGGTGTAATCTTTAACTTTATTTAGAGGACCTGGAACTCTGTGGCTTCCCACCCACTCTGTGACCCAGAATTGTGCTGATCTGAAAGTACTGCATGACTTTGGGGAAGTGGTTATCAATCGACACAGCCGCAAGGGCTCTTGGCGGGAGCCAAGGAAGCCCACGGGTCTGGCTGTTTCCACGCCAGCCTCCTGGTCTGGAGAATTTGCACAATGTTTGCTTTCTCCAATTGAAGTCGAGAGCACAATGGGAACATTATTAGAGGCCTTTCCCCTTTAATTAAATTTCCTGCAAGGGGCATCTGCTAGTTTTTTCTAGTTTTGCTGGCGCTGCTTGTATGCTTGGTGCAGATTCACCGCCTCTGAGCAGGGTTATTTGCCTACTAATTATTAAAGAGATGCAGATGTTCTGAGGGCTCAGCTGCCGACAGTCTTGTGATTATTACTATTTGTTGGTCAGGTGTCCTCTTCCCCATGTTTTGTAGGCCTGGTTACTGGGGTCGTATTGACTTCCACTAATAAAATCACTTGCTCTATTGCTAAGTTTGGTGACAATTTCTGTCGTGATTAACTCTTTCCGACTTCTTGAACCTGAGAAGTAGACTATTCTACTACAAGGACCTCAAAAATATTAGATATACCCTCCTTTTGATAATAGCACATTTTTATGAAGAGTTAGATACCTTCTAGGCATTCTCATTTAATTTTTACCACATCCTGATGTGTACTTACTGTTACTGTGTCCACTGTATGGATGAGAATACTGAACTTGCAATGTTTGTTTGTTTTTAAGTGACCTATCAAATGTCACACAATCAGGAAGTAGCAAAACTGGTATCTAAACTCATGCAACTGACTTTAAGAGCCTATGGGTCTAACCACTGTGCTGTACTATTCTATCTTACTTCCCTGTACTATTTTTGAGTTATTTTATCCATTAGAGTGGTAGCCATGAATACTTGATTGTTTGTTCATCAAAAATACGGTCCAGAGTAATGTCTTTTCCAGCATCATTCAATTTCTGTTAGACACATTCTCTTTCAACTCCCAGCACACACACAACTATGCCCGCATATATCCCTCCAAATTCAGGCAAATAAACTCTGATGCATTTTTCACTTCATAGAATCAAATTGTTCTCTTTCCCATTCCTTATCAATTCTTCCATGGTGATTTAAAACCTATTCCTTGTAGGCCTTTTTGGAAGCTAGGGTGACCCTTTTGAAAAGGGAGAAATTTCCCTGAAAAAAATATGAAATTTCAGGGAAAATACATACAGCGTCTAGAGACATGATCACATGGTGCTTGTCTCTTCATACAGTTTTAAATAATATCGGAAACCTTAGGATTGACTTCATTTCACCTTGGAAACTAGCCACATGACAACTTGGGTTGGATAAACATATCCTCAGCATATCTTGAAGCAGAAGGGGTGCAAATTTTCTCCTGTGACAGTAACCAGACAGTTGCAGGCAACACAACAAGCAAGAGACCTGAGCCAAGCCTCAGACTTGCTCCTCATAGTCCTGTGACCTGAGCACATCACAGCCCGTTGGAGTCTTGGTTTTTATTTCTTCAATATGGGCTGACAATACTTGCTCTCCTGCCAGACTCTTCAAAGGACTCAATGAAATAACATGGGAAAGCTGCCTAGCATGGTGGCTAGCACACCGTAGGCCCTCATGAAAAGTGAAATCTTAACCTAGTGTTAGTGAGGCTCCTTAATAGTCTAAGAGGTGTCTACATAGTCTCCCTGAAAGATAATTTGTTAAAATGAGCACATTTCTGGGTCTCAGATCCCCAAATTTCCAGAGGTATACCAGAAGTGAAGTTTTGGTAACATCACAATGAGACGGCAAAGAACAAGATGGAAAAATAAGGAATTTGAAGACTGTCAGTGAAACAAAGAGGTAGTTGCTAAGAAACACTAGTTTTTTGAAAGTTAGTTTAGTTATCCATTTTCACCCTTGGGCTACTTGAGGTTAGAAGGAGTGAGGATCGATAAAGGCTAATGATCATTTGATGACAGGACAAAAACATAAACCATAATCACTGTTACAAAATAAGACCTATCCCCCACTTCAGGACAGCGACTACTATGTGGACAGAACCCAGAGAAAACACTTAAACAGCACTGTTTGCTGAACAGAATTCCTGTAACTAAATCAAAAGCATTATCATCACAGGCCATCTACCGGGGCAGAGAAACAGTTTTGTTATTACAGGCTCATCTTTCTAAAGCTGATTTTGTGAGAGGACTTTGTGAATGATCATGTTTGTTTTTCACTGAGGAATCAACTTTGGAGCATGTGTGAGACTCAGACTCAACGCCTCCGTGATCGTGTCGTCTTCCCCTGAGAAATGGGAACCTCTCCTCTGTGTTGTGCCACTGTAATGAAATAACATTTTACTTTCCTCCAAGTTGGGTATTATTCTGAGGGGCAGACCCCATTCCATCATGTTTGTTCTTCCAACCCTTGGCCTCTGTCCTCTCCACGCAACCACTGAAGCTCCTGCAGAAACCATCAACAGAACCCTTGTTCCCAGTATTCTGGACTTCCAAACAGGTTATTTTTGTTGTTAGTGGTGTACAATTTACTAGAAGAAGGTAAAAGATGATTCTAGACATCCACAGCTATTTAGCTTCTTGAAAATTGTTTATGAGATAAACAAGCGAGACTGGAAGGGGACGCTCTGTGACAGCAAAAGAGGCCCAGGATCAAATATATTAATTAGTGAGCAAAGCTGACTGGCACAACATGCAGCAGCTTAAGACTACTACAACATGCCTGTGTCACTGTCTGTCTAAATGTCAGGCAGGTGCTGGATTGTGAGCATGGTGTCATTTTGCCTTTAGAAAAAAAAAGGGAAAAAAACACCTAAAATATCTCTACTAGTACTCATTCATTCATTCATTCCTGAAATATAAATTGAGTGCCTATCAGTGGGCAGAGGGTTGTGCTAGTTGCTATTGTGATCAGAGCCAGAATCCAGGGAAAGGCAAATGGGCACTGGCCTGAAGCACAACATTTAGTGACAGTAAAACACTTGGGAATCAGGATAAACAACACACTAATGCAATATTCTTTTAAAAATCAAAATCAATGCAAAAATCTATGATGAACAGCATATTAAAACTTCCAAAAAAGACAGAATCAGTAACAGTGCTATATCATAATGAATCCTGGGGCCAAAGGAAGAATCTGAAAGAAAAACAAAAGGAAAATAAAAGGGAAAATACTGATCTAGTCTTTATTGAAAATTTTGATATTTGTTCATCATGGATTTTTGCACTAATTTTTATTTTTTAAACTGTGATGTTATGTATTGTTACTTGGTTTTGAGGGGAATGCTTAAATTCTGCATCTGAGGCAAATGCCTCAATCATCTCACAGCCTGCTGGGGATCTGAAGAGCCCATATTACTTGAAAAAGTGGTACATGTAAGTAGAAAAGTTATGAAAAAATGTCAGGAGCCAAGAAGAAGGAGAGCTTATTTCCACAGTGGAGGTCAGTGAAGGTTTTGGACAAGCTTGTATTTGCATAGGACTTTACCATGCTTGACCATTAATAGAAAGAAGATCCCAGAAACCCAATCACACTTTTAAGTGAAGCAAGAAGCATTACCAGGCTAGAATAAAGGAAGGGAATTCACAGGTTGTAAGTGGAGGAGGTGTGCCAGGTGATGAAAATGTGGGTTTATACACAGAGTGTGTCTGGGAGTCATTCCCATGGCAAGGGAGGAGGCCTTGCAAGGATGGATTCAGCTTACAATGCCCTTGTAAAATCAAGACCCCTTTTACTAACTCTGTGGATGGAGACAGAAGCCAGTGCGGAAATGAGTGAACAAATCATGCTTGTGAATGGTGAAGGAGATGCTTTGCACCTAGAAGGCATCCTCATTCAGTAGGTGAATTCTTGCCTCAAGGACTGGTTTCTGAATCAGCATGCAGAACTCTGTTGTGGTCAAGATCCAGGTGAATGTCCACACCAATAAAAAAAATCCTGATGTGGAAAACCAAACCTACATAAAGCACAAAACACAGGAGAAAGCATGAATTTAAAATTATCTAAAAATTTGTATTTTAGAAGGAATCAGAGCTTAGCTTGATTCTGAATCCTGTAATTCATTCAGGTTCCACCATCCTTTATTGACTACTCATCAGGTTCAGAAAGAGTGACTTTAGAAGGTTTTTTTTTTTTTTGACCTAGCTCTCTTTTTTGAATGAGCAGTCATCTGTGAATCTATAACAACCCAGACCTAAAGGGGCAGATTTCCTGTTTTGCCCACAGAGATGATGCTAAATCCAAACAGAGCCATTTTCCATCGCAGTGTGTGTGCACCCACGTTTGTGGTCTTGTCCTAATTTGACAAAGGTCAGTGTCCCCAAACTCTGTTTAAAATAGGGCCCATTTTTGGTGTCTGTGAGGCACTCTGAGCTAACAGCCAGACCACTGGCCCAGGGGTTTAGGTGGTTCTGAGCGTGGTCGGCCACCCTGAGAAGTGAGAGGAATCTCGCTCCATAGACCTGTAAACCATTGCTGGGGAACACTGGCTGGGAAGCTCGACGTTCTGCAGCCCAGCTCACTACTCCTCCAGAGAAAATTACGAGAGGAAATTGGTCTACTTGTGTTCTAACCATGTCCCTGTGCCTATGATGTATCATTTTCTAGCACTTGCTCAATAGCAAGATGTATACACTCTGGGCAGGGCTGAGTGCTCAGCACAGTCAGCAGATAGGCAGCTATATTATTTCTATGCCACCCAGTTTTCTTAGCATCTATTTGACCAAATCTCCATTCTAAATGCTGTGGTGAAAATGAAATAGAATAAGTTCATGAAATAAGTGTTTGAAGCTATCAAAGACAGATTAACCAGGTGTTACCAGAGCAGGTGGAGGCTTCAAGGAGAAGGGATAACTGGATGGTCTTAAAAAAAAAATGAGTAGTTTCCAACAAGCAGAGAAAGGCAAAAGGGCCAGTCAAGTGAAAACAACAGATGGGACAGCTGGATACTTTCCCTATCAAAGTGGGAAAATCCAAGCCTTGTTAGGGGAAAGGTTTGCTTTGTGATTTATAATGGAATAGGGCCATGAAAAGGCATACTGGAAAAATGGGGCAGGCCAAGGTTACAGAAGGCCTAGAGGTTTGTGTCAAGGAGACTGGATTTTATGCTATATAAGCAGACATTGGAGATATTGTAGGTTCAGTTTGAGGCCACCCCAATGAAGCAAATATTGCAATAAGGTGAATCTCACAAAATTTTTGGTTTCCCAGTGCATATAAAAGTTATGTTTACATGATAGTGTAGCCTGTTAAGTATGCAATAGCCTTATACCTCAATTAAAAAAATTTTTTGCTGAAAAATGCTAGCCATCATCTGACTCTTCAGTGAGTGAAAATATTTTGCAATAGCAACCTCAAAGATCACTGATCACAGAACATCATAATAAATATAAAATTATGAAATGTCTGGAATATTGCAAGTATTACCAAAATATGACACAAAGACATAAAGTAAGCAAATTCTATTGGAAAAAATAGCACCAATAGACTTGCTCAATGCAGGGTGGCCACAAACCTTCAATTTTTAAAAAAATGTAACATCTTCAAAGTACAATAAAATGAAGTATGCCTGTATTCATCCTTGCTATTGTTCAGTTGCCAAATCATATCCAACTTTGTGACCCCATAGACTGAAGCATGCCAGGCCTCTCTGTCCCTCACCATCTCCCAGAGTTTGCCCAAGTTTGTCATCCTTAAGACAAGATATTAGCCACTCACTGGGTGCTTGGCACTGTGGTAGGTGTTGGGGATGCAAAGGTAAGTCACAGTCTTGGAAGTAGGAGAGAAATATAAAGAAGTAAAGGGTCATAGGTATTATGACTGAAAGGTAAAAAATAGGGGTGGTCAACTCTATACAGAGCTTAGGAATACCTCCAGGGATGAGGTGGGAGGGGACAATGAAGTTTGAGATTTAAGAAAACAAGACTACTGGGCCAGGGACATATTAGAGCCGCATTTTAGCAAGATTGCCCACACTGTGTTGTGTGGGATGGTTTGGAGAGAGGAGCAACTGTAGACAAGGATTCTGGCTAGAGGTCATCACATGGTCCAGGAAATAGACAACGAGGATAATGGTAACAGTGATAGAAAGGAACACATTGGTGGATATGGCTGGTCCAAGAGTCAAATCAGATCATGCATTGCTTAGTAACTACCTACAACAAAATCTGGGCTTCCTTGCTGGCTCAGTGGTAAAAGAATCTGCCTACTAATGCAGCAGATGCAGGAGATGTGGGTTTGAGCCCTGGTCTGGGAAGATCCCCTGGAGAAGGAAATGGCAGCTCACTCTAGTATTCTTTCCTGAGAAATCCCATGGACAGAGGAGCCTGGCGGGCTACAGTCCTTGGGGTCGCAAAGAGTCAGACATGACTTAGTGACCAAACAAAACAAACAACAAAGTCTAATTCATATGATGAATCTATGAGACCGAAGTTATGTCTATTTCTCTGCCAGCTATGTAGGAGTGCCGCCAAGGACTGATACAATCAGATAGTCTGACTTACAGAACATTCCCTGTCCCTCTAATGTAAAAATAATGAACAAGTCCTCTTTCTAAATACATCCTTTTTAAACCCATCTTCTGGTATTTGTACTAAGAATCTTTACCTATCCCTCCACTCTCAGCTTCCAAAGTAAATAAATATTTTCAAAGAAGTTTTCTCAGAAATAGGATAGTAATTTTCACATATCTCAAGATTTAATCATGATTCTTAGATCTATTTTTGTGTGTGTGTGTGTAAATGGAAGAACAAACCTTTCTGCCTCTGACCCCTGGGGGTTTGCTATATATAATGATAATAAATCCAATAAATCTCTCAGCAACTTTGTGTGGACCCTCCCATATATACTATAGCTCAGAGAAGAGTGGAGAAAAATACTTTCAAGAAATTAACCAGGAGAACAGGGCCTTGACTCTTGGAGAAACAGCTAAGCCTTTTTCCTCCTCAGTGTGAGATGGTCCCTGATGGTTCTTGGGCAGGGCAGGCATACAGGCTGTGACTGGGTTACTGAAAGTGCATTGTGCCTAGAGTGGTTTAATTTGTATATAGTAGTCACACACTAAATATTTATGGAACTGAATTTTTCAAAGGGGCAGATTTCAGATGAATATAGGGAAAAACTTGCCAACAATTAATTAGAGTTGTCCAACCACGAGAAGCAAAAGAACTCTCCACCATCCTTTCCTCACAGCTTCTTCCCCTCTTCTCCTCTTCTCCCCTCCTCCATCTCCTCCTCCTTCTTTTTCTTGTTAACAACATTATGACTGCAGATACCACTTCATGGGAAAGACCCTACTGGAACTACAGGGGACAAAATGTACCAACTCCTAAGGAAATGACAAGTGTGTGTGCGTGTGTGTGTGTAGTGGGGGAATGTGGGGGACAAGAGCCCAGAGAACTAGAGATAAAAAGATACAGAAATGTCTGCTCATTTGATGACAGACAGGTTCAAAGGAAAAATGATGGCAGACTGAGAGAATCGAGAAAGACGTCTTTGGAGAAGGATGAATAGGACCTAGAAGGATGGCTAGCATTTCAATAAAAAAAAAGTGAGGGATTGGATGAGCAAAGAGAAACACAGGCACTAGTTATCTATTATACTTTGACTTGGGCACACGGTAAACAGTAGAAGGTAACACTGGAAAACTTTTTGGGATCATACGGCCAAGTTTATTGGGGGATGGGAGAGGAGTTTGCATTGGATCTCAGTAGCTATTCAGGGCTCCGTGACAATAAAACTATTGAAAAGCATTTAAATTGTGTTTTGGGGACACTCGCCTGGCAGCAATGAAATAACAAGATTACAGGAGAAAGAGAAAAGAGGCAGGGAACAAGGGAACAGAGAATGGTCCAGAGCTAACGCAGTGACTACCTGGACTCAGGATGGAGAAAAGCAGATGGATGTGAGAGCAACAGTGAAGTGTGACGGAGGCACCAAAATGGCCCTGAGCTGCTAAGTCTGGATGACTCTGGTTAATTCTATAGATGGAAAGGGAACATAGAAGGGATCCTCAGAAAAAGAAAGGATGAAAAAGAGAGGAAGGTGCAGAATTGTCCCTTCAGAAATGCGCTGACCCATATACTTACCGTACCTGCTTCATTTTGATTTTAAACAATCATAGTATCAGTTCTTTGGTATCTTGCATATATCTTATTATCAATAATGGTGGAGGTGCTGAAGTTAGCAAAATACATGTTATTTTTATAAATGAGTGTAGTTTCAAAGTTATGATTCCAATAACTTGCATTCTGATAGGCCTTCTGAAGTGGAAAAGAAAAGAGTGTAGATGTAGCAAATTTCTCACAGCCCCGCATATGCCTAAGGGAGCATATCATTCATTAGAACAAAATACACCATCTATTTCACGCAAGAAGAGTGAGAGAAGCACTGTTTTAAGAGGTTAGAGCCTTTGTTTTCCTCCAAATAGTGTCAGTGTTTAGTGAACAAGTAATAAATAAGCTCTCTGTGCCTCAGTTTCCTCCAAAAAGAGGATGAGAGTACCACCCTCAGAAGACGGTGGTGGGGACTGGAAGGGATGATGGATACCAGGTCTCCATCATGGTGCTAACAATATGAGGTGCTCAACAAGAACGGACTCTCTCAGACCTCCCAGCCCACCTCCCAGAACTGGGATCCACATCAGGAGAGGAGATGGGGGGACGTGAAAGCTCACCGCCAGTAAACCAGGTTTGCCCGAACTGAAAAAAGAGATTTCAGATACCACTTTCAGGAGAAAAATTGTTTCTCTTTCAACTAATATGAACATATTTTACTATTTGAGATGTTAGCTAAATCAACTCTTAATATTGTTTTTAAAAATTTAAGCAACTGCAGACCAGACAACATGGAATGAAGACTGGAGCAGACATGCTAACACAGCCACACTCCTGATCCGATGGACTTTTTGCTCAGAGATTAACTGTAATGGTTTCATTTAACAATCCCCCATTTTAAATGGTGTGTGGCTAGCCAGATGCATGTAACATAGCTATTTCCTATTTGGTTTTCCATTTCTATTTGCTATTCCCTTCTCCAGGGGATCTTCCTGACCTAGGGATCGAACCCAGGTCTCCTCCATTGCAGGCAGATTCCTTACTGTCTGAGCTACCAGGAAAGCCCTTCCATTTCTGTAAATACTATACAAGATATTGCACTATTCCCTGTGTAAGCTATAATCAATCATTATAATTTTGCTGTGTAAATTTATGTAACAAATGATCCACAGAGACATCTGCTTCTAACCAGCTGTGTGACCTTAGAAATTTTACTTTTCTTTCTTGACCTCAAGTCTTCAGCTGAGAAAACAGTTTTAATAATGTCCCATTGTTATGAAAATTCATTTCTGGGAGGATTGAGATATGTATATAAATTTCCTAGCATACTCCTCTTCCCAACTTCCTATGATGAGGCAAGATGATAATAATTCAAGTTCAGAATGTGCCAGAACTCTTCCAAATGCTTTCTGCACACTAACTCATCTAACGTTCTCGAGGACCTCATGATTTAGGATTATCCCCAGAAGAGGAAACTGAGGCATGGGGAGGTTAAGGAACTTGCATAAGGTCACTTACAAGTAAGTTTGGTCAAGTCCAGATCATTGGTACCAGAGGCTGGATTCACATGCTCTACGGCCCTTGCCACATTTGGGTTCATGACTAACATTCTGGGTGATTTCATGTCTGTAATCCATAAATCTTCATAAAGAATGTTGAAGATCTCTATTTAAAAGGATCAAAATGCTGGTTTGTTGTTGTTGTTCAGTCAGTAAGTCGTGTCTGACTCTTTGTGACTCTATGGACTCCAGCACACCAACTTTCCTGTCCTCCGCCACCTCCTGTAATTTGCTCAGATTCATGTCCATTGAGTCGGTGATGCTATCTAACAGTCTCATCTTCTGTCTCCCCCTTTCCTTTTGCTTTCAATCTGTTCCATCATCAGGGTCTTTCCAATGAGTCCACTCTGCATCGAGTGGCCAAAGTCTTGGAGTTTCAGCATCAGTCCTTCCAATGAACATTCAGGACTGACTTCCTTTAGGATGGACTGGTTGGATCTCCTTGCAGTCCAAGGGACTCAAGAGTCTTCTTCAGCACCACAGTTTGAAAGTATCAGTTCTTTGGTGCTCAGCCTTCTTTATGGTCCAACTCTCACATCCATACATGACTACTGGAAAAATCATAGCTTTAGCTGTATGGACCTTTGTCAGCAAAGTGATGTCTCTGCTTTTTAATACACTGTCTAGGTTTTTTGTAGCTTTCCTCCCAAGGAGCAAGCACCTTTTAATTTCATGGCTGCAGTCACTGTCTGCAATGATTTTGGAGCCCAAGAAAATAAAAGTATGTCACTACTTCCACTTTTTCCACTTCTATTTGCCATGAAGTGATGGGACCGGATGCCATGATCTTAGTTTTTTTTAATGTTGAGTTTCAAGCCGGCTTTTTCACTCTCCTCTTTCACCTTCATCAGGGGTCTCTTTGCTCCTCTTCACTTTCTGCCATTAGAATGGTATCATATGCATATCTGAGGGTGTTGATATTTCTCCCAGAAATCTTGATTTCAGTTTGTTATTCATCCCGCCTGGCATTTTGCATGATATACTCTGCATAGAAGTTAAATAAGCAGGGTGATCCTTGATGTACTCCTTTCCCAATTTTGAACCAAGTCGGTTGTTCCATGTAAGGTTCTAACTGTTGCTTCTTGACCTGCATTACAGTTTTCTCAGGAGACAGGTAAGGTGGTCTGGTATTCCCATCTCTTTAAGAATTGTCCACAGTCTGTTGTGATCCATACAAAATGTTAGACAGACATTTAAATTTTTTTGGTCTGATTTCTTTTACCAGGTAACAGTAGTATACCTAAATCAAGCCAATAAATAGCTATCTACCCTCCTCCTCCAACTTTGCTAAACTTGCTGTTAATTTAACCTAAGTTTCAGAGAGAAAATCTGTCCTTTGAGTCTCAAATGAATTACTTTACATTCCCACCTGAAGGGTTTTTCACTCCTTATGCTTCCTGGACTCTGGATGCATAAGGAAGGTGCACCTTTTGATATTGCTGGTCAAGTTCCAGTTCCTCCCATTGAAACACTGACTCTGTGCATTAATATGTGCATCACCTCATTGTGCCTTGAGGGCTTTCTCTAACAAGGGGATATACATGTAGAAAATCCAAAATGCTCCCTTGATTTTCTCTCCCTCTCACACACACACTGTCTTATATATACCAATTATAATTTATAAGTACTTTATGCCCTTTACTGAAGACTTAAATATAGGCATTTATATCAGACCCATGCAGACAAATAAAGTCATTACTATTGGTACGATATAAATATTTTTCCATCAATTGAGACCAACTATCACATTATTCCCTCCTTTCTATCCCCATTCTCACTAGCAAAAAGTATCATGCTTTGTTTTTTTACATATACAGAGCAATCAGTCCCCTCTTTTTTCCTATCATTTCTTTTCAAAACTCACCTGGGGTCAAACTTTCCTGCTCAACTTTTCACTTCAGGCTGGCTCATCAAGGTAAGTGAAATTCTGAAGTCAGGTGGTAAGATAATCTGCTCCCATTCTGTTCCATTGAGCTTGTCCACAACCTGAGTGAGAAATGTATCTCTGTGAATAACCAACCTTGACAATTAGGTGGCAAGTTCTAACATCCCACCTCAAATCTCCCTCTGCCTCTTGTCCTACATGCAGAAGCCTGGAGAGTGGGATCCATCCAACCTGACATAATATTCCATCCCAGAGGTATTGATTGTTGGTGAAGAAGTGGTTTTTAATTTTTCCCCACTCCAGAGGCCACTGACTGGAGAAAAACAGATTGGAAGTGATGCAAGAGATGTGTCACCTTGAAGGGATCTCAGGATCACTGGGTGGGAAATAAGGGGGCTGATGGAAGGATGCACAAGCAGAGTTAGGGGACCCAGCAGGGGTAAATCAGAGAAGGATCACGGCAGAGAAAGACCTGGAAGTCTCAGGTGCCTGAGGGCCCTACAAAAGTAAGTGGGAGACTGAGAATCAGGTTTGGGTCTACTGGCTGATTACCTTTATTTTATCCTTTGGTCATGGACAGCAAGCTGCCATTTTTGTCTCCCCTTCTCGATGTCTTTTATCTGAGGGTCAGCATTTCCAATTAATATTTATCTAACACCAAGCATAGGGTAGATGTTTAAAGATCAGACTAAGAAGAAAAGCCTGGACCCTGCCCTGGGAAGCTTCTGGGGTCTTTCTCAAAGACAACAGCTGATTTATCTAGGGCAGCCATACTTGAGAGCAAGCGGGAAACCCATTTCACCCAGATTTAGTCCCATCTATCCTCAAACTGGGGGAATAAAGGACAATGTGAAAGTGAAGTGAAGTTGCTCAGTCATGTCCGACTCTTCACGACCCCATGGACTATAGCCTACCAGGCTCCTCCGTCCATGGGATTTTCCAGGCAAGAATACTGGAGTGGGGTGCCATTGCCTTCTCTGAAAGGACAATGTAGGGATTGGTAAAATTTCCAGTTGTGCCAAATACACGGACTTTGCACACAAAAGTAAAAAATGTCTTAAGAAGGCATACACTTCCTAAGTAGAAGGCTGTTCAGCCCCAGGAGAGTCAGCCCTTGGGAGTGTGTACTGTCTGGACTCTGAAGGAGGGTGCCTGTCTGCTGTGAAGCCTTCCAGCAACACTTCAGAGTCAACACCATCAGCCAGTTTCTCCTCATGGAAATCATTTTGCCATCAAAGAAAAATTCTATTTTCCCTCATTTAATTACATGGACTTTTGCTAAATTAAATGCACCAAGAGGCTGGGAGCCAACATCTACAAAGGAGAAATCTCAGCTGCCTCTGTTTTCTGCAGATCTGTGCTTCCTTGAAAACAGACACTGGGCAATGGAAAATATGGTAAAAGTGTTAACATTCATGCTAAAAGGAAAAACACCTTTCCTTTCCTTTACATTGGCCAACTACACCTGGCAAGGCAAAGGCCAGCTTAGTGAAAAGTCACTTGTGCAAAATCCAGCTGAGCTGTCAGCTGAGCTCAGCAAGCAGTGACTTGGAAACAAAAAATTCTGGGGAAAGAATCTTTAGTTTAAGATAGATTGCAGTTATGGTGTTAGAATATATATATTAATTACTATATACAATTAATTATGTGTATCATGTGTATATAATATACATTCAACTTTTTTGACAAGAAGTAGATCATTCATCTTCAAAGACATGTTCTCAAGAAAATGTCCCAAAGTATCCAAGTTTATTGTATATTGTATTAATGCCTAGCCTACAAAACAAGAAAACTAAAAGCAGTGAAAACAATTCCCTGTAAAGTAGAAAGGATTTGCTTTAAAATTTCTAATGTGATGCCAGTCCTTTGTGAAGCTAAGTAGAGGACGAGATAGAAGCACCTTAATAATCCCTTTAAATTGTCACTCTAATTTGGCCAGAAAGGAATTTGCATCTTTCCTTAATCCAAAACATATATCCCCAGGTGGGAAAAGAAGTCCGGTTGTAGGGAGAAAAGGTAATGCCACTCCTTGCTTTTCCACATGGCTTTATTCAAAACTTGTTTAACTTTTTGAGAAACAATTTATTTGAAAAATAGAAACACAGATGTTTCCTAACAGACCCTATTGTCACAAGTCTTGAGATCGAAGTGAGGAAAATGGAAATGTTTTCATCTGTTCTTGAATGAGTGGGGTGGTAGCACTGAGCTATGCCTCCTCCCCATCCTAAAGCCCAGGACAACTTGAGATGCTTTGGAGTCTGTACATGGCATTAAGGAAAGCAAAAGCTTTCCTTAACATTAAATTCCTTAGTCAACTTCTGGGCCCCTTTAAACTGTGAACAAGACGACCCTTGTTCTGGAAAATCTATCGCCTCTTGCCAACACACACACACATATACAAAAACACGACTGTTGGGCAAATAAATCTTTCCAGAGAAAATAGATTCCTTTCCAATTCAGTCAACTGTACTGAGCTGGAAAGGGAGAAATGTTATTTTTCCAGGATGAAGGGAAAACAAGATCTCTCCTGTTTATCCTTTCTAGGCCATTTTAAAAGAAGGTCAGTTTAGTGCCTTCATTAAAAAGAAAAAAAAAAAAAAACCTCAAGTGTTGTTTATCAGAAGACACTTGGTTTCTTTCAGGCTGGGAATCACACATTGGAGCTCTATTCTTTTTCTCTTTGACCTAAGATATACATGGCAGGACTGAATTTCCTGCTGCTCTGGAGAAGTCAAAAGTGTTGGGAATGGGAAAGACAGAGTTTGATGATGGAGGATTCTTTTCTATGGGCCACCGTCTCCATCACCAGCCTGTGTTCCACCCAAATCACTGAGCATGAAATATTGAGCTTATAATTGATCTCTGCTTCATTCAAGGCTGCACACATATTCTACGTTTACTTTTACCTATATTCCCCATAGTTTGTGGACCTGACTCATCACCTAGAAGAGCGAAAAAAAGTGGAGTAATGAAGTCCCTGGCTGAGGGGTGTGGGTAGAATTTAAATCGGATATAACGCTGTCTATTCCCCAGCATGTTCCTTAGAGCTTACTGGAGTGAGTCTCAAGGAAGTCCCATTCACAGCTCTGCTAACCTGAGACTGAAGATACGAGCTTTCTAGCTCCTCAGCAGGAAGATACCACACAGTTGTTGCTCAGTAAAGTCTGATGAAAAAAATTGAAAATGCTTTTTTTTATGATGAATCTAGGAGACTAAACTCTAAAAAAATCTTACGATAAAAAATGTTTCTACAACATGAATGAACCTTGAGGACATTATGCTAAGTGAAGTAAACCAGTCATAAGAAGACAAATACTGTTCGATTCCATTTATATGAGGTGTCTAAAGTAATCAAGCTCTTAGAATGGTGGTTAACAAGAGCAGGGAGGAGAAGGAAAAAAGGAATTGTTATTTAATGTGTATAGAGTTTCAGATTTATAAGATGAAAAAGTTCTGGACATCTGTTTCATAATGATGTAAATATATTAAAACTACTAAACTGTATACTTAAAATGATAAAAAGGGCAAAGTTCATGGTATGTGTTTTTATCTCACACACCAAAAAACAACAACAAAAAACCCCCCAAAAAACAAACCCTGATCTTTACAAAATTATTTTTAAAATAGACAAAACTAGATTTAAAATAGGTTTGAGAGAAGTCATCTTGTCACCCTCCCACCCAAAGCAGAACATTGTATTAGATTTGGTAGAGAAAGGAAATAATTTCAAACATTTTCATTTGCTTCAAGTATTGTTAACATTTGCCTTACCCAACTTGTGGTTACCATAAGCTTATGCAATATGTGTTTCTTTCTTCTCTGTTTCATTCCAAACCAATTCCAAACAGAACAAAAGATCTGCTTGAATGCACTGGAACGTGAGTGAGCCCCAAATGGAAAAAGTTGTCTCCCTCCTTCCCATTTGTTCAATGGCTAGTGTGGTTTGGATCTTCCCAGGTCTGGAATGGAATACCATTTGTTTAAGAATTCATATTCTGGCCTCTTTTGTATAAGCACAAGGTGTAATAAATAATCAATTTAAAAAAGAAAGAATTTGTATTCTGAATGCTGAGGAGAAGAGTCAGAAAACCTGCAATCCCTCAATAAGTAGCCAAATCTGCTGTGTGGACTCCTGCAAAGAGCTCCTTCCAAGGCTCCATTCAGCCTGGCTCCAGAGAGCGGAGGAAAAGAGGGGGCATTTGCAAAGACCTTCTTGCCAGAAGCACTAAAGGCCTAGAAACTGTTTCAAAGAACCCTCCATTTGTAAAGACTGGGGTGGGGAAAAAATGCTGTATTGTTTTTTAGACAAACTTTTAATATCTGAGAATGATAGGAACTTAATGATTTTAAAAAGAACATTTTAATAATAAAGGATTTAAAACACTGTATCTAGACCTGTGTGTTCAGTGACATGGCCACTACTGTTTACATGTGGTTAGCATTTGGTGTGGCTCATCTGAATTGAGGTATGTTCTAAGTATAAAATATACTTAATATTTTGAAACAATAAAAGGATTTAAATATCTTAATAATAACTTTTACATTGGCCACATGTTGAAATTGTATTCTGTATATATTGCATTAAATAAAGTCTATTGCTAAAATCAATTTATCCTGTTTATTTTTATTTTCTTAATGTGGCTACTAAGCATTTTAAGTAACAACTATGACTTGCATTATATTCTTATGGACAGTACTAATGTAGACTACTCTGTGCAGAATTAATAAGGGAAAAATGGAAGGTAAGGGTCTATAGAAAATTGAAAGAAGGGTCTTCTCCAATTGATCCCTTTATCACTATGCAGTATCCTTCTTTGTCTCTTGAACATTATTTTAAAGTCTATTTTGTCTGATATGAGTATTGCTACTCCAGCTTTCTTTTGATTTCCATTTGCATGGAATACCTTTTTCCATCCCCTCACTTTCACTCTGTATGTTTCCCTAGATCTGAAGTGGGTCTTTTGCAGACATCTTATATATGGGTCTTGGTTTTGTATCCCTTCAGCCAGTATCCCTTCAGTCTTTTGGTTGGAGCACTTTATTCAGTTACATTTAAGGTAACTACTGGTATGAATATTCTTACTGCCATTTTGTTAATTGTTTTGGATTTGTTTTTGAAGGTCTTTTTTTCCTCCCTTCTTCTGCTTTCTTCTCTTTTGATGTCTATCTTTAGTGATATGTTTGGATTTTTTTTTCTTTTTTTGTGTATTTAATCACTTGTAGATTTTTGCTTCCCATGAAGTTTTTAGAATTATGTCTTTTAAGCACTCCTTGTGTATGTGTGTGTGTTCATTGCCCAGTCGTGTCTGACTCTTTGCGAGTTCACTTTAAAAAACATGTCCAAGATCTCAACACTTGCTGACTTGGAAAAAGCAAGCATATCTTCTCACTTGGTTCCTAAATATAGCTTAAAGGTTTTGATAATCTAAAAAATCAGCATTGTCTATTTATTATTGAGAAGGGGTTAATAAAGTTGTTGGTCCTTCAACTACAAAAATTAACAGAATTTAAGTTGAAGAAAATTGCAAATTAATATTCAATCTTGGGATTGCAAGATGGCGGAGGAGTAGGTGGACGTGGAGTACATTTCTCTACACGGATACACCAGGAATACACCTCGAGACACAGAAGTGCATGCAGCACACCAGCTGAGAGCGGACAGGAGTACCTGACCAGCAGAAAAGAATACATAGACCCACGCAAAACTCGGTAGGATGAAGGAATTAGGAGGAAAAACAGGAGTGTCAGTGGGACTGCACCTGCCCTCAGTGGGCGGGAGAACTGAAGCAGGAGTCTGATGCCCACCTCAGGCAATTGTCTGAGTCAGAGGAGAAACATCTCAGGCTGAGACGAAAACAGTCCTTGCCGCAGCCATACATACCCTAGTATGTATGTGGCTGGGAGCTGGAGTTTAGAGATTGTGGAGCAATCCCAGGGCGAGGGCTGCTGTTGACTGCAGAGAGAGCATCAAGGGGATGTGAAGGAGGATATCACGCTGGAAGATGCCTGTGGAGGAAAGCTGGGCAGCCATGGAAGCAAGGAGATACTGCTGAGTCATGCGTAGGGGGTGGAGCCATCACCATAGTGTCTCTCTCCCCACATGCTGAACAATAGAGGCTGGCCCATCAAACACTGGACACACTGACCTACAGAGTAGGACCCACACAGGGTGCCCCTTTAAGTGCCTGACAAGCCGATCTGCAGAGTAGGACCCAACGCAGGGTGCCCCTTTAAGTGCCTGACAAGCCGATCTGCAGAGTAGGACCCCACGCAGGGTGCCCCTTTAAGTGCCTGACAAGCCGATCTGCAGAGTAGGACCCCACGCAGGGTGCCCCTTTAAGTGCCTGACAAGCCGATCTGCAGAGTAGGGCCCCACGCAGGGTGCCCCTTTAAGTGCCTGACAAGCCGATCTGCAGAGTAGGACCCCAGGTGGGGGGCCCGTCTATGTGCCTGATGCATCAAACAACAGAGAAGGACCCAAGGCAAGGGAGCCCTCTAAGTGCCTGAATGGGTGGAGCTGCAGAGAAAGACTGGCCAAAAAGGCCTTCTGATCGCCAGCTACAAGAGGCTTGAAAAAAAGACTCTGATAGGGCCATAACTCCTGTGGCAGAGGCAGTCCATGTCCCTGCACACGTGGCCCCACCAGGGTCCCCACAAGCCAAGCAGCTGCTCTACCTTCACGCTCAACTCTCACTAGGGCAGTCCTGCCACAGGCAAAAAAAGTCTTGCGCCTATGCGCACAGGGTCGCTTGGGTAGTGTCCCACTCATTGCAACCTTGTAGACTGTGGCCTGCCTGGCTTCTCTGTCAGGGAGAGGGTTCTCCAGGCAAGAATACTGGAGTATATCGGCCAATACTGGTTGCCATACCCTTCTAGAGCACAACATTTCCTGCTGCCCTGGCCGCCAACTCCCCTGAGTACCTGGTGCTGCCAGAACCCCTGCGACCCAAGCAGCAGCCCCACCTCCACACCTGGCCCTCCCAGGGGCAAACCCAAGCCCTCCAGGGCAGCCTTAGGAGCAAACCCCAGTGGACGGCCCATATCCAGAGGTGGAAATAAAACCACAATTGAAACCCAGGGGCAGTGTGACTAAGGAAGAAGACCCAAAACCCTCCCACCAGCTGTACAAGCTGCAGATTAAATCCACACGATCAACTAGGCAGACTCTGTGTCTATGGAATATATAAAAGGTCATTGAGAGCTCCCATGAAAGAAAACGCACTAGTTATGATAGCTGTGGACATTGGAGGCAAGAACACAGAGGAGCAGGAGCAGATTAGAATCTGAGCCCACAGCAGGTCCAGAGATCAGCACAGTGTGAGAGGGTGTGCTAGGGAAGGGAGGGGGACTGTGACTCCCAGCGAGGGAAAGGACTCTGACAGCAGTGACTCAAGAAAAGCATTTAGTGTTCTTATGTTTTGACTTGTTCTGTAGATTCTTTGGGGGTTTTCTTTCTTTTCCCCTGCCTCTGTTGAAGTTGTCGATTTTATTGGCACTATGAAATCTAACTAAGCTTTTGAGCTTTCTCTTTTTTTCTTTTTCTTCTCAGTCACGTTTTTTATTGTTATAAACCTCTGCCTCTATATTGGGCTTTTGTAGTTCTGGGGAGGTTGTTTTTTTTTGTTTCTTTTCTTTTTTTTTTAATTTTAATTTTTAAACCTATTATTTTTTCTACATTTATTCCTTTGCTTGCTTTTCCTACTGTTCTTTCCCCCTTGCAGTTAATCTTTAATATACATAAATCTTCCTTATCTACCTCTATTGAACTTTGCATGTCTATTCTTTCTTTTCTTTCTTTCCTTTAGTCTCAACATATTTGTTAGTTTTATTTTCATTGCATTATACCCCAATTGGCACCTTACTTTAGTTTTGTTTTCCAGTTTGTGCTTTAGTTAGTTTCTTTTTGGTAGACATAACTTTTGCTTCCCTTTGTTTGCCAGGTCAATCTATTGTACTATATTTTTGTTGGGCTGTTTTGATTTTGCTTATGAGTGTATATGTATATATTCAGTCACACTTTTTACTGTTGTTATAAACCTCTGCCTCTATGTTGGGCCTCTGCAGTTCTGTGGAGTTTTCCTTTTTTTCCTTTTCTCTTTCTTTTATCTATTTTATAATTTTGATTTTTAATTTTCTTAAACCTATTATTTTTTTATACATTTTTTCCTTTGTTTGCCTTTCCTACTGTCCTTTTCCCCTTGCAGTTAATCTTCAATGTATATAAATCTTCTTTATCTATCTTTATTTAACTTTGCATATCTATTCTTTCTTTCCTTTCCTGTCAACATATTTGTTAGTTTTGTTTTCATTGCTTTATTCTGCACTTGGCACCTTGCGTTAGTTGTTTTCCAGTTTGCACTTTAGTTAGTTTTGTTCTAGTAGATATAATTTCAGGTTTCCTTTGTTTTCCAGGTCAGTCTCTTGTACTTTATCTTTGTTGACTGTTATGATTTTGCCTATGGGTATATACATATATGTGTATATTCAGTAACAATTTTTATTGTTGTTATAAACCTCTGCATCTACGTTGGGCTTTTGCAGTTCTGTGGAGTTTTCCTTTTTTCTTTCTTCTTCCTTTTTTTTCTTTATCTTTTCTCTTTTTTATAATTTTAACTTTTAATTTCTTTAAACCTATTATATCTTTTTCTACATTTATTCTTTTGATTGCCTTTCCTACTGTTCTTTTCCCCTTGCAGTTAATTTTTAATGTATATAAATCTTCATCTATCTCTATTTAATTTTGCATATCTATTCTTTCTTTTTTCTTCCCATTACTTTTTTTCTTTTTTAACAAATTCAACAAATTTGTTAGTTTTGTTTTCATTGCTTTACTCCCCACTTGGCACCTCGCTTTCATTTTGTTTCCCAGTTTGTGCTTTAGTTAGTTTTGTTCTTAACTGGTAAGTATACTTTTTTATTTCCTTTGTTAGCTGGGTCAACCTGTTATACTTTATTTTTGTTGGACTGTTTTGACTTTGTATAAGGGTGTATATGTATATGCGTATATTCCATTATTTTAATTATCATTTGCCTGATTTTGTACCTGCCATTTGTCTGGGGTTCATTTTGATTTCTCAATTTTGGATATTTGTTTTAGTCTCACTTAATGCCATAACAAACCACTTGTGGAATCTTCGTTCCTGACCAAGATCAAGCCCCGAGCCTTTGGAGTAAGAGCACTGACTCCAAGACCCTAGAGTACCAGAGAACTAACCCTAGGGAGTATCAAATAGTGAGAACTCACACAAAGGAAACCACTGTAATACAAGACCCAGAATCACTCAACCACCAATTGCATCCTGTGCAGGAAGCCTCATCTGAAAAACAAACAAAACAAAAATACAAACCAATCATCAACACACAGGATTACCAGCTCACTCAGCCTTGCCCATCAGAGGAAAAACAAAACAACAAACAAACAAAAACTCAGCACAAATCTCACCCTATAAGAAGCTTACACAAACCACTGGACCAGCCTTAGAGGGGAGAAACCAAAAGGAAGAAAGAATTCAACCTTGAAGCCTGGGAAAAGGAGACCTCAAACACAAAAGTTTAAAAAAAAAATGAAAAGGCAGAGAAATACTACACAAATGAAGGAACAAACTGAAACACAGGAGTCCAAACAAATGAAGAAGAAACAGGCAAACTACTTGAAAAAGAATTCAGAATAATGATAGTAAAGATGACCAAAAACCTTGAAAGCAAAATGGAGAAAATGCAAGAATCAATTAACAAAGACCTAGAAGAATTAAAAAATAAACATGCAGAGACAAACAATGCAATTACTGAAATTAAAAATACTCTAGAAGGAATCAATAGCAGAATATCTGAAGCAGAAAAACGAATCAATTTGCTGGAAGATAAAATGGTGGAAATAGTTTCTGGTCTTACATTTAGATCTTTAATCCATTTTGAGTTTATTTTTGTGTATGGTGTTAGAAAGTGTTCTAGTTTCATTCTTTTACAGGTGGTTGACCAGTTTTCCCATCACCACTTGTTAAAGAGGTTGTCTTTTTTCCATTGTATATCCTTGCCTCCTTTGTCAAAGATAAGGTGACCATAGGTTCGTGGATTTATCTCTGGGCTTTCTATTCTGTTCCATTGATCTATATTTCTGTCTTTGTGCCAGTACCATACTGTCTTGATGACTGTGGCTTTGTAGTATAGTCTGAAGTCAGGCAGATTGATTCCTCCAGTTCCATTCTTCTTTCTCAGGATTACTTTGGCTATTCGAGGTTTTTTGTATTTCCATACAAATTGTGAAATTATTTGTTCTAGTTCTGTGAAAAATACCGTTGGTAGCTTAATAGGGATTGCATTGAATCTATAGATTGCTTTGGGTAGTATAGCCATTTTGACAATATTGATTCTTCCAATCCATGAACACGGTATATTTCTCCATCTGTTTGTGTCCTCTTTGATTTCTTTCATCAGTGTTTTATAGTTTTCTATGTATAGGTCTTTTGTTTCTTTAGGTAGATATACTCCTAAGTATTTTATTCTATTTGTTGCAATGGTGAATGGTATTGTTTCCTTAATTTCTCTTTCTGTTTTCTCATTGTTAGTGTATAGGAATGCAAGAGATTTCTGTGTGTTAATTTTATATCCTTCAACTTTACTGTATTCATTGACTAGCTCTAGTAATTTTCTGGTAGAGTCTTTAGGGTTTTCTATGTAGAGGATCATGTCATCTGCAAACAGAGAGAGTTTCACTTCTTCTTTTCCTATCTGGATTCCTTTTACTTCTTTTTCTGCTCTCATTGCTGTGGCCAAAACTTCCAAAACTATGTTGAATAGTAGTGGTGAGAGTGGGCACCCTTGTCTTGTTCCTGATTTCAGGGGAAATGCTTTCAATTTTTCACCATTGAGGGTGATGCTTGCTGTGGGTTTGTCATATATAGCTTTTATTATGTTGAGGTATGTTCCTTCTATTCCTGCTTTCTGTAGAGTTTTAATCATAAATGGATGTTGAATTTTGTCAAAGGCTTTTTCTGCATCTATTGAGATAATCATATGGTTTTTATCTTTCAATTTGTTAATGTGGTGTATTACATTGATTGATTTGCGGATATTAAAGAATCCTTGCATTCCTGGGATAAAGCCCACTTGGTCATGATGTATGATTTTTTTAATATAAAACTCCTAGAGGAGAACATAGGCAAAACACTCTCCGACATAAATCACAGCAGGATCCTCTATGACCCACATCCCAGAATTTCAGAAATAAAAGCAAAAATAAACAAATGGGACCTAATGAAACTTAAAATTTGCTTTTGCACAACAAAGGAAACTATAAGCAAGGTGAAAAGACAGCCCTCAGATTGGGAGAAAATAATAACAAACGAAGCAACAGACAAAGGATTAATCTCAAAAATATACAAGCAACTCCTCCAGCTCAACTCCAGAAAAATAAATGACCCAATCAAAAAATGGGCCAAAGAACTCAACAGACATTTCTCCAAGGAAGACATACAGATGGCTAACAAACACATGAAAAGATGCTCAACATCACTCATTATCAGAGAAATGCAAATCAAAACCACAATAAGGTACCATTATACGCCAGTCAGGATGGCTGCTATCCAAAAGTCTACAAGCAATAAATGCTGGAGAGGGTGTGGAGAAAAGGGAACCCTCTTACACTGTTAGTGGGAATGCAAACTAGTACAGCTGCTATGGAGAACAGTGTGGAGATTTCTTAAAAAGCTGGAAATAGAACTGCCATATGACCCAGCAATCCCACTTCTGGGCATACACACCGAGGAAACCAGATCTGAAAGAGACACGTGCACCCCAATGTTCATTGCAGCACTGTTTATAATAGTCAGGACATGGAAGCAACCCAGATGCCCATCAACAGACAAATGGATGAGGAAGCTGTGGTACATATACACCATGGAATATTACTCAGCCATTAAAAAGAATTCATTTGAATCAGTTCTAATGAGATGGATGAAACTGGAGCCCATTATACAGAGCGAAGTAAGCCAGAAAGATAAAGACCATTACAGTATACTAACACATATATATGGAATTTAGAAAGATGGTAATGATAACCCTATATGCAAAACAGAAAAAGAGACTCAGATGTATAGAACAGACTTGTGGGCTCTGGGAGAAGGCGAGGGTGGGATGTTTCAAGAGAACAGCATCGAAACATGTATGTTATCTAGGGTGAAACAGATCACCATCCCAGGTTGGGTGCATGAGACAAGTGCTCGGGCCTGGTGCACTGGGAAGACCCAGAGGGATCGGGTGGAGAGGGAGGTGGGAGGGGGGATCGGGATGGGGAATACATGTAAATCCATGGCTAATTAATTTCAATGTATAACAAAAACCACTGCAATGATGTAAAGTAATTAGCCTCCAACTAATAAAAATAAATGAAAAAAAAATGGTGGAAATAACTTCTGAAGATCAGAATAAAGTAAAAAGAAAGAAAAGAACTAAGGATAGTCTCAGAGACTTCTCAGACAATATCATATGCACAGACATTCAAAATATAGGGGTCCCAGAAGAAGAAGTGAAAAAGAAAGGGTATGAGAAAAACTTTTTAAGAAATTATAGTTGAAAATTTCCCCAACATGGAAAAGGAACCAGTTAATCAAGTCCAAGAGGCACAAAGAGTCTCATACAGGATAAACCCAAGGAGAAACACACCAAGGCACATACTAATCAAACTAACAAAGACTAAACACAAAGAAAGAATATTAAAAGCAGCAAGAGAGAAGCAACACATAACATATAAGGGAAACCCCATATACTTAACAGCTGATCTTTCAGCAGAAACTCTGCAGGCCAGAGGGAATGGCAGGATATATTTAAAATACTGAAAGGGAAAAATCTACAACCAAGATTACTGTATCCGGCAAGGATCTCATTCAAAATTGATGGAGAAATCAAAAGCTTTTCAGACAAGCAAAAGCTAAGAGAATTCAGTACCACCAAACCAGCTTTACAACAAATGTTAAATGGACTTATATAGTCAAGAAATACAAGAGAAGAAAAAAGATCTACAAAATCAACACCAAACAATTAAGAAAATGGCTATAGAAACATACATATCAATAATTACTTCAAATATAAATGGATTAAATACTCCAACCAAGAGAAACAGGCTGGCTGAATGGATACAAATACATGACCCATATATATGCTGTCTACAAGAAACCCACTTTAGACCTCAAGACACATATAAACTGAAAGAGAGAGGATGGAAAAATACATTCCATGCAAATGGGAAACAAAAGAAAGCTGGAGTAGCAATTCTCATATCAGACAAAGTAGACCTTAAAGAAGATTACAAGAGATAAGGAAGGACACTACATAGTGATCAAGGGATCAATCCAGGAGGAAGACATAACAATTGTAACTATCTATGCTCCCAACATAGGAGCACCTCCATACATAAGACAAACACTAACAGACATAAAAGGAGCAATTGACAGTAACACGATAATAGTAGGACACTTTCACACCCCACTCACACCAATGGACAGATCATCGAAACAGAAATTTAACAAGGAAACACAAGTCTTAAATGATACATTAGATGAGATGGATCTCATTGATATCTTCAGGACATTCTATCTAAAGAATACACCTTCTTCTCAAGTGCACATGGAACATTCTCCAGGATAGACCACATCTTGGGTCACAAATCAAACCTCAGTAAATTTAATAAAACTGAAATCCTATTAAGGATCTTCTCTGACCACAAGGCTATGAGACTAGATATCAATTATAAGAAAGAAAAGAAAATATAAGAAACACAAACACATGGAGATTAAACAACACATTTCTAAATAACCAACAGGTTACTGAAGAAATCAAAAGGGAAATAAAAAAATTTCTAGAAACAAATGACAATGTAAACACAACAACTCAAAACCTATGGGATGCAGCAGAAGCAATCCTAACAGGAAAGTTTATAGCAATACAATCCTACCTCAAGAAACAAGAAAAACATAAAATAGACAGCCTAACTTTACACCTAAAACAACTGGAAGAAGATCAAAATGACCCTAAAATTAGTAGAAGGAAAGAAATCATAAAGACCTGAGCAGAAATAAATGAAAAAGAAATGAAAGAAACAATTGTAAAGATGAATAAAACTAAAAACTGGTTCTTTGAGAAGATAAACAAAGTTGACAAACACATCAAGAAAAATCCAGGCACATCAAGAAACACAGAGAAGAAGCAAATCAATAAAATTAGAAATGAAAAAGGAGAGGTTACAACAGAAAATGCAGAAATACAAAGGATTATAAGAGACTATTATGAAAAACTATATAGCAATAAAATGGCTAACCTGGAAGAAAGAGACAGATTCTTAGAAAAGTTCAATCTTCCAAGACTGAACCAGGAAGAAACAGAAATTATGAACAACCCAATTACAAGCACTGAAATTAAAGCTGTGATCAAAAATCTCCCAAAAAACAAAAGCCCAGGACCAGATGGCTTCACAGGAGAATTCTATCATTTAGAGAAGAGCTAATGCCTACCCTTCTAAAGCTCTTTCAAAAAACTGCAGAGGAAGGAACACTTCCAAACTCATTCTACAAGGCCAACATCACTGTGATGCCAAAACCAGACAAAGACAAAACAAAAAAAGAAAACTACAGGACCGTATCACTGATGAACACTGATGCAAAAATCCTCAACAAAATTTTAGCAAACAGAATTCAGCAACACATCTAAAAGCTCATACAACATGTTCAAGTTGAGTTTATTCTAGGGATGCAAGGATTCTTCAACATACACAAATCAATCAATGTGATACATCATATTAATAAATTGAAAGATAAAAACCATATGATCATCTCAATAAATGCAGAAAAAGCCTTTGATAAAATTCAGCACCCATGTATGATAAAAACACTTCAAAAAATGGGCACAGAAGGAACTTACCTCAACATAGTAAAGGCCGTATATGATAAGTCTACAGCAAACATTATTCTCAATGGTGAAAAACTGAAAACATTCCCCCTGAGATCAGGATCAAGACAAGGGTGTCCACCTTCACCACTATTATTTAACATAGTTCTGTAAGTCCTAGCTACAGCAATCAGAGAAGAAAAAGAAATAAAAGGAATCTAGATTGGAAAAGAAGTTAAGCTCTCACTGTTTGCAGATGATACTGTACATATAGAAAACCTTAAAGATTGTGTCAGAAAATTACTAGAGCTAATCAGTGAATTCAGCAAAGTTGCAGGATACAAAATCAATACACAGAAATCAGGTGCATTTCTATATGGTAACAATGAAAAATCAGAAAGAGAAATTAAGGACTTAATCCTATTCATCACTGCAACAAAAAGAATTAAATATCTAGGAATAAACTTACCTAAGGAGACAAAAGAACTGTACACAGAAAATTATAAGACACTAATGAAAGAAATCAAAGACAACATATACAGATGGAGAGATATTCCATGTTCCTGGGCAGGAAGACTCAATATTGTGAAAATGACTATACTACCAAATGCAGTCTACAGATTCAATTCGATTCCTATCAAATTACCAATGACATTGTTCACAGAACTAGAAAAAAAATTTCATAATTCATATGGAAACACAAAAACCCCGAAGAGCCAAAGCAGTCTTGAGAAAGAAGAATGGAGCTGGAGGAAATCAACCTTCCTAATAAAACTACAGTCATCAAGACAACAAAAACAGAAATATAGAGCAATGGAGCAAGATAGAAAGCCTAGAAATAAATCCATGCACCTATGGCTACCTTATTTTTGACAAAGGCAACAAGAATATACAATGGGGCAAAGACAGCCTCTTCAATAAGTGGTGCTGGGAAAACTGGGCAGCTACCTGTAAAAGAATGAAATTAGAACACTTCCTAACACCATACACAAAGATAAACTCAAAATGGATTAAATGTAAGGCCGGAAACTATAAAACTCCTAGAGGAAAACACAGGCAGAACACTGAATGACATAAATCAAAGTGAGATCCTCTATGACCCACTTCCTCGAGTAATGGAAATAAAAACAAAAGTAAACAAAGTGGGACCTGATTAAACTTAAAAGCTTTTGCACAGCAAAGGAAACTATAAGCAAAGGTGAAAAGACAACCCTCAGAATGGGAGAAAATAATAGCAAATGAAACAACTGACAAAGGATTAATTTCTAAAATATACAAGCAGCTCATACAACTCAGAAAAACAAACAACCCAATCAAAAAGTGGGGAAAAGACCTAAACAGACACTTCTCCAAAGAAGACATACAGATGGCTAACAAACACATGAAAAGATGCTCAACATCACTCGTTATTAGAGAAATGCAAATATAAACTACAATGATATATCACCTCACACCGGTCAGAATGGGGATCATCAAAAAGTCTACAAACAGTAAATACTGGAGAGGGTGTGGAGAAAAGGGCACGCTCTTGCACTTTTGGTGGGAATGTAAACTGATACAGCCACTATGGAAGACAGTATGTAGATTCCTTAAAAAACTAGGAATAAAACCACCATGCTGCTGCTGCTGGTTCTAAGTCGCTTCAGTCGTGTCCAACTCTGTGCGACCCCATAGACGGCAGCCCACCAGGCTCCCCCATCCCTGGGATTCTCCAGGCAAGAACACTGGAGTGGGTTGCCATTTCCTTCTCCAATGCATGAAAGTGAAAAGTGAAAGTGAAGTCACTCAGTTGTGTCCAACTCTTAGCGACCCCATGGACTGAAGCCTACCAGGCTCCTCTGTCCATGGGATTTTCCAGGATATCACCCAGCAATCCCACTCCTAGGCATATACCCTGAAGAAACCAGAGTTGAAAAAGACATGTATCCCATTGCTAATTGCAGCACTATTTACAATAGCTAGAACATGGAAGCAACGTAAATGCCCATTGAAAGATGAATGGATAAAGAAGTTGTGGTACATATACACAATGGAATATTACTCAGCCATAAAAAAGCTGAGTCAGTTCTGATGAGGTGGATGAACCTAGAACCTATTATCCAGAGTGAAGTGAGTCAGAAAGAGAAAGATAAATATCATATTCTAAGGCATATTATGGAATCTAGAAAAATGGTCTGAAGAGTTTATCTACAGGGCAGCAGTGAAAAAACAGACATAGAGAATAAACTTATGGACATGGGGAGAGAGGAGGAGAGGGTGAGATATATGGAAAGAGTAACATGGAAACTTACATTACCATATGTAAAATAGAGAGCCAATGGGAATTTGCTGTATGGCTCAGGAAACTCAAACAGGGACTCTGTATCAACCTAGAGGGGTGGAATGGGGAGGGAGATGGGAGGGAGGTTCAAAAGGGAGGGGATATATGTATACCTATGGCTGATTCATGTTGAGGTTTGACATAAAACAACAAAATTCTATGAAGAAATTATCCTTCAATAAAAAAATAAAACAATATAGAACTAATAAAGATTCAGTCTTTCCTAAACACAGAAGAAAAAGATACTTTATTTGATGGGGAAGATTATAATATTAATTGAGTACCTACTAATTCCATCAGGTTGTCTCATAAGTTCATGATTCTTAAAGGGTCCAAAATGGAAAACATCAACTTTATCATCAAAGCAGCTCCTCCTCCTTTTTCATTCTCTATCCTGGGCACTGTCACCTGAATCTACCCAGTCTGGGATTAAGCCAGAAACCTTATTGTTTTCTCTACTCCTCTTATTTCCTTACCCCCCTTTTAGTCTTGCCATCTTATAGGACACGGGTTTACTTATTTTGTCTGAATAGTACAGACAGCTTCTCAATGACTGTGCCTGTCCTTACTCCCACCAGCAGGACTTATTCCCATATCCAGCCAACACAAGGCATGGATTCAGCTTTTTAAATTTTTCCAGTCAAATAAGTATAAAATTATATCTCAGTATTATGTCAATTTGGTGAGTTACTTATGATTTATCAGCCTTTTGAGTTTATTTTTTATAAATTGTTTATTGATATTTTGCCCATTTTTCTACTGTATTACTGTCTTTTTCTTATTGATTTGTATGATTTGATTTATTGTTGATTTGACCTCTTGTTTGATTTGTGTTTTTCCACAGTCTAGATAGGAATCATTTGTCCACTTGTCAACAATATCCACTTGTCAATCCTTTGTCAACATTTTAAAGGCTCTTCACCCATTGTGAAATTTGTTTCTAACTTTACTCATATGCCTGTTATTATATAATAGAAATCTTTAACTTTTATGTATTCAATAATCAACTATATACCACATGATTTTTCAAGTTCTTGCTTAAGAGGCCTTATATTGCCTCATCAGTATACACATTTTAAAATACATTTATCATGTATCTCAAAAGTCTAACTACAATTTTAGTGGAATTACTTTGAATGTACTAGATGTGGGGAAAGCTGATATCTTTACAGTATTATTAAGTCTTCTCCTCTGAGAACATGGAATGTCTCTTTATCACTGAGAAATTTTTTTCTATGTTCCTTATTACAATATTTACATTTTCTCCAGAAAGATTATATGTTTTTGGTTAAGTTAATTACCAGACTATTTTTAGTTGCTGCTATGTGATAGCATTTTGCTTTTTTATGTAATATTTTCTAGTTGTTTGCTCTTAGAAATGCACTTATAACTTGATCATACATACACCACATTCTTATAATTTACCTGTTGATTCTATAAGTTATTCAAAGTAAATAAGTATATCACCCTGAAAAACCAATGGTTTATTTCTTCCTTTCCAAGCCTCTTATTTCTCTTTCTTTTCTTCAGTGTTGATCAAGATTTCCAATATTGTAGTATTGATTATAATATACAGTGGTTTTTAACTTAAGAATATGTTTCCAGTCTTAATAGGAATGTACTAAAAATTTCTTCAATAAGTATAATATCTACTGAGGGTTTTGGCATATTTAAGGGATTAAATGGCACTTGATTAATATTAATTAATTAATAAGGGATTAAATGGTGCTTAATTTATTTAAGGGAATTTTAAAAATCCTGTTTACTCTTGGCTTACTAAGATATTTATCATAAATAAGTAAAGAACTTACCAAATGCTTTTTTGTATCAATTGAAATTATGGGATTTTAAAAAAATGTTAATCTATTAATGCTCCAATTATATTGGCAGAATCCCTAATGATGAACCATTCATTAACCAAGCTGTATTATTAAAGAAAACTGTTGGAATCAATTAGTGTTTTCAAAGATTTTTCATCTTTTAAAATATTTTTTAAAAGAGCATAGAGTTTTGTTTTTTTTTAATATAATGTTTTCATCTGATTGTACCAATATGAAATGACCTTGATTAATTTTTGTTTTTGTCTCTTCTGAAGTAATTTGGAAACTTATTGTTCCTCAAGAGTTTGGTAAAACTCACCTGAAAAGCCATTTAAGTCTACAGTCTTCTGTGAGTGGAGGTTTTCAATTGCAATTTAACCTCTTTCAAACGTATTGGTCTATTCAAGTTCCCTATTTCTAACACCAATTTTGGCATTTGATAGTTTTCCATTTTGTCTAGGTTTTTTTATTTAGTTTATAAGTCTTTTAATAGTTAAATGTTTCTTATGAATGATAATCACTGTTGAAGACTTCAATCAACACAGAAAAAAATTAAAGAAGAAATTGAAAATCCTACCCCAAATCCTAGCCCTAGAAATTATCTAATATAAACACTTCTATATACATATATGTATATATACATATATGGTTAAAATTTAATAACAGACATTTCTCAGTATGCATAGTTATAATGCTATTATTAATAATAATAGCAAAAATATAGTACTTTATATAATTACATCAGATAAAGTTAGAAGAATTACATGTATCTACAGATAGAAGAATGGATGCCTAAAAACCAAGAATCTGCAGTACCAATAAATTCCTCTTAGACACCAAGTGATGGATTTCAGTGATTGGTAAACAGGGCTCCCATCTTTAATGACTACAAAGCTAACAGTGAAACATAGGGACTTACAGTTAAGCTCTGCTCTGGAATTGGAATGGGATGAAAAGGAGACATATAAGAAAGAAGATGGTTCTCAAAGGCTTCCTATGTAAACAGAAGGAAGAAAGAAGGTAGGCAACTGAAGGAGGGAGGGACCGCCATCTACATCACTAGTGGTGAGCACAAGAAAGCACCCCCGGGGAGCGCTGCATCTAGTCCTGTCTATAAAACAGTACACATTTGGGTCCACCAATCAGAAAACAATGCGCTCTCCGGATTGGCCAATTAGAAGACGTTTGCCCTGCTTCCTGCTGCACACTCTGTACTGGGATCCCAGCCGCTATTAGATCTGCTTGGTGAGGCGTTCTTGTCCTTGAGCCTGCTTCTGGTAAGGCTGTCCTCACCGCTGCTCAGTGTACTTGAGGTCACTTTAACACATCATTAGAACAGATCACAGTTGGTTTTGTGATATCTGTCATTTAGGATGAACATATATGTCAATAAAAAGAATTATAACCCAATCAGTGATTGCAGGGCGGGCAGGATAGCTTATTTTCTGGTGATTTGCATATTCCCACAAACCCCAATTAAAAATTTCAGCTTCTTAACATTATTTTAAAATATCACCAATTCTCTAAGAAGAAATGCATTCTGGAGGAGGGTGTATTAGAAAGAAAACATATTGGGACCCTGTACATGTAGAAATTTTTCTTCTGGATTTCTGCTTATGTATAACAAAATACACAGAAAACTATACAAATTATAAGTGTACAGCTCAAAAAATTTTCACAAAATGAATACATCCAAGTAGCTCGCACTCAAGTCAATAAACAGACCTGGTCCTAGTACCCCAGGGACTCCTTCATGTCTTCTATTCACTGCTTGGCATCTACAAACAACCACTGCTCTGACTTCTAATGCCTGAGGCTCACTTTGATGTTTGTGAACTCTGTGTAAGTGGAATCATTTAGCATTAACTCTCTTCTGTCTGGCTTTTTCCTCTTAACCTTCTATTTGTGATATTGATTCAGACTGTTGCCAGTAGCGATAGCTCCTTCATCTTTTCATATATACATATAATTTTATTTTGGCTGTTCTGGGTCTTCATTGCTGTGTGTGGTGTGCAGGCTTCTCATTGCAGTGGCTCCTCTTGTTGTGGAGCATAGGCTATAGTTCGAGGGCTACAATAGTTGCAGCATGTGGAATCCTTTCAGACCAGGCATCAACACCTGTCCCCTGAGTCGGTGGGTGGATACTCAACCACTGTGCCATCGAGGAATGCTGTAGAGTCCACCCTTGTAGGAATGCATCACAAATGACTTAATTCATTCTCCTGTTGATGGACATTTGGGTCATTTCCAGTTTGGAGATAAAGTGAAAGGCTGCCAGCCATTTCAAATGTCTGATTGTTGTTAACATACTCCTGCCAGAAGCCACACCAAATGTGAATGTGAAACTCAAAGGCTGATAAACTGTCATGGCTGTGAGTGAAGTGAAAGCTGCTCAGTCATGTCCGACTCTTCGACCCCATGGACTGTACAGTCCATGGATTTCTCCAGGCCATTATGCTGGAGTGGGTAGCCTTTCCCTTCTCCAGGAGATCTTCCCAACCCGGGGACTGAACCCAGGTCTCCTGCATTACAGGTAGATTCTTTACCAGCTGAGCCACAAGGGAAGCCCAAGAATACTGGAGTGGGTAGCCTATCCCTTCTCCAGAGGATCTTCCCAGCCCAAGAATCAAACTGGGGTCTCCTGCATTGCAGGTGGATTTTTTTTTTACCAACTGAGCTATCTAAGGGAAGCCGTCATGGCTGTAGGAAGCAAAAATATTTATGAAAGGTCTTTTTCCTGGCTTGGAAAATTTAAAGGTATGGTTACTGTACAAGGCAGTTATGTGCAAGTCACTGTATAATGCTAATAAGTCATTAGCCAGTGAGAAGAAAACAAAATTGATTAATTTACAGGTAAAGAATAAGAGTTGATGTGATCTCAGCAACAGTTGGTTATCTTTACCCTCTGCCTTTAGCAAAGCTTGATAACTGTTTCATGATACGATAATGTGACACTCCTAGGATTTAACATATATACTGTGCTGATCAACTTAAAACTCTGTTAAGTAGGTGGCAAGTGGCATGTTCCAGAGAAAGGAGTTTAGGCAAACCACTTCAGCTCCCTCTTGTCCTATTCATGAGAGCAAGTCAGTATCAACTTCAGACTGTGAGCTGAGAGCTGTCTCCAGCAGGCCCCTGCCCCATACACAGTCAGCCTGGCAGGTGCCCAGCATGTTGCTGCAAAGATCTCGTGGGAAGAACCACAGCCTCGAGGTGGGCGGAATTCTATTAATACCTTAGACTTTTATAGTACTCTGCCATGCTGTAGAGGACTTCGAGCATCCTTCCAGAAGAGCTGGCCAAAGCTTGTGACTCATATGCCAGCATTAGAAGAAATGTGGCTTTGGAGATGAGCCTTCATATGGCTCATGTGGTGGCTTCTGGGCTCCTTATATGGGCCAATTTCTCATGTCCAGCTATTATGTTCAGGGTTCAAAAATATGATGAACTAGTTAGGGGGAAATTCTCTTTTCTTCCCTAACATCACTCACAGCATCTTAGCTTTCTGGGTATTTCCGAACAGGTTATTTCTAGGGGCTCCTTTCTATGCCATGGATTCCTTTGCCTGTCTGGTGAAGTCTGCGAACTCTTTCTCAGAATACTGCTCTAAAATGTGTAAAATAAAATACACAGGACTACAAAGGAAATCAAATATATAAAAAATACTGTTATCCAAATAGCAAAACAAAACAAAGTAGATTTGTGATATATTTACTTCCTTATTGACATATAATAAGACCTAGAGGTGGGAAAATAAGATAATTTCAAAGTAATAATGAATCTTCACAATATTTGAAGATATCTGGGACAACTGAATATGATATTAAAATATTTTTATTTCCATTGGTGACAAAGCCACAGATACTAATACTTCTGTGCTTTGCTGCCTATAGTTATAGTTAAAAGGAATTATGAATTTCCATTAAAGGATAATAAAAACTTAAGACGTATCCTTTTTCTCCATCTAAATTCATAGCTCCCTCTGAATTCCATCACAATCCCCTGCAATCTATTTCCACTTCAGTGTCCAAGATGGCCCTTATCTAGACACATATACACACACTTTGAAATAGCATTAGCTCTCTAGAACCCAACATCCTCTCTCCAGAAAGATGGATTCCAGGCCAATCCTCTCTGTTAGAGGGCAGCCAACCTCTAGCTTGTGACTGTGATTCTCAGACTTTGCTATTATGTGCAGACAAGAATTGACCTTGAATTTAATCGCTGCCTTTTCTTGTCAGTTTCTAGCATGACTCCCTGAGACAGGTTGAGAAAAAGGCCTTCTTTTAAATGATGTTCTTGCTCTTTGGAAACAATTAGGGAAGTTTAGATAATCTACAGGAATTATTGTTAATTTTAAGTTGACATTAATCAGCTTGAGGAATGCACATGGTTATGAAAGAAAATGTCCATATCTTTTAGAGGTGTACTCTTAACTATATAGAGATAAATAACATATCTGGGATTTGCAATTAAAATTTTTTAATTACACAGGTAAAAATGGCTATGTTTGCCTCATTTTTATTGTTGTTGCTAATCTGGATGCAATATGCTAATAACTATTATGCTACAGATAGAGATTATGGGAATGGAAATGATAACAGGAGAAATAAAATCAACCCATATTTTTTTAAAAAAAGAATGAAATAACAGTGGTGAAAACCTGAAAATTCTAGACCCCAGGTGATGTTATATGGGGATAAAACTGTTTTCTCTACTATAACAGTATGTTAAGCTTTTTAATTATCAAAAACTTAAAAAATAATTTTTGGACCAGGAAATTAGGTTACTGTTGTTCAGTCATTAAGTTGTGTCTGACTCTTTTTGATCCCATGGACCGCAGCATGCCAGGCTTCCTTGTCCTTCTCAATCTTTTGGAGTTTACTCAAACTCTCATCCTTGAGTCAGTGATGCTACCTAGTCATTTCATCCTCTGCTGGCCCCTTCTCCTTTTGCTTTCAATCTCTCCTAACTTCAAGGTCTTTTCCAACGAGTCAGCTACTCACATCAGGTGGCCAAAGTATTGGTGCTTCAGCTTCAGCATGTCCTTCCAATGACTCTTCAGGGTTGATTTCCTTTAGGATTGACTGGTTGGATCTCCTTGCTGTCCAAGGGACTCTCAAGAGTCTTCTCCAGAATCACAATTTGAAAGAATCAGTTCTTTGGTGCTCAACCTTCTTTATGGTCCAATTCTCACATCCAAACATGACTACTGGAAAAACCATAGCTTTGACTACATGGACCTTTGTCAGCAAAGTGGTATCTTTGCTTTTTAATGTGCTGTCTAGGTTTATCATAGCTTTCCTTCCAAGGAGCAAGCATCTTTTAATTTCAAGTCTGCAGTCACCATCCACAGTGATTTTGGAGCCCAAGAAAATAAAGTCTGTCACTGCTTCCACATTCTCCCCTTCTATTTGCCATAAAGTGATGGGACTGGATGCCATGATCCTAGTTTTTCGAATGTTGAGTTTTAAGCCAGCTTTTTCACTCTCTTCTTTCACCTTCATCAAGAGGCTAAAGTCTTTAGTTTCTCTTCACTTTCTGCCATTGGAGGAGGAAGTGGCAACCCACTCCAGTATTCTTGCCTGGAGAATCCCATGGACAGAGGAGCCTGGTGGGTTACAGTCCATAGAGTCACAAAGAGTCGGACACAACTGAAGTGACTTAGCATGCATGCATGCACTTTCTGCCATTAAAGTGATATCATCTGCATATCTGAGGTTATTGATATTTCTCCTTACAATCTTGATTTCAGCTTGTGATTCACCCAGTTCTTCATTTCCCATGATGTACTCTGCACAGAAGTTAAATAAGCAGAGTGACAATATACAGCCTTAATGTACTCCTTAATGTATTCCCAGTTTTGAACCAATCTGTTTCATGTCTGGTTCTGCATACACTGTTACTCAGGAGACAGGTAAGGTGGCCTGGTATTCCCATCTCTTTAAGAATTTTCCACATTTCATTGTGATCCACATAATCAAAAGCTTTAGTGTAGTCAATGGAACAGAAGTGGATGTTTTTCTGGAATTCTTTTGCTTTCTTTATGATCCAACAAATGTTGCAATTCAATCTCCGGTTCCTCTGTCTTTTCTAAACCCAGCTTGTACATCTGGAAGTTCTCAGTTCATCTACTGCTGAAGCCTCGCTTGAAGGATTTTCAGCATAACCTTATTAACATGTAAAGTGAGCGCAATTCCTTTCTCCAGAGGATCTTCCTGAACCAGAGATTGCCCACATTGCAGGCAGATTCTTTATTTTCACCACCAGACACATCCACAGCTGAGAGTTTCTGCTTTGACCCAGTCTCTTCATTCATCCTGGAGCTACTAGTAACTGCCCTCTGCTCTTCCCCAGTAGCATACTGGACACCTTCTGAGCTGGGAGGCTCATCTGCCAGTGTCATGTCTTTTTGCCATCTCACAGGAAGGAAATTGGAGTGGTCTGCCATTCCTTTTTCCAGTGGACCACTTTTTATCAGAACTTTCCACTATGACCCATCTGTCTTGGGTGGCCTTGCATGGTGGAAATTAAGTATAGAGTGCTTTTTAATAGTGCTGGTATGCTTCTTTACTGCAATTATTATTTAATTAACTTCCATGCACAATGCAACTCGGTTTTATTGTCTCTCATAGTAAATACTCAAGTTTTAAAAATTAGTTTCATTCATACCTTTTGCCAGTTGTCAAGTAAGGTCTTGCCCTCCAGGACTTTATAGTCAAGTTGGGAAGAGATAATGTTTATACATGAAGCCACAGTTGGGAAGCAATATAAGACAGAGTATGGTATAAATGTCAAATGTAATTAAGATGGAGCATGTGATAGGAGTTCAGGAAAGGGGGAGATCAGTGAGGACTGGAGGCAGGGCTGGTAGCTTGGAGTTGGCAAATGCTGTCTATCAGTCTCTGGGTTCATTGCCTCTTGCTAGTTTAGACTTCTTTCTTTATACTCATTTCTCCCCCATGGAAGTACCTCTGAATTCTTAAAGCTCATAAGCGAAAACATTCTTGCTCTCAATATCCCCCTACCCCCTTTCCCTTGGAGGCTACGTTTGGCATATCCTGAGTCTCCATAGATGTGCACCCCCATTCGGCTCAGGGTTGCTCTGTCTCATCTTTTATCCTGGATGCCAAACTATAGTCCAGATGCTAAGCACGGCCATAAACATTCTTGTTCATGCAACCGACCCAGTGTGATCCCTGACCTTGAGTGATGGTGGGAACGCTTGCCAGGCAGGCAGCCAGCGGACCACTGTGCCTGACTCCAGTAGAGGAGGCAATACTTTATTGCTTAAAGCAATAAAGCTTCGCAAAGATCTGCCATGAGGAGACAGTGAAAGTGAAGGGGTGGATGCCTAAGCATGACTCTTGAGCCTGATTGGCAGCAGTTGCTGGAGCCAAATTCATAGCCCTTGGAATAAGCTAGATGATCTACTAGAGCAGGAAGGAAAAAAAGTTCCTAGAAGCCATTCAAGAAGACCCACCTCCTGGATGATCTAATTTAAAAATTGTTTTACATTGCTTAGGTCATTGAAATCAAAGCAAGTTTTTCTTTTTCCTTTTTTCTCTTCATTAGTTCTCACTGTGAGTTACCTGACCTATTTTGAGCAGGTTACCTGGCTGGGCTGAGTTGGCAAACAGATAAAGTCAGTGTGAGAGGGACAAGCATGTACCTGTGCTGCCATTCACACCAAAACTAGAGGCTGCTGTCAGTCTAGCAATTTTTTGGTCCTTTCATGACTTCAAATCACAAGTCTGAAGTATTGATAAAAGAGAAAACATTAAATCCATAGTGCTTAAGAGTGGAAGGATTCAAGGAATCTTTCCAGGACACACTCCCAACAGAAATGCAGAACTTCACCGCAAGTGGCCATCCCTCTCTGGGAACTTCCTCTCTGGCCACCAACTCTGCCCCACCTCCTTGGATAAGGGGGCTCCACTGGAAGACTCAGGTCTACGAGATTTCATTTTATTCCACTTCTCATATTCAAGGGCATGAAAACAAAATGCTTTAACAACAACAACAACAAAAATGACTGCTTCCCTTCTGTGTCGGGGAGAAGCTTCTCAAAGGAAAAGGCATCAGAGTGTGGCTTTTTCTCAAAAGATTTTTAAAATTTTTATTTATTTGGTTGTACCACAAGGGATCTTCGATCTTCATAGTGGCATGTAAGACTTCAGCTGTGGCGTGTGAACACTTAGTTGTGGCATGTGGAATCTAGTTCCCTGACCAGGGATCGAACCCAGGCTCCCTGCAGTGGGAGTACAGAGTCTTAGCCACTGGACCACCAGGGAAGCCCCTAAGGTGTGGCCTTGATCCATAAAAGTGACCTCAAGAATGACCTGGTTTGACTTACAGAGACCAGGACATAGAAACACCAAACTTCTGCCTAATAAAGTTACCAAAATCTGAGTTTCCTCAGAGAAGCCAAGTGACACCCCAGGGTCTTAGTCTCCGAGAAAAGGCAGTGGTTCCTGGAGAGATGACAGAAGGTAGCAGGCCTTGAGGTTCAACAAGGGCCGTGAAAAATTGCTTGGGGGCAAGAATGGCTGCAGCATCTTGTAGAACAGTGGCATTTTTACTTTCTATCTTAAATAGTTTTTCTTTTTCATTTCCTTGTGACTCCTTCTATAATCTCCAACCACTCTGCCAGTCTATTACACACAACAGCTTTGATTGAGGGGTGCTTTGGGGATGAACAGAGATGTTGCCCCAAGGAGGGGTAGGTCAACAATTGCAGGAGCTGTGACTGGCCATTAAGAACAGGCTACAGTGGAGAGAAGGCTGAAGCATGGGCCACCCCACCACATGAATGGACGTGATGTGACGCCTTTTCATTCAAAATACATTTGAACCTGACGGGAAGGCAGGAGGAAAGCTGTTTCCTACAGGGGAAAGGGCGGTACTGGTGGGAGACACTAGGAAACTTGGTTAACATATATATTTAAAAAAAAACCAACAAACACATTTCTCTGGTTTGGATGACAACCTCCTACACACACACACTCACACACACATACAATTAATCATTCCTATTTCTTGGTTTCCTTAAACTTTTATTTATCTTCTATTATAGCAATTATCCCATTACACTATATTATTTCTGGTATACTCGTATCTGTTTTTATACTTGTGAACTTTTTCTTTGTATCTTTGACCTGTGCCTGGCATGTGTTAAGAAGTATTTGCTGAATGAATATTTGAATAACTGACTACTACACATGTTTGTTAACAGGATGGAACTCTGAGTCACTCAGCAAAATCAAGTCTCATTTATCATCAACGGGCTGATGCCAGTTTTGTTCTTACCTTTCTGCTCATCTCTGAGGTATGTAGATGAACCCTGGACTTCAGGAAGCATGAATTCTGTGATGACCCACACTGGAATCTGCAATACTCCTCCATTTCCTGTGGCTTCTGGCTGAGGAGGAGGTGTGGACAGGTTCGTGTGGGCATGTCACTGTCACTGGGCCTGGCAGAGCTGGCTCAGCTGCACTGCCCGATATACAGGGGTCAGCTTCTCTCCAAGGGCAGCAATGGCCTGTGAGTAAGAAGAGTGGGCATTTGAGTGGGCCTGGCATTTGAGTCATCTGGCAAGTGCCTGAAGGCTCTCATCCCACAGCTTCCCCACTGAGCTTTCCACTTCCTGTCACAGTACCCAAAATTCTGTCATCATTAGCTATTCATACTTTTTGAGTATTTCGGATTCCAATTATTGAGTGCTTTCTTTACTTGGTATCCGTGTAGGATTCTGCAATAGGGGGCAGGGGGATAGGTAAAGAAGACAGAAAAAGAAATGGGAAGGAGATATAAAAAGACTTGATGTCTCTTCTAGTGGTCCCAGTGTAGGGTGATACTTTCCAGAATACCCTTAGCTCTTCCAAAGTTAAACAGACAATACTGAAAAGCCCAGCAGGTCAGGACTTAAAACACATCTTTTTAAAAATTTTATTTATCTATTTATTTATTTGGCTGCACCAAGTCTTAATTGCAGAATGTGTGATCCTCAATCTTTGTTGAGGCATGTGGGATTTTTCAGCTGTGGCATGTGAACTCTTAGTTGCAGCATACGGGATCCAGTTCCCTGACCAGGGACTGAACCCGGGCCCCTTGCATTGGGAGCTAGGAATCTTAGTTACTGGACCATATATTCTTAAATACATACTTTCTCTCTCAGCCACACAGCACCTGAAAACTCAAGTACTGAAGAAATAAGAGAGGGCTTCCCTGGTGGCTCAATGGTAAAGAATCCACCTGCCAATGCAGGAGACATGGGTTTGATCCCCAGGCTGGGATGATGCCACATGCTGAGGAGCAACTAACTCCAAGCACCACAACTACTGAGCGTGTGCTACAGGGCCCAGGAGCTGCAACTACTGATGCCGGAGCACCCCAGAGCCTGTGTTCTGCAACAGGAGAAGCCACCACAATGAGAAGCCTGTGCACTGCAAAGAAGAGTAGCCCCCGCTCACCACAGAGAGAAAAGCCAGAGTGCAACACCAAAGACACAGCACAGCCAAAAATAAATAAACAAAATTATGTGTGTGTGCGTGTGTATAAAGAATAGAGAAGGGGAACATCAAAACGAAAGTATGTTGCTCCAGATGGTACTGTGACCTTGGTAATGCCCCAGGTCCTCTTTTCCAGACACCCTTCTCCATCCAAATAAGACCTATGATCTGAAGAAGGATTCTTTTCTAGATGAAGACTTAAGGACATAAAAGGAAACACAGGACTGAATTTCCTAATTCCAAATTGGAGTATTGGTTCAGACATATATGTAAATTTGTCCTATGAAGTCTAAAAAAAGAAAATAAATTGCCTTTAGTTTACATATAATAAGTTTCCTTTATTAATGGATTTAACTTTATTGACTCCTGGTCTGGGAGAGGAGGGCTGTTAATCAAGTTGTCCACTGTGCCAAGACCACTTCTGGAGCTGCTGCTTTTAACCACCCAGATCACAGTCAGATGCACAGGCCCTGAAATCTGCATGTCTTTGCCTTTTGTGACCAGCTTGAATTGGTGATTTGTTGTGTTTTCTCTTCTCATTGTACACAAATACTCACTTTCGTACCTAATTTTGCATCTGTGGTTTTGTGTTCCTCTTCGTCAAAAAGGTCCCCATGTTCTTTAAGTTTCAGCACCCACAAAGTTGGATCTGCCTTTCCACACACCTACCATGGACAGAGGAGCCTGGCAGCTTACAGTTCATGGGGTCACCCAGAGTCGGACACGACTGAGCGACTAAGCACAGCACTCATGGAGTGCACATGCTCAATATGCATAATTACAAAGGAAATCTCAATTAATGAGGGCCCTGATAACTACGATTCTTAATTAACCAGAATGTTCTCTGCATAATGCTCTCAGATGCAAGTCATGAAACTGCAATAAAAAAAGAGCTGATAGTGAGGATTTCAAATCCTAGAAATGTAGCAAGAGACCCACATGGTCCCAAATCTTTTTTCCTCTACATCCACAGAAATGCATGAAAACAGATAGCTCATAATGTTTACTGCAAGCTGGGCCCCTTTCAGTCCTCCTTGAGGTGGGTACCCTAACTGTACTCATCTTACAGATAAGGAGAATGAGGCATAATTTCCCAAATTTACACCTAATCTATAAGCCATCAGGGGCTCCCTTGGTGACTGAGCGGTAAAGAATCTGCCTCTAGTACAGGCGATGCAGGAAACGCTGGTTCGAGTCCAGGGTCTAGGGTCTCTAACACTAAGGTACGTTACCTGTGCAGATCATTATTTATGTTAGTAACGATGACCCCGTAACACAGCAACAAAATGTTTACTTTGTCCTCAATTGATAAATACTTCCTATTTCTCTCTGCATTCTGGTTTAAAAAGTTGTGGTTGCTTCACTTTCAATTCCTCAACTAGAAATGAGAAACATGCCTAGAAACCCAAGATAGCCTGACACATGGTAAGGGATTATAGTAGACTTCGTGGTACTCCCAAAGATATCAGTTCTACTCCTTAGAACCTGTGGATGTCATTTTATAACCTTATAACAGATGTGACTACATTAAGGAGTTAGAGATGAGATTACCCAGAATTATCTGGGTGGGTTGTAAACCCAAGAGTCTTTTCAACAGATTAGACATGCACAGAGGAGAGGGTGATATAAAGATAGAGGTGGGGATTAGAATGATGCAGCCACAAACCAAGGAACACCAGGAATACTGGCAGCACCAGAAGCTAGAAGAGGCAAAGAACTAGCTCTCCCCTGGAGGCTGTGCTTTGATTGTGGCCTGGCTGACACCTTGATTTCAGATTTCTGGCCTCCAGAACCATGAAAGAATACATTTCTGTTGCTTTTAGGTCATGAAAGTTGTGGTAGTTTGTTACAGCAGCAATGGGAAGTTAATATAAGGATCAACACATGGCAACCAATAGTTAAGAGCATAATAATAACCTTAGCTGCCATGTATTGTATCCTTACAATGTGTCGGCTATGCACTCTATGATATTTGTTCCCCATAAGGTAAATGAAGAAACTGAGGTCACACAGCTGCTATATGGCAGAGCAAGGATATAAACCCAGGTCTGTCTAATTCCAAAGGCCACAAACAGAAACAACATATGTACTATACAGTCAATCCCAACACCTTACATTGAAACTTGTTAACCAAAAATGACAGCCAAACTCCAACAGTCTATAATGATTTTTCTGTGGCTAAATTTCTAATTAAACTTTCACTCTTTGCCCATACACCCTCTCTTGGTTGTTTCTTGGTTCTTCTTAGCACTACTTTAAAAAATGAGGTACAAAATTCTGTTCTGTACATCTGTGTCTCTTTTTCTGCTTTGCATATAGGGTTATCATTACCATCTTTCTAAATTCCATATATATGCGTTAGTATACTGTATTGGTCTTTATCTTTCTGGCTTACTTCACTCTATATGATGGGCTCCAGTTTCATCCATCTCATTAGAACTGATTCAAATGAATTCTTTTTAATGACTGAGTAATATTCCATGGTGTATATGTACCACAGCTTCCTTATCCATTCATCTGCTGATGGGCATCTAGGTTGCTTCCATGTCCTGGCTATTATAAACAGTGCTTCAATGAACACTGGGGTGCATGTGTCTCTTTCAGATCTGGTTTCCTCGGTGTGTATGCCCAGAAGTGGGATTGCTGGGTCATAGGCAGTTCTATTTCCAGCTTTTTAAGAAATCTCCACACTGTTCTCCATAGCGGCTCTACTAGTTTGCATTCCCACTAACACTGTGAGAGGGCTCCCTTTTCTCCACACCCTCTCCAGCATTTATTGCTTGTAGACTTTTGGATAGCAGCCATCCTGTGGGAGAAGGCGAGGGTGGGATGTTTTGAGAGAACAGCATCGAAACAGGCATATTATATAGGGTGAAACAGATCACCAGCCCAGGCTGGATGCATGAAACAAGTGCTCGGGTCTGGTGCACTGGGAAGACCCAGAGGAATCGGGTGGAGAGGGAGGTGGGAGGGGGGGATCGGGATGGGGAATACATGTAAATCCATGGATGATTCATGTCAATGTATGACAAAAACCACTATAATATTGTAAAGTAATTGCCTCCAACTAATAAAAATAAATGGAAAAAAAAATGAGGTACAAACTGCTATTAGCCTATTTTCCAAATGAAGAAACTGAGACACAGAGAAGTTCAGTCATTTGTTGGAACTCAACTCCCCCGGAGCCTGACCTGGAAACGTTTGACCTCATCATTCCTTTAAAAAAAAAGAAAAACATTTATTTTATTTATTATTTATTTATTTGGTTGCATCAGAATGAGAGATCTTCAGTCTTCATTGCAGCACCTTTAGTTCTGGCATGCGGGATCTAGTTCCTGGACCAGGGATCAAATCCTGGGCCCCCTGCATTGGGAGCATGGAGTTTAGCCACTGGACCACCAGTGCAGACCCTGATCTCATCACTCCTCTATCTACCCCTGCAAAATCTTGGTCTGGGTCTGTAAGAAATATCTGGCAACTTTCAATTTTTTAAGTGCTTTTTAGTTCGAGTAGGTGTACCAGCTCTGCGCACAAAGGTTAATTAAACCACTATAAAATTCAGAAGCAGTCAGGTCTTTGTCTCCAAAGTAATAAAATCACAAAAGATTCCTGTTCAAAATGAAGCTTGTAATACTCTGTTGCCAGTGGGTTGTGTGCATTTTTTCCATTTTAACAATATGTACTTCTCTCTTCAGAAACATTAGGTCACAAAAGCCAATCTCATCTACATCTTTACAATGTTGTTTATCATCTTTCTGCATGCAGGAGACAGAACCAGTAATGAAGCAGCCAAATTGGATTCTAGGGAGGATCTGTCCTGACTTAGAATATGTTCAGAACCCATTCAAAGCATCTCTGATTTATCATTAAGCCCTTGGAAGCCATTTATTTGGGGCCAGCTTTTCAGGGATAGGATATCAATTGTGTGCCAGTTATTAGGAATTATAACACAGCCGATGAAGTGCAACAACATGGTCCGCTGGATTTTCAGGAGTTTACAGGAGGGTGCTATAGAGGTCAGCAGCTATTCCACGGAAAATGTTTCTGAGCAGAAAGAGGGAGCATGGACATAAGGAAACAGATTCTATCCTGCTGCCTGACACCTCTTCTGTGGTCTCTTGGTTGAGCTTCTGTTGAGTCCCCCTCCCACAACTCCTTTCACGTGCCTCTGTGCTCGGTTTGCATCTACTCCAGACTGCTCCCTCTCCCCCTCAAGCAGGTTCCATACAAAACTAGGAGCAACAATGGAAAGCAGATCGATGCTTGTGGCCAAACAAGGGTGGGTAAAACGCTCAGCCATATCAAGGACACAGTTATATTCTGAAAAGGGCAGGAGGCATGTTAGGCATGTTACCTAATAAGATTTTAGCTGACTCGTAAAATCAAAAATACTTTACAAACCATGAATCATAGACTTGTACTCACAGCTGCATCTCCATGAAAATATTCTAGGTCAGCCTGACCCTTTCCCACATTACACAGAACAGGCTCTGGGGAAGCTCATGGGACGGGCAGTGGTGAAGGGTCTTAACCTTGTTGGTCATGCTGTCTAAAATCACCAATATACATAGTGATCTGACCACTATACTTTCATGATTCTATCCTAAAAAGAAAGAAAAAAATGCCCTAGTAATTAAGGATTTATGTCTAAAGGTGTTTGTTGCTCAGTGGTAAAAATCTAGGCAGACAATCTGTATTTCCTACAATAGTAAATGCTTGAAGAACGAATGAAAAACAAAATATTATGGAATATTATACAGCTATTAAAAAGAATGAGTTAGATCTAGATGCATGAACCTGGAAATATGTCCACATATGTTAAGTGAAAAAAGTCAGTTGAGGTATAATAAACACAATACTGTATGATCCAGCTTTAAATTACTAGGGCTTTAGTGCCCATAGTAAGAGTATCATATTAACATCATTTGTAAGTCTAAGGAGGGCTCATCAGCTTATCCATAATGCAAAAACAGTTTTAATCCTAAATTGGGTTGGTTTCAATCAAGTTTGTATGGACTTAATAATGCACTAATGCCTTGCCTAAGCTTATATTATGCTATAATCCTCACAAAGTAAAAATACCTTTTACCCTCTAGAGAAGTCCCTTAAAGTTCCAATTCTGTTGGGGTGTAAGGTTGGGGAATAGAATGAAAGAAAGCATTTTACATCTTCCTTTTCAAAACACAGTGCCTGTGTCTATTCCTAGACCAAATAAGCCTGAATTTCCAGAAGGTTAGGGATGGGAGATGAAGAAGGGGGTCAGAAAGTGTATACATATCCCAGGTGGTCTCGTTACTCTTTTCTCTCTGTTTTTCTTTCCTCTATTTTGTGACCTAATTGAAAATAACTAGCTTAATGTATGTGCCCTCCTTCATTTATCAAGAGGCAACTGTAAAGATTACAGACAGCAGCCTTTATCATGTGCCCAACACTGACTTAAGGGTATTAGAATAAACTAATTAATTTAATTCTCACAACAGTCTACACAGGAGGTGTTAGTTATTATTATCCCCATTTTACAGATGAGAACAGACAAAGAGTTTAAGAATCATACCCATGACTCTAGCTGCTGGTAGAGCTGGGGTTTAAAACTCAGGACGTCGAGCTTCAGTCCATATGGAGAGAAGTAAGCCAGACCAAATGAAATAGGCCAGGCTCAGGTACTCAATAAAGCATTTTTATGCAAGTTTCTCACTGATCTTGTTACTTGGGTGAGACCTAAAGAATTGCTCTACTTCTCAGAGCTCACCCTTGCTAAACTCCTCATCAGTGAATTGCACTTGCCTTTTGAATTGCTCACTGTATCTGGAGAAATGATTCTGAGAAAATACTCTCTACTGTTTCTCTCTTTCCTCCCTCAGTCCCACCCTTGCCATGGAAACAGGCTCCTTTCATAAGCAGAGAACTGTATTGTCTCCCATTAAAAATCTATGAAAAATGAGCCGAAATCTCATAATGTCTAGTTCTTTACCATGTTCCTAGCAGCCATCAATTTCCAGACCTGTCTTTAAACTTAACCCAAGGACTAGCTTGCCCTGAAATGCTTTGCTTAGAGGAGGAAGTGGTGAAGGAGACAGACATATAGGTGTTCTTTTCTCTAAACATGGCTTCTTCTCAGCCTAAAATATGGAAATTAAGTCTTTCCTGACTTCAAGAATTATGATGCTGTGGGAAGAAAAATTCCTTAGAGTTAAAGGCCAGTTCTGTCACTTTGTAACAGTTTCTCTTCAACCAAGTTACTTAACCTTTTGAAGTTCAATTTTAGCATTTGTAAAATGGGGCCAGTAATTTCTGCTCTACTTACAAGGTGATTGTGCCTGTCCAAACAGGAATCCTGCTCTTCTGACCTAATGGCCGTGGTGTCCAAACATCGATCCATTTATTATCCTTTCATTTCTTCATTTTTCATGCAGTATGTGTTGTATTTTCCAAGAATTAGATTCCCTGGTGGGTCAGACAGTAAAGAATCTGCCTGCAGTGCAGGAGACCCAGATTCAATCCCTGGAGAAGGAAGCGGCAACACATTCCAGTATTCTTGCCTGGAGAATTCCATGGACAGAAGAGCCTGGCGGGCTACAGCCCATGGGGTCACAAAGAGTCAGACATGACTGAGTGACTAACACTTTCACTTGGTGAACTGAAAAGTACAGGTATCTTGCAGCTTGGGGTAAGAAGAGAGGCACTCCAGACTGGGACAGGGCATTGAAGACAGAGAAAATGAGGTAATTAAGAGCATGGTATGTGCAGGAACCTACGACATACCATGATACCATGTTCTATTTTATAAGCTATTCCAGTTCCTTTGAGGGCAATCACTATATGTGGTAAACACACACACACACACGTTGCTTTTTAAGGTCTCCTTAAGACAGAGCCAGTTTTATTAATTCAGGCAGGACTCCCTAGTTAACATCTTTTATCTCACCTTCTCTCAAGGCCCTTCTGCTAAAACGTATAATAACTGGTGAACAGAAGTAGGCAAGACTTACAAGTGAGGTGGACACCTGAGACAGCTATAGGAAAAGGAATCTGAGATGCTTTAAATCTATGTCAGATACAAAAATAAATCTTAGGTATTACATACTGCATATAAAATACAGGTTCTATATGGCCCAATTTTAAGGTGTCCAACTTGATACAAGGGACATGTATTAATAACACTTTGAATCTGTAAAGTGCTTCTCCATGTACCATTATATTTATCATTGAAGTAAGCTGAAAAGGTAAAAATATAATAGGAAGTGTTAGGTCACTGGCTCTATTTTTAAATAAGGAACAGAACTGGAAGCAAGATGTGGTAGATTACACAGTAAAATAAGCAGCTGGGCCAGAGCTAGCCTTCAGGTTTCCTGGACTCCGAGGTGGAGCTGACTTCCAATCTGAGGCGATTACTGAGCATTCACCTCAGATTATGGAGGGCTTCTATTCTGATAATACTGCTGAAAATTCTAGAAATAACTCATTCATTTATGTATTCATCTCACAAACCCTTAACTGAAGAAAGGCAGTGGAAGGTGCCTAGAGCAGAGGCTGGGGCAGTAATCAGAGGTCACCCGCCACCCCATGCCTTGAAAGCCAAGTTCGGCGTCAGGTCTTTATCTGAGGGTAACGGGAAATCTCTTGAGTTTTATGTAGGGGAATTTCCTGAGCATTTAGCAGCAATCACTCTGGGCTGCGGTGGGCACCATAGGAACCGTTAAAATCTGGAAGCAGGAGACCAGTCGAAAGGATGGCAGCAAAGCACGTGATGGCATGCGGCAGCCTAAGAAGCAAAGTGAATGGCTCACATCCAAATGTGAGAACCAAGGTGTCACTGTTTCCTCGAATACCACTGTTCTGAATTGCTCCTTCTAGGACTACTGCAAAAGTGTTTCTGGTAGGAAAACAGTCCCTACTCCTCCTCCTGCTCCTTCTCCAGCCTCCCCTTGTTCCCTGCCCGGAACATTCCGGAATGAGAGCAGAATCAATAGGCCGGGGTCTTGGTCACAGAAATCAACTGTCCCAACGCCTGGATTCCAGAGCCGGGCCAAGGAGGCCATTCGCAGCACGTAGTAACTTCACCAGCAGCCTGCTCTTCTTCCTAACAAGGTTTCGCCAGGCTCTTTACACTAAGGCCAGGCCTCTCAGTGCTGGGAGCTAGCGCTTTGGCCTTTAAGTTCCACTGGCTTCCCCAGAGCTGACCTCTCTGCGCGACCAGCGCGGGACAGCTTCTTTTCCCACAAAGCCTCGCGCGTCCCAGGGGCAACCCCGCCCCTACCGCCTCCTGCTGCGCGCTACTGGCCGATATTCCTGCCACTCATCTGGGTACCTGGCGGGAAATGGGCTCTCGAATCCCCTCCGCCTGTGATAGTATCTTTTCCGTTTGTTCGTTCTTCCAGATGCTTCTTTGTATTTGGAGTAAGGGTTCCAATGCCTAAACACTTCCTTTGGAGTCTAACCCTGTGAGATGGACTTGGGAGGGAGATTCCAGTTTTACAGGCAGGAGAAATAAAGGGTCGCAAAGTACATCATGAGAAACGCTGGGCTGGAGGGAGCATAACCTGGAATCAAGATTGCCGGGAGAAATATCAATAACCTCAGATATGCAGATGACACCACCTTTATGGCAGAAAGTGAAGAACTAAAGAGCCTCTTGATGAAAGTGAAAGAGGAAAGTGAAAAAGTTGGCTTAAAGCTCAACATTCAAAAAACTAAGATCATGGCATCTGGTCCCATCACTTCATGGCTAATAGATGGGGAAACAGTGGAAACAGTGGCTGACTTTATTTTTGGGGGCTCGAAAATCACTGCAGATGGTGATTGCAGCCATGAAATTAAAAGACACTTAATCCTTGGAAGGAAAGTTATGACCAATCTAGACAGCATATTAAAAAGCAGAGACATTCCTTTGCCAACAAAGGTCCATCTATTCAAGGCTATGGTTTTTCCAGTAGTCATGTATAGATGTGAGAGTTGGACTATAAAGAAAGCTGAGCACCGAAGAATTGATGCTTTTGAACTGTGGTGTTGGAGGAGACTCTTGAGAGTCCCTTGGTCTGCAAGGAGATCCAACCAGTCCATCCTAAAGGAGATCAGTCCTGGGTGTTCATTGGAAGGACTGATGTTGAAGCTGAAACTCCAATACTTTGGCCACCTGATGCAAAGAGCTGACTCATTTGAAAATACCCTGATGCTGGGAGGGATTGGGGTCAGGAGGAGAAGGGGATGACAGAGGATGAGGCGGTTAGATGGCATCACCGACTCAATAGACACGAGTCTGGGTGGACTCCAGGAGTTGGTGATGGACAGGGAGGCCTGGCGTGCTGTGCGGTTCATGGGGTCGCAGAGTCGGACACGACTGAGTGACTGAACTGAACTGAAATGAAAGTTTGCGAAACTTTCTGTAGAACCATGTGTTGGGGTTTTAAAGCGAGATTTTAATAGTGGTTCCAGACCTGCCTTTTCCATAGCATCGACTCAGTGGTTAAACAGATCTGAGCTTATTTCTTCTCTGTGAAATGAGTAAAATAGTAGCAACCATGCAGAACTGGTGTAAAGAATACACAAAGTAAGAAGAGACGAACGTGGTATGTGGGCTGGTTCCTGTAGGCTATTAATGAATTAAATAGAAAATAGGTAACTACTGAACCCACCCTGCACCCCCTCAAGTCATCTGACTTCTAGTCTGGGACTCTTTATGCAAAACCTATGATTCTCAGAAGTCCAGAGAGCTCAGGTTGGTCCAGGGACATACTCAAGGGCTTCAGTGAGTTCTTACATAGGAGAAGCACACTGCTGGAAAACATTCCTCCAAGTCAGGTGCTAAACACTATTTCTATGACTGCTACTACTAATATAACAGTACATCTTTTGGTTAGTCTCTTCCCAGGCACTATTTTAAGTACTTTATATTCAATGTCATTCAATCTTAGCAATGACATGTAAGGTACATTCTGTTATAATTCCCCTTTTACAGGTGAGGCGATTGAGGCACAGGGAGTTTAAGTAACTTCTCAAGTTTTTAAAGCTAAAAGTTGTTGGTGCTGGAATTTATACCCAGTCAATCTAGCTCTTGGAGTCACACACATTAGTATTTGTGCTATATAAAATAGCTCTCTTTGATAATGAATACTTTTGTTACTATCTCTAAGATGCTTTTGACTTTTTAAAACTCTCAAAGGGCAGGAGAAAAAACTAAAAGCAATACAGTGAGTGGAACCTAAGTCTTGAATTATGGAGAGACTATTTGCTGACTGATTATTAGATACCCGTGTGTGGGTGCTGTGTCTGGAATTGTACTTTAGCTGAGTGCTCTGGACTCTCACATCTCTCAGCGTCTCTGTGGACATGCCCACTGTGGAAAAATGGCTGAATGATGTGACTGCAATGGAATGTAGTGGTTATCTTAACTGACCACACAGGTACCTACCAGGAGAGCAATGCCTCACTTCCTCACGATAGTGTTGAAGACTTTCTGAGAAGGTGATAATATCATTCAGTTATCTCACAATCACAAGGTATACTGCAGTGACTGCAAATCCTGTGTGCCTCATTCAACAGATGTCACAGAACAAGGGGAAAAGAAAGACAGGGAAGGAGGTGGAAGCTGGTAGACCTCAGGGGACCAAGGACTCAAACTGGAGATTAAATACTATAAGATGGGAGCAGGGATTTATTTGCCTGGCGGACAAAAAGGGCTAATATCTCTAAGGGAAAGCTGGAGGCAGTTTTTCCTGGAAGCCAGGTCAGGGTTCCTGTTAAAGTGACATTGGCCTCTGTAACTCTGGTGGCCTTGAACTACACAGCACACTTTCAAACACAGCCTCTGTTAATCCAGAGCAGTCCTGATTCTTGATCAAGAAAAGTACCCAGGTTCTTGGGCTTCACCCCTCTCTCTTCTGCCTTCTGTTTCTCCGCCTTTTCAGGTAAGCCTGGGACATACGGAGTGTGAGGAGGGAGTAGGGATAGTGTGGGGCTTAGGTCCCAAGGGTTCCATTAGTATCCTAAGATGACATTTAGAGTGGCCAGAGAAAATGCAGCCTCTGTCAAAGAGGGAAAGAAGTGAAAGTTAAAGTGCTAGTTGCTTAGCCGTGTCCCACTCTTTACAACCCCATGGGCTATAGCCCGCTAGGCTTCTCTGTTCATGGAATTCTTCAGGCACGAGTACTGGAATGGGTTGCCATTTCCTTCTCCAGGAGATCTTCCTGACCCAGGAATCAAACCTGGATCTCCTGCATTGTAGGCAGATTCTTTACCATCTGAACTACCAGGGAAGCCCATCAAAGAGGGAAATCTAGTGCAATTCTGGGAGAGAAATATTGGCTGTGCGATTCTAGTGGTAAACATACAGACACAGACAGGAGATGGGGCGAGATGCTGGGAGCCAATGATGCCATTTGCTTAGAAAATGGAATAAAACATGGAATGGTCAATAGAGTCTCAGGCAGACATTATGGGTTAGATGGTTCAGATGACAGCTTTGTTCTGTGGGTGTTGGACACATGAGATGAGGGCAGGGCAGTGGGGTCAAAGGCCCAGAAACATAATCAGCAAGTGTGACTCTCATTCCAGAAAAGAAGAGGCTTCACCAAAACCATTGTCCATCAAGCCCTTCATCCCAACCACCTGGAGATTCTCATCATGATGTGAATAATATCCACTGTGCTGCTTAGTGTTCATTCTGAGCCATTTATTGTAACACACACTTTGTGTTGGGCTTTTGCTAATTGGCTATAAATGCTAATCTTTTCTAAATGATCCTAAAAATGGTTATTTCTGCACTGTGTGCCAAACATTTATAATCTTGGGGAAAATGGAAGAAGCAGTGGTCTTTGCAGACTCTCCTGAGTAACTTTGGAGACATAAGCCAGGGAGAAGATCTGGAATGAGATAAGGAAAACAGTCCTCTCTTTTGGAATCTGAAACATTTAAATGTAGACTTTGATGTTTACCTTGGCACCATCATCCATGAGTGGATAAGTATTAGGTTGAGCCATGTGAAGTACTGGTATTCAATTGTTTTTGATGCACAGAAATACTAGCTTCATATTACTGAATCTTACAGAATCCTGAGATAAATAGGATATGATATTTAACTTACTTGACTGCAGGGGAGGAAAAAACAGGAATTTTGTTTAGGTCTTTGTAGGAGTGAGTATCACTAACTGCAAGCAATCCATTAGAAAGAGTCTTGCACTACCTCTAGTTAAAAACACAAGTTTTATTCATTTATTCTTTCATTGTAACAATAGCAAAAATCATTGTTGTTGCTCAGTCACTAAGTCATGTCTGACTCTTTGTGACATCGTGAACTGTAGCCCTCCAGGCTCCTCTGTCCTCCAGTATCTCCTGGAGTTTGCTCAGATTCATGTCCATTGAGTCAGTGATGCTATCTAACCATCTCATCCTCTGCCTCTGCCTTCTCCTTTTGCCTTCAATCTTTGCCAGCATCGAGGTCTTTCCCATTGAGTCAGTTCTTTGCATCAGGTGGCCAAAAAAGTCATTGAGCATCTCCTATATCTAAATCACTGTGCTAGAAGCAGAATGAAGTGATGTTTCCTGCCTTGCAGGCACACACAGAATAGGAATGAAGGCATAAGGACGATGCACTGGATGGTGTTATGAAGACCAGTCCTGGGAGAACAGGAGAGCAGCACAGAGAAGGAGCAATGATTTTGGAGAAGGAGCGGTTTGATCATAATCAAAAGTTTTGATGTAGGAGAGAGAAATGATGATTAACCAAATGGTTATGACAGTAAACAACACTACAGACAGAACTGGGGAGAGATGACCACATGATTCAAAGAAATAGGTTGTGCTTAGAATGAATCAAAAATGATTAAATCTATGGAAAGGCATTTCTCAAAGGTCTTTAAGCATCGGAGAGTCAGAGAGTAGGCTGTACTCATGTTCGTATACCAGATGTTGAGTACAAGACAGTGCCTAGCAAAGAGCAGGTGCTCAGGAGATGTTGAGCCAAACTGATCTGGAGAAAAGGCTGAAATTGAAATTAACAGCATGTTCAAAAGACCCAGTCTTCTCCTCCATTCTTCTTAGTTTGAATTAATGAAATCTCAACCTGTTGCTTAAAATATTATGCAAGAAAACATGCACTTCAGCCTATCTCGGGGAAGAGGTGCAATTATGTAACCTGTTAATCTGTGCATAAAGAAAATGTCGAAAGAATGTCTTGCTTTAGAAACTTTTTCAGTTCCTTATTTTGAATGTGTATTTCGTACTCTGTGTAGGTAAGGTGATATGCCAGCTCCAGGAACACAGCAATGAATAAGACAATTAAGGCCCCTGCCCTTCAAAGAGCTTAATATTTAATAGATAAAAGTTATCAAACAAATATTTTCTAATAATAATTGGGGTAAATAAAACAGAAAACCAACATTCAGATGCCATGGGAGCATATAACTGGGGGCCTAGCCTAGTTTGATGAGTGTTGGAAGGGTGCTCAATGTAAGTTTCTTTAAGGAATGCACATTCAAGCTGAAATCATATGACAAGGAAGAAAGTGTGTTCTAAGAACAGCACATGTTAGGACATGAAGAAGGAGAGACTCACTTTCTAACAGGTGGGACCGTGTGACTGTAAGTATAAGTTGATAATAATAATAATAATAATCTTATATGATCCTCCTGAAGACTAATTGATTTATCTGTCATTTTAGTCCAGAAGATCCTAGCTCATGAGGAGGAAAACCACTTCATTCATTTATTCATCATATGTTAAATAATTGTTGTGAGTAGCAATTGCGTGAGGTTCTGAACATTAAGAGGAGAGAAAAACCTCATGAAACCCTGGAAGCTCATAGTCTTCTGAGAAAACAGATGAGCCAACCCACCATTACATAATGGTCATTTCTGTGCTAAAGGTGTCACCTCTAGGACACAGGGGAGATACGGTTGTGTTTGCCTGGGCGAGGCAGGAGGGCTTTCAGAAAAAGTAGCCTCCGAAGGATGATAGCATCGGAGTGGCACTGGAGGAGAAGGTGATGTAATCAGTCAGGGAAGAGCAAGTCAAGAGTCAAACACAGGGCTGGGAGGGAGAAGAAAGTGTGAAAGGAGGTAGGCAGGGGTTAGATCTTGAAGCATCTTGGAAAGAACTTTTATTTCTGAATGTTTGTTATTTAGTTTATTTTTGGCTGCACTGGGTCTTCGCTGCTATGCGCTGGCTTTCTGTAGTTGCATTGCACGGACTAATCCTTGTGATGGCTTCTCTTGTTTCAGAGCACAGACTCTAGGGCACACAGGCTTCAGTAGTTGGCAGTTAGAGGGCTCTAGCGTGCAGACTTAGTGGTTGTGGAACTGAGCATGTGGAATCTTCCAGGGTGGAATCAGGGATCGAACACATGTTCCTTGCATTGGCAGGCAAATTCCCAACCAATGAACCACCAGGGAAGTCCAGAAATAACTTTTTATTTTATCCTGTAGTCATTGAGAATTTTGAACAAGGAAGTGGCATCCTTGGTGGGCTGAAATAGTTGAGACCAGAGGTGGGGGGCCAATAAGGCAGCAGTTGTCAATCAATAGTCCAAGAAGAGACAAATGCCCAGACCCACTACCAGAGCCGTGATTAGGACCAGAGAAGAGGTGAGAGGAGCGGGATGCTCAAGAGATACATTTGATGGGCTTTGAGAGTGACTGGACATGGGCACAGAGAAAAAGAGAGATGGAGGAATCTAGATCGACCCCAAGGCTTGTAACTCAGGAACCTAGGAAATAAGAGGCATCCAGAGAGACAAGGATACTCCTTATCATTCAGACTCCAGCACAAAATCACCAACAGAGCTGACTTATGAGTGGGATGCTGGGGTTCTTGAATCACCAAGTTTTTTTTATTTTTAGGATTTTAGGTGTTTTTAGAAATTTACATGGAAATTTTGCAAAAAGAACTCTGCAAACAAACAAAAAAAAGGATACCTCAAGAGGAATGAATCCCAGCCCTTCAAACACCTCCTCCTATCTGACTCTCCCCTGTTGTATGCTGCTGCTAAGTCGCTTCAGCCGTGTCCAGCTCTGTGCGACCCCATAGACAGCAGCCCACCAGGCTCCTCCATCCCTGGGATTCTCCAGACAAGAATACTGGAGTGGGTTGCCATTTCCTTCTCCCCCACAGTTGTATAGCTGAAGCAATAACAGCTCCTGTGCATTATGCCATTACCGTCTATAGCCAAACCGCATAACCACCAGAGGGCAATGAAAATGCCCATAAAGGCACAGAGTAGTAATTATTTTCCCATTAGCATCAGCAACACTCCTATCAGCCCAGAACAATTAACATTCCTAACCTCATGGTTCGGCTGCAACCTACGCATGTCTTGCAGGAGTAGATTGATGAATGTCTCGGGAGGACTAAGCAGCAATAAGGCAGGTGTGCAGTGGGACCTCCGAGTCCTGGCCATACTTGGGGAGATCAGCCATGCCATCAGGTGAACAGGCAGTGGAAGAACTCAGTTTTGATTGCCACTGATCTCACCAGTCCCCAGGCAGAAACATCTAATTCAGCTGCTCTTTCTTTGGGTCCCCAGGAAGGGACCATTTGAGTGGGAGAAAAGCGATAACAATAATAACGCAGCAGGCAGAGTCCTCTGCATTTATGACTCTTTTTTTCTGTTGATCACTAGGCAACCATTCTTTGTGCTTAAAACTACACATCTTTCTACATGTAATGCCTTATTCTCTGAAGTAACCCACTTTGACCGACAGTGTGCTAAAGGGATATCCATTCTATATATTTCTGTTTAGGTCAAGCACAATGTAAACCAAACCATTTTGAACCAATAGCCTGATTTAGGAGTCTCTTCTCTGTGTTCTTGTAGCATTCTGTTCTAGTGGATCACAAACTCCATTGCAGTTGCCTATTTGTCCATTTTTCCCTCCAGATTGTAAAATCCTAGAGGCTAGGTACTATATCTTTATGTTTGCAGCCACATCCCTAGCACATAACACAGCACTCAGCTACATGGACAATACTACATAATTGTTGACTGGCTAGATGGGTGGGTGAGTGAATGCTTTCCCTAAAATTCAAGCTTTAGTGATTGAAAGTGTGATTATTTGGTTTAAACAGGAAAGGCTAATTGAATAGACTTGGCCAGGAAGAATTAGGCAAAATGTGAGATAAAGAGGACTCGATGCACCAGCCTGGAGAGGTCTGATATGGATGAGCCAGGTGCCAGCTGCAGAAGCAAGGCCATTTTTCTCTTCTGGCTAGGAACAGCATGTGGCAGAGGCCCACCTGGGGATCTAATAGCAGAATCACATGAGCAAAATTATTTCACAGGCAGCAAAGGGGCATTCTTTCCAAGTAAATGCTCATGTCTTAAGTTGGGTTCCCCTGAAGCAGCTCCTGAGACAAGGACTCTTATCCAAGTGATTTTTTTAGTGAAGCCGCTCTTTCTGGAGAAAGGGAGGGTGAGGAGCAGAAGGGAGCAGGGGAAGTGCCGGGATGGGAGTTCAGCTGGAGACCAGCTGCAGCCTGATCACCATGAGCTCTGGTGTTGGTCCCACCTTCAGGCAAAGAGGCTAACTCTTCGTCTCTCTTTATGGGTCAGTCATTGGCTGTGGGCTGTCACTTGAGGGCAAGAAACCCTATCTGCCTAGCGAGCATAGATCTTGTTTTAGTAGACAGTAATCCTCTCCAGGGGCATCTGTGGGTCATTGGTGCTCAACACTCAGAGCTGATACTTTTACCATACGTGTCATGACTGGTAAAAATAGCGTGGGTGTGATGCCAATAGTGTCTCCAGGAAATGGATAGTGTGAAATAATGCTGATCTTAGTTATCGAGCACCTACTTTATGCCAGATGCTGTGCTAAATGCTACATATATAAAACATAAAACATATATGTATATATATGCTCATATAATTCTTGGAATATAGCTATTAGGTAGGATTTATACCATCACCTATTAGTCCCATTTCCACTGGACTGATGAAGAAACTCAGAAAGCACCATACTTCATGCTTAGAATATTTCCTTTCAGTGTCTACATTTTTATGGATAGAATCAGGATATTACACATCCAACTGGTCTGAATTCCATGCATTCATTCAACTCATGAATCCTACCAGTGCTTTGGAGAAACTTTTACGTGCCATGCATAGCTAGACTGGGCTAGGGACATATCAGTGAACTGAATGGCTTGGACCCTGCTCTCAAAGAGTAGGACTAGCCTTAGGCCCAGTTCCAATACTCCTGTGATGCAACTAAAAAATATTTTAGGACACCTGTTGTGTACATTCTGTTCTGTGCATGTATGCTAGGGTCACTTCAGTCACGTCCTTACTCTTTGTGACCTTTTGGTCCATAGCCCACCAAGCTCCTCTGTCCATGGGATTCTCCAGGCAAGAATACTGGAGGGGATTGCTCTGTCCTCCTCCAGGGGAACTTCCCAACCCAGGGATCAAACCTGCATCCCCCAACTAATAAAAATAAATAAAAAAATAAATAAATAGAGACAGCTCTACAATTAGATTAAATCCTTTTTCTCATTTCTAATTAAATGATCATATTAAAAAAAAAAAAAACCTGCATCTCTTGTGTCTTCTGCATTGGCAGGCAGGTCCTTTACCACCTGGGAAATCCCCACCTTCTGTTCCATCCAGCTTTAATCAAGAAAGGATGTCAACCCCAGGCCTCTATAACAATTCCCTGAATTCTTTACATGCAGCAGATCACTTGGTTGGAAAAATCAGCTTTCAAGACCATGTACAACCAAACACTGTAGGTCCCTTCCCTGTGCATAGAAGAGACTGAATTTGGTGAGCTCTAAATCCCCTTCCGGCTCTCACATCCTGGGATTCCTTCTTCTGATGACCCTCCCTGATTATGGTTACATCTTTTGTACGGACTGTGACTGTGAGATTAATGTGTCGGCTTGGGCAGGCTATAGCCCAGTTATCCAAACACTGGTCTAAGTGTCACTTGGGAGGCATTTTGTAGATGTACTTAACATTTTTGCTTAAATTGATTTTAAGTAAAGACTACCTTTGATAATCTGGGTGGCTTTCATCCAGTCAGTTGAAAGGTCTTTAGAGCAAAACTGAAGTTTTCCAGAGGAAGAATAAATTCCATCTGCTGACTGGAGCATCAGCTCCCATCTGCTGCTGGCCTGCCTTATGGATTTCAGATTTGCCAGCTGCCCCCATAATCACTTAGGTCAATTCCTTGAAATAATTCTGTATGTGTGTGTTTGTGTCTCTGTCTGTCTCTCTATATATATATACACATGCACACACACACACACACACACACACATACAATATTACAATACCCTGGTTCTTTTTCTCTTGAGAACCTTGAATGACGCAGGGAAACAACCACCATGTCTTTTTTTTTCTTCTAATACTTCTAGTGTGTATAGTCTTGTGTCTTGTGTGTATAGTTATGGCCCTCCACCTAGATTACTAGTAGGCAGATGAAAACTGCCTAATAAAACAAGAGCACAAAAACATAAGAAAAGTTCCTTTTAAATTCCACCAACTTGTCCAAAATTTTGCAACCAAGAAATCCAGAATTTTTACACACATGTGAGTTCTGTGTTTTACACTATCGGTTTTTAAATTTTTTTTAACCTGTACATGGGTGGTAGGGACCATATGTCCCATATGGCCCAAATGTCTTTTCATGTTAGAGCCTGTAAAGGTAGTCATCCTACTTTGTATATCCCCAAGTAGAATATAAACTCCACAAGGTCAGAGGCCAAGCCTTAGTTTTTCTGTGACCCTATAGTACCTGTAGGGCTTCCCTTGTGGCTCAGGTGGTGAAGAATCTGCCTGTGATGCAGGAGACCCAGGTTTGATCCCTAGATCGGGAAGATCCCCTGGAGAAGGGAATGGCTACTCACTCCATTGTTCTTGCCTGGAGAATTCCATGAACAGAGGACCCTTGTGGGCTACAGTCCATAGTGTCAAAATAGTCTGACATGACTGAGAGTCTAATACATACATGCATACGTACATACACATAGTACTTATAATGGTGCCTAACAGAGATTATACATATAGGAGGTGCTGAATCAATCTATTTATTTTCCTTTTTTTTCCCCCTCAAGAATATGCAATCTTTGGGACATGAGAAACAGACTCAGAGAAATGCAGTTTTGCTGGGTTGGTTGGTTTTTAGGCAAATCAATTTGCCATCTCCAAGGGAGAGGCTGAGCTTCACTGGTGGCTCAGCTGGTAAAGAATCTGACAGCAATGCAGGAGAACAGAGTTTGAGCCCTGGCTTGGGAAGATCCCCCAGAGGAGGAAATGACAACCCACTCCAGTATTCTTGCCTGGAAAACATGGACAGAGGAGGCTGGCGGGATACAGTCCATGGGGTCTCAAAGAGTTGGACACAACCGAGTAAATAACACACAGGGAGAGGCTGCTTCCTCTGTGTAGCTGGAGATTGATGATCTGGAGAGCATTCCAGAGACTAGCCCTTCTCTTGTTTCTCTTGTCAGTAGGGAGCTGGGAGTCCAGATGACTGGTGTGCATCAAGCCTTTGCAAGCATTTTACAGAGATTAGTTTTCACAACAGCACACAGGAAGCCTGCCCCAAGCCAGCCACAAGCATTGTTGGCAGTAGGAGGGATTACAAGGGACTTTTGCTGAGACTCAGAGTCTAGACTCTTTCTTGGACACAATCTAAAATAGCTGTGTGATATATAAGCAGGAAGCATTCCATAAATCTTTGACCACAGGTTGGCTGACTCTTGACCCCTGGGTTATTTACACCCTTGGTGGAGAAAGTGAGGAGAGGTACAGGTTTAGAGCTCTTTTCAAGGCCTCTAAGAGAGCACTTGTACTTATCACCTTTCTCAGAAATGAACTGGAAACAACTACGGTAATTACCCTGGAGGCAGATGTTTGCGTCAGGAGTCAGGATGCTGAGTCATCAGAGTAACACCAAGCAAATAAACAGGGCTCCGGAGAAGGACAGACATCCACCATTAACCCAGGGTTGGCGAGTTCAGCACCTTATTGCCTGAACACCTAACCTGAACCTTCCTCCATGGCCTGAACCTTCCTCTGGCTGTTGAACAACACTCAGACTCTTTCTTGAACACACCCTGGAATAGTGATGTGGAGTATAAACAGCAGGTGTCCAACAAATACATGTTCAAAGGCTGGCTGAGACTTGATCTCTGGATTACTAACACCCTTGATAGAGAAAGCAGAGAAAGATCCCGTTCTTCACACGGTAACTCTAGCTTCTGGTGAGAATTTATCAGCTTGAAAAGAGAAAACATATATTAATTATTTAGAATATTGGACTTCAAGTTGAGTCCAGCGCGTGATGTGAAACTTCCATTAACCTGAGGTGTACGCCCTGGGGTCTCTTATCCCTAACCAAAGACAGAAAATATCGTGCACCCTGACACGGCAGAAATAGAGGACAAATCTCAGGACCCATGAAAAAATGTGGAGAAACGCTTCCAGAATGAGCAGATTAAGATGGTCAAATTATAAAACAGCTCTGTGTAGTAATGCCCCAAAAAAGAGAAAAGAGGGAAGCATGAGGTTGAAATAGACCCCGTGTTGAGCCAGCCCCACTAATTCCGTCACTTCCTCACGTGTCTCCTCTTCCCACCCTCCCTCTCTATCCACTCCCTTCCTCGCTGGCAGAGTCAGTCTTTTCATGTCCTCTCCCCACTTAGAGCCTTCGATGTAAAAGCCCACATCCTTCCCAGGACAATCAGAAGCTTCCTGAACTAGCATCATCTTCTCTCCAGCTCCTCAACCTCCCTCCTTGAATTCTTTGGTCACAAACAACTGTTCACATTCCTTTAGCTGCTTGCTGTTCTTCTGGTTTCCAGGCCTGAAATACCCTCAACAGACCTTTCAGGAGCTCCCCAACCCCATGAGTTCCAGTCAAATCCGAATCCCATATCCTCAGCCTGAGTCCATTCGTCCTTCCTTGATGCTTCCCCAGTAGTTTCTATTCTTTATGTACCACTTACTCTAATTACTTACATAGTGTGATGTCGTTGTTCAGTCATTCAGTTGTGTCCGACTCTTTGCCGAACCCATGGACTGCAGCATGCCAGGCTTCCCTGCCCTTTCTATCAATTCTCTCTAGAGTATGAACTCCTCAAAGCCACAGGCAGTGGTTTATTCTTTAAACTCTCAGTGCTTCATTTGGTACCCGTTATTTAATAAGTCCTCAATACACGGGGTTGGACAAATTAATTAAGTAATCAGTTAAGCAACTTAGATTGCCAGGCCTGATGTCCAGCTGGCACTCAGGTATTTCTCTCACGCGTTCTTCAGGCACTGCTGCTCCAAGAATCAGTCCTCTGTGCTGTGTCGGACGCTCACCACCACCTCAGATTTCCACATAGTCCGTATATTCACGATGGCTACTGAGCACAACCTGTACTCACAGGGCAGGAAGTAAGCTTCCTCAAAACTGTAAAACACCAAGCGAATGAATGCGGGATGGCTAATAAATACTATTTCATTTTGTCGCCAATTCACCTTATTTTCCTGCCATTTAATTCTGTGCTTTGAAAAAAAAAAGAGAGAGAGAGAGATAAACACGGGCAGGATCCAAGGCTGGTCTGAATTCCAGGACATCTACTGGTTAGTGGGGTAGGGACCTGCATGTACTTAACTGCCTTCCTGCAGTGATTCTCCATCCTCTGCCAGCTCATGGCCCCCAGGTACACAAGGACCTCGTTTCCAGGTCCCATTTGGGGAGGGGCTGTTTTGTGATCTCCTGGAAAAGAGGCGCAGCCCTTGGGCCAAGAGGGAAGTCTTGTTGGGTGAGGAGAGGGGGTTCTGCTCTTCAGAATAGAATCATGCCTAAACTGAGGCATAATTTGGTTTCATTCAAAATCATGCTAGGGACCTCCTCAGTGGCCCAGTGGTTAAGACTTCACCTTCCAGTGCAGGGGTTACGGGTTCGATCCCTGATCATGGAGCTAAGATCCCACATACCTTGGGGCCAAAAAACAAAACATCAAGCAGAAGCAATACTGTAACAAATTTAAAACATTAAAAATGGTAAAAAAAAAAGAAAGAAAAGAAAAAATCTTTCTGAACAAACAATAAGGAATGAAAGTACCATTGTTGCTGTAGCTCCATGAGCAAGATGAACTGAGCAATTAGAGAAGGATGATTATCTACCCTCAGACGGGGAGAAGCGTTGGAACACAGACAGCTGAAGCCGTGACACGGCAGATAATTTATTAGATGTTGAGTGGCTGTTTCTCGTCTCTAGGCCTTTGTGAGAAAAACATCCAAATGCCACAAGTATATTCCCAGGGAACCTCAGGGTGGTAGGAACCCAGGCTGTTGGAACACAATTGCCTCTTTTTTAAAATTAATTAATTTTTTAATTGAAGGATAATTGCTTTACAGAATTTTGTTGTTTTCTGTCAAACCTCAACATGAATCAGCCATAGGTATACATATGTCCCCTCCCTTTCAAACCTCCCTCCCATCTTCCTCCCCATCCCACCCCTCTAGGTTGATACAGAGCCCCTGTTTGAGTTTCCTGAGCCATACAGCAAATTCCTGTTGGCTGTCTATTTTACATATGGTAATGTAAGTTTCCATGTTACTCTTTCCATACCTCTCACCCTCTCCTCCCCTCTCCCCATGTCCATAAGTCTATTCTCTATGTCTTTTTCTCTATTGCTGTCCTGTAAATAAATTCTTCAGTGCCATTTTTCTAGTTTCCATATGTATGTGTTAGAATACAATATTTATCTTTCTCTTTCTGACTTACTTCAGTCTCTATAATAGGTTCTAGGTTCGTCCACTTTATTGGAACTGACTCAAATGTGTTCCTTTTTATGGCTGAGTAATATTCTACTGTGTGTATGTACCACAACTTGTTTATCCGTTCATCTGTTGGATGGACATCTAGGTTGCTTCCATGTTCTAGTATTTGTAAATAGTGCTGAAATGAATAGTGGGATACATGTGTCCTTTTCAATATTGATTTCCTCAGGGTATATGCCTAGGAGTGGGATTGCTGGGTCATATGGTGGTTTTATTCCTAGTTTTTTAAGGAATCTCCATACCATCTTCCGTAGTGGCTGTATCAATTTACATTCCCACCAACAGTGCAAGAGCATTCCCTTTTCTCCACACCCTCTCTAGCATTTACTGTTTGTAGACTTTTTGTTGATGGCCATTTTGACCAGTATGAGGTGATATCTCATTGTATTGATCTGCATTTCTCTAATAATGAGTGATGTTGAGCATCTTTTCATGTGTTAGCCATCTGTATGTCTTCTTTGGAGAAATGTCTGTTTAGATCTTTTTCCCACTTTTTGATTGGGTTGATTGTTTTCCTGGTATTGAGTTGTATGAGCTGCTTGTATATTTTGGAAATTAATCATTTTCAGTTGATCCATTTGCTATTATTTTCTCCTTGTTGTTGTCTTTTCACCTTGCTTATAGTTTCCCTTGCTGTGCAAAAGCAAAGTTTGATCAGGTCCCATGTGTTTATTTTTGTTTTTACTTCCATTACTCTAGAAGGTGGGTCATAGAGAATCTTGATTTGATTTATGTCAAGTGTTCTGCCTATGTTTTTCTCTAAGAGTTTTATAGTTTCTGGTCTTACATTTAGGTCTTTAATCCATTTTGAGTTTATCTTTGTGTGTGGTGTTAGGAAGTGTTCTAATTTCATTCTTTTATATGTAGCTGTCAAGTTTTCCCAGCACCACTTATTGAAGAGGCTGTCTTTGCCCCATTGTATATTCTTGTTGCCTTTGTCAAAAATAAGGTAGCCATAGGTGCATGGATTTATTTCTAGGCTTTCTATCTTGCTCCATTGCTCTATATTTCTGTTTTTGTTGTCTTGGTGACTGTAGTTTTATTAGGAAGGTTGATTTCCTCCAGCTCCATTCTTCTTTCTCAAGACTGCTTTGGCTCTTCGGGGTTTTTGTGTTTCCATATGAATTGTGAAATTTTTTGTTCCAGTTCTGTGAACAATGTCATTGGTAATTTGATAGGGATAGAATTGAATCTGTAGATTGCATTTGGTAGTATAGTCATTTTTGCAATATTGATTCTTCCTGCCCAGGAACATGAAATATCTCTCCATCTGTATATGCTGTCTTTGATTTCTTTCATTAGTGTCTTATAATTTTCTGTGTACAGTTCTTTTGTCTCCTTAGGTAAGTTTATTTCTAGATATTTAATTCTTTTTGTTGCAGTGGTGAATGGGATTGAGTCCTTAATTTTTCTTTCTATTTTTCATTGTTAGCATATAGAAATGCACCTGATTTCTGTGTATTGATTTTGTATCCTGCAACTTTGCTAAATTCCCTGATTGGTTCTAGTAATTTTCTGATACTATCTTTCAGGTTTTCTATGTACAGTATCATGTCATCTGCAAACAGTGAGAGCTTTATTTCTTCTTTTCCAATCTGAATTCCTTTTATTTCTTTTTCTTCTATGATTGCTGCAGCTAGGACTTCCAGAATTATGTTGAATAATAGTGGTGAAGGTGGACACCCTTGTCTTGATCCTGATCGTAGGGGGAATGTTTTCAGTTTTTCACCATTGAGAATAATGTTTGCTGTAGACTTATCATATATGGCTTTTACTATGTTAAGGTAAGTTCCTTCTATGCCCATTTTTTGAAGAGTTTTAATCATACATGGGTGCTGAATTTTATCAAAGGCTTTTTCTGCATTTATTGAGATGATCATATGGTTTTTATCTTTCTATTTGTTAATATGGTGTATCACATTGACTGATTTGTGTATATTGAAGAATTCTTGCATCCCTGGAATGAACCCAACTTGAACATGGTGTATGAGCTTTTAGATGTGTTGCTGAATTCTGTTTGCTGAAATTTTGATGAGGATTTTTGCATCAATGTTCGTCAGTGATATTAGCCTGCAGTTTTCATTTTTTGTGTTGTCTTTGTCTGGTTTTGGCATCACAGTGATGTTGGCCTTGTAGAATGAGTTTGGAAGTGTTCCTTCTTCTGCAATTTTTTGAAAGAGTTTTAGAAGGATAGGCATTAGCTCTTCTCTAAATGTTTGATATAATAATCCTGTGAAGCCATCTGGTTCTGGGCTTTTGTTTTTTGGGATATTTTTGGTCACAGCTTCAATTTCAGTGCTTATAATTGGGTTGTTCATAATTTCTCTTTCTTCTTGGTTCAGTCTTGGAATATCGAACTGTTTTAAGAATCTGTTCCTTTCCTCCAGGTTATCCATTTTATTGCCATATAGTTGTTCATAATAGTCTCTTATAATCCTTTGTATTTCTGCATTTTCTGTTGTAACCTCTCCTTTTTCATTTCTAATTTTGTTGATTTGCTTCTTCTCTCTTTCTTTCTTGATGAGTCTGGCCAAGGGTTTGTCAATGTTGTTTACCTTCTCAAAGAACCAGCTTTTAGTGTTTTTTAGTCTTTACTGTTGTTTCTATCATTTCTTTTTCATTTATTTCTGCTCATGTCTTTATGATTTCTTTCCTTCTACTAATTTTGGGGGTTTTTTGTTCTTCTTTTTCCAGTTGTTTAGGTGTAAATTTAGGCTGTCTATTTGATGTCTTTCTTGTTTCTTGAGGTAGGATTGTATTGCTATAAACTTCCCTCTTAGGACTGCTTTTCCTGCATCCCATAGGTTTTGAGTTGTCATGTTTACATTGTCATTTGTTTCTAGAAATTTTTTGATTTCCCTTTTGATTTCTTCAGTAACCTGTTGGTTATTTAGAAACGTGTTGTTTGATCTCCATATGTTTGTGTTTCTTACAGTTTTTGTTTTCTTCTTATAATTGATATCTAGTCTCATAGCCTTGTGGTCAGAGAAGATCCTTCCTTGATAGGATTTCAGTTTTATTAAATTTACTGAGGTTTGATTTGTGACCCAAGATATGGTCTATCCTGGAGAATGTTTCATGTGCACTTGAGAAGAAGGTGTATTCTTCTGCATTTGGATAGAATGTCTTGAAGATATCAACGAGATCCATCTCATCTAATGTATCATTTAAGACTTGTGTTTCCTTGTTAAATTTCTGTTTCGATGATCTGTCCATTGGTATGAGTGGGGTGTTAAAGTGTCATACTATTATCGTGTTACTGTCAATTTCTCCTTTTATGTCTGTTAGTGTTTGTCTTATGTATGGAGGTGCTCCTATGTTGGGAGCATAGATAGTTACAATTGTTATGTCTTCCTCCTGGATTGATCACTATGTAGTGTCCTTCCTTTTCTCTTGCAATATTCTTTATTTTAAGGTCTATTTTGTCTGATATGAGAATTGCTACTTCAGCTTTCTTTTGTTTCCCATTTGCATGGAATGTATTTTTCCATCCTCACTTTCAGTTTATATGTGTCTTGAAGTCTAAAGTGGGTTTCTTGTAAACAGCATATATATGGGTCATGTATTTGTATCCATTCAGCCAGTATGTGTCTTTTGGTTGGAGCATTTAATCCATTTACATGTAAAGTAATTATTGATATGTATGTTTCTGTAGCCATTTTCTTAATTGTTTGGGGATGATTTTGTAAATCTCTTGTCTTCGCTTGTATTTCTTGACTTTTGCTTGTCTGAAAAGCTTTTGATTTCTCCATCAATTTTGAATGATATCCTTGCCGGATACAGTAATCTTGGTTGTAGATTTTTCCCTTTCAGTACTTTAAATATATCCTGCCATTCCCTTCTGGCCTGCAGAGTTTCTCCTGAAAGATCAGCTGTTAAGTATATGGGGTTTCTCTTATATGTTATATGTTGCTTTTCTCTTGCTGCTTTTAATATTCTTTCTTTCCGTTTAGTCTTTGTTAGTTGATTAGTATGTGTTTTGGTGTGTTTTTCCTTGAGTTTATCCTGTATGGGTCTCTTTGAACCTCTTGGACTTGAATGACTATTTCTTTTTCCATGTTGGGGAAATTTTCAACTATAATCTCTTAAAAAATTTTCTCATACCCTTTCTTTTTCTCTTCTTCTTGTGGGACCCCTATAATTCGAATTTTGGTGCATTTGATATTGTCCCAGAGGTCCCTGAGACTATCCTCAGTTCTTTTCATTCTTTTTAGTTTATTCTGCTCTTCAGAAGTTATTTCCACCATTTTATCTTCCAGCTCACTGATTTGTTCTTCTGTTTTAGATATTCTGCTATTGATTTCTTCCAGAGTACTTTTAAGTTCAGTAATTGTGTTGCTTGTCTCAGTATGTTTATTCTTTAATTTCTAGGTTTATGTTAATTGATTTTTGCATTTTCCCCATTTTGTTTTCAAGGTTTTTGATCATCTTCACTATCAGTATTCTGAATTCTTTTTCAGGTAGTTTACCCGTTTCCTTTTCATTTATTTGGACTTCTATGTTTCTAATTTGTTCCTTCATTTGTGCAGTATTTCTCCGCCTTTTCTTTTCTTTTTTTTAACTTACTGTGTTTGAGGTTTCCTTTTCCCAGGCTTCAAGGTTGAATTCTTTCTTCCTTTTGGTTTCTGCCCTCCCAAGGTTGGTCCAGTGGTTTGTGTAAGCTTCCTATGGGGTGAGATTTGTGTTGAGTTTTTTGTTTGTTTGTTTGTTTTTCCTCTGATGGGCAAGGCTGTGCGAGGTGGTAATCCTGTCTGCTGATGACTGGGTTTGTATTTTTGTTTTGTTTGTTGTTTAGATGAAGGTGCACAGGGTGCTACTGGTGGTTGGGTGATGTGTTGGTCTTGTGTTCAAGTGGTTTCCTTTGTGTGAGTTCTCACTATTTGATACTCCCTAGGGTTAGTTCTCTGGTGGTCTAGAGTCTTGGAGTCAGCGCCCCTATTCTGAAGGCTCAGGATTTGATCTCTGGTCAGGAGTGAAGGTTCCACAAGTGGCTTGTTATAGCATTGAGTGAGATTAAAACAAGTACCCAAGAAGGAAAAACCAAAGATGAACCCCAGAGAAATGGCAGTTACTAAATCTGGCAAATAATAATTAAAATAATGGAATATACACATAAACATATACATCCTTATGCAAAGTCAAAACAATCCAACTAAAATAAAGTATAATTGATTGACCTGGTGAACAAAGGAAATCAAAAGTTACTTTTACCTGTTAAGGACAAAACTAGCTAAAGCACAAACCAGAAAGCAAAATGAAAGGAAGGTGCCAAGTGGGGAATAAAGCAATGAAAACAAAACTAATAAATATGTTGAGAGGAAAGGAAAGAAAGAGAAGAAAGAAAGAATAGATATGCAAAGTTAAATAGAGGCAAATGAAGAAGATTTATATACATTAAAGATTAACTCCAAGGGGAAAAAACAGTAGGAAAGGCAAACAAAGGAACAAATGTAGAAACAATATAATAGGTTTAAAAAACTAAAAATTAACTATAAAAAAGAGAAAAGAAAAAAAAAAGGAAGAAGAAAGAAAAAAAGGAAAACTCCACAGAACTGCAAAAGCCCAACGTAGAGGCAGAGGTTTATAACAACAATAAAAAGTGTGACTGAATATACACATATACATATACACCTATGAGCAAAATGAAAACAGTCCAACAAGAATACAGTAGATTGACCTGGTGAAGAAAAGAAACCAAACATTATAACTATCAGTTAAGATCAAAAATAACTAAAGCACAAACTGGAAGACAAACTAAAGCAAGGTGCCAACTGGAGAATAAAGCAATGAAAATAAAACTAACAAATATGTTGAGAGGAAACAAAAGAAAGAAAAGAAAGAATAGATATATAAAGTTAAATAGAGGTAGATAGAGAAGATTTATATACATTAAAGATTAACTGCAAGATGAAAAGGACAGTATAAAAAGCAAACGAATGAATAAATGTAGAAAAAATAATAATAGGTTTAAAAATTAAAAAAGGAAACCCACAGAACTGCAGAAGCCAAACATAGAGGCAGGGGTTTATAACAACAATAAAAAATGTGACTGAGAAAAAAAAAAAAATGGTCAAAAGCTTAATTAGATTTCATAGTGCCAGTAAAATCAACAACTACAACCGAGCTGGAAAAAAGGGAGAAAAAGAAAAAAAAATCCAAAAGAATCTACAGAACCAGTCAAAACATAAGAATAATAAATATTTTTCTTGAGTCACTGCTGTCAGAGTCCTTTCCCTCGCTGAGAGTCACAGTCCCCCTCCCTTCCCTAGGACACCCTCTCACACTGTGCTGATCTCTGGACCTGCTGTGGGGGCAGCTCAGATTCTAATCTGAGCTCCTACTCCTCTGTGTCCTTGCCTCCAATGTCCACAGCTAGCAGAACTAGTGAGTTTTATTTTGTGGGAGCTCCCAACATCCTTTTATATATTCCATAGACACAGAGTCTGTCTAGTTGATCATGTGGATTTAATCTGCAGCTTGTACAGCTGGTGGGAGGGTTTGGATCTTCTTCCTTAGCCATATTGTCCCTGAGTTTCAATTGTGGTTTTATCTCCACCTCTGCATGTGAGTTGTCCACTGGGGGTTACTCCTAAGTCTGCCCTGGAGGGCTTGGGTTTGCCCCTTTAAAGGCCAGGTGTGGAGGTGGTGCAGTTACTTGGGTCGCAGGAGTTCTGGCAACACCAGGTACTCAGGGGAGTTGGCGGCCAGGGCAGCAGGAAATACTGTGCTCTAGAAGGGTATGGCAACCAGTATTGGCCGATATACTCCAGTATTCTTGCCTGGAAAAATCCCCTGACAAAGAAGCCTGGCAGGCCGCAGTTGACAGGGTCTTAAAGAATTGGACATGACCGAAGTGACCCTACGTGCATAGACGCAAGATTTTTTTGCCTGTGGCAGCTCTGCCCCAGTGAGAGTTGAGTGTGAAGGTGGCACAGCTGCTTAGCTTGGAGGGACCCTGGAGGTGCCAAGTGTGCTGGGACACGGGCTGCCTCCATTGCAGGAGTTATGGCCCTATCAGAGTCTTTCTTGGAGCCTTTTGTATCTGGCGATCAGAAGGCCTCTTTGGCCAGTCTCTCTCCGCAGCTCCACCCGTTCAGGCACTTAAAGGGCTCCCTTGCCTGGGGTCCTTCTCTGTTGTTCCATGCGTCAGGCACATAGAAGGGTCCCCCTGGCTGGGGCCCTACTCTGTAGATGAGCATGTCAGGCAATTAAAGGGGCACCCTGTGTGGGTCCTACTCTGTAGATCAGCGTGTCAGGCATTTGATGGGCCAGCCTCTACTGTTCAGCTGCCCATGCTGGCGTGTGGAGAGAGGGAGAATATGGTGATCGTTCCACCCACTACGTGTGACTCAGCAGTATGGCCTTGCTTCCATGGCTGCCCAGCTTCCCTCCACAGGCATTTCCCACCACAGTCTCGTCCCTCACATCCCCTTGATCCGTCTCTCTGCAGTCAACAGCAGCCCTCATCCTAGGATTGCTCCACAATCCCTAAACTCCAGCTCCCAGCCGCTACACCTTCCAGGGGACCTGCGTCCCTGTCCGGGGTATGTATGGCTGCAGCAAGGACTGTCTAATTCTCATTCCATTTAGGCTGCCACAGATCAGCTGCTTCCCTCTCAGCCTTAAAGTTTCTCCTCTGACTCAGACAACTGCCTGATGTGGGGATCAGACCCCTGCTTCCGTCCTCCCGCCCACTGAGGGCAGGTCCAGTCCTACTAACACTCCTGTTTCTCCCCCTAATTCCTTCTTCCTACCAAGTTTTGCGTGGGTCTATATATTCTTTTCTGCTGGTCAGGTACTCCTGTCCGCTCTCAGCTGGTGTGCTGCATGCACTTCTGTGTCTAAAGGTGTATTCCTGGTGTATCCGTGCAGAGAGATGTACTCCACGTCCACCTACTCCTCCGCCATCTTGTTCTCTCCCAGAATTGCCTCTCACCTGCTCTGCTTTGGGCTTTATCGAATCCTCTTGCTTCCAGGGCATCCTGAAGCAGAAGCATTTGTGGTGTTCCAGCACTGGGCCCACTTCTGCTGGCACTGCTGGGAGCCCAGGAGCCTGAGGAACCACAGAGTCTCCCAGCCCATCCTCTTCCTCCCAGGCCTCAGGGCCTGTGCTGGCCACTCTTCTGATAAGCCCTGATCAGGCTTCTTGCTGAGTTCTTTGGAGACTCCCACTCTGTCTCTTTTCATTCCGAACTGGTTTTGTCTGGGCTCTGGGCTCTGGGCCCATGGGAGACTTGCAGGGTTAATAATAAATAAGTAGTCATGGAAAGACTAATTTTTCCCCCTCAAAGAAGACTGGTGGGCCTTAAAGGCTTTTGTAGGACTCAGCAACCACTTGTCCATCTGATTATCCATCCATCCTTCCAGGAAAACACTATCGTATTCAGTCTGCTGAGAATATAGGGAGATTTTGCCCAGAGGTAGCTCAGCACAGAGAAGAATACAGACCAGAAACCACACAAATACTATAGGTGCTCAGAAGATCAGAGATCATAGCACTCTACCATCAGCTGGGTGGGAGGCGGGGGAGGTCCTGAGGAAGAATGGAGACACCCACACTCTCCCCCGGTGACCAAGCAACAGCTGATCCATGCGGTTTCGGCTTCTCAGGAAGATTTGAAAAAGTGAAACCTACGGTTGCCAGTGGGGCTTCCCAGGTGTTCGGTGGTAAAGAACCCATCTGCCAATGCAGTCGATCCCTGGGTCGGGAAGATCCCTGGAGAAGGAAACAGCAACCGACTCTAGTATTCGTGCCTGAAAAATCCCACAGACAGAGGAGCCTGGTGGGTTACAGTCCACAGGGTCAGCAGAGAATCAGACATAACTTAGCAACTACAGGGCAACGCTACTGTTGCTGGTGTTGGTCATATAGAAGAGACTCTGAAATCTTTGGTGATCAGCAGAAGCTGGTGATTGTCAGAGACATTCAGAGTTCTCGTTCTGTCTCCCAAGTGGTCTGTATGCTGAGACCTCCTGGGTAGGCTCAGAACCCACATAGGTAGACACCTCTGCAGAATCTCCTGGGCAGTGTCAACCACCCCCATCTCTGTGCCCTGTCCACACCTCACTCCAGTGTGTGTGTGGGTGATTACAGCTCTCACCTGTGAGTACTCATGCAGAGCACACACTCATTCTTGATCCTTGGGGCCCAGAAGGAAAGGCCTGAAATGTGTTGGAAAGGAGTCAGTGTTGAATATTCAAGTATCTTCTTGTTAAAATAGTCTTCTTTGTCTTTCTCTCATATTCATTCATCCCCTCATTCAATTTCAGACATCTGCTGAGCACCTACTATGTGCCAGGCATTCAGTTCAACCCAACTGTTATGGTTTCTTCCTTTAACAATCTCCTGAAAGTGAAAGTGTTAGTCGCTCAGCCGTGTCTTGACTCTTTGTGACCCTGTGGACTGGAGCCCACCAGGCTCCTCTGTCCATGTGATTCTCCAGGCAAGAATGCTGGAGTGGGTTGCCATTCCCTTCTCCAGGGGATCTTCCCGACTCAGGGATTGATTGACCCCAGGTTTCCTGTGTTGCAGGCAGATTCTCTACCAACTGAGCCACCAGGGAAGCCCTTAACCATCTCCTAAGTATTCTTAAAGGAAACTTGAGACTTGCTCACATAGTGTGTGTTCCGGTCTTGAAGTGAGGCCAGAGGAAAAAACATACCATCTTGCATTTACACAAGTGATTTCATGTTTTCTGAAGCATTTTAAAGTCCTTAGGTTAAGAGGTCTTGTGGTTGAGTAAGGAAGTTCACACTCGTGCCCACTCCAGGAAACCTTGGAGGAAACATGGTTCTGCAGTCGGAGCTGTGTGTTTTCTGTAGAGCCAGCGAATGTACTCACCAGCTCCTGATGCCACTTTGAAGCGGGGATGGGTGACAGATGGCATCGGTGCCACTCAAAGCCTTGTGGGTGGTGCTCGGCCCCTCCTCCGCATCACTCTGACTTCATAGACTGCTTTTCCTCCTTTCCCATCTTTCTCCCACTTACTCTGTGTCCCTTTTTCTCTTTTTGCCCTCTTTAAAAAAATTTTTTATACAATTTTTAAAGGTTACTTTCCTTTTGCAGTTACTACAAAATATTGGCTATGTTCCCTGTGTTGTACAATACACCCTGGTAACCTACTTGATGACTTTATCATCTCCTCGTACATACATACCTTCAGGCATTGCTTGGCATCTGACACTTTGAGCTAAAAAGGCTTACCTCCCTTCACTCACAGGCTGAACGAAAGCCCCACCCTGAATGTGGCTCTGGGAGATTGTGGGGGACGGGCAGAAATGGCCCAGCCTCTGTGTTCCTCAGGCTGCTGAGGACTCTGCTCCACTCCAGCCCCCCTGAAGGGGGACGAGCTCAACCTGCAGCTCAATCTGGGCTGCAGACTAGGAAGGACCCAGGAGAGGGGCGGCATTGCTGGATCTGGTGTAAACAGAAGAACTTGGAAAGTAGGCTCGGCTTTGGGCAGGTCAGACAAGGGCCTGGAAATGGAACCTGCGCCTTCTGCTTGGGTTTCACATGCTGCTGAGCCAGGCAACAGGAGCACACAGGCCCTGTTTGCTTTTCATCGGAGGCCTGCAGCAAAGCCCCCTTATCCCAGCAGCAGCTGCCCCAGACCTGCCAAGCGTACCGTGAGTCTTAACTGGCCCCGATTTACTGGAGGAGGAGAGGAGAAAAAGCAGCAGGCCCTAAATGTCAAGGTGAGGAGGAGGGAGGCTCATCCAGAAAGGGGGTTGGGGAGTGGGAGAGTATTCTCTGGTGTGTAGCACGTGCCTGGGATCCTCAGGCCTGGAGAGACCAGGAGCCAATTCAAGTGGGTGGTGGCAGGAATGCAGAGTCGCCTGTAAGCTCAGCACATTAAAAATGTCAAGAACAAGGCAGGGAACAACGCAGGGGAAAACGTGCCCTCTCCTTTGTGGGAGGTGGGTTACAAAATGTTAGAAGCGCACGTTTGCTTTCACGTGTCTGCCTGGTTGCCAGTGGGATCCACTGTCTGCTGGAACCCAGAAGGACACGTGGATCAGTGGCATCCAGGAGCCTGCTCCCCCTTGGGGAGCCCTGGCTCTGCCTCCCGTGCTACAGAGATTTGCTGCTGCATTAAGAGGAATTTAGAGAGCAATGCGGAGCTTCCTCGGGGGCTCAGTGGTAAAGAATCTGTCAGTAATGCAGGAGCCACAGAAGATGCAGATTCAGTCCCCGGGTAAGGAAGTTCCCCCAGAGAAGGGCATGACAACCCACTCCAGTATTCTTGCCTGGAGAATTCCATGGACAGAGGAGCCCAGCGGGTTACAGTCCATGGGGTTGAAAAGAGTTGGACACGACTGAGCGACTGAGCACACACGCATGCAGAGAGCAAGATGACACAGGCCTGCCCAGGAAAGGGAGCAATTATGGTGCCACTCCTGCTAAGTTGCTTCAGTCGTGTCCGACTCTGCAACCCCAGGTTCTCAATTTCTTCCCCATGCAGCCCCGATGCAGGGGCCCTTCCTGGATAAACAGGCAAAGAGCCTCTTCCAGCCTAAAGAACTCCATCATTGTGGCAGAACCACAGGCTGCCTGTCTGATGACTGAAAAGGAGCCGTGCCCACCAGGAAATGCACACTGCCACTCCCAGCAGGATCCTGGCTGTGCTGAAAGCCCACTTTATACAAGGTGCTCCTGGGAGGCAGAAGCTTGTTAGGAGCCTATGGTCTTAGTTTTCAGGCCTGAAACAGGAATCTGGTTGCACAGAGCTTTTGGGGGAGATGATTCCTAGAAACACAGTGAAGGTTTGGGAAGCAAGATAGAAGAGGGAAGAGCCAAAAAGGTGACATTATAAGCAAGCTGCTGCTCAGAGCACTGGGGTTCACTCCCCTGGGGTCCTTCTCGAAAACACCTCAATTGTCTTATCAACAGGCAAGGAATCGGGGACATTTCCTCCCAACTCCTTTCCTCATTGAGTCTTAACCAGTGCTTGTGGCACTGGAGAAGACTCTTGAGTCCCGTGCACAGCAAGGAGATGAAACCAGTCAATCCTAAAGGAAATCAACACTGAATGCTCATTGGAAGGATAGATGCTGAAGCTCCAATACTTTGGCTACCTGATGCATAGAGCCGAGTCTTTAGAAAAGACCCTGATTCTGGGAAAGATTGAAGGCAGGAGGAAAAGGGGGTGACAGAGAATGAGATGGTTGGATGGCATCATCGACTCAATAGACATGAACTTGAGCAAGCTCCAGGAGACAGTGAAGGACAGGGAAGTCTGGCGTGCTGCAGTCCATGGGGTCGCAGAGACGGACACAACCGAGTGACTAACAACAATAAGGACCATTAGCCCTGGGGCTTTTTTTAGGCTGGCCCACTCAGGCGCATGCATGCTTAGTCACTCAGTCGTGTCGAACCCTTTGACCCCAAGGCCTGCAGCACACCAGACTCTCTCTCCACGGGATTCTCCAGGCAAGAATACTGGAGTAGGTTGTCATTTTCTTCTCCAGGGGATCTTCCCAACCCAGGAATCGAACCTACATCTATCTCTTAAGTCTCCTGCATTGGCAGGTGGATTCTTTACCTCGGCAAATTCCCATGGCCAGAGGAAGCCTTCAGGCAGGGACTGCAGAAGCCTGAGGCAAGAAGCCACAGTGTGTCCTTCAGAAGCTGCAGATGACCTCCAAGGGGATCTGTTCCACCCGTCTTCAACGGCCATCACATCAGAGCAGCTGTTCTTCACCTGTGAACGCAGGCTCTGTGTGTGTGGCGTGTGTGCACACACACACACACACTCTCCTCCTTGCTCCACCTTTCTCTCTCTCAATTCCATCCCCCTCACTACAGCCTCATAAGCAGCAAGCACCTAAACGGTCTCAGCCCCTCCAAGTCAGGCAGCCTCGCCTCGCTGTACAGTGAGTGGAAGCAGCACGTACAGCCTCCGGGGCCCTGGCCCCACCGATGGAAGCCCGTGCCAGCTTCCAGCCAGCCCCTGCCCACCTGGAAGGGCCAGAACTTGCACTGTTTGATGCTTGCTCAAGCCCTGCTGAAGTGCAGCGTGGAGTCATGGAAAAAACTGGAGCAGATGGTCAGGAATTTAAGGTTTCTCAAGTCCACCAGTGATTTGCTTAACTGACCCTAAGGAAGTTAACGAAACTTTCTGAAACTTAGTTTCCCCATTGGTAAAATCGAAGTAATAACACCTGCCTTGTTTACCTCCAAGAGCTGTGTTGGTACTCAAAGGAGCCAATTTGTGTCCCTGGAAGCACCTTCATAGTTAAGGTGGCTCTTGTTTAGCCTTGTGGTCATGACTTGGTTTTAGCCCCCAAGGCAGGGAGGGGGTCTTGCTGGCCAACCTCACACAGCCTCACCCCCAAGGGCAGCACCTTGTTCTGGGAGGGGAGAAAGTCTTCTGGTCTAGATGGGATGAGGTCTTTGTTTGCAGGAGGTCCAGGCAGAGCGAGTCTAGGACTTGGTCACTCCCAGAGGTAGCAGTCCCCCATCCCCCAGATAGGGCGGGCCGGCTTGCTTACTGCCTGGGTGAGGCTTGACCCCTCTTGTCTCTAAATTTAGTTCTATGTACAGCAGCAAATTCCTGAATTACTGTACAAAGGGGCAGATCAGGCCACACAACCTTTCCTAAACCTCGATGGGGACTTATCGAGAAGGGCATCTGCTGTGCTTAGCAAGTGTCATTAAGTCTGACTCAAAGACAACAGAGAATCCAGCGTCAGTTGGACCTGACTCCTCCCGCTATACCTGGGAGGGCTTGTCAGTGGCTCAGGGAGGGCAGCCCCAAGAGGGTGATGCCACACACACACACCCTCCCCCTGCCACCCAGGGCTGGAAAAATCAAGGGTTCCAGAAGAGGCCTCAAGGTTTAGCTCACAAATACTAGGGATGAGGCGTGGAGCTGTAACCATGGTAACAATACACATCCTGTTGTTCAGTGTGGACTCAGCCAAGGTCTGGGGGAAGTAGGGGGTGCTGAGTCCTTCTACTGGGCTCTGAAAGAAAAGCTCTTATCATCCTCCAGCTACAAGCAGTGAAAGCAGAGTAATTTTCTGCAACAGAAACATGCTGTTTAGTGGGGAGACTTGGGGGAGCCTCTAGACTGTGCCCAGAATTAATCTGCACGTAAATCCCAAGAATGCTCATGCAGAGAAGCTACTGCTCCCTCTCTTTTATAAGCCAAACACATCCTCCTGCCGGAACAGAGTTGTTCTTGGCATTTGAGAAGAGAATCAAAACACAACGCCTGAGAAAGGCATCCATTAGAAATCTGCAGCCAGGGGCAGGGGGAGAAGTAACAAAGAAAGATGCATTCATGGCAGGAACGAAGATTAACTGTACCAGGGAGATGGTTGGTGTCTTGGCTCCTAGAGCAGGGATGGGGCACCCAGCACCTGGAGGAGAGGCTGGGTCAACGGGGTGCGGAGACACGCGGGCTCTTCCGGCCCTTGGCCTCCGCTCTGAGGGCTCAGAGGAGGGTCCCTGCCCAGCCACGTGGCGGCCCCAGGTCAGGCTTCTGGAAGCTGAGGCCCCAGGCCTGCTGCCTGCTTGTGCCAATCCTGGAAGGACATGCCATCCCCACCTCCATGAGGCTTCACCGTGTGATGCGAAAGATCAACACAGAAATTAGGGAAATTTGGCAGAGAAAGTCCTCCCTTCCCTCCACCTTCAATTACACCGGATCTGCCTCCGGGGACTTCGGCAAGTTTGACTAATGGCAGAAGGCTTTGGAAAAATTTCTTCACTGGCCAAGGGGAGTCGATGGGTGGGCATAAACATGCTGCCATGGTTCTTTGTACAGTGGAGGTTTAGAGGCAGGAACAAGTGTCAGATTCTTTTCAACTCTTCCCCCACCTAATCCCCGAGTGATCGTGTGCACACTCCTCACGCTGATACAGTTGTTATTTAGTCCCTAAGTCACGGCCAACTCTTTTTGCCACCCTATGGACTGTAGCCTGCCAGGCTCCTTGTCCATGGGATTTCCCAGGCAAGAATACTGGAGTGGGCTGCCGTTTCCTCATCCAGGGGATCTTCCTGATCCAGGGATGGAACCCACGTCTCTACTTCTGCATTGACAAACAGCTTCTTTACCACTCATCACCTGGGAAGGCTCACGCTGATAGCATCTGGGTAAAGATGGAATTCTGTGCACTGGCAAGAACAGATTCATCACTAACAGTGTACATTCCAACCAAAGGCATCATTGTATCCACATGAATCACCCGGCAGGGATGGCTATGCTTGCCCGACTCGGAAACCCTTGACTCAGGGAGCACTCATTCAGACTAGTTACCCACTAGTTATGCAAGCATCTTCTCCAAATGCCTTGAAGCAGTTTACGAGCTGCTGGCTCATTCTGAGTTCTGTCTCTTGAAGGAAGAACACAGGTGGGGAGAGAGGAAGGGTAGACATGATCATCTGCCTTGTATATGGAGAAATTGAGGCTCAATCAAGCCCTCGAGTGAAATGCATAGACATTTGTGAGTCAGACTCTTCCCCTGGAGGAGCCAAAATGAACTGTTCTGAATCCTAAGCAGACTATTTTCTTGCCCAACAATTTCATGCAGCTGTTCTAACACAGCCTCAAAGTAAGCAAGCCAAAATGCAAGATCACAGAATTTTATGTTTCTAAACAATTCCCCAGCCCTCACTCAATCTCTGACTCTTCTATTTCAGTTAGATTGACCCTTTCATTGACTTTAGAGACCTCTCAATGCTCCTCTACTCCTGACCTGCTTCCAGCTCTTATGGGCACCTTATTCCTGACATTCACTCCTTCCTGGACCATTACCTGACCCCTGGTATTGCTCCCACTTTGAACTTCAACCACACTTTTCCCTTACCTGTGCTAGATCCATACACCTTGATGCCTAGGGGTAGGACTGGTAACAGAGCAAATCTCAGCGTTAGGGTAAAACTCACTGATGGAGTATAAAACACCCATTTTACTCATCATTTATTTAAACTTACTTCTTATTGAAGTATAGTTGATTTACAATGTTTTATTAGTTTCAGGTGTACAACACACTGATTCAATTATTTTTATAGATTTTTGTGAGTGACTCTTTGCGACCCTGTGGATTGGAGTCCGCCAGGCTTCTCTGCCTAATTTTTCCTGTCCAAAAATTCCTGCTGGAATTTTTCAGCCAAGTATACTGGAATGGGTTGCCATTTCCTACTCCAGGGGGATCTTCCTGACCCAGGGATTGAACCCACGTCTTCTGCATCTCCTGCATTGGCAGGCAGATTCTTTACCCATGAGCCACCTGGGAAGCCCTTTTATTGATTACACTCCATTTAAAGGTACTATGAAATATTGGCTATATTCCCTGTGCTAAAAAACTAACATTTATTGGCTGAATTTTTAGGCCAAATCGAAATATCCTCATGTTAAAATAGCTGCACAAAAAGTGACTTTATTGAAATAGCTGCATCCAAAGAGCTGAAAGTCTGGATGTCATCTGCTTCTGGCACCTGATTCTGGTCCTCTTCTATGCAGCTTTGCCTTCTGTTCCGCTGTATGCTGGGTGTGGTTAGCAGAAGAGGCGCTCGCATCAGGGCCGCTTTGAATCCTCTTGTTCCAAGTGAGGACTATGTAGGTGTCACAGGTGACACTCGTCCAAAAGCCGATCAGGATGCTAATAGCAGGCCCACGTGTTTCCACCTCCCCGTGAGGCAGCCTGGGCTGGCATCAGTCCTCTCCCCAAAGTCTTTCCTGCCCCCACTCACTCAGGAGCTCTACTTGGGTCAGAAATACAATTCTCTGACAGTGCCAGACAGCCAGATGATGCTGGGAAAAATAAAGAAAAAGCAGATTTCTAAATTAAGCCCAAGCCTCATTTACAAAAAAAAAAAAAGCCACAGCCTAGCAACATGTTCACAGCTCAGCTTCCCTCTGTGATGAAGCCTCTGTGGCCAGAGCCGGAGATGACACAGTCACTGGAGGCCCTAGGCCCAGCCCCTCCCCATCTGGAAAGTGCTGATGGTGGCTCATTGAGGGCCCAGCCCAACCAAGGGCAGAGTTCCGAAGGAGCAGAGCGGATATAGAGCTTCCTGAGGTCCAAAACTTAATGAGGTCCCTAGACACCTACAGACTCTTGGCAATGAACACACCTGAAATAATAGCAGATGAAGTTTCTTGGGCTGCTCTACTGAAACAGAAGCTGCTCCTTGAGATGGGGGTCTCAACCCTGGACCGATGTGTGACTAGAGGGACAGATTGATGCTGCCATCCCCTCATCCCTGCTTCCCAAACTCTCCACCCTAAATGAAGTCCAGAATCTCAAGAGAGCCCTAATCTCCTAAGTACTACATGCACTAGAGAGGCAATGTTCCCTAACCTGGATGTTTAAGTCTGAGCCAACAGCTGGGGTGAGCACTTGAGAGGTGATTAAAGGGTGCAGGCTCTTACTGCCCCGGGTGCAGGTGATGTGGCCATTACATATGCGGAGAGGCAAGGGCTGTGAGAAGTGCTCTTGGTAACAATTGTCAGTGTTCCTGAACCTTCTCTCATTTTTAAACAGTATCAGCATCAAAGATGAGGTATTGCTAAACAGAGAAACTACAGCACAAATAGTATTGGGTTGGCCAAAAAGTTTGTTTGGGCTTTTCATTAAATTCAGTGGAAAAATAGGGAATGAAATTATTGGCCAACCCAATACATGAGCTTCTGGTCTGAGTCTTTTTCGAACGCAAAAAGTAGAGCCCACAATGCCCTTTGAGACTCCAAAGGCCAAACTCATCAGAAATGGACAAATAGTACAGAAGACTGAATCTCATCACCAGCCCTCCCAAGTCATGAGATGATTAAGAAAAGCTGGGGTGATCCTGGAACCCAGATCCTCTGAATATTGACAATAAAGCAATCCTCTGAATCCCATGAGGATCCTGGTGATGTTGCAGGGGACAACTTTGACTCCTGGGAGCAGTGGCTCTGTGTTCTCCCTGGTGACCAGAGAGTGGTTGAAGACAGCATTGTCAAGATCATAAATCTCCGTCTCAGAGCTAGGGTCCTAGGTTTAAAAGATCAGGGAAATTAGCCCACAATTCAAAAATCTGTCTTCCAACTTTTTCGTCTGACCTGGCCAGAAACAGTAAAAGCACATCCATGCCAGCGAGATAAAGGTTCTTAATTAAATTCAGACATATAAGAATATATTACAGGTCTACACGTGGAATAATCATCTATAGTGGACAGGCCATCTAAACAGCATCAGAAGTGGTACAATATCATCCTGCTTCACATGGTATCACACAGCAGGGAAGCATGAGCCCTCTCAGGACTCTGAGATCATTTCAGTCCCACGGCATCCCAGAGCACCAGTCAGGAACAATCAGGATGAGGGAGATGAGCAATGATCAGATTGGAGATGTGACCACAGGGACACAGCCCCAGCAGAGGGTACACACACAGATTACCCTCAGATCTAGTGTGTGTTGAAAAAGTGTTGCTCAGTCTTGTCTGGTTCAACCACCAGGCTCCACTGTCCATGGCATTCTCCAGACAAGAATACTGGAGTGGGTAGCCATTCCCTTCTCCAGGGGATCTTCCCCATCCAGGGATAGAACCTGGGTCTCCTGAATTGCAGGCAGATTCTTTACCATCTGAGTCATCAGGGAAGTCTCAAATCTAGTGTATCTCTTTTTTTAAAAAAGTATGTATTTATTTATTTCATTTGGCCACTCTGGGTCTTAATTGCGGAACTCAGGATCTTCGATCTTAGTTGCAGCATGTGGTATCTAGTTCCCTGACCAGGGATTGAACCCTGGGCCTCCGCCATTGAAAGCTCAGCGTCTTAGCCACTGGACCTCTAGGCAAGTCCCTAATGTATCTCTTTGGTGCCCCACCATTCATGGCATTCACAACCCCGGGCCTCTGCTCCAGTCTATGTTTCGGGGATCCCTAATGCGCCGTGCCTATGGCTCCATCTTCTGAGATGGCTACTCAGTGATAAGACCCCACTGACACCCTTCCTCCCACTCTCTGTAGAGTTTCCAGAGACTCATGGAAAGGCTACCCACGCCAGTATTCTGGCCAAAGAATTCCATGGACTGTATAGTCCCTGGGGTCACAAAGAGTCAGACACAGCTGAGCGACTTTCACTTTCAAGAGAACAGAGTCCAAGACTCAGCTCTGTGACCTAAACGACTTGCAAGCTCAGTTTTCTCATCTATAGAATGGAGAGAATAGGAACTCTGACGCTTGCCTCCCAAGATTGCATAAGGCTCAAATGCCACACTACTGTGTTCACATGCATGTCAATCTGCAAGCTGTTGTTCTACGTAAAAATGTTTTCTAAACTGTGACTGTCCATAATGAGAAGTTTTCCTCTGATATGGGGAGTGAGAATTCCTTTGTCTCTAACTATCGCGGGTCTACCTGGTTCTCAGTGTCCTAGGGCTTGATCTATCTTGGTCAGCATCACAGCTTTCTCTGACCTCTTTGAACTATGGGATCACGGTAGTGTGGTCTAAACACACAGGTCTAGACTCTACTCCATTGCAAATCTAAAATCCACAATTCCCCTAGGTTTCTGGTGAAATTAGCAAAGCCTAAGTAAATAAACTCCCTCTGATGACTCAATGTTTCAGTGCTTCCCCAAAGGGCACTTCCTGCAATGGGATGAAAGTGTGTAGGTTCCTGTTTCCATTTCTGCTTCCTTGGTGCAGGCTTCCCCAGCATGTATGCAGGTCTGCAGGGTGAGCGATGATCTAATGACTTTGGGCAGGAAGTAATCCTCAATCCCATTCAGTCTGCATTCAATTGCTGACCTGAGATTAGTCTTACAAAAACATTAAAAAGATATTTCCAACAATTAAAAAATTCAGAATTTTCTCATTGATAAATTCAGAGAAGCTTGAAAAAATGGGAAGATCTGACAGTTGAGGACCACAATATCTCCCATGGTCACAATTATCTGATAACTGAGGACCTACCTAGTAAAGTGGATAGGAATATTGGTTGTCAGGGTTCAGATCCCATCCCTGCTCTTTACAGGCAACCAAATTCATGAACTTAACCTCCCAAAGTCTTGTTTTCTCATCTTTTAAGACAATATTAAACTAATAGCAATTATTTTTATGTACCAAGAATGCTTTAAACAGTGGCCAGCACATAACAATCATCCAATAAATGTCAATGATTCTCCCTCTCCACCCCCCTGGCACAAGTAACTTTACCATTTTCCATACCTTCCCGGCCCCACGAGCATAACTGTTAACTGTTAGTCTAAGAAGTTCAACAAAATGAGTTTGGTACTTGTGGTCCTTCGGGTCACGAGGTGATAACTCATGTCTGCATCCTTTCTTAGCTTGATTGTCCTCATTCCCCACTGAGCTGTCCCTCCTCCCTCTCTAAGATTTTCCCTCCTCCTGCTGGAGCTCACTTGAAACCCAACAGCAGAGCATGGGACACACAGCTGTGCTGAGGTCCTCCTACTTTCTAGACAGAAGAAATATAGTCCCCCTAATTGCTTCAAGGCATCTCAACCTCTTTCTGATGTTGAGTCTTTCCTGGACATTTTGCTGTTCAGTTCCCCCCATCACATCCAAGGAGAAACTCTTTTGAGCAATTCAGTTAACAATCAGTTGAAGACATGAATCCATAGGAAAATGAGGAGGTGATTTCCTCCCAGACAGACAGTTGTTTTTAATAAACCAATGTCTGCTGCTAAGCAACCTTGATGCTGCCTCTTCCACAAGTACAGCTAGATAGAATACTCTATTATTACTGTGGATTAAGTTGGTGCTCTTGTGAGTCAGAGAAGGTACCAGAGAAAGTTTTACTCAGGCTGCAGATGAGTGTAAAACGCTGCCTAAGAAGCAAAATAGGAGTGGCATGCCTGGGCTGTGTTGTGCAAAGCACAGAATTAGTTTACTCACGCTTGGGGCTTGACACTTGTTTGGGGAGTTAGCTGTAAAGAGCTGGATTGTTCATTCAGGGCTGAGTGGACAGTCATGGTGTGGGAGACAGTCTCTCTGGCTCTCTCAAGACTACTAATTAAGGTTGTGGTTAGATCTTACACCAGACTAAGGGGAACTCCCTGGGCATGAGCAAAGTCTTTGAGGCAGATTAGATGTCGCAACTGTCAGATCCCACAACACAGTCATTATGCCAAGGATATGAGGTGAACTGCAAGCCAGCCAATCAGAGCAACGGGAAAGTGGGACCATTTCCAACTGCTCCCATCTCCTGACTCTGTTTAGAAGAGGTAGGGCCAGGGCAAAGCCAGCCACAAAGTTCCTTTTGCCAAATTTAGCATGCTGGGTGGCTATGCTTCCCATTGCCCAAAGCATGGAAAAATCCCTTGGTGTAATTTCCTAAGCCTCTAAATATATATTTCCTTTAATACCTAAATGTGGTTATTTCAACAAAGCCAATCAATTAACCTAAAGAGCAATATTTAGAGGGAAGAATGTTTGGAGTTGAGATAGGAGATTTCCCCCCAAGTGACAGTCGCTCAACCGTGTCTGACTCTTTGGACCTCATGGACTGGAGCCCACCAGCTCATCTGTCCATGGAATTCTCCAGACAAGAATACTGGAGTGGGATGCCATTTCCTTCTCCACCCCATCCCTCTTTCCCCCCCAAAATTAATCTTTTTTTTTTTTATAACTTCTTCATCATCATCTGTTTGATACTGCAGAGTGGAACTAAATTTTTCTTTTGCCTCTATTGAAATGAAACTATAGTGAAAGATGAAGAAAGTGGGCTTCCCTGGCGGTTCAGACTGTGAAGAAACTGCCTGCAATGGAGGAGACCTGGGTTCAATCCCTGGGTCGGAAGATCCCCTGGAGAAGGGAGTGGCTACCTACTCCAGTATTCTTGCCTGGAGAATCCCATGGACAGAGGAGCCTAGTGGGCTTGCTAAGAGTCCATGGGATCACAAAGAGTTGGATACGACTGCAACTAACACTTTCTTCATTAAGCTGCTGGAGGTAAAACTGCAGGTGACACTACAAGAAGTGTGAAGAACTCCCATGCCCATCTTTTTATTTTTCCTTTGGTTGTGCTGGGTCTTCATTGCTGCTCAGGCTTTCTCTAGTTGTTTTGAGCAGGGGCTACTCTCTAGTTGCAGTGCTCGGGCTTCTCATTGCAGTGGCTCCTCTTGTTGCAGAGAATGGACTCTAGGTGCTCGGGCTTCAATAGTTGTAGCACGTGGGCTCAATAGTTGTGGCTTTCTGGCTCTAAACCATGGGCTCAATAGGTGTGGTGCACAGGCTTATTTGTTCCGAGGTATGTGGGATCTTCCTGGATTGGGGATTGAACCTGTGTCTTCTGCATTGGTAGTCGGATTCTTTACCACTGAGCCACTAGAGAAGCCCCCCGCGCCTGTCTTTGACCCTTTGTTCTCCTTTTCTTGTTCCTAATCTCTAAATAAAAACATCACCACGATCTGAGGCTTCTCACACCAAATCTCCCCGAGTGTCTTCCTTACTGCTGTGTCTCCTTCCAAGTTACTGTTTCCTCATGCCTGGACCATGAAATAGCCTCTCAAGTAGAGAAAACTTGAGAGGATTAAAGAGATAACTGCCTGGGGAACTCTACCATACTCTCCTTTGTTGCTGTTATTCAGTTGCTAAAGTCGTGTCCTACTCTTTGCTACTCCATAGACTGTAGCCTGCCAGGCTCCCCTGTCCATGGGATTTCACAGGCCAGAACACTGCAGTGGGTTGCCATTTCCTTCTCCAGGGGATCCTCCCGACCCAGGGATCAAACCCAGGCCTCCCACATTGCAGGCGGATTTGTTATCACTGAGCCACCTAGGAAGCCCAGGATTGTATTAGACTGACCAGAAGGTTCTTTTGGATTTTCTGTAACATTGTATAGGAAAACCCAAATGAACTTTCTGGGCAACCCAATATAATGACCAGAGCATAACAAATACTCTGCAAGTATTGGCTGTTACTATTATTCTCCCTTGATGGCACCTGTCATTCTGAGTTGGAGACCGTGCATGCTTTGCCTGGGTCTTGGCCTTTATCCCATCTGCCACATTGCAGAGCATGCAGTAAATGCCTGATAAATATTTGTTGAAACAGTAAACTTTCAGTTACACAACTGGGTAAACATGGCCAGGACGGCATGCGGGATGGGGGAGGGAGGGAGGTGGCTACAGCTTTCCTCCAATCTCCCAGAGACTGGCCCGTGAAGCCAGTGCCAGTCTCTGCCTGGAGGAAGGTCTCAGCTTCCATCTACCTTGGCTGTTGTGCTCAGGATTATGTGAGCAACAGGGAGGAATTCCTTTCTAGCTTCAGAACCTGTAACTGAGAGGGCAGACAGGGCTGGTCATGTGGGCAGGACCACTGTTCACAATGGGATTCCACATTTTTTCTTAAGATACAGTACAGCCTATGGAATATACATGGGATTTGGGGTCAGACGAACTTGCATTCAAGACTACTCCTTTACCTATGACCATCGGGTAATTTCAGGTAAGGGCAGAATCTTTGGGGCAAGACTTCCTGGATTTGAATTCTAGCTCCTAGACTTCCCCTCTGGGCCTTGGTTTTTCTCATCTGTAAGATGGAAATAATTTCTCCTTCACAGGGTTATTATGAGGGCTTAATGAGTTAATAATTGTGAAATTCTTAGAACAGGGCTTGGCTTACATTAAGTACAATGTAAAGTGAAGGTGTTAGTTGCTCAGTTGTTTTCGACTTTTTTCGACCCCGTGGACTGTCACCTGCCGGGCTCTTCTCTCCATGGGATTTCCCAGACAGGAATACTGGAGTGGGTTGCCATTTCCTTCTCCAGGGAATCTTCCCTACCCGGGGATAGAGGCTGTGTCTCCTACATTGACAGGCAGATTCTTTATCACTAAGCCACCAGGGAAGACCTAAGTACAATGTAAAGGTATACCTAATTGTTCTGAGCCTCATCAGAAAAAAAAAGAAAATTGGATATATGCAGAACACTTGATTCAGTGCCTAACATATGGCATACTCCCTGTAATTATTATTAATATTTTTATTACCATCACTTCCTTTGTAAGTGGAAGATAATTGGGTTAGCCAAAAAGTTCGTTTGGGCTTTTCATAAGATGTAATGAAAAAATCTGAATGAATATTTTGGCCAACTCAATGCTTTCTTAGCGTGAACTTAATGAAAAATAGAAACTTTCTTCCAGTGGATGCTTTGGGTCTCTACTGATGTATGGGGGAGAAAAGGAGGTTTTTCTGTGTGATTCTGAGCCAGTCTCTTCCTTGTGCTTTGTCTTCTTTCCCTAATGTTCTGAAAACCTTCCTCATAGACCTAAACATTCAAATGTATATCTATTTCTCTCATAAGTGAACAAAGGAGGAGTGTATTAATCTTCTTGGACTGCTATACAAAGTACCCCACACTTGGTGGCGTAACACAGTAGAAAGTTGTTTTCTTACAGCTCTGGAATCAGAAGTCTGAAACCAAGGTACTGGCAGGGCCATCTCCCTCTGAAAACTCTGGGGGAGAATTCTGTGCCTCTTCCACCTTCTAGTGACTCCAGGCATTCCTTGGATTGTGGCAGCATCACTCCAGTCTCTATATTCATCTTCACGTGGCCTTTTCCCTCTCTGCATCTCTGTCACAAATCCTCCTCTACCCATCTCTATTAAGGACACCTGTCATAGGACTTAAGATTCACCCTAAATTCTGGAAGACCTCATCCTGAGATCTTTAACTTAATTATATCTGGAACGACAATTTTCTCCAAATAGGTTCACATTCACAGGAGTTAGGACATGGATATATCTTTTGGGGCAGCCTTGTCAACCCACCAGAAGAAATAAAAGGGCCCTGATGGGTTCTAAGTGTTTCACAGATGGTGCTAGTGGCAAAGAACTTGCCTGCTAATGCAGGAGACATAAGAGACATGGGTTTGATCCCTGGGTTGGGAAGATCCCCTAGAGAAGGTCATGACAACCAACTGCAGTATTCTTGCCTGGAGACTCCCATGGACAGAGGAGCCTAGGGGGCTACAGTCCATGGGCTTGCAAAGAGTCAGGCACGAATGAAGTGACTGAGAATGCACACATGCCCGTGCAATTGGTTCTAAACAGAATTCATCCCTTAACCTTGCTAGAACCTACATATATCTCCTTTTCCTTTCCCTTGCACACTTGTTCTAGTCTCATCAGGACCTCTTTTATGGCATGTTAACAGACAGAGGGTCAAGCAAGACATCCTGACCGGCTAATCAGCTCCTTCCAGGCTCCACTCGGGCCCCCGTCTGCACCTGCTCCCTACCTCAGCATTTGTGGCAGGCACTATGGTGTATACTGGAGCCCGTGAAAGCATACTCCAGTTGGCCCACCCAGTGGCCTTGCCGACATCCAGGAGAGTCGGATGTCACCCTGGGAACTCGCAGTGCCAGCTTGCCCCACCTGGCTCTTTCCCAGGGTTGCCTTAGTCACACATCAGGTTTCATAGATGAGGCCAAAGCAGGAGACCCTGGTGAGCTGAAACAAGTAGGAGCAGTGGATCTGGGTCAGAGCAAGAATTATGTTTGCACTTGGACCAAGCAAATAGGCTCAGAGAAGGAATCTAGGTCAAAAGCTTGGCAGACTGGTAGGAAACATGAAGCCCGATACACAAATTAAAATGGAGACTAGCTCTTCATCTGCACAGTCCAGTTCTTGGTTCTCCAAAGTCTGATTGAGGTAGCTCTGTATCATGTGGCATATCATATACTGTAAGGGGCAAGCATTTGCTTTAATGCCAGGAACTATGGATAAAGGGTTAGGACACAGCACATGATATGTGTTGTGCTTTGTCGCTCAGTCGTGTCCGACTCATTACGACCCCATGGACTGTAGCCTGCCAGGCTCCTCTGTCCATGGGGATTCTCCAGGCAAGAATACTGGAGTGGGTTGCCATGCCCTCCTCCAGGGGAATCTTCCCAACCCAGGGAGCAAACCCAGGTTTCCCACATTGCAGGCAGATTGCACATGATATATATACATAAAATATTAAAAAACCAAATTGTCATAAAATGTGGTAACTCTATGAGCAAGTGTTATAAGAGGTCCAATTCTGCCTTGCGTTAGGGGTCAGGTCATGATGGGGGCACAGAAGAGGAAATATTTGAGTGGGATCTTGAAGAATTCAGTAAGAAGGGTATGGAAAGACAGCCCAGAAAGTACACTGCCTAGCTGACCAAGTGAGAGTCTCTTCCTCTGCTCTTTCTTTGTGTTGATCTTATCCAAAGCCTAGACCTTGCATTAAAGGAAACTTTTTTTTTTTAACACAAGAACTATTTCTTTTTAAAACCAATTAATTAATTAATTTTTATTTAGAGCTGCACTGGGTTTTTACTGCATATGGACTTTATTTGCAGTGAGCAGGGGCTACTCTTCACTGTGATGTAGGGCTTTTCATCGCGATGGCTTCTCCTGTTGCAGAGCACAGGCTCTGGGTGCTCGGGCTTTAGTAGTTGTGGTGCTCCGGCTTAGTGACCCCTCTGCAGGTGTGATCGTCCCAGACCAAGGGTCGAACCCATGACCTCTGTGTTGGCAGGCAGATTACTAACCACTAGACCACCAGGGGAGCCACAGCACAAGACCTTTTTCTGATCAGCAATCTAAAGACAGATCTCAAGCATGTTCTCCAAATGCATCATGGCCTAGGGAAACAACCAACCAGAAAAGCCTCCGGTTGTGAGGAGCTGGTTTGGTGGGTAGCAGCGATTCCACAACCACAGCGACTTCTGTCCACGCAGTGGTGAACTCTGGGGTATCAGCGTGTTTCAATGATACGTCACTATTGAGATTATCAGGTGGCCTGCTTCTATATCTTTCTTTTTTTAACAAAGTTACTTAAGTGTTTTCTTTTTGGCTGCATGGCAGCATCCTAGCTGCAGCACGCAGGATCTAAGTTGGAGTGCAGGCTCTTTGCTCCAGTGTGTGTGGGCCATCTTGAGCCATGTTGCGTGGGCTCCAGAGTGCGTGGGCTTGGCAGCTGTGGTACGTGGGGCTTAGCTGCTCCCGGCATAGGGGCTCTTAGTTCCTCGACCAAAGATCAAACCTGCGTCCCCAGCGTTGGAAGTCAGATTCTTCACCACTGGGCCACCAGGGAAGCCCATTGGATATCTTATTAATGTTTTTTCCATTGATTTTACCTGTAGAATATGTTGTCTCTCAAACCCCAAGAAGGCATTTTTGATCTCAGTCTCCGACAGAAGGGGAGGAGGCTGTCTCTCATTATTCCCTGTTCTATACTTTTTCAGTATTTAATGAATACCTCTTTGAACTTTCTTGGAGGTCTCTTGTAACCCAACATCTTTATAATTAATTGATATTTTTTAAATTAGAAAATGGGGCATCTTCATGGGGTATTCATTTTATCTCATTATTATCAGGTCACATTTAAGTAATCTAGCTGTGTAGGTAGGTTTAAAAGTTTCCCAGTATTAAAACAAATGTGGGTATATTATTCAGCATTTTAAAATATGTGTTAAAATTGTATATATCATATATATCAGTATTGAATATAAAATTCAAATAAATTTTAGAACCTAAATACTGGACCTCAGAATAATGAAAGAGGCCAGACATGTGAATCCACTTACATGACATTCTGAAAAAGAGAAGATTATAAGCATAAAATTCATTTCAGTGTTTGCCAGGGGCTAGGAGCAGAGGAAGGAAATTGCAGTGGTACACAAGGAAATTTGGGGATGATGAAAATGTTCTATATCTTGATTGTGATGATGGTTACATGACTGTATATACTTGTAAAAATGTAATTAGCTATACAATTTAAAAGGATGAATTTTACTTTATGTAAATTATATCTTAATAAACCTGACTTTAAAAAAAATCAGGTTACTCCAGGCTCCTGGTGCACACTAATTCACGGCTGCAACTACTCTTTAAAAAAAAAATTATTATTTATTTATTTGGCTGTGTCAGTCTCAGTTGTGGCACATGGGATATTCCCGTGCCATGTGGGATTTTTTTTTTTATACAGGCAGCTTTATTTTAGATTATATGAGCTTCTGTTATAAGTGTAAACCAACTGAGTCATCACCATACAGCCCTCTTGCATACCCTGGGTTTTACTAGTCTGTTGTCGGTATACCCTGCAAGGCAGTGAAGCAGGAACAAGAGGCTTCCACAGGGCTAGCTGGCAAGAGCCTCCCACCCAAACCCTGGCCCCTGGGTGTGTGGTTTTAAAGGGACGATCTATGCGGGATCTTTGGTTGCGTTGCACAGGCTCTCTGTTTGTGGGTCACAGCTTCAGTAGTTATGGCATTCGGGCTTAGTTGCCCCCTGGCACGTGGGCTCTTTCAAGACCAGGGATTGAACCACTTCCCCCTTCACTGGCAGATGGATCCTGAACCACTGAGCCACCAGAGAAGTCCCCGTATCTACCTCTTCTTACTTGTTTTTAGGAATACCCGGATAGAAGAGTTTGAATGTTACCCATTTAATGTCCTTTTCAAAGGAGGAGTTTTGAGTATGATTCTGAATGAGATTGACCCCAAGATCTTGAACAAGTTGAGCTTGAACAAGCATTTCAGGAGTTAGAGGTACACGGTATCTTCCCAACCCAGGGATTGAACCCAGGTCTCCCGCACTGTAGGCAGACGCTTTGCCATCTGAGCCACCAGGGAAGTCCTTACACAATATTTTAGAGATATGTAATCATTTACCCCAGCTTTCCTAAACTTTCTTACTTGTGAAATGTTCACTTGTTGCTCTGTCTGAATAAGGCAAGTCTATCCATTTCTAGGGGGGGTCCCAGGTGGTGCTAGTGGTAAAGAACCTGCTTGCTAATGCAAAAGACTTAAGAGATGCAGGTTCAATCCCTGGGTCAGGAAGATCCCTTGGAGAGGGGCATGGCAACCCACTCTAGCACTCTTACTTGGAGGATCCCAAGGACAGAGGAGCCTGGCAGGCTACAGTCCATGTGGTCACAAAAGAGGCAGGCACAACTTACGACTAAGCAACAGCTCTTTAAAGACCCTGTCTCCAGACATGGTCACCTTCTCATGGGTTAGGACCCCAACACATGGATCTGGGGGAAACACAACCGAGTAGAGAACAGCATGTTTCCACTCCTCCTTTTCAAAAGGTAGCAGGAAACCCAACATTCTGACACCCTAAAGATGCCCTAACACTCAATGCAGGCCCAGATGGAAAAATATGCCATTTAATATGTTTTTGTTTGTTTGGGTGTATTCTTATAACTCCTTTCCTCAAAAGGTTACATGAAGGAATTTCCCTGGTGGTCCAGTGGTTAATAATCTGTCTTCCAATGCAGCGGATGTGGGTTTGAGCCCTTGATGGGAACTAAGATCCCACATGCCACAGGATAGCTAAACCTAGGTGCTACAACTACTGAGCCCATGTGTTGTAAAAAAAAAAGTTACGTGGAGTGGCTTTAAACTCTCAAACTATACCAGGAATGCATCAGACACGTCAAACAGAAAGTACTTCCCAGAGTACACATAGCCTTGCGCTTGCCACCACCACACACACAAATGGTGAGAGATGCTTGACTAGCAAATCCACAGTCAGGCAACAACAGTGCAGTTTTGAACCCCAGCTTCTGCGGCGAGTAGGGTTAATTAGTGGTCAGACAACAGTCAGATCCCAAAGTAATTAATTTCTGAGCAGTTTAATCATCTCAAGCTGAAAGGCAGGGAGACCTCTTGAAATTCTGGCAGAAGGAGCGTCAGCGCTGGCTCACCTTCTTCAACCACAAGATGATATTCCCAGGCAGCTCTCAGAGAATCAGAAGCAAGTCCAGTGGCCTTTGCATGTTCTCACAGAACAGCAAATGGAAACTTCCATAGCTCAGGTTCTCTTTATAAAAGCAGTGGAGGCAAACCCTGTACTTTATGTTCAACTTCTGAGCAAACAAAATACTGACCGCCTTTCACAATTAATACTATTAGTAGGACTAAGAAGGGATGAGTCTAGCAAGGTTCTGTGCAATACACGAATGAGGATCAGTGAATGACCCAAGATACTGGTTAAGAATCTACCTGACAATGCAGGGGACATGGGATCAATCCCTGGCCCAGGAAGATCCCCTTGCTAAGGGGCAACTAAACCCATGTGCCACAACTACTGAGCCTGTACTGTAGAGTCCATGCTCTGCAACAAGAGAAATCACTACAATGAGAAGCCCGCATACCGCAACTAGAGAGTAGTCTCCACTCCCCACAAATAGAGAAAAGTCCATGCTCAGCAATGAAGACTCAGAACGGCCAAAAAGAAAAAAGAAAAAAGAAGGAAGAAAGGAAAAGGGCAGAAACATTCCAAGTTGTAGCATCAAATGTCATAAGGACGGGAACTGAATGGTAATCATGTGGTGTCAGCTGCTCTTTATTGAGTGACTCTTATCATGCAAGGCTGTGCTGTGTACTCTGCGTGACTCAAGGCCTAGAACAGCACTGCCTTTGCCTCTTATGATCCCTTGTTTGCAGATAAAGAGAGCAAAGCTCTAACATGCAGAAATTAGAAAGTGAAAGTCGCTCAGTCCTGTCTGGCTCTTTGCAACTCCGTGGACTACTATACAGTCCATGGAATTCTCCAGGCCAGAATACTGGAGTGGGTAGACATTTCCTTCTCCAGAGGATCTCCCCAACCCAGGGATCAAACCCAGGTCTCCCGCATTGTAGGCAGATTCTTTACCAGCTGAGCCACAAGGGCAGCCCAAGAATACTGGAGTGGGTAGCCTATCCCTTCTCCAGTAGATCTTCCTGACCCAGGAATTGAACCGGGGTCTCTTGCATTGAAGACAGAGTCTTTAACCAACTGAGCTATCAGGGAATTTAGAACCCAATGCCAAGTTCTCCCTGATGCTAAACCCATTCTCTCCTGCTATCCACCATAACAGCCCTTTAGTGTAGTGTTAGTCACTCAGTCGTGTCCATCTCTTTTCAATCCCATGGACTGTCGCCCACCAGGCTCCCCCGTCCCTGGGATTCTCCAGGCAAGAACACTGGAGTGGGTTGCCATTTCCTTCTCCAGATAACAGCCCCTTACTCATTGGTAGTTCATGGTATTGAGTAGACAGAACAGATTTTTAAGTACACAGAACATAATATTTTTTCCTAAATATAGTTTCAGTTCTTCTCAAGTGGTTGTTTCAATTCTCCCTATAAAGTTTAAAGAAACCATATTCCAGTAGGTTCTGCTAAGAAGGTGATGCTTCAAATAGGGGAAAACAGATAGATTTTTGCCTTCAAGGCCCTGATGTCCAGAGAGGACCAACTTATTAAAGAGTGTAGCTGCATTATTGAAAGTGGTGGCGTTTGCCCCTTTCTGCTCATTCACAGCAGTCGGGAAGGTGTGATTCCTCCACGGAAGAAGTCACTGTTCAGTGGGAGACAGGACAGGCTGGATAAGAAGTACATGGTATACTTGATTACAATGTCTGCAGAGTGATGAACAGGGGGCTATAATTCTTGGTACAAATTGGCAAAGTCAGTTGTGGTAACTGAGAAGCATCTGGAAGGGAAAATATCTGATGAAGGAAAGTACAGAAGAATGAGCAATGGGCGATGGCAGTAGTTGCATTTTGTTTGTTTGTTTTGTTTTTCTTTTTTAATGTGCTGGCTGTGCCATGGGACATGTGAGATCTTAGTTCCCTGACCAGGAATTGAACCAGCACCGCCTGCAGTGGAAGCACGGAGTCTTAACCGGTGGACCACCAGGAAAGTCGCCATAGTGGCGGCTTTAGGTGCTGTTTGGCCCAAACACATAAGGGAACACCTGAGCAAGGATGGGAAGAGCTGGGAAGGCTTTACTCCCTGGGTTGGAGTCTGAAACTTTCAGCCACACCTGCCCTAACTCTGATGCTTTGGCTTTTGAGTTTCCACAGGCTGTGACTCAAACCTGATATTTTCTTGGGTGGGGAAGGGGTGGGACAAATGACTAGGTCAGCAGGTAAAAGGGGATGACTGGCAACCATTATTCTGCAACCCTGGAGAAGAGATCCTGCCTCCCTGGCCCAACTTCTGATCTGACTCATGCCACGGCTGTCGTGGTGCCTCTGACTCACCCAGGCTAGAAGCCCGAGAACCAATGCTGACACCTCCGACTCCCTCAGACATCATATCTGGCCCCAACATGGAGGGATCTTACCCTGAGACTATTTTTAGAACCCATTCCCTAGCTCCACCCCTTGCTATGGGCCAGGCCCTCATCCTCCTAAACTGGTCTTCCTGTCTCCAGTCTACTTACTGGAGTCCATTCACTGAACTCCCACCTGTGAGATCTTTCTGAGAAAGAAACCAATGCTGGTACTCCCCGGTTTCCTACTGCCATGACTGTGGTTCTCAACCGGAGGTTCCTCTAGGCTCCACAGACCCAGGAGCAAAATCACACATGCATGACACATGGCGGAGGCCGTCAATGACGAGCAAGTGATGCACTCCCACACTTTCTGCCCTCCCCTGTGGTTAGACTGGGGCATGTGACTTGTTGTTTAGTTGCTAAGTGATGTCTGACTCTTCAGTGGTCCCATGACCCGTAGCCAGCCAGGCTGCTCTGTCCATGGGATTTCCCAGGCAAGAATTCCTTTGATGGGAGATCTTCTCAACCCAGAATCAAACCTGGGTCTCCTGCATTGTCGGGTGGATTCTTTACCACTAAGCCACCAAGAAACCCAGAATACTAATGCCATGTCTTGGCATGTGACTAGTGTTATCCAATGAATTATGAGCACAAATGACAAGGTCACCTACAGGCTGAGACAGGATGCCTCCTCTGTGCTCTCTCTTCCCCTGATGCAGGGACCTTGGAAGATAATGTTCTCAGTGGTTTACTGTTACATGAAGGGAGGCTATTGTATAGCGTAGACATGGCTTTTACATGCACTGGACCTCACTTGAGCAGAATAACCTCTGTGTCTTAAAACAATGAGATTTGGTGGGCTTATCTAAGGCGGCAGCTAATGTTCTATGTTTGACCAACACATCCCATCATATGGCTCTCTGCATAGGAAAGTGCCTTTTCTCCTGAATGGTATTTTATCAACTCAGTTTTTGTTTTCTGTTTTTCTTTTTAGATTCTTTTTTGACATGGGCCATTTTTAAAGTTGCTATTGGATTTGTTACAGTATTGCTTCTATTTTATGTTTTGGTTTTTGGCCTGGAGTCATGTGGGATTTTAGCTGCCTGACCAGGGATCAAACCCACACCCTTGCCTTGGTAGGCGGAGTTTTAAGCACTGGATGGCCAGGGAAGTCCCTTTATCTCATGCTTATCTGCTGGATGTCATGGAGGTTAGATGACTTTTTTTGAAATAGGAAACAAATTATTTACTTTCTAGCAGAGTTAGAAATAGAGGAAGAAATAGAGGAAAACAATAGAATGGGAAAGACTAGAGATCACTTCAAGAAAATTAGAGACACCAAGGGAACATTTCATGTAAAGATGGGCTCAATAAAGGACAGAAATGGTATGGACCTAACAGAAGCAGAAGATATTAAGAAGAGGTGCCAAGAATACAGAGAACTATACAAAATAGATCTTCACGATCCAGATAATCACGATGGTGTGGTCACTCACCTAGAGCCAGACATCCTGGAATGCGAAGTCAAGTGGACCTTAGGAAGCATCACTATGAACAAAACTGGTGGAGGTGATGGAATTCCAGTTGAGCTATTTCAAACCCTGAAAGATGATGCTGTGTAAGTGCTACACTCAATATGCCAGCAAATCTGGAAAACTCAGCAGCAGCCACAGGACTGTTTTCATTCCAATCCCAGAGAAAGGCAATGCCAAACTACCACACAGTTGTACTCATCTCAGTTCAGTTCAGTTCAGTCACTCAGTCGTGTCCGATTCTTTGTGATCCCATGGATTGCAGCACTCCAGGCTTCCCTGTCCATCACCAACTCCCCGAGTTTACTCAAACTCATATCCATAGAGTCAGTGATGCCATCCAGCCATCTCATCCTCTGCCATCTCCTTCTCCTCTCACCTTCAATCTTTCCCAGCATCAGGGTCTTTTCCAATGAGTCAGTTCTTCACATCAGGTGGCCAAAGTATTGAAATTTCAGCTTCAGCATCAGTCCTTCCAATGAATACCCAGGACTGATTTCCTTTAGGATGGACTGGTTGGATCTCCCTGCAGCCCAAGGGACTCTCAAGGGTCTTCTCCAACACCGCAGTTCAAAAGTACCAATTCTTCAGCATTCAGCTTTCTTCATAGTCCAACTTTCACAACCATACATGACTACTGGAAAAAACCATAGTTTTGATTACATGGACCTTTGTCAGCAAAGTAATGTCTCTGCTTTTTAATATGCTATCTAGGTTGGTCAGAGCTTTTCTTCCAAGGAGCAAGTATCTTTTAATTTCATGGCACTCATCTCACACGCTAGCAAAGTAATGCTCAAAATTCTCCAAGCAAGGCTTCAACAGTATGTGAACAATGAACTTCCAGATGTTCAAGCTGGATTTAGAAAAGGCAGAGACACCAGAGATCCAATTTCCAACATCCATTGGATCATTGAAAAAGCAAGAGAGTTCCAGGAAAACATTACTTCTGTTTTATTGACTACGCCAAAGCCTTGACTGTGTTGATAACAACAAACTGTGGAAAATTCTTCAAAAGATGGGAATACCAGACCACCTGACCTGCCTCCTGAGAAATCTGTATGCAAGTCAAGAAGCAACAGTTAAAACTGGACACAGAACAACAGACTGGTTCCAAATTGGGAAAGGAGTACATCAAGGCTGTATATTGTCACCCTGCTTATTTAGCTTATATGCAGAGTACATCATGCAAAATGCCAGGCTGGATGAAGCACAAGCTGGAATCAAGATTGCAGGGAGAAATATCTATAACCTCAGATATGCAGATGACACCACGCTTATAGCAGAAAGTGAAGAACTAAAGAGCCTCTTGATGAAAGTGAAAGAGGAGACTGAAAAACTTGGCTTAAAACTCAGCATTCAGAAAACTAAGATCATGGCATACGGGTTCCCATCACTTCATGGCAAATAAATAGGGAAACAATGGAAACAGTGAGAAACTATTTTCTTGGGCTCCAAAATCACTGCATATGGTGACTGCAGCCATGAAATTAAAAGATGCTTGCTCTTTGGAAGAAAAATTATGTCCAACCTAGACAGTATATTAAAAAGCAGAGACATTACTTTGCCAACAAAGGTCCATCCAGTCAAAGCTATGGTTTTTCCAGTAGTCATGTATGGATGTGAGAGATGGACCATAAAGAAAGCTGAGCACCAAAGAATTGATGGTTTTGAACTGTGATGTTGGAGAAAACTCTGAGAGTCTCTTGGACAGCAAGGAGATCCAACCAGTCCAGCCTAAAGGAAATCAGTCCTGGGCGTTCATTGGAAGGACTGATGTTGAAGTTGAAACTTCAATACTTTGGCCACCTGATGTTAAGAACTGACTCATTGGAAAAGACCCTGATGCTGGGAAAGATTGAAGGCGGGAGGAGAAGGGGACGACAGAGGATGAGATGGTTGGATGGCATCACCGACTCGATGGGCATGGGTTTGAGTAAGCTCCAGGAATTGGTGATGGACAGGGAAGCCTGGCGTGGTACAGTCTATTGGGTTGCAAAAAGTCGAGTTGGTCATGACTGAATGACTGAACTGAACTGAATTGTAGGATTGGGGAAGTTCTGAAAAGAAATCTATAAAGTTATGATCCACTGGAAAGGAAGTATACAAAACTTCTTAAGAGTGAATTTCAGGGACTGATGGCCTACAGAATAAACTCCAAACATGAAACTCATGTTAAAGCAAAGAAGACGTGAAAGCCTTTGTCATTTTGCTAGCAGTGGCTTCTTGTTGCCCTGTGTTTCAATTGGCTTGGAGCTTATTATTTCCCAATTGTGCATTGCCCTTCCACGTGACCTTGCCCTTGAAAATACTAGTCTGTCATCTTCAGCCTATTCAACTGTGCCTCGTCCTTCAAGACCCAGCTAAATTTTCACCTTCTGCACTGAGCTTTCAGATCACTCAGCCACGACCTCAGTCATAGCATCTCGTTCATAATATTGGGGATTTATCTATGCACGTCTGTCTCTTCACTAAAACACGAACTTCTCTGCACAAATTGTGGTTCTTTTTCATCTCTGTGTCCCTGAACCCCTAGAATAGTGCCTGGCACACAAGATGTGTTCACCAACCACTTTAGGGTACCCTTCTAGACACTTCCAATGAGTTGGCCGCATGTGACAATGAATAGACTACATCATTTTATGAAACTTCACATTTTTTTTTTACAAATTGAAGGTTTGGGCTCCATCCCGCAAGCCCACTGGCAACATTTTTCTAACAACATTTGCTCACTTCATCTCTCTGTGTCACAGTTTGTTAGCCCTCAAAATATTTCAAACTTTGTCATTATTGTTATATTTTACGGCGATCTGTGATTGGTGATCTCTGATGTTAACTACTATGCCTCAGCACAAGCTCAGATGATGGTTAGCAATTTTTAACAAAAAAGTATTTTTAAATTAATGCATGTACATTGTTTTATAGACAGACTGCTCTTGCACACTTAATAGACTACTCTATAGCATAGACATAACTTTTATATGCACTGGGAAGCCAAAAAATTCATGTGACTTGTTTTACTGCAATATTTGCTTTTATTGCGGTTGTCTGGAACTGAACCTGTGATATCTTTGAGGTCAGCCTGTAGTGAAATTGTCTAGACCATCACTCATAAAATACATCTACAGTTAAGAATAATCAGCGTTTCAGCATCGAGTTCTTGGCACATATTCAAGGGCTATAAGCCCTAAATTATATATGACAGGGTGTAAATTACCAATCAAACACCACCTTCCACAATGGAGGACAAACATACTGAAACCCGAGTTTGGTAGAAACTAACAAAACTACTCATGTTACTTGTTCATCTCTCCTTTACATGGAAACCAGCAACTTTTCTATATGTTCTATGTACATTTCAGCTCCTCCCCTCAGACAGTCAGGAGTACAGTTTCTTAAAAAATAAATTAGGATATTTGATAGCCTGATATATGGTTGTCTAATGCAGACCCAGACACTACCAGTCCCTTGCCTGCAGCCTCAGCAGACAACCTCAAGGTCCACAAGTTCCCAACCATGAGCATGGAGCCCCCCTCACATCTTCCCAAGAGCTTCTGCTAGTCAATTGAAGCTGGCACTTGAAATGAATGATTCATATCCTAGGTTTTAGTTGTATAAATCCAATGTATTTGTGCATGCTCAATTGTGTCCGACTCTTTGCAACCCATGAACTGTAACCCACCAGGCTCCTCTGTCCGTGTGATTCTCCAGGCAAGAATACTGGAGTGGGTGAAAGTGAAAGTGAAGTCTCTCAGTCATGTCCGACTCTTTGCAACCCCATGGACTGTAGCCTACCATAGACTGTACCCTACCATAGACTGTAGCCTACAGGCTTCTCCATCCATGGGATTTTCCAGGCAAGAGTACGGGAGTGGCTTGCCATTTCCTTCTCCAGGAGATCTTCCCAACCCAGGGATCAAACCCTGGTCTCGCGCATTGCAGGCAGACGCTTTACCCCCTGAGCCACCAGGGAAGCCACTGGAGTGGGTAGCCATTCCCTTTTCCAGGGGCTCTTCCTGACCCAGGGACCGGAACCCAGGTTTCCTGTCTTGCAGGCAGATTGTTTACCATCTGAGCTACCAAGGAAGCCCACCGCAATGCATAAACTATCCTATATCTTATATTTCCCTCTGGGTCATTTATTTCTGGATGGTCATTTATTTCTGCCTGTTTTGTAGGATTTGTGTTCTTTATCTCTCTCTCTCTTTTTTTCCTAAACGTACAAAGCGAAATATAAAATTCAGCCATTACTTCTCAGTGAACTGAGCATTAAACCACTACATTTTCAAGGCCTCCATGGCCTGGTATCTCTCCCTCTTGTCTTTTCCTGTTAAAGGCAAGGGCCGCCGTCCCCTTAAGCGGCTTCCTCCGTAGGATTGTGCAGGATGCAATGCTTGGGTGAGTCGCTAGGTGGCATCTCCCGGAGGCGCTTGGCGAACTCTCCCAGAAAGCGCTTTTTGAGAGCCCTCCACCGTTCTCCACGTTGGCTGCTGCTGTCTGGTGGGCGGGTTGCAGTTAATCCATTGCCATCTGTCTTTATTTTGCTAACTTACTCAGTCGGACGCCACACAATTGAGTTCTGCAAATGTCGGCTCTCCAGCACGGCAATTACCAAGTCTTTCTAAACAATATCACTGCACAGCATTCTTCCTGCTGCCTCGAAGCATTCAGGCTCCTTTTGACTGGCTTGGATGTAGGGCTCTTCATCTTCAAAGATGAAGAAAGATTGGTCCGAACTCAAAGCCACAACAAGGCATGGCTTCTCCTTCCACGCTGAGAACGTGCCAATCGACATGTTCCTATTACATAAAAGCCCCAGGCAGCGCAGCTGAGGACGTGGGCTTGTCCACGCAGCCCACTGCGGCGCCACCATCTCCTCGGTGAGGCAGCGTTTTGGGGTGTTTTTGATGTTCTTTCAATATTTGAGGGGCTGATAGGAGGGGTGGGGAGTGAAGCATGCGCAGTGAGCCGGGAGGCAGAAAGAGAAGATAAGAGGAGGGAGGGAGAGTGAGCTGGTATTTGAATGGCGTTCTTCCGTGACTGTTCCGAAAGGATGAACTGATACTCTCAGTGGCACAGGAATGGTACTTGTCCTTCCATAGATTACTCATTCATTCATAATGTATTAAAGACCTACTCTCTGTGTCAGGCACTATGCTAGGTGTTCCAGATACAGATGCGATCAGCTCCCCAAGAGTCACTGCCCTCTTGGGGCTTATAGTTTGCGGGGAGATAGATACTCATCAAGTAAACAAGAGATCGAGTTGAAAGAGAAAGTTGAGGTGTTGGGGTACATGTGATGGGGTCCCACACTTAGTCCGGAGGTCAGAGTCATCTCAAGTAGATGAAGATGGAGAGGGCTTTAGGACTTCCTGGAGGTCCAGTGGTTAAGACTTCATGTTTCCCATGCAGGGGGCATGGGTTTTGATCCCTGGTTGGGAAACTAAGTTCCCATGCTGCTACACACAGCATGGCCAAAAAATAAAATAGTTTTAAAAAATGATGAAGAAGGTTTCAGAATATTCTTCTTTCTATGGGCTTTTCAGATGGTACAGAATCCGGCTGCAATGCAGAAGACCTGGATTCAATCCCTGGGTTGGGAAGATCCCCTGGAGAAGGGAAAGGCTACTCACTCCCGTATTCTGGCCTGGAAAATTCCATGGACAGAGGAGCCTGGTGGGCTACAGTCCATGGGGTTGCATGGACTACTTTCTATACTCCCATATGCTTAAGTATTCTGCTTAGCAATTCAATTAGTAGGTCCTAGATTGGTATTTGGTGACCACTGGGCAAGTTTTGACCTGCCCATGACGTGAAGAAGGTCCAGCAGAATGAGGCACAGCGAGAACCCAGCCCAGGCCCTGAAGAAGAGGCAAGAGCTTCGTTTACATAAGCAGAGATTTTGGCTTTCTCTACCCTGTTCACCAACCCCTGGATGTGGTTTGTTTTTCCTTACAAACTAGTTCCTCCTTAACCACTTGCTTTTGCCCTGTTTCCTCCACCAAAATTGTATTAATGTCTTCTTCCACCTTCTATCTTTAGTGAAGTCCAGTTTGTTCAAAGTTTTAAAGTCCTGATCAACCAAAAGCAAATTAAACATTAACCCTGTTAGTTTACCCTGCTATCTTAGGGTAGTTCTTCAGATTTTATTCACAATCTAAGTTTTAGAAAATATGAGGCAAAGAGGAGGCAAGAAAAAACAGGAAATCGACCATGCTTGTCTTCTCCACAGTATGACTGTACTATCAGGAGAAAGTACTGTTTTATTCCACTGGACAAAGTTTCAGCTATAAATAGAGCAAAGGGAACCCATGTCTGGACTCACTGGCATACAGTTCAAGCAAAAGTAGGCCTACTAATCTGTTGTTTTTAGGAACTGCACGTTTCTGAGTTTTGTTTTAGGTACTGGAATAGATTGGACCTCTGGCAGAGTTTAGTGTGGCCCTCACTGCTTACCAGTGCCTTTGTGAATGACCCAGTATCATAGAACTTTATCTTGACAACCATACTTGTTTGCCATTAAATATTTGAGGTCTGAGTCTTTTAAGGTCATCTCCTGGGAGAATGACAGCAGCAGGTAGCTTGCAGACCAATCGCAGCTGCAACAGTGACACAGGAAGGCTCTGTTTTGCTTTGTCTTAGCTTTACTGAATTCCTCCTGAAGGCTCACCCCAGGTTGACAGGCAGCTGCCCTTCATGACGGCGGGGCTTTCCTGATGGAATCATAACCATCAGAAGGCTTGGGGATTGGCGGGGCGGTCCTGGGAGAACGGTGTGGTCTGCAGAGTGGCCCCCAGTAGCACCCCGCGCCCTCCTGCTCCCCACCACTGGGATCTGTGTGACCTGTGGACCTGGTGTGGTGGGGGATACAGAGGGCAACAGGGACCTAGAGGGACGAAGAAAGGTTTTTGAAATTGTGGGCAGCCACCAGAGAGCCAGCCCGGAGTGGCCACAGCCGTTACCATAGAAACCTCTGAGGAGGATGCTGAAGACCACTAAAAACAGCCCCAGAGGTGTTCTTCCTTTATTGACCCCTTGTTACAGACCACATAACTGGCCTAATTCCTAACTTGCCCTTCCTCAGCTTATGTGACATGAACCCTGTTGTTCCTGCTTCTTTTACCCAGAGTGACCTCTGTCGGCCTCCTTTGCAGACTCTCGTTTTACTCTCTCCGTTTATTCATTAACCTTGGTCATAAAAGCCTTGGTCTTAGAACCCCAAGACCATCTTTCTCCTCTCTTTTCTGAGATGTCCCTCCATTTTCTTGGTCTAGCTACAAGTTGTCTAGAGAAGTGACAGTTGGGATTCAGCCAGGGCAGAAAGAAGTGAATGAATGTTGATGTGTCTAGTCTTGCTATGGCCTCACAGACCCTGGTGATGGGTGTAGACTGTGCCTCAGTCAGTCCTTTATTGACCCCTCGTTACAGGCCACATAATTGGCCTAATTCCTAACTTGCCCTTCCTCAGCTTATGCGACATGAACCCTGTTGTCTCTGCTCCTTTTACCTGGGCTTCCCTGGTGGCTTAGCTGGTAAAGCATCTAACTGCAACGCGGGAGACCTGGGTTCAATCCCTGGGTTGGGAAGATTCCCTGGAGAAGGGAAAGGCTACCTTCTCCAGTATTCTGGCCTGGAGAAGTATAGTCCATGGGGTCGCAAAGGGTCGGACACGACAGAGCTACTTTCACTTCACTTCGCTTCGCTTCAGTCAATCCTACAGTAACTCTGCAAGAGAGGAGTGTCATTACCCTTGGTGCTTTTGTCTATTTATTCCTATTGTCTTAAGTTCTTTTTCTTCCTGCCTCTTCTCATCTTCCAAATTTCTACTCCTTTTCAAAACCCAGTTCAATTACCGTTTCTTCCATGGCATCTCTCAACTCCCCAGGCATCATTCATCGCTTTGTCTGAATTCCATGGTCCTAACATCATCCTTCTGTTAGATCGGTTATCACATTACACAACACAGGACAGTTTGCAAATTTCCCTACCTACCCCCCCCCCCCCCCCAACGCTGTCTTTGGGTGCTAGAGGACAAGATGGGATCTTATCTGTCTCCATATCCTAGTATCACAGTGCCAAACACGTAGGAAGGTGCTTAAGAAATATTCACTTATCAACTGCCAGCTAGCCTTCGTTAGCGCTGTGTATCATCTCAAGCAACCCTCACAATAACTATGAGGTAGGTCATTATCCTCCCTTCACTGATGGGGAGAGTGAAGTTTAGAGGAGTTGAATAAATTGCTGAGATTCATTCAGGCTTTCCTGGTGGTTCAGTTGGTAAAGAATCTGCCTGCAATGCAGAAGAACCGGGTTCGATCCCTGAGTTGGGAAGATCCCCTGGAGAAGGAAATGGCAAAACCCACTCTAGTGTTCTTGCCTGGAGAATCCCATGGACAGAGGAGCCTAGCAGGCTAGAGTCCATGGGGTCACAAGAGTTGGGCATGACTGAGTGACTAATCCATCACCACATGCAGGCAGAATCCAGATATGAACCAGCACGCACTGAATCCAGGGTCCAGACTCTGCTGTGAGGTCACCCTGACTGTGGTGAAACCTGCAGCTGTCACCTGACCAAGAAGAGAGTGGCGTGCTTAGCAAGGGCAAGGGCACAACCCAGTGCTAAATGAAGTTTGCATGAGCTTATGAATTAATGGACAAAGGCGCAAATCAATGAGTCTGTGCCAAGAAGTCTTTCATTTGGTCCAGCCTAATTCCTGCTCATCCAATGTACCCCTCCCCCGTTGCTCAGCCCTGTCTTCCGGTAAATGGACCTTCAGCTCCTCCCTCCCCGGTCACTGGCTGACTACCTTCAGCACCTTCTAGGTGAGTCCCTCAACCCACAACCTCTTTCCTCCTTTCCCCCAACCCCAGCCTTTCTACACACAACTTCTGAAAATTCATTCTCAAGTCTTGTTGGACTCACTCTCAAGGATTGATTCCAGCTTCTGACTCATTGTTAAATAAAACCAAGGTCCTCAAGGCTGGCTATAAGAATCTTTTTCCTATATATATCCATAATTGAAAAAAAATCAAACTACATTTTATTTTATTGAAGTATAGTTGATTTACAACACCCATCATTTTAAACCAAGCAGTTTTATTTACGGCCCCTGGTCCATGATGCGCCTGTTTGCCTCCAGATCTTTACCTTACCATTCTTCTGTGCTTGGAACACCTGTTGTATATCAGGAACTGAGCTGGGTTCTGGGAATTCAGAGATTAAAGCTTCAGTCTCTGAAGCTCCTAGATTAGTGGAGAGACGGCGGTGAGAGCAATTACAAGGCACTATAATTGTGGGAGGCCATTCAGAGGAAAGCCCGGTTGCTATGGAAGCACTTAGAACATCCTCCCCCTGAGTCAGCCGTAATCCCATCTCTGAGCTCCCTCGTGGCTCCAGTCACCTCTCCGAGGACACTTCCCATGGCTGCCCCGTCACCTGGTCCCCCCAGGCCCTCCTCCTCACACTTGCAATCAGATCAGTTTACTTTCATCTGTCCTTTTTGATTCACTCGTCTTCAAAAAAGATGATTTATTTCTTTGAACTTTGCCTCCTTGACTAGTGAACTATAATGAGAGAGGCGAGGATAAAAGAAGGCAAACCACAGGAAGGGTGGCTGCCTCCTTGGGGAGAATGTTTCCCAGGGATGAAGAACCATGTGAATGAAAGGCATGGATGGCTTTTGCTGGACTCACCCCAATCATCCCCTTTGGTGGTAAGGGATGTGCCCGGAAGTGAAAGGGTCAGATGCAACTCAACCCTGACCTCCTAAGCTTCCAACAGATTTGCAGGGAACCCCCTCAAACAGCAGCTCACAGGTGACAGGCTGCTGTTTCCATACAGATGGACTATGGAGGCTGTAAGACATCAACTCGGAATGCTCAGAGAGACTGGAGGGGCAAGGACTGAAGGAAGCCCCATGGGGGACACAGCTGAATGAACAAAATTTGATCCTAAAAGTCTGAGAATGTCAATTGTGTCCAAGGCTAATGAACTCAGGGAGCTTTCACACATACCCCAGTTGTAGCTCTATAATGATTTAGCATTGATCAACCAAAGGGAACCAGGCTTACCAAGAAACGATCCCAGGAAAAAGACAGAACAGCCAGCAAAGCTAATCCTGGCCTGGCTGGTCCCACAAGCTTCCCCACCGTTTTGCCAGGAAAACCCTGTCATTCCAGCCCCTGGGTCTGGAACAGTTGGTTGACATGGAAACAGGTCAACAAAATTTATGGTTCAGCTTTCTTGATCCCAGGTCTCACTGTGTTCTTCTCTGGCTCCAAGCCCCTTTGACTCCAGCCTTCCAAAATCACACTTCTCCACTTCAATTACCTATCCTTTGAACCAACCAGTCGGTAGGCTGAGAAGGTCTCTACTTCCCTGTCCTGAGGAGTGGGTGTGGGAGTTGGGCCGTGAATGGACACCTTGCCCAGCTCTGTCATCCTAGGGGTTCAAAGACATTAGATGTGGGAGCCTGGAAAAGCTCCCCTTCCACAGGAGATTTTGTTGGATGTCAGTAGTTTCCCTGGCTGAGGGAGAGGCAGAGAGAAGAGAACCATGAAAGGAAAAGAACACACCACAAGGCACTGAACTCAACAGAGCTTTGAAGCAAAGATGCAGCGATTTGATAAAAATCCAGAAATCTAAATGCTGGGCAGTGCTTATGAAGTCTGCCTGTATGTAGACTTAAGCAAACAGATTTCCCCATCTCCCTGACAACCAGGATACAAGCACATTTTACCTGCATTATCTACTCTCTTTACCGAAGCCAGGGCGTAATTAGTGGAGGAAAAAAACAAACAAACAAACACAGGTCCTGGGTGAGAGTTCACATCTCTTAGATGGTGTTTATCTCTCATCCCCCTGTCCGGGAGTTCACCTGTACACTCATTAGCATCTCACCTGTCGGATTGATCAGCCATGCCTTCTGCTTGCTGGTGGAAAGCTAATATAACTTTGCCTCTCCCTGTCAGTCAATATTATTTAAGGGACAGATAAGAAAATTTACTTGGAAGGTTGTTCTAGAAAGTTCTATGTATAGACACACACCTAGGTGGCCATAGACACTAACTATAAATAGCCTCCATTGCGTGGGAGGGGTCAGGTCATGTTGTCACCGTCCTGCATGAGGGGGGAGAGGATGTCCTCATCATGAGGGACCCCACAGGCATGTTCACTCCCTTGGCATGCAAGACTCACCACATAAGTCAGTTCCAGGGTGCTTGATGTGAACCGAACCCAGGGATTTACTGAATAAGCTGGACCATCTCAAGGAAATGGGTGGCAACAGTCTGTAAATGCTTCAGAATTCCAGGGGCACGTTCTCATGAGAGAAACAGCAACCAAGATAAAAAAGTCAGCCCAGGGACGATGGAATCGCAGACCTCAAATCTGGAATGCTCCATTCCCCACGACTGTCCTTACCGCCACAGTCCCAAGGCCAGCGGGGAGGACAGTCAGGATGGTAGGACAATGTCCTGACTTCCTCTCGGTTGCACATAAAGGGCTCACAAAGTTGCATTTAGAGCAAATCATCACCCTGAGCACAGCACATGCTCATATACCTGGGCTTTATCCACCCAGCTGGAATCTTCTCTGGGTGGAGGAGGCAGGGAACAGAACCCAGAGGCCAGAGGGGAAAGGAATAAATGTGAGTGGAGGGGCCCAGTATTCCAAACAAGTATCTGGCAAGCAGGGCTTCCCTGGTAAAGCATCTGCCTGCTAATGCAAGAGACGCAGGTTCGATCCCTGGGTCAGGAAGATCCCCTGCAGAAGGAAATGGCAGCCAACTCCAGTGCACTTGCCTGGAAAACCCTGTGAACAGGGGAACCTGGTGGGCTACAGTCCATGGGGTTGCAAAGGAGTTGGACATGGCTGAGTAACTAAAACAACAGCAACAAATCTGCAAACACAATGACAGGATGAAAGTGGATGGCTTTCCCCCCTCCTCTCCCTAGACCAGGCCACTTCAGGATAAGTGGGGAATCTGTGCGAAGAAGGGGAGGGCTGTGTGAACGAGCACATGTGAGTGAACACGGGGTGCGTGCAGAGCCTCACGTAGATTCATATCCGAGTGCTAGTGCCTCCGGGCACGCATGTGGAGACTCATGTGCTGCTGCAAACCGTACAAGCACTACACATGTCAGCCTAACCACAGAGCAGTTGCCAAACCCAGCTCTGAAGGGAAAAGCCATTCTTTTCCAAGACTCGACAAGTGCCCTGTTCTCATTCCAGCTCACCCTCTGGGAACCACTAAGCATTGCTGGGGGAAAGGAGAAGCATGAAGTAACGAGATGGAATGAAACCAAGGAGGAGATCTACCAATTATCAGAAGCAACATCGTGATGGGAAGGTCACTCGTGTGGGAAAAAAATAGGGCTCATTAGGGACGAGTTGAAACTAGATCCCTGTCAGAATGGAAGTCCCTCTCAGAAAGTGTTCTGGGGACTGATACTGGGAAGCAGGACAGAGTGATGGAGGGGCTGTCCGTGTGCCCTGCCTCCAGCCCTATTGGGGCAGCTTCAAGTGCGGGGCAGGTAGATTCATTCATTGATGGATGTGTTTCTTGGAAAGGTTAGCAGATTTACAGCAACTGATTACACAGTCATAGCTGGTCTGGGCAGATTTCAGTGCAGTTACAAGAATCCTATACTCCTAATTCACATAACAAACATTTTCCACCTCCTTAATGAGAAGAGCTAATGTTTATTGAAAATCAAGTGCTTCTCTGAACTCTTCATATCTATTACCTGAATCTGCACAAGAGCCCTACAGAGTGGGTGCCACTGTTGCCCTTTCCATTTTACAGAAAAGGAAATTGAGGCATGATGAGCTTAAGTAGCTTCCCCAAAGACTCTCAATATATGCAAGAGCCAGGATTTGAACATAAGAAGCTTTACTCCAAATAACCTGTTGGCTTCCTGCATTATTTTGGCACAACGCACTACACAAGGCATCTGAAAGAGGCATAGTTCTTACCTTAAAGAACTGTATGGCCTGAGGGAGAGAGACAAGGACATCGCCTTCTGACTTAAGCAAAGTTTGTCATTTGGAAAACATCAGTTTCTTTTGGTAACTACTGGTAACTTCTCCCAGCTAAAGAGAATGTGGGGAATTATAAATCCCCTCTCCCACAACCTCAAAAATGTTGGACTGAGCCCCACCAGACAAACAGGCACGTACTGACAAGCAAGTGCAAAAAAGGAGTTCTACTTACTCAGTGAGCATTGGGCATGTAAGGCTGGCACTGGGGAGAACATGGTGATGTTCTTAGACAGCACTGGACAGTTCTGGGTCAGATCAGGAAACAGGGTCCCCCGGGAAGGGAAGGACAGAGAACCAAGGGTCAGATGGAAGGTCTACATCTGCCACTTTCTTATGTCTTGTTTATAAAAGGACAGGGGGTGAGAGGAACGTGTACAATATGCCTAACTGATCACTAGTCTTGACACCATTCCTTGTATCAAAGAAATAATTTCACTAAAGATATGGTGAATTCCCATTTTTGCATGAAATGTTCCCTTGGTATCTCTAATTTTCTTGAAGAGATCTCTAGTCTTTCCCATTCTATTGTTTTCCTTTATTTCTTTGCATTGATCACTGAGGAAGGCTTTCTTATCTCTCCTTGCTATTCTTGGGAACTGTGCATTCCAATGGGCATATCTTTCCTTTTCTCCTTTGTTTTTTGCTTCACTTCTTTTCACAGCTATTTGTAAGGTCTCCTCAGACAGCCATTTGGCTTTTCTGCATTTCTTTTTCCTGGGGATGGTCTTGATTCCTGTCTCCTGTACAATGTCATGAACCTCCATCTGTAGTTCATCAGATACTCTATCAGATCTAGTCCCTTAAATCTATTTCTCACTTCCACTGTATAATCATAAAGGATTTGATTTAGGTCACACCTGAATGGTCTAGTGATTTTCCCTACATTCTTCAATTTGGTTCTGAATTTGGTAATAAGGGGTTCATGATCTGAGCCGCAGTCAGCTCCTGGTCTTGTTTTTGCTGACTGTATAGAGCTTCTCTATCTTTGACTGCAAAGAATATAATCAATTTGATTTTGGTGTTGACCATCTGGTGATATCCATGTGTAGAGTCTTCTCTTGTGTTGTTGGAAGAGGTTGTTTGCTATGACCAATGTGTTCTCTTGGCAGAACTCTATTAGCCTTTGCCCTGTTTCATTCTGTACTCCAAGGCCACATTTGCCTGTTACTCCAGGTGTTTCTTGACTTCCTACTTTTGCATTCCAGTCCCCTATAATGAAAAGGACATTTTTTGGGGGTGTTAGTTCCAGAAGATCTTGTAGGTCTTCATAGAAATGTTCAACTTCAGCTTCTTCAGCATTACTGGTCAGGGCATAGACTTACCATGATATTGAATGGTTTGCCTTGGAAAAGAGCAGAGACCATTCTGTTGTTTTTGAGATGGCATCCAAGTGCTGCATTTCAGACCTTTTCATGCTGTTCATGGGGTTCTCAAGGCAAGAATACTGAAGTGGTTTGCCATTCCCTTCTCCAGTGGACATATTCTGTCAGACCTCTCCACATGACCCGTCTGTCTTGGGTGGCCCCAAATGGAATGGCTTGGTTTCATTGAGTTAGACAAGGCTGAGGTCTGTGTGATCAGATTGGCTGTTGTCTGTGATTGTGGTTTCCGTCTGTCTGCCCTCTGATGCCCTCTCACAGTGCCTACCATCTTACTTGGGTTTCTCCTACCTTGGACGTGGGGTGTCTCTTCACGGCTGCTCCAGCAAAGCGTAGCCACCACTCCTTACCTTGGACATAGGGTAGCTCCTCTTGGCTGCTGCTCCTGACCGTGGACATGGGGTAGCTCCCACCTAGGTCTGGTAGGGCCCTAACAGAAACAGAAGATATTAAGAAGAGGTGGCAAGAATACACAGAACTGTACAAAAAAGATCTTCATGACCCAGATAATCACAATGGTGTGATCACTCACCTAGAGCCAGACATCCTGGAATGTGAAGTCAAGTGGGCCTTAGGAACTATCACTACAAACAAAGCTAGTGGAGGTGATGGAATTCCAGTTGAGCTATTTCAAACCCTGAAAGATGAGGCTGTGAAAGTGCTGCACTCAATATGCCAGCAAATTTGGAAAACTCAGAAGTGGCCACAGGACTGGAAAAGGTCAGTTTTCATTCCAATCCCAAAGAAAAGCAATGCCAAAAAATGCTCAAACTACCTCACAATTGCACTCATCCCACACGCTAGGAAAGTAATGCTCAAAATTCTCCAAGCCAGGCATCAGCAATATGTGAACCATGAACTAACAGATGTTCAAGCTGGATTTAGAAGAGGCAAAGGAACTAGAGATCAAATTGCCAACATCTGCTGGATCATCAAAAAAGCAAGAGAGTTCCAGAAAAACATCTATTTCTGCTTTATTGACTATGCCAAAGCCTTTGACTGTGTGGATCACAGTAAACTGTGGAAAATTCTGAAAGAGATGAGAGTACCAGACCACCTGACCTGCCTCTTGAGAAACCTGTATGCAGGTCAGGAAGCAACAGTCAGAACTGGACATGGAAAAACAGACTGGTTCCAAATAGGAAAAGGAGTACGTCAAGGCTGTATATTGTCACCCTGCTTATTTAACTTATATGCAGAGTACATCATGAAAAATGCTGGGCTGGAGGAAGCACAAGCTGGAATCAAGATTGCTGGGAGAAATATCAATAACCTCAGATATGCAGATGACACCACCCTTATGGCAGAAAGTGAAGAGGAACTAAAGAGCCTTTTGATGAAAGTGAAAGAGGAGAGTGAAAAAGTTGGCTTAAAGCTCAACATTCAGAAAACTGAGATCATGGCATCCAGTCCCATCACTTCATAGCAAATAGATGGGGAAACAGTGGAAACAGTGGCTGACTTTATTTTTCTGGGCTTCAAAATCACTGCAGATTGTGATTGCAGCCATGAAATTAAAAGACTCTTAAAAGTTATGGAAGGAAAGTTATGACCAACCTAGATAGCATATTAAAAAGCAGAGACACTACTTTGTCCACAAAGGTCCGTCTAGTCAAGGCTCTGATTTTTCCAGTGGTCATGTATGTATGTGAGAGTTGGACAATAAAGAAAGCTGAGCGCCCAAGAATTGATGCTTTTGAACTGTGGTGTTGAAGAAGACTCTTGAGAGTCCCTTGGACTGCAAGGAGATCCAACCTGTACATCCTAAAGGATATCAGTCCTGGGTGTTCATTTGAAGGACTGATGTTGAAGCTGAAATTCCAATACTTTGGCCACCTGATGCGAAGAACTGACTCATTTGAAAAGACCCTGATGCTGGGAAGGATTGAGGGCAGGAGGAGAAGGGGACAACAGAGGATGAGATGGTTGGATGGCATCACTGGCTCAATGGACATGGGTTTGGGTGGACTCTGGGAGTTGGTGATGGACAGGGAGGCCTGGCGTGCTGCAGTTCATGGGGTCACAAAGAGTCAGACACGACTGAGCAACTGAACTGATGGTGAATGCTAGATAAGCACTCTGCAGATGCTGACTCATGATCAAGCATGTCAAGTGCTTGTTAACCATCCTGGAATGTTCCTTCCTGGTTTCACAGATTTTGCTCAATGACCTCTGTGTTCAAAACCAGCATCCATTAACTCATTTCAGCCTAAGTCAGTGTGTACTTCTCAAATGGTACTTTGCTGTTCAAAAATAAAATAACTGAGAGAACACCCCATAATTCAGGGAAAATTGTAAGGACCTGAAAGAAAGGCACAACTCTTATATCAAAGGGTAATTTGGAGGGAAATATGCCTTACATTCATTTACTATCATATAAAAAGCTTCTACTGGGCTTCCCTGGTGACTCAGTGGTGAAGAATCCGCTTGCCAATGCAGGAGACACAGATTCTGTCTCTGGTCCGGGAAGATCCCATATGCCTTGGAGCAACTAAGCCCATGTGCTACAACTATTAAGCCTGTGCTCTAGAGTTTGGGAGCCACAACTGCTGAGCCCATGTGTCGCAGCTACTGAAGTTCACATACCCTAGAGCCCATGCTCGGTAGCAAGAGAAGCCACCGCAATGAGAAGCCTGCAGCAAGAAGAGTAGACCTCACTTGCTGTAACTAGAGGGAAGTCCACCCAGCAACGAAGACCCAACACAGCCATAAGCAAATACATAAATAAAATTATTTTTTAAAAACTTGCATCTACTGTGGGCATGAAGCATAGCAGATGCTCAAAACTGTGTTTCCCTCCCTACATCACCCTATCATTTAGTTTGCATAAAAAAAACACTTTAAGGAAGTTATTATACTTTTTATTTTATAAATAAGGAAACAGAAGGTTAAAGAGTTTAAGTAAGATGACTACAGGTGGCCACTCTGGGTTCACATTGCAAAAGCGATACTTTCCTAGTATCAGTGGTGCCTCTTCCACGGGCGTACCTGAGCTTTGCAGAATATTACATTTGTAAACCACTTTCACCTGTCCCATTTCATCAGCACCTCAGAACAGTCCTGTGACATGAGAGTTATTCTTTTCTCCACTTATAAGTGGAGAAAACAGATAGAGGAATTGCAACAATTTGCCCAAGTTTCTTGATGTGAATGGGTCTGCAGAAATTGATCCCATGTCTTAACAATGCCCAAATGTTGGCTCTGGGCCCAACACCATGTGACATCTCAGCGCAGAGCCCAAGGCTGGCCAAAGAGCTGAATGTGAGCTGAGCACCAGCGTGCTCCATTCATGATCCCCCAGGGTCCAGCTAGCTTGCTGGTATACCAGAACTACCCTCAGATCCCATCTCAGCAGTGTGGAGTGGCCACTTCTGTTGAGAGTGATAGCCAACATGCTCATGGCATTTTATAATCTATTAAGGACCTACCTCACATATTCTAGTTGTGAAGGAGCCACTCTGAAAACAGAACAGCAAGGTGACCATGTTTTTCAGCCTGGTAGGTAGGCCCAGCGCTGGTGTTATTCTTAGATGCTAGAATCAGTTCCCACATCCTGTGAAGGCCACTTTGCTCAGTGACACCCTGCGTTCTCATTGCTTCACTTAATCTCCTTGGGGCTATCTTGATCTCCTAGGTTTTTTTTTTTTTTTTTTGTCTTGCTTAATCTCACAAGACCTCTAAAAATTGTCTGGCGGTGTAAGGTTTCCTTTCTTGCTTCTACATGAGTTAGTCTGCACGGCAATGCCGGAGACTAAGCTCAAGTAGAAGCAAGAAGGGCGGCACACATCTCCTAGGTTTAATTTACTCAGGATCCTCTTAAAATAGATTTGCTGTATTATGACTATGAAAATAGTGTGTGACTTTTGAAAATAGTTTGGAAGAAAGGAGAAAATAAGCACTAAGAAGTAACCCACTTACCAAGATATGCTGATTTTATTATTTTTAAATATGATCATATTATACATTAATATATACATATATATAATATTCTATCATATCTACCTGTTTGTAGGTACTATTATTTACATATTAATGAATGTTTGCTATTTGGATTGTCTTAAACGTATTAATGTATATTGGATCAATCAAAAAATCCATTCAGACTTTTCCATAAGATGGTATAGAAAAAAATGAATGGAACTTTTGGCCAACCTAATACAACATTTCAGTGAAAATTCTTGAATATCTATCTATGGATACTTGTCTAATTTTCCAGAAATTGAATTACTGTTCATAAGAATGCACTTTTTAAAATTAATTTTTATTGCATATAGTTGCTTCACAATATTGTGTTAGTTTCTGGCTGTACAGCTAAGTGAACTAGTCACATATATACACATATCTACTCTTTTTCAGATCTCCTTCCCATTCAGATCGCTACAGAGCCCTGAGTAGAATTCGCTGTGCTAGACAGCAGGTTCTCACTAGTTATCTCTTTTATACATAGTATTAACAGTGTACATATGTCGGTCTCCCAATTCATCCTACCCACTCCTTCCTCCTTGGTGACCATAGATTTGTACTCTACATCTGTGACTCTGCTTTGCAAACAAGTTCACCTGTACCATTTTTTTAGATTCTACATATAAGTGATATTATATGATTTTTGTTTTTCTCTTTCAGACTATTTCACTCAAAATGACAATCTCTAGGTCCCCCTAGATGTCCATCAACAGAGGAATGGATAAAGATGTGGTCCATGCAAATTCTTAGAAAAGTATAACTTTCCAAAACTGAACCAGGAAGAAATAGAAGATCTTAACAAACCCATCACAAGCAAGGAAATCGAAACTGTAATCAGAAATCTTCCAGCAAACAAAAGCCCAGGACCAGATGGCTTCACAGCTGAATTCTACCAAAAATTTAGAGAAGAGCTAACACCTATCTTACTCAAACTCTTCCAGAAAATTGCAGAAGAAGGTAAATTTCCAAACTCACTCTTTGAGGCCACCATCACCCTAATTCCAAAACCAGACAAAGATGCCACAAAAACAGAAAACTACAGCCAACATAGATGCAAAAATCCTTAACAAAATTCTAACAAACATATCCAACAACATATTAAAAAAATCATACACCATGACCAAGTGGGCTTTATCCCAGAAATGCAAGGATTCTTTAATATCCGCAAATCAATCAATGTAATACACCACATTAACAAATTGAAAGATAAAAACCATATGATTATCTCAATAGATGCAGAAAAAGCCTTTGACAAAATTCAACATCTATTTATGATTAAAACTCTCCAGAAACTAGGAATAGAAGGAACATATCTCAATATAATAAAAGCTATATATGATAAACCCACAGCAAGCATTACCCTCAATGGTGAAAAATTGAAAGCATTTCCCCTGAAATCAGGAATAAGACAAGGGTGCCCACTCTCACCACTACTATTCAACATAGTTTTGGAAGTTTTGGCCACAGCAATCAGAGCAGAAAAAGAAGTAAAAGGAATCCAGATAGGAAAAGAAGAAGTGAAACTCTCGCTGTTTGCAGATGAGATGATCCTGTACAGATAAAACCCTAAAGACTCCACTAGAAAATTACTAGAGCTAATCAACGAATATAGTAAAGTTGCAGGGTATAAAATTAACACACTGAAATCCCTTGCATTCCTATACACTAACAATGAGAAAACAGAAAGAGAAATTAAGGAAATGATACCATTCACCATTGAAACAAACAGAATAAAATACTTAGGAATATATCTTCTTAAAGAAACCAAAGACCTATACATAGAAAACTATAAAACACTGATGAAAGAAATCAAAGAGGACACAAACAGATGGAGAAATATACCGTGTTCATGGATTGGAAGAATCAATATTGTCAAAATGGCTATACTACCCAAAGCAATCTATAGATTCAATGCAATCCCTATTAAGCTACCAATGGTATTTTTCACAGAACTAGAACAAATAATTTCACAATTTGTATGGAAATACAAAAAACCTCGAATAGCCAAAGTAATCTTGAGAAAGAAGAATGGAACTGGAGGAATCAACCTGCCTGACTTCAGACTATACTACAAAGCCACAGTCATCAAGACAGTATGGTACTGGCAAAAAGACAGAAATATAGACCAATGGAACAGAATAGAAAGCCCAGAGATAAATCCATGAACCTATGGACACCTTATCTTCAACAAAGGAGGCAACGATATACAATGGAAAAAAGACAACCTCTTTAACAAGTGGTGCTGGGAAAACTGGTCAATCACTTGTAAAAGAATGAAACTAGAACACTTTCTAACACCATGCACAAAAATAAACTCAAAATGGATTAAAGATCTAAATGTAAGACCAGAAACTATAAAACTCCTAGAGGAGAACATAGGCAAAACACTCTCCGACATAAATCACAGCAGGATCCTCTATGACCCACCTCCCAGAATATTGGAAATAAAAGCAAAAATAAACAAATGGGACCTAGTGAAACTTAAAAGCTTTTGCACAACAAAGGAAACTATAAGCAAGGTGAAAAGACAGTCCTCAGATTGACAGAAAATAATAGCAAACGAAGCAACAGACAAAGGATTAATCTCAAAAATATACAAGCAACTCCTACAGCTCAATTCCAGAAAAATAAATGACCCAATCAAAAAATGGGCCAAAGAACTAAACAGACATTTCTCCAAAGAAGACATACAGATGGCTAACAAACACATGAAAAGATGCTCACGTCACTCATTATCAGAGAAATGCAAATCAAAACCACAATGAGGTACCATTACACGCCAGTCAGGATGGCTGCTATCCAAAAGTCTACAAGCAATAAATGCTGGGGAGGGTGTGGAGAAAAGGGAACCCTCTTACACTGTTGGTGGGAATGCAAATTAGTACAGCCACTATGGAAAACAGTGTGGAGATTTCTTAAAAAACTGGAAATAGAACTGCCATATGACCCAGCAATTCCACTTCTGGGCATACACACCGAGGAAACCAGATCTGAAAAAGACACGTGCACCCCAATGTTCATCGCAGCACTGTTTATAATAGCCAGGACATGGAAGCAACCTAGATGCCCATCAGCAGATGAATGGATAAGGAAGCTGTGGTACATATACACCATGGAATATTACTCAGCCATTAAAAAGAATTCATTTGAATCAGTTCTAATGAGATGGATGAAACTGGAGCCCATTATACAGAGTGAAGTAAGCCAGAAAGATAAAGACCATTACAGCATACTAACACATATGTATGGAATTTAGAAAGATGGTAATGATAACCCTATATGCAAAACAGAAAAAGAGACACAGATGTACAGAACAGACTTTTGGACTCTGTGGGAGAAGGCGAGGGTGGGATGTTTTGAGAGATCAGCATTGAAACATGTATATTATCTATAGTGAAACAGATCACCAGCCCAGGTTGGATGCATGAGACAAGTGCTCGGGCCTGGTGCACTGGGAAGACCCAGAGGAAGCAGGTAGAGAAGGAGGTAGGAGGGGGGATCGGGATGGGGAACACATGTAAATCCATGGCTGATTCATGTCAATGTATGACAAAACCCACTACAATATTGTAAAGTAATTAGCCTCCAACTAAAAAAAAAAAAAAAGATGTGGTCCATGTATGCAATGGAATATTACTCAGTCATGAAAAGGAATGAAATAGTACCATATACAGAATGTGTTTTTTTAAAGGGTTTGACATGTTGACAAATGAATCTCCGGAGAGCTGAACAAATTTTTGCTCTGACCAACAGAACATGAGATCCACCTTTCCCACACCTTTGCCCACAGTGAGAATTAGCAAACTTATATTCTTCAACAAGCTGATGCATGCAAGCTAAACTGCTTCAGTTGTGTCCGACTCTGTGCGACCCTATGGACAGCAGCCCATCAGGCTCCTCTGTCCACAGGATTCTCTAGGCAAGAATACTGGAGTGGGTTGCCATTTCCCTCTCCATCAACAAGCTGATAGGGGAAAACAATAACTTGGTTTCTCACTTTTCTTTCTCTGTGAAAGTTAAAATCTTTTTAGCAATTTATCTGTGAGATGATCATATAACTTCCCATGCAATTTATAGTGTTGTAAGAGTAGAAAGGGGTGTTAAAAGGGAAACAAATGAAACTCAAGTCATACTACTTACCAGACATTGCTTTTCTTAGTTTGAGAATCACTTGTTTGTAGCTTTTGCTTATTTTTCTATTAAGTTGCCTGTTGTTAATATTATATAAAGATCACATTACAAAATAATATTAACACCTTGTAATTTATGCTAAATCTATTTTCCCAGTATGTTGTTTATTTTAAATTACAAATTATAGATGAACATTGTTTTAGCTTGTTTCAGGTTTCCTTATAACTGAAGTATGATTTTTTTCATTAAATTTTTGAGACAATTGTAGATTCACAAGCAATTCTAAGAAATAATATAGAGAGATTGCCTCTACTCATTACCCAGTTTCCTCCAACTATAGTATTGGTTTGGCCAAAAAGTTTGTTTGGATTTTTCCATAAGAAGCTACGGGAAAACATGAAGGAACTTTCTGGCCAACCAATACACTATTACAATCAGGCTATTGGCGTCAATTCAGCCAAGATACAGATCATTTCTAATATCAAAAGGATCCCTCATATTTCCCTTTTATAGCCATATCCACATTCCTCTCACCTTTGCCATAATCCCTAGCAACTGTGAATCTGTTCTCCATTTTGAAAATTTTGTCATTTCTAAAGTGTTACATAATTGGAATCAACAGGATATAACCTTTGGGAACTGGCTTTTTTCATTCAGCATAATACTCTGGAGACTCATCCAGTTTGTCGTGTGTACTGACAGTTTGTTCTTTTTCCTGAGTGGTGTTTCAAGGTATTGATGTATCGCCATTTGTTTAACCATTCATCCATTTAAGTACATCTGGGTTGTTTCCTATTTTGGACTATTACAAATAAAGCTGCCATAAACATTCATGTATAGATTTTTGTGTAAACATAAGTCTTCATTGCTCTAGGATAAATTCCTAGAAATGCAATTGGTATGTCATTTGATGGTAGTGTGTCTGGTTTTTTAAGGGTCTGACAAACTGTTTTCCATGGCTGTACCATTTTGCATGCCCACCAGCAATGTATGAGTCATCCAGTTTCTCTATATCCTTGCCATCGGTAGGTGTCGTTGCTATTTTTTATTTTAGGCATTTTACTGGGTGAGTAGAAATATTGTGGTTATAATTTAAATTGCCCTTATGGACAATGATGTTGAACATTTTTTTTTTTTGATGTTGAACATTTCTTCATGTGCTTGTTGATATTTGTATATTCTCCTTGATGAAATGTGTCTTCATATCTTTTGCCCACTTTCTAGTTGGGTTGTTTGGTTTTTCACTATTTGTTTTTGAGCATTCTTTGTATAGACTAGACACCAGTCCTTTGTCAGATAAGTGATTTTTAAATATGTTCTCCCAATATATAGCTTACCTTTTCTTCCTCTTAAGAGAGTTTTTTACAAATTAAATTTTTTAAACTTTCTAATTTATCAATTTTTCCTTTTATAGATTGTACTTTTGGTGTCTTGTACAATAACTCTTCACCCTGGATCCTGAAAATGTTCTTGTGTGGTTTTTTCTAGAAGTTTTATAATCATACATTTTACATGTTCATGATCCATTTTGAGTTAATTTTCATAAAATGTGAGACTGAGGTTGAGTTTCATTATTTGCCTGTGAACGTCCAATTGCTCTAAAACCACAATTTTCTCTTTTCTTCCCTTTCTTGGGACACTTTTTCTCAAATATAAATAGGCTATATTTGTTTGGGTCTATTTCTAGGGTGTCTGTTGTGTCCTGTTGATCCATGTGTCTGCTCTCCCACCAACGTTGCACAATCTTAATTACTGTAGCTATAGTCATTGTTGTTCAGGCACCAAGTCATGTTTGACTCTGTGACTCCATGAACGACAGCACGCCAGGCCTCCCTGTCCTTCACTGTCTCCCAGAGTTTGCTCAAATTCATGTCCACTGAGTCGGTGATGCCATCCAACCATCTCATCCTCTGTCATCCCCTTCTCCTCCTGCTCTCAATCTTTCCCAGAATCAGGGTCTTTTCCAATGACTGGTTCTCCATATCAGTTGGCCAAAGTATACTGTAGCTATATAATGTCTTGGAATCCAGTAGACCAATTACTTTCATTTCATTCTTACATTTTAAAACAGTTTTAGTTATCCTAAATTAGTTTTCTTTCCATATAAACTTTAGATATATGGGGTTCTTACTGACCACTAGAGGTAAAAATGTCCTACTTGGCTTTCTTTGACCATGCCCTAGTGGGGTGTTTGGGAGCACCTTGGTACAACCTCACAAAGGTCAAAGTATAGGTTCTCCACTTGGTCATCACTGACATGGGTGGCAGTTTTCCTATGGTCTTCCACTAAAAGAGCAGTTATTATCTAAACATTTCTGTCTTTCTGAACCGATTGCTTCTTTCCTCTTCCTTAGACTAGAGAAAATTGACTTTTCTTAGGGCTTTTTTTTTTTTTTTTTTTGGTCTGCTCCTGTTGTGCTTTCTGGGTTGCTGGTATTGACAGAAATAGTCAATAAACAATCTATAATTGAAACACAAGTGTTTTATTCGATCCAAATTGAGTATTTTTTTTTTTAAAATTTATATAATTATTTGGCTGCTTCAGGCTCCAGAGTGTGTGGGCTTCATAGTTATGGTGTGTGGGCTTAGTTGCCCTGAGGTATATGGGATCTTAGTTCCCCTACCAGGGATCAAACCCAAGTCCCCTGCGTCACTAAGCAACATAGCCCATGAGATACAGATTCAAGAAACGCCTAAATTGTGTGTTCCATTGCACTACAAAATGGGTGGGGCTTACTTAGCCAAAACCCACAAGGTTACAGTTAGTTACTTGAGTTGTTTATCAAGAGTGAAAGTCACTCAGTTGTGTCTGACTCTTTGTGACCCCACAGACTATATACTCCATGGAATTCTCCAGGCCAGAATACTGGAGTGGGTAGCCTTTCCCTTCTCCAGAGGATCTTCCCAACCTAGGGGTTGAACCCAGGTCTCCCACATTGCAGGTGGTTTCTTTACCAGCTGAGCCACAAGGGAAGCCCAAGAATACTGGAGTGGGTAGCCTATCCCTTCTCTAGTCTTCTCCAGGGGATCTTCCCAGCTCAGGAATTGAACTGAGATCTCCTGCATTACAGGCAGATTCTTTACCAACTGAGCTATCAGGGAAGCCCTTTTCAAGAGTAGACAACTGCAAGAAGTAAGGGTGTAAGAAGTAAGGGTGCTGTTAAACAGTAAGAATTGGTTGGGGTCTGAAATGGTGGCATAGTTACAAGGGGAGAACTTGTGACCATAACATGGCAGCTGGTAGCTGCCAGCAGGTATTGTTTTGAGAACAGCTGGTGGTATTCTTGAGTCTGATACAGTTCAGAAGAGTCAAGTTCTCAGAGATGCAGGAATGTGCCTGAAACCACACCCACAAAGGCCACCCAGTTTCATTTTGAATGCTCAAACCACAGTTACCCCATTTTGATTGTTAACTACATTCTTTTCTTTCATGGTTAAAGCCAATGTACAATGTGTATTTGACAGGCCAAAAGACAGGCTGTTGCAGCTAGCATAATGTTCAAGCCAAATCACGTATAAACCAGAACAACTATTCATTCCTCAATAAGTGAAAACTTTTTCTGTCACTGGCTTCTTCAGCTCCAAGTTTGGGGTATATGAGGCAAAAAGAGAACTCAGAGACTCATGGCCATGTCATTTCTAGGATCCCTAGATGCCGAGCCAGTCTGTCTAGGTCTCTATCTTCAGTATCATCTAATCTTTGTTTTAAATATAATGTCCAGGGATTTTAGTTGTCCTTGGTGAGGAAATAGGGGGGGAAAATGGAAGCAGAAGTTTTTCTTATCTTAAAAAGTAACTAACAGGATCTAAATGAAACATCTAAGCGTCTCACTTCTCCTGCCTTACCCTCACTTCACTCTCCATAAATAACTAGTGGTTCTCCAAATGTCTCCCCAGTAATGACTTATTTCAAAATAGAAGGCTTACACCCCCTCGCCCACTTTAAATTTTAATTTCAAGTAATTGTCTTTAGTAGGTACTGTATTTACTTAGAGGGCTTCCCTAGCGGCTTAGCGGTAAAGAATCCACTTGCAATGCAGGAGACATGGGTTGGGTCCCTAGGTAGGGAAGATCCCCTGGAGAAGGAAATGGCAATCCATTTGAATATTCCTGCCTGGAAAATCCTGTAGACAAAGGAACCTGGAGGGTTGCAGTCCATGGGGTGGCAAAAGAGTCAGTCAGTCACTTAGCAACTAAACAACACTTTAAAGACCTTATCTCCAAGTATAGTCACCTTTTCAGAGGATTAGAACAACATAGGTATTATTGTCTCACAAAATTTCTGAGGGTCAGGAATCTGGTAGCAATCTAGTGGAGCAACACCAAGTTTAGTCTCCTGAGGTTGTGGTTAAGCAGCCAAGTTGGTGTGGGGCAATCTGAAGACTTGAGTGGGGCTGGTGGATCTGCTCCCAAGAGGACCAACTCATGTGGCTATCTGTAGGAGGCTTGTCTCCACTCTTCACCACAGGTGCCTCTCTATTGGGCTGTTCAGCATGGCAACTGATTTCCTTCAAAGCAAGGGATCTAAGAAAGAGTAACACATGCCATATGCCCATGATGAAACAGATAAGTCACCAAGAGTGACTCTGAGGCAGAGGACTGATTAGAATCTAGAGAAACCCTGGCCTAAGGTCACATGTAATTCCTCTCAGATCCATATCTGGGACAGGCAAGCATTCTCCCTCTGGGGTTAAATCCCAAAGCTACACAGCCTAGGGGCATCACTCTTGGTATTCATTCAAGGAGAGTTCCTGATCCAAAGAGGAGAGTTGAGGAGAGGGGAGGTGACAGAGGCTTTTTCCTTAAAATTTATCTATTTATTTGGCTGTGCTGAGTCTTATTTAATTGTGACATTAAGAATCTTTTAATTGTGACATGTGAACTCTTAGTTGGCGCATGCAGGATTTAGTTCTCTAATCAGGGATCAAACCCGGGCCCCCTGCATTGGGATCTCAGAGTCTTAGTCATTGGACCACCTGGGAAGTCCTTGATAGTTTTTTTGACAACAGAAATCCTTCCTGTCCCTCAGCACTGCCCTCACCATTTTTCCTGAATCTGTCCAACCACCCAGGGTGTAGTTCGTTTCTCTTCCCCAACATGTCAGTGTGGAGTATCCTGTTGACTTCTGCTCTTAGTCCCTTGAGATTCTGGGTGACAGGGGTAGGGTCTCCAAATACGATACAAGTCACTCAGCTCAATTTCAACCTCAGATAAATAATGGATTTTTTTTTTTTTAAGTAAAAGTACATCCCAAATAGGACTTCCCAGGTGCCTCAGTAGGAAAGAATCTGCCTGCCATTGCAGGAGACGCAGGTTTGATCTCTGGGTCAAAAAGATCCCCTGGAGGAGGAAATGGCAACCCTTATTCTTGCCTGGAGAATCCCATGGATTCTCCCATAGGCTACAGTCCATAGGATTGCAAAGAGTTGGACACAACTGAGCGCGCACGCACCCCCCCAAATATTGCATGGGACATACTTATACTAAACAATTTTGTTTTGGTCATTTGAAATTCACATTTAGCTGAGTATTCTGTGGTCTTGCTTGCTAAATCTTACAGCCCTACATGGGTGGGGCTGAGCTCCTTCTTATCAGTGGGAACAAAAGCAGAGCCAAGAGCCCCACGTGGAAGTCCTGACCAAGCCCACATCTTTACAAAGAACCTCAAAAGCCAGGCCACACTAAGAGATACGTCCTGGAGAGAGGCATCCATGTAGAAGTTTCAGAGTTTCCCTGGATAGATTTATCTGCGCGTCCACAAATGACCTCATCTCCACATAACTCCAATACATTGCATTCAATGCATTTGTACTTGTTTAAACTTTTGTACATGCCATCTCTTCCTCCCACAGATCCAAATTCAGTGTTTACTGAATGCCCACCTTGGGATAGTGCATCATGTTAGGTGCTTTCTCAGACCCCATCTTCTTATCTTCACAACAAGCCCTGAGGGGAGCTTCTGGGTTACCATTGTTCCCATTTTCTGGATGTGGAAACTGAGATTCAAAAAGGTCCCTGCAGGCTGAAGGACTCATCAAGAAGGTGTTGCTGGATTGCAGGGAGGGGAGAAGGAAAGGGTGGGAAGTATGGAGAGAGTAACATGGACACATACATTAAGTGTTAGTCACTCAGTCGTGCCTGACTCTTTGCGATCCCCATGGACTGCAGCCCACCAGGCTCCCCTGTCTATGAGATTTTCCAGGCAAGGATACTGGAGTGGGTTGCCATTTCCTTCTCCAGGGGATCTTCCCAACTCAGGGATCGAACCTGGGTCTCCTGCACTGCAGGCAGATTCTTTACCGATTGAGCTACAAGGGAAGCCCTGGAAACATACATTACCATATGCAAAATAGATAGCCAATGGGAATTTGCTGCATGACTCAGGGAACTCAAAGCACCAGGGCTCTGTGACAACCTAGAGAGGTGGGCTGGGGAGGGGGCAGAAGGGATGTTCAGGTGGGAGGGGGCATGGGTACACCTACGGCTGATTCATGTTGATGTTTGGTAGAAATCAATGCTATACTGTAAAGCAGTAATCCTCCAATTAAAAGTAAATTTTAAAAAAAGAAGGTGTTGCCTAAGGCCCCAGGACTAATAAGTGCCACAGCTAAGGTCTAAACTCCTTCCTAAAGATGCTGTGCTTCCTGAATGCCCTGGAGACCTCCCGGACTTACTATTCTCACTCAGGTCCCTACCACTCACTACTCCTACTCACAGTCAAGTGTATTGCCCCACCCCCACAGGAACACTTAAGAAAGCAGAACTCCAGTAAAAGGAGAGAGGAGGGGACATTCTCTCCAGCAGGGTGGTGACATGAAGCTTCTGGAATTTGCTATAAGGACCATGGGGATCAATCCACTAGTCCATAGAAACAATGTTACAGAAGGAGGACAAATCCTACAGTTGTCTGAAGAAGCAAAGGGACAGTGAGATATGTCAGCCCAAGAATTTATGTAGCCTCCAGGGTCTAATTTATATTGCCAAGTGTAATCTGATTTCAAGCCATTGATTTGTAAATGAACGTGTACACCCAAGCATGCCTTGGAGATTGTGCTATCTACGGCAGGTGTGTGCGTGTGTGTGCCTGTGGGCACCCTGCTCTTGCATTCCTGTAATTTCAGTCGGGGCAGGGATCACATCTTCGATGACTCACTGTTTCCCTACAGCACTAGAGCCCAGCTTTGGCCAGTGTTGAGCTTAATCCATGCTTCTCACCAATGGAGAAAGGATCAGAACCCTCATTTGTTTCCATCTGTAGTGTTCAAGATCTGCAATCACTTACCATCATGATTAACTGCTAGCTAAATGCAGCCATTATTCTTCTTAATGGCAGAAATGCCTATTAGCCTTCAGTTTTCTCTGTAGAGAAAGCACTGAGGCTTCTGTTACATCCACCTGATTCACCGAAAGAATCCAGAAAAGTGTGAAGAAAGGAAAACCATTTGGTAGGTCTCAGTCCGGGGCCTAAAAGTGTCAGCTGGCTTGGGTCAGGCTTCAGGACTTAGTCTCTGCTGTGAATTACAGAAATAAACAAAGCCGTGGTACCCCCGTGGACTGGGGCAATATTCAGTTTCAATCTGGTGGTTAGAAAAGCTGAACATCTTAGTCTGAAATCCTACTCGTGAAAACACTGAAGAGACATTCCTCCAGAATACAAAATGAAATATGTATTGTTTGGGCGAGTGTGATGGCCGGGTGGTATTTCGACTCGAGTCCGCCTTCCTTAATGTCTTCATTTCCTAGTCTGGAGGCTGAAATCGGCTCTGTCATCACACGGGTTTAAAAGAAAGCTCCCCTTTGCAGGCTGAGATGCCCTTTTCAGCTCCAAAAGGGAGACAAATCATGTTATTGTCAAGGCTGTTACTGAGAACATTGTGCTGTCAGCCCCACTGCCTGGGCCGTACTCAGAAGAACCAAACAGAGCTGCTGGCTATGACTTGCATCACTCTGACTTTCCCAGCTGGGACCTCCCCCACCCTGACCCCAGTGCTACTCCCAGTTCAAGTGTTCCAGCATTTATTCCGGGAACAGGTTAAAATTCATGCTACTTTCAGACATATGAACAAGACAAATCTTTTCTCTCATCTACTCTTTTTAAGAAAGGAAGTCCTGGTTGCTGGAAGATCTGGGTAGATACCTCCAGAGGATAAAGGCCCTGAGGGGAAACAGGAGATGGAATGATCAGTTTGTGGGACTGGAGGATGTACATGAAGGACAGGCCACTGAGCGAATGTCTAACTGCCTTCCAGGGCAGGGCCCTATGTTTGGTGCTGACATCTGTCACCACTGCTGAGTGGACTCAAGGGCCTGGTCTATTCAAGAAAGGCATGAGGGTCCTGCCTGTTAGTCTCTTGCCTTAGGGCCTATGCGTAGGTCCCTGATGCTATACTGTCAACTCCTGCCCTTCTGAGGCAGAATAGGTTTGCAACCTGTATGATACCACTCATATGTGGAATCTAAAAAATTACAACAACCTAGTAAATACAATAACATGGCAGAAGTAGACTCACAGATACCATACAGAGAACAAATTAGTGGTTACCAGTGGGAAGGGGGAGGGGCAATACAGGGATGGGGAGTGGCCAGTATAAACTATTGAGTATAAGAGAGGCTCAAGGATGTAATGCACAATACAGGGACTACAGCCAATATTTTGCAGTATCTGTAAATGGAAAGTAACCTTTAGAAATTGTATAAAATTAAAACATTGAAGAATAGGACTGTTAGGTAGTTAGAATAGGGAAAAAGAGTCCAGAATGGAGGTGGCTAAAAGAACTGAAAGGGAAAAGCCCGCGAAAATAGAACAAGGGACGGTCCGAAGACTGGAGTGAGAAACTCAGGTAAAACAAACAACACTCCTGGCTGGCCCAATTTACATAGGACAGGCCCAGGGACAGAGAAACATATAAAAAGGGGAGCCAAACCTCTCTTCTCTCTCTCTCTCTCTCCCCCATGCGATGGGGCACTCTTCTCTTCGCGTCTTTGGATCAACGTGCCCTCACGCCTCGAAGATGAATTTTCCAGCTATTATCTAAATAAAATAGAGCTGTAACACTGAGTTGTAACACTGATTTATTTAAGAGCTATAACATGGTTTGAGACCTGAGAGCTATAATACGGTCTGTCCAAGACCCAAGAGATGTGACCCGCCGAGGGGGCTCTAAGGTCCATCACTCCAAATTTTTGTTGTGAGGAGACAAAGAACCAAGGAGTATACACTCACCTGACAGGACTATCGCGGTTGTCCTGAGAAATTGAGAAAATACAAAGAATAATGTACTCCCTCAAATAACGTTGTCTAAGAGCCCACTGGTTTGGGGGTGGGGTGGGGAGGGGGAATGTTCTGGCAGCTTTCACTACTTTCTTCTTTTATAATTTCATGTATTTCTGGCCGTACTGGGTCTTTGTTGTTGCGAGTGGCGGCTGCTCTTCCCTGTGGTACGCGGGTTTCTCACTGTGGTGGCCTCTCTCGCTGCGGAGCACGGGCTCTCGGGCGCTCAGGCTTCATTAGTTGTGGCTCCCAGGCCCTAGAGCACAGACTCAGTAGCTGTGGTACACGCACTTAGTTGCTCTACGGCATGTGGGGGTCTTCCTGGATCAGGGATTGAACCTATGTCTCCTGCATTGCAGACGGATTCTCCACCACTGAGCCACAAGGGACGCCCAACGTTCATCACTTTTATTTTGATTGTGTGTGTGCGTGATTGATTGGGGGGTGGGTGGGGAGGGAAGAGACTTTTTCCTTTTTTGGAATTTGTTTTGCTGTTAAAATTTTCTTGAAAAGTGCCATTGGCTTAGAATATTCTTGCTAGCAATCTCCAAAATAAAATACAAGGGTCAGTACAGGGTCAGAGAGACTTTTTATTTATTTATTGTTATTTGGAGGATAATAGCTTTACAGTGTTGCGCTGGTTTCTGCCATACAACAATGTGAATCAGTCATAATTATATCCGTATTCCTTCCCTCTTGAGTCTCCCTCCCATCCCACCCCTCTAGGTCATCACAGAGCGCCAGACTGGGTTTCCTATGTTATACAGGGGCTTTCACTAGTTATCTATTTTACACATGATAGGTATGCATGTCAGGGCTAAGAAGCAATAAGTTTGGAAGCAGAAATAATGAGATTTGAAGGCTTGCTCAGACTTGGTGTGAGTGATTTGAGGCAAGTGACTTCATATCTTTGAGCCTTTCTTTCCACCCTTCTCTAGGAAATGGGTCTCTTGTAATAAGCCTTACTTGACTCTGTGGTGTGAGCCTAAAATACAATAGAATATATAAACTGTGCAGCACAGTTTTACATACCAGTTACTGTCATCTGTGCTTCACTTAAAAGAGACATTTATTCCTCATTACTGCCACAAGAGGAAGATCCTTGAATTGTCCCCATTATATGGAAAAGAGAGGCTTAGATGGGCTTGGCTGCTGAAGCAGCAGAGACAGAATTTGAGTCCCTGCCCTCAGCTCTTACCCACTTCACCCTGGACAGTGGCTGCAAACTGAGTCCCAGGAACCAGACCTGGCCTGTGGGTGTGTTTAGTTTGGCTTGCTGTGTTTATAGGAAAATATTTAACTTAGTTGTCAACGCTTAAGAATGGAGGATTTCACAATTCGGGTTCCCCAGCTTCTCTTTAAAAATCTGCAGCTCTGGCCATTCTGGCCCTGTGTTCCCACATAACATGTATGGCAGTATTTGAGGGTGGGTCCTCTCCCCCGACAGCTTTTTCATCTATCACCTTCACTAGAGGCATCAAGTTGCTAGGCTACAGACTGACATCTGTAAATGGTTCCTTTGTGGAATAAGTGTACTGGTCACCCTGGTCTCCATTTAGTTCTAATCGTTCCTGTCTATTGCAGCTCCCAGGACAATGTCAATGACATAAGATGTTCCAGATTCTTCCAGGGCCCCCTGATGCCTCTCCTTGCTCTAAATCTAGTCAGACCCTGAAGCATCCCTGCCTTTGAGCACACACCATCTCCTAGATTTGCCTGTTTCCTCCTTTATCAGTGCCATGAAACCACCTTAGCCACGGGTCTCCTCACCTCCACCATCCGGGGTTATTGCCATCACTCCTTATTTCATGTCCCTGGTACACCCCAACACCAGTGGTCCCCAACCTTTTTGGTATCAGGTATCAGTTTCAACACTTCAAGGCAAATAGATGGGGGAGAAATGGAAACAGTGACAGACTTCACTTTCTTGGGCTCCAAAATCACTGCAGACAGTGACTGAAACCATGAAATTAAAAGATGCCTGCTCCTTGGAAGGAAAGCTATGACAAACCTAGACAGTGTATTAAGATGCAGAGACATCACTTTGCTGACAAAGGTCCATAGAGTCAGAGCTGTGGTTTTTCCAGTAGTCAGGTACGGATGTGAAAGTTGGACCATAAAGAAGGCTGAAAGCCAAAGAACTGATGCTTTCGAACTGTGGTGCTGGAGAAGACTCTTGAGAGACCCTTGGACAGCAGAGAGATCAAACCAGTCAGTCTTAAAGGAAATCAACCCTGAATATTGATTGGAAGGACTGATGCTGAAGCTGAAGCTTCTATACGTTGGCCATCTGATACAAAGAGCCGACTCGCTGGAAAAGACCCTGATGCTGGGAAAGATTGAGAGCAGGAGGAGAAGGGGACAATAGACAATGAGATGGTTGGATGGCATCATCGACTCAATGGACCTGAGTTTGAGCAAACTCCAGGAGATGGTGAAGGACAGGGAAACCTGGCGTGCTGCAGTCCATGGGGTCACAAAGAGTCGGACACAACTGAGCGACCGAACAGCAACAGATCAGTTTCATGGAAGACAATTTTTCCATGGACTGAGGTGGGGAGTGGCTTCAGAATGATTCAAGTACATTACATTTATTGTGCACTTTGTTTCTATTATTATTCCATCAGCTCCACCTCTGATCATCAGACATTAGATCTGGGAACATGGGGACTCCTGCCCTACCCAATCAGCCCATTTCACACAACAACTTCATATCCATTTTCAACAAATCTTTCTTTTGTGATCAAGGTCTGCTTCTTGCAATCAGTTACCCAGGACCGCACATTTAGAAGGATCCCACACTTGGCTTAATGCTCTGTGATGGGCATCTTGAAATTCTGCATGATTTTGGGATTGTAGACTCGAATTGGGACCCACAAAGTATATAGCTGGTCCTATGCATGTTTCAGTTTCCAGGAGATTTAATGATTCCTAACCTTGGCAGTATTTCCCTGCCCTTTTTAAACCACGGTACACAAAGAACCTAATAAGATATGGAAGCTGTAGTGGGCTGCTCTGAAGCCCCAGACCCTGGTCAGCCATTCCGGGGAGAGAAGATGTCATGGCAAACTGTGATCCTTTCGTAGCACCACAAAGATGCCGAGTTCACCTGCTAGGAAAGTTCTCTCCTGCAGGAGAAGGTTCTATTAGTTCACTTTAGTACTCACCCAGCTTTGTTTTGGGCTTTCCTGGTGGCTAAGATGGTAAGGGCTTTGTTTTAGGAACCCCAGTCTGCAATCATGCCGATATTTATGAGTCCTTTACTCTCCTTCTCATCTCCAGGCCCTCATGAATATAGTTCCTGTTGCTGGGAATAATCACTCCCCTCTTCAGTGTTACCCAAACCCTGCCCAATTTATCACACCAGCTCGTCTACCTCCTCCACGAGTTTATCCTGTGTCTTACCAGCCAAGAGTGCTTTATTCATGCCTCAAATGATTATTGACAGCCTGAGCCAGTGTTCGGGATACAACTGCAAACATACCCACACTTCTGCCCTCATGAAACTTTACAAGTCAATAGCGCCAATACGCAAAAAAGGCCACTTGGAAGCACTGTGATAAGAGGTCTCATGGAGGAAGGGGAGGCTGTGTTAGTTTCCTGTGGCCGCTGTAACAAATTGCCACAAACTTGGTGGTTTGTTAGCTGAGGAAGTTTCTTTTCTCACAATCTGGAGGCTAGAAGTCTGAAATCAAGGGGTCAGCAGAGCCTGCTTCCTCTGAAGTCTCCAGGAGACAATCTTTTCTCACCTTTCCAACTTCTAGTGGCTCCAGGCAATCCTTAGCTCGTGGCAGCATCACTCCAATCTTTGTCTCCTTCCTCACACTGCCTTTCCCTCTTTTCTGTGTTTCTTGTAAAGACATTTGACATTGTATAGGGCTGGCCAAAAAGTTCATTCAGGTTTTATGGCCAAAACCTGAATGAACTTTTTGGCCAACTGAATATTTAAGGTCTATGCAGGGTTTGATCCCTGGGTCAGGAAGATCCCCTGGAGTAGGAAATGGCAACCCACTCCAGTATTCTTGCATGGGAAATCCCAAGGACAGAGGAGACTGTAGGCCTATTAGTCCATGGGGTTGCAAAGAGTCAGACATGACTGAACACACACACACGTATTTAAGGTCTACCCGGATAATCCAGAATGATTCATCTAAAGATCCTCAATTACATCTGCAAAGACACTTTTTTTTTTCTTGTGAAGGTATAACATTCACAGGTTCTGGGAATTAGGATATGGACTTATATTTGGGGGGTGGGGTAGGGAAGTGTCATCACTTAATCCACTATAGTGGGCATATGACAGAGGCAGTTAACCTCACACTGGGGAACTGGGGTAAGTCTTCTTGAAAAAATAACATTTAAGCTGAATAAGCCAGGAAAATAGAAAAGAGGGTGATGGTGGGGAAAGTGTTTCTGGAAATAGCATGTACAAAGATCCCAATACAAAGTTAAGCCTCCTGGATTCCTGGTACTAAATGAAGCTCATATAATTGCAGAAGAATGTACAAGGAGAAAGGGTAGGAGAAGCAGCTGGAGAAGGGGCCAAATCAAATGAGCCTTGTAACTACAGAAAGTCATTCCAAGCAGTCAAATGGGGAGGCACTGAAAGGTTTTAAACAATGGAAGGACATTATCAGATTTCAAAAGATTGCAATGGCTAGAGGGTGGAGGCAATCATTTGGAGGCAGCAAAGACTGGGCCAGGGGAATGGATAGGAAATGGTTACATAATTTGGGCAGTGAATGGTAAACTAGGGCATTGTAGAAGGGAAGGGACACAAGTCAACAAATTCAAAAGGGTATTTGGGAAGCAGTCAACAGCTTTGGTGGCTGGTGGAATTTCAGCACAGAAGTCAAGGATGATGCCCAGGTTTCTGGTTTCGGGTCTGGAAGGTGTGGCCCTTGTTGCAGTCAGGAGTGAGAAGAAGGTGCCGTGTGGGTGGGCACCTTTGGGGTGGGTTTGCAGTATCTGTGAAACAGGCTATTAGAACTGATCAGTGGACATTCAAATTGAGGGGTCAGAAACACAGCAGAGAGCCTGGGGCTAGACATAGACTTGAGAACCATCAGAATGTGGATCATATATGCCATTAGGGAGTAAACAGTAGCCCTCAGCATGATGTATAAAGTGAAAAGAAAATACAACCCAGGACAGAACTCTCAAGAGCATCTATCTATATTGACTCTGTGTGTTACCCATCAGGTTTCTTGGCCTCCTTAATCAGTAAAAATTGATCAGAGGCCAGACAAGAAATTCAGGCAAGGATTTATTGGGTCCTCTGCCGCAGCAGCGGGCAGGAAGAACCAAGAACAATTTCTCTTGCTCACTCCATCCTCAGGGGGCTGCTAGCTTGTTCCTTATATGGGGTGAGGGTCAGGGCAGGTCCAGGAGTTTGTTAGGAGGGATGGCTGAGGTGTTTTGCCCACCTCTTTGATGGTGTTGAGTGCAGGGGCCATGCGCAGCACCCTGCTTTTGCTCCAAACACATTGTTTTTGCTCCCAGCTCTTCAAAAGTGGCGGATGGACTTTTTTGGTCTTTTTGTATCTTGCGTCCGTAATTTGCCCCAAAGGCACATGAATGGTGCATGCACGCAGTTATTCTTAGTCCTTTATAATTTATTTGCATTTTGTGGCTCAAGGAGATGTTTGGCCAGGTGCAAGCACTGCAGCAAATGGTCCAGGTCCCAGCCTGTCCCAGATGGACTTAGGACAAGGGGCCATGGCAAAAGACAGATGCCTCAGTGGGCAGTGACTGCCAATGTTTAGTTATACGTGATTTCTATGACACCATTTGAAATGCATGGTCAACGGTCTGGTTTTATGTCCCTCATTTATATTTTGCTGAACAAATCCAAACACAGCATTGTTCTCTTTTCTCTTATCTCGGTCCTGACTATTTCTTATACCCAGGAACCAAGGCAAGGATCCGGAGCAAGGGGCCCATGTGGGAATAAGCCCTTTACGGTTGGCTGGATATTATCTGTCCAAGGCTGAGTCTGAAAACAGGAGGAGGGAACATGTCCCATCTCCTCTGATCCTCCACCAAAACCCAGGGTCTTGGTAGCAGGTCAAGAGGTGCCCAGAAGAGAGCAGAACAGGCAGAAGGGGTGGTACGTGCAGCATCTGATGGAGTCCGTGGATTCTGACCGGCTAGAGCCAAGTCGAAAGGGAGCGTTTGAAGTCAGCGTGTAACGTCTGCACGGATCAAGGACCGTCTGGAGTCCGCTGTCTTGTTGTGACACACACAATTTCTGAAGTTATTCAGCTCAGGGGTCAACACCCAGCCCCTGTGGTCCCCTCGCAGCCCACTGGCTGGGTTTACTCTGCTCAGTCTCACTTCAGAGGAAAGCACTGATTAAACAGATAGCAAACCTCAGGCCATCGAGAGATGCAGACAGTCATGTTCTGAGACCTCTGGAAACATCTGCAATGTCAAGCCGCCAAAAGGTCCCAACGTCTGAGTTTTAGTGATAAGCCCTTTTATCAGTGACCAACAGCAGGTCAGGTGCTGTCACAGAAGGGGTTTCACTTAATCCTATCTCCAAAATCTTCCCTCCTCTCTCATCCTCAAGGGCAACTGCTCTCATTCAAGTCTTCATGAGTCTCGGCTTTTAAATTCTCTAATAGTCTCTGACCTGGTTTCCCTGCCTTATCCACACAGAAGCTTGAGCGGCCTTGTAGATGTATAAATCTGATCAAGTCAGTCTCCTGCTTAACGACCTCCTTGTCCCCAGGGTCACGGGGTAGGGTCTGCTCTTGGGCTTGGCATTCAAGGCCCTGCGTCATTGCCCCGGGGCCTCCCCACCGGTACCCAGCGGCAGGGGGCGCTCTGCCTCACAGCCCCTTGTGAGAAAAGCCACAAGAACCGCCCTTCTCCATGGCTGCCGGGCGGTCCTGACTTGTCCTTTGCGAGCTTCAGCACCGCGCTTTCTCCCTGAAGGCTTCCCTCGCAGCACCTGTCACACATGGTCTCCCCCATCCATGGGCAGGTCCTCAGGCTCTACAGCTGGTATTTCTTTCTCCTACTGCACCCACCACAGCCCCCCTTTAAAGTTTCCTTCATTGTCAACGGAGCGGACATTTCCTCAAGGGGATAAGTAATAGTGCTTGAAGGAAGGGGTTGGAAAAAGCTTAGTTTTTCTCATAAAGCACAGAAATGCATACATATTCATCCAGTATATGTGTAGTATTAAAATGTCATGGGGAGGAGTTAGGGAATAAAATGTCTAAGAAAGCCCTTTAGAGGCCAATACTGAAAAATCGGTTGAGAAATACTGAACGGACTTGGTTGTACATTTTCCTTACCAACTGGACTATGAATCTTTCAAAGGTCCCTGGAGCTATTGGAGTGGTTGACATGCTATAGTGTTGGGAATAAATGTTGAATGCTGTAAGCTGAATGCATGTATGCGTGAACGAGTCCTTATGATAATTGGGGGGGGGGGGGGTTTGCATTACTGTCCCATTGGGGAAAGATACAGAAATAGGTGCCAAGTCCCCTCCCTCACCCCACGACCAAGGTTCCAAAGTGCTCCAGTAGAAATATTTTAAATTCAGGACTTCTAAAGTGCAAATCCAAGGTTCTTTTACCTCACTTTAGTATAATTGATATAATTTACACAAAAGCAGGGCTTCCTTGGTGGCTCAGATGATAAAGATTCCGCCCACAATGTAAGAAACCTGAGTTCGATCCCTGGCCTGAAGATCCTTTGGAAGAGGGCATGACAGCTTACTCCAGTATTCTTACTTGGAGAATCCCCTCGGACAGAGGACCCTGGTAGGCTACAGTCCATGGGGGTCACAAAGAATTGGACATGACTGAGCAACTAAGCATGCACACAAAAGTAGGAGAGTATGTTTTCCAATTTGCCTTTAACATTCAAGAAGGTTCTGGTTGAAATATTCTAAGTGAACCTGAATGCCCAAGAATAACATTGGGAAATGAAGACTGTGGTCTTGCAGACTGAAGCAAAGATGCCTCAGCACCCGGCTGGGTTTTGGTGGGAATGGTGACCTTTTTACCCAATTCACCGCAAGGAGAATTTGAAGCACAACCAGATATAGCCAAAACCACCCACTTAGCTTGTAACCCTGAGCCTTGCAGTTAATCCAATTAAATTAATTTTTTTCTAAAATCCAGCCTCAAACTCCTCCTGTGTATTAAACTGAACAGCACAGGGCTACTTTGCCCTAAGCAGGTAGGGACGGTAGAATAAGAAAAGAATACACACAATTATAATGCAAGATTCAACAAGATCATGGTCATGAGAGAGACTTAGGCAATTCTAACCCAGGAGATGAACTACAGTGGGGAGATAATGAGGACATGAATGTTATGAATAAAAATGCTTTCTGTGTTGAAAGCAAAGCAACATCTATAAAATGGTTTTATGAATAAATTTGTTGAAGCAGGAGGAGCTGAGTAGCTCAATCCAGCTTAGCCTTTTCAAGGTCAAGATGAAGTTTAAAATCAGATTTATGGTCTGTTTATTCAGTTAAACTTTCCTCATTTTCCACTTATAAGCAGTAGGTAAAAATCCCTGATGAATGACAGATCATTGTCCTGGGACAAAACCTTCTGCTTTTAAACATAAATACCTCTTACAAACAGGAAAACAAAATGTACAAATCATAAGTATACAGTTCAGTGAATTGGCACAGAAAGAGCAAATCCTTGTAACTACCATCTAGATGAAGAAATAGAACATTATGCATCCATGAAAGTCCTCCGGGTTACCATAGATTAGTTTTGCCTCTTTTTGAACTTTAAAGAAATGGAATCATGGAAAACATACTCTTATTAAGCAGACTCCTTCGGCTTAATAATGTGTCTGTGAGGTTCGTCCAGATGTTTGCACGTAGCAATAGTTTGCTCATTCTTGCTGCTGGAAGAACGTCACTGTATGGATATGCCACGTTTTGTCAAAGGAAGTGTGGCTCCCCTGGTGGCTCTGTGGTAAAGAATCCGCCTGCCAATGCAGGAGACTTGGGATTGATCCCTGATCCAGGAAGATCCTCTGGAGAAGAAGATGACAATCCACTCCAGTATTCTTGCCTGTAGAAGCCCATGGACAGAGGAGCTTGGCAGGCCACATACAGTCCATGGGTCACGAAGAGACATGACTCAGTGACTGAATGAATGAAACAAAAGAACGACGCCACATTTATCTTCCTAATCTACAGGTAGTGAATATCTGAGTTGTTTCCACTTTTTGGTGATTACACCCAGTGCTTATTATGAATCTTCTTTCTACAGGTCCTTTGATGAGCAATCATACTCATATATACCTGGATGGAAGAGCTGATTCATATGCTATATTTTCTCAGATGTAGCAGATCCTGCTAAATAGATTTGAAAAGTGACTGTGTCAACTATACACTACCGTTTTGTGATAAGAGTATGCAAGAACTCCAAAGAGCTCAAATTCTGCTGCTCTGGTGACTATGCTTTGTAAGTTCATGTTTTTATTTTGTGTTTTCCTGAGGACTAACGAAATTAGACATCTTTTCATGTTTATTAGCCATTTGTATTTTCTCATTTGGAAACTACCTCCTTAAGTCTATCACACATTTTTCTGTTGAGATGTCCATCCTTTTTCTTATTAATATGTAGATTGCTATATATTTTGGATATAAGTCTTTTGTCAGATATATAATTTGCTAATATTTTCTCCCAATCCATGGCTCTGTTTCTCCTCTTTTCATGATATCTTTGGCTAAACAGAAGTTCTCATTTTCTATGTTAATTTTATGTTTAGTGCATCATATAATTCATAAATGCATTATGAAATCTTTGCCTTTCTTGTGTTGTGTAAATATTCTTCTGCATTAAAATATTAAGCCTTCCAATCCATGTGCATGGTGTATACCTTCATTTACTTAAGTCTTTATCTCAGTAGTTTTTAGTTATCTCTGTAGTTTTTAGTCTAAAGATTTTGTTCTTTTGTTAGATTTAAGTTCAGTTCAGTTCAGTCACTCAGTCATGTCCAACTCTTTGCGATCCCATGGACTGCAGCACACCAGGCCTCCTTGTCCATCACCAACTCCCAGAGTTTACTCAAACTCATGTCCATTGAATTGGTGATGCCATCCAACCATCTCATCCTCTGTCATCCCCTTCTCTTCCCACCTTCAATCTTTCCCAGCATCAGGGTCTCTTCCAATGAGTCGGTTCTTTGCATCAGGTGGCCAAAGGATTGGAGGTTCAGCTTCAACATCGGTCCTGCCAATGAATACTCCAGACTGATTTCCTTTAGGATGGGCTGGTTGGATCTCCTGACTGTCCAAGGGACCCTCAAGAGTCTTCTCCAACACCACAGTTCAAAACCATCAATTCTTCAGCGCTCAACTTTCTTTATGGTCCAACTCTCACATCCATACATGACTACTGGAAAAACCATAGCTTTGACTAGACAGACCTTTGTTGGCAAAGTAATTTCTCTGCTTTTTAATATGCTGTCTAGGTTGGTCATAACTTTTCTTCCAAAGAGCAAGTGTCTTTTAATTTCATGGCTGCAGTCACCATATGCAGTGATTTTGGAGCCCAAGTCAGCCACTGTTCCCACTGTTTCCCCATCTATTTGCCATGAAGTGATGGGACCAGATGCCATGATTTTAGTTTTCTGAATGTTAGTTTTAAGCCAACTTTTTCACTCTCCTCTTTCACTTTCATCAAGACCCTCTTTAGTTCTTCTTCACTTTCTGCCATAAGGGTGGTGTCATCTGCATATCTGAGGTTATTGATATTTCTCCCGGAAATCTTGATTACAGCTTGTGCTTCATCCAGCCCAGCATTTCTGATGATGTACTCTGCATATAAGATAAATAAGCAGGGTGACAGTATACATCCTTGACGTACTTGACGTATTTGATTTAAGTTCAACTTTTAGCAAATCTCAAGTACTTATCTTTCAAGTTACAAGAAATATAAGAAAGAAAGTCTGATATATATGCCCTGACTTCAAAATGCTTTGGGACAATTGTGGGACACCCATGTGCAGAAAAATAAAAGACTGAATATTCATGAAGTAATGCTTGCATGATGGAAGCAATGAGAAAAGAGACATGCAAGCAACCAAAGTGGGCTCAAGTTCTTGGTCAGGTTGCCTCACACTGAAGTAAGAAGATTTGAGATGGCCTTGGGTAATGAATGGCATTTATAAAGTGGAGTGGAAGGAAACATTCCAAGGAGGAAACTGGAATGAGTGAAATCTTGAGGTTCTAAATGAACACAACACATTACGGGGCCAAGAGGACACTAGTTGATAAAAGTGCTACACTCTGACTAATGAGTAGTGAAAGATAAGATGAAGTCTTGTGCTGAGAGTTCCCACGAACAAAAGAAAGAAGAGCCTTAAGTCTGTTTTGATGAAAAAGTCTGGCATCCTAGCCCATGGAAGGTAACTCAGCAAGTATTAAAAGTTGCCTGACACTAATTGGCAACCACATGACTATCTTCAATTAAGAACTTTCTCATAGGAACTCCCATACTCTCACACTTGAACCAGACTACCTATCCAAGATGGTCTCCCTTTTAGAAATGAACTACCTCTTACAGAATGTATAATCCAGAGAGACTATCATAGGAACCCAGAGCTCACCACCCAACCAAAAGGCTTAGACCCAGCAGCTACCACCAAATGCTTCTGAGAGGGCCGCAGCTGTAAAACCAAGTAGGATAGCTGTTGTTGTTTTGCCGCTAAGTCGTGTCTGACTCTTGCAGCCCCATGAACTGTAGCCTGCCAGGCTCCTCTGTCCATGGGATTTCCCAGGCAAGAATACTGGAATGTGTTGCCATTTCCTTCTCCAGGGGATCTTCCCAACCCATGGATTGAATTTGCATCTCCTGCATTGGCAGATGGATGCTTTATCACGAAACTACCAGGGAAGTCCAAGTAAGATAACTATTCATGCATAAATTCAGAAGCAAAAACTGAACTTCCTAGAAGAAATGAGGCTGGAATTGGTTGTTCAAGGCTTAAATCACTGGTGGGTTTTTGATGCTCTATTTTCATCCTAACTGAGACGTACTTGGAACAAGCAGATCCAGGGCAGCTTTAGAACACAAGGAGTCTGATCTTCAGGCCTCCTGGGAGCTACTGGAATGAATAAGGCATGGAGGAGCCAGCACAGAGTTCAAATGATAAAATTCCTAATGGGACATGAATATGCATTTTGCCAAGATTTCTTCTAATTTTGGAACTCAGTTGGAAACTTCTGGACGTCATGTTCCATTTGGCTCTGGCAAAACCCAACTCTGCCTTGCTTTGTGTTTATTTTATCCTTCAAGATCACAGCATAATTTACTTGTAGCTAGATTTTTGTGTTTAGCACAAACCTCCACTTAGATGGAAAAACAAGCTTTTTTTTTTTTCTTATATGTCCCTAGGGGTGGAAAAGATGTACACAATGCAGAAAGGTTCCACTGAAAAAACATGCATACCAAATATAGATAGTTTACACAAATAGAAGCACCCAGAGGAGAAATATTTTCTAAAGCTTAAAGTATGATGAGTCTTCAAACTTGGAGTGAAATAGAAGAGATTAGATCTAGAGAATCCTCAGGACTCTCTTACATTTAGGCAGGATGGCATCTACCCTAGTATCTCATTCTTATGAAAATTTCTTACCACATTTAAACAAATCTTTTGAGAAGAAATATTATAACTTCCCTTGGCATTATGTCCTCAAACACTTACAATTAGAGTGTATCCTTTTTGGTATCCATTCGCCATCTTTATATTATTTTTCAAATGCTCTCAGTTTTCAAATGAACTTCTTGGTCTTTATTGGTACAAAAACTCTATAGTTAGAGTTTACTGGGACCTACAATAAAACAAAACAGGTGAAGAAAATAAAACAAAAGAAGAGAAGTGAAAGGCAAAAGAGAAAGGAAAGATACACCCATCTGAATGCAGAGTTTCAAAGACTAGCAAGGAGAGAAAAGAATGCCCTCCTCAGTGATCAGTGCAAAGAAATAAAGGAAAACAATAGGATGGGAAAGACTAGAGATCTCTTGAAGAAAATTAGAGATACCAAGGGAACATTTCATGCAAAGATGGGCACAATAAAGGACAGAAATGGTATGGACCTAACAGAAGCAGAAGATATTAAGAAGAGGTGGCAAGAATACACAGCAGAACTATACAAAAAAGATCTTCATGACCCAGATAATCATGATGGTGTGATCACTCACCTAGAGCCAGACATCCTGGAGTCCAAAGTCGAGTGGGCCTTAAGAAGCATCACTATGAACAAAGCTAGTGGAGGTGATGGAATTCTAGTTGAGCTATTTAAAATCCTAAAAGATGATGCTGTGAAAGTGTTGCACTCAATATGCCAGCAAATTTGGAAAACTCAGCAGTGGCCACAGGACTGGAAAAGGTCAGTTTTCATTCTAATCCCAAAGAAAGGCAATGGCAAATATCAATATCAATAGATATTGAGAAATAGATAGATATTGAGAAATATCAATAACCTCAGATATGCAGATGACACCTCCCTTATGGCAGAAAGTGAAGAAGAACTAAAAAGCCTTTTGATGAAAGTGAAAAGAGGAGAGTGAAAAAGTTGGCTTAAATCTCAACATTCAGAAAACTAAGATCATGGCATCTAGTCCCATCACTTCATGGCAAATAGATGGGGAAACAGTGGAAACAGTGGCTGACTTTATTTTCTTGGGCTCCAAAATCACTGCATATGGTGACTGCAGCCATGAAATTAAAAGACGTTTGTTCTTTGGAAGAAAAGTTATGACCAACCTAGACAGCATATTAAAAAGCAGAGAAATTACTTTGCCAACAAAGGTCTGTCTAGTCAAAGCTATGGTTTTTCCAGTAGTCATGTATGGATGTGAGAGTTGGACCATAAAGAAAGTTGAGCGCTGAAGAATTGATGGTTTTGAACTGTGGTGTTGGAGAAGACTCTTGAGGGTCACTTGGACAGTCAGGAGATCCAACCAGTCCATCCTAAAGGAGATCAGTCCTGGGCATTCACTGAAAGGACTGATGTTGAAGCTGAAACTTCAATATTTTGGCCACCTGATGCGAAGAACTGACTCATTGGAAAAGACCCTGATGCTGGGAAAGATTGAAGGTGGGAGGAGAAGGGGACGACAGAGGATGAGATGGCTGGATGGCATCACCGACTTGATGGACATGAGTTTGAGTAAACTCCAGGAGTTGGTGATGGAGAGGGAGGACTGGCGTGCTGCAGTCCATGGGGTCGTAAAGAGTCAGATACGACTGAGGAACTGAACTTAATAATAAAACAAAAGAGGCTTCCCAGGTGGCTCAGTGGTAAAGAATCCACCTGACAGTGAAGGAGACACAGGAAACAAGTTTTGATCTCTGGGTCAGGAAGGTCCCCAGAGGAGAAAATGGCAATCCACTCCAGTATTCTTGCTGAGATAATCCCATGGACAGAGGAGCCTAGCAGGTTACAGTCCATGGGGTCACAAAGAGTCAGATACTATTGAGCAAACGAGTATGTACTCACAATAAAACAAAAATGGAAAAGATCTGGGGAGAAGTTTATATTATTAATAATCAGGACTCTTTCAAAAACTCAACATGAAATAAGACCTCCCAAAAGGTGATATTTTGGCTCATGTAATAGTCTCCTTACTATCTTCAGTTGGAAAGGTCTCAGGGAAGGACTCTGATTGGCCCAGCTGAATCACCTGCCCAGGTCTGTAGCAGTCACTGTCATTTTACTGGGCATGACATAGCCAAGCAGCATGTAGTCATGGGAAGTGCATTTATTTCCAGAAGAAAGAGGGATCACTTAGGGAACATTGTAAACTGGCAAATGTGAAAGGAGCAGGAAAATGTTTTCACAGTGCCTCAGATCTAGTACATTAGGACTTTAAAGAAAGAATTATTTTTTAAAGAAAGGCAAAGGTGTCAACAGAAGTGGATGCCATCACCCTAAGTGGTGTATTAGCACTGGTTACACATAAAACGTGCTCTGGAATTCATAGCTACTTTCACTGGGGACATCTCATTGGCATCAAGAAGGCAACAGAGCTTACTGGCTAACAGCCTGAACCTTTGATTCTAACTGTCTCAACTTCAAATCTTCACAGTATCCAATGTTGGCTTTGGTATTTGGGCAAGTTACTAACACTCCTTAAGCAAACTTGGCACAACAATGAAATTTACTTCTTGGGTTATTGTGAGCATTAAAAGAAATGATACAGATAGAGAGTTTGGTGCAATATCCAGCCCTTAGTTTGAAAAAGACAATCACTAGATTTTTACTACAGTTACTATTATTTTCATTACAATGTTCATAATTATTATTATTTACAGGAGTGCCCAGGAATCTCAAAGCTAAAGAGTTTTAGAATGGTTAATTGTGATAATGTTCCATTCTATGATTCTGAAATAAGAAATATATCACCAGAGATATTCTCCATTGATATCTAGCCCCACCCTTTGCCTGAGGTCTGTTTAAAATCTCCCTCTTTCACATTCCATATTTTCTCTTCTTATCCACTGATGCATGAAGCACTAAGATTCCTGGGCAGAAAAAGCAAGAAAAGGGTACCCTTGATACTTCTTTTGACCTTTCCAAAAGAGACTTCACAGGTAATTGAAGTCCAAGAAACTTCGATCTTTGGAAGAATCTGTGCTGTGACCAATGAAAGATAACTCCTTGGAGAGATATCAAAACAGTTGATCAACTTCTGGAACCAATTGACAAAGTAATGAATAACCCCCACTAGTTGCTGTTGCAAAGAAAGGAACTGTGAGGCCCTAGAGGAAAAATTGGAATCTTCAAGACTGTCCTTCTACCTTCTCAGGAACTCCAGTATATCTTGCTTCCCATAAAAATTTCCACATAAGGCTCCAGAAAGGCAGACATATCAACAGAGACCAGTTCCTTCACTTCCACTGCAGCTGTGGTCCATAGATTTAAGCCAGAATTTTTTCAATCAAGGAAAAGAGTTTAGACAAGGAAATAGGCTATTACCTTTGAGTTTGACTTCTATGCTCTATCGAATGTCTATGACAACAATTACTCAGGATTCAAAGTCTCATTTTCTTTAAATAAGAGGTTTCGTAATATTTTTTCTTGCTAGTTATGAAGGGCAGGGAGAATAGCACCTTATATTTATATAGGGCTGGTCCTCGGAAAGTGCTACAAATAATGTCATTCTCTCTCCCACCAGAATTCCTGGTGGAAGCAACATATTTTCCTCACACCACTTTTATAGATTATATAGTCTGTCAGAAACACTGCGGAGGCCAAAACTTGGGTTTTCTTTGGATTTAAAATGTAGTATTAGGTTTCCTTTCTATTAGAAAAACAACATTTCTACACAAAAATGGGTTTTTATGCATAGTCCTTTGGATAATTGCCATGGGAAAGAGCTCAGTTAAAACTTCTTACTTTTCAACACAATAAAATCATCATTTTCCCATTTTCTTACAGAATTTTTATCACCATAACTTTAATGATAGAGTAGTATCCCAACTATACTAAAGTCATTTGCTCAGAGTAATAAGTATTGCTCTGTGAAACTCTTGTGTGTGTCCTGGACCACGATGTATTTTTGTCTGTGATTTGCAGTCTTAAGTGTTTGGAAGGCATGTGTCCAACATTACTTCTTTTCAGATAAGAAAAAAAACTAAGGCTCAGAGAAGTTGAATGATTTATGGAGAGTCACACCATCGTGAGTGGTGTTAAAGAGACAAAAAGGTTGTGGTTTTAGTTGCTTTTGTCTTTTGCTTATGTCATTAGTCTAGTGTGGGGCTGGCTAGAGTAATAGCTGCTATAACAAAGAAGCCCCTAATGGTACATTAGTGACTTAAGACAATAAACATTTATTTTACTCATTGGACACTACAATGTGGTTTTTTCTGGTCAGCAGGTGGTGGCTTTTCTCTCTGCAGAGGTTCAGTCCTCTTTCATTTTATTGCTTCACCATCCTCCAGAGCTGTGGTCCCCAACATTTTTGCCACCAGGGACCAGTTTCGTAGAAGACAATTTTTCCATAGATGAGGCTAGGGGGTGGTTTCAGGGTGATTCAAGTGCATTACATTTATTGTGCACTTTATTTCTTTTATTATTACATCAGCTCCACCTTAGATCATCAGGCATTCGATCCTGGAGGTTGGAGATGTTTACTCCAGGGTAGTGGTTTTCAATCAGAAGTGATTTCACCCCTGGAAGACATTAAGCAATGTCTAGAGATATATATTTTTGGTCTTCATTTATTCATTTTTGATGGAGCTGGGTCTTCATTGCTCCATTGGTTTTTCTCTAGTTGCTGTGAGTGGAGGCTACTCTCTAGCTGTGGTGTGTGGGCTTCTCATTGCAGCGGCTTCTCTTGTTGCCGAGCACTGGCTCTAGGGCTTTGGGCTTCAATAGTTGTGGCATGTGGACTCTAGAGCACAGGCTCAGCAGATGTGGTGCACGGGCTTAGTTGTCCTGCGGCATGTGGGATCTTCCTGGGTCAGGGATCAAACCCTTGTCTCCTGCATTGGCCGGTGGATTCTTTACCACTGAACCACCAGGGAAGCTCTGGATATATTTTTGATTGTCACTATTGTGGGGATACTACTGGCATCTAATGGGTAGAGGTCAGGAATTCTCCTATACATTCTTCAATGCACAGGAAATATCCTGCAACAAAGAATTTTCTGGCCCAAAATGTCATTAGTGCCAAGGCTGAGAAATACTGCCCAAGGGGCATATTATCTTCTGTAACCAGCCAGCTAAACAGGGAAGAGACAGACTCAATAAGGTACAACTACTGTCTATTCTGTGACTCTCTTTCTTGGCCTAGCTTCCCAGGTGGTGCTAGTGGTAAAGAACCTGCCTGTCAATGCAGAAGACACAAAAGACTTGGGTTCTATCCCTGGGTCAGGAAGATCCCCTGGAAGAGGGCATGACAATCCACTCCAGCATTCTTGCCTGGAGAATCCCATGGACAGAGGAGCCTGGTGGGCTATAGGTTCATAGTGTTGCAAAGAGTCAGACATGACTGAGCAACTTAGCACGCATGCACTCTCTATTCTGTGACTGTCTCTTCCTTGGCCTGGAAACTCGAGTCACTGATTTCTGTCTAAGAAAGGGTAAGAGGGTCAGAGAAATGAGTCCTGGTGGGCAGTTCCTTCCATCAATAACTCTTCTTCGTTCATTTTTGATGAGCAACTGTCAACTGGTCACAGGTGGCAAAGGCAACATTTGAACTATATGTTTGTCTGGCTGCTCACATCATTGTTGAAGAATCAATGTTGTTTAGTTGCCAAGTCATGTCCAACTCTTTTGCAGCCCTGTGGACTGAAGAATCAATAGGAACTAATAAAACCCACAGTACAGAAATTCAGTCCCGACCTTCTCCGTGGGCTCCAGGTCGTCCATTCTGTGCCTTAGTCATTAGATACTGCAAACACACACCGCCAAATTTTGCCACCCAAATTCTCTCTCTCATCTTCCCTTTTTCATCAATTGATAACCCTATCCTCCTCCTCACTTTTGTATATCCTCTTCCAGTTGCTTAGCAAGTCTTCTCAGTTCTACCTCCGAGATACCTGCAAGTATTACCGTAATAGAGAAGAACAAACCTAACTCCATATTGGACCTATTTCTTTAGCTCTAACCTTTGTGCTTTGTTGTCTGCTTATCATCATTTTTTGTCGTTCCTTTCCTACTCCTTTTCTAACCTCTATTCCCTTTTTCTCTTGTATATTCAGTCTATCTTCTCACCTTCACTAACAGCCAAAATGGCTTAGTGCTTTTGGAAACTATCATGGTAGAAAAACCATATCCCTAGCCTGTGGCATCCCTCGAACATTCCTGGAGCATCTCAGACCGACCACCTAGCTACTCCCTTGGACCCACGTTAGACTGAGATGCTGCTTATCACACACATGGCTGAAAGCAGTCACACCTTTGATGTCCTTTTTCCTCGTTCTTCACTGTCTTTTCCAGATTAATTTCTTCAGGTAAGAGCTATTCATTAAGCACTGAACTGGGCTTTAAAATAGATCCGAGCAGAGGAGGACTGACTGTGATGCTAATGAAGCTACAAGGCCCATGGTCACAAGAGTTTTGCAAAATTTGCAAAAGTGAAATATTTTAACTTAGATCAGTTTAGACTACCTCTTCTGCTCTGACTTCCCTGTCATCACACTCACCCTTGTACAGGTTGACTTAAAGTGGCTACAGCCTTTGGGATTTTGCGGAGGCAGAGGTGAGTTGGAGATATGTTTGGTTTGTGTTTAACAGATATATTTATATGGTTCACAGCTGCCTCTGTGTATAATGGTTACAGGGCTTCCCCAGCTGCTCGATGGTAGAGAATCTGCCTGCAGTGCAGGAGACCTGGGTTCAATCCCTGGGTCAGGAAGATCCCCTGGGGAAGAAAATGTACCACTCCAGTATTCTTGCCTGGGAAATACAGAGAAGCCTGGCAGGCTACAAGTCTATAGTGTCGCAAAGAGTCAGACACAACTAAAGCAACTTAGCACACATACATAATGGTTAAATTTTTGCAGTGTTGGAATTTCTTCTAGAAATTTTCCTAGAACCTACTGAGTCAACTCATCCATCACTGTGATATGAAGGCACACGGCCAGGTGTCATATCACGAGATAAACATACTATGTAGTCTCTTCTGTGAATCTATGGAAAATAGAGGATCACAGAGGTTTGAGATTATGAGCTGAAGCTGGTCTGTGGGAATTCCTCCAACTATTAAACATGTAATATAGTAAGCAGAGACTTTAATTCTCATGGATGTCTTGTCAAAAGGAAGTTCTCACTGTGTGTCTAGGGCACAAACTTCTAGTAGTACTATAAATAGCAAGTGTGTTCCTGTGAGTTGATATGTTGTTTATACATTCCAATTATTTAATTTAAAATTGAAAAAATGTTCTGATCAACCATGTTAGAGGAAAGACCAAATTATCCTTCTATTGTTTTTCTATAAAATTATTGTCATGTGAAAAGATGATCAAAGAATATGTAGGCAAAAAAAAAGTGTGGGGAAAACAGGAGTATAGATGTATAACGGGGCTTCCTTTGTGGCTCAGCTGGAAAGAATCCACCTGCAATGCAGGAGACCTGGGTTCAATCCCTGGGCTGGGAAGGTCCCCTGGAGAAGAGAACGGCCATCCACTCCAGTATTCTGGCCTGGAAAATTCCATGGACTGGATAGTCCATGGAGTCGCAAAGAGTCGGACACGACTGAGTGACTTTCACTTCACTTCACCAGGCAGTCAGTTAATAAAAACAGTATGGGATTTTTCTGGATTTTTGTCAATGTTTGTGGTATTTCTCATTATATTGAAATTTGCACTTATTTTTATTTCTATCCTAATTTTGAAAAAATATTCAAATTTCTTAAATGAGGCCCCCATAGTTGCTAAGTTTCAAGCCCCAGGAAACTGGGTTGGTTCCTAGGTATGGGTACAGACAACATGTTTCTGTTTATTCTGGAGCTTATGACAGACACTAAATGAGTATCATGTAGAAAAAGGGCTTCCCAGGTGGTTCAGTGGTAAAGAGTCTGCCTGTCAATGCAGGAGATGTGAGTTTGATCCCTAAGTCAGGAAGATCCCCTGGAGAAGGAAGTGGCAACCCCCTCCAGTATTCTTGCCTGGAGAATCCCATGGCCAGAGGAGTCTGGGGGGCTACAGCTCACGGGGTCACAGAGTTGGACACGACTGAGAGACTGATACACACACACACACACGTAGAAAAAAGGTAGGAAAGAGGTGGAGAAATGATTAGAGTACGTCTGACACTATCCCCATCTACCAACCCCTGACTCCTATCATCACTCCTAAAAATAGCCTCCAACAATTTGGACTCTTGGCAATTATGCTTTTGAGGGAAATGAAGGGGCTGGGTTGTCATGACCAGTCACAGACCAAATTCCAGAGGTGTCCTCCCGCCCCTTTGCCGTTGCCAGAACAACAAAAGCATGACCGGTGCCCAAGGAGACTCTGACCATGGCATCTTCTCAGGAAAAACGCTGACAGGTCCTGACAGGGGACCCCCTGACCTTCCAGGGTCCACAGCTCCAAAGGCCGAGGACACGGGTTGGGGGCTGGAGGACCCCAAGTGCAGTCCTGGTGTGGCGTAAATGAATGTGCTCTCTGGAAACCCGCATCCTTCCTTCCTGCCCTGCTCTGGCCAGAGTGATTACTCAACTGGTTGCCAACCATTCTTCGACTTGGGTGGGACAACTTACACCAGAATTTGAACTTCAAGTGGAGTACCATGCTGCCCACCCCCAGCCTTCCATACTACCCAGAGCTGTTTGCAAAGGATCCATGAAAGGAAACCAGCTGCGCATCGACTGCGGTTACCATCCCATAGGTTACAGTCCATGGGGTCACAAAGAGTTGGACATGACTGAGCAACTAACTGAGCAAAACGAAGCACATCGTGGTTTTCCTACAAAAATTAACCAGAAATGTAAAGGCATTAGGATGGGAACAGTATGCGCAGCAGTCAGCAATTAATCATTCACTACAGATTGGGTGACCTTCTCGTTGAAGGTAACAGATATGATTAAACAGCCTCTTGCAGAGCAGGTGTTGAAATTGAAATTCTCTTGGCCTGACTCATGGCTGTTCCACCTGGTTCCCTGACCCCTAGAGCAGGGTGCCTCTGACAACAAATCCTGGGAAATCCCTGCCTCAGGCCTGCCTTAGAACACACTGCCAGTGTTTTCCTTTGTCAGGTCATTTGTGCGCCGGGCCAGGGAAGCCTGCAAGCTAGTATCTGGACTAGGTGGACGGAAAGCTGTAGGGATCAAATAGCACTCACTCTGGACCCCAGGGCAGGGGCAGAAGTCTAATCACAGCAAGCGGCTGCGGTGCTCCCCAAAGCTGTCATTATGGTCTTGCTGGGGCCCCTGGAATCTTGTTGATTTCCTGTTTCAAAATTTCTGGAGGTGTACCATCCAGGACAATTATTATGGGATGTCACAGCAAGGTGGGCCAGCCTTACGTTGTACGTTTAATTTGGGCTATACCATTTTCAATATTATTAAGCCCACAGCAAGTTTGCCTTTGCAAAGGCCTTATTATATGTAGATATCTTCTGAGCCCCTGCTTGGGGAACCCACCCCACCCCCACATCTCCTGATTCCCAGGCTTCCCCTGTGAAACGAGAGACTTCAAGATGATCGAGTTAATGACTTGACTTAATTCAGACCCAATGTTTCTCTTAAGTCTAAAATCCTTTGAATCTGATGGGAGAGGAGAAGGAAGTGAAACAGGAGAGTCTAGATAATTTGCAGTTTAAGCCAAGATTTATGAGGGGAATTATGGTGCAGAGCTCGGTTTTGAGTGTCTTTGGATCCTGGGAGCCAAATTCTCCCCCTGACTGGACACGTGTGTCCCTCTTGGCTGTGTGTGAGCAGGAGGTGGAGCAGTCTCCAGCCTCTTGGGGTGCAGGAGTCCCAAAAGACCGGGACCTCGGCCCTGGGAGCCGGAGCAGAGTGAGGGTGTTGGCACACAAGGTAATTAAGATGTGGCTTTTCACCAGGAAAAGAAAGACTTTTTGGCGTCAGAGGAGGAAGCCAAATAAGAGGAAGCAGAGAAAGAACCACAGATTCTGATAAACACCCCCAGAGAGGTCAGGTCTGGGGAACTCCAGGGTGGGCCTTCAACCCTTGTGTCTTGTCGGGCCCCTCTCTTTGCCAAGCAGACAGCCTTGAGAGCAGGTCCATTTTGGGTGCCACAGGTAAGAATTAGATTCTGCTTAGGTCCAGCCCTGCTAAAATTAATTCTGAGAAGTTCAAAGACAGGAGCAGGAGAAAACTGAAATTCTAGCTTTCTTTGTCACATACACAGATACACACGCACACTCACACACACAAACTACTTTATGAATATATGGGCAAAATTTCAGGGAACACACCAATAATAATAGCTGCCACATAGTAGATGCTATCACTGACTCAGTGGATGTGAGTTTGAGAAAACTCGGGAAAACAGTGAAGGACAAGGAAGCCTGCCATGCTACAGCTGATGGGGTTGCAAAGAGTCAGACACAATCTAGCGACTGAACAAAACAAAGCAAAATAGATGCTATAGAAGTGCTGTTTGATTCGCTACTTTAACTATAAATAATAATTATTATTTTAATATATTAAATATGTTAATACTTACATTACATCAGTATTTACTTACTTGGCCGTCAGACCCTAGCTGCAGAGCATGGATTTAGTTGCTCCACAATATGTGGGATCTTAGTTCCCAGACCCAGGATCAAGCCTGAATTGCAAGGGAAGTACTTAACCATTGAACCACCAGGGAAGCCCCTATTATTATATCTTGACTTGATTTTCAAACAGCTGATTTGAACATTAAAAAATAGCTAAGAAAAATCAGAGTCATATTCTTGCTTTTCTCAGGCACCACACCTAAGTGGGTAAAGCAATGAACTAAAAGAAACCAGGTAACTGAAGTTAAACCCTCTCCTCTGGTAGGGGGTGAGGGGGGGTGAGCAACTGCAGATAGGATGGCAGGAGGCATGCTGGAGACAGGAATAAGCCTGGTTGATTGCTCTTATCTAAGTACTGCTGTTTGCCTGATTCTCCACTGGAAGTGAAAGAGCCAGAGATATAGGATACCCGTATATGAACCACTCACCCGTGAACTCCCTTGCTGTGAAAATTACAAGGTGCCTCCAAGTCACCATTTCCTCTGTTACAAATGGATATGATTATACCACCTCCTGGAGAGAAAGAGAAGGCTAAGTGACTGTGTATCGGTCAACCGGCTTCTGCTTCTCACCATATAGGAAATGATCTGTTAGCAAGAGTTTCTCATGGGGAAAAAGAGACTAGGGAAAAAAAGGCAAAATCCCCAGTATGGAATGACATTCTACTGATCTACACTCAGTTGACTTGAGTGTAAATGAACATATATATAATCGGTTACAATTAATATTCATACCTAATTAGAGAGCAGGTAGTTCTGCTGGTCTTCTTGAACGCTTCTCAGTAAGGCATCTCGCGGCCTCCCTGGAGGCTCAGATGGTAAAGGATATGCCTTTAATGCAGAAGACCCTGTTCCATCCCTGGGTCGGACAGACCCCCTGAAGAAGGAAATGGCAATCCATTCCAGTATTCTTGCCTAGAGAATCCCATAAACAGAGGAGCCTGGGGCGCTGCAGTCCATGGGGTGGCAAATAGTCAGACACATCTGAGTAACTAAGAGCGTGCGCACACACATACACACAGTAAGGCATCTCAGGGAAATTTTTTCCAGGTGGACCTAACCCAAAGACACACCTTCTCTGATTCTTTTTCTGTCCTAATCCTTTCAGGACCCTCTCTCATCTTCATCACTTAATTATTTTCGTCATTGGTCCTTTCCCATGTACTCCAACATCCAGCCCTCACTGATCTGCCTGGAACCATCCTTCCACCTCAGACAAGTTTCCAATTGCAGCGAATTCTTGTTTTCTTTTTCAAAATTATATATACACATATGTGCACATATATATTAGAGTTGCTCGACAATGCTGTGTTAATTTCTGCTGTAGTGAATTGGCCATCCGTATCCATATATTCCTTCTTTTTTGGGTTTCCTTCCTGTCTAGATCACCACAGAGCATTGACTGAGTTCCCCCAAATGTACCCCTGTGGTATACAGTAGGTTCTCACTGCTGCTGCTGCTGCTAAGTTACTTCAGTCGTATCCGACTTTGTGCAACCCCATAGATGGCAGGCTACCAGGCTCCTCTGTCCCTGGGATTCTCCAGGCAAGAACACTGGAGTGTGTTGCCATTTTCTTCTCCACTAGCCAGTTCTTAATGCTTTTAGTTCAGAGTTTAAGAATCATCACCTTTCTTTCTCTTACAATTGCCGATCCAAAATTCATTTTATCTCAGTAAAAAGAGAATGCTCTCATAAGGTTGTAAGAAAATAATTATTTTTATTCAGTTAGCATAATTCTTGACATATATAGTAAGAATATTTTTAATGTTAGCTAGCATCACCTTTATTATCCAATCATGTTCTTCGAAATTGGCTCCCAGAAGATGCCCTTCAAATCACCTCCGGCAGTTTCTGTGTACGTCAGAAGATGAGTTCTCTGAACCACCCTGACTTTTGGCAGAGAGAAGACAGCTTTCAAGTGGAGGTTTACAAACAAAACAAAACAAAACAAAAACTAATCCCCCGATGATGCAGAAGTCATTTAGTTTACGACTACTTCCTCAGTCCCACTTGAAACCTGTTCCAGTGCAGTTTGTGGTTTAATTACTCAGTACCACTCAGGTAGCAGCTTTTAGGGGGTTGATTTACCTCCAGGGAGCCAGCCTGGCATCTTTTTCCTACATTCATGATGCAACCGATACAATCTCATTTTAACGTTAATATTCTGCTTCTCTTCGGAGCTCCTTAAATGCAAAATTTAGGCAGCACATAGATGGCCAGATTCAGTTTGTCCTTGGAAATGGAAGCTGGTAGAAATCAACAGCACTTCTGTGGACTGAGCTGCCTCAGAACTGGTCTGTAAATAGCCTACTTCCAGGATCATGATGTTTGGGGTCAAATCCCAGACCTGAAAGAAGCAAAGAAAGGGAAAACCCACCTCACCTGGCATGAGGTGGTGGAGGTGACACCAGGCATGGTGGGACAGAGATTCTGTGCTCAGCAGATGGGGGCACTCTACCCACCAGGAAGAAGTGAGTTAAGCACAAGGAGGATGGTTTCCCGTATTTTGCGTTAGTCTGGTCAACATCTCCCCTGAGATTTTGCCATTAGCTTTGTTTTGATTCTGTGCTCACTGAGAAGCCTTCTGACTTCAGTCACCCCAGGTACCTTAATACCCAAAGGGGTGCCCTGAATTACGGAACTGAATATTTCAATTACCAGAATGATAGTGTCTATCACCATGGAGGAATAAACATGCTTTGCAGCATAGAAATCAATTATCCATGAGTTCAGCATGATTCAGTCCTTCTGTGTCTGCTAAGGTTCAGGTAGACTTGAAAAACAGAGGTCAAGTAACAGTGACATATATACCCTACCGTGTGTAAAATGGATAGCTAGCGAGAAGCTGCTGGGAGAAGTACAGGCAACTCAGCTGGTGCTCTGTGATGGCCTAGAGGGGAGGGATGGGTGGGGGTGGGAGGTAGGCTCAAGAGGAAGGGGACGTATGTATACATACAACAGATCCACGTTGTTGTACAGTGGAAACTAATGCAACATTGTAAAGCTATTATAGTCCAATAAATTTTTTTAAATAAATAAAAGATGAGTATCTACTGAAAAAAGAAAAACAGAGGTTCTGTATCAGAAAGCTGAGAAGTAAACTCTCAATGTTCTCTTAAATTCTGTTGCACCTTGGTTTCGTCATCTCTAAAGCAGAGGATAGTAACAGTATTCTGTTACTACAGTACCTGCTCGGTACTGCTGTGAGGCTTCATGATGTACAGACATAAATTACATGCATGTATGTCTATGAAATGACTTCATATATGGAAGTACTGAGAATGGTGCCTGCTATTCATGGTGCCCCCATGAGGCCTTCCCCACTCTGAGCATCCTGCTAGAAGCAGCCAGCTGACACTTCTCTGTTAAACACTTCCTCACACAGGGTTCAAAGGACTTACCTCTTTCAGCCACTCCATTCAGAAAACTAGAGATTTCAAATCAGGCTCCATGGGTGTATGACTTGTGTCGTTGTGTGGAACTTAACTCTTGACTTACCATCTTGAAGTTCTTAATAATTTTTTTTAATGGGACTCTACATTTTAATTTTGCACTGGGCCCTGCCAAATTAAAATTATGTAGCAAATCTTAGGTCTATGTGACCAAGGATGAGCCAAATGGCTTTGCATGAGCCTCTTCCATTCTAAGTAACCCTATCCTTATCCTATGAATGTTGTGGAGACAAGGGTGGGCAGGGTAGGATGTGCCAGACTCAGGTCCAGCCTTGACAATGAGCAGAGTGAAGGCTTCTCAAGAGTGTAGTGATATGTCCAGGGTACAGGCAATGAATTCTCTCTCAGGGGTCTCAGGAGACTCAAGGAAATCTCAAAGAGACCCTGGGTGTGTTTCTAATCCATGCCACCACCACTGTGTGTGTCAGTTGCTCAGCCATGTCAGATTCTTTGCAACCCCATGGACTGTAGCCCACCAGGCTCCTCTGCCCTGAGATTTTCCAGGCAAGAATGCTGGAGTGGGTTGCCATGTCCTTCTCCAGGGAATCCTCCTGATGCAGGGATTGAACCTGAGTCTCTTCCATCTCCTGCATTAGCAGACGGGTTCTTTACCACTGGGCCACCTGGGAAGCCATCACTCCCCCACCCCACCCCGCCACCGCGGATAAATAACAAATGCATTTGATAATTCATCGTGCAATGATTTGCATTACTCAGAGAGACAGAAATCAGCCTGGCTTTCAGCACAGGGAGGGTCCCGAGAGCAGCTGGTCACTGCTGGGAAAGTGGGGGCTTGTTCATTTTAGCTGGGGCTTCCCAATGGAGACTACTAAGGTGGGGGTTGGGGGGGATGGAGGGGTTAGGGGGAGGAAGTGACTACTTCATACAAGCAGTGGAAGCCAGGTAGCCTCACAGTTGATGTCCTGTCAATCACAGGAAGCCCGAGGGCTGCTCCCTGGTGAAACAGGAATCTGTCTGATTCCCCTGTCCCTACCCCAGAAACTGCTCACTTGGGTGGAATTTCCACAAAATTCAGTAGCCAGAGTTAGAGGCAGAGTGTTTTAAGGCAGTATTGGAAATCGCCCTTCTTTTGATTTTCTAAGATGGAGTGGTCCAAGGAAAAATGGTGTCTGCAAATAGTCCTATTTTTCTTATATGTTTGAAACCTGTTCAGGCAGAGAGTCTGACTTTGACTCAAGAAGACAAGACTTAGTAGCCACAAAGTCATTTCTCCACTCCCAGGTGAGTCCTGTCACCTTCTGGGTTCCCCATCTGAGGTCCGGAAGGACCATGTAACTTACCAAGCAGCTATCAGCAGCACAGCCGAGTGGACAAGCTTGCTGACACGCTGCTTCACATACCCCTGCAGAGAAAGCCATCTCAATGTTCCCATGCTCAATCATTTTTTTGCACACTGTGGTTCACTCCGTTCTGATTTTAGAATCTGGAAATGCCACGCAAGACATTTCTAAGCTGGGAATCTGCCATCCTGGGGGCAGAAGAGCTGCGGAGGCCCCAGAGAAAAAAAAAATTTTCAAGACGGCAAAGAAAACAATGGCTGGAAAAACGTTTGTTTACTGCCCGTGCTCCCCACAGCCACTTACATAAGAGCCCGAGCTCGTGCTGAGACAGGCCGGCCCGCTCAGACGCGGCATCAAGAGTTTAGGCTTCTTGGGATGATGACAGAAACAATGTGGGAACCGCAGGGCTCCGGGCCTGTGACGCAGTCCAGGAAGGAAAACCGAGTGGTATGTGGCGATTAGTCTGCTCACAATGCCGGGATGGTTTCCTGGGGCGTTTGGCGGTTGCGCAGTCTGCAGGAGGGGAAGGGCCCTGTCAGAGCAAGATACGGCCAAAGAATGGGTCCCCGTTTTCCCAGGTTGAAGACAAAACAATGCACAGAACAGCGTGCAAGCTCAAGGGCAGAGTCAAAAGTTCAGGTGTCTTCTGACCTTTTGGATCCTTTCGGACTTTCTGAAATCTCCTTAAATAAACACTGTATCCAAATCTGCAAGCACTTAAGGAGTTTGGACAACATTGTGTACATCTTGTTCAACTGTTTACTGCAAAAAGTTTTATATATGTATATATATATATATATTTGCTTTTGTGTGTGTGTGTGTGTATATATATATATATAAATCTCTTCTTGACAAAATAAACATGAAAAACTACCTCTGCCAGGAAAAAAGTATGCAAAAGCCTCAGACAGATTTTGTCGAAGGATCCAAAGGACAAATTGCCCACCCCCACAGTGGTCCTGAAAGCAGATGTGACAGCTGAGCTGTAGACCTGTAATCAAGCCTGAGAAGCAGTCATGAGGCAGTCTAAACTATTCTCAGTAGCCTCCCTCTGAGGGAGACGCCACAGTCTTTGTATAGACTGTTCCACACTTTAAAGGAATATTTAAACCATTTTTTCCATGTGTTTTAACTTAGCGTCTAGTTTCAATGTGGGCCCGTTCATCCCTGTTCTCTCCCTAACAGCTGTTATGAGTCATTGTCCACTTTGCTGTCTGTCATTCCTACCTGGGAGTGCATTTTTCTTCTGCTGGACACACCTAACTCTTAGCGTCTATCGTCACAAATAAGGTGTCTGTTTGGTGCTTTGGAATGACAAGTTGAAACTAGCACAGACTAACACTCACAGGAGATAGTCAGCATCTTGGTGGTGGAGTCATGTTTCTTTACTTCTTCTAGGCTGTTCTCTCACTTCCCTCCCCTTCCCTTTGGGCTTAAGAGTGAATCTCTCTAAAGCTCTGGTTTACCCCCAAACAAATAGTACCATATCCACAGAGTAGAAAAATACTCCCTTTGGGAAACCAGAATTGGCTTGAATCTATGAGTTCGGGGCCATGATTTATTTTAAGTGAGTTGAGGTCCAAAAGGATCAAAAGAAAGGAACCCCATGAATCATGCACAGATTCCACCCTACTGCACTTCACACAAGAACCTTTATGTCTCACCTGCATGATTTTCCACTCTCTCTTTCTACTGATTCTTCTCCAAATCATCATGGACAAGTTGGACTCTGATAGGAATCCTTTCCAATCTTTAGTTCACTTTTCAGAGTCTCTAGTAAACAGGAAAACTGAGGAAAGTCCTAAATTATTGAGAGTGTATGGGTTACAGATGGAAGAAATATATCTTGAGCCAGTTTAAGCCTACAAAAGAAATTTATTTGTTCGTATAACCAAACCATAAAGTAAGATGGTTGGATTGAGGGGCTCGAAAATACCCTCAGTATACTCACTCTTTCTTCTTTTCACCCCTGCCTGATGCCATTTTCCCAGACCACCTTCTCCATGTGGTGGGAAAGTGGCTATAGGCAAAGCTCATCTGCTCACATGCCCAGGATCTGAGCCAACAGTCACTTCCTCCCCTTCCCCCATGGATTGGAACACAATCCCCAAGAGATGATGCTGATTGAGCCACAGCCACAGTGACTAAGCAAGTGAGGTATGGGATTGGCTCTCCTGGGTCATGTATCCCAGGTGACCAGGAGACAGGGTCTGTTACCAAAAGAGGTGGAAGAAGGGTGTGTGTGTGTGTGTGTGTGTGTGTGTGTGTGTGTTAGTCACTCAGTCGTGTCTGACTCTTCACGACTCCATGAACTGTAGCCCACCAGGCTCCTCTGTCAAGGAGGAGCTTCTCCTCCTCCTCCAGGCAAGAATACTGGAGTGGGTAGCCTTTTCTTTCCCCAGGGGATCTTCTTAACCCAGGTGTTGAACCAGGGTCTCTGCATTGCCAGCAGATTCTTTATGGCCTGAGCCACCAGGGAAACCTCACAGCCCCACAGCGCAGGTTAAATACTACACATGGTACAGGGAGGTCGCAGATGTGAACACAGAACAACAGTCAACACCCTAGCACCCGACAGAGAAAAGATCAGGGGCAAACATTCCCCTGTTTTCCCCACCAACACCAAGAATTCATTAGAAATAAAATTGGGGATTCACAGGAAATCGAGGAGTCAGAGAACTGGAGAGTACCTAAGGGAATCTAGATGATTTTCTCTCTCCTGGTCAGAGCTCCACAAAGTAGGGTGATGGTGGGTGATCAACAGTCTTACAGAGGACTTTACATGAGCTGTGAGGTCAGGAAAACCTGTTAAGGCCCTTTGTTTCAACTCTGAGAGGCCAGGAGCCTATGAAAGCAGCCCATAATTGGTTGATTCCATCCTTTAATTGTCCAGGACATTCCCTCTCTTCCCTCACTCTTACTGACTTTAGACAAACAAGCCTTCAAGTCAGGGATTCCATCTAAATGTCTCATGTAAGCTACCTTCAGTACTTTGGCCACCTAATGCGAAAAACTGACTCACTGGAAAAGACCCTGGTGCTGGGAAAGAGTGAGGGAATCAGAAGGGGATGACGGAGGGCCAGATGGTTGGGTAGCATCATCAACTCAATGGATGTGATTTTGAGCAACTCCGGGAGGTAGTGAAGGAAAGGGAAGCCTGGCGTGCTGCAGTCCATGGGTTTGCAAAGAGTCAGATATGACTGAGTGACTGAACAACAACTTGTAAATTAAGCCCACACCCTTGAAGCCTGGAAAGTCTCAGGCCCTTAGAAACTAGAAAGGTCTTCCACTGGTCTTCATACCATCTTAGCCAAATTTGGAGGATTCTTTTTTGTAAATTTTGGTATTTTCCTTTCCTTTATGCCTTGATCAAATTAATCAGATCATGGCTCAGAAGAGAAGCCTAATCTAGGATATCTTCAAATTTAATTTTTTCTGGTCACAGAGAATTAGAGAAATGAAGAAAACAAGGCAGTTGGCCTTCATTCTCATTTCTCTGCCCCCTTCCTGGAATGTGTGAATATCTTGGCTTTACTTGGCTATTAAGGTTGTTATTAAACTGACCTTACAATAAGGAGAACATCCCAGTGGACCCATTGTAAACACAAGGGAATTTTTATTTAAAAAAAAATTGGCTGCATCATGTCTTAGTCCTGGCACATAGGATCTTCTTTGCATCATATAGAATCTTTCACTGCGGCACTCAGGCTCAGTAGTTGCAGTTTGAGGGCTTAACTGTAGCATCCCTGTGGCAGGTGGATCTTAGTTCCTTGACCAGGGATCAAACCTACATCCTCAGCACTGCAAGGCAGATTTTAACCACTGGACCACTAAGGAAGTCCCACCACAGGGGTCCTTAATAGTAGAAGAGGGAGGCAGGAGAGGAGGCTGGAGTGATGTAATTTGAGAAAGACTCAACACTCCATTGCTGGCTTAAAAGGTGGATGAAAGGGGCCATGAGCCAGGGAATGCAGGGAGCCTGTAGAAACTTGATAAGGCAAGAAAACAGATTCTCTTTTGAAGCCTCCAGAAAAGAATGAAGTTATGCAAACTCTTGGATTTTAACCCATTAGATCCACATCAGACTTTTGACCTATAGAACTGTAAGACAATAAATTTGTGTTGTCTAAGCCCGTAAGGGTTTCCTGGGCGGCTCGGTGATAAAAAAATCTGCCTGTCGGTGCAAGAGACACAGGGGACATGGGTTTAATCCCTGGGTTGGGAAGATTCCCTGGAGTAGGAAATGGCAACCTGCTCCAATATTCTTGCCTGGGAAATCCCATGGACAGTGGAGCCTGGCAGGCTGCAGTCCATGGGATTGCAAAGAGTTGGACATGATTGATCAACTGAGCACACGTACCCTTAAATGCATGCTTCTTTGTTACAGCCATAATAAGAAACTAGTGCGTTTCCTATTCCTTTCATATGTATCCTGAAATGGTAGATTCTTTAGGATTCCAATTGCTGGACTGTCTAGTCAGGATAGTTTGGTAGACAAGGAGAACAGATTTGACTTTGGTATGACTTCACCTTGTGACTTAGAGTAAATCGAAGGAGAGATGGGCTTTGGCTAAAGATACTCTATGCCTCATAATGGCACGAGGCAAGGCCCAGAGTGGGCAGGGCATGGTGAATAGACCAGGATAGTAAAGGGGGAAGGTTTCACAGTGGGTGTAAAGTCAGAAAGACATGTCAAAACCAGGCAGTGGTGGGGCTTCCCTGTGGTCCAGTGGTTGAGCATCCACCGTGCAATGCAGGGGACGTGGGTTCGATTTCTGGCTGGGATTCCTACAGATCCTACATGCTGTGGAGCAACTAAGCCTGAGCACCATAACTAGAGAAGCCCTGGAGCCACAACAAAAGATCCCTGACGACACCAAGAAGAGACCCATGGCAGCCAGATAATAAATAACTTACAACACACACACACTGATAGTGGGGGCCTTGAAAAATTCCAGGACAAGGGCATGAAGACTGATACCCTTGAGGCACTATTGCGCTTTGTACCACACTGTGTGGTGGTGCAGTGGTAAAGAATCTGCCTGCCAATGCAGGAGATGCAGGTTCAATCCCTGGGTTGGGAAGGTGCCCTGAAGAAGGATATAACAACCCACTCCAGTATTCTTGCCTGGGAAATCCCATGGACAGAGGAACCTGGCAGACTACAGTCCATGGGATCACAAAGAATCAGACACAACTGAGTGACTGGGTACCCACTATGCACAAAGCTTAGTACAGTGTCAGGCTCAACACAATAGGTGTTCAATATTTGCTGAATGAATGAACCACTAACATTTTTTGAGCAGGACCCTGCTATAACCCAAGATGAATTTAAGGAACATAAGTAGGACCTCAATATGTAAAATGGGTTGGAGAAGGTAGAGATGGAATGTCTGGAAACAAACCAAGAGTCTGCCAAACTGATTCAGACAGACGGGCCAAGCTGAGCTGTTGGGCTGTGAGACCTGAAGGGAAGAGACCCATGTGGCATCAGGACTTTCCCTAAACCATTCCAGCTGGGAGGATGTCATTTTCATTCATGCATATCTCCACGGAAGGAGCCCCACCACCTCATGAATAAGTACAGTGCAACAGCCCAGACGGGCCAGCACACTCTGCACAAAATCCTCAGGCAGCAATTTAAGCCTCACTAACCCACATCATATATTCAGCAGAAATGACCACTAATCTCTGTACAATTATTCTCCCTGTAATCAAAGCTGGTTCTTGGTTCACCCTTGCCTTCCCTAGACTCAACAACTCTAATTCCCTTAACTGCTTTCAGAGGTCCATTCACCGAGTCTTCTAATTATTTATATTTTTCTCCTCTGATGCATCTCCGATTTCCCTCTCCCTGGAGTCAGTTACCTGAATTTTGCTCGAGTCTCACTCATCTGATGATCCTGCTTTTTCTCTAAGTAGTTGACAAGGAGGGAGACTTGCTCTCATGGGAGCATCACAGTTCAGTTCCAAGTCCAGCCAGCCAAGGGCTCAGACTGTCCTTGCCTGGAGGATTCCCCACAGAGATCAGCAAGGAGCCCACCTCCAGACAGTGTCTGGCCCCAGATCCCAGGGGGTGGGGGATCTCGCCATCTTCTTCCTCTTCATCATCCCCTTGAAGCCTCCCTGTCTTTGTATCAGCCAAAGTCCATGGCCGTAGGGACAGAAGTGTAATTGATGGCCTTGAGGGATATCAAAGTGCCATTGAACTAACCCACAGCTCGACAGCCATGCAGGTGCTTCCTGCAGCAGAGAGGGAAAGAAGTGTCTTTAGAAAGTCCTAAACAACGCTGCGTACGGACGTCAACTTGACAAATGACTGTTAAGAAATAGCCCCGTTGTTCTCTGTTGTGTGATTCATTCCAGGCAGTGCTGGGATGGGGAGGGGGTGAGGCCCAGCCCTGAGTCCCACGTTGTCACTCGGGGCCACTCTTTGGTTTGCCTCTCAGGAAGCATAGGAAGGCACTTGTCTCAGTCACTCTGACCTTGCTTTCCGGTGGTTTTATTAAGTGAATCATGATTTGTGCTCATTTGGTGTGAGGTGCATTCAGTGGTGGGTGGGAACTGCGGGGATGCTCTAAGCTTTTGGACATCTCTCTGCCTTTGACGTTAGGACCCAGCACTTCTTGCAATCAGATTTACAGAGACCACAGTCTCCCCAGGACAAGACCCCCACCCCGCCACCGACTCCTTTCCAAGTCGTCAGTTCCTCAAAGAACTGGCTTGAGTGCTCATCCAGTGTTGCATGGATGAATGAAAAGATCCCAAGACCAAGAGTCATGATGACTGGATTCTAGGACTCTAAGGATGGGTAGCTGGGACCTTGGCCAGGTGCTCAAGGTTTCTGGGCCTCCCTTTCCTCACCTGTAAAATGAGAAGGCAAACTCTCAACTGCATTCAAACCCAGACCCTACAGAGGCTTCTAAGACCTACAACTAGCTATCGTGACTCTTGGACTTGGGATCTTTTCACTTATCCATTCATCATTTGACCTTGGGGCTTGCACTTGGCTCAGGGGAATGATGGTAAGGTGACATACATGTGTGTGTGCTAGTTACTCAGTCATGTCTAACTCTTTGAGACCCCATAGACTGTAGCCCACCAGGCTCTTCTATCCATGAGGATTCTTCAGGAAAGAATACTGGAGTGGGTTGCCATACCCTCCTCCAGGGGAATCTTCTCAAACCAGGGATCAAACCCAGGTCTTCCACACTGCAGGTAGATTCTTTACCATCTGAGCCACCAGGGAAGCCCTGGTGAACATCAGGCAACATAAGAGCGTAAGGTGAACATAAGGCTACAACAATTGCCCGGCACACCTGACAACAGGAGTAAACAGCAGACTGCTGAAATCCAAGTAAAATGTGCATAATAATTCCAGTTAGTAGGTAGGCCTGGAGGTCCTCTCCAGTGAAGCTAGACGCAGGTATTGTGAGTAGCACGTGGGCTGGCATGCGGCCTTGGGCCCGTGCCCAGCAAAATACAGCATAATCAGCACCCCTGAGTTTGTTGGTTGCTCTTTACCGAGGTGTCTCAGCCACCAGCCTATGACATGTACATCAGTTCTTTGGCTTCAGACTTCCCTGGTGGTCCAGTGGATAAGAATATGCCTGCCAACGCAAGGGACATGGGTTCAATCCCTGGTCCCAGAAGATCTCACATGTCATGCAGAAACTAAGCCCATGTTCCACAGCTACTGAGCCTGCACTCTAAAGCCTATGCTCTGAAACTAGAGAAGCCACCACAACGAGAAGCCTGCACATCGCAAGGATGAGTAGCCCAGGCTCACTACAACTAGAGAAATCTCACAAGCAGTGAACAAAAACCCCAGCACAGCCAAAATAAGCAATTTTCAAAAATTCTTTGGCTTTTGTTTCTTCTGTGAAACAGCACAGCCAAACCATCGTCTGGGGAAGGAAGTTCCACAGCAGAGGCAAGTTTGTTCATGTGAGTTGTGCAGAGTCTACACAAGAAGTGTATGTGGTTTGTCATGAGATCCTGGGTGTGCCTAAGGAGACTGGCCAATGTGACCCAACACAGAGCCCGTTTCTCAAAGCAGTCATCATCTGATTGATTTCCCCAGGCCAATAGACATGCTCTGGGTTTTAATGTCCTTGATGTCCATCAATAGCAGCTTTGTTAGTTTTAACAGAAAACAAACAAATTTGTTTGAAATCAAAGACTCGTAGATGTCTGAATATTCTTCTCTGAATTAAACATGGTTACAACATTGAGACTGAAGAGTTGAGTAAAAATGGCTTATTTATGGAAAGGCATTTTAACAACTTGAATGAATGGTCATGTAAATTTTTGGAAGTTTTAACAACCCCAACTTTCCCTGGGAATCATTTTCAGTTCTTACATATAGATTGCCAATGCCCCTGACCCCTGAGCTGCTCAGCACTGGTAGAGGTCATATAGTTAGGACTCTGGCTGTCCCTACACTTTGCCCTTCCTTTGATTAAAGCATTTAGTTACTCTCACACCTTGGCTTGGCTCAGGCAAGGGCTGTGGTCTGAATTTGTCCACACCCCCAAGTTCTTGTGTTCAAATCCTTAATCCCAAGGATGATAGTGTTTGGAAGTGGGGTTTTGGTGAGGTGCTTGGGTCACGAGGGTAGAGCCCTCATGAGTGGGATTCGTGCTCTTGTAAAAGAAACCCCCGCACTCCTGAGCCCCATCCACCATTTGAAGATGCAATGTGAAGTTTGCGACCTGGAAGACAGCCCGCACTAGAACCTGCCATGCTGGCGCGCTCATCTCAGATGGCCAACCTCCAGAACTGAGGGCCGCGAACGTTTGCTGTTTATAAGCCACCCAATCTGTAATATTTTTTCATAGCGGCCCAAACAGACACAGACAGCAGGTTGGACAGGAAGGGACTTTGTTTCAGCTATGGATCTTTGCCAGAGTCTTGTAGCCTCTGGAGGACAGACAGACCTTCCTGCAGAACTGAGACAAATAAAAGGAAAAAGAGATGCTTTTACACTAAGAGGTCAACACCTGCACACGTCTGCACAAACATACACACACACACACACACACACACACACACACACAGGTGTGCCTCCACCACTTATTAGCTGGTGAGCCTTCTTAAGTTAATCAACCTTTCTGAGCCTTGGTTTTCTTGTTTGTGATGTGAGAAAAATAAATAGGACCAAATCATAGTTGTTGTAGGAAGTGATAGAAACAGTATCTATAAAGCACTTAGCACAATGCCTGGAATATTCTGAGTATGCAATAATTGATAGATAATAGTAGTGCTACTACTAATAAAAACCTCCTCTTTCCTGACAAAGAATCATCAGCCCCTTAGCACTCTGCATAAAGTCAGGAGTGATGTCACTGGGGTTTTCCATAGGGTTAACTATGAGGCAGAAGAACAATGTAGGTTAGAGGCTATCCATATGGACTGCTGCAGATTCCTGGAAGAGAAACCATCTTCAGCTGCCTAAGTTTGAGGGAACTTGCCTTCTTGTTATGGGGGCCCAGGGACACAGAACACCTGGGGTAAGCTTCTAAGACCCAAACCTGGCTATCATGACTCTTGGACTTGGGATCTTTCCACTTAGCCATTCATCATTTGACAAGCACTTAAATAAGTCAGTTTTTTGAGGAACCAGGCATAGGAAGAGGAAAGGGACCCCTGTGATCAGGAACCCTTTTTTCGCTATGATTGCAAGAAGCATGGGAAGCCGACATCAAAGTGAGCATGACCTCCACATGCTGAGAGAAAACGTTCCCATGGTTCTCATCCTCTGCTGAACGCAGCTCAGATCAGATCAGCACAGGTCCAGAGAAGCAGGCTGCCGTGTGCGTAGGACAGAGCCAGGGCATCCACACTGAGAGCTCAGCTTCAGGCTTTCATTCCCTCTGAGTTCCCTTCTGCCACTCTGATTATAATGAAGTTTCTGCTCTGTTGCGCAAAGAATCTTAATTATATAGCAAGGAACCAAGAGTGCCATAATCTTTTTTTAATTTATTTATTTAATGTTTTCCGGTTGTGCTGGGTCCTTGTTGCCGTGCGCAGGCCTCCTCTAGTTGTGAAGAGGAGGGCTTTTCAGTGAGCTGTCTTTCCATTGAGGCTCCTTTTGGTGCGGAGCCCAGCTCTTGAGTGCAGGCTTCGGCAGCTGCAGCACTTGGGCTCAGCAGTTCTGCTCCATGGCACGTGGAATCTTCCCGGATCAGGAATTGAACCCGTGTCCCCGGCACCGGCAGGTGGATGCTTATCCACTGTACCCCCAGGGAAGTCCATTATAATCCTTAAAAAGTGTCAATATTTCTCAAACACCCTTCCCACTCATACTTACTTGAGGGAAAATGAGAGACTTCAATATCTGTTACTCTGGAACTCACAGTGTAAAATCAGTTCATGACAACAAACCTCCATGGCAAAGATCTAGCTACCAATCCAGAGGTGTGAATTCTCACACCTGGGGCTTCAGAAAGTGAGGAGTCCAGTTAAATATGAGATTTGTAGTTTGGGAGTTGCCCCCTGACTCAAACGCCAGCTCCATGGGCACCGGGATCTGCAGTGGATTTGTCCACTGCTGCACTGCAGGTACCTAGAATAGTGACCAGACTTCATAGCCAGTAAATAGCTATTGAACAAATAAATGTTTATGAATGAGTTTGGGTGAGTTACTTGGCTTCTCCTCATCCTGAAATATATATAGAATTGTTGTGAGAACAGTTGGTTTCATCATGTGAACCTCTTAAAAACAGTGCTGATTAATGTTAAATATTTTTGAGCATAGGTCTTTCTGTTAATTGTTCTTTTCCTAAGTTCTCACAGAAGACTATCAGATATTCAACAATTTCACAGATTTATTTTATGGCTCAGCTGGTAAAGAATCCACCTGCAATGCGAGAGACCTGGGTTCAATCCTTGGGTTGGGAAGATCCCCTGGAGAAGGGAAAGGCTACCCACCCCAGTATTCTGGCCTGGAGAATTCCATGGACTGTATAGTCCATGGGGTCGCAATGGGTCAGACATGACTGAGTGACTTTCACTTTTTTTTCACATCTTATAATTATGTCAGTCAAATGATGCTATCAAAAAAGTCTTAAAAGGATTGGGGTTGTTTGGCTTGATTCTTTTTATATAAAGGTCAGATATGCCCGGGGTGCTTTGGTTTTATTCCCACTGGGCTTCCTAGCTGGCACAGTGGTGAGGAATCCCCCTGCCAAAGCAGGAGATGAAGGTTCCATCCCTGGGTCGGGAAGATCCCCTGAGGAGGAAATGGCAGCCCACTCCAGTTTCCTTGCCTGGGAAATCCCATGGACAGAGGAGCCTGGCGGGCTACAGTCTATGGGGTCTCACAGAGTCGGACACGACTTAACAACGAAACCACAACATGGACATGAATACAACATGTCTTACAAAATAAGTTTAAAGGCAAGTGGCACCATATTTACTTCTTCAAAGAGAAAAACAGAAAATGGAATTGAGAACCAGAAATGGAATACAGGCTCTGGCTCCTGGCCCACCCACCCAGACTTCTCTATAAAAACCTAATACAGTGAGAAAATAGCCATTCCCATATCCCACTGCTGAATATCGATCTGGCTTGTGACATTGTATTAGTAAGAATAAATATCTGAGCACAGAGAGTACAGCAAAAATGGATTTTGGAGTCTGAAAGACTGAAATATCAGCGGTGTGCTCTTAAGAAAACTACGTAGGCAGTCTAAGCATCAATTATGTCCTCTGTAAAATGGGGTCAAGGGTAGCAACCTGGCCGTGTGGTTATAAAAGTGATAGATGATGTTTGTAAGCTTTCAGGAGATGGCTTGTTTATAAACTGTGCTTAACAGCGGATGACGATGATGGCAAGGAGATGAGCATGATAATGACGATGATAATCTTCCCTGTTCAGGAAACACAGGCTCAAGCTAAATAAACACTGTGCCTTTCCCCCAGGAATGTCAGTACTTGAGAAAACTTCAAGTGCTGAGGTTGTGCAGCTGATTAGGTCAGCTTTTCAGGGAGACAAATTTATAGAAATTTGACCTGGGTTTGATCCCTGGGTAGGGAAGATCCCCTGGAGGATGGAATGGCAACTCACTCCAGTATTCTTGCCTGGAGAATCCTCATGAACAGAGGAGCCTGGCAGGCTGCCCGTCCACGGGGTTGCAAAGAGTCAGACACAACTGAGGCTAAGCGCAGCACACAGTCACTTGACCATACCTTTCGATGGTCCACACTGAATATTCCCATCTGAAAAAACAGGGCTTTTCTTTCCCACCAGCTTGAGACCACACACACACACACACACACACACACACACACACACACTCACCAGCAATTCATTTCTCATTTTGGTTTGGGATGGAGCCAGCTGGTAAAAGGGTTCAGAGCATGTTTATTGTCTTTGTTCTCGAGCGTTTCTGGGGCTTCCTGGCAGCTCGTGGTTCTGCAGCAAGGAGCAAAGCCCTCCAGGATTGCAAAACCCAGAGAAATCCCGGACTCGGGCCATTGCCCACGGCTGGTGCAGGGCAGCTGAAAGCCTGTCCCTTCCCGCCTCCAACTCCTGCCCAGAACTCAGCAAACACAGGCCAGGAGGGAGCATTTGGCTCCCTAGGGCTTGTTCTTACTAGTGTTGCCGCGGCGATGACTGTGCTATCTGCCTCCAGGCCCCACACAGGACCTCTCCCCCTTGGTACTGACTGGGAGACACTCTGGAGTCTCTGCTGTGGCATCTTCAGGGGGGGATATGCTCGTGTGTGTGCGCGTGTGTGAAGCCCCTCATACTGGGTTAGCAGAAACTAACACGACATTGTAAAGCAGTTTCATCAATGTGTGCCTGCTCAGTCGTGTCCGACTCTTGTGACTCCATAGAATGCAGCCCGCCAGGCTCCTCTGTCCATGGGATTCTCCAGGCAAGAATACTGGAGTGGGTTGCCATTTCCTCCTCCAAGGGATCTCCCCATCCCAGGGATCAAACCCACATCTCCTGTTTCCTGCATTAGCAGGCGGGTTCTTCACCACTGAGCCACCTGTGAAGCCAGTAAAGCAATTATACACCAATTAAAAAAAATTTAATGCAAAAAATAAACAAACTACAAAGATGTATTGTGCAGCACACCTAATACATTATAAATGGAGTGTAACCTATTAAAATTGTGAATCACTAAGTTGTATACCTGAAACATAATATTGTACACCAACATCTCAATAAAAAAATAAACACAATTTTTTTAAAACTGACACCTCTGATTGCAGCAGACACTGCAGATGTCCTGGTTTCCAAGCAGATGACCTAAGCCCCAGTCCAGCCCTCAAGTCTGATCCACTGAGGAGTCTTACTCTAAGCCTGGAGGTGAAAACAATGCTCAGTTCAGGCTGAGCCATCCCTTCCCAGCGCTCTCTACCCATTGCCATCAATGTACCCTTGAAGCAGCCCAGGACGGATGTGTTAAAGGGCAGTGAATATAGCTCAGCGGTCCAGAGCATCACCTTTAGCTTTCAGCCAAGGTCCATATCTGGCTTTACCACTCTGGGGAGTCCTGTGACCTTGAGCCACACAGGTAACCTCTCTTTGCCCCAGTTTCCTCAAACATAAAGGAAGGATTTTAACACCTACCTTGTAGTGCTAATGTGAAGATTAAATGAGATGGTGGGGAGAAAGGGTCTGATCCACATTGATAGTGATGAGTAGAATCTGAATGCAAAATGCTGGCGCTCTGCATGCTTTCTGCACATACCTGGTGGTGAGGTTTGTCTCTGTGGGCTCCCAGCAACTCCCCAAGAGTTCCGTTGTAACCGGAGTGAGTTAATACAGGTTTCTATGGGACTTGTTATGCCGCTTGTATGTTTCCAGCTTGGAGAACGGTGAGACTGATCTAATAATTAATCAATTAAAAACCATATCTTAAATGCCAAGCATTGTCGAGGTGTCGTCTGCAGAAACGAAAGTTGTGCACACTGGACAGGGAGAGAGGGAGGTGTCTGTCCAGGTACGGGCAGCATGCAGGGTGATTGGAGCTGGACAGGAAATGTGGCTGGGGCATCTGAAAAGAGGGGACCACGAGGAAGGGGCTTGAAGAATGAAGAGGGACTTACCTAGAAGAGAAAACAGGAAGGGATTCTAGATGGAGTGAATAGCCAAAGGCACAAAAGCCAGCCAAGCAAATGCCATGTTTGGAGAAAGGCCACTAGTTCTCTGCGGTTGGAACACAACGGGAAGGAATTCTTCTGGAAAGACGGAGGACGGTGGTTGATCTATCCTGTGCTATGACGGTCTGGCCTCAGCTACTCAGTAACCCGTCAGTGAGACGGTCCACCTGGCGTATCACCCACGCTCAACATCCCCCTCACCTGCAGCCCCAGAGGCAAGAAGTCAGGGGGCAATGGCCAAGCCTTGACTCCAGGCTAAATGGTTCTCTCCGCTCCTGCTCTGCCACGTAAACTCTGAGTTCAGTTTCTTCGCCTATAAAATGAAATTGGAGTGTGATGACTGTGCTTCCTTTTAAAAGAACTTCAGGCAAATCTGTTTCTCATTACCCACTGAAGAAAATATCTATGGGCATCATTTAGATGAGCGCTTCCCTGATAGCTCAGTTGGTAAAGACCGCCTGCAATGCAGGAGACCCTGGTTCAATTCCTGGGTCAGGAAGGTCCCCTAGAGAAGGGAACAGCTACCCACTCCAGTATTCTTGGAGCACCATGGTGGCTCAGCTGGTAAAGAATCCGCCTGCAGTGTGGGAGACCTGGGTTCAATCCCTGGATTGGGAAGATCCCCTGGAGAAGGGAAAGGCTACCCACTCCAGTATTCTGGCCTGGAGAATTCCATGGACTGTTTAGTCCATGAGGTCACAAAGAAACATGACTGAGTGACTTTGACTTTCACTTTTCACTATTTAGATGAAGCAGCTGTTTAACCTACCCTTCTAGAAGATACTGTGAAGCCATTTGGTAGAAATCAGTTCGACTTTTCACACATGGTGATGAAGACCTGGAGTGGATTTTTCCCACCCTCCTCATGGCCCTGCGTGATTTTTCCATGTCACGCTCTGCTCCCTCCTGTAGGTTGATGAGCTATCAAACATGAACCATTGCTTCCACTTCTGATTCCTCTGAGAAGGGATCTTATATTATAGCTCAGAGGAAAGAAACTTGAGCAGAGATGTAAGTACTTGACTTTCTCCCAGCCCTTGACCTCACCATCCTCTCCTGGACCCCACCAAAAGACAGAACCCAAAACAATAGCAGCTGAGCCTTAAGCACTATCAGAGCCTTAAGTGATACTGGTGGAGCTATTACATCACCTGAACCATCAAAGAGAGCGACCTGACATGGGAAGCTTCTCTCCATTCTCCTTCTAGAAAGGCATATTCTGTATTCTGTCAGGAGTGAGATTCCCTCTGTGCCCAACCTGATCTCTGCACCTTCCAAAAGCACAGCTTGGCTTTCTGAAGACGTGGTGGCCCAGCAGTGTTTCCAACACAAGCTGGCTGAAAATTGCCCTTCAGTAAGTCTTCAGAGCATGGAGGAATCCATGGAACTGAAATAACAATTCTGCACTTCACATGAGGAAACTGAGCTACAGTAAATACACAGGCATGTTTCAGACCCAGATCCCCCAGCAGAAAAGGAAAAAAACATTCATGCCCTTATTTATGGCCCAAGGTCCTGGAGTTTCTTTCTCCAAGGCAACCTCAGAAATGCAACACACATAGTCTGCAAAGAATCCTGGTAAGTAGGTAGATGGCGGAGAGAGATAACATAAGTTACAGGAAAATATTTTGAACTACATGTACAAGTATATATATATATATATATATATATATATAGTTGCTGTTTAGTCACAAAGTCATGTCCGACTCTATTGCTATCCCATGGATTGTAGCCCTCCAGACTTCTTTGTCCATGGAATTTCCCAGGCAAGAATACTGTAGTGGGTACCATTCCCTTCTCTAGGGGATCTTCCCAACCCAGGGATCAAACCCATGTCTCCTGCATTGGTGGGCAGATTCTTTACCACTCAGCCACTACCAGGGAAATCTGGTATGTATGTGGGCTTCCCAGGTGGCGCTAGTGGTAAAGAACCCACCTGCCAAAGCAGGAGACCTAAGAGACCTGGGTTCGATCCCTGAATCAGGAAGATCCCCTGGAGGACGGCGTGGCAACCCACTCCAGCCTTCTTGCCTGGAGAATCCCTTGGGCAGAGGAGCCTGGCGGGCTATAGCCCATAGAGTTGCAAAACAATGGAGACGACTGAAGTGATTTAGCAATCACTCACACACATATGTATATATCTATATGTGTGTGTGTTTGTTCATGGTACAGAGCTCTTGGAATCTCAGCTCCCAGATCAGGGATTGAACCCACACCTCCTGTATTGTAAGCGTGGAATCCTAACTATTGGACTGTCAGGGAAGTCCTCAAGTTTTGTTTTTGTTTTTTTTTTTAATTATCAAAGTGCCACTGACACCACAGGAAGTGACACATTTCACATCAAAACTCATTCCTTCCACCAAGATAACAATAAGAACATTTTTCTCATGAGAAAGTGAAAGGTCTGAGAAGAAAATGCCTCTTTAAACACTAATTAACTGAAAGAGGTTGTTCTGCTTCCAGTTCTTCAAACTTTCACATAAGTTCTCCTGATATTTGAGGGGTTGGTTCCTGGTTCTTGAGTGTCCTCCCTGCTTTTTTTTTAAGGTCATTTATTAAACCCCCACCCCGCTCTGGGAAGCCAGCCTCTTGCAAACAATGCTTGGACAGGTCTTTAGAAAACAGACTCAGCCTGCCCCTGCCCCAAGGGGAAAACGAAATGAAAAGAAGGCATTCCGACTAAACTGCTGCAGAAACAATGGTGCAACAAGTTTGCTTTCTTCCATGGAATTTTGCTTGGCTTTGATGTCAGTGAACTGGAAGCTCACTTCAGAGTACAGTGCACACACCTGGAGCCCAAGAAGGTTGATGAAAGAAAAGAAAGTCTCTGAGATCTACATCTGGGTCAACTAAGCAGACACAGGGGCAGCACCCACAGGTGGGAACGTGGTCCTGCTCCCACGACTCTTTGCGACCCCGTGGACTGCCAGGCTTCTCTGTCCGTGGGATTTCCCAGGCAGGAACACTGGAATGGGTTGCCATTTCCTTCTCCAGGGGGTCTTCCTGATCCAGGGATCGAACCTGTGTCTCCAGCCTTGGCAGGTGGATTCTTTACCACTGAGCCACCAAGGAAGCCCTTAATCAATTCTGGCTAGTTCTTAAAAACAAGGAGTAGGAAACCCACCTCCCGGGTTAAACAGGAAGCTGAGCCAGTGACTGTTTCTTCTGCTGCTCTCCCTGAAAATCCAGGCAGGGCCTGAGGCAGACACTGCAGACAGACCCCAGGGAGCCCTGTCCCACTGTGCATCCCCTAGCCACTCTCACCGTAGAGGTCTCAGCATAGCGAAGACTCCTGGATGAGTCTACCAGGATCAGTTTTCCTATTCGGAGCAGAAGGGACCGTGTTGGCCAGCATGACCCCGCCGTTCTTGTTTCTGCCTTGAACCTGCTGCTTGAAGGTGCAGTCACTTTACTTATAACTGAAGCAGAATTTACACTTGGGTCTCACCCACCCCCAGAGTTGTGCTTCTCACCACCATGCCCTCCCGCCTCCTTCAAATCACTTTTCTGGCTCATAAATGACAGCCAGCAGAAAGAAGCCAAAATGCTGGGCAGTGAGAGACAGAGAAAAGTATACGGGACCGGGCACCTGTGGAGAGATCTGAGCTCTAGTGCTTGCTCTCTGTACTGACTGTGTGGCTTTAGTTCAGTCAGTTCACCTCTCTGAGTCTCTGTGATGTTGTGATTCATGACATGAAATATATTATTGTGTCCCATTTCTGGCACAGAGTTGCTAAAAACCCTGTGAAGTTCCTAAGGAAAGAGAGCCATTGGAGTTGTCTTTTGTCGTGTTAATGAGGTGACTTTTGGAAAGCCCCTGGGTCACCTAAGGATGGGAAACTGGTTGCCAGGGGAACCAACCACGTGATTAATAGGTTGGAACTTTCAGCCCCACCCCCAGAGCTCCGGAGAGGAAAGCGGGGCTGACAATTAAATTCAATCCCCAGTGACGAATGTTTTTATCAATTATGCCTATGTAATGAAGCCTCCATAAAAACTCAAAAGGATGGGGCTCAAAGAGCTCTGAGGCTGGTGAACAGGTGGAGATTTAGAGAGAGTAGGGTGTTCATAGAAAGCGTGAAAGCTTCCACATACCTCGTCCCAAGCGTCTCTTCCATCTGGTTACTCCTTTGATAATAAACCAGTGATCTATAAGTAAACATTTTTCTGAGTTCTGTGAGTTGCTCTAGAATTTCAATCAAACCTGAGAAAGGGGCCATGGGAACCTTCGATATAGAGCTGGCTGATCAGAGGCACTGGTGACAGTCCAGCCTTGTGACTGGCAACTGAAGTGGGGCAGGAGGGAGCAGTTTTGTAAGACTGACTCCTTCAGCTGTGGAATCTGATGCTCTCTCCTGGTCGATAGTGCCGGGACTGAGTTAAATTGTACAACACCCAGATGGTGTCTGAGAACCGCTTGGCATGGGGGAAAAAAAAATCCCACTCGTTGGAATTGGCTGCAGAATTAGAGTCTCATCAGCGATTTCACTCTCTTTCTTCATCTATGAGAATTAGCCTGGGAAACCTCTAATGTCCCCTCCAGTGTTCAGGCCGTTATGTTTCTAGAATATGGGCATATCCCTGCCCTCCTGATATGCCACACTTAATCCCTAAACTCTGCTGAGTTATATTTAAATTTGTTAATCACAAAGTCACGTCTGACTCTTTGCGACCCCATGGACTATAGCCTGCCAGGCTCCTCTGTCCATGGTGTTTTCCAGGCAAGAATACTGGAATGGGTTGCCATTTCCTACTCCAAGGGATCTTCCTTACCCAGAGACCGAACCTGCATCTCCTGCATTGGCAGGCAGATTCTTTACCACTGAGCCATCTGTGAAGCCCAGTGCTCAGAGAGGCCTAAGTAAACAGCTGATTCTATGACTGGCATATCCAAAATTCACACGAACAATTCATCATATATGGTGCATAGACTCAGATCAAGGCAGGCCCCCGACACTCCTCTATCTAAAATTTCTGGCCCATTATTGTGAGCGCTCATTCTTTACTCAAACAAGCAAACAAAATCCAAAGGCAATGAAACCACAACAAAGGAGCCAGGGGATGTGCAGGGAATGTACCTCTTCCAAATGCAGTTGTTTAAACACCGCCACGTTCCCCACCCACCACCCTCCAGCCGACACCATGAACTCTGGTGCAATCACATTTTTTTAAAAAATGCTATTTCCTCATCAAATACCTTTCCAGTGTGGTTTGTAGTTCATTTGTTTCTTTAAATGATCCGTATATTCACACAGGGCCTGATGTTTGCATCCATGGGTCCCTTAGGAAAGAAATAGCACCATCCAAGAATCGAATTGAAATTACTTAAACTTAAGGACCACCTGCAGAGTAAGGATTCGGTGTCCCATTCAGATCTTTTTTCTTCTCCTTTGTTTTGCCAGGATCTCAGATCAAAAGGTGCTTTAGCTTCTGAGCCCCACAGGCTCCTCCCTTTTGGATGCTGCAGTCTACACCCATGTCAGTTAGAATCAGTCAATGCAAGTAAGCCTTTCAGGAGTCAAAGGAAAGGTGGCCACTTTCCCTCATATCACACGGCTCTGTCTTCTTTCCATTAGAAAAGCTGTGCCCAGGGAAAATATCACAATGATTTCATGCTGCTGGGTTCTCATACTGAGCTTGTCACCTGTAAAATAATAATCTTGGCAACCCTATGGACTGTAGCCTGCCAGGCTCCTCTGTCCATGGGATTCTCCAGCAAGAATACTGGAGTGGGTCGCCATTCCCTTCTCCAGGAGATCTTCGCTGCTCAGGGATCAAACCCAGGTCTCCTGCCTTGCAGACAGATTCTTTACCATCTGAGCCACAGGGACCTCCCTGAGCTCCTGAGAGGGTTAGATGAGCTGATTCATATGGAACACTTGGAATCGTTCCAGCTATATAGGAAGCACTCAACAAACGTCAGCCATAATTATTTTTTTAATGTGGAGAAAAAACTATCACTTTCTGAGCACCCCTCTGGGTCAGACATAGTGCTAAGCACTTTACGTCATGATTTAATCCTCATAGTTACTCAACAAGATACTAATTATTATGTGTACTTTTACTGAGTGAAGAGGTTAAGTAACTCATCCAGGATCAGAAAGCTAGTGAACGCTACCCCTGGGGTAGGATTTGATCCCAGGTCTGTCTAATCTGAAGTCCTACTTGGAGCCCTATGTAAAGAAAACAGTATTGTTTCAAGAGGACAATAGTGGAAGAATTCCCATGGTGACCAGCAGCAAAGCAAATGACAGAAGGACTTTCTGTGAGAAACATCTGCTGGGGGTTGCAGGGAGGCCGTTCAGCAATGAATGTTAAAACAAACATGCTTTTTCTCAAATATACTCGAGGGAAGCATGGCTGACACCATTAATTCAGCCCACCCAGTTGCCCCTTCAGTCCCTTTCCTTTTTCTCACAGAATCTCAATTTTAAACAGTAATGATACATCCATCCCCAGGAAAGGAATCATGGCCCTCTCATTCTCCTTTGCTAGATACTCACATTTCTGTTCTTCCTTATAGCTAGTCACCCAGTTCAGACCATGGGGATATAAGAACATTTTTCTTGGGGGCTATAGGAAAAACTTTTGTTTCTAGAGGCTAATAAAGAAAAGGTCTTTTGCCCTTGCCACTTCTTTTAAGCTTGGAATGCTCATGTGATATCTGGAACTGCAGCAGCCATCTTAAGACCATGAGGCAGGAGAATAAAACCCATTAACACTGAAGATGGCAAAGAAGGATGGAAAAAGCATGGAAGGATAACCAAGTAACTGAAGAAACTGAGATCTGCTCCAGACTTCTTAAGTAAATAATAAATGTAATTATGAGTTCATTTGCTCACAATATTTAATCAAGTATTTTGTTCCTAACTGAAACAGAAGGTAGCGTTAAGGGAAAGAAGCTGAAGTTTTGCTTGATCAGAATAAAAACCCCTCCATCTGCCCTTTCATGACAGGTGAACTTCACCTCATTCTGCCTGATGTTTTCAAGGTTAATTGCTTACATAATTTGCCTCTTCCCCTTTTTATAACCACCCCCATCTCCCACTCCCAATATCACCCATGATAAAGTTATTTGAAGGCAAGAAGTTTGAATAATATTATAATCCTCTGTGCCCTCCCCCATCCTACACCACTCTATCCTGAATTGACATGTCCATTGCAGGCAGAAAGACCAAAACACACACATACACACACAGAACCAAATATGCCTACTGACTTTAAGCAGGAATCAGTGGACTACCAGTGCTGAACCCCTATTCAAGGTCAAAACACGCCAGAAAGAAGAGGGAGAGATGAAAATAAGTAGAAACAGACTGGAATTAACTAAGACGCAAAAGAAGAGAAAGAGAAAATAAACCAACAGCAGCAGCTCAAGGGCTTGACAACGGTGAGATTTACTGCACTAATATGCCAGGCTGCCTGTGGTAATTAGTTTCTGTAAAACCATATCTCCTAGCTCAGATTCAATTAAATCATACAGTGTTTGTTTGAGATGGGAGGGTTGGCAGGGCCCCAAGCTCAGCCAGCCCACCTGTCCCTTGCCTGGCACAATGTGTGTGTCAGTCACACTGTTTTCGGATGGTCAGGCAGTGAGGGGATGAGGGGGATGAGTGTTCGTGCTGACAGAGATACAGAAAAATGCCGCACGAGGCAGCTCTGGACCAGAATGACGTCATGCTCTTCTTGGCTTGAAAACACACACCAGCAATAGTTAACCCAGTGATTGATCCTACCATTGGTTATTTTCAAATCCCTCAGTGTGGAGGAGGTAAAATCAGAGTGATTGTTTCTTAAAAATCATTTGTAAGAATAGGCTCTCAGTTTGTCAGGAAGATGCTAATGGTACTGGAAAGAAAAGCATCTTATTCAGGAAGTTTGTCTATTTCCTGGTCGCTGCACAAAGGTGCTTTTGACGGAATGCATTTAATATGCCCCCTCCATCGCCTTAGAATGAATGGACAGCTCTTCAAAACACCCTCAGTGTAAGACACGTGCGTGTGAGGAGGTGACTGGTAGGAGCAGAGTGTGGTCAGAATGAGAAAACAGAGATTTCTGCACAATAGCGTGCTCGGCTGCAAGGGCAATTTCTTCCTCCTGAAACTGAAATCAATATTAAATTGAATCTGTGTGCTTCAGCTCCACGGGTAACTTCCCAACCTTCTTTATTGGCCAATCGCAATCTCTCATCAATCCACTTGCATGGCTTTTCTTTTTTTTTTTCTTTCTGTGTTTCCTACCAGCAAAGTGCAGGTTTCCCTAGGAGAGAAACAGAATAACATGTCAGCTGCTCCTTGTTCCTAAAGAATTAGCAAGAAAATCACCTTTGAAAACCAAGATCTGCAGGGAAGAAGAGTAAATGATGTTTTAACTCTTAAACCATCCATCTCCTGCTAACCAGTTTTGCCTCCTGGGGCAGGTCTGTTAAGCAAATCTTGACTTCAAGCAGAATCTGGTCTGAAGAATTATTCTGAGTTTGTGAGGATGCTCCTATCTCCTTTTTCTAGTTCTTATGGCCGATTATTTGCTATGTTTTTTAAAAATTATTTATTTTTTACTAAACCATCACCATTATTTATTTTGGCTGCTCTGGGTCTTAGCTGCAGCATGCACGTGGGACCCAGCTCCCCGACCAGGGACTGAACACTGGCTCCCCCGCACGAAGCAGGGGCGCACGAAGTCTTACCCACTGGACCAACAGGAAATTCCCTGATTATTGGTTATTGTCTTGATCTTCTAATTCCTTAATTTCACTTGTCTGAATTTTCCTAGGAGACGATAATTCTTTTTTGTGCTTGTATTTGAGAACATGACATAAAATAGTAATTTTAAAAGCCCTCCCAGACTTAAAACAGCAGGATGAAATTCAGTGCAATTTTCCACCCAAGGTAACTTTTTCTCTTTTGAAATCATGTTATTTTTTCCACCAATGGGTGTGCCTTACATTTCCTTGACTATCCTGAAACCCCAGCTTGGCTTCTTCCTTGGTTTAACTTCTGCTTCATTACCCAGAAGCGTGAACGCATCTCAGTTCTAAGAAGATTCACGGTCAGAGGCAAACAAACAACCCACTGAAGAAATATGACATCAATTAAACTCTAGCAGCCGTATTTCATTATGTAAAAATGCTCAACCTCCAGTACCAGAGCGGGGGGGAAAAACCCTTACATTTTTGGGCCCTGACCAGAAGGTGAACACGTTAAATCAATACAGACAACAGCCTGCAATGCAGTTGCTATACTTTGTAAGTGAAGTAGCTCAGGTTTGGAAAGGTAAAGTCACTTGTCCAAAGTAACCCAGTGACCAGGCAAGACTGAACGCTGGTCAGTGTGACTCCGAAATGTGACACTTTGACATCTTGTGGGCTGGCCATCCAGAAGCAACAGCTGATGATAAGATCCCCGGAGGGACTGACATCAATCAATGTCCAGATGTAAATTTCAACAGCAAAGGACAAGTCTAAACTGTGAACACCCAGCACAATGAACATCCTTGGTGACTACTGAATGTCACCCCAGAGGAAGAAGGGGAGATTATCACCCCTAAGGTATAGACATAACCCTGAAAGGTCTCAGGTGGTTTAATAGTCCTTGCCTAGTCCCTTGAGTCTGTGATCCTAGGTCAAGAAACCCCTGACCTACATTCATCTAGAACACAAGAAACTGCGACTATGAATAACTAGAATAAGTCTGTCTACTTCATTATTTGACTTTAGAAGAAGCAGAAAATTCCAGTCTGTGCCTAGGTCAGTTTGGAAAAAAAACCCAGATGTCAATTACACTTGGATTTTTTCTCACCATCAGCTTCCCATGTCACTCCAGCGCTGACCAGGAGATGGTCAATGTATTCCGCACACTCAGCCCAGGGGAGGGTGACTCTTGCCCATCTCCTGACTATGGGATTGTCTATTTCATCCCAAAGGGTGGTCCTGATTAAGAGCACAGACCCTGGAGCCAGACAGCCTGGGTTCTACTTCTGGATGTGCTGCCTTTGCACGATCATGTGGTGTCTCTGTACTCTGGCTGTGAAATGAAGAGGAGAGAAGAATGCCTTATCCTAGGTTGCTGTGAGGCTTCAATGAGATACTCTTTATGAATTTCTTAGGACAGTTAGTCAAGGCTCTGCATATGATAGCTGTTTCTAATATAATCATTAACTTTGCACCTATTGAGACTTGGAAAAGGCAGCCTCCAGAAATCCTTCCTTAAACCCACACAGCCCTTAAAAGGGCAGAGGGACTGAGGAAGTCTAGACCCAGGGCAGTTGCTTTGCAAGTCCAGGCTGTGCAGTAGAAGATGAGAAGGCCTGGATGAACAACATCACCTAAGAGCAAATCCCCCATCACAGGACTTCCCGAGAGCCACATTTATGCCCCACCAAAATCCACATTGCTGTTGCTGTTCAGTCGTGTCCAACTCTTTGTGACCCCATGGACAGTAACACGCCAGGCTTTATTGTCCTTCACTATCTCCCAGAGTTTGCTCAAATTCTTGTCCATTGAGTCAATGATGCTATCTAACAATCTCATCCTCTGCCATCTCCTTCTTCTTTTGCCTTCAATCTTTCCCAGCATCAGGGTCTTTTCCAATGTCGGCTCTTTGCATCATCAGGTGGCCAAAGTATTGGAGCTTCAGCTTTAGCGTCAGTCCTTCCAATGAATATTCAGGGTTGATTTCCTTTAGGATTGACTGATTTGATCTCCTTGCAGTCCGAGGGACTCTCAAGAGTCTTCTCCAGCACTGCAGTTTGACAGCATCAATTCTTCAGCACTCAGCCTTCTTTATGGTCCAACTCTAACATCCACAGAAGCCCTAAATTGCAAATGCAAAGGTATTTGGACATATCTTTGGGAAGTAATCAGGGTTAGATGAGGTCACAAATGTTGGGCACTCATGATAAGATTAGTGCCCTTATATGAGGAGACACCAGAGATCTCTCTGCCTCTCTTCATTCCACGTGGATGGCCAATGTGCTCAGTTGTGTTAGACTTTGTGCAACCCTATGGCTGTACCCCATCAGGCTCCTCTGTCCATGGTATTATCCCTGCAAGAATACTGGAGTGGGTTGCCATTTCCTTCTTTGCGGATCTTCCCGACCCAGGGATCAAACCTGTGCCTCCTGAGTCTCCTGCATTGGCAGTAGTATTCTTTACCACTGAGCCATCAGGAAAGTCATTCCATGTGAGAACATAGACAGGAGATAGCCATCCACAAGCTAGTAAGAGAGTTCTCACCAGAAACCAACCATGCTGGCACCTTGATCTTGGACTTCCAAGTCTCCAGCACTGAGAGAAGGTTAATTTCTGTTGTTTAAACCCCTGTTTTTGAACTGTGGTACTGGAGAAAACTCTTGAGAGTCTCTTGGACTGCAAGGAGATCAAACCAGTCCTTCCTAAAGGAAATCAGTCCCAAATAGTCATTGGAAGGACTGATGCTGAAGCTGAAGCTCCAATCCTTTGGCCACCTGATGTGAAGAACTGACTCATTGGAAAAGACTCTGATGGTGGGAAATATTGAAGACAGGAGGAGAAGGGGATGACAGAGGATGAGATGGTTAGATGGCATCACCAACTTGATGGACATGAGTTTGAGCAAGCTCTGGGAGTTGGTGATGGACAGGGAAGCCTGGTGTGCTGCAGTCCATGGGGTTGCAAAGAGTTGGACACGACCAGGTGACTGAACTGAGCTGTAGTGTTTTGTTTTGGCAGCTGAGTTGACTGAATCACCACCTGAACCTGAAACCAGCAGTTCTTACAACTCAGTTCCTTCCCCATAGGCTAGTAGAGAGAGGTATGTCCATATACAGGTGAGGCTCCTGCATAAGATTCCACTGCAGAAAGGATCCCAAGGCTGATTGTTATTTTAAAGTCACCATAATAGATGATCACAAATATCCCTGCCACACTAGCAGTGTTTCTGTGACATCCATGTATAAGAACTCTTAATTCTACTGGTCTTGTAACAGAAAGTAGTTCTTATCACACAGAATACACATGGTAATAGTTCACAGACCTTAATTTTCCATAAAACTAATGTTTTTCCCTTCCTTATTATATCGATTTGGTGTGAAATCTTCCTGAAATGCACTACGTAGTTCACCTCCTTAAAAAACATGTGTGGGTACATGTGAATATGGGAAGTGAAGTGATAGTCATTCAGTGGTGTCCAGCTCTTTGTGGTTCCATGGAGCCTGCCAGGCTCCTCTGTCCATGGAATTTTCCAGGCAAGGATACTGGAATGGGTTGCCATTTCCTAATCCATGGGATCTTCCCTATCCAGGGATCGAACCTGGGTCTCCCACATTGCAGGCAGATTCTTTACCATTTGAGCCACCAGGTAGGCCCTACATGTGTGTATATAGACTTACAAATTTAGCCTTTCTTGATGTTGTATTGATATCATTCTGAATACCAATAGAACAAGACCTTTGGCGGCTCCTGAGATAGGCAATATTCTTTTCCTCCAGTATCAACAATTTTGTTTGGTGTTAAACGACCCCAAGCTATGGGTAGCCATCACAAGCATTTCATATTTAGAATACAGATGATGAGCCACTTCTTACTCACTGTCTGCGGCAACAGTTGTGAAATCTCTGAGGGCCATGGGCCCTCTGGGCAGGTCCATCTGCAGTAATGCCCAGAGCCTGCAGTTAAATGGTAAATACCTCATGTCACGGAGGGTGGCTCAGATAGTAAAGAGTTTGCCTGCAGTGCAGGAGACCATGGTTCAATCCCTGTGTCAGGATGACTCCCTGGAGAAGAAATGGCTACCCACTCCAGTATTCTTGCCTGGAGAATTCCATGGACAGAGGAGCCTGGTAGGCTACAGTCTATGGGGTCGCAAAGAGCTGGACAAGACTGAGAGACCAATGCTTTGCTTTCAAGTCATGGTGGGCAGGGGAGTTCCCAGGTGCAAGACTAGAGCTAAGGACGCGTCTAAAAGCTATGGGAGTCAAACAGCTAGTCCCCCAGGGCCTGTGCATTTTATTCTGTGTAAGAGATGTGAAGTGATTCTGAGGGCCTCTTCCTGGAAACCATGTGAAATGAGGCAACATGCAGGGTTCTGGGGCAAAGGATCACATTTAACACAGAGAGTAATGTCTAATAGGACACTGGAAGAAGCAGAAGCTTCAAGTCTGTGCCAGTGTTCTCAATTTGGGAAATACCCATAGCCTGGAATCATTTGACACCAAAGAATATTGGTCCCATTGGGAATGTGATGAATAAACGTGGGAGCCCAGAACACGAGAGGTTCCTGACATCAGAGCAGTCAGAAGCATCTCTGCTGAAGTTACACATCAAGGGCATGTAAGGAGCAATAAACAAATATATTCTGAGAAGATGGAGAAATAAAGGGGTGACCCCAGGAGGCTCTGCGAAGCCTTGTGACAACCCAGCGTGACAGATACACCAGCAGTGATACGGGAGCCTGACTGGGACCCTTCCGGCACCAAAGTGCATAGTGCTGTGGGTCCTTTTCGTCCACATAACAACGCCCTGTTCAGATGAATTGTCTAAATGGTGGTCTCCATGACAACAGGCTGACTCACAGAAAGCCAGAGTCAGGAGGCAACAACCAGGCCAGAAACAGACCTGAAATTTGTTCCTGATGAAGATGAAATGAGGTTCTCCGGGCAGGAGAACAAAGGAGAGCCGAGGGGCAATCCTTCAGAGAAACTCTGCTCCCCGAGCAGCCCTTTCGGGGAAATCCTGACACTGTGTTCCTTCACACACCTCCTGGGGTTGATCTTGTTTCGCAGTTGGCCTTGGCGATGGCTTATACTTAGGGTTCTGACTTGATATTTCTTCCATGCTGTAAACGTCAGAAAGGCTGCCCTGCTGTGTCTCAACAGAGTGGAACAATAAAATGTCCACTGTTTCACCACCTCCTCCCCAGCCTCCCAGAGAACATCATGAACAGGGAAGCTGCCTTATTTCCTTTTATTTTCATTTTGATACCTACCCTTCTGTTTGGGGCGGAAATTTTTTTAGTGACTTTCGGTTGGAACAATGAATTTTCTCAGTGAGACTGTGTCTCAATTGCTCTCCTTCTCTCTCTAAAATTATTCCCTTTGCTTCCCTGGAGACAAGATAAAATTCACAGCTCTCTCATGGCAGCATTTCTTTTTTTTTTTTTTCCTCTCTTTGGGCAAAATTGCATGGGGTTTTTTAAAACTTTAAACGTGGAGAAAATGACCATTTCTTAAATCCAATATTTTGTCTTTCATCTCCTGTTTACTCAGCCTAAAGCCTCAAGGTCAGGTTAAAATTAAAATCACACTAAATGGCTCTGGTTTGTTTTCCGAGTTCCAGGAATATCTGCTTAGTCAATCCTTCACCAGGATGTGATTTTGAAAATACATTAAAACCAATCATTTATTTATCCATTCATTTAAGATATTCTATTGAGAGCCTTCCATTGCAGACAATGTGCTGGGTGCTAAATGCAGAGATGAACAGACATCATCTCTGCCCTTTCAGGGATCAAAATCAGTGTTGAGAAAGCAATGTTAGTATCTGAAAAATGGTGTGATAGAGAAATGACACAGGTTCTAATGGAGCAGAGGAGGAGCCCCTAATTCAAGGCTGGGAGGAAAGGGAGAAAGGTATGTAAAAGGGAGAGGGAATAATCCGGGTATCCACCAAGAGATGGAACTGTATGCCAGGCCAAGACCTATGGGACAAATGGGACTTAGACCAGTTTGGCACCCAGAGACGTGCTCACCCAGTTCAGTAAATGTTGTACCGGGTCAAGGATTATGAGTAGAAAATAGAACATTTGGTAGAAACCAAGGAATAAAATATACAAAGACACGGAGGCATGACAGAGCACAGAACGTTTGAATCCTCGAGCCATAAAGATGAGAGACTTAGGAAGAGCTGCCCACAAGGTCACAGTTAGATCCTCTCCCTAAAATGCCCGGGAGGAGCCACAATGCCAGATAAAGCTTAATTAAAGCAGGTCACAGCCACAAGCCATGGCCAAGAGATTTCCCTGAGGCAGACTTGTCATCAGGCTCCTAGAAAGCCCGTCTTCCAGCTGCTTACATTTTGAGAGGATGCTGGCATTTGATGCCAGTCAAAATCCAAGGAGTGTAAGTTGAGAGTCGCCGGCTGGAGAAGCTTCCATGGTTTGCTGATGTAACCAATGGCAACACCTCGGGGCTGCTGCTTCTGGACATGAGGCCAGACGGCCCGAGGGCAGTGGTACAGAGACACCACGGTGGGATGGCTGAGTCCAGCGCAGAAACCATCCACACACAGAGGAGGTGTTCCCAGCTGAGGAGCTTTAGTTCAGCTTTGAGCTTTAAGAAGGCCGCACCGATCAGAAGCCACTGTAAGAAAGAAGGTGTTTTCTCTATGCCACATGCAAGAGCACCATTCAGGCAATGTCAGTGGAAGGTGGGGGCCACTTGAGATTGGGGCTTACACCCTTGACCCATGCGTCCAAGGATACTTTCAGCTATCACCTGCTGTGTTTTCCCAGTGACTGTTGGTGGTCACCAACACCACAGCTCATCTGCTGTTGAAACTGGATCATGCTATTGAGACAGACAGCCCAGGAAGTGGAGGCGCCAACTGGAGAAAAGAAACCATTGCTTCTGCTGTGAATTTCAAACCATATTTCACTCTGAAGGCAATGAAATTTGTATGACTGCTTTAAAAAAAAAAAAAAGGTTTCGTCAGGACTCTCAAAGGTTCTTGCTTTGAACACACAAAGAACCAAAAGCCTTGTGGTCTGGCCATCACAGCAAGGCACGAGGGGAGGAGGCCGGTGACATGAGGGTCCCCACCCCACCGGAAGAAGAGGAGCCCGGTAGGACTACGGTTTCCCTCCCTGGGAACCTCCCCTCCTCTCTCACCAGACCTGTGTGTTCAGAACCCTGCTGGTGGTGCCGGACCAAAACTGCAGACCGGTCACTCACGCTACCCATGCGGGGCCCGTGCGGGCGGCCTCCCAGCGCCCTGCACTCCCTGCAAGCGCGGTGAAGAAAGAGGCCACAGGGAGCCCCCGGGCCATCCGAGGAAAGCACCGTCATCTGGGCGCTGAGCGAAGCCCATCACAGGGCAGACAGGTAGTGGGTAAGACCTGAATGATGAATGAATGACCAGGTGGATGCATCAATGAATAGATGGATGGACAGACCCAGAGAGGGTTCAAAAACAAAAAAACTTCAGAAACCCAGGTTCGAAGAGAAAGCTAGATCAAAAATGAAAAGTAGTCACAAGGTACTAAGGAGAAGAGGATTGTTAGATGACTTTCATTCAGGGTCTCTTTGCTGAGACCTAGTATTATTGGCTTCCTTGATGGCTCAGCAGATATAGAATTTGCCTTCATTGTAGGGGATGCTGGAGAGGTGGATTCAATGGCTAGGTTGGGAAGATCCCCTGAAGAAGGAAATGGCAACCCACTCCAGTACTCTTGCCTTAAAAATCCCATGGACAGAGGACCCTCGTGGGTGACAGTCGGAGGATAGCAAGAGTCAGACAGGCCTGAGCCTCTGAGCACAGCGCAGTGTTACTGAAGGGGCTAGCCCTGGAGCAGCTCCCCTAGAGGAGGCAGGGAGGGAGGGATGGGGGCTCTCAAGACATCTAACCAAGGAAGTGTCTGGTCACTCAGCTGTTATTCTCTCTTAAGTGAAAGTCGCTCAGTCGTGTCCGACTCTTTGCGACTCCATGGACTACAGTTCATGGAATTCTCCAGGCCAGAATACTGGAGTGGGTAGCCTTTCCCTTCTCCAGGGGATCTTTCCAACCCAGGGATTGAACTCAGGTCTCCTGCATTGCAGGCAGATTCTCTACCAGCTGAGCCACAAGGGAAGCCGTTAAATCCCACATAGAGTGTAAATGTATCTATATTTATATGACCCCTCTGCCATATAACCATGGGTTGAGGGAACCATGAGAAACATCATCTTCACATCCAGAAAGTAGTGTTGTGTGGAAAGTACCCAAACGGAAAGTTCTTTTTTAAAAATACTATTGTTGCTGTAACCTCCAAACCCTCACCTGCTATGAACTTTGGGTATTTACTTAAAAAGAAAGACTAAGCTCTATTTACATCCACCCAGGAATTCCCCAAGGTTGTAATAAGGCTCTCCAAATCCCTGGTCAAATTTCATTTACATAGAATGATCCAGATGAAACTGTCCACTCTGTGTTTACCCCACACACTCTGCCAAATTTCAACATTCTTGCCAGAAGGCAAATGCACTGTTTCTGTGATTTCATCCTGAGTCTGAAGGCATTCCTCTTATTTCCAAAGAAAAGCCCCACATGCCAGGCCAGATTTGGTTGGTTATAGAGCCACACAGGAAAAAACTGGCCTCATCCACTTCAAGATTTCCTCAGCTGCTGAAAGTTATTCACTGAAGTAAAACCCAGATTAATGTAAATTGTGTTCATAAGAGAATTGTTTGGTATTGCTGAAATGAAACAAACAAGAGTCGCCCAGAAATTCCTCTTTGTATCAGTGCTTGTAAACTTTTGTCCTAGAAAAATAAAAATATAAAAGTTAAAATATACTGTTAATAACCACCAAGAATATGCACATTTGACATTCCCTTGATGAACGCAGAGTCTTGCTTGGACAAGCATGTTGGGCACTGTCCAGTAACAGCATCCCATCTAGTCAGTACTGAGTCAGGGTTGACTGGCAGAAGAGTGCGGCTGCTAAGACCATTAGCTCTGAAGCCAGATAGTTTGGTTCACTCCTGGCTTTGCCCCTTACTAGCTGTGTGATCATGAGCATCTCTCGACCCCACTTTCTTTAACTTGTAAGCACACATGTGTGCATGCATGCTCAGTTGTGTCCGACTCTTTGTGACCCCCTGGATCGTAGCAGGCCATGATTCTCTGTCCATGGGATTTTCCAGGCAAGAATACTGGAGCAGGTTGCCATTTCTTCCTCCAGGGTATCTTCCCAACCCAGAGATCAAACCCACGTCTCCTGCGGCTCTTGCGTGGCAGGCGAAATCTTACCACTGAGCCATCTCAGACGCCCCAATAGCAGATTAAGAGCAGTGTCCACCTCCCAAGGCTGTTATGAGGATTAAATGAGTCTGTGTTCGTAACATGCTTAGCCTAGTGCCTGGTTACCTGGTGTGCCCATTGTCATGACCTCTAGGGACTTCAGGGGTTCCCTGTGGGAAGAAAGATAAAGGACACTTCCAGCCGTGGCCCCACTCTCCACATCTCGCCACCCTGAAGCCTGGCTGTCAGCTTTCCGTCCTGCTCCACCTCCAGCTCTCCAAGCTCCTATGGTCCTAAGATGTAGATGCTGGAAACTGGGCTGGATATCACTTGACCTCATAGCCACTCCTGGAAATAACATTTCTAAAATAAATGCTGCCAGTCACACAGCCAAGGGTAAGCTCACAAACAGATTCAGCTTCCCAGGAAAACATGACTTGTGTTTATCTTCCTTCATACCAATTCTGAGCAATAATTCCAAAATTTTAATCTCAGTACCTATTTGGGGCTTCTGATCTACTAGCATCATACAAAGAGTGAACACGTCCTCTGAAAGTCCTAGGGCCTGGTACTTGCTCTGCTGTGCTGGGGCAGAGGGAACCAATTGCTACTGGGGCCAGAAGCCCCATTTCCTGGACTTTAGCCCTGCTGGGAACTCCACACAACTATTTCTGTCCAAGGTCTCAATGCTAATCTGGAATGTGGACAGAGAAGGAGCAAAGGCACCACAATGCAGCAGACCCAGCAATCTCCACCAGCTCCCCAGTCTCAGGGTGGGTCCCCCTCCCTCTGACACTCACATCCCCCACAGATCCTCACCTCTCTCTTCTGCTCCAAGAACTTGCAGTCAAGTGACCCTAAAAGACCTGTCTCCTTCCTCAGAATGAGAAAAAGTGGGATAAAATGAGTAAAACACAAAAATGTCCCAGGTCACCACGATCTTCCACCCTGGTACAAACAAAGTAATTCCAGTGAAAGGAAGGTCCTGGTCATTAAGGTTTTACTAATCATGCTTCTCGGGCTTCCCTGGTGGCCCAGCAGTAAAGAATCCATCTGCCTGCCAATGCAGGAGATGCAGGTTTGATCTCTGGGTCGGGAAGATGCCCTGAAGAAGGAAATGGCAACCCACTCCAGTATTGTTGCCTGGGAAATCCCAGGGACAGAGGAGCTTGGCGGGCTACAGTCCATGAGGTCGCAGAAGAGCTGGACACAATTTAGCAACTAAGCAACAACAAATCAGGCTTACCAGTGCTTTATTTTCAGCACAGAGGTAGGAGCACCAACTGCTTTTATGGTCTGACCAGCAGAAAAACCTGATCTTGTTCATTAAAGGATGACAAACATCATCAATGTTCAGTGTGGGGGTGGATGTACCAGAAATGTGCATGTCTATTTGTACACCTGGAGGTATCTCCCCTAAATGTGCAATGCTGGCAGAGCAGCTTCCGCTGATCCTGTCCTCGAAGCAGACTGCCAAAACTCCAGCGCATCTGGGTCATTGCTCAGCAAGGCCAGGGGCCCTCTGTAGGCGCCTGGAGTCAGAGGGGCTCTTGCCTTGTGCACTGACAGTACACACACGCCTGTGCATATGCCGAGTCAGAGGTGCGGCGACGAGCTCAGAGGAGGAGAGCAGGGAGCAGAAGCAGAGACAGACCTGACACGCTCATCCCACCTTCTCTAATAAGATCAGGGCTCCAGTTCACAGACCTGAATAATCACCCCATTACAATACACCAGAGTCACGTGGATTAGCTCTTTGGATCCTCACAAGGGCCCTGGGAAGCAGAATTGACACTTTTGTGACTGACAAGGAGCCCGTGACAAGCCCCAGATCACGCGGATAAGATGTTGAGGGCACTGCTTAGGGTCTTAGCTGTCTCAGGTCCCAGGTCAAGATGCTTCTTTCTACTAATGACAACACTTCTCCTGCGTAGAACTCATCCTGGTTGGGAAAACACGCCCATGTCTAGTACATCATTCAAACTACTCCCAAAAACCTAGAAAGAAAGCAGTATGATCACTTCCTCGGTAACAAAAGTTCAAACTGGTGATTTGCCTGAAGTAATAGAAACAGCTATCAGGGCTTCCCCAATAGCTCAGTTGGTAAAGAATCTGCCTGCAAAGCGGGAGACCTGGGTTCGATCCCTTGATTGGGATGATCCCCTGGAGAAGGGAAAGGCCACCCACTTCAGTATTCTGGCCTGGGGAATTCCATGAACTGTATAGTCCATGGGGTTGCAAAGAGGCAGACACGACTGAGTGACTTTCACTTTCAATGAAAACAGAGAATCAACAAAGGCATCTTTGGCCTTCAAATCCTTTGCTCCTTCCCCTACCTCCTTGCTGTCTTTTTTTCTTTAGTAATATTTTAAATGCTCTTTTTAAAGTTTTTGGCTGCGCTGGGTCTTTGTTTTTGCACACAGCTTTCTCTAGTTGTGGCAAGCGGAGGCTGCTCTCTGGATGTGGTTCATGGGCTTCTCATCACAGTGGCCTCTCCTGTGTCAGAGAACAGGCTCTAGAGCATGTTTGCCTCAGTAGCTGCGGTGAGTGAACTCAGTTGCCCTGTAGCATGTGGGATCTTCCTGGACTAGGGATTGAACCCAGGTCCCCTGCATCAGCAGGCAGCTTCTCAACCAACTGGACCACCAGGGAAGTCCCTTCATGTCTTTTGATGAGCCTTTGGCTCTATTCTTTTGTCAGTTGGCAGCCAAAAGCATCATCCCTGAGAATCAGGGTGACCACTCAGCATCAAACCTGGGTTTACTCTGTGTCAGACCCCGTGCTCACACTGAGAATACAACTGTCAACAAGAGAAGTTCCACACTGGGGTTCCAGGACCAGCAGGGGAGATGGACTCACGAGCCAATAACGCCCTGCAAGCAACAAGTGCTGTAATAGAGGTGTGTATGGGTGCTCTGGGTATTCAAGGTGGGGGAGGTGTGCGCTACCTGCCCAGGAAGAGGGCGGGGGTGATACTCAAGCTCTCCACAGTATTACTTAAACACGAGACTCAATGTATGCACAACATAAAAGCTGAAAGGACAACACAGTTTTACTCCAGCAGTTCACTGACAGTAAAGACAATTATAAGAAAAAAAAAGATGGGTGCGATCAGCTAAACTGCTGATGGTTTCTATTCTTGACACTTTAATTTGAATTGTCCTGAGTCACGCTTATCACCCTTGACATTTCTTGGTTCCGACACAGGTAAAACCCCTCCAGCACCAAGTTGTTTATCTAAAGCCATCCCGGAATTTGTGCCACAGTTGCCATTGTATCCTGTGCAAGGAAAATGAAAAGGCCAAATTTAGCAGCAGATGACAAGCATCAGGATCAGGCGTTTCCGAGAAGCTTATGAAATCCTCTCTCCTGTTTACTCTGACTCTTAAATCTCCCTTCCCAGAGACCGTCTTTCTCATGGGGCTGAGGTGTGGGCTCATCCCACAGCTGCTACTTCCTGTCTCTTTGAAAGAAAGAACTCAGACGTGCCTGCCTCGGGGTGCCCTGGCTGCTTTGCAGCCCAGGGCAATCTGAAAGGCTGGCAGCATCATTTCCCTGAACTGAGTTCCCCAAACAATGCAGTGATGAGAAAAGAAAACCCAAACGGCATAGGCATTTCGTGTTTACACAGCATCCTGGCCCTGGGTCTTCTTTAGCAGCTGGCCTTCCACATAAAGACCAGATATAGATGCCAACAAAGGCACAGAAGAGTCCCTTTCCAAGGCCGGGTTCGTTTTCCAAACAAGACATAACCTAAGGAGAATGACTGAATGCTTCCCAGTTCAGGAAGAAAGATGAGGGGGGAAAATCATAAAACTAAAAAAAAAAGAAAAATTAGAAATCTGCCTTCAGACTGTTACCTCGCAAATATGTCCAGATAGTAATATTTGAAACATCCTTTTGGTACTCATCTATTAAAAAAAATAATATTTCTCTGATAATGAGTGATGTTGAGCATCTTTTCATGTGTTTGTTAGCCATCTGTATGTCTTCTTTGGAGAAATGTCTGTTTAGATCTTTAGTCCATTTTTTGACTGGGTCATTTATTTTTCTGGAATTGAGCTGCAGGAGTTGCTTGTATATTTTTGAGATTCATCCTTTGTCTGTTGCTTCATTTGTTATTATTTTCTCCTATTTTGAAGGCTGTGTTTTCACCTTGCTTATAGTTTCCTTTGTTGTGCAAAAGCTTTTAAGTTTCATTAGGTCTAATTTGTTTATTTTTGCTTTTATTTCCAATATTCTGGGAGGTGGGTCATAGAGGATCCTGCTGTGATTTATGTCTGAGAGTGTTTTGCCTATGTTCCCCTCGAGGAGTTTTATAGTTTCTGGTCTTACATTTAGATCTTTAATCCATTTTGAGTTTATTTTTGTGTATGGTGTTAGAAAGTGTTCTAGTTTCATTCTTTTACAAGTGAATGACCAGTTTTCCCAGCACCACTTGTTAAAGAGGTTGTCTTTTTTCCATTGTATATTCTTGCCTCCTTTGTCAAAGATAAGGTATCCATAGGTGTGTGGATTTATCTCTGGGCTTTCCATTTTGTTCCATTGATCTATATTTCTGTCTTTGTGCCAGTACCATACTGTCTTGATGACTGTGGCTTGGTAGTATAGTCTGAAGTCAGGCAGGTTGATTCCTCCAGTTCCATTCTTCTTTCTCAAGATTGCTTTGGCTAGTCGAGGTTTTTTGTGTTTCCATACAAATTGTGAAATTATTTGTTCTAGTTCTGTGAAAAATACCATTGGTAGCTTGATAGGGATTGCATTGAATCTATAGATTGCTTTAGGTAGTATAGCCATTTTGACATTATTGATTCTTCCAATCCATGAACACGGTATGTTTCTCCATCTGTTTGTGTCATCTTTGATTTCTTTCATCAGTGTTTTATAGTTTTCTATATATAGGTCTTTTGTTTATTTAGGTAGATATTCTCCTAAGTATTTTATTCTTTTTGTTGCAATGGTGAATGATATTGTTTCCTTAATTTCTCTTTCTGTTTTCTCATTGTTAGTGTATAGGAATGCAAGGGATTTCTGTGTGTTAATTTTATATCCTGCAACTTTACTATATTCATTGATTAGCTCTAGTAATTTTCTGGTAGAATCTTTAGGGTTTTCTATGTAGAGGATCATGTCATCTGCAAACAGTGAGAGTTTTACAATCAAAACCACCATGAGGTACCACTACACGCCAGTCAGAATGGCTGCTATCCAAAAGTCTACAAGCAATAAATACTGGAGAGGGTGTGTAGAAAAGGGAACCCTCTTACACTGTTGGTGGGAATGCAAACTAGTACAGCCACTATGGAGAACAGTGTGGAGATTCCTTAAAAAACTGGAAATAGAATTGCCATATGACCCAACAATCCCACTCCTGGACATACACACCGAGGAAACCAGCACTGAAAGAGACACGTGTACCCCAGTGTTCATCACAGAACTGTTTACAATAGCCAGGACATGGAAGCAACCTAGACGCCCATCAGCGGACGAATGGATAAGAAAGCTGTGGTACATATACACAATGGAACATTACTCAGCCATTAAAAATAATACATTTGAATCAGTTCTAATGGGATGGATGAAACTGGAGCCCATTATACAGAGTGAAGTAAGCCAGAAAGATAAACACCAACACAGTATACTAATGCACATATATGGAATTCAGAAAGATGGTAACGATAACCCTATATGCAAGACAGTAAAAGAAACACAGATGTATAGAACAGACTTTTGGACTCTGTGGGAGAAGGCAAGGGTAGGATGATCCGAGAGAATAGCACTAAAACATATATATGTGAAACAGATCGCCAGTCCAGGTTGGATGCATGAGACAAGTGCTCAAGGCTGGTACACTGGGATGACCCAGAGGGATGGGATGGGGAGGGAGGTGGGAGAGGGGTTCAGGATGGGGAACACATGTAAATCCATGGCTGATTCATGTCAATGTATGGCAAAAACCACTACAATATTATAAAGTAATTAGCCTCCAATTAAAATAAATAAACAAATTTTTAAAAGAAAAAAAATCCTGACCAAAAATAAAATAAAATAAATAAAAAAAAATAATATTTTTCCTATGGCATTCAAAAATCCTTTGCATTTTGAATTTTTTTTAAAGAGATGGCCTTTTTTTGGATCATATTTTTTGGTAACATTTGCTGAGCTAGGACCCAGACAGCAACATTTTCTTCCTTACTTTCTAGAAGGGATCCCTCCCTTTTTCTCACCCTTCTACTTGCCTCCCCAGGGTTACAACCACAAAAACCAGCCCTCCAATATCCATCTGGTCAACCCCCAGGAGCTATTTTGGGTTTGGCCTGCTTTTAATCCACTTTTCCTGCCAGCGCAGGCTCAGCCCCTCAACCCTCCTGGGACTCTTCTCTAAGGAAACTTTTGAAAAATACAGGCTTCCCCTAGGGCAGGAGTCAATGCCCATCTCAGCTTAGAGAGCTCCCAGGAGGTACTAAGTACCAACCTACGTGCCTCTGGGGAGAAACAGGAAAGGCAGAGCTGGCCTCTTCATCCTCACCTCACTGTTCTCCACTCTCTCCCCCTCTCTTCCACAGCCTCTGGCCCAATCCTGCAAATATCCTGCATGCATGAAGCTGTACCTGATCTTTAGCTGGAATGCATCTGCATTTGTCTAGCTATCTCCTGCTGGTCCCTCCAGCCTCTTCCTCATCCCCAGCACAGCTCAGATTCTCCCCTTCGATGCTTTGTAGCTTCTGCCCCAGCCAGCCCCTCCCTCACCATGCAGAGCTGGCCTCTCCACGTGACCGTCCTCCCACCCCTCGGGCCAGACTGTGAACACCTTGAGGGTAACCACTGTACGTGGCTAAGCCCTGTAGCCTAAGTGGCAGGGACATGGTCGCTGTCCCATTTGCCTTTGCTGAAATGAGTTTCACTGAGCTAGGAAACAAACTTGATGGGAAGGCGAGAGACAAGGAGGAGGACGGAGGAAAGGAAAGGACGCATTGGATGGAACATGAGAAGGCACCTCCAGACACCCCCTCAACTCTCACGCTTGACTTCCAATACAGACGAGTGCCAGGGTGATGATGAGTCAGACGGAAGCCATGATGGCATCTCTCACCTTTGCTGCCCAGGGATGGGGTTCCAAGTCCAGTGTCCCCAGGGACCAAAGGAGGCAGCATCAAAATGAAGTGGGCCAGGTGTTAAACAGCAGGGAGCGATGGAACCATGGAAACACTATGATAAGAGCCTTAGAGGACCAAACACCCAAATCCAAGCACCGGAAGTCAAACAGAGAAAGACAAATATCATATGATATCTCTTACGTATGCAGTCTTTAAAAAAAAAATACTACAAATGAACTTATGTACAAAACAGAAACAGATCCACAGGCATAGAAAACAAACCTAGGATTACCGAAGAGGAAGGACAAATTAGAAGTTTGGAATTAACATATACACACTACTATATAAAATATATATATATAATAAAAATATATATATATATACTGTATTAAAAGATGTCCTTTTCATTATAGGGGACTGGAATGCAAAAGTAGGAAGTCAAGAAACACCTGGAGTAACAGGCAAATGTGGCCTTGGAGTACGGAATGAAGCAGGGCAAAGGCTAATGGAGTTTTGCCAAGAGAACGCACTGGTCATAGCAAACACCCTCTTCCAACAACACAAGAGAAGACTCTACACATGGACATCACTAGATGGTCAACACCAAAATCAGATTGATTATATTCTTTGCAGTCAAAGATAGAGAAGCTCTATACAGTCAACAAAAACAAGACCAGGAGCTGACTGTGGCTCAGATCATGAACTCCTTATTGCCAAATTCAGACTTAAACTGAAGAAAGTAGGGAAAACCACTAGACTATTCAGGTATGACCTAAAGCAAATCCCTTATGACTATACAGTGGAAGTGAGAAATAGATGTAAGGGACTAGATCTGATAGACAGAGAGCCTGATGAACTATGGATGGAGGTTTGGGACATTGTACAGGAGACAGGGATCAAGACCATCCCCATGGAAAAGAAATGCAAAAGGGCAAAATGGTTGTCTGAGGAGGCCTTACAAATAGCTGTGAAAAGAAGAGAAGCAAAAAGAAAAGGAAAAAAGGAAAGATATTCCTATTTGAATGCAGAGTGCCAAAGAATAGCCAGGAAAGATAAGAAAGCCTTCCTCAGCGATCAATGCAAAGAAATAGAGGACTGTCTTTTCACCTTGCTTATACTTTCCTTTGTTGTGCAAAAGCTTTTAAGTTTCATTAGGTCCCATTTGTTTATTTTTGCTTTTGTTTCTAAAATTCTGGGATGTGGGTCATAGAGGATCCTGCTGTGATTTATGTTGGAGAGTGTTTTGCCTGTGTTCTCCTCTAAGAGTTTGATAGTTTCTGGTCTTACATTTAGATCTTTAATCCATTTTGAGTTTATTTTTGTGTATGGTGTTAGAAAGTGTTCTAGTTTCATTCTTTTACAGGTGGTTGACCAGTTTTCCCAGCACCACTTGTTAAAGAGGTTGTCTTTTTTCCATTGTATATCCTTGCCTCCTTTGTCGAAGATAAGTTGACCATAGGTTCGTGGATTTATCTCTGGGCTTTCTATTCTGTTCCATTGATCTATATTTCTGTCTTTGTGCCAGTACCATACTGTCTTGATGACTGTGGCTTTGTAGTAGAGTCTGAAGTCAGGCAGGTTGATTCCTCCAGTTCCATTCTTCTTTTTCAAGGTTACTTTGGCTATTCGAGGTTTTTTGTATTTCCATACAAATTGTGAATTTATTTGTTCTAGTTCTGTGAAAAATACCGTTGGTAGTTTTATAGGGATTGCATTGAATCTATAGATTGCTTTGGGTAGTATAGCCATTTTGACAATATTGATTCTTCCAATCCATGAACACAGTATATTTCTCCATCTGTTTGCGTCCTCTTTGATTTCTTTCATCAGTGTTTTATAGTTTTCTATGTATAGGTCTTTTGTTTCTTTAGGTAGATATACTCCTAAGTATTTTATTCCTTTTGTTGCAATGGTGAATGGTATCATTTCCTTAATTTCTCTTTCTGTTTTCTCATTGTTAGTGTATAGGAATGCAAGAGATTTCTGTGTGTTAATTTTAGATTGGGAGAAAATAATAGCAAACGAAGCAACAGACAAAGGATTAATCTCAAAAATATACAAGCAACTCCTACAGCTCAATTCCAGAAAAATAAATGACCCAATCAAAAAATGGGCCAAAGAACTCAACAGACATTTCTCCAAGGAAGACATACAGATGGCAAAGAAACACATGAAAAGATGCTCAACATCACTCATTATCAGAGAAATGCAAATCAAAACCACAATGAGGTACCATTACAAGCCAGTCAGGATGGCTGCTATCCAAAAGTCTACAAGCAATAAATACTGGAGAGGGTGTGGAGAAAAGGGAACCCTCTTACACTGTTGGTGGGAATGCAAATTAGTACAGCCACTATGGAGAACAGTGTGGAGATTTCTTAAAAAGCTGGAAATAGAACTGCCATATGACCCAGCAATACCACTTCTGGGCATACACACTGAGGAAACCATATCTGAAAGAGACACGTGCACCCCAATGTTCATCGCAGCACTGTTTATAATAGCCAGGACATGGAAGCAACCTAGATGCCCATCAGCAGACGAATGGATGAGGAAGCTGTGGTACATATACACCACGGAATATTACTCAGCCATTAAAAAGAATTCATTTGAATCAGTTCTAATGAGATGGATGAAACTGGAGCCCATTATACAGAGCGAAGTAAGCCAGAAAGATAAAGACCATTACAGTATACTAACACATATATATGGAATTTAGAAAGATGGTAACGATAACCCTATATGCAAAACAGAAAAAGAGACTCAGATGTATAGAACAGACTTGTGGACTCTGTGGGAGAAGGCGAGGGTGGGATGTTTCAAGAGAACAGCATCGAAACATGTATATCTAGGGTGAAACAGATGACCAGCCCAGGTTGGGTGCATGAGACAAGTGCTCGGGCCTGGTGCACTGGGAAGACCCAGAGGGATGGGGTGGAGAGGGAGGTGGGAGGGGGGACTGGGATGGGGAATACATGTAAATCCATGGCTAATTCATTTCAATGTATGACAAAAATCACTGCAATGTTGTAAAGTAATCAGCCTCCAACTAATAAAGATAAATGGAAAAAAAAAAAAGAAACTTAAAAAAAAAAAGAAAGAAATAGAGGAAAACTACAGACTGGGAAAGACTAGAGATCTCTTCAAGAAAATTCAAGATATCAACGGAACATTTCAGGCAAAGATGGGTTCGATAAAGGACAGAAATGGTATGGACCTAACAGAAGCAGAAGATATTAAGAACAGGTGGCAAGAATACACAGAAGAACTGTACAAAAAATATCTTCACGACCCAGATAATCGCAATGCTGTGATCACTCACCTAGAGCCAGACATCCTGGAATGTGAAGTCAAGTGGGCCTTAGAAAGCATCACTGCGAACAAAGCTAGTGGAGGTGATGGAATTCCAGTTGAGCTATTTCAAATCCTGAAAGATGATGCTGTGAAAGTGCTGCACTCAATATGCCAGCAAATTTGGAAAACTCAGCAGTGGCCACAGGACTGGAAAAGGTCAGTTTTCATTCCAGTCCCTAAGAAAAGCAATCCCAAAGAATTCTCAAACTACTGCACAATTGCACTCATCTCACACGCTAGTAAAATAATGCTCAAAATTCTCCAAGCCAGGTTTCAGCAATACATGAACCGTGAACTTCCAGATGTTCAAGCTGGTTTTAGAAAACGCAGAGGAACCAGAGATCACATTGCCAATATCTGCTGGATCATCGAAAAAGCAAGAGAATCCCAGAAAAACATCTATTTTTGCTTTATTGACTATGCCAAAGCCTTCAACTGTGTGGATCAGAATAAACTGTGGAAAATTCTTCAAGAGATGGGAATACCAGACCACCTGACCTGCCTCTTGAGAAACCTGTATGCAGGTCAGGAAGCAACAGTTAGAACTGGACATGGACCAACAGACTGATTCCAAATAGGAAAAGGAGTACGTCAAGGCTGTATATTGTCACCCTGCTTATTTAACTTATATGCAGAGTACATCATGAAAAATGCTGGGCTGGAGGAAGCAAAAGCTGGAATCAAGATTGCCGGGAGAAATATCAATAACCTCAGATATGCAGATGACACCACCCTTATGGCAGAGAGTGAAGAGGAACTAAAAAGCCTTTTGATGAAAGTGAAAGAGGAGAGTGAAAAAGTTGGCTTAAAGCTTAACATTCAGAAAGCTAAGATCATGGCATCTGGTCCTATCACCTCATGGGAAATAGATGGGGAGACAGTGGAAACAGTGGCTGACTATTTTTGGGGGCTCCAAAATCACTGCAGATGGTGACTGCAGCCATGAAATTAAAATATCCTTACTCCTTGGAAGGAAAGTTATGACCAACCTAGACAGCATATTAAAAAGCAGAGACATTATTTTGCCAACAAAAGTCCGTCTGGTCAAGGCTATAGTTTTTCCAGCGGTCATGTATGGATGTGAGAGTCGGACTGTGAAGAAAGCTGAGCGCCAAAAAATTGATGCTTTTGAACTGTGGTGTTGGAGAAGACTCTTGAGAGTCCCTTGGACTGCAAGGAGATCCAACCAGTCCATCCTAAAGATCAGTCCTGGGTGTTCATTTGAAGGACTGATGCTGAAGCTGAAACTCCAGTACTTTGGCCACCTCATGTGAAGAGTTGACTTATTTGAAAAGACCCTGATGCTGGAGGGACTCCCAGATCAGATTCTGGGTCACAGCTGTGACAATGAGGTAAGTTGATCTTTAACCTCTGGTAGAAGTTTCATATCACAAAGCTGAGATTCCTGGGAGCACTAGGCATTCACTCATTTTATTGTATTTATTGGAGGATAATTCCGTTACAATGTTGTGGTGGTCTCTGCCATACATCAACACAAATCAGTCATAATTACATATATATCCCCCTCAATCACACCCCTCTAGGACATCATCGGTGAATTTAGTAAAGTCACAGGATATAAAATTAACACAGAGAAAACACATGCGTTCCTATACACTAATGATGAAAAATCAGAAAGAAAAATAAAAGAAGCAATCCCATTGACCAGCGAAAGAAAAAGAATAAAATGCCTAGGAATAAATCTACCTAAAGAGAGAAAAGATTCGCATGCAGAAAACTATAAGACACTGATATAAGAAATCAAAGATGACTACATACAGATGGAGAGAAATACCATGTTCTTGGACTGAAAGAATCAATATTGTGAAAATGACTATACTACTCATTGAGCACTTTTAAAACCATTCAAGGACAACCACAAGCTGCACGCCCAAATCGTCCCAGTGAAAATATTAGGAGATACTGGGACAAATGGAGAAAGTAGCATCGACAGACACCCACTACCACATGTAAAATAGATAGCTGGTGAGACGTTGCTGTATAACGTGGGGAGCCCAGCTTGGTGCCCTGTGATGACCTAGAGGGGTGGGATGAGGGAAGGGAAGGGAGGTGCAAGAAGGAGGTGGCATATATATACAATTATGGCTGAGTCGTGTTGTTATACAGCAGAAACCAACACAACATTGTAAAGTAACTTTCCTCTAATTAAAAAAAATAAATTAAAAAAAGAAAAATAATTAGCTTCTGAAAAATAAAATAATTAGAAAAATAAAATATTAAGGGAATATTTGGAATCATAGTTTGATAAATATAAGTATGAATAAGAGAGACAGAGAACAGAAAGAGAAAGCAGAGCTATACACAACAGACACTTAAAATATACTGTCTGTTATAATAATGACGCACGTTGCTGAAGAAGAGAACAAGAGGGACAGAGCTCTCTGACGACTATGTACCTTATAAAACTATTGATTAAAACATTCATTAAAGCCTAGTAGTATTAAGTGACAAGCCACTCTAACTACAATAGTGTGAGTCAGCTACTGAATATTCTGTTCTATTTTAACATCGAAAACTAGGATGATTCATTCATTTCATATCATTTTCTAAACAGATTTAAAACCAAATCTTCATGGAGGAAAAGAGGGAAAATCGCTAGACTGCAACTCAAAATGGCAACCAGGCTTTACGAGATTCTGTCTCAGGATCTATAAAACCCTGAGTCAACTGCGTGGAAAGGACACAGGGCTGCCCTCCCTGACCGAAGCGGTCTTTGAGAACATGCCAGCAAGGCTTGCAGAGAAAGAAACCAGACCTTTTATAGAACTCAGCAGCTCTGCACAGCGATACAACAAAATGGACAAGGGCCATCCTGACGAAGTTGCAAATGTAGAATTTACCACATTTGTGAAAACAGTTCCCGGTACGGTGTATGCTCCTTACCAGTTCATCGAGGCTGTGCTGCAGAAGAAGCGATTTTGTGTGGACATGATATCAGGCAGAAGGCTCATAATGAAGCAAGTAGCATAGATGCCAAAGTCAGTGGTGTTTTTTCATAAAAGCTGTGGTATCACAGCCATGAGAAAAAGAGGGATCATCTCTACTTACCAGTCTACAAAGACATAAATTGCCAGCCATGGGATTCCAGACTCTCTAACCATTTTGTAAGAGAAATATTTACACCTGGGGAGCCATGGCCCCAGAAGGAAATGTCTTAAATAAAACTTTATGCCTTTTTAACTTTGCCTTTTCAGAGTCCCCAAATACCCTATCATGGTTTTTTGGGTTTGGTTTTTTTTTTTTTTTTTTTTTGTCTATTTCTTTTTCTCTCCCGTGAATGCACCATTCCTTTGCAAGTTTGTTCTCAATTGCTTCAGTCATGTCCAGCTCTTTGAGAACCCCTGGACTGTAGTCAACCAGGCTCCTCTGTACATGGAGATTGCCCAGGCAAGAAGACTGGGATGGGTTGCCATTTTCTCCTCCAGCAGATCTTCCCCACCCAGGGATCAAACCCCTGTCTCCTGCATTGGCAAGCAGGTTCTTTACCACTAGTGCCACTAGGGAAAATCTAATTGCTGCCCATTCTGCAATTGCTAAGGAAAATACCCCATGCTGAATCAAAGAAGCCAGTCACAAAAAGCCACATGCTGTATGATTCCATCTATTTGAAATGCCTAGGATAGGCAAACCGATTGAGACAGAAAGTAGATTATTGATTAATTAGGGCTGGGGTGGAGAGGATGGGGGTAGGAAGGTTAACAGCTAAAGGGTCTGGGTTTTCCTTTTGGAATGATTACAATGTGCTAAAATTAATTGTGCTGATGGTTACACAATTCTATGAGCATACTAAAAGCCACAAGTTGTATGCTTTTAATAGGCAAATTGGATGATATTTGAATTATAAAGAGATTTAAAAGAAAGAAAAAGGGACTTCCCTGGTGATCTAGTGGCTAAGACTCTGGGCTCCCAATGTAGAGGGCCTGGGTTCCATCCCTGGTTGAGGAACTAGATCCCACTTGCCACAGCTAAGACCTTGGTGCAGCCAAATAAATAAATAAATAAAAATATTTTAAAACAAAGAAAGAAGGGAGGGAGGGACAGAAGGAGAGAGGAGGAAGGAGGGAGGAAAGGGAAGGGAAGGAGGGTGGGAAAATACAGCAGCCCCAGGCAGGAATGGTATACACTGTGGACTGGAATAAGGCTTGTTACACAGTTACCTCTACTTGGCCTGGAGTCTAAGCCTCTTCTGAATCTACATCCTTCACCCTCATTCACCCACAGCTCATATGTACACACACCAGAATGTATACTCCAACCATCCCAAACAATTTGCATTTCTATTTAAACTCCAGGAAGCTTTGAGCTTTTGCATAACCTCATCTCTGCCTTGAATGCCCACCCACCTCTGTTTCCCACCAAAGGAACTCCCCTTCATCCTTCAAGAGGGGTTTCAGGGTCACTGCCTCAGGATGTCTCCCCGACCTCCCCATCAGTGGTTAGGGGCTCCTCCTCTTCACCCCTGGAGGGCTAGTGTATGATATTATATTATGTATATAATGTACATATAATATGTATTATACACAAAATATGTATTATAAGGTAGTGCATTTGTCATAAGGCACTGCAACCTATGTAGATGCATGTGGCATCCCCAATGAGACCACCAGTTCATGAAGGACAAATGCTACTTATTCATCTTGGCATGGACAAAACCTGAAACAGTGACTGTCATATAGAAGGTACCTCATAAATATTCACCAAGTGAATGAATAGCATGGAGGCCTTGGTGACACAGGTCATGGAAAGTCAACCATCATACAGCTCGTAACCTCTTTTGACAGCAGAAACACTCACGGTTTCTCAGAGAAAGTATCTGGGTGCCCAAGATCTCCTCTAAGTGGGAAATCGTTTCTAACTTGGCTCTCATTCAGGGAGCGACTTCCTGTCCAGGGAACCCCTTGGGAGAGAGCGAGGAGGGACGGCGTCTGGTGAGACAGCTGTGAAGGCAAGCGGGATGCAGAGCATGTCGTGGGGGAGCTGGCGCCGTAAGAAGGCAACAGTCTGCAGCGTGTGTTCTAAGGAAGCCAAACTGCTTCATGAGAACGGTGTTTATAGTGAAACGCTGGATTGACGTGGAGAACAAACATATGGATACCAAGAGGGGGAGGATGCGTTGGGAGATTGGGGTTGACACTTTTACGCTGTGTCTGTGTTAGTCGCTCAGTTTTGTCTGACTCTTGTGACCCCATGGACTGGAGCCCGCCAGGCTCCTCTGTCCATGGTATGCTCTAGGCGAGAATCCTGGAGTGGATTGCCATTCTCTACTCCAAGGGATCTTCCCAACTCAGGGATTGAACCCAGGTCTCCCACACTGCAGGAAGGTTCTTTACTGTCTGAGCCACCAGGTAAGCCCCATATATACACTATTATGTGTAAAATAGACTAGTGAGAACTGCCTGGATAGCACAGGGAGCTCTATCCTACATGCTGAAGAATTGGGAATACCAGACCAGCTGACCTGCCTCTTGAGAAACCTGTATGCAGGTCAGGAAGCAACAGTTTGAACTGGATATGGAACAGATTGGTTCCAAACAGAAAAAGGAGTACATCAAGGCTGTATATTGTCACCCTGTTTATTTAGTTTATATGCAGAATAAATCATGAGAAATGCTAGGCTGGAGGAAGCACAAGCTGGAATCAAGATAGCTGGGAGAAATATCAATAACCTCAGATATGCAGACGACACCACCTTTATGGCAGAAAGTGAAGAAGAACTAAAAGGCCTCTTGATGAAAGTGACAGAAGAGAGTGAAAAGTTGGCTTAAAGCTCAACATTTCAGAAAACTAAGATCATGGCATCCGGTCCCATCATTTCATGGGAAATAGATGAGGAAACAGTGGCTGACTTTATTTTTCTGGGCTCCAAAATCACTGCAGATGGTGATTGCAGCCATGAAATTAAAAGACGCTTACTCCTCGGAAGGAAAGTTATGGCCAACTAGACAGCACATTAAAATGCCAAGACATCACTTTGTCAACAAAGGTCCGTCTAGTCAGTGCTATGGTTTTTCCAGTGGTCATGTATGGATGTGAGAGTTGGACTATAAAGAAAGCTGAGCACTGAAGAATTGATGCTTTTGTTTTTGTTTTTGAATTGATGCTTTTGAACTGTGTTGTTGGAGAAGACTCTTGAGAGTCCCTTGGACTGCAAGGAGATCCAACCAGTCCATCCTAAAGGAGATCAGTCCTGGGTGTTCACTGAAAGGACTGATGTTGAAGCTGAAACTTCAATATTTTGGCCACCTGATGCAAAGAGCTGACTCATTGGAAAAGACCCTGATGCTGGGAAAGATTGAGGGCAGGAGGAGAAGGGGATGACAGAGGATGAGATGGCTGGATGGCATCACCGACTCAATGGACATGAGTTTGAGTAAACTCCAGGAGTTGGTGATGGACAGGGAGGCCTGGCGTGCTGTGGTTCATGGGGTCGCAAATAGTCGGACACAACTGAGTGACCGAACTGAATTGACTGAACCTAGATGGGAAGGAAATCCAAAGAAGAGGGGATATATGTAAACATACAGCTGAATCACTCTGCTATATGTTAACAGAAACTAACACAACATGGTAACGCAACTACACTCCGATAAAAAGAGAAAGATGAAATCTGTGGTAAGCAACAAGGTCCTAATGTGTAGCATATTGGCTATCTTGTGATAAATCATAATGGAAAAAAATATTTCAGAGAATACATATCTCTATATAACTAAGTCACTTTGCTGTACCGCAGAGATTGGCACAACAGTGTAAATAAGCTCTACTTCAATAAAAAAAAATTTTTTTTAAATAAAATCTGAGCTTTGCTGGCCAAAGCTTTGGTACATAAAACAAGCATCCTGAACAAAAGAAGTGGCCAACTTCTAGCTTCCAAAGAGAAAGGAGAAGAAGGGGGTGAAACACAGAAGAGGGTCAACTGAGTCTGAAATAATAGGCCAGACACTCAGAGCACTGCTTTCTTCACTAACAGGAACAGGAAGCTATTATTTATATTATAGGCATTAAAGTATCAGTGTTGGAGACAATGCGTAGAACTCCTAAACACAAATTAGCTCATCTGCAATAAGTCACTGTGTTGGCCTCATAAAGTCCTGAGTTCCTCCCTCTAAATCTGATCAAATATAAGTGGAGCCTCTTGACCCTCCATGTCACGGGCTTCTAAAAGCAGAAGCTGTAGAAACATCTAAAGAGAAGGCAACTTGGACCCTAAGGGTTAACTTGACCTTATTACAAATTAACCTCTTTAGGAAGCTATTTAAAAATACACCATGATTAGGCTAGACAGAAATGCTTCCTGCTTATAACTCAAATATAACTGAAAAGCAGCAAAAGTCCACAAGTTAAATGGAAACCAAACCTCAAAGGTCGATAAAATTAAAAACCACATTACAGTAATGGCACCACCAATATTTTGCTGAAACTAACTCACAGCACAAATACAATGACAGTGTTGTGACGATACTGGCAATTGTGAGTGTGGCAGGCCCATGCTATCCTGTGCGGTGGGTTGACTCCATTCCCTGACCACTTTCCTCACTTTGAGTTGGTGCTACACCTCCGTTCATGCAAAGCTTCAAGATGTCACTTGCCCTTCACTGGAGTGATGACAACCCTAAATGTAGAAGCTGGAATTACACGAGCATACACAAGCTGCTCATCCGGATGCTCCAACTATTCAGTTAAATGAATAATTTTAAATTATATTTATACCATAAAAGTTGTTTAGTCACTAAGTCGTGTCTGACTCTTTCACCATCCCGTGGACCGTAGCCTTCCAGGCCCCTCTGTCCACAGGATTTCCCAGACAAGGATACTGGACGGGGTTGCCATTTCCTTCTCCAGGGCATCTTCCTGACCAGGGGTCGAATCTGCGTCTCCTACATGGGCAGGCTGATTCTTTACCACTGGGCCACCTGGGAAGCCCAGTGTTTGCGAAACATTGTGTTAGATCAGCCACCAACCCATGGAAGCATTTCCCAATCTGTCTGACCAGTCTGGTAATCTGTGTCCAAGGAAATACAAACCTACCCCAGTCTCCAGGAATGTTGATGAGATAGCAGGTCCCTGCCCAGGACAGTGTAAAACAGATTTAGAGTAAAACACGGAGATCAGAGACAGATAGTTTCACAGACTTTTCTCCAGAAGTCACGGATGGAGGGGTCAACTCCCAGGAAGGCAAAGGGCACAGAATGTTCCTACTCTCTCCTCCAAAAATGTTCCCCAGGGCAGCTTCCCTCCCCGCTGAGCTCATCACCTCCTTTGACCCCACTCCCTGGCTAGCCACTCCTGGCTTTGTTTCCAGGAAGTTCAAACAACCAGTTAACAAAGCTCTGCTGTTATGCAACTGATTTATCTTGCCTTATTTTTGTTTGTTTTGTTGGTGGTGGTGTATCTGTGGTAAAACACACACAACAAAATTGACCACCTTAAACATTTTTAAATCTGCCATGCAGACGTGTTAGGTTTCTACACATTGTTGTGCAATCAGACTCCAGAAGCTCAGCTTGCAAAACTGAAACTCTCTCCCCATTAAACAACTTCCCATTTCCCCCTCCTCCCAGCCTCTGGCAACCACTGTGCTATTTTCTGTCTGAATGAGTTTGACTAACTAGGTACCTTACATAAGCTGGCTCACACAGCATTTGTTCTTTTGTGACTGGCTTATTTTACTGAGCCACAGGGTCCATCTAGATTGTAATAGTTTGTGTCAGAAGGTCCTTCCTTTTTATGGTTGAATTATATATATATATATATATATATATATATATATATATATATATATATATATGTATGTATATGTATATATATGTATATGTATATATATATGAAATTCCCTGGTAGTTCAGACGGTAAAGAATCTTCCTGCAATGCAGGTAGACCTGGGTTTGATCCCAGGTTGGGAAGATCCCCTGGAGAAGGAAATGCAACCCACTCAAGTATTCTTGCCTGGAGAATTCCATGGACAGAGGAGCCTGGTGGGCTATATAGTCCATGGGGCCACAAAGAGTCAGACATGACTGAGTGACTAATATTTTCACTTTCATGTGAAAGTGAACTCTCTCTCTCTATATATATATATATATATATATATATGTGTGTGTGTGTGTGTGTGAACTATATATATATATAGTTGTTATTCAGTCTGTCAGTCATGTACAACACTTTGAGACTCCATGGACTGGAGCACACCAGACTTCCCTGTCCGTCACCATCTCCCGGAGCTTGCTCAAACTCACGTCCAATGAGTCAGTGATGCCATCCAACCATCTCATCCTCTGTCATCCCCTTCTCCTCCTGCCTTTAATTTTTCCCAGCATCAGGGTCTTTTCTAATGAGTCAGCTCTTCACATCAGGTTGCCAAAGTATTGGAGCTTCCATTTCAACATCAGTCTTGCCAAAGAATATTCAGGATTGATTTCCTTTGGGACTGACTGGTTTGATCTCCTTGCAGTCCAAGGGACTCTTAGGTCTTCTCCAACACAACAGTTCAAAAGCATCAATTCTTTGGTGCTCAGCTTTCTTTATGGTCCAATTCTCACATCCATACATGACCACTGGAAAAACTATAGCTATGACTATATGGACCTTTGTTGGCAAAATAAAGTCTCTGCTTTTTAATATGCCATCCAGGTTTGTTGTAGCTTTTCTTCCAAGAAGCAAGCGTCTTCTAATGTCATGCATGCAGTCACCATCTGCAGTTATTTTGGAGCCCAAGAAAATAAAATGTGTCACTGTTTCCATTGTTCCCCCATCTAGTTGCCATAAAATGATGGGACCAGATGCCATGATCTTAGTTTTTTGAATGTTGAGTTTTAAGCCAGCTTTTTCACTCTCCTCTTTTGCTTTCATCAAGAGGCTCTTTAGTTCCTTTTCATTTTCTGCCATAAGGGTGGTGTCATCTGCATATCTGAGGTTATGGATATTTCTCCCAGAAATACACACACACACACATATACTACATTTTGTTTATCCATTCATCTGTGTCCATGGATGGCCATTTGAGTTGCTTCCACCTTTTGGCTGGGGAGGAGGTGTGAATTTGTGGATAGCATTGCTACAATCAACGTGTCTTTTTTTCTTTCTTTTTTTTTTATAACTGCATTGACTGGTCCTTTTGGTTTTACCACACCAACCTCTAAATTGTTTCGATTTCCCAATCACCTTTGAAACCTGAAGAGAGCTCACTTCTGAGATTTGATGCTTTTTTTCTCCTCCAGGGTACAATTTCATGTGCTTTCTGCTTCCAGCTGTGGACAGAGGGCTTCAAGATGATGGATTACAATGGGCTGGAGTCCAGACATCCCTCAGTAACATGTGAACATGTGCGTAGATGATGTTTAAATCAGCTCCCAGAGGAGAACTGAGTGGGGTGGGGTCCTGAAGTGTCATTCTCAGCCACCTGCCCCAGGGTTCACCTCACTGCGGAAAGATCCTGGTGTGACCTCAGAAGGACCCCGCCAAGGAGCTCTGGCTCTGTCCTCACCAGCCCTCCAGTTCAGGGATTTCACAAAGGCTTCAGTGGATGATACCTCCGTTGTGAGTGACCAAGTCACCCCAAAGTTAGCTGAAATTATAGGAGGAGGTGTCATCCCACTGGGACATCTTTCCTGTGAGTGACACGTGCAATGTGCTTTAACTATGGATGATCACTTAGAGCAGTACCCCCTAATAGCTGCCTGAGTAAATATGCACTTACATACACATATACACATACATACATATACATACATGTATATATGTACACACATACACACATACACATATGCACCATATATACACACATGTATATACCACACAGTTGCTCTCATCTCACACACTAGTAAAGTAATGCTCAAAATTCTCCAAGCTAAGCTTCAATAATACGTGACCCAAGAATTTCAAGATGTTTAAGCTGGATTTAGAAAAGGCAGAGGAACCAGAGATCAAATTGCCAATATCCACTGTATCAAAGAAAAGCAAGAGAATTCCAGGAAAACACCTACTTCTGCTCCACTGACTATGCTAAAGCCTTGACTGTGTGGATCACAACAAATTGTGGAAAATTCTTCAAAAGATGGGAATACCAGACCACCTTACCTGTTTCGTAAAAAACCTGCAGGTCAAGAAGCAACAGTTAGAACCAGACATGAACAAGAGACTGGCTTCAAACTGGAAAAGAAGTATGTCAAGGCTGTATATTGTCACCCTGCTTATTTAGCTTATATGCAGAGTACATCACGCGAAATGCCTGGCTGGATGAAGCACAAGCTGGAATCAAGATTGCCAGGAAAAATATCAATAACCTCAGATATGCAGATGAGCTTGAGGAAAGCAAATGAAGGGCTGAGGCATTATCTTACCAAATGCCAAAACCATACTCCACCTGTAGAAGAAATATTCCCAAAAATTTTGTGAGAAAAGAGGGAGGAGCAGTGCGATAATGTCAATATCATGTCTGTGGAGGTAGGAAATGGGTTTTTTTAAAATTAAATTCCAAACAGATAATGATGACATTGATATTGAGACTTGAACAGAGAAAACCCTGAGGAGTACAAAATTTTGTTTTCTAATATTCATCTTCTTTACTTCTAGGAAGCAAAACTGATGAACTTCAGAATTCAGTTCAAGGGATATAGTACTTGGTATATTGGAAATATTTACTGGCAAATATGTCAGACCCTAAGATAGATGGGTCTGACATATTTCCATGGGAAAACACCGTGTCTTTTTTATTCTTTTCAAGTCAGGCATGTGAAATACTTTTCATTAACCTGGACACACTAGGGTTCTCAGCTCACATATTTTATTTAGCAAAAAGTCAAAAAATATACCTTTCTCGACTAAAGTCTGTTTGCTTGGAGAAATCTTTTTACCCTTCACGCATACCTAAGAAGACATCGCCAAGGTACATAAATTTCTCAACTATGTTCTCAACCAGGTGAATTGCAAAATGGATCAGCCAATCCTTCCAATCAAGAAAAGAAATTGCCATTGGAAGTTTCCATTCTCAAGGCTGGGGTGTGGAGTAGAGGGTGGGGAAGGAGGGTGGGCTACTGTTGGGACAAATGGTGGAAGTTTGTGTAGCTTTCCACTCTGTGGTTGATGAAACCCTCTCATCCGAGATAACACTCCTTTGGCCAGTTGTGCTGAATTCCAGGGTTGCACAGGGTGAATGCTAATGAAAGTCAAGTTAAGAAAATCAGTCAAGGAGAGACAAGAGATGAAGGAGGGTATTTTCAGATGAGGTTTGAAATGAGATCATGAGTTGATGAGGTGGAGACAGACAGGATGTTTGTTCCAAATGAGAGGCGCCGCCAAAGATGTCCCTATGTGTTTGTCTTTAGAAAGATAGAAAGCTTAAATGGGGAAGAGCATCAAATATTAAAAGTACCACATGCAGCACAGAACACTGTTTTAAAATCTGAAAATGCTGTAAGAACACAGATTTCGTCTGAAATGAATTTGCTGAACATGATTTTCAAAAGAAGTAATTTTACGTGGTATAGTGGTTGAGTTGTCTCAAAAAAGATGTGTCTACATCCTGATCCCCAGAACATGTGGATGTGAACTTACTTGGAAAAAGCATATTTGCAGATGTTTAATTAAGCTAAGCAGCGGCTGACGCTGAAGCTGAAACTCCAACACTTTGGCCACCTGAAGTGAAGAGCTGACTCATTTGAAAAGACCCTGATGCTGGGAAAGACTGAAGGCAGGAGAAGAAGGGGACAACAGAGGATGAGATGGTTGGATGGCATCACTGACTCAGTGGACATGAGTTTGGGTGGACACCGGGAGTTAGTGATGGACAGGGAGGGCTGGCGTGCTGAGGATCATGGGGTCGCAAAGAGTTGGACATGACTGAGCGACTGAACTGAACTGAACTGAATTAAACTAAATATCTTTCCATGAGATTATCCTAGATTACCTGGGTGGGTCCTAAATCCAGTGACAAGCATCCTCAAAAAGAGAAGACACAAACATACCGAGGGAAGAAGTTCTCGTGAAAATGGAGGCAGAGACCAGTGTGATGTGGCCACAAGCTGATGAATGCCTGGAGCCATCAGAAGCTGGAAGAGACAGGGAAGGATTTTCTCTGCAAGATATCAGAGAGTCTGCCTTGCAAACACCTTGATTTTGGACTTCTGGACCCCAGAACTGTAAGGGAATAAAGGTTTTTGTTGTGAGCCACCCAGTTTGTGGCAATCCGTTACAGCAGCCCCAGCAAATAAACTTGTAGTTGTGGCAAGGTCTTAGCATCAGTCAGACCCGGGTTTGAACTGGTATCCCTCCTCTTTCTAACCTTTTGAAAGGTCCTTAGCATCTCTAAATATAGCTTCTTCATGTGTGAAACTGGTAAGACAATAGTACCTACTTGACAGATTGTGGGGAGCAAAGAAATCCATATGTGAAAAAGTGGAAACATGGTGAATGTCACCTAGGAGATGCTTGGTAATGGCAGCTGATGTTATTATAGTGATGAGTAGCTTCCTTATCCCCAATCCACTTGCACTGGTGTTGACACATAGCCCGCCTGGGCTGGTTAGGACGTTACTCTCAACTCCAAGCCGACGTTCCTGTTCTCTGCTCCACTGGGCTGGGTCCAAGCCTCTGCTGACAACATGTCTCTTTTAGCAGTTAGTGACACTACAGGGAGATCAGGTGTTGCAAGGAGAGGAAAAGGACTTGCCTTTGTGTTTGTTCCCTTTTTCTGTCAGCATCATTATCAGTATCGGGCTTTCCTGGAAGCTCAGACGGTAAAGTATCTGCCTACAATGCGGGAGACTCGGGTTCGATCCCTGGATCGGGAAGATCCCCTGGAGAAGGGAATGGCAACCCACTCCAGTATTCTTGCCTGAAAAATCCCATGGACCGAGAAGCCTGGTAGGCTACAGTGCATGGGGTTGCAAAGAGTCAGACTCGACTGAGCGACTTCACTTTCACTTTTCACTTTCTGTCAGTATCGCCCCACAGTGACCTTTCAACTCGGAAGCAGTTTCGGTTCTGATTGACTGCTGTTTCCAGCCTTTTTCAGCACTTCCAGAAGGAGCCCCAGGACGTGTGCTCTGAGGTGGCAGCACCAGTATGGCAGCGTGCCCTCCTCAGAAACCTGAGTCGTAGTTCCCAGAACCCCCTCTCCAAGCTTCTAGGGTCTGAGGACCCTAGCCTCCTCTCTTAGACCTGTTAGTGAGCTATTTCCTACATTTACCTTAAGGCTTCCTGCTTGCCCCTTGGGTTTCCCTATATCGGTCTCACCAATTCTCCATATTAAGTTCTGTCTGTTAAAATCACTGGTGAAGTTTCTGTTTTCTGACCATACCTGGGGAATACAGCACTCTGTGTGCATTTCTCGGTTGGCTTAAAGTGAGAAAGGTTTGGTACAGTCCACCCAGCACCGAATTGAAACCAGAAAGTCTTAGTTTCATTATCTTGGCTCCTTCACTTTCCAGCTGAGAAATCTTGGCCAAAATACTTGGCTTCTTTGAGAGTCCAATTTTCTTATTTGTGAAGTGGGATAAATCCTGTTTATCTCACAGGGTTATATGTAGTTGAATGAGATAATGTCTCAAAAGTGCCTGGCACCTAACAGATATTCAATGCAGATAATGTTTTAGGGGTATAGAAGAGCAGCACTTAGCCCAATCTGGAACTCCTGGGAAGGCTTCAAGAAGAGATAGAGTGTTGAAAGGTGAGTAAAGAAGTGTTGTTGTTTAGTTCCTAAGTCATGTCCAACTCTTTGGATCCTAAGGGGTCTGTAGCCCTCCAGGCTCCTCTGTCCATGGGATTTTCCCAGGCAAGATTACTGGAGGGGTTTACCATTTCCTTCTCCAGGGGATCTTCCCAACCCAGGGATCAAAACCATGTCTCTTACATTGCAGGCAGATTCTTTACCACTGAGCTAAAGGGTAGTTATGTCAAAAAAAAGGATGGACCAAAACTTCCAGGCTGAGAAAAGGGTAGTACCAAAGAAACTTGAAACAACACCATGCATATTAAAAGCTACAAGTGCTTTAGCACAATTAGAGCATAAAGTGTGAGGCATGAAGGGGCATAAGAGGAGATAGGAGGGTAGAGACTGGTACGTACATGACCCAGTGGGCCAAGCAAAGTGCTTAACTCTATTCTGTCATGTGGGGAAGCCATAGAACAGTTTAATGTGGGGGGGTGGTGGTGATGTGCTTAGATGTCCACCTGCAGAACAGAAGATGGATCCAGGAAAGAGATGGCAAGACTTGGAGCAGGGAGTCAGTGAGGAGTCTCGTTCAATAGTCTGGATAAGAGATGCTGAGCTCCAGAGCTAAAAAACAGGTGGTAGGATGGGGTGGGGAGGATGGAACAAATCTAAAGGGTCAGTTAACAAGCAGAAGATTGGATATGGATTTGGATTTGGATTTGATGATTGGATTTGGTGATGGACTGGCTAACAGAGGGGAGATAAAGGAGGAGGCAGGATGAGTTAGGTTGAGGCTTGACTGAATGGGTGCAAGAAGGTTTGATGAACTGAGACTGGGAATATAAGATCGAGAGCAGAATTTTAAGACAACGAGGGTAGGCTGAGTTCAGCCTTGGTTTCCTGAATATAAAGGACTTTCCTGAATATAAACCCTGAAAAAGGGTTTGCTCAGCAGAATTATGTTTGAGAGTTATGTTTGTTAGTCACCCAGTGGTGTCTGATCCTTTGCAACCTCATGGATTGTAGCCCGCCAGGCTCCTCCGTCCACGGAATTCTCTAGGCAAGAATACTGGAGTGGGTTGCCATTTCCTTCTCCAGGGGATCTTTTCAACCTAGGGATCGAACCCGGGTCTCCTGCACTGCAGACGGATTCTTTACCATCTGAGCCACCAAGGAAGCCTAGTTTGCTGCCATATAATCTGAAGCTCTTAGGAGAGCTGGGGTGAGTTGTGAGCATCATCAACATATAGGTGGGAAATGCCACTGTGACAGCGACTGGAATCACCATGAAGAGAAAAACAGGAACTACAAAAAAGACTAACATCTTTTTCTTCCCTGAGGGAATCCAGTCTACTGGGAGAGAAAAACTTGTACACAAATCACTAGAATACAAGGAATGTGTAATAATTCCTGCTGTTATAACAACTGCATTTTCCAGGTCAAATATGGGACCATGTGTTCTCACCAAGGCCTGAACATAGAAACAAATGTTGAAGAATTGTGTCAGAAGTCCAGATGTCTTAGTTCTGATAGAGGTACAAATAGAAGAGCTTTAAAAGGGCAGAAGCAGCAGCCATAAAAAAAGAACAAAATGTTGCCATTTGCAGCAACATGGATAGAGCTGGAGGGCATTATGCTAAATCAGACAAACACTGTATGCTATCGAAAGACAAATAGCATAATATCTCTTATATGTGAAATCTAAAAAATATACCAAACTAGTGAATGTAACAAAAAAGAAGCGGACACACATATGGAGAACAAACTAGTGGTTACCAATGGGGAGAGGGAAATATAATACAGGAGAAACTACCAGTGGGAAATATAGAGGTAGGGGATTAAGAAGTACAAACGATTAGGTATTATAATGATTATCATAAGCTAATAAGGATTAGCTCATTATAAAATAGGCTATGGGGATATATTGTACAACACAGGGGATGTTGCCAATATTTTATAATAACTTTAAATGGAGAATAATCTTTAAAAATTGTGAAACACTACATTATACACCTGTAACCTACATAATATTGTACAGGAACTATATTTTAATTGAAAAAATAAGAAAGTGCATGAGGGACTTCCTTGGTAGTCAAATGGCTAAGAATCCGCCTTACAACGCAGGGGACACAGGTTCCTTCCCTGGCTGAGTAACTGAGCTCCCACGTGCCTCAGAGCAACTAAAAGCGCCTGTACCACAGCTGGAGAATTCATGCGCCTCAACAAAAGATCTCACAAGACACAACAGAAATCCTGACCTAGAACCCAACCTAGGCCTGATGCGGCCAAATAAATAAATATTTTTAAAAAATAGTTTGAAGCTTTAAGTAATAATAAAGTGCAGAGTAGGAAGAACTTCATGTAGAAAGAGGAATTTGAGTCAGTCGCTGACAGTGGACTTGGAAAACCTCAGCTCTACCTATATTTAATGTACTGTTGAATGTTGTGTTGTCCTGGAGCCACAAGAATATGGTTGGCCCCGGTGGAAAAATATGCTGTGTCCTCAGCAAGTGTGGACGGTCCACGGTCTTGAGAGGAGATATGTTTTGGGCTCCAGATTCCCTTTTGGACTTCTGAGTCCTGGTCATTTGTATGGCATCATCTTTTTTTCCACCCCGTGTCAACCAGTGAAGACACATCCAAATGGAGACAATGAATAAATTCCATTATTTATCAAAGTGGTGGGGTCTTGAAAGTGAATGTGCTAGTCCCTAAGTCGTGTCTGAGTTTTGTGACACTTTGGATCATAGCTTGCCAGGCTCCTCTGTCCATGGGATTCTCCAGGCAAGAATACTAGAGTGAGCTGCCTTGCCCTGCTCCAGGGGATCTAACCCGGGTCTCCCGTATTGCAGGCAGATTCTTAACTGTCTCAGCCACCAGGGATGCCCGGTAGGGTCTCAGTTATGTTCAAATTGGAATTCAGAGTTTGTGTATCTGCAGAATAAATGGGCTGTTGATCAACTAGCACCCCACCCCCTGTGTCTGTTTCATGAATGGTTTTGTGTGAGGTGGTTTTTTTCTTTTCCCCTTTGAAGGTTAATAGAGGAAGTTTAGTGCATAGGTTTCTTAGAGAAGGATGGGAGAAATACCAATGGTGGAGAAATGTAGCAATGTCTGTCTCCTCTGCTTGGTATTATAAACCTCAATTTGTTATTATAAACGATCTGAAACCCTCAAAAAGTTTCCAGAATGGTGTGCCATGTAACTGCCCTTCATTTAGATTCATCAATATTAGCATTTTGTTACATTCCTCTCTATATATATTTATTTATGTGCGTAGCATGTGTGTGTGTGTGTGTGTGTGTGTGTGTGTGTGTGTCTGTGTGTGCGCACTCAGTGACTCAGTCATGTCCGACTCTTTGCGACTTCATGGACTGTAGCCCACCAGGCTCCTCTGTACTTGGGATTTCCCAACCAAAAATACTGGAGTAGGTTGCCCAGGGATCTTCCTGACCCAGGGATCAAACCTGTATCTCCCGAATCTCCTGCATTGGCAGGTGGATTCTTTACCACTGAGCCACCTGGGAAGCCCATGTGCACACAGGTGTTTTATTTCTTGCTAAACTGCTTGAGCATTAGTTGTAAGCATCATAAACTTTCACTTCCAAGCACTTGACATTCTATGTAACTACAACTTTCACACTCAGAACTTTGAAGTTTATACAACACTATTATATAATACGCAGCTCACAATCAAATTTCTTCAATGTTCCCACCAAGGCCTTTTATGGCTGTTTTATCCTGTTTGTTTTTTTTTTTTTAAATCCTAGGACTTTATGCAGGACTGCCCACTATCTTTGATTGTCACATCTCTTTAGTCCTGTTTAGTCTAGCGAACAGTTCCTCCAGCCTTTTATGGTTTTCCATCTCATGGAGATTTTTGAAAGATCCAGGCTGATTGCTGTACAGGTCCTCAGTGTGGATTTGCCTGATTGTCTTCTCATGGTTAGATTCAGGTTAGGCATTTGGGTCAGACTGGTTTTTGAGCTTCGGGGTCACCTGGCCTGGGTAGCAGAGGGGAGCTTTTCCTGATCAAGTACCATCTCAGCCTGGCTCCAGCATCCTGAGAAGGAAACAGCCTTGGTGTGACTGCCAGTGCCAGAGTTCTGCGGCTTAGATGTGACCAGGGTTAGCAGCACAGAGCAGACATGGGGACCACGGCCTGGAACAGCCTGGCAAGAGACTCAGAAGGGGAATGAGGAGGCTGGCCAGGGACCAGGAGCATCCCTGAAGTGGGCACATCTGTAAAGTGTATGCGGCTCCACTGGGGTTTCAGAAGTCTGGGACTAGTATTCTTCAGAGTGGAAATTTGTGAACTGTTGCTACTCTTCCTGATTCAGTCATGGGGTAGAATTTCAATGTCGAGTGACTCTTGGCATTTATCTTCTGCAGAGGAGGAGAAGGTATTAGATGGGACATGAATGAATAACTGGAAGAAGCTACTGAGATCTGGGCTTCCCAGGTGGTGATAGCAATAAAGAACCCACCTGCCAATGCAGGAGATGTAAGAGATGTGGGTTCAATCCCTGGGTCAGAAAGATTCCCTGGAGAAGAGAATGGCAACCCACTCCAGTATTCCTGTCTGGAGAATCCCATGGACAGAGGAGCCTAGAGGGCTACAGTCCACAGGGTCTCGAAGAGGCAGGCACACTGAAGCAACTGAGTACTAAGTAGTACACATGTACTAAGTACATACATACTTAGTATTAAGTATGTATACATGTACTAAGTAGTACGTATGTACTTAGTATGCATGTACTAAGATTTCCATTTTCCTGAGAGAAGTAGGGGCACTGTGACAGGAGAAGGGCTGGGAATGTGTTCCAGTCAGAGATCTCAGGAGAACTTATTTTTAGGAGAATTTCTATCATTAGAGATTCAGGACAAAACAGGAAAGGCGCACTTGTATTTCCTTCTAAAAGAGAGACTTCCTGTTCCTGAGATTTCCATTCATCATTTTGAGAGACACGCAGGAGGCAGAGAGGATGCCCTTCTGTGTCCACCTTTAGAAGCCAGGTCATCTGTCTGCCCTCCTTCCTCCTGAACTTGCCCGGAGAGAGCTGTGTGCCTTCTTCACTTTCTGGGTTTGGAAGGAAATAAAAATGGAGGCCAAGCTCATTGGGGAGCAAAGAGGAGGGAAGAGTCGCTGTTTGGAGGAGTGGCTGGTCCTCTCTAGGAGGCCGAGGGTGAGGCAGAGCCAGTTTCTGGGTTTCTGGATTGTACAGTCTTTTGATCTTAAAGCAGCCCTTTGATCCCAGACATAGTTCAGGCCAGTGGGGCGGGTTGGGGGGGGATGTAGCTGGTGGTTTAGGTAATCATATGCTCATCCTTAAGACCCAATCCTACAAAATGTTTCAAAACAGGAAATTACTTTTTGTTCATTTTTAAAACTAAAGCAGCAATGCCTTCTACTTGTAAAGCATTTTACTGTCTACAAAATATTTTCACAAATCGTGTGTGGCTTTCACATCTGCTTCAGAATGCAGGTGAAAGGAGGAAGCCACCCGTCCTGGGACCCGGGGCTTCTATTAGGGCTCTCGGTCCAGTGTTCAGTCTGCCATTTGCTGCCTCCTCTCAGCAGTGGGGAACATCTAAGACGTTTGCGAAGAGAGCTGAGTCCTCCATCTTTCACCCTTCAGTCGCCTATGAGTTATTTCTTCCGCTTGGTACCAGGTCTGCATGGAGACATAGCCAGAGAGCACCAGGGAAAAGCCCAGGCCTTCTTGAGCAGCTGTTGACCCCGAGAGAGGGAGTGGCCTCTGAGGTTTTCCCCTTTTACTTTATTTTTTTTAATAGTTGATCAATAATTAATTAATTTGGTTGTGCTAGGTCTTCATTGCCCGGCTTTCTTTAGCTGCAGCGAGTGGGAGTTACTCTTCGTTGCGGTGCACGGGCTTCTCTCGCTGCGGTGTGCGGTCCTCTCCTGTTGCGGAGCACAGACTTCAGTGGCAGCAGGCAGGCTCGGGAGCCGTGGCTCGGGAGTCTGGGGTGTGGGCTCGGTAGGTGCTGCGCTCGAGTTTATTTGCACCCCGCGTGGGGAATCTTCCAGGACCAGAGGTTGAACACATGTCCCCTGCATTGGCAGGTGGACCCCCATCCGCTGGACCACCAGGGAAGTCCTGGTTTTTCTCTTTGATGAAAATACAAGGCCTTACATGATGTGGGAGAACTGCACCTTGTCTTCTTGTTAGACTGCTCGGGAGAAATAAATGCGCCGCCTAAATGTGACCAGTCGAACATAGATCCCTGTTCAGATGAGCTTCTGCTGGGCCCCCAAGTCTGGGAAGATGGATTTCACAAGGTCAGCAGGCTGTCGACACACCTGCCAGATTTCTGTGGTGTGTGTATATATGTGTGCTTGTGTGTGTGTATGTATATGTATATGTTTGTATACATGTTCAGTTCAGTGCCACAACCTGGTACTTCTATAGCTGAGGACAAGGCGTATGAGTGTGTCGTTTGTGAATTCTGTGGCTGATGGTACAAGGAAGGCGAAAGAGACAAATGAGAAAGAGAGGAAACATACTCTTTTGTACCTCACCAGGACAAAACTTATATTCCTTATGGTTTTGCCACCTGAAACGCCTCTCTGTCTTCTCCACCCAGGGAAGAGGTTCAACAAATACCTGTTGACAGAATTAATGACGGGAAGATGTGCCAGCCTTCAGTTTTTAGAAAACACTGAAGGTTTGTGAGAAAAAGCAGGAGGATGCGAGCATGTATTTGTGCGCGGGAAAGCAGGACAGGTGGTGCACAAATAAGTTTTCTTTGGGCTTTTGCTGCATTTGAAGGATTCCAAAGCTTCATACAGGCATCTCTGATCAGACACACAGAGATAGAAGAGGTCATATGAAGGGACTTCCCTGGTGGTCCAGTGGTTAAGAATCTGCCTTGCAATGCCGGGGACATGAGTTTGATCCCTGGATGGGGAACCAAGATCTCACATGCTACAGAGCAGCTAAGCCCAAGCACACTGACTGCTGAGCCTGTGCCACGACTAGAGAGGGTCTGCGCACTGCCATGAAAGATCCAGGTGACACAACAAAGATCCTGAGTGCTGCAACTTAGGCCCGACACAACCAAATAAATTAATTAATTAAAAAGAGAGTTTATGCAAAGATGGAGACAGAGATTACAGTGATGCAATTTACAAATCAAGGACCGCCATGGAGTGCCAGGAGCCACCAGAAGCTAGAGGGGGCTGTGGAACAGTCTCCAGGAGGAACCTCCAGAACTGCAAGAGAATAAGTTTCTGTTATTTTAAGCCACCAAGTTGGTGGCTATTTGTTATGGTAGCCCTTGAAAACGAATACAGATTTTTGCCTAGAGGGTAAAGGAATGTCTGGTGTAATAAGCTTCAAGGAATGTGGATTTATCATGACCTCGAATGGATTTAATAAACATTTTTGGCAAAAATTTATTGAACACCATAATTATATGCCAGTCCCTGTTCTCTTGCTGTTTTTAAGTCTGTGGAAGCCATAAACCAGTGATGTGTGCTAAGTCACTTCAGTTGTGTCCAACTCTTTGCCTCCCCGTGGACTGTAGCCTGACAGGCTCCTCAGTCCATGGGATTCTCCAGGCAAGAATACTGGAGTGGGTTGCCATGCCCTCCTCCAGGGGATCTGCCCAACACAGGGATCGAACCCATGTCTGTTAGGTCTCCTGCACTGACCAGTGAGTTCTTTACCACTAGTGCCACCTGAGAAGCCAAAATAAATGCTAGTGACTGCCTAATTACAAAAGAGATGAGTGCTCTGAAGGAAGGAGCAGGTTCTATGAGAGTATATGATGAACGAGACCAACTTGTAGTGAGGAGCCAGCAAGGACTCTCTGAAGAAGTGAGGGAGGAGAAATCTACAGTCGTTTGCTTCCTGCTAAACGTCACATATGGCAATGGGAGCTTTTCTGATCAAAGTGAATGCACCTCTCCACGCTTCAAATAACATTTGGTGGGCTTCCTGATACTTTGCATGTGTGCATGCTCAATCACTATGTCGTGTCCAACTCTTTGCAACCCCATGGACTATAACCAACCAGGCTCCTCTGTCCATGGGATTCTCCAGGCAAGAGTACTGGAGTGGGTTCCCGTTTCCTTCTCCAGGGGATCTTCCTGACCCAGGGATCCAACCCATGTCTCCTGCACTGGCAGGTGGATTCTTTACCATCCGAGCCACCAGGGAAGGCCCCTGATCCCTTGGTGGTTTACTGAAGAGAGTTTCAGATTTACTAATTTGAGCAACAGACCATGGAAAGAGGGCTCACACTTTCTTTTAGGCAGTAGGTTGCATCTTCTTCTCCGTCTTCATCTTCCTCCAATGCTGTTTTCCTGAGGTATTAAGAGATGTGGGCAGTGAAGGGGGTGGAGAGATGGGGTTTTCTAGTAAATTTTAGAAGAACTACACTTAACTACCATTAAGTGAAAAAAAGCTGAATTTCTTTTCTGTAGGGCATTTGGTAAGCTTTAATATGCCTATTTGCATTGTGAAGCTCCACATGGATGATATAATATGCACTATCCCTGAAATCTTTGGATCAGAATCCTTTTATCATAAAAAAGCTCATGGAACTAGTGTCTCATATAACTAATTATGAAGAACACTGCCTCAAGGCAACTATCAATTGCTCTGATTGATTTCCACTTTCTTTCTCTTCTCTTCCCTCCAGGGTGCCTTCCAACAATTCCCTGAATGGAGGTGTGGGCATCCCATCTACAGCAGACTCTGCCCAGAACCACTAGACCACCTCCCCTCCCAGATCAATCCTCACGGAAACATGAGGGGATGTGGCTACATCCACAAATGGAAGACATCACCTAGGTGGTAAAATGAAAAGGAAAAGTCCAGAGAGCACCTTGGTTGAAAGGATCTGCCTGCCTCTTTCTGACCACTCATGCATTCACACACCCTGGACCATGTAGACTTGTTAAGGAGAGCATCCACAAAGGTGTTAGTAGAAACATGAGTAACAAATAGGGTCTGGTAACCAGATACCCCCTTTGCATCAGACAAACAACCTCCAAGCAGAATAGCCTGCGATTGACACCTGTGTTCTATGTGAACCACAAGGACTTGATATTAGTATTTTGTTATATACTAGGCTATACGATTATAAGCATTGAAGCTGAAGAAGCAAAAAGCATAAACAATTCTACAAATTAGCAGTAGATACAAACAATGACATGTCATAGATCCATTTCACTTCCTCGAATATCACCTGAATATCCTTATTTCCCTATACACTCCATCAATGACTTACTGTCTTATGCTCTCAAACAAGTTATATAATTTGCTCGTGCTGCGGGTTCTCCATTTTCAACTGAGAGAGACACTTCTCTGGTGGCTCAGTTGGTAAAGAATCCACCTGCAATGCAGGAGACCTGGGTTTGACCCCTGGGTCAGGAAGATCTCCTGGAGAAGGGAATGGCAATCCATTCCTGTATTCTTGGCCTGGAAATCACATGGACAGAGGACAGAGGAGCCTGGCAGGCTGTGGGATCACAAGAGTGGGGCTTCCTTGGTGGCTCAGAGGGTAAAGCATCTGCCTGCAATACAGGAAACTCGGGTTCGAGTCTTGGGTGGGGAAGATCCCCTGGAGAAGGAAATAGCAACCCACTCCAGTACCCTTGCCTGGAAAATCCCATGGACAGAGAAGCCTGGTAGGCTACAGTCCATGGGGTCACAAAGAGTCAGACACGACTGAGCGACTTCACTTTCACTTTCACTTTAGCAATGAAACCACATTCTCCTGAATGTCCTCATTTCCCTATAGACTCCAACAATGACCCGTTGTCTTATGCTGTTGAACAAATCCTGTAACTTCCTAGTGTTATGGATTCTCCATTCTCAACTGAGAGAAACAACTTCACCACTATGTATGTTCAAGGCCAGGAGAGTAAAGTGCTGTGAAATCATTGTATAAATGGTATGGGCAGGAACAAGTTCATCTACCAACCAAGCCAACCCAAAGAGAGCATCAGCCAAGTCAGAAGTCCACCTGGGGACTTCACTGGTGGTTGAGTGGTTGGGAATCTGCCTGCCAACACAGGCAGGGTTCCATCCTTGGTCGGAGAGGATCGCACATGCTGTGGAGTAACTAGGCCCATGCACCACAACTACTGAACCCGAACTCCGCAAAAAGAGAAGCCGCCTCAATGAGAAGCTGATATGTTAGAGAGCAGCCCCTGTTCACTGCAACAAGAGAGAGCCTGCACACAGCAATGAAAACCCAGAACAGCCAAAAATAAATAAACAATTAAAAAAAAAATTTTTTTTTAAAGGAAGTCCACCTGAAGAGTAGAGATTCTTGCAACTTCTTGCATTAAAGCTCGGGCAGCATAGGCCTCCTCAGAGAGCACACGCTACCTGTTAAGAGTAATTTGACATCACAGGAAAGATAAGGACTTTAGGTTTGAATCTCAGATCTGTAACTGGATGCTTGCACAAAGCCAGGTGACTCTGGGCAACTCACTCTTGGATAAAATGGGAATAAAGACACATACTTTGCAGAGTATTCAGAAGGAGTAAACATGCAGGATCCTTGGAACATAGCTGGCCAATAAATAGAGGCTATTATATGCACCCCCCACCCCGTATTTATTATTTTTGCAAACTAATCCCACCCTCTACTGTTCCCCTCCTCCATCAGCTAAGGCTTTATACTGATGGGGAAGCCATCACAGAAGCCAGGGTTACCAGAAGCTGCCTGTTGGCCTTTACCCTCTATGTAGCTCATTCATTCATTCGTTTAGCAAGTATTTCTTTTTTATATATTTTTTATTTGAGTATAGTTGATTTTGGCTTTTCCTGGTGGTTCAGCAATAAAGAATCCACCTGCAATGCAGGAGACAAAGGTTCAAACCCTGGGTCAGGAAGATTCCCTGCAGAGGGAAATGGCAACCCATTCCAGTATTATTGCCTGGGAAATCCCATGGACAGAGAAGCTTGGTGGGCTACAGCCCATGGGGTCGCAATAGAGTAACAACAACAACACAGCTGGTCCACAATGTTGTATTAATTTCTAGCAACATTTCAAGTATTCATCTCAAGTATTTGTTGAGCTCCTACCACATGCCAAGCACTACTCTAGTCCCCATTGCTCTCCAGCACTATCAGTGTCCACAGTTAACCAGGCCTGCGTGACCCCTGGGTTCTCCTTGGCTCACTGTTGCCAGGTGCATGCTCAACCCTGAAGCTGTCTCAGGCCACCTGGGACAGTCGTGCTCTACACAACTCTTATGGCACCAGCCACATCCTAGTTCTTTCTTTCTGCTTATCTTCCCTGCCTGTGTGCACACAGGGAATCTTTCTGAGTTTATGCTAACAAGCAAAACTGATTCAGTGAAATCCTAGAACCAGACTGGGGAGGAGAAAAGGTTCTTCCTGAGTATAAGACTCAGCTCTGCCCCCCATAGAGGACGGCTTTCTGGCTGGGGGTGGGAGGTGGGGTAACATTATTAACTATAGTGTCAATGTGTTTGTCCTTCCTTTAATGCTCAAGGGAATTTTGTGGAAAATGTTATCATTCCCATCTTATCAGTGAAGAAATAGGTCCAGAGGAATTAAAGAATTTGCCCAAGGTCACAGAGCCAATGAATGGCTGTGTTAGGGCCAAAACTCAGTTCTCCTGATACCCAAACCTGTTTCCTTGTGAGGTTGGTGGTCCAGCATCATTGTCTGACAAAACTTTCTGTGACGATGGAAATGTTCCGTATCTGCAGCATCTAACACGGTAGCCTCCAGCTATCGTGGCTATTGAGCATATGAAATGTGGCTAGTGCAACTGAGGACCTAGATTTCTTATTTTATTTTAATTAATTTAAGTTTAAATAGCCATGTGTGACTAATGGCTACCATACTGGACAATGCAATAGCCTTAGTGTTAAACCTAAACTGCACAAAGAGGGATTTGGGGTAGTCGCCCTTATCTTCCATAGGTACCATGTCCTAGAGCCATCTTCTCCATTCCAAGCCCCAGACCCAAATGAAACCACTCATAAACAATCTTTGAACCCTGGAAGAGGGAGCTGACCCTCTACATGGTCAGAGCCCACAGGCTGTCCAAATGGTTTGAGACAGAAAGGGCACACCCACTTGGTGACCACTTGTACCTCCCATGGGAGAAGGCAATGCACCCCACTCCAGTCCTCTTGCCTGGACAATCCCATGGATGGAGGAGCCTGGTGGGCTGCAGTCCATGGGGTCGCTAAGAGTTGGACACGACTGAGCGACTTCCCTTTCGCTTTTCACTTTCATGCATTGGAGAAGGAAATGGCAACCCACTCCAGTGTTCCTGCCTGGAGAACCCCAGGGACGGGGGTGCCTGGTGGGCTGCCGTCTATGGGGTCCCACAGAGTCGGACACGACTGACGCGACTTAGCAGCAGCAGCAGCACCTCCCATGAAGGCTCAATTCTCCCTATTAGTTTCAGTATCTTGAGGTCATGCTTTTGAAGACAAAAGTAAATTGATTGCTGTTAAGCCATTATCACCATGGAAATTAATTAGTCGAGTAGTCACTTCCCAGGATTGAGAGACAGGCTTAGAGAGAGAAAGAAAAAAAATAGAGTGGCATTACCTAGGACAGAAGCAGAGACGAGAGAGGCCTCCAGTGGAATCCGATCCAAACTCATTTTGGCCAATATCAATTGCAACAAAAATATTTAAATTAACTGAATTTCAATATTTAAACATAAAGTTTTGAATGAAAACTACTTTTCCCATGTTCCAGGAACCATGGGCCACCTCATGATGCCCTAATTTTATTAATATCATCGAACACCCAGAGCAGCAGCAGGTGTCCTATTGAGATGGACAGGAAGCAGTCCTGTTCTCTGCACCCCCTAACACCAGTTCCCCACAATATCCTTCTTTTTGTCACTAGGCTGACCTGGCTGGTATCTGTAGGCATTTGTGATTTGATCCCCAAGTAGGCGTGCAGCCCTGGGCAAGGTGCCTCTGCAAACGACTGCGATAACACGACAGTGCTAGCTTGGTTTCTGGAGGCCCAGGGGGTGCAGATGGGGAGAGGATATAGAAAAAGGGCCCCCAGAGGGAGGGAGGGAGAGCGCTGGAGCACACGAATGAAACGCCACCACCTCCGCACTCCGCCTCCTACCTCACCTGCCAGACGCTTCTTGGAACGTCTTGATCTCCAGCCTCCAGAGCTTTTACTTCTGCCTTCTTCCAGTACCGAGAACAATGCCAACCACGCAGAAAGAACTCCAGAAATGTGAGTCATTCACAAGAAAATGCATTCAATTCAGTTGCCTCCGTCAAGACTCCCCCGTTATTGCCGCAATCTGTCATTCTCCCCACTGAGTGCTTCTGTATACTCTCTCCTTTTTAAGCTCACACCAAATCTCTATAGTTAATCCTCGCTGAAAAGGATTTCTTCATTCCAGATCTCTACCCCCGTGACTGGGCCAGCCAAGAAATGGCATAACAGAAGATGCAATTCCCTTCGGTCTCTCAGCATGGTTCTGGAGGCTAGGTCAAAAATGAGAATTTCCCTGGTGGTCCAGTGGCTAAGAATCCACCTTGCAATGCAGGGGACACGGGTTCCATCCCTGGGTGGGAACTAGAATCCCACACGTGTGAGAAGCCCGCACACCCCAGGGAAAGATCCCAGTGCTGCAGCTAAATAATAAATATTAAAAAAAAAAAAGTATCCAAATTGTGACCCATTATATGACTTTAACACTTTTTCTCTTTTTTCTTTTGTACCTCAGTCTGTTCACTTGAGATGTTCTCCAGGTAGAGTGGAAGGAAACTGGAAAGGTCACTAGCCTTTAAGCTCTGTGGAAACAAGAACTATGCATTTTCATTGTTGTACCCCTAACACTAGCAGAGTCTACAGCACAGAATAGGGGTTATCCAAATAAAGTTCTGCATTCACACAAGTGTGAACAGAAAAATAAGGAACCCCTAGACTAGGAAGGGATCGAGGCCACAGGCTCAAAACACTACTGTACCTTTTCCCACCTATGTTAGCTAATTTACATAATCAATCTGAGCTTCTCTTTCCTGATCTGTGAAAAATAAGGGACTTCTCTAAGCAAAAAAGAAAAGGCTGCAACTAGAAACATGAAAATTATGAAAGGAAATAGCTCATTGGCAAAGGTAAATATACAGCAAAGTTAATCAGCCATGTTTAAGGCTAATAGGAAGGTTTAAAGACAGAAGTCGTTAAAATCATCTATATTCACAAGAGGCAGTTAAGGCATACACAAGACAAAAAGATGGAAAATATAATGTCAGAAACAGTAAATGTGGAATGGAGATGAGGGAGTAAAAATGCAGGGTTATCAAAATGTGTTTGTATGTAAGAGATCAGCAACTTAAAATAATCATATATGTATCATGTGCACACGTACTTGGTTGTATCCAACTCTTTGTGACCCTGTGGACTGTAGCCTACCAGGTTCCTCTGTCCATGGAATTTTCCAGGCAAGAATACTGGAGCAGGTTGCCATTTCCTACTCCAGGATATCTTCCCCACCCAGGGATCAAACCCATGTCTCTTGTATCGTCTACACTGGCAGGCAGATTCTTTCCCACTGACAATACCTAGGAATTCACAATCACATACATATGGTTATATATAAACCTTACAGAAACCAAAAAACCAAAAATCTATAATAGATACACAAATAGAATAGAAATAGAAAAAAGGAAGGGATCCAGACAAAACACTAAAAGTAGTCTTCAGATCACAAGAGAAGAGACAAAAGAAAACAATCCCAAAACAATTAACAAAGTGACATAAGTACATACCTTTCAATAATTTCTTTAAATGAGGACTTCCCTCATAGTCCCAGTGACTCTGAGCTCTTAATGCAGGGGGCCCAGGTTTGATTCCTGGTCAGGGAACTAGATCTTACATGCTGCGACTAAGCCTTTGCATGCTGCAACTAAAGACCCTGCATGCCTCAACTAAGATTGAAGATCCAGCATCTGCAACGAAGACCCAGTACAGCCAAGTAAATAAATAAATATTTTTAAAAATAATAATCACTTTAACTGGTGGTGAACTATATGCACCAGTCAAAAGACACAGAGTGGCTGAATGGGTACAAAACAAGACTCAAGTATATGTTGCCTATAAGAGACTTATATCAGATCTAAAGACACACAGCCTGAAAGTGAGAGGAAAGGAAAAAGTATTCCATACAAATGGAAATCAAAAGAAAGCCAGGGTAATAATACTTATTTCAGACAAAATAGGCTTTAAAACAAAGACTATAACAAGAGACAAAGAAAGACATTACCTAATGATTAAGGGATCAGTTCCAAAAGAAGCCTAACAACTGTAAATGTTCATGCAACAAACATGGTAGTGGTGGTTTAGTTGCTAAGTCATCTCCAACTCTTGCAACCCCATAGACTGTAGCCCATTAGGCTCCTCTGTCCATGGGATTTCTCAGGTAAGAATATTAGACTGGGTTGACATTTCCTTCTCCAAGGGATCTTCCTTCTCTAGGAATCAAACTCAGGTCTCCTCCATTGCAGGCAGATTCTTTTACCACTGAGCCTGGTATCAATATCTAAACCCATGATGCAAATGTTAGCAGACATAAAGGGAGAAGTTGACAGTAACACACAGAAATTGACTTTAACATCCCACTTACAGCAATGGACAGGTCATCCAGACAGAAAGCTGATAAACACAGGCTTAAAATGACACGTTAAAACAAAATGGCTTCATATCAATAGAACATTCTATCCAAAAGCAGCAGACTATACAATCTTTTCAAATATACATGGAACATTCTTCAGGATAGATCACATACTAGGCCAAGTGCCCATCAATACATGATGCATAAAGAAGATGCATAAATGGATAAAGTACATGCATTATGGAATATTGTTATTTAGCCACTAAGTTGTGTCCTACTCTTTTTGTGATCCCATGGACTGTAGCCTGCAAGGCACCATTGTCCATAAGATTTTGACGGCAAGAACACTGAAGTGAGTTGCAACTTCTTCTCCAGGGGATCTTCCCAACCCAGGGATCGAACCTGTGTCTCCTGCATTGTCAGGCAGATTCTTTACCACTGAACCACCAGGGAAGCCCAGTGGAATATTACTCAGCCATTAAAAAGAATGGAATCTTGCCATTTGTGACAACATGGATGGACCTAGAAAGTATTACTCTAAATAAAACAAGTCAGACAAATACTGTGTGATTTCACTTATATGTGGAACCTAAAAAACAAAACAAATGAACAAACATAACAAAACAGAAACAGAGTTATGTTTACAGAATACAAACACACGGTCACCAGAGGGAAGGGGGAGAGAGTTGGGGAGAGGAAATTAATGGGTGAGGGAGAGTAACAGGTACAAACCTCAAGTTGCAAAATAAGTGAGTCACAGTTATGAAATGTACAGCGTGGGGAATATAGTCAGTAAAACTATGTAATATCTTTTTATGGTGACATATCATAGCCAGACTTATTGTGCTGATCATTTTGAAAAGTGTAGAAATACCAAATCACTGTGACAGGTAACAGGAACTACCATAGTGCTGTAGGTCAATTATGCTTCAGAAACAAACGTACAAACTCATTGAAAAAGAGATCAGATTTATGGTTATCGGAGTTGAGGATGATGGGAGGGGGAAGTGAGTGAAGGCAGTCAAAAGGAATCAACTTCCAGCTGTAAGATAAGTAAGTACCAGGGATGTAATGTACAATATGATAAATTAACAGTACTGTTTATGAAAGTTGTTAAGAGAATAACTCCTAAGGGTTTTCATCACGGGGAAGCATTTTTAATTTCTATTTCTTTAATTCTGTAACTAAATGAAATGACAGGTGTTCATTAAATTTATTACAATAATCATATTATGATATATGTAAGTCAAACCATTATGCTATATACCTTAAACTTTTACAGGGGCTTGCCTGGTGGCTCAGAGGTTAAAGCATCTGCCTGCAACGTGGGAGACCTGGGTTCAATCCCTGGGTCGGGAAGATCCCCTGAAGGAAATGGCAACCCACTCCAGTATTCTTGCCTGGAGAATCCCATGGACAGAGGAGCCTGGTGGGCTACAGTCCACAGGGTCACAAAGAGTCAGACATGACTGAGCGACTTAACTTTCACTTTCATGTAAATTATATCTCAATAAAATGGAAGAAAAAATAAAATGGGTGTATTTTTATTGTATCTTAAATATACCTTAATAAATTTGACTTAAAAAGAATAAAGCATTCAATTGTTCCTCATTACTTCTGAATAAAGGAAAAAAACAGTAGTGTTACATACAAGGTGCTTGATGACATGACCCCTTTCTATTTTTCCAGCCTTATTTCCAGCTAGAATCCCACCCACTTCACTCTAGTCATACTGAAATACTTGAGACTTCCTTGTCACCGTACTTTTTTCATTCTTTCATATCTTTGTAAATGTTATTCCAATTTCCTGGATTCCAAAACCCACCCTTTGCCATCTTGTAATTTGACTCACTCCTATTCCTCCTTCGAGATCAACTCAAGCCTCCTGAATTCTCCAGGCGGAACCCAGTGCCTCTCTGATGTGTCCTCTCAGTGTTCTGTATGTACCTGTGAGTGAGAGTAGCTCAGTCACGTCTGACTCTTTGTGACTCCACGGACTACATAGCCTGTCAGGCTCCTCTGTCCATGGACTTCTCCAGGCAATACTACTAGAGTGGGTAGCCACTCCCTTCTCCAGGGGATCTTCCCAACCCAGGGATCGACCCAGGTCGATTCTTTACCATCTGAGCCACAGGGAAGCCTCAGAATACTGGAGTAGGTAGCCTATCCCTTCTCCAGGGGATCTTCCCAATCCAGGAATTGAACTAGGGTCTCCTGCACTGCAGGCAGATTTGTTACCAGCTGAGCTACTAGGGCGGAGAAGGCAATGGCACCCCACTCCAGTACTCTTGCCTGGAAAATATCTCATGGACGGAGGAGCCTGGTGGGCTGCAGTCCATGGGGTCGCTAAGAGTCGGACACGACTGAATGATTTCACTTTCACGCATTAGAGAAGGAAATGGCAACCCACTCCAGTGTCCTTGCCTGGAGAATCCCAGGGATGGGGGAGCCTGGTGGGCTGTCGTCTATGGGGTCGCACAGAGTCGGACACGACTGAAGCAACTTAGCAGCAGCAGCAGCAGCAGCAGAACTACAAGGGAAGCCCATGCTGTGCATACCTGTAGTCTGATGTTTTCTCACTGTGGTTTCATGGCTAATATTCTTGACTGTCTCCCTTACTATGGTCTGAGCATCTTGTAACCAGAGTCTGCCTTATTACATTTTTAGTCCAGGATCAGGGTGACACAGCTTCTAAGACAGCGTGAGCACCTGGGCTCCTCAAGAAGCCATCAAAAGAAACTTGATTCCACTGACTGACTGAGTTGACAGGTGGTCGGTAGCTGCACCCTATCTGTGGGGGCAGCGTGCCTTCAAACCACAGCTATTCACTCCTACATCTTTCTCTGTTCCGCATGATACTCATTAATTGATTCATGTAACTTAATTGGATGTACACTTCTAAGAACATCTGTTTTAGTTCAACATACACTCACTCATTCTTGAAGGTCTGACAGGCAGCTGTCACCAATAGGTGCCCAGGCAGAAATGAGGCAGCACTGTCCTCATGCTCAGAGATTCCACTTGATGACACAGTTGGAGCAGCTTCTTTCCACGACTGTGATTTATTTTCTTCACCTTTGCTGGAGCTCTAACAACAATCACCTCCCCCGCCCCCTTTCACCACCTGGCTGCTCCCCCAACGTCTCCCCAGCACCCAATCTGTTCTGTCAACACTGCCTCTAGCACACAAACCTGACTGATAAAGACTGACAGCCGACCTTACGTCATTTTCTCCAATGAAGGCGTTTTATATGCTACCATCATTCCTTGATCCTTTCCTCCTACTTTTGTTTTGGTCAGAATTCATTACAGAGTCATTACTTTTCTGGTCCTGTACAATGGTCACTAATGGTCTTTTTTTTAATTCTTTTTTTACAATTCTTTTAATTGCTTTACAATGTTGTGTTAGTTTCAGCTGTATGACAATGTGAATCCGCTATAAGTATGTATAAATATATACACTTACATATATATATGTAAGGCTCTGTCTTGAGCCTCTCTCCCACCCACCCCCATCCCACCCCTCTAGCTCATCAATAGAGTACAGACCTGAGCTCCCTGCGCTATCACTGATGGTCTTTTTTACTGTCTGACACTGAATGTCAACCCAGCAAAGGAAAGGCTGGTGAGTGACTTCACCAAGTCACTCAAAAGCAAGGGGATGAACCTCTAGAGAGGAGAGTAGAAGGTAGACAAGAGGGGAAAATATATTAAAGTTAGGTTTTCAAATCCTGTTTTCAAAGGATTGAGTTGATCAACTGAATTGATCCTCTTTTTAAATCTTCCTTTTATGAGAAAGATTCCTTTGTTCATTCATTCTTTCAGTCTGGCTAGAGCTCCCAGGAAAAGGCCAAGTGTGGCCTCATCTCCAGTGCAGTCCCGGGGTCTGAATCTAACAGGGACTCCAAGTCCCCTGAAACCACCCCCAGACTTACCTTGGAGAGTGATGTTTTGTGGACATTCAAATCTACCGAGAGCTTAAACATGGTTCTTCTGGGAGAGGGCCAGGAGACGGAAAGGCCATTATCAGCATTCTGTTCTCTGAAAAATCTCAGCCATGTGCACAAACAACCTAAACCTCACGGAGTGTCAGGAGGGGGATTCAGGGATTGGAATGTTTGCTCATATTTTCCTAAAATATCCAATGAACCATGAACCTAAACTCTATACCTGAGGCAAACTGGGAATTGCTATTTTAACAAAGCGCAGCTTAGAAAACAAACAGCACACAGTTTGCAACTGGGGCCAGCCCCAGAGAGACTTCTGGCAGCATTTTATGGGTGACTAACACTCAAGTTAAAATCAACACGGGTTTTCCAAACACAGCCTCTCTGAGGGTGATGGGTCGAGTTTTCACCTGTGTGCCACGGCCCGCTTCAATGATGCTTCACCACGTGAGTTCTGGGAGGAAGCTTTTTCTGAGCACACAGCAGAACTTCTGAAATGCTAGTGAGTACTAGCATTGTCTGAGCTAGGCTCTCTCCTCTTGCTCTCCCGTCATACCTCTGGCAGAGAAGGACAAGAGAGAGAGTGTGTAACTTGAGACAGGAAACACACTTGTTAATTTCACAAACATGTGCGGGGCTCCTCCCTCCAGTGGGGCCACTAGGGAATACCATGATGACTAAACCGCCCTCCAATGAGGGCTGATAGGTAAACAAATAATTAAAATGATGCGGCCAAGTGCTGAATAAGGCTTATATGAAGGGCCGTGAGAACATGAAGAGGGATAATTAATTTGTCAGAGGCAGTCAAGGAAGGTTGTGTGCTGTTGTTCAATTGCTAAGTCATGTCTGACACTTTGCGACCCCATGGACAGTAGCACACCAGGCTAGCCTGTCCTTCACTATCTGCTGGACTTTGCTCAAACTAATATCCACTGAGTCAGTGATGCCATCCAAACATCTCATCCTCCATCGTCCCCTTCTCCTCCAACCTTCAATCTTTCCCAGCATCAGGGTCTTTTCCTATGAGTTGGCTCTTCAGCTTCAGCATCAGTCCTTCCAATGAATATTCAGGGTTGATTTCTTAGAGGGTGACTTTTGAGCTGGCACCTTGAGAGGTGTGTCCAGGTGAGACAAGAAAAGAAAGACATTCCAGGAGGAGGGGATGACAGACACAAAAGTCCCTAGAGGCATGGAAACCCCGCAGAAGTGTGGTGTGTCTGGGATGCAGATTAAGTGGGAGGAGACCGGGGAGGTACAAGACTGATTTGGGGATTTGGGGTCAGACATGAAGGTATATTTGTATCTCACTAAAAGATTCAGACTTAATTCTCCGAGTGAAATGACAGAGGATTTTAAGCGTGGGCATGACTGATTCAATTTTAGAAAGACATACAAGGCAGCAAGGAAAATAGGACATGAGAGGGAAGGTCAAGTCTCCCATCATAGATCAACTAAGGAAAAATGAAAGTCTGGAATAAGTTCATGGCTGTGGGAATGGAGACAGCAGCTGGGTGTGTGGCCTTTAGAGAGTGGAGTCTATAGAATTCGGTGGTTGATTATCCTGGAGTGGGGGTGGGGTATGGGGGTTCAAGGCGAGGCAGGAAGAAAGTCAAAGGGGATCACGAGGTTTCCCTACCCCGGCCAACTAAGTCGATGGTGATGGTGTTAACCTTTCTGGGAAATCAGACACAAGAGGCTGAAACACAAGAGAGAAGAAATTAGGTCTTGCCCATCCTGAATGTTTACTATCCAGTAACGGAATATGGAAAAGCCTAGGTGAAGGTAACTGCTTTCATTTCAACACAATTTTTCTTTGTTTAAAAAAATATTTATTTCTTTATTTGGCTGCATGGGATCTTAGTCGTGGCACAAGGGATCTCTGGTGTGTCACGTGAGGTCTTTCACTGGCGTGTGGGCTCAACAGTGATGGTGTACAGGTTTAGTTGTGTGCCCTGTGGCCAGTGGGATCTTACTACCATGACCAGGGATCAAATCCAACTCTCCTGAAATGCAAGGTACATTCCTGACCACTGGACCACCAGGGAAGTCCCTAGACACAGCTTTTCAATCAATTGCTACAAAAGGAACATCTCTTATATTTCGGTGGTCCTAGACACACGTTCCTTAGGGAGATAAATGGTTAGTGTTGGTGTGAGGTCTTTCCTCGCCTACACGGTGCCCCCAGGAGTCACAGTAGTGAAGACCATGTGCTAGGCAGGAAGGACCTTGGTCTTCCTCGCTGTTTTCATGCTACTGGGAGCCTGGAGCATGCAAGACCCTGGGCAGAGCTGCCATGACAGGAGTTCAGGCCCTGCACCATCACCCTGAACACCCAGGAGGACCTGAGGTGCCATTAGGGGCAGAGTTGGCACTCGGCAAATGGGAAGGCAAAACGGGGGAAGAGGTGCTACACGGGCGACCCTGGGACCTCAGAATTACTCAGCCACTTCCTTCTCAGTCCAATTTGAGCAGCTTCAGAAAACAACAGCTCTGAGCTATAAGGCCGATTGTCACCCTGCATAATCAGTCACCATCGCTGACCACAGCCCGGGATAGCCTTGGCCGTGGGTGCAGAGATACTTCTGTCATCCTGGAGGCTTCAGTCTGAGGATATGAAATGTCAATGTCTAAATTCCGTAAGGAGGGAATTCCTGATGGTCCAGTGGTTAGGACATCCTGTTCTCACTGCTCAGGGCATGGGTTCAATCCTTGGTCAGAGAAGCAACATCCCACAAGCTCCCCAGCAAGGCCCTAACTAACAAACTAACTAAATAGATCAATTCATGGAGGGAAGCACAAAAAGTTCAAATCAGCAACGAGGACTCCCTTGGTGGTACAGTGGGTAAGAATCCACCTGCTTGTGCAGAGGACACAGGTTCAGTCCCAGTCTGGAAGGATTCCACATGCCGGGGAGCAACTGAGCCCGTTCGCCACAGCTACAAAGCCCAAGCACTCTGAAGCCTGCCCTCCGCAACAGGAGAAGCCACTACAGGGAGAAGCCCGCACACTGCATCAAAGAGTAGCCCCTGCTCCCTATTAGAGAATCCTGTGTGCAGCAACAAAAGCCCAGGGCAACCAAAAATAAAAGTTAGCTATTTAATTTTTTTAAAGAAAAACTGTGATGAAGTGGACAAGGACTAAAGGAATCTGGAAGGGGAGACGGCCATCAGAGTCTTCCTGAAAAGACAGGCTTCCTGAAAGCTGTGAACAGGTTACCGAGTGAGGAGATGGGAGGGCAGCCCATGAGTGAAAGCACAGGTGGATTCGCAGATCTGGAACAGATGGTCCACCTTCCTGGTAGAAGGCGAGGCTGGAAAGGTCGAGGGGCGTGAGATCCTGGAGGGCCTTGAGGAGGGGGCAGAGTAGCTAATGGGAAGTTCATTCAAGATTTGTGAACAAGGGCTTGGCATTGGGGAATGATTGCTTTAGCAGAAGTGTCTGAGATCTATAGGCTGGGGAGGCATGGGAGTCAAGATCAATTAGGGGATCACTGAGACACGGAGGAGGAATCTGACTTAACTCATTAAGTCAAGCATTGAGCCTGAAACATCTTTACATACCTACCTAAGATCAGAGTTCCTATTCCTTCTCTACAGTTGGCAAAGTGAAGCTCAGAGATTGCAGAAACACACTCTTGTAGGTGGCAAAGCCAAGGTTCACACTCCAGTCTGTTGGATTCCAAGCCCGCATTTCTAGGGGAGGTACTGATGAGAATGGAAATCTAACGCTCCCTGGCTTAGCATCAGATTCCCCTGTGGAGCTTCTCAAACTCTTGAAGCTGGGGCTGTACCCCAGACCAATTAAATCAGGACCTCCGAGAGTGGAATCCAGACATGAGTCTTTGTGCAAAGCTTCCCAGGTGAGCCCTGGTGCGACCGAGTTCTAGAGTATCACTGTTACAGGAGATGTTGCACGGGAAGGAGTGCTGGTAACAGTTGGCTAGCAAATGAGAGAATGGGAAGGGGGAAGAAGGTGACCTTAAGATCTTTAACTTGGATAAATTCAGAAAGGGATGCCAGGGTGGAAATGAGGAATTTATTTTCAGAGTCCTTGACCCTTAAGGTGTGACATCCGGGTGGAAACACCCAACAGATGCTTGACAAAGTGAGTCAGAGACTCCAAGGTCTCTAGAGCCAAGACCATACCAAGCTCAGCACTTCAGTACCCAGTGGGTGGCAGGGCCAGCTCATCGCAGCGTGGGAGAGGCAATGGATAAATTTTCTGAAATTTTGCAAACCACTGGTGAATGCAGCCATCATTAAAAATCGAGTTATAAACACTCATAAGTAAATGATCTTAAAAGCAGCTGTAATAAATTCTCAAAGCTCTCCACTCTCTAGTTACTTTACCACAGTTTATTATTATCTGTGGTTTTCAAAGGATTTACATCTATTTTATCTGCATCATGGGAAAATCATATAAAGGCATCCTAGGTGCATCTCTGCCCAACCCTTATCAACAGCAGCCATGTCAATGGTTTGGAGTCAGTTATGGAGAGGATTATTTGCATCATGAAAATTTACATTGCAGAAACTGCAAATTAGAACTACCCTCTCCCCAGAGAGTCAGCACACCACCACCCTGAACCATATAATGATCCCGGCAGAAAAATCTGTGTGTGAGTATGGGTCCAGTGCCTCATTAAAGTAAAACAAAGAGAATAATGTAGAAACTAAGACTCTATGGACACGGGGAAGAAATTAATGCTAAAAACAGTTTCTAATATTGACTGATATTTCCCCAAACACAAGCTTTTTGCGCTACTCAGGTCCTCTGAGATTGCTGCTATTCCAAATAAACCTGTTTCATTTAGCTCCATGAATAAGAAACTCCTGGCCAGAGTAGACATATTTTATATGCACACATAAAAATCCTCTGTGTGTATATAGCACTTTCCTTTTAAGGAACTCACAGCAATTACACACGTGCTCGTTAGTCCTCCGAACGGCCCTGGGGAGGTAGTTAGGTGCCAGAGGAAGTAGGAAGGAATGAGAAAACAAAACCTGTTAAATTAGAAAACAGGGCATTACGGAGCCTCAGTGCTGTAAACAATCGTTCTTCTCCCAGTGCAGGAAACCCTGGGATGTTAACGTGTCCTGATTAAGAAGGTTCTAGAATTGGACTCCCTTCCCTGGCATTTCTCCATGAGCATGACCAGCCTTTCACTCCTCGCGTCCTCCTTCTCCTGTTAATTTGCTCCTAACTCCTACGTGGGCCAGGGCTGGAGGTTGCAGTCCAAGCTTCCCTGGCTCCAGAGCCCCGGAGAGTTCACCAAAGCGCCGCAGGGGGAGAGATGGGCCATGAGCCGGAGCAGCAGCCCCTGGTCCCAGGCGTTGTTCTCGCGAGACTTGCTGTCTCCGTGATGCCCATTCCCAGACTCGGAACCAGTGACGCCGTCGTCCCCTCTGCACCAGCAGCTTCATCCCACCAGGGATCCCGATGACTCTTCTGACTTCCCTTGTTGCCTTCCTGTGAGGTTCTGGACAGTTCTGAATCCATCCTTCGGGGTACATGTCAGCATAATGTTAACTCTGGGTTCTCTCCACGCACCCAGGATTTATCTGTCCATCCAGCAGAGTGTACATGGCTCCTGACGATAATGATTGGAGGAAAGATGAACTAAATTGCATGTGTGTGTGTGTGTGTGTGTGTGTGTGTGTGTGTGAAACAGACAAACTGACAAAGGCGTAGAGACAAACTGACAAAGAAGAGAGGCAACGATTTACAGAGACTGGGGGAATTTCTGAACAGAGGAATTATTTTCTTTGGAGGTGTTTTGTTTCTGACTCAGAATTTTATTGTTTGTTGGTAACTGGTGGGAGGGCAGGTTTAGAAGATAAATCTTCCTGATGGGGAACCCGGGGCTCCACCCAAGCCAGACCACAGCATAACAGTGTCCCCCGTTAACAACTTCCTCTAGAGGCAACCCTGTGGGGGTGGGAGGAGGAGCGCTTTGGCTGGAGAGCTCTGCCTCTGAGAGCTTCTGTCTCTGGCCAAATATCTCTGGATATTCAGTGGTTGAGACCCAGTCAAGTCTGAAAGGGACTCTGGCTGATTCCCAACCAGGACTTCCTACTGGCCTCAAAGCTGGCAGTGGGTCTCCCACCAGCGCACTACTGGGCTCTATTCTCCCCAAAGTGTGGGCTTCTGAGGAGCTTCCTGAGACAGGAGGGTGCTCGGACCCAGCTTGAGTGGCCACACCAGGCACGCAACACAAACAACTCAGTTAAGTGAAGTAGCACGAGCGTGAGACGCAGGGGACCGGGTTTCGATTTCCTGGTTCCATCGCAGCCTCTGTGGAGCGAGTCCGCTCCTCTGAGATGTCAGTGTGTGAGCAGCTGCCGTCACTGATTCAACAGTCACACTGAGCATGCCCCCCGCCCAGCTCCAGATGCCAAGGTCAGCCTTGGGTTAGAGAAGCAAACAGCAAAACAGCCCTTGTGAACCAAGGCGTCAAACAGAGTATAGGACCGACTCTCCAGGGGCTTTTCTCTGTCCATGGGATTCTCCAGGCTAGAATACTGGAGTGGGTTGACAATTCTCTTCTCTGGGGGATCGTCCCAAGCCAGAGATCGAAGCCGGGTATCCTGCACTGCAGGCAGATTCTTCACCGTCTGAACCACCAGGGAAGCCCCTTTCTCATCCAACAGTCTCTAAATATTTTCTTAGTGGCCAGAGAGCTTCCTTAGATCTCCCAAGCTAATGAAATTCAGTTCCTACTAAGTAAAAGGAGTCGTATTTTGCTTGCTTGTTTGTGTTCTTTTGGGTTCCCGGACGTAACCACTTGGCACTCGCAATGTGGGTGTCTGATCTGGTCATAGAGCCTCGCCACAGCCCCTGGGGAGAGGTGAGTGTGGCAACGTCCGCCACACTCATAAACACTCATTAGGCTCCCGTCTGCTCCAGGGACCTGAGCTCTAAGTCAGAGGCACAGCCTAGTTGTTCAGAAGCTTCTAGAAAGCCTGCAGACTGCACATGGAAAGGACAAACAAACAACGGAGCAAACTGATCAACTGGGAGCTGTCAGGGCAACAAAGGGAATGTGAATACAGAACTGGGGAAGAGGTTCCCATTTGGGGGAATTCTCTGGTTGCCTAGAGGTTAGGATTCCAGGCTTTCGCTGCTATGGCCTGAGTTCAATTTCTGGTCAGGGAACTGGGGCCCCACAAACCATGTAGGAGCCCCTCCCAATTAAAAAGAAAAACAGAAAGAGGTTTCCATTTGGGAGAGTGGAGGAAAGAGGAGCATATGGACCATAGAACAGAGTCAGGGAGCCACTAGCTGTGTCTTGTTGGTCCGTGGCAGGGAAACGAGGGTAGAGAGGACTGGGCTGGGGACCCAGGACCCCGAAAGCTTCAGCACATCAGGGAAAAGTCATAAAGCTGCGGTAAAGGCTCTCTAGCTCCTCACCCTGACAATGACAGTCTCCTTCCACACTAAACCCCCCACCACTGCCAACCCCTCTCTACACACCCTCTCCCCGACATCTTACATAAAAGCCTCCTATTGTATTAATATCAGGGGGAAAACGTGACTAAGGGTGAGTGTGTGCCCAGCGAAAAATAAAGCTAGGAAAAGAGTCTCAAATGGTCGCCCCCACCCCCAGGTTATCTTGGCTCGTTCCCCGATTCCGTCAGTTCACAGGCTCTGACATAAAAGGCAGGAAGTTACATACGCTAAACAAAGCTCCTTAGATGTCAGGAAATTAACCTGGGAAATCGGAGCCAAGAGCGATTAAAGGCGTTGCGCCCGGAGTTCAAAAACCACGATGGCGTTAGATCAAAAGCTGTTTTCTGGGCACCCCGGGCTTGGTTCTGCCAAAGTGCACATCCCCATTCAGGGAAACCCAGCCACAGGGCCCACACACTTGTGTGTTGTGTGTGTGTGTGTGTGTGTGTGTGTGTGTGTTTTCCTGCCGTGTGAGTTAATCATCACTCAGATCTATAGCTTTTGACTCTTACTGCCTTCAGACCTTGGATGCCCGCCCTTGGCAAGGCTGCCCACATTAGAGCAGCCGGCCTGCACAGGCTTCCTGATTAGGGAAGATCACACACCTAACCTCAGAGGGGGTCCAACCAGTGGCCCCAGAGGAAACAAAGAAAGCCCTTAAAAGGGGAGGAGGAAAGGCAGCCTGGGGATCCTGAACCTTCCAGCCAGGAAAACAAATGCCTTGTGGAGGGTGGAAAGATCGGACCAGAACAAGCAACAGAATTGTAAGGATCATTATTTATGTTCACAGTGATAATAACAGCTCTTTGAGCCTGAGTTTCATACTCTTTACAATTAAGGGGTTGGACTAAGTGTCCTTTATAACACCTTCTAGCTACGATGCCCTGGAATTCTTAAATAACTTTAACATTATACATCATAATGCAGTTGTCAAAGTGTTGTGCACAACAGCACGTCTTTGTATATCCAGCTATGGGTGTTAACCCCATTGTACAGAGGAGTAAACTGAGGCCCTATGAGGGGAAGTAGCTTGCCTAAAGCCACCTATCTGGTAGATAGCAGAGCCTGTAACAAACCTTCAGCCAGCAGCTCCTCCTGGTCCAGTGCTCTTGAAGGGCAATCGTGGGCGATAGCTTTGTCCTCCAAATGACAAAAGTATATTTGCACTCACAAGCTCAAGCTCAAAGTGTCACTATGTCTTCTTTTTATATTGGGAAGTGAGGGGATAAGGGGGAACCATTTAGTATTCCAGGTTTTTGGGAAGTGGAACACTCAGAGATGGCACCCCCATGATGACCTCATAATAGTGCACAACCCTCTTGACTCAACAGAGGTGAGGTTAGTTGCATTTGCCAGAGAGGAAAACAGTGAGAAAAACATTATTCATTCAACAATAACAGCAAGGACTTCCCTGGTGGTCCAGTGGTAAAGATTTTGCCTTCCAGTGCAGGGGGTGTGGATTCGATTCCTGGTCAGGGAGCTAAGATCCTACATGCTTTATCCCCTCCTCCACCCAATGGACTTGAGTGGGTTTCTCTTTCTGACAACCAAACCACCCCTGATTATAACAAACACATTATGGATTTTACTAAGATGCCCCATTCTCTAAGCCATTTACCAAGGGATAAACATACTGGGTATCAAATTCTGCCATGTTGCATACCATGTACACTTTGTCCTTGGATGATTTATTTTTACAATTTTGACTACATACAAGCAACCACATGTAGCTGAAATAAAATATCTTCATGAGATCCAGTACTTTGATCTACAGGGCTTAGATGCAAAAAAAAAAAAAGAGTAATTCAACTAGTGAGCATCCTCCACACCTGTGCCTCATCCATATCATGATGCGGTGTTGCTGCTCTCAAAGCTCTGTTCTGCAATCATTTTCTGAGGAAAATCCTCTGTTAAGAGGTTTTCTTCAAAACTCCAGATATGTTTCCAATGAGCAGCCATGTTTAAAAACAACCAGACTATATGATGATCTTTTACTTTTATCTAGTTTGTTTCACTTTTTCTGTCTCATATTCAGTGCTCCCGTTTCATTTAGTTTACGTTTTCTGATTTCTTTCTCCTTTTCTTGATGTTCCGTCTCCAGCTTTTATCAAGCATAGTAGAAAAGCTCTTGTATACATATAAATAGTATGTATAATATCTATTTTAGAAAATTATGAATTTTTGCCCAACTAAAAAGTTTATGACATTTTGATTCCACTTGTTTGACTTAGTATGAATAGAATGCTAGATTTCTAATTTAAAAAATTGATATGCAACAAGCAACAGAGATTTACTGTACAGCAAGAGGAACTATAGTCAATATCTTATAATAACCTATACTGGAAAATAATCTGAAAAATAATATATGTGTATATGTATAATTGAATCACCTTGCTGTGAACCTGAAACATTGTAAGTCAACTATATGTCAATAAAATGTAAATATTAAGGGAAAAAAAGAGGTTTTCTTGGATTGAAGAATTTGTGACAGCATAGGCCAAGTCCCTTAAAAAGTCCATAGGTCTACTACACATAGTTATTAACATATTTTTTTAGAAACCTCTGTCTCTTCTACTATTAGCTCTTTGGAAGATGAGCTCCAAACACCTGCTAGAAGCAGGTATGTATTAACACATATATATTTCTGAGTTAATTCTCTCGTCAGATTCTCCCCCCAAAAGCACATCCAAGAGATCGTATTATCTCAGTTGTATTAACCAGCTTAAGTCAAGTTACGCTGCAGTAACACACAACCTACAAAGCTCAGTGTTTACTGTAACACAGGTTTGATGCTCACCCATGTCACTGTGGGTCAGATACAGCCCATCTTCACATATTCTTCATTCCAGGCTCCAATGACAGAGAGAAAGAGAGGTGGCACACCACACAATGGCCCTTAAGGCATCTATGCAATAGTGACAAAATTATCCATACTCACTTTTGCAAGCCAGTGCAAATCCCACAGGCAAGCCTGACATCGATCGGGCAGGGAGGGCTACTCCTCCACAGGATGGATGGGTGCCAAAAGTCACACAGCCACGCCTGGCACCATGGGACTAGAATGCAAAATCCTCCACCAGAGAGCAACACAACAATATCGCAAATACAAATACTAGGTATCACATCATTTCACAAAGAAACTGAGGTGAAGCAATTGCCTGACCCAATATCATGTTAGTGTTCAACTCGGTATTTGAAGAAAGTCTTTGGAACCCAGGGCTTCCCAGGTGGTGCAATGGTAAAGAATCTGCCTGCCAATTCAGGAGAACCAGGAGACAGGTTTGATCCCTGGATCAGGAAGATCCCCTGGAAAAGGAAACAGCAACCCACTCCGGTATTCTTGCCTGGAGAATTCCATGGACAGAGGAGCCTGGTGGGCTACAGTTCATGGGGTCGCACAGAGTTGGACACGACTGGGCTTGTGCACATGCTTTCCTCTTTCGGACCCCGGGTGAAGATGCAGTTCACTATAGCAGAGCTGTTTTGGGTCTTCCTCTGAAAGAGATGCCTCTCCGGGACCTGATCTGTACATTGTGCCACTCTCCAGAAAGGCTGACGTCAAGTTGTCACTCTACAACATTTGGCCCTTGAATGTTTTATTCATTAGGATCATATGGGAATCCGAGTGAGCCAAGGCAGACGAAATTAACAAGTGCCAATCAAGAAACAGACTCGGAGCCAACACTGTCTCAATATATGAAGCCATTTTAAAATGCTCTTGGTTTAACCAGACTGAAGATAGAATGAAGTGGTGGCTCTGGAGAAGGACAAGAAACTGACACCCTCTAGGATGGTGTCAGATGGCTCCCTCTGGCCACTGGTTGATTGCATCCTGCAGAAGCTGGCATGAAGGGTCTGGGAAGCCCAAGGACTGATGCTTCGGAAGAGCCTGGCACCAGTGATTTACAAAGGGCCTTCACAGTGACCTGATCAACATCTCCAGGGTTAATTATTCCCATGACTACCAACAGCACCCATCCCAGTTGGGTACCTGGTCATCTATGGTTAATGATCTCTCTGGTCAGTGAATAGTTTTGCTCAAGGTAAGAACCTGACTGCACCCAAGTCCTCAAGTCTAGAAAACGAGTCAGAATTCACTGTTGTTTTTTTTTTCCTGGACTATTTAATTTCCTTTAAGTTGCATAGGTAACACTTTTGGTTTTCAAATGGTGCAAGTTACAAAGAGTTCAGCGTTACCATGGTTAGTAACAGAGTCCCTATGAAATACCTGTTCCCCATCTCTGCCAATTACATTTTTAAGGAGATTGGGCTTGATTAAAAAGCACACTGTTAGCCGTGAATCCAACCTGCCCAGGATATATCGGGTTGCATTGTGTTATGAAACACACACCATACTGGATGTTCTTCCAAAAGAATGTGTACAGAAAAGGCTGCCCTTCTGCAAGACTGAGAGCTCCTTCCCGGGCCACACCACTCTCCACCTTCCATCCAAACACCCAGCAAGCTGAAGCATGTAGGCGTCCCTGGCTGAGCCCTGTATGGCCTCAGGACACCCTATACCACCTCTCCTGTGTTCTCCTGTGTGTGAGAGAGCAGTGCCAAGGCCAGCGCACTAGGAAGGACAAAGTGAGAAGGCTCCATGTAGCAATTTCCACAGTATCTCACTACTCTGTTCTGCTGATTGCTTACCAATCAGCATAAGTCCTTATAGAGACTTCAAGAAACTCAAAAGGCAGGCTGGAAATTGCAGGCCTCAGTGTGGCAGATGCTATGCATTCATGAACATGTCAAAAACAGCACTTCTACACTCCATTCATAGGCCTGACTTGTGTCTATGGAATCAGACACTGGGTAGTTCAAAGCCAAGTCTCTGAAAACATCCTGCAGAAACCCCAAGATTGCAATCTCAAAGTCACTATAATTTCACTACTATGCTGGTAATAGGCTAATAGCCCACAGGCAAAAGGATATTAAAAAGATTATATTAATGTTGGAGTTGGGTATGGGATTATGAAGGGCCTTGCAAAGCTAAGATAAACCAAGAGCATTTATCAGCCAACTCAGAAAAAAATGGATTTGCAACCAGAGTTCTTCCCCAGTTTGGGCAGCAATAGCATTCTTGGGACACTTGTTTTACACATGTTTATTTTGAACCCCATGTGTTAGACACTAAGCTGGGGTCAACACAATACAGGGCTGGGCGAGCTGGGGTCCTGACACGGGGAGGCTGACGGGCTAGTGGCTGAGATAGGACGCCGCACCAACAAGCGAGATGACACCCACTAGGAGGAAAGTGCCACAACAAAGGTGTAGATGAAGCATTTTAGGAAGTGCAGAGGGAGAGAGTACTCTCCCACACAGAAGAGACCATGACTTTATGGAAGACAGGCATTCAGCCAAGTCTTCTGAAGGGGAAAGGGTGCAGGTGGTGCAGTTGGGGAGGAAGAGAATTCATTAGCTGCCTCCACGGGTGTTATGGAGGATTTGGGGTACCGGCCCGACAACCTCAGTGGGTGGGGCAGCTGGGGCTTCGGTTGCTCGTGGCTCCAGGCTGTTCCCCATCTCTGAGGTTTGCCTTTGGCTGACCAGAACACCCCACCAGAGAGATACCCACACCCTGCCTCTTGGGGACTGGTAGATACAGGGGCACCAAAGGCCAGCCCCCCCCCAACCTCAGCATGGGGACAATTCTGTACCCCATGTCCCAGAGGGTCAGGCTGAGGCTTGTCTTTGCTGGCTTCTCTGCCCTCTCCTACATTCCTTCCTTGCTCTCAGTAAATGGCAGGCATCTGAATCTCTATCTCAGGCCTCACTTCTAGGGAACCCAGCCTAAGCCTCTGACTTTCCCTCTTGCGTCTGCACAGATGCACCAAGGAATTCTTGGGAAAGCTTTCCATGTCCCCATAAGCCGTCCATTACACCCCTGTTCCTTAGTTTCCTCTGTTCCATCCAGAACAGCACCCTATTTCCACACTGCCTGTCTTCTGTTCTTTCTCTTGCTAAGAGGGGCTCCCCACCACTTATTCCTTTCTTTCAAAGTCTAACTCAATTTTACTTATTCCAAGGCTTGCCAACTAGACTCTGTGCCTACCCCTTATGTGTATATTTTCTTTAGCACTTAAGTCGTATGTCAGAACATGTACCTATTTTTATTTTTTAGACAATTAGATCCAAACTTAATCATCCCAATAGATGTTGTCACTTTCAAAGTACTCATCTTGGGAGATTAATCACTTCCTCCAATACAGCCACTGCCCATTCTAATTTGGGGATTCATCTCTTGGGTTTGACTTCAGCATATGTATTTCTCATACACCATTAAACATGATAAATAGACTACAGCAATTCTGCGTCCTTTCAGGCTTCAGCAAATCATCCAGAACCAGGACTGGTGATTGATTGCAGGTTAGTGAGAGTATATATGTATTTTGTAATTCCACAGTTTACACACCCAGAATAGTCCCTTGGAAGATGAAACCCTTTCTCCCACAAGGCTGCCCTAAATCCAGCCAATCCCAGTTATGGCAAATATTTGTTCTGTGAAAGTGACTTCCTTTCCTCTTTGAGACATTTGAATCCACACCTGATGAGTAATGTAGGTATTGATTCATTCATTCAACAAATATTTGTTGAGTGCTTTCCACACGCCAAGGACTGTGCTACAAGTGAGGCTGTAAAATCAAATAAAACATGGTTTTTACTCACATGGAGCTTAGAATCTATTGGGAAAAAGTTACAAGTAAATTGACCATATAGAACAGTGCAGTAAATGCTGCGATGGGGACAGGCATGGGGTTTTATGGGAGGAAGGGGAGTGAGTTAGATTGGAAGGCCAGGGAAACTGCTGGAGGCTGTCTTGAAGGGTGATTCAGAGTTTACTAGATGAAGAAGGTTGGCAAGGGCATGAGGGGAGGAACTGATTGTAGGAAGGCACAGATAGAATTCTGCAACCACAGGACACATTCAAGACACTTCCTGTGAAGAGGGAATTGGGAGAATTAATACAGAGATGAGAGAGCGCTCAGGCTACTGGGAAGTCTAGGCAGGCTTATCCTGAGAGCAGTAGGAAGCCATTGGCAGCTCTAGCTGAGATAAAAACCAACCAACCAGTCATATCGTGTAACTAAAAACACATGGAATGATGTTAATGGGTGTTCTCAGTACTTGTGGTTCATTCTCTAACAACTCTGTGAGAGACACGTTGTTACGCCCCCTTCGTTGTTGTTTAGTCACTAAGCCATGTTTGACTCTTTTGAGACCCCATGAACTATAGACCACCAGGCTCCTCTGCCCATGGGATATCCCAGGCAAGAATACCAGAGTGGGTAGCCTTCTCCACCTGATCTTCCTAACCCAGGAGCTGAACCCACATCTCCTGCATTGCAGGTGGATTTATTTTGCAGATGCAAAAAAAGAGAGACCAGGAATGTTAAGTAACTTGTCCAGGCCACACAGCTGGTAAGTGACAGAGTTGGAATTCAAACTCTTTCCACCCCTCTCAACTCCAAAGCCCCCAAAGTATTCCCTAAAAGAAACCCAGCAAAGGATATGAACAGATACATCACTTAAAAGGAAACTTGGAATTTTAAATATATTTACAGTGTTCAATCTGGGCCCAAGTCAAAGCATCAGAAAGTAAAACAATAATATTGAACCATTTTATACCTATTTTACCAGCAGAAAATGTTAACAACCATGCACAATGCCATCTGTTTTGCAACACTCAATGGACATTAATACATTTGTAACAGAAAAGGACAAACCTGATTCCGTATTGGATCTGTTCCTTTAGCTGTAATCTTTGTGCTCTTTATCTGGGCTTAGTCATGCTAGTTCTGTACCTTTTGTAAGACTGTTGCCTATAGCCTGAAATATTGCAGACAGCCCATTTTAGAGGCTCTGACCTTTAAAGTATAGCACTTTTCCATTTGTATAGAAATAAAAAGTTACAAAACAGAGAATACCACTTGTTTGTTGAAGGTTTATAGGAACACTGTGACCCGACCTACATGAACAGCTGCAAGAACAAGGATTCAGGCACCAAGAAGTTTGGAGCAACCAGCCACTACCCCTTCCCTTTCAGTATAAGAGAAGCTTGACTTCTAACTCAGGGAAGATGGTTCTTGGGGACATGAATCCACCATCTTCTAGGTCTGCTAGCTGACCAAATAAACTCCCTATTCCTGTCTCAGCAACTTGTCTCTTGATGTATTGCCCTGTTGTGTGGTGATGAGTATGAGCTTGGACTTGGTAACACATTGACGGGTCATTTGTAAATTTACATAAATATTTTGCAAAACAGTGTAATAATTTATCCAAGAAAACATTTCAGAAGTAGGCTCAAAGTTTGTCATTGCAAGAGCAACAGTGCAAAGTTGAGAACAAACTGAATGTGGAGTGACAGGACAATAGTTTGGTAAACAATCATACAACAACCCAATGGAATATGGTGTAGTTATTTGACATAATCTTTTTGAGGATTACATAACACCATGGGAAAATATTTACAGGAACTAAATTGTCGCGTGCAAAGGTAGGAAACAGTACAACACTGACATTCATGAGGACTACAGCCTGTATCCTTGCTAATTCCCAGATGACTGAAAACCACTGAGCACACAGCTGCTCCCTTTTAAACGCAGCAGCTGAAAATGTGGAGTAACCCCCTGAGACTCTTAATGAGCCTATGAACTCAGGATTTGCCTATGAAGTTATAAAGATTAATTCTGTCAATAAATTCTGGATTGCATTATATCACATCATTACTATACTTACCTAAATCTGCAAAGAAACCACATCTTTATCACTTTATGAGAGTTCCTCACAAGCTCCTTAGGCAAGCACAAAAGCTGTATTGAAACGCTATTCCCAGCAATGGTAGGCAACTTGTTCACTAACTGTGGACTCTTGCCTTCTTTTATATCAGCTTTGAAACCGAGTCATTTCAAAGTTAAAGACGTCTTTGGCGTCCCTGACAAATAATTGAAAATGAGAGTGTAAAATTCAAGTATGTCAACAATGTCTACCACTATTCATAGCACACATAATTATATTACATATGTATACATATACATATATTACATGTATATAATATTACATAAATGTAGACATATGACTAGTGCTGCCTAGATACAAAAAATAAAGACCGTAGTGTTTGGGTGAAAGAATTGTAAAGAATATTTTCCTTTTAAAATATTTATTAAGTATTATATTGTAATTTTATAATAAATAACGTTCATACAAATGATTTACTATGCTATGGCCACACTCCAATAGGTTGAACTTGGTTGCCTTTAACCCATTGGTTTTATAGCGTTTAACTTGTTTGCAGGGCTTATGGGGTTACCCATACATGGGTAAAACCTGGGGAATTAGGCAGGAACTCAGCACAGAACTAACCACATCGTACTTCCTATGACGCTTGACTCGAGATGCCAAAATCAGTATGTCTTTCTCTCCATATACACTGGGGAACTACAACCAGAACTTGGGCTTTGAAGTGGGGCTGACACTCAGTCACTCAGATAAGGAGATGTGCCTCTGATTCCTGAAACTCCACTGACTGATTGGACAGGAACTGCAACTGACATCCAGGGGTTCAGTCCACGTGACCCTGGGATGGAGGGAGGGAGGAAGGGAGGAAGGACAGAAAGAGGGGAGGAGTCATGCTAACGAGCTTGCCAGCCAGTTCTTTTCTTTGCCTCCAGCTCCTGTGTTGACCCCCAGGGGTCATTCTGTCTGTCCCAAGCATGTCACCAGAGAAGGCAGAGCAAATGGAGCAGAGGAGAGCAGTTCAGCTTGTACATTAGTGTGTGACACAGTCAGAACCCGGGCCTGATGGTCCTCCAGGGGACTGAAGCACCCAGAAACAGTCCACCGAGAAAGTGGATGCTCTCTGCTTTTGTAGGAGGGGGCCGGGGAGGGAAGAGCCGTGAATGCTTAGGCCCGTGAATTTCATAGTTTGTAAAAACTCGTTGTCTTTTCACTTAGCACAAATAAAAACTGAGAAATAATATAGAGCAAGAAATTCTGTTGTTCAAGGATAAACTGAAACAGCCTGGGAGAAACACCAGTAATAAGGACTAGCAGAGGAGAGGAAGAAGGTAGAGGTCACAGTTCAGCTTGAAATCTTGAAAGTTTTCTGAGAAATCTAATTTCCACTTTCTAAATAATGGAACTTCATAACACCTTAAACTTTGAGTCTCTGCATGTTTCTGATCAGCTATAGAAATTCAGTGGAGAAGTGGGGTGAAGGCCCAGGAGAAGAAGAAAAAAGAAACTTAAACAGGATTAAGTTCTGGAGTTCCGACGCATAGCACATGATGACAGCTAACAATACCATATCGTACACTTGAAATTTGCCAAGAGGATAAATTTTCAATTAAAGCTTCTTAACACACATGTGCATGCACGTGCACACACACACCCAGTAACTATGTAGAGGTGATAGATGTTAACGATCCTGATTGTGGTGATTTTACAATGTATATGTGTATCAAAACATTTCCTTAAATAAACACAAGTTTTCTATTTCAATAATGTCTCCATAAAGCTGCTTTTAAAAAAAGAAAGGAGGAAATTTTTTTTTTTAACAAATTTTAGGACTACTGGCTCCTCATTGTTTACCAAACTATTACTGGATAAGGGATGCTGTTGTTGTTGTTCAGTCACGAAGTCACGGCCAACTCTTTGTGACCCCATCGACTGCAGCACACCAGGTTCCCGTGTTCTTCACCATCTCCTGGAGTTTGCTCAAATTCATGTCCTTACACCTTATCTTCGACAAAGGAGGCAAGGATATACGATGGAAAAAAGACAACCCTTTAACAAGGGGTGCTGGGAAAACTGGTCAACCAATTGTAAAAGAATGAAACTAGAACACTTTCTAACGCCATACAAAAAAATAAACACAAAATGGATTAAAGATCTAAATGTAAGACCAGAAACTATAAAACTCCTAGAGGAGAACATAGGCAAAACACTCTCCGACATAAATCACAGCAGGATCCTCTATGACCCACCTCCCAGTATATTGGAAATAAAAGCAAAAATAAACAAATGGGACCTAATGAAACTTAAAAGCTTTTGCACAACAAAGGAAACTATAAGCAAGGTGAAAAGACAGCCCTCAGATTGGGAGAAAATAATAGCAAACAAAGCAACGGACAAAGGATTAATCTCAAAAATATACAAGCAACTCCTCCAGCTCAATTCCAGAAAAATAAATGACCCAATCAAAAAATGGGCCAAAGAACTAAATAGACATTTCTCCAAAGAAGACATACAGATGGCTAACAAACACATGAAAAGATGCTCAACATCACTCATTATCAGAGAAATGCAAATCAAAACCACAGTGAGGTACCATTACATGCCAGTCAGGATGGCTGCTATCCAAAAGTCTACAAGCAATAAATGCTGGAGAGGGTGTGGAGAAAAGGGAACCCTCTTACACTGTTGGTAGGAATGCAAACTAGTACAGCCGCTATGGGGAACAGTGTGGAGATTTCTTAAAAAACTGGAAATAGAACTTCCATATGACCCAGCAATCCCACTCCTGGGCATACACACCGAGGAAACCAGATCTGAAAGAGACACGTGCACCCTGATGTTCATCACAGCACTGTTTATAATACCCAGGACATGGAAGCAACCTAGATGCCCATCAGCAGATGAATGGATAAGGAAGCTGTGGTACATATACACCATGGAATATTACTCAGCCATTAAAAAGAATTCATTTGAATCAGTTCTAATGGGATGGATGAAACTGGAGCCCATCATACAGAGTGAAGCAAGCCAGAAAGATAAAGACCAATACAGTATACTAATGCATATATATGGAATTTAGAAAGATGGTAATGATAACCCTATGTGCAAAACAGAAAAAGAGACACAGATGTACAGAACAGACTTTTGGACTCTGTGGGAGAAGGTGAGAGTGGGATGTTTCGAGAGAACGGCATCGAAACGTGTATATTATCTAGGGTGAAACAGATCACCAGCCCAGGTTGGATGCGTGAGACGGGTGCTCGGCCTGGTGCACTGGGAAGACCCAGAGGGATCGGGTGGAGAGGGAGGTGGGAGTGGGGATCGGGATGGGGAATACATGTAAATCCATGGCTGATTCATGTAATGTATGGCAAAACCCACTACAATATTGTAAAGTAATTAGCCTCCAACTAATAAAAATAAATGAAAACAAAAAAAATTCATGTCCTTAGATTTCCTGATGCTATCTAACCATCTCATCCTCTGCTGCCCTCCTCTCCTCCTGCCTTCACTCTTTCCCGGCATCAGGGTCTTTTCCGGTGAGCCAGCTCTTCAAATCAGGTGGTCAAAGTATTGGAGCTTCAACTTCAGCATCAGTCCTTCCAATGAATATTCAGGCTGATTTCCTTAGGACTAAGGTATGATTAGGGATGATGATAAGGAGTAAGGGATGATGGACAGGGAGGCCTGGCGTGCTGCAGTGCATGGGGTCGCAAAGAGTCAGACATGACTGAGCGACTGAACTGAACTGATTGAAGGGGTGATAAGGGCTTCCCAGGTGGCACTAGTAGTAAAGAACTCACCTGCAATACAGGAGACATGAAACGTAGGTTTGATCCCTGGGTGGGGAAGATTCCCTGGAGGAGGGGATGGCAACCCACTCCAATATTCTTGCCTGGAAAATCCCATGGAGAGAGGAGCCTGGCAGGCTACAGTCCATAGAGTCAGTCACGACTGAAGCAACCATGCATGCACATATACACAAGGGGTGGTAAAGGAAAAGAATTAAGCACCCTCACTGAGATAGCATTTCAAGTTTATGCGACCAGTACTCATACCTCCGCCTTTCTCCCCAAACTGACAAACTCAACACTGAATGTCCCCATGGTGCAGGAGCATCCAGCCTTCATCCCGCTGAATCCTCAGCTTCACCCTTCTACAGACAGAGAAATGGAAATGAAACAAGTAAGTCATGTGTGGATTGAGAGTTGGACCATAAAGAAAGCTGAGCACCAAATAACTGATGCTTTTGAACCGTGGTGTTAGAGAAGATTCTTGACAGTCCTTTTGACTGCAAGGAGATCAAACCAGTCAATCCCAAAGGAAATCAGTCCTGAACATTCATTGGAAGGACTGATGCTGAAGCTGAAACTCCAATACTTTGTCCACCTGATGCGAAGAACTGACTCATTGGAAAAGACCCTGATGCTGGGAAAGATTGAAGGCGGGAGGAGTAGGGGACGACAGAGGGTGAGATGGTTGGATGGTATCACTGACTGCATGAACATGAGTTTGAGCAAGCCCTGGGAGTTGGTGAGGGACAGGGAAGCCTGGTGTGCTGCAGTCCATGGGGTTGCAAAGAGTTAGGCGTGTCTGAACACCTGAACTGAACTAAGGTAACCAAGAAAAGAGTGCAGTGAACATTCTGGTTGACTCCCTGATGTCCACGCCTCCACATTAGCATAAGCCAATCAGGCTATGAGCATCCCCAGCCAGGAACTAGTTCAGGAATGATCCTGGGACACTTTTCTGCTGGAAGTCTCCAGAGGAAAGCTTCCATGTACTGAGACATCATCCCAGGTAGGGGTGCTCTCTCTTCTTCCTCAGACAAGGATGTGATGCCTCCTTTTCCCAGTACAGATCACTCTGAGGCTGACAGAAGGGCAAGAGGGCAAGAGTCCTGGATTTTGCCACTAAGTGGCCAGGCTTACCAACCCCACAGCCTGCCTGACCTCTGGACTCCAGGTGACATGAGATAATAAATTTCCTAAGTATTTGCATCAGGTTGAGTCAGACTCTATTTCCCTTTCATCGGAAGCAGCCTGCCTGTTGCAAAAAGGCAAATCCAAACTCAGGTCTGTCTGATGATCAAGTGCATACTCATTCCAAGAGTTTTCTAGTCGAAGAGGTTTTCTCTCTGGGCATAACGTCTTGAAGGGTTTCCAATTCAACAGCTGCACTGGCCCTCCAGTCAGACTTGGATTAAATCCCAGGTCTGCCACTGACAGGGAAGCCTGGCATGCTGTGGTCCATGGGGTCTCAAAGAGTCAGAAATGGCTGAGCAATTGATTTCTTTTTCTTTCTGTCACTGATGACCTGTGTGATCATGGGCAAATCTCCTGTCTTCTTTACATCTATCATCTCATCTGAAAAATGGGAATAGTATTAGTTCTGGCCATAAAGGATGCTTGAAGTCTAAAGTACAGTGAGTCCCCTATCTATGAATGGGTTCCATCCAGAGAGCATGATTGTCAGTCCAATTTGTTCGGAAGTCCAACGAAGTTAGCCTAGGTACCCAATTAACACAATTGGCTTTATAGTACTGTACTGCTATAGGTTTATAATACTTTTCATACAAATAATACATAACAAGCACAAAAAATAAAGAAACTACTTCTAACCTGACGGTACAGCACCTTGGAACATACAGGAGTACAGTATAACAGCTAGCACACGGGCACATTCTCGTCTTTCAAAGCTTGTAACTTCAAGGTTCAAATGTAGGGGACTTACTGTACATTTCTACACAGTAAGTGGTCATTTCTCGTTAGCTCCCATGAGAGAATCACTGACTTTTGGTGCCTAGAGACTTTTCAGAATCCTTATGATATTTTGAATAAAGTGATTTTATTTTTCCCAGCATATCAAATCTGTGTCAGAATTAAAATATGACGTTTCTTTAGTGTTTGCCCTTACCTGAGCTTTTGACTTTTTAATTAGTGACTGCCCTAATTCTTTTTTGGAAAAAAAAAAAGTACAACATCATTAAAGAAACTATTTTAAATGTCACCCTTCATACCACACTACCTAATTAACTATTTTCATTCTTTGATATTACCTCTTGCATGTAGTATTTACATATCCACAATTATAGTAAGCATTCTACTTTCTTTGCTGTTATTTTTACTTAAATTATAGCACATTTCTCCATTTTTTCTACATGTTCTTTGTAATTATTCATTTTAATAGTTTTATAATATTGATTAGCAAAATTGACTAAACATTCTCCTACCACCAATATTTTTACATAAATGTTTCTTTTTTTTATCTTAAAGTTGATGTAGCAGTGAACATTTTTGTTTACACATTCTTTGGTTTCTGTGCATTATTTCCTTAAGAAAAATTTCTAGAGACAGAATTACTGGGTCTAGAGGCATTTATTATCTTTATGTCTCCTCTATGTAACTCTTTCCCAAAGGATTATTCAAATTCACAAATGTAAATTTTATCTTAACTAGTCAAGACTGGAATTGAGTTCCTCTAATCAGTTAGTTGGTCTGAAATACCACAAATGTCTTTTACTTTGGAGAAACCAGTATTTTGATTGCCTTGTCATGGGTTTCAAGCTTTATAAGTCAAGTTCTGCTTTCTTGCTTTGAAAGTTCCCCCACAAACCAATCAGGCTTATCTTTCATAGACCTTGAACTTTTAAAAGGCTGTCTGCTTTTATCTCCCTGTCTCTCTTCAGGAATCTCATTGGACTGATGTAGACCCCCCAGGATTCGTAAATGGCTCAAGAATACCATTTTAATGGGATGCTCAAGCCCAACTTTATACTTCCTGCTAGAGACACATGTTCAGTCTGGGAGCAAAATGGTATAATTATTCCATCCAGATGGAACAAGACTGATTTTCTCTGGCCAAAGGCCAGGTCCTTGGAAACCTACTGACCACTTTATAAACATCTGGAACGCTCACTGGTCAAGTAACTAAGAAAAATGCATCCCATGCAAAGCTGAATGCAGACCCTCCTTACCCTTCCATATTGCAGAACTAACTATCCTCTTCTCCCTCAGAGCAACCCAAAGTGTGTTTGGCTTCCAGGAGGAGTCTCTTGCGGGTAGAGAAAGCTGGTGTATTTTACTTGACTCATAGGCAGATGCCTCTAAGTCACAGGCAAAGTGGTTAGAACAGCCCTGGATGCTCCTAAAGGGACTTTGTCTAGCCTACTGTGAGGTCTTCCCACCTTCTCATGTTTCTAGCAACCATAAACCCAAATCCAAATGCAGGCACTAAAACGCAAAGCACTGCGATCAGGTTCTAAAGAAACCATGTGGAAGACAGAGAGCGTGCTCATGTTCGTTTCAACTCCAGATTATCATAGACACGAAACACAACTTTAAAAGTTCTGGAACTGCTCAGCGTTATGTGGCAGTGTATATGCACGGCCGAGTCCCTTTGCTGTCCCCCTGAAGCTATCACAACAGTGTTAATTGGCTGTACTCCAACACAAAATAAAGTTAAAAAAGCAATGAATGAATAAATAAAAGTTCTAGTATAATTCCAGAAGTATATCTAGAGATCCTACTGGAGTGACAAACCCCAGATGAAGAAACACGTGGAGTATAAACATCTAGAGGTTTTTTCTGTAAAAGGCCAGATAGTAAAGATTTTAGGCTTCATGGGCAGTATGGTCTTTATCACAACTATTCAGCTCTTTCAACACAAAATCAGTCACAGACAATTTTAAACAGATGGATATAGTCATGTTTCAATAAAATGTTATTAACAAAAAGGAGTACAAGATTTGACCCAAGGGCCATAATGCCAACCCCTGAAGTAGTGTGTGAATAATATAATGAAAACTCCCTATCAGCTCTGTAATCTCACTATCTGCAATTTGTATTTGCAAGCCCACATGTTCATTTCATCTGTGCCTGGATTTATAATATCATGGAATTTAGGATGTGGAGTGTTGGTTCATTCATTATAAGTTTTTTTTGAGAGCTTGCTCTATGCTGGATACACTACATTTCTGTCCTTAATTAGCGTTATCTCTGTTAATATGACCCAAGACTTAATTTTTTGATGAAGATTTCAATTTTTAATTTTAAGAAAATTAAATATCGGACAGTTGCAGGCAGTATAAGTCAATGTTCTAGAACTTCTAATGAACAACTGGATTGAGCCTCTTCTTTGAGTTCAGAGCAGGCTGCTTTGAACAGCTTCTCTAGGGATCAGTGAAGCGCTGAAGGCAGGGAAGGCGCCTGATGAAGCAGAGCACGCTGAACTCGGAGCTAATGCCGGTTCTGCAAATATTTAGCTGCGTGACCTCTCCTTGGGCAAGTCGTCTGATTTCTCTGAGACTCGGTTTCCCCTTCTATAAACAAGGAATTCAGATGAGATGAATAAGGTCAGAGGAGTCCTCAATCTGCTCAGATTTTTAACATTTTAAGTTTTGTGTCAACCAGTCAAGGCTGAGAGGCTTCCGTTATGTCAGAAAGCAAGCAATTTGAGGTCTACTCCTTGTAGGGCTTATGTATATACCCTAGCTTCCCCCCAAATTAGGACCTTGCAGGAAAGGGCAACCCATTCCAGTATTCTTGCCTGGAAAACTCATGGACAGAGGAACCTGGCGGGCTACAAGAGTTAGACATGACTAAGCATTTGTGCATGTGACATTCATATTGGGGACCACAAAGATTATGAAAAGTTTCCTGACTTAAAAGTTTTCCACCCAATGTGGATACCAGGCATGCAGCTGCTAACTGTAACCCAAGGCAGAGTGAAATCATAGAGATAAACTGTGGGGTATGGGAAGAGGAGGTACTGATTCTGATGAAAAGAAGACACAGCTCAATGAGCCCCATGGATTTGGGTAGATTTTAAGAAACAATGAAGAGTGGGGGTTAAAATGCTTTGCTAATAGAAGATAATTGAAATGGGGAAATATAGTGGAAAGTAGATACCTCATCCCAGAGCCTTCATTCAAAGTAATATCACTTTGTGAGTAAATTTTTTCACTGGATCGTGTTTCTGTTTATATCAATTTCCAATGGTTTATCAACAGTATTACAGAAAATACTCAGTGAGGACTTTTCATTAAATACTAACTCTTTAAACTTTGAGTGTGGCATTTTGATTTACACTTCTCATTTGGTTGATCCTTCACAACCACATATCCATGGTTTAAAATAAGGTCAGGTTAAAATGGGAGAGTAGTGACTATGGTAAATACAATGACTCAAACTAATCAAAGAAATCATGTTGACAGGAATGAAAAATATAGATACATGGGTATACTATTAAGCCCAATATTAGTCATTTAGTTTCAGCAAAATATCACCCAACATATGAAAGCTATCAATATTTTTGGCTTGCTTATATTTAGTCAGTAGATTTTCAATGATTATGTAATAAATATAAGCGTATAGAATATTTGTACATCTTTATGTAACTCTATAGAAAAATAATTTGTCAACACTTGAAGTCTAAGAAAACTTCATTTAAAGATACTCATTTCTCAAGTTTTCTAAATATCACATTTAACGAAGTTTATTTCTTCGTATAGCAAATGGAGATGGTAATTGTTTATTTTGCAAGGTTATTTTAGAGGGTGAAAAGAGATAACAGTTGAAAAATATCTGGAGAGCATAAAATGTTACATAAAATCAAGGAGATAAAACAGTATTTATTACAAGACACAAGGAAAAACCAAAACAGCTGACTGATAGCTGCCTCTGGGCCTCCAAACTCAGGGCTCTTGGCAGCACTGTTTTTATAGGCAGAGAGCAATGCCTCAAAACTTAGCTGTGTTCCTTGGGGATCTCTACACACACAGCAGAACTCCTCCTGCCTGACTGCATCGTTATCCCTGTAAATACATGGATACTCTCAAGTTTATCCAGGGCTCCTCTCAAATCACGGCAACACAACACAGCCCACAGTAAATGCAGCTGCTAAATCATGAATCTGAAGATTTGAGGAATGTCTGCAAGCAGCTGATGACAGAATGCATCTTGAAATTTAAGCTGGAAAGTCTACAGACTGGAGCAGATTACAAGATTTTCTATAGTATGTTCTTTAGCATCAAAGGATCCAAATGGCACACATCTCATAAAACCCTCAAACCAGCCTAGGTTCAGGGAGGTTAGTTCAGGCAGGACTCACTCAACAGATGTCTCTCCAACTCAAAGAGCAGAGGACAGAGGACAGACGGCGGGGGGGTGGGGGGGGTGAGGAATAGTTAGGGAGTTTGGGATCAACATGTACACATTGCTACATTTAGAGGGGATAACCAACGAGGACCTACTGTATAGCACAGGGAACTCAGCTCAATGTTATGTGGCAGCCTGGATGTTAAGGGAGTTGGGAGGAGAATGGATACATGTGTATGTATGCCTGAGTCCAATTGCTGTTTGCCTAAAATCATCAGAATATTGTTAAATCGGCCACACGTGCTAAGTCATTATGCATGCTCATGACTCTGTGCAACCCCATGGACCATAGCCAACCAGGCTCCTCTGTCCATGGGATTCTCCAGGCAGGAATACTGGAGTGGGTTGCCATGCCTTCCTCCAGGGGATCTTCCCGACCCAAGGATTGAACTGGGATCTCCTGTGGCTCCTGCATTGCAGGTGGATTCTTTACCTCTGGGCCACCTGGGAAACCCTAATCAGCTATGGTTGGCTGTATATGCTCAGTCATGTCCAACTCTTTGCAACCCCAAGTACTGCAGCCGGCCAGGCTCCTCTGTCTATGGGATTTTCCAGGCAAGAATACTGGAGTGGGAAATCGGCTATACTCCAATACAAAGTAAAAAGTTTTTTTAAAAGATAAGTACATTTCATAATCTTTTATGGGAATAGCTTTGTTGGGAAAACACATAGAGATTGGAACTAGTGCCCTCCCTAAGAGCAGAGAAACATGTTCCGGGGAAAGGGGGAATGCAGAGGAGAAAACAGAGAAGGAGTCTCCCGTTCATTGAGCCTGGATCCTCAGTTCTGTTTGCTGCAGGTTTGGAGCTATCTCTAGGAGGGTGGAGGTGTCAGAGATCCTGGTTTGCAAGTAACAGAAAGCTGCTCAGCTAAGCTCAGCAGGCAAGAAGCATATCCAAAGGCTGTTGTGGTGGGCGGTGGGAGAGGTGAGGGGGATCTGGAGGAGGGTTAGTCTGGGAAGTTGAGTACAGAGCCAAGAGCCCATCATAGGGATGATGGAATTAGGAACCCAGCTTTGCAGAGTCAAAGAAAGCTCCTAGAACCCTGAATACACTCCCCACTGCTGCCTCCACTCAGGACAAGCTACAAGGGAGAATTCTCCCCAAAGAGGACAGAGTGCTGAGTGCCAGCCAGTCTCCCAGTGGCAGAAGCCCCTTGAGAGAAGGAAAGTGAAAACTGAAAGTGTCTCTCATTCGTGTTCCACTCTTTGTGACCCCATGGACTGTAGCCCACCAGGCTCCTCTGTCCACGAGATTCTCCAGGCAAGAATACTGGAGTGGGTTGCCATGCCCGCCTCCAGGGAATCTTCCGGACCCAGGGATCGAACCCAGATCTCCCTCATTGCAGATTCTTTACTGGCTGAGCCACCAGGAAGAGAAAGAGCTTTATTGGAGAAAAGCTTCGCCCTCCAACCAGAATTAGATGGATTCTAAACTCCAGCTCCAATATGAGGCCCCAGAGATGCCATAGATTTTGATTCAGGCAGGCCGGAGCTCACATCTTGGCTTGGCCACTTACTGACTGCATGACTTTGGGCAAATGACTTCACGGGTCAGGGCCTCAATTTTATCATCCATTTAATAAGGATGACCTTCCCCCTCTTACAATGTATTGAGCTGACCAAAAAGTTCATTCGAGTTTTTTTGTTAAGATGGGACAGAAAAATCCGAAGGAAGCTTTTGGCTGATCCAATAGTTTGGGTGAGTGTTGCAGAAGAACAAATGTAAACCAGCTGGCCCAGAGGAGGAATTCCATAAATGCTCTTTTCCCGTCTCCTTCCATCCCAGGTTTCGAAATGTCCTTGACTCATCACATCTCTGACTTGGAGCCCAGGGAGCGCAGCCACAGTGATGGGAAGGTGTTTATTTCATGAAGAGAGGGAGGCCAAGTCCACGTCAGCATTGCTGCAGCAGGGAGCTTAGATGTGGACCCAAACAGCACACAAGTGGACGGTGTGACAGCCCCACAAACACACAGCCCAGCGGCCTGCTGAAGCCAGGAACACCGTGCACCCGCCCACCACACACACACACGCACACACACGCCCACCTGAGCTGGGGGGACGCCACGCCAAGGGACGTGGTTCTCTGGAGCTGACCATGTGAAACTGACAGCCTGAGAGGCAGAAATAGAAGCAAGCAAGGACAACAGATTTCACCCAGCCCAGCACCTCTCACTATTCAAACCAAACTAAATGTCTACTGAAGTTTGTAATCCAGAAAATGTATTCTCTTCTAAATGGAAAGGAACTGGGGAGGGAGGTCTTAGAAAAAAAGAGAAAAGTCTTCCTTTCACACTTTCCTCGTAGGATTAAAGTCTGAACATTAGCCAACATAGTACATCTAACCTTGAAAAAGCCCCTCAAAATCCTTCCCGGGTGGAGCACGTTTGGAGAGAAAATTGTGTCCAAGACCATCTTCGACTCACCTCGTGTTTGAGAACATGGTGATTGAACCCCAACCCTGGAGTTGGACAAAATATTTGCGTGTCTGCAGTTTTTAACAAGAGTCCTGATTGCAAATATTCCATGCCGTTGCCCCACAAACAAATATTTTCCCAGGTTATAAATTTGAATTTAGAAAAATGCGGCTGGGCAGACATAGGCCCCCTGTGTTAAGAGGCCCTGTCAGTCCTGGCTTTGACACTTGGTCCTGAAAGGACCAACAGTGTGTCCTGGAGGTGCGATCAGAAAGCCAATACCTGCCTTGAAGGGAGTTGCTGAATGTTTCTTCCTTCACAGAGCGCCAAACACACACATAACGCCAGGCTGGGCTCCCTAAAGGGGTGAAATGGGAGGGAGGCTCAAGAAGGAGGGAATATATATAATTACGGCTGATTCACGTTGTTGTGTGGCAGAAACCAGTGCAACATTGTAAAGCAATTATCCTCCAATTAAAAAAGAAAGAAAGAAAGAAATCAGCCACATAAAAAACAGTAATAAGTAAACATACACATGCTGTCCACTGGCATGCCAAGAGTTACGGGGCCCTTGGAAAATTTTTCCAACAGATTAAGTCTCTTGGAACATTTAGTAGCCGTTTTCCCCTTGGTTTTAATGTTTTGTTTCTCAACTCCCATACCAGCCTGCTGGGGTTTGTCATGGGGAATAAGAGAGGGTATATTTGATCCAGGGTGTATTTGAGCCAAATAGCAACATAGAAATCCCCCTGTATACCCTGAGAAATGGAGGTTCAAATGTTCAAATCCCAGCAGGACTCACAGACGTTCAGCCCCCACAGCTTGAATGAGGATTAGCTACTGGGGCAGCCACCTGCCTAAAGCACTCCCTTACAAGTCTCGCTTATCTTCATGGCAATTGTTGTTCAGTCGCGTCCAACTCCGTGATCCCATGGACTACAGCATGCTAGGCTCCTCTGTCCTCCACTATCTCCCGGAGTTTGCCCAAATTCATGTCCACTGAGTCACTGGTTCCACCCAGCCATCTCATCCTCGGTCGCCCCCTTCTCCTCCCGCGTTCAATCTTTCCCTGCATCAGGGTCTTTTCCAATGAGTCGGCTCTTTGCATCAGGTGGCCAAAGTATTGGAGCTTCAGCATCAGTCCTTCCAATGAATATTCAGGGTTGATTACCTTTAGAATTGACAGGTTTGATCTCTTTGCTTTCCAAGGGATTCTCAAGAATCTTCCCCAGCACCACAATTCGAAAGCGTCAGTTCTTCAGCACTCACCCTTCTTCATGGTCCAGCTCTCACATCTGTACATGACTACTGGAAAAACCATAGCTTTGACTATATGGACCTTCAATGGCAAAGTGATGTCTCTGCTTTTTATTTATTTCATGGCAATACCGTTGCCGATTTCTTTCTTTTGAAACAAACTTATTTACATGTTTATTCATTGGCTGCATTGGGTTGTTGCTGCACCTTGGCTTTCTCTAGTTGCGGAGAGTGGGGGCTCCTCTCTAGTGGCGGCTCGCGGACTCGGCATTGCAGCGGCCTCTTTGGTCTCACAGCACAAGCTCTAGGGTGCCCGCTCAGTAGGGTGCGGCACATGGGCTTAGTTGCCCTGAGGTATATGGGATCTTCTCGGACCAGGAGTGAAACCCGTGATGCCTGCATTCACAAGTGGATTCTTAAGCACTGGACCACCAGGGAAGTCCCACTGTTGCCTATTTCTTTGAGACATTGATCCTTTAGCAAAACTTCACTCACAAGTATAAATTACTCAATTTTTAAACTCAAAAGTTTACTCAGTTCCCCTTCATTAAGAACTATTTACTTAACTCCTATTTTTACTTTCTTGTATAAATGACTTAGCCTTCATTTGAAATATCATTTAGAATTTCTTTAAGTATTTGAGGAAGATGCTGCCTTCAGGTATGTTGACCAGCAAAAAGAAAAAAACCAAAGAAAGTGAAGAAGGGTTCTTTACCTGGAGCTTAAAGCCCCCTCTCCCCAAGCCTTGACATTTTATTTTAAAGTGACTTTACCATCCTAGCCTCAAGTGGTTGCTTAGCAACTGTTCTTATCAAGGATTCTGGTTTTCTCCTGATTGCCTTGTAAGAGAATAGTACCTTTGGTACCTTCTATTTCTTCTTATCCTGATGTAATAAGAAACAGTTTTGTAAAAGGTCACCCACAAGAATTACAGTTTACTTTATAAGCACTGCAACTCACCAGCATACAACTAGGTTTGGAAGATATGTAATTAGTGTTGTGTTTCCAACAGGGAATGTTAAGCTTTGGTGTGCATCAGAATCTCCTGCGGAACTTCCTAAAAGTCCAAAGATCCAGACCCTACCGGATTTCAAAGAGCTGCAGGCTCTATATTCTTTTGGAACACATCTATGTTAGAGAATCACTACCAGACCCTGCACACACTTGGAACCAGGATAACCAGAGCCCTATACCCAAGAGCCCTTCCGCCGATGTCCATCAAAATCAGGTCAATGCCTGACTTTCACAAAGGTACTAAGGAGATCTCTCCAATACTAACCACAACCATGGACCCAGAGCAATCAAGCTCTTCAAGGTTCTGCTTCTGCTCTTGTAATTGCGTGCTGTGCAGTCAGACCGGCTCTGTGATAACGTCCGCGTCGTGTCGCGTCATCACTCGGAGGAGATTCAATCTACCAGAACATCAGACAGAGAAAGGCAAGCCATGCCAAGGGGAAAACAAAGCCCATGTCTGGCTTTCTCCAAAGCTGGGATTTCAGTGAGCTAACAAAACTCACTCTGCAATCCCAGGGCTGTGAGACATTAAAATTCAATGCAAAAAAAAAAAAAAAAAAAGTTGGCATTTCCATCCCTGGAGACCTTAGCAGCTCATTAAGCCCTTTCTCTGGAGGGGTTTAATGCACAGATCTGGTTGTGCATCCATGACTTGAAATTCTTTGACCTTCAGAGAGAATCATCAGGCTGCTTCCTGGAATGGCTTAGAACAGTTTCTCCATCCTACAGCACTTGGCCAAATGGGCTGATATGACTGATATGCAACTTCTCCAGACACAAGCAAAAAAAAAGAAAGATAGGAAATGTGAAGAAAGACCATGAAAGCAGAAAATTCTCTGGACTTCGCCAGAATTTCTGCTCCAAAGTTAATTCCCCCTACATCCAGACATAGAACAAGCTGGTAAACTTTTTTTTCTTATATACACTACCATGTGTAAAATAAATAGCCAGTGGGAAGCTGCTATATAACACAGGGAGTCCAGTCTGGTGAAAATAAATAGCCAGTGGGAAGCTGCTATATAACACAGGGAGTCCAGTCTGGTGCTCTGTGATGACCTGGAGGGGTGGGATGGGGGAGTGGGGATGGGAGAGGCTCATGAGGGAGGGGAGATATACATACATACATATAGCTGCTTCCAATTGTTGTCAAACAGAAACCAACACAACATTGTAAAACAATTATCCTCCAATTTAAAAAAAAGTGGTTACCAGTGGGGAGAGGCAAGGATGGAGGAACAAGTCGGGGTGGGGATTAAGAGGTACAAACTACCATGCATAAAAAAAATAAGCGGCAAGGATATATCTTACAGCACAGGGAATATAGCCAATGTTTTATAAGAACTATAAATGGAACATAACATTTAAAAATTGTGAATCACTCTGCTCTACACCTGAAACTTACATAAGATTGTACATCAACTGGACCTCAACTGAAATAATTGAGGGTCCTCAAAAAACTTAAAATAGAGTTACCACACAATCCAGTAATCTCATTCCTGGGCATATATCTGGACAAAATTATATTCAAAAAGATACATTTGCCCCTATATTCATAGCAGCAGTATTCACAATTGCCAAGATATGTAAAAAACCAAAATGTATGTTGACAGATGAATGGTTAAAAAAGATGTGGTACATATAGACAATGGAATACTATTCAGCCATAAAAAAGAATAAAATAATGCCATTTGCATTAAAGGCAAAAAGGCCTAAAGGTGAAAAGGATGGACCTGGAGATTATCAAACCAAGTGAAGTAAGTCAGACAGAGAAAGAAAAATATCATATGATGTTGTTTATATGTAGAATCTCTTAAAAAATGATACAGATGAGTGTATTGACAAGACAGACACAGATTTACAGACTTAGAAAACAAACTTATGGCTACCATCGGGGAGAGGAATAAATGGGGAATTTGGGATTAACATATACACGTTACTATATTTAAATCAGACAACCAGTGAGGACTCACAGTATAGCATAGGGAACTATACTTGATGTTCTGTACTAACCTAAATGGGAAAAGAATGTGAAAAAGAATTGATACATATATATGTATAACTGAATCCCTTGGCTTACACCTGAAACTAACACAATATTGTAAATCAACTATACTCCAATGTGAAATACAAAGATTTTTTAATGTTCTCTACCTCAATTTAAAACGTTAGTTAATTTTTTTTTAAGTTTACTAAACCATGGTTGTAAGTGATGTGCTTAGAAAACACACGTCCTTCTTCCCGCAGTTGAAAAGATTCATGGAGCACACTCTGTGTGCTTGTGTTCCCAGTAGAAGCATCTCTGAGCCTCGTCGGCACATTGACAAGTCACAGGAAACAGAATTTTCTAGAACAGACCAGAAAGGATGCTAGAGACTCTGGCAAGTCGCAGAGGAGCTACTCTAGACTTCATTTCCAAAACATCCAGGCGTCCCTTGGCTACACACCCATCCTGAAGTCATAGCTTCTTACTAAGGACTCTCGAGGTTTATATTTTGCACAACAAAAATTAAGCTTTACAGTAAAGTCTAAAAGCAGTCATCTTGAGCAAGTAACACCTTTCTAAGCATTATTGCTTGCTGTTTCACTATTAATGAAAAAAAAAGAAGAAGAAAAGATGACGGACAAACGGAAGGCTGCTCATCAAAGAGCAGAAGGAACTGGCTTTGGGCTCCACGCACCTTTCACCTGTGAGCCCTCAGGAACAGTGTTCTAACTTGTTCAGACCCCAGTTTCCTCATCCATAAAATGAAGAGAGTAAATGTAGCCCATGTTTCCCCTCTTCAGGTTGCTGGGAGGGTTAAATTCAATGAGATTCTGCTTGGAATACAGCAGTCCCACCAAAAAAGTTTTCAGCAAGTGTTAGCTGTCATTTTGGATCCAGAAGGAAACAAGATTGCTCACATTAGGCAAAATTCTCAAGTCACTGAAAAGCTGGTGGTTGTAAGACTGAATGTGGAGGTGTGGAAGATGGTCGAGGTAACCTGCCTGTTCTCACTTCTAAAAATTAAATGTACAAGAGACTTAATCAATTATGTATTGAACTTCTGATCTACAAGCCCAGGACTATGCTTGGCATTAATGAAAGAAAGTGAAAGTGTTAGTCACTCAGTTGTGACTCACTCAGTTTGTAATCCCATGGACTACTGTAGCCCGCCAGCCTCCTCTGTCCATGGAATTCTCCAGGCAAGAATACTAGAGTGGGTTGCCATTTCCTACTCCAGGAGATCCTCTTGACCCAAGGATAGACTCAGGTCTCCTGCATTGCAGGCACTTTCTTCTGCCATCTGAGCCACTACGGAAGCCCTTGGCATTATTGGGTGTATCAAATGTGGCCACTGTCCTAGAAGAGAGTGAAGAGAATGGATGTGTTCAATTGTGTCTGACTCTTTGCGACCCCATGGACTGTAACCCACCAGGCTCCTCTGTTCATGGATTTCCCAGGCAAGAATACTGGAGTGGGTTACGGTTTCTTTCCCTAGGGGATACTCCTGACCCAGGGATCGAACCCAGCTCTCCTGCATTGCAGGCATATTCTTTGCAGCTAAGCCACCATAAGGGTCCTTAAAAGCAGGAGAGGGAGCACAGAGGTCAGAGTGATATGACAAGAGAAAGACTTGACCCTCGGTTTCTGGCTTTGAGGTTGGAGGAAGGGGCCACCATCCAAAGAACGCAAGCAGCCTCTAGAAGCTGATGAGAGCAAGGAAGCAGATTCTCCTCTGGGGCCTCGAGGAACACTGCCCTGTCGACATCTTGATTTTAGCCCATGTTATTCTTCTTAGCTGTGTTATTCTTCTTTCCTACAGAAAAGGGAAATAATCAACTCGTGTTGCTTAAGCCCCTAAATCTGTGGTCATTTGTTACAGCAACAATAGAAACAAATACAACTTTTGCCGTAAGCATTGGTGACTTTAATGTTTCATGGGGTAGACAGTCCGTCCAATATCCTTCAGTCCCTCAGTTCCCTGTATTTCCCTCTTCCAAAGGTCTCATTCCCATGATCTTGTCTTTTCCTCAAACTATAACCTTTCTGTAATCTCATCCCTAAGCATCCCACTCTCCAAATACCACTTCTCTCATCTTTCCACCTCACTCCCCTAAGTCCAGAACTCAGGCTCCAAAAGTCCTCTGATTTTATTTTTTCATACCTCCATTCCCTTCCTAGTTGAGGTGTCATTGGCCATAAATACAGTCATCCCTTAAATGTCACCCCTATCGTTTTTAAAAAATAGTTTTTTATCAGCTGTTACACGTCTTAGTTGTGGCATGTGGGATCCTGTTCCCTAACCAGGGGTCAAACCCAGGCTCAATGCATTAGGATTGCAGAGTCTAAGGCCCTGAACCACTAGGGAAGTCCTGATGTATCCCTACCATTTTTATTCTCCTTTCTTTCCTTCACATTCTTTGTAAAATCCAAACGCTGGAAAGTTGAACCCCCACTCGCCCTCCCACACACACACACACACACACACACACACACACACACACCCTTACTCTCACCTATACCCAAGCATTTGAACTCGGCTGGAGAAAAACACTCTGTGAGGCTCCACAGTCTCCTTTTATTTATTTGTTTGTTATTTTTATTTTTTGCTGCACTGGGTCTTCACTGCTGTGTACAGGCTTTCTCTTATTGCGGGGAGCGAGAGCTACTCTCTAGTTGCCATGCATGGGCTGCTCATGGAGGTAGCTTCTCCTGTTGCAAGGCGTGGTCCTAGGGTGTGCAGGCTCCCTTGTGGCACAAGGGCTTAGTTGTTCTGTGGCATATGAGACCCTAGTTCTGGGACCAGGGATCGAAGCTTGTCTCCTTCACTGACAGGCAGGTTCGTAACCCCTAGACCACCAGGGTAGCTCCTCAGTTTAAATTTATGACTAATAATCTCAAGAGGACGCTCAGGGTGGTCAGGCAGTCCTATCTCATTCCCCTCCATTCACTCACTCATTTTCCTAGGTACATATTTCATACCTGAACACTGAGCCATCACCTCTAACATGAAGCCCTCCTGATTTCTTCCCTGGCCACCCCAAGACTGGATGAGGAACCTATTCTCGGGACTTTTAAAATACTGTGTGCGTATTATCGCACTTGCCACCTTGGATTGTAATTATCCATATGCCCATTGGATGATGAGATCCCAATGGGCAGAAACCAGACGCTTTTCCGTGTCCTACAGTAAGCCCACTGTCCAATACAGAGCAGGTACTCACTGCCTGCTTGATGAATGGATAAAGAAATAAATGAATGGACCGACAGATGAAGTGGAAGGAAAAAGGTATAAAAGCCAGATGACTCACAACATTGTATGGTGGGGGAGTTTTAGCCTCTGAAACACTTTTTCCCTAAAAGAATAGAAGTCAGAGTGGCTAACCGACCACCCAAGGCCATGAGTGTGCTGGGCAAACATCCTGAGACAGCCGTTGGAAAGTGGGTTTGGATCTACTTGTTAAAATGAGGATAGATTTCATTTGGAGATGTTCTCAACTGTGGAGTCATGGAATCTTAGAAAGGGATGGGTCCTTTGAGGTCACTTAAGTTGATGCTCTGAGCTGATCCAGCCAAACCCAAGAAGAGACCTTGGCTTCAGAGCAGTACTATTTGCCATTTTGGTGGATTTGCTACTATATTAATTATTTTGAACCCAAGTTGTTTAGAAGATGAAAAAGATATTAGAAAAGAAAAATGATCCCTTAAAAGGAGGCCAAGTAAAATTGGCCACTTTTGTACATTTTTTTGGATTTGAAAAATGGAGACAGAATCAGAGGAAATGGAGAGATGTGTGAACCGAAGTCAGGAAATCAAGGACTGCAGGCTCCCGCGTGTGCTTGTGTAAATCACCGGACCATACTGACTTTGCATCCCAGACAATGGAGGCTATTATACCTGCATCCCTCTCCCCAGACCTGCCTGCATTAGCTAATGCCTGTAACTGCCTTGTACTCCCTGGAGAGTGGGTATGTGCAAAAATCAGGCTGTTGTAAATTTTCCAACAACAGTGAGAAACTAACGGTCCTTTTCCATAATTTGTAAACCACATGATTTGACCCAGCCAAGTGGTGAGAAATGTCCCTTATGATTTGATTCAGCCAAGTGGTGAGAAATGCAGCTGATCATCCTTCAACTGATGAGCGAACAAATGGAAACTTGAGGATCTGGGGCTGCCTTTTACCAGAAAGAAAAAAAAAATGCAAAACTGCAGAACGCCTAGTTTCTCTGAGCCACACCTGTGAGCTTTCCATAAAGAATATATATGTGGAGACTTCCCTGGCAGTCCAGTGGTTGAGATTCTGTACTTCCAATGCAGGGGACACGGGTTCAATCCCTGGTCTGGGAACTAAAATCTCACATGCTGCATGGCCAAATAATAATAATAATTTTAAAAATAGAAATGAATAAAAGTCTATGCAAAAAAAAAACAACAACAACAAAAAGTTTATTCAGCACCCACTACATGCCAAGGACAGAGCTGGGCTAGGTCAAAATAAATCAAGATGGTAAGTGATAGTACCTTTGAGAAGGACACGTGTGATAGGTGGGGGAGACACACAAATAAACAAATCAAGTCTGACAAGCTCTAGTAAAGAGGCTCTATGATAGATGCTATCTATCAATATTTCTAGTTGCCCTTCTAGGCAGGGGAGAGTTGCTCTGGTCAATAAATGTTAGAAAAAAATTGTATGGGCAGAAGCATTTAGCTGCCAGTGTGACACTCCATGGGCTTCCCTGGTAGCTCAGCTGGTAAAGAATCTGCCTGCAATCAGGAGACCTGGGTTTGATCCCTGTGTTGGGAAGATCCCCTGGAGGAGGGCATGGCAACCCACTCCATTATTCCTGCCTGAAGAAGCCCCATGGACAGAGGAGCCTGGTAGGCTACATAGTGCATGTGGTTGCAAAGAGTCGGACATGACTAAGCAACTAAAAACAGCACAGTACAGCACGTGAGACTCCATAGCGTTTTCATTTGATATCTTAAGTGATTGTGGAAGGACGGGTAACCATTATGTGCAATGCTGAGCCTTCCCTCTTCAGCTACCCAGAAGAGGCTCCCAAACCACAGCCTGCTCTGCATCAGCTAGAAATACATTGCTGTTCTTCTATACCTTAAAGGGAGTGTTTGTTATCTACTTCTCCTAACTAATTCAGGTGTCTACTAGCACTCTGAGAATAGAGAGGGAACTTGATGAAATGAAGGTAACATTCACAGTAGAAGTGACATTTGAGTCAAGTAAAATGGGAAATGGTATACGATTTGGTGCATGTGCACGTATACACTGTATATCTGGAGGGTGTATATGCTCAGTGTGAGTTTTAATTTTTAGAGATTTAGGCTACAGAGCATTGGCCATCCTGGTAAGGAGTTTGAAATGAATCCTATGAACTAGTTTCTTCCCAAAGGTGCTGAGGATCAATGTGTTTATGCCGAGGGTCTTCAGGAGAGCTCTCTAATGGACAGATAACATTGCATAGTGAAAGCCATATTCTCTTAGAATTTTTTGTTTTTAAAATTTCTAATTGCGTCAGATGTGATGCTCTTCACCCCAAGTCCTTTCGATGGGCTGCAAGGCCTGTGACTTGAGCCATGAGCCCTCTTCCCTCCTGTGCTCACCTTGAGCCACATGAGACTCCTTGCTGCTCTGTGTACCCCAGGACCTTTGCACTTTCCATTCTCTACATGGAATGCTCTACCCAGGATGCCCTGGGTCTCACTCTCACTTCCTTTAAGTCTCTGTTCATGTTTCATCTTCCCAGTGTGCCCTCCAGACACCAGGTCCATAAACTTATACCCCTTTACTGACTTTCTTTTCTCAATAGCTCGTATCACCAACTTATATCAGTCAGTTCAGTCACTCAGTTATGTCCGACTCTTTGCCACCCCATGGACTGCAGCACACCAGGCCTCCCTGTCCATCACCAACTCCTGGAGTTTACTCAAACTCATGTCCATCAAGTCGGTGATGTCATCCAGCTATCTCATCCTCTGTCGTCCCCTTCTCCTGCCCGCAATCCCTCCCAGCATCAGGGTCTTTTCCAATAAGTCAACTCTTTCCATGAGGTGACCAAAGTATTGGAGCTTCAGCTTCAGCATCAGCCTTTCCAATGAATATTCAGAACTGATTTCCTTTAGGATGGACTGGTTGGATCTCCCTGCAGTCCAAGGAACTCTCAAGAGACCTCTCCAACACCACAGTTCAAAAGCATCAATTCTTCAGTGCTCAGCTTTCTTTAAGGTCCAACTCTTACATCCATATGTGACTACTGGAAAAATGATAGCTGCAACTAGATGGACCTTTGTTGGCAAAGTAATGTCTCTGCTTTTTAATATGCTGTCTAGGATGGTCATAGCTTTTCTTCCAAGGAGCAAGCATCTTTTAATTTCATGGCTGCAGTCACCATCTGCAGTGATTTTGGAGCCCAAGAAAAGAAAGTCTCTTACTGTTTCCATTGTTTCCCCATCTATTTGCCATAAAGTGATGGGACCAGATGACGTGATCTTCGTTTCTTGAATGTTGAGTTTTAAGTCAGCCAAAATTTTTATTGGTCTATAGCTGCTTTATATATTATAAAATTTTTAAACATTTTGTTTAGTATCTGTCTACCCTCACTAGGATGTAAGCTCATCAGTGTAAGGGGTTTTTTGACACTTTATTCACCCCTTAATTCTCAGGTCTTAGAATGAACAGCAGGTTTCAAAAAAAATTTTTTCATTATAGTTTGCATGCTAACTCACTTCAGTCTTGTCTGACTCTTTGCAACCCATGGACTGTAGCCTGTCAGGCTCCTCTGTCCATAGGATTCTCCAGACAAGAATACTGCAGAAGGTTGCCATGCCCTCCTCCAGGGACTCTTACCAACCCAGGGACTGAACCCATGACTTTTATGTCCCCTGCATTGGCAGGCGTGTTCTTTATCATTGGAGCCACCTGGGGAGCCCCATTTATAGTTTGGGCCCTTATCACTAGATTTACGGTATATGTTGTTATTTTTGTGTATAGTGTGAGTTAAGGGTCTAAGTATTTTATTGTTATTGCTGTTGTGTGTTTGTTTATTTTCACAAATGGATAATTAGTTTTTCCAGAAGACTATGCTTTCATCTTGCGCACCCTTTTCAAAAATCAATTGACCACAACAAATGTATGCCTTTACTTCTGGACTCTAGTCTCTACCATTGACCTATATGTCTAGTCTTATGCAAATACCACATGTATTTGATTACTGTAGCTTTATAATAAGCTTTGAGTCAGGTAGTATAGGCTTTCTAACTTTGTCTGTTTACAAAATAGTTCTGGCAACTTAGGTCCTTTGCATTTCCATACAAGTTTAAGAAGAGCAAACACTTTTTTTTTTTTAAACTCATGGAAACAGTTTTTATCTTATGGAAACAATTTCTTCCATTTTTTTGGTGAAAGGTCAGAATTCTATCTGACAAGAACAGGAAAGATTGTCAGTCATTTAAACCACAGTCATGCCTGGGGTATAAGAAGCACTAAAGAATGACTAACTCTTCTCTCCTCTCTGCACCCCGGCTCGAATCTCCACTGTAAGTTGTGTATCAGAACAACATTGGCTTAGACTCGGCCTCTCTAATGTACCAAGTGGGTGATCTTAGGCCAATTATTTAACCTCACTGAGCTTCATTTCTTGTATCTGTGAAACTGACATAATAACATCTATCTCATAGGACTGTTCAACTATTAAATAGTACTGCGTGGTACATAAAAAGGTTTTAGGAATATTTTATGTATGCATGAATAAATAAATGAAGAGCTAGGGATTATTCGAGTTTTATGACAGAATAAGCCAATAACATTCCATGGCTTCATGATTAAAGAAACATTTGTGAGAGAAGAACTCATCTTCTGGTTTCCCACAGACGTTCTTGATGAGAAATTCACCTCTCTGATTCTGCCTACCTGGGTGATAGGTAAGAGATATTCAACATTCCTCTCACAGGAGTCATGGCTGAGATTTTCAGAAACCTGCTTTTCTCTTTTTTTGTGTTCCAAATAAAGCTCTTTGAGCTCAGAATTGCATTTAGTCCTGGGCAAGAGAAAGCATGTTCTTTGCCCTGAGGGTTGTCAGATTTAGCAAATAAAATTTCTGGAAGCTCCAGTGACCTTTGAATTTCAGATAAGCAATGAACAATTTTTTTTAGTATAGCTATGCAATATACTAAATTAGCATTTATTTGTATATATAGGATATATTAGTGTATCTTATGCAATTAGGGTACACACACTAAATAAACAGTTCTAATTTATCTGAAATCAAGTTAATTGTGCATCCTGTGTTTTATTTGTCCTTGCTTTAGAGGGCCTTGTATAATATAAACACACATAACCCAAACAATCAAAAAATCTAGTAAAGAAATACATGGGCACCTCTGTCATTTGTTACCAAAATCAGCCCTTCATCAGTGGCACAACATAACCTGCCAACATTCTTTCTGAAAATGGAACTGCTCTCACAGTGAATGCCATTCAGGTCCCAGGGAATCACCTGTCCACTCCTCTTGTTCATCTGTCCTTGAAACAATAGACAACTGTATCTAAACACTGGGACAGAAGTGTGAAGGTAAAAGACAAATTAATTAACTTGCGAAGACCTTCCTTTCAGACAGCCTAGAAGATAAAGACTCTTGAAGAAATAAATACTGGTTCACAGTATTGCCGGTTAACTTATTTGTAGTCCATTGAATGATTTTGGAAGTACTTACAAATTAGCAGGTCATCACAACAGAATCATTCTGCAATATTCCGAAGCTCATATTACAATTAAACTTGTGTGCTTATAAATATACACATGACATGCAATTATGTTGGCATCTAAAGAGACATTTAATGCTAGAAATACAAATAATTTTATTTTTATAAAATATTTAATAGGTTCAAATATTCAAAGAATTAAAAACACAGCTCAAAGTCACTTTGATTTAAAGGTTTCATATTTATGAATTATAGTCTGTAACTGGCCTCAGTTTTAAAAGGTAATTTTGACTATTTTAGGAGAAAATAACTATTTGGAAATGTATATTAAAATAATTCTAAAATTTTCCACTTGTTTATAAATAAAATATGTTTATACTTTGTTACCTTCAAATAATTACAAGGTCATTTTTACCCTTTATGTCATTGTTACAAGTGAGCATAAATGATATGAAAATCTTGATTATAACATAAATCGTAATTAAGCTGAAATAAGGCAAGAAAATAAAATGTATGTAATAATTATATAATACTTTATTATTATTTAGGCCTTATTATTGATTCATTGCCACTCATGAAAAGATCATCTATGCATGTACAATGATAATTAAATTCAGTCATATTTAATATTTTGTCAGCTGTTAGTCAAATAAAAATTATAACCGTACATATATTTTTACATTTTAATGTTGTTTTGCATGGTAGATTGACATAATGTTTTTTATTTAGCTGTTAAAATTAAGCAGTCAGATATCCAAGGCAAGGAGGGCAGCATGCACGATGCTTCATCACCTCTGAAGGTAAGAAAAGTAGTAGAACCAGCTTGCTCCCTTCGCAGTTGGTGGTTGGGAATTTGGCTGTTGACCTGTTATGTGACCAGGACCTCTCCTCTCACGGTTTGCTGGAGGCAACGTCGAGGAGGGTGGGGAGATCACAGAATCACAGCGATGGAGACAGTGGGATGCTGAGATTCACGGGGCAGCCTTGTCTGCGGCCTGGGAACTCTCGCGAGAACAAGGGAGGGACCTACGCACACGGCGACCTGGGCAGGGTGGTCCAGCACGTCTGTGATCCTGACTGGTAAGGAGGTGAGGAGTCCTAGACCGGGTGCGGCCGTGGGATGCGAAGGACTTGCTGACGGCTGCGAGAAGTCACTTACAATAGGTACCTGACTATACAGGAGCAGATTCGGGAGTGATCAGGGTCCAGAGGAGGTCTGCTCTACATAGCTGGCTGGGTAGCAGTCGGCCGGCTCCATGTTACGTGATGAGGGCAAACCGGGACACCCTCAGCTGTGCCCTACTCTCCCTGCTAACGCTTGCCAATATTCCTTCTCCAGTGCCGGCCTCTGGCAGGAAACCCAAGCGAGTCACGGGCAGCGCGCCGGCTGGCTCTGCCCACCCTGCCTTCCCTTCTCCCTAGCTTCATCTTCCCGCCCCCGCCCTGTCCTGTGTCCCAGGTAATTCTGAGCCACCCGAGAGGGCGGCGGCTAATCCCATGCTGCTTCACAGCCACCCACGGTTCTCCTCCTGGTCGTCCCCGTCTGTTTCTGGTGGGCCTACACACCCTCATGACCCAGCATGGTGCCACCTCCCACGTGCTCTCCTTCCAGGGTGATGGCCGTGGGCCTCCTGGGGCGCCTGTCCAAGGAACGGGCTTGTGCCTCCACGGCACCCCTTAGTATGGAACAGGTCACTCGTTGAAGGCTCTGGCCTCTCTACACTGGGAGTTCTTGAGGCTAAAGGATCCTTTCTTTTTTGTTCCCAGCGTCTAGCACAGTGCCAGGGACATAACCAACACTCGATGTTTGTTGCCTAATGGAACACAATCCCACTTGAACTTCCCTACACCTAGTAGAAATAGACATATTATTATCTTATTTATGGAGGTGAAAACAAAGGCTTACAGAAGTTCCCTGGCCAAGGAGCTCAGCGTTAAGCCTTCTGCCTTCTAAGGTCACACACAGGACTTTCAGCTACATTATGAGGGTTAAATTAAATGGCTTTCTTTTTTTTAAGGAGTGTTCTATAGCTGTGAATTCTGTTTGAAGAACAAGGGAACAAGTAGTTCTCACTCTGAAGCTGTGGAGCAATAGTTACACACTTAGGAATGGTCCTTGAAGGATGAAGATTGTTTTTGAACCTTCCCTTTACATAAAGTTGAGTTGGTACCATTAGCTGGGAAATAATTACAGAGCACTCAGCCCTCAAGAGTATTTATTTATTTTTTAAATCAATCCTTTACAGGAAGCTGGTTTTCACCCAGGTAACTGCTGCAAAATATTTATCCACGACAGAGAAACATTCCTCAGCCAGTCGGAGGCATCTCTGTTGTGTGACTTCAGCTGCCTCAGTCCCGTTTACTACACCCACCGTGTAATTACCTTCGGTGTGAAATACATCCTGTTTCTACTTGCTCAAACGCTCCAGCTGACACTTTCTCTGACTTTCCAGAGCTCTGCTGGGAAGTCTCAGTCAGACAGGTAAAAAGGAGGTCTGACTGGCTAAGCCCCAAACCTCTGCCTCAGAGCATGTTGGGACACAGCCAAACTTATAACCTTCCCTGAAGATACATGCACACCTCATCTGAGGAGGTCTCTTGGTCCTTGAGGGAAATAGTCACTGGAGGAGGTGGCTCCAATTGAGGCACAGAAGATAACTCCCTGGGGTTCTCACATGTGCCGGTCCTCCGGGTGATCCTGGTTCACCTCTTCCCAAAAACAGACCTGAAAATGAGCAACAACTGTCAGAACATTTAGGTGGAGCCTTACATGGTGCTAGTGGTCAAGAATCTGCCTGCAATGCAGGAGACCTGGCTTTGATCCAGGTCTGTCTGATTCCAAAGCCTATAATGCCACATTGGGTTTCATTGTACATTGACCTGTCAGGAGGGCTTCCCAGGTGGCATTACTGCTGAAGAACCTGCCCGCCAATCCCTGAGGTGGGAAGATCCCCTGGAGTAGGAAGTGGAACCCACTCCAGTATTCTTGCCTGGAGAATCCCATGGACAGAGGAACCTGGCGGGCTACAGTCCATGGGGTCACAGAGTCAGAATGAGTGACTACCACTTTCACTTTAACAGTGATGAACCCCAAAATCTTTGATAAGCTAATTTTCTCTCCTTTGGCACAGTATTATGAGTAGGTAAAGTGTTCTAAATAGCCAGCATCACATCCCTGCTCTGTCTCTCTTGTAGTAGCATGTCCTGGAGCAGTTTATTCAACTCATCAAGGTTGCTTCACCATTTGTCATACGCATCTTGCATTTTGTATTTGAAGATGATAGTACACACAATACCTCACAGCTACTGTGAAGGTTAAATAATACAGGGCATGTAAAGTACAGAGCACAGATGTCTGGCATAGAACCGGCCAGTCACCAAATATTATTTCTCTGTCCCCTTCATCCCTGGAAGCAGTAGACAGGATTCCTAAGGACCTGCTCAGAGAACAATGGCTTAATCTTCATGAAGGAACCTTGAAGACTGGCAATCAGGGAAGCTGCAAATTGATTCCCCCAAGGGCCAGGCAGGAGATGTAAATAAATGTGGGAGGAGGGGCATGACAAATAAAAGAAAGCCTGACCATCCAGAGGACCTCCTAGGATTATCAGAATACATGGGATCTGGTCCAGCTCTGGTCCAGAGCTTTGATTTTTTTTTTTAAAGGGAAGCAAGAAATGAAGGTATTTATTTGAGAGTTCCCAGTTTCTAAAAGTTGAGTCAGTTAAAATAAATCAGATAGTTATTAACACAAATAGGTAACCAAAGAGCCCTTACCTGTTCCTGCATTACCTCATCTAATCCTAACAATTCTATAGTGTAGGCGTTAAGATCACCTCTTTGCAGATGAGAAAAATGTGGCTTTAAGATGTTTTCCCAAATCATCTATTTGTTAAGAGGTGGAGTTGAGATCAGCTAAGTACCTCAAGTCCAGTTTCCTTAACGCTGCACAAGGTCTAATTTGTAATTGGACTTGAAGAATCCAGGGAGAATCGTAACCAACAAATTATTGCCACCATGTCTTGTGGGCACAGATTCTTAAGAAACATTGCTTTTTTTTTCATATTTTTTGTTTTAATGTGGGCCATTTATTTTTACCGTCTGAACTAGAGGGAAGTCCTAACTTGGACCTTTTTTTAAAATATTAAATTGTTACAATATTGCTTCTGTTTTACATTTTGGTTTTGTTTTTGGCTGCTAGGCATGTGCTCGATCTTAGTTATCTGACCGGGAATTGAACCTTCATTGGAAGGCGAAGTCAACGATTGGGGCACCAGGGGAGTCCCAAGAAATATTGCTTTTATCCGGAAGCCGGAAATCTTCCTCCAAGGCCCTGTGGCTGGAGGCATTTTCTACTCTACAAACTCTTCAGGCTCCTAAATGTGCCCAAACAATTAACAGAGAGAAACCTACACTTAAGAAAATTGGGGTCAATATTTGTTATGGTCTTGCAGTCCTGCAGACTAACAGGATGTGGGAACAAAGACAGTCATCAGCCTCAGGACAGGACACACCTCCCACACAGGCTGCGGGCCACACCCGAGCCTGCCGCCACCTCTCCATCTGATGCAAACACTGAGGTGAGGATGGAGGGTGGAGAGCGTGATAACAAGGCCTGGGAGACTGGGACTTGTGGGACTGTGGTTACAGGCCATTCAGATGAGCCTTGATGCTTGTCGGAAATAAAACCTCACCTTAAATTAAAACAACAGTTACCATTTCCCATTCATCAGATTTACAAAATTTGAAAAGTTGACCGATACCAAGTGTTATTGAAGACGTGGGGCTTTGGGAATTCTCACATATGGCTGACAGGAGTAGAAACCAACCCAAACATTGGAGAACGTTCGGCAATATGGAAAACGCACATGGCCTGTGACCCGGTTAACCATTCTAGGTGTATACACTAAAGGAAACGTCCCTTATGTGCAGAAGCACATTGATTATAACACTCTGAGCGTGTGTGTGCCTAGGTGCTCAGTCGTGTCTGACTCTTTGTGACCCTTTAGCGTATATATAGTGCACTTCCCAGGCTCCTCTGTCCACGGGATTTTTCAAGCAAGAATACTGGAGTGGGTTGCCATTTCCTACTCCAGGGGATCTTCCTGATCCAGGAATTGAACCCAAGTCTCCTGTGTCTCCTACATGGCAGGCAGATTCTTTACCTGCTGGGCCTTTGGAAAAGCCCTAACATTCTATATAATAGCCAAAAATAGGGAAATTGATCGATTTTTGTGATATAGTCATACTACGAAACAATAAGCAGAAGTTGAAATGAATGAACTGGATTCATACAAACCAACATGGTACACGGTGACATCTTTGGAACATAATGTGAAGGAAACAAAGACATTCATAGGATGATAAATCTAACATGCCGCCATCTCTGCAAATGTTTTAAATATATACTATTATGTTAAGTAGCAAAAACAAAGAGACACACAAAATTCATGATGGCAGCAACTGACATCTCAGGAAGGAGGGAATGGAACAACGGGACTGGGAAGGGGAACAGAAGGGATTTTGGCTTCTCTGAAGCACGTATGGTAAAACGTGGACATCTGCTGCGTCTGGCTAGTGGGCACTGGGTGTGTGTTATGTTCTCTGTTGTTTCTGACTTGCAAACTTTTCCTCCACAATAAAAATGGCATCATGAAGACGCACTGCCCTGGGAAGCTGCCTGCCTCAGCCCCTTGGCTGTGGCACCTAGGCATCTCATCACCGTCGCGTCTCTGGAGTGGCCTTCTCTCCACTGAGGGCAGAACATGCCATCCATCTATAGGAAGAGACCTCAGCAAATTGGTGTCTTGGATCTAATCTAATTCTGGGGCCAGACATCCAGTGCAAGTCAAAGGTAACTCATGATTTTAAAAGCAGGATGGGGCTTCCCTGGTGGTCCAGAGGTTAAGACTGTGTTTCCACTGCAGAGGGCACGAGTTCAATCTCTGATCTGGGAACTAAGATCCCACGTGCCATGCGGTGCAGCCAAAACAAGAACAAAATAAATAAATAAAGGGAGGATTGCCTAGGGGGACACAATATTGCCAGCCAAACACTTCCTAGCCTTAAATTGCCAAGAGAACAAATGAAGCATGCATGGTAAGTCGCTTTAATCGTGTCCAACTCTTTGGGACCCTATAAATTGTGGCTGGCCAGGCTTCTCTTTCTGTGCAATACTCCAGGCAAAAACACTGAAGTGGGTTGCATTCCCTCCTCCAGGAGGTCTTCTGAACCCAGGGATTGAACCCGTGTCTCATGTTTCCTGCGTTGGCGGGAGGGGTCTTTACCAGTAGCGCCACCAAGGTCAAGGTACAGTGAAACCTAATGTGGCATTATAGGCTTTGGAATCAGACAGACCTGGATCATAATTCCAGCATCACTACTTATCAGTTGTGGGTCATTTTGCAGAGTAACCTGTCTGCATCTCAGCCTGCTTATCTGTGAAAATGGGCAAAAGAATACTTGCCTCTTGGGTCTGTTGAAAGAATTAAATGAATAAAGAAGGCACATCCTTATTCATTCTGTGGATACAGTAGACACTCAGAACATTACCATATTTCATCAACTCTGTCATACAGTTTCTCTTGATTGAAAAGTTCTGAAAGCAGGGCCTGCTTTCAATCGTTAATATCTTAAAATTATAATTGGTGGTATTTTGTGTTATTTCTTACAGGAAACAACATAAAGACACATCTTGGAAGCAATGTGATCTTAGAGTCTATTAAATATGACGATTCCTGATGTTCCCCTTTCAAATAGTAACTGTGTGTAAATCAAGATATATCAGTTAACATTATTAGGCTATTTCTGAATATATCTTGTCAAACCTAAAGGAAAGCACTAATAAGAACTTACCTCATTCTAATCCATCATTTTAGTCTCCTTAGGAACAAAATGGGGCTCCCTCCTGTATCCCCCAGATCAATCAGTGTACCTCCAATGCACTTTCTCTTTGTCCTGCAGGGCTGCTGGGAGAGAGATAGGCATTTCAGAAGAAAATATTAAGTGCACAGTAACAGCTGTAAACAAGCTCCAAGCTCATCTCCTTAATAAACAACAGAACTATTTGCTGAGCATTTCTAAAAGATAAGAGGAAGTTTGGAACCAGTAAAAAATGTGATAGGGAAAAGGTGTAAATCCCAGGAAAAAAGTATTATATCTAATAAGAGGATATTTTATAGTTTAAATTTTTCAAAGATTTTTCATCTATTTTTTTAAAGTAATCATCACAGCCACTTCATGATTTAAGAGAATAAATATTATTATGTTATCCTTGTTTTACAAGTCAGACAAATGAGGCTTGGGAATAAGTGGTGGGTTGAGATCGTATAGCTGAAGGAAATAGAAGAACCTAAATATTCGAATTTTCAATCTAACCTTCCTCTTTTAATTTTTAAACCATTTTTTAAAAAGTTGAAGTATAGTTAACCCACAATGTTGTGTCAGTTTCAAGTGAACAACAGAGTGACTCAGCTATATATATATCTGTTTGTATGTGGGTATACATATACACACACACACACATTCTTTTTCAGATCCCCCTCCATTACAGGTTATTACAAGATAGTGAGTATAGCTCCCTCTGCTCTACAGCGGGTCCCTGTTATTTCCTTTTTACACACTTAGTGTGTGTGTGTATATTCAGTTCCTAAGTCATGTCTGACACTTTGCAACCCCATAGACTATAGCCCCCAGGGGATTTTCCAATCAAGAATACTGGAGAGGGTTGTCATTTCTTACTCCAGGGGATCTTCCCGACCTAGGGGTCAAACCCGTGTCTCTTGGGTCTCCTGCATTGGCAGGCAGATTCTTTACCACTGTGCTACCTGGGAAGCCCTACATAGGTAGTGTGTATATGTTAATCCCAAACTCGTAACTTATCCCTCACCTCCACCGTGCCCCTTTGGTAACTGTAAATTTGTTCTCTATATCTGTGAGTCTGTTCCCCTTTTTTGCAAATAAATTCATTTGTATCATATTTTAGATTCCACATAAAAGTGATATCATATGATATTTGTCTTTTCTTCTTGGTTCCTCTAACAGCGACCTGGAAGAAATCACAAGATTTTATTTTATGGTCTGTTACAACAAGCTGGCATGCCAGATAATTTATTAGATTTCTTGCTCATCTGATCACTATTTGAAACTATTTCATTTAAAAAAAAATACCAGCAACTCAACTATCTTATGATAGTTTCTTTCTTTCCATCTTATGAACCCGTATAATCATTTTTTTTAAAAAGAACATTTGACATTTTGTCATGATAGCAAAAGCCAACGTATTCACTGCCATCATATCCCAGCCTGGCAATTTGCCTGTGTCTTCTGGCATATTCTGATGAAATTACTGCTCAACTTACAGTGTACTTCCTCACAGCCCTGAAAGAATTCCCCTACCCATTAATCTGTAGTTGCATTCATCCAAGATGTCAGCTTGATAGCTTATTTTCCATCCTGTCTAACTCACTAGTAACACGATCTGGGAACCAACACATCGAAATGGAAATTCTTCCTAGAAAATGCAGCCATAAACACGTGTGAAGCTTATCATATGGTAGATTTTTTTTAATACAGTTCAGAAGGATTAGGATATACATAATCAAGAATGCATCTGTGTTTTTATTTTCAAACCAGGAAAGTGAGATCACAGAGTTCTTTGATGTGTGATTTTGATCTTCAGAAAGTTTGTTATTACGACCCATTGCTGATCAATCATCTACTTTTCCATGTGCTGGAAGGACACAAGATGGATTTGTTTTCTATGAAAACTCCAGCCAAAACAGCTGGTTAATAATCATAATATTCTCTTAGAGCAAAGGACATTGTCTCCAGCTCTTCTGGCTGAACCTCAGTATGTTTGAAACAGCACATCCTGTTGACGACTTGGACCCAGAGGGTGAGGGAGTGGGGGAAGAGTCCAGGAGAACTATGAGAAGGTAAATATGGGTAACTAAGGATGGAGCCTGCCACCACCAGTAGTAGAGGTGAAGAGCAGCCAAGGTTTGGGGAGATATTAGGATTGTGGTTATAATCCATTTCAGGCAGAGATTTCAGTGGTGATAAATTATCCAAGTGGAAACACCTTGCAAACTGGAAAAAAAAGATAAGAACAAAATACAAAACTGGGGCTAAGACTGGAATTTATCTTCATTCAGTAATGACACCTCACTATGGAAAAATAGCACCTCGTTATAACTACATGATAATCAATGTCATCCACATGCTTCTTACCACGTGTCTGTGGTTTAGTCACTAAGTCGTGTCCAACTCTATTGCCACTCCGAGGACTGTAACCGCCAGGCACCTCTGTTCATGAAGTGAATACTGAAATGGGTTGCCATTTCCTTCTCCAGGAGATCTTCCCAACCCAGGGATTGAACCCGTGTCTCCTGCATTGGCAGGCAGATTCTTTACCATTGAGCTACAAGGGAAGCCCTACCCTGTGTCTACAAACACATTCATTGTTGAAGTCTTAGAACAAAGCCTGCAAAGTGGGTATCATAATCATTGCCATTTTTTCAGATCCAGAATCTGAGACAGGGTTTAAGGGACATGGCCAAGTTTCCCACCCAGGTGAGCTGGTCCCCGAGGCCACATCCCTAACCACCCTAACATCTCCCAACATAGCATTACAGATCAAAATGCACCTGGACATCCTAGCCCATGCGTAATCCTCATGGCAACCCTACAAAGGAAGTACTGTTATGTTTATTTTTACAGATGAGCACACCAAGGTCTTTCTGGGTGGTAAAGTTCCAGAACTCAACCCCACGTCTTCTGACTCCTAACGCAGTGTTCTTTCTGCTCCACCACAGCTGCCCCGAAAGCTCACGAGCCCCTGCTTTAGGTAGCATGGACTGTGGATGGAAGAAAGGGAAACCCCACACGTGTTGAGGAGAAAAGAAGGGGAGGTGATGATAAAGAATGAGAACTCAGAAAAACAGAAGTCCAGAGAGCTCACATCAGATATTGTTCCTTCTAGGAACAGTCTCACCAAATTAAGGTTGACCACCTTCTGTGAGCAAAATGCTGTTTGGTGCTTAAAGAAAGCTAGCTCCAGGGCAGATGCAATGGTAAACACTTCAGAGAAGACCTGATTCTTGTCTTTGATGAGCTTATAATCTTATTAGAGAGTGAATCAGATATTAAACACAGACAATGGATGGCCCCCATCAGGTGAATGAGACCGAAAATCACCTGAGGGTTGCAGAGGAGGCAAACCTGCAGGTCAAGCTGTCAGTAACGCTTCCTGAGGGGAGACGGTGCCTGAGCATTCTAGGAGCATCATTTTGTACTCTTGTTCTTATTAATTTTAGGCACATCTGCACATTTATCTTGATCTTCTGGAGCAAGATGGGAGAAAACAAGTTCAAATCCTTTCCTCCTTCCTGCCTTTCTTCAAAAACTAAACAATGATGACAACTTCTCTAACCAGAGCACTGAGATGGCTTACTTGAGCACCTGCTTCAGTTCTCATAGCTATCCTATGCTGTGCTAAGTCGCTTCAGTCGTGTCTGACTCTTTGCGACCCTGTGGGCTGTAGCCTGCCAGGCTCCTCTGTTTACCTGGGCCAAGAAAATAGGTGTTATTTACACTCTCACCCCAAAGGCATTGGAAAGTGCTCTGAATACACCCAAGGATCCACCCTCTAGCTGTTAACTAGGTCAACAGTCCCTTGAGGAAACAATCTCCCTTTTAGAAATCAGCTAGCTCTGCCTATAGTTAAAGAAACATAAACCATCTGATTCCTGATTCCTAGAAGCAACTAACCCAGTATGAGCATTTGTAAAAGTAAAGGAATCTAAAAAATCTGATATTTAACCATGAACCCCAAGTCGGAAGTCTCTGCAAGTCCAGCTGTGTCACAACAGAAGTCTAAAATAAACTCTAGAAATTTAACAAGCCCGCTTCCTCTTGATGTGGCATCCCATTTCTGCTGTTGAGTTGGATTTATAGACATTGAGTCAATTAAAGGGAATTACATGAGGCACATAGAATAGGCAGATGTGTAAAGATAAGAGGCCAGAGGAGAGGCAGTGTGGGTGCTTGTGTTTAATGGGTACGTATGGAGTTTTGACTTGGGAGGATGAGAATGTTCTGGAGATGAATAGTGGTGATGGTCACACAGCAGTGTGAATGTACTTAATGCCTCAGAACTGTGAGTTTTAAAATGGTTAAAATGGTGAGTTTTATGTTCTATATATTTTATCACAGTTTTAACAAAGGAATATGGGGAACTTGTTTTAAAACACATTATTGTCATTTGCAGCAAGATGGACGGACCTGGAGATTATCATACTAAGTAAAGTAAGTCAGAGAAAGACAAATATACGATATCACTTAAATGTGGAATCTAAAATATGATACGAGTGAACTTATTTACAAAACAGAAACAGACTCACAGACATAGAAAACAAACATGGTTACCAAAGGGGAAGGTGGGAGAATAAATTAGAAGTAGGGAATTAGCAGATACAAACTACTATATATAAAAGAGATAAACAACAAGGTCCTGCTGCATAGCACAGGGAACTATGTAAAATATCTTGTAATAACCTATAATGGAAAAGAATCTGAAAAAGAATATATATGCATGTACATAACTGAATCATTTTTCTGTACACCAAAAACTAACACAACATGGCAAATCCACTATAATTCAATTTCTTTAATGTTCTTTAAAAAAATGAAGAATTAAAATCTTCTAGGATGCCAGGGCAATTGTTAACTTTTAATGACAAGCCAGTTTATAGTAAGCTATTTGAAAAGTACCATGAAAGAAGGGAAAGGAGAAAAGAAAGCTTTTAAAGAGGATACAAAGGAACATCAGACTGTTTGCTAGGAGCCATAGTATGAGTAATTCAGGTGAACCGTGGTTGTTTCCTGGATTATTTAAGGGAAGATTCAGTCCACCAGATGGTTCGTTCCACAATCTGATAGAAGTGTGCTGGGGCTTTGAGCCAACTGTTGTCCATTTAAGGATGCTAAGACTTCAAAACTGTGTTTCAGTTCCTAAAGAGGCAAATTCATAGAGACAGAAATAGAATAGAGGTTACCAAGGGCTGGGGAAAGGGTGGGGGAGCTTAGTGGGTATAGAGTTTCCATTTGGGATGATGAGAAAATTCTAGAAACAGTGGGGATATTTAATGCAAGTGAATTGTAGACTTTAAAATGGTTAACATGTATGCTATGTATTAAATAAAACATCTTTACATTATATGTTCAGTTTTACATATTTTCTATCACACACACACAAAACCTAGAACATCAACACTTGAAATAAAAATGAAAACAAGAAAGTGAACCCTAAGGGAAATAGCTGGTAGACACTAGCAGCGGGAGGGGAATGACACTGCTGGGCTGTGCTAAGTCGCTTGTCGTGTCCCACTTTCTGTCACCCTATGGACTGGGAATGACACTACATTTCACCAAGTGGGCTGCTGCGGTCACGAGGCAGCATTTAGCCAGACTCTACAGACAGCTATCCCAGGTCTTTGGCTGGTGAGGTCTTATTCAGCCAGAAGTTTTCCAAATGGCCCATCCCTCTTTCTCTGGCCTCCTCTCCCCTTCCTCCCCCTCCTTCTAAACTATTCAGAGCTCTAACCGGTCATTTTCTTCCTTTTATATTGGCAACCGCCTACATTGGCTAAACAAAATACACAGGATGGAGGGGGTGGGTGAGGCGGAAGCACACTTCAGAGTTAGGAAAACAAATGGCCAACGAAGCAGGAGAGACCACAGTTCGACTGAGACAAGTTCAGCCGTGGAAAGAAGTGTCAGACGAGGCAATTGCTTCCAGATCTCACCAGGCCGGGGATGCGAGAGAGCAACCCCCCCCCCCCTCCATTTATGGAGTGAGTTCCCGTGGGGTGCGGTCAGAGTCAAGGAAACGGAGGGAGAGAAACAAAGAGGGGAGTCGGGTCCCTTTTCATTAAGTGGTCGCTGAGGAAGCCGGCTCTGTAATAAGGCTTGCTGGGTACTGATTAGACTCTGCGGGTTTGGACAGGAGAGGAAGAATACACCACCAGTCATGACGTGACACCTTCTCCCTGACTCTCGCTGGAGCAGAACCAAGAGTTGGACCAAACTAAGCTCAGAAGCCACAGAGCCACACAGCTGGGACAGGCCACCCGGGTGTGAGCATCTCAGGAAGGATGAAGGAAGCTGGGGAGACTGGGATCATGGGAAGGCAAAGAGGCTCCTCCTTGGCACTCAGGTTTTGCTATAGTTGGAGTTCATTAAGGCCTTGTTTTCTCAATCAGACTAGTAGACCTGCAGAATGAACTAGATGAATTGCTTGTTAGTAGAGGTTTCCCTTGTGGTAGATAACAGTACGAAAATTCAGTGACTTCCTATTGCATGGAGTCCAAACGTTGAATGCGCATTCAAACAATACCATTTTAATACAGGACAACTTTACCCATTCCAAGTCCATGGGCCTAAATGTCCATGCCATTGATGTGTCTACGGTACAATAGAACACGGTGGAAAATGCTGAAGAGAAAGAGGAAACAGTTCACGCAAATGTGAACCAAGAGAACACACTAATGGAATATCAAATATGGCAAAGAAAAAGCAAAGAAAAGAAGCACCATGCCACTAAACGAACAACAACAACAAAAGACAACGTCTGGATGGAATGAATTGTGATGATGTCCCAGAGAACTGGGCTCACCAGGAAAAGAGGGAACTTTTGTTATTAAAACAGCAATGCTAATATTAACCAGAATGAATCTGAAAGAATATTTCTGTTCCTTCAGAGCAAAGGAACAAACATCCCTCAGTCGAACCAGTCATGTTTCCATTCCTTCTAGATTGTGTTCTTTTCACTGCCAAAGTCTTGTATATGATTTCTACTCATGAATGATATTTGTGCATGTGTGTGCTCAGTCAGTCGTGTCCAACTTTTTTCAACCCCATGGACTGCAGCCCACCAGGCTCCTCTGTCCATGGAATCTTCCAGGCAAGAATACTGGAGCAGGTTACTATTTCTTTCTCCAGGGGATCTTCTTGACCCAGGGACTGAACATGAGTCTCCGGCATTGGCAGACGGATTCTATACTACAGAGCCACCTGGGGAGCATTAGCTGAGTTAAAATGATGGAATGTATTTTAACTGTATGTCCTACACAGCACCAAAGTGATAGAGAAAGAAAAAAAAAAAAAATGAGTCCCCCTCTCTCTCCACACTCACACACACTCAAATTCATTGAGTACAGGTTTTGCATATGAAAATGATCGCTCTCAGTTACCAAGCAACCATCTGGATGAGTTTTTCTCTTTTGACATTTGTTTTGCATCACCTTTATTTTTTCATTTTTTATTTTTTTGCATCACCTTTAAAGGAGGAGTTGGACTGAATAGCTCTCAAGGTCCTTTTCAACCCTGAAGTCCCCTGAGTTTGTGCAGGAGGTGAGCTCAGGGACTGTTCAGTGGGGAGCTCTGACAAAGCAGAGAGGGGCTGGCAACCTCCTCAGGTTCAGCAACGTGAACCCTTACCCAGTGCCACCACTGGTATATAAGTGACAACCCTCTGGCAAAATCACGTCTGTCACAGTGGGCCACGCTGGTGCCAAGGAGACAGCTGGGAATAGAAGCTGTGTATGCTCCAGGTTTTCTCAATTCTATAAGAATGCTATGCAAATAAAATTTCAAGACACACTCCTATAATTCAAAATGATAGGTGCACCCGTATTTTCATAGCAGCACTATTCACAATAGCCAAGACATAGAAATAACCTAAACATCCATCAACAGATGAATGGATAAAGAAGATGGGGTTCATGTATACAATGGGATACTACTCAGCCATAAAAAAGAAAGCAAGCAGGCCATTTGCAGCCACACGAATGGACTGGGAGATGACCACACTGAGTGAAGTGAGTCAGAAAGACAAACGCCATATTATATCAAGTACATTTGGAACCTAAAACGTGACACAAATGAATTTATCTACAAGACAGACTCGCAGACGTAGAGAACAGACTTGTGTTTGCCAAGGGGGAGGGGGCACGGGGAAGGGATGGACTGGGAGTTTAGGATTAGCCGACGCAAACTGTTATATACAGAATGAATAAACAAGATCCTACTGTATAGCACAGGGAACTATACTCAATATCCTGTGACAACCCATAATGGGAAAGAATATGAAAAAGAATATATTGTATATATATAACTGAATCACTTGGCTATACAGCAGAAATCAACACAACACTGCATTAATAAATCAACTAGGGACTTCCCTGGTGGACCAGTGATTAAGAATTTATCTTGCAATGCCAAAGACTTGGGTTCGATTCCTGGTCAGGGAACTAAGCTCCCACATGCCATGGAGGAACTAATCTGTATGGCGCAACTACTGAGCCCACGTGCTCTGGAGCCTGCGTGGTACAACTAAGACACTCTGCAGCCAAATAAGTAAATAAACTATATTTCAGTAAAATAACTTTTTTGAAAAAGGTACATTCCTACCACGGGCCCCTCTTCCCCACTTCTAACCAGATTGTTGACCCCAAGGCCCTTTATTTCTGGGAATTTTGTCACAGTCACCATCTGTGTGCTAGCTTCTCAGCTGTAAACCTGGGATGATGATGATGTTGACCTATCTCCCAGTAGTGGTGTGGGGGTTGACTGATCAAGCTTGGTAAAATATCTTAGAAAACAGACAAAAGAACAGGACCTACTTCCCAGGAAGAATTCAGTGTTGCCATGGGCCTGACCCCTACTGGATGCGGTGACACCTGTCACTCTTTGGCGGTATTTCTTCCTTCTTGGACAAAGGGTTCTGGAGTAAAAGGCGGGCTAGAACCACACACCCTCCCAATATTATGCTCAGAGGAATTCCTGGGAATCGGTCTGGTGAGGAGGCTTGCCAACTGCTCTGAATCACTTCCTTTCTTCCCACAGATTGGCTCTTTCCTCATTTCTGCTTCTCCGTGAAAAGGGTGTGCGTGTGGGTGTGGGAGTGACACCATGGCTCTGGTCCAGGCGTGTATCTCCACGTGACAGGAGGGGACTGATGCTTCTAGGTGACCAGGAGGGGCTCCCTTCAAATCTTCCTCTTCCTCTTCCCTCACCTATTTTTTCCTCATCCCGGCTCAGATTTCACTGTGACTTTCAACAGCCTTGGGGCAGCCCCTGCCTAGGACACAGTTCCACCCAGACGAATGTGGAAACCAGAATGGCCCAGAGCTTTCCACATACAAAGTCACCTGGGGACGTTGTGTGATTCAAACGCTACTGTGGTTTTGGTGCAAACAGCTTCATGCGAACGTCTGAGCTTTCTGCAGATGGTTTACTAATCCATACCCATATCATTGCCAATAAGCTCTTTATGAAATCCTTTTAAAGTATATCAGATGTGACAAGTTTCTAGAAGCCGGGACCCTTGGTTGAATGTGCTGACGTTCAGAAAGGCCGAGAGCAGTCTTCATCATCTGCAAAGCTCCTTTGAAGCAACTGTGTGATGACATTATTGAAAGGACTGGATTTTGAAAAAAAAAAAAAATCAACGTGACACATAAAAATAACAACTATAATGAGGAGTGAGTGATCCGGACCAGTAAAACATGTATATTATTCTAAATGGTGATATAACTTTGAATTTAAATCAAAGGAAACTAACATAAGCAATGAAAACAGGGGCTTACTGTTATCTATAGATGGCTGGGTTTCAGCTTGGAGTGTGAACTTGCTCTGCGTATCTAACACAAGTTGACATGTATTCTGAATGAATGAAATACAAACTATATAATATACTACATAGATATTTATTGTAATCAATATCCAGATCTCCCAAATTCTTTCTGTATTCACTATTTTTTCATTCAGTATTCACTTAATCTATCATTAGACACCCTCTGGGGATACCATAATGAACATCCATGGTCTGTGTTTTGAAGGAGCTCACAGTCTATTAAAAGCAATTTCTGTACAATAAGGATTGTTCATAAATATAAGTCCTTTATCTCTAAATTGTTTAGAGCTCTGTACTAGATATAAACATGTCTTGGTACAGTGAAGCTTAAAAAACAGAAAAATATTATTTTTAAAACATTTAAATTTTTTGCTAATTCTCTATTGTTAGAGAGGTAGACTCTAAGGAAATCCAGAAATGGTCAGGAATATTGCCCATCTGTCCATTTTCTCCTCTGGTCCCTATTGTGACTCACCGACTAGAAAGTACTAACCTTGATGAAGGAGACAACAAAGCTAAGTGACTGCAGAGTGGACAAATTCATGACCGTGGCCTCCTTACAGCACTCACTCTCACTAGGAAAGTCTATAAAGAAACAAAAAGAAGCAATGCCACTCACCCAGAGTGCTTGTCCAGTGCCATATAACTAAGAAAAAAATACCCTGAACCCATTCACATACATTATGGAGGAAGTATACCAATTGATACAATGTCTCTGAAGGATAACTTGATAATCTCCATACACTTTTCAACACATAACTTTTGGCCCAGTAATCACACTTCTGGGAAGTCCTCCAATAAATATATGTATGCATTTTTGCAAAAATATATAGGCAGAAAAAAAAATTTTTTTAATATATAGGCAAAGCTATTCATTGATTTTTGTAGCAATAAACTGGAAACAATCTAAATATCAATAGGAGACTGGTTAAATCAATTATGGTTTCTTCACACCTGAAATATCATGCAACCATGTTAAAAGAATGATATACACTTAGATATAATGATGTGAATCAATCTCCATGATACATCAAGTGAAAAAAAAATAATAAAATAAGGTACAGATCATGTTGAATAGCAGGATACTACCTGAGATTTTTTTAAGGGGGAATTAAGATGATTTTGTAAAGAGTTTATTAAATATAGTATACATAAATAAGCATATATAATACATGTACACATATTAAAATGTATTATGCATACATACTTGAATATGCATAGACAGGTAGAAATTGTTTTGAACTTACTGGAGTCAAAGGTGAGAAAGTCTGACTTTTCTCTATATCCCTTCAATGTGGTAATGCTTAAATTTTTTTTAGGTTTTTGAAATAGTTTAAAAGAAAAAGTGACCAAGAAAGATTCTGTCTCTTAATGCAATGGCTCTCTGGTTTCATCTGGACTTACAACGTTCAGCACTGTTTAAGAACCTCAAGTAGACTCCGAACTATGTGAGGGCAATGACCATGGCTCACTGTCTTGACTTTCCTTAGACAAGATACTTAACTTCTATAAACCAATTTCCTTAGTGAACTATGGAGATATTAGCAGAGGCTGACATTTACTAAGTAATGACCATGGATCTATGCTCTGCGTTTAATGTTCTTAACATGAATAATTTCATCTAATCTCAAAAGAACTCTAATAAGCATTACTGCTATATCCCCGCTTTATAGATGAGGAGAGAGACTTATATCACCCAACTAATAAGGGGCCAGGATTTGTCTGTTTCCGGGATCCACGTACTTAGAGGGTTGTGTAAGAAGTGAGAAAGCACAGGTAAAGCAGTTAGCAGTGTCTGGCCCTCAGGAAGTGCTTAGGAAATGTTAGATATTACTGATGTTATTTCTTTCCTACCAGGAAACTCTTCCAGCCATTAAAAACATGCACCCAACTGAACAGAAACAAGGTGGCTTTGTGCTAAATCACAGTTGAGATTTTAGCAGGGCACGGGCAGGAGTGTGACACACAGCACGGCTTGACTGTTCAAACATGTGGAAACACTTCGCATCCCTGCAGCCCTGAGTGCACTGCCATGGGAGGTCATTAGGGAAAATACTGCAATGGGGTACTATCCCTCGGCCCTCAGGATAGGATGGTTTTACTGCTATTAATAACGGCTGTGAGCAGGCAATTACAGACTGGAGATGGGTAATCACATCTTCCATTTTAAAGCTTAATCTGATCACCTGTAGGGTCAAGGAATGACAGTTATCATAATGTTTAAAGTCTGTCTTGTGCTGTCACTTAGAGACCAAAGATCAAGGCTTGTCTGGAACATAGTTTATTCTTGTTCTGCAGTATGTGTGTGTGTGTGTGTGTGTGTGTGTGTGTGTGTGCACGTGTGTGATTTATTTCAGAGCATGTAGAGGCTACTCCAAATCTCTCAAACCTGCACGCTGGCTCCCACTCAAATTTGCCTAGTAAATGTTCCTTCCGAGAAAACAGGAAGCCAAGAGGCCTCCTTGCTGCTTTCAACCCTGCCACAACTCCCTCTGCAATTCCAAGGCCTTTGCTCATTTGTGAAATGAGGGCAGTCTCCCAATGTTTGCTCTCTGTCTCTGCCATAAAACCTAGCGCTTTCTAAAGGCAGAAACTCTTGTATCAGTCATTGAATCCTCAGTGTCTAAAATAGTGTCTGGCACATAGTAGACACTCAATAAACATGAAACAAATGACTGAGTTCTCCTCCAGTTACAACATGATATAATTCTATAAAGTCATAATTGAAGGCGTTGATTCTAACATGTGCAGCAGACAGTGATGACTGTCAGTTCTATTTTTCTCTGCCTACTGTTGACACATCATGAACATTCTTATCAGAACTTAACGTGCAAAGGAGATGATGCTGAGATTTGCCAACTTGGCCTCTTCTCCAGCAGTATTGGAAACGGTTTGGAGGAAGAAGAAACCGGAAATATTAATTTGAAGCATCAGCGATCTGCTAGTTTTCCTTATGTAGGGGGTACCTGTCACCCTCATTCAATATCAAGAACTGGCCACTACAGTACCTGCCATCAAGATCTCTATGCTCAGGTCCCCTTGATAAGTTAGGCTGAGGGGAGGCCACCAGTTGTCAATGTCTGAAAACTTCAAGTGAGACGGCCATCATTCCAGATCTGGAAAGGGAAATGACCAAGGAGGACATTCTGGGGTTTTGTCTGTTTTCACATACATTCAGCAGGGTGTTTGGTTGTGATTGTTCTTGTTTAGTTGCTAAGTCATGTCCGACTCTTTTGCTAGCCCATTGACTAGCCCATCCTCTGTCCATGGGATTCTCCAGGCAAGAATACTGGAGTGAGTTGCCATTTCCTTCTCCAGGGGATCTTCCCAACTCAGGGATCAAACTCACATCTCCTGCCTGGCAGGCAGATTCTTTGCCACTGAGCCACCTGGGAAGCCCTCTTGATTGTGAACAACACATATAAACTCTGGCTAATGGAAGCAGGAGAAGACTTTACTGTAAGGATTGCAGAATACGTGAGATACCACCATTGGGCTCACCACCACCATAACCATCACCCTCTCCACTAGACACTGCTGGTGTCTTAGACCTTACCACCAAGGCGAAATGGAACCTGTCCCTTTGTCCTTGCACTATCTGCTCAAGCTTTAAAGTTCCAAACAGCAGCATTGCTTGGCCAAGCTTGGTTACACACCCTACCGGGCTCCCATAGTGGGAGAGAAGGTCCTGAGAGTCACACAGTGAGGAGTCCCCTCAACAGACACAAGGTTTGCATGTTGCTCACAGAAAAATGACAGGTGTCCAGTACAACCCAGCTCAATAGAGTCACATCTGTAAGCTTTGATTATTTGTTGTTACTTAGTCACTAAGTCGAGTCTGACTCTTTTGTGACCCCATGGATTGTAGCCCACCAGGCTCCTCTGTCCATGGGATTTTCCAGGCAAGAATACTGGAGTGGGTTGCCATTTCCTTTTTCAAGGGAATCTTCCTAGATCAGGGATCGAACCCGTGTCTCCTGTATTGGCAGGTGGATTCTTTACCTGAGCCACCAGGGAAGCTGCAGCTTTGATTGTACATCATTCATAAAGATGGGCAAAACCCAGTCTCTCTAGTACAAAACCCAGTGCCCTACATGGGGCAAACTTAGAATTAATGGTCACAGGCTTGTGATGAATTCTTGCTCTAAAGGTTGAAAAACTTGCCAACCCAAATTCAATTTTAATCAGTTAACAGCTTCCTGCTTCCTTACCCAAGGGAATTTTAGAAGCTGCAGTTGAGCACTACATACTACCGGTGTGACATAAAATTCCTGCCACCAGCACGATTAACCCAAAGGAACTTTCTCCCCTTGATCGAGTTTCCATTCCCCTCCTCAATCCTCCCACCTCATAAAAGCAGGACTCCAGGCCTCACTCCTTCTTAGCTCAGTGGTTACCCTTGAACTCCAAGGACGCAGCTTCAGACATCGGACCCTGCTCCCCAGCAGAAGGGCTCCTGGCATGAGCCAGCTCGATCTCTGGAGTGTGGCAGGCTGTGGGGCTAAGGGTGCTTCCTCAGTGGCTCAGTGGTAAAGAATCGGCCTACAGTGCAGGGGACACAAGAGACGTGAGTTTGATCCCAGGGTCGGGATGGTCCCCTGGAGGAGGGCATGGCAACCCACTTCAGTATTCTTGCCTGGAGAATCCCATGGACAGAGGAGTCTAGCAGGTTGCAGTCCATAGGGTCGCAAAGAGTCGGACACAAATGAAGCAACTGAGCATGCATGCATGCGTGTGGGGTTAAGGAGAGGAAGGGACAAGACCCACGGTGGAAGGGAGAATCTTCTTAGTAAATAATGGCAATCCTCAGGACTTCCCTGGCAGTCCAGTGGTTAAGACTTCACCTTCCGATGCAGCGAGCTGTGGGTTTGATCCCTGGTGGGGCAGCTAAGATCCCACATGCCTCAGGGCCAAAAAACAAAACATAAAACTGAAACAGTATTTAACAAACTCAATAAAGACTTTAAAAATGGTCCATATTTAAAAATATTAGAAAAAAGACAATAACAGTGATTCTCTAGGTCTAATAAAGGTCTGAGACTGTAGAGGGCAAAGAGATATAGATGGAGATATGGCATTACTTTGCCAACAAAGGTCCGTCTAGTCAAGGCTATGGTTTTTCCAGTAGTCATGTATGGACATGAGAGTTGGACTATAAAGAAAGCTGAGCGCTGAAGAACTGATGCTTTTGAACTGTGGTGTTGAAGAAGACTCTTGAGAGTCCATATGGAATGAGCAGATATAGTGGAGGTCACAGTAGTAGTGGTGCTAGAGAAGACTCTTGAGAGTCCGTTGGACAGCAAGGAGATCAAACCAATCAATCCCAAAGGAAATCAGTCCTGAATATTCATTTGAAGGACTGATGCTGAAGCTCCAATATTTTGGCCACCTGACGCAAAGAACTGACTCCTTGGAAAAGACCCTGAAGCTGGGAAAGATTGAGAGCAGTAGGGGAAGGGGAGACAGAGGATGAGACGGTTGGATGGCATCACCGACTCAGTGGACATGAGTTTGAGCAAGCTCCGGGAGTTGGTGATGGACAGGGAAGCCTGGCGTTCATGGAGTCGCAGAGTCAAACATGACTTAGCGACAGAACAGCAAGAGCAGGAGACTGCCTCACCCCAAAAGAAAGCAGTAACTCCACTGAAGCCATGGAAGGTACAATAGCTTCAACTCTAGCAATCTATTCCATACATATATACGTGTCCTGCACAAGTACATAAGGATACATGCACAGGGATGTTCACTAAAGCATTGTTGGCAAACACACACATGTATACAAAATAACTGGAAATAACTGCCCACCTATCAGTTCAGTTCAGTTCACTCAGTCGTGTCCGACTCTTTGCGACCCCATGGACTGCAGCACACCAGGCTTCCCTCTCCTTCACCAACTCCTGAAGTTTACTCAAACTCATGCCCATTGAGTCGGTAATGCCATCCAACCATCTCATCCTTTGTCATCCCCATCTCTTTTCGCCTTTAATCTTTCCCAGCATCAGGGTTTTTTCCAATGAGTCAGTTCTTCGAATCAGGTGGCCAAACTATTGGAGTTTCAGCTTCGACATCAATCCTTCCAATGAATATTCAGGACTGATTTCCTTTAGGATGGACTGATTGGACCTCCTTGCAGTCCAAGGGACTCTCAAGAGTCTTCTCCAACACCACAGTTCAAAAGCATCAGTTCCTCAGTGCTCAGCTTTCTTTATAGTCCAACTCACATCCATACATGACGACTGGAAAAACCATAGCCTTGACTAGACGGACCTTTATTGGCAAAGTAATGCCCACATATAGTTCAATATATTACTATATAACGATAAATATGGAAGACTGTGTACCTGTTAGAAAAAGAAGGGATATAAAAGTAGATGTGATCATATTGCAATAAACTGAGAAAAGCAAGTGACAGAACAGTTGGCATATGTTGGCTTGTTTTTTAAAAGGGAATATATAAGAAGCCTTCTATAGGAGTAAAAACTACTAGGAGGGTAACCTAGAAACAATGGGAATTAGTGGGGAGGGCAGGGAATGAGACCTTTGCTTTATCACTTTATATCCTATTTCTGTTTGAATGTTTGCTGTGAGTATACCGTCTATAATTAAAACAAACTAACTTAAAATATTGTGAAATGAAGCGTAGCAAAAACAAGAGAGTAAAACTGGTCAGTGTCAAGCAGGCACACGTGTGTGCTTAGTCGCTCCCATAATGTCCCACTCTTTGTGACCCTATGGACTGTAGCCCACCAGGTTCCTCTGTCCATAGGATTCTCCAGGCAAGAACACTGGAGTGGGTTGCCATGCCCTCCTCCAGGGGATCTTCCTGACCATGGGATTCAATCCATATCTCGTGCGTTGGCAGGTGGGTTCTTTACCACTAGCACCACCTGGGAAGCCCCATATCAAGCAGGAGTCATGGGTCAAAAACCAATTTCTTTCCTAAGCAAGGCAGCACACCTGAGCCCGACGGAAGGCAGACCTCTGACCCCGAGGAACCCTTTTCTGCTCACAGGCCCAAATGGAAAACCATCTCTGTCTGCATCTTTCCCTTCATGTTTCTCGGAGCCAGGTCTGTGCCCAGCTCAGGCGGGGTAACACCTTATCTCCTCTCCAGGTATGTGGACGAGATCGGAGGAAGGCGAGTCACGGAGATGCCGGCCCTGGACCTCACACAGCCAGATCCAGCAAGTGTGACTGAGCAGGAGAAGGCCTCTCACCCTTCCCTGCCAAGAGTCTTATTTGCAAAGCAGAAACAGAGACACACACGTAGAGAAGAAACGTGTGGACACCAAAGGGGAACTGCAAGGGGGTGGGAGGAACTGTGAGCTTGGAATTGACACATGTGCACTACTGATGCTATGAATAAAATAGGGAACTAATGAGGGCCTACTCAGCGCTCAGGGAACTCTACTCAGAGCTCTGTGGTGTCTTAAGTGGGAAGGAAATCCAAAAGGGAGGGTATGTATGTATCCGCGCAGTTGATTCATTTTGCTGTATAGTAGAAATGAACACGATATTGCAAAGCAGCTATTGTTGTTCAGTGGCTAGGTCATGTCCAACTCTGCGACCCCACGGACTGCAGCATGCCAGGCTTCCCTGTCATTCACTATCTCCTGGAGTTTTAGACTCATGTCCACTCATTCAGTGGTGCCATCCAACCATCTCATTCTCTGCCGCCCCCTTCTCCTCCTGCCTTCAATCTTTCCCAGCATCAGGGTCTTTTCCAAGAAGTCAGCTCTTTGCATCACCTGGCAACTATACTAAAAAAAAATTAATTCTTTTAAAAAGAAAGAACTCAATTGTTATTAAAAGCGCAGCATTAGGGTTGGGCCTGCTTGGTTTGTGGTCCTGTAATAATGGTGGTGGTGGGTAATGGTTAAGCCAATGGAAACTAGTGTGGAAACTCAACTCTTCTTCAGAGTAGAAAAAGAATGACCAGAGTTTACTAATGGTGATAGATAACTTCTTGCTTCTTCTAGGTTACCCAAAGCTGCCCCTAAACAGTCCATATTACCGTTTGATTGACAAGAAATGGGGAAGGACATGAGGCTGAGCTCAGCCCAGCAGCCCCTGCCAGTTATGAGGGCACAAAGGGCCCCCCAAAGAGAGAAGGAGCCCTCCCTCACCTCCCCTGGACACAGGGGAACCTCACTCCATAGAACCCGGTGGAAGCCCAGTCACAGATGCCCCAAAGGGAAGGACTGGGGTGCACCAGCCAAAGCTGATCTAACTCTTCTTCCCACCACTCCCCCCAGCCCCAGAACTTCCGGGCTGAGGTTCCCCCTCTTCTGGTCTTCTAGGGGCTACCTCCAATCCATCCAGCACGTGGGAAAGTGAAGGGCTGGACCCCTCTCCCCGCCCTGTCCCCACAGTAGACAATCTGTAGGACCTGGTACCAACGGTTGTGAGTCAGGAATGTTCCATTTGTACCCTTGAACCGCAGGGAAGCCCCCAGCCCAGATGCTCCTGGAGGGTTGGGGTGGGGGGCTGGGGGGGGGGGGGGGGAATGGAATTCTCTAGAGGAGATGCAAGTTGCCCCGGGTGGCCCAAGTTACCCACGTCAGGGCGGTGACCAGCAAACTCCACCTGGGCAGCAAGCCTAAGTCTTTCCTCCACGTTTCACTCAGATGCGGCGCTGTCCGTCTTCTGAGTAACCCGGTAACCGCCCAGGCAGGAAGGCCTCTCCCTGCTCCATCCTCATACCCCCTTCTCCCCATCCCCGGGGAAGATCCGGTCCTTCCGTGCGCAAGCCCGTCCCCAGACCCTCGAAGGGGAGGCTCCTTCCCACGGTCCCCCAAAAGAGCGGGCCCAGCCCCGTCTTCCCTCGTTGAACTTGTGTTTTGAGGACCACGGGCCGCTGCCTCCAGCCCTGCCGTTGGCCAGCGGGCAGCAGTGCCGGGGAGATTGCGCGACCCCACCTCGAAGCGCAGCCGTCCCAACCCTTTCCCCAGGGCCTCGGTGGGTCCCGGGCCGGGGAGCCCCCGCCCGCTGTGAGCGCACAAAGCCCGCGGCCGCCGGAACCCTGGGCCTCGCCGCGTTCGGCCGCTGGATCCGATTCCCCCGGGGTCCCCCGACCGGAGCCGCTCCGCGCGCTGCGCTCCGGCCGCCGGGTGCGCAGAGGACGCGCCGCAGCGCCCGCCTCGGGGCTGCGCTGGTTAGGTAGCTGGGGGGACCGGAAGGATGGCGAGGAAGTAGGAGAGGGTTTCCTGAGATGAAAGATTACTTCCGTCCGGGCTCTGGCCTCTCTCTGGAGCCAGCTCGTTGGGGGTTGGGGAGTGGGGTGCCCGGGGCTCGGGGGCCGCGCCTTGCCACCTGCAGCGCCCGGGGCGGGCGGGACGAGCTCGGCCCGGTCGGGGGGCTCACGCGGGGGGCATCCTTGCAGGTGGGAGTCGAGAGCGTTTCCTGGCGCCCGAGCCATGGTGGCCAAACAGCGGATCCGGATGGCCAACGAGAAGCACAGCAAAAACATCACCCAGAGGGGGAACGTAGCCAAAACCCTGGTAAGGCGGGGGCGGCGTGGACCGGGCGGCGAGTGGCCGGGCCGGGGCGGGGCGGGCGTAGGACTGCGGGCGCGGGGCTGACCCCCGCCTCCTCCGCGCCCCGGGCCGCCCCTCCCGTGGGGTCTGGCACCCCGGGGGGCGCTGAGGCATGCGCTCCCCCACGCCGGGGCGCGGACTTGGGCTCGCGTGGGCGGAGAGGGCCCTGGTTGGCCGTGGCCCCTCTGGGAGTGGCTGCCACGGAGGCGCAGAAGGGCCTCCCCAGGAGAGAACTGAGTCTTTGTCTCTGGGAAAGATCAAAGTCACATCCTTAAGGGAAGTTAAACCCACTGCTTGACACGAGGGACAGGAACCTAGTAGGTGCGAGATCATTTGTTGAATGAATGAATGAATGGGTAAAATGAGGCCGCTTGCCATCTCTCTCTCCTAGGCTTCACCCCTGCTGCCCTCCCCAACAAACACACCCTGATAAGGTTTTTCTTCCTGCCTTTTGTAATGCTCTCCTTGTGTACATTGGGAATTCAAAGTGCGATTCAACCTGTGTTTCCTTCCATCTTCCCTCTTTGCCTTTTCTCCAGGGGCTTGGAGGACAAATTCTAAAAGCAGCATCCCTCTTATTCATTCTGTGAATTCAGGTTCATCTTAATAATATGTTCCAGAATTTTAGAGACTAGTTTATTGCTAGGCATTCTACGCCTCCAAAACTGTAGATTAAAGCTTTATAACAATGTTTAAGTAAAATCTGTGCCTTATGCACAGTGGGGTGTGTGTGTTTGTGTGTGTGGTGTTCCTTTGTTTTCAGTAAAACGAATGATCTTCAGCAGAAATTGCCAGGCCTGTATTTCTGGACATTCGGTGGCAGGCCTCAGATGAGTTGTTGGGTAGTGTTTGTCTCCAAGTGCATGAGCAAAGACACTTGGAATCTATCAATATTATCTCAGACACTTCAGTGGAAGTTTAGCTGAAGCTTGGAGTTTGGCTGGAAGAGTCTGCTGACTTGAGGCAATTGCTTTTAGCCAAAGAGACAATGCTGGTTTGATTCACTGAGCAAAAAGCTAGATTTGCCATCACTAGACCAGAATTCTTGCAGAACCAAGCAGTACTATGTCAGAGAAGCCTTAGGATCAACGCTGGATCTTTTTACACAGCTACAGGCTTAAGTAGGCTTCCCTGGCGGTTCAGATAGTCAAGAATCCGCCCGCAATGCGGGAGATCCAGGTTTGGTCCCTGGGTTGGGAAGATCCCCTGGAGAAGGGCATGGCAACCCACTCCAATATTCTTGCCTGGAGAATCCCCATGGATAGAGGAGCCTGGCAAGCTACACATCATGGGGTCGAAAAGAGTCAGACACGACTGAAGCGACTAAGCGCAGCACAGTTACAGGCTTAAGTTGTGCTGGAAATGCTCTCATTTGGGAGCTAGATCATTTAGTTGTTGTTGGGCAGCAAAATGGCAACATGCCATTGAATTGAAACTATTTTTCACATAGATCTGTGTTTTTCGTATTTTTACTCAGGAAAAAAGAAATCTTACTGTCCAAATTGATGCTGAAAAACAATTTTTAAGGATATTAAAGCATTCAGTGTTTATATCCCTAGAAGATCAAGCCTTCCAAGGATGATATACAAGCTAGCTGATTTACTGAAAATTTCTAGCTGTGTGGTTCTTTTTAATGAACTAAAAAAAAAAAAAGCAGACTTCACTTGTTAATTCTCTCCAGTTGACAGCTTATCTGACTGCAAAAGTAATAACAAAACAGAAACTTTTTTGCAGAGCTGTGTTATCCATTTGTTGTTGTTAGGTCGCTCAGTCAGGTCCACTCTTTCACAACCCAGTGGACTTATCCCCCCAGGCTCCTCTGTCCATGGAACTTCCCAGGCAAGAATACCAGAGTGGGTAGTTGTTCCTTTCTCCAGGGGATCTTCCTGACCCAGGGATCGAACCCATGTCTCCTTCACTGACAGGCAGATTCTTTACCACTGAGCCACCAGGGAAGTCTGTGTTATCTGTTAGGCTTGGTAAAGTCAGCACCTGCCACCTTGAGCTTTTCAAGACCACTCGAGAACATTTGGGACCTGAAAAAAACAATGATTGTCTCCAAAGTAAGAAAAGACAATGGAACAGTTAGAGAAAAAACTGTTTAAATATCTAAGAAATGTAGTCAACTTTACTGCAGTTCAACTCAATTCAACTTTCAGAAATATTTTCAAATAAAGTTTAATGTGTGTTGTGAGTAGATTTTTAATAGGTTCTGATATACCATGGAGCAGGCCCTTCAAAAGTGCCTGGCGCCTACGAGGGTATTTAAATGGTCCTACTAACTTTGTAATGAAAGATTTCTAAACCAAGCCACAAGGTATGTTTATTTTCCCTTAGTTAGAAAGGCTTTTTTGGTTAACTTTATTGTACATGGATCAGCATCCAAAAAGAAAACTGAAATTCTCTTTCAAAAAAACAAAATGAAACACTTTAAATCCTAAATCTCATTTTCCTAATTACAGATCAAACATGATTATACTTAGAAAGAAGTAACTTGCAAGGGGTAACTTGTTCAGAATGAAATGCAGACACACGAACAGATTCTAAAGGAAAATCCAGACTAGTCATTTAGAAATAAACTCCTTTAATTGTATACAGGTATTTCATTATTGGTGTACAGCTATGGAGATCAATATTGTTCTCCCAGATAACAGAGTAATGGGATGATCGTTTCATAATTATACAGTAGTAACTTCTTCAGAATAAAGGGGCAATTTACATTTCATTTCTCCTGCTGGTATCTTATCACAGGGAAATACATTCTGCAACAAAATGAAAGTGTTAGTCTCTCAGTGGTGTCCAACTCTTATGACCCCATGGACTGTAGCCCGCCAGGCTCCTCTGTCCATGGGATTCTCCAGGCGAGAATACTGGAGTGGGTTGCCATTTCCTCCTCCAAGGGATCTTCCTGACCCAGGGATTGAACCCGGGTCTCCTGCATTGCAGGCAGATTCTTTAGTGTCTGAGCCTCCAGGGAGGCCCATTTTGGGGCCCAGGGACTGTCAAACTCCTGCTGGAAATGAACCATGTCATTTGCACGATTCTACTGTTTTGTTTTGTTTTTTAAAAAAAAACTTTCCCAGCAATAGATTCAGGCTTGAGTGAATTGTCCTGACAGATTTGTGCTGGGCAATGTTTCCAAAAATGAAGTAACTCAAAGCCCTCAGAAAAGGATATATTGGGATAGAGGGGTTGTTTTTTTGTTTTTTTTTTTTCCTGTGCTGCAAGTCATATGTGATCCTAGTTCCCCTACCAGGGATCGAACCCATGTCCCTTGCACTGGCAGCATGGAATCTTAACAGCTGGACCACCGGGAATTCAAACCTAGAAAAACGGTATAGATGAACTTATTTGCAAAGCAGAAGTAGAAACACATATAGAGAACAAATGTATGGATACTAAGGGAGGAGGGGGGAATGGCATGAATTTGGAAAGTGGGATTAATACATTGGGTTTGATCCCTGGGTTGGGAAGATCCCTTGGAGGAGGGAATGGCAACCCACTCCAGTATTCTTGCCTGGAAAATTCCATAGACAGAGGAGCCTGGCCAGCTTCCGTCTATGGGCTTGCAAGAGTCAGACGCTACTGAGAGACTTAATACTTTCACTTTCATGCATAAAATAGATAGCTAATGAGAACAGGCTGTATAGCACAGGGAACTGGGAAGGAAATCCAAGGAAGAGGATACACACACACACACACACACACACGGCTGATTCACTTTGCTGTATGGCAGAAACTAGCACAAGATTGTAAAGCAACTGTACTCTAGTTTAAAAAAAAAAAAAATATATATATATATATATAGGTATTGTGACCAACCAAGTTGTTCTTGAGTTCTGAAAGTCCCCAAGTACAATTGATTCACTGTGAAATGTCATCAAAAAGATTTCTGTGGTATATGCTCCAAGTTCTGCATCCTGATAATTTGAGTGGAGTTTCCGCAAAGGAAAAATAAAGGACTCCATTTGGTATCTGCCCTAGACCAATAATCCCATTTACAGCCTCCTGAATTCACTTGTTGACTTTGCTGGAGATAGAACTAAATGGGTTTTTTGTTTTTTTTTTTAATATAACATTAGTGGTATGACAGCAACAGAATTTGTTTCTGGTCAACTGGGACAAATGATTAGGAAGTTGGTGAATGGGGGAGGAGTAAATGTTACACTCTGTTCAAATAACTATTTATTTGCTCTCATCTTGACTTAAGTCTTAAGTGCCAAACAATGACACAGTGAAAACGCTGATTAAAGAGTTATTCTTTGCAATTATTTGATTTTGTCCTTGTTCTAGTCAGAAGAAACCATCTATCCCCTTTCAGTGTGATTTGCTATCATACAAGTGTTGGTAGATACAAGTTTCTCAAAGTCAGAGAAGTGAGTTGTTTTGATCCTTAGTCAGATCCTATCTGCCCCTGACACTAATGTATACTTCTCTAGTAAGAGAAATCCTGGAATAACCCCATCACCAATTTGGAAGAATTAATAAAAGAGCCAATATCTTTTCTAGATCCTTCTTTATTCTAGGTGACCTACAAAGTAGTGAAAGTGTTAGTTGCTGAGTCATGTCCAACTCTCTGCAACCCTATGGTCTGTAGCTTGTTAGGCTCCTCTGTCCGTGGGATTTCCCAGGCAAGAATACTAGAATGGGTAGCCATTCCCTTCTCCAAGGGATCTTCCTGACCCAAGGATTGAACCTGGGTCTCCTCCATTGCAGGTGGATTCTTTACCCCCTCTGAACCACCAGGGAAGCCCCTAGGTGACCTAAGATGTCATATTTAGTGAAACTTGCATGCTTATTCATTCTTTGATGAACATTTATCAAGCATCTACTATATTTAAGTTCTGGATCAGGCATTGGTGTGCCCTGATACATGAAAGAGACACAGTACCTGCCCTTGTGGGGCTTACAGTCTAGTGGAGAGACAGACATTAAACAAGGCATCACAAGAATAAACATCACAATACAAATCATGCTAAGCGCTATCTAGAAAAAGTACTTGGTGATATAAGTGCCAAGGGAGCTCACCAGAAGTAGAAGAGAGAAGGTTCTCTAAGAATGGAACAAGTAAGCTGAGAACCAGAGAATTGTTGCCTTATCCATGATAAAATAAGTTTGTTTTGTTTTAATCTATGTTGACTACAGTGTATTTTTGGTTCATGCCAGTGAGGAAATATTTAGTGAGTTCTTTCTTTTTTTCACTCTACCTTCTCCCTTAGCATTTGAGAAATTCTCCACTTTCAGATGCTTCTCTCAAAATATTGGTTTTCCATTGATTGATTGGATTGTAAGGACCAAGCCCTACCAGCACACAGACCCAGAGGGGTTGCAGAGGGACTTTCTGTTGTTTTGGTTTGAGATGAGCAAGAGGTTCGCAGGTTCCCTGTGTGGGAACCACAGGACCCTTGTGCTTCCCAGAGAAGTAGAAATTTCTCCAAAGAGTCAGCTTGACTAAGAATTAGGAGTTTTTTTTTACAAAATGCTGCTCCTCTCACCTCCATATGTGGTTGCTTTCTACTGTTCCCTGGATTTGCACTGTAGTGACTTCCCAGATTTCTAGCACTTAAAAATTTTATCTTTTTTTAAACCATTATTTTTCATTTTTTAAAGAGTTCTCTTTATTTTTTTGGCCATACCACGAGACACATGGGATCGCAATTCCCCAACCAGAGATAGAACCCCTGCTCTCCAGGTGGTGCAGTGATAAAGAATCCACCTGCCAATGCAGGAGACACAGGAGACCCGGGTTCCATCCCTGGGGTGGGAAGATCCCCTGGAGAAGGGAATGGCAACCCACTGCAGTATTCTTGCCTGGGAAATTCCATGGACAGAGGAGCCTGGTGGTTACAGTCCATAGGGTCGCAAAGAGTCAGACACGACTGAGCTTATAAACACCCATGCCTTGAAAGGTAGAGTCTTACCACTTGATCTCAGGGGAATTCCTGGCACTTGGAAAGTTTTGAGAAAATGGCTGTGCTTTGTGACCCAGCTTGGAAGCCACAGATGCGGGAATTTGAGGGGAGTCTGTTGGAGGCAAAACCCCTGGCTCTATAATGAGGCAAATCTAAACTTGAATCCCAGCTCTTGCTGCAGTTAACAAAGCATGAGCCTCAGTTTCTCAGCTACAGAAGGGGGATGAAAAGACTGACCTCATGTGGAGTTGGAAATGGTGGAATATCAGCTGCTTCCTAGAGTGACTGGTATGAAGTGTGCTTTCAGCCAACAGAAACAATTATTAGTAATGGCATTTTTTGGCTCCCAAATCACTGTACTGATTTACGTATTATACCTCATCTGTCTCAGATTACTTAAGAACCACCAAGTTCATTGAGTTACAGGGATGTAAATAAGGTTGTTGATGAGTTTTTCCAAACCAGTCTTGATTCTTTAAATTGACTTTATTCATCTAAATCTCTGGTGGCTCAGACAGTAAAGAATCTTCCTACAATGTGGGCAACGCAGGTTCAGTCCCTGGGTCTGGGAGATCCCCTGGAGAAGGCAGTGGCTACCCACCCCAGTATTCTTGCCTCGAGAATCCCATGGACAGAGGTGCCTGGTGGGCTACAGTCCACGGGGTCGCAGAAGAGTCGGACATTACAGAGTGACTCACACTTTCACTTTCATCTAGATCTGCCCACTGGCGTTAAGACTGGATCTGTCTTGTTCACAGACGGGTCCCCAGCCTCTAGGACAGTGTCTAGCTGTACTCAATAAATGTTTCTTGAATGAATGAACCTCATCTTACTTTCTCCCACTCACTTTCAGAGGCCACAAGAAGAGAAATATCCTGTGGGACCATGGCTGTTGGCACTGTTCGTTTTTGTTGTCTGCGGCTCAGGTATGGGCTTCTCACTGTCCTTACTATCCCATGGTCTCCTCTGTCCCATAAAAACACATGTTTTATCCACAAGGTAAATATGCCAAAAATATATTGGTCTGGGATTCAAGTTAATCGCTGCCTGAAGCCTTCCTCTTAATGGGTTTTGATTTCATTTTCGTTCCAGCAAACCAAATAGGAATAGAGACAGAACTGATATGTTATCAAATCATAATCATAAAGTGATTACACTGAGCAATTAAATTGGCTGGCTACACTTCAGAGTTCAGTTAAAGCTTTCTCTGAAGACCTGACCTAAAAAAGGGCATTTGGAACAGAAAGTGGAGCACCTATCTGCCTGAGATAAATTCATGTTCCAGAAAGAGGGAGGGGCCTTATGCCTTAAGAGAAGCTCTGCAGAGATGCTAGGGAGAACGGAACCTTGGACCTGAGCCTCACAATATAATCACCTGATGCCAGAAGGTGGCAAGTTCAGAGAATGGTATTTATACTCACATTCGAACACATGCCTTCCCTGGTGGCTCAGCAGGAAAGAATCTGCCTGCAATGCAGGAGACCCAGGTTCAGTCGCTGGGTGGGGAAGATCCTCTGGAGGAGAAAACGACAACTCACGCCAGTATTCTTGCCTGGGAAATCCCATGGACAGAGGAACCTGGTGGGCTAGTCTATGGGATCGCAAAGAATTAGACACAACTATGCAAGCATGCACGCATAAAACTTCGTGAGCATTTCTGTTATAATTTCATTGTTATAAGCCGGTTTTCTACAGAGTAGCCAGAAAGTCTGGAAGCATAGAAGAACATCTATAATAAATGGCTTACTGATATTAAGTGATAATGTGTCATACGGTTAGTGACATTACATGATATATTCACTGTGTTGCCCTGCATTAGCAATGCATAGTTCAGAGCACTGGTGAAAACTGCAATGAATATGGTGCACCAATGTGGCATTTCCCTCAGTGCCTGTATTCTGTGACATGTTACCTCACATGATCTGCCTCTGATTTTCTCTCTAAAGCAAAACAAACCAAAAAAAGAAAACAACATGCTATTAGCATGCCACAGAAAAATCAAGACGAAAAATCCATCTATATAAAAACTTATCTATGTTTTCAGGTTTTATAGTCAACCATAGATTGAACCTTGAGCCTTTTATCTAATTATCTTTCTCTCTCAGCTTTATGGGTTCTTGAAAAAATATTATTCCTCCAAGTCACTGATAAAAGTCTAGCCTTAGAGAAGCCCACAGAACATGATTAGAGACAAATCCCCTCAGGCTGATTTTGAACCTCTCAGCAAAACTCCTGCAAGCAGTCCCGGTGACGTGAGGGTCCCCAGTGTGCCTGGCACTGGGCAGGCTTTGGAAATAGAAACTCCTCCAGGAGGCAGCAGGCCGTGGGGAGGCAGATAAGGAAGCTGTCCGTTGTAGCCCAGGGGATGAGCACTGTGATAGCAGAGTGCACAGAAGGCTTGGCAAGCGCGGATAAGGGACTGAGCCTGTTCCGGCTGCTTTAGCAAAACACCATAGACTGGGTGGCTTAGGAACAGAAGTTTATTGCTCATGGTTCAGGAGCCTGGAAGTCAGAATAGGGTACCAACATAGTCAGGTGAGGGCCCTGTGCCCAAACACAGACTTCTCCCTGTATCCTCACATGACATCCTCACGTGGCAGATGGGGCTTGGGAGCTCAGTGCCGTCTCCTGTATAAGAGCACTGATCCCATTGATGGGGCTTCCCTGGTAGCTCAGTGATAAGAACCCACCTGCCAAAGCAGGAGACCCGGGTTCCATCTCTAGGTCAGGTAGATCCCCTGGAGGAGGAAATGGCAACCCACTCCAGTGTTCTTGCCTGGGAAATCCCAAGGACAGAGGAGCCTGGAGGGCTGCAGTTCATGGAGGTCTCAAAGAGTCAGACATGGCTGAGCAAGTACATGAAACAACAGATCCCATTTATGAGACCTCCACCCTCAGGACCTGGGCACCTCCCCAAATCCCTACCTTCTACCACCATCACATTGGGTACTAGGATTCCAACGTGGACATCAGATTGTGGATCAGGGCTTCTAAATCATAATGAGCAGAAGAGAAACTTTCCCCAAGGAGCTGCCATTTGAGCTGAGTTTTGAAGGACAAACAGCCAAACAAAGAGGAGGTTATTCCGCATGAGGGAGCACCGTGTGACAAAGGCTTGGAGGCCTGAGATAATACCCCAGGCTCAAGAATGGCCAAAGCCCAATCAGAGGGATCTCTGAGCCTCGGTCATCATACCGCCTGTGTTGTTAGGAACTAAATAGATACAGAGCTGTTTTTTTGTTGTTTGTTTGTTTGTTTTTGCTTTTTTGTGCTTCAAGATGCTCAGTAACTGAGCCCTTTCTGGGCTGTGCCCTTAGGTAGCATGTAGGGAAGTGTTCCTGCTTAGTCGCTCAGTCATGCCTGAGTCTTGCGACTCCATGGACTGTAGCCCACCAGCCTCCTCTGTCCATGGAATTCTCCAGGCAAGAATACTGGAGTGGGTTGCCATGCCCTCCTCCAGGGGATCTTCCCGACGCAGGGATTGAACCCGGGTCTCCTGCACTGCAGGCCGATTCTTTACCCGATGAGGCATCAGGCAAGCCCATATAAGGGAGAGGGCAACCCAATAGTCTGGCTTATTTTTCTCCAACCTATGATAGTGTTCAATACCCATCCTTTTCAAAGGGATTTAAAACCTTCTTTACATCTTAGTTAAAATTTTGCCAGGCTTATTGGTTCACAGAGTAGGAACTGTATCTCCCCCTCCTGCATGAGAACATTGGGATGTTTGCTGGCAGTAATCTTTTGGAAACTTCCCAGTCTCCATTGGTTTTTTCAGGGATCAAGTACATTGTCTCTGCTGTCCTATCTGTTGGTTCTTCCAGGGGCCTGAAATGGGAGCCTGTAGAGCCTGGAGATTTGGACTTAAAATGATTCAGAGGACATACCATTCAGAGGACATGCCACATCCCCTTCCCACATGCCTGAGGCTCTTCTAAGGATGCCTCTTATTTTTATTTTTTAAAATACTTTCACCATGCCACATGGTATGCACGATCTTAGTTCCCTGGCCAGGAATCGAACCTGTGCCCCACACATTGAAAGCACAGAGTCTTTACCACTGGACTGCCAGGGAAGTGCTATAAGGATGCTTCTTTACCTCTTCCTAGTTGAGACCACTGGCTTCTATGGAAAGGCTAGACAGCGAACAGGGAGTTGGGTCATCTCAACTTCATTCTCTGTTAACATGCTGTTGTGATCCAAGCAAAGAACCTCATCCCTTTTTTAATCATAGCTAAAAATAATGTCCCTTTTAAAATTTTCTTTTCTTTTCAGATTTCTTTTGCCAACTTTAGCTTTTTTTTTTTTTTTGCAAGCTTCATTTCAGGCCTCAGCACTGTTCTCACAGAAATGTGTCACTCTTCTCGATTCGTCCTTGGTACTGTGCCGTTCCTTCTATCTTTGTCTGTGTCCTTTTCTAAACCAAACATGTCATGAGAAACACAATAGCTCCTTTAGCTCTGTCCCTGTTGCCATCTCTCTGGGATTAGTCACGATTCAGTTCCTCTTGCAGCTCCCACTTTCCCTCCAAGTCCCTCCCTGTCTAGAGTCACAGGCCACAGGCTCCTACCTGTCTTTTTTCTCCTTGATTTTATTAAAGTAGAATTGATTTTACAATGTTGTGTTAATTTCTGCCTTACAGCTAAGTGATTTCATGATCTACCTACCTTTTCTCTACGTTTAAAAGTATTCGAGGGAGAGGACATATGTATACCTATGGCTGATTCATGTTGATGTATAGCAGAAACATCACAACATTGTAAAGTAATTATCTTCCAATTAAAAATTAAATTAAATTTTAAAAAATGCAATTTCCTCAAACCTAGCCCTTCTCTTTATCAGTTCCTTTGCTTTAAGTCATGAGCCTCCTCCGCGCCTGGATGGCTGAAGCCCCTCATCACTGCTCTCTCTCACCTCTGTTCAGTTTTGCGAAAGCGAAAGTGTCAGTTGCTCAGTCGGGTCCGACTCTTTGCAACCCCATGGACTGTAGCCCGCTTGTCCACGGGGATTCTCCAGGCAAGAATACAGGAGTGGGTTGCTATGCCCTCCTCCAGGGGATCTTCTCAACCCAGGGGTCGGACCCGGGTCTCCTGCATTGTAGGCAGGTACTTTACCGTCTTTACCATACTTTGCCGTTATAGCACAATGTAATGAAGACCCATCACATCCCACGTCCTGCTGTCCTGCTGTCCATCTGTGATGTGCTCGGCAGCCCTCTCACCCCGCCTCGCCTGTCATGCTCACAGAGAATACCCCGGCATCTCCGGTGGGGTGTCCATACCCCTGCAGACACGCCGCTTCCTGTCCCTGTCCAGCGGGCCCCTTTCCCGTGGACAGGATATACCGTAGGCCAGCCTTAAGTTCCCTTTCACCAAGTCCTGGGAATATTGAGGAGGCCATCCGCCCTCTCTGAGTTCATATAATTAGTTATTCATATTTTTAAAATTTTTTTTTGGCTACGCAGGCTCTTCAAATGCAGCGCACAGTCTTCTCTAGTTGTGGCGAGAGGACTCAGCAGTTTTGCACGCTTAGTTGCCCTGAGGCACATGGGCTCCTAGTTCCCTGACCAAGTATCCAACCCGAGTCCCCTACATTAGAAGGCAAATTCTTAACCACTGGACCACCAGAGAAGTCCCTAGATTTTTATACAGAGAGGACAAATGTGATCTGATTCTCTTACTTTCATTACCTTACTCTGTTAACCCACTTTTCTGATTGACGGTTGGGCAAAGGGCTCTTTTTAGGAATAGTGTCACATAGAAAACAAACTTAACGGCTACCAAAGGGGGAGGGGGGAGGGGAAGGGATAAATTAAGAATTGGGGATTAACAGATATTATTATACATAAATGATAAACAACAAAGACCTACCATATAGCACAAGAAACTATATTCAACATCTTTGTAATAACATATAGTGGAAAAGAATCTGAAAAAGAATATATATATATATATATATATACATATATATATATATATATATATGTTTGTATCACTGAATCACTTTGCTATATGGCAGCCCACTCCAGTATTCTTGCTTGCCTGGAGAATCCCACGGACAGAGGAGCCTGGTGGGCTACAGTGCATAGGGTCACCAAGAGTCAGACAGGACTGAAGTGACTTACATACGCACACATATATATCCACACATATATATCTGTGTCACTGAATCACTTTGCTATACACCTGAAACATTGTAAATCAACTGCACTTCAATTTAAAAAGTCACAGAAATATTGTCAGTGTACCAGGGTAAATAAATACTCAGGTCAGAAGTCATAAGCAATGCCCGTTTTGTTTTCCTAGTATCTTCTGGGAAAGAATGAAGACTGGTAAAAATGTTGACACTTAAGTAAATGCTCATTTGCTGGTCACCCTTACTCCATTTTATGTGGGAAAACAAGTTAACAAACCTCCAAGGGGTTCCGGGACCCCTCATCACGGGGAGTGACATGTCACGGCACAGTCTTGACCCCTCCCTCTTCAGCTTCTTTCCTGTGGCCTTCCTCATTCTCCACACATGCCTTTCATGCCAGTGGTGCTGGGTGTTGACAAGAGTCAGATGATGAAAAGGACAGGAGAGGAACCAGGGGAGCAGTGAGGACACACAGCCCAGGCACCCAGAGTCCCCTGGTGCAGAAACATGCGCCCAGGGAATGCCCACTCCTCACCAGGGAGGCCCCCGGGGGTCCCAGTCCAGCCCGGATCCATGGTTGTAACCAGTCAGAGCACATTATCTAGCACACCTTACTTCAGAGGAAGGAGATGTCCTCTTTCCAGGATTGCAAAAGATCTCTCCAGCAAGACACTTCTTTGAAAACTGACCAACTGGCTGTAAAAGGATAAGAGGCTTCCGAGGGGAGGTTCGTTTGGGGTGCTGCCAGGTGTGGCTTCAGAGCCTGGGTTCGCTATCTGCTGAAAACCCTTGGACCAGTTCCTCACTCTGTATTGATTTCCGTATGAATTGAACAGGGGTAGGAAGAGCCCTTCTGGAGGTTGTCCAGGCACTGAGCGGCTCCAGGGATGTATGTGATGTGTGTGCTGGCCCGCAGCACGCTTGAAACCTGCAGCTTCAGCCACTGCCGCCTCCATCCCCAGGACCCTCGTGGGACGTAGTGGTACCATGGGTGGGTCTTACGTGCCAGGGCGGTTTAGTCTCCCATCACCCCCACCCCCATCCTCCCAGGCCGTGCCTCTCCTTGGCCATTACGCAGCCACTCATGGTGGTCTGAACCTTCCAGAGAGCCATAGACCCCACCTCTTCACTCCAAGGAGGTGGGGATGCTGTCTCAGTGATAACACTCCCAGTGTGTGAGACTTATGTTCCCACGAGAAAGCATCAGAGCCTTTCAGACAGACCCAGGCAGGAAGAAGGAAGCACCCACAGGCAGACTGAAATCAGTGAACAGGGGTTTGTACTTTAAAGTTGAAAATCAGAAGTGACCTATGAGTTTCTTCCCTTTGCTTGTGTGTGTGTTTAGTCACTCAGTCGTGTCCGACTCTTTGCAATTCCATGAACTGTAGCTTGCCAGGCTCCACCATCCATGGGGATTTCCAGGCAAGAATACTGGAGTGGGCTGCCATTTCCTCCTCCAGGGGATCTTCCTGACCCTGGGTTTTTATTTTCTTAAAGCAACCAAAATACACCCCTTTTCTGTTATTTTTTTAAAAAAAAGTTTCCTTTGAGATACAAAAGCTCAGGGGAGCAGCATGTTCTTTTGAGCCATGGAATTGTCCGTCCACATAGGCCATCTCAGGGCCGTGTCTTACTTGGTCAGGTTTAGTTTGGAAACTAGCCTTAATGTTGTTAATATTACATACCTTCCACCAGAAACCTATAACCTGTCTCTTAGTCACATCCCTCTTCTGAGTCCCCTCAGATGATTATTTCAAACAGGCCAGAAACTTTTCTTGTTCAGGTCTTGACCCGAAATTTTTCCTGGGGCCTTTTTAACTGGGCTGCATTTGTCTTTGTTTGATCTCCTAGACCTCTAGATAGACACTGAAGTCCCAAGGCTTTCAACAGCCCTCTCTTAGAGACTCAGCTGTTTTATTAAAAAAAAAAAAAAAATCCTCTTCCATTTCTGCAGGCCGGGGGTCCTCTTTCGAGATAAGCAGCTCGTCCCGACTCTCACCCGTTTTCAAAACCCTGCCTCTTTAGGGAACTGTCTGGTAGCTTCTGTCTTTATCTTGAGACTCAGAGACGAGCGTGACCCGGAGTGTCTGTCTGAGGCGGCAGAGATGCCGTCACACAGATACACCAGGCACTATCTGCTCCAGACACTAGCTGTCTGCGGTGCTTCCCTGGACCATTGACGACGTCCATACACCATTTGTGCCCACAGTTCTTGCCCTGGGCTTCCTCTCTCCCTTTTGTCTTGGGCTCTTTCAAGAGCCTCGTGGAGGAGGGTTCCGAGCCGCCCCAGCGCTGTGTGGGGAGCGCGCTGCTGTGGGTCAGTAACGCCTGACCTGAACGCAGCAGTGACAGCGGGGAGATCAGCCCCTGGCGTCCGTTCGGCAGTGTTCGCTGGACGGCCGTCTTCAGCAGTTCTAAAGCAGTTTTTAGCGTGCAAGTTCCGCACATCTTTTGCTAAGTTTATGCCTAAGCATCAGCGTTTCTGTTTTTGGCGTGATTGTGCATGGAGTTGTTTTCTTGCCTGCTTGCTTTCTCTGGCTGTGTCTTAGTTGCGTCATTCGGAACCTTTCCTGGTGCCGTGTGGGTTCAATAGTTGTGGTTCATGGGCTCAGCTGCCCTGAGCACGTGGGGTCTTAGTTCCCCAACCAGGGATCAAACCCACGTCCCCTGCCCTGAAAAGCAGATTCTCAACCACTGCACCACCAGGGAAGTCCCTGTCTTCTGCACTTTTTCCCCCCTTTTTAGTCTTTTATTTTTTATATTCCTAGGATCTTTCCATAAGTGTTACTGTCTTCAGCATTTTTAACTGTCCCCTTGAACTATAATTTTCACCTGGACCTGGGAAAATGAAGTCTTTTTCCTCACAGGCTAGCTGACCAGACAGTTTGGCAGCTCAGTCGCTGGTTCCGTGTTTCTTGGGACCCTGTGGTGTCATTCATCTCTCCAGGGCCCTGGCGTGTCCCTGGACCTGGGCAGGAAGCAGCAAGCTCAGAGCAGCTAAGAGCAGAGTCTGTCCTGTCCCCTCACCGAGGTTTCAGCCAGATCGCTGGAGCCACCATTTTATCCCCCATTGTGCTTACAGCTCTCAGAAGGAAATTTACACGACAGCCAGCCCCGCTTCCTTCCCTCAGACTAATTCTCTCATCTGTCCCTCATTTCAATTTCATTTCTCTCTTTCTCTCTGGCTGAACCTGATACTCACTTCCTAATTAGAGATTATGCGCATTTTCGTGGTTCTTAAAGCCTGGGTTTTCTTGAAACTGATGAGTTTATATCCCCCATCAAAGGGAAACCTCGAGGGTAATAGGATTAACCAGTGACTTATTTCCTTCCTAATTTTCTATATTTTCCAATTTTGTCAATGAGCATATATTACTTGTATAATCAGAAAAAAATAAGTGTATTTTGAGAACAAAATGTCTAGACTCTTGGTTTTAGCCTTTTCTTGCTTTCTGTTTTTTTTTTTTAAGTAGTAGACCTCTTTGTTCAAATCTTAAAGGGAAACAAATGAGAGAAAAGCTCTTCTCACTGAGGCAGGATCTTCAGTGAGATCCTGTGTATGTGTATGTGTTTATGCCTCTGTGTGTGTTTACATCTGTGTCTGTGTATATTTGTGCGTGTCTGTGTGTGTGTTCATGTGTATGTGCTTGTGTGTGTGTCTGTGTGTGGGCTTGTCTATGTGTATTTGTGTGTCTGTATTTGCATATGTGTGTTTGTGGGTTTATGCATGTGTCTCTGTGTGTTTGTATGTGCCTGCCTGTTTTGTGTGTATGTGTGTGCACGTCTTACTGTGTGCATGTCTGTGTATGTGTGTGTGTGTGTCTGTGTGTGGGCTTGTCTATGTGTATCTGTGTGTCTCTGTGTATTTGCATATGTGTGTTTGTGGGTTTATGCATGTGTCTCTGTGTGTTTGTATGTGCCTGCCTGTTTTGTGTGTATGTGTGTGCGTGTCTGACTGTGTGCATGTCTGTGTGTGTCTGACTGTGTGCATGTCTGTGCGTGTCTGTGCATGTCTGTGTGTGTGTGTGTGTGTCTGTGCGTGTCTGACTGTGTGCATGTCTGTGTGTGTGTGTGTGTATGTGTGTGCATGTCTGACTGTGTGCATGTGTGTGTGTGTGTGTGGTGTTTAGGGGATACCTCCTGTGTTGCTGGATATTCTGATTTTTTTTCATCCCCAGAAGGGAATACACATCTGGACCCTCTTTGCACATCACATGGGAAATGATGTCTGGCCCAGCGCTGGCCTCTGTGATTACAGAGTTAATGCCTTTCCCACAGAGCCTGCACCATCAGTTGTGAGTAGCTGCACTGCTTCTGGGCAGGAACATTCCCTTTGTCTGGCAGTTAACAGACTGCACTCTTCTCCTGTCTCCTGCAGGCACTCTGCCTGCCCGGGTGGAACGGAGTAGAGATAGTGTGTCACAGGCAGGGCTGTTTTCTCAGGACAGCCTATTCAGAACAGATAGGAAGAGTGATTCCCTGAGCTGTTCTTGGCTGGCCTTGAAGTCTCCTGCCTTCCCAGCCTCGTTTCAGGTGGTCCAGCAGTCTCCCTTTAAGGAATATGCCTCTCCACTTCTGGAAGCGCCAGTACCCCTTCCCTCACTGGGACTGGTGGTTCTGTTAGGGACGGTGTGGAGGAGAGAAAGGACCAAGTCCCGCATGTGCCAGCTCCAGCGCCAGCCTCCTGGGGTTGGAAACATGGCTCTGCCATCTACTAACTCGGTGGCCTTGTCCGAGCTACTCACATCTATACCCACGCTAAGCCTCAGTCCTCCCACTGTTAAAAGCGATAAGATTCTATCTGAAAACTCCTCGGATCCTCATGAAAATGAATCCTGGGGATTATTAAATGAGAAAGTGTGTGCAATATGTTTAGTTGAGTCCCGGTAGTGGTCTTACAAATGTTTGTTGTTATTGTCATCTTGATGATGCCTTAGTCGTGCGGTGTCCCCACGTCTCAACACTCCTGGCAAGGTTCAAACCAAGTTTCTGAATGTTTACAAGGAAAGAAAGATAACGCTGTGACTCTTGTGAAGGTGAGAAAATTTGTAGTGGGGGAGCACAACTCTGTGATATTGGGGAAGTCAGGAGCCCCAGCTCCTACCTGGACAGGTAGAGCTCAGGGTTTGCCAGCCATAGGTCGGTGGTGTCATCTCTGCAGGAGCAGCTAGAGCTAGAGCCTCTTCTCTCCTTCTAGAAAAAACTCTTTGAAGACTAGCCCATGGGGTGAGCAGGATCTATTCATACAACTATTTTGACTACTGTTTCTTGAGTACTTACTATAATGCCAGGCCCTATATTTTTATTTTCTTTTCTTATCACAGAGTCCCTACAAAGAAGCTATGGTACTCATTTCTCCGAATCACAAAACAGGTCCATAGAGGAAATCAGCCAGCGTCCCATAGTTAAAAAGAGAGCTAGTTCCCAAAACTAAACTCCAAACCCATCTGCTTTTATCGCCCTACATCCTATTCTCTTATCATTTCCCCCAAAGGACCATGAAGCAGAAGTTTTCCACCAACCACAGGCATTTCGCATATGACTGGGTATTGAAAAGAACTCCTGTTAAAACATCTTTTACTTTCCCTGCCAGAGAAGGTGCACAGTTCAGAGTTCCATTTGGACAGACTCTCTGGGTTTGCTCCCAGGTGGGTAAAGCCCCAACCCAGCCATGGGCTGTTTCTTGACTGGGCCACGAGGCTTCTCTGTCACCTTGCTCTTTCCTGGACAGTTGCTTCAGGATAGATTTGAATTCACCATGTTTGCAGGTTGACCACATAAACACTGGCCTTTCCTGGAGACTACCTGAACTATCTTGAAATTGTGATACCCAGAGGGTGTCACAGCCCCAAGACTGGAAAGTGGGATGTTTGAGGAGCTGAACCGCCCCGGAGAATCCCTTCTGTTTCACCACAAAGGAAAGCTTGAGGACGTGCGTCTGCTCTGGAACTCCTGCCTCAGGATCTGAGATGAACAGTCTGGAAAAAGATGTCTCATCACCCATTGGCTCCCTCAAGGTGACCTTCACACCTCCCTTGTCTGTGCTTCCTTCTTCCCCATGCCCTTTGGGTCCTCTGGGTTTCTTTATGGGTTCCTTCTCAGAAGAATGCTTCTACTGTCTGTCATTTTACTTTAGAGAGCGAGCACTCCATTCTTTGCTAATATGATCCCTTCTTCTAACATCATCCTCCTGCCCTCACCTGTCCCAGGCTTCCCTCTCTTTCCCCTCTTCTCCATCTCTGGAGAAGCCACTGGGAAATGGCACCTTGCCTTTGACCTTCTTTGTGCTGATTCTTTCAAAGAAAGAACCACCTCATGATGTCTTGTCTTCTAACCATTTCTGCTTGTCTTTTGTGGGACCCATACTTTTCCTACTGGTGCTTTAATATCCTAAATTTTTTAAGTGAAAAAGAATAAAAGTTGTGTGATTTCTAAAGTTGACTTATCCTCCTAAAGGGGATTCCCTCTGGCCTCTCTTGATCTCTCTTCTCAGCAACTTCCTTGATCTCTCTTATCGTCAACCACTTACTTTCAATAAACATCATTTTTGGAAGCCCCCATTGTCTGGTAGGGTTCCAGCTTTCCGACAGTCTCCTAGGGGATCCGCTTGTGTCATGCCTGTGTTCTTCAGCCACTTGCAGTTATCTGGGGTCAGTCAGTCACCAGGAGGAGAGCGGATTGGGCTGGCACAGCCCCCAACCTTAAGGAAGTTTATGTTCTTGTGACTTGACTTCCCCTCAAGGACTAAGCTCTTGGACCAGTTGAATCTCAAGGTTGCCATATGATGCTGATTCTTTTGGTTGGCAGAGTAATCAATTGAAGTTTTTAAATGCATTTTCCTCCATGCTGTTTGCAATTTTTCATCTTTCGGTTCTTTAATAAATTTGTACTGAGGACTTAACTATGTTCTTGGTGCTGAGCTTAGACCCAGGGGTTGATCTGGGAACAAAGTCACCCCTGCTCTCCTAGAACCTGTGTTCGAGTGGGGAAGAAGGATGAGTCAGTCAAATAATTATGCTGAAATGTGTAAAATTTCAGCCATGAATATGTTTGAAGGAGAGGCACATAGGGCTGTGAAAGCATGTACCAGCAGACCTCAGAGATATTGCAGGTTTGGGCCCAGGCCACTGCAGGTAAAGTGAATATCTCAATAAAGCAAGTCATATGAGTTTTTTTGTTTCCCAATGCATATAAAAAGTTATGTTTGCACTATACTGTAACCTATTAAGAATCCAATAACATTACACCTTTTAAAAAAGTGTACATATGTTAATTTAAAAATGTATTTTTTTATTGATGAAAAACACTAATCATCATCTGAGCCTTTCAGCAAGCCACAATCTTTTTTGTAAGAGTGATATCAAAGATTACTGATCACAGATCACCATAGCCAGTATAATAATAGTGAAAAAGTTTGAAATGTAAGAATTATCAAAATGTGACACAGAGGAAAGAAATGAGCAAATGCTGTTGGAAAAATGGCACCCTTAGACTTTAGCCATACAGGATTGCCACAAATTTGTAAAAAAAAAAAAAACAAAAAAAAACGACAATAAAACAAAGTGTGCCTGTAATGCAAAGGGATGGTGTGCTCTGGGTAAGTGGCTCTCCAAGCATGGTCCCTGGACCACCAGTCTCAGCATAACCTAGGATCTTGTTAGAGATATACATTCTCAGTTCCCACCACAGACCCACTGGATTAGAAACTCTAGGAACAGGGTTCAGCTCCTGTCTTCAGACACGTTCAGGACACTGTGATACACAAGTTAGAGAACTCTTGCTCCAGATGGTCAAAGTCAGCTTCTCTGAAGAAATAACTTCTGAATTACGAAGAAAAACTAGGCAATTAGAGTAGGATGGGGAAAGTCTTTCAGACGGAAAGAATGGCATGTGTAGAAGTCCGATCGTGAGATCAGGGAGCTCCTGAAAACAGGAAGATGTGCCATACAGGAGGAAGAGAATGGAGAAGGTGAGTATGGACAAGATGCCCGGGGCCAGGAAATGCTGGTCATTTGCAAAGGATTGGGCAATAGAGAGCTTCTGGTACGCTAGGAACTCAAGGATGGTGTGATCTCACTTACTGGGCAATACAAAGCCTCTGGTATGCTAGGAACTCAAGGATGGCATGATCTCACTTGCTTTTATCTAAGGAATAATTCTAGCTACAGTATGAAGAAAGGATTGAAGCAGAGCAAGAGTAGACCTGCTGGAGATTGTCTCAGGAATCAGGGGAAAGCTGATGACGGTTTCTGGAAGGATGAATGAAAGACACAGATTCACAAGATTATTAGGTAATGCCCACAGGTCTCGGTCATCAACTGGACGTGTCCAAGAATGACTGGTGTTTTGGGTTTACGTGCAAGATGGAGAAGGAGGATGCGAAGCTTGGCAGTGGGAAGAGACCATGAGGCATTCCTATTGTGTTCGACGAGCCTTTGAGCCACCTGTGTGCAGGTATCAATTAGACGGTAGAAGGTGTGGGCCTGGAGCTCCTAGGAGAGGTCAGGGCTGACAGCACATCTTGGTGAGTCATTGAAAACTAAGCGACCATTGATAAGATCACCCAGGAGAAGGAATGTAAAGAGAAGAAAGCCAGAATACATACTGGGGAACTTCAGCATTCTTGTTGACTGGTCAGAAAGAGTCAAGATGACCCCCATACACCTGGTTTAGTGTAAAGAGTAGAGAGAAGGAAGAAGACTGGAAACCAGGAGAATCGTGTGTCACAGAAGCCAAGGGAGAGTTTGCATGAGGGAGCGCTCAGTGACAGTGAAGAGGAGTATACGGCAAGAGGCGGCTGAAGGATGCTTGTGGATTAGGTGACTTGGAGGGTCATTTGTGGTTTTAGCAAGAGCTATTTCAGTGGAGTGGAAGAGAGAAGAAGCTAGAGTGCGGTGGAATGAGAAATTAAAGGTAAGGAAATGGATAAAGTGAGGACTCTAGACAGCTTTTTGGAAATGGTTGTAAAGAGGAGGGTATCTGTGGATGGGAGATGTGGAGTCAAGAAGACTCTCCTGGTTTGTTTGATTTTTGAGATGCAAGTGCTTCTCACACGTTAAACCCTAAGGACTTCATTGAAAGGGAACAGATGAATAAGAGAGATGGAGCCAACCGAGGTTAACAAGAACCAAGATCCTAAACAGATGGGAGAACACAGAGGCGCTCGGATTCTGGAGTTCCCACTCTAGCCTGGATTTTTCCGAACCTCTGTGACCTTCCCAAGGCCGGATCCCCTGACCTCGAATGCCCGCCACCCCTCCCTTTCTTGGCATTCTCCTCCTGCTGACTTGCCCACAGCTCCTTTCCTGCAGCCCACTCAGTTGTTTTGTCTGCTTTCTTCACCCGCTGTTAAGTTATTAACTTGTCAGGGTCTAGACTCCCCACTTCCTTTCCCACTTTGAACCCACTCTTGGCTCCCTTCCCATTCACTGCCTCGGAAAGTCAGCACTAGGGAGGCCTGGATTGCTTGGCGGGTCATTACTGGCGTGCACACAAAAGTACAGTTAACATAATTGGTATAAGATGGTAAAGCCTTTTTAAAGACCTTGATGCAACTGAAAAAAAAAAAATCATAAAATACAACCATCTCTCCATTATCTTAGCAGGGGAGGCAAATGGTGAACTTAAAGTAGACTTTATTCAAAGTAATTTCTCCAAGAGGACTCGATTTTAAAGGGTCACCTGTAAACATATTAAAGACCATCAGATTTTACATGTTAATTCATGGATTCAGTAAGGGTCAAGAATGACCTTTCCTTAGTTTTTAAAGCAGACACAGAGATAGGTACGTTTTAATATAAGCGTTGCTACTCTGAGGTAAGCAAACTTTGTCTAAGATTCTTGAGAGAAATTTGCAGCAGTTCCTTAGAATTGAGTGGTTTTATCATTACCCAGCACTTTCGAAATCATGGAGTAACTTAAATGGGATCTGATGGACTAAGACACACACTGTTTCCTAGTCATTGGCCTACATACTGCTGAAAATGATGTGTTGTCTAAGAATAAATATCACAGAGAAACAGTATTTTGGAGCATCTATTGTGAGCATCTTTTATGTATGTCATCATATTCATTCCTTGCAATTCTTTGGAATACATATTATCTACAGTTTTATAAATCAGAGAAATCAGAACTCAGAACTATTTAGTGAATTTCAAAAATTCATACTCTGGCAGGTGGTAAATAGCCCTTGAGTTCTGGTCTTCATGGGCATACCTGGAGAAGCCACAACCATCATTGTAGTAATAGTAACTAGTAATACCAATAGCTCCCATGCACCAAAACCTTGATATGTGAGGAGCCTCATCTATATCATATGTTTAATCCCTGTATTAACACAGCAAGCAACATAGTCCTCATTTCACAGCAGAGGAGACAAGTATGAAGAGGTTAAATTTTTCATACAGTCACACCGCTGGTCAGTGAAGAGTGGAGAGTCAAACCCAGTTCCCTCTGACCCTAACACTCTTCTAAAGTTAAGCCCATTTGTCCAAATTAGAGATATTTTCCTGATCCCAAGAACAAAGCCTGAGGCATGGTGGATGTAAATATTTTTTTCCTAATGTACTTGAATAAAAAGCTGCCTGCTAGGACTCCTATGTGAAGCCAGAACACAGAATGTTTATTTAATATTTATTTCTCGTTAGCTTTGCTAGAGGAAGATGGAAATGTCCATATTCCAGCAAGCTTATACATTTGGGTGAGTACTTCCTCATCCATCTAGCAACTTCTCCTGTCAAAAATCACCCCAAAATCAGAATAAGCCAAGAAAAGCTCTGAGCACAGCCAGGGTTAAATATCACGACTTGTTGAATTAACTCCTTTATCTAGAAAAGAGTCCAGCCTTCACATACAACCAGTTGACTCTAGTTTTACACATAGTTCTACCAGTTTTTGTTTTTGACTTAGTCTGCTGCTCATAATAATAGAAGAGGGTCCACTGCAGACTGGTGTAGTAACACCAGAGATGTGATCAGACACAAGAACCCTTGAGCCCAAATAACCACAAGAAGCATAAAGGAGAGCCCAAGATGCGTGGTTCACTGGAGGTATTTGGGGATCAGATCAAACACTGTGCATCTGCTGTAACAACATAACAGCAGAGCCTTATCAGTTATCACTTCTTATTATGGTCACACTGAACATTCATGAAAACCTAATATTAAATCACATTGGATGTATATCCAATTTAGGAAAGTCATGATGATGTACACAGTGATTTTTTTTTTTTTTTTTTTTTTTAGTTTATAAAAAACCAACTACAGGGACTTCCCTGGCAGTCCAGTGGTTAAGACTATGCCTTCCATTGCAGGGGCTGTGGGTTCGATCCCTATTCGGGCAGCAAAGATCCCATGTGCCTCGTGGCCAAAAATCCAAAACATAAAACAGAAACAATACTTTAACAGATTCAATAAAGACTTTAAAAATAGTCCACATAAAAAAAAAAATCATAAAAAAAAACGACACCCAATTTCATTCGTGCTTAATCTACCCTTCAAATCTAGCTGTCCAAGAAAAAGCCCCTGTGAATTATCTTTGGGTCCCCAAACACAATGCCCGGCCCATGGTATATGCTCACTAATGTTAGATGATAAAATCTCAAGCCTTTTGTTTTTTGAAGGTTCTGAGTAGCCCCTTTCACTCTCGTTACTTAGGATACAGCATTCCTGGGTCTATTCCAGGAAAACTTTATGAAGGGGAGAGGGGCTAAACCCCTGAAATGACTTCTGCTTGTTCTGTGTTTACAGATGATTACATGGTACCCAGATGCTCCTCAAAAAAAAAAAAAAAAAAAAATCATTCCGTACATGTTCATTGCTGTTATCATCATGATTGTCTTCATCACGATGGACCCATATTGTATATTTTACACCTGGGGAAGGTGTGAAAAAGAAGTTGGACCTTCCTCTCCTGGGGACACATTTAAACCCTTTAGACCAAACCAGACTGGGAACTATCCAATCAGCTCTAACCCAAATAAGGAGGGGATGGACCCCAGCAATTGTTTGTTGGACATTCAGGCTACCCACCGCTTCAGTTTATCAGGAAGGTGTTAGTTCCACTTAGTGAGGACAGCACCCTGAATAAATCAGTGCAGCTCTTGGTGTATTTCAAGTTGAATTTCAGAAAGTTCCAGGCCGCCTGAAGATGCACTTGTATCAAAGGTTATCCGCAGCCAGGGGGGCCAGCTCCGCGTGTCTGCTCCCAGCACCTGGCCTTCCTTCCAGTTCAAGGGCAGCTTCTTTTCCAGGTCACAGCCGTTGGGAAGAGGCAGCGTCGATGACCTGTTAAATGAGCGCCCCGCCCACACTCAAGCCCTGCTCCCCACTCCCCAGCAGCATCAGAACCTTCTGGGGATGGAGGCCAAATCTCTCAGCATCTGAGGGCTTGCTGGCCTCCACTCTCGGTGGAATTAGCAGGAGTTATCCATAAATCCCCGCAGCATCCATCAGCAGACAGAGCAAGACTGCCTTTTTAAAGAAGTTCACTGACCTCTTGTTAACTTAACTCCTTGTTAGGAAATCTCTAATCAGCTGTGTGCTAACAGGCCCAGGGCCCTGGGTCAGCAGAAGCGGGGCTGGCGGTGGGGTTGGGTTTCCAGCTGTGTGCTGTCGAGGTCTGAGCAGACTGTTTTGTTTTCCTCGTCCAGCTATCTTCCAGATCATTCAGAGCATCAGAATGGGCATGTGAGCCGGCCCTGGGGGTTTGACAACGCCCCCTCCCGCGGGAGGGTGGAGGACCACTTCAGCTCTTAGCCGGGTATCTGTGGGAAGCCGGCAAGTCACCCAGAAGAGGAAAAAAAAAAAACCAACAAAGGCTCCCTCAGCTGTTCCCTGATCACTTCATCGTGGACGTCAGACCAAATTGCTTTCTCACAGGACATCTCGGTTCATCCGTGTTCGTGAGTGGAAAGGACATATTGCTTTGCAGTTGGCAGGATGGGGAGCTTTCCGGCGTCTGCAGCAGTACTGTCTGTCTGGATTCGCCCCGGGTTTCACTGATGTCTGCATGTGGGCCCCCGTGATCACTGCTTTACTTTCTATGGATACAGTCTCTGCTCCATTGGGAATTGCTTTTACAAATAAATGTCTTTGTTCAACCGTATCTCCCGTGCAGCTTCCAGTGAGAAAACCGAAGTCAAGGGGTCAAGATAGCTCCGGAGGGGGATGGGTAGGGTGGGGGACTTAATTATGTAACAGGGGAAGGTCAGGGAATCTGTGGCCCTGGAACCAGGGCTAGATTTACCCGCCCTCAAAGTCTACACCTGAAAGGAAGGCCTGGGCAGTTCTTAAGGAGTTTGGGTTTTCCACACATTTGACAATTTGCAGAGGGGATATTTGGACCTGGCCCCTGATTGGGACTTCTAATTTTGCCTAAAGAGATCACATATGCCCAGATCAACTGCAGGATAAAAGAGGCTCACCATGAAACTTTAAACAGGCCTTTGCTGTTTTTTTTAAATTCCACTTTTGCTTTCTTAGTCATTTATTTCATCCCTTAATAATTGGGTGTGTTAGTCACTTAGTCACTGTTTGCAACACCATGGCCCGTAGCCCACCAGGCTCCTCTGCTCATGGGATTCTCCAGGCAAGAATACTGGAGTGGTTAAGCTATTCCCTTCTCCAAGGGATCTTCCTGACCCAGGGATCAAATCAGGGTTTCCCGCATTGCAGGTGGATTCTTTACTGTCTGAGCCATCAGAAAAGCCCTCGTAATTGTGAGAGTTTTAAAAATGAAAAGGGAGGAAAGAGTTAGGACCTCTAGTTACCACTTAAGGGACTTGGTTATAAGTGGCCCTTCGGAATAGAGGGCGGGGGCTTTTGGTCCACAAGAGGCGTTCACCCCAGACCTTTTAGTGATGTTCTTGAAAGCTCTTTTCTCCCATCCTCCGAGTTCCCCTCCTTCCTCTTTGTTCCCACTGAGGAGAGGGTGGCAGGGCTGTTCTGAAATTAGCGGCCGCAGGGACAGGCTACCATCCTTGTGCCCACCTCCGCTCCCACCCTAAGCCCTCCGGAGCTGGCAAAAGACATTCCCCGCCACTTGAGGGCTGCACTCTGTAGGCACTCTGCTAGCGGGCCCCTGCATTATCTGGGCTGTCTGGCCACCCTCTTCTTGTGACTAAGATCAGTGTGAGATCAGACCCCATGGCTTCCTGCCAAGAAGCCGGCCGAAGGCCAGGCCCTTTGTTGTACGGTTCCCTGGTCTGTGCTCCCGTTTACACCCTCACTGACTCCCAAGGGCCTAGACTTGATTTCTAAGAGCCTTCCTCTCCCCCCTTAATGCCAACAAAAGCACACCCATTAGACATCGTGAAAAGCCATGGCTGGGTCTGAGCTTTGAGGTTTATCCTTTACAGGAAAGAGTCTTCCCCCCCTCATTTGGTCTTTCCTACAACAGTAGTAATCAATAGGGTGGTTATCCCCATTTCAAGGAAATGGAAACTGAAATTTGGCCAGACTGGGCTCTAGGTAAACCCAGCCGTCGCCAGGTGACAGGTGTGGCGGGCTGAGTCGTCTGCCATCCGTAAAACTTCCTGTGGTGGAGTTATCTCCCCAGGCTATGCAATTGTCCACATATTGGCTTTCTGTTAGTTTCCAGGTAGCCTCCCAGAAGTTCTTGTATATGACAGTCTACCCGCGCTGGTGACTTCTTCCATGAGACCTCTACTCGCGGAGACCAGAGCTGCCCTAAGTAAGTTAGGGTCACGGCTGTGCAAGGGAGATTTCCGAACATTTTTTTGCCATGACCCATGGTAGGGACCTCCCTGGTGGCCCAGTGATTAAGAATCCACCACCTTCCAATGCAGAAGACGCGGGTTCGATCCAAGGTTTGGGAGCTGAGATTCCACGTGCCACGGGGCAACTAAGCCCATAAAGCAACTACTGAGCCCTTGCAGTCTAGAATCCATGCTCCCACGGCAAGAGAAGCCCTCATATCAAAACTAGAGAGTGCCTGCTCACTGCAATGAAGACCCAGTGCAGCCTAAATAAGTAAAATAGCAGAAAAAAAGAAACATGTGGCAACTGGATATACAACACAGCTACTAAAGCAATTATCACAGAACAACACTTATCCTTAACACCTATGATGCACTCTGGTTTTTTTCCCAGTCCTCTTTTTTTTAAAAAGCTGGTTGCACCCTCTTTAAAGGACTTTATAAACCACGAGTATATTGCAACCTACGGTGTGAAAAACACTGCTCTTCAGGAGAAAATCAAGCCCTTCATGGGAAACAGAGAAGCAGGGCTTGTGAGGTGAGAAAGTCAGAATCCTGAATCCTGATGAGAACCTGACCACTCATCTCGGTCACCGCCAAGCAGCACCTCCAGGAGCACGTTAAGCAGCAGCTTTGGGGATTTAGGGTACAGCGCCTACAGAGAAAGAACTGGTACCTCCTGAATCCATTGAAACATTGGGACAAAAACACCAGATTCTGCTCGTCAGCATTCACTTGTTGTGCATCACTGTTATTGTGGGGTGGGCTTGGGTGGGGGATGGGGTATTTTTAAAAGCAATATCCAGATGATTTCAATGCTGCCCACCCACTCATTTAGCCTTTGGGAACCAATTCACCAGCAGACTTAGTTTAATTAAATCAAATGAGGACTCAGAGGCAATATTCCCAAATCTAACACGGCATCAACTTTGATGCATGAGAAGGCCTCCCTCCTCTGACATTGGAAGCATCTGGGACCCTCCGCAGAGCTCAGCGACCCTAAGACACTGTGTCTTATTTCGCTCCAGGTCCTGCGCATCTCTGTCATTAAGAAGAACACAGACAGGGGCACAGGTGCTTACGACTTGACCCTCGAAAGCTCTGTAAGAAGGAAGCCGTCTGCAGTGGAAATGTGAAGGGCTGTTTCCGGATTCTGGCTCTTTCCAGATTCTCGCCTCCCAGGGCATCATGACAGATCAAACACTGTTTCCGGGAAGGCCGTGCACAGAGAGTGTGCTCATGGCTTCAGAGGGGACGAACGCACGCAGAGAGACATGTGGGCTGCACAGGGCCGGAAGAGAGTTCTCATCCCTTCCAGACGTCCTGACTTAACAGCCTGCGGTTACTCCACCCTGGATTACATTTGCTTTGGAGGCAAAATATCATTTGAGTGGTCTCCTTTATCATACACAACTCATCATCAGGCTTCAGCTGCAAATTGTGAAGACATAGCAGAAAGTCTCAGCTCCTTTCTTTGAAAATCATCCAGTCCTCAGGCTTCCATCTGCCACCTGCGGGTCTGCCTTCCTCCCTGGGGGTGAGCAGACTTTCTCGGCAGAGGCCAGAGAGTAAATATTTTAGTCTTTGTGGGCCATACAGTCTTGAGACTACTCAGCTACACATTTGTAGCTTGGAAGCAGCCATAGGTAACACATACATGAATGGACAGGCTTTGTTTCAATAAAACTTTATTTAACAAGCCAGTGAGTCCTGCCAAGCCCTGCTCTTGAGTGGCAGTTCTCAGATTGTCACGTACAGATGTGAGAGTTGGACCGTAAGGAAGGCTGAGTGTCGAAGAATTGGTGCTTTTGATTTGTGGTGCTGGAGAAGACTCGAGAATTCCCTGGACTGCAAGATCAAACCAGCCAATTCTAAAGGAAATCAACCCTGAATATTCATTGGAAGGACTGATGCTGAAGCTGAAGCTGAAGCTCCCATCATTTGGCCACCTGATGCAAACAGCCCACTCACTGGAAAAGACCCTGAGGCTTGGAAAGATTTAAGGCAAAAAGTAGAATGGGGCAACAGAGGATGGGATGGTTAGATAGCATCACTGACTCAGTGGACATGAATATGAGCAAATTTCAGCAGATAGTGGAGGACAGAGGAGCCTGGCGTGCTACAGTCCATGGGGTACTAAAGAGTCAGACACAGCGCAGCAACTGAACAACAACAAATCTCAGATTGTGGTACACAAGCCCTCATCCCCTGGAACACTGGATTATGTTGGGAGGTTTTGCATATCCACAAGCCCATTGCTCTTGACAGAAGGCAGGCTCTCCTAAGAAGGAATTTAGAATTTAAATAATAAAAGTAATATAGGCAATTGATCTGCCTTGGTAGAGCTGTGAGGGAATCTCTCAGGATGAATAGAAAGGATATTAATTCTATCAGTGCCAAGGTATGGGCGGAAAGCTGGAGTGATAGGGTGAGACCTTGAAGGCAAAGCCAAATTTAAGGTGGAGCCGGGGAGTCAGCTCTTTCTGAGAAGTAACTGGAGATTCTCAGCCTTGAATGTTCAAAACAGAGGCACAGACTATGTTACAACATCTCAAAAGTCCCCAAGATAGAAGCCTGTACACAGAGACTTCTAGTTTATCTCACTGTGACAGATACAAACTTTAAATATTGCATTAGGAGAACAAAGAGACCTGAGCAGAGCTTCGTAGAGCTCTGGAACAGAATTCCGAATGAATGGTTTAAAAATTGGCCCTGGGGACTTCCCTGGTGGTCCAGTGGTTAAGACTCCTTGCTTCCAATGCAGGGGACTGGACTCAGGTTGGATACCTGGTCAGAGCACTAAGATCCCACAGGCTGCTTGATGTGGTCAAAAAATAAATTAAAAAAACAAAAGCACAAACATTGGTTGGTCCTAAGATGTTTATAACTCATCCATTACTTCTTGATGGGAGGGGGGAGACAAAATACGTAACTACTAAGAAGAAAGTCCAGGATTTCCCTGGTGGTCCAGTGGTAAAGAATCTGCTCCCTTGTCCAGGAAGATTCCACATGCCTTGGGGTGACTGAGCCCTCCCACCAAAACTACCCCAACTAGAGAGTAGCCCCTACTCTCTGCAACTAAAGAAAGCCTGCACGAAGACCCTGCTCAGTTAAAAATAAATAAATAAATAAAATCTGGAGAAGAAAGATCCAGAAAGAAATAAGCATTTGGAGTCATCACCCCAAATTTGCTGAAAAACATTCTCTTTGTTTTTCTTTTTTTTTTTTTTCCTATTTTTAATTGGAGGATAATTGTTTCACAATGTAGTGTTGGCTTCTGCCACACAACAAGAATCAGCCATAAGTAGACATATGTCCCCCCACTGTTGAACCTCCCACCAACCCCCACCCCATCCCACCCCTCCAGGCTGTCAGAGTACCACGCTGAGCTCCCTGTGTTACACAGCCACTTCCCGTTAGCTATCTGTTTCACATATGGTGATGTGTGTGTCTCCCTGCTACCCTCTCAATTCCCCCCACCCTCTTCTTCCCCGCCCCCCAACTCCCGCTCTGTCCACAAGTCCATTCTCTACATCTGTGTCTTTATTCCTGCCCTTCAAATAGGTTCATCAGTACCATTTTTCTAGATTCTCTGTATATATATATATATATATGTATATATATATATATATGTAATTAATAGACGATATTTGCTTCTCCCTTCTGCCATGAAGCATTCTCAAGCGTTTAATAGTCTTGCACACACGTTTGTTGTCACTGTGTTATTTCAGTCTCCCCATAAGGTAGGTTAGACTCATGACTAATACATACGGCTTAATGTGGGCCAGGTCCTCTTCTGGTATCTATGAGTATCTGCTTGTTGAAGCTTCACAAAATGCCCCTCAGATAGAAGCTATAATTACCCCTGTCTTACCCATGAAGTGAAAAAGCTGGCTTAAAACTCAATATTCAAAAGACTAAGATCATGGCATCCAGTCCCATCACTTCATGACAAATACGTGGGGAAACAATGAAAACAGTGACAGATTTATTTCTTTAGGCTCCAAAATCACTGCAGATGGTGACTACAGCCATGAAATCAAAAGCTGCTTGCTCCTTGGAAGAAAAGCTATGACCAACCTAGACAGCATATTAAAAAGCAGAGACATTACTTTGCTGACAAAGGTCCTTCAAGTCAAAGCTATGGTTTATCCAGTGGTCATGTATGGATGTGAGAGTTGGACCATAAAGAAAGCTGAGTGCCGAAAAATCGATGCTTTTAAACTGTGGTCTTGGAGAAGACTCTTGAGAGTCCCTTGGACTGCAAGAAGATCAAACCAGTCAATCCTAAAAGAAATCAGTCATGAATATTCTTTGGAAGGACTGATGCTGAAGCTGAAACTCCAATATTTTGGTCACCTGATGTTAAGAACTGATTTATTAGAAAAGACCCTGATGCTGGGAAAGATTGAAGGCATGAGAAGGGGACGACAGCAGATGAGATGGTTAGATGGTATCACTGACTCAATGAACATGAGTTTGAGCAAGCCCTGGGAGTTGGTGAGGGACAGGGAAGCCTGGCGTGCTGCAGTCCAAGCTGTCTCAAAGAGTCGGACATGACTGAGCAACTGAACTGAACTGAACTGAACCCATGAAGAAACAGACCAGAAGGTTTGAAACACTTGCCAGAAGTCACACTGCAACTAAACAGATGAGCTGGACTGCAGACCCAAGCATGCTGGCCCTTCATCTGTACTCTTCACCACTGCACTGACCTTAACCACCACCTGATTCTGTGCCACAGGAATGGCTGATTTAGTTTTGATTTTCAATACAAAAAAATATCTGTATTGAAAATTTGGTGCTCAATATTGCTCATGTGCATCAACATGTTCATGATGTGGAAGGAAATGGCAACCCACTGACTGAGCATATATGTTCATGAGGGGCTTCCCTGGTGGCTCAGTGGTAAAGAATCTGCCTGCAATGCAGGAGATGTGAGTTAGATCCCTGGGTTGGGAAGATCCCCCGGAGAAGGGAATGGTAAACCACTCCAGTATTCTTGCCTGGAGAACCCCATGGACAGAGGAGCCTGGCGGGCTACAGTCCAAGGGGTCGCAAAGAGTCAGACAACAATTCAGCAACTAAACACCAACGGATGTGTTCATGAATGAATAAATAAGTCAGCGAACAATAGCATCTTGGTGAGGGCATAGTTTCAGTGAGGCTGGAGCTGTGGAAGGCAGAACTGAACCATAGAAAGAGCCCAGGACCAGAAATCAGGCCCCCGAGTTCCTGGCTTCTGCTCATCACTTTGTTCTCTGGTTTGATTTCCTCCTTCATCCGTTTGAAGATCTGCCCTCCCACATCACAGGGCTGTTGTGGGAAGCAAATGATATGATGTATGTGACACTGCTTTGAAAAAACTGTAGAATGCTATACAAATTATATATATAATTATATATATGTGTACGATTATATGTAATTATTGTTGGCAATCATATAATAATATAAGAGTAATTGCTACTCAGGACAGGTGGAGACTATACAGAGAAACGATGCTACGTTTTCAAAATCCTACCTCTGCCAGGGCCCTATCTTAGAACAACATGCTCCAGCAGCAAGAATGCCCAGAAGGGGAAGTGTGGAATGGGTCAACACAATCCATCCAGGCCGTTGAAGAAAGAATTCAAGAGGTATATGCTATTGTCTTTGCCCCTGTTTCCTCTATTACTACTGTTGCGCATAGTAATTCCTGTTGTTTTAGGCAAGATTCTAAATTCATATATAGAAGACAACTATATCTGTGAAGGGATTTACCTACTGCTTCTTTCCTTCTTATTATGTTTGTTATCTTCAAACCTCCTAATATGTTAGAATGGAGACTGGACACGCAATTAATTCCCATAGCACTTGAGATTCCAAACAGACGGAGAATGGCGGGGTGTGGGGGGGAGATGGAGGGAGGGAAGGAGGAGGAAAGGACTCTCCTGACATTTTAGTGAGTTTCTTTGTCATTCACAGAGTATCTCCACATCTGTTGTGCCTGGGCCAGGTCACAGGGTCTCGCACGTGACCCCCTTCCACACACTCATCTCCACTCTCAGAACCACATCCCGCAGGGGTATGTTTCTAAGGAGGGATGGTAGAAATTTGTCCAGGCTTCCCTGGTGGCTGAAACGGTAAAGAATCTGCCTGCAATGCGGGAGACCTGGGTTCGACCCCTGGGTCAGGAAGATCCCCTGGAGGAGGGCATGGCAACCCACTCCAGTATTCTTGCCTGGAAAATCCCATGGACAGAGGAGCCTGATGGGCTGCAGTCTATAGGGCCACAAAGAGTCAGACACAACTGAGCAACTAACACACACAAGACCTGTATTATTTCTACATGAGAAAGGGGCTTCATTTTTTCCCCTATTTTTCCTCTGACTAGTGTTGTTTGGATAAACCATTATTCAGACTGGATAAGCTGGGGTTTGGGAAGGGACAAGCGAGAGTGAAATAAAGATACATTTTTGGTGATAAGGTATGAATAGGACCGTCAGGGAGCAAGACGCACACAGAAGAAGCATTCTTGGTCCCATGGACAAGGGGAATGTGTCTCGGTAACCCAGGAAGAGCAGAGAGTGGGACAGGTTGGGGGCTGCCATCTCTTGCTAGTCTCATGGGCTCCTAAAAGCTCCAGGGTACAAAGTCACCTTGGGCATTCTCGATGCCCTTCCTTTCACTCAGAGGCTGGACACACCATCTAATTTTCCACCTGAGGATGCCAGGTGGCTGCTGGAATACAATGGCATCCACTACGAGGGTGACACGAAGCTCCGGGAGTTGGTGATGGACGGGGAAGCCTGGAGTGCTGCGGTCCATGGGGTCACAAAGAGTCGGACACGACTGATCGACTGAACTGAACTGATGAGGGGGACCCAGAAAGTATCTACATATTAGACATACATCCACAAAACTGGCATTGTTGCTCTCTTCTGAAATGTGATTTGGGAGAATGAAAGAAAGGAGAAAGGTTGATGACATTGATCCGTGGTCTGCATGTGGGAAAATGCGAGCTCTTTGCACAGGAGGAAAGCACTTTATTTATTCCCTGCCTTTAGGGCAGGAGATCCTAGTTGGGTGTTTCTATTTTAGAGCAAATACTGCGAATAGGCAAAGGATGGCAGAGAAGCAGAAAGACTCCCCCGTGAATTAAGGGCACTCGCTGTCAGAAGTCACCAAACCTGTATTTCCAGAGCCATCTCTGCAGCTCTGGGTCTCCCAGATGGGGCCTGGGCTGCAGCCCTGAAAGGACTGGGCTTGGCTCCCACTCCTTTCAATCTGAGTGAAACCCATACGGTGTCTCTCCCTGTTTTCTAATATCAGCACTATTACCTGAGATCAACATTTATTTGTGTTGGAAAAGGTTCCTGCTGCTATCCAACCTGACGGGTCTCCCAGGGGTCCAAGGAAGGGAAAAGTCGCTGATGTAATAACTCAGCTTGGGCTTTGTTACCCGGGGCAACGGAGACTGGAGGAAGCCGGCGCCTGGCCTGGCTGCCCAGCGTTACTGCACAGGGAGGCCGGGCGCAGGCCTCGGAGGACCAGCCTTGAAAATAGCCTTGAATCTTGGGCTTTTCCCCAGGAAGCGCCCCTTGACAACACATCCCCAGTGGATGCTGGGCTGTCTCCTTATGCCTCAGTCTCTGTCTCTCTCTCAAAGGAGCGGCAATTTCTACTCTCAAGAGTAGAAAGATGTATCCTCAACAAGATGATGTATTCTCTGCCCTGGCTTTCGGGTATTTCATAGCATTGCCTCTGCACGCTCTTCTGGCCGTGCCCCCAGCATCTCGCCCTCAGTCCTGCCCTGGGCTGCACCCCGACCTCCTCCTGGGCCAGGCAGCCCTTGTGTTCTCTCACCAGGGAAGTCCCTGCCCTTTCCCCTCTCCCTGGATGCTGCTCACTGATCGCCCTGCTGCCTGAGGAAAGTCAAAGTGTTAGTCGCTCAGTCAAGTCCCACTCTTTGTGACCCCCTGGGCTGTGTCCGTGAGGTTTCGCAGGCAAGAATACTGGAGTGGGTTGCCATTCCCTTCTCCAGGGGATCTGCCCAACCCAGAGATCAAACTCGGGTCTGCTGCATTGCAGGCAGATTCTTTACCACTGAGCCACCAGGGAAGTCAGTTAAATGAGGTACCTAGAATTGTCAGATTCCTAGAGAGAAAGTACAGTGGTGGTTCTCAGGGGCTGGGGAGCAGATGAAAACAGAGCATTGTTTAATGCATGTAGAGTTTCTGTTTTGCAAGATGGAAAGTGCTCTGGAGATGGATGGTGGGGATGCTTGCACAACTGTAAATATACTTAATGCCACTGAACTGGACACTTAAAAATGGTTAAGAGAGTACATTTTGAGTTATATATATTTTACCACAATTAAAAACAAGTTTTAAAATCCTTGAGCCTATTGGTTTCAAAATGGTGGCCAAGGTTTGGTGTGGACGGGAAGGCAGTTTTCCGTTAGTAATTCCTTGGCTCAAATCCACTCAGCTCTCTTCTCAAATAGCCCTCGCTGATACCACTAGAATGGTGCTCCCATGTGCGCGCGTGCACACACACACACACACACACACACACACACACTGCCTGGCACACACCTTAGCTGGATTTATGGAGAATCTCCATTCTCCATTACCACCATTTTTTATGCTGGTATCTATGCATGCATGCATGCTTGATCACTTCAGTCACGTCCAACTCTTTGCGACCTCATGGACTATAGCCCACCAGGTTTCTCTGTCCGTGGGATTCTCCAGGCAAGGATACAGGAGTGGATTGCCATGCCCTCCTCCAGGGGATCTTCCCGACCCAGGGATCAAACCTGCATCTCCTGCATCTTCTGCATCGCAGGCAGATTCTTTACCAGTGAGACACTGGGGAAGCCCACTGGTATCTATTCACTGGCCTATTTGTTTCTTTTCTGATTCCCCTGCCAGGACATTGGCTCCACCAGAACAGGGACTCTGTCCACTGTTCTCTCCCCCATGCTCAACATATCCTAGGCACTGGGAGGAATTTTTAGAAAGAATGAAGACAAACAAATATATGACAGTTCCCCTGTATCACAGGCCAAGCCTCCACTTTGGAGCCCACATCTGGGCTTATCTTCTTGGCATTTTTCTCTCTCAAGAACTTTGAAGGGAGGTGATGTCCAGTGCAAGATGGGGTTTGAGGATTTGATACCGAATCACAGCTAAGTAACATCTCTTACCATCTTCTACACTGCCAAGTTGGCGTTACAGTTCAGAAACCAAGAGAATGACAGATGGTGAATTGGGAGGGGAGAGTCAATTTTAGAGAACATAAAACTTAGTTTTTAAAATAGAATCATACAATTTTTGAGGTGGAGGGGACCACAGACTTGGGCTGTGTTTGAAACAGGGAGACAATATCCAATTGCAAATGGATGGCATGGCCTGCTGACTACCAGCCCCTGATGGCCCAGGACTGGCTGGTGCTGCCTTCTTAGTCAAGCTTTACATATGACCAGGCCACTAAGATGGGCTCCCCTGATGGCTCGGCAGGTAAAGAATCTGCCTGCCAGTGCAGAAGACACAGAGTTCGATCTCTGGGTTGAAAAAAATCCCCTGGAGGAGGAAATGGAAACCCACTCCAGTATTCTTGCCTGAAAAATCCCATGATTTTTCAAAGGAGCTGGAGGGTTACAGTCCACGGGGTCGCAAAGAGTGGGACACAACTAAGCCCAGCATAAGCCACTAAGATGTGCTTTTGCTGAGAAGGAGACGGAGTTGCTAATGGCAGCAGGTGACAGAGGAGAGGCGCAGGGTCCCCTCGACAGGCCTACAGGGTTAGCTTTCCTTTTCACCTTTCTCAAGCTCCCAGGCCTGTGGTCCCCACACTGACTTTATGAACACAATGCTTAACATTGCTCACATATATCAGGCTGTTATAAGAGCTCTCATCCACTCCTTCCTCCAAATTAGTCTCAACATTAAAAGGCTAACTTTGAGTAAGAATTCTATGAAAAACAGAAGATAAAATGGCAGTTTTGTCTGATTTTTCAAGGCAGTGAAGCCAATTCTCACGAAATGCATTGTCCCTATGACACTATTCCATTGTCCACTGTGCCTTAGAATTCTCCCTCTGGAATCCCAGAGTCTCCAGCAGGGAGTAAAAGCTAAATGCTACTGGGATAGTGCTTCTCAAGCTGTGGTTACAACTATTTGGGGGAAACATAAGACAATTTAGCAGACCATAATGAGTCGATCCTAAAGAACATTCATTGGAAGAACTGATGTTGAAGCTGAAGCTCCAATATTTTGGCAACCTGATGTAAAGAACCAACTCACTGAAAAAGATCCTGATGCTGGGAAAGATTGAGGGCAGGAGGGGGCAACAGAGGATGAGATGGTTGGATGGCATCACCGACTCAATAGATATGAGTTTGAGCAAACTCCGGGAGATGGTGAGGACAGGGAAGCCTGGCGTGCTGCAGTCCATGGGGTCACAAAGAGTCAGACACAACTGAGTGACTGAACAACAGCAAATGAGAATTTGAACTTGAAACAGAAGAGAATTAAATGGAAAATACCACAGTGCATTGCAAATCATGAAAGTAAGCATTGCTTCACAAAACTTCTCACTCAGCTATATAAAAATACTTATGCGTCCACTGCACTGCAATCTGAGCTGAGTTTCTCTCTGAGTCCTGACCAAAAAATATTTGAAACCTATTCCCCTGATCCATTTTCAATATGGAACTCAACCCTCCTAGATCTAGCCAATGCTCAATCATTCCTTAATTTCTGAATTTATTAAGTGCCCATGGTGTGGAAGGCTCAGTGCGGGTCCTGGGGAAACAGATGAATAGAGCACTGTGTTAGGCATGGTCTGGCAGGAACCAGGTGGCACGCTTTAATTGGGTAATATGAGGAGAGTTTAATAAAGGAGCTATTTATCTGGTGTGGAAAGGGTATAGGGAAACCTAAAGAGATAGTGCAGAACCCGGGGCTGTGAACAGCAGAGCAAGGAGCCAGAGGGACAAATATCTCAGCCTCTTTCCTCTCTCCCCCTCATCTCCTGCTGGGAGATCCCTAGGCCAAACTAGGCCCAGGGTCTCAGTGATACAGTCCAGATGGGCAGCGGGGGGAAGAGGGTGATGAGTGAACATGGAGAGTAGATAGAAGGTGACCAGTACAAACAAAATCCCTGCTCTCTCGGAATTTACATCTGATGAGCAAGAAGGTTATACAACCCAGAAAACCATAGTGATACAACCCGTGCTGAGAGGGGTGTTCATGAGGACTTCTGAATGCACTTGGGAAGAAGCACTCGACTCTTCAAAGAAGGTGAGGGAGGGCTTGGAAGAGAATAGACATGGTGGTCCATCACCCCTGCATCCCTTCCTTTGGGAACTCCTCCTCTGCTACGGTTCTGGGTCCCAGACACTATGCCCCGCCCCTCTCTATTGCAGGAACCAATCAGAGTAAGCCCCCCATTCCCTGATCACAGTGATTGGCTCAGGGAAGGTCTAAAGCCCAGGCCCTCAGAGTTTCCCGAGGGTGGGGTCTTCTGCTAAGGAGGAAAACTGTCTTTTGCCTCTGAAATCAGGATGCTGGGCGGTTATAAAGTTAAAACTATCTGCTGCCGTCTCACCCTTCTCCCCAGTAAATGTAAATATTCAATTAGGGGGAAAAATTGAGTCAGGGCAGAGAATCTTACTGGAAAATATTTTATATTATGGGTTACTTTATATTCAGGCATTTATTAGGTTCATGATACTTTTCTCTTGTTGTTTGTGAGCTAGAGTTGAGTTTCTGTCTCAGCTCACTGTGGAGGTGAGACCAGATATACAAAAGTGGAAGATGAGAAAGTACATAGCCTACTGGAAGACCTGCTGGGCCTGTGGCCTGGCCAGAGCTGAGGGTGCTTGTAACTTGGAGAGAATAGGATATAGCTAACACTGGGCTTGAGTCAGGCGCTGAATGCAGGCGTGTTTGTTAGGAATTTTCAGCAGGGAGTGGCACAAACTGCTGTGCATTTTGGAAAGCTCGCCCTGACAGTCAGGTAGAATATGTAGAGGTGAGCAGGCCCAGAGGATGGGGGCTGCTACAGGGCCTCAGAAGACACAAGGGACTCCAGAACTCAGCTGGGGACACTGGGGAACACAGAGCAATGCCAGGATCCAAGATGGATTGAGGGAGGTGAAATCGTCTCAAGTTAGTATCAAGGTTCCAGTTCGGATGAATAGGGGAATGAAAGCATAAATGGAATCATCATTTGGTTGTTTCCTACATTTCACAACTTTGAGGCTCTTTTCTCTCCTGGCCATCATTTCCTGAATCTATTCTGGGTTTATCCATCTTCTATAGAAGACGTGGGGCCCAGAACAGAATTATGCCAGCTGTGGTTTGAGCAATGGAGGGAAGGACCATCACACCCCTAATGAATGCAGCCTTCAGATTTCCTTGGAAGTCATTTCATAGTGATGACTCGCATGGAATATATTACTGTGTAAAATCCCTGAGTTTTTTTTTTGTTTGTTGTTTTTTTTTTTTTTTTAACAGAGGCTCTGGGTCATTTTTTTTTTTTACGGGGGAGTGAATAATTTTACAAATAAATGATCCTTTGTAAGCCATCTAAAGTACAAGCCTATACTATTAAGCTTAGCATAACTTCCCTACATCTGCAAACCATGCCTTTCTAATACTTTTAATTCAGTTCAATTCAACAACCAAGTGATGGTATGAAGATTCTAGGGCAGATATTGTGGGAAATGCATGAAATGGACATATTCTTACTCTTTTCAAATAACTTAGAACCCAATGATTGATATACACACACATATGTATATATAATTTAGATAAGGCACCTATATAAATGCATTGTGTGCTCATTCACTCAGCCATGTCAGACTCTTTGCAACCCCATGGTCTATAGCCCACTATACTCCTCTGTCCATGGAATTCTTCAGGCAAGAATACTGGAATGGGTTGCCATTTCCTACTACAGGGGATCTTCCCAATCCAAGGATCAAACTTGCATCTCCTGCATTGACAGGTGGATTCTTTACCACTGTGCCACCTGGAAAGTCTATATATGCCCAAGATGAGGCACCTAGATATAAAATGATTAAATATCCAAATATCTTTGGACCAATGTCTACTTGTGAAATGTTAGTGTGGACTGTTGTGATTCTCTGATTTTTCCATGAAGTTCACCACAGCATCTTCACAGCTCAGCAAGTCTGAAAGGTTTCACTATGTGAACTCATTGCCTGGATAATTCAGATTAGTCACTAGCCTTTCACCTCTATGACCTTTGTCCTAGAATATGTCCCCTGGGTCTATGGGTTTGTACCATCCTCTGCCTTCTCTTTTCTGGGGTTGATCTTTTGTTTATTTTCAAAAATCTCCCTAATTTCTACAGATCCACCTGCCAAGGGGTGGTCATAGAAAGCAGGCTCCCTAAAATGCCCTCTGCAAGTTTTCTGTAAACTACCTTCAGCTCACTCTTCTCCCCTTGCCTCCCCTCCCTTGCAGGAAACTCCCACATCTGTTCTTATCATCTGAGATTCCTACTGGAACCACCACCATCAGCTTCTTTCCATTTTTGGTAGATCACCACTTACTCAGTCCAGCCAGCCAGGCTGTGAGTCATGCCACCAGGGTGTCCCCCACACTACAGGACATCCTCTTTCTGAAGATCCATGGGGGAGCCTGACACACAGATCTCAGGAATGTGCAACGTTTAGCAGATCCATTCATTCTACTGATAATTATTAAGCATCTACTGTGTACCCAGTACTCTGGAGGGAGGGAGCCAAGGGGAAGGAGATGGGTTACCAAGAGAAGACAGAGCAGCAAGTACAGCGAAGAGGTGCAGGAATCTTAGGGAGCAGACAGCAACACTCTCACCAGCCTTGGGGTCAGGGAAAGCTTCCTAGAGGAAGAGACGGTGAGCTAAGCCCAAAAAGAAAGCATACAAGAGCAGGAACATGGCTGGCACAAGAAAGAGAGAGGGTGGGCTGCTCTTTGCCGCAGGATGTGAGCGGCTGTTGTAAGCAGAGGGAGATGTGAGGTGATGAAGTGCTTGGCTTCTAAGGGCAGTGAGAGACCACTGAAAAATTCTGACTGGAAGTGATATAATCAGGCTGGTCATATTTTTTGCTTTCTTTGACAGCTTAGAAGCTCAGACCTGAATTTGCTGCCTACTGCTAGCAACTACAGAAGGCCATCCATGTGCCATTAGAGATTAATTTACCTTTCTCTCATCTTATTATCCCTTTGCTTCCATGTCTTTATTTATTAACTTCTGTTATACTCTATACAAGCTTCCCAGGTGATACTAGTGATAAAGAACCTGCCTGCCAATGCAGGAGACATAAGAGGTATGGGTTCAATCCCTGGGTTGGAAAGATCCCCTGGAGGAGGGCACGGCAACCCACTCCAGTGTTTTTGCCTGGAGGAGAATCCCATGGACAGAGAAGCTTGGTGGGCTGCAGTCCATAGGGTTGCAAAGAGTCGGACATGACTGAAGTGACTTAGCACAGCACACACATACTGTGTGCATCTCTGCAAATCCCATAAAATATCAAGGAAAAAACCCATGCTGAGGCAGTTACTGTCATAATACCCCTTGAGTAAAGTGTCTGTATCCCCATCTTATGGAGAATCTTGAAGAGACTGAGGAAGTTACCTGTGATCTTAGCATCATTTCATTCATTATTGAGACTTGTTCACTATCTCACTTGCCCGACAGATTTTAAATGCAATGGAGGCAGAGATAGTGTCTGATATGGTCGTGGGGGGTGGTGTCCACCTCCAGCACATACAGGGGCCCCAGCCTGAGTTGCTCCCCTCCCAGCTGGGGCAGCGGGATTCCCAGACCCCCAACCACTGTCCTCTCCCCAACTGCTTTGGCATCCTGCTTGCTGTGGATAACCCCTCCCACCACATATGGATGTTTTTAAAGAAGATCCACCACTTAACTTTCAAGTACATCAAGTAATTTGTTGTTTAGTCTGAGTCATGTCCTACTCTTTTGTGACCCCATGGATCATATATATTAGCCCACCAGGCTTCTCTGTCCTTGGGGTTTCCCAGGCAAGAATACTGGAGGGGGTTGCCGTTTCCTCCTCCAATATCAAGTAACTACAACAGACAAATAGCTAGCTGCCTTTAGACCTAGACTTTTGGGACTGGAAGAAACTTGAGCGACGATTATCATCTGAGTGACTCATTTTACAGTAACTCGGATTCAGAGAGAGTGGATGTCTCCCCAAGGTCACCCTGCTGGTTAACAGCAAGTCTGGGATCAACCGCGGTTCCCACGCACCTTAAAAATGCCATCTATGGTATTTACAGTATCACTTTGTTCTTCTTGCAATATATAGAGTAAAGGTTTAATTTGGCTCACTCATAAAACTAAATGGTTTGATATATTTAGAAGGCCCAATGAGAACCTGTGTTTAAAAAATTTTAAACCACAGCCCCGTGATTTGTTCTGACCAGTATCCTGACTCAGAGACGCAGAAGCAGTGGTGAAGTAAGAAAACATCCTTACGTGCTCAGGGCCACATTGTCCTCAGCCTCACAGCGCTCTCTCCCTGAGCCATCTCATCCATTCATAAGGCTTCAACCACCTCCTAATATGCGAGGGGTCCCAGGCAGTCCTGACACAGTAGCTACCACGCTTTGGGTGTGTCTGTGTGTTGGATGCATGCACGTGCAGCAGGCATTGTTCTAAGCACACTAGTAGGTTATACCATCACATTCGTACCACTACCCAATCCAGTGGACAGAAGAGGAAGGCAAGGCCTGAGAGGGAAAGGACTCGTCCAAGGTCACAGGTGGTAGCCCCAGAGGCCCCTTCACCGGCTCTGCAGCTGGTCTCATTGATCAGGACAGGACTGTGCGAAGCTCAGCTCTGGTCCAGGGTCCTCCACTCTCCTGAACTCCAAATTCAGCCAACAGCTATGCCCAGGCTCCCCCATCAGGCATCCCAGAACTCGCTCAAACCTGAGCCCAGCTTCCTGCGGCCAAACACTCTGGTGACCCGGCAACAGGCCCTGGCCCTCCCTTCTCCCCTCAGCTTCCTTCTCCCTCCATCTGCTACCTGCCTGTGTTTTTCTAGATGGTTCTTGGATCCGCCCGTCCTCCCAGGGTCCTGGGTGGGCTCAGTGCCACAGCATCAGTCCCAGGCCAGGCCTGCCCCCCGGCCAGCCCTCCCCACGGGCGTTACTCAGGCTTTCTGAAGGCCAGTCTGAGTGCATCGGGTTGGGCCCCAGCCCTTGGTGGTCCTGAATGTGACCACACTTCTCCCTGCCAATCAGCCGGCCGCCTCTGAGGCGAGCAGCCTGGCTCCGGCCGAACTACCTGGTTCCGGGCCAGGCAGTCTTGCCTCACGCCTCGCTGCTCCTGCTTCCTTGGAATCCCCTCTTCTCTCCTCCCTGCCCCTCCGGCAGAGCTGGTCACGTCCTCCTTTGCTCCAAGGCAGCCCCTCTGGCTGAGGCTCACTCGGTCCTTTTCTAGGTTCCAACCACTGACTTTCCTGTCTCTCCTCTCAGGCGGCAGGGGTTTGTATTTGGCACTCAAGGCTGCGTGGAACCTGGAGAGGGTACACAGGTAGGGAAGTTCTCTTTAGATGTACGTGGATGGACGGATCAGGGGAAGGAATGAGTGGCATAAAGCCTGCCAATCAGCGTCACATGTCAACCAGTTCACTCCTGCAGGGCCGCAGCCCGGCCCGCCCCCCACGGACCCCACATGGGTTCCTCGTCACTGTGCTCACACCAGTGCTCCTACCACAGCCTCATCCTCTGACACCCTCTCACCTCCCGGCAGGCCCCCAGTGAGGCCCCCGGCAGCCCAGGACCAGAATCTCTCCCCTCGGTGCTCCTCATCTGCACTCTAAGGGCCTCCCTTAACCAAACTGGGAAGGATGTTTGGAATCTACCCGCACGGCAGCGACAGGCCCCACGGTCCTGGAGGGAGCATGGACGGTTTGCTCTTGCTGACGTGAGCACTCGGCAAATATTTGTGGACCAAAGTCATGAACTATACGATGATAATCATAAAAAGGGACTATAAATATTTGTTACAAGGGAGATGCAATCAACCTCGGAAAGAAAATGCTTGTAAAGACAAAGCATCACAGATGTTCAGACATTTCCAGAAGCCTAAGGTTTTGCAGAAGGAGTGTGTGTTCCTTGGCCAGAGTCGATTCGGTCCCTGTCTCTTCAAGGTGAGAAGAGAAAGTGAGGGCTCGGGAGTAAGGAGGGGTCCACTGAGTCCGGTGGCCTCTAAGCCCCTGAGACACTCAGCACTCCCAGCCCGCATGTCCGTTTGCCAGTAACATGTTCACTTGTGGGCAGCCGAGGCAGTGTAGACCCTGTATACCCGTCAGCATTACTGCTTCCTGGTGAGGGGACCTCAAGGGGATGGTCATGATGCCACCTCCCTGCCAGAGAGTCCCACCTTGGATGATGAGATTGGCAGATGCATCAGAGTTTTCCTTTCCCTTCTTTCCCCCCATTCCTTTCCTTTCCTTCTCTCTCTCTCTCTTTTTTAAAGTTATTCTCATTGAACTCACACTGTTAGGAGATGATGAGTTCCGATTTTGTCGAGAAATGCTTTTTGAAATAAATGTGGTGGTCATTAAAACAAACAAACCAGAAAGAATTAATCTATTCCCTTTCAAAGACTGTAAAATCACAAACAAAACACAAAACTAAAAGCTTGCTTTGAGAAGGGATCGCTAGGCTCTAAGCAGATCTAAGGCATAGAAAAGGATTAAGAGGCCGGGGAGAAGAATCTAAGATTTGGGTCCTCTGGGTAAACAAAACCTTCTGTTTTATAGTCCCAGAATTACCAAAGATGAAGTCCTTCCAAATCTTTTCTTATCACTCTTTTCCATTTATTCATTCGTTCAATAGGCATTTACCTAACTTCTACAAGGTACCAGGCAAACGGGAAATACAAAGCACCTGTTCAGAGCATCGCTGACCCTAGCAGGTGAGAGGAGGCGGGCTGGGCAGACACAAGGAATCAAGGCTCTGAGGAAACGCGGGTTCCAAGGCTTCCCTGGTGGCTCAGTGGCAAAGAATCCGCTTGCCAATGTAGGAGACATGGGTTCGTTCCCTGGTCTGGGAAGATCCCACGAGTCTCAGAGTTTGTGCTCTAGAGCGGCGACTGTGAGCAGCACTCCAGAGTCCAGGAGCCGCAGCTACTGAACCGATGTGCTGCTGCAACTGGAACCCACGCACCCGAGAGCCCGGGCTCCCCAGCACGAGAAACCCCTGCCGTGAAAAGCCCAAGCCCCAAAACTAGAAAGCAGCCCCCGCTCGCCACCACTAGAGAAAAGCCCGAGCAGCCATGAACACCCAGCACAGCCAGAAATAAACAAATAATTCTGCAAAAGAGAAAACACAGCTTCCAGCTGTTGATTGCTTTGAAATCCATGGCGGCTCCTCCTTGAGGTAGAGATTCCATCAGAGTCATTCAGAGGCCCCCGCCCAGCCTTGCTCTTCTCACTCCCTGACTCCCCATCAAAATCCTGCCTGCCGCAATATCCCTGACTCTGCAAGCCCCTTCCAAGCTAAAGGTTATAACTCTCCCCCAACGCTCTCTCCTGGATTTTAGCACTGTCACTTTTTATTTGCATTATTTACGAGTCCGCCTCGCCTCCAGGGTCCTGGCCCTCAGCCCGTGGAGTCTGGCGGCTGGCAGTGCCAGGGAGCCGGTGCCGGAGCCCAGGGGTCTGCTCCCGAGCGATGCAACTTACTCCCCGCTCCCCTGGCCAGTGTGCACTAGCCAGGCCTCCGAGGGGCAAGGCTGTAACACGTGACACCCCACTGCTCTCTGGCCTTTCCTCCCAACTCCCCCGCCAATCAAAACGTGATTTCCAAGAAGCACTTGCTTTTCCAGCCTGAGGGCGGCCTTGGAACACAGCTTGCTTTCTGGCCGGGTGCCTGACACATCCTTTCCACTAGTCTACCTCATCCTGTAAGACTCAGTCAAGTTGTTCCTTCTGGAAGCTTTTTGTGATACTCATCAACCACCCACTTCAACAACCCAGGCACACGTGACTCCTTCTTCTGTCCCTCGGTATCCTGTGCGCTTTATTCCAACAGCCGTCGGCATCTCCTCCCTGGCTAGAAGCTCCTTAGAGGCAAATACCAGGTCGTATTCATATCTATGGCCCCAGCATCTAAAAGGCAATACTCATTTGTTGAATGAAAAACTGGACGAATGAATGAATGAATGAATGCCCCTCCTCTCTTCCTCTTTCACCAAGTTTTCCCTTTCCTTTGCAATTACATTTGGGTCCAGGGCTGTTTTGGCCACTAACTCTGTGATCATGGAGAAGTCACTTCATGTTTCTGGGACTCAGTGTCCCCTCTGAAAGTGGAAAGGGGTGGAGCAGAGCCAGAGGCTATGTAGGAAGCCCCCTCCCCTCGATCCTATTGTGTGACTCTGTAGGTGTCAGCCCTGCTGGGTTAGAAGAACCTTCCCAGGCCATGCTCTCTGCCCTGAGATTCCTCCCAGGAACTGTGGTGTCTAGTTGGTCATGTTGTCCTCTCAATTCTATAGCTTTCATGTCTTCAAATCCCTTACACCTGCCCCCCTGTCCCCCCTGGTGGCTCAGATGGTACAGAATCTGTCTGCAATGTGGGCAAACCAGGCTTGATCCCTGGGTTGTGAGGTTTCCCTGGAGAAAGGAATGGCAACCCACTTCAGTACTCTTGCCTAGAGAATTCCATGGAAGAGGAGCCTGGCAGGCCACAGTCCAGGAGGTCGCAAAGAGTCAGACACAACTGAGCAACGAACACTCACCGAACCCCTCCACCTTTCCCTTAAACCACAGCTTGAATCCCTTCTCCATTTTCTCCCACGTGGACTCTAAGTCACTGCCCCCAGGACCTCCTGTCTCATTCAAGTTCATCTTCTGCACAGCCCCAGACCACCAGCCCCAGAGCCTGGGACCCATGCCACTTGATCTGGGGGCAGAGGCTTCTGCAGAAGCCTGAAAGGTCTAGATTTCCTGTTGGAACTCAAAGTCCTCAACATCAACAGTTCCCTTCCACAAGGCTTTGTGATTCTACCTCCTGTGTTTTTCTCAGACTCCCAGGATCTGCTGTTTGTACTTTCTGTTCAAACACCCTCTTCCTAAGCCACAGGGGACAAATTTGGCTAGCAGGAGGGACACTCAGCTTCTCAACACCTGTGAATCCATCTGTATTTGCCTCCACCTTCACTCTTTCCTGCCCCTTTTCTGAGAAGACCCGATTCCTCCACCTGTGTTGTGGTCCAGACCAAACCTGACTCCATATTGGATCTGTTCCTTTAGCTCTAAACTTTGTCTGTTGCCTGTGCTTAGTCAGGCTGGTTCTGCACATTTTGTCCAAGAGATGTTGCTGATAGTCTGAAATACACACAATAGCCCATTCTCAAGGCTCTGACCTTTAAAGGTATAACATTTTCCCATTCATACAGAGATAAGAAGTTGCAGAACAGAGAATACCATTTGTCTTGTTGGAGGTTTATAGGAACACGGTGACCAGACTTACATGGACAAGTGCAAGAACAAGGATTCAGGCACCAAGAAGTTTGCAATAAACAGCCACAACCCCTTCCCTTTGAGTATAAAAGAAGCCTGACTTCTAACTCAGGTAGTTGGAAGTAGATCACCATCTCCTCCATCTGCTGGCTTTCCGAATAAAGTCGCCATTCCTTGCCCCAACAACTCATCTCTCGATTCATTGATCTGTGTGGGCAGCAGTATAGGCTTGGACTCGGTCACAAAAGGGCTCTCAACTCTCTCTTCAGCTGCCACGGACAAGGTGGGCTACATGCTGTGATGACTCCCCCAAGCCCCCACGACGTCTGGGGCTCAGCAGTTTGCAGCCCTCCGCACGCCCTCCCCGCCCTCCCCCTCCTCTTGGGGGTGCACGCTGGGCCACGCCTACAGGTGTCACTCATCCCTTCTGCTTGCCACCCATGGGCAACGCAGGGTGCATGTTACAGCAGGGAGGTGGGAAGGTAGTCTGGCTGTGCCCCGAAAGAAGAGAAAAATGTGGGCATGATGAGAACAAGAATCTCCACCAGCCAGCCCCCAGATCACCCCCAGTCCCTGCCCGGAGGTGGGGCTGGCTAGAGGAAATCTCCACTTGGATTCCCTACAAGTTCCCCACTCTGCACATCCAAAACTGAACACTGTTAGGTTCCCAGACTGGTCCTGCCTTCCTATTCCCATCCCAGGTGTGGTGCGACCACTCACCTATCCAATTTCCTGAACCAGAGGCTCCCACACTCTTCCCCCACCCCACCCTGACTAGCGTCTACGTCCTGGTGTGTTTCTTAGACTTCTCTCCTGCACCTGATCTATTTCAACAGTTCAATAACAGATTTCTCTGTGTACAGTCCATCCCTCCTCGATTTTTTTCTAAAATGTGTTCCTTGCTGCTCTTGCTTAGCATGATTACGGGACCCTGCAGGCGCGAGCCCGCCCTCTCCTGCCTCACACCCCACCAGCCTGCACTTCAGCTAGAGAAAACCAGCCTGAAGTTGCCATTCCTCTCAACATGTTCACAAGATGCCCCCAACACTGCTGCCTGCGCCCTCTCGGCGACTTATCCTATTAATAGAAGGCACAGCTCAAGGATCACATTCCCAGGGAGCCTTCAAGGTCCTCCCCAGATGGAGTTGAGCACCACCTCCACATAGATTATAGTTGGTCATTTACAGAATGGACTCAACCATGTGGACTAGTTAAACATAGTGTCCTTCATCTACAGTACAAGTAAAATTTGTATATGCTAATAAACTCAATTTGAAAACTTGGAGGTGGTTCTTCCTTCCTTCCTTCCTTCCTTCCTTCCTTCCTTCCTTTCTCTTTCTTTCTTTTCCTCCCTTCCATCCTTTATTGTGAGACAGATTTATCACTCCTATAGAATTTTGAGAATTCAAAGTATACAGCAATAATTATTTCTTCCAAAATTCAAAGTATACCACAATAATTATTCCTATGGGGAAAAAGAAAGTAAACAGAAGTCCAAATTGTTGACAAGGAAACAGAGAAAAGATCTGTATTAGTTGGGGACCCTCTAGTTTCCCAGTGGTAAAGAATCCACCTGCCAATACAGGAGATGCAAGAGATGTGGGTTTGATCCCTGGGTCGGGAAGATCCTCTGGATAAGGAAATGGCAACCCATTCCAGGATTCTTGCCTGGAGAATCCCATGGACAGAGGAGCCTGGCAGGCTACAGTCCATGGGGTGGCAGAATTGGACACGACTGAGCACAAACACACGCAGTCTGCACAGGAAACATAACCTAAACCAGCTGCGGAGAATAACGCAACCTCTGGGGATGTAGACTTGTTATCAGATCTAGTTGAATGCAGGGTTCAAATGAGGTCACAAAGATTCACGTTGGCCCAGCGCTCTTTAAGCTGCCTCTCATCTGGATCTGTATAGTGGCTCCTGACAGTGTCCAGAGCTTCCCACTCAGGGCTGTGGCACTTCTGAGCATTTCATTTTCAAATGAAATGCCAACCCTAGCAGACAGAGTCCAGGGAAAGATTCTGAGTCCTTTGAGGGCTAAAGTCCACTCTGACTTACTAGATTGGGTCACGGTGACCAGGGGAAGGCGATGTGGAGAGGGCAGATGTCAAGCAAGACCATTTCTGTGGCCACCTTGGGGCTTCCCAAAGGAAGGATAAAGAATGAGTGCTGGGCAGCCAACAGCAGACAGTATTCCAACACCTCTTCCCAAAACAAGCATGGCATGAGACCAAAATATCCTCTGCAAACTTGTGTCTCTTTCCTCCCTCACTCACCCCCCAGACAAAATTCATTTTCCCCGTATCTTTGTTCCGTGAGCCTTTTGAATACATTGGTATTGAAGGAGATAGTCTCTCCCGTTATAATAATTCTTAATATGATCTGTCTTTGTCACCGGACTGAGGCACCTCCAAAGCAGAAGTGTTTTCATTGTTATACCCACAGGACGGGTGGGGGGACTCCTAATGTTCGCACATCGTGGGTGCTTAATAAACTGGGTGGGTTTTAGGAGTGAATGATAGTAGCATCCTCTACAGGATCATTTCATTCTCCAGTGATGGCTGGGTCAAGAGGCGGTGACACTGGTGTGGTAAAGGTAGCTGTCCCATCTATACTGTGGCTCGTCTGGTGCCACGCTGGACGGGGGGAAGGGGCGTCTACTTGCTTTGGTACCGTACGTGCACCTGCGTGCGTGTGTGTGCTAAGTCACTTCACTTGTGACCAGTGACCAACTCTTTGCGATCCTATGGGCTGTAGCCTGCCAGACTCCTCTGTCCTTGGGGATTCTCCAGGCGAGAATACTGAAGTGGGTTGCCGTGCCCTCCTCCAAGGGATCTCCCCACCCAGGGATCAAACCCAGTCTCTTAATGGTCTCCTGCATTGGCAGGCGGGTTCTTTATCACTAGCGCCACCTGGGAAGCCCACATTCACCTATGAAGCCTCAATTCATACCTGCTCTTCCCTTTGTGGTATAAAATTCCCTTCCAAAGACATAGAAGTCCATTGGGTCTTACTAGCCAAGCAGCTTGACAGAGTGGGAAGAGTTTGGGGGCAGTGTGTTGTGTATTATTGTTTTCTGGAGGAAACCAGATTCACAGGCCAGCCCTGACCTGGGCCACCAGCACACCCCTCTTTGGGGTACACACTGAGGGAAGGACAGATGCTAGCACTGGGGCAGCCAGCGGGCCCAGACATGCTCGGCATGCTGGGGATGCCCATCTTTGGAAGCGGCCAACATAGTGGCTAAGAGCACTGATCTTGGTATCAGATGCCCCTGGTTTGCCTGACACTTATCGCCTCTATTACACTTGACTTGGCCATTTATTTCTGCCCTCTTCTGTAATGTGGGGTGATACTTTCTCAGAGGGCAGGTGCAAAGAATAAATGAGATACCATATCTCAAGTGCTTAGCACACAGTCAGCTCAGTACCATGTAGTAATAATGATAACAAATGGGTTCCATTTTCCTTTCCCCAAAATGAGGCTGAAGGCTTTCATGCTGTGGCCCAGTTCAATCATTTCACACCCGCAAAGGAAGGAGCGTAACTCTGCTCCTTTCGACAGCTTGGAAGCAAAATAAAACCCAAGAGAGAATAGAACAAGTTCTCTTTCTTTTCTTCTTTAAGAGTTAACATGATATCAAGTTTAAAAACAGGGTTAAGTAAATGGGCTGGTGGCTCAGACAGTAAAGAATCCACCTGCAATGCAGGAGACTCAGGTTTGATCCCTGGGTTAGAAGACCCCCTAGAGACGGGAATGGCAGCCCACTCCAGTATTCTTGCCTGGAGAATTCCATGGATGGAGGAGCCTGGGGGGCTGCAGTCCATGGGGTTGCAAAGAGTTGGACACGACTGAGTGACTGAACCCTCTGACTTTGATTTTCCCAATTTCTGTACCTTTTCTTCCCTTTCCTTTTTATTGAAAAACTGGACTCATTCTTTCCTGAGCCCACCTTTTTCTTGAAAGCCTCTATCAAACATAGCAAAGAACCACAGGTTACTTTCTGACCCTTCAGAAATACAGGCTCCCTGGACACCTGGGTGGTTATGGGCACCAATTTGACAAAACACGTTGCCACTTCCAGTATGGGTCTCAACCTCTCAAACCTCCAATGGTTTTATCACCGGCCACCGTTAATGCCACAGTCAACATTTCTGTTCTGACGGCAACACCCCAGTTCAGCATCATCTCTATGTTAGCCTTGGGTCAGCCCCCAAGACAAGCAGATTCTCAGATGTCTGAAAGCTGACACATTCCAGCTTACGGAACTGTGCTGGCTGGTTCCTGATTAGTGGGGGAGGACACTCGGTCATTCACACACCGAGGCTGACAGAGGCTCTGACACACCCAAGGGCCCCAGGTCTTCCCCACTGGGTCAGCGGAACAAGCATGGCAGATTGTGTTTTTGTTTTTTTATTTTATGGCGCATCACGCAGGATCTTAGTGCCCCAACTAGGGATTGGACCTGTACTCCCTGCTGTGGAAGTGGAATCTTAACCACTGGACCACCAGGGAAGCCCTCAGATTGGTTTTCTTATGGCCGAGTGTTCATCACTTCAGCTATCTGTTGGCTAAAACTGAGTTCCAGGTTGCACCGAATTTCAGAGGGCTGGGAGGTATGATTCAGCTGTGTGTCCAAGTAGAAGAGGAAATGGTTTCTAGGGAGACCAACTTCTCCCAGCTTGCCTGGGACTTTCCTGCTTGTAGCACTGAAAGCCCCACTTCCAGGAATCACCCTCAATTCCCCAGCAAACCAGGACAGTGGGCCAGTCTGCCTCCACTTCTCTCTCCCCTTAAGGGGAGAACACAGACTTCTGTTTTCTTGGTCTCCTAGTCTGCACTGACTACCGACCACCACCCGGACACACTCGAGTATACCTGACACAACAGGGCAGATTGTTTCGTTGAAATACAAGTTATTCCTGGCACTTTTAAGCAGGTGTGATATAACCCTGTAGTACACACATCCACAAACATCTTTGTCCTGAAATGAGTCAGTTGTAAACTGTAGTGGAGGGGTCATACTCCCCTGAGGAATCGCTACTGATTTAACAACAGTTCCTAAAAGAACTCCCAGAAATAGTTTTGCTGAAGGATTCATCTTAAAGAGAAGGAGTGATTCAGGTATTTTGTCACATAAGGCAAATTTCTCCAGAAAACAAAGTACCTCATTTTTCTAACAGATAATATTTGGGCTGCCCTTTAGGGCTGAGACTCTGTACTCCTTTCTAATATAAAGAACAAGCCGCAGGGGACTTCCCTGGTGGTATAGCAGTTGAGACTTCATCCCTTAATGCAGGGGGTGAGAGTTTGATCCCTGGTCAGGGAGCTAAGACCCCATATGTTTCATGGCCAAAACACCAAAACATAAAACAGAAGTGATATTAACAAATTCAATAAAGACTTTCAAAAATGGTCCACATTGGGGAAAAAAAAAAGCCAGGAGGGTACTCGGGAAAGGATCTTAGAAGAAATTCACACATAGCTTCCCAGACAGCCTGTGCCCATTTTCTCTACTCAAAAGAGAAGTTTTCTGTTTTGTTTTGTGCTGAAGGGATGTGCTGCCATTTAGGAGTAGGAGTCTGGTTCTTGCAGATCTAGAAAGTGGGGAGCGGAGACTCACAGTCTGCGGGCCAGATCAGCAAAGGAGCTGTGCTTTTGTTTGGTCTGCACGATGTCTAAAATCAGGAATTTTCAGACAGAGCCTGGATTTCTGGATCTTGAAAAATGTGAAGATCTGGCAACACAGAGCTTGAGTTCCCACACAGCAACGATTGCAGAATTGAGCAGCAGAGGCTTCATGCACGTGTGGATGGAGCTTACTCTCGAGGCCACGGTCATCACCACTTCCTATTGTCTGGCCTCACTTCACTCAAGGGATTTCTCTTTCATATCCTACAGACATCTGGGTCCAAAACACCTGGATTACAGCACAGATTTATGCTGTAATAGTGCAGTAATTTTTGCACACTTTAAAATGGCCACTAAACCTTTAGAACAGCTGTTGATAAAGCCGGATTACTGACCCCAGTGACTCTGGCCTGCCTGACCATCCATAGCACTGTTTTACCTAGAACTTCTTTCCATAAGGAATTCAATCATGTAAGATTTACATTCCACCTGTAATTGTGTATTTACTACTACCAACATGACTTTCAAACAATTCCCAATAAATTCTTTCTAATCAAATAGCTGCCTTAAGTATAATTTCTTAGATATAGAAGGAATGATATACTTCTGTCCATATTCCAAGAAAAGGCACTTTTTAGTGCATTTTTTTAATAAAATTTTAAGAGCCATCACTATTATCCCAATGCTAAATAAAAGTTATTAGAAAATAAAGTGAAAGTCACTCAGTCATGTCCAACTCTTTGTGACCCCATGGACTATACAGTCCATGGAATTACCCTAACCCTAACCTTAATCTAACCCTAACCCTAAATTCTCCAGGCCAGAATACTGGAGTAGGTAGCCTTTCCCTTCTCCAGCGGATCTTCCCAACCCAGGAATCAAACTGGGGTCTCCTGCCTTGCAGGCAGATTCTTTACCAACTGAGCGATCAGGGAAGCTCAGAAAATAAAACTGCCACACCTTTATTCCTGCAAAAAAATACAAAATGAAACATATACATATACAAATAAACATAAACAAGAGGATGAATAACTCAAAAATAAGAGAGAGGCTAACATTTCTTGAACCATTTGCTTTGAACCAATATCTGTGTTTATAGCGTTCCTTTACCAAAAAAAAAAAAAAAAACCTATAGAGATAGCATGTCCCCATTTTAGCATGAGGAAACAGACCAGTACGTAAAGGAACCTGCCAACATCACCTTGCTAGTAACAGGGAAAGTAAGGATTAACACCAAGTTAATTTAGCCCATGAAGTTAAACAAATAAATAAAACGGCACTCTCTCCTCCCGAAAGTTCCAATGAAATAAAGTCACTGGAAAAAGCGGAGGACTGTAGCATCTTGCGGCAGGACAGCATCTTCGTAATCTGATCCAGCTCCATATTTTACTGATGAGAAAGTGGGTAGAAGGTCCCATTCAAAAGGTCGAAGAGCTGGTTTCTGCAGGGCCAGGCCTGGCAGGCAGAACTCATCTCTGCTCCGTGGCAGGCACTCTTATCTAAGAGGGAGGAAACTTAATCTTCTCTGCCTCCGTTTCTAACCTTTGGGCCATGATTGCTATTGGAAAGGTTGTGAAGTTGATGGCTAAAGGCTGCCAGGCCCCTGGTAGCTTCAGCTACTCATTTTACATAAAAGTAAGGGCAGAGCAGTGTTTGTGGAAATTAAGTTTTCATTTCTAATCTGCTATGTGTGTGTTAGTCGCTCAGTCGTGTCTGACTCTTTGCGATCCCAAAGACTGCAGCTTGCCGGGCTCCTCTGTCCACAGAATTCTCCAGGCAAGAATACTGGATTTGATAGTCATTCCCTTCTCCAGAGGATCTTCCCAAACCAGGGATCAAACCCAGGTCTCCCACATTGCAGGCAAATTCTTTACCCATTTCAGTTATAATGAATATTTATACATTTCTTCTATCAATTTAAAATTGATCCTGGCATTGTGTATTTATCACATAATAAAAAATAAATTTTTGTTTTTAAACTATGCAAAAAAAGAGCAGAATTAATGAGTTATAAGCATTGTGAATTTCAAACAGAAAGCATTCATTAAAATCATGTAAAATTCCTTGTCTCTCCTTCCTTGAATGGGGTTTTCTCCTGCTGCAATTGATGATATCGGGCACACCCAAGGCTGAACAACATTCCGTCCCCCTTAAAAAATCTCTCCCGCTCCAGAGAAACTATGATATAATCAATTATATAACAACCCACAGGCCAACAAAGGCCTAATCAGGTCTGTAAGCAGATCGTAAAAATGCCCTTTAAAATTACTTAAAATATGTTCAGTAATAACTAAAATGAGCATGCATGAAAAAACATCTTTGGATTTTAATAATTCATTCTTATTTCACGTACAATATTCAGCTCCCAAAACATCTTGTGAGTCTCCCATCTTTAATAAAAAAGGCCCCCAATTCCATTAAATAATGAAGAAAGTTCTGCCTTAATGATACATTTACATGAATTTTTTCAAATTTCCCACAATTATGACCTTTGCTATTGAAGAGCTTCATTAAAAATATAAAAGATGAAATGGTTAAGGGTTTAGAATCAGCATAGCTTTCTTTTTAAAGGAAATGGGATTACTACATGAGTATCCCTTTGTCAAAGTTATTAACACATAACCTTCACGTGAGTATGACAAGGATTGTTTTAAGCCCTCTCCAAATTTCCCCAAACCATCTCCGTGGCCACCGCCACCTCCCACGGCAGTTGGCAGTTCAGTGCTTCAACAGGAGCTAGGTCGCCCAGCGGGTCACTTTGAGCTCCATCACACATGCACCCAGTCCAGTTCTTTCCGGGGAACTCTGAGGTCCCCTCCATCCACCCATCAATCTCCCATCAGTTCTACATTAGAGAAGGATTCAGAAAAGTTGAGTCCTGTCCTGCAAGGGCCTGAGAAAATCTCAGAGCTGAGGAATGCTGCGTCTCTCTAGCAGAGGGACAGTTACTGAGGCTGGGGCAGACCACAGGGCTGAAAACTCACCCTGTTCATCACTGCTCCCCAGCATGGCTCTTACAACGGAATGGGACCCCACAGGCTCACTTCTCAGGCGCCAACTTGCTTTAGGATTCCGTTTAGAACTTTGACTTATTTTAGTCTTAAGGAAACAAGTGGGAGGGGACTCCCTTGTTCATCTGGTCCTTCCCCAAACTCAGTATAAAGGGAACCACTGGAATTATCCTATCTTTTGTTTGGGCGTCCCTAGGAGCTGGGAACTCAATTCACAGTAGGAAAGGCATCCATTCTCAGAGTTCTCCAAGTGGAAATCAGATTCTCTCTCTAAACCCCATCTTCTGATCCTAGAGCTGCTTGTTGGGATTATACACAGAGTAAGGTTCATTCCCCTCAGCTGATAAACACTAGAAGATTAAGACTTCCATGGACTCCTAGAGTTTTAAAGCCACAGAGGCTTTCTTTCTTTCAGTACCCTCCCATCAGCTGTGAGTGGGGAAAGTCACTTGTCCAGATCATACAATCAGTCTGAAGAACCAAACTCTTGCCTCCTTGTCTCTTCCCTTACTACCTGAAAGAATGCAATGTTAGATTCCTTATACTTCTCCAATCAAACCATGAGCATCACTACTTTGCCCAACCCTTTCACCCCCCCCTTCAGAATTTCACCAAATTGTTTGAACTTTGCCTGGAAATAGTTGTGAAAATGACTACCATTACATTAACACTGTAACATAGAAACACTTATTTATCAACATTTTGTATGCTTTATTGAAAGTTGACAAGTGCAACAGTTAAATACAGTGACACCTTACAACTGTGTAGAGAACATGCACAGAAACATATGCAGATAACTACTATACAGGTAATATGCAGAAACCCCTACTGGGAAATCCATTAGCTAGAACTCCGCATTTTTCAAAGTATTCAACCAGTTCAATCAAAGGATTTCAGTGAACAGGGAGTGACTTCAAGATACTCAGTAGCTAGAAGATTGCAGATTACACAAAGTGACTAACTGTGCCAAATTCTTAAAATCTCTTTAGGGAGGTGTGTTTTGCTTCATGGGTTTTTCATGGAGATCGCTATAGAAAAGACAATCCACACCTCTTCAGACAGCCAATGAAACATCTAAATTGCAATCTGTACAACCTAAATAGTAGTTATAGTCCTCTATTGTACAAAATAGTTACACTACATACACAAATATACAATAAGCAAAACAACCTTCATGGTAAGAGAGCTTAGGTCCCAGCTACCTGTCACCATTTAGTCACGCTAATAGTTTTGTGTCATCCACTGTTTCGGAAAGAGGCACAGTACAATTTTTTTTTTTAAATGGAGTCTGGTGACAGTCGTCGTTTGTACAATGAACTATGTTTTCCCCTCATCTTAGGCGAGACTAAGCTTCACTCTTGACCTTCACCTCCCTTTCCAGTTCCTCTCAGGGGAGGAGAGGAAAGTCCAGTGGCAAGCTCCTCTGCTTCGGAACCCCATGGAGTACACTACCATGCAAGCAGGAAGAACTCTTGGAGGTGGGGAGGGTGGGGAGCAGGGGCGGGGGGTGGAAAGGCACAACAGCTCCTCAGAATGAATGAAACCATTTCTCACGGTTCTGCCAAGCTGCATGAGGTCCCGGTATATCCATGCTAATTCTCTGATTAACCTTTAACTCACCCAACTAAGAAATTTCTTCAAGCCGAAAGCATATGAGTGTTTTAATACTGGAAAAAAGAGAAAACGGCATGTGTCAGTCTCACGTCTCTTTTGCAGCGAGCAATGAAATGGGTGACAGTGGGGGCGGACCCCTCCCCTAGTACATCTTCTCAGGTCTGTTCAGTTCAGACCACAGCAGCCAGTTCTTCGGGGGCCGGGATGGCTACGCGGTTGGTCCTGAGCCCTGGGACGCTGGCTGGGCCGGGGGCTGCGTGGTCCCCTGTGGCTGTGTGGTGGCAGGGGGCGAGCCAGTCTGCAGCTGGGCCTGGAACTGGGCAAGCTGCTCAGGACTGGCCAGTGTCTTCAGCAGATTGTTCTCCTGCTCCAGCTGGGAATTTTTCTCTATGAGTTCCTTGATCTGTTCCTTGAGGACCTCCACTTCCTCTCTAACCGCATACATCAAATGGCTTTTCACCAGATCCTGGAAGGGAGAAAAGGGGGGGAGGGACGACACACATAGGTTTAACGTTCTACTGACTGTTTCCCGGACTCTGAATTGTTAAAACATTTTGCATGTCTCTCCCTAACGACGACATATCCTGCCTTCAGAGGTTCATTTAACAGGCTCCAGGGGAAAATGACGGAATACCACCTTAACTGTACAATACTTCAGTTTAACGTGTAAGTGATCAAGGTTTTGTTTTCCTTGCAGCCGTTGGCCAGAAATGCCTACGCTCAGGTTTCCTATTCGAGATGGCAAAAGGCAGCCGGGCTCCAGCTCAGTGCAGCAAGAAGCCGGGCTCAGAGATGTCCAGCCCCGGAGCAACGGGAGCCACGACCCCGCCCCCAAGCCCCTCCCTCCGCCCGCCGGACCGCCTCCCTCAGCACCGGCTGCAGCCAGTTCCTACAGAGCGTGTTGCCGCATTTTCCTCCCCCCCACCCCCCTTTTTCGTGATTAAGCTGACATCACAGAAACCTGGGCAGCCGTCGCAGCCAATGGGCGCTCGAGTTATTTATAGCTCCGAATTAAAGGTTCGGAGTTTGCCTAGCAACAGTGGGCAGAGAATCCCGTGAGAAGAGCCACAGGCGCTGCTCCAATAACAAAGAACGGCCAAGGCGGAAATAAAAAATAGCAGAAATCCAGGAGCAGGCTGAGACGGCGAAACTTTTCTCCAGCTCTTCATTGTGCAGGAGTCTCCACCACTGGGGATCCGTTTGGCCCCGTGTAGGAGGCTCCTTCCCGAGAACCCCCACTTCTGGGGCCCTCCCCGCTCCCGGTACCGCGGTAAACCTTACGATCCCTAGGAAAGCCACATCACGAGCAATGTGCCCGAGACCAAAGGACACGCTGGGCCAGCGCTTTCCCAGCAATTCCCCAGCAAAAAAGGGGCAGGCACCTCCGCCAAAATCTTGACGGTTGTTTGAAATCGGTCCTGGAAAGAACATCGAATACCCGCAGAGTCCCTTTCTCTCTCCTTAGCAGCCCTGGTATGTGGCTTCATGCTGGCAGAATGGAGACAGTGCCGGTATTTCTAAATGTATGAAGAGCAGTCATCGTCTTCTACGGATGCGCTCCTTTCATCCCAAGACACCCTGCATTTTGTACTGTGCCCACATTTAGTACAAACGATTTTTAAAACAGTACATACCATAGCTTGCTCGATTTTGTTGTCAATAGCTACCACGCTTGCACCAGATGAGCTGAAAAATAAAAGGGGGAAAAAAAATCAATAAATGGGATTTTTCTATCCCAGACAAAAAGAATTCCCCAATTCTGTGCTGTTACTAATATCATTTTCTGAACATTCTTCAATGCCTTGTAATATATCACCCTCCAGAAAACACCAGCCACTCTCTTCCTAACGAATATCCAGACATTTCCCTATTTAAGTGAGCCACAAAGGCTAAATTACATAATTGGTAAATCCCTGTGCTCTGGCCAGACCTGCAAAAACAAGGCTATTCGGAACATTTCAAAAAGCAACATCCATGTCACCATAGCCTCTCAGCAATGGACAAAGGAATTCGCCGGGCTATCTTTCACCTGCATTATTACAAGGATCTCACGAGTAAATTTTTAAAAGTATCCCAGCCGACATTTACCTATTGTCAAGTCTCACAGAGGCGTTTTCGGTCCCGAGCAAGGATGACAAGAAAGAAATTGAAAAATGTCTCAGTTGGTAAACTCCTAGATCCATCGCCACTGGTCTACACCATTGGGATTTCATGCAATTGCAGCCAAAAACACCCTCGCAGGAAAAAAAAAAAAAAAAAGAGGGAATACTAGCCGCCTTGTTGGGGCTAGATAAAAATCTTCTAGCTTTACGCAGCTCAGGGAGAAACAGAAAACGGCAGCACTAATTGAAAGAAGCCCGGCTTCTGGGGTTTGGAGGTTCCGGGAAGACGCAGCTTCCACTGCTGTGCGGAGAAGGTTCCCTGGTCAGCAGCCGGGCTCCACTAGGCTCTAGCCTAGGGCGCCCCGTCTCCGTGCAAAATATATGCAGGGAAGAGCCGCGCCGATTGGCCAACGCGCCGCTGGATCCGCCCCCTCCCCTCTTCCCCGCCCTCCTCCCGCTGCCCCGCCCCCCTCCCCACTCCCACCCCACCCCCAGCCTCTCCGACCGGCTCCTCGGGTGGGCTGGCCCAGGCCTCGGCCTCAGGGGCCGGGAAGCGGGCCGCAAGGGGCCTCCAAGATCAAGCAAAGGCCGAGCAGTGCTCGGGCGGAAAACGCAGAGGGGTCCTGAAAATGCGATTAGGGCTCTGCACGTGCTTACGTTTAAGGGAGTCAGACCCCGTCCCTGGAGCTGCCTGTCCCCGTGGCTGCTGAACGGCGAAAGCTGCTTATTTGCAACCAGAACCCTCTGAGCTACTGGGCATGCCCAGTCCCAGCACTTAAAAGACTCGCAGGAGCTGGAGTATCTCGATTTCAATTATCTCGTTCTAACAGGCAGCAGTAATTGGAGGACTTTAAGGGTGGTTTTATTTATAAAGATAACTATACTGTAATCATACTTTTTTCTAAGCTAGTGAATTTTAGAGGAAAAAAATCATATTTCCTTTGAGAGAGTCTACCTTTCTATGAATTTATCAATTATGTGTAGAAACAAAAAACAGTACATAGTCACTTGCTACGCACATATAAATTGAAGCCAAAAGGAATCTACCAGATGAAATGAGATCTCAAGTTCCCATTGCCATAAACCTTAAAATTGCATTTCCTTCCGTGTATAGCTAGGGGAAAAAAAAAATCCACAGGTTGAATCCTTCCTACATAGATCTATTTTCACTTTAAGTCCCTAAAGCAAGTTTTTAGATGTTAAGTGCAATTTCTATAAGAGTCAATCCTTTGAGCCTTCTTACATCAGCGGAATTGAGATACTGTACAGTCTGTATGTCAACCTTATAGCCACACTGACCAAATAATTCCCTTCTCTAAACCAAAATTAAAATATCTGAGTGTGAAATAGCTTAACCTGTTACATAATTTTCTTCTATTAATTTAAAATATTGCAAGAATGTACCAACTGAGTTTAAAGTTTAATATCCTATAAGTCTAAGGCCTTAAGGTCACTTGATAGGTTATAAACAGCTTGCAATTCAGTACGTTTAAGGTGCATTTAAGCCTCTACAATACTGCCCTCTAATGGCATAATCCTATAAAGACAGAAACAAAAAACTAATACTAATAAAGACTTTGAAATAAGCAAATTGTACCATCACAAATAATTCCAACATAAAACTTGACCACAGAATACATATAGATACGTATTCTATTTACATACACACACACACACACACACACAAACCCACATATAGTCTTTCCTCTCAAGCAGAATCCTTTAATTTAGGAAATTTTAAGTTGCTAGTGGAGCCTCTTAGATAGTCTTTGAAGTTGACCCAATGTTGGCAGAGTGTGTTTGGTTTTAGAAACTGTCCGAAATGGTTAGGTACTAAATCTGGTGAATGTGGAAGCTGATGAAAGGGCAATTAATTCTCTTTGGGGTTAAAAAACCAAGGCAGTATCATTCTTTGTTATTATAAGGTTTATATTGTCTCTAAGCTTTAAGGCTTTGCTTTTGAATAACAAATGATATTCAAGTGATATGCCAGTAATTTACAAAAATTATATATTATGATACAAACTTATTTTCAAAAGGAAAACAGTGAGTGGAAGCTCAAAAATCACAATTTGGGAAGCAGATATGTGGTCTGTATGTCTATGAATCTAGGCACAATTATTATTTACTATATTATAGTTTCTATTTATTTTGAAAGTTACAGTTATCATTATGTGATTAAGTCATTTACAAATTTAAATGGAATGTCAACTGCACAGGAAAAAGTAGAGCATCACTTAAGTTGTAAAAAGAGTTTAAAAAAACCAAAACTAAGATCATATATAGAAAAGAATTTTAAATTCCCACTGGTTTAAAAAGATTAATAAATTAACTGAATTTTATTTATTCATGATGTTCTTGAAAATAGAAAGTTACAAGTTGGTCATGTTTTCATTTCATTCATTCCAACTGATCATTCAAGTATTAAGCTATAGAAGCCAATATCCGAATTGCAGTCTGTTTACCCCATATCTCTACAGTGGGACTTTATGGTCATCACCAACACTTTGCTATTTTAGATACACTTGCAAGAAACATCCTTGCACATATACCCTTGAACATCTGTAATATATTTCTGGAGAATCTGCTGGGTAAAAAGATAATTAGAAGTCTATTTCTTTTCTTATCTTTTCCATAAATGTGCTAGGTTACTTTAAGATAGATTTTCTTTTTAACTAGAGAAAAAATTTTAACCTCTATGAATGTTATAGCCTTTGTTAGATTTGTTAAGTTTGATTTTCATTTCTTTTTTTAACTTCTTATTTTGTACACACACACACACAACTGATTAATGATGGTGTGACAGTTTCAGGTGAATAGCAAAGGGACTCAGCCATTCATAGACAAGTATCCACTCTCCCTGGGGGAAAGGATGGGGGGAAGGGATAGTTAGGGAGTTTGGGATGGACATGTACACACAGATATATTTAAAATGTATAACCTACAAGGAACTACTGTATAGAGCTTGGAACTCTGCTCAATGTTATGTGGTAGCTTGGATAAGATAGATTTTAAATTGAAAACTGAAAAGACATAATTTCAAAAAGAAGGCAACGAGATTAGAGATCTCTACAGAGGAGAGTCCATGGGTCAGGAATGTCTGAGGCCCAAGGGACTAAAATTACTTTCCAGCTATTAAAGAAAGGTTCTTCCATTTGCAAAATAGAACATCTGTGAGTTTAGTGCCCAGAGTTTAACCAAGGACAGGATAAGCACTCGCATGCCTCCAGGAGAGACCCTTGAAGGCATGGATGATACTAGTCCCCTTCAGACACTAGGCAGAGGTCAAGAGGTCTCACTCCAGTGGGGAATCTGGATCATAGGAAAAAGCCCTAACCTTTAATGCTGGGTGGTTATTTGTTGTTGATTTTGTTGTTCTGTTCTGTTTTGCCTAAGTGCCTTTTTACCTGGATTCCAGTTCAATCACTTCTGCATATTAGTAGCACGTATGCTAATTCAGTGACATGTGCTCTTCTCCCAAACTTGATAGGTACAATGTAGGTAAAGACCTTGATGCTGGGAAAGACTGAGGGCAAGAGGAGAAGGGGGAGGCAGAGGATGAGATGGTTGGATGGCATCACTGACTCGATGGACATGAGTTTAAGTGAGCTCTGGGAGATGGTGAAGGATAGGGAAGCCTGGCGCTGCAGTCCATGGGGTCACAGAGTCTGAGCAACTGAACAACATCAACAACAATACAGGTACAGTTTGGTGACCCACCACTCAAACAGGATAACCTGTTTGTCCCTCTGCCCAAACTCCTTGCAAATCTAAACTGAGCGCCGCAGAAGAGGCCAAAGCACGGAACCCCACGCTTGACCGAGCCGCTGTTGTCCAGGGGCTGCTCGCCGCCTTCCCTCTCTAGTCCACTCTCACTAGATGCTTGGGGGTCATTTTACCAGGTTTAGCAAATGAAACTACAGGACTCCAAATTAAAGCTGAATTGCAGATAAACCAGAAATGATGTTTTAGTTTTTGGGTCCTGCACACTGTTGGAACAAGAAAGAATGTAAAAAAAAAAAAAATCAAAAATTTAACCATACTTTAAATTTCCTTGATTTCCACTGAAAAGATGGAAGATAAAGTAGAGAAAATCTTCCCCAAAATAACAGAACACAGAAACAGAGATAGAAACATGGGATACAAGACACTAAACAGATCCTTCAAGGAGGCAGTCCAAGAGCAAAACAGAATGAATTCCAAAGACAGAAAACAGAGGGATGGCAATTACCAAAGAAATAATTTAAGAATATGTCCAGAACTGAAGGACACAAGTCTCCTGATCATGTGAGATGACCAAATGGCTACCACCATCGATGAAAAGAGCCTCACACCAAAGCACGTCATGACAAAACTAATGATCACGTGGGACAGAGAAAATCCTAAAAGCTCCTGAGCAGAAAAAAGCAAGGTACAAACACAGATAACAGTATCAAAATGGTTGTTGTGGCCACTGGGAAACAATGGGGAAACTGCTTATAAAATTCTAAGAGAGAAAGGTTTTTCACTTGGTCAAATCATTTAAATGTAAATGTATTAGGAGAACATTTTCAGACATTTTAGACACCAAAATGGAGGAGCAAACCAGGAAAAGGGGTTTAAAGCAAGAGGAATAAGTTCTAGAGATCGGCAGTACAACCTTGCACCGGAAATCAATACTACGATGTTGAAAATGTAAAACTTTGACAGTGTGGGTCTCAGATTAAGCCTTCTTACCACAATAAAATAAAAATTAAACAAACATAAAAAATACATTCTCCCAGAAAGAAAAGATGGCATGAGAAGCATGAACCAGGAACTCAAATGGTGGAGAGAAGGAAGGAAATCAACAGGATAATGGGGGACGTTCCCGGCTGTCCAGTGGCTAGGATTTCACGCTTCTACTGCAGGGGGCATAGGTTCGATCCGTGGTGCAGGCACTAAGATGCTGCATGATGCACTGAAAAAAACCCAAAAGAAGATGATGGGGAAGGAAATCTGGGGACGGCAGTTGCTAATAAGCAAACCTTAGCAGCAACGGGTATGTAATCGTGGGGGGAAGTGAGAGCCCTTGGGAGGCAGTGCTTTGGTGCAAATAAACAGAGACATGATCTAATAGACCTAAGCATTTGTGCAGGGCGGGGGCTAAAGCCAGGTATGAACTGGATCTAATGAAACAACTAGGTAAGTTCAAAAGCAGTTTTACAGTTTTGCAGAAATCAAAAGTAAATGAATGTTCATAGATAAAACTTGACTATAATAATTCTTAAAATTGTTTTACTGGTTTAACTTTAAAAAGTTAAGGTTACTGGCAAGGTTGTGGGAAGAAGAAATGCATGGTAGGAAAAGAATAATGTCTGTTAAGAATGGTGTAAAAGTGCTAAATCCTCCTCTACTATGGCTTGATTATGTAATACCTACAATTGACAGAGCAAGAAATATCAGTATAAATATATTATTACATGGACATGTGTGGGTAAATATGAGAAATTAGAAGTGGCTGCCTGCTAAGGCATAAGTTCATGGACTGAAAAAAGGAAACTGATAACTTTTTCCTATTCACTCTGTTTTTAGGTATGTACAGGTATCGCTTTGATTAAACGTATTTTTCAGAGGGTGAATGGGGCCCTCAAGGGGCTCCTCTGCTCCCAGGTTTTAGTCGAGTTCTTAGCACACGTGAGGAAACTGCCTGAGGCTCAGGGAGGCCACCCAGAAGAAGCAGCAGAACAATTTTTGGAACTCACACAGGGTTGGTGTTACCACCAGCCTGGGTAAAAAAGAAAACAAAAACAAAAACAAAAAACCAAACTTGTAAACACAGGATGCCAGGTATTTAGAAGGACAGTGCCAAAGTGATGATGAAAAGTTAGTTCCAGACTGACGGGTGTTTGGTCTTGTGTAAAACAGTTTAAAAGGAAGCCTTGACATATATCCAAATAAAACTACGTCATTCATCAAAAGATGAATGGATAAAGACAATGTGGTACATGTATACAATGGACTACTCCACTATAAAAAAAGAACGAGATAATGCCATTTGCAGCAACATGGATGCAACTAGAGTTTACCATTCTAAGAGAAGTAAGTCAGAAAGAGAAGGACATATACCATGTTCTATCACTTATATGTGCAATCTAAAATACGAGATAAACGACTTCTATTTCTGGGGTGGTTGCCAAGGGGAAAGGGGGTGGGAGAGGGTAAGGGTAGGAATTTGGGGTTAGCAGATGCAAACTATCATATATAGAAAGGGTAAACAACAAGGTCCAACTGTACGGCACAGGGAACTATATTCATATTCTGTGATAAACCATAACAGAGAAGAATATGAAAAAGAATGTGTATGTGTATAACAGTAACTTTGCTGACAGCAATAATTAACACAGCGCTGTAATTCAACTATACTTCAATAAAAATATATAAATATAAAAGGAAGCTCTGAAAAGATCAAACTGTTTCCAGGTAACTTAATTTTTTTCTCAAAACAAGGCTCAGGGATATTAAATAAAATACAGCTAGCAACCAATAATTCACAATGTCTGGCATCCAATGAAAAGTACCAGGCATACAAACAAGCAGGGAGATATGACTCATGATGGGGAGGAAAACTGATCAATCAAAATGACCCAGATATGACAAAGATAATATAATTTGTAGACCAGGACACTGAAATTATTATAACCTTGCTTTATATGTTCAAGAAAGTACAGATAAACATTAGCATATTAAGTGCAGAAAACCCAGTTTATGAGGATGAAACATATGATTTGGGGAAAAAGATAGGCTGATGGGATTAAGAACAGATTAAACAGGGCAGAAATATTAGTGATATATTAGCAATAGAAACTAACTAAAACAAAACAGAGAAAAAAAAAATATTATTGCTCTGTATCACTGAACCATGGAGCAATTTCAAACAACCAAATAAATCTCTAGTGAAGTCCCTGAAGAAGAGAAGAGGGGAAGGGAGGGAAAAAATATTTGAGGCAATTATGGCAATTTTCTCCAGATTTTATTGAAAAAAACAGATCCAAGAAGTTAAACCTCAAGCAAGAGAATTATGAAGAAAACTGTAGCAAGGTATATCATCATCAAATAGCTTAAAACCAGCGATAAAGAGACCACCCTAAAAGCTGCCCAGAGAAAGAACTAGATCACACACAGAGCTACAAGGATGAGACTGGAATCAGGCTTCAGGCTGACAGAAGAGTGTGGCAGTGTCTTTCAAGCCCTGAGAGGAAATTCTGAAGAATCTATCAACTTACAAGTCTGCCCCAGTGAAAATATCTGTCAAAAATAAAGATGAGGAACTTCCCTGGTGGTCCAGTGCCTGAGACTCTGTGCCCCCAGTGCAGGGGCCTGGGTTCAATCCCTAGTCAGGGAACTAGATCTTACATGCTGCAACGAAAGGTCCTGCATGCTACAATTAAGACCTGGCACAGCCAAATAAATATTTTAAAAAAGAAAAAAAATGAGGATGAAATTCTTTTTAAGAAAGCTGGAAGGATTCAATCACTGGCAGTGATAAGAAATTTCTCACTATAAGAAATTTTGCACCAAAGAATGAAGAGCACCTGAAATGGGAACTATGTAGTTAAACACAAAAATATTTCTCTTAACTATTATTTCTCTTAAAAAAAAAAAAAAACTATTATATCTCTTTTAAATTAATAACAGTATATGAGTGAATAGGGGCTATATCATACAATGAAGTAAAATGTATGACAAAGTAGAACATAGGCCAGGAAGGGAGAAGGAATGGATACTGCTGTACAGTTCTTAGATTACTAACAAGTAGATATGATAAGTTAAAGATGGATTCTACAAATTCTAAAGTAATACCTGAAATAACAATACAAACAGTTATAGCTATTAATAATAAGCCAATAAAGAAGATAAGATGGAATCAATAGAGAAAATACAATCTAAAAGAAGTACAAAGAAAGAAAAGAGGGATAAATAATAAAAAGCAAACAGACAGTACATGTAAACCAACTGTAGCAATAATCACATTAAATGTAAATGTTCTCAAACACATTAATTAAAAGGTAGAGGTTGTTAGATTAGATAAAAAAGCAAGATACAACTACTGCTGCATTTAAGAAATAATTCTTTAAATATAAAGGCATAAATGGGCAAAATAAGAGGATGGAAGAAGATCCTCTATGTTAAAATAATCAAATGCTGAATGCTGAAGAGGCTATATTTTTCAGACCAAGTAGACTGCCAATCTAAATCATTTCCTAATGAATAAAAGGATCAACTTATCAAGAGGTCATACAAATCCTAAGTGTTTATACACTGATAACAGAGTTTCAAACTATATTAAGCAAAAACTGATAGAACTGTAAGGAGAAATTTAAAAAATCCAAAACTGTAGTTTTCAACAACCCTCAGTAACACTTGAATAACTCTGTCAAGCACTTGACCTAATTGGTTTTTGTAGACTATTCCATCCAGTAGCAGCAGAATACACATTCATTTCAAGCACACATGGCATTTTTACCAGGAGAGACCATATTCTGAGCCACAAAACAAATCTCAATAAATTTAAAAGAATTCAAATCATACAAAGCATGTTCTATATATACAGTGGAATTGAATTAGAAATCAATGACAGAAAATTATTTGGAAAATCTCCAAATATTTGGAAATAACATAACATGTACCTAAATAACCTATAGAGGTCAAACAAAAAGGAAACTGGGAAATATTTTGAACTGAGAAAAAAATAAAATAAAATATAGCATATTACATTTACTTTAATAAATATAACAACTTAGATATAATGAACAAATGCCTAGAAAAACAAAAGCTACCAAAACTCACTCCAGGAGAAACAGGTAACCTAAATGGCCTTTTTAAAAAATTAATTTGTAATTTAAAATCTTGCTATGCCAAAACCCTCAGGCCCAGATGGTTTCACCTGTAAACATTTAAGGAAGAAATAATATTGATTCTATATGAACTCTCTTCCAGAAAACTAAAGAGGAGAAAATACTTCCCAACTCATTCTACAAGGCCAGCATGACCCTGATACTAAAATCAGGCAATGACATTATTAAAAAAAAAAAAAAAGAAAGAAAATAACTGCAGACCAATAGCCCTACTGAACAGAGATACTAAAATTCTTTAAAAAGTTTTGGCAACTTGAAACCAGTTATATAATCAGGACCAAATGGCATTTATTCTGAGAAGGTAAGGTAAACATCTGAAAATCAATATGATTCACTGTATGATTTAGTCAACAGACTAAAGAAAAATTACAGGGTCATCACAATAGAGGCAGGAAAAAGCAATCTGACAAAATTCAACATCCATTCATAATTAAAAAAAAAAACCTCTCAGCAAAATAGGAATTGAAGTTCTTCAACCTAATAAAAACCATGCAGTTCACATCACACTTAACAATATAAGAATGAATGGTTTCCTCCTAAGATCGGAAAAAAAGGCAAGAATGTCCAATCTCGGCAATTTCAATATCACACTGGAGGTAATAGTAATAGGCAGGAAATAAGGCAAAAAAAAAAAAAAAAAAAAAAGGAAGGAAGGAAGAACAAAAGAATGGATATACAGATTAAAAAGAAAAAATAAAACTATCCTATTAACAGAAATATGATTGTCTATGGGACTTTTCAGATGGCGCTAGTGGTGAAGAACCTGCCTGCCAATGCAGGAGACATAAGAGACTCGAGTTTGAACTCTGGGTCAGGAAGATCCCCTGAAAGAGGGCATGGCAACCCACTCTAGTATTCTTGCCCGGAGAATCTCATGGACAGAGGAGCCTGGTGGGCTACACAGTCCATAGGGTAGCAAAGAGTTGGACATGACTGAGGCAACTTAGCACAAGATTGCCTATACAGAAAGTCCCTAAGAATGCACCAAAAAAAACTACAGGAACTAACAATAAGCATGTTGACTAAGTCATGGGATATAAGTTCAATCAGAAAAATCAAATGTATTCCTATGTATTAGCATAAACAATTAAACGCTGATATTTTTAAAATTCCATTTACAATATCATAAAAACACGTGCTGCTGCTGCTGCTAAGTCCTGTCAGTCGTGTCCGACTCTGTGCAAGCCTGTAGATGGCAGCCCACCAGGCTCCCCCGTCCCTGGGGTTCTCCAGGCAAGAACACTGGAGTGGGTTGCCATTTCCTTCTCCAGTGCATGAAAGTGAAAAGTGAAAGTGAAGTCGCTCAGTTGTGTCCGACTTCTCACGACCCCGTGGACTGTAGCCCACCAGGCTCCTTCATCCATGGGATTTCCCAAGCAAGAGTACTGGAGTGGGTTGCTATTGCCTTCTCCAAAAAACACGTGAAATAGGTGTAAAATCTAAAAAAATATGTATAAAATCTGTATGCTGAAAACTAAGAAATGCTGACAAAAGAAACCCTAGAGAATCGAATAAATGGTGAGATAAACTGTTCACCAACTGAAAGACTCAACATGGCTAACATGTCAATTACCCCTCCCCACAATAATATATAGATTCAATATAATCCCAATCAAAATTCCAGCAAGACTTCTTATTAAAAAAATGATAAAGTGATTCTAAAATTTATATGTGAAAGTAAAAGAACTAGAATGAGCCAAACATTATTAAGAAAAGTGCCGAAGGACTCCCACTCAAGACTTTCTATACAGTTACTCTCGTCAGGATAGTATGGTATTGGCAAAAGGACAGATGTTCAGAGCAATGGTACAGGACACAAAGGTTAAGAGATAGTCCCATGCATATACGAAAACTGATTTGACAAAGATGTAAAACTGACTCCATGCAGAAAGATAGTATTTTCAACAAACAGTATTGAAACAACTAGATGGCATATAAAAAAACGAAACCCAATTGGACCCATTCCTCTCCACCATATGAAATATCAACTTAAAATGGATCATAGACTTAAATGTAAAATCCCAAACTATAATTCCTTGGGACTTTGGGTTAGGCAGATTTCTTACATATGGCAAGAAGCACCATCCATAACAGAGAAAAAAAAAATCAATAAACTAGACTTTATTAACATGAAAAATTTGGGTTCTTTGAAAGACACTGTTGCAAGAATGAAAATACAAACTATAGACTGTAATTAAATCCTGCCAGTCACACATCTGATAAAGGACCTATATCCAGATATAAAAAGAATTCTTAAAAGTCAATAGCAAGGAAACAACCCATTTTTTTAAAAAATGGACAACATTTTATCAAAGAAGTTAAAGAAGATTGGCAAATAGCACATGAAAAAAATGTTAAACATTATTAATCGGTACAGAAATGCAAACTAGACCCATAATGAGACACAGCAACATAATTCCCTTCTCCAGGGGATCTTCCAGACCCAGGGATGGAACCCAGGTCTCCCGCACTGCAGGCTGATTCTGTACCATCTGAGCCACCAGGGAGGCCCCAGTGGGATACCACAGCGGGGAAGTCTTTTAAAAATCTAACCTGAAAACACCGACTGCTGAAGAGGCTGCAGACCAGCAAGGCTCCTGTCCTGATGACAGGAGCACAAAGCGGTGGAGCCGGTGCGCAAAGCAGTCCAGGAGCTGCTTCTCAAGTCAGACTCACTCTCCACAGAACCCGATAATCCCAGGCCAAGTTAGTGAGCGCATGCCAAGTCGCTTCGGTCACGTCCGACTCCTCGCGGCCGGATGGCCAGAGACGCCTACCGGGCTACAGTCCGCCAGGCTTTTCTCTCCATGGGATTCTCCAGGCAGCATTACTGAAGAGGGTTGCCATGCCTTCCTCCAGAGGATCTTCCCAACCCAGAGATCAAACCTGCATCTCCTGCGGCTCTCTGCATTGCAAGCAGATTCTTTACCGCTAAGCCACCAGGGAAGCCCTTTATCATAATCACTCAAAAGCGGAAACAACCCAAATGTCATTCAACTGCAGAATGGATAAACAAATCATGGTACACCTATACCATGGAATACTACTCAGTCACAACAAGATATTAAGTACTGATACACATAGGAACACGAATGAATCTCAAACATATTACAGTTAAGTGAAAGAAACCAGAAAAGGCAAACCTATAGGGACAACAAACAAACAAACCAGATCAGAAGTTGCCAGAGCCTTGGGGTGAGAGAGCAGAGGTTTCTGGAGAAGATGGAACTGTTTCATTTCTTGATGGTGGTGATAGTATAACCACTGTGTGTGTTTGTCAAAACTTATAGAACTGTGTACTAAAGAGAAACTTTACTGTATGTAAATCACACTTTAAAAAATGAAAGAAAAGAGTGGCTGCGTCTACGTAAAAAAAAGGAACAGCTAAATTTTTTTTGTATTAATTCTACTTGATCTTTATAAATGCATGTGTATTTTTTATTGTGGTAAAACACATATAACCTAAACTTTATCAACTTAACCATCTTAAGTGTACAGTTCGGTAGTGTTAAGAGTATATACCTTGTTGTAAAACAGCTCTCTACAACTTTTTCTTCTAGCAAGTCTGAAACCATGCATATTATATAATTCCCCACACCCATCCCCCACCCCGGCCCCAGTAATCGTCATGCTACTGTTTCTGTGAATTTACTTCGCTAGTTACCTATGCATGTATTTTGATTTAAAAATATTTTAAAGTAAAAGTAAAGAGTAAAAAAAAAAGCTATTAAAAAGTTATAATACAAGGACTTGAATACTTTCATTGACCAGACCTAAAAAAATGTCTATTTCAGAACTAACTGCTCTATAATTATTTGAAATGTATTATTGGGTTTGAATTTTAAACTACAAAAGCTATCAAATTTGTTTGTAATTAACTTGCAGAAGAACAAAGGTATATTGATACTACAGGTTTCCTAAATCCCATACAAGGATTAGAAGAATCAACAAATTACTTGCTCAAAGGAAGAATTTCAAAAATCCTAACAAAATACTAGCAAATTTAAATTAACCTTTTATTTATTTATACACACACGTAAGGCTCTCTATAAATATATTTTTCCTGTATCTTTCTGTATATTTTCTCTCTAAATATATACAATTACTTTTAAATTATTTTAAAGTTCTAGAAGCAATCTCTGGTTCTTCCATACCTGTCTGCACATGCCTCTCTCTCTATATATTTTTGCTTTATTTAATATAACTATGTTTTTTAAAGATTTTTTGACGTGGATCATTCTTAAAGTCTTTATTGAATTTGTTACAACACTGCTTCTGTTCTGCGTCTTGGTTTTTAGGCACGTGGCATCTTAGCCCCCTGACCAGGAACTGAACCTGCACCCTCTGCACGGGAAGGCCTGCATTGGAAGGTGAAGTCTTAACCACTGGACCACCAAGGAAGTCCCTAACATAACTATTAATTCCAAAATAACGCTGTTATGCTGAAAGAGTCAATAGGATTCAAGTGATTAACAATCTCTTTTCTCCTTTTTATTGTCATGAAAATAACCTCCTCAAAGCCACGGTTCTTCATAAATCACTGCTTTTGCTAAATTGTGGTAGATTACGAAAATCAGAAGCCATGGGCAAAATGGGCATCACAGATTTTGAAAGCAAAAAATATAAAACATCTGAAGAAGCGAAAAGTTACCCTGATTATGATTTGCTATTTCAAGAACCCTGTGCAAGTCTATCAGAAATGAATACTATTTCTATTTTACCTTTGCACAGCTATGGAAAACAGATGCCTCAGGCTCTTCTTTAACTTTTTAAAAGTAACTAGTTACTTTAAGCTGTTTTTTTTCATGTTAATTTCCCTAAGATAACAGCAATGATAAGCAGCAGAGGAAGAAGAGTCAGTGGGGGGTATAACTAACCATTATTCTGTACACAGAGAACCCCCCAGGGCCATTAGAGCTGGACCTTGGTGATTCTGAAACAAGTAGATGAAGCTCAGCAGTTTTATTTACAAAGGTGAAGATAAATACTAGAGGATTACAAAACTCCTGAATTTCAAATGCAGTACAGACTTAGGTAAACATTAGCGATTGGAAAAGATAATTCTGTGCTAGGGACACTATGTGTTTAATAAATACCTTCTGCTTTGATCAAGGCATGTATTTCCATAATATGGTCTCTCATACTCCAGCTCTGGGACGTCACTGGGCCTGAGGGTTTCTTTTACTGGTCTCTGCAGAATTTTAGAGCTGAAATGACCCTTAGAGATCATCTAGCTCTAATTTCCTTCTTCTGTAGGTTTAGAAAGTGAAGTTCAAAGACACTGTGCTTTGTACAGTGTTGATCTCATCTACTGTAGGATGGGGCAGAGAACCACCTTCTGAGTCAATATGCTGTCCTCTAGATCAGGAATCCCAGATTTACATATAGGGATCTAAACCAAGGAATATTCACCTAGAGGGATAGATGGGGTGGGGTGGGAGGAAGGCGCAAGAGGGAGGGAATGTATGTATAGGGACAGCTAATTCACTTGGATGTACAGCGGAAACTAACACAACACTGTAAAGCAATTACACTTCAATAAAAATGAATTTAAAAAATTTAAAAGCTAAACAAGACAAACATGCAAATATATAGTACGGGAGATAGTGATAATACTGAGGAGAAAAAGAATGGAAGCGGGAACAGCCAACATTAGAGAAGATAAATTTCAGATAAAGTCATCAAGAAAGCCCTCCATGAGAAAGTGACTCTTGAGTAAAAACCTGAAGGAAATGAAGGAATCAGTCATGGAAGAGCATATCAAAGAGACAGAAAAGGAAGAGGCAATGTTCTTCTGATACTCATGAGTCCATACAAAATCAAGCCATCATGAAGCATCATGGGGATGTGTGGTGAGCAGTATACAATGCAAGGGATGGCCCAGCATTTCTTGGTACTCCAAAAGACTCCTTTCTTCTCTGGCAGAACAGTGACTGAAATCAGCATTATGATACACAGTGCATTTAAGAAGCACTGTTGAGCATTTAATACCAATATAGCCATAGGTATTACATACCATTTGGTATGCTCCTAAACTAGTTTCTTCAAAGATTAGTTAGGGGCGCTTTTCATCTTTCAATAAAAACTCAAAAACTTCTCCTGCCTGGAACTATACACAAGTGATGTCCTTTTGTAGAATCATCTGCCTACAAAGTTCCAGCACTAGAAATACAATGACAGCTCTCTTCTCTGAATCTTAGTTTAGATAGTTTCATGAAGCCATGAGAATCTCACAGGATTTATTTTCTTCAGCTACAAAGCTGTTCAAAGCCACTTTCGAGTGAATATGGTAGACTGAATACAGTCAATTATATTATCCCTGTTGCTGCCAACAAACCACTAAAGAGATAGAGAATCTATCTCTTAAACACAGAAGGATAGAGTAAATTTGAAAGATGTTGATTTCAACAGCCTGGAAAAAAGATGGTAATTCATCAAGTTGAAACCAAAGCAAGACATACAGAAGCAAGACAAAGCAAGAAGGTAGCTGATATGCACTGAAGAATCCAATACTTCTAAAGTACAGGCTTCTCAAAGTACAAGGTACAGGCAAAATGAGACTCAGTAGAGAAAAACAGACCCTTACCAACTGAATAACTGAGCAAGGCCTCAGTTCAGTCAGTTCAGTTCAGTCGCTCAGTCGTGTCCGACTCTTTTCAACCCCAAGAACCGCAGCACGCCAGGCCTCCCTGTCCATCACCAACTCCCGGAGTTTACTCAACTCACGTCCATCGACTCGGTGATGCCATCCAGCCATCTCATCCTCTGTCGTCCCCTTTTCCTCCTGCCCCCAATCCCTCCCAGCATCAGGGTCTTTTCCAATGAGTCAACTCTTCGCATGAGGTGGCCAAAGTATTGGAGTTTCAGCTTCAGCATCAGTCCTTCCAATGAACACCCAGGACTGATCTCCTTTAGGATGGACTGGTTGGATCTCCTTGCAGTCCAAGGGACTCTCAAGAGTCTTCTCCAACACCACAGTTCAAAAGCATTAATCCTTTGAGCAAGACCTAACTACCCTGTAATAGAACCACCACCCAAAGAAAAAGGAACCTGGGGGAAACAGAAGGAATGAAGAAGATTTAAAGATGCTAAAAGACTACATGGATAAAATAATGGAGATGGAGAGGGGCGGGGTAGAAAACAACAAAACACTATAAAAACTCATGGAAATTGAAAAACTACTATTATAAAAGCACAAGTGAAAATTTCCTAGAATGAATGAAGAGTAAAGCTGAAGAAATATCTCAGAACCAGAACAAATACCAAAAAGGAAAAAACAGGAAAGAAGAGAAAAAATAGCAGTGTATTATTTTTTTAAAAGCTGTATTGCTTTCTTTTCTATTTTTATGTTTTGGCCATGCCACACAGTATGTGGTATCTTCGTTCCCTAACCAGGGATCAAACCTGTGCTGCCCTCCCCACTCTCCCATCGGAAGTGAGGAGTCTTAACCACTAGACCACCAGGGAAGTTCCAGGACAGCAGTTTAGAAGGACTAACATCTGCAGCAAATGTTCAATAAAAACTCAAAATTTTTGCAAACAGAACAGAGAATATGGAGGAGAGGAAAGCATCATAAAATAATGCAAGAAAATTTCCTAGAGCTACAGATCATGCTTTTTTAAATTAAGAGACTATCAAGCACAATCTGTTCTGTTATAAAGCATATTGGGAAAACACAAATTGTTCCAACATAGCCTATATATTAGAGAACAACTTGAGCATAATTCATATTTCACATTTTGCTTAGGCTTATGTGTTCAAGCAATATTAGCTGAACACAGGAAACTGCATCCAGCTAGATCAGGCTGCCTGGAAAAACAAACACACACACACATCTCAAGCATATCATCAGCCACTCATAGTTTGATATCCTACAAGATTGTTTGCTATTCTTTTGCAAATCTTAACTTTTCTAACTTTTCTATATTAAAGAAAAAAAAAAGCACTCATTCAAATCCCAAATACGTCTAATGACCCTGGCTGAAAAATACCAAGCAGTAGGTTGGGATTAACTGATACACAGCACTATATACAAAGTAGATAAACAACAAGGACCTACTGCATAGCACAGGCAACTATATTCAATATCCTATAATAACCTATAATGGAAAAGAATCTGAAAAAGACTCTAGTGTGGAGAGGGAGGTGGGAGGGGGGACCGGGATGGGGAATACATGTAAATCCATGGCTAATTCATTTCAATGTATGACAAAAACCACTGCAATGATGTAGAGTAATTAGCCTCCAACTAATAAAAATAAATGGAAAAAATAAATAAATAAATAAAGACCTAGTACAGAATTTAGAAATTAAAAAAAAAAAGACTCTAGTGTATATATACGTGTATGTGTGTGTATATATATATGTATGTATAAATGAACCAGTTTGCCGTACACCTGAAACTAACACAACTTTGTAAATCAGCTATACTGCAATTTTTAAAAAATATCAAGCAGTGCATGAAAAAGGAAAAATTTTTAACTAGTGAGGAAGAAGCTAAGAATAGGATGTTTTGAAAGACATGAGAGAGTACGTGATATCTCCAGAGCAACAAGCATAAGAGAATCCACGTTGTGGACCACCAAAGAACACCTGAACATAAAAGAAACATCTATAGCTACAGCAACTTCAAGTGATGTGAAGCCAGTAAGAACAAGCTCTTAATAAACAGAAGAAATGGAAATCTTCCTGATTTCCAAACAAAATGAAACAAAAAAGCCAAGAACAACCTTTTTCACAAAGAGAAAGCACTATCTCTACACAAAGACCTTAAATGGAAATCACTAGATGCTGCAGAAGTTGCTTCTTTTATTAACAGTGCCACTAATGACTAGTAGTCTCAAAAATCTCTATAATTTTAAAGTTTCCAGCTGTCATTCTCTGTGAAGCAGAGAAAACTGCTAAAGAATTTCCAGCAATGATATACAAGTTAATGGAAAAAGGAGTTTATATATATGTATGTGTGTGTATATAATCAAATTTCCAATTCTGATGAAATAGGTATTTACTGTAAGTGCATACATTTGACCTAAGTCTAAGAACTATGGCTACTGACACTGTTTTATATTATTGGATGGACTTAGAAAACTAAGTCTCCAATGATATTCAAGTCTGTTTATATCAAAATAGAAGAATTCTAGGATCCAATTCCAATTCTCAAATGAATTAGTGAAGATTGATTATTCCCAAGTCACCAGATTCTATCATATATGAGCCTCCTTATGTTTCTAAGGTTCTGATATCAATGAAAATTCTCCTCATTCTCTTAATAGCATACACAATTCTATTCTTTTTAATTAACTTTTTTTATTGAAGGATAATTGCTTTACTGAATTTTGCTGTTTTCTGTCAAACCTCAACATGAATCAGCCATAGGCATGCATACATCCCCTCCCTTTTGACCCTCCCTCCTATCTCCCTCCCCACCCCTCTGGGTTGATACAGAGCCCCTGTTTGAGTTCCCTGAGCCATACAGCAGATTCCCGTTGGCTGTCTATTTTACATACGGTAATCTAAGTTTCCATGTTACTCTTTCCATACATCTCACCCTCTCCTCTTATGGCCTAAGAGAGATGCCAAAACGATGCTGACTTAGCCTTTTTAATTCCAATTAAAGTTATCACCTTCAAAAACCCTTAAAAGCAACTATGATGTTATTTTAGTCCTTTGACTTCAGATATGTTATTGTAAAATTTCATATCTATTTATTCCTTGATCGGTAATGTCTTTTTAATGTTGCTTTAAAGATTTTATACTTTGGAATTTGTTGTTGAGTTGCCAAGTTGGCCGATTCTTTGCGACCTCATGGACTGTAGCACACCAGGCTCCTCTGTCTTCTACTGTCTCTTGGAGTTTGCTTAAGTTCATATCCATTGAATCAGTGATGCTATCTAACTCTGCTTTGGAATTCGGTTCAGTTCAGTTCACTCAGTCGTGTACAACTCTTTATGACCCCATGGACTGCTGCCAGGCCTCCCTGTCCATCACCAACTCCTGGAGCTTGCTCAAACTCATGTCCATTGAGTCAGTGATGCCATCCAACCATCTCATCCTCTGTCGTCCCCTTCTCCTCTTGCCTTCAATCTTTCCCAGCATCAGGGTCTTTTCCAATGAGTCAATTCTTCACATCAGGTGGCTAAAGGATTGGGAGTTTCAGCTTCAGCATCAGTCCATCCAATGAATATTCAGGACTGATTTCCTTTAGGATGGACTGGTTGGATCTCCTAGCTGTCCAAGGAACTCTCAAGGGTATTCTCCAACACCACAGTTCAAAAGCATCAATTCTTTGGTGCTCAGCTTTCTTTACAGTCCAACTCCCACATCCATATATGACTACTGGAAAAACCATAGCTTTAACTAGACAGACCTTTGTCGGCAAAGCAATGTCTCTGCTTTTTAATATGCTGTCTTGGTTGGTCATAGCTTTTCTTCCAAGGAGCAAGCGTCTTTTAATTTCATGGCTGCAGTTACCATCTGCAGTGATTTTGGAGCCCAAGAAAATTCAAATTTTCAAAAAATCATTTCTTTCTATATACAATGGGGAGATAACACAAGGAAAGAACCTAGCATTTCTCACATCAATCAGGTTAATCAAGCAATTAAAGTCATGACCTCTTGCTCTCAACTACTTGGTTTCAGACATAACTAGAGTTAATCAAAAGGTCAGTAAATTTCTCCACTTACTTTTTAAAACAGAAAGTTGCCTGAGAATAGCCTAATTAATAAATAGTATTGTTATAGATTATACCCAAAAGAAATTTTTTCAACTATGAGAATCCCTAACACATAAAAATTATCCCAAGAACCAATTCATAATAGTCATCCTAAAAAAGACTTCATTAAGTTTTTAAAAGGACAGCTAAAGTTTTGCTTTAAAACAGAAAAAGAGACTCAGATGTATAGAACAGACTTGTGGACTCTGGGAGAAGGCGAGGGTGGGATGTTTCAAGAGAACAGCATTGAAACATGTATATTATCTAGGGTGAAACAGATCACCAGCCCAGGTTGGGTGCATGAGACAAGTGCTCGGGCCTGGTGCACTGGGAAGACCCAGAGGGATCGGGTGGAGAGGGAGGTGGGAGGGGGGACCGGGATGGGGAATACATGTAAATCCATGGCTAATTCATTTCAATGTATGACAAAAACTACTGTAATGATGTAAAGTAATTAGCCTCCAACTAATAAAAATAAATGGAAAAAAATAAAAATAAAAAAAAAAATAAAGTTTTGCTTTAATCTCTGTAATATGATGAAGCATTTCCCAGGTGACTCAGTGGTAAAGAATCTGCCTACCAATGCAGGAGATACACAAGATTAGGGTTTGATCCCTGGGTCGGGAAGATCCCCTGGAGGTGGGAACGGCAACCCACTCCAGTATTCTTGCCTGGAAAATCCCATAGACAGAGGAGCCTGGCAGGTTACAGTCCATGGGGTCGCAAAGAGTTGGATGCTACTGAGCATGCACATATGATGAATTAGTTCAGAGAATGATTCCCAATACTTTTGTTTAATATCTTTAGAGAATCGTCTCTTTTTTCCCTCACCTATTTACTTGATGTCCCAAACTATGTTCCAGTCCTAACAGCCTCCTTCATAGAGCCCAGAAATAAACCCACACATATATAGTCGGTTAATCTACAATAAAGGATGTAAGAATATACAATAGGGATAAGACAGCAGCCTCTTCAGTAAGTGGTGTTGGGAAAATTGGATGACTACATGTGACCATCTTCTCATACTACATACAAAAATAAATCCAAAATGGATTAAAGACTTATATATATATATAAGATCTGAAGCCATAAAACTCCTAGAAGAAAATATCAGTAGTACAATCTTTGAAATCAGTCTTAGCAATATTATTTTGGAACTATCTCCTCAGGCAAGGGCAACAAAAGCAAAAACTAAACAAATGGAGCTACATCAAACTAAAAAGCTTTTACACTGTGAAGAAACTATCAGCAAAACAAAAAGGCAACTTGAGATGACATGTGCAAATGACACATCCAATAAGAGGTTAATATCCAAACCATATCAAGAGCTCATACAATTCAGTATCAAAAAACAACTCAACTGAAAGATGGGCAGAGGGCCTGAACAGGCATTTCCAAAGTAAGCATACAGCTGGACAACAAGCACATGGAAAGATGCTCAACATCACTAATCACCGGAGAAAAGATGGGCAGAGAGACTGAACAGGCATTTTTCCAAAGCAAGCATACAGCTGGACAACAGGCACATGGAAAGATGCTCAACATCACTGATCACCAGAGAAATGCAAATCAAAATCACAAGGGGATATCACCTCACACCTGTTAAAATGCTCTCATCAAAAGGATAAGAAATAGCAACTGGCAAAGATCTGGAGAAAAAGAAAGCCTTGTGCACTGTTGTTGGTAATGTAAATGGGTACAGTCACTATGGAAAATATTATGAAGGTTTCTCAAAAAATTAAAAATAGAACTACCAAATAATCCAGAGTACCATCTGGGAATTTATCTGAAGAAAGTGAGAATATTAACTCAAAAAGAAATACGTACCTGTGTTCACAGCAACATCATCTACAATAGCCAAGATACGGAAGCAATCTTAGTGCCCACCGACAGATGAACAGATAAAGAAAATGTGACAAACACATGCGGGGGGGGGGGGGGGGGGCAGGGATATTAGCCATAGAAAGAAAAAAAATCTTGCCATCTGCAACAACATGGATAGATCTGGAGGTTATTAAGCTTAGTGCAATAAGACAGAGAAGTACTGCATGTTTTTACTTATACATAGAATCTAAAAACCAAAGCAAATGAACAAATATAACAAATTAATTCACATATACAGAAAACAAACTAGTGGCTGTGGGCAGCTGGAGGGTGGTGAAGGGGTGGGGATAGGAAAAATAGGAGAAGGGGTTTTAAAAGGTACCAAATACCAGTTTAAAAATAAATAAGTCACAAGAATGTAATGTATAGAACGAGGAATAAAGTCAACAATATTATAACTTTGTATGGTGTGTAACCTGTAAAAATGCCAAATTACTATGTGTATACTAAAAACTAATATAAGTCACTATATTTCAATTAGAAAAAGATGGCAAATGTGTCAGGAAATATTTAAATACTGTTTACTTATCTGTGAAAAGTAAAGCTTCCATTAAAATAATAATGTATAAAAATTAAGTTAATGTACATAACTATAAATAAGATTTTAGATGTATGTTATACACATTGAATGCTTAAGAAATTTGAAAAATAATTCAAATTCTGTCACTTTTCAATAAAAAAGAGCCACTTAATAATTTTAGTCCATATCCCTGCTAATCTTAATTCTAAAAAAACAAAAACAAAATTCTGAAACAACAAAAACAAAATTGATTCTATAATTCTCAAGCATTGATCAAAGGGTTCAATTTTACTTGACAAAGTAACAAAACTAGACATCATCATCTATGTATAAACATAAGGAAGAAAGTATAAATAACTATAAAAATTATGTATGATTTCCTAAAATTATGAAATTTCAGTTTAAAAGTCCATGGAAATTTCTTTGGAGCTTCCCCGTAGCTCACTGGTAAAGAATCTGTCTGCCAATGCATGAGACATGGGTTGGATTCCTCGGTCAGGGAGATCCCCTGGAGAAGGAAATGGCAACCCACTCCAGCATTCTCATCTGGGAAATTCGATGGACAAAGGAGCCTGGTAGGCTACAGTCCATGGGGTCACAAAAGAGCCGGACATGTCATAGCAATTCAACAATAACAGTAACCTAACATTTATAAATCACATTCAACTATTTGACATACTCACAGACTTCTTACGTACCTGTATTAATCTTCATTCTACCCAGAATTACAGAAACAGTATCTTTGGCTAAACTGCAGTACTCTTGACTCTGAACTAGAAGTTCAGCTGGGTGACCAGCCCAAGGGTTTAACACTATGCACTTGAACTCAGAGATGGGTCAGTGGGAATTCAGATTAACTACTGAATTTCATATGGAAGTTGATATAAAGAGACTATTTCTCTCTTTGAAGATGGCCTTTTGAAAGAAATGTCTAAATACTTAAATGTGTGGTACTTCATTTAAGGATTTCATTCAAAAAATTATATTTGCAAATTTACATTCATTTGCTCTTAAGATTATAATAAAAGAGAAAAAGTTTCAAAGATTCCTTACCTGCAGTCCAATCACAGTAATTGTCAAAGAGCAATGCCAGGAAAGTAGATCAATTCATGAAAGAAAAATGAAAAGAAAAATCAGTCATTTTCTATACTGTTGACTGTACCCATAATTGAGTTATTTTTAAATGCATGTACATGGCTTACATTTTCATATATTCAGGTATATAGTGGCAAATTTTAAATGCTTAACTATGTACATAGAAAGTACTCAATGTCTGCTGAATTGAATTTTAGAGAAAATTATGTATAACTATTACATTTTATAATCTCGTGTTTAGAAATAAAAGAAACTAAGGAGTTATAGATACCACAAATAACAGAAACTAAACAACATGAAAGTACTAAGTGAACAAAGATACAGACTGTACCTATTTTACAATGACAACTACCAACACGAATGCATATATGTGGTACCCAGCCTTCAAGATGGCCTCCAGTGATCATCCCATCTTGATACTCACACCCTTGTTCAGCCCCCTTCCACAGTGAAGAGTGCTGACCTGGGAAAAATACTGTACAAACAAAGGTGTGTGATCTCTAAGACTCTCTGATCACTCTCTCTGGGAAAGCCAGCTGTCATGTCATGAAGACCCTCACGTAGCCCTGTGCAGAAAAGGTCCGTATGGCAGGGAACTAAGAGACATCGGCTAACATCCAACATCGACCAGAGTGTGCCATCTTGACAGTGGATCCTCTAGCCCAGTGTTAAACCTTCAGATGACTGTAGCCTTGACTGATATCTTGACCATAACCTCCTGAGAGACCCAGAGCCAGAATCATCCAGTTAAGCTATTCCTGACACTCAGAAACTGAGCAGATAATAAATATTTATTGTTGGTTTAAGTCACTAAATTTTAGGGTAATTTGTTACAGCAATAGAAAACTGATAGAATGTATATTTCAAAAGGTCATGTAATGACAATACAACAACAATAATAGGAGTACTAGAGTATGACTGCAGTAGAAGAGGATCAAGGATGATGTCTTCCTCAGCTTCCTAAACTTTCCATAAGGCTGTCACTTTCATTGTTCCACCTTTTCAAAGTATACATGCAATGCTCCCATCTCTGACTGCTCCCACCACTTTCATTAGAGAAGTTCAAGTCGTTCATCCATTCAGCAAATGTCTCCCAGGATGGGAAGTCCAAACAGCCAGCATAGTCAGTCAATTACAACCTTTAGTAAGAAAATGAAGAGCTCCAGGGACTTCCCAGGTGGCCCAGTGGGAAAGAATCCACCTGCTAATGCAGAAGATGTGGGTTTGATCCCTGGAAGATCTCCTGGAGGGGGAAACAGCAACCCACTCCAGTATTCCTGCCTGAAGAACCCCACACACGGAGGAGCCTGGCAGGCTGCAGTCCACGGTGTGGCAGAGTCAGACACGACCAAGCAACTGAGCAGGCACACAAAGAGCCCCAGGCCCTGCTGCTGCACTTAACAAAACTTCAAAGCAAGTGCTTCCCCAGGAGAGCCACCCCCACCTCTGTGCAGCTTTCAGCTTCTGCCAAGGAAGCTGCCTCTTGCACCCCACCCCACCGCAGCCTGCCTAGCTTAGAGCTCCATCTCCTTCTGTGTTATCTTAGCACCTGCTGCCTCTGCGCTAATTAAAATGTTGCTGGCATTTCACCCTACTTGTGTGTGTGTGCTTTTAGTATCTACCATGAGAAGTTTCAGCTCTTGAGCTGGCACCAAATTTTTGTTTTCTCAGTACTCTAGTTACAAAAGTTGCCTAAGTGTTGAGTGATTGGCTTGACCCGGTTTTCTCCAGAAGCCGCCTTATTTTTGGCATGCAATTTTGCAAAGTGGGGTCTTTAGAAACATCCACGTCATAGTATAGAAGAAATGCCTGCACCCTTAAGGACAGTTCTTACAGCTCTCAAGGACTTGGATCTAATATGGGAATAGCAAGTGTGAAGGCCTGAAGCACAGAGAAAGGAAAACAAGGACAGCCCACCAGGAAAAACACAGGCTTCACTTCAGGAAGCTTTCTCTTTACCATTTCAAATTCTCTGCCAGACAGGAGAGCTGTTTTCACTTCACATGGCTGAGGCATTTGTCTAACACAACTGTGCCAGGCAGGGGGGGATGGGGGTGGGATGGGGTCTGCCTGTGATGAGACAGACTAATTCAGTGCTTCTCAACCTTGGCTGAAGCTTAGACTCAATGGGGAGGCTTTTCACAAATACAGAGCCTCAGGTCCATCCTGATTTAATTGGCCCTGTATGAATCCTGAGCATCGGTAGGTTTTAAAAGTTCCTTGCAAACTCATGGACTGTGGCCTACCAGGTTCCTCCATCCATGGGATTCTCTAGGCAAGGATATTGGAGTGGGTTTCCATTTCCTTCTCCAGGAGATCTTCCTGACCCAGGGATTGAACCCTGGTCTCCCGCATTGTAGGCAGACGCTTTACCGTCTGAGCTACCAGGGAAGTCCTAAAAGTTCCCTGGGTAATATCAAATGGGGCATGGGCTAAGAACCACTAGATCAGAGTAAGACACCAGCAACAATCAGAAGATTGGAGAAAAGGTATTAGGAGTTTTTTTTACTGAAAACAAACCTGATATTATTTGATATAATTCAAAAAACTCTGCAGTTGTTAAGTGGGTTTCCCTGGTGGCTCAGATGGTAAAGAGTCCACCTGCAACGCAGGAGACCCGGGTTTGATCCCTGAGTTGGGAAGATCCTCTGGAGAAGGGAATGGCAAGCTGCTCCAGTATTCTTAGTCAGTAAGATTCTACACTCATTTTCTCCAACAAAGTGTACAAGGATTTCCCTGGTGGTCCAGTGGTTAAGACTCTGTGCTTCTACTGCAAAGAACGCAGGTTCAATCCCTGGTTGGGGAACTAGGATCCTGAATGCTACACGGTGCAGCCAAAAAAAAGGGGGGGGGGTACAAAGGAATTTCTGAGGGCACAGATAGGGCTGGAAACAAGCAGAGCTGGGGAGTGAGGGCTGAGACCAGGGAGCCCTAGTCCTGGTTCCCAGGTGAGGCAGCAGGAAGGGCTGGCAACTACGGCTAGGATCCTCAACTCCATTGAGAGACCAAGGGGTGAGGAATAGTGGTGGGGGTGCTTGGAGGAATTTCCAGAGGGATTTAGATAAGCTATTCAACAGGAGTTCCTGATGGAGCACATGGACACTGTCTCACATTCCATTTAAAAACTTGGCCATCTTTGGAATGTCAAAAGAAAAAGAAGAAAATGGATAGAGACATTTAAATACAGTCCTATTACATGGAGGTAGAAAAGCAGGTGACAACAAGTTTTCAAACTTGGAGATTAGAGCTGCAGGAAGTTCTAAAAACACAGATTCTCGAGCCCAAAGTCAAAGGTATGAATTAGAATTTTCAGAGGTCAGAAATGATAAATTAAAAACAGCCACGGCTGTTTTTCAGTATTTACAACGTCCCAGGAAATCTAAGCATTTTGTATGTATCATTGGATTTAGTACCTGTAACAACCCTAAATAGTTAACTGGGACATAGAGAAGTTAAGTAACTTGCCCATGAAAAGTGAAACTGAAAGTTGCTCAGTCGTGTGTGACTCTTTATGACCCCATGTACTACAGAGTCCCTGGAATTCTCCAGGCGAGAATGCGGGAGTGGGTAGCCTTTCCCTTCTCCAGGAGATCTTCCCAACCCAGGGATCGAACTCAGGTCCCCCGCACTGCAGGCTAATTCTGTACCAGTTAAGCCACCAGGAAAGTCAAAGAATACTGGAGTAAGTAGCCTATCCCTTCTCCAGGGGACCTTCCTGACCTAGGAATTGAACTGGGGTCTCCTGCACTGCAGGTGGATTCTGTACCAGATGAACCACCAGGGAAGCCTAACTTGCCCATGGTCAAGGGTGGATCCAGGCTTCACACCTGTAGGGATGCATAGTCCATACTTATAACCACGACATTCTGCATCCTTTAAAACATCCTCTCCCTCTCCAATAAACCAGTGGTTTTGAGGTTGCTGGATTTTTGAGAACTGCTGTACTATAATCTTTTAGTGTCACTTTTAGCATATCATTCTGTGAAATCAGGCTCAACATCAACAGTCTTCCATTATTGGACTTTAAATCAAGTAACATTATCTTCTTTATGACGAAGAATTTGCAATATGTTAATGTACAGAAATAGTTCTCCTTCAGAAAGATGGGCTTGTGCCTAAGACCTCTGTCTGACAAAAACAGAAATTTTATACAACATAAGCAATTTGCTGTCTTGTCCATTCCTCCCTGCTAACATCTCTGCCTTTAATTCTTTTTCTACTTCTATTACCAACACCCTAATCCAGACCCATATCATAAGATTTCTGGATTATTGCCATATTATCCCCACTGGTCAATCTGGCTCTAATCGCCATCCACCTGGATCCAGGCAAATCCATCCTGTATACTGCCTCCAGGCTAATATTCTTAATTTTAACTTTCTTGCCTGGTCACTCATTCAATTACAGGTCCTTTAATGATTACACACTGCTTATAGGATAAAATCCCAACCTTTATCTTGGCGGTCAAAGTCTGTAGGTAACTGCTGTAACTCATCACTAACTTTTTTTAAACACAACATTATAAAGCAGTTATCTTTCAATTAAAAAATAAAATGTTCTCTATCTAATAGACTTGAAAAAAATTTTTAAAAATTCAACTGCAATGCATTTTTAGTCCAAAATTCCTTCACCAAAACAAAAATTAAATCTATCTTAAAACTACATTTAAAAGGAGGATAATACTTAAACTGTGGGCTAATACCTTTAATGAGATTGTACCTTGGAGTTAAATGTTCAAACTTGGTACCACTTCAAATATGCTGCTTTTGCTCACAGTTCTTCAATTTTTGGCAGAACGTGTAGCAGGATGTTCTTAACACAGCTAACCTCTTGCATCTTTCGGGTAATCTCAAAATTAGAGTTAATTCCGCTCCAGCCTGTACAGTTACACAAAAACTGCCCTTGGGTAACAGGGCAGGTTATGGCTATTTCTTAGAGCATGAATCTTTTATACAATCCACAAAACCAGTTTGCAAATCTTGAAGATCACTTTTACTTAAAAACATATAATACCTTATCAGGAGGAAAGCATGTACAAGCTTAAACTACAAGCTAGGGAAGTTTATCCATATATTTAGTCATGAAACTCCTACTTTCTCTTCTACTATAGGTTAAAAACAGTCGTGTCATTGAGAACTGAGAAGAAAGGATCAAGGGTCTATGCGCTGATAACTATTTCAGGTAGAGCTAACTTAATGGTCATTTCCAGGGGCTTCTCTGCAGTCCTTTCAAAGTTTTCTCATTAACTCAGAAGGCAGGTCAAGGAACATTCCAGAAAGCCAGAGAAATAAATGGGTGCTGAAGGAAGCTACATCCTCTTCTTCAAAGAGCTTCATCACCAGAGCTCAACAGTACTTTCTCCAAGCTCATGGGAGGTTAAATGGATTTGTTCTGAAATTTGGTCCCATGAATTCTACCCATATCTTTTCAAAGATTACAAAAAATATGCAAATAATTAGTGAAGGAAACAAATCCAAAAGAAAACCTATTTTTATTAGGCCAAACCTCTGCTGTAATAGATTCACGGGAACAACTGGAAGTATGTGGGAGGGGAGGGAAAGGTTCTGGCAAAAAATGCAGCCTCCAAGATACTGAAGATTTTACCCAACACTTGTACCACCAGTAAAGGCACAAACGACCTTGAAACAGCTCTAGGACCACAGCAGAAGAACAGTCACCATGGAAATACGTCCATCTCTAAGTATATAATTAGAGATGTCTTTTATAATCAGTATTATCTCTTTTATACAAATTATGTACAACTCAGAATCTAAAATATTATCACAGGAAATACTTCTGAAAGTTGCTCCACAAGCAGCTATACTAGTTTCTAATGTCCCTCATAACTACAGAATCCTAATCCTCACTGTCTGGGGTTGCTTTACCAAAGCGGTCTTTGATGAAGACTTTTTAAGGCTCATAGTTTATTTTCTTTCCTCCACTCCACTCTCCACCCTACTCCTGGGGAAAAGGCAACAGCTGTCTTCATTTCTGTTTAATTTTGCAGAAAGCAATTATGTTCTACTATACCAGAGTCTGGCACTGGACATGATTGACTTCACTTCGTTTGGAAAAAATGTAGATATGCAGAAAAGCAAGCTAATGCAAACAGCACAAGTTTTTACAGCACTGAGTTCTAGCGTTTCTGCCGGGCCAAGTCCTCATTCCTCACACACCACCTTTATCTCGCACTTCATCTTAATCGCAATCCAGTAACTGGTATTCAAATGGCTTATTGATAAAGGCTAAATTATATTTTTCTGCTTAAGAATTCAGGAAAACAGGGAAAGTACTTTAAAGCTTTTCCATTAGAAAAGTTAAAATTTAAAAGTCCTGGTATATAAAATGCTTAACAGTTAACCACATGGAAAACACTAATCTCAGATAACCAAGAATTTGCAGGCCATCAGAGCAAAAAGAATCTACGAAAACACAATCCTGCCACCTTGTGGTACCTATTCAAAAGACCTTCACCACTTCATACTTGAAAACAAACTGTGACTTAAAAATGCTTATTTAGAAAAATATTCATCAAGATACTGTAAGACTTATTTTAAAATCTTAAATACTGATATTGATGTTCATAAAATTTATGAAAATGTATTAAATTGTCAACATCTGATTTAATGAAGTTGTTTCTAAGGTCAAAACTCGATTGTTCTCTTCAAATACAAGATGTAGAAATTCAACTGTGAGCACCTGGAGCTCCCAACAAATTCATCACATCAATTAGGGATCACACTTTCCTTTCTGGTAATCAAATAACCATCCTGTTAAATACGTGGAACTATAAATTTTTATTGCCCACTAGAGAGCATTGTTTGATCAACCTTAAACAATGAAGTAGGCATAAATGAAGTACGGTAAACTGCCACAGTACCTTAACTACATACATTTTCTAATTCTTAAATTATCCAAACTCCCTAATGAGTCTAAATAATTATGAAGTTTCTTAATATCATGTTGACATACAAAGACTAGTTTTAAAATAGTGGATAAAAATACAGAACGCCTGACATTTTCAGAGCACCATCTGTATTAATTCCCTTTAAGAAAATTGTTCAGTGAAGATTAAGTCACTTTTGAAATATATAGGATTGGAAGTTTATTCTGTGAAAATATGACCACCAATTACAATCAGGTTGCACGAAATAAAATAAATTTATTTAAATAAATTTAAATAAAAATTTAAATTATTTTAAATAATTTTAAAATTATTATTAAAGTGACAGCTCAACTGTAATTTAGTTTACTGTAATAAGTTAACATTTATTGAGAGTTTCCTATAAATCTGTGTTATGTACTTCACCTTACCTCTCTCATAAAATAATCATGTTAACTTTGTGAAGTAGGTAACCATTCTTATCCCCCTAAGATACTAAGAAGGTCATTGAGGCTTAGAGATCAAATAATCTGTCCCAAGTGACAGAGCCTGTCTACTTCCCGTTTCCAAGTGCCATATCCAATAGAATAGATATTTACATAGTTAAAGTAGAATATCTGCTTTAAATGTTCTGAAAAGATAATGAGTTATCTTTTTGGTTTTTGTTTTTCTGTTAATGATGACTTTAAATAGTATTTATGTTTTCTTTTAACTATTAAAACTTCCAGAAGAGAAGGCAAACAGACTGTTACATTTTTCAGTTCTGCAGCATCATTTGAATTTACTTCTTTAACAACAAACTGGTCATCTCTTTTATCCTCACAGCCCTGCATCTGTGCCTTCTCTTTTTTTCATATAAACCACAGTTTCTACTTCACATGCTGGTATCAAATTTAAAGCCACTGGTATTATCTGATTTCCCTCTCCATCCAACAAATATCTGAGACCCTGCTGTGTATGCCAGGTACTGAGGAGGAGACATGAAAATGCAGTCTTTACCATCAAAAAAGTACCGTTTAGTAGGAGAGGCAAGGAGACAGTGTTAATGGTAAGTATTTCAAGACCAGTGTGTAGAGAGAATAATGGAATTTAGGAAGAATGGCAGCTAATTTTGCTTTGAGCTATCTACTTTTGTCCACTCCTCCCATCCTCAAAGTCATTCTCCAGATAAGCTTCACATTTAATTGCACAGCTTTGCTAATTGTTTCTTTTTATAACAGAAAGTTTTGTAGTATGTTAATAGAAAAAAGCACAAAACAACAAGTTGTATCAGGGATAATGATTATGCAGATAAATGTTTTCACAATCTTTTTATCTTTTCTGTTAAAGTTAAAATGTCCAAACAACCCATTGAATGGCTACAGGATACCAGTATTATATATAAATTCCATAAGCAAATTCAAAAAAATAGAAGATTAAAGAAAATTAAAGAAAGGTTTTTTGAATTTGTTTCAAATTCCTTTTAACCAAGCGCCACTTTTTAAAGTTCTATCACAGTCCTTTTTTCATTCTGTTTCCTCTGTTAGTTTTCTGGATAAAATAAATAACTTTTCTTAATTTTCTCCCTAAATTTTCCTAAAATTGGACATAAATCCTCTAGAAATGCTTCTTCACTGACACCAGGTCAACTATCAGATTTTAAATTGACAATGAAGTATGATATCAGTTAAAAATATCATACTATACACTATGATTATGTATTTTTAATGTTTATATATAGAATTATGTTTTTGTTACAATCACATACAAATAATGTGAGATAATTTTTTATCTTTCAAAAAAATTTTTATGTTTCATCAAATGCACTGTAGATGAATTTGAAGATGACTTTTCCCTTCTAATTTCTTATATCATCCAAATTTCTTATTAAAGAAATATCTAATTAAATCATGAATAAGTCTATTACTTTATAAGAAAAATTATTTATGCTAACTCATTCAACAAATACTTATTAGGCATACTTTATTTGTACTACATACATATAAAACGTACAAACTCAGCAGCTGAAAGACTAGGACTGCGTCTGACTGGTAACAATCTCTTGATTTTAATTTCTTTACTTGTAAAATAAGGATAAGAGTATTTGTTTTACCTCCCTCATAAATTATTCTAAGGATCCAAAAGAGAAAATACATGCAGAAACATTTATAAAGTATTAAGTTATTTCTAAAGCCAAATCAGAGAAGCAAGTGATATGACAAAACAAGTGGGCAAATAAGATCACTTAATGTTATAATTGAGATGAAATTCATCCTATATATCTAAAATATTTTCAATTAACCATTAACTTCAGTGAACTATTCATTTGTAAATCATTAGCTTTATTTGGTTTAACAAAAGTATGCTTTTTATAAAAATCATCATAAGCCAGTTCTAAAAAATAATTACATCATAAACAACAACTCTTGGCCATTTGTTTAATCAGTAACTAAAATCTAAGTTATTTCAGTGATTTAAAAAAAACCAGCTTTCCATTTATATCTATATTGTTATGAAAACAAATATTTGACCATTAGCAGTCAGATCATGACTCTATCATAAAGTTTACACACACCTCAGGAATCCATAAATCAAACAGAAATTAGAATTTTAAAAACAGGATTCATACGTTTTTCACTAAAAATAACTAGAAAAAATTGCCATCATATGTAAGAGTTAATTTAGGCAAAAAGATTATTTCTCCTTTAAGATTCAAGGATTTTCATTTATGCTATGCAGAAAATTTCCCTTTGCAATTTCAGCTCTGATGTATAACTTTTCTTCAAGCTTAGTACTGATGAAATCTACAGATTTAATTTTAAAAGATTTAAAAGTTTCTTTGTCCATTATCTTTTGATTCACCTCTCTTTAAATAAAATTAACCATAATCTGTGTCTTTCTTTGGTAAAGTAGTGAAAGTGTTAGTCGCTCAGTTGTGTCGGACACTTGCGATCCCGTGGACTTGCCCACCAGGCTCCTGTGTCTGTGGAACTCTTAAGACAAGAATATTGGGGAGGGTAGCCATTCCCTTCTCCCGGAGATCTTCCCAACCCAGGGATCGAACCCAACTCTCCTGCACTGCAGGCAGATTCTTTACCATCGGAGTCACCTAAGCCAATTGCAAAATTCCTATAACTATTTTCTCCAATGTGAAGCTAGTGAATTTTACTTTTAAACTTACTTTTAAAATTAGAATTCTCAATTTTAAAAGTTAATACCAACTACTCTGAAGTACTTTAAATTTATGTAGAAACTATACAATTGGATGAGGATTTTTGCCAGGATTCAAATCAGTTTAAGTTACAGAAACAGTAGAGACAGTGTGTGTGTGTGTATATATATATATATATACACACACACATATATACATACACTCATAAAATATACATAATATACAACATAATTTAAATTAAGCTAGAATTCACCAGCTCTAAGAAGCATTCACAACAATTCTGAGCAACTCAGAAGAACCATGCAACTGACTTACACATAAATCTAAAGATCTTTAATTTCAAAACATACTATAAAGTACAGCTAACATCATTTTTAAGTAGCTAAATGAAGGGATACTGACATTTTCTGATAGAAAAGCTCAATATAAAGTCCTAAATCATCTACAATTTTAAGTCAATTCATTAGCGCTCTACATGGGGAATCAAATTAAAAAGGTGTTATGCAACTAAGCTTTTAAAGATCTAAAGCTAAAAAATGGACATTACAGAATTCATCTCAGTTAAAAAGAGAAGGGAAAAAATTATTTCCTTGATAATCTCCAAATAATCTTACAAGTGGTTTTAAATATATATATATATATATATATCTTTTAAAATGTTCCAACCAGGACATAAAAATGGCTGAACTGAACCTTATTTCACCCTCCAATACGGGTATTTAGAAGTCAACTCTCTTTCAAGATAAAGAATAGGGCCACTGGGCGGGCAATTCTTTACACAGTTACTTGACGGCAGCTGAGTACTCACAGCAGGTCTACCACCAGACTACAGAACAAGTTTCCCGGTACACACACCACGGGGTTTCCTGGGGCCCTCTCCTTCCACTCAGCCCCAACTGACGCTCCGGGTGGGCCCAGCGCTTCAGGAAGTGTCCCGAGTTCCACCCCTCCCTCCAGGCAGTTTCTATTTAAAGGGGCAGTGACCCAATTTCTTCAGGATGACCTGGCTTCCCAGAGAACAGTAACACTATGCTCTGCTTCGAGGATTTGAAAGGGCATAGGAGATTTTCCTTAGGTTTTCTTAAGAGTGTAACAAGTCAATGCCATATGGCTCCTGCGGGTCTTCTAGATCCAAAAATCAGGAGTATCTAGTGCGGGGGCTTTCCAACTTTGGAAACATGCTGGGGGGTGAGGGCAGCAATGAAGACAAGAATAGAAGGAAGATTTGAGGGAGAAAAAAGATGAAGGGAGGGATGAAGATTGGAGAGAAGAAGCTGGGGAGGGAGGGAGGAAGAGAAAAAGGTGGGGAGGAAGGGAGAGAGAGAAGAATCAGAAGAGGGAAGAAGAAGAAGGCAAGGGAAGAGAGGAACATTAAAGAGGCTTCGCAAAGCAAAACTGGAACAAGCAGACGCGAAGGGCTCAGGGAGAGAGGCAGAAACTTCCTGCCCAGCAGCTGCTCAGTTCCCAAGAGGGCCCTTGGTACTTCCTACAACTTACCTCCAGGATACTCTACTCTAGTCTTACAAATACACCATTCTACTGGAGCAGACGTGGGGACGGGGTGGGAAATACAGAGAAACACATAGTTCTTCATTTGTTTTTCTCCTACACAACGCTACTTTGGAAGGTAGAAAAGGACTGAGAAAATCAAAATGAAAGGATGTGATCATCAGCAAAAGCTGGATGGTATCAATTATAGAACACAATAACCAGTAAATGTCCAAGTTGGAGCTTTCAAAAAATAGATTAAACTTTAGAAAATTCAGCAACATTTGTAATAAAAAATACAAAGCAAAGGGATCAACATCACAGATTTCCTATTAAATTATGAGATTAAAATTAATATAGTATGTCTCAAAACTCGTAGGATGTAACCAAAGTAACAGTCTTGAACATTAGAATAAATACTAAAGTAATAATGAGGCTTTACCACAGAGGAGAAAACTTGGCAAAATCAACCCAAAGAAAGTAAAAGAAAGGAGCTAGCAAAGGTAATAGCAAAAGCAATTAAAACAGAAAACATATATGAGAAGATCAACATGGCCAAAAATTGGCCCCGTGGAAAAGACTAAAATGTCAAACCCCCAGTATGATTTAGGAAAAAAGAGAAGGCAGAAATAAGCAATACCAAGAAAGAAATAGGAGGACAGCCATCATTTAAAAATACAGAATAGGCAAATTGCTAGAAAAACATTATTTACTGGAACAGACTGAAGAGATAGGAAATCTGAACAGCCCAATATTTCCACTAAATAAAATTAAATCAACAGTGAAAAACCTTTTTATAAATAAAACTCCCAGGCTAGACAGCTTCACCATCAAGTCCTAGATATCATTCACTAACACAGCCCTGGGTGGTTCCTGCAATCACCAAGAAAGGATCAGCAACAAAAAACACCAAAAGAGGCACTCCCCCATGAACAGAACAGAACCTAGTGGGTGGCCCAAAAAGATGGAGAAAATTAAAATTAGTGCCATGTGGTTGACACTAGATAAGCCACAGGAGTCCATGTGAGAAACTCTGTTGGAGAAGGGGGCATCAGTGGATGAAGGCATAGATTATACAATCATCACCAACTATGATTCTAACAAGACATGTTAAAATTCTAAGGGATATGGAGTAGCTAATAAAAGTTGAAATGTCACTGCTGACAGAATACATAAATTAGGTATTCTTCAAGATCTATTTAACTTCCTACTTCAGCAGTTACATAAACTATAAACAAACTACAGAACAACTGGTGCAGTTTATTTCTAGGAATACAAGTACAGAAAAAAAAAAATACACTCAAAATATTATAGAACAGAATGGTTAGTTCTAAATCTGTCCAAAACACGCATTATTTGTCACTTGAAATAAATTTTGAATAAATGATGAAATGATCCTCCTTTTTTTGGTTTCCAAGTAATAAATGGTACAATTGACAAAAACAGTGAGAAAGTGAAGTGAAAGTTGCTCAAGTCATGTCTCTTTGCAACCCCATGAACTACACAGCCCATGGAATTCTCCAGGCCAGAATACTGGAGTGGGTAGCCTTTCCCTTCTCCAGGGGGTCTTCCCAACCCAGGGATCGAACCCAGGTCTTCTGCATTGCAGGTAGATTCTTTACCAGCTGAGCCACCAGGGAAGCCCCCCAAAACAGGGATGATGTGCTCTATTTTTAAGAATGAAAGTGATGAAAATTATTCATTAGCCACATGATCTGACCCCTGAAATAATCAAGAATAAATTATCTTAAAATACTCTTTCATATTGAAAGCACAGCTTATTGAATCAAATTTTATGACTATTTTCAATATTTAGTAATTACAATTTACCTTAAAAATCATTCCTTTTTACATTTTCTTAAACATAAAGATTTTATTAAGAAAAGACTATCGCAGTTATTGATTAAAAATTTTAAGACTGTTATAATACTTAAAATACTTAGATCTTCCTAGACAGAATATATTTAACAGTAAAATACCACAACTGTAAAAAAAAGAATTCATTACATTTTTTTAAGAACACACCTTTTTATAATGGCTCCCTTTCATCTCAAGCACATCATGTCCGTGTGAAATGCATGCCTTGCCCTGTTCACCCTGATCCTAGTTAATGACACTGATCAATCTCTGGACTTCATCTCAAGTTCCTTCCCAAAGTGAGTCTTTTCCTAACACTTAGACCAGGTGAGGTCTCCCTGTGAAATGCTCTCATAGACCTGAATTGGTTCAGTTCAGTCGCTCAGTCGTGTCCGACTCTTTGCAACCCCATGAACCGCAGCACGCCAGGCCTCCCTGTCCATCACCAACACCAGCTTGCTCAAACTCATGTCCATTGAGTCGGTGATGCCATCCAGCCACCTCATCCTCTGTCGTCCCCTTCTCCTCCTGCCCCCAGTCCTTCCCAGCAATACACATGAATACCGCTGCTTTATAGAATTTAGTCACCTGTATAACTGAAGATGGGACAGCATGGCACACCTGTGTGCTCTACGCATAGAAGATACGGAACACAGGTGCTTTTCTGACTGTTGGACCGCCAGCATCTAGCACTGGCAGGAGTCAGATGTGTGTGAAGCAGAGGGAAGAGGGAACGATGGAGAACATAGCAAGCATCATTCCTATTTTTAAATTAACTCCTTATATAAAAAGTAAAAGAATTTCAACAGGTTCTTTGTGTAAGCTGGAACTGAACTTAAGATTGGAATTACTTTAAGTTGCTTAAATAGTTAAATCACAACATTCCCTCTGAGATGCCAGAAATTTCCAGAAGTCTTAAGTTTGAGGAAATTTTAAAATTTACATTTTAAATTTACATGAAAAGTTACATTTCACATGTCTGGCACAGGAAAAATTATGTAAAAAATAATGTATGTACAAGCTGGATTTAGATAAGGCAGAGGGACCAGAGGTCAAATTACCAACATCTGCTGGATCATACAGAAAGTTATGGAATTCCAGAAAAACATCTACTTCTGCTTTATAGACTATGCGAAAGCCTTAGACTGTGTGGATCACAACAAACAGTGGAAAATTCATGAGGTGGGAATACCAGACCACCTTACCTGCCTTCTGATAAATCTGTATGCAGATCAAGAAATAACAATTAGAACTGGACATGGAACAATAGACTGGTTCCAAATTGGGAAAGGAGTTTATTAAGGCTGTATACTGTCACCTTGCTTATTTAACTTATATGCAGAGTACATCATGCGAAATGTCAGGCTGGATAAATCACAAGCTGGAATCAAGACTGCTGGGAGAAATATACAAAACTCAGATATGCAGATAATACCACCAATATGGCAGAAAGCAAAGAGGAACTAAAGAGCCTCTTGATGAAAGTGAAAGAAGAGAGTGAAAAAGCTGGCCTGAAACTCAACATTCAAAAACCGAAGATTATGACATCTGGCGAAAAAAAGGGGAAAAAGTGGAAACAGTGGCAGATTTTCTTTTCTTGGGCTCCAAAATCACTGTGGACAGTGACTGCAGCCATGAAATTAAAAGACACCTGCTACTTGGAAGAAAAGCTATGACAAACCTAGTGTATTAAAAAGCAGAAACATTTTTGCTTACAAAGATCTGCAGAGTCAAAGCTGTATTTCCAGTAATCATATATCAGTGTAAGAACAGCTGGACCATAAAGAAAGCAGAGCACCAAAGAATTGATGCTTTCTAATTGTGGTGCTGGAGAAGACCTGAGAGTCCTTTGGACTGCAAGGAGATCCAACCAGTCAATTCTAAAGGAAATCAACCCTGAATATTCATTGGAAGGGCTGATGCTGAAGCTCCAATACTTTGGCCACCTGATGCAAAGAGCTGACTCACTGGAAAAGACTCTGATACTGGGGAAGATTGAGGGCAGGAGGAGAAGGGGACAACAGAGGATGAGATGGTTAGATGGCATCATCGATTCAAGGGACATGAGTTTGAGCAAACTCTGGGAGATAGTAAAGGACAAGGAAGCCTGGCGTGCTGCAGTCCAGGGAGTCACAAAGAGTCGGACACAACTTAGCGACTGAAAAACAACAACAAAAGAAAATAATAAAAATAATATATAGACAATAATATTACCACTATTGAGGAACTAGTATCCAAACACTGTCCTCAGTACTTTATATATACAGTATCTCATATAATCCCCATAAGAACTCTGTGCTGTGCTAAGTTGCTTCAGTCGTGTCTGGCTCTTTGTGACCCTATGGACTGTAGCCCACCAGGCTGCTCTATCCATGGGATTCTCCAGGAAAGAGTACTAGGGTGGGTTGCCTTTTCCTTCTCCAGGGGGTCTTCCCAACCCAAGGATCAAATCTGCGTCTCTTACGTCTCCTGCAATGGCAGGCGGGTTCTTTTACCGTCAGCGCCACCTGGGAAGCCCGTAAGAACTCATTTTATAGGCAGGAAAACTGAGGCACAGAAAGACCAGGAAACATGCCCAAATTCATAGGCCTAAGCAGATAATTTTTTGAGTAAGGTTTAACATCTGACTCAAAAAGTCACTACTCCTAGGAAACAGGCTCTGTTTCCTTAGATCTTGGGCTTCCCAGATGGTGCAGTGGTAAAGAATATGCCTGCCAATACAGAAAACCAGGAGACATGGGTTCGATCCTTGGTTTGGGAAGATCCCCTGGAGGAGGAAATGACAAACCATTCCAGTATTCTTGCCTGGAAAAATCCCATGGATACAGGAGCCTGATGGGCTACAGTCCATGGGCTCACAAAGAGTCACACACGACTGAGCGACTAAACAACCACCACCTTAGATCTTGTTTGAGAATTACTGACTCTTTTATCATACAGTTCTTAAAATCTGATCACCAGGCTTTCTGGGCTTCAGGAGATCAAAAAAAAAAAAAAATAAATGAAACGGGCAAATGGTTACCAGTTATACACAGTATCAAGAAGAGGTAACTTTTCTGTCTTGTTAGGCTGAGAGGTAAGTAGTCGCATCCATAAAGACAAGTCATGGCCCTGGATCTGAGCCTGAGTCATCATCATCAAACAGTAACCATCTCAGAAGGTTAAAATAAGATTAGGCATCTAAAAGTTTGTTTCAGTTAGCCCAATACTTCTCTTATGTCAAACACTAGAACCATTGGAAAACCTACATGAGTAAGTTGTAACCGTTTAGAATTTGGAAAGTGCCATCTTCTCATGCTATTTATTTAGAACTGAAGTGGAAAAAGTTTACACCTCCAAGGCTGGCCCTGAAAGGATAATGGGGAGAGTTTACTGTAAAAATGACAACAAATGGGAAGTACAGTATACATTTCACAAAAATGTAACTACTGAACCACCACTGGAGAGCATCTAAGGAACAAAAATAATACTGAGAAATATTAAATGAGAAGAACTGGATAATAACATAAGACTCATAGGGAGTTTGAACTTCATTTTTTTAAACTGAAGGAATCAGAGGGGTGCAGGTATCGATAACATATAAACAACTCTTAAATTGAGAAACTACAAAAGAAAACAAGCTTAAAGTATTTCACTTTAATATAATCTTAATATTCTTTAATATAACATTTGATCAAGATTAAAAGACCTATTGCTTTATGGTACATTAGTGTTCTTTAGTAGGGCTTCCCTGGTGGCTCAGCTGGTAAAGAATCGGCCTGCAATGCAGGAGACCCGGGTTTGATTCCTGGGTCAGGAAGAACCCCTGGGGAAGAGACAGGCTACCTACTCCAGTATTCTTGGGCTTCCCTGGTGGCTTAGCTGGTAAAGAATTTGCCTGTAATGCAGGAGACCTGGGTTCTTTGGTATAGTATAGGGTGATGCTATTAAATATTCCTTGGAATTTAGGGATTGTTGCTAAATGTTATTTCTATGTATAAAAATATCATGTGAAAATATGATAGGGACTTGAGACATAAAGATTCTAGTGAAATAAATAGACATTGACCAAATAACTGTAACAAAGTAAATTCCACTGCAGATGCTAAGGAAAGATACTAAAGCAGTAGTTATCCCAGGGCTGGCTGGTTACATAGGATAAGAGAAGCAGCAGCTGAGTTTAGGATGATTAGGGGTTTGGCTCATACACAGAGTGTATCTTGGTCCTTTAACTGGCAGAATATGGGAGGAGCAGACCATCTGAAGGGGGAGATAACTGAGGGGCGCAGCCTGGATGGGACACAAGGAGACGTGCTCACAGGGAGCCTGAGGCCCCTCGAGCACAGCTCCAGAATGTCTACAGAGGAGTACATCAGCAGCAGAAAGGGTTAGAGACACTTCAGAGGCTGAGTTTTCACACCAAACATACCACTTGTCTGTGTTTCCATGGTTCTCAGTTGCTTGTCTCACTCGGATTGTATGTCTATGCGGGGAAGCTTTCGTGCATTGACAGGTGGTGGAGGGGCTCATGGGCTAAAGCCCACCGCCCTCTGTCCCCTGCACTACCAGAGGTTGACCTAGGATCCCACAGATAAAAACTCAAGTGGAGGCAGCCGATCATCGCAGCTGGGCAGGGTCCCCGCAGTGCAAAGAAAATCTGCAGAGGAAGAGGAAGAGAAGGGCAACGACAGAACCTAAGGAAAGACCAACAGTTAAGAGGGCTGGGCGAGGAAAAATTTTAAAATAAATCAATGAGACTCAAAAAGAGAAGGTCAAGAGAGGAGAACTAGGAACCCAGGGAGGAGAATATCAGACAATGATGACAAAGACAAGAGACTGAAGGAGGTAAGACTGAAAAGTGTTTCTCGGACTCGAGACTCAACAGTTAGGAAGTCACTGGTCATGTGTGTGAACGACAGTCTCAGGAACCGGGGCTGCAAGGGGGTAAGGAAAAGGGAAGAGTCAACCCACAGCCACATCGATGAATGGGGATCAGGAAGACACGGTCTGGCTTGCTGATACACACAAGTTGCCAGTAAAAAGGAAAAGATGCAAGATAACAAGGGGTGATGTACTGACAGCATCATTATGAAGTGAAGACCCAGAGGACACAGGAGGGAATTAGTTGTTTATAATTATGCACAGAAATTTAAACCAGAGTGTGGTAAGAACACTGGTTTCAGCTGACGTTACTACTGTGATGCAGAGGCTTTCGTGCATTTGTTCATGTATTTACAAGCATGTGCCAAGCGTAGCTGAACACACACACACACACACACACACTCACTATGTTTTCAGTGTTCATCAGTTACCACCACATACAACCCCTGCCCTACCTTGAAGACTTCATCCATAATGCTGCTAAATAACATGCAATTGGTTAAGTATTTCTATTAATCCATGAGTGGATTTTATCTTCTTTATGTCCTCTTAGAATATCCAAGGGGCGATAATTACTAAAACTATGGTGATAGATGATGGTGACAATGACAATAATGAGAAGGGGGCAGGTAAGCTGGGTTCAGCAGAAAAACTATTCCTCCTTTGAACTCCCCCCAAATATTTCCTGTATAATTTATTTAACAATCATGTACACGTATTACATTATTCAAATTAAAAAGAAAACACTCATATATTTAGATCCTATGTCAATGAGACGCCTCAAAGCTGTCACAAATTCTTTGAATCCCTTCAAACTCCATGTCTCTCAAACATAAAGATGTTTAATCTCTTATTTTAGCATAAATAATGCAAAGCAAAATTAGAGAAATAGGTGCATGTTAGCAAACTTGTAGTAGGTTGTTTTTGAAAGGGAGAATGATCATTTATTGTCTGCTAGTCCACAAAAAGGAAATGAATAACAGCTCCATATATACACTGTATCATTTAATCCTCATAACACCCTCCCCCCATTTTTCAGATGAAGAAACTGAGGTTTTTAGAGAGGTTAAATAGTTTGCTGCAGGTTACACTGCTAGTAACTGAGGGTCCAGGACCAGAGATCCAAAAGGCCTTGTTACTTTCCAGCCAACCACACATCATCCTCCATTATAAATGAAGTGCAGAAAGAGTAAACATTTTGAACATCTGTATTCTTAAGCGGCAAGTTTTATTCAAACATTATAGGTTTTTTTAAAAGGTATTAGTTACTAAGATAAAAATATATTTGTTGAAAATTATATTTAAGTATATAATCAGTGATAAAAATATTAATGACAAATAATGATAACAACTAGTACTTATTATTATAAGGTACCATAAGCTATGCTTAGGGCTTTAGAAGGTATATCTTATTTATGGTCTACAATAATCTCAAGAGATAGGTACTGTTACTGTTATTCTCATTTACAAATGAGAAAATTGAGGCTCAGAGAAGTTAAGGTTAACGGTCTCAAGATCATAAGTGGCAAATAGTATTACAGGAACCTATTTTTGTAATGTCCTTTCCAGTAACAAATTAAACTCCATGAAAATTAATATATTATTTAAACACAGCTTTTCCTCTAAATGACAAATACACTCAATACTGTGCTATGCAGATTTGGACATTCATTATAAATCAAGCAACATATGGAAATATAGTTCTCCATGGATAGTCCTTCAACTACAAATGGCACGTTCAATTTAAAATCTGAGTTTTAATCCTTCAGACTTCTTATAGCAATGGCCAATCAATCAGTAAACTTTAAACCAAAGATGCTATATGGAAAGCTAGCATAACCAGCTAGCTTCCTTTTAAAATCCTTAACTGTTAAGAATATTATAGGAAATTTGCTACTGCTACTTTGATGAGAATTATGAGCAAGATATCCAAAAATTGGTCACCTCTGAACACAGAATATCACCTAAATATTCCCAAACACCCAGAGTTTACAGAGTGGTCAACTAAGTGAGGATACCCACAGTAATAGGCAGGACTTAATAGGTAGGGGTTGGGAAAAATCCAAGTATACGCAAAGAGATTATTCTTACTCAACAGTAGATGGCGCTAACACATCATATTCTTTTTTTTTTTTTTTTTTTAAATAGCTGTCCATTCCCTTCTAGAAGAATATTTTTATATAGACAACCCAGGTTATCTTAAATTAAGTATGATTCTATATAATTTAATTTCTAATCTAATTATTTAAACCTGAACACATAAGTATCTTATACGCAAATCTGGACAATTTTTTAAAAAGTACTGCTTTAATATATGATTAAAATTTACAAAGCTTGTTAATAAATTTAACAGATACACTATCACAAAACTTGAAAAACTGGGAAAAAAATAACATATAAAATAAACTCAAAAATAGTATGTGAATGTTTTGAGGTTAGAGTAGCCAGAAAGTTTGAAATTATTTTTACAGTCAACCAACCATAGGAATGTTCAAACAGCCCTCTAAAACCTCTAGTATTTACCATCATCAGTTTTCCTATCTCTTCACGAAATCCTTTAAAACTTTGCAGAATACTAACTTCCTTGACAGGAAAGGGAATATAGTTCTTCCCCACCCCTTCACATACTAGCCTACCTATTATACATCATGATAAGAGACAACAGAGGATGAGATGGTTAGATGGCATCACCAACTCAACGGACATGAGCTTGAGCAAACTCCAGAAGACAGTGAAGGACAAGGAAGCCTAGAATGCTGTAGTCCAAGGAGTCACAAAGAGTTAGACACAACTGAGCAACTGAACAATAACAGTGCCAACCCAATGGTAAGTAATGTCTCCGAATGCTGGGCAAACATAGGTATGTAAAAAGTTATTTTAATTAGCCTGGAAGAGATAAAATGCACAGTTACTTATTATTACCTGTCATGTTAGTCTAGAATGGGAGCTGGGATAGGGGAAGACAGGGAATGACAAATTATTATAAGTATAAATGATGCTCATGATAAATACATTAAATGATTTGTGGCATAAGATAGCAGTCTCAAATCCTACAAGTGAATCCAGTTATACATCTTGATGCAACACAAAACAGCACAGCACTGTTTTTAGTTGAGGGGCTCTGGCACGCGCAACATCAAGCCACACAGGCGGCTATTCAGTCTACCTGCTGCCTTGCATTAAGACGATTGATTATCGCAGGGTATCTTAAGCGAGACCAGAATTGTAGACAATGCCTCAGTGTTCGTGCCTTGGCTCCTAGTCCCAACATGTACATACTATGATACCTCAGGAAGTCATTTAAATAATTTTCAAACTCAATTTCCTCATTTATAAAATGGAAGTATATAAATCCCATTTATAATGGAAGTATAAAATGGGATTATAATGAGAACTAAAAAATAAAAGCTATGTAGAACATACAGTATAAGTGACATGCAAAGATCCAGAGAACGTAAGACTACATTTTCCTTCTATCATATTGCAGAAACAGTAAAGAGCAGACGGAAATAAGAGTAAAATCACTTCATCAAGGCAACAATCAGAAGACAAGGTTTCAAAACATTGAAATGCAGACAACCTGCCCTCTTATCAGCAAAAACTAATAAAGTATGAGTTTCTGAAAAACGGGCACATAGTATAAGCAAATAAAACCTCAAAGTCATAAACAGTAATAGTAAAACTAGTGACTCCAGCTACAAACCTAAGAGCAGTCATCATACATATGTGTACAGAAATTTCTATTAATCATATTTCAATCTTTAAATGTATAGCAATCCTGTATACAACCTAATGCCAACTGTGTACATAGTTATTAAGAGACTTTTTAGTAAGTTTTTTTTTATTGAACCCACACATATTAAATATTAGATTTTTTATTACATTTTTCATTAGAAAGACATTTCAAAAACATCCTACTATTGCAGAAAGAACAAATGACTAGGATAACTTTCAACCTAGAATTGGGTACCCAAGATCTTTCAAAAATTAGAGTTAAATAAAGTCCATTTCAGATAAACATAAAATAAAAATTTGTCACCATTTAACATTCACTAAAGAAACTCCCCAAAAATATTCCTTTAGGGAAAAGAAAAATGCTCCCTTTAAAAGGTCTGAGTTACAAGAAGGAACAGTAAGCAAAGAAGCTGGTAGACATGTACATAATACTAAACAAACACTGTCTACCATAATAATAAATAATATTTATTTAATATTTAGATAAGAAATTAATAATGTCAATATTTACATAAATAATAATGTCAAATTTATGGAACTTTTAAAAAATGAAGTTAAAATGGTCAATAACAACGTCTGACTAGTATAAACTAAAAGAATGTAAGTAGAATATATAACTCTCAAACCAGAATCGGGGGGGAAAACCTCTCACACACATCAAAATCCTACCATACAGTATTTACAAGAGACACAGCAAAATATAAGGGCATGGAAATACTAAAAGATGGAAAGTGGAAAAAAGAGATCATTGGCAATATCAACTCAAGAAAGCTGGAATGACCTTATTAAAATAAGACAAAATAGATCTAAGCAAAAGGCATCATTAGGGATAAAAAGAATCTAGACATAACAGCTTTAACGCACCAGAAATGCATAAGAATTCTCATCTTGTATTCACTGAATACATATAAATCTATAAAGCAAAAATTGATAGAATCATAAGGGAGAATGTGTCAAATCCACTCTCTTTACAATATTTAGATCAAGCAGACAAAATTAGTTAAGGTATTATACATCTAAAAAAGCAATTAAATAACTTGACTCAATGGACATAAAGAGAATTCCCAACTTCACAGTTTAAGAATACACATCCTCTACAAGCATCAATGGAATATCTACATAAACTGTTCACGTGCTAAACCATAAGGCAAGACTAAACAAATTCCAAAGAATCTGTATCACACAACCAAGTTTGTAGATCACTATGCATAATTCATTTATACATAATTTGCTAACAAAAATGATAAAAATGTAAAAACACCCACATTTTAAAGCACTCCTAGGTCAATCATTTCCACGTCAAAAACAGAATATAGTGATGATTTAAAACACTTAGAATGGGGACTTCCCTGGTGGTCCAGTGGTTCAGACTCCATGCGCCCAGTGCAGGAGGCCTGGGTTCATCTTTGGTCAGGAAACTAGATCTCATATGCCACAGCTAAGACCCAGCATGGCCAGATAAATAAAAACAATTCAAATGAAAAGAAAACGTAGACTTGTAAGATATGCTGCCAAAGTAATAACCTGGAAGAAATTGTATAGCCTTAAATGCTTACAACGTTAAAAGAAGAAAACTTGAAAATGAAGAGCTAAAATTTCAACTTAATAGAATAGGATCTAGAATAAGCCTAAAGGCAGAGAGAAACAGACAATGAATATAAAACAAAAATTCATAAAACTTTAAAACAAGATACAATTCTTACACGTTTGGTTCTTTGAAAGGTTAATAAAACAGGTCCGTGGACATAGGAGCCTGGCAGGCTACAGTCCATGGGGTTGCAAAAAGTCAGACACAACTGAGTGACTATCACTCACTCACTGAAAACATTAATGAAGAAAACGGGATACAAATATAAACAGCATGAGGAATTAAAGGATATAATCAAAAATTAAAATATATTAGAGTATTATGAAATTTGAGGCAACACTCAGAAACATCCGACCTAGAACCTTTTACATGTAAATTTCTATCAAGCAGCCAAGGTACAGAAGACGATACTCTTACAAAACAAATCTAGTAGTGAATAAAAAGATGTCATGACCAAGCTGGGCTTATTCCAGCAATAAAAGACTGGCTAATCATTAGAAAATCTTAAAATTGTATTTATCACCTTAAAAAATTAAAAGAAAAAGAAAAGATTATCTCGAGAGATTAAAAAGATTGACAAAATTTAATAAAACTTAGTAACTAAAAATGTTAAGAAAGCTTCTTTAACCACATATAAGATATCTATGCAGACCTACAGACCATATCCTTCTTAACAGTGAAATGTCAGAAGCATTTGTTTCTAAGTTAGGAACAAGTCTGCCAGTATTAGCACCCTACTAGAAAATCTAGTCCTATATTCACCAGTACAGTAGCCACTAGCCACATGCAACTATGAGCACTTGAAATATGGCTAATCCAAACTGAGACGTGCTGTAAATGTTAAACATATACTAGTTTATGAAGATTTAGTAACTCCAAAAAGTTAAGTATCTCATTAATAATTTTTATACTGATTACATTCTGAAATAACAATATTAGATTAAATAAAGCATATTATTCAAATTAGTTGCACCTGTTTCTCTACATTTTTAATGTGACTACTACAAAACCTGTATCTATTAGAATGGCTGTCAGCAAAAAAGACAAGATACAACATGTTGGCAAAGGTGTCTAGAAAAGGGAATGCTTGTGCATTTTGGTAGGAATGTAAATTGGTGTAGCCACTGTGGCAAACAGTATAGAGATTACCCAAAAAATTAAAAATACAGCTACCATATGACTCAGCCATTCTACTTCTAGGTATTTAAAAACACAAAATCAAAGATACCTGCACCTCTATGTTATTTGGATTTATGACAAAGACAGATTTGCAAAGAAGAAAAAGGATGGTCTTTTCAAATGTTAGTCCTGAGCTAATTAGCTGCTCCTATATGGAAAAACTTACTCTTAATCTCTATCACGAACCATATTTTTTTAAAAAATCGAATAAGATGGGCTATAGCTCTAGATGTTAAACAGTTTCTAGAAAATAACATAGGAGAATATCTTGGTGATAAGCAAAAATTTCTTAAACAGAACACAAAAGCATTAATTATAAAGGGAAAAATAAACAAACTGAACTACATCAAAATTGGGAAAGACATCAATAAAAGAATGAAGACAGACTGCATTGTGAGAGGAGATATTTATAATACATCAAAGAACTTATTTCAGGAATATTTAAAGAACTCCTAAAATCAATAAAGGAAAAGACAGCTTAATAGAAAAAATAGACAAGAGACTTGAACAGGTATTTTACAAAATAATATATCCCAATAGCATGGCTGCCTGCTTTTCTATCTATGCTCAATCTCATTGTTCATAAGGGAAATGCAATCTAAAACCACAACAAGGTAACACTACGTGGCTAAAATTTGAAAGACTGATGGAGGTGGATGGAGTTAGAAGCAAATAGAGCACTCATACATAGCTGGTAGATGTGCAAATAGGAAACTTGGTAATATCTACTAGAGATGAACATACACAAACCAACCAGCAATTTTATTCCTAGGTCTACCCCCAACAGAAATGCAAACATATGTGCACCAAAATGATATACATGGGCATGTTTATAACTGAATAGTCATGAAAGTCTCCAAATAAAAACTATCTGAAGTCTATCAATAGAAAAATACAATGTCATATACTCATACAATGAAATACTACATAGTTATGACAATCAGCAAATTTCTGTTAAACTCAACGAGGATGAATCTCAAAAATACAACCAGAAGTAAATGCATATATAGCATACAATTTCACTTATATAAAGTTTGAAATGGACAAAAGTAACGGACACTAGATTAGTATCTTTACCTAGATGAATGAGGGTAGTAATTAGGAGGTAGTTTCAAAGGGGATTCTAGAATGCTGGTAATGTACTCAACTTCAAACCACAATGAATTGTATTAGCAAAACTGAAAAGGTCTGTAATATCAAATTACAATCGGTGAGCTTTTTATGCACAGCTGGTGGGAGAGCAAATTGGAACAATAGTTGTGGAAAGTCCCTTTAGAAGTTGAACACATGTCTCTTCCATGACTGGGCCACTCCATTCCAGCTGGAAATACTATACAGGTCTGGGCACATCTGTAAAAGAAATGTTCACAAAATCCCTGTCCACGCTGACAAAACAACAGACAAAAACAAAACACAACTGGAAACAACCCTAGATGCTGAGCAAGAGAAGACTTTATAAACTGTGGGCTTTCACACATCTAAGTTTCATGTATTCATGAAAATGACCAATGCACAGTTATACACAGAACATGGATACTCTTAAAATACACTGAGTGAAACACATAATCCAGACAAGACTCCCCACAGGATTCCGTCTTTTATCAGTTCAGTTCAATCACTCAGTCGTGTCCAACTATTTTCGACCCCATGGACTGTAGCCTACCAGGGTCCTCCATCCATGGGATTTTCCAGGCAATAGTACTGGAGTGGGTTGCTATTTCCTTCTCCAGGGGATCTTCCCGACCCAGGGATCGAACCCAGGTCTCCCATATTGAAGACAGACACTTTATCATCTGAGCCACCAGGGAAGTCCATTTTTTATACAGCTCCTAAACAAACAAAACTGACAACACATTGTTTAGGCATAGTGCCTATCTAGATAAGCTGATGTGGGATCTATTTTGATGTAAACACAGGGGGAAGTGGATGCTGGGGGGAGGGGGGAGGGATAAAAAATAGTTTCAAAGATACTCTAATGTTTTATTCCCTGGTAGCTCAGCAGTAAAGAATCTGCCTACCATGCAGAAGTGGGTTCAATCCCCGGGTCAGGAAGATCCCCTGGCAACACATTCCAGTATTCTTGCCTGGAGAATCCCATGGACAGAAGAGCCTGGTGGGCTGCAGCCCATGGGGTTGCAGAGAGTCAGACACAACTTAGTAGATTCACAGCTGTTTATAATTAGCTTAAATGTTATGTAATTCTTTTACATGACTCCCAGATCCAATGACCAAAAGAACTCCTTAAAATATGAAAACATGAATTCCATTTCATTTCCCTTGAAAACTGCTCAAGAGATATACTCTCACCAGGTAGCTATTTACATCCAATAACTCTCAGGTACTCTTCACCTCTCCCGTCAAATATATTCCTCAAAAGGCCACCTGTGGTTGTAACAGTAGCAAATACAGCAAAGTAGGTGGCTCCAAAGGCACATCCCTCCAAAAACCACGCTCCAAAATGAGCAAAACGAACAGAATCAACTTTGTAGGAGTTCTGGAAAGTAGTCAAAGGTTTGTAAGCAACCAAGCGAATAGTGAATCATAAGGGGAAACACAAAAATGGTAGATAAGCTTGACAGCATTCCTACTTGCCCACCAACTCCCTGGCTCTGCTGCAGTCTTGATGACGGTAGCCTTCATTCACAGTGTGGGGCACTGGTCCCTGGTTGCACTGGGGGCACAGCAGACCTTGTTCTCAAAGAATCCTGTCTGTGTTAACCTATCTGTGGACAGCCTGAAAGACTGACTGACATTCACTCAGTCCAGGTAAAAAAGTGGCTAAGTAGAGGGCATGCCTAGAAAACATTAAAGGCAAGAGAACAACCCTCTGTCACCTGGGGCAAAAAGATTACAGGGAAGGTGCACAAAAGATACACTGACAGCCTGGGGAGAGAGATCCTATGGAAAATTAGCACACTGGAAAGGTACCATATAGACTGGGAAATTAGAAAGCCAACATGCACGCCCAGGACAGGATGTGAGAAGACCCTGAAATGTTACCCTTGGCTGATCTTCAGGTTCAGAGCATGAGGAAGTGAAGGCTAAAGAAGAACCATAAATAGCCTAGCTCAGCTTTAAAGGCTGTCCCAATGCAGGGCCAATCTACAAAGAGTGGGAGAGTTGGGGTTATTTGGCAACGGAGGAGGGGGTGGGGGTTCCAGACATTCAAGGCAATCTGTGCCAAAACACTAGCTGACCTCAAACGAATGGAACAGACACTTCAGAGATCACATACAGCAAAGATACAGAAATAAACCCATACAACTCTCACCGACTGATTTTAGAAAGGGGTGCCTTCTTCAAGAGGGGAAGAATGGTCTTCAGCAAATGGTGCTGGTACATTGAATACTGACATGCAAATGAATAAAGCCAGACTTCTACTCATACCATCGACAAATTCAAAATAGACCAATGATCAAAATATCAGAGCTGAAACTAAAAAATTTCTGGAACAAAACACAGAATAAAATGTCATGACTTTGGGTTTGGCAATGGATTCTTAGATGTAACACACTGCAAAGCCCAAGCAACAACAATAACAAAAATAGGTAAGTGGGACTTGGTCAAATTAAAACCTTTGTGGGTAAAACCAAGGCACTAAATGCAAAAAAAAATAAAAAAAAATAAAATAAAACCTTTGTGGATCAAAGAACATGATCAAGAACGTGAAAAGACAGCCTACCTAGTGGGAGAAAATACTTGTGACTAATACTATCCAATAAGGGTCTAGTATATATTGAACAGACCTTTGGGGTATATACCTTAGAGTGGAATTAAGACATACTGATGGTTAATAAGCACATGAAAGATGTTTAACATCTTTTAGTCACTAGGAAAATGCAAATCAAAACCACAGTAAGGTACCACTTCACACCCACTAGGATGACTATAATTAAAAGTATAGAAAATAAGTCTTGGTGAGGATGTAGAGAAATTAGAACACGTGTACCTTGCTGGTGGGAATGTGAAATGTAGTAGCAATTGTGGAAAATGGGTGGGTGGTTTCTCAAAAACTTAAAAGAAAAAGTACATGACCCAGCAATCCCACTCTTCGGTACACATCCAAAAGAGTTGAAGACATGTACTCAAATACTTACACACCGATGTTCACTAATGTGCACTATTCACAAGAGCCAAAAGGTAGAAACAAATGTTCAGGAATAGATGAATAGACAAAATGTGGCACAGACATCCCAGGGACACAATTCAGCCATAAAAATAGTACTGATTCATGCTATAACATGGGTGAACCTGGGAATCCTTATACCAAGTGAAAGTAGCCAAACAAGAGAGGTTACATGTCGTATGATGACATTCATATGAAATACTCACAACAGGTAAATCCACAGAAACAGAAAATAGATTGGTGGTTGCTGGGGCCTGGGAGCAGAGGCGAATGGCAAGCATTGCTCTTTAGGTATGAAGTTTTCTTTTGGGGTGATAAAAATGTTTTAGAATTTGACAAATTATACAACACTGTGAATGTACTTAATATCACATTTCAGTGGTAAATAGTTTATTTGTTTTAAAATAGTTAAAGTACTGTTCACTACAACTCACCTCTTCTCTAAACTGCTGCCAGGTCCATCTTTCCAAAATGCAAATCTAATCATGTAATTTTTCTACCCCAAATCCTCCCGTAGTTTCCCTGTAGGTTTTAAGACAGAGTGAAGGTCCTTATCTAGCACAACAGGTCTTCCCTGGTGTAGCCCCTCCCAGTCAGGCAGGACTGAGTGACTGAACAGCAGCCTAGCCCTCCGGCCTCACCTCCTGCAGCTCCTTGCCTTTTGTTGGTGATGGTGGTGTTCAGCTGCTAGTCACTAGTCTATCCAGTTCTTCGATACCCTATAGACTACAGCATGCAAGGCTTCCCTGCCCTTCACCATCTCTTGGAGTTTACTCAGATTCACGTCCACTGAGTCAGTGATGTTACCTAACCATCTCATTTTCTGCCGCCCCCTTCTCCTTTTGCCTTCAGTCTTTCCCAGCATCAGGGTCTTATCCAGTGAGTCAGCTCTTTGTATCAGGTGGCGAAAGTACAGGAGCTTCAGCTTCAGCATCAGTTCTTGCCTTTCCCAATTACACTCTTCCTATTTTAAAGACCTGTGCTGCTGAAGGGGTCTGTCCTTTCCTAACTGGGAAATCCTTTCCCAAGTAACTTCCCTCAAAATTCAACTAAATGTCTCATCCTCTAGAAAGGGTTATTTCACTATTTCACAGCATATTTTTCAAGCATTTATCAGAGCACTTACCTCTTACCCACTTTCCTATAGACCAGATAACCCTCAACCAGACGCTGAGGGCAGGGGCCATGACTGTATCATATTTATATCCCAGGTACCTTGCTTAGCGAATGCTCATGCATTTAGTCCTTTACTTGGTCAATCAAACAGAAAATAATTCACAGCTTTGCTCACCCTTTGCTACTTGGTCGTTAGGTCTTCATGGCTGTCCAGTATCTGAGGGAATAATTAGCAACTTGTTTGTGCAATGTTTCTGCCTCGTAATCCATCCGCAAACTAATTAAAACAAGAGCTTCTGACTTGATTAATGCGTTTAATACATGAAGAAATATTTTCTAATCCTCCTTATTAAAAAAAAAACTGCTCCAAGTCAATCTAAGGAAATGTAAATCTTTTTCTTATTAAATAAGGCCACAGTCAAGGTAAAATCCCTTAATTAGTTCTGAGATGAAAAACCCAAATATAAAAATCTAACTAATGGAACGGTTCTCTCCCTCACTGGAAATCCAGTTCGGCTTGGGCCTGTGGAGTTGGACGTCGGTTTCTCTCACTCCAGCATCACTAGCTAGCAGTTCCCCGGGCACACTGCCACACTCTTAGCCTCAGCAAATCATCTGGATGCCATTAGATACTACGCTAGAAACTAAATGCTCACATAGTCTTTTCCAAAGAAAGTATTTTCTTTTTATTTGTTTCTGCTGAAAACACTTTTGATATCTAAGACTGTTTCAACAATCTGAATTTGAAGGTACTCAGGGAAGCCCAAGGTAAGCAGGGCCGTACCTCTAGACTGCCTTGATAATTAGGTATAAACTGATATTTTGAAATATCTATAATTTACAAATGCTTCCCAAAAAATAGTACTTGCATGACAAACTACAGTTCTGTGTTTTCATTGGTAATGGGGTTAGTTTTACTCTAATTCTTCTAATTCAATCAAATTCTGTCCACTTAACATTTATAGATTTTCAACCCTGGAAAGAATGAAACACTGCCATTAACTAACTTACTTTCTTATGATCAAGACTGATTTTACCTAGAACTATTTCTGCTGACCCAAAGCATGTTCCCTGTTTTCATCATTTTATAAAATTCCAGAAAAAACTTTGGGCAAATATTTTCTCAATGCCAACAAGTCTTGTGTTTTGCCTAATTAACTCATTTCTTTTACATCGTACAGAGTTGGAATTAGCAATTACTATTTCCATCTTTAGATAGGCAGCTAGAAAGCCCTCAGCTAATTTATGCCCCACTTCTAGACTTCCATGTATGCTGTCTGGGTCATATTTTCATTCTGAGCCCCATCTTATCCTTTTTTAATGTATATACTTTCAATGTATACTTTTATAATTCTGTCATGCTGGATATATTTTTGTAAACTTCTTTAACTCCTTATGGAATATACTGTTAGAAAAACTTTACATACACACTTGACTAATTATCAGCCAGTCTGCTTCTGGGCTTCCAAATGTTATAGGAGCCAGACTTAATCATACTTATTTCACAGCTTTTCGGCAACCCACATACACATTCTTCTTTGATTATACATCCATAATCCACATAAACCATTCTATATTTTGTTTTTCATTCTTTTGGAGCCATTGAAATTTATCTCACTATCAACAAGCAACATCTCTACCTAAATTTCAGAGGTGATAGAGACAATCAACTAAATTCCCTCACTGTCCTCCTCAGACTGCATCTAAAATGTCTAATTATCATCTCAACCAAAAGAAAGAAGATGCTTCCCTCTGGGTTCTTAATGCTAAAACCTACTCAGCATTTCCCTATGGCCTTACTTTATCACATATACTTAATGGCGTCTCCTATGCTGGCTTCTTCCTTTGCCAGAAAAGTTTTATTAAACAACAACTCACCCTCTGCCACTGTTCTGTTTTAGGCAGGACCAGTGGCTCCTGCAGTGAGAACCCGGAAGGGTTAAGGACACGGAACCAGAAGCAGCGGGGTGGGGACCCAGCCGTGCGGAGCAATGGAAAATCGAGCAGAAGGAAAAGATAAAACCCTGACAGGCAACGGGTAATAAGAAGGCAGGAGGTTAGTCTCAGGGAGCTTCAGTATCATTTAAGAGAGGCCTCGGCAGATGGGACACTGCAAATGTCACACAGCAGAGACAGTCAGCCCAAGTTTCACGAAGAGGCCGAGTTATCAAACTCCTCTGCAAAGAGAAGTAAAAGTAGGTCAGGTACACAAAGTGGGGTGAAGGCGGGGACTGATCACTGGAACAAAGCAGTACACTGAATATACATACTGCCACCTGATAAAGAGTTAAAGCAGCAACAGCCATCCCGACTGCTGAATCCTCCGTGGTGAGCTGGGCCTCTTTAAACCCTCCCTAAGGTCAGACTTGCTCCCAGAGGCTCAGCTGGGGAAGGGGTGCACATATTAGAGGGAGTCAAGTGGAGCAGATGAAAGAAAACGATCAGAGGTGTGACGTGCCGGATGAAATACAAGAAGAGGGGCTCTGAATGTGGGATGACCAGTCTAGTGTAGTAAAAACAACAAACTTCTGAACACACATATTAACTGTATCAAAGTCAGAAGAATTTACAAACATACCAAAACTGTGTGGAGGTGGAGGGGAGAAGAGTGAGTGGCACACGCATGGTGGGGAGAACTCCATTAAAATGACACTCTCCCGGGGTTATCAATGATCTTTATACTCAACAGCCAACTGTACTTAACCTACCTAAAGTTGTGCTCCAACAGCCCTCTAGCAGATGAAATGAAAATCTCTCTCTGATTTGTCTTTATATGCAACAAAAAATATATGCAACCACCCCCAAAAAAGGTGTATCGATTTACCTTTTTGGTATATGGTTATTTTCCGTTTGCCATCTCTTGCTCACTGAAAACTTTTCTCTCTCTCATAGTTTCAATATGATACTTATAAATTTATATGGCTGATTCAACTAAATGCTTATTAAGAAGCATTTTTTTTTTTTTAATACACAATCCTCCTTTCAAATGCTCCACGCTTTTCTGACTGATAACTAAGTTGCTGATTTTTCCAAGTCCCATCTTGGTTCCAAAGACACAAGTAATTGGATACTTATTTGAGATGGAAAACACTTTCAGATAACCTTTAACTTCTCTCAGCCTGAAAAACCCTTTACCTCTAATTAAATCCTCTTTTTCTTTTCAGAGTCTAACAACAATGATAGTTAACACTTTCAAGCCCTGTTCTATATGACTGATTGCTCATTTAATCCTCAACCAGGGTTCCTTACTGGAAGCACTGTACACAGAAAATTATCTGATGCCTATTTTCTCAAATCTCCCAAAAGTGGTTCAAAACTAGCGCCATTTCAGATGTGTAGGAGACAAATCAATACATAAATAGATGACTGAGGTCATTATTGCTGAATTTTCCCAAGAAATTCCTGTTTAGAAAGCCCTTAAGGCAGTAGGTAAGCTATATTATTGTCCCCATTTGACAGACGAGGAAGTGAGGCAGAAGCTGCATTACTAGACCAAGGTCACATTGCTAGTGAAGTAAGCAGAGGAAGCAGGATTCAGATCCAGAGTCCTTACTACTTCAGTAACTCCAAATCTACAGCTCTGAATCCACTGAGCTCTCCCTTCATATACATTGTTGTTTAGTCACTAAGTCATGTCTGACTCTTTGCGACATGGAGAGTCCATGGGATTTTCCAGGCAAGAATACCGGAGTGGGTTGCCATCTCATCCTCCAGGGGATCTTCCCGACTTAGGGATTAAACCTGCATCTCCTGCATTGGTAGATAAGTTCTTTACCACTGAGCCACCAGGGAATCTCTCCCTTCATATGTAAGCAATACCTTATGAACTAATCCTTAATGATGTACTATTTTTATAGTTATTTTACAAACATACATACTTGTCACAACAAAACTGCAAGCTGTTTAAAATAGGGACCACAACAAACTTCCCTTGTATTCCTATAGCCTCAGGCTCCTGAAAAAAGTCAATTAAGCGTAGGTTTACTGATATAAGCCTCACTCGAGCTAAAGTATAGTCATCAGTCATTAGAGATACACTGCCTCTTGAGAAACCTATGTGCAGGTCAGGAAGCAACAGTTAGAACTGGACATGGAACAACAGACTGGTTCCAAATAGGAAAAGGAGTACATCAAGACTATACACTGTCACCCTGCTTATTTAACTTATATGCAGAGTACATCATGAGAAACGCTGGGCTGGAAGAAGCACAAGCTGGAATCAAGATTGCGGGGAGAAATATCAATAACCTCAGATATGCAGATGACACCACCCTCATGGCAGAAAGTGAAGAGGAACTAAAAAGCCTCTTGATGAAAGTGAAAGAGGAGAGTGAAAAAGCTGGCTTAAAGCTCAACATTCAGAAAACTAAGATCATGGCATCTGATCCCATCACTTCATGGCAAATAGATGGGGAAACAGTGGAAACAGTGTCAGACTTTATTTTTCGGGGCTCCAAAATCACTGCAGATGGTAATTGCAGCCAGGAAATTAAAAGATGCTTACTCCTTGGAAGGAAAGTTATGACCAACCTAGATAGCATATTAAAAAGCAGAGAGAGACATTACTTTGCCAACAAAGGTCCGTCTAGTCAAGGCTATGGTTTTTCCAATGGCCATGTATGGGTGTGAGAGTTGGACTGTGAAGAAAGCTCAGAGCTGAAGAATTGATGATTTTGAACTGTGTGGTGTTGGAAAAGATGCTTGAGAGTCCCTTGGAGTGCAAGGAGATCCAACCAGTCCATCCTAAAGGAGATCAGTCCTGGGTGTTCATTGAAGGACTGATGCAGAAGCTGAAACTCCAGTACTTTGGCCACCTCATGAGAAGAGTTGACTCATTGGAAAAGACCCTGATGATGGGAGGGATTGGGGGCAGTAGGAGAAGGGGACGACAGAAGATGAGATGGCTGGATGGCATCACTGACTCGATGGACATGAGTTTGAGTAAACTCTGGGAGTTTATAATGGACAGGGAGGCCTGGCGTGCTACAATTCATGGGGTTACAAAGAGTCGGACACAACTGAGAGACTGAACTGAACTGAATATGTACATACTGAACATAATGAAATTTGAAGATAAAAATATGGGGCAAATGCACACAACACAGACATATCTACAATCAATCATTTTTAAGTTATCACATAATTACTAATATAAAGGTTGCTTTTTCAGCAATTTTACTTTCTAGTTCCTTCAGATAGCTTCTAATGTACCCACACAAATACCCTGAAGTACACAGGAAAAACAGAGGGCAGGCAGGTGATGTAGTACATGATGAAAGATTCTAGAATCTGCCGGGGCTCTATTTAGGAATATATAAATCTAGACTAAAGTTAACATGGCAGAAGAGAAAGGAAAATAAATGATTCCCACCAAACTCCAGGATGCCAACATAAACACCTTTGAATTTTCAAACTGCCATTGCTGCTAAGTTTGTAAATGAGCTAATACTTTCCCAAGAATTTTCATCATTTTTTTTTTGGTGGAGGAGGAGAAGGTATAATCTAGAATATAAAAATCAGTATTTTCAACTCTAAAGCAGAGAGAGAGAGACTTTACAGCATAAACCTTCAGGGTTTCAACACAAAGGTTATAAAGACAAATGAAACAGAAACACAGGGTAAGACTTGGCTAGTGGATGAATAAGGCATTCTCCAGCTGATGAATGTTTCATTACAATTACCTGATACCTTTCCTCCTTTTACTTAAATACTGATCCATTACAAAACCTAGTTTTACAGATTCTTGAGTATATTTATGTTTTTATTTGGACTAGAAATACTTAGAACACTTACACATTAAAAATTATTTCAAATAAATTCATGACAAAATTAGGAGACATTAACTGAATCCATCTTAAGAGCATATTAACATAAAAAGATGGAAATTTAGTCTTTTACTCTGTTAAATATGCAAAATAATATATGTAGATTTGACTATAAAATGATGATTACTTTATGCGAATTTGAGATCCAGGGTTACATAGCATTTCAAATGGCTCTTTTGCTATTACTTCAAGACCCTTGTTAAACCACAGAAAAAAAGCTACTTTATCACCAAATGGAATGAAATATTTTAATCTGAGGCAAATAATTTTACTTTCTTGGGGTATTTAGACAGGTTTCTATTTACTGGTGAAAATTCAATTTTTCTCATCTTGGAGCCAGAAAAAATTAAGCCCATACTTAATGGATATTTTTTCCCTTTTTCCCATCAGAACCAAACATTACTCTGTGTTTTACCTGCAGTCTAGTCTTAGAGCTTTTTAACTTCCTATTTAAAGTCTCAAGCTGATTGACAAAAGCAACCTCAATGAAATGTCCAATGATAATGTTTACTATTTCTTTAAAACCATATAAATAAAACTACTACATGATACACCTTCACATATTGAAGACTGAAACATCATTACCCCAATTTACAATCAACATATAAGACCAACAGCAAATACTAGTCCTGGCCATCTCTTATTCAATTCAGTCCTCAAAAACACTATTAAATATATGTTGGAAAAGCCAAATGCATACATAAGAAATGCCAGGATGGAGTCTAAAATTATATGTAACCAGCCAAGTTCTACTCTGGGGTATTTTCACTTAGAAGGTTGTCTCTGTTGCATGCTAACTGTTGTCCAAAATGACTCTTAGTTGCTGTTGCTGCTTTTTAACTTAAAACCCCAAAGTTTATGTCTTAAGAGTTTTAGTGTTCCGTGGTTCACTAGTTCATCATCTTTGTATGATTTTGTTTAAAATCTATTTTTTAAAAGTACATAGTTGGTTTACTTTCCAAACCATGTAATTAAACAAGGAAACCATATACTTTGGTGCTAAACCATCCCAGAAAAACTCTGTGACCTCACACTATGACTGTTGAAACTCCCCTGGCACAAGTTTAAAGAACCTTATTTCAACAAAAAAAAGTAGCTGTTATTGGACAACTAGATCTTTCAATAAATTTAAATTTCATTCCATAAGTAATTTACTGAATGCCTACTAAGTATAAGGTACCTTGATAGTTTCCATGGGGCATTCCAAATAAGAACAAGACATCCCCGACCCTTAGGGAGCTGATGGAATAGGATAAATCTTTTGGAAACATGTAATAATAGAAAATATCTATATGGTACTAGGCAGTGTTTTAAACATGTATTAAGTTGCTTATTAATCACATCAGCCCTGTGAGCCAGGTACTACGACTGCTCCCAACTTACAGATAAGAAAAATGAAGCTCAGAGAGGTAACGTGTAGAACTAGTTAAGAAGTGGAACTGGGATGAGAATGCAGGCAGTGCAGCTCCAGAGTCCATTCTTTTAACCACTCTGCTCATGATGACTCAAAAAAATAATTAAGACAGGTTGTGGATGGGTGATAATTTTTTTAAAAGTACAAGACACACATATATGGATTGAGCTTCCAAAAGATCACATCCAAATGGGTAGAAATCAAAATGTGGTCCCAGGACACGTAAGCCTCAGGGGAAGAGTGGAGTGGGAATTCTTGGTAAAAAGGATGCATATGAATAAGCATATGCATTGATGCTTTTGAACTGTGGTGCTGGAGAAGACTCTTGAGAGTCTCTTGGACAGCAAGGAGATCAAACCAGTCAATCCTAAAGGAAATCAACCCTGAATAGTCATTGGAAGGACTGATGCTGAAGCTCTAATACTTTGGCCACCTGAACACTGGAAAAGACCCTGACACTGTTGAAGGCAAGAGGATAAAGGAGCAAAAGAGGATGAAATGGTTGTATAACATCCCTGACTCAATGGACATGAAGTTGAGCAAACTCCGGCAGACAGTGAAGGACAGGGAAGCCTGCAGTGCTGCAGTCCATGGGGTCGCAGAGAGTCAGACATGACTTAAGTGACTGAACAACAATGAATAAGCAAGGCGTTATGTTAAGGTGATATTTTAAAAGTATGAGTGAGTAGTCAACAGGAAGCCACTAAAGATGTCTGAACTGGGTATTGGGAGGGAATGTTTCAGTGAGATTAATCCTATAACTGCGAAGGAGGGGGGGAGGCTTGGAGGCCGGGTAGTCAGTAAGGCATCTCCCACAAGTAGTCCAAAAAAGTGATAACAGCCAAGAGTACGGGGGTGATAATAGCGGTGGGAAGAAAAAGAACAAAAAGCAAGATGTTACAGAATAAGAAATTCCAAAACGAGATAACACAGAGTGTCCATTATGAACCAGGCACTGGGGATTCAGGAGCAAGCTCAAGGGAGGCAGGAGAAAGTGGAATCAAGGTGACTAAGCTTTGGAGTCTGGCCTATGGGAACTCCAGGGTGATGGTTAACAGAGGCTCTAAGCTCATGAGAAGGAACACATACAGGATACAAGGCAATTGTTCAACAGCACAGGACAGGGCAATGGGAAAAAGATCAAGGTTGAAGACAAGGATTTGGCGTCATCTGCAGTATTTAGAGTTTAAGAACTGTCACAGATGTTCCAGGAGTAAGTTGACAGAAAGGAATAGAACTAAGGAGAAAGCTTTTATATATCTCTACATGGCTTATGGGAGGGGAGGTAAATAGCCAAGAAATGAGATTTTAAAAGTAAGGAGTAAACCAGAGAAGTACAATGTCAAAATAAGAAAGATTCAAAAGAAATGGAAGACCAAGTTTAGAGAAGTCCAAAAAGGCAAGGAGTCAGAGGACTATTGTACTGAAGAACTAAGCGTCTGAAGTCCTTGCAAAATTTTACAAAGTAAATATCTCACATAGGGACAGGGGATTAAGAGGCACAAACTACTATGTATAAACTACTACAATACACTGTACAACACAGGGAATATAGTCAATATTTTACAGCAACTATAAATGGAACATAAGCTTAAAAAATGTGAATCACTATATTGTACACCTGAAGCTTATATAATATTATACATCAACTATACATCAAAAAAAAGTAAAAATGTATCACTTCTTAAAGCCTACAAGGTCTAATCAGGTGTGTATTGATGTTACTGGCCTTCCCTGCTGGCTCCTTGGTAAAGAATCTGCCTGCCAATGCAGGAGACACAGGTTTGATGCCTGTATTGGGAAGGTCCCCTGGAGGAGGAAATGGCAACCCACTCCAGTATTCTTGCCTGTAGGATCCCATGGACAGAGGAGCCTGGCAGGCTACAGTCCATGATGTCGCACAGAGTTGGATACGACAGAGCAACTACAAAACAGGAATTGATGTTATCCCCCTAAAGCCAACATAAGAAACTTAAAAGTTCACAAAACACTATAGAACTATAATTCCTCACACTAGAGGAGACAACAGTATGCTGAAAACAGATAAAGCCACAGTGTAAACAATACATAGCTTCTTGTCATGTCAATCTCCCTCAATGTTTGCTAATCTGAAATATGGTTTCATATAACAAAGCTGTAGTATGGAGTGAACTTGAATATTCACAAGACATCACAGAAATTTCACACTTGCCTCAAGTTCCTTCAAGTTTGTTTCTCCAATTCTCCCATTTGTCTTCATTCTCTCCAATCTTGACCTTTGTTCTCAAAGAGCCTTATAATTAAGTAGGATAAATGCTTAACATAGGGGAAGGTATAAGATGCTATAAAAGTACGTGCTGCTGCTGCTGCTAAGTCGCTCAGTCATGTCCGACTCCTAGCGACCCCACGGACTGCAGCCTACCAGGCTCCTCCATCCATGGGATTTTCCAGGCAAGAGTACTGGAGTGGGGTGCCATTGTCTTATCCGATAAAAGCACGTAAGAGGGGCCTTTTCCCAGTCTTACAGAATTAGAAGCAAATACACAGAGGAATTACATGACCTGAGACTCCAAAATAATAAATGCCAAAAATGTGCATAAAACTCAAATTTCATCCATACTCTGAAGTTATAATGGATTTGGAAGGAATTAAACTAAAAGCATGATGTTGACAAAACATTACCTGCAGTTAAGGAGAAAGTGACAAATGTTTTGGTTTTATTTTAGTACTACTAATGACTATAAGTCCTACGTCCTGTTCTTCATGTATAAAATAGGCACGTGAATTATCTTTCTGAATTCACTAACTCCTACATAATTAAAGTTCATTTAACCTCACTGGGATGTCCAAAGATAGCTGATAGCAAACTTCTGAGATTCACAGGCAAACTATATTTAGCCTGGGGTTAGTTAGCTTAATTAAAGTATGATACTAATGAACCCATTGCTCTGATGTTTATAATACATCCTGATAAGCCTCACTTTTCCATGGACTAAACCTGCCAAGTTATCTTCAGATGTGCTGCAGATGGTCACAATGTGGATTTAGTTTTAAAGATTAGAGGGACTGAAAGAAGGGAAGTAAGGCAGGGTAAGACTGCCCCCCATCCCACTGCTACACATCCCACATCCCAAAACAATCTCCCTGCTTCAACTCTTCTAGAACCCCTTTTTTCCCACCCAGTAGCAGGTATGATCTTTTATAAAACACACAAAGGCTGTGTTGCTCACTCCACTCCAGCTTCACTTGGACTCCTTCAGCAGAGTTCCATTCACAGTGCAACAGGAACCTAACTCCTCGGGGGCCCACAGTGCCTGGCCCCTGCATCTCACACCTCGGGCTCCTCGCACCCAGCCACCAAGCTGCCCTCCTGGCCGCTGAGAACATCAAGTTCCTTCCCCATCTGAGCCTCTGTACTTCCTGTGCCTTTTGCCAAAACAGAGAGACACACAGCCCTAAGTGTCTAGCTGAAAAGAACAAACTATGGAATTATCTCATGAGGTTCCATGTGATAAGCAGAAAGTGGCAGATTGAGCTTCAGTCTAACCAGGACAGAGTAAGTTTAGGGAAAATGGAAATTCATGTTAATCAGCCATATTTACTGAATGATGGACTCTAAATTACTAGTAGTAACCAAGACTCAATATAAACTAGAAATCTCAGCTTCTGTACCTAGACAGTATACTTCCACACCCAGAGAAGTCAACGAATCTCCACAACATTTTGATAAAAACAGTAACCAAAAGGATGGTTCACTAACAATAAGAATGCTGCAGGCAACACCAATGAGATTTTTAAGCCAACATTACTATGCTAGCAGAGTAACTGAAATGACCAAGAGGGCAGGATGACAGGGATTCACAATATAAGTGTACTCAGTACTACTCAGTTGAACACTTAAAACTGGTTAAGATAGTCAATTTTATACAATGTGTAGTGATGTTATTATGTAATGTATGTAATATTTAATGAAATACTACAATTTCAAAGGGGGGTGGTCAGGAGTAGGAAAGTATCAATACATCTTTAAGGCTAAAAAGTCTGGAACTCCTTTCCGTGAGAAGTCATAACAGCTAAGAAGGTTATGATCTAAGTCTATTAAATCACAACAGATCAATTAAGAATATGAAATTACTCACTAAATTAATTACCAGAACTAAAAGGGGGAAAAAAGAAGATAATTGAAAAAAAGAGATGTAACCGTACTTTTAACATGTTATCTTCATTAGTCAAAGTTCACATTAAAACAAATCAAATTAGAAAATTAACAAAAAAATTAAAACAAGAGTAATCTGTGCAAGGAGAATGAATACGCTCACGCGTTGCTAGTCAAAATATAGAAGAGGCTCTTTTGGCTCCACCAATCTAAAAACTCAACCCAGATTAAAATGTCTGACTACTATGCTTCCTTCTGGTCAGGGATAAATGGAACTGTTTATACACACAAATATACATGTGTGTGCATGTGTTTGTATGCTTACACTAATACATGTATATTAATATAATTATAGATCCAGAATGTATGTAAAATACACACCTTTTAGTCTTTAGAGGTAACAACTGAAATGGAAGCAAATTTGCAAAACTTAACTCATCCTGTGCCATGGCCCATTTGACTAATATTTATTTTCTTAAACAGTGTGCAATGATCTACAAGCATTACATTCAAAAAAATCAAGAGCAATGGTCACATCATTGCATATCACAAAAAAATTAAATTACTGCCTACTCACTAAAATGTCAAGTAAAAATTGGAGAAAATGAACAGTGAGCATAAATTAGAAAATTTTTCAGAAGACTTGAATATCCCTTATAATTACTAAGACATATCAATAACAGAAAATAAGCACTGAATTTCACACTGAAAATCTGCAGGAACATTAAAATCTATCTTAAATGTGCAGGATCTATCAGAACCTAAGCATATTCTCCATCCTAATGCTGTTATTTTCTTTAAACGTCTACTAGTTAAATCAATCTCAAGAATATGTTAGCACCTTCAAAAATAATTTTGACAAAAAATGAAGTTAAATATCCCAAAGAAAGGGATTCCCAGGTAGTTCAGTGGTAAAGAATCTGCCAGCAAGGCAGGAGACAAGGGTTTGATCCCTGGGTCGGAAGATCTCCTGGAAGACAAAATGGCAACCCTCTCCAGTACTCCTGCCTGGGAAATCCCATGGAGAGATGAGGCTGGTGGGCATCTGTTCACGGGTTCAAGAGTCGGACATGACTGAGCATCCCAAAAGAAAACAAATATCCTCCTTCAAAGTGGAGGTAAACAAGTTATATGTTAATTCACAGAGAGTATTTCTAAACAAAATTGTCTCACCCCATCCCAAGGACAAAGTTAAAAACAGATTGCTTATTTAATTCACGGACAGTCCTAATTATAACATCTAACTATCAACATATCATGGACATAATATTATTACTTTCATCAAACTTTGCTTTAATATTTATCTAAGACTATACAATGGTCTAATTAGAAATATTTCAATCACCTTGGAAATGAAAAGCTAAGGTGACGGGAATAATCATGGACTGTCAAGTAAGGCCAAAATTTATTTTAATGGACATGCAAACTATCTGAATTTTAAAGGACTATGAGAGAGAAAATCCCAATTTTTAAAACCATACTTTAAACCAGTAAACTCCAGAAGAAAGTATAAAAGATGATCTATTTGGTGCAGGAAGAAAAAAGTTTTTAATTTTATAAGTCAGACATTGAGCTGTGCTGATATTTCACATACAGACTGACACTGGTGACCCCGGTCTATCCTTTGGTTAGATGGTCTCATCAACTAGTGTTCAAGTTGTGTTCCCGTTACGGTTTCCTCAGGGGTATTAATAGTTCCACAAAGGTATAGGAATTTTCAGTAGCACTTTTACTTGATCACTTTCAAAGCTTCAAATTTTACTGTAGTTTATGAGCATTTGATTAATTGAGTTATATTAACTAAGTAATCCACACCGAATAAAGAAATGGCTTTAAAATATTCCTGCAAAGGAATATAGGACTAGGATGATAACTAATAACATATGCATGCATGCTAAGTCACTTTAGTCATGTCCAATTCTTTGTGACCCAGTGGACTGTAGCCCGCCCGGCTCTTCTGTCCATGGGAGTCTCCAGGCAAGAATACTAGAGCGGGGCTGTGCCCTCCTCCAGGGGATCTTCCCAACCCAGGAACTGAACCCCACATCTCTTACATCTCTGGCATTGGCAGGTGTATTCTTTACCACCTGCGCCACCTGGGAAGCCCACTGATAACACAAACAGGTAAATAAAAGGAAAATGACAGAGCTGAAAAATTCTCTAAGCAAGAATATCCTATTAACCACAACAGTTGACAAATGCATCATGCTAATCAGATCTACAAAAAAAGAACCCTGCAAAACTATTCATTTGAAATATAGATTTATGTCCCTTACCAAATAGTCACAGTCCTAAATATATATTGTGCTTAGATAATTAATGAGAATATGAAGTCATCACTGTTCACAAGACATCTAAAATTTTAAAAATCCAGAACCAAGACAACTGTATTTTTTCAAGATATGTTTAAAGCCATGCAAATACTCAATCCATTTGACTTAACATTTTACAACAGTCACTAAATATCCCTAACAAGTAGTTACGTTACATTAGGAAAATACTCTGCTCTATGGCAAAACTGACTGAATTTTAAAAATAAAAGTCTAGCGACAAATTAAAATGCAATCCTCAATCAATAAACATTGTCAGAAGGGTTATAAGAAAGATTGTGTAATGTCTGAAGAAAGAAGCACTGGGGCAAATGATGTAGTCCAAAAAGGTTGGATAGAAGATAAAAAGAAGACACATTTCTTACATGGCTCAGCCTGTGGTGTTTGCTAGATTCTGTTTCCAAAATAAAACACTGTGTTTGTGTATATGATGAATTAAAGAAAAATTTTACTGGCAAAGATGTAATCTCAACTGCAAATTTCTCCTTTTATAATTGCAACTTCCGATGGAGCAGCTGCTTTAGCTAGAAAAGGGATTTGCAGATAAATCAGAGACATCAACTCATGTGAAAATCAATGAGTCATCCAGTCACAGGCAAGTTATTACAGCAAAGAAGTTGAAATTATAAGTTTGCACTAAATGCTCCAGGATATCAACGTTAATTTCATTTAAAAAAATTATTTAAAGTAGAAAGATCATTTGTCGTTGTTGTTTAGTCACTAAGTCATGTCTGATTCTTTTGCAAGCCCATGGACTGTAGCCCGCCAGGCTACTCTGTCCATGCGATTTCCCAGGCAAAAATATTGGAGTGGGTTGCCATTTCCTACTCAAGGGGTTTCTTCCCAACCCAAGGACCAAACCCACGTCTCCTGCATTGGCAGGCAGATTCTTCACCACTGAGCCACCAGTGAAGCCCAGAAGAATCATAAGGGTATTTTCAATGAGACAGAGAACAGAAAAAAATTCTTTTTCCTCTATTTGGCTTGCTAGCTAGCTATTGTAAAAAAAACTTAGAACTGTTGAACTTAAAAGATGGGCTATGGGTTTTCTTTCATGAAAAGAAAAACATTCACAATTGCTGAGCTTTCCTGTGATGACAAGAGATTAATAAGCCACCAAACAGAGATCTTCAGTACAAACACACTGAACCTGTACCTTTGATGTGAAAACGTTTCAACAGTTCACAAGAGAATGATTGCTTTCCAGGAATAACTTCTATGGGAATTTTAAAGATGGATGTCTCAAAACAGCTCTATCATTGTGTGATTAGTACTAAAAATGTTGAGAGAGGTAATTTTTAAAAACCTCTCATTTAAAAGCTTGGAACCATAATGTTTAACCACTTTCAAAACCTTCCAGAAGAACATCAGGTTTCTAATCGATTTCTTAAAATGATGGAAATTAAAATCCATTCCATCAGGTGCAAGGTCAGACTACTAGGGACCAGCCAAGTATCACCAAAACCTCTGCATAACTGCTGGATGATATTAAAATCTTAATATCATGATTTAGGAATTACTGTCAATTCAATCGATGTATCTCTGTGAATCATCCCTGATAGCCATTTTATAAGTATCAAAATAATGACCATCAAATCATTCATATTGCTGTCAAAGTAACCAAGATTTTTAAAAAATTATGAAGCATGTTATAGATGAATGTTCAGAAACATCCTCACCATTTTGTGATTTGTATTGAAATGTTCAAAGTGATCTTAAAAATCTCTCATATCTGCACATTGAAAATATGTACTTAAATTAAGGCTGAAAGAAAACTTAAGAGCTTAAAAAGAACTTTTGATTTATAGAGGTGAAGAATAAAACTCTAATATACATGACAAATTTCATCCCCCTTTTCCTATCTTAGAAGCCAAACTCAGATAGAAAATATAGGCCAAAAGTATAGCCAAAAAACAGTATCCAATTTTTCACTGAGAAATTATGAAACAGAATTTACATATAAATATCTCCATTCCTAGTGGAGTTTTCATGTCACAACAATTCACTATATTTCCCAAGAATGTAAGAGGTGTTAAATCCTTTAGGATAACCCCCTCTTCATTATAGTATCCCGACTTATTTAGTAGATTGAGAAATATTATCTAAATCGCGAATACTGATACAGGCCTATTAGAAACTCTATTATAGGGAGATAAATATATTTAAACAAAGGTTTCAGAATTTAGAGTACTTAATTAGAAAACATACACAAAATGTGTCTTCAAACAGTCCTACATCCACCACCAACACAGAGTTCAGAGAACAAAGACGACTGCTAGGAGATGATTATTGGTTTGTTTTGTCTTTAATGCACTGAACTGTGCAACTAAAATATCAAAGCTCTGGTTCCTGTGAAAAGTGGAAACAAAGCTGCTCATTTTTAAAACCCTGATAGCCGTCACAGGATTGTTTTCAATGACTTTTTAAAAGACAATATTGAAAAATACAAGAGTTCATTATTAAGTCTCATTTTCCATTAATAAAAGGCTTTATATTTAGAAAAGTAGAATGTCCCAACTTAAAAACAATAATACTTAAAATGTTTTCATTTACTCATGAAAAAATGACTAGGTCCTTATCATTAAAGCTAGAAATTTTAGAAAGCATTTAATAAGCTACTCTATACAGATATATTTTAATTAATGATAGTAGTAACTGATTTTAATTCATAAACATGAAGATTATTCTATACTTTCAAAGTACTATAAACAATTTTGAAAATAAAGAAATGCAGTTCCATTCTTAGCAAAGAAACGTGTTTATAAATTTTTAAGATGTCAGTGTTGGTGTTATTCATTCAGTCATGTCAGCCTTTGTGACCTCATGGACTGTAGGCCTCCAGCCTCCTCTGTCCATGGGATTCTCCAGGCGAGAATACTGGAGGGGGTAGCCATTCCCTCCTCCAGGGGCTCTTCCTAACTTAGGAAGTGAACCCAGGTCTCCAGCACTGTAGGCAGATTCTTTACCATCTGAGCCATCAGGGACACGGAGAGGTAATTAGTTCCCTATTATTTCAGACATATGCACTTTCTTATAAGTACTTCAGTAAGAAAAAAAAAAAGTTCTGTACTTTGCTGTACTTTTTGTTCTACAAAAGAACATCTTACTACCAACTTGATGTTGAAGGAATAAATTGTTGTCCTGCAACATACTTTGGCACCACTTGATTTTCAGAATAAAAATGTATGCTAAGCTCACGACACAAAGCTGTTCTTAACATTGAGTTAGGCAATTCAAGCAAGAAAAACAAAAAGAATATAATGTACATTATTTCAAAACAATGACTCACAGTTAATGAGTATTTCAAGTGATTGCAAAAGCCTGAAGTGATTAGTTTATTCCAACTGCCAAATGCCAGGCTACCAGGAGTGCTGATTACTCAGCATCTAGCAAAGCAAGGCCCCCAAAATTACAAAAAGTTTCTTTGGATAGATTTTTAAATTTAAAACTTTAAGTTTTTTAGATTTTTAAATTTAAACTCCTTTGAGAAATAATACAATGTCAAATGACAAATTGAATTTCTTCTATTATAAATTTCTCTAATATAAAGCATAAACTGAGTCAAGACAGAAATTAAGTCTGTTATAGAAATTATCCTCTTGGACCCCCTAATAGAACAACCCTCTTGGACCCCCTAATAGAACAGTGCAGAGAACCTCATGAACTAAGGAATGGAGACAGAAATGCTGACAGTTGGTACCTTCCTATAAGAAACAAAAGTATGAGAGAAAAAGAAAGGGTAAGTTAATGAAATGAAGAGCTAGACAAAGACTCATTTCACATCACCCTAAAGTTAAAAAGTAATTCTTGTTCTTGAACTTAAATTATGACTAAGTATCCCTTCCCAGAGATGATCACAAGGCAGCATCAACTGGGAGTTCAGGAAGTCAGCAAAGCTGCACTTAAAAGACAAATCAAAACCAGCTTGAATATTTTATTTCCAAAGTTAGAAACAAATCTAACTTCTCTGTTTCGGAAGGCCTGAAGAATGGAACTATGATTAAATGCCAATTATTTTCGTATAGTATCAAGAATCTAGAAATAAACTCTAGGATATTTTTCTTAAATAACATTCTTTTATTATCTAAGGCAGGGGGCTGGGAGAAAATGTAATAGTTCAAGCTAATTTTATAGAAAATTCTTTCAATAACATTATTGTGAGCTCATCTTTCATTATTTTCCCTCCTTTTCTAAATTTTTTACTCCTCAGTGAAAGAAAAATAAAGGTAGCATCTCAAGATCTGATGAACTGAAGCCAGTTACTGGGCTAAGTAAGTACCCACAAATGGTAAGCAAAACCAAACACAATCCTTGGTCTCTTAGGGGTTTTTAGCTGGAGGGAGAGGTGGGACACAGAAATATGACTGCAACCACTGATATGATATGAACATGGCATTATGATAGCAAATGGTGATCTAATCTGGTCAAGAACATCAGAGGTATTCCTGAAGCAAGGTGATGACCACAGAGTGAAGGCAAAAAAAGATGAGGGAGAGGCAGAGTATAAAAATAATGAATAAATAAAGAGTGGCCAAGCATGAGTGGAGAGGTTAACAGGAGCTTGGTCTGTTGGAGTTTCACAAATCCTTATTCACAAATAAGGATTTTGTCTCTAACCTACCCAAGGATTAGAACTAAAAATTGAAAGCTGATTGTTTTAATTAAAGATATAATATCAATAAAACTTGTATGTTGAGAAACATCACTATGGCCGCACTGTGGAAAGTGAACTCGACTAGCACAAGGCTGTATATAAGGAGACCAGTCAGAACTGTTACGGTGCAAGTTGGGAAACAACAGACTGAGGACACTGGTAACGGAGAAACGGGTTGCTGAGATTTCAGGCACGAACGTCAACAAGGGAGGATGACAGGTGGGGCAAAGGAGGTGTGAGGAATACACACACAACGTCATCTAGGTTTCCGGCCCGCATTAAGTGGATGCACGGCGGTGCTAGTCACTAAAGGAGGAATGCTAAGGAAGATCACATGAGGGGAGACAGATGGAAAATTCACAAAGTGTGTCTGAAGTGCCCTTGGGACACAAAGACAGGGAAAGAGATGCCAAGTAGGTCATTCTGTCTCTAAAGCTGGACCAATATTACTGAACTTGAATCATCAGTATAAAGGTAATTAAATGACCAAGGATCCAGTCTCAGAAACTCTCAATATGTAAAATAAAGCCTGGGAAAGAATGGGTCTGCAAATCAGACTCAGAACCAGCCAGAAAGACAGGAGGAATTCAGAATGTTAGAATGTTCAGAATCCGAATGTTAGAAAAGGGTCAATTGTGCTGAATGCTGAGCGCACATGTGGCAAAGGATGGAAAAGGTCCAGTTGATTCGGTGATAAGGTCACTGATCACCTCAGTGGTATCATTTCAATGAAGTTAAGAGGCAGAAACAAGCTTGGAATAGACAGAGAATTGAGTGGCATTGAAAGAAATGGAGAGAATGTTATAGAGTAAGTCTGCATACACAGAGGAAGGGGTGGGGCAGCGTCTGCAGCTTATTTTTTTAATCGGAGACTTGAATGTGTTTGTATGCATACAAGAAAGATTTGTTTGAAAGGAAGAAATATGAGACAGAATTTAAGTCCTAAGACCCCTGAGAAAGCAGAGGTGACTGGATGCAGAGCATAGGTGGAGGAGAAAGGATGGGTGCTGAGAAGGTTAAGATTTATGTTTAGCATCAGAATGAAGTCCAAAGAAAAAGTGGGAACGGAACTGTCTGTTGAGAAAGCTGTGTATTACTCAGGGTACTCTAACATCATGAAATGTTAATGACAGAATAAGCACTTTTTCTTTATCTGGCACATGAAAAAATGCTTTACACAAGTATGAGTCTATTCAGCCCTCATCACAACCCCATGTAGCATTCATTAGCTCCTTCACAGAGGAGGAGACTCAGGCCCTCAGGGGTTAAACTTGCCCAGGTGAACGGCCTCAAATCCAACACTCACCCTTCAGGCCATGCTCAGCCAGCAGGCTGGACCATCTCTCAGCGGGCTTGAGACCTGTCCGAAAGCACCCGTACTGTCAGGACCAGTGGATGATTTCTGGAACACTGGACATCCTAAGTCTTGTACTGCCAGGGTGAAAGTTATGTTCACCCCACATTATCAAATATTTAACTCACTTACAGCCAAGGCAATGAGGATTCATAAATAAGCCTGGGCGGTAAGATTTCTGCAATCAGTAGTTCACACTACTCAGAGAGAAACCCAAAGTTGTTTTTTTTTAACGTCTTCTATTGCTTATTCTCCAGAACTGTAACAATGGTCCAACAGCACTGAAGTGGCACTGCGATCCACCTATTTCTATGTTCATCTCCCTCACTGCAATCCACCTATTTCTATGTTCATCTCCCTCACTGCAATCCACCTATTTCTATGTTCATCTCCCTCACTGCAATCCACCTATTTCTATGTTCATCTCCCTCACTGCGATCCACCTATTTCTATGTTCATCTCCCTCACTGCAATCCACCTATTTCTATGTTCATCTCCCTCACTGCGATCCACCTATTTCTATGTTCATCTCCCTCACTGCGATTCACCTATTTCTATGTTCATCTCCCTCACTGCGATCCACCTATTTCTCTGTTCATCTCCCTCACTGCGATTCACCTATTTCTACGCGGATCTCCCTCACTGCGATCCACCTATTTCTATGCGGATCTCCCTCACTGCGATCCACCTATTTCTATGCGGATCTCCCTCACTGCGATCCACCTATTTCTATGTTCATCTCCCTCACTGCGATTCACCTATTTCTACGCGGATCTCCCTCACTGCGATCCACCTATTTCTATGTGCATCTCCCTCACTGGATGTGGTCATCTCAAAAGCTGCCTATGTCTTCCTCACTGCAGTATCTGTTCAGGGCCTACTGTGTGACAGCTACTCTGCCAAGTGCTAAGAAACAGTATGAACAACGGACATGACCTCTGGAAGCCAGGCAATATATAAACAAACTATAGTTTAAATTGAGAAAAAGACTAGGAAGGAATTGATATCAAAGAATGAAGGTTAAGAAGCAGAACGGAATATTTAGATCTAGTGACTAGAGACAGCATCTCTGAAAAGCAAACACTGAGACCTACAATCAGAGGAAGGGACATTCCAGTCACTGGGAACCCCCTAAAGTAGAGGATAAGCAATTTAGAGACTTCATGAAATAAACCAAAGGTTGCCTAGAGAGCAGGAATTAGAGCAAAGCTGGAGGCAAGATCACAGGCCATGATAAAAGAATTTGGATTTTATAGTTTTAATGGAAGAAAAGCAATTGAGTCTTCAACAAGAAACAGATACGGATGGATGTAATAAATTCTATTCTATGAAGAACACAGAAGTCAAGGTGACCAGAGAGGGCTACTGCAAGAGTCCAGGCAAGGGACAGCCTGGAGTAGAGGTTGGTAGATGGAAATAGTGAGAAGCTGGACAGGCTTCAGACAGATTTAGGAGGGAAATCTGATCTTCGAAAAAGGAACCAAAGCAATTCAAAGGTGAAAGGACAGTCTTCTCAAAAGCTAGTGCTAGAAAAAAATAAACATCCACATTGGGAAAAAATAGAGCAATCTAAAAACACTGGCCTTATCTAAATACCAAAGAGGATATAAAGATGGAAAATAAGCATGTGAAAAGATGCTCAATATCATGCCATTAGGGGACATGCAAATTAAAACAATGAGATACCACCACATATCTATGACCTTTTTCGCTAGTCTACAATATAAGTCAGGATACCTATAATGAAGAGGAGGTTATCCTAAAGGATTTAACACCTCTTACATTCTTGGGAAATACAGTCAACTGTTGTGACATGAAAACTCCACTAAAAGTAGAGATATTTATATGTAAACTCTGTTTCATAATTTCTCGGTGAAAAACTGGATACTATTTTTTGGCTCTGCTTTTGGCCTGTATTTTATTTTCTACTTGACAAAGACGTAAAACAACAGGAATTCTCCCTTACTGCTGGTAGGAATGCAAAATGGTACAGCTACTCTGGAATAGTGTGTTGGTTTCCTACAAACCTAAACAGAGGCTTCCTGTTTAAGATCCAGCAGCTGCACTACTAGGTATTTTTCCAAGTGTGTTGCAAATGTATGCCCTCAGAACACCTGCACACAAGTGTTTATGGTAGCTTTCTTTACTCGTAAGTCCCTAACACAGGAAGCAACCAAGATGTCCTTCAAAAGGTGAAGAACAAACTGTGGCAGACCTATACAGTATTAAAAAGAAATATGTTATCAAGCCACAAAAAGGTAAGGACAAGCCTTAACTGCATATGGCTGAGTGAAAGAAACCAGTGGGAAATGCTACAAGATTCCAACTATATGACCTTCTAGGAAAGACAAACCTTGAGAGACAGTAAAAATATCAGTGGGTGCCAGGGACTGCAGTGGTGATAAGATACCCTAATGATGGATAGGTGAAATTACACATTTAGCAAAATCCATAGCACTGCTGACACAAAGAGTAAATCCTTATGTAAACTCTGGACTTCAATGCATCAAAACTGGTTCAACTACAACAAATATACCAAACTAATGCAAGCAAAGGAAACTAGGGAGGGGAAATTAATACAGAAGCTCTGTATTTTTTGGTCAATTTTTCTATAAATGTAAAACTGCTATAAAAAGAAGAAAAAACAAAGTTTTTTTTAAAAATCCCCAAACAACTGAACTAACAATAACAGACTGCATATGGGAGGTAAGGGAGACCACTCCATTGTTTTTGATGTGAGATGAACATCATTCTTTACTGAAATGAAGAAGACACAGAGAAAAAATAGCCTGGGGTTGGACTTTTTTTTTCTTAATGTAGTTTAATCCACCTGATAATCAAGTGGGTATCAAGACTGGAGCTTTAACGAGGTCACTGGGCAAGAGATAACCATTAAGGGAGTTTAAAAAAAAGAAAAAGCATTAAGTCATGGGAATAGATGAAGTCATCTAAGTGCAAAGGAAGAAGAGGCTAAAAGAAAAACTCAAGGACTGAGAAGGGCATTTCAGAAGATAGGTTCAACTACGATGAATTCTGCTAAGAGGTCAGAAGGTACAAGTAAGCATCGAGTAGATCTGCTATTGCCACAGAACCCCAGAGACTTTGGTAAGAGCAGTCACATGATGTTAGATGCAAAGGCCACAAAGGGATAGACTAAGAAATAAAATTTGAGAAGTTATAACAATATGAGTAGATAATTCTTGGTAATAAAAGTGAGTAGAGACTGAGGTAGAAGTTAGAGGGTGAGGGAAAAGGTCAAGATGGCTTCCTTAAGATGACATATGAAAGCGTAACTAGATGGTAATGGGAATGATCCAGTAGAGAGGGAGACTGGCTCAGAGAGAAAATACCAAAACCATAAAGTCTTTGACAAGACACGATAGATCCAGGCTCCAGAGAAGGGGGAAAAGCCTTTGAAAAGACGGGTATGGGGTAGAAGCATCTTATCTTCAGCACTTGAGAGATGCATAAAATTTAGTAAGCGGATGCTCAAAAGAATTAAATGAATCAAATGAAAGAAGTGAAATGATTTAGAAGGCTCCCGGCAAAGCATATGTAAATTTTAGGACCCTAGGCTAGAATTATATCAGAGAAGGCAGAAATAGAGTGTAAGGCAAAACACATTTTAGAAGGACAAAGGCAATAAACAGAAAAGTTACAAACAAGATAGATATAAATCCAACTAAAAAAACATTGCTTTAAATGTAAATGGTTGAAATATACCAATTAAAAGACAGAGACTGCCAAATGAATTGGAGGAAAAAAAAAAAGACCCAACTGCATATTGTAAGAAACATTCACAGTAAATATAAAGATACAGGAGATTTAAAGTAAGAGAATAAGAAAGATATACCATAACATTAATTAAAAGAACACTAGAATAACTACATACATTTCAGGAAAATCAGACTTCAGAACAAGGAAAAGTTACCAGGGATAAAGGACATTACACACCGATGAACGGGTCAATTCTCTATGAAGACATGACAACCCTTAGTATGTATTTGTTTAACAAAAGAGCATCAATATATGTGAGTCAAAAACTGACAGCTGAAATGAGAAGCTGATGAATAGACTAACATACTGAAAGACTTCAATGCTGCTCTACCAGTAAGTGACACTCAGCAGGCTGAAAATCAGTAAAAAGAGTTGAACCGAACAGCACCATCAATCAGCTGGATCTAACTGACATCTAAAGACTACTTCATCTAACAGCAACAAAATACACCTCAAGTTCATATGGAGAATTCACCAAGATTAAAGGCCAAAATACACACCACAAAATTTTAAAAGAACAGAAAGCATAATGAGTATGCTCTTGGATCACAATAGAACTAAACTAAAAATTAGTAAGATACCAAATATTTACAGATAGATGAAAATTCCCAAAATGGAGATTAAACAGCACTTCTAAATAATACATTGGTTTTAAAAGTCTCAAGAGAAATCTTTAAATATTTCAAACTGAAGAAAGTGAAAATATAATTTATCAAAATTCTGGAATACAGCAAAAACAGTGCTGAGAAAGAAGAGCAATATAAACCTAAGGCAAGCAGAAGAAGAGAAATAAAAACTAGAGAAGTCAATGAAACTGAAAACAATAAAACGGAAAAATCCACAAAACCAAGGTTTGGTAATTTTATCAATAAAACTGATAAATTTCTAGCCAGGCTAACAAGTAAAAAGAAGAAGACACAAATCACTAGTAACACAAATGAAAGAGGAGCCGTTACTACTGATCCCATGGACATTAAAAGGGTAGTAAGGAATATTATGAACTCTAATCTCCACAAAATTGTTAACTTAGATTAAATGAACTTAAAAGATACAATCTACCAAAACTTACAAGAAACCAACTGGAAAGGTTTATATCTATTGAAAGAAACTGAACTAACAATTAATAACCCTCCCAAGCAGAAAGCCCAAAGCCCAGATGGTTTCACTGATGAATTATACCAAATGTTTAATAAAATAACACCAATTCTCTACAATTTCCTTCAGAAAGTAGAAACAAAGAGAACAATTCCTTCCTCATTCTATGAAGCAAGTAGAATACCAAAGACATTATAAAAAAGGAAAATTACAGACCAGCGTTTCATTAACCTTGATACAAAAATACTTGACAAAATATTAACAAACTGAATGCAATAACATGTAAAAAGAATTATACACCATGGCCAAGCTCCATTTAACCCACATGTGTAAGGCTGATTTAGTATTCAAAAATCAATTAAACACTAGAGAAAAATCATATGATCATATCAATAAATGCAGACAAAGCATTTGACAAAAGGCAACATCAACCCATGATTTTAAAAAAATAAACAACACTCAAAAACAAAAAACCTGAGGAACCAGAACTAGAGGGGAACTTCCATAATGTGAAAAATATATACAAAAAACCTACACCTAACATCACGCTTATTGGTAAGAAACCAGATGCCTTCCACCCAATATCATGAATAAGACAAGGAAGTCCCCTCTCACCATCCTTATTCAACTTTGTACTTGCAAGTCCTAACCAGTGCAATAAGCAAAGGAAATGAAAGGTATAAAGACTAAGAAGGAAACCATAAAACTGTCTTTGTTTGCAGCTGCCACACTGTATATTGAAAGCCCTTAAAGAAAGAAAGAAAAAGCACCTGTAACTAGTAAGCAACTATAAAAAGGTTGCAAGATAAAGTTAACTGTTTTCCTGTATATCAGGAATGAGCAACTGGAGTTAAAAATGCACCATTTGCATCAGCACCAAAAAAAAAAAAAAAAAATTTAGGTATAAATTTAACAAAATATATACAGGATCTATGTGAGGAAAAAACTACAAAATGTTGATGAAAAATCAAAGATCTAAATAAATGGGAGACTAATTACATGATCGTAGATGGTTAGACGTCAGGTCTTCCCAACTTAATCTTTAGATCTGATGCAATCCCAATAAAAACCCTAGTTAAGTCATTTTGTGGACAAACTGATTCTAAAATCTATATGAAAGACCTAGTTTCAGTTTCAGTGAAAGACCTAGAAAATTAGAAAACTGACAACCAATTTTGAGATGAACCAAAAAATCTACAGTATTCAACACAGTGTAGTATCAGCAGAAAAGACAGGTCAATGAAATGGGATAAAGGGCCCAGAAACAGACCCATACAAATATAGTCAAGTGATCTTTGAAAAAGGAGCAAAGAAAACACAAAGGAAAAAGGACAGTCTTTTCTTGAACTTTTACCTTACACCTTTCACAAAAGTTAACTGTGATCCAAAATGGATCACAGGCCTACATCAAAACTGTTAAAACTTCCTGAAGGTAACATACAAAAAAAAATGTAGGTGACCATGGGTTTAACAGTGAGTTTTTAAAAGATGCAACATCAAAAGCACAATCCATTAGAGGGAAAAAAAACTTATGTGGAATTGATTAAAGTTTAAAACTTTTGCTCTCTAGGAGACAAGGATAAGATAATGAAGACAAGTCACAGAAGAGGAGAAAATGCTTGCAAAACACTTCTCTGGTAAAGTAGTGCTATCTGAAACATACAAAGGACTTTTAAAACTCAACAAAAGGAAAAAAAAAACTTTTTAAATGGGCAAAAGATCTGAAAGGAGACCTTACAGAAAAGGATATACAGATGGTAAATAGTATCATTAGAGAATTGCAAAATAAAACAGTAAGAAGTCACTGTACACCTATCAGAGGGACTACAATCCAAAACACAACCATCACCACACGATGGCAAGGATGCAGAACAGGAACTCCGGTTCATCGCTGGTGGGAAGGCAAAATGGTACAGTCACTGTGGAAGTAAGACAGCTGGGCAGCTTCTTACAATGCTGAGCACAGTCTTACCGTAAGATCCAGCAATTGCACTGCTGGGTGTTTTTCCAAATGAGTTGAAATCTTCTGTCCTCAAAAAACCTACACACCAATGTTTACAGCAGTTTTGCTCTTAAATGCCAAAAACTGGAGGCAATCAGGATGTCCTTCAAAGATGAGTGGATAAACACACAGTGGGAGATTTATATGATGGACTACCATTCAGTAATAAAAAGAAGTACATTAACAAGTCACAGAGACATTGTACATTGCTAACCGAAAGAAGCCAGTCTGAGGTGGTTAGAGGTAAAACTACAGAAAGAAGAAAAAGATCTGTGATTGCCAGGGGTGGGGAGGGAAGAGAGGGATGAATATAGGAATATCATGTATAGGTTGGTGAAACTTTTCTGTATGACACTATGATACATGACATTATGTATATGAGGAAACTTGCAGAACTGTATGACAGGAGTGAACCCTAAACTGTGCATTTCACTTAATAATAAGGTATCGATATCAGTTCATGAATTATAAAATATATCATACAAGATGTCAACAGAGCAAACTATGATAAGCAAAATTGTATATGGGGAGGAGGGAGGTATTCTGAACTTTCTGGTGAATTTTTCTGTAAAGACTAAAATTACTCTCATTTTAAAAATTCATACTAAGTAAAATATCCCTTTTAAAAATGAAATTTTCCTAAGAATATCCATTCTTTTTGGCAAAGATGTTTGACAATCAACAATATGATAGAATTCTTTAGATTTTGACAACTTTTCTTTTAAATGCTAATTTTGTTACTTATTTATTATGTGCCCTTGGGCAGATTTTGTGATTTCTGAGTTTTGGCATCTTTGGGCGTAAAATAAAAAATTACCTAAAAGCTCAACTGGATTTAATCACATAAATATATGTAATTCACCTAGCAAAAGTTGCACAAAGTAGGCACGTAAATCGTTCTTTTCTTTCTTGTTCATTTGTCCCCAAATTCTTTTTAACTCAGGTAAGGTAGAACACACCCTGAGTATTTCTCAAAAATAGGTAACACATACCCTAAAGGTACATGCAACCAACCATTAAACAAACCTACTCATACCTTAAAGGTATTAAAATACATGTCTTCCTGGAGCTCAATTTAAAATTTAGAGGGGAGGGGGGAAGTTGTTTAACTGGTAGCTTAAAACACTGTTATACCAAAACAACATTGCTGAAGTATTTGCACGAAATTTCAAGAGGCAACAGGAAACTGCTTGCACTAGAATTTTGGCCACACAGGCTTCCAGGGCACTTCACCATCTTCAGCCGTTTGGGGTATATCTCAAACTTTTCCACTGAAGCATTGCCTTTCACTTCCAGTTTTAATTATGTTACTGAACACAAGTTCATTTTTGTCTCAATGTCAGTCCTATGTCAACAATTTAGCTCCAAAGGGCCTGCTTCCCCTTAAATTACTAAAGGACAATCTGAAAAATAACATTTTGCATTAAGAATTAATGCTTTTGAATTGTGGTGCTGGAGAAGACTCTTCAGAGCTCCTTGGATGGCAAGGAGATCCAACTAGTCAATCCTAAAGGAAATCAACCCTGAATATCCACTGGAAGGACTGATGCTGAAGCTCCAATACCTTGACCACCTGATGCAAAAAGCAAGGAAAAGATGTTGATGTTGGGAAAGATTGAGGGCAAAAGGAGAAGGCGGGGGAGAGGATGAGATGGCTAGATATAACTGACTCAATGGACATGAGTTTGAGCAAACTCTGGGAGATAGTGGAGGAGAGGTGGCGGATGCTCAGAGCCTGGGGGTGCTCAGTCCATGCAGTCACAAAGAGTGAGACATGACTTAGCGACTGAACAACAATAAAAACTATTTAATACAGAATTTATAGCTCTGTGAGTCAGAATTAAGCAAGCAATAACTGAAATGAAGATTACACTTCTTTGATTGCTTTCTCAAGGTCTTGGCTTGACTTGGAGTCATTTTCTTTTCCATTGAACTGTGCATGTTAGTCTGGAAGATACTGCCCTGATTTTTTTTTTAAACAAAATTTGCATATCAATATCAAACTCTTTTGTCCAAGAGAATCTCATTAACATTAAGCACCTGACTGGATAAATATGTAAGGATAAACAAAGCAGTGAGTGTCACAAGGTCAAACAGAGGCTGAGCACACCTGTACTATCTCGTGTCACACCTTAAGAAAAATAATATACTGAAGCATGTTCAAAGATCTACAAAACTCTTAAGGATTTCAAAACCATGCTACCTAAGAGGAAGAAATGGAAGTATGCTTAGTGGGGGAAAAAAACCAAACAAACTGCATTTGAAATTGATGCAGTATGAGAGTCATCTTAAATCACCTGAAGGCTATGGTACTTGAAGGAAATCAGACTTGCTCGATGTTCCCAGAACTAGGACTAACATGAGGCAGCAATAAAGTACAGGATAAGTATAGATATCGGAGCCTTCAAGAGACTCAAATCCTACAATAGACCTTTAATCAACTATGTGATATTAGAAATACACGTGATATTCTCAGACATTAATCTTGTACATAAGATGAAGGTTCTAACTTGGCTAATTCCTAAGGTAATCTTCAAATAAAAAAATGACATGGAAGCATATTCTGGATCAGCTTCTTACCATCAGAGCATCCTGAACATGGAATGAGCTATCTCACTGAAGTCATGAGTGCTATCACTAGTTCATAGCAACCCAATCATGTGCTCTGTATAAAGGAAAAAGCACAACAGATAGCACAGTATTTTAAGTAAAAGCCAAATGTCCACAAGCTGGTATTCTTATAAAAAGAATTAAAAAGACAGGATGGAAGATTATTAGTTTTTATATTGTCATCTACTGGGTAAATTGTAACAATGTAATTTTAGAAAAAAAATCCTAAATCATATTTCTAGCTCATCTGTACTGAATATTACAATTTCCTTTGTTTCTAGATATACTGATTATGATGCTAACATTTGATTCTTTGAACCCACTTAATATACCTTATGGAATAACCTTATAAAAATCTTGTCTGAACAATTTTGTATATACTAGCCAACAATACTGAAAGTGAATGTTTAAAACTCAAATTAACTTCTAAAACCAAAGTTAAAATTACTCAGTACAGCTACAGTTTTCTATATTTTAGGTTTCATTTAATAAAAATAAGCATACACAACCAACAACCAGGGAATAACCTCATAAAATATGTACTCAACTTTCCATGTACAGTACAGTATTTTAACAGTGCTCAGTGCATAAGAAATACTAAATTAAGTATGGATCAAAAACATTAAGAGAACAAGGGTTAAAAAAAAAAAAAAGAGCAAGGGTAGGAGATGCCTGGAATACAGTAGGCCAGGTACAGAGAGTACAATGTAGATAGACATACGTTCCTAAGTTCACTCCAAACAAATTTGTGGTTTACCCATTGCTCTTCTCTGGGACAAATTTAAAGAAAAATTCTTTCCCTAATTCTACATCTGTCTGAAAATCCAAGGATATCTGTTGTAGGTCATTTTATCATCAGATGTTACACTGAAAATATTCTGAACATTTTCTATCTACATGCCATACCTTACCTCTTGAGTAGAGATCACTTTGATCACAATTCCTGAAAACTCCGATGCACACTTCAAAGTTCCCTAGCATGTTTTTCTGTTTTTGTCTTTTTTACTGCAGTAATCTGATTACCTTAGATGTACATTTAAATGGGAAAAACTTTTAAAGAGCACTTACGTGCTTATTTTGGAAATACAAATCTTCCACATTTCAAGACTAAGTTAATGTGAACTTTTAAAAATGGGAAATAAAAATATCTGAATTTTAAAAAATCAAGAAATTGCTTAGGACATCTAGGCACTGACATTTTGCTCAAGTGTTTCAATTCCGCAAAATCAAGTAAGATTTATGGATTTATCATATATATATGTCAGTGCTTGTAGTCACACTTCTGATTGACATTTATCTTCTTTAAAACAGAAGTTATTAAAAAAACTTTCTTTACTCAAATTAAAAAAAAACTATTTTATTCTAGAGTTAGTCCTACGAATCATAGTGAAACAATAAGCTTAGTTCTTATACCTCAAACATAAAGCCATGTTCAATATACGTAACTGTTTTTGAGGCTACTGATAGTGTAGGGAAGAGTTCATGTAATGAAAATTATTTTTAAAACTCTCATTTCACCACTCTTTTTACAATATGTTTGAAATTTCCAGTGCAATGCTTTTATTTAACACTCCCTGCCCTACATCTTTTAAATACATATAGTTAAGGCTTCTAAATTCTTTTGTACTCAAGGAAACATAGCCTCCCATCTTTCATAGAAATACATTTTGTCTGTGAATCTTTTAATAGCTTTAATTCTAAGAACAAAATTTTATCCACAGTATTTTTACTCATCTTTTCCAAACTTACTAGACTAATAAAAGCCAAGAACTTTAGCTCTTCTCCCACACTTTAAATACAGTAGCTATTCTAAATCATAATTTCCTTTTATAATTCTTTTTTTCAGAGTATAATTTCTTTAGAGAGCCAAATTAGATCATTTTAATCCACAAGTTGTCATTAACTAAACTTATTTGTCACCTAAGACCCCACCATATTTTTAATTTCAGCAATCTGCTTCTTACAAATTTTCATCAAATCAAAAGAGAAATCTCCTCTTGTTTCTAGCAGACTGCATAAAAAGGTAAATTGTTCTAATGGCTCTAATTGTTTATGTAGATATAAAGACAAGAATCATGAAAACCAAATTTTATCCTTTCCCATGTTCTCTTGGTAAGGTTAAAAGAAAGAGACTCTGTAAGTTAAGATTTCCCTTTCTACAATTACTTGTTCAAGCAGAACATCAAAATGTAAAATACTTTCTCCTATTAACAGCACCCACTAATTGAACAGTTCTCCAATAAGTCACTATTCTTAAATATTCTTTTTCTGACTAGAAGAAATGTCTTCTGTATGCAATTAGGTAAGGGTCTATGTTTATCAAGATCTCACTTTATAAAAAAGACTTGAGCATATTACTCCTGATATTTTCAATACTAACTCAAGAGTTTTAATGGTTTGCAAAATTGACATACGAAAATGGCATCTAAAAAAACCCAATTCTGGAAACAAAGCTAAGGTGAAGTTAATCAGTGAAGTGCAAAAACAAGACTAAATAGATCACCTATTTCCTTAATTTGGCACTGTGTGACCCAATGAAAAGTCATTTTAATTCAACAATTTAAATAATTTTTTTCTCAAAAAAGTTTAACACATACAAGGATAGAATATATATTCAGAAATACTTAAGAGGAAGACACATAAAATTAAAATACATTTAAAAATACTGTTATAGTTTCCATTTTCTACTCCTGAAAGAAAAATTAGCCATTTATCAGTAAGTGCATTTTTTTCATGGAGAAAATATTTATTAGTTTTTCAAATGATCACATAATACAAATGTTACACAATTAGTCATTCTAGAAAAAAAATTAGCTTATATTAATATTCATAAAATAAACACTGAAAAATATAGGATTGCATATTGTGACATGAAATATTTAAAAATTTGAAAGAAAATCAAAATAAAAGTTTAAACAAATCAGTTCACATTAATATACATGTTTCACTTTTAAATAGCTTTCAGTGGCATGAGATGAATAGAAATGCACTTACATTTCTTTTGCACACTTTAAGGAACAAAGCTAAAATTTAATCAAAGCATGAGATGAATGGGATTAAGAGACTAAATCATTCCTCTTCAAAACTGAAACAAAAGGCCATAAACTGGCCTTCAGTTCCCTGAGTTCCTTCTAAAATGTTGAGTAGTTGTTTTTTAATTTATATGTGTTTGTAAAAACTATCTTATTAACTTTTAACAAAAGCAAATCAAGAGTAAAAAGTTGTGATTGTTTATGGGAATTCAGAGCTCTCCCAGGAAATTTTAGCTCAAATTGATCTTCTAAACTTACTTTTAAGTACCATACATACAAAAGTTTATGTATAATTGAGGGGAAAACGGGTCCCACACATAGCCAACAAAGACTAAAGGCCAGGTTATAACCTAGCAAGTGTGGTTTCTAAAACCTCTTAAGATTCCTAAAACATTTAGATGCTTCCACAGCATTATCTCTAGAATTTCTATTCTTAAAATTTAAACCAAATAAGACAAACTGGCAGCATCACATAACTTTAAAAAACTTCTATTAGTAGCTTTCAACTGACTAGTTTAATAGATACTAAAAAGAGAAATAAAACATTTTGAGAGCTACTTCCATCAATTTATCAAATCCATAGTTTGGATAACTTTCTTGCAACACTTAATTCACACACAGAGGCTTATTCTACTACTACTACTTGCCTTTGCTCTATAAAATAACTCTTTGTTTCAGGATCATTCAACTTTAGAATGCCTGCAAATGCAGAACAATACCTCTGGTTTAACAGGTATTTACTTTAAAAGACTTAACTTAGAAGGTGCCTCTACTTCTATACTGGAATCTGCTGATTCGACAAGAATAAGGCTCAAGACTAGAAAAAGATAAACTGAAAAAGTACATCCTAATATTAAAAGTAATTTAGGAATAATTAAGATTTTCACCCTTTACTTCCTAGTTCTTTTCAGTGTTGGGCAACATAAAACAAGTTTCATTAAGTTTTCTGGGTCTCCGAGACTACCAGAAAGTCTGCCTGCTTCATTAAGGTGATTTTCAATCCCACAAATCTTTTAAGTGAAACAGATAGAGAGCTGCTTTTTTAAGGAAAGGAGTTTCTCATGCTTCCTCTAGTTCAGTCTTCTGAATAGAAAGGAATAGTTTCATGGTCATGTAAAGTTCCAATCTGAGAAAATTACGTCATTATCTGAGCCTTTCCATTTCCAGATCAAGAGTACACCAGAGAGAATTCTTAAAGTTTGTCAATGGCAAGGTCAGGTGGCTCTCTCATCCTTGTGTCTTCTAGATATAGTGCGTGGCTCCGTTCACCACTGCCTTCCAAACTGCAGTTGCTGCATGTGTGACAGATATCATCCATGAAGGCTCTGCTAGAGGAGTTCCTTTGGCTGAAGGAGGATGTTTACCAGTTGAAAGAAATCTGGGCAATTAGAGAACAAATAAACCGGTCTCCCATTATCAAGATACCTGGAGTTACAGAAGGAATCCACCAAGGAAAAAATGAAAACTTGCCAAAGGCACCAAAGTTCATGTTCTACCCACTGTAGATGATAAGAACTTCCTGAAATCAAATCCTACCCTTGGCATCAAAGATACTAACAGAAAACTGTATTAATGCCATGGGGAAAATCTAGGACAAGGTTCTTTTGCCACAAATAACATTATTCCTAGGGACTGGAAAACTACTTGTGAGTATATTTAACAAAGCTTTCAGGGATAGTATCTCCTGAAACATTCATTCGTATGTATCGTATTAAAGAATGAAGGCTAGATTTGACAGTAAAACCATAATGGTACTATCATTGCATCTTGTTAAAGATCTACCTGATATGAAGTCCTAAAGTTCAACATAGGAGAATAGACCAAAAAGTTGTCACTAATAGGGCAGGATAACACCTGGACATCAGATGGTGTAAATTAGGAAAATTCAGATGTCCAGTTTGCCCAAAGACAAAATACAGAAACTTCTTAAATACTGGAATATAAAAGAGCACTGAGAAGTACACTAATACCAGTAAAGGTTAAAATGGGAAAATATTTCCTTTTAAAAATTCCTGTGGACTACACAGGCATTCACCAAATCAGTGCCCCCAAATCAGCCACTGCTTTAATTATCTGGAGAGAAAATTAACTACATCTTAAGTCTCTTTTCTGAAAGGGCACTAGTTAGCATTCTTAGAAAAACAAACAGATTGCAGCCCCACTTGGTTCTTCTATGAACCCAAGGAGTAAACAACAGAATTACATGGGCAATGGAAGGACACTCCAGTCTATAAATAAACCCAAGTAAATAATGGAAAGCACCCACTTGTTTATTACCCTTTCCCAACTCTCTCCAGAAGCTGGATATTCTGCCTCCAAAGGTTCAGTGGAGAAAGTGGACCCCTGACGTCAAAAGCTCTCCGTGGTCTTGGCTGTATCTGTGGTTCTAGGATCACTCCTTGCACCTCTGGTAGGAGAGAAGCACTGAAATAGAGAGCTGAATATAGATTTAAGAAAAAACTCTTATTAAGAAATTACATTCTCTGATCATTTGAGCTTGTAATGACTTATCCTCGGGACAAAAAGGAGCCACCTCTGCGCACACATTCTTCAGTGCCTTCTTAATTTGAATTTTAGAAGTCTTTCACCACGAATGATTAATTACTCAGTAACTATTAAGAAGGGAACTAGTTCAGTCTAAGTCATAACATAGTGTTTGACAAACCACTCAACTTCAAGTGGAAGACCAAATATAAAAATGATAAATTAGGACTGGTAAACAAGATCATAAGTGTCTTAAAGGGACAGGCAAAGGCACTTGACCTCAGATATATTAAAGGAGGAGTCCCAATTAATTCTGCTGTCAAAGAGAAGACGATGGATTGAAAAGCAGAAATAGAATAATCAAGCATGTTAACAGGAATACCACTAAACCTTAAGAAGCGGAATTTGTTCTCAGTTTTTTAATTCTTCAGTAATTTAAAGAATTAATCAGACTACAGTCCCTTATTATAGCAGTATAACAATAAACCTGAATTTTATCAAGCTATGCCTACTGTCACTGAAAAAGATTTATTCTTCAAGCACTCATCTTTATAAGTGGGAGGGCAGAATAGTGGACATAGGCAATACGGACTAAAAATCCTTTTCAAACATGATCATTTGGTTTGGGGTCAAGAAGGACCAGGAAATAATCATTAATGGCTTCAATGCAGAAATTAAAGCGGTAAAGATATACCCAAATAATAGATGATGGTAAAGATACTGGAAAATAGTTCACTTTATTATAGAAATAAGGTGAACAAGAGAGGAAGTTCAAAGCACATAGTATCTGATCAAGGAAAAGCTGAAAGGAGAATAAGATAGGCAGATATATATAATATTTAAAGTTAGAGGGACTGCAGGATAAATTTTAACAGTGGAAAACAGATCAACTATATTTTGTGGTACAGAATGATACAACCCTATTAAATTTCAGATCTTATTCTAAATAGAAAGGTGCTGTATGCTCCTGCTGTATGGAACATGGGCAGTCACTGTCCGACTTCAGGGACATGTTATATTTGGGGATAAATTAAGAAAAAAGGCTATCAAATAATTTCTCTCTCTCACCCCAACTGGTTATCACAAGGGTTCCTTACCTGTTAGTGGAACGAGGACTGCACTCTCTTGTTCTCTATCAATCAACCCACAAAGGTTATAGGTTCAGCACTAAGAAGGTAGCAACCAACCAAAGTTAGTTTTAATGCCTTCACTTTCTCCTGGCTCTGCCAGCCAGTTTGGAAAAATGCCAACAGCTGAAAAGGAATGGTTATTCCATTACCTAACAACAATTAGAGTAAGAAAAAAATTTTTAAGCCTGAAGATGAAGGAATAAGGTAATATAACCCTTTGGTACCTTAGGAATATATTCAATTCTCTACAAGTGAGAAATGAAAATGGTTCAGACTTAGAAAACCTATAAATTTAACCATCAAATCTATAATTTCCAAATTTTAAAGAAATGAAAAAAGAAGTAAAAGGAAGTCAAGGGGGTGAAACTGTCATCTAACAAGAGATATCAAATTAATAACTACAACAGTATTTTATGAGTGTATGTGGCAGCTATTTTTTCATTTCAAATTTCCAGTAGATTTAAAATCCCAGGGTCTTTAAACATTACTTTACAGTAAAATCACATTAGGAGGAACGTGAGGGATAACAAGAGGAAAAGAGCACAAAAAGAAAAGATCTGAATATTCAATCTCTCAAGAAAACAAAATCTAAATAGGTATTCTCAAGGGTCAAAAGTCACAAATAGATTAGCAAAGTATTCCACAGCTGGAGTTCTTAAGGAGTGGCTCTTTAACAGATGAGAAAGGCTTAAAACTGATACATCAGAGCTATCTCATTTGTTTTCAGTGGACCTATACTGTGGAAACAGGTATGACAAAAGCACTTTTAAAATTATTAAACAATCAACCTCTACCCTTTTCTAATCAATTTTCTTGACATTCTTTTTCATACCTAATAATATTTCAATATAAATCATGAAAATTTAAAGACTCCCAAATAAATGAGAGCTAAGTAAAACTTAACTAAGATACAGTTTAAAATATATTCAGAAACTATAAAGATATGACTTTCCAAATTTCCTAGTTTTTCCTCATTTTATAAATACTAATCAGTAGTATAGTGACATATCTGATTGAAAATACAGGCAAAAAGGGAGCATTCCATTATGGAAAAAAATTACTCAATTACTCAGTAATTTAAATTTAGAAGCCCACTTCACTTTGAAAAGGAGAAACAACTCCCAAGAAATCATTATCTTGGTCAGATTAATAATGGTCTAAATTTACACTTTCTCCTTAAGTAGGAGCTCCAAATCCTTGATTTACCAGGCCCCACAGAATATATAAATTAAAAAGGCAACAAACTTAGTATAAAAAAACCCAATGTCCTTAGGTTAAGTTATAGGGTAAGTAAAATAAGAGCTGGCTGGAGAAATAGACCCACTTATGAAATTCTCCCAAGTCAGATTACTCTCAAGATATCACTTCTCTATTTTGCCTTAAGTATGCCAAAACTTGTGGATTCAACATATTCATACTCAAAAATGAACTAAACAGATTTCCTTAAATAGGAATTATTTGAATCACTGAGGAGAACTGTATCTCTCTTGCTTCAGGAGTTAATTTATGAAGACTATGGATTGATAATCACTTACACAGAAAAACGTAAAGGCACTTTCAAAATGAGAACATTATTCAAACAAGAAATAGCCTTTGCAAGACTACTACTGATTGAGGCTCACAAGAAAGACACAGTAGGACCTAACCTAATTCTGTTTTAATAGACAGCATTCTTCGATGTGATGTTTCAAGAGGGAAAAAAGAAATTACTCCGCTTCAGGATTTACAGTTCAACCAGTAAAGAAGAAATTACAAACCAAAGCTAAAAAAACCAGCAACGCTGAAATGCAACAGAAGAACTCAAACAAGGTGGCAGAAGGTCTATTCATCTATCACTTTAGTTTTTTCCATTATTAAAGTTTAAAGATTCTTACTGAATATTAAGTTACATTTAAATCAGAAACAATCTAAGTATTTTATATATAAATACCACTCTTAAGAAACTCTCCTGAAATGTACAAACTATTTGCAATATTTGTTCTCAACACTAAATTACTAAGTAAGCATATAACATTTATTAGGTCTAAGCATTTCTAATATCAACGAAAAGAGAAAGATTCACCAATCATTTTTAAGCAATGAAATGGAAGGTAACACATTTCTACCAAGACTATGATTTCTATTCTCTTGTGTTACGAAGACTAATTTGAAGTCTAAATTAGAAATTTACAGACAATTCATAAAATAAAACATCTTAAGAGTCACATGGTGGCTCAGACAATAAAGCGTCTACCTACAATGCAGGAGACCCAGGTTCAATTCCTGGGTTGGGAAGATCCCGTGGAGAAGGAAATGGCAACCCGCTGCAGTACTCTTGCCTGGAAAATTCCATGGACAGAGTAGCCTGGTAGGCTACAGTCCATGGGGTTGCAAAGAGTCGGACACAATTGAGAAACTTCACTTTCACTCTAAACTGGGAACATGACACAGAAATATCTTCTTCTTATCTTTTATCATTAATTCTTACTAGTTCTAAGGCACTTCTGCAAAGAATAAGAATTTCCCACAAATCCCTTCAAATATCCAGATCAGGCCCAACTGGCATTAAGAAGAAAATGAAAGAACATCCTTAAGAGAAGCAGTGAGTCTTTGCAACTCCAGCCCCTATACACACTTGAGTTAAATAAATTCAGTAAAGGTTTTACAAATGAATGAAGCCCACTGGTCAAAAAACAAGAAGTTAAGGAGAACTCTGTCAAGCAGCTGATGTCTAAAGTTAAGCTTTCTTATCCTAAAGGAAATAAAAATCATCATAAATATTAGTTTCATGGAGTCTCTTTTTTTTTGGTGGGGTGGGGGGGTGCCCATCAGCATCTAGGGTTAATTTCTACGTAAAACTTCACAGGTTTCACCTGAAACTTCACAGGTGTTATCCTGAGGTGACACAAATTTTAGCTAAATTACAAGACCCATTATAAATTTTCTAAGTTCTTTTCCAGACCAAAAATTAGTAAGAAAACAAACTGGATATTGCAAAAACATCCAATTTCATTTTTAAATTTAAAAAAGTGAGAGATCTTGTCAAAAAAGCAAACAGACAAACAAAGCCCAGCTTCCTTAGAATTAGTTAGCCACAATATTGTGTTGTATCTGGAGGAAAAGGCTGTATCTCCCATCCAAGCACTAAGGATGCCCGACCCTGCTTAGCTTCCAAGAAAAGGTTATAGCTAAACCACAACCCTGTATATATTATCAAACAGAATACACCTTGTAAATACTAAAATAAGGAAGAAAGTCTGGAAATTAAGGAACATAGAGCATGGAAAGCAATAACCTAAAAGAGAAGAAAATATAATGAGAGTGAAAGAAACCTACTAGATTATTTTAAGAATCTAACCAAATTCCAAGATTTATCAATATATTTTTTTCTTCATCTTTTTGGAAAAGATACTAATCCCAAAATTTGGGGCTCAAGTTACTCTATTAGGTTTAAATATTAAGTATTTGTTAAAAGAGAGAAAAGCAATAGCTAATCCAACTGTGCCTTCAGGTTCTACTAACTATAAGATAGGGAAGTAAAAAAGGTAAAAAAAAAAGAAAAAAGAAAATACGCAATACATTTTTAGAGCGGTTAATGCACTACAGAATGAAAGATAAAAGGCAATCCTAAAAATATATATCAACTGTAAAAAAGTCAAATTCAGAATCAAGCTGCATTTAAAAAGGCAACTTTAGGGTCAAGACAACTAAACACAGAAACATTTAAATTTACCACTGCCTCCTTTAAATGAAAAAGGCTTCTATATTTCAAAAAAAGAAAACCTTAGTGAAAGTAATTTTATGTTAAAATTAATAGAAATATGATGAGAAACAATACTGACACAGTATTAAAATATCTCCCACAAGACACTTATTATTTACACAGGAAAAAAGTAAATTAATAGTGTAGAAACCAGACAGACACTTCCTTAACCAAATTAACTTTTATCACCACCAGTAACAGGACATGTACTTCCTGATACAATGTACTGATAAGGACATAACATCACTTCAGTGGAATCTTTTCCAAAAATGCTTAATTCTCAATCTGATTAGGAAAGAACATCAGACACACAAGTTAAAAAATAGTCTAACTAGCTAGTACTCTTCAAAAATGTCACAGTTACAAAAGGCAAAGAGAATGAAGAACCAGCCCAGATGAACAAGAATAAACAGACATGACAATACACTGTGAAATTCTAGATAAGATCCTGGACCAAAACAAGGTCATTTAATGGACTATAATCAAAATGCAAATAAACTTACAGATGGTTAGTATTAACTCCTGATTTCTACATTTGTTCTACAAATATTACCAAAAGCTGGGTGAATTCTATGTACTAATTTCTGCAACTTTTGGTAGACCTAAGTTTGCTTTAAAATAAAAATATAAAATAAAATAAAAGGTTCTGAATAATTTGACATAAAGTACACTCCAATCTTTCTTTAAAAACTAACTCTAGTAGAAATAACAGCATTAATGTTCTGTACTAACATCAGAAAACTAATCAGATGGTGATAGTCTTGCTTAGGCTTTTAATTTTTTTGATAAATAGTTCTATACAAAGAACTCTGATTTGGAAGAAATCAGAGACTAAAAAAATCTTTTCTTCTATAAACAGAGAAACTGAATTATGTTTATGTTAAACTAGCATGGAAATGAACTTTGGACTAAAGCAAGCATAGAGGAGTAATTGGCTAAAAAACAAAAAGTCTTCAGATTTTAAATTAACATGTATGAATTTTTATTCCTGCATAATAAAAATGCAAGGAACAAAAATTTGTGCTCATTTTCTTAAAAATCTCCATAAGGAAGTATAGTGCCATAAATATCCCTCTTACAATTTTTTTCCCTAAAACTCAAATTATAAAATTCTCAATTAATAAACCTTCACTTGAAAAATCAGTTACAAGTAAATATTCGTAACCTGTTTTTTTAACACTTATGGAGAGCTTAGTATACAGCAATATAGTATGTGTTTTATATATATGGCCTCACTCAACCTCACAACTCAATGACATACAATACAATCATCACAAGTTTACTGAGAATATACTAAGGCACAAAGCAGTAAAGTTAACTTATCTAAGATCACAAATCTAGTAAGTTGTAGACTAGGACATTTTGTCTCCAAGATCCTGAGTTTTAACTAATTTTATACTTTTCCAAATTATAGTATTTTGATTAACAATATTTGTTTTTAAAATACTTAGAAAAAATAAAAATTAAAAAAAAAATAAAATACTTAGAATGTGATAAAATGCTAGAATAAATGCTTTAAGTAGAACTGAAATGTTCTCCTTCTATTTGTTTTGCCATTTCTACCAACCCAGGAAAGTCTGGCAAGGCAAAAAGACTTAGAAATAAAGTATAGCAAAACTCAGTATCAGCACCATAAATAACCTAGAAACAGATGTTTCTACAGAACCTGAAAGGCCTATATCTAAAAGTCTGTTGAAATGGTAATTTAAAATTCTTCTCATCTTGAAAGGATCTCCAAAAAAGCAAAATGCAAATTTTAATTTCTAGTTTACATGTCACATGTATCTATTAACCTGCCTAACAAATATATAGGACAGTCTCTTAAATAAAAATCTCATAAAAAGTTCAATGAGTTTAATTATCTTAATGTACTTTAAACCTTGTATTTAAGTCATTAAATATAAACATTAAATTAATAAACATTATATTAAGTCATCACTTCTGTTATAAGCAGTGTAAGAACGATGATCTAGCAGTAACAATTGGATTTTATTCTCTATTAAATCAGAGCTCAATTCTGCTACTTAGAGAACAGTCTTTTGTTTGTTAGCATATATAACATTCTGTATGGCTGTTGTAGCTGTCCTAAATTTTAATGTATTTTTAAAATTATTTACAGATGGCTTTCATGATTTCTACTCAAATTCTTCTGAATATAAAAATAAGATCAAAAGAAGGTCATTCCCTTCCTCATTCCAATGAAATCTAACAAAAATCAATATAATATCTCATTGTGAGTATGATATGAGAAGCACTCAGTAGTTTATACAAGAACAAGATGCTTTCAAATTCCTTATCAACAAAGCGAGGAAGGTTTTTTAAAAGACTGGAGAATTATTTAATTATAAATAACACCTTTAACCTACTCTAGTCTTATATAACTTGTCTGGCCATTGAGCCTGCAGTGACAAAAAGAAGTCATAGATGGCATCCTGAACTTCAAGGCTCATGTCAGTCAGTAAATCATCAGAAATTAAGAAAGCCCAAGTTTGCCAAATACTCATGAGGTATTTAATACCTACACAGTAATGAAACTACAAACCAGGAAAATAAAGAATGCCTAAGCTGATGTGCTATACTAAATTTACATTCTGGGGAAAAAAAAAAAAACACATTAATCCTGTTATTTTACCAACCATTCACAGCTTTCACAGACAATCCTACTTTCCAAACATTTTGGAAATAAGATTTTATAGACAACGATCCAGGTCGTGAAAATGAAAACACTGCCAAAAAAGAAAATGGTGAAATGGTATGAAAGGAAAAGAACATCATCACCATCAAATCAACTTTAGAAATATGATTTGACATAAAAGAGATACATGAAGTTTAGTTAATACCATGTGGGCTATACACGTAACTTTCTAAAGGCCATCACAGATCTTGGATTAAGGCCTTGTAAGTGCCACTATTACCACAACTCAAGTTTTCAATTTTGTCAGTGAGAAAATAACAAATGTGGATATAACTTCTTCAAGAAATAAAATTCTTGTATACTCCTTCACATGTTTAAATAACACTTCTTTAAATTTTATTCAGAATACCAGATTATAGTGTTTGAGTTGGAAAATCTTTTTCCATTCTTCCTTCAAAATTCGAATCAAGTCTCTGATAAATACAGCTAGTCCTTTAAAAATTCTGACTTCCTGCTGTTTCATGGTGGTCTATCATCAAAGTTATTCCCAAAAAAGCCAGAAATACCTTAATCTACCAATACATCTTCAAGAACATCTCCAATATCCATACTTTTCACCTCTTTGATAAATCTTTTAGTCTCCAAAAGACTTCCATTATTCTCAGAATCTGACATCCTTTTTGGTACCACTTTCTTATTCCATTGCTGAAATAAATGTTTAACACATGAAATAGATAAATGGGAGTGCAAATGTTTAATCAAATGTTTAATTGGGTCCTTTACTTTGTTAACAATGTGAAGTTTTAACTCTAAAACATAAGAAAAACAAAGTAAAGTAAGTAAAATGTCCTATGTTTTACTAACTGAAGCACAGAACAAATTCTGATTAGCGTCCCTATCTCTGAGTTTATGGAGTTAACTAGTTCTTTCTCTCCTATTTACAGATTTCCCCTAGGAATATGCTAACTCATATGAGGCCCATCCCTAAGGTCTGCAAACCATTTACAATGACAGGGCCAATTAAATGAGGCTGCAAATTTAAGAGTGCTGTACTTCTCACAATATGTTCTTCAACTTCTGCCAGATGGTATATATACTTGGTATATACTTTCACATGACAACAATTATACTTTTATTTCTAATATAAATCAAATACTTAAGGGAAAACAGGGTGGTATAGCAGAAAAAGAACCGCTCACGTAGAATAATAAAGGAAGGGATGGGATGCACTTGAAGCCTGCCATCACTTAGCTATATGACCCAGAATATTTCTCACATGTAAAATGAAACAGATCAACATTTCCCAAAGTATGTTCCAAAAAACACAGGGTCTACAAGACACTAATAGGTGCTATATGTTCAAATGAGTTGGAGTCAAGAAATAAAACAGTCTTCCTTCTGCAGAATTTCTCAGTCTTCGATAAAATAAAAAACAATGTCAGTCTCCAAGATGTTTATAGCAAAAAGCATTCTCCCCCAAATTCCAGGGCTCTAGAACATTTTTCTTTTTACTTGAAGAACCAGCATTCTCAAAACATTAGTTTTGAAACTTTTAAACTAGATTTCAAAATCCAGTTCAATGAATCTCTGAAACTTAGAAACCAGGTACTGACTCATTATTTTATTTAAAATAAACTGATTAATTCCATTCATTCTAAGCAGATAAGTCTTCAATTCCATATGGGACTGAGTATGGAACAGATGGTCTTCAGGGCATTATGCCTGTCTAAAACAATCTTTACAGCAAAAAAGTTTCAGAACCATTTGATTAGGGAAATGATTTCATTTTTGGAGTATCAACAATCTGCTACATGACACTACATTCCTTCTACATATTCCCTGCCCCCATTAAGAGGGAAGTGTGCTTTTAACAACTTTTATTTCCATGAGTTCCAGAATTCTGAAGCACTTCTCCAATAGTCAAGCTACAGTCCAAGCATCCTGGGATTCAGCAAAAGAATTAATCGCAATGCTTTCATTATATGTAATAAATTCACTTTTCTCTTGTGTATCTGGAATGGTGATACTAGATATACATTGTTCTTAAGAGAATTGAGAAGGTATTCACTCCTCCTGCATGCATTAATTCTCTAATGGAGCTCCAGGTGAGAAAGGCTACCACCAAAAATGTCACAAAGTGCAGCATCACCTGTTTCTAAGGCTGTAGTATGGAGAAAGTCTCTAAACATGTAGACAAGTTTGTAATTTCAATTTACAGTAGGTAGGAAAGGAATCACTCTTGTTTGCCACAGAAAGAGCAGCAGCTACCGTTTACCGAACAAAGAAGTGAACTTCCTGCACTACATTATCTCCTTCACCCTCCCATTAACAGTGCAAGGGTGGCTAGCACTCCCACTTAACAGGTAAAGCAACTGGGCTTACAGGTACATTTACAAAGGTCAGACAGTGAAGAGATAGCATAAACAAGATTAGACACCTGATCTGAGGCCAAGGATAATGCTTATTAAACTGCACCTCATTATGCTCTATGCTCATTAGTCTACAGCCTAGATTAATCAACCTGTGTGAACAGAAAAGCTGTCATGCACATCACACACAGAATAACTAAGCATAATTTAACGTGGAATAATTCAGAAGACATACAAGATTTTAGGATATTTCTTCGGGGTACAAGACAAAACTGTTCAAGACCAAAATCATGTCTTTTTCCCTTTGTATCCTTAGTATGTTTGCTCAGTGTGAACATACGTGTATAACAAGCATTTAATAAATATTTCTTAAATAAATCATCACAAATATCAAGAAAGAACAGAAATATGATAAATATAATCAAGAAAGAACAGAAATATGATAAATATAAAAAGCCTTCTGGGCTAACAGACAATTGCTTAAATTGCTTAGATAATTTTTCTAAAATACTTTATACAGCTAAAAACTATCACCAGATCCTCCTCTTCCCTGACCATCCCTTTTATTGGCCTTTCTATTTCTGTTTTCACCCCCCTTTTCGTGTTTGGCACCTCTACCTCAACCATTCGTATTTAACTACATTTGTATTAATTGCATTTAAGTCACATATTCATAACACAACCAGGTTTTTGTTAAGCTGATGTGTTCACTTTTTTTTTTTTTTGCATATGGATCAATTTCTTAATAAGCTAACTGGAGCTACTGGCAGATTCTCATGAGCTAAGAATCTGAATGTAGTTAGAGACATACCTAAACTTTTATATAAAGAAAAAACAAAGTGAGTCTCTTAGCCTATCCATTTCAGAAGGGTAACCTCACTGATAATTTTCTCTTTTTCAATGTGATTGCCTCAAGAATTGGGAAGAGTGGCAAGTTTAGGCTCTTGAAAGCATATCAATAAGCAAAATGTCTAGAAATGCAATCAACTGTACAAGATGTGAAAATTACTGACTTTTAGCAGCTTTGGCTATTTCATATTACTGGAAAGTGAAATTATGGAACATGTGAATAAGATTTGTACTATGTTACTATTAAATTATAAATTACTACTATATCCTTTAAGATATATCTTTACTGTTAACTATGATTTTAAAAAATTCCAATTGTTTTCTGTAGTTCCACTGTTTATAAGTGAATCAGGAAAATATAAAAATTAAGGAAAGCAGCTTTACTATAAGACCTTTGAATTAAAAGAATAACTAATGCAACTGTCTAAGATTTAAAAATAATACTCTTCTAGGTTAATAAGCAAAAAAGACTAGGTAAATCTTGCTTTTCAACTTAATATAAAAATGTTCACATAAATTAGTAATTTTTTATTCCAATAATAATCATGCAATGTGAAAATAAGCTGTCACTGTACAAAATTAAAGATCTGAGTCACAATGTGCTATTATGATTGAATTGATGAAAGAGTTTTCTATTTTGAAAAGTACTGTAATTTGATCACATGAAACAAACAAAAAATAATCCAAAGTATCAAAAGCTTATAAGCTTGTATTTAAAGCTCACTGAGATCAATACAAGGCTACCAATCTGATCCATTAAAATGTTTGTCATAAAACTATCTCTATATCAGTTTATTTTTTAGAAGTTGGATTCCACTTAATTTTCTAATTAAAGGCTTATTCTTTAGCAAAAACTTGGAAAACTTAACTAATTTTGAGTAGAAAATGCTTTTAAATGTATTAAGAAAAAAAGAACAAAATTAAGATTGAGAGGATCATCATTTGGAACACCAGTCACTGTACACTCGATAATGAAGAACCAACAGGAAGTGTTTAAGGCCAAAGAGCTCCATAGTCATACGCTAAAGACTGCTTTTTTGTGGCCTCCATTTGTGCTTTTTTTCAAATTTTAAACTTTTTATTAGTGAAAGTGAAGTCACACAGTCGTGTCCAACTCTTTGAGACTCCATGGACTGTAGGCCACCAGATTCCTCCGTCCACGGGATTCTCCAGGCAAGAGTACTGGAGTCGGTTGCCATTTCCTTCTCCAGGGGATCTTCCCGACCTAGGGATCGAACCCAGGTCTCCTGCACTGCAGGCGGACTCTATCATCTAAGCCACCAGGGAAGCCCTTTTATTAGTATAGCCAATTAACAATGTTGTGGTAGTTTCCAGTGAACAGCAAAGGGATTCAGCCATATATATACATGTATCCATTATCTTCCAAACACCCCTCCCATCCAGGCTGGCACATCACATTGAGTAGAGTTCCATGTGCTATACAATAGGTCCTTATTGGTTATCCATTTTAAATACAGTAGTGTGTACATGACCTTCCCAAACTCCCTAACTATGTCTTCCCCCAGGCAATCATTAGCTCCTTTTCTAAGTCTGGGTCTCTTTGTTTTGTAAATAAGTTCATTTGTATCAATTCTTTTTAGAGTCCAGGTATAAGGGATGTTATAGGATATTTCTCCTTCTCTGACTTACTTCACTCATTATGACACTCCCTAGGTCCAAAGTAGTATCAAGTATCAATATTACTACTGGCCCTCCCCATCTGTGGATCCCACATCCTCGGATTCAACCAACCAGAGAATGGCCGAATCCATGGACGTGGAACCCACAAATATGGAGAGCCAGAGTGGTATAAGCTCTGGAATCAAATCACCTAATGGAATACTAGCTCCATCACTTAGTAGTTACATGACCAACTTCCTTGACAATATTTTACCTATAATAGTATGTCAGCCAATAATGTAGTGAAAGAAATTTTAGAATCATCTGTCATACAATCCTCAGGTCCCCTATGAGTTTATCATCAACCTTACACAAATTTACAAAAAAAAAAAAAGTTAAAGAAGTTGCTACTTCAAATATTATTTACCTTCAGTAAATATTACACATACTTGATTCTGGGGCTTCCTAGGTGGCTCTAGTGGTAATGAACCCACCTGCCAATGCTAGAGACATGGGTTTGATCCCTGGATGGGGAGATCCCCTGGAGGAGGAAATGGCAACCCACTCCAATAATTCTTGCCTAGAGAATCCCATGGACAGAGGAGCCTGGCAGGCTACAGTCCTCAGGGTTGCAGAGCTGGACACGACTGAAGCAACTAAGCACACAGGCAAGTATGCCTGCTCCTAAAAGGACTGGGATGAGGGGATATATGTGCACGCACAGCTCATTCACACTGCTGTAGGGCAGAAACCAAGGCAACTCAGTAAAGCAATATCCTTCATTGAAAAATAAATTTTAAAAAAGGACTGGGATGAAGTTTAATATTTGGTTTATTACTATGGGATTCAAGAATGGAGGCAGAAAACTAGTTAAGATACACAGCCTGGACTCAACCTACACCTCCTCATTCTAGATCTACCCTTCCTCCCTGGAATCTCAAAAACAGGTAAATTCCTCATAAGATATACATCCAGTTGTACAAACATAAATCCTGATGTCACATAGGAGAATAACTGGTAGATAATGTTTGATAGATTCCAAAAGAAGAGAATAACACAATGAAACTGAAGAACAGCTTAGGAATCGGTGAAATCCCTTATTTTAAGTTCTATGATATCATGCAATATCCACCAAAGACAAAAGATAAGGCTCTGTGCTTGACTCTGGAAGAGAAGTTAAGATCAACTGTAAGTGATCAAGCCTTTTAAAAGAGGACTAGAAGGAAAGACTCAGACATGTGATGGCTTATTAGCACCTGATCAGCAGACACCATTGGAGCCAAAACCAGAGATTTACTCACTTCACCTCATCACCTTGAACCCCAAACAATACAGCTGAAGAAACAAAAATCAACCAAAAAAAGGTTAACTACAAAGTAGCATTTTTTCCAAAATAAATTTAGTAAGGTAAGTTTCACTGAATCAGTTCAGTTGCTCAGTCGTGTCTCTTTGTGACCCCATGGACTGTGGACGCCAGGCTTCCCTGTCCATCACCAACTCCTGGAGTCTACTCAAACTCATGTCCATCGAGTCGGTAATGCCATCCAACCATCTCATCCTCTGTTGTCCCCTTTTCTCCTCCCGCCTTGAATCTTTCCCAGTATCAGGGTCTTTTCCAAAGAGTCAGTTCTTCACATCAGGTGCCCAAAGTAATGGGAGTTTCAGTTTGAGCATCACTCCTTCCAATACCATCTCTCATAAGTAACTTTTAAAACAGGAGAGTATTTCCCTCAATAAAGAATCCTAGTCATTGTTGAAAATACCACAATAAAAAGGATACAAACAAGAAAACAAAACTACATTAAAAGCATAAGCAATACTTCCTTATGAAACAAAGTGGTTGGATTATCCATTTCTAAAAAAGAGATTTAAAACATCTAAAATGAGAAATCAGCTTTGATGCAATTATTTGATGCACTGCATTGAAAAGATAATAAAAATATTTCAAAGAAAAAACTGAGGGGGGAATATTATAACAAAATATCCAAATAAGTAGGTATCTACACAATACCTTAAACTGATAGGTAACTGACATGCCATTTATTCATCAATAATTTCACTAATATAAAGTTATATAAAAACATACAGTATGATATATATTATGTAAGTTAATATAAGATATAAAAATCACTGACAATGACTTAAACCGTAGCATGTACTAGGGACGTTTCAGTACTGAAATGCCCTCTGTAGTACCTGTCTTAGAGGCCTACCACGTATCTACAGTGCACTGTGAATCTCACAGAAGACTCTTCCTAGGAAAACGTGAAGCACTTTCCTTATTTGAGAATGGGGAAAAAAGCAACATAAAGCAGTATATTAATTAGTCCACAGTTAAATGATACAATGGTGGCAGATACAACTAAAAATACCATCTCTTTATACTTATCCATAGCTCAGTAATTAACAGCATTTGGGATTCATTCAGGTTCATGCTTCCCTAAAATAATATACAAAACATAACCTAACTTCCAACTAGTGAACATTCAATACTGTATCAAATTTCTCTGGGCTTTTCTTAAAATTTCCAACTCCGACTTTGCTGTCAGGTTATGAACTGCTAATTTCTTACTGTCATCCTACATGCCTAAGAGTCCCATTTTCCCCTTCCCCTCCCCTCATCTCCTTTAAGATGATACAGCTAGTAAAAGTCCAGGACCAGAGATACTATGCAAAAAGAGGAAACAAACAAAGCAAAAAAACCCACATAGCTTTATTTTGTGATGGCAATTTCAAGCAGTTTCGGAAGCCAGAGCTCTGTTCTGAAGGATTAAGTTACCCACTCTGGATAAGTGGAGTGTTACCGTGTGTGGACTGGGTCCTTACCTTCTTAGCTTTCCTAATGAGGCCAAGGTCACTGGTTCAAACCATTATCTCAGATTACAACCACAAAGAGAATGTGCCTCCATCTTCACCAGTGATGGAAAGGGAATTACTGAACTTCTCATACCCCATTAAGAAAGGAAGCAACGAGACAGCCAAAGTAAGGATGTGTTTCCTAAAACACAGCACTGATCACGCCACTACATACACACAAGAAGGGCCCTCCATTCCAAGTCCAATTAAGTCTAAACTTTGCAATCCTGCCTTTAAGGTTTTTCAAAGTTAGCCTCATCTGCCATGTTCCTGTATACAGACACTATCTCCTGCCAACTTAGACGATGTCCTGTGTTCTTGTCTATAAAACACTCTCCATACCCTTGAACCTTTTGGGAATGTTTTCTCTGCTAACGTGACATATTACAATCCCCACAGCTATCAAACTTCTCTCAAAAGCATGTGATCTTTATCTTCTCTCTCTCACCACTGCTTTAATAGTATCTCTCATGATACACTATATTCTACCTTGTCATACTTTTCCCATTTACTGACTTTCTATCTCAAGTCATTCCCTAAAATGTTTCCAGAAACTTGCAAAAATAGATGTAGATATTACAAGATAAAATAAATTATAAATGGGTGAAAAAACTGACACAAAGAACCAAAAACAGGAGAAGAGTAATATATATTGAATCTGTTACCTGTTATCTCTTCCTTTCATATATATGTATATGTGTGTGTGTGTGTGTGTATATATATATACTTACTTTTTTTTAAAATATATATATACTTACTCTTAAATTCAACTGCAGGCTCTCCTTAAGGATATAAACCAGTGCTATGTATATACACATTAAATTACATCCTTTCAAATACCCAGGAGATTCTATAACCTAAGGACAATTTCAAAGCGTCCTTTTAAAAAAGCATACTCTTTTTTATGTGTACCCACACATATATGTGTATATTCTCAAATTTTTGAAATGGCAAACAACAATGAAAAAAGGCACCAACATATAAAGGAATAAGTTTTGTGGCACTTTAGATGTCAATAAAACAATCAAATTATAATTACTGTCAATGATAGCCTTAATGTTTTTCTCATTTTAAATAAATCTATACCATTTCCTTTTTGGTAGAGACCTAGGAATGCTCAGGGGATAGGAAGAAATAATTCCATCTCTTTCCAGTGCCTGCAAGAAACTGGCAATGGACTCTGGTTAGTACGCAAAGAAAGCACCTATGATCAATAATGTAAAGAACCCATCCTAAATATTTAGTTCACAGTTACTTGGATTTCCTTTCACTACTAAATATATTTAGGACACATCTTCTTTGGATTATAGACACAGACAAAACCTATAGAGACATTAAACTGCCAAAATCATACCTGAAGGTTAGAACCACTTATCCTTCAGACCTTTAAAACTGCAGCTATAAATCAATAGCTTTTCTGGAAAATCAGGGTTGTTTTTTCCCTTTTTGACATAAAAGAAATGAAACATTGTTTTGAGGGAGAAGCTAGAAAAGTGAATGCAGTATTTTCATAAGTTGAGAAATTTGCTAACCAAAGGATTCCTGAACTGAAACATCTTACAATGAAAACCACAATCCCCCTAATTTCCTCCATTCGTTAAATAATAATAGAAAAACATAACTTCCTAACTTGTCCCTCCTATTCCAAGTATATCCCCACTCCAATCCAAATTACAAATTCCTTTTATAGTAATTTTCCTTGAACATCAGTTAACAAGTGTTGAAGGCAAAATCACTCCCTAATTTAATCTTCAGTCACCTCCTATCACCACCTTAGACATCTATTAAGAGCACCTGTTGCCTAACTGGTGCCCAGAATATTTTCCTTATTTCATGCCATATTCATTATCAGCATTCTCCTGCCTGAAATATTCTCCTTCAACTCAAGATTTCTGAAAAGTCAGTTCAAACAACAATTGCTTTCCTAACCTACCAAAAGTCAATTATATTCCACTTGTAAACTCTGAATGTAGTATCCTTTGTCATTTTGGAGGCTGGCATTCCAGTTAAAGCCTAAGAAACATTTTGTAGCAGTGTGTCAGGAATTCACATAGCCTCTTTGAACTTGTTCCTCTACCTATATGCCAAAAGTTGAATGTGATCAAGATTTCCAGCTCAAAATTTCTGATTTTTCAACTTCATATTTCATTCTATTTAAAACTATTATCTCAGTTCAATTCAGTTCAATCAGTTGTGTCTGACTCTGAGACCTCATGGACTGCAGCTCGCCAGGCCTCCCTGTCTATCACCAACTCCCGGAGCTTGCTCAAACTCATGGTCTATCAAGTCCATGATGCCATCCAACCATCTCATCCTCTGTTGTCCCCTTCTCCTCCTGCCTACAATCTTTCCCAGCATCAGGGTCTTTTCTAATGAGTCAGTTCTTCGCATCAGGTGGACAAAGTATTGGCGTTTCAGCTTCAGCATCAGTCCTTCCAAAGAATATTCAGGACAGATTTCCTCTAGGATGGACTGGTTGGATCTCCATGCAGTCCAAGGAACTCTCAAGAGTCCTCCAACACCACAGTTCAAAGGTATCAATTCTTGTGGCACTCAGCTTTCTTTACAGTCCAACTCTCACATCCATACATGACTACTGGAAAAACCATAGCTTTGACTAGATGGACCTTTGTTCGCAAAATATGTCTCTGCTTTTTAATATGCTGTCTAGGTTGGTCATAGCTTTCCTTCCAAGGAGCAAGTGTCTTTTTTAATTTCATGGCTGCAGTCACCATCTGCAGTGATTTTGGAGCCCCCCAAAATAAAGTCTCTTCATTGTTTCCACTGTTTCTCCATTTTTTGCCATGGAGTGATGGGACCAGATGCCATGATCTTAGTTTTTTGAATGTTGAGTTTTAAGCCAGCTTTTTCACTCTCCTCTTTCACTTTCATCAAGAGGCTTTTTAGTTCCTCTTCACTTTCTGCCATAAGATTGGTATCATCTGCATATCTGAGGTTACTGATATTTCTCCTAACAATCTTGATTCCAGCTTGTGCTTCATCCAGCCCTGCATTTTGCATGATATACTCTACATAGAAGTTAAATAAGCAGGGTGACAATATACAGCTTTGTACTCTGTTCCCAATTGGGAGCCAGTCTGTTGTTCCATGTCTGGTTCTAACTATTGCTTCTTGACCTGCATACACGTTTCTCAGGAGATAGGTAAGGTGGTCTGGTATTCCCATCTCTTGAAGAATTTTCCACGGTTTGTTGTGATCTATACAGTCAAAGGCTTTGGTGTAATCAATAAAGCAGAAGCAGATGTTTTTCTGGAATTCTCTTGCTTTTTTGATGATCCAACAGATGCTGGCAATTTGATCTCTGGTTCCTCTTCCTTTTCTAAATCCAGCTTGAACATCTGAAAGTTCATGGTTCACATACTATTGAAGCCTGGCTTGGAGAATTTTGAGCATTACTTTGTTAGCATGTGAGATGAGTGCAATTGTATAGTAGCTTGAACATTCTTCGGCATTGCCCTTCTTTGGGATTGAAACGGAAACTGACCTTTTCCAGTTCGGTAGCCACTGCTGAGTTTTCCAAATTTGCTGGCATATTGAGTGCAGCACTTTAACAGCATCATCTTTTAGGATTTGAAACTGTTCTTCAGCTCTTATATTTCCCCATGTATATGTAGCATACACTGCTTGAGAACAAGAACCATGATAGATTATATCTTTGCCTACACCACTACTAGATATAATGATTCACACCTAGTGTGTGCTTAGTCACTCAGTCGAGTCTCTCTCTTTGTTATCCCATGGACTGCAGCCCACCAGGCTCCCACTGTCCATGGGATTCTCCAGGCAAAAATACTGCAGTGGGTAGCCATCCCCTTCTCCAGGGGATCTTTCCAACCCAGGGATCGAACCTGGGTTTCCTGCATTGCAGGCAGATTCTTTACCATCCAAGCCACCAGGGAAGCCCTTACAGCGAGTACCTACTCAATAAATATACCCATATGGTAGGCCAGTGAGGGGCAAACCATTTACTATAACAGGGACAGGAACATATCTGAGAAGAACTGAGCCTTACTCCTGTCTATCAAAACAGCTATGCAATCACGGTAACAGGATAGCGAAGTATTTGGCAGTAATTATATGGCTTTCCTGGACAATTGTAGGGGTTGTTTCTGCCACATGTCTGCACTCACGTATTCAACAAATATTTCAGAACACATGATGAGCCAGGCTCTACTGTAGAGCAGTAGAAATACAGAGGTAAAAACAGATGGGTAACATCTTTGCTCTCAAGGTGCTCACATTCTAGAACACAACCACAGCAGTAGCAGCCCCACCCAAACTTCCAAGATCAAAAGGAGTACCTGCGGCTCGGAGGAAACAAGGAGCATCTACAGTTCTCCCTGCCTTCCACTGCGTGTAAGCTGAGTGAGGAAACACCACCAGAACACCGTGGTTTTGACCGTGTGCTACAGAGACAGCAGAGCACAAGTGTCATTAAGAGCACCAACTCCAGAGTGGTGTTGTCTGCCTGGAGCTATGTCCCAGCTCCCACTTACTAGCCAGGTGACCTCAAATAAATTGTTTAATCATTCTATCCCTCAATTTCCTCATCTGCAAAATGTGGGTAGCAAAGGCTGTTCTGGGAATTCACAAGTTGATCACATGGAAAGCGCTTAAAATTTACAAAAAACAAGTACTATAATTTTTGCCTACTCCTACTATGACTATTACTACTACTACTACTATTATTAAATTTTTGCAATCTGTCCATGAACAAGCTAAAAACAGCATATATGATACATAGTAGGAACTCAGTATTTTATTACTTACTGAAGGAATAAATGAACCCAAGATTCAGTGTCTTCCTCTGTGAAAACTGAAAAACTTTAAGACTGCTATGACTCAAGAGCACATAATCTATCTCAAATGGTTTTATTAAACCCTTGCCCCACAAAAATAATACAAGAGTAAGGTTTTATTACTGTCACCACTAGAAATATATCATACCCATATGATAGCAAAAAGATATTATTTCAACTGTACATCTATATGTTGTGTGACTGACTAGTCAATATACGGGGCTTGCTGACATGGAGATATACACTAACCCTAATAACCAAAGAAATTAGGTAACTAGGACAGCTGAGAGAGAATGAAGTCTCATCAACAGTGACCAATTTTGTAATCAATCCATCTACCATGACTCAAAAAGAGAATTCTCAGACACATACACTAAGCACCAGGAGCTCCTCGCCTAGGCAGTGATTCAGTGTTAGACAGATCATCTGGACTGCCTGGAAGGACAGGATGCTACTGCCTCTGTCTTATCCCCAGGACGCCCAGAGCAAGCTTTACTCTACGGGTCCACGGATGAGAAAAGGCAACACCACTCACCACGATCTAGTCCTTAATAAGATCAAGCCACAGTGAATCTTCTCCCCAGTCAATACAAGTGCAGTTTTAAGCCACGCAGCCAGGTTTAACACTGGTATGTCCACAAAAGGATATGAAAACCTTTAAAGACTCTCAAAACTAGCCTCTGATGATCACTACAACAGATTCTGTATTTTCCCTTCTGTTTTTAATAACCCCAACCTTAAAAGGCCTCATCTCTTAATACTTTTTTACTCCCATTTAATATCCATATATAATCAATTAAATTTATTGCTAATTCTAATCAATGCCATGTCTTTTTCATGGTTCTTTGCCCTTAATAGAAACCATAACTTGCTAGTTTAGTAACAAGTAACTACAGTGACCATAAGCAAAACAGAGTGGTTAGGAATTTTAAACAAGTAATTAACTCAATGCTTACTATACTAACAAAGGAAACTCTTAATACAAACAAGTGGCATTTTGCCAGTTAAATGTTTACATTTTAAACAGCTGAAACTGCAAAGAACTTTCAAGGTAATACTTAGATCATTTATGCTAAATCATTTATGTTAAAGAGCTGAACCAGTCAAAAGGAGATAAAGAAAAATACTGACACAATTTAGAAATAAATGGGTTTAAGGTGCAAAACTCACCATAAACATACATAAACAAAACATTATGTGCAAAAATAAACAAGAGATGCTTATTAAAAGCAGCAAGTAAGCATTTCTTTTTTGCTCACGAACACAGCAAAAAGTAATCAATAATTCTCAATCAACTCTCAGTCAACTCTACTAAAGGAGAAAATAGTGTTATCACATGATGTATAAAGAACTTATTTACCTTTCAAATATGTCATAATAGTGTTTTTAAAAAGAAGTTGTCCTTATGCCAACATTAAATTTTTTTTCTTCACTTATTCATTAAGCAGATTTTTACTGAGTACCTACTGTCAAATACTGACACATACTTTGTATATACAGTAGCAAACCAAAAACCTGTGCTTGTGAAGCTTAAAATCAAACAGATAATCACACACACACACTAATTACAAGCTGTACTAAGCACTATGAAGTAACAAGGTGATCTTAAACAGTGTTAACAAAGAACCTAAGTTTAGACTGGTGTATCAGAGAAGGCCTCTCAAGGCGACAGTGAGGCTTTAGGGAGGAAAGGAGGAAAGATGACACAGAACACGTTCTGGCTAAAAGAACAGCCCAAGCCAGAGCCTGGAGGAGACAGCAAGAAAGCATGACAACCTGAGGATCTGAAAGGAAGCAGATGGGACTCAAAAAATGAGGGGAAGTAGCATATGAAGCCAGAAGGGAGCAAAAGCAAGATGCAGTCACCTTAAAAGACATGGAAAGGCTTTAGGGATTGGGGACAAGTGACTGACTGAAACAGATTTCCATTTTAAGAATATCATTCTGACTACAAAACATAAAATCAGAGAAAGGCAAGAATGTATGCAGAAAGTTGGTGAAGAAGCAACTGCAATACATTTAAGAGTTGAGTATGTTATCTTAGGCTAGAGTTGTGGCAACAGAGATAGCAAAAGAAAAGATAAACTCAAGATATATTTAGGAAGTAATGGTCAGAATGTAGAGGGTGAGGAAAAGGAAACTATCAAGAAATGAATCAGGCTCCTAAAGTGAAAAACTAGAATGAGAAATAACATTTATTAAAATGAGGATGACTAATAAAGAAATTTGAGAGGTCAAGTAATGAGGAGGTTAAGGTTATGATCTGTTGAGACTGAGAGGCTGTGATAACAGAAGTAGTGATAACATGAAGGCAAAGGACCACATCAGTCTAGAGCTAAGGAGAGAAGTGTGGTCTAGTGATATGCATTCAAAAGTTGAGAGCATACAGATCGTATCTGAAGCCACAGAATAGCCAACTACCTAGGGGAAAGGGAGAAGATGGGAAGAGGACACAAATCCAAAGAACTCCAAAGATGACTCTGAGAGAAGAGCTGAACTGAAAGTAAAAGAGAGTGGGTGCTTCAAGGAAGGAAAACAAAGCTCAACTATACCTAATGAGGCTGAAAGGTCCAGTAAGATTTTCAGGTCTAGCTGATAGGTAAGGAAGAAGTGAAGGGTTGGGGAGAGCGGGACCTTTGAATATATGCAAGCCTAGGAAAAATGTCAACCTGGAATCCAAAACTCAATATAGACAGATCATTCTTTTAAAATAATATAAACATCCTTTATCATTTTTCCCCTCATGTCATTTCTTTTAATAAGCCACTAAAGCATATTCGTACCGTGACATAGTGAACCCTAAAGACATAGTGACACAGCAAAAATCAACCACCATGGTTCAGATAATGCTGTACCAGAATAGGGCATGCTCTGCAATTTCATATTTTTAAACTGAAGTTTCTAAACAAGAACTAAAATCTATCTGCTTTGCAATACTGAAGCCAATGTTACAAAGACAGGATTTAGGAAATTAAAATGGTTTTCCTGAAAAGATAATTTTCATACAACTTTCCCACCAAAATGTTAAAACTAATTCATCTAACATGTGTCTGTCTACTGTATTTTCCAGGTACGTCACTCTTATGACTCTGCTCACTTTTTTTTTGTCATCAAAGGGTCATAGGTAAATGTTGATATGTTCTAGGGCAATCCCATCATTTGTACTAAGACAAATCAAAGAAGCCTGCTTTCTTTCAGGTTTTCAGCCACTCTAACACTCCTTAGGGGCTTACCTCATGTTGGCTTTACGAGCAGTAGAAACAGCACCAGATTCTGAACTGGAAAAACAACTTTTAATCCTTACTCTGCTTTACTGTTATGTGTGTAACCTTACAACAACTCACTCGGTTTCTCAATAAACCAAATAAGCTTCTGTTTATGCACCAGTAAATTGGAAAAACTTAATGCACAAAGTTGTTTAGTTATTAGATGCGATAATAAGTATTAACTGAATCTAATCCTAACATTTTAAATCACTTCTGTGAACTGAAATACCAAGTTATATGCCATTCTTATTTCTGCTGAATATAAGCCAAGCAATTCCACTCAAAATTTATGTACTAATTACAGATCAAATCTTGGAGCATGAATCATTAAAATTAGCATCCTTCTTCATATTTAATAGCATAGCATTCTACAACTGAAATAGATGTGTAATGTTAAACACATTTATTTTACACTCCTTTCCTAAAGCCTCACAAAAATGACAGAAAAGGAATTTTTAAGATATAAAAAGCCATGAGCCCACAAAAACTGAGAGAATGGGTAAAAAGACAATAGCAACAAAAATTTGGAAGCTGTAAAACAGATGGTTGAGTGACAAATGACTTAGCAAACACTAGGAAATCAAATCTTTAGCAAACAGTGGGGAAAGCCAAGAACAAACCCAATTTAAACTGTAAAATCCCCAAAAGACTCAGGAATTGGCAGTACCACATACATCTGAAGTGGGATGTGGGGGAGAGAGAGTGCTAAAATAAGAAAAGATTGTTTAAAAGTCTGTTTAAGAAGCAACCATCCCCACAGATACTAACCACCCCTCCCCAACCCCAACAAAAAACTGAAAATATATTGTCTCGTGAATATAAAACACAAGATCCTGGGACTGAGAAAACGAGGCACAGCAATATGCAGGAGAACATACTGAAAACAAGCTGACTGAGTGAAGAAACACGTATGGGGATGCCCAGACAGGTTACCATAGAGTGAATGAAGCTAACAAAACCTCTCAGAATTTCAAATCAGCATTTAACTCCCCTACTCTCACACACAACCACCATCTAAAAAAGGCTGTAACATAAAAGATAAAGACCAAACAAATAAAAACTAAGAGAGTAAAAAATGGAGGACACACATCACACATGGAAAAGAAACCTTAATGAATAAAAAAATACTTTTATACTAAGCTAAGAGAAAGCATGATTGCTACTAGAACAGGATAGATACTATTCAAAAGGACCAAAGACAAAAGCTCTTGGAAATTAAATATATGATAACAGATGAAAACTCAACAGCAGTAGAGCAAAAAGAAAAACATGGAAAATAGGAAAGAAAATATGAGAAAATTAGAAGATTGGTCAAGAAGGTCTATTATCTCAATGAAAGGAATTTGAGAAAGAAAAGAGAAATTGGAAGAAATAATCAACAACCTCATTCAAGAAAAAGTCCCAAAACTAAAAGGCGTTTCCAGACTGAAAGGGCACACCAAGTATTCAGCACCCTGAATGAAAAGAAATCCAAATAAGGAATCCTCACTGTTAAATTTCAGAACACTAAAAACAGACACATTCTTAAAAGCTTTCAGAGATTTAAAAAATGAGGGAAGGGAAGAAAAGAGAATAAACAACAGGATGGGGGTAGGAAGGAAAAACAAAACCCACACAGGTCACATGTAATATCTGTAAGATATCAGAATGGCTTTAAACTTCTCGAAAGCAATATGGAAGCTAGAAAGCTATGGAGCAAAATTATAAAATAATACAATTTCCAATCCAATATCCTTTACCTAACTGTATAAGGGTAATATAAAGCCATTTTAAAATATCAAGCAAGCCAAGAAAGAATATGACATGGGTCACCGGAAAAGAGAGATCCAACCATAGAAGACACTGAAAGGAACCTCACAATATTAGTAAGTCTAAAAGGCAAGTAGTCCAGAACGAAGATCAGAGAAATATGAGACTTCCTCAGAAAGATAAAAGTGGTAACAATACCTGATATGTCTGAACATCTCCAGGGACATTTGATGAAATGCTGAGTCAGTGATTACTACAGAGAAAACTAAAGCAGCAGGGAGGCGTGGAGACAATGAATTCCAGCCAGATCAGCCTATGGAAAAGCTAAGTTAACAAGTCACATTGAGAACTGCTTATCAGCTCTTTAGTCTCCTACATTTAAGTACACCCAGAAGATCAAGAATTGCCAGACATCTGAGGAGAGGCTCTATCACAAAAGGTTAAGCCCAAAACCCACAAAAATGGGAAGAAAGGCAACTTGGAGGAAACAGATGATAATGGATGAAAACTTGGGGTAAGGGAACCCACGACTAACATTTGTATATGTTAAACAATATACAGAAATATATATACAGGTATACCATACATACTAGATAGCTGGGATAGGAGGAGGAAGGCAAGTGCAGGACATTAGACAGGCTAGGAAAAGTTATATTTTACAAGAAAACTGAATAATCAACAGTGATGCAATCATAACTATTAAGATGAAGGGGGGACCAGGAGGAAGAAGGACCAGCTGAGTAGATCATGACAAAGTTAATCTTCATTTTCTACCCAGGAAGTTACTAAAGCCAAAAACAAAAGCAAGGAGTATTTTTATCTAACACATACAAAGCAAACCTAAAGGAAATCAACTTTGAATATTTACTGGAAGGACTAATGCTGAAGCTCCAAGATTTTGGCCACCTGATGCAAAGAGCCGACTCATTGGAAAAGACCCTGATGCTGGGAAAAATCGAAGATAAAAGGAAAAGAGTGCAGCAGATGATGAGATGGTTAGACAGCATCACTGACTCAATGGACCTTAATTTGAGCAAACTCTGGGAGACAGTGAAGGACAGGGAAGTCTAACATGCTACAGTCCATGCGGTCACAGAGTTGGACACAACTTAGCAACCGAACAGTAATGTAGAGCATATGAGTTAGAGACATTTCAAAGGACTTTCCAAACTCATTTCACTCTTACAAAATCTATGCGGTAGATACTATTCTCCCCAATTTTTTTTTCTCCCCACTTTTTAAAGTGAGCAAACTGAGGCACAGAGAGGTTAAGTAGCTGGTGAACAACAGAGGTTGGCTCAGACCTAAGCAGTCCACGCTCCTAACCACCTGGCTGCGTTGTAGGTCAAGTAGTAATACAGGCAGTTATTTAGAGACTAGGAGGTAAATATCACAATCATCATCTACAAGAAATGAAAGTGACTGCTTCCAGGGAAATAAAGAGGGCAGTAAGCTTTTGTTTGTTTTGATAAGCACGTAAACTATTTGGCTCTTTAAACTGGGCAGGTACAACATAAATAAAAATTAGATCTTATAATTTAGTATTTCACAGTTAAAGTATTTTATCTGATGCAACCATCCTACGAAGCTGGCAAAAATGAGCATTACTCCTCTTTGATAAGAAAACCGAATTCCTCATTAATAAATATTGAGGAACTACTATATATACAGGTACTATATTTAGAAGATAAATATCAATTTACCTCAAGGTATGAAGAGGTAAAAGAGGTACACAAAGTATTTTCATTCATTTCTTTTCATTTTGTTGCATTAAATTATATGATCCTGCATCTCCAACAGTTATGCTTAAGGTGAGAGACAATACAAATTTTAAATCATACAAAAGGCAGAGAAAGGTCTGCTCATTAGTTCTTTCAAAAAACACTCAGCTCTTGCCCTTGAAGGATTCACGGTCTTACGGGGAAAATGGGTAAACGTAATTTTAACTGAATGTGCACAGTGCCTCGAATAGAGGAACACTAAAAAGGGCTAAGGAAAACATTTCTTGAAGAGAATGCTACAGAGGGAACATCTGAGCTGGGGTCTTGAAGGATGAATGCAAATTTGACCAATTTCACAGAAGAGGCTATATTAACAATCACAACACTGAAAACATCAGTGTGAAATACCTGCATCTTCCCTGTGCTGTAACAGTAAGTTCACATTAAAGGCTAACCTAAGACATTATGCGTTTTGTTTGTTAGCCACCCAGTCGTGTCCAACTCTTTGCAACCCCGTGGATTGTAGCCCACCAGGATCCTCTGTCCATGGAATTCTCTAGGCAAGAATACGGGAGTGGGGAGCCATTCACTTCTCCAGGGGATCTTCCCAACCCAGGATCAAACTCAGGACTCCTGCACTGCAGGCAGATTCTTTACCATCTGAGCCACCAGGGAAGCCCAACATAAGACATTAAGACCTTTTTAATGAGAATGATTTTTTTTTAAAAGATCATACATAATCTTAAGGCCTGATCCATGTTTCTAACCTTTATAGTCTCTGCCAGTAGCCAACACCAGTAGACACATGTGTTACCAACATTTTAAAATTTACAGTGTTGCAGTATTATTTCAAAAGATGACTAAAGAACAGCCAATCTTCATTTATCCTACCACCTAAAAGTTTTATTGCTAATGTGTTTTCTAAGTCATAACACTGACATTACAATGTACTCCTTTTCTCCCATGAGATCCATAGGTGAAGCCCAGAAGACACAAACGACAAAGAAACTAACATGGGAAGAAAAAAGTAAAAACAATTTTTTAAATCATTATCACTTGAAAATATTTTTCCAAACTACAGTGATAATCTGCAGTAAAATGTCAAGAAAATAATATACAAATTTACCAGATCTGACCTTTACAGCTATTTTAGGGGTCATTTTGATATTACAGAATTTAAAGGATGTTAACAAAAGCTCAAATATGTGGTTAATTCAAAACAGGTACAGTCAACTCAAGTTACTGTACACCAATATTTAATCATATTTCTCAGTATCTGTTTTACCCCTTTAATTTCAAACCTTTCTACATAATTTGCCCCTAATTAGTCCTCATCTCAGTTGCTATATGGAAAAATTGATTTTGTTCTAATATCTTAAACTGGGACTCTAGCTCTACAGTTAAAAAACGAGCTGTAAGTAGCAACATCTGACTTTAATCGTCTGGAACACCATGTTATAGAAGGCTCTATCACGCCCCACCACCAGGAGGAGAAAACAAAAAGGAAAAATTCATGCCAGGAGACCACAACAGTAATTAGTAAAAATCATGGCAGGTTTGAATTCAAAGTATGTGGTTTTCATTTATGTATCCACCCATCTTTTACTTCTCTAAATTTAGCATCCACATAATATACCTGTTCTTATAGGGGGTTTTACTCAGATCACACTCATTAGATTTAGAAAACATGAATATCTGAGCTAAGTTAATTATTTAAAATTATAGATGTGTATTAGCATGATTTGATAAAGTTAAAGGTTTAGCAATAATTATAACACAACTATTAAGGAAACCACCTCCTAGGAGAGGTCTCTCTTTTAAAAAGTAGAGACTTGTATACATGATACGGAATACATGTGGCTAGATAACAAGGTTCTCTATATGACTTAGAAAAATAAGAATCGTCAAAGGCAAGAATTTATTTCAATTAACCATGCCTTTACCTTATATCTTTTAAGTAATTTAAAAAAAAAAGAAAAAAAGAAAAGAAAGCCTCACTGAGACATTTGGCCTTTGTGTTTCTACAATGGCAATTCTTTTCAAGTTTTCCAAAGTGAAAACCACAGATGTACATTTAGAATGTAAATGTTCCAACTGGCTTAATAAAAGTTCAATCACAAAAATCTCCAATACTAAAATATTTAAGTATCTTTCACATTTATTCAAAGTTCCACAGTGAAAATGAATAGCCTCTGTCAAAACTCCTTGATCAAAACTAACTTTGATCAAGGTTAGTAAGACTGGCAAATCTGTGAAAAGAACATTCCTTTAAAATTCAACTTAACTTAAAGCTGTGTAGTATCATGAGAGATTTCACAACTCTTCCAGCTAGCCAGCTTCAAAGACACAATTTGATTCAATAAATGTGATCACCATATTATTACCAATCCTATTAAGAAAACAATGGTCTAGTAATGTATTTTAGGCTTTCTGTATTTCTCTGGTCAGAGAAGAGAACAAGTGGAGTAGATTAGCAGAACAAAGTCAGTTTCATGGCTCTATAAATTCAACCCTCCAAGACATTCTCTTTCTTTACTCTTTAAAACAGCTACCATCTTGATCTACTATGCAAAAGGAAAAACAGTAGCATCCTACTGTCAAAGATAAATTGGGCTGTTTTTAAGAGTGTATGCTCCTCTTCCCCCACAAAACACTTTTTACCATTCCCATTTCTTTACTGTTCAGATAAAACGACCATTAAGTAAGTACACAAAAGTCGGTCAATTAGTTTGAGAGCAACCTGTATAACCCAGCTTAGGTCACCTTTCCTATAATATCTGACTAGGAAAAGCAGTAACATGATCTTTTTCAAACTAATAGCAAACACAGTAGAACTTTGGGTCATCCAGTCCAGTGAAGGAGAAACAAATGTGGGAACCACAACCTCCCCTCCTGCCCCCAAGAGATGATCATAACGATTTTATAAGTCAAAAGAGATGAACTATTAAGCTGGGTTAGCAAAAATCAAGCTTCTGTTCATAATTAATTCTAAAAAACCATCTCGTAAATAACAAAACCGCTTGGGGCTCCCATACCTACTCTTAATGTTCAAAAACTATTCTGCCAAGTATTGTTTACATTTTACTTAGACCACTTCCTAAGCATTTTGAAACCATCCCATCACACTCCTGCTCTAGAAAAACTTACCAGAAAAATGCTCATTCACCTCTAAAGAGGAAAAAAGTAGATAATGTTTTTAGACTAACCCTGTGCACATGCAGTGACTAAACAGAGGAACTCTGAATCTGTTGAATGCCTGCAGAGACATGGCATGAGCTTACCTCTCATCCTCGCCATCCACCAAGGGTGTCGTCAGCGGTAGCACCTTCAACGGGAAAAGAGAAGCAGAGGCTGCAAGGCTGCTGCTACTGCCATCTGAAACTGCTGACACTCCCCCACTGTCACCACTGATGGTCTGAGGTAAGCCAACTAAGGAGGGTTCCGCTGGGCGCCTGGCATCTTCGATTTGGCTTCCAATTGCCTGAGCTAATGATTGTGCGGAGAATTGAACAGAACTGAGTGGTAGCTGTTGTGCCAAAGGCAAATTTATATTGGATGCTAGCAAGGGAGGCTGACTGACACTTTGAACCAAATTACCATTCTGAGTGGCGGGGGCTTGTGCTATATTCTGTGACGGAACCAAGTTTGTCGGGGCAGAAGGCAGTCCAGAAGGACCAGCTGAACTAACCTGATTCGTAACAGAAATACTACTAGCAGAGGGCAAAGGACTAACTGCAGGCAACTGCTTCGAAACCACTCCTGGAGCTACCGACTCGACCCCCTGTGGCTGGGGAGGCACAGGTAACAGGGTGCTCTGGGGTGCAATGACCAGTTGTTGAGGAAGGCTTGAAGCGCTGGGCTGGACTCCCTGATGAAGGATCGCAGCTGGAGCAGGTGGCACTATCTGTGAAGACGGAGGAGCACCTTGCTGGATAACTGAAGGTGTGACTTGGGCGGAAGGCTGCTGCAGTGCCGATGGTAGGCCTGTCTGTTGACCAATATTCGCGACTTGACTGCCGGCAGGTACAGCAGCTACTGCCGTGTGAGCCTGGCCAACAGGTTGGCCAGCGGCCCCTGCAGGTTGTGCTTGGACTGCCGCGGGCTGCACTGGGAGCTGGATGCTCTGTGGCTGAGCCATAGGAATCACCGTGGCTCCCAGGGCCACCCCTGCAGAAGTGGGCTGTCCAGAGGACACCGCTGTTTGGAGAAGCGGTGAGGGCTGAACATACTCGGAGGCGGGGTTCGGAGTCACTGATGTACCGTGGCTTGGGGCCATCGGAGGGGCCACAGCTGGCGCCGGCTGGCCATATTGTACCTGTTGGGGTGGCGCGCCTGGCAGGGGAGCTTGCACTGGGGGGGCCGCCTGGGAATACGGCAGTTGGGGTTGAGCCAGGCTGGCGATGGAAGGTTGCTGACCTAAAGCCGAAGTGACGCCCACCACACCAACAGGTGACGGCTGGATACCGGCTTGCAGAGGTACTGGTTGAAGACCTGGCTTCGGCTGATAGCCCAGTTCTTGAGACGGTAACTGTACCTGCGAGATCTGCGACTGAGAAATACTCTGAGGGATGCTAACTGCTGAAATGCCCTGTGGAGCGGCGCCACTGAAGTCCATCTGCGGAAGGGCCACCCCTGGAAGGGTCGGGGGCGGCTGTGGCTGCACCGGCGGGGCCGCCAGGGTGCCCATCTCTCCGCTGCCCACACTCTCCGTGTAGTGACTCAGTGTGCTGACGCTGCTGCTCACGGAGCTCCCACTCGTGCTCTCCCTCTCGGAAGTGGCTTCGGTCGGGTTTTGTCTTACACTTTCCACCACCTTATTTACCACCACCCCTTCGGTGGCGGGTATGGCGGCGTTTTCTTTTTCATAGAACTCAGTGCAAGTCCATCGACCTTTTTTGAAAGGCTCAGAAGTAGAATCTAACTTCACGACTCTGAACCTGGACGTGTTAACGGCTGGCTGTTGCTGCTGACTCGAAACGGACCCCACAGTCATGCCCGCAGCTGCACTGGCAGCGCTGTTAAGGGCCGCGGAGGAAGCAATCGTACCATTGCCCATGCCACTCAAGATATTCACATTAACCCCGCTGCTCACTGCAGGCCCGACACTCACACTAGCAGCACTGGGGATACTGCTCACACTTATATTAGCGTTACCAAGCATGCTGCTGGTCACAGCAGGATTAAAACTACCCACAGCAGTGATGTTAACGTTTTTCATTGTATTCGTGCCTGTAACAGAATTTATACCTAGGCTGCCGGTAGTACTCGGAGCACGGATACTAGTCATGACAGATGCCGGTGAGCCACTCGATGATACAGCAGAAGTTGGTGCAACTGGCATAACACCGTCAGAGCTTCCCGCGGCCGAGAGTTTTCTGGACCCTGGGCTTGAGGGCGGCACTCCAGGGATGGATGTACTGGCCACACCGGCATGGGATGGGTGGTGGGGCCCGTGGTGCAGGTGGTGGCCATGAATGGGATGGTGGTGATGGAGGGGGTGTGGATGAGCATTCCCATTGATCACAACGTTCTGTTGTGGAAGGTGAGGCAAATGAGGCTGAGGAAGGTGGGGCTGGTTGGGAGAGACCGCCCCAGGTGTCTCGGCTTCCTGGAAGTTATTGAGAGTCTCTTCCGAGGAGCTGCGTTCAGGCTCCCCTAAGTCCGTGGCCCTGGAAAGCGACACATCAAGGATCTCGGAAGACGACAGATCTTCCGTGTGAGACTCATCCAGGTCGTCGTAGCTCTCCGTGTCCTCTGCGATGCTGTTGTTCGAGCTGATGCTAGCGGAGATCTGAGCCGGGGTCACACTCGTTATCTGGAAGCCACTTTTCTTTTTCATCTGCGTTCCGCCTGGCGCAAGAGGCTGTGCCTGCAGCTGAGCCTGCGAAAGGAGGTTCAGGCTTTGTGGAGGCGGAGGCTGTGGTCCCGACAGAGAAGATGCTGCAGGAGGCGGCGGCTGGAGCAGCGACGGAGGCGGAAAATCCTCGGCAGATGGGGCACTACTACCGACGCCGGTACCTGCTGCACCGAGAGCGGAGGCGCTGCCCCCGCCGCTGCCCCTTCGAGGGAACATTGCCGGGTGCGCCATCTTCCTAGCACTCATGTCTGCAGCGGCCGCGGCCGCCGTGGACTCGGGCGGCTGGTGCATTGTGTTGGGTACCGGGGCGGGGGGCGGAGAAGGCGAGTGCAATTTCCTTCTGCACCGTAATCTTTGTATTCAAGACGCCGAGGAGGAAAACGGGAGCTGACGCTCCGCCCGGCGCGATTCCCCCACCTCCTCCTCCTCAGCCGCAGGCGCCGGCCGTTCCTGCCTTCGAGGGCGAGCTTCGGGAAGGGAGGATGGACGAGGGTGAACGGGGCGGCCGAGGACCCGAAGGGGAGGACCCCTTCAGTCCTTCGCCATCCACTTTCCCCTCTGGCCTCACACCCCCTTTATACTCCGGTTCACGTGGGGTGCGGGGCGGGAGGGAGGGGGTGGGCAGGGGAGGGGGGTGGGAAAAGCCAAGAAATGCCCACCTTCTCCGGACAACTCCGGAGCCACCTCCGCCCCTCCTCCCGCCGGCGGCGGCAGGGGCCGCTGCAAAAAGCCTCCCGGTCGCCCTGCACGAAGGCGGCGCCGAGCGAGTGTCGCCTTCCCCTCGCCGCCCCCCAGCGCCGCCGCGACTGCCGGCGGCGAGCCCCGAGCTCAGTCAGTGTCGCTCAAACCTCCGCTCCCGGCCCCGCCGGCCCGGTTCGGGCCTCCTCCCCCCACGGACCCGAGGACCCTTTCAAACCCCCTGGGCTCGCGGCGGCTGCTGCTGCTCCGTGAGGAAACACTGGCCGCGGCTGGGGCCGGCGCGGCGAGGCTCGGGCGGCGGGGCGCCCGGTACGGTGAGCCCAGCAACGGGACGCGGGCGGGCGCGCAGAGACGCCGGGTCCTCGCGGAGCACGGCCGGGGCGCGGCGACGGCGGTGGCAGCGGGAGCCCAGGGACCGCTCCATCACTGGCAGCCATGGAGCCCGAGCATTTTCCTCCCTCCGGGCAGGCGCCTCAGCTCGGCACACGTCCTCGGGGAGGAAGGGGCCGGCGCCCGAGCCTCCCCGGAGGGCGGCGGGACGTGCGCTGAGGAGCGCCGGCGGTGGTGCGAGCCGCTTCGTCCTCGTCCTCCGCAGCCGGTTGGTCCTCTCACCCCCGCTGCTCCCGCGGCCCGGGCGGGAGGGGGCCGCAGGCGGCGGCGACTCCTCTCTCGGCGGCGTTGGTGGCCAGACGGGGCTGGTGCAGCGACTGCAGCCGACGCCGTTCAAAGGAACGAGAGGTGGGGTTTGGTCGGTGTCGGCGAACTGGGCGGGTGAGTGGGTGGGTGCCGAGGGAGGGCGGCGGGCGAGGAGGGGGCTGTGGTGGTTGTTACTAGTGCTCTTCTCCGGCTCCGCCGTATCCCCCGGTCTCTCGCGGCATCGGGAGAGGAGGGACCAGCGCCCGAGCGCAGGAGGAGGAGGAGGGGCGACCGCGGGCGAGAGGAGGCGGAGGCGGCGGCGGCAGCGGCGGCGGCAGGGGGGAGGGGGCCGGCTGAGGAGAAGGAGGGAAGATGGCGTCTGCGCATGCGCCCCGGCGCCGCAGACATAAAGCCAGGTCTGGCGGTAGAAGGAGGCGGCGGCGGCGGGTCTTCGGGCCTCGCCGAGCGCCCCGGCGGAAACTGCCGAAGGCTGACTGAGGCGCCGGCGGTGGGGGGGGTTGGGGAATTTCGGCCGCGGGGGAGCGAATCCGGGTCGGCCCGCTGGGGGGTGGGGCGGGGCGCGGGGCGCGCGCCGGTTAGGCGTGTCCGCTCCTTTTTCCACAAGCGGCCGGCGCGCGCGCGGGCACGCGGCGGGCGGAGGGGCTAGCGGAGGCAGCACGGCTCCGGGGCTCGGGTGACGGCGCCCCGGGCGGTGTGCCCCCTCCCAGCCCCCGCCTGCGGAATGGGTAATGAGGCTTTTCTCCGCAGCAGCAGCATCACGAGTTTCAGTTCCCAGGAGTCCGCCGTCGCCACGACATGAGTCAGGCGTTCCTCCTCGGCGCGCGGCGGGGCCCTCCTCCCCTCCTCGCCGCACCTGGGCTCGCCCCCCGGCCCGCGCCGCCCTCGCCGGCTACTCGGGTACCCCCGAGCCGCGGGGTCCGCGGAAGGCCGGTGGCTCCTCGCGAGCGGCGCCCCCTTTTGTGCGGCGCGGTGGCAGCTGCCATGCGGTCCCCTCGACCCCTTCGACGGACAGGGGCGAGCGAGCCAGCAGATGTTGCTGCTGTTTGCAGTCAACGGCCGGAGGGAGCTCATCTCTAGAAAGGGAGCGCTTGCAATCCGTCGTTACCTGGAGGGAAGCAGCCCGGCCCAGTTTTAAAAAAAAAAAAAAAAAAACTGACCTCTACAGGTGGAGCTAATCGCCCACAGGGATAGCTTTCCCTGTAATTGTCAAGCGGTAGGCCGCATAGGTTTTGACTTGAAAGACAAAATGGCCTGGTCATGGTGGCAACGCGAGGACAATGATCAATGAAGACCATTGGGGATTAGAAAAAGAACTATCTGCAGTTCCAGTTTGGAAAAAAGAAAGAAAAACACCTGCATAGTTCTACAGAAGCAGGGTTAGGTTTGGTTGGAGGCAAGTTAACTGGAAGTTGCTGCTCTTGCCATTCATTACACGTCAAAACATTCTAGCCCTAAGCATTTTTGACCACTAAACAAAAATGCACTTCTCACCTAGGAACCAAGAAAACAAAAATGCAGTATAGGAAACCTCAGAAATGTTTGTTTTTTTCAACTTAGTGTTGAGGGACTAAACGTTTATGGTCAGACCTCTGATTCACTAAATCTCACAGACCAGATCTACAGTCCTGTTTCAGGAGGTTGTTAAAAACATAAATGGCAGGGTTTGAAAGATGCATAAAAGTAGATTCAGCATGTTACCTTTTAGCTTTCTCTAAACTTTTCCCCTCTTTCTATCCCCTAAAAGGTTAGGAACCTCACTATTCCAGTATAGAGAAGCACATGCTCAACATCCCTGTATAACCTGTATCAGTTTTGATATATTATTGTTTTTTCTATGCTCTCCTTCACCAAACTCAAAAAGTAGGACTAACATGTTTTTAACGTGGAATTCTGAGCTCAGTACAAAGTGCGTGCCTGCTCAGCGGCAGCAGACTCTGCGATCCCATGGACTGTAGCCTGTCAGGCTCCTCTGTCCATGGAATTTTCCAGGCAAGACTACTGGAGTGGGTTGCCATTTCCTTCTGCAGGGGTTCTTCCCCACCCAGGGATCAAACCCCAAGTCTCTTGCATTGGCAGGCAGATTCTTTACCACTGTGCCACCCAGAGGACCTAGGTACAAAGTAGGTGGTCACAAATACTGAAAGGGAGATGGTAGTAAAAATCAAATTCATTTGAGAACATCAGACTTGTTTTATGATATTCATGAATTGATAGGTGAACAATTGGATTTTTTACATAACTGTGGCCATTTTTTTACGTAACTATGGCCATTGAAGGCGGGAGGAGAAGGGGATGACAGAGGATGAGATGGTTGGATGGCGTCACTGACTCAATGGACATGAGTTTGAGTAAACTCAGAGAGTTTGTAATGGACAGGGAGGCCTGGCGTGCTGCAGTTCATAAGGTCACAAAGAGTCAGACACGACTGAGCAACTGAACTGGCTCATTGACTGATGGCCATTTACAAAAATAATTTGTTTTAAGGCTACAACAGCCTTTGCTGTAAGAGATACACACAATTAATGTCCGCCATTCATTGCTGAAATGCAAATGTGACATGCTTTTTAAATAGTTTTTGAACAGAAAATAGGAAGTAAGTATCCTAAAAAATTGAAAGTGCAGTGAAATGTAGTGGGGCTAAGTGTGTCTCTGAGCTACTATGTGAAAGAAAATACAGTCCCTCAAACGTTGGCTTTTAGGTCAAAGTTTTAAATTATCCCCAAACAACAACTTAACACGCCTGGGGCCACCTAAATACCCACCATGATTGTGCTGATAAGGTTTGAAGCAGAAGAAACACATATAATCAAGTCTTCCAAAGTTGGACAGAATGACTCATTGAGATACCCCAGTAAAAGCAGATATTTCTAATAACCAGTAATAATGAATATTGTTATTTTTGTGCTGTTTTGATGTTGGGGGTGGGTGGGTGGATTATTTCTTTTAAAAGAGACTTGTTTTCATTTTTCCAGGGTAACAGTAAGACCTAAGAAAATATGGTCTTTCGAAACATGTTTCACTTTTATCTGCTGTTTCACCTTCAAATTCCTGGTGAGGCAGCCTCAAGTCCCACTGAGATATGACGAGCAAGTCTGCAAATAGGGAAAACCTGAGTTTGAGAAACGTCTCTCTCTTTCTCCAGTTGCCAGCATTTCTATGATACATTAATATGAGTCCCTAAAATCAAACAGAAGCCCTTGAACCAACCTGGTGGTGTTATTATGTTCCCACGTTTCAATTCGAAAAGTCTGGGTTTTTTTACATTATTATCAAATGCCCCCTGCTGTGTGGAATGAAGTCATTAACTCCTTTGAATCCAGTACTTGGACTTATCCTTTGTCTTTTGAAAGCCTATATTTCACCTATTTACATTCTGAAGGTATAGTTCTGAATTACTCTCTATTGTCCATATTAATCCCAGGTGCAGTGTTCACCTAAATCTCATTATGGTGACATTGCAAACCAGCATGTAAATTTTACTGTGCCAGGAGTTTTTAGTGGGCTCCTCAAGTGGTGCTAGTGGTCAAGAACCTGCCTGCCAATGCAGGTGATTGGATTCGATACCTGGGTTGGGAAGATCCCCTGGAGGAGGGCATGGCAACCCACTCCAGTATTCCTGCCTGGAGAATCCCAGAATTTTTTCTACCATAAAATGGAAAATTTCCTGACCATTATAACTTAATTTACCTGTTTGTGAGAACTGTGAAATAGATGGGCATTTAAAACCAAGTAAGGGACTTCCTTGCACTGAAATTGCAGAGCCCTCACGCCCTAGAGCCTGTGCTCCTCAAGATGAGAAGCCTGCACACCGCAAGAAAGAGTAGCCCCCGTCACAACTAGAGAAAGCCCGCACAAAGCAACGAAGACCCAGTGCAGCAAAAAATATTAAAATAAATTAAGTTAAAAAATAAAACCAAGCAGGGATTTCCCTGGCAGTCCAGTGGTTGAGACTTCACCTTCCAATGCAGGGGGTGCAGGTTCAATTCCTGGTCAGGGAACTAAGAGCCCACCTGCAGGGAAACTATATGCTGCATGCACAGCCAAAAAAAAAATTTTAATAAAACCAAGTAATTCTCCAAAAGTAGTGCCCTTGAGGAACAACAGGAAGAGAATACTTGCACTCAGAATGGCTGTGAGTGCAAAGATAAATACAAAAGAGAAACAGGTGCAGAAAATACACCATTGAGAAACAGGTGCAATAAATACACCATTGATCCACTTCAGCAATTATTCTGGCTAACTAGGGCTTGTCTTGCTGTAGTTATGTGTAACTTTTAAATATCATCTTAAAAAAGTCATTTTTTAAATAATGAGTTATAAACATGAAAAAAGTCATACATTTTTACATATGAAATTTATGCACAGGGATATTACAGCATATTTATTAAATCAGTTTGCTCTCTAGAAAATTGTTAATATGAGACCAGGAGTCATGTGTGCTCTTTGACTTTTGTAAATTGCACAAAATATTTATTTTGAAACTTTTCATTCACATTTCACTGAGTATAACTTAACTTATAACTGATTCAATTTTGTAGTACTTGTTAAACTTTTAATATAAGTATGTTTCTGGTCAGCTAAACAATGTTGTATCCTCAAAGGAGACATGATTATTTAAAAAAAAAAAGTATAGAAATTTGAATTTATGGTTCAGCGGGCACACTGATATACATTAGCTTGTTAAATTCTACCCTTTGAGGGAGAAGGCTTTATCATTCTCATTTTAGAAGTAAGTGATCACAGAGAGATTAAATAACTTGTCCAAGGTTTATGCCTAAATCTGGTTACTCAGGTCCCTCCTCATTGCAGATTCCATGCCTCTGTGCTGAGGATTTTCCTGCAAACACAGTATGACCTCTAGAGACTAGTATTTTTCAAAGCTCTTTTGGAAATTAATGAGTGTTCTTTTAATGCTTCTGAATGCCAAGGAAGATAATTCAGCACACACACTAATTGCACACAGCATTTCTTCTACATGAAGGGGATGAAAGACTTCTTCCCTGTTTGAAGCAACATAAATGTTACAGACGCTTCCACAGTGGGTCTTCTCTGAGGAATGTGTTAATTTGGAGAATTTCCTCACAATTAAAAAAAAAAAAAAAACCATTTCTAACTTCTGCTACAGAACTAAGTAACATTAAAAAAAGAAATAATTTGTTAACTTAGTTGTTTTTTTTTCTAAGTTTATAATCAACCTTCCAGATCTCCCCAGATGATAGCTAATATTTATTTAATGCCTACACACATTTTCTAACTGCTCTGTGTTTTATCTTTAATTCTCACAACTGTATAATGTACAAGCTGTAATTACCCCATTTCACAAATAAGGAAAACGGGGTGCAGATAGTTTGTGGTCTTAAAATTTAGCAATTGGTAGGGCTAAGATACAAATCCCTGCAGTGTAACCTTCTCTTCCTTCAGGGCTGCGTCTGAGGCACATTGTTAAATCAGGTTTCTGCCAATTCTAGCTCCCAAGTTAAATTTCCACAGAATACTCATGTTTTAATTTGTCCGAAGACTCTGGGAACACCATTTTCTCCTGATGCAGAAACATGCTAGGAAAGAATGTACATTTTAGAATCTCTACTACGGCTGCGTAGGAATTGGACATAAATGAACAGAACCACGGCTTGATAAGTTGGATGATCCTTCACTGATCAAAAACAGATGTCAAATGCTTGGGGGGGAAAAAGGCATTAATCACACATAATTGGGGAACACTGTCTATGCAGGACAAGATAAATGTTTTCCCATCCTAGCAATTAGTGTTCATTGAACATGAGAGCCTGTAAAATAGAGACAATAATAACCTAGTCTTTCCAACACTGTTCTAAGGACCAGTTTGTATTTGTACATGTTTTTGAATATTTGAGTTATTGAAATAAGCAAAGTCATTATTTTTCTTTGTGTTACAATTCTGAGAAGACCTCTGTCTTTCCACCATATGTGAACCAAAACCAGGTTGAGAAGTACAAACAGATCATGGCAGCCAATATTTCTTTGTATTTAAAGATTAGGTCCACAAACACAGGTCTATTTCAAGTCTCAGAGCTCAAGGGAAAAAGAATGGCTGTTGAAGTCATTCCTCAGTGTGGAATTTTCCTTTGGTCATTCATTTTCTCCTACTCTGAGTTATCTTTCAGGAGAAAAACGAGAAAATAGTTTTCAGTAACTTATACTTAAATTGACATTCCCAGTTAATTTCATTGTGGAAGAAAACAGGAAATCAGTAGTCATAAAGGCCAAAGTCTTTCCTGATTTTTATACCTTTGATGGAAAATAAAAGAAAATCTTGGATACGTGCAAGCTAAATTACAGTCAGAAGCACAAGATAAAATCCTTTTAAGTGTATGACCACTGACTGTTAAATGCAACTCTTTTCATAAGGTGTTTACAAAACCTTCCTATGTGAGTGATATAATTAGAACAATTAAAGGGGAAAGGTTGGAATGTCAGAGAAAAGTATGAGATGGGATTTGGAGAAAAGAGCCTAACAAAAGTGATTTAATACATGCAGTGTATACACACTTGTCAAATTCAAGAAAATTAAATGTATAGCTGATTCAGCCCCTTCACGGAGTTAAACATAAAGTTAATTGTAAGGATGCCAGCAAAGCTTTCCATCAAAAACTAGAAGTGAAGGTTCAGGTGCTTTCTTGCTCCAGTTATTTATAGACAGGAATGGGATCGTGCCATAATGCCAACTCAGTGGTTTAACTTTTATGTTTTAAAGAGTTTCTAAACACCCCCTTTATCCAAGGCATAAGTAACACAAAAAAAATAGTAGCTGGATTACACTTTTATCAATATACATTTTGGTGTTGATCCTAAATTACTTAATAAAAGAAAAACAGCATTTTGAAAAGAATAGTTCCAGTGAAAGCATCTTGAAAAAGGATGTAAGTTCTCTTTATTCTGTCAAGCATGTGATAGGAACTCAATAAGTACTTGTAAAGAATTTCTTAGATCCCACATTTTGCAGTAATATTGTCAACATAATTTATCACATGAACTTTCACTACTGAACTTTTCACAGGATGTTTCTGCAGAACATCAGGTTCAGAAATTATGAGAGTAAGAAACAAGCTCACTATTAAAATTTCAGTCAAGGGCATCCAATGGTATTACATTTCCTTCTCTGTTCTTTACTTGAGCTCTGTAAAATTCTCCTTGCCCAAACTAAACTTAAAGACAATTTGCTGACTACTCTTTTTCATGGAACATCATGCCCAAAGCATTTTTTTTTTTTGTAAGAAGCAAAGTTCAGTGAAAATGGTAAGAAGATACAAGTTGAATCTGCATCTCCTTTTCTGATAGCTTTGCATTTGTTTAGGGACAGAGCATCGTGTTAAATACTGTTGAGAACTGACATCCTTAGCCTCTGTGGATTCTGGAAATTCATTCCTTACATCCTGGCTTCAGGATATGGAGAATTCAGGTGCTTCTTCCTCTCAGAACTACCATCTAAGAAACTTAACTTGGCATGACTCATCACAGAGCTCACACAAAGACTACAATGAATAATTTCAGATAAAATGATTAATTTTTAAAGTTTAATTAACACATCTAAAAAACTTACTACCTGTTCATTGGTCAAAACTTCCATTTTGGGGACTTCCCTGGTGGTCTAGTTGTTAAGAATCTGTCTTGTAATGCCGCAGACTTGGATTCATCCCTAGTCGGGGAAACTAAGATCCCACATGCCATGGAGCAACTAAACCCATGCAATTACTGAGGCCATGCACTGCAACTAGAGAGTCCATATGCCGCAACGAAATATCCAGCACGATGCAATGAAGATCCTGTGTGCCGCGACTGACCCAGTGCAGCCAAATTAGCAAATAATAAAACAGTTAAAAAAAAAAAAACCTTCCATTCTGAAGTATTAATACCAAATGAGGGTTCTGCTATTATTTTTGCATTTGTCCCCATATGAAACACTTTTTCCTTTTATTTATGATTGTGAAGGGTAGCATGGCATACAACTCCCAAAATATGCTGCTTTGGTTATTAATATTTTGTGATGTAGGCGCTTAGCAAACAGCAAGTGCAGGGAGAGGCTTTCTCTGAACTCCCCTTATCTGCCTAAAGACAGATCCTCCAGAAGGAATTCCATTGTCAAAAATTCCCTCCCTGGGAGTTTCTTTAATTCATTAACCAGGGAGGATGGACTCATCACAGGAGAGTGGAAATCAGCACCACACTCAAAGTTCTTCACAAGCTATCATACTTCCAATGTGTTCTTCTAAGAGTCCACTCATCTCTCCTAGAAGTCACTGACTCTACCTTAAGACATCTACATCCCCCCTACCCTTTCCTAGTAAGATGGTATTTAATCCTGAATTTTAAGCCACCTGGGAGAGAAAAGGGAAACTCTGCTTAGAACTAGGAATAGGAAATAATAAGATTGACTGAAGTTCAGTATTAACTGAATATCTACTACCTGTTTTTTAAGGAGACAAAATTGCCTAGGCAGTGCTCTTTTATGTATCAATGAGGGCACAAAAGAAGGCCAACCTTACCATGGACCCTCACCTCCAGCTCAAAGGTGTGTTTATATAACTTTATTGTTAACAGAGAGCAAATAGAAAGCAGCAGGAGAACAATTTGGTTCACATTTCCCCAAAGATATTTCTCCTCGAGATTGAAGGTAATCAGAGACTTCTAAGTCATTGCAAGCATGTCTTATTCCAGCAATTACATGTAGGCACCATATGAATCTTTGGAAATTAGATAAAAAGAATTCTAATGTAAAACAATAGCAACATTATAGTTTAGAAACCATGATGCCTCACTGATGCATACATCTGCTGGGGAATGAACATATGGTAGTGCCCAGTACAGATGTAAAAAAAACCTGCAATTATGGCTCTTTAGTATGATAATTGATTCTGAGTAAATGTATGAGTTTTGTTGCTCGTCTTAATTTTCAGTTGTTGGGTTTTTGCTTTTGTTCATTTTTTAATGGCAGACGTTCCAGAGGCAAAAAGCCTGTATGTTCCTGGTGTAACTAAATCTAGCAATATTACTAGTAAGATCAGGGAAATACACTAAACTTAGCAGAAAGTGGAGACAATAACAACATCCAAAAGGGTTCTTTGAGGCTGCTTATCTGACAGATGTCATGATAGCCAACAGCCAAGCACAGAGAAAAACTATGTCTGTATCTTATATGTTTAACATTAATTGACTTTATTCTATGGCAGCCCATTATCTATATGGTGACAGAACATTCCATAAGTAGAAAAACTAGAAAGGGGGATTATGTTTAAATAAAAGCAATGTTATCAGCCTCACCTTTAAAGCGTTGAAATGAAGTTCTTCATTCCTTTTTATGGCTAATATTCCACTATATCTTCCTTATCCATTCATCTGTCAATGGACATGTAGGTTGCTAAAATGAAAATTTTAAAACATGAACTTGAGTCCCATTTTCAACAGGGAAATTGGACGAGAGCAGAACCTGAAGTCTATTGCACAGATTAAAGTGTATTTTAATCAGTATTTCAGGGACAGTCACCGCCTGATTATCTGCATATGCTTGTCCCCTGGGCAGTTTGCATTCCTCAACCATCTCAAACCTCCCAGTCAACCCCATTGGGTTCCCCCATCCCCACACTACAATGTGAGGGATGGCAAATCATTTACAATTTGGTCTAGACCAAAAGAGAAAAAACCTAGGCATGTAACTATTGAGGTGGACGTCTAAGTCTACTATACTTTTTCTACTATTTTGGAAGAATTCCGTCATTGCTTTCTTCTAATAGCAAAGATAATAAAAAGCTGACCGCTTTTGTTTCAATGAGGTCTCTCAGCCCACAAACATTTATTAAGGACTTGCCTAAATTGTAAGTCATTTTTAGTGTGGAACAGAAAAGGCATGTTTGTGCCTACATACCTTATAACAGAATATTCTAGAATGATTATAATATACATTTCAGTCAACTCTATCACACTTATACAGCCAGCAGAAATATGACATAATCAGATTATCAAAAAGTAAGAGGGGGAGAAAAGAAAAAAAACTAATAGAGTGAGTCGTGGAGCAAGAACTTATTTAAGGGTACTGAGATCAGAATTCTTGACCAGATTCTGATCAGAATCAGGTACATACAGAATTCTTCAAAGGCTGCATGAAAATAGAAATAACACAATTCTTTGGTGCCCGTGGGTGGTTGGAAAGCACCTGGGAGAGGTCTCTGGAAGAGTAAGCAGATCTCTTTGTCTCTAAGGGACCCACCTTTGTCTCTGAATTGGCTGCCTAATTTTTATTTGGGATGAGGAGAGTAGGTAGACAGGAAGTCACGTCTTCTGCAAAGAAAGAGGAAGCCCAGACATACAGAACCTAAGTTCCTGAACATCATTTTCTATCATTACTGTCTTCTGCTGAAACCTAAGCTGATTTCCTAATGACGATAACCCTGATACAGAGCTGAGTGGTCTAAATGACAGATACAGTCAGAACTATATTATGGAGAGTCTGCCATCCAAAGTACATTAGGGGGACTTCCCTGGTGGTCCAGTGGTTAAGAATCTGCCTTCCAACGCAGGGGACAAAAGTTCAATCCCTGTTCCAGAAAGATTCCACATGCCTCGGGGGAACTAAATCCACATGCTTCAACTACTGAAGCCCCCGCGCCCTAGAGCCGGTGCTCCAAAATGAGGGAAGCCACCCAGAAGGAGGCCTGCGGCCCCAACTAGAGAACGCCCAAGTGCAGCCTCAAAGACCTAGAGCAGCCAAAAAAAGTCGTTGTGTGTAATTATCCACTTTTCTTTATCCACTCATCTGTTTACGGACATTTAAGCTACTTACACCTCTTGGCTATTGTGAATTGTGCCGTAATGAACATGAGTACGCAAATATATCTTTGAGATCCTGCTTTGAATTCTTTTGGATATATGACCAGAAATGGGGTTGCCAAATCGTATGGCGATTCTATTTTTAATTTGTGGAGTGAGTCGCCATATTGTTTTCCACAGTAGCTCTACCTCTGATGACAAGTTATTTTTCATACATTTTTGCACATAATCTGTTAGTAGTCAGTTCAGAAAGTTTGCATCTGAATTTGTAAATGAGATTGGCTCATTATTTTCTTTCCATAAATTGCCTTGTCTGGATTATTCCCCAAAACCAGCCTTTGGTATTATTGATCATCTCTATTCTTTTCTACTGTTTCCTTAATTTCCATAGTTAATTTCATTATTTTCCTTTTCTACTTTGTTTAACCCTAGTTTTATGAATTGAGCATGTAGCTCAAGCTGTCTTATATTTTAAATAAATTCACTTACACATACGCATTTCACTCTAATTACTATTACTTTTCTGATTACCCCCACATTTTGATATGTTGTTGTACATATAAAAATGTTATCATTTTCATTGTGATTTCCCCTTGAGTCCATGAGTTCTGTAGAAGAATTTTTTTTTCAGTTTGTAACCTCCAAATTCTGTTTTATAAGTAAAGAAACTAAAGTCCTGAAAAATTAAATGTCTTGCTCAAAATTGTATCACTAATGCCTGGGCTGAAAACAAAATCTCCTGATTAACACTCCACTTTGCTTTTCCAATTTATTAATTCATATTCTTTACTCTATCAGAAAGCTTCTTGAAATTAAGCCAACGTCTTTAACTCATATTACAACGAGAATTCTACTTTTTTATTAGCCTCATCCATTATACATTTTTAAAATATTTGCCTAAGCCTTTTTCTAAATATATTTAGACAATTTTCTTACCTTCTCATCCAGCCAGGATTTTTTAATTTCTAGCCACATCATTTGGCATAGTGCTTAGCACAATGTTAGACTTTCAATAAAAAGTTTATTTAGGGAACGTTTGTTTAATGAATGTTTAAAGAGTAGTATTAGTGCCATATATGAGCTTTATTAAACATCAAATGACAAGGATGGAAGGATACTTTCCAGCTTACCATAACACAAGTTCAGTGAATTTATAATGAAGCAGAAACAAAAAACAAGAAGCCAGAATCACTGTTGACATGAACTACAATTCCATGGTCAAAGAAGGGACAGTAGAAATATATGAAAACATAAAAAATAAAGTATAAATGACAGTAACCAACTTTCATGAAACATCCATGAGAAATACATTTCATTACATACCTCTACTATATAAATAGGGAAATGGAGCAGCAGACAGTTTGGATGACTCACCCAGGTGATATAGCTACAAGTGACAACTTCGCATTGGAATGCAGTTGTCTCCAGAGCCCATCCTCTGAGCAGTAAACCACAATCTTCTCCAAGTCCTTTACCTGAGCTCTTTCCTCCCAGCTCTAGCCCAGGTCCAGCCCGCCTCCTTGGCTGTAATTGGGAAGTGAGACATAGCTCTGAAGCAAAGGGAAAGGCTGGTAGTATCAGCATCAATCTCCAGTGAACGCAAGATATTTTGCAACAGGTTAAATATTACCACTTTTTAAATTTTTTTTGTCCTTGAGAGTACTCTTTGGCGAGGGCCAGGGGAAGGAATTGGACAGTTCTGCTGTTAACATCAATTCAATTCAGTTCAGTCCCTCAGTCGTCTCTGACCCTTTGAGAACCCACAGCCTGCAGCACACCAGGCTTCCCTGTCCATCACCAACTCCCAGAGCTTGCTCAAACTCATGTCCATTGAGTCGGTGATGCCATCCAACCATCTCATCCTCTATCATCCCCTTCTTCTTCTGCCTTCAACCTTTCCCAGCTTCAGGATCTTTTCCAGTGAGTCAGTTCTTCACATTAGGTGACCAAAGTATTGGAGTTTCAGCTTCAACATCAGTCCTTACAAAGAATATTCAGGACTGATCTCCTCTAGGATGGACTGGTTGGATCTCCATGCAGTCCAAGGGACTCTCAAGAGTCTTCTCCAGCACCACAGTTCAAAAGCATCAGTTCTTTGGCACTCAGCTTTCCTTATGGTCCAACTCTCACATCTGTACATGACTGCTGGAAAAACCATAGCTTTGACTGGATAGACCTTTGTTGACAAAGTAATGTCTCACCTTTTGAATATGCTGCCTAGGTTTGTCATAGCTTTTCTTCCAAGGAACAAGTGTCTTTTAATTTCATGGCTGCAGTCACCATTGGCACTGATTTTGGAACCCAAGAAAATAAAGTCTGTCACTGTTTCCACTGTCTCCCCATCTATTTGTCATGAAGCGATGGGACTGGATGCCATGATCTTAGTTTTTTGAATGTTGAGTTTTAAGCCAACTTTTTCACTCTCCTCTTTCACTTTCATCAAGAGGCTCTTCAGTTTCTCTTCACTTTCTGCCATAAGGGTGGTGTCATCTGCATATCTGAGGTTGTTGATATTTCTCCTGGCAATCTTGACTCCAGCTTGTGCTTCATCCAGCCTGGCCTTTCACATGATGTACTCTGCATAGATGTTAAATATGCAGGGTGACAACATACAGCCTTGATGTACTCTTCCCATTTTGGAACCAGTCCATTGTTCCACGTCTGGTTCTAACTGTTCCTTCTTGACCTGCATACAGATTTCTCAGGAGGCAGGTAAGGTGGTCTGATAGTCCCATCTCTTTAAGAACTTTCTATTAACTTACTGCTATTAACATACTATCCACCTTTTTTTCCTAAGTCCTCATAAAGCTCACATAGGGAATCTCATGTCAGAAGTTGCAGTGCTCTGTTAAAAATATCATACTCAGGACTTCCCCGGTGGTCCAGTGATTAAGAATCCACCTGCCAATGCAGGAGACATGGGTTCGATCCCTAGTCCCTGAAGATCCCACAAGAATGGAGCTACTAAGCCCGTGCACCACAACTATTAAAGCCCCTGAGCCTACAGCCAGTGCTCCACAACAAGAAAAGCCACTGAAATGAGAAGTCTGTGCGCTGCAACAAGAGTGGCCGCTGCTCACCACAACTAGAGAAAGCCCACGCAGCAACGAAGACCCAGCACAGCCAAAAATAAACAAATATACTAGTCAATTAAAAAAAAAAAGAATACCACACTCACAAATAATGAGATCATTTTTGCATATTTTCTCTAGGCATCTTTTTAAAATATAGGCATTTCCCTTTCATTATTTAATGTGTGCATGCTAAGTCACTTCAATTCTCTCCAACTCTTTGTGACCCTGTGGCCTGTAGCCCACCAGGCTCCTCTGTCCTTGGGAGTCTCCAGGCAAGAATCCTGGGGTGGATGCCATGCCCTCCTCCAGGAGATCCTCCCAACCCAGGGATTGAACCCATATCTCTTATGTCTCTCCATTAGCAGGCAGGTTCTTTACCACTAGCACCACCTGGAAAGCCCTTATTATTTAATAAAACTACCTTAATTAACCTTAACCAATATAATTCAGTGCTGCACAATACCAATTATTTTCTTGATAGTATTGCAGGAAGGGGGACACCTTCCAGGGCCCAAAACTGGGCTCTTGTCTAACACTCGGAAATGTATTGTCCGAGGAGACACATATGCTGATGAAGCAAGAGATTTCATTGGGAAGGGGCGCCCAGGTGGAGAGCAGTCGGGTAAGGGAACCCAGGAGGACCGCTCTGCCTTGTGGCTTGCAGTCTTGGGTTTTATGGTGATGGGATTAGTTTCCAGGTTGTCTGTAGCCAATCATTCTGACTCAGAGTCCTTCCTGGTGGGGCATGCATCACTCAGCCAAGATGGATGCCAGAGAGGATTCTGGGAGGTGATTGGACGCATGGTGTCTCCTTTTCACCGTTCCTGAACTCTCCCTATGACCAGTGTGTTTTCTTGGCAAAACTTTGTTAGCCTTTGCCCTGCTTCATTCTGTACTCCAAGGCCAAATTTGCCTGTTACTCCAGGTATTTCTTGACTTCCTACTTTTGCATTCCAGTCCCCTATAATGAAAATGACATCTCCTTTGGGTGTTAGTTCTAGAAGGTCTTGTATTTCTTCATAGAATCATTCAACTTCAGCTTCTTCAGCATTACTGATCAGGGCATAGACTTGGATTACTGTGATATTGAATGGTTTGCCTTGGAAATGAAGAGATCATTCTGTCGTTTTTGAGATTGCACCCAAGTACTGCATTTTGGACTCTTTTGTTGACTATGATGGCTACTCCATTTCTTCTAAGGGATTCCTGCCCACAGTAGTAGATATAATGATCATCTGAGTTAACTTCACTCATACCAGTCCATTTTAGTTTGCTGATTCCTAACATGTTGATGTTCACTCTTGCCATCTCCTGTTTGACCACTTCCAATTTGCCTTGATTCATGGGTGTAACAATCCAGGTTCCTATGCAATATTGCTCTGATGCTGTAAAGCATCAGACTTTACCTCCATCACCAGTCACGTCCACAGCTGGGTGTTGTTGCTTTGGCTCCATCTTTTCATTCTTTCTGGAGTTTTTTCTCTACTGATCTCCAGTAGCATATTGAGCACCTACTGACCTAGGGAGTTCATTTTTCACTGTCCTGTCTTTTTGCCTTTTCATACTGTTCATGGAGTTCTCAAGGCAAGAACACTGAAGGGGTTTGCCATTCCCTTCTTCAGTGTACCAGGTTTTGTCAGAACTCTCCGCCATGACCTATCTGTCTCCAGTGGCCCTACAGGGCATGGCTCATAGGTTCATTGAGTTAGACAAGGCTGTGGTCCATCTGATCAAATTGGTTAGTTTTCTGTGATTGTGGTTTTCAGTCTGCCTTATGATGGAGAAGAATAAAAGGCTTATGGAAGCTTCCTGATGGGAGAGACTGACTAAAGGGGAAACTGGGTCTTGTTCTGATGGGTGAGGCCATGCTCAGTAAATCTTTAATCCAATTATCTGTTGATGAATGGGGCTGTATTCCCTCCCTGATATTTCAGTTCAATTCAGTTCAGTCCCTCAGTCATGTCCGACTCTTTGTGACCCCATGAATCGCAGCACGCCAGGCCTCCCTGTCTATCACCAACTCCCGGAGTTTACTCAAACTCATGTCCATCAAGTCAGTGATGCCATCCAGCCATCTCATCCTCTGTTGTCCCTTTCTCCTCCTGCCCCCAATCCCTCCCAGCATCAGGGTCTTTTCCAATGAGTCAACTCTTCGCATGAGGTGGCCAAAGTATTGGAGTTTCAGCTTCTGCATCCGTCCTTCCAAAAAACACCCAGGACTGATCTCCTTTAGGATGGACTGGTTGGATCTCCTTGCAGTCCAAGGGACTCTCAAGAGTCTTCTCCAACACCACAGTTCTAAAGCATCAATTTTTCGGCACTCAGCTTTCTTCAAGTCCAACTCTCATATCCATACATGACCACTGGAAAAACCATAGCCTTGACTAGACAGACCTTTGTTGGCAAAGTGATGTCTCTGCTTTTTAATATTCTATCTAGGTTGGTCATAACTTTCCTTCCAACGAGTAAGCGTCTTTTAATTTCCTGGCTGCAGTCACCATCTGCAGTGATTTTGGAGCCCAGAAAAATAAAGTCAGTCACTGTTTCCCCATCTGTGTGCCATGAAGTGATGAGACCAGATGCCATGATCTTAGTTTTCTGAATGCTAAGCTTTAAGCCAACTTTTTTACTCTTCTCTTTCACTTTCATCAAGAGGCTCTTTAGTTCTTCTTCACTTTCTGCCATAAGGGTGTTGTCATCTGCATATCTGAGGTTATTGATATATCTCCCGGCAATCCTGATTCCATCTTGTGCTTCCTCCAGCCCAGCATTTCTCATGATGTACTCTGCATATAAGTTAAATAAGCAGGGTGACAATATACAGCCTTGACGTATTCCTTTTCCTATTTGGAACCAGTCTGTTGGTCCATGTCCAGTTCTAACTGTTGCCTCCTGACCTGCATACAGGTTTCTCAAGAGGCAGGTCAGGTGGTCTGGTATTCCCATATCTTTCAGAATTTTCCAGTTTATTGTGATCCACACAGACAAAGGCGATGGCATAGTCAATAAAGCAGAAATAGATGTTTTTCTGGAAATCTCTTGCTTTTTCAATGATCCATCGGATGTTGGCAATTTGATCTCTGGTTTCTCTGCCTTTTCTAAAGCCAGCTTGAACATCTGGAAGTTCACGGTTCATGTATTGCTGAAGCCTGTCTTGGAGAATTTTAAGCATTACTTTACTAGCATGTGAGACGAGTGCAACTGTGCAGTAGTTTGAGCGTTCTTTGGCATTGCCTTTCTTTGGGATTAGAATGAAAACTGACCTTTTCCAGTCCTGTGGCCACTTCTCCTTTTTCCTGGGTCCTGGTGCACACGGTTCTATCTGTGCCCTCCAAAAGTCTGTCTCCCCAGGCCTGTGTAAGTTCTGGCGGCTCTGTGGTGGAGTTAATGGTGACCTCCTCCAAGATTGCTTATGCCATACCCAGGTCTGCTGCACCCAAAGCCCCTACCCCTGCAGCAGTCTACTGCTGACCCCTACCTCTGTAGGAGACACTCAAACACAGTTTTGTCTTAGTCTCTGTGGAGTCTCTGGGTCCTGAGGGCATAAAGTTTGAGCCCTCTGAGCATCTCTGAGTGCTTGCTCCTTGGAAGAAAAGTTATGACAACCTAGACAGCATATTAAAAAGCAGAGACATTACGTTGCCAACAAAATCCATCTAGTCAAAGCTATGGCTTTTCCAGTAGTCAGGTATGGATGTGACATTTGGACTATAAAGTAAGCTAAGCACTGAAGAACTAATGCCTTTGAACTGTGGTGTTGGAGAAGACTCATGAGAGTCCCTTGGACTGCAAAGAGATCCAACCAGTCCATCCTAAAGGAAATCAGTCCTGAATATTTACTGGAAGGACTGATGCTAAAGCTGAAACTCCAATACTTTGGTCACATGATGTGAAGAACTAACTCATTGGAAAAGACCCTGTTGCTGGGAAAGATTGAAGGCGTGAGGAGAAGCGGACGGCAGAGGATGAGATGGTTGGATGGCATCACCGACTCAATGGACATGAGTTTGAGTAGGCTCTGGGAGTTTGTGATGGACAGGGAGGCCTGGCGTGCTGCAGTCCATGGGGTTGCAAAGAGTTGGACACAACTGAGCGACTGAACTTACCTGAACTCTCCCTGTTGGTGATGGCTTATTAGTTCCGTATTCCTTACCTGGACTTCCAGTTGTAAAATGACTCATGCAAATGGTTACGAGGATGCCTGGCCAGGGTGGGCCGTTTCAGTCTGTGTTCATCCCCTAACAATTGTATTACTGAAAGCTCAGCCTCTTTGTACATCAGAGCAAATCAATTCCTGGTGACAGAGTTCTGGGTGAAGTAGAAAAGAACAGCTTTACTACTTTGCCAGGCAAAGGGAGACACATCAGGCTCCTGCCTCAAAAAGCTGTGTCCCAACCTGGGAGGATTTGAGGATGGGTTTTATAACAATGATTCATAAGCAGGGCCTCTGACAAGATTAATGTGTGAGCAAGGCTGAAGCTGAAGCTCCAGTACTTTGGCCACCTGATACGAAGAGCCGACTCATTGGAAAAGACCCTGATGCTGGAAAAGATTGAAGGCAGGAGGAGGAGAGGATGACAGAGGATGCAAGGGTTGGATGACATCACTGACTCAATGGACATGAATTTGAGCAAGCTCCGGGAGATGGTGATGGACAGGGAAGCCTGTTGTGCTGCATGCAGCCCACGGGATTGCCAAGAGTTGGACATGACTGAGAGACTGAAAAACAAGAACTTGTACTCCCTTATCTTGTCTCAGGTGGGGGTCTCCCAATCTTGATGAACTGCTCTAGTCCCTTTAATCTTGTCTCAGGTGGTTTCTTGGCTGCTCCTCCCCTAATTAGCAACTGTTAGAAGCTGCCCTTTGGAACTTAGGGAAAGCCATGGAGGCTGGAGTCTTGCCCGCAAGAAATGGGAGATGGAAAAGCTTCAGTGCCTGGGAGACCCACAGGGCCCTGCTCGGTTTCAATATTTATATATTATGCCTTTGCTATCTTTTCATTATTTTATATGTTGATCAAAGTAATGTCATTCTTATTTTACTAGTTTCTAATTTTTTTCCTGAACATTTTTCCCCTTTAGGATTTGAAAATTAGTAATAGGAATGATCATTCTTTCATCTTCAACTTTTAGATTGTTTACTTTTTCCCCTTTGGCTTTGTGGTATCTCCTTGATCTCTATAATCATTATTTTTTATGCACTAGATGTGTGTGGTGATTACAAGAATGCTTTATGACACAGAGAAAGGCTCACAATTTAAAGTCTCAAAAAAATAAGGTAAAATAAAGCAGGACTCAAAATTGCAAGTACAGGGATTTCCTGGTTAAAAATCCGCCTTGCAATGCAGGGCAATGTGCGTTCAATCCCTGGTTGGGGAACTAAGATCTCACATGGCTGCAGAAAAACTAAGCTGAGTGCCACAGCTAGTGAGCTTAAGCCACAAGGAAGATCCTGTGTGTAGCAACTAAGTCCCAGTGCAGCCAAATAAATAAATGAAATATTAAGAAGAATTCTAAGTACAGTGGGAACCCAAATGACTATTTAAACATTTTTTGTTTTACACTATCCCAAAATATTGACAGACATCACTCTGGGTAGTGAGATTATGAATAATTTTTTTTTTAAGATTTCTGTGTATTTTTTATGTTTTCTGCAAAACATATATGTTTTATGTATTTATTTGAATCATAGCCAAAAGTTGGAAGTGAAGCCAAAGGGGTGATTTTGTTGAAGAATTCCTACAGCTGCTAAGGGTTGTCCATCCACAAGAAGACTTCCCTTACAGCCCTGTCTTGAGGCACCTGTTTCTGGTTTTCTGGTGGGCAGCTGGTAGGTTTGTGTAGAGAGCATGAGTGTGGGAGCTTGTGTGTGTAGGGGGGCGCCGGGGGGTGCACAGTAATCCAAGGGAGAGGTCTGACAGTCTGATTTCTCCTGGGAGGTACCAGAGCTCTCTTAGTCTATGGTTAAAAGCAGTGCTATTTAGAATAGAATGGAAATAACATCTGGATCCACATAGAAGTTATCTGGTCCAGGTCACTCTCCATCTTAGATTCATTTTTCCCAAACAAGGTTATTTGAGCAAGTTCTGGCCTTTTAAATCAGATTGGTAGTGTACTATTAGATATATTTTTCAGCCTCACTTTGCTTAATTTTCCCAATCATTAAGGGCTAAATAATAATATTATTATTTAGCAGAATATCTCCTGCTATCTCATTAAAGTGTCCTGAGGATTTAGGAATAAATGTCTCCTGTACATTTTTTTTTTTTTTTGGCTACTTCATAGGCCACAGGAGCTCTTTATAACAAACTAAGTTGCAAAGACATATAGGTTAGAAAGAAGTGTGTGTGTGTGTGTGTGTGTGTGTGTGTGTGTGTAATATGCTTTCCTTTTTCTTTTACCTTTCCAGGCTTTATTCCATTATTCTTCCTTCTGGGAAATGAAACAGAATGACTGAAGTCCTGTCGTGTCGAAAGGTTTGTTTAATGACTGTCCCATGTGAAAATATGCAGTGTTAACTGAGAAGCATGACTGATGGGACTGTGGAGGCCCATCAGACTGACTCATTTATCAGATGCTAAAGAGTGGTTTCATAGATTGGCTTTTCTGGTCATTTTTCAATAGAATTAAAGCCTGAGCAATTATAAGAAAAACAAAGAACTCTTAGGGTTGTTGTTGTTTTTTTCTTGGATAGGGTCATCTAACCATTTGGGAGCCCTAACATAATAATCTGTGATTTTTTCCCCCCAAGCTCATTTTTGTCACACAGAGCAGAAATGTGTGAATGAACATAAAACAACAACAAATTCCCATGTCAAATAAACATAAAGGAAAGACATTTTCAAGGGACTATTTTATGAGAGTTAATATATAGAGTGCAATTCTTGTCGATTGATCATATTCCGTTTTATTCAGGCTCAGGCTTCTGGTGAGCTTTTGGGTTAACAGACAGAAAATGAGATGATACAATTCTGATAATATATCATTCTTGTATGAACCCCCTCATCATTATGTCTAAACTGGCAACCTCTTTAGTTGAGTTGGGCACAACTTATGGCTCCATGCACCAATTACAAGGATATAAAATTAATGTAATGGTTCCTCCCTGGTGGGCCAGGGGCTAAGACTCTGTGCTTCCAATGCAGGGGGCCTAGGTGCAATTCCTGGTCAGGGAACCAGATCCCACAAGTTGGAACTAAGAGTTTTCATGCCACAGCTAAAGATCCCACATGCCACAAGGAAGATCGAAGACCCAGTGCAGGCAAATACATAAATATATATTTTTTAACAAAAAATAATATAAAATTAATGGAAGATATTTCATATGTGAGGTGGAGAGAGTAAAAAAAAGTGAAAGTGTTAGTTGCTCAGTTGTGTCTGACTCTGCAACCCCATGGACTATAGCTCACCAGGCTTCTCTGCCCATAGGATTTCCCAGGAAAGAATACTGGAGTGGGTTGCCATTTTCCTTCTCCACGGAATCTTCCCATCCCAGGGATCAAACCCTGGTCTCCTGTACTTCAGACAGATTCTCTACCTTCTGAGCCACTGGGGAGAGAGTTAGGACTGATGAAATAACAAGGTAATAGTTCAGGTCTACAATGTGTAGTCCTTTGCATTTGTACTCATCACATCTGATGTTTCCACATTGCTAACATGTGTGCCTTTCATGTGTGTAGTTTGAGGAGGGAGCAATGGATTTGTGCTACTGTAGGCATGGGAGGTTGCATTCTAATCACCAAGCTATGACCCAATAAAACCAGCATCTCACACAGGATCAGGACGGAGTTCTAATTCAGCCTTCTGTCTTGAATTGCTCACCCATCAACACAGAGCTGCTATATCTGAGCTGTTTTGAAAGTCTGGCGTGCTCACCAGAAACTGGCAGCAAGCCATTTTCTATGGAGATGTTTGTTTGGTGTTTAAAACATGCAAAACTTAGCATCTTTGGTAAAGTAGAAAAACAACAGTGTCTTATTCATAAATAATGATACTTTTCTGGACAAAAAATGTCAATAAAAAACCTGGTTTGAAACTAGACTTTTTTCCAGTATGAATAAGAGTTCAATTATTTTTCTCACTCAAGCTTTGGGCTTGCGTCTCTCTTTTTGGACAGTTTTGTGTCTCATTTCTTGTACAGATTTCTATTGCCTTCATGGCTTTCACAGAGAATTTAATCCTTGGCAGTGAAAAGAAAGAATCCCAGGGGGCAACTGGGGGGAGGTGGGAGGGACTAGCTAAGTTGAAGGAGTTCAATTTGAATTGAAAAATCCTTTAGTCATGCCAACGATGTGAAATCATCAAAGACACAAAGATCTTACCCAGTAAAAACAGAGGTAAACCTTGGCCTTTCAGGAAGCACATTCTCTTTTCATTGCTCAAAACTGTGATGTCAATCTTGCAGTAGGTTATCCTTGAAAGAGAATATTACTCTCACCTTTTAGAAACCCTTTGCTACTTTACAGTGTGATTATATGTGCTTCTGGAGAGCTGCGATGATTGAATACAAATTTGCACATCTTTTTCAGGTTTAAGCTGAAATTGTTTTCCGCAGTATCTACTGATTCAGGATGTGAAATTATATTCTCAATGGATCTCACTCAGATCTTATTTTGCACATGTATTTTCACCTATCTTCTTCCTCGACTGTACCAGGTAGAGTTCTTTGGTTGCAAGCAACAGTAATTGCTTCTGGTAAATCTAAGCAAGAAAGGAATTTATTGGGATTTCCCTGGTGGTCCAGTGGTTAAGATTCCATGCTGCCAGTGCAGGGGGCATGGGTTTGACCCCTGGGCAGGGAAGTTCCATATGCTGAGTAGCAAGGTCAAAAAAAAAAAAAAAAAAAAAGGAAAGAAAGAAATTTATTGGGCAAAGTCAGGAAGCTCAAAGGATTGAAGAGAGAAGACTGAAGATCCAGTGTCGGAAAGGACTGAACCAAGCAGCTCACGAGTCTCCACAGTGTGAAAGTCTCAACAGCTGCATCTAGAAGCAAGGATTGGGATTCCAAAGAGAGAGGGTTTGACTGGTTTAACTATGGTCAACTCTTCTCTCCTTGGTTGGGGGAAGGCACCCCGCTTCTGAACAATAGTCCCACCAGATGGTATCCGAATGGGAGGATGTAATCGAAAAGGGTAAATGGAGGATGCTATTACTGAAAGAACGTGGACTGAAAGCTAAAAGAAATAAACCCAAAATAACAACAACAGCAAAAAACAAACAAATGAGTACCATTCCCTCCCCTTTCCATTCTACTCTTTTTCTTCTCCTTTTGTATGTTTTCCTCTCTTCATTTCTCCTTTATCTTCTCTGTCTTTCTTGTCTCTTCCTTTTCCTTGCCCTTTAAAACTTGTTATCTTGGCTGGAACTTTTGCCATTGCTCTTGCTTCTTTGCCAGAGACCCTAACATAAAAATTGTATCACACCCCTAAATGGGAAAGAAATTCAATATACATATACATGTATATGTATATATCCCCTCTTTTTCTGATTTCTTAAATGAACAATGCAAAGAAGTAGAGTTAAAAGAATGGGAAGACTAGACTAGAGATGTCTTCAAGAAACTTGGACGTATCAAGGGAACATTAAAAGGACAGGCATGATAGAGGACCTAACAGAAGCAGAAGAAATTAAGAAGAATACACAGAACTCTACCAAAAAAAAAAAAATCCTAATGATTTGGGTAACCATGATAGTGTGGTCACTCACCTAGAGCCAGCCATCCTGAATTATGAAGTCAAATGGACCCTAGGAAGCATTACTACAAACAAAGCTAGTGGAGGTGATGGAATTCCAGGTGAGCTATTTCAAATCCTAAAAGATGATGCCATTAAAGTACTTCACTCAATATGCCAGCAAATTTGGAAAACTCAGCAGTGGCCACAGTACTAGAAAAGGTCAGTTTTCATTCCAATCCCAAAGAAGGGCAGTGCCAAAGAATGTTCAAACTACTGAACAATTGTGTTCATTTTGCATGCTAATAAGGTTATGCTCAAAATCCTTCAATCTAAGTTTCAGCAATGCATGAAACAAAAACTTCCAGGTGTACAAGCTGGGTTTAGCAAAGGCAAAAGAACCGGAGGTCAAATAACCATCATTCGTTTGATCAAAGAAAAGGCAAGGAAATCGACAGTGTGAATCACAACAAACTGTGGAAAATTCTTAAAGAGATGGGAATACCAGACCACCTTACCTGTCTCTTGAGAAATCTGTGTGCAGGTCAAGAAGCAACAGTTAGAACCAGACATGGAACAACAGACTAGCTCCAAATTGGGAAAAGATTACCTCAAGGCTGTATATTGTCACCCTGCTTATTTAACTTATATGCAGAGTACATCATGCAAAATGCCAAGGTGGATAAAGCATAAGCTGGAATCAAGATTGCCAGGAGAACTATCAACAACCTTAAATATGCAGATGATGCTATTCTAATGGCCGAAATTGAAGAGCAACTAAAGAGCCTCTTGAAGAGGTGAAAGAGGAGAGTGAAAAAACTGGCTTAAAACCAAGCCATCATTCAGAAAGCTAAGATGATGGCATCCAGTCCCATCACTTGACAGCAACTATAAGAAGAAAAATTGGGAGCAGTGACATATTTTGTTTTCTTGGGCTCTGAAATCATGGTGGACGGTGACTGCAGCCATGAAATTAAAAGAAGACTCTTTGGAAGAAAAGCTTTGACAAAACTAGATACTGTGTTAAAAAATAGAAACATCACTTTGCCAACAAAGGTCTGCACAGTCAAAGCTATGTTTTTTCCACTAGTCGTGTACAGATATTGAGAGCTGGACCATAAAGAAGACTGGGTACCAAAGAATAGATGCTTTTGAATTGTGGTGCTGGAGAAGACTCTTGAGAATCCCTTGGACTGCAGGAATATCAGATGAGTCAATCCTAAAGGAAGTCAGTCCTGAATTTTCAAGGGAAGGACTGATGCTGATGCTCCAATGCTTTGGCCACCTGATGTGAAGAGCCAACTCATTGGAAACGACCCTGATGCTGGGAAAGACTGAGGGCAAGAGAAGGGGACAACAGAGGATGAGATGATTAGATTGCCTGATGGACTCAATGAGCATGTATTTGAGCAAACTCTGAGAGATAGTAAAGGACAAGGACGCCAGGCATGCTGCGGTCCACGGGGTTGTAAAGAGTCAGACACGATGTAGTGACTGAACAACAATAACAACACCTCAAGGAGAGGAACTCTTCAGCATTTTCTGTAAAAAAAATCTATAGCATCTGCCTTTAAAAATAAACTTCTCTTTACCTTCTGTGGAATTTGGAAGAAAGGATAAGTGCTTCTTCAAAGATCTACTTTATTATTCTTCCACAAGTTTTCTAAGATTTTTTTTTTAATATATGCTGATTGCAAACATTCTCTTTGGCCTCAGTAAATGCAGTCAAAACTAAGTAGCTGCATTTTAAAGACAAACTGGTTATACACACACACACACACACACACACACACACACGTAAAGTGCAACATTAAAAGATTTTTTATTTATTTGGTGTGCCAGGTCTTATTTGCAGCACATGGAATCTTTAGTCGTACATGCAGTCTCAGTTGCGGGCTGTGATTATCTACTTCCCTGATGAGGGATTGAACCCAGGCCCCCTGCATTGGGAGGGCAGAGTATTAGCCACTGAATAACCAGGCAAGTTCCCAAAATGGTTATATTTTAAATCGTCTCAATAAATGTTTCTAATTATACAAGATTATCAAATTATATGACTTAAAGGACAGTGTGTAAAATTATAATTATTTTTGGCCTAATTATGAATGAATTTTGCCTCAAACTGAAAAGTAGTGATCTTATTGCTTCATAATAAATAATAAAAATAATTTTTGTCTAAGCAAATAAGCTGAATGGAGACATGTTTTTTTATTTTACTTTATATGTGATGTTACACCTATTAAAAAGTTAAGTAAGTGATATTTTCCCTCATATTATGAAATAGAATATAATACCCATCAACCTCTTCAAGGAATCAGAAAGGCATGATAGTATGAACTGAGCTCTGAGGAAACACAGAAAAGCTTCTAAATTCAGAAACAGTCAGGAGAGTTTCTTTTTTATCGTCTCTGTCCACTTTTACTGTCTGAAGTCATTATTCCTTTTTTTTTTGTCCCTTTCTTGAAAACAGGAAAAAACAGTGCTTCCTAGCAGCCCCTTAGGGAGACTTGGTTTAATTAAAGTCTAAAAAGCATATTTGAAAATGAGAAATATTAAACCAGAAATAATTTGTGAAGTGTTTTACCCCAATCTGTGTATGACATGTAGTTGGAAAAAAAGAGGGGGGTGGAGTAGAATAAGAAAAGTAAAGAAATTGGGAAAATATTAAACCTAGTGGTCAATTATCAACCACAATCAGGAATAGGAGTTCCCTGGGCACCACTCAGTGGGAAAGGGTGTGAGGCCTTGTTAGCCATTGCACTGTTGTTCTGGAAAATTCAAATTAAACATTCTTATAGACATTGCTATGGAAAAAGCACATGGTCATCACATGTAATTGACTGAGTCCTGCAGGACAGCAGTAAAACCATCATGAACAAAAAGCTTTTGTACCCAAGTCATGTGCAAGATGACATTCCATGCCAGTCAAGGCAAACTGATGAGGTCGTCTTATGTCACCTGCTCCATTTCTGGAAATACCTATTTCCTCTTATCCTCTTCTGTAGGAGAGACTACAAACTATTTCTTTGAAATCTGTATCTTGTGCTATTGTCATTTCATTTTTGTTTTCTCTTTGATTTTCTCATTGTTTTCCATTCCACACTGGAAATTAAGCCTCAGAATTAATTTATCAAGCATAATATTCATTAGTGAGATTACCACTTGAGAGCAGCCCAGTTTTTCAATATACCCATCAATCTGTTAATTGAAAAGTTGGCAACCATAGTGTTTGAAGCCATTGTAGTTTTGAATCCAAGGAAGATGTCATTATCTGATGAAATTTTGGAAGCATAACGGGTTGCTGTTACTTCCATGTTTAATCACTGGTATCCAGCGCATACTACAGGGTCCCAGAGACTTGGTTCATGGGTACTTTTCTGGACTTGACCTTCTTGTTTTAAGAACAGTCCCATCCTGTAATTGGCAACTTTGCCTTGGCAACATATCTTGTCCATCGTCTAAGACTCTGCTTCCATGAGATTTAGCAGGCACGTATGTTTATTTTTATTTATTTATTTTTGGCTGCACTGGATCTTCATTGCAGCATGCAGGCTCAGTAGTTATGACGCACAGGCTTAGTCACCCTATCGCATGTAGGATCTTAGTTTCCTGACCAGAGATCAAACCCGTATCCCCTAGATTGAAAAGCAGATTCTTAACCACAGGAACACCAGGGAAGTCCCCCTGTATGTTTAAATTAACACAGATATTAATAAGCAAGAATGTATTTAGAAATTAAGGGCAGTCATGAGTTAAAACTCAGTTTATAAGAAATTATCTGTAATAGAGATTCAGTGGTGCTCTGATTGTTCCTCAGGTGTCCTAAGCAATAGTATTTGGCTTGGAAGAGAAGGCATAGGAATGATACAGAGAAGGTGAAACTAAAGTGTACATTTTGGAAGTCCTTGGCTCATCTAAATGTCTTCTACTTTATCCTTCCTTCAAGTTAAGGGAATCAGAGTTTTCAAAACCTAACCTGAGAGTTTCAGATTTTCTATTTTACATGAAAATATTCTCATCTCTCACTTCCTTACCTAAAAACCTAATACAGCTGGCAAGAAACAAACTTTCACAAATTATTTACCCTTTAAGAACAGAGAATATTCCTAGTCCATACAAATATACGCCTGATTTATCCTCATATGCCTTAGGGACATTGATAAAGTGTCAGCAAATACCAAAATATTGTTGGTGAAGATAATAAATGATGAAATGTTGATGAATTTGCATAAGCTTCTGGATAGTCTATCTGAATTCCACTTAGAATGATGTTTAGAAAGAAGATAATATTATGCATCTTCTTACTTTAAATCTGCAAAAGAAAGTTTCATAAAATGATTTATGCAATCATAAAATTTGAAATCTTGTGACCATTTATAGCAACGAAGAACAATGAACAATATTCCCATATTATAATGCTGTTTATTTCCTGTATACAGCAGCAACCAAAAGTCTCTAAGAAAGTACTTAAATGTCATCAGAAATGACTTGTTGTGTTAGTGTTAGTTGTTCAGTCATGTCCGACTCATTGTGACTCCATGGACTATAGCCTGCCAGGCTCCTTTGTCCTTGGGATTCTCCAGGCAAGATTACTGGAGTGGGTTGCCATTTCTTAGTGAGTCTCATAAAAATGCAATTTTCATTTCTGTTCAAGGAACAGTTCTGTCTATGACTATGAATTTGAAAATGATTGTGAAGTGGACAGAAGAATATGATTTACTAAAGTCTAATAGCTTTATTTTCATTGGCTTAATCTTTATTTTTTTAATGAAGTCTCTCTCTCTCTAATGAAATAATTGACTCTAATATTAATAAATTAGACTAGTTTAGAAAACTAGAAGCATTCCATTTAAATTGTGCCACAGGAAAGGGAAAAGAATCTCCCTGGTTTACAAAATAAATTGCTCCTTGATTCCCTGGAAAACATGAAGCTAGAAATAGGCAGTGTCAGGGGCAGCCAGAATCGGTTTGTCACAGAAACACAAAAATCCTGGCTTATATTTCTAGTTACAGCATTGACCTATCTCCCAAGAATCTCACCCTGCCTGGCTCCCTGTCTCAATCGAATAGGGTTATTTCCACTTGTTCAGATGTAGTGGTTTAAGCTTAAGTCCTGGAAGCACCAAAACAGGAACCATGGCAACCTTGAGCAATGACAAGATTAACATGTCTCAAACAAAAATGGAGCTCCTTCTTTCAGCTTTTAGCCCCTAGAGGAAATGTTTACATCTTGGATTTCCACCCTATGAATGCAAATATCGTCCAGTTATTTACAGGGTGTAATACATTTCTTTTCCATTGTTATTTCAACCAAAATAGGTTGTGGAATAGGAAAACACACAATTGCACGAGTAAGAGCAAGGAGGCAGAAACGAGTGTGGTGTGTTTCCCAAAGGATGAACACTGCAGGCCACACTTAGAATTTGCATAGAGTTTGTCTTGAAGAGTGATACAACTGGAGGTTGGAAAAGCAGATGGGAGAGATTATTCATACAAAGAGCCTTTGAATATCAGCCTGATAATGGCTAAAAAATTAGCCAAAGTTTATGCAACACACTAAGTGTAGCAATCATAGTGCTTAGACTTCACATGGGTTATTTCATTCATAGTTCACAGGCAGGGCTGTGAATCAGTCAGTTTGTACCGTTACCATGAGAACAATTGTTGTTGTTGTGTAGTCTCTAAGTCGTTTTGTGTCCAGCTCTTTTGCAACCCATGGACTATAGCCCACCAGGCTCATCTGTCCATGGGATTTCCCAGGCAAGAATATTGGAGCAGATTGTCATTTTCTTTTCCAGGGGATCTTCCTGACCCACGGATCGAACTCCTGCTTGGCAGGTGCATTCTTTACTACAGAGCCACCTGGGAAGCCCTTGAGAACTATTACCATCCCCTTTTCACAGAATTTGGAGAACTTAGAAAACTTGCCCAAGGTTACAGAGCTGGCGAGTGGCAAAACTAGTGAGGGGAATCCAGGATTCTGACTCCATAGCCAGGAGTTTGGGTTTTATGCTATTCTGGAAATTTTTTCCTAAGTTTTTGTTTTTGTTAAAATTGTGTGTGTAGGACAAGGATCAAACAGTTCTACAAAACTTATTATGGAAAACAATAATCTTTTCCTTCTTTCCACCATTAATTTTTTCCTCCCAGAGACAAGCCTTTTAACTTTCTGTTGTTTTTTTTTTAATGTATTTATCTTTAAATCTTTAAATAACCTTACTGGGATGCTATGGAAATAAATACCATTACTTGATTTTCCAGTATTGCTTATTATCTGTGTTTCTATTTATTATTCAAGATAAGGGTTTAGCTCTTTCCCCACTTCTTGGCCTGCACTGCAAATATAAATCCTCTAAACAAATATGTCATTTGGTTAAACAATGTTTAATATTTACATTATTTTAACTAGGTAAATACTGTTTATAATTGAACCGAGTAGTACTCAGTGACATGATTACTTTTACTTTCTTCAGCAACCTTTTGGTTTTCCTGGATTTGATAATTTCTTGGTTTGTTTTTTATTTTATTGCTTAGTTTTCTGTCTCCAAATTGTTCCAAGAGGTGTAACTCTCCTTTTAATATGTTCAAACATGCCAAATGCCCAATCAATTTCTTTTTAATTAAAAAAAAAATTTTTGCCATGCTGGGTCTTCATTGTGTCAAGTGGGCTTGTGTTGCGGAGCACAGGCTCTAGAGTGCTAAGGCTCAGTCGCTGCTGAGTGAGGGCTTAGTTGCCCCATGGTTGCAAAGAGTTGGACATGACTAAGCGCACACATACATATGTGGGACCTTAGTTTCCAGACCAGGGATCAAACCTGTATCCCCTGTATTGGAAGGCAGATTCTTAAACACTGGACCGCCAGGGAAGTCCTGCCAATCAACTTCTTATTCTTGGAGCCATTTCTCCCAGACCTTTTGATCTTATTCAGTTTGGACTGACTACTCCCTCTGTGTTCTGAGATCTCCCCTCACCATGTCCCTGAGTATTCTTTTCCCCTCTCTCTTTCCTTACATCCCTTGATTCCTGAATTTTATTTCCTCCTCTTTATTTACTCCTTTATTTAGGAGGAATATATCCTTCAATCTTTGCTGAGAAAAACTGGTTGGGAAGTGAATTTTTGGAGAACTCTCATTTCTGGAAATATCGTCCTTGCACCCTTTAGTTCGCTAGGTTTGGTTGGGAAAAGAATACCAGGTTAAAATATTATTTTTCTGTTAGAGTTTTGAAGGCATTGTTCCATTGCTCTCTGCTGATGCTGTTGAGAAGTCTGAAGTCAGCCTGATTTTTGATCATGTGTATGTAATCTAGCCCTCCTTCTCATCCAGGCTTTACTCCCTGTTTTCTTCAATTTCATGATGAGGTAGCTTCATGTAGATATAGATTTAACCCCTGAGCAGAACTGGGTAAACCTTTTCAGTCTGGAAACTCATGACCTTTAATGCTTGGAAACTTTTTTGAATTGTTTCTTTGATATTTTCCCCTCCTCCATTTTCTCTGTTCTCTCTTTCTGAAAACCTCATTTAGGTATCAGTTCCCCCAAACTGATCTCTCTCTTTTTCCCTTATCTGTTTTCCATCTTTTTGTCATTTTGTTTTACTTTCTTGGAGATTTCCTTATCTTTATCTTATAAACCTCTTACCAAGATTTTCTTTTATGTTATAATTTTTGTAATTTCTAAGAGCTTCTTTTTGATCTCTGAAGTCATTTTTTCTCCAGTAGCTTCTTTCTTGTTTCATGATTGGCTTGTCTTCTGTTATCGTCCCCAAATATATTCATGATAGTTTCTAAATTTTTTCCTTCTGCCTGAATTGTTTTTATTTCCACAAATGACTTTGCTCAGATGTCTACTGATTCTTGGTTGATTGTTCTTTCTTTAGCATGGGACATTTAGAAAGGGTGATTAAGAGGCCTCTTCCATAGGTGGGCCTTGTCAATGGTGGGCTTTGGTGTTGGGCCCATCTGGATGGAAAGTTGCTTCAGGGAATGTGAGGACTGTTTCATGTGTCAATTTGCCTAGCCTATAGTGCCCAGTTGTTTGATCAAGCACTATTCTAGACATGATGTTAAGATATTTTGTAGGTGTGAATAACATCTACAGTCAGTTGACTTTAATGGAGATAACTCTCAATCATGTGGATGGACCTCATCCAATCAGCTGAAGCCCTTAAGAGCAAAAAAACAGGTTTCCCGAGAAAAGTGATTCTTCTTCAAGACTGTAACAAAGAAATCCTGTCTCACTTTCTAGCCTGTTGATCTGCCCTATAGATGTTGGATTTTTTGGTCCCCATAATTGCATGAGTCAATTTATTAAGAACTCTCTTAATAATAAATATACTATAAATAATAATAATAATAAAATAAATAATAATATCTTAATAAAAATAAATAAATCTCTTAATACAAATATACCTATATCCTATTGATTCTATGTTTCCCTGGAGATCCTTGACTGGCACAGGGAGCCCCCATTGTCTGTATATTTAGACTTTTCCTCTTGGCTTAGTCAGATTTATTTAAAACAAATTTTTTAAATTTATTTTGCTGCACTGGTCTTAGTCACAGCCCTCTTGATCTTCAGTCTTCATTGTGGCATAGGGGATCTAGTTCCCTGACCAGGGATCAAACCCAGGACCCCTGCAATGAGCAGGGAGTCTTAAGCCACTAGACCACCAGGGAGGTCCCCAGATTTCTTTAAAAAGCCTCTTGTGGTCTCTTGACTAAAAAAGATAGCCTGGCGGGGAGGAGCCAAGATGGCGGAGGAATAGGATGGGGAGACCACTTTCTCCCCTACAAATTCATCGAAAGAATATTTGAACGCTGAGCAAACTTCACAAAACAGCTTCTTACCGCTAGCAGAAGACATCAGGTGCCCAGAAAAGCGGCCCATCATCTTCAAAAGGAGGTAGGACAAAATATAAAAGATAAAAAGAGAGAAAAAAGAGCTAGGGATGGAGACCCGTCCTGGGAAGGGAGCCGTAATAGAGGAAGTTTCCAAACACCGGGAAACCCTCTCACGGGAGGGTCTAGGGGAAGTTTTCGAATCTCGGAGGGCAACCTAACTGGGAGGAAAAATAAATAAAACCCACAGGTTACATGCCTAAAAGCAACTCCCAGCAGAACAGTACCCCAGACGCCCGCATCCGCCACCAGCAAGTGGGGGCGGAATGGAGAGGAGCGGGCGGCATTGCTCAGGGTAAGGAACGGGCCTGAATGCCCTGAGGGCAATAGGAGGGAGCTACTATGAGACAGCAACTTAAACTGTGGGATGGCAAGAGAGAGAGAGAAAATTAACCGGCATGAACACACTGCATGCAATTCTCAGAACAAAGGGATTGAGCAATTCCAGAGAAAAGCTAGCCAGTGGAGGACCGGCCCATCCCCGCCGGAGGCAGGAGGCAAGGGGGAGGGGAAAGGGGCAAACTCGGCCCCAGAGACGGCACCCCCTACCAAACTGCAAACAGGCTGCCAGTTTCTAACCAAAGACTTGCTGAGATTCTGGACGGTCGACATCCACTGGGAGTGTCGCGGCTAGAGGCCAGCTCCCAAGAAAAGACACAAGGCACACCCATCTGACTGGCGCGCATGGAAACTGAGGCTGGGATGGAGGGGAGAAGGCGTACCACACCCGGGGAGAGTGCGCCCGTCAAGCTCCTGGCTGCCTGAGCCGCTCGGGCGGGGAAGGCACAAAACGCAGGCCCAACCGAATCTGCGCTTTTGTGTAGTACCCGAAAAATGGAACTGCACGCAATGCAGGGCCTGCTCCCTATAGAGCAGCTGGGAGCCTGGGCAGTGTAGACGGGGAGAGCACACACCCGTGAGCGGGGCAAACCCAGTGTGGCCGGAACACTGCGAGGGCTCCCCACACACAGCAATATCTGTCTGCAGCGCCCCTCCCTCCCCGCAGCGCGACTGGACAAGCGAACCTGAACAAGAGACCACCTCCGCCCGCCTGTGTCAGGGCGGAAATTAGACACTGAAGAGACCGGCAAACAGAAGCCAAATAAACAAAGGGAACCGTTTCAGAAGGGACCGGTTTAATTTAATTTTAATTTTAATTAAATTTTAATTTTAATTTTAATTTTAAAATTTAATTAATTTAAATTAATTTTAATTTAATTTTAACAGATTAAAATCCCTGTAGGTAACACCGACTACACCGGAAGGGACCTATAGAAATCGAGAAGTGTAAGCTGGAACGAGGAGCTATCTGAAACTGAACCAAACCCACACTGACCACAACAGTCCAGAGAAATTCCTAGATATATTTTTACTTGTTTTTTTTTAATTAAAAAAAATTTTTTTTCATTTCATTTTTTAAAAAATTTTCTCTTTTGTTTTCTTTTAAAATTCCCTATTACTCCCCCATTACTCCTTAACTTTCATTTTCATTTTCATATATTTTTACTATTTTTTTAATTAGGAAAAAAAAATTTTTTTCCTGCTATATGTTTTTTCTCTTATTTTCTTTTAAAGTCCTCTATTACTCCTCTATTACTTCTTAATTTTCATTTTCATTTCACTATAACCTTGGGGAAAAAAAAGGAGACGCCATATTTTTAAACTGAACTTCATATGTATTTCTAAAATTTTTTGTGTTTTTGTTTCTGTTTTTAATATTCTATTTTTAAGAGTCTAACCTCTACTCGAGATTTTTAATCTTTGTTTTTCAGTATTTGATATCAATATCGGACATTTAAGAATCCAATATTCAGTACCTATTTTTACTCAGGAGTGTGTTGATTACTCTCCGTTTACCTCAGAACACCTCTCTTTCCTCCCTTCCCCTTCTCTTCCCAATCCAATTCTGTGAATCTCTCTGGGTGTCTGGGCTACGGAGAACACTTTGGGAATAGAGAACTGCGTAGATCTGTCTCTCTCCTCTTGAGTCCCCCTTTACCTCCTCCTGCTCATCTCTATTTCCCTCCTCCCTCTCCTCTTCTTCATGTAACTCTGTGAACCTCCCTGGGTGTACCTCATGGTGGAAAATCTTTTCACCATTAACCTAGAAGTTTTATTATCAGTGCTGTATAGTTGGAGAAGTCTTGAGACTACTGGAAAAATAAAACTGAAATCCAGAGGCAGGAGACTTAAGCCCAAAACCTGAGAACACCAGAAAACTCCTGACTACATGGAACATTAAGTAAAAAGAGACCATGCAAAAGCCTCCATACCTACACTGAAACCAACCACCACCCAAAAGCCAATACAATAAGTTCCAGAGCAAGACATACCACCCAAATTTTCCAGCAACGCAGGAACATAGCCCTGAGCGTCAACATACAGGCGGCCCAAAGTCACACCTAACACATAGACCCATGTCAAAACTCATTACTGGACACTCCATTGCACTCCAGAGAGAAGAAATCCAGTTCCACGCACCAGAACACCGACGCAAGCTTCCCTAACCAGGAAACCTTCACAAGCCGATGGTCCAACCCCACCCACTGAGTGAAACCTCCACATTAAAAAGGAACCACAGACCACCAGGATACAGAAAGCCCACTCCAGACACAGCAATCTAAACAAGATGAAAAGGCAGAGAAATACCCACCAGGTAAAGGAACATGAAAAATGCCCACCAAGTCAAAAGAGGAGGAGATAAGGAATTTACCTGAAAAAGAATTTAGAATAATGATGAAAAAAATGATCCAAAATCTTGAAAACAAAATGGAGTTGCAGATAAATAGCCTGGAGACAAAGATTGAGAAGATGCAAGAAATGTTTAATAAGGACCTAGAAGAAATAAAAAAGAGTCAATTAAAAATGAATAATGGAATAAATGAGATCAAAAACACTCTGGAGGGAACCAACAGTAGAATAATGGAGACAGAAGATAGAATAAGGGAGGTAAAAGATAAAATGGTGGAAATAAATGAAGCAGAGAGGAAAAAAGAAAAAAAGAATAGGGGCCTCTGGGACAGTATGAAACGCCCCAACAGTCAAATCATAGGAGTCCCAGAAGAAGAAGACAAAAAGAAAGGCCATGAGAAAATACTCGAGGAGATAATAGCTGAAAACTTCCCTAAAATGGTGAAGGAAATAGCCACCCAAGTCCAGGAAACCCAGAGAGTCCCAAACAGGATAAACCCTAGGCGAAACACCCTAAGACACATATTAATCAAATTAGCAAAGATCAAACACAAAGAACAAATATTAAAAGCAGCAAGGGAGAAACAACAAATAACACACAAAGAGATTTCCGTAAGGATAACAGCTGATCTATCAATAGAAACCCTTCAGGCCAGAAGGGAATGGCAGGACATACTTCAAGTAATGAAAGAGAATAACCTACAACCTAGATTACTGTACCCAGCAAGGATCTCATTCAGATATGAGGGAGAATTCAAAAGCTTTACAGACAAGCAAAAGCTGACAGAATTCAGCACCACCAAACCAGCTCTTCAACAAATTCTAAAGGATCTTCTCTAGACAGGAAACACAGAAAGGTTGTATAAACACGAACCCAAAACAACAAAGTAAATGGCAACGGCACCATATCTATCAATAATTACCTTAAATGTAAATGGGTTGAAAGACCCAACGAAAAGACAAAGACTGGCTGAATGGATACAAAACAAGACCCCTATAATGCTGTCTACAAGAGACCCACCTCAAAACAAGGGACACATACAGACTAAAAGTGAAGGACTGGAAAAAAAAATTTCACGCAAACGGAGACCAAAAGAAAGCAGGAGTCGCAATACTCATATCAGATAAAATAGGCTTTCAAATAAAGGCTGTGAAAAGAGACAAAGAAGGACACTACATAATGATCAAAGGATCAATCCAAGAAGAAGATATAACAATTATAAATATATATGCACCCAACATAGGAGCACCACAATATATAAGGCAAACGCTAATGAGTATGAAAGAGGAAATTAATAGTAACAAAATAATAGTGGGAGACTTTAATACCCCACTCACAACTATGGATAGATCAACTAAACAGAAAATCAACAAGGAAACACAAACTTTAAATGACACAATGGACCCGCTAGACCTAATTGATTATAGGACATTTCTCCCCAAAACAATCAACTTCATCTTTTTCTCAAGTGCACATGGAACCTTCTCCAGAATAGATCACATCCTTGGCCATAAATCTAGCCTTGGTAAATTCAAAAAAATTGAAATCATTCCAGTCATCTTTTCTGACCACAGTACAGTAAGATTAGATCTCAGTTACAGGAAAAAAATTATTAAAAATTCAAACATATGGAGGCTAAATAACACGCTTCTGAATAACCAACAAATCGTAGAAGAAATCAAAAAAGAAATCAAAACATGCATAGAAACGAATGAAAATGAAAACACAACAACCCAAAACCTATGGGACACTGTAAAAGCAGTGATAAGGGGAAGGTTCATAGCATTACAGGCTTACCTCAAGAAACAAGAAAAAAGTCAAATAAATAACCTAACTCTACACCTAAAGCAACTAGAGAAGGAAGAAATGAAGAACCCCAGGGTTAGTAGAAGGAAAGAAATCTTTAAAATTAGGGCAGAAATAAATGCAAAAGAAACTAAAGAGACCATAGCAAAAATCAACAAAGCTGAAAGCTGGTTTTTTGAAAAAATAAACAAAATTGACAAACCGTTAGCAAGACTCATTAAGAAACAAAGGGAGAAGAACCAAATTAACAAAATTAGAAATGAAAATGGAGAGATCACGACAGAGAACACTGAAATACAAAGGATCATAAGAGACTAGTACCAGCAGCTCTATGCCAATAAAATGGACAACTTGGAAGAAATGGAAAAATTCTTAGAAAAGTATAACTTTCCAAAACTGAACCAGAAAGAAATAGAAGATCTTAACAGACCCATCACAAGCAAGGAAATCAAAACTGTAATCAGAAATCTTCCAGGAAACAAAAGCCCAGGACCAGATGGCTTCACACACAGCTGAATTCTACCAAAAATTTAGAGAAGAGCTAACACCTATCTTACTCAAACTCTTCCAGAAAATTGCAGAAGAGGGTAAACTTCCAAACTCATTCTATGAGGCCACCATCACCCTAATTCCAAAACCAGACAAAGATGCCACAAAAAAAGAAAACTACAGGCCAATATCACTGATGAACATAGATGCAAAAATCCTTAACAAAATTCTAGCAAACAGAATCCAACAACATATTAAAAAAAAATCATACATCATGACCAAGTGGGCTTTATCCCAGGAATGCAAGGATTCTTTAATATCCACAAATCAATCAATGTAACACACCACATTAACAAATTGAAAGATAAAAACCATATGATTATCTCAATAGATGCAGAAAAAGCCTTTGACAAAATTCAACATCCATTTGTGATTAAAACTCTCCAGAAACTAGGAATAGAAGGAACATACCTCAACATAATAAAAGCTATAGATGACAAACCCACAGCAAGCATCACCCTCAATGGTGAAAAATTGAAAGCATTTCCCCTGAAATCAGGAACAAGACAAGGGTGCCCATTCTCACCACTACTATTCAACATAGTTTTGGAAGTTTTGGCCACAGCAATCAGAGCAGAAAAAGTAGTAAAAGGAATCCAGATAGGAAAAGAAGAGGTGAAACTCTCTCTGTTTGCAGATGACATGATCCTCTACAGAGAAAACCCTAAAGACTCCACCAGAAAATACTAGAGCTAATCAATGAATACAGTAAAATTTCAGGATATAAAATTAACACACAGAAATCTCTTGCATTCCTATACACTAACAATGAGAAAACAGAAAGAGAAATTAAGGAAACAATACCATTCACCATTGCAACAAAAAGAATACAATACTTAGGAGTATATCCACCTAAAGAAACAAAAGACCTATACATAGAAAACTATAAAACACTGATGAAAGAAATCAAAGAGGACAGAAACAGATGGAGAAATATACCGTGTTCATGGATTGGAAGAATCAATATTGTCAAAATGGCTATACTACCCAAAGCAATCTATAGATTCAACGCAATCCCTATCAAGCTACCAACGGTATTTTTCACAGAAGTAGAACAAATAATTTCACAATTTGTATGGAAATACAAAAAACCTCGAATAGCCAAAGTAATCTTGAGAAAGAAGAATGGAACTGGAGGAATCAACCTGCCTGACTTCAGACTATACTACAAAGCCACAGTCATCAAGACAGTATGGTACTGGCACAAAGACAGAAATATAGATCAATGGAACAGAATAGAAAACCCAGAGATAAATCCATGAACCTATGGACACCTTATCTTCGACAAAGGAGGCAAGGATACACAATGGAAAAAAGACAACCTCTTTAACAAGTGGTGCTGGGAAAACTGGTCAACCACTTGTAAAAGAATGAAACTAGAACACTTTCTAACACCATGCACAAAAATAAACTCAAAATGGATTAAAGATCTAAATGTAAGACCAGAAACTATAAAACTCCTAGAGGAGAACATAGGCAAAACACTCTCCGACATAAATCACAGCAGGATCCTCTATGACCCACCTCCCAGAATATTGGAAATAAAAGCAAAAATAAACAAATGGGACCTAATGAAACTTAAAAGCTTTTGAACAACAAAGGAAACTAGAAGCAAGCTGAAAAGACAGCCCTCACATTGGGAGAAAATAATAGCAAACAAAGAAACAGACAAAGGATTAATATCAAAAATATACAAGCAACTCCTGCAGCTCAATTCCAGAAAAATAAATGACCTGATCAAAAAATGGGCCAAAGAACAAAATAGACATATCTCCAAAGAAGACATACAGATGGCTAACAAACACATGAGAAGATGCTCAACATCACTCATTATCAGAGAAATGCAAATCAAAACCACAATGAGGTACCGTTACATGCCAGTCAGGATGGCTGCTATCCAAAAGCCTACAGGCAATAAATGCTGGGGAGGGTGTGGAGAAAAGGGAACCCTCTTACACTGTTGGTGGGAATGCAAACTAGTACAGCCGCTATGGAGAACAGTGTGGAGATGTCTTAAAAAGATGGAAATAGAACTGCCATATGACCCAGCAATCCCACTTCTGGGCATACACACCGAGGAAACCAGATCTGAAAGAGACACCTGCACCCCAATGTTCATCGCAGCACTGTTTATCATAGCCAGGACATGGAAGCAACCTAGATGCCCATCAGCAGACGAATGGATAAGGATGCTGTGGTACATATACACCATGGAATATTACTCAGCCATTAAAAAGAATTCATTTGAATCAGTTCTAATGAGATGGATGAAACTGGAACCCACCATACAGAGTGAAGTAAGCCAGAAAGATAAAGACCAATACAGTATACTAACGCATATATATGGAATTTAGAAAGATGGTAACAATACCCTATATGCAAAACAGAAAAAGAGACACAGATGTACAGACAGACTTTTGGACTCTGTGGGAGAAGGCGAGGGTGGGATGTTTCGAGAGAACAGCATCGAAACATGTATATTATCTAGGGTGAAACAGATCACCAGCCCAGGCTGGATGCATGAGACAAGTGCTCAGGGCTGGTGCACTGGGAAGACCCAGAGGAATCGGGCGGAGAGGGAGGTGGGAGTGGGGATTGGGATGGGGAATACTTGTAAATTCATGGCTGATTCATGTCAATGTATGACAAAAACCACTACAATATTTTAAAGTAATTAGCCTCCAACTAATAAAAATAAATGGAAAAAAAAAAAAAAAGATAGCCTGGCTACCAGTGGGGTAAGAAGGCTGCAGAATTTTTCTTATTCCCCTAAAATAACTTTGTAGTACCCCCAAACTTAAACTATGCCTGTGTGTGCTTAGTTGCTCAGTCGTGTCTGACTCTTGAGACCCCATAGACTGTAGCCTGCCAGGCTCCATGGGATTCTCCAGGCAAGAATACTTTGGTGGGTTGCCATTTCCTTCCCCAGGGAAACTATGCCTAGTAACTCCCAAATCAGAACCCCTCTGATTTACTCCCTCCAGAGAATAAAACCCTTTTCCTAAAAAGATGTGACCTTCCAATGGAGAGAGAGAGGACATCACCTCCTGAACCTCTGAGGTCATTAGCTTCCAATGTTACATTTAGAAGTTCTTGAATATGTATTCCAAATATCTTTAAACAATCTATAATTAAGGACTTTCCTGGTGGTCCAGTGGTTAAGAATTTGAATGCTAATGCAGGCAGTACAAGTTTGATCCCTGATCCGGGAAGATTCTGGACAGCTAAGTCCATGTGCCACAGCTTCTAGAGAGTAGCCTCCTCTGGCCACAACTAGAGAAACCCTGCACACAGGAACAAAGACCCAGCACAGCACCAAATAAATTAACTAATTAATTTAACAAGTTTGATGATTTTTGGCAGAATTTCTGTTACATTTTAGTTGCTCTGAGAAAACATATTTTCTCCTCATTCTCAACACTTCAGTTCAATTCAGTCGCTCAGTTGTGTCCGACTCTTTGAGACCCCATGAATCGCAGCATGCCAGGCCTCCCTGTCCATCACAAACTCCCAGAGTTTACTCAAATTCATGGCCATCGAGTCGGTGATGCCATCTAGCCATCTCATCCTTAGTCGTCCCCTTCTCCTCCTGGCCCCAATCCCTCCCAGCATCAGGGTCTTTTTCAATGAGTCAACTCTTCGCATGAGGTGGCCAAAGTATTGGAGTTTCAGCTTCAGCATCAGTCCTTCCAATGAACACCCAGGACTGATCTCCTTTAGGATGGACTGGTTGGATCTCCTTGCAGTCCATCAGACTCTCAAGAGTCTTCTCCAACACCATAGTTCAAAAGTATGCATCAATTTTTCGGCGCTCAGCTTTCTTCACAGTCCAACTCTCACATCCATACATGACCACTGGAAAAACCATAGCCTTAACCAGGCGGACCTTTTTTGGCAAAGTAATGTCTCTGCTTTTTAATATTCTATCTAAGTTGGTGATAACTTTCCTTCCAAGGAGTAAGCGTCTTTTAATTTCATGGCCGCAATCACCATCTGCAGTGATTTTGGGACCCAGAAAAATAAAGTCAGCCACTGTTTCCCCATCTATTTCCCATGAAGTGAAGGGACCAGATGCCATGATCTTAGTTTTCTGAAATGTTGAGCTTTAAGCCAACTTTTCACTCTCCTCTGTCACTTTCATCAAGAGGCCCTTTAGTTCTTCTTCGCTTTCTGCCATAAGGGGGGTGTCATCTACATATCTGAGGTTATTGATATTTCTCCCGGCAGTCTTGACTCCAGCTTGTGTTTCCTCCAGCCCAGCATCTCTCATGATGTACTCTGCATATAAGTTAAATAAGCAGGGTGACAATATACAGCCTTGACGTACTCCTTTTCCTATTTGGAACCAGTCTGTTGTTCCATGTCCAGTTCTAACTGTTGCTTCCTGACCTACATACAGGTTTCTCAAGAGGCAGGTCAGGTGGTCTGGTATTCCTGTCTCCTTCAGAATTTTCCACAGTTTATTGTAATCCACACAGTTGAAGGCTTTGGTGTAGTCAATAAAGCAGAAATAGATGTTTTTCTGGAACTCTCTTGCTTTTTCGATGATCCAGCAGATATCGGCAATTTGATCTCTGGTTCCTCTGCATTTTCTAAAACGAGCTTGAACATCTGGAAGTTCTCAGTTCACGTATTGCTGAAACCTGGCTTGGAGAATTTTGAGCATTACTTTACTAGCATGTGAGATGAGTGCAGTTGTGCAGTAGTTTCAGCATTCTTTGGGATTGCCTTTCTTAGGGATTGGAATGAAAACTGACCTTTTCCAGTCCTGTGGCCACTGCTGAGTTTTTCCAAATTTGCTGGCATATTGAGTACAGCACTTTCACAGCATCATCTTTCAGGATTTGAAATAGCTCAGCTGGAATTCCATCACATCCACTAGCTTTGTTCGTAGTGATGCTTTCTAAGGCTCACTTGACTTCACATTCCAGGATGTCTGGCTCTAAGTGAGTGATCACACCATTGTGGTTATCTGGGTCATGAAGATCTTTTTTGTATAGTTCTTCTGTGTGTTCTTGCCACCTCTTCTTAATATCTTCTTCTTCTGTTAGTTACATACCATTTCTGTCCTTTATTGAGCCCATTTTTGCATGAAATGTTCCCTTGGTATCTCTAATTTTCTTGAAGTGATCTCTAGTCTTTCCCATTCTGTAGTTTTCCTCTATTTCTTTGCATTGATCGCTGAGGAGGGCTTTCTCTTTTATCTCTCCTGGCTATTCTTTGGAACTCTGTATTCAAATGGGAATATTTTTCCTTTTCTCCTTTGCTTTTAGCTTCTCTTCATTTTTAGCTATTTGTAAGGCCTCCTCAGACAACCATTGTGCCTTTTTGCATTTCTTTTCCATGGGGATGGTCTTGATCCCTGTCTCCTGTACAATGTCATGAACCTCCATTCATAGTTCATTAGGCTCTCTGTCTATCAGATCTAGTCCCTTAAATCTATTTCTCACTTCCACTGTATAGTCATAAGGGATTTGATTTAGGTCATACCTGAATGGTCTAGTGGTTATCCCTACTTTCTTCAGTTTAAGTCTGAATTTGGCAATAAGGAGTTCATGATCTGAGCCACAGTCAGCTCCTGGTCTTGTTTTTGCTGACTGTATAGAGCTTCTCCATCTTTGGCTGCAAAGAATATAATCAATCTGATTTCGGTGTTGACCATCTGGTCATGTCCATGTGTAGAGTCTTCTGTTGTGTTGTTGGAAGAGGGTGTTTGCTATGACCAATGCGTTCTCTTGGCAAAACTCCGTTAGCCTTTGCCCTTCTTCATTCCATACTCCAAGCCAAATTTGCCTGTTACTCCAGGTGTTTCTTGACTTCCAATTTTTGCATTCCAGTCCCCTATAATGAAAAGGATGTCTTTTTTTTGGGTGTTAGTTCTAAAAGGTCTTGTAGGTCTTCACATACCCATTCAACTTCAGCTTCTTCAGAGTTACTGGTTGGGGCATAGGCTTGGATTACCATGATATTAAATGGTTTGCCTTGGAAATGAACAGAGATCATTCTGTCGTTTTTGAGATTGCATCCAAGTACTGCATTTTGAACTCTTTTGTTGACTATGATGGCTAGTCCATTTCTTCTAAGGGATTCCTGCCCACAGTAGTAGATATAAAGGTCATCTGAGTTAAATTCACCCATTCCAGTCCATTTTAGTTCGCTGATTCCTAGAATGTCGACATTCACTCTTGCCATCTTCTGTTTGACCACTTCCAATTTGCCTTGATTCATGGATGTAACATTCCAGGTTCCTGTGCAATATTGCTCTTTACAGCATCGGACCTTGCTTCTATCACCAGTCCCATCCACAACTGGGTGTTGTTTTTGCTTTGACTCCATCCCTTCATTCTCTCTGGAGTTATTTCTCCACTGATCTCCAGTAGCATTTTGGGCACCTCCGACCTGGGCAGTTCCTCTTTCAGTATCCTTTCGTTTTGCCTTTTCCTACTGTTCATTGAGTTCTCAAGGCAAGAATACTGAAGTGGTTTGCCATTCCCTTCTCCAGTGGACCACATACTGTCGGACCTCTCCACCATGACCCGACCGTCTTGGGTGGCCCCGCACGGCAAGTTAGACAAGGCTGCGGTCCTGTGATCAGATTGGCTAGTTTTCTGTGATTATGGTTTTAGTGTGTCTGCCCTCTGATGCCCTCTCACAACACCTACCGTCTTACTTGGATTTCTCTTACCTTGGACGTGGGGTATCTCTTCACGGCTGCTCCAGCAAAGCGCAGCCGCTGCTCCTTACCTTGGACGAGGGGTATCTTCTCCCGGCCGTCCCTCCTGACCTTGAACGTGGAGTAGCTCCTTTCGCCCCCCTGTGCCCACGCAGCAGCCGCTCCTTGGAGGTGGGGTAGCTCCTCTCGGGCGGGGCCTCTGACCTCCGGGGTGGGGTAGTTCCTCTCCGCCGCCGCCCCTGACCTCGGGCGTGGGTAAGCTCCTCTCCGCCGTGGCTCCTGCGCTGTCGCAGCCTGGCGCTCTCAGTCGCTACCCCTGACCTTGGGCGAAGGGTAGCTCCTCACGGCCACGTTTCTGCGCGGTCCGAACACTTAGACTATTATAAAAACAGAAGCCAGAAACTGCCCCTCAGACTTCTTCCATGCTTCTTCTTCCATGCTTCTTCTTCCTTATTCCTTCTCATAAATTACATGGATTCTTTCAGTCATCCTCTCCCAAGTACATGGACTCATCTTTCTTTCTTGAAGTCAGTTGGTCAACAAATTCCTTTCTCTTTTTCAAAGGTTTTGCTCTTTCTTTTCATTCTCCTTGCCACAACCACATTTTAGACCTTCAACTTTCTCCCTTTGGGATTTTTGTGGGGCCCTCCTAACTCCGTGACTTAAGTTTCTGCCCATCTAATTTGTCCTGCATTTTACAGACGATCTGAGCTTCCTTAAAATAATGTTTTTACAATGTTGCTCTCCTTGGCAAACTCTCATACTAACTTCTGGTTTAAGATGATGAGTTAAGGGCATTTTACTTCAATCGCTTTCCCCAACCCCAAAACTGACAGTAAAAGTTTAAAAATAAATAAATTTTAAAAATAGTCATATGTCCACGAAGATAAACATCATCAACATTTTGAAAACTGTTAAACAGGTGGATGAGCTATAACTGACTCAGGAAATTCATGAAAACTGCACCTGTCACCAGCAGTGAAGGAAGTCTAGAAGTGACCTGACATGCCATAATATCTCTGAAATGCCTAGGAACTGGAATCACAGCACCTTGGGCTTTGACAGTGAACATGCAGCTGAAAAATGAGTCAGTTGCTTTAAAGTCCACATAAGAAGCCGCTAGAACCTCAGATCCTCTCCCCAACTCTCCCCTCTATATCCATCCCAGCAGCCTTTCAATCTTGCCAGGACACTGAAAGGCTTTATTCCCCTCTCTATTCTACACAACAGCATCGAAACATAGGATGTGTTCCCATCTTAGAACATGGCTTCTGGTAATACACGTAGTATCTTTCGCCAGAGCTTGGCAAGGATTTTAGGAATATCAGGAAGAATGCTTCAAGGGAACAACTCACCAGGACAGAGCAGGACCCTGGTCAACTCCGGCCTGGAAGAGAAGTTCCGTAGACAAGCCATCGTACATAAACTGGCACTGGCTTAACCTTCATGCGGGCGCAAGCTGCTTCCAAGGTTCACAGTCGGGCAAGTGGAGTGAGTGGACCAAATGGCCAAGGGTGCATGAGGGGTTGGTTCTTTGCAGGCCAGAACTCCAACCTGTCAGGAGACACATGACACCTCGAGCTACTTTAGCACCTGGAGTTGGTTGTCATAACGCCCTGTTAGCAGGAGTCATCTGGCTGCCAACACAGGAGACCTGAGTTTGATCCTCGGTCTGGGAAGATCCCATGCGCCAAAGAACAATTAAGCCTGTGCTCCTAGAGCCTGTGCTCTGTAACAAGAGAAGCCACTGCAATAAGAAGCCTGTGCACCGCACCCAGAGAGTAGCCCCCACTCGCCACAACTAGAGAAAGCCCATTTGCAACAATGAAGACCCGACGCAGTGAAAAATAAATAAATAATTAAGAACAAAAACAAAAACAGGAGCCAGACTCAGGTGACTAATCTCTAAGGCTCTTGTTTGGCTTCCATTGCAATCTTGCTTTTTGGCTCTTGCATCTGGACTTGGCCTTTCCCAGTGAACACACCTTCCTGGTCTGTTACGTTTTGCCTTCCCTGCTTCTGTTTCCTAATTGTGCCAACTGTCCATCCCAAAGTAACCATGACTTACCTCCTTTCTCTTTGCCCCTTTTCATCTTTTTTTTTTGACGCATGAGCCATGATAGAAGTCTGCCGAGGTGAAGGGGAGTTGAGGAGGGACTCACTCTTTGTGGCCAAGTGGATAGAGCTTGAGGAGAACTTGGAAGATGTCCATTAACTCAATGTAGTAGAAAGGAAATGTGACAGATTTTAAAACATTGCCAAGCAGTGTAAGCCTCCAGGCAAAGTCTGACAACTAAATTTGTAGTGGGCTCTAATGAGATGGTTCTTAATTTATCATGTGGGGAAAAGACTGGAGGAAGCAGACAAAATGATCCAGAAAATCCCTTGTATATACAAACATGAAAAAAAGTCACCAAAATGTTAATGTTATCCCAGAAATGAGATTTCAGGTATTTTGCTTTCTCCTTTATACTTTTATGTAGAGTTTAATTTTTTCAATAGGCAGTTATTGTATATAATGAGGAAAATAAGTTATTTCTGTTGAGAGACAGGAAAGAAGAGTCTATTAAAAGAAGAAGAGGGGGAAAAGTGACCTAAGACTTGGATTAGGCACAATGAGTATTTTAAGGCATCAAAGATGAAAAAGAAAAAAAAAATGAAAATGGGGTGAAGGTAGCACTGTACACTGAATATGCAATAAAATATCAGCAAAGAGAGCTGATAGACTGAAAAAATTGAAAGACTGACTGCCTCAGGCAGGACAGCCAGTAGGCTAATAAAACATTTATGTAAACTTTAAAAAAGACTTATTTTTCAGCCATCACTCAACTTTTTGGCCTGACACCTTTGTGCAGTGCACAACCCCCCAAAAAACTTTTGATCCATCACCCTGACTGGGGACATGACTGGAATAAAACTGGAATTCTGTGCACAAGGAAGAAGGGAAGAGATACCGGGTAGGTAATTAAGAATTTGCCTTGGCTATTATAAACAGTGCTGCGAAGAACATTGGGGTGCACGTGTCTCTTTCAGATCTGGTTTCCTTGGTGTGTATGCCCAGAAAGTGCTCGTGCCTGGTGCACTGGGAAGACCCAGAGGGATCGGGTGGAGAGGGAGGTGGGAGGGGGGACCGGGATGGGGAATACATGTAAATCCATGGCTAATTCATTTCAATGTATGACAAAAACCACTGCAATGATGTAAAGTAATTAGCCTCCAACTAATAAAAATAAATAGAAAAAAAAAAAAAAAGAATTTGCCTTATCTTCAGCACTGGAGTTGTTCGTCTCACTCCTGACCTGTACAAGGACAAAGGAAGGAGTTTGAAGGTCTGCACTGTTCCAGCAATAAATGATTATCGAGTAGGACTATTTTCCTGCACAACTGTAGGTGCTAAGTTCTGGGAGAAACAACTGCCAATCCCTAGCAGAACTGAAATGGTACAATTACACGATGCCTAACAAAGTGCAAATATTTGTTCAAAAATGAGTGAATACAACAACTCTAATGCTACCATTATATAAAACAAGGCAAAAGTATAATAAGAACTCCTTATTTTCCCCTTTTTTCTTTTAAAAAATAATTTTACATCCTCATCGAAATCAATCCTTTGCCAGAGTCTAGAGCAGCCGTGTTCAGCAGACCTCTCTGCAAAGATGAACATGTCCTATGTTTGCACTGTCCGATATGGCAGCCAGTCACCATATATGGCTATTGAGTATGTCAGAGGTGGTTACTGCAACTGAGAAACTGAATTTTAAATTTAAATTTAATTTATAATGAATTAAATATCAAATAGTCATCTCTAGTGTATACTGACTACTGAAACAGAGAGTTTTAAAGGGCCTGAGTACATATCATGAATGCTGTGGTTTATAGTAAAGATAAGTATCTGTTGTGATAGTCTCACCATCTATACCTTTTTGCTTTTCAAATGAAGTTGGTTTATCAAAGCTTTTCACACTTAGAATTATTTACAGGTGCCAAAAGTAGGTACCACAGATCTGATAAGAAACATGGATTTGATTTATGCATTTTTTGCTTGTTTGAAGTTAACAATAGTTTTTATATGATTACATCATATTCCACATACAGGCTGTTAGTCCTTGTGTGGTAAAGATTATTTTCCACTTGTAATAAACATACACTCTGCTTTCTCCATCAAGAGTGATACGTTTCTCCTGAGTGATCCTTGCTTTCTGCCTTGCACATTAGGCATTTAACCAGTTACTATCCCGTAATATTTTCCAAATCCCTGTATTGCATTGCTGTCTAAATCTTGTTTGTTTTTTTCCTTTTAAATGTATGGATACCTCCTCTTCCAGACTTGAAATCTAAAGGCAAGGTACAAGGGTAAGATACAGTTCATGTTTTGGTGGAAAGAACCCTGGACTTGGAGTCAGGTTATGGATATTGGGACAATCATTTTGAGCCTAAGGTTTGTCATTGGTAAATGGGAATGATTGTACTCATTTCAGTGAACTCTTGTGGGCCTCAAGTAGTGTGTGTAAAGCTCTTGCCAAATGATGAAGAAGGAAGTCACTGCTGGATATTCTGTTTCATTGTATCCTTCACCACAAGACCATAGTGAAAGGTAATGGTACAGTCACTGAATGACCCAATGAATGGATATAGAAAACAGATTATGGTTTTCAATAATTTTGAAAATTCAGATTTAAAAAAATGTTATGTATTTGTTTGTTTGTTATTTGTTTTACTTATTTTTATTTTGGGCTGTTCTGGATGCCCTGGCTGGGGCAGTAAGATCCCACATGCCACAGGGCATGGCCAAAAATTTTAAAAATTAGTAAATAAATAAATAAAATGAAAACTAAACTTCATTTTCTAACCTCCAATGTACCTTACTCCCCTTATTTCTTATTTAATTACCACTTGGCCTGGGGGAGGGGAGAATATACCTTACTGAAGAAAATATTGGTCATATATGCCAAATTAAACTTTTAAATTTAGCCATTTTCAATTATTTTGCATAAATCATTTGTATAATTTGCACAATTATATAAGAATAACATTCATAGGCTTGGAGCAGTCTCCCTTGTACTACATGCAATTAATAAATCCTTAATAAAATTAATAGTAAAATTAAAGAATATTTCTCACTGGGAGTCAGTCTCTTTTGGTATAGCCATCTTCAATGCACTTATGTATTACATAAAATTTTCTAAAGAGTTTTCACTCCTAGAGTTACATGTACCACAAATAGAATGGAATTAGATCCCCCCCTCAAAATGGAATTAAAAATCATAAAAATCTATGCAATATGAAGTATTCCACTATTCTTTTCTCTAACAAGCCAAGTAGAGATTTATCTCTTATTTTTAAAGATTTTTCTTATCAGGGCTTAAAATACCTTGAGACCAAATCACACCTTTATATAAAGCTATTTACTTTGACGCAGCCTTTGTCCTTGGACTTAAAAATACACACACCTGGATGTAGATTTTCATCTGTTCCTCACTGCTGTTGTTTAGTCACTCAGTGGTGTCTGACTCTTTGTGACCCCATGGACTGTAGCCCGCCAGGCTCCTCTGTCCTTGGGGATTCTCCAGGCAGGAATACTGGAATGGGTTGCCATTTCCTCCTCCAGGGGATCTTCCCTACCCAGGGATTGAACCTGTATCTCCTGAATTGCAGGCAGATTCTCTATCATCTGAGCCACCAGGGAAGCCCCTGGTCCTCATTAAGTGATTGTAATTTTCTGCCTTGACTCTATAAGCCCTCTCCCACATCCCTTGCCTCATTTTGACCATCTCTCAGACACCAGCTTCAAAACTGGGAAAGTGAGTGAGTGAGTGAGAGTGAATGAAAGTCACTCAGTCACGTCTGACTCTTTGTGACCCATGGACTGTACAGTCCATGAAATTCTCCAGGCCAGAATACTGGAGTGAGTAGCCTTTCCATTCTCCAGAGGATCTTCCCAACCCAGGGATTGAACCCAGGACTCCCACATTATAGGCGGACTTTTTTAACCAGCTGAGCCACAAGGGAAGCCCTCAATTGGGAAAGGAGTATGTCAAAGCTGTATATTGTCACTCTGCTTATTTAACTTATATGCAGAGTACATCATGCAAAATGCCAGACTGGATGAAGCACAAGCTGGAATCAAGATTGCCAGGAGAAATATCAACAACTTCAGATATGCAGATGATGCCACCCTTATGACAGAAAGCAAAGAGGAACTAAAGAGCCTCTTGATGAAGGTGAAAGAGGAGAGTGAAATTGCCGGCTTAAAACTCAACATTCAAAAAACTAAGATCATGGTATCTGGTTCCATCACTTCATGACAAATAGATGGGGAAACAATGGAAACAGTGACAGACTTTATTTTCTTGGCTTCCAAAATCACTGTGGTTGGTGACTACAGCCATGAAATTAAAAGACGTTCCTTGGAAGAAAAGCTGTGACAAACCTAGACAGCATATTTAAAAACAGAGACGTTACTTTGCCAACAAAAGTCCATCTAGTCAAATCTATGGTTTTTCCAGTAGTCATGTATGAATGTGAGAGTTGGACCATAAAGAAGGCTGAGTGCCAAAGAATTGATGCTTTTGAACTGTGGTGTTGGAGAAGACTCTTGAGAGACCCTTGGACTGTAAGGAGATCCAACCAGTCCATCCTAAAGGAGATCAGTCCTGAATATTCATTGGAAGAACTGATGCTGAAACTGAAGCTCCAATACTTTGGCCCCCTGATGCAAAGAGCCGAGTCATTGGAAAAGAGCCTGATGCTGGGAAAGCTCGAAGGCAGGAGGAGAAGGGATGACAGAGGGCGAGATGGTTGGATGGTATCACTGACTCCATGGACATGAGTTTAAGCAAGCTCCTGGAGATGAAGGACAGGGAAGCCTGGAGTGTTGCAGTCCGTGGAGTGGCAAAGAGTTGGATATGACCGAGCGACTGAACAACAACAAAGGACGCCAGGAGCAAAAACTCCAGAAGGAAAATGATTTTTATTCCACTTGAGTTCTCTTGTGCTGAGGATCAAAGAAGAGGCTCTTTCCATGTCATTTGTGTTTGTGTTCTAGAAGTGGAGAATGGGGACTTCTTTCTCCCCTTGAGAGAAGCAGAACACTTCTTTTCATTGCTGCCTTCGCAGTTAAGATTTCTATGGTACCTCCTCCTCAGTGCCCAGAAGGGAGCCATTGACACCCAAGGGTGATGATGTTCCTTTTGGTTAATTGCTCTGAACTCTGAAAGATTCACCTCTCCTGTAACAACACCTAAATAGCATCCTGTGTCTTTCAATGAAGGAATCCAACATGCACCTCAATGGCATAAAGATTATTCTAAGCTAAAAACATCTGAACAAATAGCAGCCACAGAAAGTAACCATCTCTAAGCTTCTTTTGGTGACTTAGCCAGCACTTTTGAAAAATACAGCTGTCATCAATTCCCTGTCCAGGAGACTTACAGCCAGAAAGGAGTCTAATTGTTATCACTGGGATGAGTAACTGCTTAAAAAACTTTATCTGAATCTGTCAGGCCTTCCCTTTGTTCTTCCACAGAACCTCTTTCTCTTCCCTCCCTCTCCCATGTAGTTCGTATATACACCTCTATCTCTCCCTGCTCTGGGAGTCATTTCATTTAAAACCTCCACTGGATGTAAGTAAGCTTTGTGTTTTCTCCTGACAAGCTGAACTCAAGTTGGGAGATAAAGTTTTTCCTCCAAATAGCATCATCTCAACTTAATACTTACAACAACCCTACTGTATTCCTGTTTTCCAGGTTAGAAAAACTGAGCCTTGGAGAGGTTAAGAAAGTTTCCAAGGTCACACAGAAATTAAATGGCAGAGGTGGGCTTTAAATGCCGATGACTTGAAAAAAAGAAAGACAGCCAATTTTCTTGGTGTGCCGTGTACCCAAGGCTGGTGGATTGTTAACAGATGGCCGGGTGATGGAGTCTGTTTCCCCATTCCTCCGTAGATGCGTGGACCTGGACAAGTTGGAGGCAGCAGCTTGGTCCACGACAACTCGACGGAAGGTTTCAGAGGAAGCCCCTGTGACATGTGAGAGGCAACCAAACACTGTGCTGTGTTAGTACCTGGGGTTGAACTGCACGGTGAGAAGGAAGAGGGGAGAAAGATTTACATGCAAGCACAGTCATGCACCAACTTAGAGGCCCAGAGGTCTTCCTGAGAGATGGTTCTGGGACCAGTGTTTCTCAACCTCATCTAGTCATGGCGCCCAACGCAAAGGAGGTCCTTGGGCCCGAACCACTGGAGCAGGCGTAGAGTGATCCCTGTGACTCATTAGTAACTCATTAGTAACTCCCTCCCTCAGCTTCTCCCCCAGGAAATGCGTTAGAATGGACCTCAGTGAGGAAGACATTTTTGAAAGGATAACCCTTAATCCACTCATATTTCTTGAACAATAGTAACCATTGCTACTAAGAAGACTCTATCACTTTATTATTAGTAATGTGTTTGTGACACACATTTCACAACTGATCCTGACACCCAGGATCATGCTGAATTGACAGAAAACGCTGTTCAGGTGTTCCTGTAACTTCTTATGAAAAAGCCCAGATGAACTTTTGGGCCAACCCAATAGAAAACTGAGAGTTTGGTTTAACTGGGAAAGTGCCCCTTTGTACTAGGGTTAACCCAGGACTCCAAAGGATGATGAGCGGCCCCCAAAGGAGGCAGTTGCGTCTCCTCTCCTCTCCATGGTCTGAGCTCTCTGGGGATCCTTTCCCAGCTCTTGTTCTTTCCACCTTAACACGCGAAGACGAAGCCCGGCAAAAAGAGGCAACCCTGGCATAGAGCTTTTACCTGCTTCTGTAGTTTTGCATACAGGAGGGAAATTGCAATCAACAAATTAAAGTTGTCAAGCTACTGACGTATGACTATGAAACAAAGATCAGATTTCAACAATCAGGAGGGAAACGGGGAAAGTCTTAAATTGAGGAAGGGCTTTTGCAGCCCTCAGGGCTGCCTCTGCAGAGGCAGTTAATCATTTGCCCAAACCATCGGATCCATTTCCACAACCTTTTCCTTAAGTTGTCTTTCTCCTACTATGCCTCCTCTCCTACAGGCAAAAGGATGGTAATGGGGTCATTTCCTTTAGAAAGTAAACACTCATACAAAGCAAGTATAAAACTGTTACTAAAATGACATACTTGGGGACTTCCCTGGTTGTCCAGTGGCTAAGACTCCCCGCCCCCAATGCAGGGAACCTGGGTTCGGTTCCTGCTCGGGGGAACTGGATCCCACATGCTGCAGCTAAGAGTTCACATGCACAACTAAATATATAAATATATTTTAGCCAAATATATATAATATATATATTTCAGCCAAATATACAAATAAATAATTTTTAAAAATAAGTAAAATGATATCTTCTAGGGAAATTATGTTTAGGTATCACAATTAAAAGGTTGATATTTGGTATCATTTGTAGCTGACAGCATCTTCTTGTGGATCAGTTTATCTGATCTACTATAGTTTCTCTTACATTGTCTCACAGAGCATGTGGAGTAAATTTCTTTTTGAAAGACGAAAAGTGTTCGTTTCTACATCCTGGATGGGCTGAGGTGGGGGAAGGATAAATTAGCTGATTAAACTTTCACAAGTCAGTTTACTGAGCAAAATATCTACTGTCCTTCAGAGCATTTTGTAGTCATATCTCTATTGACATGTCCAGAAATTGAACTCAAAATACCCCAAATTTGGGTGCTTTCCTAAAGTTCTTTGATATCCTTGAAAACTGAAATCGACTCTGCTGTTTCTCAGACTCATCTAGAATTCGCTGTACCTGCAGGAGAGGCCCACACTGTTGGCCTTCTCAAGTTTCTCTTTGAAGAGACAAGAAACAATCCCTCCCTGAAGAGAAGTGAGAATGCCTCTGCCTCTCAAGTTAAAAGGAGATGGGAGGTGTGAGGCGAGGTCAGGGGGCACCGGGGCAAAGGCCGTGGCTGAACTTGAAGGCCAGCCAACAGATACGTGTCAATGTCAACTGTACTTGAAAGACAGAAAGCCCAGACCTCAAGATCCTCACATTTCAGGGAAAATGAAGAGTTCCTTCTTTGTCTTCAACAAGTCACTGTTTTCACAGCAGCTTGAAACTTCTTTCCCACTAAGCTCTTCTTGGCCATGAGCAGCCATGACTGAGTGAATAATTATCTAGTTAAACAGGGACTGGTGAGGACTTCCTTGGTGGTCGAGTGGTTGAGAATCCGCCTTGCAGTATGGAGGACGTGGGTTCAATCCCTGGTCAGGGAAGAAAGATCCCACATGCCCCGGGGCAACTAAGCCTGCACATCTGCACACCACAACTAGTCTGTGGCCACAAGGAAAGATTCCTCATGCTGCAGTGAAGATCCTGGGTGCCACAACTAAGCCCTGACACAGCTAAATAAATAAATATCAAAAAAACCAAAATCAGGGACTGGTCATCTACTCTGTGATTTTTTTCAGGTGACTTCGTCTAGAAAGGCTTCCTTGTGTTTCCGACAGAGTCCCATCTTCACCTGTCTGAACTCTTGTAGTACCCAGGGCTCAGCTTTAAACTGCTCTATGTCACGTGGAGATGATCAGGTCATGAGGTCAGTTTTTCTCTTTTAATTTTCTATTGGAGGAAGATGGCTTTGCAGTGTTGTGCTGGCTTCTGCCATACATCAGCATGGATCAGCCACAGGTCCCCTGCCTCATGAACCCCCTTCCCGTCTCCCACCCCATCACACCCCTCTAGGTTGTCACAGAGCACTGGGTGGAGCTCCCTGCATCACACGGCACATTCTCATGGCTACATACTTTACACGTGGTCATGTTTTTGTTTCCATGCTACTCTCTCGATTCGTCCCACCCTCTCCTTTCCCCGTGGAGGCAGCTTGCTCTGTTGGCAGCGTCATGGGAAGGCGGTGGCGATGAGGAGACCAGGGAGATATAAAGTTCTTATAACAGAGAGGGTTGAGGGTCTAAACAAAGGCAGCAGTAACTGACCCACCAATTTAACAGAAATTTCGGACCTAAAATGCACAGAACTTGGTTACTGGTTGTACATGCAGACGTGAGGGAAAGGAAGGGGGTGACTTGGATGATGAATGGATGGTAGGACCACACTGAAGAAGGGGGTGTAGAGACTATGAAAAGGATGAGGCCCTCAAAGGAGTTCAGTGTTGGATGTGCTCAGTTTGTGGTTCTGTAGGGGGAAGGATGGACACAGAAGACAAGCAGGTGGGGATAAGACTGGAGTTCAAAGACAGGTTAGGGGACTTCTCTGGCAGTCCAGAGGTTAAGACTCCACACTTTCAATGCAGGGGTCACAGGTTTGATCCCTGGTCTGGGAACTAAGATCCCACATGCCGCATGGTGCAGCCAAAAATAAAATAAAAACAAAAAGAAACAACAATAGGACAGAAATTTGGGACTGGGGCTTAGCAGTGATCTGGTAATCTGTACTGCTCAGATTTCCCATCAAGAGAATGGGACCCTAGGCTGGCGGACTGTCCTCTGCCCCTTCACCTTCAGGCAGGACAGTGTTCACAGCCACCACTCTCCTGGGGCTGCTCTCAGCCACCAGTGACCGAGCCTGGCCATGGCCTGCAGGCTTCCCTAACACAGGCTTCCTTGGGGCTGTTTTGGGAGCTGAGGCTCTTCCTATCCAACCTCTTTCCTTCTTATTCTTTCATTTCAATGGACTTCAGTCCATCAGCACAAAGGCCCAGGACTCTCCCTCTCTCCTTTATCCCTTACAGGCATTTCTTCCAACAGATTTATTGCACATCTAATTCCATCTGAGTGTGTGCTTCTTGGAGATCCTGCAGCAACCTAGGAGTCGTCAGTATATGTGCATGCTAAGTCGCTTCAGTTGTGTCTGACTCTTTATGACCCCATATTCAGTCCGCTAGGCTCCTCTGTCCATGGAATTCTCCAGGCAAGAATACTGAAGTGGGTTGCCACTTCCTTCTCCAATATATAGGTAAGTAATTGTTAAAAGAATGGGAGTGAATTAGACATATCTTGGAGAACCTACAGAATTGAGGGGTAAAAAAAAATCACTGAAATGTTAAAATGAAGGAAAGGGTTATGGATAATACAAACCTTTAGGTAGTGATAAGAGGGGCTCTGGGGCTAGGCTGCCTGGGTTTGAATAAGGCTAGGAAATGGCAGCCCACTCCAGTATTCTCACCTGGGAAATCCATGGACAGAGGAACCTAGCAGGCTACAGGCCATGGGGTCACAAAGAATAGGACATGACTCAGTGACTAAACAAGAACAACAGTGGCCACTTATTATTAGCATGACCCTCTAGGCAGCTTGCTTAGCCCTTCTAAGCTCCTCTTTCCTTGTGTGTAAAAGGAGAGGAGGGATATTCATACTTGTTAAAGGTTTGTTTTGAAAGTAGTTAGAAAACTACCTTTATATATTGAGGTCTCTGTAAAAGTTGTTACCCTATATTGGAAAAGAATCTGAATAAAAATGGAAATATATATAACTTAATCACTATGCTGTATACCTGAAACTAACAAAACATTGTAAATCAACTACACTCCAATAAAAGTTAAAAAAAAACCCAAAACTGATTATTATCATCAGGCATAATGGATGAGGAGCCCCTAGAGCAGCCAGTAGCATCCAGGAAAAGAAGAGGAGGACTAGAATCTCGCGCCACAAAGTCGGGGGAGCAGCAGTTTCAAGACAGAAAACAGTTTCAAAAGTCATAAAGAGCCATGAAGAATAAAGTGGAAAAAAAAAAAATACTGGACTTCCCTGGTGGCCCATTAGTTAGGAATCTACCTGCCAGTGCAGAGGATGCGGTCTGGGAAGATTCCACGTGCCCCGGGGCAGCTAAGCCTGTGTTCCACGACTAGGGAAGGGCTAGTCGTGGCATTGAGAAGGCATTGAGAAGGGCTCACACTACACCCGGAGAGGAGCCCCCCTCTTGTCGCAACTAGAGAAAGCCCGCGTGCAGCCAAAGATACATATTTTTTTAAAGGAACCATTAAAAAAAAGATATTGTAAAGTAATTAGCCTCCAACTAATTAAAAAAAAAAGAAAAAAAAAGAACAGTTGTAAATGAACAAATTTAAAAAAAAAAGATGAAAAAATACTCAGTAGGCTTGGAAATGACTGATGACTTTGATAAGAGCAGTCTCTGTGGTGTAGGCAAGACAGAAGTCAGAGGAGGAGGGCTTGAGAAGTGAATGGTGGTTGAGAAAGTGAATAGAGGGAGCCATCTTCCATCCTTGGCTTGGCTTTGGTGTCAAAGAGAGAGAGAGCCATGGACAGAGGGGGCTCAAGAGACCAAGAAGAAAGTCAAGTTTGTTTATATGCAGAAAGTAAAGTGCCCGAGGACAGGAAGAGAAAGTTTTGGATAGCAAGATGTCTTTAGCAACTGTCAAGGAATGGGCTGAGTGATTTTGGGGTTAACTCACAGAAGGTTGAGTTAATCAACAGAAAGGATGGTGATACCCTTGAGACCACTGAAGTAAGGATGAGGATACATCGAGGAGTGGTATCCCAAGCAATGCCCCCTATCTGTTTTGTCTCTTACGAAGACTCCAAGGTTGCAGCTGTTAAAGATGAAGAAGGCAGAGGTGAAGTAGGCAACTTGAAGAAAACACACATTTTCCTCTTCTCCCCTAGCAGTGAAGGAAATCTGAATTTACTGAGCAGCTCCCCTGGGTGGGCCCTGGGCTGTGAACTTTCATTTGGTTGCTGTCCTGAATCCCCACCATCATCCTTTGAGGTAGATATCATTATTCCCATTTCACAGATGAGAAAAACTGAGGGTCAAAGAAATGGAGTCATCAGTCTAAGATGTAGATCTAGCGCAGTACTCATTATTTGTTGAATGAATGGACAGCACTTACCATGCTCTTTTTGATCTCTGATGTGCTGTGTACTTGTGCGATGTTTTTGCCAAACAGCCTTTCACTGTTGAGACTATCCTTATGTCGTTAAGTCATGGGTCAGTCATAACCCCCAAAAATGTCGCACTACTGAAAAATGCAAGTGGCTGGACAAGGGCATGCATATGCTTTATTTATCCTCAAACAGAAAAGCTACTTAAAAGATTATGACTGATTGGAAAATGAGATTTCGTGGGGCAGAAACATTTGAAGCTGAAGTTACTAGCATTCCCATCAGGGACCTCCCTGGGACACAGAATTGATGCGTGGATTGTTTTTGTTTTGTTGTTAATAATATCTGGATGAAAATGCCTGCCAAAACATTTCACTGGAGGGTTTAGGATCTGCTTTCCAAGTCTACAACTGAAGGGCAGCCGCCGATGTCACTGTGCTGGCATTTGCTGCTTCATCTGGTTGAATGAAAAATAACCAGTGTGTCTTCAAGAACACTGTGTGTTCTTGACACTTTTCAGTTAAAGTCTAACTTGTGTTCTTCTTGTAATCTTGCTGGTCAGAAAGACAAGGGTACAAATAATCATTTAAGGCAGTAAGTGAATAGACCACTAGACTCTGAGCTCCTGTGGGATGTGGGTCTTGTTTCGGTTCCCCAATATTCATTTAGAGGATGAACACCACACTTGGCACACAGTGTGTGCTGAATAAATTCTTGCTGAAATAAACTGAACTACATCCACACACCACAGACAGCAGAGTGGGAGGGGGTCGGCGAACCGTTTCAATCTGTTTCGGTTTTCTTCTAGAGCAGGGCACAGAACTGCCTCACAAAAAGATGTGTGAGTGAACACTCGAATTCGTTATTGAGGTTAGAAAAGAATTGTTAATCCCTGCAAATAATCCAGAGCCAGGGTTGTCTGTCACTGTAGCCAGAGGAGAAAGGGTCATCTTCCTAAATTGTATCCTTTTCCCCGCCTCTTAAAGTCTTTGTTTTTGTAGCTCTTTGGAGCTGTGGTTCTAATTCCTGGTCTATCCCAGATTTACTGTTTGACCTCAAAATGAGTCACTTAATCTCAGTTAATAGCTTAAGTTTCCCCTTCAGTGAGAGCCAAAGGGCCTTGGCTATAGTTATAGTTAGCAAATATCAAGCCTCAAAAATTGGATATATTTAGTGCCATCCATCATCTGCGTAAGGCTAACGGATATGAATTATGAGTACAAAGCCCCATTTAAACACTCAGCTCCTCCCAAATTCCCCCTTGGAGGTTGTTAAGTCACTGTGTCATGTAGGAAGAGGGGAAAGACAAGGAAGCTGGGGATGGTTGCCCCAAACCCAAAGGAGATATCCTGGCAACAGAGGGCAACAGGAAGAAAGCTCAGCTCACTTGTCAGGGCTCCTGTCATCTCCTGATCAACAGCTTGCTGTCCTGGAAAAGAATGAACTAGTCTCTGCTTTTGAAAAATGAATGAAAAAGACAGCTGTTCACTCCAGCCTCATGTTAAGTGAAATAAGATGCAAGTTTACAGAATAAGTCAATAATATTGTAATTATTCATGTTTTTCCAGGATTTGCCACTTGCTTTCTTCAAATCCTAAATATTCCCCAGGAACTTTAAATAAGCTAAACTTTAAAGATTAGATTTGGGCACTGTTTGATAACAATCTGAAAGAGAGAGGAGTGTGTATCTTATCAAAGAGAGTGATGGGTTAAGAAGTGAAGCACATCTCTACAGATGACTGAATTTGATTCCATTTTATACTCCTCTGTATATGTGTACCACATCCGTTCATTGAGATGTGGATGGACCTGGAGTCTGTCATACAGAGTGAAGTCAGAGAGAGAAAGACGAATATCGTCTATTAATGCATATATATGGAATCTAGAAAAATGGTACTGATGAACCTTTTTGCCAGGCAGGTATAGAGACACAGACATATAGAACAGACATTTGGACATAGAGAAGGTAGGTGTGGGCGGGATGAATTGGGAGATTAAGATTGACATATATATACTGCTGCTGCTGCTGCTAAGTCACTTCAGTCGTGTCCGACTCTGTGCGACCCCATAGACGGCTGCCCACCAGGCTTCCCCATCCCTGGGATTCTCCAGGCAAGAACACTGGAGTGGGTTGCCATTTCCTTCTCCAATGCATGAAAGTGAAAAGTGAAAGTGAAGTCGCTCAGTCGTGCCTGACTCTTAGCGACCCCATGGACTGCAGCCTACCAGGCTCCTCCGTCCATGGGAGTTTCCAGGCAAGAGTACTGGAGTGGGGTGCCGTTGCTTTCTCCGGTATATATACACTACCACGTGTAAAATAATCACTAGTGGGAACCTGCGGTATAGCGCAGGGAGCTTGGCTCAGCGCTCTGTGACAGTCTTAGAGAGGCAGGTTGGGGAGGTGGGTTGGGAGGAGGCTCAAGAGGGAAGGGGATCTATGTATACATATAACTGAATCACTTCGCTGTACTGCAGAAACTAACACAACGTTTTAAAGCAACTATACTCCCCCCAAGCCCCCACTCCTTGGAAGAAAAGCTATAACTAACCTACATAGCATATTAAAGAGCAGAGACATTACTTTGCCAACAAAGGTCCGTCTAGTCAAGGCTATGGTTTTCCAGTGGTCATGTATGGAGTGAGACTTGGACTATAAAGAAAGCTAAGCACTGAATAATTAATGCTTTTGAACTGTGGTGTTAGATACGACTCTTGAGAGTCCCTTGGACTACAAGGAGATCCAACCTGTCAATCCTAAAGGAAATCAGTCCTGAATATTCATTGGAAGGACTGATGCTAAAGCTGAATCTCCAATACTTTGGCCACCTGATGCGAAAAACTGACTCAGTGGAAAAGACCCTGATGCTGGGCAAGATTGAAGGCAGGAGAAGGCGACGACAGAGGATGAGATGGTTGGATGGCATCACCGACTCAATGGACACGAGTACGGTCTGGTTGCTGATGATGGACAGGGAAGCCTGGCGTGCCGCAGTCCATGGGTGGCAAAAAGTCGGACATGACTGAGCGACTGAACTGAACTGAACTGATACTCCGCTCCCCCACCCCCAACTTTTTTTAAAAGTGAAGCAGAAAAAGGAGAAGCTATGATTTCCTCCTGCAAGTGCTGTCCTACATTTCCCAGGGAGGAAACAGATGCACAGAGATGAAAACCCACATTTCTGTGGGAAAGACCTAGAAGAGCCCTGGTGGATGGGCCACCTCTGCTACAAGAGAACTTAGAGCGCTTTACCTAATGCGCGGGCTCAGTTACAGTGGCCATGGTCACCACGCAGCTCATGTTCTCGTAGGGGCACTGATCAGTCTAAAACCTTGAAGACAGTGTATTGCCAGACTCCTCTGTTGAACAGGATCCATGCTGATGGAAGGGTCAGACCTCAAATTTGGCTGCATTCTCTTCTCCTGCTCTGTTCACAAGCACACACGTTGACCTCCGCAGACACCAGGAGAGTGCCTTTGGGTCCCCACTCACCTTGCCAGTCAGCCAACAGCACCATCTGTGTACTTACTGAGTAACAGCTATAATGCATGGACACTTCAGTCACTTATGAAAACCTCTAAAGCTCCATCTTCAAGGGATGCAAATCTTACATATAACATCCCTAGGTGACTGATGAGATGGGTTCTCCACACAGCAGTACGCTCCAGGAATCTCTGTGATAACATGAGTTTATAAATTTGTTTTCTTGTGACAGTATTTACAAACTCCATGATTTATTGTAGAACTCAATAAATATTCAACATGATAAAGTGCTGAAATTGAAAGTAACAACTCGCACATGGATAGAATAGAAGTTGCTATTTCTTAATGTGTAGAGGGAAAAATCAACCGTTAACGAGTCTATTTGAAAATAACAATATACTATTTAAAAGAGCACAGTGTGTACATGTCAGTGCTACAGTCTCAATTCATCCCACCCTCTTATTCAAAATGTTATATTCCATTTGCTTTTTTACACTTTATTTGTGTGTTCTGTGCTTAATGAATGTATACAGGAAACCCTGAAGTTCATTCCTATGGTATTTTGACCTTTACCCCATTAGAGTTTGAGTATTTCTTTGCTTTATGGAACTACTAGATGTTCCATGTTTACCTTAAGCTTCTATTGTACAGACTTGAAATGAGCCATTTCTCAAGAAACCCTGGTTCTTTTTACTGGAGAGTGGTAGTTAGAAAAAAAAATTCCAGTGTTAGATTTGCTCATTTCTACCAGGAAGTCATTGTTTTTAGCCCCTTTCAGTGGACAGGGCAAATTAGGAATCTCTTTCAAAAAAAGAGGGAGAGCGACATTATTAGTAGTCATTTTAATTAATTTCAGTTCATTCCTTCTGTATTTCATCGTGGGAAAAACATATTTAAAATCTTTCTTCCTTTATAAACAAAAGCAAGCACATATATACTTTTGTCCCTTGCCTCATTTTTTCTCTTAATATTATATTGGAAATCACTTCACTCAACCTGTAATGATCGTCCTCAGTCTTTTTAGGTCGATAATCTACTCTACCAGTCTTCGAAGGATGGATTGTTATGCTGTTTCCTAATTTTTCTACCTTGGAATTGCCACATTGAAAAACATTGTACATATGTTGTTTCATATAGATGGAGGTCCATTTTTAGGGTGAATTCCTAGAACTGGCATTGCTGGGTCAGGGGGTAAGGGTATTGTTAGATGTTCTCAAATTCCCTTCCACAAGGACTGGTAAAATGTTTTGACATGCAATAGTCTACCTTGTCTTTTAGAAATTTTATTCTTATTTTATATTCCCCACATTTTTTTGAATACCCTCAAGGCACAATTTATTTATTTATCTTCATGTGCTCCACAATACCTAACACAGTGTGTTGTTCATAGAAGGTTCTCAATTAAGTGTCGAATGAGTGAGTAAATGAATGAATAAATGAATTAATGGGCTATTCTTTTCCACCATATTAACATTGTTGACCACTTGACAAGAACCTGGGACCTGACTAAAGTAACAGCATTTTTCAATGCCACTGTACAGGTTAGCATAGAGGACGTGAAGGATTGATGAAAATGCAAGCAAGCAAGAAGAGGTGGGATGCTAACCTTGAACCTCTGAAATAGTGAACAAAATACATTTGATTAACATCTATAGTGTGCTAGGCAAGGTAGATACAAAGTATATGAAGATATGGCAATGATGTCATGGAACTCAAGTTGTTTACAACTTATTTATGTCTACAGGGATAAGGGATATACACATACACACAGACAAGAAAGGGCAGTGGGTCGTGAAGATCAGATGGATGGTGCAGACATTTTAATGCAGTAGGAGTTACGAGGGTGGAAAACAAAATCTACAGCTTGGAATAAGGAAATTGGGACACTGTGGACACATTTCATTGAAGCCTTGAGACTTGATTCCCATGAAGCAGGATTCAAATCGAAAGGGCTGAGGAACAATGGGAATTTATGGTGTGTTCTTCCTTGGTGGCTCAGATGGTAAAGAGTCTCCCTGCAGTGCAGGAGACCCAGGTTCGATCCCTGGGTCAGGAAGATCCCCTGGAGAAGGACATGGCAACCCACTCCAGTATCCTTGCCTGGAAAATCCCATGGATGAAGGAGCCTGGTAGGTTACAGTCCATGGGGTCACAAAGAGTCGGACATAACTGAGCGACTTCACTTCTTCAAAAAACAGTAAGTAAATCAGTCTGACTGAATCAGGGAGGTTATATAGGAGAACAGTGGGTATTGGAACTTATTGTTTTAGGCCAAATTTGGGGGAAGCCATGAATACCCAGTAGAGAAATATGATAGATGATGGTAGCTATAGTTTTAGATGGTAGTAAATTTTCATGCTTTTTTATGACCTTCTATCTTATTTCTTCCCTAAACTCTGGGGAAATATGTCCTGGTGAGTCTGTGAAAATAGGGTCAGTACCCTCCCCACCTCCCAAGGGCTGAGCAGTGTCAATCAAAGGACCTCAGTGAATAATCCGATGTTGTTTAGTGGATGCTCTATCTTAGGCAGAAGCACTTAGAATCATCATGGGGTTGGGATATGAACTTGGGGAAAGAAGTCCCTACTTCACTGGAATTGCTGAGCTGGGAGGATGTGGTGGGGACAGTCAGTAGGGGTACTGCCCACCTCATGGTGAGAGCCAGCATGCAGAATAAAGCTTATCTGTGACAGACAGAGTGGAATGCTGAAGGGACAGACAGAGGTCTCACCATCCTGAGAACTCCTGCATCCATTCTTGCCTAAATCAAAAGCCTCTCTCTGACTCACAAATTATGTGAAAGCCAAAATTTCTCCTTTCATTTAGCTTGAGATTGATTTCTGACACTTTCATTTCAAAGAAGTTTGACTGACAGAAGAGGTTTGGATTTCATCCCACCGATCAAAGCCTCCCAATTTGGTTTCCTCTGATCACTGGTCCTAGGAAGCCTTCAAAAATGGAATTTTGTGATAAAGCTAGTTTAGGAATATTGCCTTCCAAAACCTCCTTTGTAGGGTCATTAACACATTAACATATTAAGTATTCAAAGAAGTCCTCTTGCAAAGTAACTGTGCAGGAAACCTCCCATTTGCCCCTGCTTGTCCCTCCCTGCCTCATGTATTGTCCCCACCCTGCTGTGTGCCCTGGGAGGAAGACTTGACTTTCTCTATCGGTGAACTCCCTTGCCTTTGGCCTTAGCTGGGACTGGCCAGGAAGCTGGGGAGGCAGGAGAGTGAGGTGGGAGTCTTTGTCCCCTGCTCTCTGCCTGGTGACCATGGGCTGCTGTATTCCTCAGTTTACGGACACAGGTCCTGTCCAGTGTCCCTCTCCTGGTACAATGACTTTTGTCTCTCCCTCTCTTCAAGCCTATGGATAGTTTTTATTTTATATTTATTTTTAAAATACTTATTTGGCTACTTCGGTCTCAGTTGCTGCACGTGAGATCTTCATTGCAGCGCACAGGCTCTTTGTTGCACGGGCTTCTCTCTAGTTGTGGTGCGGGCTCCAGAGAATTCAGCCTCAGCAGTGACGGTGTGCGGGCTTAGTTGCCCTGAGGCACGTGGGATCTTAGTTCCTCGGCCAGGGATCGAACCTGTGTCCCCTGCATTGGACGGCAGATTCTTAACCACTGGGCCACCAGGAAAGTCCACCAGGATAGTTAATGACTTCCTACTGGTACCAGCCATGGACCACTCACCTCTCCTTTATGGCTTCCTCAAACACTGCTCAGTCGTTTACCAAACATGCCTTAATTTTGAGTGTATAGTCTGTTTCCCACCAGTACCTGAGGACCTGAGTGAAGTATTAATGTTAATTATTCATTACCTCCAAGTTTATTAAACCCATAACTTTTTTCCTAAGTTGAGGAACACCTCCAAGACTGACAAATCACAGATTTTGACCGTATACTTTGGTAAACCAATGCCTTCCTAGGCAAGGGCTTTGGTACAGGATTCTGAAAAGATAAAGGTAGGCTAGGGACTTCCTGGTGGTCCAGTGGTTAAGAGTCTGCTTTCCAAGGCAGGGGACTTGGGTTCAATCCCTGGTCTGGGAACTAGGATCCCACATGCTGAGGAGCAGCTAAGCCTGAGAGCCACGACTACTGAGCCTTCGCATGCAGCGAAAGATCCCGTGTGCCGCAGCTAAGGCCTGACACAGCCAAATAAATAAATACATACTTAAAAAATTAATAAAGGGAGACCGATAGGGTGAATTTACACGTTGAATTGCAAATTCAAAGAAGCAGCTTCAGTTCTGCCAGGGCTTCTCCCACCTTTTCCACTCTTACCCTGGAGCATTCCCTTATAAGAATGTGAGTTTTCCACCCAACTGGCACGGTCTGATGGCTTTTAGTTAGGTCTCAGGCTTTACGACCTTGGTGTACAGCCCCTTCTCTTCCTGGGAACCCCTCTCTCTGCTCTTCTTCTGTCCAAAGCTTGTTCTTAAAAAAAAAAAAAACCAACAATAAAAAGCAACCCACATCGCCATACACCCATGGACATTCCTGAAAGTTCTGGAGCTCACTTTCTCACTCACACAGCCATTGCGGCTTGCTGTATTGCATGACTACACATGTGTTGGTGAAGGTCAAGTTTTAAATTTTGCCTTGATAGTTAACTTCTCACAAGTTTGATCTGTGTTTCCTAAGCTAGACTGTAAGCTCCTTGCCAACAGGGACAAGATCCCTTCACAAAAGCACACCCCCTCCCCCTTCTTGTCTCTACTGACCCCAGGGATACATCATTTTTTCACAGCCGGTTAAAATCTCATCATGGTATAAAACATTCCCTGGTCATCCATACCAAAGGGGATTTCCTTAGGCTTCTGAAGGGCTAGCACTCACTATCCACCAGAGAAAACACTCATGCCCTCTGACATCTAGTGTCGCCTGGAACTATTACTCATGACCGATTATTGATTACTTCTTTATGTACTTCTTTCTTGGGGCTTTAACAAGTTAAAAAACCCAACCGGAAGGACGGGACATGTGTTTAACCTATCTGATTTACACTGATGTATGGCAGAAACCAACACACTGTTGTAAAGCAATGATCCTCCAATTAAAGATAAATACATTACATTTAAAACCCCAACTCTTATGGGTTGAACTGCATCCCCCAACCAAGTCCACATGGTGAAGTCCTAGTCCCCAGTCCCTCTAAATATGACCTCACTTGGAAATAAGGTTGTTGCAGATGAAATTAATGAGGATGAAGTCATACTGAAACAGAGCCAGCCCCTATGGTCCTTGCTCCCCATGTCCTCGGCCTGCCTTTTGTCTGTGGAAAAACTTTAGCCAAAGAATAAGTTTAATGACAGAAGTAAGGAACTGCAGAAACAAAGAAAAACAGTCCCACAAGACTAAATGGTAGTTTAGTCACTAGGCAAAGTCAAGGACCTTTAGTTCCCCTTCAAGGGCTCTAGATAAGGTTCTAAGCCACATCCTTTGAGCTGTATTGTAGATATTGAAACCCCCATGAGGTGGAAAAAGTTAACTACATGATGACCGGACCATAGTTATGACATAAGGAGCCACAATTCTAAGAACTGACCTCAAAGAAATGGGAACATACCCACCCTGGAACTAAAGACTAACTGTACTTAAAACAACCAAGATGACATTGATCAGGCCACCAATGACTAATTTCAAGATGATGGTCAGAGCTGACAGTACTGTTTCTGCATGTAACCCTCTTCCTCCATCTATAAAGGCTCTTACCCACTGGCTGTCAGTGGGGGGAGGCAGCCTTTGGGCAGGAATCCACCCTCCTCCCTGGTTGCTGACGCCCAAAATAAAGCAAACTTTCCTTTCCACCAACCTCGCATTTTTATTGGCTTCTGAGAGGTGAGCAGCAGGACCCCACTTTCAGTAACAATCCTGGAGTTAGAGTGGACCTCAAATCCAATACAACTAGTATCTTTATTAAAAAATGTGTGTGTTGGGGGGAGAATTCAGACCCAGACACACATGCAGGAAGGATGCCACGTGAAGACCCTAGTTATCCTGGGCTTCCCTGGTGGCTCAGTGGTAAAGAATCCACCTGCCAGTGTAGGAGACATGGGTTCAATCCCTGGTCTGGGAAGATCCCACTTGGCATGGAGCAACTAAGCCCATGAGCCACAACCACTGAGCCTGTGCCCTAGAGCCTGGGAGCCACTACTGCTGGAGCCTGCCTGCCTTAGAGCTTCTGTCGCACAGGAGAAGCCATGTCAAGAAGCCCACACACCGCCACTAGAGAGTAGCCCCTGCTCACCACAACTAGAGAAAAGCTTGTACAGCAGTGAAGACCCAGCACAGTCAAAATAAACAAAAGCATTTTTAAAAAGATTATAGCTATCCTGCCACAAGCCAAGGAATGTCAAAGATGAACAGAAGCCACCAGAGGCTAGGAGAGAGGCATGGAACCGTCTCTCTCACAGTTTCAGAAGAAACCAACCCCGCCAGCATGATTGAGCATAGACTTCTGGCTTCCAGAACAGTGAGACAATCGATCCCTGTCATGTAAGCCAGTCCATCTGTGATGCTTTCTATGGCCGGCCCTAAATAAATGAGCACAAGCATCTTAGGGACAAGAACCCTCTCTTGGAGCCTCATAGAGTAGGGTTTCAAATACAAATCCATCGCTGGTTACTAATGTCACTTCTGGAAAGTTGATTTACCTTTCTGAGCTTCAACTTGCTCCTCAGTAATATGTATACAGTAACATTTATTTTGGAAAGTTGCTTGAAGAATTAAAGATGATATATTAAAATGTCAGGCACAGTGGTTGACACTGTGATCGATAAGCATTAGGTCCTACAATCATAAACCTCTCCTTTTCCAAATGGGGAACTTGGATCCAGACATGACAAGTGTCTGTCTAAACCCACATAGTTAAATAACAACAACTTTCCCCACAAACCCAGATAGGTTCATGCCTAGTCCTATGTATACAATGTCTTGCCTGTCCTTGCCTAGAAGAACCATCAGTGTGGTGGCTTTAATTTAGTGGTGTTTTGTTTCTGTTTGTTTGTTTTGCTTACTGCTGTTAAATAGGTGGAGACTTTGAATTTCAGGAGTGGGACCTCTGAAGTTTTTTCCATCCACAGGTAACTAAGCCATGTCTTAAAGTAAACCATCTCTCCTTTTTTTATTTTTTGGGTACAGAATTAAATTTCTTTGCTTAAGAATGGTATAATTATTTGCTAACGACATTATAATTAACAGCACTAATTACTGAGCAGAATATATATGAAGAGGCTACTGGAACATCTCTGCTTTGTGTGCACAGACATTCTCTGTATGCTATTATTATATGATGCTTGGATTAATTTTAAATCCATATTCCTCCCAAATGCAGAATCCTCAGCTTATGTACATCTCTTGATGCCTGCGATTCTTATTGCAACTTGTTTCCCTCTTGTTTTGAAATGACAGTGTGAATTCTGCATCAGAATGCTCGATTTCTTCCCAGGTTTATCAGATGAAATGCTTTCTTTCCCTGCCCCCTAGTTATACTTATTCTGGTGGCGTAAGTCAGAATTGATGATGTCTGTTAAACCATGATTTTGTTACATAATTGGTCCTCAGTGGTTGTGCTTTGTATACAATAACATGCTGCTCATCCAACTCGATGTCTCTCAACACGTTGAGAAATCAATCGTGAGCTGAACAGGTGGAGCCCAGGAAAGGTTATGTCCACTCTATAAAGAGACCGAGGATCTTGTTTCAAATACTGAATGGATCTTGGGGAAACCATTACTTTAAAATGGCAGATTACCCATGGAAAGAGTGAAAAGAAAAAAGCATGAAAGGGTGAGTGAGTTCTGAGATCTCAACAGATTTTTCTGTCGTCTTCCATCATGCCATGACAACCTGCATCGGAGAAATCTCTTATTCCAAAATTGCAAAGGATATTGAAATCTCTCGAAACAGAAATTTGGAAGCCCTTATTTCTGGGATAAAGCTGCCAGGAAATTAAACTAGAATCAACTTTTGACAGATTCTTTTCTTTCTTTTTTTTTTTTTAATTTTTGAGGACCTAATCACCCTTTTCCTAGCAAACTTTCCCAGGTGTCAGATCCACACACGAGTTTGAAGCTGAAGGAATGGGGGAAGGAATCTTCAAAGGAAGAAAGGGCTCCTCAGGCTCAGAAGCAGCTATCACAGATCCTCCAAGGACAGGTAGGAGCTCCCAGGGGCCAACAGCGTTGAATGGAAGTAACCCTGTGTCTTCTCTTTCATCAGCTGGCAATTTCAAAAGCATTTGTCTATTTCTTCTGGCTTCAAGAGTGGCCATCCAGCCAATCCATGCTCATCTTCCATAATCCCAGGATAAAGACCCTTGTTGAGAAGAGCACAGAATACATGGTGTCCTGCCTCCTGTGTGTTTTCTGTTTTCGACCTCAAAATGGGTATCGAGGGACTGGTCGTCTGCATTCCTAAGGACTAGGTAACAGGGCTGGGGATAGAAGTGAGGGAGGAATAGGGTGGAATCTCATGTCTGACTCTTTGCAACCCCATGGACTGTAACCCACCAGGTTCCTCTGTCTCTATTCATGGGATTCTCCAGGCAAGAATACTGGACTGGGTTTCCATTCCCTTCTCCAGAGGATCTTCTTGACCCAGGGATTGAACCCAGGTCTCCCACATTGCAGGCAGATTCTTTGCCATCTGAGCTACCAATGAAGCCTCTCTCTTAGCTACAGAAAACCTTTATTCTTCTCCAGCACCAATTCCAGGCTTGATTTCCATCAATATTAAGGGTCTCCTAGGGGCTTCAGGGAATTCCTAAATCCCTTGAAATCATATTATGCATGCATGCCTATGTGCATTTGTGGGGAAGAAGTTCAATAGTTCTCATAGAGTCCGCTACTAAAAAAAAAAAAAAATGAAGAATCACTGCTTCATAAAAAGTTCTCTTAAAAAGTGTGAATTTAACCTTAAAGTTATAAATCTGATGTAATAATTAACATGAAAGTTTCTATGAGATAGACTTTATGAGGACATTTTAGTTGAGTGTAACTCTTGAGTATCTGAATTTTAAAGAATAATATGGAAAGGAAGATATTGCCTTAAGTGTTTGGGGATTCCCCTGGGGGTCCAGTGTTGGGATTCTGCCTGCCAGTGCAGGAGCCATGGGTTCGATCCCTGGTCTGGGAGGATTCCACATGCCGTGGGGCGACTAAGCCTGTGTGTCGCAACTGCTGAGCCTAAGCACCACAACTACTAAAGCCTGCACCCGTAGTCTGTGCTCCCCAAGAGGAGGAGCTGCTGTGAGAAGCCTGCACACTGCAACTGAAGAGGAGCCCCCTCTCGCCACAATTGGAGAAAGCCCATGCTGATCGGCGAAGACCCAGCGCAGCCAAAAAATAAAATAAGTGCTTGTCTTAAATGTTCAGGACACTGAATCCTTATAGTGACTTGACATACGACTATAATGATTCACTTCAACAAATATTTCTTGACAGCTAGCTATTTCGGCCATGGAAAACTTGGTAGGACACCATTTCTAACCATCTCAAGGGACTTACTTTCCTTGATAGAACAAAATAAGCAAATAACTAATCTACAAACAAGAGGACTAAAACTGCTGCTGTCTAAAATATGAATTGAAATTGGGAAAGGTTGGTGAATTGGGGAGTCCTTTTGGTTTGCTTGAGAAATAATGAGAATATGAACTTGTAGAGTGGCAAAGAAAATGAAGAGAGTAGGTAAATTACAATTAGACTTGTTTCATTCATTCATTCATTTGTTCTTTCTAACTTTAATTCATCTCTTTCATTGTATCAGACGCTTGTAAGAGATACTCAGCAAAAAGGTGAGCCATGTAGTGTCTGCCCTCACAAAGCTCTCTGACCAGTCCTGAGTAGCTCCTGTATTCTAGCAACTCAAAAATTATTCCCACCCCTATGAGTGATGGGCTTCCCTAGTGGTTCAGATGGTAAAGAATCCACCTGCAATGCAGGAGACCCCAGGTTTGATCCCTGGGTTGAGAAGATCCCTTGGAGAAGGGAATGTCTACCCACTCCAGTATTCTTGCCTGGAGAATTCCATGGACAGAGGAGTCTGGTAGGCTACAATCCATGGGGTCGCAGAGTAGGTCACAACTGCGTGACTAACACTTTCCACTTCCTATGAGTGATGACAGCCTTCAGCCAGAACCATTCACTTGACATCCTTTCAAATTCTGTTTCCTAAGCCTACCAACTTCTGGTCACATCTCATCTTCTTGACTATGGTTCCACTTCATTCCCTTGACAGTACTCCAGCTTTCATCTCTGGCTTCATTTCTTATACTCACTTCCTACTTCCTGTTTGGTGGTAGGCTGATTTCATGTACTTTAGGGAAAGCCTTGCTCAGGCCAGCCAAGCCCTGCAGTCTCAGCAACTTGGCACAATCTTCCTGGCTGCCTCCCTTCCACCCAAAGGGTCCAGACCCAGACATCCAGAGTCCAGCCATAAAGACAAGTGGGTGTAAACTGATGAAGATGCAGTGTCATTGCCCTATTCTTATGGGTTGAGTAATATGCTCTTGGGAGCACAGAAAAGGATGCACTCAGCAGAACCTGGTGAATTCAACAGGGTTCCACATTGGGAGGACTACCTCCCAAAAGGAGCATCCATTGGTTTAAACCAGCGGATCCCTCCAGATGATTAAATGACTAACTCTTAGAATCATAAAGAATGAAAGCAGGAAGAGGCTTTGGAGATCATCAAATTCAGCCTTGACATTTTTCACTGTGAAGAAAATGGAGGCACATGATCTTAAGACCCACAGGGAGTTTTTGACAAATTCCTACCTGCCCAACACATTTTTCCAAACAATGCACAGCTGCATGACAGTTCAATTATAAAAGGGAAGGAAAAATAGATGTGTGTCATTTTGTTTATAAACTGCCCGGAGGGACCACATCATGAACATACTCCTTCCTTGTGTGATCTGTCAGAGTCCTAGCCCCTGATGCTGGGAAAGACTGAAGGAAGGAGGAGAAGGGGATGACAGAGGATGAGATGGTTGGATGGCATCACCGACCCAATGGACATGAGTTTGAACAAGCTCCGGGAGATGGTGAGGGACAGGGAAGCCTGGCGTGCTGCAGTCCTGGCGTGCTGGGGTCGTAAAGAGTCAGACACAACTGAGCGACTGAACAACAAACACTGATGTGTGTCTTTAAGGATTCCCGAGGAAATAGCCACATGTGCAAGGATACGTGTGGGTTTGATTAGAGGTGAAGCAGGCAAGGTGAATCTGAGCTGTGCCTACTGTATGAAGCAGATAAGATGGAGATGAACTTGCATAGCAAACCTGAAGAGATGGAGTCTAAATTCACAACAGGAAGAATAAGTATCTAAGTCTAGACATGGGGTCCCCAACCTCCGGGATCTAATGCCTGAGGATCTGAGGAGGAGCTGATGTAATGATAATAGAAATAAAGTGCACAGTAAGTGTGATGCACTTGAATCATCCTGAAACCATCCCCACTCTCTCCCACCCCCCTACCCTGGTCCATGGAAAAATTGTCTTCCATGAAACCAATCCCTGGTACCAAAAAGTTGGAGACTGCTGGTCTAGATCCTTCTTACTCAAATTGTGGTCTGAAACTAGCAGCATCAGAACACTTGGGAGCTCTTTGGAAATGTAGCTTCCTGGTCACCTCCTCAGACCCACGGAATCAGAACTCGCATTCTAAAGAGATCCCCTGGTGATTTATCCTCAGGCTGAAGTTTGAGAGGCAAACAATGCTTACTCCGGCTCTTTTCCCTGACTAGTTTAAATTACACTGAATGTTAGCAGAAATTGACAAGCAGGACAAATAAAATTTCATAGGTACAGGGATGGGGATGGGGGTGGATATAAGAAAGCCCAAGAGAGAATCAAAGCTACATCGTAGCAAGAGTTTTACTTCTTGAGTTAGTATATACCTTTAAACAGCTACTTTCCTCCAAGCTTTAATTAATTGTTTTGCATTGGTTCGCTGTGTTGCAAGAGGACCTGTGTTTGCAATTAAGTGGCTCTGACAGATGGGACAGAATGATTAGGTGTTTCTACCCAAGAGACAAGAAAGTTACCTGTGCCCAAGAGTATATTTCTCCCATATGAGATGTGAATTATTTTTTTTTTTTTAAAGAACCTAACAGTGTACTTTTCTTCCTGATGAAATTCCTGGCAAACTGTTCAAGTCTTTGGAAAAAAATCATTTTAAGGAATAAATGTAAAAATGGGATCATGAACAAACAAACAAAAGTTGGATGTTAGCCACCATCATTCAGATTGTATTTTCCACTGGTAATTTACACATTTACGGATTCCAGGGAGGGCATGGAGACAGGAGTTCCGATCCTGGATGTCCCTTTGTAAACCTGTACAGTTTAAAACTTCTAAATCCCAATTAGGCTGCTTGAACCAACTGAGATGCCACAAATGCAACCTAGTGGCTTTTCCCATGGGAAGCCAGAGAAGTGGAAAATATTTCAAGCAATTTGGGCATGCTTGCATAACCCTTTTGTGGAAATTCCTGCACTAACAATTTGCAATTAAAGTGAAAGTGAGTAAAAATAGAGTGACCTCTCATTTTAACAATGACTATATTTTGTAGACTCTGGTCTATGAATGTGCTTTACATCTGACCCAAATGTAATGATCAAAAAACCCCCCAAATCACCCACATTCTACACTCCTCGCTGTATAGTACACCTATCAGGGAGCAAGTAAGTTGCTGGCGTCAACTTAAAGATCATTTTTCGATTAGACATAAGATGTGACTGCATAAAAGAAGTAAATCAACAGTGGGGACAGACACATTCTCCATCCAAATTATAGTTGTAAACTTATCTGCAACTAAAGTGGTTCTCCCAGTTAGCTTGATGCTTGGAATTCCCATACTTTTGAGTCACTCCCCAATTTAGCATTAACTGCTTGATATCTGAGATTAGGAATTAATTTTTTATTCACCTAACTTTAACAAAAGCTTCCTTAGAAAAGTCACTCTGCAACTTGGGAAAAAACATAACATATACAACAAAATAGGTATATTTCTATACTTGATGCTGTAAGTTATTTGTGCTATACTCTACCCTTAGCCTGGAAAAAAAAAAAAAGAGTTCAATGTTAACCGGAATAAGTGTTCAGAATCACTCTGCTAATATCATTATGTCATGATCCTTTCAAATATTTCTGAGATGCCATCAGATAGTTACAAGCTTGCTCTAAAATTTTGTAAACTCTATGACTAACATGTAGAGTATTTATATCTTTTTTAAAAATGTGACCAGCAACATAGTCTTTAATTTCAAGTTAGGTGCACTGAATGATGCTCATAATTCTTATTTCTCTCTTTATTTAAGACAGAGGCAAAGAGTATCAAGGGCAGGAACAGAGAGACGAGAAACTGTTGAGCTTTGTGCTTTAGAAACACAGCATTAATCTGGCATTTGTATCTTTACAGAAAACAATAAACAGTGGGTATATTTGCAACTAAGACCACTTGAAGCCATCCATTTAAAAAAAATACATTACATGTATATTAGGGTGTGTGTGTGTGTGCGCACGCGCGTAATTGTATACAATTCTTTTTCAACCCCATGGACTGTAGCCCACCTAGACTCCTCTGTCCATGGGATTTCCCAGGCAAGAATACTGGAGTGGGTTGCCATTTCCTACTCCAGTATTTATATCATTTGATGACTAAAAATATCCACCAAAAAAAATTTCCTGGGATTGAATCACCTACATATGCTAGACAATTCAAGCAAAGCTGGGCTGTTTGGAGGAAGAGAGACTGTGTGAGTGAAAGTGATCAGTTGATGAATTAACTGCAAACTAAAAAGAAGCCATATCGGCCCTCACCCGAGTCCCAGGGACATACAGCAAGGGGTGAGCATCAAAGGACAAATTGTGAAGGAAGTGGGATTCTTCACTGATGATTTTGGCAAAGGACATTTGTCAAAGACTTCAACAAGGCGGCAGTGTGAATTCTCTATTTGAAAAAGATTATCTCTGGCCCAGGAGGGAGGGTGGCTACAACAGAGATCAGTTTGGAGGCTATAGAAATTGGATGAAGCAATGTGAGAGTTTGAACTAAGCATAGTGAAAAAACAGGGAAGAAGTAAAATGGATAAAATGTAGAGTCAGATGGAGTGAGAGTTGGGAGGGGAGCAGGGGACCACAGGGTCATGGTAAGTGAATTTTCTGTTTTGGGTGTCCCTGGTGGGGTGGTGGTTCCATTCTCAGAGCTGGGGAACACACAAGGAAGGAAGGGAACAAGAAGGACTTTCCTGCTGGTCCAGTGGTTAAGACTCCACACTTCCATTGCAGGGGCACAGGTTTGATCCCTTGTCCAGGAACTAAGATCCTGCATGCCAGAGCAGTTATCACTAACAAAAGTAATGTGCTTTTTATGTGGCTTCGTCTAGTTATCTTTTTTCATCTTTTGGACACCTTTGCAAGGTACAGCTCAACAATGAGGAAACTGAGGCTCAGAAAGGTCACATGCCTGTCTGGAGCCAGCAGAATGTAAGTAGATTTGAACCTAAGCCTGCGGAGCCTCAAAGCCCTTGTTCTTTCTTCCATCATATTCCACCTTATGTCAGGGATCTGTCCTCAGACAGCAGGCCTTTGCCAACAGAATTAAACAAGCAGGATCCAGGTCTAGGGAGAAAGTCCAAAAAAGGCACGTGAGGCCACAGGGCATCCAGCCCCAGCATCAGCTGCTTCCCAGAGATGTGGGGACCCTGGTCTGATCAGCAGCAGTGACAGGTGGGGGCAAGTGTCAGTTGCCATGAAAAGGTGGCGTGTTCTATTTAGGGCTGGTGGAAATAGGTGTAGTGTGTACATGGATTAGAAAAATGCCAGGAAGACAGAGAAAGGGAGAGAGATGAGGTGATTTATAAGGGTCAAGACCACGGGGAGATGGATTGGCCTGAAAGGAGTTAAAGATGTAACCTCCTCCAAGACAAGGAGGAGGGACAGATAGGTAAAGACATCATTCATTTTGACGATAAAGGGGAAGGAAATTGATAAAGTTTTGACAAAACAACCTCTTTTTTTTTTTTTTTTCTGGAAGAGAGGCAGTGAAATGTAGAACACTTAAGGAAAATGATAAAAAATGCAAACCAAAGTGTCAGGGAATGTGAAAACAGGGCAGGAGAACATGCATCAAGGAGCCATCAGAATTAAGAAATGAGTCTCCAGGGAAGAGGTAGCACAATTTCAGTATCTCCCAGCAGCTCAGGGGGGACACAGGGCGGTAACCAAGCCTTAGGTAAGAGAACTCGTAGGGAAATAGGGTATAAAACGAAACCATTAGGTGGGTTAAAAGCATCCAAATTACTCCATTGACTTTACAGACAATGAAACAGATTGCAGGGAAGTTAAGAGCTTTCCCCAAGGTTGCCCAAGATCATCCAGGGTCATCAAGGCAGCAACTAGACTTGAACACAGATCTTCTGGCCCCAGCCTCCATGTTCCCACCATATACGCTTCTGCACAATGCATCAATCAGTAAATGAAATTTGTGGCACTAGGGTAAGGAACCTGCCTGCCTGCAGGAGGCATAAGAGACGCAGGTTCCGTCACTGGGTGGGGAAGATCCCCTGAAGGAGGGAATGGCAACCCACTCCAGTCTTCTTGCCGGGAGAACCCCACAGACAGAGGAGCCTGAAGCGCTTCAGTCCACAGGGTTGCAAAGGGTTGGACACGACTGAAACAACTTAGCACGCACACACGCACAAGCTGAAAAAAACCCCAAACAAACAAACCCCCTTTTCTTCCTTTTAATTCTTGTTCACAGAAAAATAAAATCATAGCTATTTCCTACCTTCAACATTTAAATTTTTCCCTTTCTGGAGTGGTCCCCAGTAACCCGGAGAACAAATAGGATGTTACAACAAGGTGAAAAGAAAAATGGTGGAAAGGGACAATGACTTGATTCAGAGGTAGTATCACCACAATATCAATTTCAAACGTTAAAATTTAACAAATTAAAAAAAAATGCTAAGTCAGAAATAGTGCATGGAACCAGATACATTTAGCCTGAAGAAGAGACAGCTCAGAGAATGTATCAGCACTTTCTCTATAGTTTTTGAAGGGTTGTGTATGGAAGAGGGACTAGATTTGTCTACATGACCTAAGGAAGTATTGAGTCAGCCAAAAAGTTCGCTTGTGTTTTGGTAAGATCTTATGGAAAAACCCAAACGAATATTTTGGCCAACCCAATAGTTAGATACAAGTAATGAAAGTGACAAGAATTTGAGTTGAAGATAATGAAGTCTGATCCTCTAATAGTCTTGATTCAAAGACAGGATGAGATACTTTTTCAAGTAGCAAGTTCCCCATCACTGAAGGGTATCAAGTACAGGCTGGACAATAACTGGCTGTGGTAAGACTGTTGTAGAGCATCAGCAGGGTAATTTTCTTGGAGCTGGATTTCCCAGTTTGTGAACGAAAGGCCTCCAGGGATAGGCTGGTGAGCAGAGGAGTTATTATAAGAGTCTGAAGCCACAGAGACAAGTTTTGCTTTCGATGGAATGAAAAATATGTCTGGCAAGTAGATATACTATTCTTTTTCAAATTTTGCAGATGATCTTATGATCAGTGGTGGGTTGTTGCTATTTAGTCGCTAAGTCATGTCAGGAGAGTACCAACTGATTATGAATTGTCAATAAATCTATAAAGTCTTTGGCTGCTTTGCATTTTCTCAAAGAACAGATATTAAAAGTACAACTGCTAGTACATGAAGGTCCTTGAAGCTTTTTTATTTTTATCTTTTAAGGTTGAAAGGGGTCCTGTTTCTCAAAAAAGGTCAGGAAATACTTCACTGGAGAAATTTTAAAAGTCTTTTCCAATGCAAAGAGTGTGATTTCACAACTCCAAGGGGTTCTGAGGGCCACAGTTGGATTTCGGGGGAAAATTCCCCAAGCCCTAGCAGGTGGTTACATTCAGCTCCCAACACTTTAGCACACGCATGCACACACACACACATAAAAATACTCTGAGATACTATCCACAGAACAGTCACCAACCAGCTGTGTTTCATCAAAGAAGTGTTTAGAGACCCATCATTTCCTTGTTCCATAAGCTGACATATCTTCGCTGCTCCAAAGAACAAGGGTGTATTTTTGCCACTGTATGTATTTAGGCAGTCATCCCATTTTTGTCATTTCCAAATATCCTGACACTACCCTTTCTATGCTGCTTTCAATCTTTAAATATCTGGTTCATATGCTTTTCAATTGCTTTCCTAGTGAAATGTGTTTTTTTGTTTGTTTAGAAAGAAGTACTCATGTCTTCACCGCTATCACCATCATAAGCATTTACTAAATGGGGACATTTTCTGTTGCTAAGTAAAGCAGAAAGGTTGAGCCCCAAATCTGCTCTTCTTGAAAAATTATTACATAAGGTAATCGAGAGAAAATATGATTTTCTTACACATTTTTCTTTTTTAATTGAAATAGAGTTGACAAAATAGGAAAATCTGATTTTTGATTCATAATTTTATTTTCTTTCCACAGAAATGATAGTCTTTACTCTCTGAAAGTATTTTTGTAGTATTTATTTATATCTATTTATTTATTTTATTTAGCTGCGTCAGGTCTTATTTAGGGCATGTGGGATCTAGTTTCTTGACCAGGGATCAAACCCAGGCCCCCTGCATTGGGAGTGCAGAGTCTTAGCCACTGGACCACCCAGGGAAGTTCTCCTCTGAATCCTTCCATGCTATTCTCTTGTCTCCCTACCCTCCCCCCTACCCAGACGCTTGTGGTATTTCAAGCTATTCCATGGTAGGGTCCCTCATGCAGCATTTTTTTTTCCTTATCCTATGTGAGTGGGGCCATGTCTTGTAAAAAACTGGTGAAGTAAGCAGACTCAGCTCCATCCGCACTGTATGCTTTAAGTGGCCCAGATCAGACTCCCTGCCTGCAACTCTTTCAATACAGATGCTCCAAGATCTGAGCCCTTGACAGACAGGGTCTTATCTCTGGATTCTTTTTCCTTGTCTTCTTTGAAATACCTCTAAAAGAATACTCATTGGACTTGCCTGGTGGTCCAGTGGTTATGAATCCACCTGCCAACACAGGGGACATGGGGACAGGGGTTTGATCCCATGTGCCTCAGGGCAACTAAATCTGCGCACCACGACTACTGAAGCCCGCCTGCTCTAGAGTCTGCCCCACAGCCGGAGAAGCCGCCACAACGGGAAGCCTGCACGCCACAGCTAGAGAGCAGACCCCACTCGCCGCAAGGGCAGAAAGCCCTCACGCAGCAGCAAAGACCCAGTGCAGCCGAAAGGAACAAATAAAGAAATATTTAAAAAGAACTTATTCAAGTAAATCTCAAAAATATGTTATATATTTGTAGTTGTTTAGTCATTCAATTGTGTCTGACTCTTCGACCTCAAAGACTGTGTAGCCCACTGGGCTCCTTTGTCCATAGAATTTCCTAAGCAAGAATACTGGAGTGGGTAGCTGTTTCCTGTAACCCTCCCAACAAAGACCCAGTACAGCCAAAAATAATAAATAAATTTTAAAAAAGAATAATTCATTCAAATAAATCTCAAAAATATGTTATATATTAAAAATGTTAAAAGAATATGTACTAAATGTATAATATAGTTAATAATAAATATTATGTGAATTGTTTATTATTAATGTGTATTGATATTAACATATTAATGTATTTCTTTTATTAAAATTACAATTTTGCATGATTATAGTCTAGTACTTCTTCAGTAACAGAGGTCCTAGAGACAATGAAAACAAGGTTGACAATATGGTTACCTATTTCTCATCCTGTTTGAGGCTGACGTCTGGAAGTGGCGGGCACCAGGCTAAAAATTATAATCTAGAGCACCAGCATTCTATACGGCACCACCTGAAGTCCTGATACAAGTAAACTAAGAAATCCATCGATAGTTCAGGCTCACATCATAAAAGCAGCCATTCAACATCTCAGTTCTGCAAAAAAAGATAGGAATTGCAGAATTCCTAGTAAAACTTACAGAAGTCTCCCCTAACACGCAAATGCATAGCACCCAAATTACTTCTTCCTTAGAAAGAGTCACTAAGAACCCTGGTGTTTGAAAACAGAAATTGAAATTAAGGATAGTTAAAGCCAAGAATCTCTGGCTAGTTCAAAACAAATTAATCAAATATGCAAAATTTAATGTCAAGAACTCTGTATCATATCAATGCATCGAAACAAAGAGGAGGTAGAGTAAAGACTGAACAGGTCCTGGAATCTCTGCAATGTTCTTTCTTGGTTGCATAATAATATGGGCAAGCAGGAGGAGGGGAAGCCACTGCACTGGGGTCTCCAGCAGTAGGTGAATCTCTGGGAGCAGGGACTTGCCGTGATAAGGCCAGGGAAGGACAGTGCAGCCAGAGACGGGAGCGTCATACTACTGCATTCCACTCCACTTCACTTCTGGAAGTTCTCATTCCAGAAGCGCCAACACTGCTCTAAATTAAAAAAGAAAATCTCTGCTAAATTCTGCAATCTTGGTGAAAGATTTAGGGGGATGAAACCATAAGAATGCTTTGAATTTGATGATGACCCAATGACCTTAGGGGTTGGTCCCACGTTCTGAGAAGGTGTGTCAAGTCAGGGAATTTTTTTATGTTCCACTTTTCTTATTCATCAGAAATCTCTGGACTCTGTGGTTCCTTTTGGGAAATTCATGTATCTGTCATACTTTTTAAAATCATCACAACTTCTGCCAACAGAGAGGTACCCTAAAAAAGAGATAAACAGCATTTTGCCTTTTAGAATTCTGTCTCAGCACTGGGAGTTGGGGAGGGAGAGGTCTCGTGACATAGTTTTGGCCAATGATGTGTCAGCAAAAGTCTGCAGGGGGCTTTTGAGAACTATTTGGCTTTCATGGTTTAATCAATGTATAAGGCTGATGCTTTTAGATCTTCCTTCTTCCTTCCTTAAATGCAGACTTGATGTCTAAAACAGAGGTAGTCATCTTGTGATGAGGAAGAAAAGACCAGGAGAATCGCCAAGACAGGACCCTGACATCACTGAGTTGCTCAACTGATGCTAAGCCACTTACAACCAGGATTCTTGGCATGTGAGAAAAGTAATCTACCATCTGCTAACCATAGTAAGCTACCATCCAAATCACAATGGGTTGGATTGTCTGTCACTCACAGCCAACTAACATTTATAACTGACACAGGAGATTTTCATAGGCTTCACAGAAGGGAGATAACTCGTCATGAGTTTCTTCTAATACTGTAGAACACTTAATTAAAAATAAGAATACTTCTTAACCATGAATATCAGTCTGGGAGCAGGCTGATGTAATAGTACATGAAGGCTACCCAGCAGTCACTGAAATCCAACAAGAAAGGAAAATAAAATCACTCAATTTACTTCTAAATTGTTCCAATTTTTCATTTACCACCAAGTAGAATTAAAATTAATTCATAGTTTCTAGAATTATCTATATTGAGTCTTTGGTAATTAATCTTCTCAAAACTTTGTACCAACTAGTGGTATGAAAAATCCCTATAATAGAAAGATCCTTTGGGTGGGCTGAAATGTTCTTTCTCTCAGTTGAAATGAGACTGTTGTAATCTGTATAATCTGCTTAGCAAGCCTTTGCTCCATTTATAGAAGCCGAAGTGCCATAGTCCCAGCAAAAATATAGTCTTCAGACAACTTTCCAGTAACTCAGGGTCAATGATGAAAAGTTCACACCCTCTAAGGGCCGGCAGGCCTTGTTCTCAGGCTTCACGAAGTGTGGGCCACAAGTCAGGAGCACTGGAGGGATCCTGGGAGCTTGTGAGAACTGCAATTTCGGGGGACTTCCCTGCTGATCTAGTGTTTAAGAATCTGCCTGCCAATGCAGGGGACCCGGGTTAGATTCCTGATTGGGGAGCTAGGATCCCTCATGCCCTGGGGCAACTAAGCCCAGGAGCTGCAACTAGAGAAGCCTGTGTCCTGCAACGAAGATTCAGCGTAGCCATAAAAACAGAAGAAGAGATGCAACTTCAGGCCCCACTCCAGACCTATGGAGCCAGAATCTGCATTTGAGCACGAGCTAAATGCAGCTTAGCTGATCTGCATGCGTGTTAAATTATGAGAAACGCTGCCCGAGGGTTCCTCAGCCCTCTCTTGTCAGATCCTCTGGAAAAGGTGGACAAGGAGCCCTTTGCATCCAGGGCAGGGGCTGATGGGCTGTGGGTGGCCCATCCACACACGGGGACAAACCATGAAGAGGTAAAAAAGGGAAGAAGTCCAGACTTGGCGCTCGGAATAGCTTTTCGGTCCCAACCCAGGGATGCTGCTGTTCTGCCTCTCAGGAGTCAGTCTGAAGTAGAAGCATTCTGCAAGGCAGTATTTTTCAAGCTGTAGGCTGCACATGTTTCCTTAGGGTCTGGAGTCTTTTTTTTTTTTTAATATTACATTTTAATTTCATTGATAATCTTAAAAAAAATCACTATTATCAGAATCACATGGAACTCCAAACATCTCCATGCAGCATGTCTACTTCCAATGAGGATGCTATGCGGACAAAAATTTTGCAGGAGTTTGAAAAGAGAAAAGTGCTGAGAGAGTCAATGCATTAATCCCATGGTCAAAGTTTTACATTCAAAAGAATCTGCTCCACTGCAGTCAGTATATATTCCTCTTGTAAGCAGATCCCCTCATTCTATGTACCAACTTGCAAAAATTCATTAGTAGCCAGCACAATACTAAATATATAGTGAAGCATTTTCCTGCTCCTTAGTCAAGCAGTAACTGGTTTTGTTACCCATTTAACATATATTCCAATTCCTCTGTGATGGTAATTTTATCTTCAAGAGAGGTGGATTGTTTTACAGAACTGCTTTTTTGAAAAATTAATTATTTTAACTGGAGGATAATTACTTTACAATATTGTGTAAAGCATACTTTACAATATGGTTTGTGCCATACATGTACATGAATGAGTCACGGGTGCACGTGAAATTTGACATCCATGGGATTCTCACTGGCAGTTTTGCTTCTGTATGAGATAATATTTTATTGAAGTAAAAACTAAAGTTTTGAAAATGTTAATACTGTCTTGAAAAATATACTTAGGTGAACAGTTATTAACAGTAGTATTATTGAAGCCACATTAGTACTACAGAAGTCACAGGAAGGAAACCAAAAAAATATACAAATTAGATATAAAACTGCACTTGAAATTTAATTTCTGCAAATGGCATTCTTCAATCACAGTAAAATTGTTAATATATGAGGTGTGTAACTTTGCTTATATTTAATTAATACATTTGTTCTGGCTTTATTGTTATATACTAACTATATAACCAAACAGCTTTTATCTCATTGTATGACTTTACATATTTAGGTAATATTATAATAAAAGTGTCAGTAATAAAAGTTTATGATAATGATTTCCTTTCAAAAGAGAGGCATCTATTCTTTAAATTTGAAAAGCATTCCTATAAGAGAGCTGTTTATCTGATTTGCCCATTCTGGGATCTAGAACCTAACACCTGGAATGAAGAGTGGGGCAGGTTCTACCTGGCGCGTGCATCTACCTACAAGGTTCCTTCAGAGAGATCTTTCACGGGCATTTCATTAAGAGAACAAAACGCATTGCCTAAAATAGCTGAACTCATCCTGTAAAATAAGAACTGTTCTTTCATATATGATCTGTCTTCTTCCAAAAGGGATTTAGGTAGTTTTCAAATGTAGGTAAAACACTGCAAGATAAAAGTAAAATAGATAAGAAGAGTAAAGCAAAAAAAAAAAAAAAAAAATGAGAGTGAAAGAGCCAGAGGGAGCCTACTGAGGTTGGTTGAGTCCTCTCTCTGTGTGCTGAGGGGTGCTTCCAGGACCCCGGCGGATAACAAATTCTGTGGATGCTCAAGTCCTTTATGTACAATGATGTAGATTTGCATATAACCTACAGCATTCTCCTGTATAGTTTAAGTCATCTCTGTATTATTAATAGTACTTAATACAATGTAAATGCTATAGAAATAGTTGCAAACAAAGGGGCAAATTTCAGTTTGTTTTTGGTACTTTCTGAAATTTTTTTTTTCTTTTTTTATAATATTTTCGATGTGTAGTTAGTTGAATCTGCAGATGTGGAACCTATGGATAGAAGGCAACTGCACACAAATACATGCCCTGAGGTCCATAGGATAGCTTGTTCCAATGTGGCTTTCTTGTTAGGATATGTATGAACCATGTGGTCTTTACCCACTTATCCCTAGTGTCTTTCACAGAGCCTTTTATTCAATAAGTTAATGAATGAATCAATGAATAAGAGAGGTGGGTCGCAAAAGAAAGATGAGGTAAGTTGTCAAGATAAAAATATATCTATTGTTCAGCAGATGTATATCTGAAATTGAGAGGAAAAATTTTTCCCATGGATGACTGTCAGTTCAGTTCAGTCACTCAGTCGTGTCTGACTCTTTGCCAACCCATGGACTGCAGCGCACCAGGCCTCCCTGTCCAACACCAACACCCAGAGCTTGCCCAGACTTATGTCCATCAAGTTGGTGATGTCATCCAGCCTTCTCATCCTCTGTCATCCCCTTCTCCTCCTGCCTTCAATCTTTCCCAGCATCAGGGTCTTTCTCAGGAGTCAGTCCTTTGCATCAGGTGGCCAAAATACTGGAGCTTCAGCTTCAGCACCCGTCCTTCCAATATTCAGGACTGATTTCCTTTAGGATTGACTGGTTTGATCTCCTTGCTGTTCAAGGGACTCTCAAGAGTCTTCTCCAATACCACAATTCAAAAGCATCAATTCTTGGGCCTCAGGCTTTTTTTATGGTCTAATTCTCACATCCATACATGACTGCCAGAAAAACCATAGCTTTGACTAGACAGACAAGTAAAGTCTCTGTTTTTTAATATGCTATCTAGGTTGGTCATAGCTTTTCTTCCAAGGGCCAAGCATCTTTTAATTTCATGGCTGCAGTCACCATCTGCAGTGATTTTGGAGCTCAAAAAAATAAAGCCTGTCACTGTTCCCACTGTTTCCCCATCTATTTGTCATGAAGTGATGGGACCGGATGCCATGATGTACTCTGCATAGAAGTTAAATAAACAAGGTGACAATATAGAGCCTTGACATATTCCTTTCCCAATTTGGAACCAGTCCGTTGTTTCATGTCCAGTTCTAACTGTTGCTTCTTGACCTGCATACAGATTTCTCAGGAGATAGGTAAAGTGGTCTGGTATTCCCATCTCTTTAAGAATTTTCCACAGTTGATTGTGATCCACAAAGACCTTAGTGTAGTCTATGAAGCCGAAGTAGATGTTTTTCTGAAATTCTCTTGCTTTTTCTTTATTCCAACAGATGTTGGCAATTTGATCTCTGGTTCCTCTGACTTTTCTCAATCCAGCTTGAACACCTGGATATTCTTGGTTAATGTACTATTGAAGCCTAGCTAGGAGAATTTTGAGCGTTACTTTGCTGGTGTGTGAGATGAGTGAAATTGTGTGTGTTTGAACATTCTTTGGCATTGCCTTTCTTTGGAAATGGAATGAAAACTGACCTTTTCCAGTCCTGTGGCCACTGCTGAGTTTTCCAAAACCATCGATCTCTGTATCACTTTTAAATAGAGATCAATAGCTAAATTTAAACAAAGTTCCAGATATACCAATATTTATAGCTAGTGAGATAAGAACGTATAATCTATGCTATAGCCCAAATTATATCCACATGTTGAACCTTGGGGTTCTATTTTTTAACATTTTATTTTTATTTTTTGGCTGTATCATGAAGCATATGGGATCTCAGTGGATGGAAACCCTGCCCCCTGCAGTGAAGCATGGAGTCTTAGCCACTGGACCAGCAGGGAAGAATCAACCTGGGGATTCTTGACTAAAGAAGAATACAAATAATTTTGTCTAATTTGAGAAGGGCATCCATTATTGTCAAGCTTTCCTATTGGGATGAGTTTCAGTGGTGAGCAGGATATGGGTTATAGATTCTATAATTGCAATAGACTTTCTTCCTCCTTACTTAAAGATGTGCTTTTCCTTGCCTATTCCTTACCACCCATCTCCTCTTATCCTACAACCTTAGCTGCATATACGTTTCCCCAACACATGACCTCTGCACATGATGGAAATTTACATAGCACAGGCCCACGTACAGGATGGCTCAGTATGTCCTGATGATATGTGCTCAGTGGGTAATATGACAGAACAATTTCAAAGTACTTGCAATTCCCCTTTGCCATTCCATGAGGTTCTGCTGGGACTGTCAATCACAGTAGTAGGCAGTTCTGGGCTCAAGGATGGTCCTGGGATAAAATCATGACTAATCAGAGTCTTTCCTTGAGATTGGTCTGGATACTAGGAGAAAGAAGATGCTTTATCTTCCTGAATTGCTAATTCGGAAGGCTAAGAATTGTTGGAAGCCCCCTGTGATGGTTAATTTTAGGTGCTAATTTGGCAAGACCATGGTGAGCAAATATATGGTCAAATATTACTCTGGAAGTTTCTGTGAGGGTATTTCCAGGTGATATTAACATTTAAAAGGTGAACTTGAGTAAAGCAGATTACCTCCCATAATGTAGGTGACACTCGTCCAATTAGTTGAGAGGCTGAATAGAAAGAAGACTGATCTCCCCCAAGAAAGAGGAATTTGAACCAGCCCATCCTTCAGATTTGGAACACACATTTCACTAGTTCTGTTTCTCAGAACCCTAGCACACCATCTTTTCTATCTCTTGAAGAAAGAGCATTGGTAGTGTAAAAGAAGGTCAACAGAGAGAGAGGGGCCAAATGATGCGTGATTGTGTCCATGGGTCTAGCTCTCCTGGACTTTCACTTTTACATGAGCCAATAAATTCCCCTTTTGCTTGAGTTAGTTGGAGTTGAGTTCCTGTTATCTGCAAATAGAGTCCCAACTCATACAAATTTTAATTCCTTTTCTCCTATCATTCTTTTTCTTCTGACTCAATGGCAAAGGATAAATGTGTTGGTTATTTTCATTTAGAATAAATATCCCTAGAATTTTCATCTAAAAATGAGTCCCAAGGTCAGGCCATATGTTCTCATTCTCCCTATATTTGATATAACATAATACTTTCTTACATTTGCATTGCATTTTTAACATTCAAAGTATTTCTCACTTGTGTTTTGTTATTTGACTTTGGAGTTCATTTTTAATGGGCCTTGACCTACATAAAGTAATGCTACCCAGATCTTCCACTAGCTAAAGATGTTGATGAGTAATCCTAACATTGATTGCATCTACTCAGTAAAGTCTGTTACATCTGTGCACTCAGAATGCCTGCCTTAGAAACTGCATTTTCGAAAAGTTTAGAAAGTTACCATGAAGGTGAGGCTCAGGAAAATGATCCACTTTACATTTCAGGTTGTAGGATTAACAATAGCTCTTTTCCTTTAATAGTTTAGTTCCTTGTTTTGCACTAGAAAGAGATCTCAGCCTTTTTCTCCCATGGTTGTTCATTTATTATTATGGAAGGGTTTATCTTCTTTGTTGCTATGTTCCTGATCTTGCTCTTAAGGAGAACAGATTTCCCTGTATAACATTTCAAGCCACTTGTGTTCATTAATGATGTAGATAATCTTGACAGTCAGTTTTGAAGCAAAACACACTCTAGAGGGACCATTGTTTTCCCATAGAAATTAAAAAAATATTTTTTAATTGCTTGTGACTAGTGATTAGAAGCAAACTCTCAAGGACAGTAATGCAGAGCAACAAGAGTTACTCTGTTTTCGTATGGAGAAGGAAAAGGACATATGGATCATGTCGTTGTATTCAGAAAGAAGAAACTCAGCTTTGAAAACCCTCTTGGTTCCTTCCCAACTTAAAATTTCTTATTTCTTACATATATTTGCGACCCCATGGACTATAGCCCACCGGGCTTCTCTGTTCACGGGATTTCTCGGGCTAGAATACTGGAGTGGGTAGCCATTCTCTTCTCCAGGGCATCTTCCTGGCCCAGGAATCAAGTCTGTGTCTCCTGCATGCAGGCAGATTCTTTACTGTCTGAGCCACCAGGAAGGTGTGTATATATATATATATGTATGTACACACTCTAATGCAATTATTTCTGATGTATTTAGCATTAGCTGTAAAATAAATGAAGTTTCCCAACATATAGTAGAGCAAAAGAGTTTTGCCAAACTTCCCATGTTGCAAAAATTTTTTTTTTTTTAATTCTGGTGATCAATTTTAAGGAGTTTGCTTTGCCACACTCTGAAAACACATTCTATAACCAAATTTGTTGGGAAAGTTATAGTAATATTTTTAACCACGTTGTGGTTGACCTTGTAGTTTAATAATCTGAATTACTTTGAGGTATTTTTGTTTCCAACCTGACATCTATGCTGTCCTGATTCACTTTTTCCTTAAGAGTTTAGACAGAGGCATTTGAATTACATATAGATGTGTAGGGGGTTTGACTGAAATGGGGTTTTGGTGAAGTACATTTTTATAGAGTAGAAAATATAGTTCCAAATTATTAGAGTCAATAGTGTAGGAAGGCCATTACCCATCTCCATCCGCCCATCTTTCCTAACCTCATCCTCTCTTTTTCACCCGTCAGTCAGTTTTCTGTATGGTAGTTGAGTCACTAAGTCATGTTTGTCTCTTTTGCGACTCCGTGGGCTGCAGCCCACCAGGCTCCTCTGTCCATGGGATTCTCCGGGCAAGAATACTGGAGTGGGTTGCCATGTCCTTCTCAAGGGGATCTTCCCGACCCAGGAATTGAACCCGGGTCTCCTGCACTGCCGGCAGATTCTCTACAGCTGAGCCACCAAGGAGCCGATCAGTCGTCTACATGTGTACAAAGCCCTCTCCCAGTTGAAAGCATGAGTAGTCTATGAGAATAACATCCACATAATCATTTGGTGTTCTTTTTACCCTACATGGGGTTCTCTCTGCTCTAACCTTTAAAATCGATACTTCCAGGAATTCCCTGGCAGTCCAGTGCTTAGGACTTGACGCTTTCACTACAGAAGCTCAGTTCCTGGTTGGGGAACTAAGATCCCGAAAGCCATACAAAGTGGCCAAATAAACAAACAAGTAAAACCTACTTTAGATCTAAGCAATTTCTACAGCGGCAGAGCCCTCACTTTTTCGTTCAGGGCGACTGGTGTCCCAGTTGTCATGAATTCTGGCTACCGTGCTTTAGACATCATGCCACACATGGTCATAAACTTTTCTTTTTGTCATGTCCTAATCCAAAGCGGAACATAATTTCGTGTTAAAAGTGAGAACTGTGACATGGACTGAAATTTGACCTGAAAGTTAATCGACATCTGACTTCTATGTAGAGTCAGATATTTTATGCAGACAGCCCACAAAAGAATAAATGAAATAACACATGAGTTTCATTAACCTTATTGGAAGTTTCTGAATATGGGTGAAAATGGAGTCGATGATATTCACATTTAAGAATTCTGTTAACTCAGCCATGGGGCTTTTCTGAACCATGGTGGGTGGCCAGAATGACTGCTTGTTCCAAGCCAAATGCTACCCTGGAATGCCTCCACAGAGCGGAGAGAAGAGATGCAAAGTTTAAATAAAAAGAGCTCCAAGATCAACTCTGTTGTTTAATTAAGTTGTAGATATTTCGGAGAACTGAATATTCAAGTGATCTATCTTATCTCTCAGGCACACTTTGTCTGATCTTGGACTCTCCAAAGTCCAAAGCCAGTGAGATGATAGACGTCTTCTCTCCCCGAGGACACTGCACAGTGCCTACCATTCCACCTCCCATCTGAAAGAGTGGGAGTGGGGTGACGTTTTCTTCCTCATTCTCCTCCACAGGGCTTCTCTCTAGACCACATGCACATTTGGAAATGACACCACAATCCAGCCTAAAAAAGGCCACAGTAGTCATCCTGTGCCAAGGAGATGCAGTGAGAAGGATAGTGGTGGGATTTACAAATCCTTGCTTTTGACATGTTTCCTCTTATGTCATGATGCAGAGGCTGGCAGCCTCTGAAGAACTGAGATATCCCTCTGGATTTCACAGAGACCAGAGGATCTTTCTGCCCTCTGGGAGCTATAATACAGGTGCGATGTCTGGAATGACTTTCCAACTACCTTGACTCTGCACTCTCATCCATGGGAGAGGACCCTAGGATGGTTATTCTTAGGCCAGTGGAGCAGGGGGCTCACAGTCAGTTAATCTCAGTCTTTCATTTTTCCATCAACTGGTCCCCACTCTGGAGTGAGATAGAATCACTGCAGATGGTGGTTGAAGCCATGAAATTAAAAGATGCTTACTCCTTGGAAGGAAAGTTATGACCAACCTAGATAGCATATTAAAAAGCAGAGACATTACTTTGCCAACAAAGGTCCATCTGGTCAAGGCTATGGTTTTTCCAGTGGTCATGTATGGATGTGAGAGTTGGACGGTGAAGAAGGCTGAGTGCCAAAAAATTGATGCTTTTGAACTGTGGTGTTGGAGAAGACTCTTGAGAGTCCCTTGGACTGCAAGGAGATCCAATCAGTCCATCCTAAAGGAAATCAGTCCTGAATATTCATTGGAAGAACTGATGCTGAAGCTGAAACTCCAATACTTTGGCCACCTCATGTGAAGAGTTGACTCATTGGAAAAGACCCTGATGCCGGGAAGGACTGGGGGCAGGAGGAGAAGGGGATGACAGAGGATGAGATGGCTGGATGGTATCACAGACTCCATGGACCTGAGTTTGAGTAAACTCCGGGAGTTGGTGATGGACAGGGAGGCCTGGCATACTGCAATTCACAATTTAGCAACTGAACTGAACTGATGCACCTGAAGAATGATGCTGCTTCAGTGGATCATTCTCACTGACCTATCACCAAATCCCTTCCATTCAAATGACTGGTCCTCACAGTCAGGAGTGTGATGGATGCAAATGAAGAAGGTGGCTTGAAGACCACTAAAAGCTGAACACCTGAGATAATACACTCCCAAAGACCTGCCTCAGTATTTATATATAATCAATATTGAAATAAACCTTTTGGAATAAAGGAAGACAAAATTCCTCAGGGCACCCCAGGTAAAGTTTAAAAATGTGACCTAGAAGAGGAAATGTGTTAGCCCTGTTAATACCCACTGACATTTTTTCACACAGGTTCCATCTCTGGGTCAGGAAGATCCCCCGGAGAAGGAAATGGCAACCCACTCCAGTATTCTTGCCTGGGAAATCCCATGGAACCTGGCAGGCTACAGTCTGTGGGGTCACAAAGAACCAAATACTACTACTACTAATGCTTACATGTGGACTCTAGAAAAATAGTACAGATGAGCTATTTCTGCAAAGCAGAAATAGAGACACAGATGTAGAGAACAAACTTATGGATACCAAGGGGGGAAGGAAGGGGTGGGATGAATTGTGAGACTGCTATGGATGTACATAAACTACTATGTATAAAATAAGTAACTACTGAAAACCTACCGCATAGCATGGGGAACTCTATCCAATGCTCTGTGGTTACCTAAAGGGGAAAGATATACAAAAAGGGGGGGATATAGGTATACATATAGCTGATTCACTCTGCTATACAGCAGAGACTAACACAACGTTGTAAAGCAACTATACCCCAATAAAAACTAAAAAGAGAAAAATACATGAAGTAGCTCATAATCAACGATTCTCCCACATTTTTGTATAGACCGGAGCCTGTTTAAGTCCTATGCTAAAGACTCAGACTGATGCTTGCAGGGTCTGAATAAGAGCCATACTGAACCTAGAACTGGGTATGTTTTGATATGTTAACTTATGATGTTTAACACCTTAAAATTGTAAAGCAAAATGTGGTCTGTTGGCTCTCCTCTCAGATTTTTCACACAATCTTCCTGTGAAATAAGTCAGAAGTATGGATTTCAATTTATAGACAGAAAAAGAGAGAGAGAGAGAAAACAGTGGCTAAACAACTTGCCCAAGAACACAAAATGCTTGAAAGCCTGCCGTGGTCTGTACTTCAAGTCCCTAAATCCAGCCCTTCATCCATGGCTGAACTGCAGTTTTGAGTAGAGTTCTGGTAGTTGTAGGAGACTCTGCTCTCCTGTTATTGTGTTACAAAGTTAGGTTTTTTTAAGTACACAATAAAGCACATTTTTCCACTAAAATTCTTTTTTCTTATTGAAGGATAGTTGATTTACAATATTGTGTTAGTTCCTGATGTACAGCAAAGTGATTCCGTTTTATGTATTTATATATATATTCTTTTTAATGTTATTTTCCATTACAATTCATCACAAAATATTGTATATAGTTTCTTGCTCTATATAGTAGGACTGTTTTGTTTATATATTTTATATATAGTAGTTTGTATCTGATAATCCCAAACTCCTAATTTATCCCTCCCCTGACTTTTCCTCTTTTCCCTTTGGTAAACTTAATTTTTTTTGCTGTGTCTGTGAGTCTGTTTCTGTTATATAAGTAACTTCATTTGAAAATATGGTAGATTCCACATATAAGTGATATTATATGGATATTTGTATTTCTTTGACTTACTTGACTTAGTATGATAACCTCTAGCTCCAAAATCACTGCAGATGGAGACTGCAGCCATGAAATTAAAAGACACTCATTCCTTGGAAGGAAAGTTATGACCAACCTAGACAGCATATTAAAAAGCAGAGACATTACTTTGCCAACAAAGGTCTGCCTGGTCAAGGCTATGGTTTTTCCAGTGGTCATGTATGGATGTGAGAGTTGGACTGTGAAGAAGGCTGAGCGCCGAAAAATTGATGCTTTTGAACTGTAGTGTTGAAGAAGACTCTTGAGAGTCCCTTGGACTGCAAGGAGATCCAATCAGTCCATCCTGAAGAAGATCAGTCCTGGGTGTTCATTGGAAGGACTGATGCTGAAGCTGAAACTCCAGTACTTTGGCCACTTCATGCGAAGAGCTGACTCATTGGAAAAGACCCTGATGCTGGGAAGGATTGGGGGCAGGAGGAGAAGGGGACAACAGAGGATGAGATGGCTGGATGGCATCACCAACTCGATGGGCATGAGTTTGAGTAAACTCTGGGAGTTGGTGATGGACAGGGAGGCCTGGCGTGCTGTGATTCATGGGGTTGCAAAGAGTCGGACATGATTGAGCGACTGAACTGAACTGAACTGAGGTCCATCCATTTTGCTGCAAATGGCATTATTCCATTCTTTTTCATGGCTGAGTTATAGTCCATTATATGTATTTATACCACATCTTCTTTATCAATTCACCTGTGGATGGGCATTTATGTGGCTTCTGTGTCTTGGCTGTTATAAATAGTGCTGCTATGAACACTGGGGTGCATTTATCTTTCCAATAAAATTTTTTCTTTCTTTCTCATTATTTCTTTAAATATCATCCTATCTTCCTGCCTCGCAAGCTGCTGCTTTACAGTCAGCTTTACCAGCTCCTTCCTTCTCTTCAGGCTTCAAAGCCTTGCCCTCCAGAGCACTAACCATATTCTCTTTTGGGTGATCTGGTCCTGTCCTGTGACTTTATGGATCTACTGTGTATTCAGGACCCCCCGAAGTAGTTCTCCAGCCCTTATTCCCTTTCCAAGTCCCACACTCATATCCAATTCTCCACTCAGTCGCCCCACATGAATGACTAATAGGCATTTCAAATTCAACATGTTCAAAAACACCTCTTGGTTTCACAGTCACCTCACTCCCCACTCCCACACCTATTCCTCCCCAGCCTTCTCCATCCTGATGAGTGTCCACGTTTTTCAGCCATTTGCTCTAAACCTAAGAGTCTTTCCCCTCACACACGCACATCCCACCAAATTTTGTCGGTACTACCTTCAAAATACTTCACTCATTGGACTTCCTTTGTGGTCCAGTGGTTAAGACTTCGCCTTCCAATGTAGGGGGTGTGAGTTCGATCCCTAGTCAGGGAAACTAAGGTCCCATATGCCTCATGGCCAAAAAAACCAAAACATAATACAGAAGCAATGTTGTAACGAATTCAATATAGACTTTAAAAATGGTCCACATAAAAAAATCTAAAAATTAAAATTTAAAAAAATACATTCATCATAGCTACTTCTTTGACCACCTCCACCTCAACCATCATCTTCCAGCTGTCCAGCCTGTTAGGATCTACACCAGGAGGCCACTCTTCACCTCAATAATCTCTTTCCCACTCAGCATCCAGAGTGACCTAATACTTAGATATGTTGCCTTTTGGCTCGGATGCCTCTGATAACTTCCTGTTGCCTTTATCTTAGAACCTCAACTCTCCACTGTGGCCTATGCAGGCCTCGTGACCTGGTCCTCATCCACCCGATCCAGTTCCACCACTAAGTCGTGACTTTGCTCTAGCCACGCTGGCCTCCCTGCTTTCTGTTAACACCTGAGTTCTCCCCGTTTTCCATGCCATGGATCACTTCAGCAGTCTGGTAAAGCCTATGGAGTTGCCTCTCAGAAGAAAGTTTTTCAGTGCATAAAAGAAACTCCAGAAGATGACGAAAGATAATACTACATTGAAATATGGTTATCAGAATATTAAAGATCAAATTTGTGATATAGAATATTAAAGATCAAATCTGTGTTTCTTCATCCACCTGTTAAGTAACAGGATCTAGCAGCAGCTCTGAAAATGATCATAATTTCAAAGTCGTGATGAGCACAAATGACAGGCAAGCCTCGGTAAGAGCTGTCACGTGATGTGAAAATGTTCACCATTTCTCCGATGACAGGGTCACAGATGCTGCTCGTACTACTACAATTCCTTTGTCTATATTCATTAGTGGAGGAAATGCTACATTTCAGTTAGAAGTTAGTGAAAATAGTGATACGACTTTTCTCCTCCCATTCGAATCAGGGATCCCTGATTCTATCCATGGGTCCCCCTCAATGAAGAACCCCTGTTTAACATGTTAAGCTCCTTTATGCCTCTGGAACTTTACTAACTTATTTATTTTTTTAAGGTAATGTTCTGTGTGTGTGTGTGTGTTTTGAGGGTTTTTTTTTTTTTTTTTTAATTTTGGCCATGCAAATTGTGGGAACCTTACTTAGTTCCCTGACTAGGGATCAAACTCATGGCCCCTGCAGTAGAAGCGTGGAGACTTCACCACTGGACTGCCAGGGACGTCCCTGCCTCTGGGACTTTATACTTACTATTTCCTTCCCTGAGGTGCTCTCTCCCCAGACCTCTGCATAGCTCACTCTTACCTCATCCAAGCTTCAGTCCAAAGGCAGCTTTCTCAGGGAGTCCTGGCCTCACCCCCTAGGGAAGACAGCACCCCCAATCCACCAGTCACACCCCTTCCCCTTGTTCTGCTCCATCTTTTCTCACCTTACCTACCACTCTTTGAGGCATGTTGCTTATTATGTGTTTCTTTGCTTGTTCACTGTCTTCCTACAGGTAATGTGGAACTTGTTTCTCCCAGGTCTCTCAGCATCTAGAACTGTGTCTGGTACAAGAGCTGTTGGTTTTTAGTCTCTCAGTAGTGTCTCTTTGGGACCCCATGGACTGTAGCCCGCCAGGCTCCTCTGTCCTTGGAATTCTCTACACAAGAATACTGGAGTGGATTGCTATTCCCTTCTCCAGGGGATCTTCTTGACCCAGGGATTGTACCCACATTTCCTGCATTGCAGGTAGTTTCTTTACCACTGAGCCAGTGGGGAAGCCCCCCTTTTTAAGAGAGCACTTAGCAAATCTCTGTGGGATGAGTAAATGGTCATCAAGGGATGAATAGGGTCTAGACTTTGATTTTACTTTAAAATATTTATTGATTTTTATTTATTTGATTGCACCAGGTCTTAGTTGTGGCACATGGATTCTTCGTTCAGCATATGGGTTGTTGTTTTGTTGTTTTTTTTTTTTAGTTGCTGTATACAGATTCTATTTTGATGACCAGGGATTGAACCCTGGCCCCCTACACTGGGAGTATGGAGTTTTAACCACTGGACCATCGACGAAGTCCCACAGTCTAGACTTTCAGACACAGAAAAGTATATCTCTCAGACAGAGAGGTTTGTTCCAAACTCCAGTCAAAATAAACATATCTCTACAGGTTTTCAATCTTTTATCCCCTCCAAAATCAGATTTCTAACAGAAAATTATGTTCCTTATTTTATAGTCTTATAAGTATGGTTCATGACACAGCTTGGACATGTGCCTGGATCCTTAACCAGAGGATTGACTGTTAGACTACCAGAAGGTTGGCAAACCTTCATCACAATGAGTAATGAGTTGGTTTGACTACCTCAATTCAAGGATAACAGCTTACCTCTAATAATAGCTATTTTCTTTTACACTTGCTCTTACCATTTTGAATTTGGCTGACCTTGAAAAGGAAATTTCATGGACTTGGTATTATGCTTCACTCAAAAGAAAGTAATGTTACAGAGCAAAAACAATGGTTTTTCACGTTCTGTGGAGGCAAATTAATCCTTTGTCACAAGAAGAGGCTTAATATAAGACATATGTTTGAGGCTCTGGAGGACTTTGTGGTGGTAGCTCATGAGCCATTAAAAATATGGATCTCAAGGAACTATCCTGGAAGTTCAGTGGCTAAGACTACCCTCCTGTTTCAGGGGGCCAGGATTTGACCCTTTGTCAGAGAACTAGATCACACATGCTGCAATGCATGCTGCAATTAAGACCCCCATGCAGACGGGTCTTTATTTGTTTGTTTTTTTGTTTGTTCAGTCACTAAGTTGTGTTTGACTCTTTGCAACCCCATGAACTGCAGCATGCCAGGCTTCCCTATCCTTCACTATCTCCTGGAGTTTGCTCAAATGCACATCCATTGAGTCAGTGATGCCATCCAACCATCTCATCCTCTGTTGCCCCCTTTTGCCTTCAATCTTTCCCAGCATCAGGGTCTTTTCCGATGAGTCAGATCTTCACATCAGGTGGCCAAAGTATTGTAGCTTCAGCTTTAGCATCAGTCCTTCCAATATAGTCAGGGTTGATTTCCTTTAAGATTAACTGGTTTGATCTTCTTGCAGTCCAAGTGTCTCTCAAGAGTCTTCTCCAACACCACAGTTCGAAAGCATCACTTCTTTAGCTCTCAGTCTTCTTTATGGTCCAACTCTCATATCCATACATGATATTTAAATAATTTTAAAAAACAGATCTTAAATTCAGGAAAGTAGACACAGCCTTAGACATTAACAGATGTCATTCTCAAGCTATGATACTGGAGCAATGGTCATAGGTAGGATTTCCCAGGTAGAAAGGTTAGAATAAGTGAAGGAACTCAAATTAGCTCCAAAGGAATCCATAGAAGAGAACAAAACAAAAACAGGAAGGAAAACTTGGGATCAGAAATACCAAGTTGTTCAGGTATCTACTCATTCAAGTCTAAATTGACTTACTAATTGCCCAAGGCATGTAATTCCTGACTAGTTCTAGAAGATAAGGAAGAAGAAAAAGAAAAAGGGAATACATGTACTTGACCTTTATAAAAATAGAGAATAAGATATAGCATAAAAGTGACAAACAATATCTGAAAAACACTTATCAATTACTCATTTGCAAATTATCTTCCAAAAGCAAACACCTAAATGGGAGAGTTGGCAGAATGTAGGGTTGATAAGGAAATCCAGAGAAAATTACTAGGGCAAACCTCAAATGAATACAAGAATAACTCTGAGAGCTAAAAAGGAAAGTTAAAAAAAAAAAACACTTATTAAATGCCAGCCAGTGGATGTGTCCCCGCTATACCAAGAAATTGCTGGTGTTCCCAGAGAATTTGTGTTAAATAACTGAAAAAAAAAAATGTTTTCTATTCAACCAATTGCCTTTTGAATGGAAAACTGAAAGCAAGGCAGAAATTATGCAATCCTGAAAGGAACTGACATATATATTATGTGAACATGTTATAGTGAAACACGAACAGAAGAAAAAAATTATTTAACTGCATTTATGTAAGGGTTTTGACTAGCAATCATTGGCAAAGAAGCTGATGATATTTCTAAATGGCAAAGCATACAAATCAGGGATACATAAGATTGTTCCTGACAAAAATAAGCTGATTGGAAAACATTTCAAACTTTTCTTTTAAGCAGAATGTTTTCATTGAATGGAAATCTCTCATAGAGCCTCAGTACATGAAACAGTTGAATCTGATGGAATATGGTTGGGTTTGTAGGGGGACAGAGCCCTTCTGATAAAGCTTCCCTGAGTATTTCGCCACCTTCCCCCCTCCCAACTCTAGACAGCTCCTAAAGAACTCTGTGAAAACTGAGGGGTCTGTGTTTGAAAACCGCTCGCTCGAGGAGAGTGATGAGGCGAGCGTGGCACCGCAGGAACTTTCATTCATTCCTAACATTTGCTTGGTGACTTGATCCAACATAAACGTATCCACTTATTAACTGGAAATGCTGCAAGCATCACAGAGAAGTCAGTTGGGACCCTGAGTCCAGTTTTTAAAATCTCTCCGCAGTAGCCACGCACCCTCACACTCTAGGTTAGTTTTATATGAGCAACAGTCGGCCTAGTGGAGGGAGGGGTGGGAAGGAAAGGAGGGATTTGGTGAGTGAGCATTTTTCTATTCATTTCCCAGAGAAGCCAGCATTGGAGGGCCAGGAGGCTTAAGCTTCTGGACCTTTTACTTGCATGGAACCCTCCCAGGACCCTCCCAGCACAGCTGCCCACTGGACATTTTTGGTAGGTTATTCAATAAAGAGCAAATAAATGTCATCAAGTGACAAAAGTCGAAATCTCTCTCATGGGCCCACACAGATAGGCCCTGCCCTGGGTATCCATCAATATAATAAAGATCTGATTCTTTTTCATCTGGACTTACCATTCATTGCAGCATCTAGAAGTTTGAAGAAGTGTCTACCTGTGACCAAAGACAAGATCTATGAGACAGTGGTATATGGGCTTACCATTCATTGCAACATCTAGAAGTCTGAAGAAGCATCTAACTGTGCCCAGTTAAAGATGAGATCTATGAGACAGTGGTACATTGAAACCCACCCTCCCCCACTCCCACCTCCACCCAACCCCAGGAGAACAAACCTATATGTATAGAGACTGCTGATTTCTGGAGACAAAGACAATCCTGATTTACAGCTTATGAGTTCTGGTGAGAGAGAGGAATAGCTAAAATGATCGTAGTTAATTAAAAATTTATTTTATTCAAGTATAGTTGATTTACAGTGTGGTGTTAATTTCTGCTCAGTTATACATATGTATATACTTCTTCATATTCTTTTCCATTATGGTTTATCACAGGATATTGAGTATAATTCCCTGTGCTGTATTGAGTAAGGCCTTGTTATTTATCCACCCCATACATAATAGTTTGCATCTGCTAATCCCAAACTCCCAATCCACTCTCCCCCAACCCACCACCCTCCTTGGCAACCAGAAGTCTGCTCTCTATGTTAAAAGACCACATTTTATTGTGGATGTTTAGATGATCATAAAGAGCTGAGCATGGCTGCTCTTTGAATGATATAAAAAGATGTCTTATAATGGAGGTTTCTTCTATTTCTGAGGGGCTTCCCTGATAGATCAGTTGGTAAAGAGTCCGCCTGCAATGCAAGAGACCCTGGATCGATTCCTGGGTTGGGAAGATCCGCTGGAGAAGGGACAGGCTATCCACTCCAGTATTCTGGCCTAGAAAATTCCATGGATGGAGGAGCCTGGTAGGCTATAGTCCATGGGGTCAAAACAGTCAGACATGACTGAGCGACTTTGACTTTCCGTTTCTGAGAGATATTGGATCTTTGTTTGAATAAACTGGGACATGGCTCCAAGGGATTATTAGATGGGCAAAACGGAGGGCCAGAGGGAAGAATCCAGCCTCAGGCCTGACTATCGACATCTTCAAATTAACGTTCTTTTTATTCTACCAGCAAGATTGTGCACAAATTGTTTCAGGCATACAAATAACTGGGCCCCCACATGCTGCCTCATTTGGTGTCTTAGATGGGAAAGAATTTGCCTGCAATGCAGGAGACCCTGCTTCGATCCCAGGAAGATCCCTGGCAAAGGGAATGACTACCCAGTCCAGTATTCTTGCCTGGAGAATTTCATGGACAGAGGAACCTGGCGGGCGACCGTCCATGGGGTCCGGGAGAGTCAGACACGACTGAGTGACAGTTTTGCTTTCACATGCCAAGAGAAAGTGATGTTTGAAATTATGCTGAGACCTGGAAAGCACCTATCAATTTCTAAATGAATGAAGTGAAGGCCAGAGAAAGCAAGGGACTTCTCTGATGCTGCATGTCTCAGAAGCACAAGTGCCACCCGGAATCTGGAGCTGCTGAAGAGCTGAAATTCAAAGAATAGTGCTTCTGCCAGAGGTGCTGAGTGGGGCAATAGAAGGAGGTGGCTGTAGTCACTGTGAGCAACGAAAGAGTCCCAGGGGCTCACCTAGCCTTGTGCTGCATGTCACCTGCCCAACCGTACGTGGCAGCCCGGCTCTGTCCTCCTTCTCCCTACTCAGAGTCATTTAGTTCCAAGTCCTGTGACCAGCAGTCCCTGGAGAAGGATGGGCGGAGGCACTGGAGTGAAACTCTGCCCTTCCCACTGCCTTTTCCTCTCCTAGGAATGCATTTTTTCCCCCCAAGTTGCTTACAAAGTGAGGTTGATGGTTTTCCCAGATGTCCTGCAATCAGACAAGGCTGCAAACACCCCAGAAAACTCCAGTGGATTTTAACGCCTGTCAGCAAGGTTAGAAATGACAGCAGGAAGTTAGGGAATCATGAAGAAAATGGAAAAATGGAAAATGGAAAATGGAAAAATCCTCAGCTTATTTAGGGAGAGAACAGGCTGGGATTTTCCAGTCTCCAGCTTCTCAGCTAAACCTAGCTGCTGCTTAGGAGCATGTGGACCAAAAATAGCTCAGCCTCTTTCAAGATGGTAGCCTTCAGACAGCAGGGGACTCAGGTGGAGGGTAGGAGGAGCAAGCCAAAAGTTCACTCAGAAAAGACAAGGAGTCAGATTTCTTGTAGAAAAGCATGCAGCAGACCAATCCATGCTCGCTGACTTCTTTGGCTTCTATTGAAGTTACTCTAAGACACGGTAGAAAATAGCTAAAAGATTGTACATCCCAATCCATCCCACCCACATGGTTTCCCTACTGAGGCCACGGGGCTTGCTCTTGCGCTTAGGCTCCTGCTCTTTCTCTGGGAAACCTCACCCCATGGACCTTTTCTTCCATTTTTCTTCTGTGTTCCCCTCTGTACAATGCCTTGTCCAAGGACTAATTGACACCAAAAACTCAGTCAAATGAATGCTTAGACCATTGAATCTCAACTCTTGACTGCACAGCGGAGTCATCTGGGGGGCTTTGTAAAAATGCTCATGCCCCACTCCCTCTCCAGACCAGATAAATCATCATCCTGGGCTGGAAACAGAGCACGGACAGGCGTTAAAAGCTGGCACAGTTTGAGGCATCCTGCAACTCTGAGTGAAATCAGTGATTCTCAAATTTGACTCAACTTCAAAGCTCTTTTCTTTGAATTTCAACTCTTTAGGAGCCCCAGATTTGGCTGCACAGCTTAGGGAGGTTTAACAAAACCCATTGCCCATAACTGCAAAAGACACACGTACCCCAGTGTTCGGGCTTTCCTTGTAGCTCAGTAGGTAAAGAATTGCCTGACAATGCAGGAGACCCATGTTTGATCACTCAGTAGGGAAGATTCCCTGGGGAAGGAAATGGCGACCCACTCCAGTATTCTTGCCTGGAGAACCTCAAGGACAGAGGAGCCTGGCAGGCTACAGTCCATGGGGTTGCAAAGACTCAGGCATGACTGAGCAACAATCACTCAATGCATATATATGGAATCTGGAAAAATGGTACTGATGATCCTGTTTACAGAGCAGACATAGAGAACAGACTTGTGGACCCAGTGGGGGAAGGAGTTGGGGGTGGGGGCTGAATCGAGAGGGTAGAAATGAAATATATACATTACCATTTGTAAAATAGATAGCTAATGGGAGAGCTCAGGCTGGTGCTCTGTGACAGCCTAGAGGGGTGGGATGGGGTCGGAGGTGGGAAGGAGGTTTGGGAGGGAGGGGACATGTGTATACCTATGACTAATTCATATTGATATATGGAAAAAACCAACACAACATTGTAAAGCAATTATCCTCCGATGAAAAATTGGAAAAAAATCAAAATAAACAATGTCCGGATTGCACCCTGTATCTGCTAAATTAGAATTTGGGGGAGAGAGAGAACCAGGCACCAATATTTTTCAGATTTCCCAGATGTTTCCAAAGCCAAATCTGAGAACCGATAAATTAAATGATAACAATCCAACCCAAATACCAAGGATCTGTGTAGGGCACCCGAAAGGTAGAATGTCTCCAAAGCCAGGGCCAGGAAAGCAGCAGAGTCTGGCTGGAGCTTTCTGGGCGGTATTAACAAATCTAAAGATAGAAGGTGTCAACCAGAGGGGGCTGTCTGCATGGAGGGAGAAACTGGGAGTCAGGGGGAAGGGTTCGCCACGGGGAGAGGGCACGGGTGAGCTGACAGGAACATCCCGTCCTTTCTGTTTGGCAGGTCCATCTCCACAGAGTGAGTGAAAGCATGAGCTTAAGAACATTTGACACCTTTGACATGACAACCATCCCTCTAATATCCCTGCTCAGGCTGTGTGCTCAAGCTGTGTTCTCATTACCACTTGCCTTCCTATTTAGTTTCCTGCTGGGAGAGAACGTGTCAGTCAAGGTGACACAAACGTCCACTCTGCTTAGACGTGCTTATTTCTCTCTGCAAAGTAATAAATTGTGACTTGGGTTCTTATGGCTGTCTTTCAAAGATCTGACTTATGTATATCTGTCCTTGAGATCCTCTCTTGCTGGTTAATAAGTCTGCAAATCAATGCACCAAAGCGACACCATCTCAAAATTCCTGTTGCTTAAAAAAAAAAGAAATATATATATATATATATACACACATATACATACATATGCATATTTAGCTGCTTCAGGTCTTAGTTGCAGCACAAGGAATCTTTCATTGCAATGCATGAGCGTCCCTCTATTTGTGGCACGGGGGCTCCAGAGCTCAAAATCTCGGTATTTGCAGTACACACACTTAATTGCCCCAAGGCATCTGGGATCTTACTCGTCTGACCAGGGATCAGGACATCCCCTGAGTTGGAAGGCAGATTCTTAACTACTAGACCACTAGGGAAGTCCCTAGAACCTTTTTCATGATAATTCTCCACCAGGTGATCCTGGAAGACAGAGATCAATATTGTCTTCTTCTGTATATCCTCTATACCCAGCTCGGTGCTGGGACATTATAGTGAAAAGTGAAAGCGATAATCACTCAGTCGTGTCCCACTCTTTGCAACCCCAGGGACTGTAGCCCACCAGGCTCCTCTGTCCATGGGATTCTCCAGGCATGAATACTGGAGGGGGTAGCCATTTCTTCTCCAAGGGTTCTTCCCAACCCAGGGATCGAACCTGGGTCTCCTGCATTGCAGGCAGATTCTTTACCATCTGAGCCACCAAGGAAGCCCTGAGACATTGTAGGCAAGGGTGATAGTCTAAATATTTATACCCATGTCAGTGGCACTGTCCTTTCCACATAATATGAGTCTTGATGCTGGAGCAGAGGCCTGAAGTTCCCTGTGGGGCCAGGTGTGAATCTCATAGGTCCTTGATCTTACAGAATCCTGGGGGTGCTTGGTCTTAGGGAATCCAGGAGGTGCAGGGGTCTTGGCATGTCTGGGGCAGAGGGGGACACTGGGGAGGTCTAGGGTAGTGACATATTACCAATCAGTAAGGAAGCACTTTGATATTTTGGAAACTGGTACGTGCAGCCGTCCTGGTGCTGAACAGCCAAATAGCAGCCGTGTTTGTAGATAACAAATATTTGCTGATGAAATGAACGCTTCTCACTAAAGCATCCTTCTCATGGTGCTTGGTACTCCATTATCTGCTCCCCCCAACCCCCCAGCAAATGCCAAAAGACTTTGCTTCCCAGAGTTCCTTGACACTGGACCCATGCAGAGTGAGGAAGGATGGTCTTAGCCTCAGGTCACATAACCTCAGGAGCTGATTGGTCAGGTGACTGGGATATGAGGGGGCAGAATAGGAAAGAGTATAGCCTTTTCAAGGGATTCATAGTACAAAGCACAGCCCTGCTCTCCCTTTAATTTAAGAAGTTATAGGGGCCTCCCCTGGTGGTCCACGGGTTGAGAATGCAGCTACCAAAGCAGGGACACAGGTTCACTCCCTGCGTTGGGTACTCATTGATCTATTTATTTACTAGGTGCACCGAGCAGCTTGCAGGCTCTTAGTTCCCTAACCAAGGATTGAACCTGGGCCCTCTGCAGTGAGAGCCCGGAGTCCTAACCACTGGGAAGCCAGGGAGTTCCCAATCCCTGCTCAGAAGATCCCACATGCCATGGGCAGCTAAGCCTGCATGTCACAACTACCGAAGCCACCACAATGAGAAGCCAAATCGTCGCAACTCGAGAGCAGCCCCTGCTTGCCACGACTCAAGAAAGCTCACGCAGCAATGAAGACCCAGTGTAGCCAAAAATAAAGAAATAAATTTCAAAAAAGAAATTATAGGGACTTCCCTGAGAGTCCAGTGGTTAAGACTTTGCCTTCAAATGCAGGAGGTGAGGGTTTGATCCCTGGTCAGGGAGCTAAGACTCCATTAAAAAACAGAACATAAAAACAAGCAATATTGTCATAAATTCAATAAATGCTCCACATCAAAAAAAAAAAAAAAAAAGAAGCTTGTAAAAAAATAAGTTACAGAAGCTCATGTCTTTTGCAGCTGTGAAACTCCCTGGCAAAACCCCTGTTCTTTGTGTGATATTCAAAAGCTATGCTCTAATACAAAAGCAAAAAAGCCCATTAGTCTAACATCTATGGCCTGATCAGATGTCAACAAAACTTCTGATTCCCTTGAAAGCGGAATCTACTAAAATTTCCCGACAAAGTGACTAAGAACTTTCTCTTTAGCTTTCTGCTCTTTTTTCCTACATTTGATCTTCTACAAGTGATTGTTGCTTGGGGGATGGGGGGTGTCACTGGGTGAAAACACTGGAAAATGCTTGTTTACCATGTCATTCTTGTTTTGTCATCCTCATGGGGACTAGTCCACTTCCCACCTTGGGTCACCTTAAAGGGACATGAGCAACCAATGAAATAGAAAGATCTAGAGTTCTTTTCTAAAGATTTTTTAAAATTGAAGTAAAATTGATTTACAATGTTATGTTTGCTTATTTATTTATGCAGCATGTGGGATCTTGGTTCCCTGATCAGGGGTTAAACAGGTATCTCCTGCACTGGAAGGCAAAGTCTTAACCACTGGACTTTCTAAGGAAGTCCCGGATCTAGAGTTCTTCGTGGTGAACGGTGTTGTCATTGCTCAGTATAAAAATATGTCCCTTCACGGACATGTACACACCACTATATTTAAAACGGATAACCAACAAGGACCTACTGTATAGCACGTGGAACTCTGCTCAATGGCATGTGAATGGGAGGGGAGTTTGGGGGAGAATGGATACATGTATATGTAAGACAGAGTCCCTTCACCTGAAACTATCACAACATTGTTAATCAGCTGTACTCCAATACAAAAAAAAAGTTTTCAAAAAAAATTATTTAGAATAAAGAAAATATATATATGTCCCTTCATAGTTCTATCATCATTCTATCTTCATCATTCTATCCGAAGTTTTGGCTTTTCAGATCATTTCCTCAGCTATTTTACTTTGTCTATACTCTTCAACCGCCTAAATTTTAGTGAACTGCGTCTGGTCATGTTTTTGAGAAATGTAGCCTAGAAATGTACTTAGAGAAGCTGAGTACTCCTCCTAAAATAGTTCATACTGTCACTCATACACAAATTATTTTATACCTTCTGTGTGTCCACGATTGGAATGAGGATTATTTGGTGCCCATTAATGAAGCTTTTAAAAAATAAAGATGTCTAAGAAAAAGAGACACAGATGTATAGAACAGACTTTTGGACTCTATGGGAGAAGGTGAGGGTGGGATGATCTGAGAGAACAGCCTCGAAACATGTATATTATCAAGTGTGAAACAGATCGCCAGTCCAGGTTGGATGCATGAGACAAGTGCTCAGGGCTGGTGCACTGGGATGACCCAGAGGGATGGGATGGGGAGGGAGGTGGGAGGGGGGTTCAGGATGGGGAACACATGTGAATCCATGGCTGATTCATGTCAATGTATGGCAAAAGCCACTACAACATTGTAAAGTAACTAGCCTCCAACTAATAAAAAGAAATGAAAAAATAAAAAAATTAAAAATAAAGACATCTCAACAGATGGATACCTCTCAAATTACAGCAGCAAAATTTATCTAGAACAACTCTGAAGATGGGTCCCAGCAACAAGACATTTTTTCCCCAAGTTGCTATTTTGGTGTCATCTCAGAAAGCTCTCGACTGAGAAAGGAACAGGAAAGGTTTTGTTATCCAAAAGGAAACGTCCATTCTATTTTATAAGCCCTGAATGAAACCAGCCTGTGAACTTAGGGCTGCCAGCGTAGCCTCGTGCCAGCTGGTTCAATGGGCAGAAGTGAGAATGTTAATAAACACTCTAATGAAAGGAAGTTGTTGGATAGTAATTAACATATGCCATTAGTATCTGTCCCTTTGGCCAGACGCTGCAGACAGGCTGAACCCATACATACAAATGAGTGCCTGCTAGGGCCGCAGAGGGAAGCAAAGGGGGACCCGGGCATTGTGAGCGGCTGGTGTTGTCAGCAGCTTTAAATCACAGGCCACTTAGTAACAAAAACGGAGAAGGCTTTTGTGTTCTGGAACAATCATGGGACCGAAAATTTTTTTAATGTTAATAGACATTTTTTATTCTTGTTTAAACTTTCCTTTCGCTTCAAAACATGATGTTTATACTCTTCTGAAAACGAAAATACTGACAGCTTTTTTCTTTGGCAAATCAATGAGAGCAGGACTGCAACTTAGGGATTTTTGGTTTTCAACCACAATTTTCTAATCTCTCCAGGAAAAGATGTGATTACAAGAGTCTCATGGGCACCCTGGTAGTTGTACTTCTCAAGATTTACATGATCTCTTTCTGATTGACCTAAAACGGCTTATAAATCATACCAACTACTTCCAAATGCTGCCTCTTGCAACACAGTGGAAAGTCAGAACTGAAAACAAGGTGACCGGTCAGCTTCAATAGCCCTTTTTTGCCAATGGGAAAGTAAGACTTGGAAAGGTGAACCCATGTCCTTAAGGCACAGGCCTGAAACTTTCCTTGTGGTCCAGTGGTTGGAACTCTACAGTACTGAAGGGGGTGTGCGTTCGATCCCTGCTCAGGGAACTAAAATCCCACATGCCACAACTCAGCACAAAAAAAAAAAAAAAAAAGCATAGGCCTGCTCTAGAGACCATTGGTCAAGCTTGCTCCCCACTCTAGGCTGCGCTACCTTCTTGCTCAGTTCTTTCTCACTTTGACCATGACCCAAAGAGGCATTCAAAAGAGACCAAACTACCTTTGATCCTTCTTCATGTATCTTGATTTTCTGGGAGCACACAAATGTAGTGAGGAGGGGGGACTCAATGTTTCAGAAATACCAGGAGCATAGAAGCTTGGTGCCACTTGCCAATGAAATATTAGGAGTTAAAACTAGAAACTCTAGAAAGAACAAGGATCAGCAGAAAAAGGAAAGAAATTGAAATCAGAGGGTTTCCAGTAAAATATGACTTGACGGAGACTGATGTCACAAGTCAGTAGGAGCTTCTGGAAGAATCAAATGTGAAAGCTAATAATGATTCTAACAGGTCTATTTGAATGACTGAATTTAAGGGTTTGTGATAATTAAAGTTGGCAGAACTATTTATAACAGTCAAGACACGGAAGCAACCTAGGTGTCCATCAGCAGATGAATGGATAAAGATGTGGTACATCTAGGGAATGGAATATTACTCAATAAGGATGAAACTTGCAGCAAAATGGATGGATCTGGAGATTATCATGCTAAGTGAAGTATTAGACAAAGACATATATCACATGTTATCACTTATGTGTGGAATCTAAAAAAGTGATACAAATGAACTTATTTATAAAATAGAAATAGACTCACAGACATAGAAAAAAATTTTATGGTTACCAAAGGGGGAAAGAAGAAGAAATAAATTAGGAGTAGGGGATTAAAGAGACTTCCCTGTAGCTCAAATGGTAAAGAATCTGTCTGCAATGCATGAGACCAGGGTTTGATCCCTGGGTTGGGAAGATCCTCTGAAGAAAGGAATGGCAATCCATTCTAGTGTTCTTGCCTGGAGAATCCCATAGACAGAGGAGCCTGAGAGGGTACAGTCCATGGGGATGCAAAAAGTCAGACATGACTGAGAAAGTAACACACGCATAGTAATAGAATACATATCATTGTTGATATATATTCAAGGTTGTTGCTCTTTCTCCACAAACTTCAATGACTATGGGCTTCCCTGGTGGTCCAGTCAGTAAAGCTTCTGTCTGCCTGCAACGAGGGAGACCTGGCTTCAATCCCTGGGTCAGGAAGATGCCCTGGAGAAGGAAATGGCAACCCACTCCAGTATTCTTGCCTGAAAGTCCCATTGACGGAGGAGCCTGGTAGGCTACAGCCTACCATGGGGTCACAAAGAGTCAGACATGACTGAGTGATTTCACTTAAGTGATTAAAATATACACACTATTATATATAAAATAGATAACCAAAGGGCCTACTATATATAGCACAGGGAACTATATTCCATATCTTGTAATAACGTACAATGGAAAATAATTTGAAAAGGGATATACTATTTGTATATGTGTAAAGAATATAAGATTGATATATATGAATTATTTTATTGTACACCAGAAACTAACATAACATTGTAAACCAACTGTCAGTTCAGTTCAATTCAGTCACTCAGTCGTGTCTGACTCCTCGCAACCCCATGAACCGCAGCACACCAGGCCTCCCTGTTCATCACCAACTCCCAGAGTTTACTCAGACTCATGTTCATTGAGTCAGTGATGCCATCCATCCATCTCATCCTCTGTCATTCCCTTCTCCTCCTGCCTTCAATCTTTCCCAGCATCAGGGTGTTTTCAAATGGGTCAGCTCTTCACATCAGGTGGCCAAATATTGGAGTTTCAGCTTCAGCATCAGTTCTCCCAATGGACACCCAGGACTGATCTCCTTTAGGATGGACTGGTTGGATCTTCTTGCAGTCCAAGAGACTCTCAAGAGTCTTCTCCAACACCACAGTTCAAAAGCATCAATTCTTCTGCACTCAGCTTTCTTTATAGTCCAACTCACATCTATACATGACTACTGGAAAAACCATAGCTCTAACTCGATGGACCTTTGTTGACAAAGTAATGTCTCTGCTTTTTTTTAATATGATGTCTAGGTTGGTCATAACTTTCCTTCCAAGGAGTAAGTGTCTTTTAATTTCGTGGCTGCAGTGATTTTGGAGCCCTCAAAAATAAAGTCTGCCACTGTTTCCACTGTTTCCCCATCTATTTGCCACGAAGTGATGGGACCGGATGCCATGATCTTAGTTTTCTGAATGTTGAGTTTTAAGCCAACTTTTTCACTCTCCTCTCACTTTTATCAAGAGGCTCTTTAGTTCTTCTTCACTTTCTGCCATAAGGGTGGTGTTGTCTGCATATCTGAGGTTATTGATATTTCTCCTGGCAATCTTGATTCCAGCTTGTGCTTCTTCCAGCCCAGCATTTCTCATGATGTACTCTGCATAGCAGTTAAATAGGCAGGGTGACAATATACAGCCTTGACGCACTCCTTTTCCTATTATATTTCAATGAAAAAAAATTTACATTGGCTGAAGTTTATCTTTGTGTTGTCTTTAAAGAGAGAACTTATTAAACCAACTCGAGGATAAACAAAATACAGACAAATTAGTTTAACCTACTTAAAGCTAACAGAATAACCTTCAAGTATTGTTCAAGCTTTTAGAAAATGCAATATACTGCCTTTAAACGAGTAACATCTACTTGCTAAAATAGACCCAGAAACAGCTTCATTTGCATCTTTTCAGTAGCATTCCTTCACCTCCCAACCATAATTAAAAAATAAAGGTCTCTATTTTGGGGTGGGTTAAAACTGCCTCTTTTAGAGAACATTCTATGGAGGGGTATAGCCAACTCAGAGGATGGCAAGTGTTCTTTTTCTCACTTCCTGCACCTTAGGAAACTCTCCGTCAGTCTGGGAGAAATTCTAGGAGGACGCAATTTAAGGCCATCAGAGAGCTGTGGGCTTTAAGAGAGCCTTGGAGACAGCATACGAAGTCCATCAGGCAGCTGGCCTTCTCTCTAATCACAGTGGCCTGCCTCTCAGCTCGTGATGTCACTGACGCACTAACACGTGCGCATGTGTGCGTGCTCAGTCGTGTCCGACTCTTTGTGACCCCATGGAGCGTTGCCCACCAGGCTCCTCTGTCCATGGGGTTTTCCAGGCAAGGATACAGGAGTGGGTTGCCACTCCCTTCTGGGGATCTTCCCAACCCAGGGATCGAACCCAGGTCTCCTACATTACAGGCAGATTCTTTACTGCAGGGAGCAGTCAAAAGAAAAAGACTTTAAACTTCATTTATCCTATAAACTTATGGGTTCATGGTGTCCCACGCAGTCTGGCAGTGGGTATATGTTCCCTCAAAGGTTCATAGGCTGGAATAGAAATGTCAGCTCTTACAGAGATGCTGGAAAGCACCCAGTCCAACTCTTTCATGTAACAGAAAAGAACTGAAGGCTGGAGAAGAAAACAGCTCTGTTCACGGTTGCTCAGAAGACTCTGGGCACAGTCAGCCTCCAGGGCTCAGACTCCTGCACCAACTTTACACAACACAACTGACAAACTTTTGCTTTGAGCAGAAACAGCTTGAGAGTCAATAGATGTGTGTGAGGAGGAAAGATGAATCAAGACAGCTCTACCTAAGACCCAGAAGACCAAAGAGTAACTTAAGGATATCTTTCTCAATTCTTTATGAATGCTTCTTTTGAAAACTGTTGGTCTCGAGGCTCCAGTGTGAACTGAACACACTGAAGTCCAGTCAGGGTGACCTGGATTAGACAAGGGGAGAAATGGTGGGTGAATTCCAGCCTGCCCTCCCAACCGGACCCTCAGATCCTCTCCTCAAAACGTTTCCAACATCAGAGAAAACCATTCGCCCCCAATTTAGAAACAAAGGTGACCAGGCGGGTGAACGCTCAGGCTCCTCCCTAGGATTACGTTACCGTGGGGTCACTGGTGACGAGCTCACCTTCCCGGGCAGGAGGGAGAGATTCTGACAGTGGCTTCAGCTTTCGGTATGTCCACTGACCCCTCCTCTCTCCAGGTTTCGAAACCTACAATTTCAGTTTGGGGTAGTTATCCAACAGAAATTAAAATAAAGTACATGAAAAATATATATATTCTTTCAAGATAAAAAAAAACAGTTGTATATATGTGTGTGTCTCTGTATACCCAATTAATACTTTAAATTTACATTTATATGCACATATACAGAAATTTTTTTCCAACATAAATTGTATCACACCATGTTTTGTTTTGTAACTTGCCCTTTTCACTAAACTATTTTGCAGATTTTCCCATGATCGTACCATGTGTCACAAGGTATGGATATACTCCAGTCTATTTAATCAGCACACACTTGGTTAACATTTACGTTGTTTCCAATTCTTTACTTTTATAAAGAACATCCAATTAGCATTAGGTAACTTTCTTTTTGAAAAAAGATTTCTCTTTTTTATTTATTTGCGTGTATTTATTTATTTGGCTGTGTTGGGTCTTGGAGGGCTTCTCACAAGTCGTGGTGACCCGGCTTCCGAGCGTAGGAGCTCAGAAGTTGTGGTCCATGAGGTTAGCTGCTCCCAGGCACGTGGGATCTTAGTCTTATGACCAGGGGGCTACTCTTTGTTGTGCTGTGGTGTATGGGCTTCTCACTGCGGTGGAATCTCTTGTTGCCGAGCACAGGCTCTAGGCGTGCAGGCTCAGTATTGTGGCTCACAGGCTTAGTCGACCCGAGGCACGTGGGATCTTCTCAGACCAGGGATCCAAACTGTGCCCCCTGCATCGGTAGGTGGATTTTTAACCTCTGGACCACCAGGGAACTCGCCAGGTAGCTTTCTTAATTATTCTTTCTCCCACCCCCTGCTTTGAGCTCAGTTATATAAATTCACTTCCATATCTCAGTCCTGATATAAATGACAGCATTTCAATTCTGGACTAGTTAAGTAGCTTGCTGTGCCAAATGAAGAGATGAGTATAAAGTGGAGGAAGGGGATGAAGGGGAGACAGCAGAATGATGGGAGGAGGTGGGCGGGGAAGGACCCTCTGAACTGATCCTAGATGAATGAAGAGATGAACCATGCCTTCCTCGCATAGGTAAAACCTATGGCCTGCGTGCATGCTGTATGTGCTAAGTCACTCAGTTGTGTCTGACTCTTTGCGACCCCATGGACTGTGACCCACCAGGCTCCTCTGTCCATGGGATTCTCCAGGTAAGAATACTGAGGTGGGTTGCCATGCCCTCCTCCAGGGGATTTTCCCTACCCAGGGATCAAACCCATGTCCGTTAGTCTCCTGCACAAGACCACAAGACAGGTCTTCTAACCTGTCTACCAATTTAGACTTCCAAGACTGCCTACCAAGGGTAGGAGGAAAAGCAAGGAGGCTGGCATGGCTGGAACAATGTGAGCAAGAAGTAGGATGAGAGGGTGGGAAGGACCCAGGGGCCAGTCATATGGGGGTCTTAGAGTTTTAGAGACTTTTTTCTGGGTGTGATCAGACATTGAAAGTGAGTTGGGGTGGAGGAATGACCATCTGGTTCACAACTATGATCCTGGTGTTACAGATGGGAAATCTGAGGCTCAGAGAGATAAGGAAGTTGCCCCATGTCACACAGCTGGAAATCTCAGAGCCTGGGCTCCATCACGTCAACGTGAGCACAGCCCTATGAGCCTAACCATCCGCCTTCCTGCCTCCTTACTTACACAGCTACAGGTCAGCATAGCTCACACTCGCACCCACCAGCAGAGTCTGCTGCCAGCAGGAAAAAAAGTCTCTGGAGCACGTGTTCCCTGCCTGAGGGGAAGACCCAATCTTGCACCCTGCCCCTGGAGTCATTCTCTCTCTCTCTCTCTTATTTTTTTAAATTTTAAAATATTTATTTGTTTGGCTGCACTGGGTCTTAGTTGTGGCATGCAAACTCTTAGTTGTAACTTGCAGGATCTAGTTCCCTGATCAGGGTAGAACCAGGACCTCTGTATTGGAAGTGCAGTCTTAGCCACTGGACCACCAGGGAAGCCCCTGGAGACATTCTCTTGTCCTCTGAGCTCCAGGACCTCTGCCAGCCTTGCCTCTTCCTATCTCATCTGACTTCTGATCCTTGCCTTACTTCTGAGCCTAATGGCCAGACACTCAGCTTCTAGAACGACTATCTAGTTTCCGGCCTTAGATTATTTAATCTCCATGACCTCTTGCAGGACTTGAGGAAAAGTGGTGATGGTGTTCACTGTGGCTTGACGCTGTTTGGTCTTAAGGCCTGGCGCTGCTGCTCATAGCTGTGTGGCCCTGGGCAAGTCACTTAGCTCTTCTGAGTGCTGAGTCGCTTCAGTCGTGTCTGACTTTTTGCAACACTATGGACTCTAGCCTGCCAAGCTCCTCTGCCAGGCATTTCTCGGCCAAGAATGCTGGAGTGGGTTGCCATGTTCTCTTCCAGGGGATCTTCCAGACCCAGGGATCAAACCTGAGACTCAAGTCTCCTGCATTGGCAGGCAGGTTCTTTACCACTAGCCCCACCCAGGAAGCAGTTTCTTATCTACCAAACCAGGACAATACCAACAGCACCTCCCAGGCTGTTATGAGGAACATTTTATTTTATTTTATTTTATTTTATTTTATTTTTAGGCCATGCCACATGGCATGTGGGATGTTAGTTCCCCGATTAGGGGTTGAACCCAAACCTGCTGCAATGGGAGCAAGGAGTCTTAGTCACTGGACCACCAGGTAAGTCCCCATTGTGAGGAATGAGGGTGAAATGGCCACAGAGCTCCCTGTGCAGTGTCTGGAGGTGGATGCTCAGCAGAAGTGAACTGAGAAGAAGGCTGTTCATCTCCCCAGTCTTCCATTCCTCTGTCTCTGACGTAAGGTCTGAGCCTCTTCCCTGCTCATTTGCTAGTTCCAGGTCCCCTCTCCACGTGTCCTCTTGCAATGTTGCATATATCCGGTGGACCAAGTGAAAACCTGATGAAAAATACAGAAGGAGGAGAAGTGGGTTTACCAGGAAAAAGAACCACGTTGTCCATCTCTTTTCATTTTCACTCAAAATGAGTCTATCTACACCTTTGGTGCCACATCCTCTTTTTGAGGTGATATCAAGCTCTCAGTTTATAGGGAAATTATGGATGCTTTATAGATCTATAAGAAATAAGAGGGAACATTCAATTCCTTAGAAGTAATTGACACCAGAGAATATACGGTGCACAGTGGTTACCCCTAGAGTCACTTAGCTATCTCCACGGACCTCTGGTAGCCGATTCTAGAAGATGTACGCATTTTCAGGACTAGTGAATAGCATGTGGAATGTAATTTAGGTGTTGTGATTGGACTGAGGAATCATGCAGAAGAATACGTCCAAGATTCTCATCTTTTAAAAAGGCTTGTTCTTTCTGTATAATTTTAGACTGACAAAAAATGTTGCCAAAAGTCCATCCAGCAAGTTCCCATATAAACTTCAATTAGCTTCCTCTAATATTAACACTTTACATAATCAAGATGTGACTAGCAACGTTGCCTAAACATTGATATAATTATAATACTGTTAACTTAGCTGTAGACTCTATTCCCAAGTGGCTCAGGTAGTAAAACATCTGCCTGCCATGCAGGAGACATGGGTTCAATCCCTGCATCAGGAATATCCCCTAAAAAAGGGAATGGCAACCCATTCCAGTAATCTTGCCTGGGAAATCCCATGGACAGAGGTGTTCATGGGACCACAGGGTTGGAGAGGACTGAGTGACTAATGCACAGACTTGAACCAGATTTCCCCAATTTTTCCATTTACATCCTTTTTCTAGTACAGGATACCACATCACATTTAGTTATCACGGCTCCTTAGTCTCTTCCAATCTGTTACAATTTCTTGATGTTTCCTTATCTTTTGTGATCTGAACAGTTTTGAACTATACTAGTCAAGTATGTTGTAAAATGTCCTTTAATTTGGGTTTTTCTGATGTCTCCTGAGTAGCTTAAGGTTATAAATTTTGGGGAAGAACACACCATGAGATGTGTCCTTCTCATTGTATCATGTCAGGGACCAGATATTATTGGTATGTCTTAATTCCTGGTGATGTTACCCCTTATCATTTGTCTGCCAGCGTTCTCCACTATCTGTTTCTCCTCAAACTTTCACTCACTAATTTTAGCATCCATAAGTGGTTTGTGCCTGTTGCAGTTATTTCTGTGGTGTTCAAATGATCTTATCTGAAGTAGCCTTAACCAGAAAAGTGAAAATCTAAAACTGACAAAATGATATTTTTAAGACTTCAAAGTGATAAATAATTGTTTTTGAATTTTTAATTTTGTGTTGGGGTGTAGCCCATTAACAGGGTTGTGATGGTTTCAGGTGAACAGCGAAGGGACTCAGCCACGCACATACATGTATCCATTCTTCCCAAACTCCACTTTCCTCCAGGCTGCCACACAACATTGAGCAGAATTCCCTGTGTTCTACAGTAGGTCCTTGTTGGTTACCCTTTTAAATGCAGCAGCATGTACATGACCTTCCCAAACTCCATAACTATCCCTTCCACCCAGCCAACATAAGTTTGTTTTCTAAGTCTGTGAGTCTCTCTCTGATAAATAATTTTTAACAAACAAAACTGGCCTCAAACTAATAAACTTAAAATCTGTAAGCAAATAAAAACATTAGTTTAACAACAAAAATTATTTATTATTAGAAGCTACCTCTCTTCATTGGTGGTTTATCTTTAAATATAAGATTTCCAGCAGATCATTGCTTCAAGGTCTTGATATTTGAAATAGTTGGATACTTGATAGGGAAATTATACTTGCTTCTAGAATTATAAAAATCTCAGCTTTCTAAAAATGCTCTCTTAATGGTCATTTCTCTATTGGTGATCAACATGTAAAATTCAATATGGTACTAATATTTTACTGGAGTGTATACATGTTTCTGAGTAAGTTTTAAAAATAAAACTTACAGATTCATAGGCAGGAAAAATTTTGAATTTATAAATTTAAATTCTTCTGGAAGGAAGAGTTGCCCTTTCTCTTTCCTTTATTCATTTACAACACTATAAACTCATGGATATTTACTTTGTTCTTTGCATTGTAATCCCATGTTATTCTTACTTATTTTGTTGTTCAAATTGTTTCAGCTTTGGCTATTGGAAGCACTTTCAGGTTTCAACAAGCCCCCAACCCTGGTGTTTGAGCACTTCCTCATTCTATAGCACTAGGAGATGTTTCAGGCCCATTTTGTATCATCGCTGCCCCACTCCTGAAATCAATGGGACGCTTAGGGCCACCTGGGGTGCCCATGTGGTGACCTAGATGAGTGGATTGAGAGGGAGGAAGAGACGCTCAAGACGGAGGGGATATATGTATACATGTGGCTGATTCACTTCGTTGTTCAGCAGAAACTAACAAAGTAGTGAAGCAATTATATTCCAATAAAAATAATAAAAAGATTCACCCATGTTCTTATATGGACCACTCATTTGTTCCTTTTAACTACTGAGTGGTATTCCACATATGGATATATCACAGTTCGTTTATCTATTCACCAGTTGAAGAACATCAATCAGATGTTTCGTTTCGGGAAATTATGAGTAAAACTGTTATGTGAATATCCACATATAGGTTTTGTGGAAGTATTAAGGTTTCAGTCATGAGTAAATATCTAGGAGTGAGGTTGCTGGGTTGTATGTTAAGTATATATTTAACTTCATAAGAAACTGGCAAACTATCTTCCAGAGTGGCTACACCATTGTGAATTTCTACCAGTGAAGTACAAGAGTTGATTCTTATCAGCACATAAAGGTGTCAGTTTTTTTCTTGTTCTTTTTAAAACCATTCTAAAAGTGTGTAGTAATTCTCATTATGACTTTAATTTGCCCATCTCTAATGACTAATGACATTGAGCGTATTTCAACAGTCATGTTTATTAGCAGGCTTTCCAAGTGGTTCAGCAGTAAAGAATCCGCCTGCAATGCAGGAGACACGGGTTCGATCCTGGGTTGGGAAGATGCCCTGGAGGAGGGCATGGCAACCCACTCCAGAATTCTTGCCTGGAGAATCCCATGGACAGAGGAGCCTGGCGGGCTACAGTCCATGGGGTCTCAGAGAGTCAGACACGACTGAAGTGACTGAGCGCACACACACAGGCTATTTGCCACTGGAATGTCTTTTAGGTGAAGTGTCTGTTCAAATCTTTTGTCTGTCCATTTCCTCACCACCTTATGGTCCGGAAACTCTCACCCCCACTTCTTTCTCTCTTCATCCCCACCCAGGGGGGCTGCCCTCACTCTATACTCCCCCCATTATAATCACAGATTCTTTTTAGGTATCCCCCTCATCAGCCAAGACGGGTTTGGTGAACTTTACTCTTTGTGGTATGTGTTATGCAAGCATTTTAAATTTGTAACTGTAAAACTATACTTTCATATTGGTCTACTTTGTCAAATCGCCACTCCTAAGATTTTGACATGAGTCCCTCAGGGATATTGTTCCAGCATCTGTCTCCCAGTGACATGGCCCGTCGGTGTTGCCAAGAGACTTAATGGAAATTGGACATGCCCTTCAGCAGAGTGAAGCATCTTCAAGGGACTTAATGTTGGGTGCTGGGAGGATTTCCGTACAGGTTCCTCAGGTGGAGCAGATGGTAAGTGTGTAAGTATGTTTAGGATGAAGGGAATGATTTATTTTCACAGGTTTCCTGACTTTAAAAAGTATTTGGGGACTTCCCTGGTGGTCTAGTGGGTAAGACTTGGAGCTCCCAAATGCAGGAGGCTTGAGTTTGATCCCTGGTCAGGGAACTAGGTCCCATATGCTGCAACGTTAAGATCCCACTTGCTGCAATGAAGATTGAAGACCCCACATGCCACAGCTAAGATATGATGCAGTCAAATAAGTATTTTTTTTTAAGTATTTGAATCAACCTCACACTCTACAATGAAATGTCATGAATTATAATTAAAATAAAATGAAGGAGGGAAGGAAGGCTCCCCTGTGCCAGAGACTTGGTATTCATTCATTCATTTAATTCTCACAATTCTGAGAGGTCATTTACTCCCAGTTGACAAATAAGGAGACTGAAATTCCAGGGCCTGGCCTACATCCCCAACTCAGACTCCAGGGCTTTCACTCTCTCCAGTTTTATTTTGTTGCCTCAGGGATCTAATATTAGAAATTTTTTTTTAGAAATTAGTATTAGAAATAGTATTTTAAGAAGGTGGCAGTTTAGAGAATCACAGAGACCCTGGGAGGTGGGAGCTGACTGTGGCTGGGACAGAACTTATTTCTGGCGTTTACTCATTTGGTGTGTGAACTTGGAGAAGTAATCCAACATTATTTTGCTTTAGTTTGCCTCTCTTGAACTGTGGTCTCCAAACTCTTTTTATTGCACATCCCATTGGTTTAAAAAAAAGATAAATGTTATGGCATGCTTGTTTGTGAAGTGTTTATCTATTTATAAAATTATATACATACAAAGTTCCACTAACATTTATGTGTGTTTTTAAAACATTTATTAAAACAGAAATTTCAAAAATATGAGAGAGAGGAAATAACTACAACTCTGCTCTCACTAGTATTTTTGCTTGGGACCATGTGATGTATTAGATTGTTTTTGTTTTTACCTCATGTGACAAATAAGAAATAGAGGTGTCTGCTCTGCCGTGTTCCTGCTGTTTACTTCTGCTTGCACTTCTTATGAGCTTTACTCTCTGACTCCATTAGAGGAATAATTTTAAGCCATTAGCCTATTTTTATCAGGGTTAGGTTTATCAAAACTAGCTTAGAAATCTATAAATCCATGCAAACTGCCACACATAAACTGCAGTGTGTCCCACAATAAAAACAAATGTGTTATGGGGATGCTATTAATGTCTCCAAATTATGGGATTCCCTCAGGTTTTCTCCTTTGTCATCCAGAACACCTGACCTTCTGACAGGAGGACTGAGAGAGGACACCTGTGTCAACCCATTTATTAAGCACTAGTTAAAGCTTGATTTTTGTTCTGTTGTAGATAAAAATAAATCTAAGCTGGAATATTGTCTTATTCTGCTCAAAAGCATTGTCTTGCACATCTATCAGGTACAAAGACTTCATTTTAGGGCCCACTGATCTATAAAATGAGTCTGTGTTCCCTCCAAGCAGAGGAGACCTAGGGTTCAATGGTATGAGTTCCATTAAACATTGTTGAATTATTCAGAGAAAGGGCTAAAATGCCTTTAAGAAAAATATTATTGCATCTCTAAACTAATTTTGCTGCCGGAATTGAGGACATCTAAGAGGGAGGATGACGTTAACCAAAACTGGGGTCACATTAAATGTGAGTTTCCTGCTCTTCTGAAGATGGCCTGTTTCCTGCTATACCTTTGACACGCTGCGGTCGGTCCCAGGAAGATGGAGGAAGCTACTTTGTTGACGTTTCTTCTGGTCAAGGAACTCAGATGAGCCTATGACCCATTCAGAGTCTCCTTCTCTGAATTCTCTTTCCCATCTCAATCTGGCCTAGAACAAGCTGGACTCAGGTCCCCAACATAGAGAAAAACCCCGGACTGGTCCAGGTAAGATAACTTAAGACCAGCTTACAGGAGCAGCCCCTTGGAGAGCCTGAGCTGAGTTCTAACTCTAACCCAAGGGCTTGGGGTGAAAGGGAGTCAACTTGAGGAATGCAGTGAATTCTACATTTAGCCCAAAATTAGTCATCGTGGCAAAAAGCGGTAGAGCCATGGCTTTTGTTCGACCTCCTTTTCAGCTACAACAAAGTGACTGGTGAAAACAGGGGTCTGGAGAAGGAGCAGGCTAGCATGAGTTAAGTGGGGAGCCCTGAGACCAAGCAAGCCCCCAACACTGAGGCAAAATGTTGTATGGCTTTATTGGATGTCTCTCAGCTGTTGCTTAAAAACAGAATAGTCTTGCAATAGGAAAAGTAAAAGAAATATATGATGAAAGGACCTGCAATTTAAAGTACTCCAAGAAATCCACAATTCAATGGCAAGAATATAATTTAAATGACCTGGAGGAAAGAACATTTTTAGTTTCTAAAGTAGAGTTCATGTCCACCAGAACTTCGACAGCTAAGGTGAGTCAGTCAGCAAAAGAATACACATATTCTATTAAAAAAAGTTAGGGCTTAATATTTGGAATGAGAAATTCTTGTACACATTTTCATTTAAATTCACAACTTGCAACAGAGCCTAATAAAAGTCTCCCTTCTGACAACCCATCCTCCCAGCCACTTAATTCCTCTCCAATTCAGAGAGATGCTGAGACAATTCATCTTTTGTTGATGTTGTTGTTCAGTTGCTAAGTTGTGTCTGACACTCTTCGACCCCATGGACCACGGCTTACCAGGCTTCCCTGTCCTTCGCTATCCCCCAGAGTTTGTTCAAACTCCTGTTCATTGAGTCGGTGATGCTATCTAACCAACTCATCCTGTCATCCCTTTTCATCTTTGTTGGTCAACAAATGTGTGACTTATGGGTGAATTGGTCTGGCTTATGAGGACAGGCAGTAATCCAAGAACAAATCCTAGTAGAAAGGAAAAGTTGTTAAAGATGCACTTTTTTTTAAAGTATTATTTCATGTATGCACAATGTAACAACATCAGCAGCATCATCCCCTGATAGGAAGCACAAGGAAAAACCATAGAGGTTACCAGTACTTAGGAGGAAAATATTTTGACAGAATGGGAAGAGATAACAAAGCTCCCCTTCTTTTGATTATCTACTGAATGTTTGGTGGCTTTTGATGTTGAGGATCTTTATGTAAGTACTTGAGTTAGAGTTTGGCATCTGGTTTGACCTGAATTGCCCAGGCACAGCTTGTCCTAAATATTATGAGGTCGCATGTGATAAGAAGGATTTTTCTTGGCTCTGGAATGTTTCAAACCATCAGATGTAAAGTCTAGCCATTTCTCATTACATTTTCCTTTCTTTGGATATGGTTTTAGCTTCTCCCAGCCATTAGACTCTGCTTTATGGAAGAAGTTCCTCACATCCCAACCATTGCTCTGGTCCCAGATTCCAGGAACCCAAGGAGTGATGTGTCATAATTTAAGTGGTTGCCAGCTAATCTCCTTTCCCAGGGGGGTGAGCAGTGAGAGAGAAAGAGGGTATCAAAAGTTCTTTCAGTAGCTGATATTTCACATGCTTTATCTCATTTAATAATAGATGCCCAATAATAGATGCCCACCCACCCCTCTTATATTTTCAATGTAACAAATGTCATGAAGTGAAACTGTTAAAGACTTGCAGCTATGGTGTGTATATTGTGGTCCTCACCATTCCAGGAATCATCTCTAGCTCCAAGGCGTGCAGAAGAAAAGGGGTGTGAAATAGTATTTACTAGGCAAAAATGTGGGCTTCCCAGGTGGCTCAGTGGTAAAAGAGTCTGCCTGCAATGCAGGAGATGCAGGAGGCTCAAGTTGGATCCCTGGGTCGGGAATATCCCCTGGAGTAGAAAATGGCAACCCACTCAGGTATTCTTGCCTGGAAAATTCCGAGGATACAGGAGCCTGACAGACTGCAGCCCGTGGGGTCACAAGAGACAGGACTGAGCAACCGCGCACAAACACAGGTGAAAATGTGCAAATGCACCGTGACACGTGACCGCTTAGGCTTTCAGATGTCCCAGGTATCCTTCAGCCCTGGCTTATGAGACTCTGCAGTGTCTCCAGGTTATAATCCTCTACACCACCGCCTCTAAAACAATTCACCATAATTTAAATGACAAATGCATGTGACAAACTGTCTGAGTATTATGACAACCCACATGGCGATAGAGAGTGTTTCTTCACTGTTTCTTTAGATCAGCTCACAGACTGTTGGAACTTAAGTCTTCCAGGCTAATATTTTTCAAAGTTCACTCAATTACATAAATCTTCATAAACCTTTTTAAATGGAATTTTGAAAAGTGTATCAAAATGATATTGCAAGCAGTGAGATTTCTATATTTGTCAGTCTAACTAATTCTATATATCTAGAAGTTATCACTTTTAGCACTTCTAAATTATTTTCCTGTTTACCTCCAATTCTTTATTTTTTATAAGTCCTGGTGTTTCTCCTTGATTTTTTTTTTAATGTTAGCATTATTTATTGATTGACTTCTGTGGCAGATTCAGATCAAGCTTAATTTCAATATCCCTTACCCAACTCCCACCCCCACATTGCAACCTTCCCCATTCTTTCAATAGAAGCATGTGGATATTCAGTTGACATTACTTTAAGGATGAAAACACTCTTGACATCTGAGCCATGTAGTAAAGTGTGGTTCCTTTCCTTTTCTGAGGAAATTTTTGTTTTCCTTGGTAAACCTTTTGTTGCAGTGTTGATAACAGTACCAGAGTTGGATAAGACTTTTTATATAGTTTTCCCTAATACACCTCCAAACTTTCCCTTAGTTGCCTAAATCTTCTCTCTGTATTCATATTCTTGGTATCACAACAGTTTGATCTTCTTGAAGACTTCTCTTCTGGAGTCTTCTGAACAGCTGGTTGAGAGGGGGCAGATTTCTGGCCGTTTGGAGTTATACTCCTCCCTCAACAAAATTTTTTTTTCTTTTGTTTAAAATTAATTAATTAAAAAAATTTAAATTATGAAAGCATGATAACACATTCACAGGAGACTTGGAAAATACAGAACAAGATTACACATAGTTATACTACATATCACAATTATTTTTTAAGTAGATAAATTAAACTTTTTAGTTAGAGTTTCAATATCAAGCTCTCAAAAATTAATAGAATGAATGTATAGAGAAGTAGATGGATATGGTAGACCTGAAAAGCACTATGAACTAATCCAAGATAACTAAGATTGATACAATTTTCACAGGACAGTAGGGTACAAATTCTATTCAAGTTCCCATAAACTATAAACTAGGAGACACTGGAACATAAAAAGAAGGTGCAAAAATTTCATGGCCTAAAGGTATTGAAATCATACAGAGTCTGTTCTCCTATCACTGTGGAATTATGTTAGAAATCAATATCAAAAGATACTTGAAAATAACCCATGTATTTTCAAGTGCAATGTGACATTTACCAAGAGAGATCTAAGCAGACTTTTAATCGCTTTTCATCTTACCTCCCTGCCTATGCTTCAAGGGGTAATCGACGGTACAAATCCCTAGGCTTTTCAGAGGTTTTGAGATGCAAATCAGGTTGCCTGTGAACTTCACCCACTGCTGGCTTAGGATTCAACTTTCCCAGATAGGCTCATCAATTACCCCATGTCCATCTTAGATGTCTAGTTTCTAAGATTTTGTTGCCATAATATCTCTCTCATTTTATTTGTATCATTAGGTGCAAATTTTGTGCACTGTGTATGCTTTAAAACAAATCCTTCTAAACCTTTTTACACTGTTGGTAAGAATGTAAATTGGTACAGCCATTATGGAGAACAGCATAGAAGTTCCTTAAAAAACTAAAAACAGTTACGATATGATCCTGTGACCTGGGTTTGATCCCTGGATTGGGAAGATCCCCTGGAGAAGGGAATGCCAACCTACTCCAGTATTCTTGCCTGGAGAATTCCATTCCTGTCAGGCTACAGTCCATGAGGTCACAAAGAGTCAGACACAACTTTGTCTGTGTGTATATGATCCAGCACTCCCACTCCTGGGCATGTATCTGGAGAAAACCATAGTTCAAAAACATATGCACCCCAGTGTTCATCAGTTCAGTTCAGTCACTCAGTCGTGTCCGACTCTTTGAGACCCCATGAATCACAGCACGCCAGGCCTCCCTGTCCATCACACACTCCCGGAGTTTACTCAAACTCATGCCCATCGAGTCGGTGATGCCATCCAGCCATCTCATCCTCTGTCATCCCCTTCTCCTCCTGCCCCCAATCCCTCCCAGATCAGGGTCTTTTCCAATGAGTCAACTCTTCGCATGAGGTGGCCAAAGTATTGGAGTTTCAGCTTCAGCATCAGTCCTTCCAGTGAATACCCAGGACTGATCTCCTTTAGGATGGACTGGTTGGATCTCCTTGCAGTCCTTTCAGGGACTCTAAGTAGCACTATTTACAATATATAAGACATGAAAGCAACCTGTGTCCACTGACAGATGAATAGATAAAGAAAATGCAGTGTGTGAACACACACACACACACACACACACACACACACACACACACAGTGGATTATTACTCAGCCAGAAAAAGGAATGGAGGCAGCAACACAGATGATCTAGAGGTTATCATGTAAGTCAGTCAGAGAAACACATACATCATATGCTGTCACCTATATGTGGAGTCTAAAATGTAACACAAATGCACTTATTACAAAGCAAAACAGACTCACAACCAGAGAAAACCAAACTATGGTTAGCCAGTGGGGAAAGGGAGGTATAAAATAGATGACTAACGAGAACCTACTATATAGCACAAGGAACTATATATACTTAACATCTTGTAATAACCAGTAATGAAACAGAATGTAAAAAAAGAATATATATAACTGAATCACTTTACACCTGAAATAAAACATTTAAAAACTAATTCCTTCTAAGCATGTCATTTTACTTTATTTTACCTTTTCCTAAGCTTTAAAAAACATTTTTTCTGGAGTATAGTTGATTTACAATGTTGTGTTAGTTTCTGCTATATAGCAAAATGAGTCAGTTATACATGTATCTACTTTTTTTAAAGGTGATTTTTCCCATATAGGTCATTACAGAGTATTGAGTAGAGTTCCTATGCTATACAGTAGGTCCTTATTAATTATTTTATATAGAGTAGAATAAATACATCATTTTAAACTGAAAAGTCTTTTGTTTGTACTATTGCTTCCTTAGTAGTTTTCTTTACATTGACTTGATTTCTGTATTTTAATTCATCCTATTGAATAATATTCATGAAATTATGATTGGGGATAACTATGTTTTCTGAAATAGATTTCCTAAAATACACTTACATATATTAAAAAAAAATCTGGTTAACCACCAGTGGTGTTTACTCCACATATGGAAACATTACTCTGGTCTAAAGTAGAAACTAAGGTCCAGGGAGGTTATGCGCTTTAGGTCAAACAAGAGGCAGAACTAGGACATTCTTTGGCTTTCCTGAATCCCTTATTTGTTCTTATCAGTAAGCCAGGCTGCCTGAGCCTCTATCTAGATGCACTTGTTAATTATATACCTTATTTCTCTAAGCTCTTTACTAGCATTTACCATGTCATGCCATTATCAAATTATCCAGCCACTAAGTAATAGGCTTTGTTTAAAGCTCATAGTTCCAAATATGAACCACTTGTAGCCCTGAATAGGGAGACACATTGGTGGAAAAAATCAATGAGGTCAGTATTGCCTTCTACTCATCCGACAAGAATGGTTACTTATTAAGTAATCAAGTTTTCCATCGTGGTGTCCAAAAGTCTTATTCATTTCACAATGAGTAAAAGAAGGGCACCAGAGTAGGGTATGTTCTTTACTTAGCTATGTGTGATGCACAGGACCTCCAAGTCACAGAGACTTTATGTATTTTCCCCAACAGAAGGTAGTGCAGTTTGTAAATGGCAGAATCTGTTTGAAAACACACTTTTTTCTCCAAGTCCATCACTTAAATAGAAATGGCCCAAAGCCAATATTACTTCAAGCATAGGAATTCTCACATAGTTTATCCTCACCAATAAATTCTGCGATACCAAATTTAGCTTGGTGAGACCAGCACAATGCTGAAAATACTTCCTCTGCTGTTGCTTAGCAATGTTTAATAAAAGCGGAGCAGATGTTGAACTACAGAGGCAGGTTAAATTTTGAACTTACACATATTATTATAACTAATTAAACCCAAATGAAAGACACCAATTTGAGAATGACAAAGTCATTGAAATAGCACTTTGGAGGTTAACAGGACTCAATCTGTGTAATATAATTTGGTCCTCTATAGTTATACTTTTTAATTGTCACAGTCTAACTTCAAATAATACCATTCTACTTTAAGTATAGTATAAAAATCTTATAACAGTATGTTTCTATTTCTTCCTTCTTGCCTTCGTCCTATTTTCATATATTTTGCATCAACATATGTTATGAAGTCTATATACACTCTATTTTTGCTTTAAATAGCCAATCACTGTTTAAAGAAATTACATATCTGTCTATCATTTCTGGACTCTACCATCATTCTAGACTCTTGTAAGATATCCTACCTGAAAAACTTCCATTGATATTTCATGCAGCAAAGAACTCCTAGTGATTAATTTTTTCACCTTTGAGAGGTTTTTATCTCACTTTTATTTTTGAAACATGTTCACTAGGTATTATATCCAAGATTGATAGTTTTTCTTCCATCACTTTAAAGATGTTGCTCCCCCACAGCTTGCTGCTACACTCATCTGAGAGATGGCAAGTGGACCTGAGCCTCTGATGGTAAGGACCTGGCAAAATTCAAGCCAGGAACACTGGTGGGCCACAGCTGGACAACCCTACCTATGGGCTTCTATTATTTCCATGAGCTGCCATAGGTATGTCAGTGGAGGCAGGGAAATGGGTAGAGATAATTCATGCTGGCCTGAACACAAGCCAAAGTCTCCTTTTCTGTGCCTTGGTGGCAAGTACCTCCACGGCTCCAAGGTGCTGTAGAAAAGGCAGAGTGGTGACTTCACATTTCAGTGTTTCCATTCCTCCAGTCCTTGGGGAAGTGTCACTGTGTTCTACCTTGAACTATCAGTTCAAGCCCTGGGTAACTACCAGCAGGTATATACAGAGATTGGTTACGACATGGGAGCACCCCACAGCCTAAAGCAGCTGCTGGATTAATTAGGAAAAACTGTTGCTGCCTTCATTTCCCCTGGCTGGCTTTGGACTCTCTTCCCGACTTGTACTTTGGCAGAGATGCTGAATGCTGATGAGGTAGCACTTGGACTCCTGCCAGAAGAGTCTCTAATTAAGGCAATTAGGTGAGAGCTGGAGCGCCCTGCAGTGGTGCCAAGGGTCTCCTGGGTCAAGAGACCACGCTGTAGCTCTGCAGCTGATGGACCCCTAGGGGGAGTCTCAGTGACACCAAAACAAGAAGAAATCACCTTTCCTTTTGTGAAACACTCCGGTGAGTCCAAAATAATGCAAAGTGACAGTGACAGCTCAATACAGAGCAAGGATAATATGTATATTTTTTTCTTTTTCTTCCACTTATTTTTATTAGTTGGAAGCTAATTACTTTACAATATTATAGTGGTTTTTGTCATACATTGACATGAATCAGCCATGAATTTACATGTATTCCCCATCCCGATCCCCCCTCCCACCTCCCTCTCCACCCGATTCCTTTTTTTGATTGGGTCATTTATTTTTCTGGAATTGAGCTGCAGGAGATGCTTGTATAGTTTTGAGATTAATCCTTTGTCTGTTGCTTCATTTGCTATTATTTTCTCCCAATCTGAGGGCTGTCTTTTCACCTTGCTTATAGTTTCCTTTGTTGTTCAAAAGCTTTTAAGTTTCATTAGGTCCCATTTGTTTATTTTTGCTTTTATTTCCAATATTCTGGGAGGTGGGTCATAGAGGATCCTGCTGTGATTTATGTCGGAGAATGTTTTGCCTATGTTCTCCTCTAGGAGTTTTATAGTTTCTGGTCTTACATTTAGATCTTTAATCCATTTTGAGTTTATTTTTGTGTATGGTGTTAGAAAGTGTTCTAGTTTCATTCTTTTACAAGTGGTTGACCAGTTTTTCCAGCACCACTTGTTAAAGAGGTTGTCTTTTTTCCATTGTGTATCCCTGCCTCCTTTGTCAAAGATAAGGTGTCCATAGGTTCGTGGATTTATCTCTGGGTTTTCTAGTCTGTTCCATTGATCTACATTTCTATCTTTGTGCCAGTACCATACTGTCTTGATGACTGTGGCTTTGTAGTATAGTCTGAAGTCAGGCAGGTTGATTCCTCCAGTTCCATTCTTCTTTCTCAAGATTACTTTGGCTATTTGAGGTTTTTTGTATTTCCATACAAATTGTGAAATTATTTGTTCTACTTCTGTGAAAAATACCGTTGGTAGCTTGATAGGGATTGAGTTGAATATATAGATTGCTTTGGGTAGTATAGCCATTTTGACAATATTGATTCTTCCAATCCATGAACACGGTATATTTCTCCATCTGTTTGTGTCCTCTTTGATTTCTTTCATCAGTGTTTTATAGTTTTCTATGTATAGGTCTTTTGTCTCTTTAGGTAGATATACTCCTAAGTATTTTATTCATTTTGTTGCAATGGTGAATGGTATTGTTTCCTTAATTTCTCTTTCTGTTTTCTCATCATTAGTGTATAGGAATACAAGGGATTTCTGTGTGTTAATTTTATATCCTGCAACTTTACTATATTTGTTGATTAGCTCTAGTAATTTTCTGGTGGAGTCTTTAGGGTTTTCTCTGTAGAGGATCATGTCATCTGCAAACAGTGAGAGTTTCACTTCTTCTTTTCCTATCTGGATTCCTTTTACTACTTTTTCTGCTCTGATTGCTGTGGCCAAAACTCCAAAACTATGTTGGATAGTAGTGGTGAGAGTGGGCACCCTTGTCTTGTTCCTGATTTTAGGGGAAATGCTTTCAATTTTTCACCATTGAGGGTGATGCTTGCTGTGGGTTTGTCATATATAGCTTTTATTATGTTGAGGTATGTTCCTTCTATTCCTAGTTTCTGGAGAGTTTTAATCATAAATGGATGTTGAATTTTGTCAAAGGCTTTTTCTGCATCTATTGAGATAATCATATGGTTTTATCTTTCAATTTGTTAATGTGGTGTATTACATTGATTGATTTGTGGATATTAAAGAATCCTTGCATTCCTGGGATAAAGCCCACTTGGTCATGATGTATGATTTTTTTAATATGTTGTTGAATTCTGTTTGCTAGAATTTTGTTAAGGATTTTTGCATCTATGTTCATCAGTGATATTGGCCTGTAGTTTTCTTTTTTTGTGGCATCTTTGTCTGGTTTTGGGATTGATGGTGGCCTCATAGAATGAGTTTGGAACTTTACCTTCTTCTGCAATTTTCTGGAAGAGTTTGAGTAAGATAGGTGTTAGCTCTTCTCTAAATTTTTGGTAGAATTCAGCTGTGAAGCCATCTGGTCCTGGGCTTTTGTTTCCTGGAAGATTTCTGATTACAGTTTCAATTTCCTTGCTTGTGCTGGGTCTGTTAAGATCTTCTATTTCTTTCTGGTTCAGTTTTGGAAAGTTATACTTTTCTAAGAATGTGTCCATTTCTTCCAAGTTGTCCATTTTATTGGCATAGAGCTGCTGGTACTAGTCTCTTATTATCCTTTGTATTTCAGTGTTGTCTGTTGTGATCTCTCCATTTTCATTTCTAATTTTGTTAATTTGGTTCTTCTCCCTTTGTTTCTTAATGAGTCTTGCTAACGGTTTGTCAATTTTGTTTATTTTTTCAAAAACCAGCTTTCAGCTTTGGTGATTTTTGCTACGGTCTCTTTAGATTTTTTTTTTTTTTTTTGCATTTATTTCTGCCCTAATTTTAAAGATTTCTTTCCTTCTACTAACCCTGGGGTTCTTCATTTCTTCCTTCTCTAGTTGCTTTAGGTGTAGAGTTAGGTTATTTATTTGACTTTTTTCTTGTTTCTTGAGGTAAGCCTGTAATGCTATGAACCTTCCCCTTAGCACTGCTTTTACAGTGTCCCATAGGTTTTGGGTTGTTGTGTTTTCATTCATTTCTATGCATATTTTGATTTCTTTTTTTTATTTCTTCTATGATTTGTTGGTTATTCAGAAGCGTGTTGTTTAGCCTCCATATGTTTGAATTTTTAATAATTTTTTTCCTGTAATTGAGATCTAATCTTACTGCACTGTGGTCAGAAAAGATGACTGGAATGATTTCAATTTTTTTGAATTTACCAAGGCTAGATTTATGGCCCAGGATGTGATCTATTCTGGAGAAGGTTCCATGTGCACTTGAGAAAAAGGTGAAGTTTATTGTTTTGGGGTGAAATGTCCTATAGATATCAATTAGGTCTAGCTGGTCCATTGTGTCATTTAAAGTTTGTGTTTCCTTGATTTTCTGTTTAGTTGATCTATCCATAGTTGTGAGAGGGTTATTAAAATCTCCCACTATTATTGTGTTACTATTAATTTCCTCTTTCATACTCGTTAGCATTTGCCTTACATATTGTGGTGCTCCTATGTTGGGTGCATTATATATTTATAATTGTTATAATCTTCTTTTTGGATTGATCCTTTGATCATTATGTAGTGTCCTTCTTTGTCTCTTTTCACATCCTTTATTTGAAAGTCTATTTTATCTGATATGAGTATTGCGACTACTGTTTTCTTTTGGTCTCCGTTTGCATGAAATATTTTTTTCCAGCCCTTCACTTTTAGTCTGTATGTGTCCCTTGTTTTGAGGTGGGTCTCTTGTAGACAGCATTATAGGGGTCTTGTTTTGTATCCATTCAGCCAGTCTTTGTCTTTTGGTTGGGGCATTCAACCCATTTACATTTAAGGTAATTATTGATAGATATGGTGCCGTTGCCATTTACTTTGTTGTTTTGGGTTCACGTTTATACAACCTTTCTGTGTTTCCTGTCTAGAGAAGATCCTTTAGCATTTGTTGAAGAGCTGGTTTGGTGGTGCTGAATTCTGTCAGCTTTTGCTTGTCTGTAAAGCTTTTGAATTCTCCTTCATATCTGAATGAGATCCTTGCTGGGTACAGTAATCTAGGTTGTAGGTTATTCTCTTTCATTACTTGAAGTATGTCCTGCCATTCCCTTCTGGCCTGAAGGGTTTCTATTGATAGATCAGCTGTTATCCTTATGGGAATCCCTTTGTGTTTTATTTTTTGTTTCTCACTTGCTGCTTTTAATATTTGTTCTTTGTGTTTGAACTTTGTTAATTTGATTAATATGTGTCTTGGGGTGTTTTGCCTTGGGTTTATCCTATTTGGGACTCTCTGGGTTTCTTGGGCTTGGGTGACTATTTCCTTCCCCTTTTTAGGGAACTTTTCAGCTATTAAGGGATAATATATTTTGCTGTATCTACTTCACTTCCTGGTTGATGAATTTGGCAAGAACTACATCACTGACAGACAAATCATGGTAAAACTGTTTCAATGTAAAGTATTTAAAAATGAATATTATAGAGAGACCAATAATAGTGACCCTTTTTGTGGGAAATCACTACCTGGCAAATTTTTTCATAGAGTACTTCTTTATTTTTGCAAAAAAAAGCTATTATTCCCATTTTACAGATACACAGTGAGGCGCAGAGGTTGCATAACCACAAAATGACAGACTAGCACTTAGAATGCCCAGGAAGAATCTTTCTTCATCATCATAGTGCATGCTACCTTCCATCACTATACCGTGCTACCTTTCAAAGGCTAATGACCACCCCACTTCTGCCACTCACACACGTGTACTTAAGGAAAGCAGCTGAGACGCCTTTACTGTAGGAACTTGGCCTTCTGACTCTACTTTCTAATTGTCTTTAAAACTCTGAACAAAGGGCCTCTTCCTCTCCATATTAGGTTGTGGTATCTGGCACTGTTCCACCAAAACCAAATCAGTGGGAACTACCAAAGAAGCACATTCATGACAGTGAAATAAGCTGGCTAATAACCACTTTTCTTTCAGTATCACAGGGCCTTTTTATCACCAATGTAGTTTACTTAATTTTTTTACTGTGATAAAATATATGTAACATAAAAATTTTCCCTTTTAGGGCTTCCTTGATGGCTCAGTGGTAGAGAATCTGCCTGCCAATGCAAGAAACATGTGTTCGATCCCTGGTCTGGGAAGATCCCACATGCTCAGAACAACTAAGTCCATGTGCCACAATTACCAAGCCTGTGCTCTAGAGCCTGGGAACTGAAGCCCATGAGCCCTAGAGCCCGTACTCCACAAGAGAAGACACTGCAGTGAGAAGCTTGTGCCCCACATCTAGAGAGTAGCCCTCACTTGCAGCAACTAGAGAAAAACCCGTGCAGCAACAAAGACCCAGCACAGCCAATTAAAAAAGACAAATTTCCCTTTAAACGTTCTCCAAGTGTACCATTCAGTGTCCTGCGCATGTCGACACTGTTGGGCAGCCCTCTTCACCATTTATCCACAGAGCTTTTTCATCTTTCCAAACTGATGTTTTTGTTTTATTTTTTAATTATTCTTGGAGTGTAGTTGATTTACAATGCTGTGTTAGCTTCTGCTATAAAGCCAAGTAAACCAGTTATACATATACATATATCCTCTCTTTATTAGATTCTTTTCACAATGGAGTATTGAGGAGAGTTCCCTGTGCTATATGGTAAGTCCTTATTACTTATGTATTTTATATATAGTAATGTGTGTGTCAGTCCCCGTCTCCCAATTTATGCCCCCCCCCATAAGAATGCCCAAACTGAAGCTTTACTCTACCCATTAAACAGTATCAGCCCATTCCCCAAACCCCCTAAACCTACCTACTATCCTACTTTCTGTCTCTATGAATGAATCTGATTGCTTCAGACACCTCATTTGAGTGGAAATGATCTGTGACTTACTTCATTTGCATGACATCACAAGGTTAATCCACATTAAAGTATGTGTCAGAATTCCCTTCCTTTTTAAGAATGAATAATATTCGGTTATATATATATATACTTTTTAAATTCATTCATCTGTGCATGGACCCAACCCACTTTTGAACAACTCTCTGGGTTAGAAAAGCCTTCCTTCTTTTGAATCCAATTCTGTTTCCTGTGTTCACAGGTCCTAGCTCTGGCTCTCAAACCTACACAAAATAAGGTGAGTCCTCTTCTCCATGTCAGTCCTCTGTTACCTTAAAACAAAGCCAAGTTGACTCTATGACCTATGAGATGAGGCCTGAGAACAAACACCCAGTGCTGGAGGAGCTGCTTCCGAGGGAGACACCTCTGCCCATTCATTCTCTGCCCTGAGGATGGGGGATCTTCAGCCCATTACCCCACATCCAGGGCCTCCTGCCTGGGGAGCTGCTCAAGGGGGTGACTCATTTCACAGTGTCCTGTCTGTCTACCTCACTCACTCCAAAGAACAGAGGGTCAGCAGAATCACCCATATGCCCATTCTACCACCCCCGCCAGGTATAGCTTAAGCCTGTCTCCCCAACTGGTGGTAACCCAACTGGGCGCCCACCGCCCACTGGCCCTACGAAAGGTTTCTGAACATCCATTCATGCCTCTGCAAATTGTCTCCAAGAATGCCGTGAGGATGCAGAGAGGCAAGGAGAGACGCCAGAGTGGGAAACTGAATGGGTTACTCCTGGAATGGCCGGTGCCAGTGGCTTGCCCCTGGTAGAAAGAGGAGACGTCACCGCATGCTTCTCCCCAGAGGAGGAGGCAGGCGATCAGGTTGCTTCCCCCTCCTGCTCCACCCTGAGGAACGGACTCAGTGACACAGCCGGCCTTTCTCTTCTCTGCTATCTTGGAGTCCAGGCGCCGTGGTGACCAAATGGGTCAGGTGCAGGGCTGCAAAAGCATTGTCCGAACTGCCAAGGGAGGATGTGGCCAACATTCCTAGGTTTGTTTGCAAATGTGGCCCAGAGAATAGGTGTCAAGGCAGCAATGCTGGCAGAGCGTGCCCATATCCGGAGCCCAGTCCTTCCCTCCTGCCACAGGGACTTCTGATGTATCCTTCCAACCCAGATGGACGCGCATTTCACACTTCAGGGCAAAAGGGGACCCCACATTCCAAACTCTATCAGGGTGGGCTCTCTAATAGGATATTGTCTGTTACAACAGAACTCTGCTGTTCCAAAACTTAGAAAGCCATCAATGGACAAATTTCCCTGATAGGTATTTTTCAGATTCTAAAGAATTCAACTCATGTGTCTATTACTCGGGCTTCCCAAGTGGCTCAGTGGTAAAGAATCCGCCTGCCAATGCAGGAGACACAGAAAAGGCAGTTTTGATCTCTGGGTCAGGAAGATCCCTGGAGGAGGAAATGGCAACCCACTCCAGTGTTCTTGCCTGGAGAATCCCATGGACAGAGGAGTCTGGCGGGCTACAGTCCATGGGGTCACAAAGAGTCAGACATGACTGAGCACACACATGCAATCACATCTATTACTTACTCATTATTCACTTTTGAAACCATCAAAAATTACATCTGACAAATAGCCATGAGATTATTACATTAAGGACCTAGATATAGAAGTCAAGTGGTAAAATGGGTTGAAAGAAGAAAGCAATTATACTAGGAGATTTAAGCTAAGGAAGTAATGAAATTAAAAATGAAGTTTAGCTGTGAGCTTCCTGGCAATGAAAGAGAAAGGAGAAAAAAAAAGAAGAAGTTAGGCTGCATCAGTCCCATCATTTAATTAAAGAGAACATATAGACTAATTAGGAGATGTTGTCATGATAAATTTCAAGCAAGGGGTTATTTACAAAAACTGAATTTAAATGAGGCTTTTTAGGAATTCATCTAGTATGTGTTTGAGATCTATGCACATGCAAGTGTCTCTGTGTGTGTATGGATGTATATATCTATCTGTCCATCACCCCTCAGCTCTTTGTGTGTCTGTGTATTTAGTTGATTTAAAAAAAAAATCTGTCAGGAGCCTTTGCAAGGCTTCATCTGTTTCACTTTGTAAAAATGGCTGCCTCTCATGAAAAAGATACTGGTGGGAAGGATGGGGGTAATGGTGTCCTGTAGCCCCAGAACACCTGCACACTTCCTCTGTCCAGTTAGGTAGTTGGGCTGATCCTACACAAGCCGGAGTGCTTGCTAAGTCGCTTCAGTCACGTCCCGCCCTTTGTGACCCCATGAACTGTAGCCCGCCAGGCTCCTCTGTCCGTAGGATTCTCCGGGAAAGAATACTGGAGTGGGTTGCCGTTCCCTTCTCCAGGGGATCTTCCCGACCCAGAGATGGAAGCTGTGTCTCCAGCGGCTCCTGAATTGCAGGCAGAGTCTCTACCACTGAGCCACCCAGGAAGCCCCTACACAAGCCTCCTGTGTCACAATGCGGGACCTTTGGCCCCTAGTGGGGAAGGGGCGGTGGTCAGGCCTGCTGTCCTACGGCCAGGATCCAGGTGCCTCAGGAAAGCTCGTTGGCACCCAGGTGCTCTGTAGCCAGAGCGTCTGTGTCTGAACGCACCCTGTGGGCCAAGCCTGGCATATGACTGGGCGCCTGCTCCCACTTGGCACCGCCGCTGCCTGCCGGCCCTGGAACCCTGCCCCAAACCACAGCTGCCTGGCGCGGGGCCTGACAGTCTGCCCACTCCTTTCTAGAGTACTCTCTCTCTCCCTGAAGGGCTGGAGTTGTCATCACACCCTTTCCTCCACTGCTCCCAGGGGTCCTGCTTCTACACTCGTGGCCCAGACATTCTTCCCCCATCAAGCCACTTGCCTGTCATGAGTGTTCCTCAGCCGGGAAACCCTAACCATCTCGTGCCTCCACATCTTTGATCAAGTACCCTGGAAGGTTAGAACCTCCTCGTTCACCAAACCCCTTAGGGAGTCAGATGTCGATTTCAGCCGGTCCCCCTATGAAGTCAGCCCAGCTCAACCCCCACTGAGTCATTTTCTTAAACAAGTTATGACAGCGGGACTTCCCTGGTGGTCCAGTGGATCCACGCTCCCAGTGCAGGGGGCCCAGGTTCGATCCCTGGTCAGGGAACTAGAGCCTTCATGCTGCAACTAAGAGTTTGCCTGCCGCAACTAAAGATACCACGTGCGGCAACAAAGATCAAAGATCCTGGGTGATGCAACTAGAACCTGGTGCAATCAAATAAATAAATATATATATATATTTTAAAAGGTTATGACAGCTGATGGAGGTCTCATCTTTCCTAGAGAGTAGCCCACAGAGAGGGTGTGTCCAGGCCTCCAGAAAAGCGGGATTTTGTGGGGGGCTGTTATTCAACCTGATGAGCAGGTAAGAGGGATTAAAAAGGGTCCAAAATTACACATTGCATTGGAGTGAACACGGTTTGCTAACTTCTCCCGGCCAGGCGGCCATGGAGAGACTGAGGCTGTCCCTGGGACCACTCTTTGGAGGGAAATAAAGGGAAAAGGTGCCCTCCCGCTGCACCCTTTAGGGTGAGGAAGAGCCAGAGGAAGAGATGAGATATTTCTGGGCTCTGAGGGGCTTTCTATAAGAGGAAAACACTTTGTGGTGGGTTTTTGGCTAAATCCAAGGCTGGGGACAGGAGAACTGTGGGACTAAAAGGGCCAATTATCTTCTGAAGTAGAGGCTACAGGCGCCCCGAGCCATGGACATGACCAGAAGGCGATGTGATCTTTGGGATCCCATTGGGGAATCCTGCCAAGCCCAGATGGGGAGCTGTGTGCTCCCTGGGGCTGAAGCATCCCAGAAAACCAACCAACCAACCAACCATCAAAACAGACACAGCCAAGCCCTATTTGCTTAAAAGAAAGAGATATCTGTAACTGATCAAAGCAGGTCTACAGTGCCTGGTCCATTTTGCTGTTATTGTTGAGTCACTCAGTCATGTCTGACTTTGTACGACCCCATGGACTGACTCTGTGTAACCCCATTTCTCCTCCAGGCAAGAATACTGGAGTGGGCTGCCATACTCTCCTCCAGGGGATTTTCCTGACCCAGGGATCAAATCCGAATCTCCTGCATTGGCAGGATGATTCTTCACCACTAAGCCGCCAGGGAAGCCTCGCTCAGTCCACAGAGGGCATTCAATAAACATTCACAGCTACCACCCACCAGAAGTCGAGGGGCTGCGGTAGAAAGAGGGAAACGCCCCCTGAGCTTGCACATGCAGCATATGGCACCCAGGGCTCCTCTGGGCAAGGTGGAACTGTGCGCCTCTACACCCCTCCTGAGGCCATGGGTCTGGGAGAGACTTTGAAAAGCCATCACCACGCGGAACAGTTTTCTCTGGGTTCCTACTTCTCCCCAACTCTGCCTTCCAGGAAAACATTCCTACGGACCACATGGGGGAAGCGGGCTGACGGAGGCTGAGGCAAATGGTGAGAGAATAAAACAGTGACGGTCACTGCAGTCTTGTTCTTTCAAAGCATCTAAACGGCATGAGCCAGGGCCCTTTTTTGTAACCTCAGGTGCAAGTGCATGGGAATTTATTTCCATGTAGTGATGGAAAAGCAGATAAAATTCATCAACAGTGCACTGCGTGCCTCCCTTCCAGTGGAGCAGTAAGAAAAAGTCATTACATAAAGGACTCCATTTGATTTTAGATGTGCCGGAAAGCTAAACAAAATAGAAAGGAAATCCATTTTTCAGGCAAAATAAGATAGGGAGTGATTATGGACAGGAGAGTTATTTTTATTAAAAGAGGAATGATAGACACACAGAAGTCATGACCTGTGGTTTGGCCGGAGGGCTTTAAGATGGGAGAATGCCCAAACCCGCCTTTCCCATCCCCTTTCCCCTGTGGTGACCAAAGACTCACACACGGACTCTTACAGGCTAAGGTTTCTGCTGTGAAAAAGTGACTGCAGGGCAGGTGATGCTGGGCTGAGGCTAGGGAGGAGGCCTGGGCGCCACGGCCAGCCCTGTGGGTTACAGGTCTGCTGCCCGGAAACCTTAGAGGGAAGGCCATGCGGGCAGTTCCCACGGGAGAGACTTGCTACAAGACAGAAGCGCAAGGGACAAGGTAATTATGAAACAGCAAAGATAGTTTCAAAGCAAAGTTTGCAAATGCTGTCCAGATGAGCAAAGATGACTGCTCAAACAATAGGTTTTCAAAATCAACATAATAAAAAATGCTTTTATTTATTTATTTATGGGTGTGTTGGGTCTTCACTGCTGCTCGGGCTTTTCTCTGGTTGCGGCGTGCAGGGGCAACTCTCTATTTGCGGTGTGCGGGTTTCTCATTGCTGTGGTTTCTCTTGTTATGGAGCACGGGCTCTAGGGCCCCCGGACTTTACCAGATGTGGCACGTGGACTCAGCAGCTGCAGCGCCAGGTTCGAAAGCACAGGCACACGGGTTTGGCTGCTGCAGAGCATGTGGGATCTTTCCGTGTCAAGGATGGAACCCGTGTCTCCTGCATTGGCAGGTGGATTCTTTAGCAATGAACCACCAGGGAAGCCTGACATCCACTTTCAAATCATCAAAACGTGTACTTGGAGAACAATTGCCCAGGTTCAATGTTTCTTGTGTGTGGGAATTGAGAAAACAAGCAGGGACCCACAGCCATGCTGGTTTTCAAAGTGTGGTCCACAAAGCTTTTCCCTTGACTCCAAGGTGCCACAGAGTTCTGGGCCCTGCTCAGAACTACTGAGAATCTCTGAGAGCAGGGCCCAGGAATCTGTCTTTTTTGTTTGTTTAAGTGATTTTGAAAACCATTAATCCAAAAGGGTAAAAAAAGTAATTCTTAACATATATCACTCCCCCACTCCCACATGCAATTTGCAGTCAGGCATAGCTCAGCTTGTAAAGAATCTGCCTGCAATGCAGGAGACCCTGGTTCGATTCCTGGGACAGGAAGATCTGCTGCAGAAAGGGTAGGCTGCCCACTCCAGGATTCTTGGGCTTCCCTGGTGGCTCAGCTGGTAAAGAATCTACCTGCAATGTGGGAGACCTGAGTTCAATCCCTGGGTCGGGAAGATCTCCTGGAGAAGGGAAAGGCTACCCACTCCAGTATTCTGTCCTGGAGAATCCCAAGGACAGGGTAGCCTGGCAGACTACAGTCCATGGGGTGGCAAAGAGTCAGACACAGCTGAGCGACTTTCACTTCACTTCACTGTAAAGCACATCAGATCTGGACTCAAAATGCTTGGGCTAAAGCTATGCTACTTATCCTTGAGCGATTCACTTAATTTCTTACAGCTCCAATTTTCTTCATTTGCAAAATGAAAATTCTACCCTGAGCTATAAATATTAATAGATGAAGAATGTCAAAGCATTTGCAAAGTAAACTCTACAGGATTGGTACAAATGGTTTTTTATTATTATCATGGAGTTTCCCAGGTGGCATAGTGGTAAAGAATCCATTTGCCAAAGAAGGTGACACAGGTTTGATTCTTGTATCGGGAGGATCCCCTGCAGGAAAAAGTGGCTACCCACTCCAGTATTCTTGCCTAAAAAATCCCACGGACAGAGGAACCTGGCAGGCTACAGTCCATGGGGTTGCAAAGAGTCAGACATGGCTGAGCATGCAAGAGCATGCAAGAAAGTACAAGAATTATTAGCTGTCATGGTATTAATATCACAAGTCCCTACCCATGGTGCCAGCACCATAGTCTAAGCAACTGTATCTCTTGCCTGGATGACTCTAATACTTCCTCCTAAACAAGTTCTTCCCTCCCTACCCTTCCATCTCTTACTCTGCTGATAATGCAACCCTCTCACTTTAAACCTTCAAAAGCTTCCTGTTGCTCTTAGAATACAGTCAAAGATCTTTAACAGAACTAGCTCTTTTCCTTACCAAGACCTTGATTGACTCTGAGAGAAGGTGGATTGAAATGCAAAACATCCAGAGTATCACTGCTTGTCCATTAAAAATCCACTAGGCTTAACTCTAGCCCTTGGGAGTCAAGGCAGCAAAGATGCTGCACAGAAGTCTCAACTGGTTGTAGGGCAGGATTAAAAACAAAGCCTTGATCTCACAGGCATGCCTGAGGCAACCCTATTGGAAAAGGATAAAAATATAGTATTAAAAATGCAGGCTCTGGATTATGTAGGCCTAAAGAATTGATTCTAATTTGTAGTGTTTATAACACCATGATTAAATATCATCTAAAGGCTTAAAAGTATTTTTTAATATGTAAAGATATTTGCTGATAGGCATTTTTATTGATGGAAACATTTAGACCCTTGACCTGCTTGCCCCTAATATCATTCTTACTAAACTTGGCCACATTTATCAAATGTAAGAAACCAATGTTGGCTCAATACTAAACTCCGGACTTTATTCAGATTCCACCAGTTTTTCCATGAACGTCCTTTTCCTGCTCCATATCTAATTCAGGATTCCGTGTTGTGTTTAGACGTCACATCTCTTTGGTCTCTTCTGATCCATGACTGTTTTTCAGATTTTCCTTGTTTTTGACAACCTTAACAGTTTTGGGAAGGACTGGTCATGTGTTTCATAGAAAGTCCCTCAGGTGGGGTTTGTCTGATGTTTTCTCGTGATTAGACTGGATTATAGGAATCTATAATCTAATGAGGGTGTCTGGGGAGGAAGACCACAGACGGGAAGGACTATTTTCATCACATCTGTCAAGGCTACATGCTATCAACATGAGTTTTGATTGTTTGTTTGCTTTTAAATATTTATTTATTTGGCTGCACCGGGTCTTAGTTGCAGCATGTGGGATCTAGCTCCCTGTCCAGGGATCGAAGCCAGCCCTCTGCATTGGGAGCACAGAGTCTTAGCCACTGGGCCATCAGGGAAGTCCCAACTTATCATTGTTTATGCCAATCAGCCCTGGTTGCCTTCTGGAGGTAGTACTTGCTAGACTTCTCCACCATAAAGTTACTTTTCTTCTCTTTCTGTGCTATATATTTTGGAATCAAGTCACTAAAGACAGTTGTCTCTCCACACTGAAAGTGTAGTGTGTATTAGGGGTTGGGGTGGGGTTTAAGCTCCACCTCCTGGAGGGGGGAGTAGCTATGTGAATTATTTGGAATTCATCTAAGGGGGCATTGCCTCTGCTCCCTCTTCCTCATTTGTTTATTTCTTCAACCACTTATTTATAGTAAAATAGATTCATGGCTATTTATTTTATAATTTGGATTATAATCCACTACTGTCTTTTTTGTCACTCATAGTATTCCAGCTTTGGTCACTGGAATTTCTTTAAGATGGGCATTTGTGTCACTTTGACAGGCCCTATTCTTTAAAAAAAAAAGAAAGTTCATATATTTTGTTCTATATATTTTATTTATATAGACAAATACATATACACACTAATGTAGATAAATAATAGATATCTAGCTAGATAGACACACATATGATACATGCTCAGTCACTCAGTCTTGTCCAACTCTTTGCGATCCCATGGACTGTAGCCTGCCAGGCTCCTCTATCCATGAGATTTTTCAGGAGTGGGTTGCCACTTCCTCCTCCAAGGAATCTTCCGGAACAAGGGGTAGAACCCACAGCTCCTGTGGCTCCTGTCTTGGCAGGCATATTTCTTATCACTGAACCACAGAGAAGCCTCTGCCCTATCCTTTTTTTTTTTTTATCCTTTTATTTTTTGAACTTTTTCTTATTTTCTAGCATCACAAGATACTCCAGGCTCATCTAGAATTTTCCTTGCCCCAAACCTAGAATTGGTTATTTTCCCAAGGATCTCTGGTTCCTTTTATTGGAGAATGGTATTCGAAACCAAGGTCTGGTCATTGAATGAAAATTATTTAGAATTTTAAGACACTTTTAAAGGAATTCTTTGGCAATCCATGGGTTAGAACTTCTCACTTTCACTGCCAAGGGCATGGCTTCAGTCTCTGGTTGGGGTACTAAGATTCTGCAAGCCACAAGACAAGACCAAAAATAAATAAATAAAAACACTTTTTAGTGTTTTTCATTATAAAATTAATATACATTGTTGGAAAAATTTCCAAGCAGTATAGAATTGTATCAAGTAAGGCATAAAAAAGTCCCACCTATGTTTTCCCTAATTTACTTTTCAAAACTATAGTATGGAGTATATTCCTGATTTTTAAAAAATTATAAATTAGTGTATATAGGACAATATTTGAAAACTACTGAAATATCTAAATTAATAGGATTTTTAATATTTGTATTTATAATGAGGAAAATTAGAAATGTCATACTTCACCAACAAATGGGGGATTTGGTTAAAAATACTGCAGTCCATCCATAAAATGTAATCCTAAGAACACAATAAAAACCATGTAAACTCCTATCTGTAGGGAAGAAATGGAGACGCAGATGTGGAGAATGAACTTGTGGACACAGTGGGGTAAGGAGAGATTGGGACGGATTGAGAAAGTAGCATTGATATACATAACCACCATGTGTAAAACAGATAGAATGGGAAGCTACCATATCACACAGGGAGTCCAGCCTGGTGCTCGGTGATAATTTAGAGGAGTGGGAAGGGAAGGACGCTCAAGAGGGTATATATATATATATATATATATATATACAGTTAGACTGATTCGCGTTGTTGTATGGCAAAAACCAACAAAACATTGTAAAGCAATTATCCTCCAATTTAAAATTAAAAAGTATAGAAAAAAGAAAGAAACCATGTAAAAGAAAAACATTTAATTGCATAAGGAAATGTTCACAAGGCATCTGTTAATAAAAAAACAGCAGATAACAAAACAGTATGTTTAGTATTATTCCCCCTTTTTGTTAAAAAAAAATTAAAAGCATATATTTGCACAGAAAAAGGGACTAATGGGATGTATATCAAAATGTCAACTCTGACTTGTGTTGTAATTACAGGTAATTTTACCTTTCTTCCTTTCTTCACATGTGCTTCCCAAATCCTCTGCAGTCAACATGCATTGCTTTTGAATTCAGGAAACAAAGCAGTCTTTGCCTTGCACAGCATCATGTTAACTGAAACTCTGCACAGTGGAACTGTGACCTTGATTTTTAATAACTGCAGTCATTAAAAACACATTAAAAACATAATACAGAGTATGAAAACAAATGCTAGCGCTCAGAACAGAAATTGAATGGACACATCCACTCAATCACTCAACGAATGTTTTATTGAGCATTTACCAAGTGCCAGAAACTGTCATAAGTGTCAGGGATATGACAGTATATAGACTCCACTGAATTATTTATGCTGGTGAAACATTAAAAAAAAATGTCAAAACAACATCTGAAAATTGCATTATAGCCATAAGCTGGAATAATAAATAACCATTAAAAAGCATGTTCTAACTCAGACTTATTGGCACTGAAAATGCTTAAAATGTATTTATAATGGAAAAAGAGTAAGCCATAAAAAGTACAGAGCATAATGTCATTTTTTAACTAACATTGTATATATATATATTTGTGTAAAAACATGTTTTTATTTATAACCATAGTCTATCTATATCTAAGTAAAACCATCTCTCTCCCCAGTAGAGACTAGAGAAGAGATAGCCCTTAATCAGAATGCTAAGAAATTAATAGACTCTAAAGTGAAACCCCAAAGCATTTGTAAATCCTTGGATGTGGTATTGCTTTGCGTAAGAAAAATGGAAGACATCTGAGGGTGTTCTGAGTGGGCAGAGAAAGAATGGTGGAAGTAGATGACATCTGCCTCTCCTTGCTCTCAGTCAAGCCATCACGCAAAGAACGTGACTTTATTGTGTGAGTGTCTATGTGTAAATCAAGAAAAATAGGACTTTCCTGGCCATGCAGTGGTTAACACTCCTCACTCCCAGTGCAGGGGGCATGAGTTCAATCCCTGGTCGGGGAACTAAGATACCACATGCCAGGAGGCACCTAAGCCCACGCGCTGCAACTACTGAGCCCAGGCACTCCAGAGCCCACGTGCCACAGAGAGCCCGAGCACTGTGACGGAAACGCCTGCCTGACGCAGCCAATCTTCTGAGCGCTGCAACTAAGACCCAATGCTGCCAAGTAAGTGTTTTTTAAAAAAATAAAACAAGCACTGCTACTTACTAGCTGCGGGACCTAGGGCAACTAATTTAAATGTGCCTCAGCCTTCTCTACTGTATTATTTAGGAATATTTGGATTGCATGTAACAGAAAACCCAACTCAAAGTGGCTTCAACAAAAAGAGAGTTTTGTGGTTCATCTAACGGGACCAAGGGTATCCAATTAGATCCCAGAGCTCATCATGCTGCTGCTTATTTCTTTGGGCTGATTTCCTCCACGTTGTAGTTCCACTCTTACCTAGGTTTCTTCCTTGTGGTGGCCAGGTCTCTTCTGCAGGCCCAGTCTTGCATTGTCTTTGCATGTGTGCTTATTCGTTCAGTCGTGTCCAACTCTTTGCGACCCCATGGACTGTAACCAGCCAGACCCCTCTGCCCATGGGATTTCCCAGGCAAGAATGCTGGAGTGAGTTGCCATTTCCTTCTCCAGGGGATCTTCCTGACCCAGAGATTGAACCTGCGTCTCCTGCGTCTCCTGCATCTCCTGTGTTTCCTGCATTGCAGGCAGATTCTTTACCCTCTGAACCATCAGAGAAGCCATCTGGCATCCTATGCTATCCACTGACCTAGAGGAAAGAGATCTCATCTCACTTTTTTTCTGGCAATATCTCAGGATCACTTGGTATGATTGGGCAGGACCTCTTTCATGGCCACTCTTAAACTTAGGGCTGGAATCAATCCCACCCAATCACATGGAAGAAGAGTGGGAGGGGATTAATCAATGAAAACTTAGGTGTTCTTCCCAGGAAAAAAATAGGTACTAGCCTTTCAGAAACAGCAGCTGTTTAATATAGACAGACACACACTTTCACATACATGCAAAACATACATGTCAGTTTCCCCATATCCTGTCTGGTTGTTCTTTGGCAATTTTCCACCATTTTATTGGAAAGAGCTCTCTAAAATACAGGTCCAGTTATCATAACAGATAAGCTTCAAGAGCAGCAATCAACTCTTGCCCATCTTCAGGGCTCAAGTCCTAACCCAGTGCCTGGCACAAGGTTGATGCTCCGGAATCTATTAAATGAATGATCTCATTTGAGCCTCAGAAGTGCCAGGAGCTGCCTGGGCAAATGCGATAACCATGTTTCATATGGCAAAATAAATAAGCCAGGAGATAATAAATATAAAGTGAATCTACTGGACACCAAGATGAGTCAGAGAGAGGTGGGGTTTTGACTATATCATGAAGGGTAGAGAACATGTGTATGGGCATCACAGAGTGTCCCAGCTGAGCCAGGAGAATGCTAGGTTGGAAAGCGCCATCACCAGCAAGGACAAGGTAGTCCTTCCTGCGGTCAGTGTGTAAGAGAACAAGGGTTTTGCTCAGATTCTAGCAGAGAAAACAGGCCCACAGGATGACTCAGTGATGTGATAAGCTCATACCCTCCACAGGGCCTTTGCCCGTGTTGGCCCCTGTGCAGGAATGTTCTTTACATCATCAGTCTCCTTTTTAAAAATTATTTTATTTAATTGCTTTTAGCTGCACATGGGCTTTATCTAGCTGTGGAGTGCAGGCTCTAGGGTGCCGGGGCTCAGTAGTCGTGGCTCCCAGGCTCTAGAACACAAGTTCAGTAGTTGTGGTACACAGGCTTAGTTGCTCCAGAGCATGTGGGATGTGGGATCTTTCCAGAGCAGGGATCGAACCTGTGTCCCCGGGCAGATGCTTAACCTTTGGACCACTAGGGGAGCCCCATCAGTCTCCTTCACTTCATTCAGGTTTCAGCATTCATGTCACCTCTTAGAGAGGTTTTCCCTGATCTTGAGACTTAGAGCAGTACTCACAGAATCATGACCCAGCTGTCATTCCTTCAGAGTGAAGTCACTACCTGAAATTCCCTTGCTCACTTGCTTACTGTCTCTCTATTGCCCTAGCAATATAAGTTCTGGTGGAGCAGTCATCTTCCCCATCCTCTTCATTAGATATTTTTCAAACCAAGGAATAAGCAAAGAGAATGACTCTTCTGGCTAGAGGCTAGGTAAATAAATCACAGGCTTTAAACATGTCCAGCTCAGCCAATCCTTCATAAAGAACAGTTATTATAATGACTATTATTTATAGATGTCATGAAATATCAGAAGTCCTGACTTCAATGGTTTTGTCTCTTCTTAAAAGCAGGGCCCAGAGGCCAGGGCAGTAGAGACTGAGCAGGCAAAGGGGGTGGAGGGAAGGAGAGAAGGCCTGGGTGGCTGCTGCTGCTTGCCTGGGAAAGGATCTGAGGGGGTGGAGGGGGGCATCTGGGGAAGAGGGGATGGGAGGGGGGACCCCAGGGACTTGCAGAGGAAGCTGGGAGTTGGGCCATGGAGGGTGATCTTGGAAAGGAGCAAATCCTAATCTGAGTCTTGTTTTAATCATCAACTGATGATGGCAAGGACTGGTTCCATTCCATTTCAAAATTCCAGAGTGTATGTGTTGAGAGTGTATAAGTTCAAAGCACTTGCTGGCCCCTGAGCAGAGGAGGTGAGCCAGGTATGACTCAGGCCCCTTAGGACCCCTTGGTGGAGACAGGGAGGTGGGTCTGAGCAAACTGTGAAAGTATAATAATCCTCTACTAGGTTACACGGTGAAGGTCGGGTAGTCTTATAAAGTATGCCTTGGAAAGAGAGTGAGGCTAGCAAAAAGGATAAAGGGGATCTTTTGTTTTGTTTTTTAACAAACAGCTCTTTTTTTGCATTTTATCTTATTTTATTTTTTATTTTCTTGGCTCAGCTATGTGACTATGTGGAATCTTAATTATCCAACTAAAGGAAATTTGAACCCATGCCCCTTGGATGCATGGAATCTTAACCCCTGGGCCCCCAGGGAAGTCCCAAAGGGGATCTTTTTGAACGGGATCAAAACCCACGATGGTGATTGAAAACAGGAAACTCAGGGAAAATATCTGTTTCATGGTTATTGTGATTTTTTTTTTCACTGATCTTATGTCAACAAGTCCAGGGTCACCTTTAACTGGCAATGGTGGGAAAAGACCATTTCACTAAGATAGACTGGGCTTCACTGGTGGCTCAGATGGTAAAGAATCTGCCTGCAGCGCTGGAGACCCCAGTTTGATCCCTGGGTCGGGAAGATACCCTGGAGAAGGGAATGGTAATCCACTCCAGTATTTTTGCCCGGGGAATTCCATGCACAGAGGAGCCTGGCAGTCCAAGGGGTCACAAAGAGTCGGACACGACTGAGTGACTAACACTTTCATTTTCACTAAGACGGACCACGCATCTGAGGTCAGCAGAGCTATCAGTAATTGGTTTTCGTCTTTTCAAAAACAGAAGAAGCTGAAACCCAAGAACAGGGACTGATGTCTATCTGTGGGACTCACCAAAGCTGAGCCGAGCTCAGCTGGTCACATGACGCCCTTGAGTCTTGAGACAGTGTCCTGACCTACTTCACAGGAAAAACACAAGAAGAACTTGTCACCTCTCAACCCCCTGACTATATACTCTGGGTTTCTTCTGACTCTGCAAAAAACAACCAAATGAAAATTTTATCTTCCCATGATCAGAAAATATTCTCCATGAGGACTTGTCTTAGGACCTTAAATTTAAATTGTTGAAATTCTTTATACCTGCTACCCTTGTCTCCAGCCTTTTTGAAACGGAGAACTCATTTTTAAGGAAAATCTGCACCCTATTATATGAATGGTAGAAGCCAAGCCTTTAGTTAACACTCAAAAACCCAAAACATTTTTGCCTTGTATTCTGTATATAGCAGCAAGTGTATTCTAAGAAAAGGAAGACTTAAGATACACTGACGTATGGATAGTACCCCTTTAAAGATGTCTCTGTTAGCAAGATTCTGAGTGTCAAACACTGAAGTTGATTGAAAATGAGTTACACAAAAAGAAAACAAACGAAACAACATGAGTAAACTTTAATAGAATAAGAAACCTATTAAGTATAAAGTGGTCATTAAACACTTACCATATGTTCAAAACCACTCTCTGTTTACCTAAGCACAGTACAAGTTATCTCCAGCTTTGCACAGAAGGTATGTGCCCAAGTTCATTGGTAAGTTGTATTTTGTTCTTTTAACTCAGAATAAATTTCTTACAGGCATGCATCTTTACTTCCTATTTTGTATGTTATTAATGATAGAATTTTGTGAGCTAGCTTAGGGCCCAGGCAGCATATTGTGTACATGGAAAGTGTTGCCACGTTTCAGTTTATAGCTCAGTTGCTGGGACTCACCACCCCACTCCCTTTCCCCAACTGTAGAAAAACCCAGAACAATGATGGGAAGGGCAGCATCACCCTGTGGCTTCCAATGTCTTTTTTGAACTTGGCTCCTCCTTGGGGGCTCAGCCATACTGTCAGCTCTTAAGGAAAAAATTGTGTGTTTGTGTTTGGGCCTCCATAGGACTTCTGGTTTGGGACTAAACATCTTCTATTGCAGTTTGAGTTGGACATTCTGGACTCCTCTCTTGAACCTATGTCCTCTCCACTGGCCCTTTGATGTGCAAGAGCTCCACAAGTTGGTCCTGACTGGGAAAGGAGATGATGGCAGGCCATCAGGAAAGAAGAAAATCTTGGCTGCCTCAGTGGTCTGGGCTGAGTGGTTTGCCCAGGGCTCCTCAGGATAAGTAGACAGGGTCTGGGATACCTGTACTATCTGTCTTCAGCTTCCTACCTTCGAGCAGGGCACCCATCACTCAGCCCTTCAGATGTCAGGAAGACTCCTGCACCAACTTGAGAGTGAGAGGAGGGATCCCACTGAGGAATTCAGATGCCCTGGCTTTCTCAACAAGCATCAAAGTTCTCTTGGTCGGCACCTAATATCCGCTCCTAGGACAAGTTCAGAGGCACTTCCAGGAGTGGAGCATCAGGTCATCCCTGTGTCAGCGGGCATATGCTCTGCTGCTTCAGCTTCTGCAGGGCCAGAATGAGGACGTGCTGAATGACCCTGGGCAGGCCATGTCTTGTTGGAGTCACGTCTTCTCCAACCGCCCTGCCATAAACGGGATGGGACCAATGTGGAGCAGAGATTCCCTTTGGCTGGTTTCCAAAGTAGAGTCTGATCAGAGAACTCCAGAGTGATTACAGAACTGCGGATGGGGAAGAGGCACTGGCTACATGGAAAATTGAGAACCTCATTTAGTTTTACAAAATGCATTTCCGAGGTCCTGATATAGACTCAGGATATTCAGAAGTTTATATATGAAATTGTTTTTACCACTCCCAAAGAATGGTAGAAAGGTAAATAAGAATTGCCTAAGTAGGAGGGATAAACTGAGAGATTGGGATTGACATGTTCACCCTACTATATATAAAATAGATAACTAATAAGAACATGTTGGATAACACAGGGAGCTCTATTCAATACTCTGTAAAGGCCTGTATGGGAAAATAATCTAAAGGAAAGAGTTAATATATGTATATGTATAACTGATTCAGATTGCTCTACATCTGAACATCTCACAACACAACATTGTGAATCAACTATATTCCACTAAAAGTTACCAAAAAAAAAAAAAAAAGAATTGCCTAAGTAGGAACCAGGAGAAACTGAGAAAGAAAGGCTAGATCCTATTCAGAGTATAGGAGAATGATGGTCAGGAATTCAACTTCAATTTGTTATACTCAGAAGTTATTCAAAACAAGCTCAAATCCAGCCTTGGCAGATACTAAAGTCCAAGATAGACAAGCTGGTGGGAGTGCCAAATCTGGGCAATATTTAAGTTTCTGCAGTCAATAAGGAATCTTGAATAGATCAAGGAGGAGTTAACACATCAGAAAAGATTCTGAGTATTTATTAGAAGCTTATCCTAGCCCTAGGGTTAAAAGTTGGTATCTACAACTTTCAAGGCAGATCTTTCCTTAGATACACTTTTTAAAAAGCTGAAATCAACCTGACAAAAGGGCAGACACACCTGTTGGCTGGATTGATTTAGGGATTGATCCAGGCTCAAGGTCTATTTGTCAGACTAATTGCACACAGGAAGGTAGGATGAAGGCCACCACACAGCACTATCACTGGCAGTTAGATCTGTTTCCATCAATGCAAGCATAAGTCAGAGTGTAGCCTTATAGAGCACCTCTTTCATGGTAAGAAGTTAAATCTATTAGTTGGGGCTACTCTCATTGCAAAGGACAGAAAATAAACTCTAAAGTCTAAAGTAGACAACCAAAAGGTACATCAGTAAAACTTTAGGAATGACTGGCTCCAGGGACTCAAATGATGTAATCTAGGATATGACCTTCTCCATCTCCTGCCTTCCTCTGTTTTAGTTTCAATAGTTAGCTTAGAGTTAGCTTCAACAATTCAGGTGGATAAGATGACCATTAGCACTGCCAGGCTTATTTCTTAACTTACTTACACCCTCTTTTAGTGGAAACAGAAGCCCTAGTAAATTCCAGAATACAGTTTTCATTGCCTGGTTTGATCTTTGAATCTTGCCTGAACCAACCACTATGTTCAGAATGATACTGTGACTGGCTACACTTAATTACATTAGGCAAGTTCTAGCAAATCACATGGGTTAAGAAGTAGAAAAGAGGCAGTACACTCCTTGACATACATCACAGCAAGGTCCTCTATGACCCAACTCTTAGAGAAATGGAAATAACAAAAATAAACAAGTGGGACCTAATTAAACTGGAAAGATTTTGCACAGCAAAGGAAACTATAAACAAGATGAAAAGACAACCCTCAGAATGAGAGAAAATAATAGCAAATGAAACAACTGACAAAGGATTAATTTCCAAAATATACAAGTAGCTCATGCAGCTCAATACCAGAAAAACAAACAACCCAATCTAAAAGTGGGCAGAAGACCTAAACAGACATTTTTCCAAAGCAGACATATCAGTTCAGTTCAGTTCAGTCGCTCAGTCGTGTCCAACTCTTTGAGACCCCATGAACTGCAGCACGCCAGGCCTCCCTGTCCATCACCAAATTCTGAAGTTTACTCAAACTCATGTCCATAGAGTCAGTGATGCCATTCAGCCATCTCATCCTCTGTCATCCCCTTCTTCTCCTGCCCCCAATCCCTCCCAGCATCAGGGTCTTTTCCAATGAGTCAACTCTTCGCATGAGGTGGCCAAAGTTTTGGAGTTTCAGCTTCAGCATCAGTCCTTCCAGTGAACACCCAGGACTGATCTCCTTTAGGATGGACTGGTTGGATCTCCTTGCAGACATATAGGTGGCTAATAAACACATGAAAAGACACTGAACATCACTAATTATTAGAGAAATACAAATCAAAACTACAATGAGGTATCAGCTCATACCAGTCAGAATGGCCATCATCAAAAAATCTACAAACAATAAATGCTGGAGAGGATGAGGAGAAAGGAAGCCTCCTACACTGTCGGTGGAAATGCAAACTGATGTAGCCACTATGGAGAACAGTATGGAGGTTCCTTAAAACACTAGGAATAAAACCACCATGTGACTCGACAATCTCACTGCTGGCATATACCCTGAGGAAACCATAATTGAAAAAGACAATGTACTCCAATGTTCATCACAGCATTATTTACAAGAGCTAGGATATGGAAGCAACCTAGATGTCCATCAACAGATGGACAAAGAAATTGTGGTTCGTATATACAATGGAATATTACTCAGCTATAAAAAGAAATGCATATGAGTCAGTTCTAATGAGGTGGATGAACCTAGAGCCTAGTATACAGTGAAGTCAGTTGGAAAGAGAAAAACAAATATACATTGGTATTAACATATATATATGAAATCTAGAAACATGGTACTGATGAACCTATTTGCAGGGCAGCAGTGGAGACACAGAATAGACAATAGACTTGTGGACACAGTGGGGGAAGGAGAGGGTGAGACAAACTTGAAAAATATACATTACCATATGTAAAATAAAAAAACAGTGGGAACTGTGTGACACAGGGAGCTCAAACCTGGTGCTCTGTGACAACTTAGACGGGTAGGATGGGGTGGGGGGTTTAAGAGGGAGGGGACGTGTGTCTACGGCTGATTTATGTTGATGTGTGGCAGAAACCAACACAATATTGTAACGCAGTTATCCTCCAATTAAAAATAAATACATTTTAAAAAGAAGTAGAAAAGAAGTGGTTCACTATGGAAATTCAGTGCACTATTGTCAGAAGAAGATCTGGTTGGGGGAAAGACAAAACCAAAAGATGTACACTACAATGAGTGATTAACTAATATTCTATTAGGCAGGGTCTCTCTGGCCTGGTTTTGGGCAGAGCTGAGCCTGCAAGTGGCCAGTGACCATTAATGTTTGGGCTTTGTTAAAATAGAGAGGGACTAAAAAAGTCATGGTGTGAGAGTGCAACAGCAGGTCTTATAATAATAAAATGTTCAAGTCTTTACCAGGTGCTTTTCTCTAAGATTTTATTATTAAATATTAATTAAATGAGCTACATAATAAGAATTACATCTCCCTTACAGGGATAGCAAAATTGAGGCTCTGAAAACTTACCTTTTATTAGCAGGTAATCTGGCTAAAGCATAAAACCAGCCTCCAAATCCATTGTTTATTTACTCCACCACAATTGCATCTGGGGAAAATATATTTTCCAAATGTTGAAGGAGGTTTGGGCTCTTTCTCTGTGAGGTGATAGGGACGATCATCTAATGATACAATATCCTTGAAGGAATAGTTTAAGGATAACCTCACTAATCAAGACAAACACATGAATGTGTGTATGCATGATGTTAAGCCTGTGTTTAAAATCTGATTTAAAAAAATAAAAATAATATGAGTACCTTACAAACCATTAATTGTTAATACTTTTTATCTCTGTGTACATTCACAAGTTAGATAGAAAAATACTTATTTGTTAAAAACTCCCTCATGAAATTATTGAGAGAGAAAAATCAAGCATTTATAAAAAGTAGCTTTGAAGAAAATGGGAATTTTAAAGTCATCTAATTAATTGTTAATGCAAATAACAAAAGTAGTAGATGATATGCTTATATTGGTAATGAGATGTCAGGCAAAAATATAACTGTGCATATTTAAAACATGCCGGTTTCTGTGGTTTATTAAGGTGGCTATGTCACCACGCTCACGTGTCTGTAGACAAGTGTTTCAAATACTTTCCACAACTTGAGATGAGTTTCAGGGATTTGTAGTTAATTCATCAGTCAGAGAGCTTCTTGAGAAAGCCTAGCCTGTACCAAGTTGGCATATATGCCAAGAACAAAAATAATACCATAGACGGTTCTATCTTTCTACCAGGACCTAGGAGCCACGAGCACTCCTATTAGTCAGGGAGGTGTTTATACTTCTCTTGTCAACTCCAATAATGCAGTTACTTAAACTAAGCTCTCATTTTATTGTAGTCATGAGTATTTAATATTGCATTAAAAATTCTACAATTACGCTGAAATTATTACACTCTACTATAACCCAGCAGGCACCCAAACTTAACGACTACTTTTACATTCAGGTAGTATTAAAGCTAGAGAATATTATTTAAATTATTGTGTCCCCTTGATCTTACAACAGCAAGTTGAATCCTCACTAATGAATGAGTTCATTTTTCTTCTTTGGGCTTTAGCCCCTGTCAAACAAGGGGCTTCAGATGCTAGAACAGACCTCCCTAGAACAGACCTCCTCATAAGGTTGTTCTACAACATTCAAATTATATTCTTCTTGAGGCAAACTGTTCACTTAGGCACCTCACAGCACCTCTAAGCCCTCTTTACCCACAATGCTTCTGCTCTGAATTCTGCCTTTACTATGGGTATTTTGAGTGTCTGTGACTTTATAATGATTTACAGATTTCCCCTTGGTATCAGGGGGAGTTGGTACCAGGATACCAAAACCTGAAGATATTTGAGTCCCTTATATAAAATGGCACATACAATAAGCCCTCTGGTATCCACACATGAGGAACCCAGGGATAAGAGTGTCTTAGTAAATGCCACACTCTTTGCTTTTGTACAAAAACAAAGTTTTCAGGCACAGAAAATATCATTTCCGGTTTTCTTTTTTGGTAAAGAACATTACTGTATGACAACTGCCACCCTGGGCCATGTTTTCCATAAATTGAGAGTATATATATATATATAGTAGGTGTAGGTTCTTATCTATATCACTTAACTTTTCAGGGCCCTGGAAACAAAAAACGACAACAAAAAATGTGAAAATTCCATGCCGCTCCCCCCCTCCAAAAAGAAAAAAGAAAACTATTGTTCACTATCCAATTCCTGAAATTGCAGCCTTGGCCTAAACTATGATGAATAGTTTTCAACATAACTGCCAGCTTTGACTGATAATGACAGATGGATTCTAGGACCAAATCCAGGTTTAGCAGAAAAAGTGCTGTTGGGAGGATATTGAACCCTGCTGTAATGCAAGTACCCCAGGAAGAAAACGCTTCTGAACTGTTGACAGCTACCTGTACCATCATGAGGGTGGAACTCTAAAAGTAGGTGAAAACTGAAAGGAGAGGGGATCAACAGACAACAGACGAGGAGGAGGAGAGATAGGCATGCTGCTGATGCGGACGCCGGAGATCTTCAGAGCTGTGGCTAGCTAACAACAAAATAAAGCAGTGTTGGCAGAATTATTTAAGAGGACTTCAAGACTGGACTTGAGGGACTCCCCTGACAGTCCAGTGGTTAGAACTTCATGCGTCCACTGCAGGAGGCATGGGTTTGATCCCTGGTGGGGGAATTAAGACCCTGAATGCCATGCTGCCAAAAAAATAAAAAGTTCTTGAACTGAATAAAAATGAAAATACAACATATCAACCTAAAACAGTTGTATGGGAACAGTCACAAGTTAAAAAAAAAAGGTCTGGACTTGAGTGGACTTGAGGTTATTAAGGCACAGTGTCCATTCTTGCTGGTGCCAGCACTTACTATGGTGTTTGGGATATAGTGACGGCTCAATGAATATTGGTGTTTTTAATGAATTTTTTTGAATGAATGAATATCTTTTTTTAAACAATTAAGGGAAGCCTCTCTTCACTGACAAGAGGCGATTCCTCTGACCGATGATTTTAGGAGTGTGCTCCTTTGAACCAAAGGTGAGGACAAGAGAACACTAGTTTCACGCGCTCCCTTGATGAAGCCAGGATCCAGAGCAACCTCCACTTGCTTGAAGAAGCAGAATGGATGATGGCCTGAGGGGTAGAAGGTGAAAATATTGGCAACTGGAGCTCATATTAGAAGATTTGCTCACTGGCTCTAACTTCAAAAGAAAGTTTCCAGTCACCTCCCTTACGGAACACCCCACCACACAAAGACATACACATGCATATACTAGTCTTTGGTTTTCTTCTGTTGATATTGCTGTACAGTTAACAAAGAGATGATCGATGTTAGGAGCCTGAGGTGGAAACAGGTGAGGTGACAGGCAACTATGGTCCCATCTAGATTGTGGCAGTGTTGCCTGAACCCAAAGCCAGTGTTCTTCCCAATACGCAACAATGAAACTAGAAATACAGCTCAGATGTATAACCCCAATCTACCTACATCTCTGTACATGTCGTAATAGCAATAATGTTGGAGATGCTTGAAAAGAGAACATATAAATGGAATTAGAATGCAGGACCCTTCATTTAAGGGGCGTAGCGGGAGGTCAATGAGAATTTCAAACCATCCACCATGTTTTATTCTCTTTTCAAGTTATTGCTTCCCTCTGCTCAGTGAGTGGGTCAGGGTTCTTTCATCACCTTGTAACACGTTAAACTCCCTTTCATCCTAGAGTTACCCACCTTCCCCACATTTGCTATGTGGTCCTTATCTATTAGGGTCTCCCAGGTGACTCACTGGTGAAGAATCTGCTTGCCAATGCCAGAGACGCAGGAGACTTGGGTTCTATCCCTGGGTCGGGAAGATCCCCTGGAGGAGGAAATAGCAACTCACTCCAGTATTCTTGCTGGAAAAATCCACCAGACAGAGGAGCCTGGGGCGCTGCAGTCCGCGGGGTTGCAAAGAGTCAGACACAACTGATTAAGCACACAGTGATTGAGCCTTATCTATTAATACTAGACTCTGGGAGAATATAGGAAGATCCTAAGCATCTCCATGGTACTGAGATGTGGGAATCCACACAAGGACTTCTCCAGCACTAAGGGATGCATACCGTGAACCATCAGATGCCAAGAACCAGCAATAAGGGCATAAAGCTAGTGACAAATTTGTAAACATGAAACTTCTTTTTCTTATTGATGGTGGGAATTTTACATGTACTAAAAAGTACAGATTTTTAGTTCAATGAGTTTTGGCAATTAAACATACACTTTATAAATACATAACTTCTTGTAAAGCTTAATTTGTGTATGTGTGCAAGAGATTATAGGTTGTATTTGAGACAGAAAGGAACAGAGACACAAAAAGATAGACCTGGAAAGAAAGCATGAAGACAGATGTGTGAAAAGGACCAGAACAGTTCACCAATTCTTACATGGTAAGTGGTCAAAGAAATAACAAAATAAATGTCAAAGAGAGATTCAGGGCTGCTGAGTGCTCCCAAGATGTGTGAGCAGAAAGGAAAAGCTGAAGTTTCTAACATCAAAAGTAAATTCCTTTCTTTGACAACCTCATACACATTTTGTTGTTCAGTCACTAAGTTGTGTCCTGCTCTTTTCGACCCCATGGACTGCAGCATGCCAGTCTCCTCTGTTCTCCACTATCTCTCAGAGTTTGCTCAAATTCATGTCCATTGAATACACAAACAGAAGATCATTCTTATGAAGGAAAAAGCAAACTGGACTCCCCCAGTGGTCCAATGGTTAAGACTCTGGACTCCCAATGTAGGGGGCATGGGTTCAGTCCCCGGTCAGGGAAGTAAGATCCTGCAAGCTTCATGGCAGAACAAAATACAAAAACAAAAAAGCAAAACAAAACAAACAAACAAAAAAACCATTGCGTTGTATAACATACATTCCTGAAAAATGATTGATCAGAAGGATAAAAATGTCCAAATGGCTCCAGGAGCAAGTTTTATATCCCAGAAGCTGAAATAATATCTACCCAGATAAACAAGGAGATATGGGGAGACGCTAGTCCTCAAGACTGAATTTGTTGTCAACACTGGGACCGATGGGGTAGAGAGGTTTTATTTTCTTTACTCCAAGCTCTTAATTTTTTAAACAGCAAAAACAAACTTTGAATTTTTAATTCAAGTGAACAAGTCAAGAGTAAATCATGCTTCCATATTTCATGTGGAACCAGACTGGTAACCAGACTGAGTTACTAAGAAGTCAGTGGTAAGGAATATTCCAGGAACTCTGGGTACAGATTAAATTATAGGATCTGAAAGTGTTTTATGACTCAGGACTTTCTTATCTTATCTGGATTGCAAATTCCCTAGGTTGGCACAGGCTTCTTATAACCAAGATAGTCCTTTATACCACTTGCTCAGTGATACATGTTTTATAAAAAACAGTAGTCCACTAGTGTCTAGAACTTACATACTGAATTGGATAACCTTTCTGAGGTCTTTAAACAGAATGCCATTTAACTAAAGAAAAGCTGTAAGTCACATTGATGTACTCCCTCCACAGCTGTTTCTACTTTGTGGCTATTCCTGTGGTACAAACCTGTGGTCTCAGGCCTCCTGGGTGTGGATCCTGATTCCACCAATCCATTGGCTGTGAGACCTTAGGTTCGTTATCTAACCTCTCTGTGCCAGTTGTGCTCATCTCCAAAGTAGAAGAAAATAGCACCTATTTCATAGAGATACTGTAAGGACTAAATGAATACTATCCATTCATTTATTTAACAAATACCATTGGCTCTTCATATCCATGGGTTCCACACCTGAGGATTCAACCAGCTACGGATCAAAAATGTTAAAAAAAAAAAAAAATTACTGGGAACTTCCCTGGTGGTCCAGTGGTTAAGACTTTGCCTTCCAACTCAGGGAGTGCAGGTTCAATACCTGGTCAGGGAGCTAAACTCCTACATGCCTTGCAGCCAAAAAACCCAAAACATAAAGCAGAAGCAATATTGTAACAGACTCAATAAAGACCTTAGAAATGGTCCACATTAAAAAAAAAAAAACTCTAAAAAAAATACCAGGAAGTTCTAAAAAGCAAGATTTAAATATTCTGAGAATTAGTTGTTGAACTATTTACATAGCACTTGCAGACTGGTTCCAAATAGGAAAACGAGTACGTCAAGGCTGTATATTATAACCTTGCTTATTTAACTTACATGCAGAGTACATCATGAGAAACGCTGGGCTGGAAGAAGCACAAACTGGAATCAAGATTGCCGGGAGAAATGTCAATAACCTCAGATATGCAGATGATACCACCCTTAAGGCAGAAAGTGAAGAGGAACTAAAAAGCCTCTTGATGAAAGTGAAAGAGGAGAGTGAAAAAGTTGGCTTAAATCTCAACATTCTGAAAACTAAGATCATGGCATCTGGTCCCATCACTTCATGGCAAATAGATGGAGAAACAGTGGAAACAGTGTCAGACTTTATTTCTTTGGGCTCCAAAATGACTGCAGATGGTGATTGTAGCCATGAAATTAAAAGGCACTTACTCCTTGGAAGGAAAGTTATGAGGAACCTAGATAGCATATTAAAAAGCAGAGACATTACTTTGCCAACAAAGGTCCGTCTAGTCAAGGCTATGGTTTTTCCAGTGGTCATGTATGGATGTGAGAGTTGGACTGTGAAGAAAGCTGAGCACCGAAGAATTGATGCTTTTGAACTATGGTGTTAGAGAAAACTCTTGAGAGTCCCTTGGACTGCAAGGAGATCCAATCAGTCCATCCTAAAGGAGATCAGTCCTGGGTGTTCACTGGAAGAACTGATACTGAAGCTGAAACTCCAATACTTTGGCTACCTCATGTGAAGAGTTGACTCACTGGAAAAGACCCTGATGCTGGAAGGGATTGGGGGCAGGAGGAGAAGGGGATGACAGAGGATGAGATGGCTGAATGGCATCACTGACTCAATGGACATGAGTTTGAGTAAACTCCGGGATTTGGTGATGGACATGGAGGCCTGGCGTGCTGCAATTCATGGGGTGGCAAAGAGTCAGACACGACTGACCAACTGAACTGACTGACTGCACTGTGTTAGGTATTATCAATAATCTAGAAATAAAGTATATAGGAGGATGTGCATAGTTTACATGCAAATACTAGGACTTTCATATAAAGAACTTTAGCATCCATGGATTTTGGTGTTAATGGGAGTCCTGAAACCAGACCCCTGCAGATACCTGGGGACCTCTGAATGCTTTTCTTGAGCACAAAGCAGGTGTCAGGCACTGGGTTAAGTTCTGGGGAAAACAGAAATGGATAAAATAGGCACAAGTACCTCCCCTCATGAAGAGTACATTCCAACCAGAAAGACAGACAATGAACTAGTCAGCAAGGGCTATACAATGTCAGATGATGGTGAGTATTGTAAGAAGAAAGAAAACAGAGTAAAGGAAATAGGATTGGGGGCTGCTCTCTCGAGTGCCCAGGGACAGGCTCACTGAGATGACCTTTGACACTAAGAGTAATATCTGTTGCATAAATAAGCATTTAATAATTGTTAGTGCTGTCAGTATTATCACTATTAATTCGACTCATATTAAATGAATTAGCTTATGACAAACTCCCAAGGGAACAAAAAAAAAAAGGTCAAAGTTCTGCCAGGGAGATTATAAATGCTATAGACTGCCACACCGATGGTCACTATTTGCTTTGGCCACCTATAGGCTGTCCTCACTCTTCCTCCTACCCACTTCCTGCCATCTCCCCTACACCCTTGACATCAATGCTTAAACACCATAATCCCGCGTGCTTCAGCCTGGGAATGTGTTGTATACCAGCACAGCACTTCACAATTTTTCTTCATAGCATTTATTTTTCCTTTCATTAGCCTTGTGCTATTTATTCTTATTGGTCTGTCTCCCCACTAGACTGTACTCTCCACGAGGGCAGGGACAGTGTCTGCTTTATTTATTTCTATCCCCACCCCCTCTATATCTGGCCTGGGAGATGGATGGATGTATGGTTAAATATCCCGACTCAAGACTTCCTTCGTGATCCACTTACCTTTGTGCTCCCAATACAGGGGGCCTGGGTTCCATCCCTGGTCAGGGAACTAGATCCCACGTGCACCCACTAAGAGTTCGCCTGCCGCGACTAAAGATCCCGCATGCTGCAACAAAGATTGAAGATCTTGTGCGTTGCAACTAAGATCCAGCACAGCCAAATAAATACATAATATTAAAAAATAAAAAAAGAGAAAGATCTTTACTCAACTGTGCCCATAATCAGGCAAATAATTAGTAGGGTACCTGAATTTTGGGCATCTGGATTATGTACCTCTTCTTGCACTTTCATTCAACGTAGTTGAATTTTAACTGTAGACAAAGAACAAAGCTCATCTATAAGACAGTCTATGAAGAAATGGATAATAATAATGGATAATAACTGCACAGATGAAAGAAGCAAGATTACTATTCTAGGAAAACGAAAGTTCCCCCAAGGAGTAACAGTCATCTCATTTGTTTAGCCTGGTATCTGGATCTTCGTGATTTTTATTTTTATCTTCTTATTTTATCTTTTATTTTATCTTCTTTTTATCTTCTTATTTTTATTTTTTGGCCATGCCACATGGCATGTGGGATCTTAGTTCCCTGACTAGGGATTGAACTCTTATCCCCTTCATTAGAGTTGTAGAGTCTTAACTGCTGGACTGCCAGGGAAGTCCTGACGTAATCATTATTTGTTGTCATTTTTCTGAAACAGCCATAAGCATCTTGACAAGACAAACCATCACAAATTCTTAATTCATGACGTATGGAAAAAAAATCATCCCTCAAGATTTTAAGTGATTACCCATAAGACGAACAGAGATCAGCGGAGTGCACACACAGAACTGAACTGGGGCAAATTAAAGCTGGTCTGAATTGGTCAGATGAAGGGGCAAACTTGTGTGTTCTGATTTTTCTCTACAAAGCAGTGTTGCTAGGGAACAGTAATAACCATATCGTTAACTCCCAGGGTATCGCAGCACACACATCCCAGAAGTGATAAGAAGAGGAGAGCCAACGCCAAAGAGGACAGAGGCAAGGAACGATTTTCAGAACATGGTCTGACTCACCCGGAGCAGCAGTGAAACTATTTAGCTGGGCCAGAAAATTTGCAAAACTTAGTATGGCTAGGGACTGTCTGTGTGGTTTATAGATTATCCACTCCCTTCACCTTCCTTCCCCCACCCTACCTTTTCTAAATATAAGCCTTGATCATTCTCCATCAGTAGATAAGCAGCAATTAGAAATAAACTACAAAGTTGCCAACCCTTACTTCAAGATAGAATGTCATTAGCATCTTAATTACATACAGGTTTCATTTTTCCAAGCTGATTTTTAAATTTTACTTATGTAAACTTTTTCTTTTGTATTGGGATATAACCAGTTCACAAACAGTACTGTGACAGTTTCAGGCGGACAGCAAAGGGACTCAGCCATGCATACACATGTAACCGTTCTCCCCCAAACTCCCCTCCCATCCGGGCTGCCTCATAACACTGAGCAGAGTTCCTGGAAGCTATTGTTGCCTCTCTCATAGAATAGAGTTGCAAGAACAGATTGTCAAAATTTTCCCCTTTTCCACATTTACGATGGGGTTTCCCAGAGGTGAAGGAGAGTGTAGCTGGGGGAAGGAGAATGTGGGTCTGCGTGGAGCCTGGGCCATGCTAAGGAGGAGGGACGCATCTCAAGGGTGAAAAGTTGAAGGGGAGGGTAAAGAGAATGGCCAGGGTTCAGAAAGTGACTCACACCGAGAACTGAGCTGGAGGGAACGTCACTGGCTTTATCTGAAGCAGGGGCCAAGGCCAAGGGACAGGTTGACACCAGGGAGAAGAGTGGACGCTTAACCATTTGCTCATGGCTTCTTTATACAAAGCAAATGAGAATCACAGAGCAAGCTGCCAGATCCAAAGAGGAAGCTCACTGGAGAGAAGCCAGCGGGGAAGTTGGGGGGTGAAGGGCCGGAGTGGGTGGGGGTCAGGCAGGGAAGGGATCAAGTCATTGGGCGTGTTTCCAGAGTAAGCCGAGATGGCAGTCTCCCCTGGGTCATAGGGGACCAGCCACGACATGATTGATTTCACACCCTGGGAGGGAGCATTCACAAAGAAGCCTGGCTGGTTTTGAAATATGAGGCCATGGTGTGACTGACTGTACATCTTTGGCTATTTTTTTTTTTTCCTGCAAGGCAATTACATTAAGTGCTTAACATCAATCCAGAGAGGAAAAATGAGGGCACCGTGTTTTGGGTGGGAAGGTTGAGGAAGGAGATCTGAGCTATGTCCCTGCCATAAACAAATGTGCACATTCGGACGATGAACCCTTTCAGACCCTGAGTTCTGACTACAGGGGCAAGGGAACACATCAAGACCAGGGAGCTTGAGGGAGTGTTAGTTGTGTCAACAGTTGCATGTTACACACGCTGAAGGGGAGTGCAACCTGCCAAGCGTTAATGGATCTGCTGGAAGTGGAGAGAACTGGGCACCTGCCGCGAGCCGCCTGACCTGGCTCTCCCCACCTGAGAGGCGGCCAAACGAGTTGTTTCTCTATTTTCTTCTTACCCGTTAGGTCAGAAGAAAGGTTGCTCCTAAGTGGTTTTCAGAACCTGGCCTGACCCCAGAGTCATTGACTGATGTGTGAAGGTCTGCTGGGTATTGGATGCTGGGGAAGAAATGTCACTTGCAAGTGAAATGCCCCAGGGGAACCCTGAAACCCTCACTCCGATCATTCCTCAGACTGCTGGTGTCCCATCACAGAGGGACAGCCCAGCGACCGTAGAAACGTGGGGCCCCAGGACATTTTATGGGACGTGTGCAAAGGGCTGGTATCATGTGAAGGAAATACACAAACTGCCAGGGCTTTGGGGCTTCCCAGGTGGTCCAGTGGTATCATGGGGTCACCAAGAATCAGACACGGCTGAGGCTAAGCACTCACGCCAGCCAGGACTATTAGCTCAGCTGGAAGCAGGAGACACTGCCTAAGCCATAGGAAGCCCTCAAAGCATACACCGTACTTGTAAAACTGATGAAACAATTCTGCCCTTCAAGAAGCACCGGACAATGGAGGAGACCAGGCAAATAGAGAATCACCAAAAATAATCTACACAGAAAAAAATACATTCGTTTCAAAAGGTCCAAGGAAGGAGCATAATGACACAGAATATTTTCTTTGTATTTTTTAACTTTTTAAATAGACATTTTCAAAAATAGAGAAAAGTAGAATAATAGAATGACTCCCCACCTGCAACCATGTACCTATCACTCAGCTTCTTCAAGCAATATCAGGGTATGTCCTTCTTATTTTCTTATTTTACCTGGACCTGTTCTTCTTCTTTCCTAGAGCTTTTTTGTTGTTGCTTTTTTTTTTTTTCCTTTTTGGCCACACAGCATGTGGGATCTTAGTTCCCTGACCAGGGATTGAACCCATGCTCACTGCAATGGAAGCACAGAATCTTAACCACTGGACTGCCAGGGAAGTCCTTTCTGGAGTATTTTAAAGAAAAATCCCTCACTCATAAATATTTCTGAATATATTTATAAATGATTCTTTCACTGAATTTTTTTAACAGAAATTTATATCTGAAGTATTGAGACTATAGAGAAAAATTAGGAGATAAGGGCCTTAGAGAGGCAACAGATTCTTGATCTTCCCAAAGCTTGGGATGGACTAATGTTTGCTTAGATTCCATGAAACATCCATAATCTTTCTAATAAATCCCATTTTTGTGTGTTAGCTAGCCAGCACATGACTTCTACTGCTGCAGCCAAAAGAACTTTACTAGAGCTCTCTCAGGAAGGATCCCACAGCCTAGAGATGCCAGCAGCACAAAACTAATACAGTGATGAGACTGCTATGAAACAAACCCTGGATGTCATGTTCACTGCTGCTTCCCCAGCACCCAGCACAGCGCTCAACACAGAGTGATTGTTCAACCTATTTGTTGACTAAATTGAATATTAAGCATCCCAGTGGAGAAGATTGGGGAATCATGGAGCAAGTCTTAGCATCTTACTAGAAACATGGGTTTGACACTGACTCTGCTACTTTCTTTCTATGCGAGTGAGTCACTTAATGTCTTTGGACCTCAGTTTCCGCATCTGTAAACTGGGGATAAGAAACTCAGCCAACCATACAGACAGGCTCGAATGAGGTCATGCTATATGAAAGTGCTTTGTAAACTAGACTGTTTGCGAATGAAAGCTGTTATTATCTTTTCCAGCTGGGGATTCCATTCTGCCTATCTCAGCCTCTTGGCCTGAGAAGCCTTTAGGGCAAAAGTGGATGATAAACGGCCTCCTTCATAATTTTTTTTTTCCTTCTCCCATTTGGGCACTTCTTTTTAGCTTGGTGTCTGCTTGAAAGACCTGTTTCTAGATTAAACAGTGAGAAGCCCAAGAATTCTGTCAAGATTCTGTCTGTTTTCAGAAACCTATCGCTTCTTCATTCAGTTCATTAGGTCCTCAACGCTTAACCACGTGACTGGTCCACACATCCCTCTGATGGTCAGTGGTGTAAAGGCTGTGGCTTGATCCGTTGCTATCGTCCTTGGGAGACACTCACTCATCCTACTGGGAGGAGGTCCCTCTGGAAAAACAAGCAGGCAGAGGAGCAGGGAAAATAAGTAAGTGTCAATCTCAAGGCTTCCAGGCTCAGCTCCTCTGTCTGGGAGGCCACAAGGTTGGCAAGAAGCAGGCGGGTTGTCCTCGTGCCTGAGTCAAGAAACAGCTTGAACTTTCTCATCACCTGAATAGCCCAACACTTAGAGAACATTGCTGCATTGTTCTGTGCCCACAGGTTCCCGGTGGCAGGCCAACCCCGGGGCCATGCCAGCAAGCCCATAGCTGTGCTGATCCGTCTCTACCTACGGCCGTTCATGTAATTGAGTCCACAGGGACGTCATCTCATGATGCTGCTACCCAAGGAAGCGGGGGTGGGGCTGTGGGGGAAGGGAATTACATCATCGTTATTATTGTTATTCACTTATCAGATGATTATTAATTATACTTCAATTAAAGGCTTGCACTCTTTACAAGCATGAGCTCACCAGCCCTCACAATGCCCAAAGGAGGTCAAGAACCGGGAGAGTGCTGATTTGCTCGTGAATGCAGCTGACTTGAGTTTCAGAGATCCTGTGATCTTTCTTTTCCTCTATGTCTAGCTACTGACCGCCTCCCTTTGAAGGCCCCGGTTTCCCTAATGTATAGGAGTCAGACATGTGGCCCACACTGCCACTGGCTACTATAAAAGTAGCAAGGATTGAATTTTTCTTTCACAACCTTTGCATGGATTTGAAAAAAAAAGGGGGGGGGGGGGCAAAAGATAACCAGGCACTCCAATGCAGCCTGCTCGCCCTCAAAATAAATGTGTCTAGGGAGGTAACCTCACAGTTGAATCGACCCCTGAATTTCAATGAAGCGGGAGCAGTTTGGGGCTGGGGTCTTGGCTAGAGAGTTAGGTGGGGACTGAAGTGTGTGCACATGTGTGCACGCTCAGCCGTGTCTGACTCTACAACCTCATGGACTGTAGCCCACCAGGCTCATCTGTCCATGGGGTTTCCCAGACAAGAATACTGAGTGGGTTGCCATTTCCTGCTCCAGGGTCTCTTTCCAACCCAAGGGTTGAACTCTCACCTCAAGAGGTGATGCAAGCATCTCCTGCACTGGCAGGCAGATTCGTTACTACCAGAGTGGGGCCCACCACTGATGATCAGAAACTCGTTTTGTTACTGAGGTCAAAGGACAGAGGTGAAGGGTGGAGGGACGGTGAGTGGTGAGCAGAGTCAGAGCCTTTCAGAAGGCGCAGAGAGGTGCTCAGTCAAAGCCAGGCAGCCACAGCGTCTGCAAACTGTGGAATGCAGGTCCCCAAAACAGCATCCCTGGGGACCACAACTCTCCATCCCGAGGGAATACCCAGGCCAACTGGGGGCCTGAGGAAAGCTTTCCCTTTAATGTATGGATGTGCTCAGTCCCTCAGTCACGTCAGACTCTGCGACTCTGTGAACTGTAGCCAACCAGGCTCCTCTGTCCCTGGGATTCTCCAGGAAAGAATTCTGAGTGGGTTGCCAGTTTCTGCCCCAGGGGATCTTCCTGATCCAGGGATCAAACCCCAGTCTCTTGCATCCACTGCCTCAGCAAGCAGATTCTTTGAGGAGGGTAGCCTGTTTATCTTTCTCTTTTTCCTATTTTTTTTTTAAAGAAGAGAATGGAGTAGGGGGTTGAGTGAAATCTCTTAGCAGGCAGGGGTAGGTACCAATTTAGGTACCAATTTGCTTAGTGAGCCAGGTACCCCATCCTGCAGCTGCCACCCCCAGCCTGGCAACAGAGTTAATAAGACCTGAAGGAAATGGAAAAGAGAGATGTAGAAACCTGAGGCCCAAAGTACCTTATCTTGAAAGAGATCAGCGTTTTAGTTAAAGGAAAGGTTTACCAATTAAAAGGTCCTGGAAAGAAGTAAATAATTACACACACACACACACACACACACACACACACACACACACACACACCCCGCTTGAGTTGCCCAGCTGGTTTGGGAGGAGGGCAGGTGGGGGTTGGGGGAGTCCTGGGGCTTCGTCCACAAGGGGTAGGGGCTTTGCAGAAGCATTTTATGTAAAAGGAGTAAGGGCTTTACTCAGCTCCTTCCACTAACCTTACCCAATGAGGCTTGTACCAATCTAATCTGAAAGAGATAAAGCCCAATTTCCTCAGCTCTGGAGCTGATAAACACCACGGCAACGACCAGCTCTGTTCACAGAGGGATAATTAAAGCTCTCAGGAATCCAACCAGTGGTCAAAAGGACAAGGACAAACTCATATTTCTCAATGCCATTCTGGGCAGCTGTGAGCACCTGTCCTCTTGTTGGAATTTAACCCAGTGGAATTAGCATTGCCATCACCCACGTCTTTACGGGTTCAGCTGGAACTTAGTAGTCCATGAGCAGTCCAGCTAGCATCTAGCTCACCGATCACAAGCATCAACTGTGCCACTAACTTAGCACTCCTTGGGGAGGCAAGATTCAGCAAAAATAAACTCTAACACACTTTCTTACTGATCAAGGAAAAGTCTAAAATTCCAGAAATTATATATTCCCACATGCAGGGATGGTGATTTCTTTATTGAAAAAAACACGCGCAGCAAGTTATTTTCTGACGCCGTTGCAGTTCATGAGTTCTGCAGAGCAAGTTCTGTTACTTGGAGTGTTTGGATCCAGTACAAACGTGTGTGTATCATGAGATGTGAGGTCAGAGAAAGCACAGCAAAAGGAAGTAACATGTGTGTCCATGCTCTCAATGCCCAGAGGTTTCTCAAAGGGAGAATTCTGTGAGAAGCGGGAGATAAGAGAAGACAGAGGAACATCCTACCAGGAAGTCAACCTTAGTATGTTCCCCCGAGAACATGCACGCCAACAGGAAAGGGACAGTTCTCCAGTGGAATCAGAGCTGATCCTAGGGACTTCCCTGGTGATCCAGAGGCTACAGATCCTAAGGACTTCCCTGGTGATCCAGTGGCTACGACTCCCAAGCTCCCAATCCCACAGGTTTGATCCCTGGTCCGGGAACTACATCCCACATGCAACTAAGAGTTCAAATGCTGCAACTAAAGCTCCCCAGTGCTGCAATAAAGATCTAAGACTCCTCATGCCACAACTAAGACCTGGTGCAGCCAAATAAATAATTAAATTTTTTTTAAAAAGTTGATCCTAGGCTTGGACAGAAAATGTGGTCATGGGCACTGAGTGGTCCTTTTCTCTTCCACATCAAGTGGACACACTATGAGTGCCTTCCTAGGACTAACGGAGAGACGGAGGTTGAGCTAAGACCTCAAAGGTTCTCACTTTTTTCTTTTCTTAAGCACTATAACATGTCTTTTTAAAAGAAATTTGTCTCGGAGCTCAATTTTATAAAACAGATAAATATGATATTTTACTAATATAAATTTATTTTGAACATTTATATTTTTAACACTTATCAACCAATAAGAAGGAGATGATTGTTGTTAAGCATTATGATGAACACAAATACTTGAAATTAAGTGTTATGCTTAGCTTTATTTTGATTTCTGCACCCAAATTGTTTATTTCAATTGCCTTTGGCCTTAAAATTTTTTTATGTATTTTAAAGTAACTGGAAAATCCAAATTCACACAGAGAGGTAGATGCAAGTGGAAAGTATGAGTTTTTAACAGCTCTCCTTTCAGGGTATATGCTTCAAATGTATGAATCCAAAAACTTAGGCAGGTGATTGAAGAGATTTTAGTTACAAAATGCAGTCACAACAGACATTCCTTTGTGGTCCAGTGGTAAAGACTCTGCTTTCAATGCAGGGGGCATGGGTTTGATCCCTGGCTGGAGAACTAAGATCACACATATTAGCTTGATATGGCCCCAAACAATTTTCTAATAAATAAATTTAATTTAATTTAATTTAAAACATCCCATAACTTCTTCTGAGAAGGCATCTAATGGCTGACAATCACAGTTTTAAAAAAAGTAACCAAAATAAATAAATAAATAAATAAACGTAACCACAGCAATATTTGTCAAGGGCTTGCATGTCCCCTCATGATATAAAAGTCAGCAACAAACACCCCAACCATAAGGTAAGTGCTAAAATATCTCTAGTAAAATAGGATGCTTTGATACATGTGCCAAAGCTATGAGCCTTAGCTTTGTGTCTGATTTAATTGAGCTTTGTAGTAATGATGAACAATTTGTACTTAAGCAGATCAGGAGTGCCTAATTAAAAAAAAAAGTGTGCAACCTACCAACTTTTCAAAATAATGACACACTCACAAGAGCCTCAAGTATATTCACCAAAAAGGTAGAAATTTCTACTGCAGAATTAACTTGATCATACAAATTGATGGTTCTTTTTTTTTTTTACTTTCACTTTTCATACATGTAATGGTGCAAAATTCAAAAGATATAAAAAGATTATATGGCAAAACTAATGCACTTGTTCTCTAGCCACTTCAAATTGATGGTTCTTAATACATAGAACAAGCTGCAATCAAGATTGCCAGGAGAAATATCAATAACCTCAGATATGCAGATGACACCACCCTTATGGCAGAAAGTGAAGAGGAACTAAAAAGCCTCTTGATGAAAGTGAAAGAGGAGAGTGAAAAAGTTGGCTTAAAGCTCAACATTCAGAAAACTAAGATCATGGCATCTGGTCCCGTCACTTCATGGGAAATAGATGGGGAAACATTGGAAACAGTGTCAGACTTTATTTTCTTGGGCTCCAAAATGACTGCAGATGGTGATTGCAGCCATGAAATTAAAAGGCACTTACTCCTTGGAAGGAAAGTTATGAGGAACCTAGATAGCATATTAAACAGCAGAGACATTACTTTGCCAACAAAGGTCCATCTGGTCAAGGCTATGGTTTTCCCAGTGGTCATGTATGGATGTGAGAGTTGGACTGTGAGGAAAGCTGAGTGCCGAAAAACTGATGCTTTTGAACTGTGGTGTTGGAGAAGACTCTCGAGAGTCCCCTGGACTGCAAGGAGATCCAACCAGTCCATCCTAAAGGAGATCAGTCCTGGGTGTTCACTGGAAGGACTGATGCTGAAGCTGAAACTCCAATACTTTGGCCACCTCATGCAAAGAAGAGTTGACTCATTGGAAAAGACCCTGATGCTGGGAGGGATTGGGGGCAGGAGGAGAAGGGGACGACAGAGGATGAGATGGCTGGATGGCATCACCGACTCAATGGACATGAGTCTGAGTAAACTCCGGGAGTTGGTGATGGACAGGGAGGCCTGGCGTGCTGCAATTCATGGGGTCGCAAAGAGTCGGACATGACTGAGCGACTGAACTGAACTGAACTGAACTGAATACATAGAACTGTGGTATAGAATACATTTTTATGAATACTTTTACTTATAGTATTTTAAATAAGGAAAATAGATTTAAAACACACATTTGAATCAAACATGAGTAGAACTTAAAGAGCCTTCCCTGGTGACTCAGACTGTAAAGAATCTGCCTGCAATGTGGGAGACCCAGGTTCAATCCCTGGGTCAGGAAGATCCCCTGGAGAAGGAAATGGCTACTCATTCAAGTATTCTTGCCTGGAGAAGTCCATGGACAGAGGTTCCTGGCAGGCTACAGTCCATGGTGTTGCAAAGAGTCGGACACAACTGAAGTGAGATATATGAACGGTAAGAGAAAGAAAAGGTCAGATTATAAAAGACTTTCTCTATCATGGTTAAGTGTTTGAACTAGATTCTGAGACTCAAGAACAAGACAATGACATAATCAGGTCTGTATTTTAAAGAGATCACACCGGCTTCGATGTGGAAAGTGGATTTTGGTGGAGGCGAAGGGGAGGGAAAGGAGAGAGATGATTGAGCAGTGTGAAGGTGCTGTGGTCATCCTGGCAAGGGCTGATGGTGGCCAGAACGAAAGTCACAGCACTTTGACCAGAAGGAACAAGGGTGTTAATTTAAGAGTTATTCCAAAGGCAGAGTAAACAGGACCCAGTGATTGATTAGATGGAGGTTGTAGAACTGAGGCACAGAGTAGAAAGAACACATTAAACAGTCTGGTGAGAGGGAAGGGATGGAGGCAGTGGGAGGGAGGGTCATGAAGGAGGGGATATGTGTGTGCATATAGCTGATCCACTGTTTGGTACAGCAGAAAATAACACAACATATATATAACATATATATAACACAACAATAAAAGCATTACCCTCCAGTTAAAAAATAAATAAATACTCCAGCACGAGCAGTGAAATGGACGGGGTATCCATCACCAGGGCAGGAAATTCAGGAGGAGGAGATTGGGTGAGTGCAGAGAAGAGAGGTGCTGAGCTCGGATACATTAAGTTTGAGATTCAAGTCAAGAAGTAGTCACAGAATCCCTGTAAAAACAATGCTGAACAGAGTCCTGCACACGAAGACAAATAAGCAATAGATCTCTCCTTTAAGGTACGAGTGTGTGTGTGCTCAGCCGTGTCCAACTCTTTGCAACCCACTGGGCTCCTCTGTCCATGGAATTTTCCAGACAGGAATACTGGAGTGGGTTGCCATTTCCGTCTCAGGGGAGCTTCCTGACCCAGGAATCGAACCCACCTCTCCTGTGTCTCCTGCATTGGCAAGTGGATGGATTCTTAACCACTGAGCTAGCTGGGGCTTATAACAAATGTAAACAGTCTGATTATAAAGCAGAGAGGGGTGAATACTTTGAAGAGGGGCATATCTTTGGAAAAATAAGAAAGGGTTCATAGGCCTTAAAGATGAATAAGACTTGGCTTTTCTGGAGCTGGGAAAGAGAAAGACAGTCTAGGCAGAGACAATAACATGAGCCAGAGAAGGAAGCTCCCCACCCCTCCCCCCCAAAAAAGATGTGACATTTGGGGAGTAACTAGAATAATTCAGTTTGTTCAGCTTATGGTACAGAATAATGAAGGGGAGGCTGGAAAGGCAGACCAGAGCAGATCATCAAGAAAAGCCATAACTGTCCTGCTTTATCGTAGGAACTGCTCTGTACTTGTGGGGAGCCAGTGAAACTCTTCAACTAGGAAAAGCATGAGGTCATGGGTCCCAATCCCCTGAGGCATGGTTTGCTTCCTTCACTTCTGAGGCCAAGGACTCTGACCGGAGGGGTTGCTGAGAAGGTAATGTCATCTATTCCCGCATCAATCTCCCCAGGTAAATGTCGGTGTCAGTACAAAGGGAAATAGCGGTGGCCACTTGAGAAACCACTGCAGCGGGGCCATGTGGGTGAAGTCATGCTGTCTGAGTCACCAGTGTTGCTCTTTAACTTATTTTGGAATCTTTGGTTTGTGGTGTGGGGGTGGATTAATTGGCAGAAATTACAGAAGTAGCTATTACTCCATCTTGATTTGGGGAGTCTGTGCACAGACTTAAGAAACTCTTGTTTTACTTTTGAGTTTGTGCCTTATTCATATATATTTTTAAAAAAGAAAAGATTCTTTTTATGTAATGAGATGAAGCTCACATCCAATGTCAGTAGTCCCAGGAATGCCTGAAGTGGTTTTGTCATCAGAATATAAAAATTGAACTCTCCTCCCAATATAAGCAGACTGTGGCTTGATAAATACTGTGAAAGTAGAACATGGAAAAAAGAAAAAGTAAGAAATTCAGTGCAGGCAACTATTAAGACCATCACAATTCTAACCACTGCCAAAGAAAAAACCATGAGAAATAAGTCTGAAAAGGCCAGAATTTTCCAAATTTAAGAACTTTCTCCAGGATTTTCGTTTTGTTTATTTTCAGTTTGGCTACATCAGACTATGGGCTCAGCTGGTAAAGAATCACCTGCAATGTAGGAGACCTGGGTTCGATCCCTGAGTTGGGAAGATCCCCCGGAGAAAGGAAAGGCTACCCACTCCAGTATTCTGGTCTGAGAATTCCACGGACTGTATAGTCTGTGGAGTTGCAAAGAGTCGGACATGACTGAGCGACTTTCACTTCACTTCACTTGACATCAGACTATGAGATACCTAGTACATGTATCTGTGGTTAGTTTCACACACAAAATACACATGCAAGCACTGCATGTCAGAAAGGTAACAAGAGAACCACATCTAAAGTTCTATTTAGAGACTGTTCATTTAAATGTACTTTAAATTTTTCAAATGATAAGAAATCCTAACCCAATTGCGATCTCACCCAGAACATCTGGAAGCTTACATGGATTATTTAATAATCCTAAATTAGTATGTGCTAAATCGCTTTAGTCATGTCCGACTCTTTGTGACCCTGTGGACTATAGCCCACGAAGCTCCTCTGTTCATGGGATTCTCCAGGCAAGAATACTGGAGTGGGTAAACCATGCCCTTCTTCAGGGGATCTTCCTGACCCAGGGATTGAGTTCACATCTCTGTGTCTCCTGCATTAGCAGGAGCCACCACTAGCGCCACCTGAATTAGTAGTCCTAACCAAACATATGGCTTGCTCCTTGGAAGGTAAGCTATGACAAACCTGGACAGCATGTTAAAAAGCAGAGACATTACTTTGCCAACAAAGGTACATATAGGACAACAACAACAACCACAACCAAACGTATGTACTCTGAAGAAGGAAACTGAGAAGAAAATTGAAAGAGTTATCAACAGAGACATCCAATTAGAAATGACCACTCTCGGGAGGATTGGCACAGAGAAGCAGACAACCAGATGGTCTCTTTCAAGTGGAGCCAAATAGAATGGAACAGTCGATGTTTTTTTCCTATAAGAAGTTATAGGGGGAATAAACTCCAACCCCCAAATTGACTACGAGTATTCAGATCAACAATTTCATTTTCTTCAATAAGTTCCAAATCACAAATCAAAGTTTTTAACTTGGTATGGAGGGAACAAAAACTTTAAAACAAAACTCTACTGCTGTAGAGTTCCAAAGTGTTAGGGACAAAGATCAATGTTTTATGTCCAAGGCCTTTTGACTCAAATACAAGATTTAGGTAAGTTAATCACGTAAGGTGAAAGTTAGGCTTTAGCCAATCCCCACCCTCTACTTCTGACATCCCCCGCCCCCACTGCCATTATTACCAGTCTGATGGGTTTCATTCGAGATCTTTTTCTAATATGTTTGTAAAAATATGACTATATAGTTGTTTTGTACATTTTCACATAAATTGTTTTATACTCTACATATTTTTCTATAATTTGGTTTTTTTTAACCTATCAAACATCTTGGAGATTTTTTCTTACCAGAGGGTAGAGACTAACTCCAGTTTTTTCTGGTATAATTTTTTTTTTCTTTTTAAGTTTTTGGGGGAAATTGTAGATTCATAAGAAATTATGCCCCCCAAAATTTTCAGGGATATATGAAAGGTCACCCTTCACCCAGCCTCCACTAATAGTCACATTTTAATTTGCATTTCACCATACTCTTCTATGTGTGTTTGTAGACAGTTCTGTGCACTTTTATTATATGTGCAGCTTCACATAAGCACACTGCATTTTTAAGATGCTATTTAAGATGTTTAAGATTTAAACAAGAGTTCAAATATACCCCTGGCAGTTTATTTGTGTGTGTGTGTGTGTGTAAATTGCTGAAGAAAGTATTTTCAAAGTAGTTTTAAGGGTCTTAGAAGTTTGTCTTGTTAAAAATATTGGTTAGGGTGATTATCAAGATTAAAGATTTAGGATCTTAATCATGTATTTTCCTCTCTTGTTCTTCAATTGTTTATTATTTGTGTGTAGCTCCACAGATAGAAAAATAAATAGAGGGATGGTTAGATCTGATTAGCTTTCCTTGCTAGACTAAAACACCTTGGGAGGCTAGGCTGTAATCTCAGAAACCTATTAAATTCACCGTGCCTTTGTATGTCTGATGCATGCTTAAATGCCTGCTGGTTAGTTAGGCTGGTTGATTTTCTGGTACCCTGCTTACCAGAGTGCCAGCTGAATGAGCCAAGCTGCACATTTCCTTGTAGAAATATGCTCCTGGAAAACTCAAACAAAACATTTGCTTATACCACTCTCAGTATAAGAGTGAGTGAGTGCTAAGTCGCTTCAGTCATGTCCAACTCTGTGTGACCCCATTGACTGTAGCCCACCAGGCTCCTCTCTCCGTGGAATTCTCCAGGCTAAAATACTGGAGTGACTTGCCATTTCCTCCTCCTGGGGTCTTCTCAACCCAGGTATCGAACCTGCATCTCTTATGTCTTCTGCTTTGGCAGGCAGGTTCTTTACCATTAGCACTACCTGGGAAGCCCTTCAGTGTAAGAAGTCTTAGCAAAATTTCCTTGGAAATTTTATGAAAGCACCTAGATACTACAGTTGTACATTTTATTGAGCCAGCTCAGAAGATGGGTAGCTTTTCAGTTCCAAGCTCCATCCAAGACAGTGGCAGTTTCCTACATGACTTCTGGCAAAATGTGTCATGAATATTCATGAAGCGAAAGATCAGAAAATACTCGCTGCTTGTTAGTTATCCTGGGATCCTCCTGGGATGCATATGGCAAGGTTCAAGCAAGGCCACATTCATCTCACTTCTGTTCTTTTTCAGGACATTATTATTGTATTACATATTTTAATTTCACTGAGGCAAAGTCAGCCAGAATAAGAAACCAGAATATTAGCTCCTCAATTGATTGCAATTTTAAAGGACATTGCAATGATTATTTCTTGCCAAAAAAAAAAAACCCTGTAAATAGATAAGAACAATGTGACATAGAAAAGCTATCTTTCTTTACCAACCCTGTTCTTCTTTTAATAACATGGAGCTCAAATCCTACTATCTTCTTGAAAGCTTCTCTAACCAAAATTCAATTATTGTGGAATAGTCAAAAATGTGGAAACTGCCATTAAAATGCCTGTCTGAACATAGGGGTGCATGTATCTTTTTGAATTATAGTTTTTCCAGATATTTGCCCAGGATATATACAATAGAATGTGAAGAGTGAAAGTGTTAGCCACTCAGCTATGTCTGACTCTTTTGACCCCATGGTCTGTCCATGGAATTCTCCAGGCAAGAATATTGGAGTAGGTTGCCATTCCCTTCTCCAGGGGATTTTCCCGACCTGGGGATCTAACCTGGGTCTCCTGCATCGCAGGCAGATTCTTTACCATCTGAGCTACCAGGGAAGCACATGGTGGAATACTATGCAGCCATTAAAAAGAAAAAAATAACGCTATTTGCAACAACATGGATAGACTTAGAGATAATCATTTTAAGTGAAGTAAACTGGAAAAAGAAAGACAAATACCATTTGATATCTGTAATATGTGGAATCTAAAATATGACACAGATGAATCTGTCTACAAAAAAGAAATAGACTCATAGACATAGAGAACAAACGTGTGGTTGTCAAGGGGAAGGGAGGGTGGGGAAGGGATGAATTGGGAGTTTGAGACTAGCAGTTGCAAACTATTACGCAGAGAATGGACAAAAAATGAGATTCTATTGTATTAATATCCTGTGATAAACCATAATGGAAAAGAATATTTTTAAAAAGAATGTATTTATGTAATATGAGGGCTTCCCAGGTGGCACTAATGGTAGAGAACCTGCCTGCCAATGAAGGAAATATAAGAGATGCAGGTTCAATTTCTGAGTCGGGAAGATCCCCTGGAGGAGGGCATGGCAACCCACTCCAGTATTCTTGCCTGGAGAATCCTATGGACAGAGGAGCCTGGCGGGCTACAGTTCACAGAGTCACAAAGAACTGGACACTCCTGAAGGGTACACATATATGTGATATAACTGAATCACTTTGTTGTACAGCAGAAACTAATATAACATTGTAAATCAACTGTCAATTAAAAAAATAAAACACAGGGACTCCCCTGGTGGTCCAGGGGTTAAGAATTCACCCTGCAATGCAAGGGACGAAGGTTTGATCCTTTCACTGATCAGTGCCCCAGACTTGAGAACTTCTGTCTATGCTACTCATTAAGCACTTAACCACAGACTGACTGGATTTATTATTTAGTTACTCATGTTTGTTTCATCTTCCAAAGAAACCTGCCATCTTCTTGAGGACAAAAATCATGTCACATACAACTCTCAGAACATCTAGCTCAGTTCCTCCCCCATAGTAACATTTCAGTAAGCACATTTTCAAAATAGCACTATGTTACATTCATTGAGCACTGATGATATGCCAGGATAATATATGCTAAATGCTTTGACGCATTTATCCCATTTAATCTTTACATTAACCAAATGAGGCAGGCACTATTATTAAACCTATTTGTTAGATGTGGAAACAAAGTTACAAAAGTTATAAAATTTGCCCCAAATCACACAGCTGGTAAAAGGCAAAACCCAGACTGAAACCCCAGTCTGTCTGATCCCAGACTCCCTGCTTTCCACCATTTTTGGATATTGTTTCCCAAATTAAAAGAAAACAAACAAACATTTCTTGATTAATTAGATGCTGAATAGCTGGACATGAATGAACTCTTTGAACTCACTTGTAATATCTAGGTCACTTGGCAATAACTAGATATTTACTATTGTGGATGTTGGAATCTGAGATTTATTCAGTCAGCAGAAAATTTTGCTAGGCATGTGCCCCTGAGGACAGATGAGTGAGACAATGTCACCAAAACAAGTAATTATAAAACAATGCACACAGGGCTTTAACGACGGTTTGGAAAAATGCTCATGGAAACATAGGAGACAAACTTAATTTAAAATAGTTCACCATAGTGTCGGCATTTTTAGGATATCTGCTATGTGCCCAGTACAGTGCTAAGCAGTTTATACATATTTAATTCTCACCACCACTCAACAAGAAGTAGGCTTTATTATTCATATTTGCAAAGAAGTAAACTGAAGCCTGAAGTTGTCAAATAGCTTGGCCAAGGTCACAGAGCTAATTAATGTAGCATAGATTGACTCATGTTTAGGTCTGAAAGACACCCAGGTCCATGGTTGGTTCCAGCTTCCCATACTCTCATGAACTAGGTTTTCTTCTGGGTTTTTGCACTATCAAGAAACACCAAGGAAAGCATACAAATATAAAGGAGAAAAAATATACATAAAAAAGGTATAGGTGTATGAAGGAGGTTTCAGATCTGTCTCTTTAAGGCACTTCAGCCAACAGAGTGAACCAACAGGGTCATGGGGCTGAGTCATCGTCTGACTTGGAGAATAGATTATTTCGATATTTCACTTCTTGCCTTTTTTTTCCCCGTCAGCTGGGGTTTGTAATTCCTATTGTTCTCTAGGCCAACACCAGGTTTTGTGCTTCCTGCTCTTGTTGAACAGTTTCTTGTCTAGTCCCCCTACCTCTTTATTAAGCACGATCCCTTCCGTACCGTTCCCCCTACCCTCTTGTCACATCAAAAAGAGAGGCTTGACAGGTAGTTGTTTGATTTACCATTCTCATGATGAAGGTTTTAGATCAAAGCCAGAGCACCATCAGTCACATTTATAGCACATTTTAGGACAAGAAAAAATCAAGCAAATGTGGGACATTTTCAGGGGACCTTCAGGAGATGCCTTGGGACAGCCTTGCAGGAGGATCTGGAGGCTGGCGGGTACCTCTTTCATACCTAGGAGGCCCAGGACTGAGTCACCAAAAAAGAAACCAAGGGGTCATTACCGACGAAGGACCTCCTGGCAACGTGAAACCAGTGCCTTAGATATAAGCCTAATTTTGGGCCCGGTAGTTTCAATTTGAGGACTCTGTTCTAAAGAATAGAGTTGTGTACTGCAATCACCCTCGGTGTTTTTGTCAGCCGAGTTTTATTGAAACTTTCAATGGCTAAGTTGAAGATCTCTCTCGGTAAATGTCACACTGCACTTGAAAATATGTGGGTTATTTTCAAATATCTTTTGATATTGATTTCTAGTACAGTTCCACAGTGATAAGAGAACATACTCTGTATGATTTCAATATGTTTAGACCATGAAATTTTTGCACCTGGTTTTATGTCCCTGGGGATATGTTCCAGTGTCTCCTACTTCACAGTCTATGGGAACTTGAATAGAATTTATATTCTACTGTTGTGTGAAAATTGTATAAAACTTAATTATGTTAAATTGGTTCACAGAGCTTTTCAGGTCTACTATATCCTTCTACTTCTCTGTATATTCATACTATGAATTTTTGAGAGTTTAATATTGAAACTCCAATTAAAAATCTTAATTTATCAACTAAAAAATTATAATATATAGTAGAACTGTATGTAACTTTGTTTTGTATTTTCTAAGTCACCTGTAAATGTTTTATCATATTTTAATAATTTAAAAAATGAAAAATAAAAGAGTTGTGTATAATGATTAATACATCATCAATAGCAAAAAAGGGATTTGTTCCCATTAAGATCCAAGCACAGTCCGTAACTTACATTCAGTGATAGCTCTCAAATTTCTTTTAGTCTTTAGGTTTTGCCTCCCTTTCTTTTTTCTTGCTATTACAAATAGTTGCTCAAGAAACCAGACTGTTAGGACTTACTGTACAGCACAGGGAACTATATTTAATATCTTGTAATAACCTATAATGGAAATGAATCTGAAAAGAATATATGTATGAATATATGTGTGTGTATACATAAATATATGTGTATATATATATGTATGTATGAATATATGTGTGTATATATAAATATATGTATGTATGAATATATATATATAAATAAATATATGTATGTATGAATATGCGTGTGTATATATGTATGAATATATGTGTTTATATATGCGTGTATGAACATATATGTGTTTATATATGCATGTATGAATATATATGTGTGTGTATGAATATACATGTGTATACACACACACACATATTCACATACATGGGCTTCCCTGGTGGCTCAGTGGTAAAGAATTCGCCTGCCAGTGCAGGAAACTTGGGTTCATTCCCTGGGTCGGGAAGATCTCCTGGAGAAGGAAATGGAAACCCACTCCCATTTTCTTGCTTGGGAAATCCCATGGACAGAGAAGCTTGGCAGGCTTCAGTCTATGGGGTCACAAAAGAGTTAGACATGACTGGATGGCTACACAGCAACAAGACACACACACACACACACACACACACGTGTGCATGTGAATGTATTATAACTTATTCAATTTGCTATATACCTAAAACACTGTGAATTAACCATACTTGAATAAAAGATATTTAAAAAAGAAACCAGACTCCTGTCTGGAGTTTCTCCCTTCCTAGGCTTTGCTAACAGCTTCCCTATTAAACATGCTTCTCTGTGTCCTGTATTTCCTTGACTTGAGGTTTGATTTTTGGCAAAAACACTTTGTAAATTTACATGGGCTCAACTGTGCCCCTCATCCCAGTTAATTTGTTGAAGTCCTAGCCCCTAGTAGCTCAGGACGTGACTGTATTTGAAGATGGGGGTCTTCAAAAAGGTCATAAAGTTAAAATGAGGTCATAACATGGGCCCTAATCCACTAAGAAGTGTAAAAGAGGAGGAGATTTTTTTAAATTTTGTTTATTTTGGCCGCACTTGGTCTTCATTGCCGGGCGAGGTCTTTCTCTTGTTGCGGTGCGCAGGCTTGTCATAGCAGAGGCTTCTCTTGTGTGGAGTGCGGGCTCTAGGGCAAGCTTCGGTAGTTGCCCTGAGGTGTGTGAGATCTCAGCTCCCTGACCAGGGATGGAACCTGGGATCTATCTCCTCTGCCCTGGCAGGCAGATAAGAAGAGGAAATTTAGGCTCGGACTCAGTATGGAGGAAAGACCATGAGAAGACAGAGCAAAAGAGGGCCATTGTAAGCCAAGGAAAGAGGGCTCAGCCGAGAGCAACTCAGCCAACACCTTAAACTTGGGCCTCCAGTCCTTAGGGCTATGAGAAAATAAACCTCTGTTTTTTTAAGCCACACAGTCTGTGGCACTGAGTTACCGCAGGCCTGGAAAAACTGATGCATAGATGTGCCTCTTTCATCAGAATGCACACGACCCATTCTTGAGTAGGGAATTCTGTGGTGGAGAGGAAAAAAAATATTACAAACTGTAAATTTTGTTTTTAATCTACACGGTAAGAATGGCTACCTGGTTCAGAATAAATTATGTGCCAGGCACTGTGCTCTAAACACTTCATTTTATTCCTTGATCTTACAACCAGCCCTGCAGGTAGGTATTATTGTTGCCATTTACAGATACTGAGATGAATTCAGAGAGATCCAGTCACCAACCCCAGGACACACAGCTGGTTAAGTGGCAGGGATGGGTCTAAAGGCAGCTACCACATGCCTGCAAGTCCTGGACCACTTGTGTGCCATGGAGATGATCACTGAGAAATTGGATGCGGTCGAACAGAGCTGGGGGGCAAGCCCGAACTGCCAAGCTCAAACTGGAGAAGAAAGCAGCCCAAGGAGACATACTTCTCCCAGTGAGAAAAAAAAGGACCGCTTCTCAGGGCCCTTGGCATCTGAGGTCCCGACCCTGATTTTCACAGCTCACTCCGCAGTGGCCAGCAGCTATCTGACAGTGATTCCTCCTGGGTCGACATGGAAAATCACTCTGGCATCACCTTGCATAGACTGCCTGCCTCTTCCCTCACCCCCCACCCCAGCCCACTAACAACCCTAAACTCCACATGCACGCTCACAGCTGTTTTGTTCTATTTTCATTGGCTTTGGATCACATTTCAATTCAGAATTAAGGAGCAGTGAGTGGGAGGCAGTACAGTGTTAAGGTTGAAAGCATGTGCTTTGGGTAAAAAAAAAAAACCCAACAGATCTGGGTTGGGGCCCCTGATCTATCCCCTTTACCTTGGCCACTTTAAGTGAGAGCTTTATTTCCTCTTAGCCTCAGTTTCCTCATCTTTAAAATAAGATTAATTATAATACCTACTTCACAAGGTGACTATGGCAACTAAATGAGATCACGCATATAAAGCACACCTCTAGGGCCCTGAAACTTAATCAGGTAGCTTTGAAATATTAGCCCTAAAAGAGAAAAGCAATGTGCTAAGAAGTGACTAAGAATGTCTGGAGGAGCAGACACATGGAAAGGCAGATCTGTGACTCTGGGTCACTTTGTCACTAGCCATACTTGACCAGAAAGTTTTAGGAACTCTGGCCTTCCCCGCTTTGGCCTCCAGATCACATTGACTGCTTTTTCCACTGCCTTTTTAGCTAGCTTATCATTCAATCAGCTCTGGACAAATGACATTGACTTTGAAAGCTACAGTCTGTGTACAGTTAACTAAATAGCAGTGAAGCTATGTAAGGGAGCCCAGAGCCAGTTTTCTCCTGAAATTTCTGGCCACTCTCTTCGATCAGCAATGGGAAATTTCCAGCCTGGGAAGCTTTATCTTACTGTGGGAGTCTATGTTGGCGGTAATCTCCCCCACTTTCCCAGTGGGGAAAATGCATCATACTTAGGACTAGTCAGGTGTGTCAGTAGTATCTTTGTTGATGACACCCAGTGTGATGTAGTCAAGGCTGGTCTGATGTTTTTGTGTCTAATGTCTTTTGTTTCATCACCTGTACATCAGCTTCTTTGTACCCTGCTTGCTGGCCCGGTCATCCTTGATCAATGTGTGGTTTTGTCTTCTGTCTTCATGGTGGACTCCACAGCTGGGGAAGCCTGTTGTTGGCCTGATAAATGGGACATGTTTCTTGGAGAGATGCTCTGCCAAGTGGACCTTGGCCGTAAGTGCCTAGGGTCTGGGGCTGTGGGGTGGCCTCAATATCGCATCCCTGTGCATGTGGACATTTTCAAGATGGCCTTCTCGGCTTTCAAGGCCTTTCTCTGCTGGGGTGGGGTGGGAGGTGGAGGCTGGTGTAGAGAAAGAGAAGCCACAGCTTCCTTGTTTACATTTTCTCTGCTTTTTGGTAAAAAGTGTGTGAGGTTTTATGTTTGAAGTAACCAATTCCAGAAAAGAGAACCATCTGACCACACCTCACAAATGCCATGAAGACCCGGCATTTCTGGGAATCTTTGCTGTTTGCAGTTGGGGAGTTCAAATGAGATCTGGGAAGGCAGCCGGTGGTTTTTCTCCCTGGGTCATTTTTTGTCTTTATTTCTGCTTCTTCTATTTTTTAACTACCCAAAGAGAGCAACTGAATTGTATTTTGCTTGGTAGGTTTGAGGGCTGTCTTCCAAGGAAAATGTTAAAATCAGAGTGACAGTCACAACAAAAAAATATTTCACCCTATGAAAATAATTTGTAAGAAACCTGCATTAGGTTACATGTTATATTTCACCTGAAACATCCTACACAGCTTTTAGGGGGGTAAGTGATGAGCAGAGCATTGGAGGTTTTGAAGTTTGATTTAGATCCGTCAACAACAGTATTTCAGATGTACTCAGTCTGACATCCAAGAATCACCAAGCGCATGGCATTGACTGCCCAGCAAAATAAAATAAATCCCTCATTCCCCCATTTGGGAAGGCAAGTTAAGAAAAGGGAAGAAATTTCTCTAGTTACTCCGCCAGTGAGACCCAGTGTGGATGAAATTAAAACAAACAAACAAAAAATATAGTTCCCAACTTTTAGTTCTTGGTAATGAAAAGTTAGCTTTTTAATCATTTTTATAAACTTCTGGAGTTTTTGAAAATATGAATCATGATCTGAATTTTACTCTTTCTTGGTCAATATTAGCTTTGGTTGTACGATTAGTCCTTTACTTGAGATCACATTTTTTTTTCCAGATACAGATTTTCACATTGTACCAAATTCTACCCAGAGACCAACAGTTTTGTGTTATCTTTGCTTAAGTCCTTTATTTCTTTTTTCTAAACTAGATGCCTCTGAGCTAGTTTTCTTTGTACTGTAGTAAAATGGAGGAGTCCATATTTGTTAGAATATCCTTGCTTAAGTCTTGGGTGTTTTTTTAAAAATCTACTTACATTTAATTGGAGGATAATTGCTTTACAATATTGTGTTTTGGTTTCTGCAGTACATCAGCATGAATCACCCATATGTATTCATATACCCCCTCTGTCTGGAACCTCCCTCCCACCTCCCACCCCATCCCACCCCTCTACGCTGTCACAGAGCACCATATCTGAGCTCTCTGTGTCATACGGCAAATTCCCGCCAGTTAGCTATTAATATTTTACACGTGGTAATGTGTATTGTTTCAGGGCTACTCTCCCAATTCGTCCCATCTTCTCCCCACTCTGTGTCCACAGGTCTGTTCACTATGTCTGTGCTTCCACTGGGTATCATTTTTAAAACTCTTTGTACATGGAAAGAAAATAAAACCAATAGACATTGTGTACCAATATGTACCAAGCACTCTACTAGATGTTTACAACATGACTTCAGTGAGTCCTCCCTACCATCTATAAGGAAGCTACTTTTACTACAGATAAAGCAATTGGGGCTCAGAGAAATTAATTAATACCTTACTCAAGATAATACAACCAACAAGATGATGCAAATTAGATTTTGACCCCAGCATTCTCTAACTCCAAAGTCTGTCCTAATTTTTAAAAATTGATATAGTAGCTCAAATTCCTCACTTCCTCATTCTCCCACAGAAAGGAACATGTAGATACAATGAACCTCTTATATCTAAAGTTCAAGTAAATATATGAGATCCCTAAGGAGTGATTCTTTTCATAGAGAATCCAGAAACAGATTGGAGCCCTTGCAGAAAATAGTTTGGAATTCTCTGTCACATGATGCATAAGGGATAGATTTTATTTATTTATTTATTTTCAGATTGGACAGAGTATATTTTATTTTTTTTTATTTTTTTTTTTCCATTTATTTTTATTTGTTGGAGGCTAATTACTTTACATCATTGCAGTGGTTTTTGTCATACATTGAAATGAATTAGCCATGGATTTACATGTATTCCCCATCCCGGTCCCCCCTCCCACCTCCCTCTCCACCCAATCCCTCTGGGTCTTCCCAGTGCACCAGGCCCGAGCACTTGTCTCATGCACCCAACCTGGACTGGTGATCTGTTTCACCCTAGATAATATACATGTTTCGATGCTGTTCTCTTGAAACATCCCACCCTCGCCTTCTCCCAGAGTCCACAAGTCTGTTCTATACATCTGAGTCTCTTTCTGTTTTGCATATAGGGTTATCATTACCATCTTTCTAAATTCCATATATATGTGTTAGTATACTGTAATGGTCTTTATTTTTCTGGCTTACTTCGCTCTGTATAATGGGCTCCAGTTTCATCCATCTTATTAGAACTGATTCAAATGAATTCTTTTTAATGGCTGAGTAATATTCCATGGTGTATATGTACCACAGCTTCCTCATCCATTCGTCTGCTGATGGGCATCTAGGTTGCTTCCATGTCCTGGCTATTATAAACAGTGCTGCGATGAACATTGGGGTGCACGTGTCTCTTTCAGATCTGGTTTCCTCGGTGTGTATGCCCAGAAGTGGGATTGCTGGGTCATATGGCAGTTCTATTTCCAGGCTTTTAAGAAATCTCCACACTGTTTTCCATAGTGGCTGTACTAATTTGCATTCCCACCAACAGTGTAAGAGGGTTCCCTTTTCTCCACACCCTCTCCAGCATTTATTGCTTGTAGACTTTTGGATAGCAGCCATCCTGACTGGCGTGTAATGGTACCTCATTGTGGTTTTGATTTGCATTTCTCTGATAATGAGTGATGTTGAGCATCTTTTCATGTGTTTGTTAGCCATCTGTATGTCTTCCTTGGAGAAATGTATGTGGCACCAGAGTTTCTTTTTTTTTTTTTTTTTTAAGGGATAGATTTTAATAACTGTCTAGAAACGTGGATAGCAAACAGTATTGTCTGGTTTAAGAAATTTTTACTTCTCAAGCACTATCATAAGTAATATTATTTTCAAATTTCTATACAGTGTCATTACCCCAGATAAAAGCTACCTGGTGGTATCTAGAATGGGTACTTATATTTCCAGGAGTACTTGGCCACCAAATTCACTAACAATGCAATAGAACTTCCTTCTCCTCCTTATCAATCTTTCAAAAGAGTCATTCACTCCTTTGCTGTCCTATAGTTCTAAACCATTTAATGGTTCCAAACTTCCAAACCCTGAATACCATGGTGGTGGTGGTGGTTTAGTCACTAAGATGTGTCCGACTCTGTGTGACCCCATGGACTATAGCCCACCAGGCTCCTCTGTCCATGGGATTCTCCAGGCAAGAATACTGGAGTGGGTTGCCATTTCCTTCTCCAGGGGATCTTCCTGACCCAGGGATCGAACCTGGGTCTCCTGCATTGTAGGCAGATTCTTTATCGACTGAGTTATGAGGGAAGCCCCTGAATACAGTACTGCATTCAAATAGAGTAGAATGTCTAGTTTGTTAGAATAGCCTTTAAAACGAATAATTTCCTTTCAAAGACCGCAATCGTCCTCATCACCCAGGCTCAATAGCTCAGAAGCATTCTGGAATCTATCTCTAGGCCTTTGCTCTCTAATTCAGCTACTTAGCAAGCTCTATTAATTCCTTCTTTATAATGTTTCTAGAGTCTAGCACTTAATTTCTGTCTTTCCCTCTGCGGCTCTTGTTCAGGCCTCTATAGTCTCATACCCAGACCATTACAATAAACTTTTAACTACACTGTCTCCATTTTTATCTTCCTCTAACCCCTAATATACAATATAAGATTAATCTTCCTTGAAATATCAGTTTTATCTAATAGATGCCATCATTAAAACCGCCTATGTTTCCAGTACCTATAGCTAAAGTTATAATTCTGCAATCCAACCCTGTGATGGATTTTTCCTGAGTCGACTCAGCTAATCTGGAACCACATTTCCCAACTCCATTCCCCAGAGGATCCGGGTTAGGGTTTCCCACAAGAGGAGTTTGCATCATATTTGGAAGGAGAAGGGGAGGCAGCCATTTGTTATGCTCTGAAGGTCAAAGCAGGCCCCACTGTAGGCTCACAGCTGGATCTCCTGGCTACTGGCCTGGCCTGCTGCCCCGGCTGCTGCCAGCTCCCATCTTTCAGCCTCTCCACGTTCAGGGCCAGGTGTATGTGCGGCTCGGAAGCAAAGGACTCCTGTTCTGCAGGCCACCATCGTCACTGATCATGAAGTGGTAAGTGGCCACTCCCTGGGGTCCACTTTGCTCCTAGAGGTTTCATTCTTCACTCATGGGTTCCCATTCACCCTTGCCCCTTCCTAGGTTCTATTCAGCTTTTCCTCCGGATTCCAGCCTCTGATCTCTGGGGACCTTCAGACCCAATTTCATGACAGGCAACAGCCAGTCTCAGGTAGGTCTGTCCACCAGCTTCCACGATTGCCTGAGGCCATCAAAAGCTAGGAGCAGAGTCTCCCTCACAGCTTCAGAAGGAACCAACCCTGCCGACACCTTGATTTTGAACTTCTAGCCTCCAGAGCTATGTGACCATCAGTTCAGTTCAGTTCAGTCAATCAGTCATGTCCAACTCTTTGCCACCCCATGGACTGCAGCACACCAGGCTTCCCTGTCCGTCACCAACTCCCAGAGTTTACCCAAACTCATGTCCATTGAGTCAGTGATACCATCCAACCATCTCATCCTCTGTCATTCCCTTCTCCTCCCGCCTACAATCTTTCCCAGCATCAGGGTCTTTTCTAATGAGTCAGTTCTTGACATCAGGTGGCCAAAGTATTGGAGTTTCAGCTTCAGCATCAGTCCTTCCAATGAACATCCAGGACTGATATCCTTTAGGATGGACTGGTTGGATCTCCTTGCAGTCCAAGGGACTCTCAAGAGTCTTCTCCAACACCACAGTTCAAAAACATCAATTCTTCAGCACTCAACTTTCTTTGTAGTCCAACTCTCACATCCATACATAGACTACTGGAAAAACCATAGCTCTAACTCGATGGACCTTTGTTGGCAAAGTAATGTCTCTGCATTTTAATATGCTATCTAGGTTGGTCATAACTTTTCTTCCAAGGAGCAAGAGTCTTTTAATTTCATGACTGCAGTCACCATCTGCAGTGATTTTGGAGCCCAAAAAAATAAAGTCTGCCACTGTTTCCATTGTTTCCCCATCTATTTGTCATGAAGTTATGGGGCCAGATGCCATGATCTTAGTTTTCTGAATGTTGAGTTTTAAGCCAACTTTTTCACTCTCCTCTTTCACCTTCATCAAGAGGCTCTTTAGTTCTTCTTTGCTTTCTGCCATAAGGGTAATGTCATCTGCATATCTGAGGTTACTGATGTTTCTCCCGGCAATCTTGATTCTGGTTTGTGGTTCATCCAGTCAGCCATTTCTCATGATGTACTCTGCATATAAGTTAAATAAGCAGGGTGACAATATACAGCCTTGGCTCCTTTCCCTATTTGGAACCATTCTGTTGTTCCATGCCTGGTTCTAACTGTTGCTTCTTGACTTGCATACAGATTTCTCAGGAGGCAGGTCAGGTGGTCTGGTATTCCCATCTTTTTAAGAATTTCCCACAGTTTGTTGTGATCCACACAGTCAAAGGCTTTGGCATAATCAAGAAAGCAGAAGCCAATGTTTTTCTGGAACTCTCTTGCTTTTTTGATGATCCAACAGATGTTGGCAATTTGATCTCTGGTTCCTCTGCCTTTCCTAAATCCAGCTTGAACATCTGGAAGTTCACAGTTCACCTACTGTTAAAGCCTGGCTTGGAGAATTTTGAGCATTACTTTGCTAGCATGTGAGATGAGTACAATTGTGCAGTAGTTTGAGCATTCAGAACATAGAATTGAGCTATTTGAGCCACCCAGTTTGTGGTCCTTTGTTCCAGAAGCCCCAGGAAACTAAAACAGCCCCTTGAGACATCTTTCCCAACTAGGGAGTCTCTGTATTCCTAGAGATCTCCCAGGAGCCTGTACCCTCTACTTTTGGAAAAGAAAAAGAACTGACAGTTTGTGAAAGTACCAGCCTCTGTATTAGATGCTCTGCATTCCTCATCCCAGCTAACCTTCAGGCAGCCCCTAGGAGGTATACGTTACTCTCCTCTTTTGAGAAATGAGCACATAGTGGGACTTCCCTGGTGATCCAGTGGTTAAGAATCCACCTTGCAATACAGGGACTTCCCAGGTGGTTCAGTGGTGAAGAATCTGCCTGCCAATGCAGAAGACACGGATTCAATCCCTGGATTTGGGAAGATCCCCTGGAGAAGGAAATGGCAACCCACTCCAGTATTTGTGCGTGGAGAATTCCATGGACAGAGGAGCCTGGCGGGCTACAGTCCATGGGGTCTCAAAGAGTCAGACACAACTTAGTGACTCAGCACGCATGCACACTTGCAATACAGGGGACTCGGGTTCAATCCCTGATCTGAGAACCAGGATCCCACATGCTGTACACCGCAACTGCTGAGCCTACTGCTCTGAGCCCTCTGAAGTCTGAGCACCACAACTAGAGAGTTTGTGTGCAGCAACCAAAGATCTCACCTGCCACAGTGAAGATCCTGGGCCCACAGCTAAGGCCTGATGCAGCCAAATAAGTAAGCATTAGGGGAGAGGAAGAAAAAAACAAATGAGCACTTAGAAACATTAAATACTTGCCCAGGGTAAGTGATGGAGGTAAAATTCAAACCCATGTCTAACTCCAAAGCCAAAGCTTTTCCCATGATTTCATTCCTCCCCCCTTTCCTTGAAAGAGCAGATAGTTCAAACCTCAAAACCTTCCTGTCCCCTGACGTTTCTCAGTTGTTCTATGTTTCCCAAAAGAGACCCACAGAGTTGCAAGAAAAACTGAGGGGCAGAGTCCTCCCTTAACAAAGCTCAGTCCCTACCCTCTGGTACCTCGGCCCCATATACTTCCCTATTTTGTAGAAGTATTCAAGGAAATCTGAGCTAATTAGACTGAACCTAGAGAATGTCAGGAAGAAATGGAAAAAAACAAGGATTTACAGGATGTCCTTAAAGTTGCAATTTTATGATTTTCAAGTGTAAATGAAACACAAAGTGTGCCAACAAAATACTGCTTGGGAGAGAACCCTTAGGGGATCTACTTTAATGAATAAATAAGAATGTTTTGAAATTAGCTTTCTGTTGTCTATAGTAAATCCCCCGTGTGAGCTTGAAAGTAGTTGCTTTCTAATTCATGAAAAGAATTTCCCTCTATTGTTTTGCTTACCCTGTTGGAATGATGGTGCTTATAGAGAACCTCAATTCAGGGAAGGTCACTGGTGCAAAATCCGCCAGTCTGAGCCAAAGTCAGAGGGCAGAGGTCAAAGCTATCAGGTTTAGCCCAGGGAGGGCCCCAGGCCCAGAGAGTCAGGTGACCTGACATTCTTGGATCCAGAGAAGCTCATTTGTGGGCCTTCCTGCAAATGAGGCCCTCAGAGAAGAGTTCCTGACTTACGTAGACTTTGCTGTTAAGACCAAAATTTTAACTGTATACTGTTAACTGTTTTAACTGTCTACTGTGTACTGAGCTACTGTATAGCTCAGGGAACTCTAGTCAGTGCTCTGTGTGAGCATGCGTACCTGCTAAGTCACTTCAGTTGTGTCTGCCTCTTTGCGATCCTATGGACTATGGCCCATGAGGCTCCTCTGTCCAAGGGATACCCCATGCCCTTCTCCAGGGTTCTTCCCGACCCAGGGATCGAACTTGCATCTCTTACGTCTCTTGCATTAGCAGGCAGGTTCTTTACCATTCGCCACTTGGGAAGCCCATTCAGTGCTCTGCGGTGACCTAAATGGGGTGGAAATCCAAAAAGAGGGGATATACGTGTATGTGCAGCTGATTCACTTTGCTGCAGAGTAGAAACTAACACGGCACTGTGAATCAATTATACTCCAATAAAATTAATTCAAAAAAGATCAATCAATAAAAATGAAGAACCCTTGACTTGGTGTGTTGGTAGGCTTGGCCCCAGGTTCCTATGCATAGCTCTTGACCCGAACATCTCAGACTGGCTCACTACTTCATGCTGAATGTTTTCTGCTTGCCTCCCAACCCCATCCCCAACCTGATCCATTATCCACCCTGCTCTGCATCCCAGTCTGAAAGAAATCTAAGAACTGCATCTTTGACCTCCTACCTTCTGGCTGCCATTTATTACCCTGGATCCCTCAACACTGAGCCAAGACACATCGGTAAATGCTCTCCTCCATCAAAGGCCAGAGTCGCTTTCTGGAAACCCCACCCCTACAGTTATACTTCTGACCTAGTCCCTTTAGGCTTTGTCTCCCCTTGCTTCTCCAGGCTTATCAGTGGTAGTGTGTGTATATGTGTGTGTGTGTGTGTGTGTGTGTCTGTGTGTCTGTGTGTCTGTGTGTCTGTGTGTGTCTGTGTGTGCTCAGTTGTGTCCAACTCTTTGCAACTCCACAGACTGTAGCCTGCCAGGCTCCTCTGTCTGTGGAATTTCTCAGGCAAGAATACTGGAATGGGTTGCTATTTCCTCCTCTAGGAGATCTTCCTGACCCAGGGATCAAACCCATGCCTCCTGCATTGGCAGATGGGTTCTTTACCAGCTGAGCCACCCTGGGAAGCCCTGGCAGTGGTGATAACTTCCTGTTATTGCTAAACTGGCATCTTCCTCATCTTCTACCCATTCCTTTAGCTCTGCCTACAACTTTGCAAGTATTTTCTTCATGAACTTTCGAGTGGACCATTTGCTTTTCTGCTGGGACCCTGATGGAAATGCTACTGCTTGTCCAGTATCTAACATTTTGGAAAATAGTAGATACTCCGTAAAAATTTGTTGGCAGAAAAAAAAAAAGAGGATGATGGATGGGGAATAGATTCTGCTTCAAAAGGGGGAATAACTTTATTCTCCCTTCACTCTCTCCCCAGTAACTCTTGCCCTCCACTCCTTTCTTCAATTTTTTTGCCTCTTCAGCCTTTGGTTTATGATCTTGTCCCCAAGGGTACCCAGGGAAAGAGAACTGAGAGGACAATGATCTAGACACAGTTACCCATCCCCACCCCCGAAAAGAACTAGAATTGAAAATTTGGAGCATTCACATACCTAGTTCCCCAAGTCGGCGTTTGGATTCTGCCTAAAATGTCAGTGGAAAAATGCGACACAAATGGATGGTGAGATGGGAGACGTCTGTGGATGAAAGTCAGCGAACTGATAAATTAGCAGTACATCCCATCTGGCATGAAGAAGCCACAACAGAGAATAAAGCAGCCTTGCGGAGGGGAATTATGGATTCATGTACACTGTGCCAGAGAGGTTCTCATTTGGCATTTTAACGTGCTGACAAGCTGTACTGAAAGGCCGTCTCATTTTCCAGGCCCATAATGAAATGATAAAGGAGTGGTCAATTGCCCTGGGCCCTTCTTTAGGAAAAGCCACAAATGCTGAATTGGTACATCTGGATGGGGAAAGGGGACTAAATTCTAGGACACATGAAGTTTGTTACCAGGGATTGGAGCTAATCAGCAGTGAAAACCAAGAGGACTGTGTTCAGCTGGAGCTTCTGGTCCTCATATGTGAGAGATGGGGGGCTGCTGGCTCAACCATGAACAGCAAGTTTCACCTTCATTTCTCTTTATCCTCGGTGGCTCAGATGGTAAAGATTCCACCTGCAGTGTGGGAGACTCAGGTTCAATCTTTGGGTCGGAAGATCCCCTGGAGAAGGGAATGGCAACCCACTTCAATATTCTTGCCTGGAGAATCCCATGGACAGAGGAGCCTGGTGGGCTGTAGTCCATGGGGTCGCAAAGACTTGGACCCGACTGAGTGACTAACACTCTCTTTATTTTCATGTTTATATAAATACAAAAAGCTTATATCAGCCTCCTTCTATTGAAACAGGGACATTTTCTGTGGCTTTCCAAAGAAAATCTCTGATTTTCAACCCCCCTCCCTGTATCTTTTTAGTTATTGACTGATTTTTTATTATTTTTTGGCTGTGCTGCTGTATAGCAAGTGGGATCTTAGTTCCCTGACTGAGAGTCAAGCCCATGCCCCCTGCAGTGGAAGCCCGAAGTCTTAACCCCTGGACCCCCAGGGAAGGCCCCCTCCTCTCTCTTTTAGGTTTGGCTCCATTTGCTGTAAGTATTTGTGGAACATCAAGATTGTCCTAGGCCTTCCAGATAGATCGGCATTCCCAGAGATTCCAGCGGGGAGGAGAGGACTACCTTCAGCTTATCAGCCACCTGGAACAGGGCCACCAGGAAGCCGAGCCTGAGTCCAAATCCTGGCTCTTCCACAGTTAACTAGCTGTGTGACCTTCACCTCTCCATGTCTCGGTCCCCACATGACTGCAGTGGGGATAATCCCTGCATCACGGCATTGTTGGGAGGATTAAGTTAGGCAGCACGTGCTGGTACCCAGAATAGTCCCCAGCTCTTAGTAGGCCCTCAATAAGTGGTGTCTGTAAGGGTCGCTGGCCACCAAGCGTCCCTGCATTAGTTGACCACAAAGACCGTGGCGCGGGCGCAGGATGAAATAAATCACTTTTGTTTTCCCTGTCTGGACAAAAGAAGTCCCCTGGCTCTCATTGCGTATAAAGCAGCCAAAACAGACTGAGTCCTAAGAGCCCCCTTTGTCCCAACAGAGGCCTCATTTGTCGGACCCAAATGCTGCCCTGGCAGTCCTGGACGCCTGTGCCACTGCTACAAATCTGTTTGGGTTGGAGCACCCCCAGTTCACTGCTGTGATGAGTCCAAGCTCCCGGGCTGGCCAGGCGCAGCTGTGAATTCATTCAGAGTGGCCCTGCCCACGGGGCTCCGGTCACCGCCGGCTTCAAATCCTGAGAATCAGCAATTCATTTTGATGACCTCGCTCCTCTCTGGGTTGAGGTGGCCCAGGGGCCCTGGCCTGCCAGGGGGTCGGATGACTTTTGGAGAGGATTTCTGGGTTCCAGGAGCAAGCATCCTTGGTGTAGGAAGTGAGGGGACCTGGCAGGATTCCTCTTGGTGCCTGCTCTTGGAGCCTGTGCCAGGAGAAAGACACTGCTTTTGCTTTGTAAGTTGTTAGAGGGAAAAGAGTAGAACTTTTAACAGAGTTTGAGACAGGAATTCAGGTGGCGCTAATGGTAAAGAATTCACCTGCCGATGCAGGAGACACAAGAGATGCGGGTTCGATCTCTGGGTCAGGAAGATCCCCTGGAAGAGGGCATGGCACCCCAATACTGTATCCTTGCCTGGAGAATCCCATGGACAGAGGAGCCTGGTGGACTACAGTCCATGGGGCCGCAGAGTCGGACACAATCGAGCAACTGAACATAGCAGAGTTCCTCACTCTGTTCAGATGAACCGCAAACCTGAATGCAAGGATACTGGAAGCTATTATAACTTCTCAGGCTGTAAGCACAGACCCAGGAACTGGCCTGTGGATAGGTTATCCAGGTGGGCCCCACAATCACACCCATGTCTCCCAGGGAATTACTGTTTCGACTCTCCTCCTTGAACAGGGGTGAATAATCAGCACGATCAGAATAATGAATCTACAGACCTTCACTCCAAGTGAGCTCATGAGCTGTCTTTTTAAATATATTTTTTAAATTTCCCTTCTTATTTCTAATTGTGGTAAGATACGTATAAAATTTACCATCTTCACCATTCTAAGCGTATGTGTAGTTCAGTCGTGTTTAACACTTTCACACTGTTGTGCAACCAATCTCCAGAACTCCTTTCATCTTGCAAAGCTGAAATTCTATTTGTTGTTGTTGTTCAGTCTCTAAGTCATGTCCGAGTCTTCGTGACCCCGTGGACTGCAGCACACCAGGTTTCCCTGTCCTTCACTATCTCCTGGAGTTTGCTCAGACTCTTGTTCATCGAGTCTGTGAAGCCATCCAACCATCTCATCTCTGTCACCCCCTTCTCCTCTTGCCCTCAATCTTTCCCAGCATTAGAGACTTTTCCAAAGAGTTGGCTCATCGCATCAGGTGGGCCAAAATACTAGAGCTTTAGTTTCAGAATCAGTCTTTCCAATGAATATTCAAGGTTGATTTCCTTGAGTATTGACTGGTTTGATCACCTTGCTGTCCAAGGGACTCTCAAGAGTCTTCTCCAACACCACAGTTCAAAAGCATCATTTCTTCAGTGCTCAGCCTTCTTCACAGTCTAACTCTCACATCTGTGCATGACTACTGGAAAAACCATAACTTTGATTATACAGACCATTGTTGGCAAAGTGATGAAACTCTATACCTATTAAATAATAACTTCCCATCTCTGCCTCCCCCAGCCCCTGAAAACCAACATTTTACTTTTCTATCTCTATCAGTTTGATTACTCTAGATACCTCATATAAGTGGAATCATATAGTATTTGTCTTTTTGTGACTGGTGTATTTCACTTAGCCTAATGTCCTCAAGATGTATCCAGGTTGCAGCTTGTGTCATAATTTCTTCCTTTCTAAGCCTGGATGATATGACAAGTTGCCTTTTTTTTTTGGCTGTGCTGGGTCTTCATTGCAGCACACGGGCTCTTTGTTGCTTCACACAGGCTTTCTCTAGTTGCAGCCCATGGACTCTTGAGTTTGGGCTTAGTTGCCCTGAGTCATGTAGAATTTTGATTCCTGGACCAGAGACCAAACCTGGATTCTTAACCACTGGACCACCAAGGAAGTCCCATAAGTTGTCTTTTTTAATTACAGTCCTCTTAGGGATCCATATGATATGAGGGAGAGCATTGGAAGGACTAATACTGAAACGAAAGCTCCAATACTTTTGGCCACCTGATAGCAAGGGCCAACTCATTGGAAAAGACCATGATGCTGGGAAGGATTGAGGGCAGGAGAAGAAGGGGATGACAGAGGATGAAATGGTTCGATAGCATCACTGATGCAATGGACATGAGTTTGAGTAAAGTCTGGGAAACAGTGAAGGACAGGGAAGCCTGGTGTGCTGCAGTCAATGGGGTTGAAGTCAGACAAGACTTAGCGTCTGAATAACGACAAAGGCTAGGTGGGGAAGACCATTTAGGGTTTGAAGTTTAATAAAGCCTACAGAGATTGAATCTTTTTATGGATATATTACCATCACTTATATTCAATATCCACTGTCACGTGCTGCCATCAGATAATTAATGCATGTTGATCACTGATGGTGTAGAGAGCCTTGGGTCATGCCTCATCTTCTGTACTGAGTTCTGAGGAAGACCAGGTCTTGCTTTCCAGGGGAGAGGGAGGCCCAACCATACCACACAGCTCTGACATGTGTTAGTGGTGAGCTCCTTGATGAGTCACTTCACCACTGTGACTTTGGTATTTTCATTTGGTATCAAATGAAGATGATATTAAGGCTTCCCAGGTGGCACTAGTGAGTCAAGAATCTGCTTGCCAGTGCAGGAGACATAAGAGACTAGGGTTTGATCACTGCGTCAGGAAGATACCCTGGAGGAGGACATGGCAATCTACTCCAATATTCTTGCCTGGAGAATTCCATTGACAGAGGAGCCTGGCAGGGCACAGTCCATGGGGTCACAAATAGTTGGGTATGGCTAAGCACTAGTGAACTCTCCTTAGGTTGGGTGGGGATTAAATTAAAGAGTATATACAAAAGCACCAAGCGTGGTGCTGGGTCAGTTTCCAACAAATGGACATTAAATATTAGCACAAAGCAAACGAAAGATGAGGTTCTTCCCCTCACCAAGCAGAGAACCCAGAGTGGCCAGTGGCTCTGGTACTTTTAGAGTTAGGGATCCCTCTGACAGTCACATCCATGAATACACAATCTGACAGTGAATTTCCAGGGAATTCTTGAATCTTATGATGCCCCTTCATGGATTTGGAGCAATAAGATCAGGGATCTGGAATCTAGATAGCAAAAGAAAAAACATTCACAGACAATGCAGATGATGTTTTACACAGTGTGAAGAAATAAAAAGCAGTTTAGCGATGTTTAGTGATAAAGAGATTCCAATTGTTGTTTTTCAGTCGCTAAGTCATGTCTGACTCTTTGTGACCCCATGGACTGCAGCACACCAGGCTTCCCTGTCCTTCACCATCTCCCAGAGTTTGCTCAAACTCATGTCCATTGAGTGGATGGTGCCATCCAACCACCCCATCCTCTGCCGCCCTCTTCTCTTTTTGCCTTCAATCCTTCCAAGAATCAGGAGATGCTGAGTTAGAGTCAGGTGAATCCAATCAGAAACACTACAGATATTCAGAAATTTCCCCAAAATTCAGCACTTCCTTTTCATTCTACTGTGACTGGTTGCTCTTTCACTTACCACCCTTTGAAAGCACTTATCCTCTTGGTACTACAAGATGTAGCTTTTTTTTTTAAGATGTATCTTTTTTAAAAAAATATTTTATTTGTCTGCTACCAAGTCTTAGTTGTGGCTTGCAGAATTTTTCGTGGCATGTGGGATCGAAGTCCCTGACCAGGGATCAGACCCAGGCCCCCTGCATTGGGAGCATGGGCTCTGAGCCACTGGCCCACCAGGGTCGTCCCTTCACAATGTAACGCTTCTTGGTGTCTGTCCTGTGGCCTGGTGGATCCACTTTCCAGTCCAACATTTATGCCTTCTTCCTTGTGTTGCATACTTGGAGAGCCCATCTGCGGCTGAGCGCCTCTCCCAAGGCCTCCCAAACCCAACTCTTTCAATGAGATTGTGGATGGAAAATCACTCTTGGGATTGCTTTTAAACTTTCAGATATACCACTGTCCCATGAGATTCTCAGCTGATCTAATATCACTCCATTGGTGTCTCCACAGACGCTTGGTGAACAGACATGGCCTTGTGTTTCAAGGGGATTTGCTTTCATGGACTCAGATGACTTAGCTCTAAAATCCAGCTACCATCCTCTACCTCACTGAGCTATCTGTCTAAAATTGGGGGCTGGGATAACAATGGAGGGCACCATCAGTTTCCTGCCTGCCTGCCACCCTGGACTGCTCTCCAGCCAACTCGGGGCATGGGCATCACGTGAGCAGTTATACAGGTGTTACCAGTCATTTCAAATCCACTTCGAATGGCACCGTTTCAACTGCTGTTATAGATACCATTTCTGCACCTTGCCCTCCACGGCCTAGTGTGAGCGTTTTACTAAATTTCAGTATTCTTGTAACCACTGCTTCAAGTGTAGCATTAAAGATTTATACAGTAACAAAAAGCCTCTTGTCTAAGCAAGTAGAGGAAGAACATATAGGGAGGCTAATCTTCTAATTGCCTAGGAACTGGCAGGTTACTCAACTCTCCAATTAGAAAACCTTTGATTTAAGTTAAGTAGCAAATCTATTAAATCTGATACCTTAGAATGGTTTGAGTAGCCATACTGTTATAAACTACTTTAAAATGGCAGTAATCCAAAGAATCCAGGGTAAGATAAGAAACAAGTCTACTCACACTGCCAGAACAAATAACACAACCGGCCCCAAATATGTCAACCTTCCAAATCCAAAGCCATGGAAAAGATAGCATCGATCAAAAGGATTTCTACTCTCTTTCCCCCCATCATCTTTAGTGCCAGCAAAGCCAATCTTCCCAGTGGCAAGAAAAATAAGGCTGGCTCTATGTTTCATTTGACTTTGTTTTTAAACTACACCTTCCCCCTAATTACAAGATGTATTCATGCTCCATGGAGAAAGCTTGGGGAACAACACAACAAGGTAAATGTCACTTAAGGTCTCATTTGCCAGCAACAACCACTGTAAGTATTTTAATATATGACTTTCCTTTCTTTCACATTTACATGGATAGAAACTTTTTTACAAATACTATGCACTGCTACACAAGGTCTTTCGGTCTGCTGGTCTATTTATTTCATTTAGCAATAGATTATATTTCCATAACAATAGATAGTCTCCTTATAATGTTTCCTAATGGCAACATTCAGCTCAGTCCTTTGCATGAACTGTAATCCCCTCGAGCTAGATGTTAAGTACATTACAATGTTTTTCCTGCCATAAATAAGGCTTTGATGGATATCTTCATAGGAACATCTTTAACTTCGTCTCTGGTTGTTCTTAGAACAATCCTAAAAGTGTAATTCCTATCACTAACATAAACACACACTTCTAATCTTAGGCAATCTTCAAGTTCTTCTTTTGATTTTATGTGTTTATCAGTCATTTCACCACCAAAAAATAGCGCTAGTGTAGATACAAGGCAAAAGGAATAAACATGCCTCCCACAGACCCAGAGATATCAAATCTTAAAGTTGTTTGCTAAAGAAACTTGTAGAGGACAGACTAGAGATGAGCTATTTTCTGAAAAGCCAACCAGAAAAAATAAGCTATCTGCTGATGCTAATGGGAAGATTCAAGAGGAGTAACCAAAACACAATTTGAAACACAAATTTCAAATTGAATTTCCAACACATCCAAAAGCAAATTCCATGGGGAAGGTAACGCAGTTAGGAAAGGCACAGGTACCCAGAACAGAAACAATGCATTATTTCCAATGAGTAATACATAAAACTACAGCAATACATGCAGATTAAATTGTCAAAGATAAAATGGTTGGGGATGTGACAGTCACATCTATGTTTTTGTTTGTTTCTTTCTATCCAAGTTGAGCACACATATATTTAAAGAGTGAAATCATTTTACAAGGCTTACTACAGAAACAGTAGCAGTCACACCCATCCTCTTCACTTTTTTCCTTGCCATAAGCAACTACTTTCTTACTTTTTCAGCTGATTCTCTTGCCATCATCATATCCCTAATAGCTTATTTCTCTAATTATGTATCTATTATTTTTCTAGCTTTTTCGTCAGCCCAATTATTGAGATTACTTTTTTCTTAGATGAAAACATTATACATCGTCTTTCCACTATGAAAGATGAGAATTTAGCTCTCTTATATCCCATCAGTACACTCATACATCTAACAGGCTTGTGGTTGCTGAGGGGGCGGGGCTGGTGGAGGGATGGAATGGGAGTGTGGGGTTGGTGGTGGTGGTGGTTTAGTCACTCCGATGTGTCCGACTCTTGCGACCCTAGGGACTGTAGCCTGCCAGGCTTCTCTGTCCTTGGGATTTTCCAGGCAAGAATACTGGATTTGGGTTAGCAGATGCAAACCTATTATACACAGAATGGATAAACCACAAGGTCCTATTGTATAGCACAAGGAATTCTATTCAATATTCTATGATAAATCATAACAGGAAAGAATACTGTTAAAAAAGAATGTACATATATATATATATATGAGTGAATTTTTTTACATCTTTTAAAAATTGAAGTATAGTTAATTTGCAATGTTCTGTTAATTTCTGCTGTACATCAAAGTTATATATAATACATATATATATATAACTGAATCACTTTGATGTACAGCAGAAATTAATAGAACATTGCAAATCAACTATGCATCAATTTAAAAAAAGATGTAAAAAATTCACTCATATATCCTCTCAATATATTATCAGTCTGTCTATGTGTGCATGTGTAACTTTGGTTAGATCAGTAATCAGTGATTGCATGAGGATAATAATATTATTCTCTGATTATTTTCCGCACAATGTTTGACCAAGTGATCATCATTATTTTCTCTGCTTGATTTTGTCAGTATTGCTATTGGGTCAATCTGAACCTGTCCACCAATTTAGTCAAGAATTATCTGCAGACATTCAGTTGTCTGAATCAAGACATTCAGATGTATCAACTCTTGTGTCATTTTCATCTGCAAGTTCTCTCCTGGAAACCTCAACTACTCCAATCCATCTGGTTTTCCTCATGCCTCACCAAGATGCCTCTCCCTCATCCAGAAGCAGGCCCTTCACTCAGATCTCCTGTTCCCAAAATCAGGTCGCCCTTTATCTTGCTTAACTCTGCTGGGAGATTTTCAACAAAGAGTGCTTGGAAATTAAACATTTTGTGAGCCTGAAAATGTTTTTATGCTATCCTCTCGGTTGGGATTTGACTAGATGTATAGAGCCCTATTCTAGGTGCAACTGTACCTCAGAATTTTGATGGCATCAATCCATTATTATATTTCAGAATTCTTATGGAGGAAAAAAGTCACTCAGATTACCAGTCCTCTGTGGCTTGGTTTTCCTCTCTGGAAGCCTATGGTCTCTTTCCTTGAAGTAGTCTGAAAACCAACGATGATGAGCTTTTGGTGTGGAGTGCTGTGCTGGGTCTTCCTTGTGGCTCCCCAGCTCAGTAGTTGTGGCACAGCGGCTTAGTTGCCCCTCGGTAGGTAGAATCTTATAAAAGTTCCTTGACCAGGGGTCAAACCTGCGTCCTCTGCATTGGAAGGCAGATTCTTAACCACTGGACCACCAGGGAAGTCCTAGTGATGATGTACCTTAAGGTGGGATTATTTCCACCCATTGTCCTAGGCATTTCATTCTGTGAACTTTTCTTGAATTAATGATGATTTAATCCCATCTATTTTTCTAGCCACATCTTTTCTCTCTTTTCCCTCTCTCCCACCTTGGTGGCCTACTTTCTGAGATATTTTGCAACTTTATCTTCCAACCCCTCTAGTGAGTTTTCCACTTCAGCAATAATGGTTTTAATTTTCAAAAACTCCCTTTTATTTCTTTGATCTTTTACAGCATCCACTTCTTGTTTCATGGATGTTTTCTCTGAGAATATTAAGTATTTTCTCACATGGTCTCTATCTCTCCAGGTTATTTATTTATTTATTTATTTTTTGCTATTTGTTTATTTTGGTCTCCACCTTTGTTTTTAAATGCTTACCTCAATTGTCTAGTAATCCTTGGTTGTCTGCTTATATTTAAGAGCATAGCTTTCAGCTCTATTTATAAGCTCATAGCACATGGATGGGGCTTATTTGATTTGAGCTTCAGTGTAAGAAGGTCTGACTGGGCCATCACCTTAGGAAAACTCTGATATTAGTATCTTTAGGTCTTTTCTCTTGAGCAGATCAAAATTCCCAGAAAAGAATTCTCTGCTCTCCTGCCTAGCTGTCAATATTCTGGAAGCTTATTGAGGAAAAAGAGCTGTGAGCCAGTCCTCTTTTCTAGAGGATCCCCACTGTCAACTCTGCCTGACATTTCCCCCTGCTTTACCGTCTCAAGAAAATAACACTCATCTTCTTCAGGAATGGGTATAGAATAATCCCTGGGCTACCTAGGCAAGAGAAGATGTTTAGGAATCAAATTACCGCTCAGATGAACTTTTAATCAATATTCATGTTTCTAGCCTCACCTTCAAATCCAGTTCTCTAAATAGTTGTATCATGAATTCCTGAGACTTTGACTGTCCTCTAAAAAATTGGGCTGCTTTTCTGTTCTGCCCACCATTGGCCTAGGACTCTGCCACCTTGGGTCAGCCAAGTTAGCCAATATTCATCCAAGTGCTTACCAGCTTCCAAAATCTGTTGCTGTCATCTTTTCATTTCTGTTGGGGTTATGTCATATAGAAATACATATGTCATTCAGACAGATGGATAAAGAATCTGTGGTGCATATATACAATGGAATATTACTCAGCCATAAAAAGGAATGAATTTGAGTCAGCTCTAGTGAGGTGGATGAACCTAGAGCCCATTATACAGAGTGAAGTAAGTCAGAAAGAGAAAAACAAATATCATATATTAACACATATAGATGTAATCTAGAAAAATGGTGGTGATGAACCTGTTTGCAGGGCAGGAATAGAGACACAGACATAGAGAGCAGACTTGTGGACAAGGCTGGGGAAGGAGTGGAGGGGGCGAGTTGAGAGAGTAGCATCGACATATACACACTATCATATATAAAATAGATAGCTAGTGGGAAGCTTCTGTAAACACAGAGAGCTCAACCCAGTGCTCTGTGACAACCTAGAGGGGTAGGGTGGGGTGGAGGGTAAGAGGGAGGTTCAAGAGGGAGAGGATATGGGTATATTTATGGCTGATTCATGTTGTTGTATGCCAGAAACCAACCGTTGTCAAGCAGTTCTCCTCCAGTTTTTTTTTTTTTAAATACTGTCTTTGTATTGGGATCTCAAAGGGAGAAATAGAGATTCATGTATTTCTAGAGGCAGTGAGTACTTTTAAGGAAGAAAAAATCGCGATAGAGCAACTATTATACCAAAAATTCAAAGGGCAACAAACTGAGAGGAGGGTAAGAGTATGAAGAAAGATGCTCCACGCTTGGCTCTCTCTTCTAAAGAGTGAAGCAGAATGCAACTGAATCACAGAGGAAGAGGGAACACCTCGTGGTAGGTAATTAGATTTGGAGAAAACTTTATTATGGTAGGTGATTTTATCGGCCCCAACCAATAAAAACAGCTACCATTTTCAGATTTGCTTCAGTCCTAGTATTGGTCTAGATAACTCACTTACATTAACTTGCGTGATCTTCATGATGCTATCATACTCATTTTCCAAATGAGGAAACTAATGCACAAGAAGGTAAATTAGCACATCTAAGATTATAGAGATACAAAGAGAGTCAGACTTTAAGTTCCAGTCTTCTTGACACTGGCCTTCCCAGGTGGCTCAGTGGTAAAGAATTCACCTACAGTGCAAGAGATGCAAGAGACTCAGGTTCAATCCCTGGGTCGGGAAGATCCCCTGGAGAAGGAAATGGCAACCCACTCCAGTATTCTTGCCTGGAAAATCCCATGGACAGAGGAGCCTGGCGGGCTGCAGTCCATGGAGTTGCAAAGAGTTGGACATGACTGAGCATGCACTTGGACAGCATCCTGACACTAAAGTTATGTCCTGGGGTCATATTCATAATGTGATACCCATTGACTGTATTTCTCATACTTAAAATGGACCAGCCATCCATATTTTCCCCACATTTCATTACAACCTCAGTCTCACTCACAGTCATGTGTCTCATATTTCTTATTTTTCTTATTGGGCTATTTGCTTTCTTTCCTTTGTTGGGAGGCTGGTTTATTCCCTTTAACTTCTTGTTCTTCAGCTAGTTAGGATCCATTTCTTCCATGTGATGATCAGGGTGTGGTTCTTGCTGATGTTTGTGGCTAATGTAACTTCATCCAAAGACTACTTTATGGTTTGCTTTGAGAAATTTAGCAGATTATAAGGGCAGGGGATGACTTAACCAAATACAATGGATTACTAGCTAAGAACAAGAAATGATTTCTTTTTGTGCATTATTTATAGCACAGAAAATGAGTTTTTGTCCCTGAGTAGTTTCTGGTGCCTGCTGGGAAGAACCAGAAATTAAGTTCATTGGCACTCTGGTTTTATACTTTTTCTTCAACTCTTCAAGATACTAATAGTCTGCAATAGTGTGGTTCCTTAGAAGATTCATGAGCCCACACTGCCTCCTCCCCCAGCTCAGAATGCTACCACTGACTCTTCACAATGGCCCTAGGCAGCCTTGAGCACCATGCTAGGCCTTGGGTGGGGAGAAGGAAGGACACAAACTTGGGAAGAAAAGATAAAGAGAAATGAAAAGGCAGGCAAGAAGAAATGGAGGAAGAGGAAATAGATAAAACAAGGGTGCTAACCAGGTGATGGGGAGAGGCTCCCAGTGTTATCCTAGGTAAGCGTGGCTAACCAGTTGATGGGGAGAGGCTCCCAGTGTTATCCTGGGTAAGCATGGCAAACCAGGTGATAGAGAGAGGCTCCCAGTGTTATTCTGGGTAAGCGTGGCTAACCAGGTGATGGGGAGAGGCTCCCAGTGTTATCCAGGGCTCTACATCCAGTTCCCACCCCCCCCCCCCCCGCCCCGCCCGAGGACTGGATAGACCACCCCAGGTCCAAAGGACAGGAGTTTCCACCTTTCATTTTGGCCATAATACAGTTTCCTCAGTTCTTCTCTCATTGGTTTTGGCCTATCCAACCTGCCTTTTCACTTCAAAACTCAGTACAGTCATCCCTTGGGATCCATGGGGGATTGGCCCCAGGATCCCCTCGGATATGAAAATCCACTGATGTTCAAGTCTTTTGTAGAATCACATGGTATCGTACAAAGAATATAGCCAGCCCTCCGTATACACAATTCCACATTCCTGGATTCGGAGAGGCAACTGTAATTACATCAGCTCTGGGCAGGATAGTGTGTGAAAGGCTATACAGCCCACAGAATGTTTTTTGTTGTTGCTGCTTTCGTTTCTTTCATGATTTTTACAAATATTTATTTGGCTGCGCCAGGTCTTAGTTGTAGCAGGCGAAAACTTTAGTTGCAATAGGTGGGATCTAGTTCCCCGATCAGTGATAGAACCCAGGCCCCTAGGAGGGCAGAGTCTTAACCACTAGACCCCTGGATGTCCCCAACAGAGTGTCTTTAACATTGCCCTTGAATGCCTTTAGACAGATCTGCTCTTTTCAAAGCCTGGGGCTCCCACGTGCCTTGTCTGAGCCTCCGCTTCTCTCAGAGCGGAAGTGGCCTGCTTGGCTTTTGAAAGCCCGTGAGTAGGTGACATCTGCCTGATGACCTGTGCGCCACCCTAAGCATGGTTCCCCGTGTCCTTCGTCCACCACATAATGAAGCTGTTGCGGGGGGGGGGGGGGGAGCGCTCAGAGCAGGTGCCCGCCTGCGGCTGTGCCCATCGGAGTGGTAACAGGAACCAGCTGGACCTTATAGAAGCCGCCGTGCAGTGAGATCCCAAGGTGTGCCAGGCCCTGTCCTAAACACTTCACACATGATAACTCATTTAATCCTGAAACACACAGGTGGGGCTAGATGAGGGAACCGAGGCACCGAATCATCAACTGGGCCAGGTTTACCACATGGAAAAGCCAGGACTTCAACCCCTTCCACCTCAAGCCTCCATTCGATCGTCAAACAGCCCAGCTCACTTGCTGCCATCAACAGTGGAGTTAATTACAGAGATAATTAAACTAAGAACGTTGAGGCTTCTGGACTCTAACACTTGCTCACTCAGCTCCTTAACTCACTTCCTCCCTCCATGAGGGAGCATAGTAGGCAAGCAATTTATGGGATCCTGTCTCTAAAATGAGAAGAACGGACCACATGTATCAATTATCACAAAGAGGGGCCTCTTTTGTATTGTTATGCATTTCTTCACCAAGAACCACTCAGGATTGCCAAGTCTTCTAAAGAAAGATCAGGGGAAAAAAACACAAAGAAAAACTGAAGAACATACCTTTCAGAGCAAAGCAATAGGTTGCTTTGTCAAGGCTTGGGACGTGGCCCTGGGTTTTTTTTCAATGAGGTCTTTGAGTGTTGCAGGAATGTAATACACCAGGCATAAGCCATATTCTTAGAGAGTCCAGAAGTCTAAGAGACAAAAACAACTTGGAATTGCTTTTGAAGGCCAGGTATTTAAAGTCCCCAACATAATGACTTATTAATAAAGCTCTCCACGGCTCATACATGAATGTTATTAACAAATCCTATTTAATCAGTCAAGATAATCTGATTAACTGGAATAAAAGAGGCATCCAGATCCCCAGTAATTCGCTGAACTTGCACAACACCAAGGGATGTCTATGCTGCAAACCCAAGTAAAAGCATTTTGTGAATGTGTATGTGAGAGGTCTGATCTGGGCCCAGAGCCTTTCCCAGGGGGCCGCTGGCTTCTGGATTCAGCCATACTCAGCCTCAGCCTCACCAGGGGCCCTGTCTGATCTGGCCAACTCCTGCTGGTCAGGATAGCTCCATCCCTCTGTCCCCCTACAGGTGCCCCCTCCTTCCTGTTCTGAAGTAACAAATCTGTGCGGTCTCCTCTCCGCCTCTTGAAGCCATGCTGGAGACTGGGGTGTTGCGGGGGGCAGGGTGCAGCAGGCAGTGGCACTGGAAGGAGACTTTGTTGGAGCCACAGGAGCAGAGAAGAGGGTGGCCACTTGGGGCCACCTGTAGCCAGAGCAGGCCAGGACACCCGTTCCTGCCTCCAGAACTTGGGGCCTGAGGATCACCTCATCTCCTTCATCTCCACAGTCTCGTGGGGGATTCAAGCACACAGCCACTTCACCCTTCTCAACCCCAAGTTCAGGCAGTCACTGGTGGGGAAAAAAATGATAAGAATCAAGTACAAAGGCCGTATTAACATTTTTTCAAAGCTCCTCAAATCCAAGGCTCTGATCCACTTTTGCAGTTGTGTGTGCTCAGTCATTCACTCGGGTCCGACTCTGTGTGACCCCACAGACCTTAGCCCACCAGGCTCCTCTGTTCAAGGGATTCTCCAGGCAAGAATACTAGGGTGAGTTGCCATTTCCTTTACCATAATCCCTTGTTTTTCCTTTCATGTGGCAACCAGCCCTGAACTCACCTCTCATGTGTCCATGTGTCTTTGCAGACCCCTCATGCTCTGGTCTGGGTAGGGTAAGTGGGAAGGGGGCTTTGTGTACCACTCATTCCTCAGCCCTCTCTCCTTTGATTCTTCTTCAAAACTCAGGCCAAATCTCACCTTTGGGGCTCATTCTCAGACGAGGTGACCTGTCGGAATTTTTGTTTCTGGGATACTGCTTCAAAGAGTCATTAATTTAACTTGCAATGTGCCCAGGTTGTTTACAGTGTCCTCAAAACTGAGGAAACAGATAACAAAAACATGGCTTGGGGGACTTCTCTGCCGGTCCAGTGGTTGAGAATCTGCCTTCCAATGTAGTGGCTCAAGTTCTAAGATCCCACGTGCTGCGGGCAACTAAGCATGTGCCCCAACTATTGAGTCCACACACTGTAAAGTCTATGTACTGCAAACTGTGAAAAGACTCAGGGCAGCCAAAAATTTTTTTAATTAAAATAAAAATTAAAAAGATAGCATGGCTCCTGCCCTCAGTGGGCTTCCAGTCTAGTGAGGAAACCTACTGACTCAGACATGGTGATATTTCAGTGGAAGTGCTAAACTAGTCTTTGTGAGCAAAGTTGCAGGAGAGCTTCCCAGGTTGGGAGAAAGAACCACTGCATCCGCCAGCGTTCAGCATGAGCTCCATTGTTGAGGATGACAGTGGGTACCCAGGGCATGGCTTCCTGGTTGATTCAACCATGTTCTGTTTTTACTTACACACACTTTGGCATACAGTTCACAATATTTTTATTTGGCTTTTTTGCTTAGTCTCATAGTAAATGACCCTTCCTCTTTTCTTCTTGCTCCTGGTTTGGAGGCTCCTGGTCCTACACATATCATCCATCACTTGCATGTGCCCTGATGGGGCTCCAATTGAGGATGTGAACAGCCGCTGAGAGGTAGTAGTCCTGAGGGGACTTCCCTGCTGGTGCAGTGGTTAAGACTCTGCACTTCCAATGCAAGGTTGGGGGGGCGGTCGCAGGTTTGATCCCTGGTTGGGGAATCTAAATTTCACATGCTGCACAGTGTGGGGGAAAAAAAAAAAAAAGAACATTCCCAAACATCGCCATCCTGTGGCCACATGAAGACGGAACAGGAAATGGCCAGGCTGCACCATTCAAAGGGGAAAGTCAAGCATGCTCACTGTCACCCACCAGCCTCCCTCCCCCTCCACATTCCCCTCCAGGACCACTGCGGACAACCATAAAATCGAATTTCTGGCTTGGAAAAGCTGCTCCTTAAAGGCAGATGTGCAAACAAGAGTATTAGGAGGAAGGCCTATTCCTCAATTCAGAGGCTCTGCATCTCAGGGCATAGTGTTGCTTCAAGCTCTAGTCTTTTTGTTTGTTTGTTTTAATCTTTTGGCTCTGGCCCACGGCATGTGGGAATATTGGTTCTCCCACCAGGGATCGAACCTGCATCCCCTGTGTTGGCATTGAAGAGTCTTAACCACTGGACTGCCAAGAAAGTCCCCAAGATGTACTCTTGAAGAAGGTTACAGGAAGTGTGCTCTCAGACGCCCCCCAACCCCTGCCAGCTTTTCCAGAATGGAGTGGCCACCTCTTGTCTGAATAAAAACACCACGGGTTTTCAGATGTGTTCCTGAAACCCCTGGTGCCTGGCAGCCCCACTGTTAGTGCTGAGGGCGCTAACCCCAGCTTCGGGAATCCTGAAGAACAATTTTCAGCCAGTGATGCCAGTGGGAGAAGGAAGGGACCGAGACTAGTCTGTTTTCCTCAATGAATGTTGGTAACTGTCACCGAGGGGACCTCAAATTGTACCCGGGGGCCCAAGCATGAAGAGGAGAATGGACCCCAGGCTCTGCAGAGGGGCTTGACCTGCCCGAGGACACATGATAGGTAAGGATTCTACCCCGGTCGTTGTGCTCCCTGTCAGCAGAGTCCTGGTCTGGTTTAAGTAGCCCAGGCAATCCAGCCTGTCTTACATCTGGGACGGGTCAGGTTTCTTAGCTACGAGTCATTTCCCCTACTCACACAAATGGAAAAAATTGATCAGACGCCAGCCTGTTGGGTCATCTCTGCCCCTGCCACACAAGGTGATGAGCACACGGCTTTGTCAGGCAGTGAGTTGATTGGCTTAACTTCCAACAGGACCAGGAAAATGGTCTGTGCCAACCTCTTCACACGTGACGAGAATAACGGAAGTATCCTATACGTGCATCCTGCTTTTTAAACGATGTGCTGTAAGATAGAGATATTAATTGCCTGATTGGGAAATAGAGACTCGGCTCATTTACATCCACTAGCGGGAGAGAATGGAGAGCAGTTTTGTCATCTTAAAACATAAGATATGTGTTTCTACTCCTGAGTAGAAATAACCAGTGACAGTAAAAAAAAAAAAAAAAAAAATTCTGATGACATGTTCTTAACTAACAGGGAATGGTAGGAAGAGTCATGGCCATCATTAGAATTCCACTATTCTTTTGACTAAGTAACAGTTGATGAGTTCCTATAGGATATGCAAGGACTTCCCTGGTGTCTCAGATGATAAAAGTGTCTGCCTACAACGCGGGAGACCCAGGTTCGATTCCTGGGCTGGGAAGATCCCCTGGAGAAGGAAATGGCAACCCTCTCCAGTACTGTTGCCTGGAAAATTCCGTGGATCGATGGAGGAGCCAGCTAGGCTACAGTCCATGGGGTCACAAAGAGTCAGACACGACTGAGCGACTTCACTTTCTTTCTTTTCTTTCTTTGTAGGATATGCTGTGCAGACTCTAAAGCTGTGGGGGCTGATGAACTAACAAATCTGTCCCTGCCTCCCTCTGTCTCTGTCTGTCTCCTTCCCTCCCTCTCCTCTCTCTCTCCCTTCCTCTCTGTCTCTGTCAGTCTCTCTCCTCCCCACCTCTCTCCTCTCTGTTTCTCTCTCCCTTCCTCCCTGTCTCTCACTGTCTGTCTGTCTGTCTGTCCTTCCTGCCCTCTCTTCCCCATTCTCCCCTCACCCTGTTCTTCTCTCTGTCTCTGTGTGTCTATTTCTCCATCTCTCACTCCCTCTCTCCCCCTGTCTCTCAGAAGCCAGCTACCAGACACGTTCAGGAGACCTCCCAGCCTGTGAGGAATCATTCTTCTCCTGAGGCCTCATGCCCTGAATTTCAGAGCGAGAAGGGTCAGCGTTTATTTGTCTTGGGCCGCGCCATCTGCGGGCGGTCTCCCTGAGGTAACCCGCCGAGGCTCTGAGGCACGCGGGGCGCAGGCGGGCGCCCTGGGCCTCCTTGTCTGCGCTCCAGCTCCCGGGGAGAGTGCCTGCCTTCGTGGGAAGGCCTCCACAGGCCCAGCCGTGGACTGTTTATTTACACTCAAGGAACAGATCCTGAAAAATGAAAACCAAAACCAGTCGGAATTCAGATGACCGAGGTCTGGGTGGGAAAGCATATTCTGGGGTGATTTCGCAAGCAGAGTTTCAGAGAGGATTCCGTCCTAATACTAAATATTTTTGAGAACAGACACTCCCTTTTCTCAATGCCGTGTTGAGCAATACAACCTTAATACAGCCTTAAATAATAGGGTTGAATACAACTTTTAGAGCGTGTCTGAATAGGAGTTTTATTCCTCTATTCCTTAGGAAAACTTTTGGAAAATACCGTATAGGGGCTTTATCAGAGTGTCGTTTTGTTCAGTCGCTCAGTGGTGTCTGACTCTTTGCAACGCTATGGACTATAGCCTATCAGGCTCCTTTGTCCATGGAGATTTCCAGGCAAGAAGACTGGAGTAGGTTGCCATTCCCATCTCCAGAGGATCTTCCTGGATCAGGTATCAAACCTGTGTCTTCTGCATTGACAGGCAGATCATTACCACGGAGTCACCAGGGAAGCCCTTATCCAAGTGTTGTGTGTGCTCAATTGCTAAGTCATGTCCAAGTCTTTGAGACCCCATGGACTATAGCCTACCAGACTCCTCTATCCTTGGGATCTCCCAGGCAAGAATACTGGAGTGGATTGCCATTTCTTTCTCCAGGGGATCTTCCCAACACAGGGATCGAACCTGAGTCTCCTGCATTGGCAGGCAGATTCTTTACCACTGAGCCACCTGAAAAGTCCCATCTGAGTGTTCAGTTCAGTTCAGTTTAGTCACTCAGTCGTGTCCGACTCTTTGTGACCCCATGAATCGCAGCATGCCAGGCCTACCTGTCCATCACCAACTCCCAGAGTCCACCCAAACCCATGTCCATCGAGTTGGTGATGCCATCCAGCTATCTCATCCTCTGTCGTCCCCTTCTCCTCCTGCCCCCAATCCCTCCCAGCATCAGGGTCTTTTCCAGTGAGTCAACTCTTCACATGAGGTGCCAAAGTATTGGAATTTCAGCCTCAGCATCAGTCCTTCCAATGAACACCCAGGACTGATCTCCTTCAGGATGGACTGGTTGGATCTCCTTGCAGTTCGAGGGACTCTCAAGCGTCTTCTCCAACACCACAGTTCAAAAGCATCAATTCTTCAGCGCTCAGCTTTCTTCACAGTCCAACTCTCACATCCATACATGACCACTGGAAAAAAACGTAGCCTTGACCAGATGGACTTTTGTTGGCAAAGTGATGTCTCTGCTTTTTAATATGCTGTCTAGGTTGGTCATAACTTTCCTTCCGAGGAGTAAGCATCTTTTAATTTCATGGCTGCAATCACCATCTGCAGTGATTTTGGAGCCCAAAGAAATAAAGTCTGACACTGTTTCCATTGCTTCCCCATCTATTTGCCATGAAGTGACGGGACCAGATGCCATGATCTTAGTTTTCTGAATGTTGAGCTTTAAGCCAACTTTTTCACTCTCCTCTTTCACTTTCATCAAGAGGCTTTTTAGTTCCTCTTCACTTTCTGCCATAAGGGTGGTGTCATCTGCATATCTGAGGTTATTGATATTTCTCCCGGCAATCTTGATTCCAGCTTGTGCTTCTTCCAGCCCAGCGTTTCTCATGATGTACTCTACATACAAGTTAAATAAGCAGGGTGACAATATACAGCCATGACGTACTCGTTTTCCTATTTGGAACCAGTCTGTTGTTCCATGTCCAGTTCTAACTGTTGCTTCCTCTCCTGCATATGTAGGTTGTAGGTTCCTTATAGACCCTTGGCACTGAGATTCCAGGTCTCTGTTCTTTCCTGCCAAGCCTCTATCTTTCATCCAGTTATTGCGTGCTCCTTGGATGCTATGCTTTGTACCAGATACTTTACATGTCCCCCTCGATTATTTATCACAATTCAATCAGGCAGGCCCCATGACTATACCTATGTTACAAACAAGGAAACTGATCCTGAGAGAAGTCAAGTCATTTGCTCCAAGTCAGAGACCAAGTGAACACAGACCCTGAAGTCCAGCTCACATCCATTTGACTTCACATCCATGCCATTAACCACTGAGATTCTCTGTCTCCTCAACAGACCACCACTTCTTGGCTTTTTCTTCTTTTTTTTTTTAAGTTGTTCTTTCACTTCTAAATTGATTGCATCTGTAAACAGCATGATGTATAAACGCATATCCTTCCACTTTTACTTTTAGAGAGATTCTTGGAATTATTCAGGGTTTCTCAGCCTCAACACTCTTAACACTTGGGGCTGGATAATCCTTTGTTAAGGAGCTATATGGCGTATTGTAGAATATTTAGCAGCATCCTTGGTCTCTACCTGCTATGTGCCAGTAGATAAAACCCTTCCCCCCAAGCCGTGACCATCAAAAATGTCTCCAGAGGGACTTGCTGGCAGTCCAATAGTTAAAACTTCACCTTCCAATACCAGGGGTGCAGATTCGATCCTTGGTCATGAAGCTAAGATGCAACATGCCTCGAAAGGCCCCAAAATCAAAACATAAAACAGAAGCAAAATTCTAACAGTTTCAATAGAGACTTTCAAATGGTCCACATCAAAATAAAATCTAAAAAAAATTTTTAAAGTCTCCAGATAGTGCCAAATGGTCCAGAAAGGAGGCAAAATCACCCCCAGCTTAGAATCCACCAAATTAACATTATACCCAGTAGCTAATTAAAAGAGGCAATGGGTTTCAAGTTCTCCTTTCTCACAGTTCCCATCTTTACTTCAACCTTCGCTTTTGTTACAGTGTCCCAGCAGTAAGGTCACATTCAACTAGCCCTCAAAAATGGACCCCAAACACTATTGGAGGAGGGAAAAGTCTGTAACTTCTGCAGGCAGGACAACTCAGTAACAGGTCTATGAACAGCACCAAGAGAGCCAGTGGAGGAGCCGGCAGAGAACCTGGCAGTGAGAAACAGACCTTCTCTTTGGCTTCAACATCCACAGCATCTTTGGAGACCAATCGCACAGCTTCACTCCTTAATTGCTTGGGAGTCTCAAGATTACAGACTCTAAACCATGTGTTGTTTGCAGTTGTCATTGTCATAAATCCCGGGACTCTTAGGATTGTGGAGCGGATATTTAGATTTACGAAATTACAGAAGATACAGAAAGTATTGCAAAAGTGCTCAGGCTAATCCTACTACTTTTCATCCTAATCTAGAGAGCTGTCATCACCTTAAATAATAGGATTGAATATGACTTTTGGAGGGTGTCTGAGTACAGGTTGTGTTCCCCTATTCCTTAGGGAAACTTTTGGAAAATACTATATAGAGGCTTTGTCTGAGTGTAGGTTCTTCAAAAAAAATTTAAAAAAGACTCTGAAAAATGAGTTGGATACTAGTGGTTTGTTTGGGAGAGGATCCCAGGAAGCATGGTAAGTAGGCGAAGCAAAGCAGAGAAGGGAAGAAAGCTAAGAAATGGTTATCTTCAACAAATGGGTTACCTCTATGGGCAACTGTGGCTCCATCCTCTTGGGGTCTCTGGGTGACTGTGTATAACACACCTTAAGACTTGCCCCCAAGGATTACTGGATTATCTATCAAACCCCTTTCCTCACTGGTTGTCATCTCCTGGGGACATGAGCTCCAGGGCACTTGTGGACATGCCACACTCCTGGGGGAAGAGAACACCCTCAGTCATAGAGAAGCAGGCAGGTGAGTTGCATTGGTTACCAGTGGCTGCGTAGCAAACTACCCCAAAACTAACTGGCTTAAAGCAACACACATTAATAATATCCCAATTGTTGTGGACTGGGAATCCAGGTGCAGCCGAGTTGGGGGTTCTGCTTGGCGTCTCTTAAAAGGCTGCAACCAAGGTTATAACTGGGCCGCAGGCAGCTTAAGTTTCACATTGTAGGGGAAGGATGTCCCTGGTTGCCCGGTGGTTACGACTCCATGTTTTCAAGGCAGGGAGTGCGAGGTGGATTCCTGAACTAAGATCCACATGTGCCATAGCATGGCCAAAGATATAAATATAAATAAAATTAAAAAAAAACTAATTGGGGAGGAGCCAGCTGCAGGCTTTCTCAGGTGGCAGTTGGCAGGATACAGTTCCTCACAGGCTGGTGGCCTAAGGGTCTCAGTTCCTTGCTGGCTGTTGATGAAAAGCTCTCCTTGTCACATGGCCTCTCCATTGAGCAGCTCACAACATGACAGCTGGCTTTCAAAGAGAGCAAGAGAAGGCGAGTGTGACCAGGATCACAATCTTTATAATCTAATCCCCAAAGTAACACCCCATCACTTTTGTTGGATTCTAGTCATTAGAAATGAGTTGCTTAGTCCATCCCATGCTCCAGGAGTTGAGTTTACACTGGGCATATAACCAGGAGACACCCTCCCGGCCGTGTTAGAGGATGCCCGTTTCAGGAGTGGATGAAAATTGCCTGCCAAAGCTGTAGGTGACCTCTGGGCTGAGACAAAGGGATATGACCACAGCACTTGCATGCACCCTGTGGATATAGCTTCATGTTGCTACATTATCCCTGGTTAATGAGACATTCTAGTTGTCTTCAAATTCCAAGGCCCTGGGGAACACAGCTTTTTTTTCACTGAAGTAGAGTTGATTCACAATATTCCTGTAGGATCAGATGCTAAAGAATCTGCCTGCAACGCAGGAGACCCAGGTTCTGTCCCTGACTGGGGAAGATCCCCTGGAGAAGGGAATGGCAACCCTTTCCTGTATTCTTGCCTGGAGAATTACATGGACAGAGGATTCTGGCAGTCCATGGAGTTGCAAAGAATAGGACATGACTGAGCAACAAACATTTTTATTGTGTTAGTTTCAGGTGTACAATATAGTGATTCTGTATTTTTGTAGATTATACTCCATTATAAGTTATTACAAGATAATCACTATAATTCCCTGTACTATACAGTATCCCTGTTTATCTCTTTGTACCTGTTAGCTCCATTGAAAAGGCAAGTATTACTATGTTGTTGCTGCTGTTCAATCAGTAAGTCGTGTCTGACTCTTTGAACCTGTAAACTGCAGCACATCAGGCTTCCCTGTCCTTCACAATCTCCCAGGGTTTACTCAGATTCATCTCCACTGAGATGGTGATGCCATCTAACCATCTCACCCTCTGTCGTCCCCTTCTCCTTTTGCCTTCAATCTTTCCCATCATCAGGGTCTTATCCAATGAGTAGGCTCTTTGCATCAAGTGGCCAAAGTATTGGAGCTTCAGCTTCAGCATCAGTCCTTCCAGTGAATATTCAGGGTTGATTTCCTTTAGGATGGACTGGTTGGATCTCCTTGCTGTCCAAGAGACTCTCAAGAGTCTTCTTCAACACCGCAGTTCAAAAGCAGTGCTTCAGTGCTCAGTCTTCTTCATGGTCCAAATTTCACATCCATACAGACTACTGGAAAAACCATAGCTTTGACCATAAAGACCTTTGTCTGTAAAGTGATGTCACAGATTTTTATTAAGTATTACTATAAATGAGGACACTTAGTGAACCTGGTGCAGACTGAAAAATCTGAAAGAGACATGAACCAAGTGACAGGCACCGTGCTAAGTTCCAGAGTGTGTGTGTGCTCCGTTGCTCAGCTGTGTCTGACTCTTTTGTGATCCCATGGACTGTAGCCCACCAGGTTCCTCTGTCCATAGAGTTTTCCAGGCAAGAATACTGGAGTGGGTGGCCATTTCATACTCCAGGGGATCTTTCAGATCCAGGGATTGAACCTGGATCTCCTGTGTCTCCTGCATTTGCAGGCTGATTCTTTACCGCCAAGCCACCTGGGAAGCCAGAGACACAGAGATAAAGCCTTAGGGAGGCTACTGTCTGTAGGGGCGGGAGGTGGAGGGATGTAAACCCGGGGCTGCAGAACAGAACCAGGAGTACTGTGCTCTGCTAGACAGAAACATCTAGCTGCAGGCACCCAGGCCTCTAATTCCAGGTGGGTGGGGGAGGCGATGGGGATGATCCGGGAGGTGGAGTGAGGAGCCGGTGACGTGTGCAAATCTCCCTGCTGTCATAGAACACCACTGCCTCTCCTTCCCTATAGAGTGATCCTTGAAGGATCACCAACATGCGTACCAGGTGCCTTCATATGCTTAATCTTTCGTAAAGATTTATTCTCAGGCACTTTCCATGTGGGCTGTGCTTTCAGGAGGACCCTCTGCCCAGGCCCTGAAGAAAACCAGGGATAAAGGTAAAAAAGTAAGAAGGAACAGAATGGCAAGACCAACACCACAAACGCACCAGATGACAAGGGATTCCCCCTCCTCCCACCAATTACTGCCCAAGAACAGTGCTCTGAACTCCATAACTGGGCCCTCCGAACCCACTGTGCATCACGAGCCCCCAGGTACAAGTCTAATCTATTCACCTGCCCACTGATAAAATTCAAACCACAGGAGCCTCCAGAGCAAACGACTGCCTGCTGTGAGAGTGTTTTTCTTTCCCTTTATGAAAAAAAAAAAACCAACAACCTTATCTCAAGGTTAACTCCATTGGAATGAAGGACGCGTGATGAACAACCCGGTTGCCCTATCTCCACCTCTTGTCCATTCAAACTGAAAGCAAGGAGGCCCCAGAGGAAAACAGGGAGGGAAACTGAGTCCCAGAATGAATGGCAGGACTCTACAAGTGTGCTTCTTTGAGCAAAGCCACATCTGGTCTTCTCAACACCTGTCCCCCTCTTCTCTTCATTAACATCCCTTTGATCTTCTATTTTTTTCCTGTTCTTTTATCCATTCCTTCTCCTTATACTTCTTTTTATTCTTGAAAATCAGTTTCTCATCAATCACTGTCTTCAGAGTGGGATTTAAATGACTGATCAAGGACTTCCCTGGAGGTCTAGCAGTTAAGATTTCGCCTTCCAATGCAGAGGGCACAGGTTCAATCCCAGGTTGGGGAGCTAGGATCCCACATGCCTCGCAGCCAAAAAAACAAAACACAAAACAGAAGCAGTATTGTAACCAATTCAATAAAGACTTTAAAAATGGTCCACATAAAAAAAATTTTTTTAATGACTAATTAGTAACGAATCATGAATCAGAATAATAATATGACTTAGTAAATTATTTCAATAATCATTTGATGATTTTTTTACAGTAGGTCATTGTTACCTATTTTTTTTTAACTTTTTATTTTGCATTGGAATACAGCAGATTAACAAGGTGATAGTTTCAGGTCAACAGGGAAGGGATTCAGCCATACACATATATGTATCCATTCTCCCCCAAACTCACCTCCCATCTAGGCTACCACATAACATTGAGTGGAGTTCCCTGTGCTAGACAGTAGGTCCTTGTTGGTTATCCATTTTAAATACCACAGTGTAAACATCATGGGTTTCCTCCGTGGCTCAGGAGTCAAGAGCCTGCTTGCAATGCAGGAGACGAAGGAGACTCGATCCCTAGATTAAGAAGATGCCCTGAAGGAGAGCCTGGCAACTCACTCCAGTATTCTTGCCTGGAGAATCCCACAGACAGAAGAGCCTGACGGGCTCCAGTCCATAGGATCGCAAAGTCAGATACGAATGAAGTGACTGAGCACGCACACACACATACATGTCTATTCCAAACTTCCAAATCTATCCCTCCCCCGGCCTTTCTCTCCTGGTGTCCACTAGCTCATTCTCTAAGTCTATGAGTCTGTTTTGTAAATACCTTCATTTGTATAATTTTTAAACTTTAGATTCTGCATATAAATGATGTCATATGATATTTGTCTTTCTCTAATTTACTTATTTGAAGATTTCCACCGCAAGTGGATGAGTGGGGACCTGGCTTCAGAATGAAGGGGGATCATCCAGCCTGGAAGGGAAGCTAGTATGCACCCCACACAAGAGTCACTGCTCTGGTAAGAGCAGCCCTGCAGGTGTGTCTTCTAAATTATACCTCACCAAATCTTGCAGGGGAAGAATGGGGCTCTCTGAACTCCCCCATTCCACCTAAAATCAGTGCATAAAATTTCCCTTGACATCTCTGCACCAGGGCAAGAGCATTCTTATCACTGGAGACTTGGAGTCAACACTGAAATAGATCTCTACAAACAAACCTACTGAAACAACCTGTATCTTCCGTAAGTTTCCCCCATTCTAGTTCCTAGTCACTCTCCCACAATTTATTGCCCCAACCCAAATCCTTTCTTCCTTTGTCTTGTCAAGTTCCAAAATTGATCATTCTTTGTGGAAATGCCATATAAGCTCTCAGGCCTGTCTCCTTCTTTGGGTCTTCACTTCATTTCTCTGAAAGCTCCCTGCTACATGAGAATATTAACATCAGGGGACTTCCCTGGTGGTCTAGTGGTTAAGACTCCATGCTTTCACTTCAGGAGCCACAGGTTCAACCCCTGGTGAGGAGACTAAGATCTCATGTGGCTCACGGTGCAGAGAGAAAAAAAAAATTAACTTCAAATATCTATATGCTTGTCTCCTATTAATCTGGCCTGTGTCAATTTAAATCTCAGGCCCAGCCTAGACATAAGAGGGTGGAAGCTAGGGGGGAAATCTGTTCTCTGTTACAGTAAGAAGTCACCTACTCAGAAGCACCCGGTGTCTTTCAGACCACGGTAGCAAGTAGTCCAAAGGTCAGCATCTTCTGGCCCTAGGGCCTTGTAATAAAGCCAGCATCCTCCAGAAAGCCCTGAGCTCCAGCTAGGCTTGAGCATAAATTCCATTCCCCAAGTCATGAGCATAATTACAAGCTTCAAAGGTGGAGGCAAAGAGGCAACCCAACTCCAAACCTCCTGCCCATTCAGGGTGCCTCAGGTTTGAGACCTCATTTTTCCCAGGAAAAATATCAATAACCTCAGATATGCTAATGACACCACCCTTATGGCAGAAAGCAAAGAGGAACTAAAAAACATCTTGATGAAGGTGAAAGAGGAGCATTAAAAAGCTGGCTTAAAACTCAGCATTCAAAAAACTAAGATCATGGCATCCGGTCCCATCACTTCATGGCAAATAGATAGAGAAACAATGGAAAGAGTGAAAGACTTTATTTTCCTGGGCTCCAAAATCACTGCATATGGTGACTGCAGCCATGAAATTAAAATATGCTTTCTCCTTGGAAGAAAAGCTGTGACTCACCTAGACAGCATATTAAAAAGCAGAGACATTACTTTCCCAACAAAGGTCCATCTAGTCAAATCTATGGTTTTTCTTGTAGTCATGTATGGATGTGAGAGCTGGACCATAAAAAAGGCTGAGCGCCAAAGAATTGATGCTTTTGAACTGTGGTGATGGAGAAGACTCTTGAGAGTCCCTTGGACAGCAAGGAGATCAAACTAGTCAATTCTAAAGGAAATCAGTCCTGAATATTCATTGGAAGGCCTGATGCTGAAGCTGAAGCTCAAATACTTTGGCCACCTGATACAAAGAGCTGATTGATTAGAAAAGACCCTGATGCTGGGAAAGATTAAAGGCAGGAGGAGAAGGGGATGACAGAGGATGAGATGGTTGGATGGCATCACTAACTCAATGGACATGAGTTTGAGCAAGCTCTGGGAGATGGTGATGGACAGGGAGGCCTGGCGTGCTATGGTCCATGGAGTCACAAAGAATCAGACATGACTGAGCGGCTGAAGAACAACAACATCAACAACCATCTTCCCCAAACTTGTTATCCATCACTCCCAGGAAAGGACATTAGCGATGCCTGGGTCTGGTCCCCGTCCTTGCCAAATCCCACCTGCAGGCAGTGCCTGTCTTAAGTCCATGAATTCTGAACTCCCAGTAACATTTGCCACAATGATGATAATGACTTCCCATTCAGCAGCAGTGCCTCTTAATTTCTGTTACACCAAAGTGTCAGAGAGGGCAATGAGTGAGGGAACAGGAGAAAGAAAACTAAAGATGACACTAACGAGCCTAGGTTTTCCCCTTCTTTAAGGATTCTATCAGTTGTGTCTACAGGGGATTTAAAAGATTAACACATCAACTAATGAAAGTGCAGTATATCCATACAATAGAATATTATTAAACAATAAAAATGAAGTACTGACACACCCTGTGACATGGATGAACTTCTAAAACATGCTAAGTCAAAGAAGCCAGTCACAAAAGACCATATTTTGCATGATTCCATTTATAGCAAATTTCCAGAATGGGAAAATCTATAGAGACAGAAAGTAGATTAATTTTTGCCTAGGGCTAGGTGAGTTGGAGGAAATGACAAGCAATGGCTAATGAGTACAGGGTTTCTTTTTGGGAGGATGAAAATGTTCTGAAATGGATCATGGTGATGGCTACGTGACTTTGAACATACTGAAAACCACTAACTCTGTACACTTTAAATAGGTGAACTGAATGGTATGTGAGTTTTATCTTAACAAAACTGTTATTTAAAACAGAAACAAAAGAGAGTTAACACAGCCTCTGGGATATTTGTGTGTGCTTATTCGCTCAGTCATGTCCAACTCTTGAGACCCCATGAACTGTAGCCCTCCAGGCTCCTCTGTCCGTGGGATTCTCCAGGCAAGAATACTGGAGTGGGTTGCCATTTCCTTCTCCAGGGGAATCTTCCCGACCCAGGAATCAAACCCAGGTCTCCTGCACTGCAGGAGAAAAACACCCTGTAACATGGATGAACCTCTAAAACATGTTAAGTGAAAGAAGCGAGGTTAAATGTGATTTGACTTAATTTTCTGTATCAACTCCCAGGGTCAGTTTGGACGTAAAGCTAATGAAGCATAAGCTTCAGGCTCCATACTCACATGCTGCTGCTGCTGCCAAGTCACTTCAGTCGTGTCCGACTCTGTGCAACCCCAAAGATGGCAGCCTACCAAGCTCCCCATCCCTGGGATTCTCAAGGCAAGAACACTGGAGTGGGTTGCCATTTCCTTCTCCAATGCATGAAAGTGAAAAGTGAAAGTGAAGTAGCTCAGTCATGTCCGACTCTTAGCAAGCCCATGGACTGCAGCCTACCAGGCTCCTCCATCCATGGGATTTTCCAGGCAAGAGTACTGGAGTGGGGTGCCATTGCCTGTTCCACCATACTTGCATGGGCTTCTTCAAAATCAATAATCAAATCATAGTTCATTTTATATTCCTGATTTATCATTCTTTTCCTTAAAGAAGTAGCCCCAAATTGTATAAGTTCTGTGGCTCACAAAACCTGGATCTGCCTAATGAACATACAATACTTTTATAATCAAAAAAGAAGGAACTATGATTTTTTTAATATATATTTTTAAAATATTTTTTAATCAAATGAAAGATTCTTTAAATTCTATAGTGCTTTACAATTTTCAAAAATTTCACACACACATGACTTTGTATAATACCATAATAATCCTTTTTTCCCCTACTCCTGTATTGCCTCTCCTCCCGTCCCTCTCCCCACTGGTAACCACTAGTTTTTTCCTCTGTGTCTGTGGGTCTGCTTCTCTCTTGTTATATCCACTAGTTTGTCGTATTTTTTAGATTCCGCATATAAGTGATATCATATAGTATTTGTTTTTCTCTGTCTGACTTATTTCACTTAGCATAATGCCCTTCATAAATATATTTACAATGTAGAATTTTTAATCTTTAATGTGTCTCCCTTTCTACAGTACTGGAGCCCCATTGAGTCTCTGAAGATCTCTTCTCAACAGTAACCTATATGAAATCGTCATGTGACTTCACAGGAAATTTGATCACAGGCTCAGGTGGAATAAGTCATAGTTTCCTCAGTTGCCCAGCCCTGTTCATGCTGGCTGTGGCTTCAGGACACTGCCCCTCCAGGACAAATTGCAAGAGAAAACTGTTCAGGAACATCTTCAGGTTGTTTTTTTTTTTTTTTTTTAACAATTTATGTATGTATTTAAATGTGTATCTTGACTCTAATTGGGTATGCATGCATGCTAAGTCACTTCAGTCATCCAATTCTTTTTGATTCCATGGACTATAGACTCCCCGACTTGTTCCTCTGTCCATGGGATTCTCCTGGCAAGAATATTGGAGTGGGTTGCGATGCCCTCCTCCAAGGGATCTTCCCCACCCAGGGATCGAACCCAGGTCGATTATGTCTCCTGCATTGGCAGGCAAATTCTTTACCACTAGCACCACCAGGAAAGCTCTATCCTTTTCTGTAATACTTAAGGGAAAAAGGTTCCATCCTCTAACACACATGTGATGGGAAATTTAGTGCCCCCTACTCTGCCATGTCCAAAATCCTTGGACCTCAGGTTCCAAGGAGCGAGCCCGCTAAAACTCCTATCAGCAGAGTCCTAAGTACACAATCAACCAAGACATACCTGGGGCGAAAAGATCCATGGTAAACCCATCCTTTACTTGGGAACTGGGTATAGATCTGGGTGCCAGATGTCTTTTTAAGCTACATCAGAATACTGCCAACTGGGGAAGCTATTCAGAAGGGCGAGGTGGGGGACACTCTTCCACGCTGGGGGTGCAGGGTGCCCCTATATCTCTAGAAAGATGCTGAGAAGGGTACAGAATGACAGGATACATGATCTTCCCTCAGGAGGGATGCCACTGGGGTTTGGGGGGAGCACACCCCTCCCGCCTCCCCCGCCCCCATCCCAGCTGTGTGGACCCCTTCTTCAGGAAATAAGTCAGCCAGAAAGAGACTCGGGGACTTCCCTGGTAGTAGGGTGCATAAGAATCCACCTGCCAATGCAGGGACACGGCTTCGATCCCTGATCCAGGAAGATCCCACTTAGTTGCAAAGCAACTAAGCCTGTGTCCCGCAACCGTGGAGCCCAGCTCTGGAGCCGGGAGCTGCAACAAGAGAAGCCGCCACCACGATGAGAAGCCCGGGGAACCATGGCTGCGGAGTGGCCCCAGCGCAGGGCAACTAGAGAAAGCCCAAGTGCCGCAGTGAAGACCCAGAGAAACCAAAAATAAATCAACTAATTAATTCAATCTTTTTTTTAAAGAGAGACTGGGACTGTTAAAATTCAAGTTCGTGTGACAAAAACAAAACTCAGTGTTCTACGAATGTGAGATTTTACTGCAGCCAGTCAAGAGATCTCCTCATGAAGTGAATGGAATGGAATATTCTGGTTCTAGGGTCCCGACCGTAATCCTTTAACAACGCTGGCTGGACTCTGCAATTATGACAGCTGAGATGTTCATTAGTATTCAGGACTCAGCTCGGGTGGGTGAAACCTTTCGTGTCTTTGGGATCTCCTCAGAAATCATGTATAATTTTAAATGCTTAAATGCAGAAAACAATCCCTAGATTTAAATAGCCAAGCGACACAGAAGGGGAAAGAATCCAACGTGGTGGATTACACCTACCGGACTCACACTTGGAAGTGAGTGAGGTGGGAGTCAGGTTCTGCCCCCCACCCATCCCTCCTGGTACTTCCTCCTCACTCCAGCCCTGGAGGTTGTGGCCTCATTACTGGTGAGCTGCTTGGCTATAAATGCCATTCAAGCGGTTTCTAACGGGAGAAAAGCCTGAACACCGCACAGCTCTTCCCAGCTCTGTAAAGTGGACACTGCACACGTGTTTATCCATTACTAGATTTAAGCTTCCTATAACACTGGGATGTACAGTCTAATTGCCGTTTTTCTAAAGGAGAGGCTCAGAGAAGTTGAGTTACTGGCTAAGGTCACCCAGGTATTAGATGGTAGAACAGGATTCCAACTTGTCTGCCCGATGTCAAAAGCTTTTGTACTTTCCACTGGGCCAGCCTTTTCCAATTCTAAACAGCAATGGAATGGGTGGTAATTAACAGGCTGTGAATGATGTTCCTGAGATTTTTACCTAGGCCAGAGGGTTACCATGGACTGTATAGCCTTCTGATCCAGGCAAGCCCCTTACTCTTTCAGCTCTTCTCTCAAAGCCATCAGGGAGGCCTTTCAGCACGGAAGTGTTTCTTTACCCTCCCCTACTTGTTTCTGCTCATTTACTGCTGTTTGATACACCAAGTATGAGTTTTTTTACTTATTATTCACATTCTCCACTAGAGTATAAACTCCCAGAAGGCAGGGGATTTCATCTGTTCAGCAAAGTATTACTAGATCTTGAAAAAATATCAGGCATACCCTAGGCCCTCCATAATTATTGGTTGAGTGAATGAATGAATGAATAAATCCTGTCTTCCTAAACATGCAATTGGGTGCATGTTACTGAAAAAGATATGTAAACTTTATATATGTAAAGAATAGAATTTAAAGAATGAAAATGTAAAGAATAGAATTCCACCAATGTTGGCTGTGGCTTTAAATCTAGTTTCATTATAATTACAATTTTTTAAAGTAATATTTTAGTGGAGGAGCTAAGATGGTGGAGGAATAGGACAGGGAGATCACTTTCTCCCCTACAAATTCATCGAAAGAACATTTGAACGCTGAGCAAGCTTCACAAAACAACTTCTGACCGCTAGCAGAGGACATCAGGCGCCCAGAAAAGCAGACCATCGTCTTCGAAAGGACATAGGACAAAATATAAAAGATAAAAAGAGAGACAAAAGAGCTAGGGACGGAGACCTGTTCCAGGAAGGGAGCCATAATAGAGGAAGTTTCCAAACACCAGGAAACCCTCTCACGGGCGGGTCTGGGGGAAGTTTTCGAATCTCAGAGGGCAACCTAACTGGGAGGAAAAATAAACAAAACTCACAGATTACGTGCCTAAAAGCAACTCCCAGCAGAAAAGTACCCCAGAGGCCCGCATCCACCACCAGCAAATGGGGGCAGAATGGAGAGGAGCGGGCGTCATTGCTTAGGGTAAGGACCGGGCCTGAGTGCCCTGAGGGCAATCGGAGGGAGCTGCTTTGAGATAGCAACTTAAACTGTGGGATCACAAGGGAGAGAGAAAGAGAATTAACCTGCCAGCCATTCGCAGAACAAAGGGACTGAGCAATTCCAGAGAGGACCTAGCCGGAGGCAGACCGGCCCATCCCAGCCAGAGGCAGGAGGCAGGGGAGAGGGGAAAGGGGCAAACTTGGCCCCAGAGATGGCACCCCCCACTAAACTGCAAAAGGCCTCCAGTTTCTAACCAAAGACTTCCTGAGATTCTGGATGGTCGACATCCGCCGGGAGGGTTGCAGCTAGAGGCCAGCTCCCGAGAATAGACACAAGGCGCACGCACCCGACTGGCGCGCGGAAACTGAGGCTGGGACCGCAGAGGGGAGAAGGCGCACCGCACCCGGGGAGAGTGCGCCCGTCAAGCTCCTGGCTGCCTGAGCTGCTCGGGTGGGGAAGGCACAAAATGCAGGCCCAACCAAATCTGTGCTTTTGTGTAGTACCCAAAAACTGGAACCGCATGCAACACAGGGCCCACTCCCTATAGAGCAGCCGGGAGCCTGGGCAGTGTAGACGGGGAGAGCACACACCCGTGAGCGGGGCAAACCCAGTGTGGCCGGAACACTGCGAGGGCTCCCCACACACAGCGGTATCTGTCTGCAGCGCCCCTCCCTCCCCGCAGCGCGACTGGACCAGCGAACCTGAACAAGAGACCACCTCCGCCTGCCTGTGTCAGGGTGGAAATTAGAAGAGACCAGCAAACAGAAGCCAAATAAACAAAGGGAACCGCTTCAAAAGGGACCGGTGTAACAGATTAAAATCCCTGTAGGTAACACCGACTACACCGGAAGGGGCCTATAGATATTGAGAAGTGTAAGCTGGAATGAGGAGCTATCTGAAATTGAACTGAACCTACACTGACCGCAACAGCTCCAGAGAAATTCCTAGATACATTTTTATTTTTTATTTTAATTTGAAATTTTTTTTATTTTTTTATTTTTTCTCTTTAATTTTCTTCTAAAATTCCCTATTACTTCCCCATTATTCCTTAACTTTCATTTTCATATATTTTTACTATTTTTTTAATTAGGAAAAAAATTTTTTTCCTGTTATATTTTTTTCTCTTATTTTCTTTTAAAGTCCTCTATTACTCCTCTATTACTACTTAATTTTCATTTTCATTTCACTATAACCTTGCAAAAAAAAAGGAGAAGCCCTATTTTTAAACTGAACTTCATATATATTTCTAAGATTTTTTTGTGTTTTTGTTTTTAATATTGTATTTTTAAGAGTCTAACCTCTACTCAAGATTTTTAATCCTTGTTTTTCAGTATTTGATATCAATTTTGGACATCTAAGAATCAAATATTCAGTACCTATTTTTACTCAAGAGTGTGTTGATTACTCTCTCCCACTTTTGACTCTCCATTTTCTACCTCAGAACACCTCTATTTCCTCCCTTCCCCTTCTCTTCCCAATCCAATTCTGTGAATCTCTGTGGGTGTCTGGGCTACAGAGAACACTTAGGGAACAGAGTCCTGTGTAGATCTGTCTCTCTCCTCTTGAGTCCCCCCTTTTCTCCTCCTGCTCATCTCTATCTCCTTCCTCCCTCTCCTCTTCTTCATGTAACGCTATGAACCTCTCTGGGTGTCCCTCACGGGGGAGAATCTTTTCACCAATAACCTAGAAGTTTTATTATCAGTGCTGTATAGTTGGAGAAGTCTTGAGACTACTGGATGAATAAAACTGAAATCCAGAGGCAGGAGACTTAAGCCCCAAACCTGAGAACACCAGAAAACTCCTGACTACATGGAACATTAAGTAAAAAGAGACCATCCAAAAGCCTCCATACCTACACTGAACCCAACCACCACCCAAGAGCCAATAAGTTCCAGAGCAAGACACACCACCCAAATTTTCCAGCAATGCAGGAACATAGCCCTGAGCCCAAAAGTCACACCTAACACATAGACCCATCTCAAAAGTCATTACTGGACACTCCATTGCACTCCAGAGAGAAGAAATCCAGTTCTACGCACCAGAACACTGACGCAAGCTTCCCTAACCAGGAGACCTTGACAAACCAATCGTCCAACCCCACCCACTGAGTGAAACCTCCACATTAAAAGGGAACCACAGACCACCAGAATACAGAAAGCCCACTCCAGACACAGCAATCTAAACAAGATGAAAAGGCAGAGAAATACCCACCAGGTAAAGGAACATGAAAAATGCCCACCGAATCAAACAAAAGAGGAGGAGATAGGGAATCTACCTGAAAAAGAATTTAGAATAATGATAATAAAAATTATCCAAAATCTTGAAAACAAAATGGAGTTACAGATAAATAGCCTGTAGACAAAGATTGAGAAGATACAAGAAATGTTTAATAAGGACCTAGAAGAAATAAAAAAATCAATTAAAAATGAATAATGGAATAAATGAGATCAAAAACACTCTGGAGGGAACCAACAGTAGAATAACAGAGACAGAAGATAGGATAAGTGAGTTAGAAGATAAAATGGTGGAAATAAATGAAGCAGAGAAGAAAAAAGAAAAAAGAATCAAAGGAAATGACGACGACTTCAGAGGTCTCTGGGACAATGTGAAATGCACCAACATTCAAATCATAGGAGTCCCAGAAGAAGAAGACAAAAAGAAAGGCCATGAGAAAATACTCGAGGAGATAATAGCTGAAAACTTCCCTAAAATGGTGAAGGAAATAGCCACCCAAGTCCAAGAAACCCAGAGAGTCCCAAACAGGATAAACCCAAGGTGAAATACCCCAAGACACATATTAATCAAATTAACAAAGATCAAACACAAAGAACAAATATTAAAAGCAGCAAGGGAGAAACAACAAATAACACACAAAGGTACTCCCATAAGGATAACAGCTGATCTATCAATAGAAACCCTTCAGGCCAGAAGGGAATGGCAGGACATACTTCAAGTAATGAAAGAGAATAACCTACAACCTAGATTACTGTACCCGGTAAGGATCTCATTCAGATATGAAGGAGAATTCAAAAGCTTTACAGACAAGCAAAAGCTGACAGAATTCAGCACCACCAAACCAGCTCTTCAACAAATGCTAAAGGATCTTCTCTAGACAGGAAACACAGAAAGGTTGTATAAACGTGAACCCCAAAACAACAAAGTAAATGGCAACAGGACCACACCTATCAATAATTACCTTAAATGTAAATGGGTTGAATGCCCCAACCAAAAGACAAAGACTGGCTGAATGGATACAAAACAAGACCCCTATATATGCTGTCTACAAGAGACCCACCTCAAAACAAGGGACACATACAGACTAAAAGTGAAGGGCTGGAAAAAAATATTTCATGCAAACGGAGACCAAAAGAAAGCAGGAGTAGCAGTACTCATATCAGATAAAATAGACTTTCAAATAAAGGCTGTGAAAAGAGACAAAGAAGGACACTACATAATGATCAAAGGATCAATCCAAGAAGAAGATATAACAATTATAAATACATATGCCCCCAACATAGGAGCACCGCAATATGTAAGGCAAACACTAACGAGTATGAAAGAGGAAATTAATAATAACAATAATAGTGGGAGACTTTAATACCCCACTCACAACTATGGATAGATCAACTAAACAGAAAATTAACAAGGAAACACAAACTTTAAATGACACAATGGACCAGTTAGACCTAATTGATATCTATAGGACAGTTCACCCCAAAACAATCAACTTCACCTTTTTCTCAAGTGCACACGGAACCTTCTCCAGAATAGATCACATCCTTGGCCATAAATCTAGCCTTGGTAAATTCAAAAAAATTGAAATTATTCCAGTCATCTTTTCTGACCACAGTGCAGTAAGATTAGATCTCAATTACAGGAAAAAAATTATTAAAAATTCAAACATATGGAGGCTAAATAACATGCTTCTGAATAACCAACAAATTATAGAAGAAATCAAAAAAGAAATCAAAATATGCATAGAAACGAATGAAAATGAAAACACAACAACCCAAAACCTATGGGACACTGTAAAAGCAGTGCTAAGGGGAAGGTTCATAGCATTACAGGCTTACCTCAAGAAACAAGAAACAAGTCAAATAAATAACCTAACTCTACACCTAAAGCAACTAGAGAAGGAAGAAATGAAGAACCCCAGGGTTAGTAGAAGGAAAGAAATTTTTAAAATTAGGGCATAAATAAATGCAAAAGAAACTAAAGAGACCATAGCAAAAATCAACAAAGCTGAAAGCTGGTTTTTTGAAAAAATAAGCAAAATTGACAAACCGTTAGCAAGACTCATTAAGAAACAAAGGGAGAAGAACCAAATTAACAAAATTAGAAATGAAAATGGAGAGATCACGACAGACAACACTGAAATACAAAGGATCATAAGAGACTAGTACCAGCAGCTCTATGCCAATAAAATGGACAACTTGGAAGAAATGGACAAATTCTTAGAAAAGTATAACTTTCCAAAACTGAACCAGAAAGAAATAGAAGATCTTAACAGACCCATCACAAGCAAGGAAATGAAAACTGTAATCAGATATCTTCCAGCAAACAAAAGCCCAGAACCAGATGGCTTCACAACTGAATTCTACCAAAAGTTTAGAGAAGAGCTAACACCTATCTTACTCAAACTCTTCCAGAAAATTGCAGAAGAAGGTAAACTTCCAAACTCATTCTATGAGGCCACCATCACCCTAATTCCAAAACCAGACAAAGATGCCACAAAAAGAAAACTACAGGCCAATATTGCTGATGAACATAGATGCAAAAATCCTTAACAAAATTCTAGCAAACAGAATCCAACAACATATTTTAAAAAATCATACACCATGACCAAGTGGGCTTTATCCCAGGAATGCAAGGATTCTTTAATATCCACAAATCAATCAATGTAATACACCACATTAACAAATTGAAAGATAAAAACCATATGATTATCTCAATAGATACAGAGATTTATGATTGAAAACAAAATGGAGTTACGGATAAATAGCCTGGAGACAAAATTCAACACCCATTTATGATTAAAACTCTCTAGAACATAGGAATAGAAGGACCATACCTCAACATACAAACCCACAGCAAGCATTACCCTCAATGGTGAAAAATTGAAAGCATTTCCCCTAAAATCAGGAACAAGACAAGGGTGCCCACTCTCACCACTACTATTCAACATAGTTTTGGAAGTTTTGGCCACAGTAATCAGAGCAGAAAAAGAAGTAAAAGGAATCCAGATAGGAAAAGAAGTGAAACTCTCACTGTTCCCAGATGACATGATCCTCTACAGAGAAAACCCTAAAGACTCCACCAGAAAATTACTAGCACTAATCAACAAATATAGTAAAGTTGCAGGATATAAAATTAACACACAGAAATCCCTTGCATTCCTATACACTAACAATGAGAAAACAGAAAGAGAAATTAAGGAAACAATACCATTCACCATTGCAACAAAAAGAATAAAATAATTAGGAGTATATCTACCTAACGAAACAAAAGACCTATACATAGAAAACTATAAAACACTGATGAAAGAAATCAAAGAGGACACAAACAGATGGAGAAATATACCATGTTCATGGATTGGAAGAATCAATATTGTCAAAATGGCTATACTACCCAAAGTAATCTATAGATTCAATGCAATCCCTATCAAACTACCAACGGTATTTTTCACAGAACTAGAACAAATAATTTCACAATTTGTATGGAAATACAAAAAACCTCGAATAGCCAAAGTAATCTTGAGAAAGAAGAATGGAACTGGAGGAATCAATCTGCCTGACTTCAGACTCTACTACAAAGCCACAGTCATCAAGACAGTATGGTACTGGCACAAAGACAGAAATATAGATCAACGGAACAGAATAGAAAGCCCAGAGATAAATCCACGAACCTATGCTCACCTTATCTTCGACAAAGGAGGCAAGGATATACAATGGAAAAAAGACAACCTCTTTAACAAGTGGTGCTGGGAAAACTGGTCAACCACCTGTAAAAGAATGAAACTAGAACACTTTCTAACACCATACACAAAAATAAACTCAAAATGGATTAAAGATCTAAATGTAAGACCAGAAACTATAAAACTCCTAGAGGAGAACATAGGCAAAACACTCTCCGACATAAATCACAGCAGGATCGTCTATGACCCACCTCCCAGAATAGTGGAAATAAAAGCAAAAATAAACAAATGGGACCTAATGAAACTTAAAAGCTTTTGCACAACAAAGGAAACTATAAGCAAGGTGAAAAGACAGCCCTCAGATTGGGAGAAAATAATAGCAAACGAAGCAACAGACAAAGGATTAATCTCAAAAATATACAAGCAACTCCTCCAGCTCAACTCCAGAAAAATAAATGACCCAATCAAAAAATGGGCCAAAGAACTCAACAGACATTTCTCCAAGGAAGACATACAGATGGCTAACAAACACATGAAAAGATGCTCAACATCACTCATTATCAGAGAAATGCAAATCAAAACCACAATGAGGTACCATTATACGCCAGTCAGGATGGCTGCTATCCAAAAGTCTACAAGCAATAAATGCTGGAGAGGGTGTGGAGAAAAGGGAACCCTCTTACACTGTTGGTGGGAATGCAAATTAGTACAGCCACTATGGAAAACAGTGTGGAGATTTCTTAAAAAGCTGGAAATAGAACTGCCATATGACCCAGCAATCCCACTTCTGGGCATACACACCGAGGAAACCAGATCTGAAAGAGACACGTGCACCCCAATGTTCATCACAGCACTGTTTATAATAGCCAGGACATGGAAGCAACCCAGATGCCCATCAGCAGACGAATGGATGAGGAAGCTGTGGTACATATACACCATGGAATATTACTCAGCCATTAAAAAGAATTCATTTGAATCAGTTCTAATGAGATGGATGAAACTGGAGCCCATTATACAGAGCGAAGTAAGCCAGAAAGATAAAGACCATTACAGTATACTAACACATATATATGGACTTTAGAAAGATGGTAACGAGAACCCTATATGCAAAACAGAAAAAGAGACTCAGATGTATAGAACAGACTTGTGGACTCTGGGAGAAGGCGAGGGTGGGATGTTTTAAGAGAACAGCATTGAAACATGTATATTATCTAGGGTGAAAAAGATAACCAGCCCAGGTTGGGTACATGAGACAAGCACTCGGGCCTGGTGCACTGGGAAGACCCAGAGGGATCGGGTGGAGAGGGAGGTAGGAGGGGGGACTGGGATGGGGAATACATGTAAATCCATGGCTAATTCATTTCAATGTATAACAAAAACTACTGTAATGATGTAAAGTAATTAGCCTCCAACTAATAAAAATAAATGGAAAAAAAAAAAAACACTGATGAAAGAAATCAAAGAGGACACAAACAGATGGAGAAATATACTGTGTTCATGGATTGGAAGAATCAATATTGTCAAAATGGCTATACTACCCAAAGCAATCTATAGATTCAATGCAATCCCTATCAAACTACCAACGGTATTTTTCACAGAACTAGAACAAATAATTTCACAATTTGTATGGAAATACAAAAAACCTCGAATAAGCCAAAGTAATCTTGAGAAAGAAGAATGGAACTGGAGGAATCAACCTGCCTGACTTCAAACTATACTACAAAGCCACAGTCATCAAGACAGTATGGTACTGGCACAAAGACAGAAATATAGATCAATGGAACAGAATAGAAAGCCCAGAGATAAATCTACGAACCTATGGTCACCTTATCTTCGACAAAGGAGGCAAAGATATACAATGGAAAAAAGACAACCTCTTTAACAAGTGGTGCTGGAAAAACTGGTCAACCACCTGTAAAAGAATGAAACTAGAACACTTTCTAACACCATACACAAAAATAAACTCAAAATGGATTAAAGATCTAAATGTAAGACCAGAAACTATCAAACTCCTAGAGGAGAACATAGGCAAAACACTCTCCGACATAAATCACAGCAGGATCGTCTATGACCCACCTCCCAGAATAGTGGAAATAAAAGCAAAAATAAACAAATGGGACCTAATGAAACTTAAAAGCTTTTGCACAACAAAGGAAACTATAAGCAAGGTGAAAAGACAGCCCTCAGATTGGGAGAAAATAATAGCAAATGAAGCAACAGACAAAGGATTAATCTCAAAAATATACAAGCAACTCCTGAAGCTCAATTCCAGAAAAATAAATGGCCCAATCAAAAAATGGGCCAAAGAACTCAACAGACATTTCTCCAAAGAAGACATACAGATGGTTAACAAACACATGAAAAGATGCTCAACATCACTCATTATCAGAGAAATGCAAATCAAAACCACAATGAGGTACCATTACACGCCAGTCAGGATGGCTGCTATCCAAAAGTCTACAAGCAATAAATGCTGGAGAGGGTGTGGAGAAGAGGGAACCCTCTTACACTGTTGGTGGGAATGCAAATTAGTACAGCCACTATGGAGAACAGTGTGGAGATTTCTTAAAAAGCTGGAAATAGAACTGCCATATGACCCAGCAATCCCACTTTTGGGCATACACACCGAGGAAACCAGATGTGAAAGAGACACGTGCACCCCAATGTTCATCGCAGCACTGTTTATAATAGCCAGGACATGGGAGCAACCTAGATGCCCATCAGCAGACGAATGGATAAGGATGCTGTGGTACATATACACCATGGAATATTACTCAGCCATTAAAAAGAATTCATTTGAATCAGTTCTAATGAGATGGATGAAACTGGAGCCCATTATACAGAGTGACGTAAGCCAGAAAGATAAAGACCAATACAGTATACTAACACATATATATGGAATTTAGAAGGATGGTAATGATAACCCTATATGCAAAACAAAAAGAGGCACAGATGTACAGAACAAGATTTTGGACTCTGTGGGAGAAGGTGAGGGTGGGATGTTTCGAGAGAACAGCATTGAAACATGTATATTATCTAGGGTGAAACAGATCACCAGCCCAGGCTGGATGCATGAGACAAGTGCTCGGGCCTGGTGCACTGGGAAGACCCAGAGGAATTGGGTGGAGACGGAGGTGGGAGGGGGGATCGGGATGGGGAATACTTGTAAATCCATGGCTGATTCATGTCAATGTATGACAAAAACCACTACAATATTTTAAAGTAATTAGCCTCCAACTAATAAAAATAAATGAAAAAAAAATAAAGTAATATTTTATAAAAATTCCTCTAAAATACTAGTATTCAAGACAGCAAGCTGTTCTTTATAGTATCAATACATGTAGGTATTTAAAATTTTCATTGACAAATTAGTGAAAGAATGCACAAATAGGTAAGACCATCATTTAAACCTGAGCTCTATTTAAGTAAGACTTACTTAATATAACTCTGTCTCAGAGGCAAGACACATCATAGTCACTGGAGTTTCATAATAATGAAAAGGAATCAACAGTCTCCTAAAGCTTGGAACACCACAATCCTTCTGAAAAAGGATCCTTGTAGAAAAAAAAAATACCAGCTCATGTCATAATTAACTGCACAAAACCTATTTGTAAAGAAAACAATGTGTTAGAGAATCGAAGACACCAAGAGGGGGAAGCTTGTGTTAACAGTCAGTCAAATTTTGTTTTAATAAAAAGGTAAATGGGAAGAGGATTAGGAAAATCTGCATTATAATAACCAAGCTTTTTAAAGTCTTATCACAGAAAATTGAAAAGAAAATCCACAAGGAAAATGCCTAAATGAATGCTGCTCTTAAATGATGGCAATCTTTACGTGAATTTCTGATAAAGAAAGCAAGGACTTCCCTGGTGGTCCAGGGGTTAAGAATCCACCTGTCAATGCGGGGGACACTGGTTCGATCCCTGGCTCGGGATCCACATGCCTCAGAGCAACTAAAACCTATCCTCTGCAACAAGAGAAGCCACCGCAATGAGAAGCCCACACTCTGCAACTAGAGAGTAGCCCCCATTCATCACAACTAAAGAAAACCCACACACAGCCATGAAGACCCAGCACAAAGGTTAAAAAATAAATAAAAATAAATTTTTTAAAAAAGGAAGAAAACAAAATACCATCAGCCCTCTGTCTGCTGATTCAACCAATCTCAGATCAAAAATATATTTTTTTTAATTCCAGAAAGTTCCAAAAAGCAAAATTTGAATTCGCTGAGCACTGGCAACTACTTACATAGCATTTACATTGCCTTAGGTATATATAATTCAGAAATGATTTAATGTATACAGACAGATGTGTGTAGGTAACATGCAAATACTACCCCATCTTCATAAGGGACTTGAGTATCCAGGAGTTTGATACCCATTGGGGTACCTGGAACCAATCCTCGAGGATTCAGAGGGACTACTGCATAATTAACCAGGGAACTTGAAGAGTAATGACATCCTTACAGGAGACAACTGAAGTGCCCCAGAAATATTTTAAAAGTTTTATTATGATGTTTCATATGTACACAAAAATAGAGTACTTTCACAAACTCCATCTACCCATCACCCAATTACAACAATACTGTAGATCTAATACTATCTCCTTTACAGTATCACCCATTCCCCTCTCCTTCACCAAATGAATGATTCTGAAGCCAGCCCCAGACGCCACATCATTTCAACTCAACTCCCTTAAAAGAGAAGACAAATACTTTTTAAAAATCATGAACACAAAAAAAAAAATCATGAACACAATGCTAATATCATACTTTTTAAAAAAAATCAATTGACCCCGAGCTACTCAACCTTAGTGGAAAAGAATGAACTGCATTCCATCCTAGCTAAATAGAGTTACAGGATAACTGAATAAAAAATTCAGGTAAGGAGACAAATCCTGCACCCTTAGGAGTCACACTGGCCAGCCTGACTGCTAGTCAGCAATCCGGCTTCTTCTTCCTTTGCTTCTTTACGACTTCAAGGCCACCAGACCACAGAGCACAGTGCCTGGGAGCAGAGGCTCTTAGGAAGGGTCTCATCCCAGATGTGTCACATATTTGTGTGGGACACTGGGCAGAGGGCTAGATGGATGTAAAAGTATTCTGTAAAAAGAGGACAATAATCGTGTTCACCTCCTAGATTTTTTATACAACTAAATGAGACAGTAGGGCTTCCCTGGTGGCTCAGTGGTAAAGAATCCTTCTCCCAATGTTGGAGATGCAAGAGATGCGGTTTCATCCCTGGGTCAGGAAGATCCCCTGGAGAAGGAAAGGGCAACCAGCTCTAGTATTCTGGCCTGGGAAATCCCACAGACAGAGGAACCAAGCGGGCTACCCTCTACGGGGTCGCAAAAGAGTCAGACATTGACTTAGCAACTAAACAACAACAAACAACAAATGAGACAGTGTTCTCATTCTCTAATACACAAAAAGTGTGCAAACTCTATTAACTTCTCTTATCATTGGGAGGTGTGGTGGGTGAAGATCTCAAAGGCCAGATTAAAAGGGATGTTTTTCTAAGATAGCTAACAGATTCAGTTTCGAGCCAGTCACTAAGACCTCTGGGCAAATTTTGATTGCTGATTTTGTGTGTCTGAATCTCTTGGACTCATTGAAATAGCCAGTAAAAGTTATTTAGGCATCAAAAGCTTATGACATTTTTATTGTAACATCAATTTTGATGTCATGGCCAAGAGCACCTTAAAAATGCACTAAATCCTATTAAAAGTACCATGTGGCAAGGGTGATGGTCAGTGTGAAAGAAAAGACTACATTTCAAAGATCATTTTAAAGACTAAGCCCATTTTAAAGTCAATGTTGCTGATAAGATAGAAGGAATGAAATGAATTGATGAAACTTAAGTGTGTCCATCAGTTGAAGGCATTAAAGACAACAGGAAAAAGTGGGGTTGGAAATCTAAGACTTCCTAAAATAGAGAGAAAGTGAACCTAAAAAGCAACAGATAAAATCTGAAAGGGTAAAAGAAGTGAAAACAAATATTCTCTGGGAAGGATAAGTCCAGGAAGGACTGCCCAGAGGCAGACAGAAAAAAAGAAAATGGCTATTTTTAATTTTTTCTTAAGCGGGGTCTAAGGACAAGTGTACCTCTGAAAAATCTCAAGTGTCAGTGTGAAATTATTTCCTGAATTTAACTATGAAAACTCACTTGGATAGGTGTTAATTGGATAGGAATTGAAAATATTTCCTCCACCCTGAGATGTGCTCCTAGTATTTTTTTTTTCTTTTGTGAAATGTTGATACTTTGAGGTACAGTACTTGGTCCAAAATATGACCATAGGTAAGCTTTATTATTTTTTTTAATGAAAAGAAAAATAACATTTGACATTTGCCTATCATGTGTCTAGAACTCTACTAATTGACTTCTATAAATTGTCTCATTTAAGTAAGGAGACAAAAATGGATAACTTGAGGAACTGAAAATTAAAAGCATTCTATATTTGCACCTTTGGGTCCTGCTCTTAGCAGATCCTTAATAAGGGATTTGAAAGTCATCTATGAGGGCCCAGGTAGCCAGCCACTGCATCAACACTCCAAACCAAAGCCACTGAATGAATTAACTCCAGTGTTTCTCAAGTCAGTAAGCTCACAACTTAACTCATGTGAAAGCTTACTTTTCTCCTCCTTAAAAAAAAATTTAAATCTACAGAAAAGCTGAACTAGTACAATGAATAAAGATGCTCTCCTTTATAACCACAGCTCTATTTATCACACATATCTAAGAAATTAAGCCTTCCTGGTGGCTTAGACAGTAAAGAATCTGCCTGCAATGCGGGAGATGAGGGTTCAATCACTGGGTCAGGAAGATCCTCTGGAGAAGGGAATGCAACCCGTTCCTGTATTCTTGCCTGGAAAATTCCATGGACCTATGATCCTGGCAGGTTACAGTACATGGGATCCCAAAGAGACTGACCAAACTGAGCAACAAACACACACATCTAAGAAATTAACATTCAGTTCAGTTCAGTCACTCAGTCGTGTCCAATTATTTGTGACCCCATGGGCTGCAGCATGCCAGGCCTCCCTGTCTAACACCAACTCCCAGAGCTTGCTCCAACTCATGTCCATCAAGTCAGTGATGCCATCCAACCATTTCATCCTCTGTCATCCTCTTCTCCTCCTGCCTTCAATCTTTCCCAGCATAAGGGTCTTTTCCAATGAGTCAGTTCTTTGCATCCGGTGGCCAAAGTATTGGAGTTTCAGCTTTAGCATCAGTCCTTCCAATGAATATTCAGGACTGATTTCCTTTAGGATTGTCTGGCTTGATCTCCCTGCTGTCCAAGGGACTCTCAAAAGTCTTCTCCAATGCCACAATACCAGAGCATCAATTCTTCGGTGCTGTTTTCTTTATAGTCCAACTCTCACATCCATACATGACTACTGGAAAAACCATAACTTTGACTAGATGGACTTTTGTTGGCAAAGTAATGGCTCCACCTTTTAGTATGCCGTCTAGGTTGGTCATAGCTTTCATTCCAAGGAACAAGCATCTTTTAATTTCATGGCTGCAGTCACCATCTGCAGTGATTTTGGAGCCAAAAAAATAAATAAAGTCACTGTTTCCATTGTTTCCCCATCTATTTGCCATAAAGTGATGGGACCAGAAGATTAATTACCATCTAATATGCAGTCTCTATTTAAATTTCTGCAATTGTGCTGAAAATAATTTTTTTCTTAGTTCTTTTCTTAGGTAAATCTAAGACCTTATGAAGGTTCTAGTATTGCTTTTGGTTGGTATATCTCCATCTTATTTTCAGCACCTCTGATTCTCAATAAATTCCTCCCAATATTGATCAAACAGATCCTCCTCATACATTTCATCTCTTGGATTCTCCAGTGGTTCTCAATATATCCCTGACATCATACCTGCAAATCTGAAGTCTGCTTTCTGTGAGAAAATTTAAAAACCAAAGGTCAGTACCTAGTTCATTCTAGACTAACATACGGTTCTAAGAATGTCCTACATATAGGACTCAAACCAGTGGCCTGATGGTTTTACCATGTGTATTGTCAAGCTGCATCCTGACTATACATATGTATGGTTTGTTTCACTCAGTCTGGCTGTACAGACATGCATACATACATATATATTTAATATGAATTCATGGCCAGAATTTTTAAATTAGGAAGAAATTTTTTCCTAATTTCTGATTCTTCCTTATAAATGAAATCAGAAGAATCAGTAACACTGACCTTAAATTTCCAAAATATAACAATTGGCTGGAATCTTCAGGTAGCAGCTTCTGCCTAGAGGTGGGTCTGGGCCCACCATTTCCCCAGTCCACAAAGTGGTTGATATAAGCAGTTCCCTCCTACTAAGACAATAATTTAATGAGATACAGGAAACAAGGGACAATGAAATTCACTGCACTTGTGATGTAGAGCAAAGCATTTTTTTAGAGATGGTCATCGGGAGCATAGGGAACCTAACTCTGGTGCAGAGAAGGGACACCTATTTTTAGTGATGCCACGCCATTTTCATTAAGGTTATTGTGGATGGACTTGAATATGCTCCTTCAGTTGGTTGCCATGGAAACCGTGAACTAGTGAGCATTGTCTAGTAGCCTGGGTCATGTGACTTCAAAAGAAAGAAACTTTTGAAAATACCTAACTAAAGAATTTCTGGAATGAGAAACAGGCAGGATAAAGTATTCAAGGTGCTTATGAATTCCATCTGAGAAGCACATGCTAATGGTAAATCATGACTGAGGCTGAGTGGGTAAACCCTCATCCTTTCCTGTTTAGTTCAAATGCCTGCTAGGACTGCAGCGACGACCTCAGAGCTCAGGCCTTGGGTCTTCCTAGGCTAAGTGAGTGCAAGGAGATAAAGGAGCTTTTGTCCTCATCTTAGCTTCACACGATCTGGTTACAGGCTCTTCCGCCCTCTCCTCTGCTATAGGGAACATCCGCTTATGTAAAAATATCATCAACAAAGCATCACAAAGACTTTCTTGTCTGCTGAAGTGGAACAGAGACGGTAGCCTTCACCCCCAAATTCAACTTGGCTTCCACGTTCTTGCTCAAATCATTAACTCTCCAATTAACTCAGGTCTGGAAAACAGGGCCACGAAGTCCTCTGAAACATTGGAACCAGAAACAAATGAACAAGGCTTAAGAGTCCAAGGACACAGCATTCCAGAAGAGGTAAATATAGAAGCTCTCAGAGCCAAAAAAATTCACTGAATCTCCTGAGTGATTTATTTTGCAATTTAGACAAGTTTTAGGATAAAGAATTTTAAAACTCATTTATTTTTAGGTAAACCTCCCTCCTTTCAGGGAAACAGTCTCTAGCTGGTAACCATAAGAGGAAGTCAAACTCACTGTACAGTCCCAACAATAGTGATGAAAACAGAGGTGGTATTTCTCAGTCTCCATGATTGATTCAGGTATTCAACTGATAGGCTTTATTAAAAATAGTTACTGGATGGGAAGGGAGATAGGAGGAAAATGGATACATGTATATGTATGGCTGCATCCCTCTGCTGTTCACCTGAAACTATCACAACATTGTTAATAGGCTATACTCAAATACAAAACAAAACGTTTAAAAAAAACAAAGTACACTTTTTTATTAAAAAAGAATTAGCCCTGAATTTTTATAGTCATTATCATGAGAGAGATCTTGTTAGAAGGGAGAGTTAATCAATGAATATAGTAAAGTTGCAGGATATAAAATTAATACACAGAAATCCCTTGCATTCCTATACACTAACAATGAAAAAAACAGAAAGTGAAATTAAGGAAACAATCCCATTCACCCTTGCAACAAAACGAATAAAATACTTAGGAATAAATTTACCTAAAGAAACAAAAGACCTATTTATAGGAAACTATAAAACACTGATGAAAGAGATCAAAAATGACACAGAGGGGAAAATATACCATGTTCCTAGATTGGAAGAATCAGTATAGTGAAAATGAGTATACCATCCAAAGTAATCTATAGATTCAATGCAATCCCTATCAAGCTACCAATGGTATTTTTCACAGAACTAGAGCAAATAATTTCACAATTTGTATGGAAACACAAAAAACCTTGAATAGCCAAAGCAATCTTGAGAAAGAAGGATGGAATTAGAGGAATCAACTTTCCTGACCTCAGACTATACTACAAAGCAACAGTCATCAAGACAGTATGGTACTGGCACAAAGACAGAAATATGGATCAACGGAACAAGTAGAAAGCCCAGAGATAAACCCATGCACCTATGGACACCTTATCTTTGACAAAGGAGGCAAAAATATACAATGGAAAAAAGACAATGTCTTTGACAAATGGTGCTGGGGAAAATGGTCAACCGCATGTAAAAAAATGAAACTAGAACACTTTCTAACACCACACACAAAAATAAACTCAAAATGGATTAAAGATCTAAATGTAAGACCAGAAACTATAAAACTCTTAGAGGAAAAAAGGCAGAACACTCTCTGACATAAATCAGAGCAAGATCCTCTATGACCCACCTCCCAGAATAATGGAAATAAAAACAAAAATAAACAAATGGGACCTTATTAAACTTAAAAGCTTTTGCACAATGAAGGAAACTACAAGCAATGTGAAAAGGCAGCTTTCAGAAGAGGAGAATGTAATAGCAAACAAAACAACTGACAAAGAATTAATCTCCAAAATATACAAGCAGCTCATGCAGCTCAATACCAGAAAAACAAACAAAAAAAAAACAATAAAAAGTGGGCCAAAGAACTAAACAGATATTTCTCCAAAGAAGACAGACAGATATTTCTCCAAAGAAGACAGACAGATGACTAATAAAGACATGAAAAGATGATCAACATCACCCATTATTAGAGAAATGCAAATCAAAACCGCAATGAGGTATCACCTCATACTGGTCAGAATGGCTGCCATCAAAAAGCCTACCAACAATAAATTCTGGAGAGGGTGTGGAGAAAAGGGAACCCTCTTACACTGTTGATGGGAAGGCAAACTGGTACAGCCACTATAGAGAACAGTGTGAAGATTCCTTGAAAAACTGGAAATAGAACTGCCATAGGACCCAGCAATCCCACTGCTGGGCATACACACCAAGGAAACTAGAATTGAAAGAGGACATGTACCCCAGTGTTCATTGTAGCACTGTTTACAATAGCCAGGACATGGAAGCAACCTAGATGCCCATCAGCAGAAAAATGGATAAGGAAGTTGTGGTACATATGCACAATGGAATATTACTCAGCCATTAAAAAGAACACATTTGAATCAGTTCTAATGAGGTGGATGAAACTGGAGCCTATTATATGGAGTGAAGTAAGCCAGAAAGAGAAACACCAATACCATATATTATTGCATATATATGGAATTTAGAAAGACAGTAATGACAATCCTATATGCAAGGCAGCAAAAGAAACACAGATGTAAAAAACAGACTTTTGGACTCTGTGGGAGAAGGCAAGGGTGGGATGATTTGAAAGAATAGCATTGAAACATGTATATTAACATATACATTAACATATATGTTAAACATGTATATGTAAAATAGATGACCAGTGCAAATTTGATGCATGAAGCAGGGAACTCAAAGCCAGTGCTCTGGAACAAACCAGAGGGATAGGGTGGGGAGGGAGGTAGGAAGGGGTTCATAATGGGGGGGCACATATGCACTCGTGGCTGATTCATGTCGATGTATGGCAAAAACCAGCACAATTTTGTAAAGTAATTAACCTCCAATTAAAATAAATTTTTTAAAAAAAAAAGAAGGGAGAGTTCAGAGCACACACATGAGAAATTAATGCAGGATGATAAAATAAGCCTCATGTGAAAGTCAAAGTCGCTCAGTCATGTCCAACTCTCTGCGACCCCACGGACTGTCCATGGAATTCTCCAGGCCAGAATACTGGAGTGAGTAGCCATTCCCTTCTCCAGGGGATCTTCCCAAGCCAGGGATCAGACTCAGGTCTCCTACATCGCAGGCAGATTCTTTGCCAGCTAAGCCACAAAGGAAGCCCAAGAATACTGGAGTGGGTAGCCTATCCCTTCTCCAGGAAATCTTCCCGACCCAGGGATCGAACCGGGTCTCCTGCATTGCAGGCAGATTCTTTACCAACTGAGCTATCAGGGAAGCCGTAAGCCTCTTGGTGAAGGGGAAATTCTGGAAATTCTGATACCTAGGCACAATGTTACTGGGTGGGGGCCTTCCAGAATAACATCTCATTCACTGTGCAATTTTTTTTAATTTTTTAATTGGAGTATAATTTCTTTACAATGTTGTGTTGGTTTCTGCAATACAACAACATGAATTAGCTATAAGTATATATATATATATATATATATCACCTTCCTTGGGAGCCTCCCTCCCACCCTGCCCCCCATCCAACCCCTCCAGGTCATCACAGAGCACAGAGCTGAACTCCCTGCACTATACAGTAGCTTCTAACTAGCTATTTCACACATGGTAGTGTGTACATGTCAGTGCTACTCCCTCAATTTGTCCCACTCTCTCCTCTCCCATTCACCATGTATACAAGTCTGTTCTCTACATCTGCATCTCTATTCCTGCCCTGCAAATAGGTTCATCAGTACCATTTTTCTAGAATCCATATATATGCATTAATATGCAATATTTGTTTTTGTCTTTCTGACTTAACTCTATATGACAGACTCTACATTCATCCACATCACTGCAAATGATCCAATTTTGTTTCTTTTGATGGCTGAGTAATATTCCATCATATATACATACCACGTCTTTGTCCACTGTGCAGTTTTATAGAAAGCAGCCAGTGAAGGAGTAAGCCCTGGGAACAGTGGGGAGCAAGAGAATACAGTTTCTACTCCCAGAGAGTAATGATCCAGTAGGAACAAGCAGTGAGCATGTTTCTACAAGTATGATCAATGTTTGGAAAGAAGTTTAGAATCAATGGGAGGATAAAGCGAAAGTTAGAACGCCAGTTCCACCTCACTCAGCATTGCCAGAGCAGGTAGCGTGGGAGGAAAGGGCCAGACAGGCTCACATCTCCCCCATTCTGCCACGATATTGTGTTGGGAGCTCAAAACTGGCCCCGGTGAGAGTATTTCACCAGGAAAATCACATCTCCTCTTCTGTGGAGCTGGTTGTTAAGTAAAACTAGCACACCACTGCACACTGCCACTGAAAGAATAAGAGACATAACTGGTAGGGATATGCTTACTGAACCTTAAAGTATGTACAGATGTATGGTGATAACAAAAAGCAATCATATAATAACAAGTTATTATATAATAACTATATATACTATATATATATATATAAAAAATAGTGGTGCTGTAGTTATTTTACTTTGAAATAAATGTAAACATGTGAAAAAAAAAAGACAATATAAATAATGACACTGGGATTCCCTGGTAGCCCAGAGGTAAAGAATCCGCCTGCCAGTACAGGAGACACAGGTTCAATCCACGCATCAGGAAGATCCCCTGGAGAAGGAAATGGCACCCCACTCCAGTATTCTTGCCTGGAAAATTCCATGGACAGAGGAGCTTGGTGGGCTACAGTCCACGGGGTCACAAAGAGCTGGACACAATTGGGTGTCTAAGCACATACAGTAAGTGGAAATAATAAGATATATCCTGTCTACCATCCTGAGGATGCTTCAAGAATCTAAAAAGAAATGATGCAAATGAACTTATTTACAAAACAAAAATAGCCTCACAGACTTAGAGAATGGAACTTATGGTTGCCAGAGGGGTAGAATTGGTGGGGGAAGGATAGTTGGGGAGTTTGGGATGGACATGTACACACTGCTATATTTAAAATGGATATCCAACAAGAAGCTACTATAGAGCACAGGAAACTCTGCTCAATGTTATGTGGCAGCCTGGATGGGAGAGGAGTTTGGGGGAGAATGGATACATGTGCATGTATGGCTGGTTACTCAGCTGAGGACCTGAAACTATCACAACAATAACTGGCTATATATATCCCAATACAAAAATAAAAACATTAAAAAAAGAATCTGAGAATCTTGACTATTTAGAGCTGGAAACTTAGGGTGATCTGTCCCACTCCTCACTTTGTGGGTGAGGACAATGAGGCCTGACAGATAGAGTGCTTGTCCAAGGTACAGCTAGACAGTGGTATAGCTACACCAGAATCCGAAGCTTTCTCCTGTGCCCTCCCTATCATGCCACAGTTTTCACACCCAGAATGAATGAAAAGTAAATAGTCAAAGATGGCTTCTGTGTATTGGCCTTCAGGTTGTTGTGTTTTTTTCCCACTGCAGGCTGAGATTCATCCCTTCAAAAGTCTGCTGGTGCTGAACTCAAATTTTTAGACAGTTATTTTAAAAATAGCTCAAATAACCACATTTTTAGCCACTTAGAGCCCACCTGCTTTGCATACCCCATCATCCATCACTTGTTGGCCAGTGATAAGGTAGAACCTTGTAATTACAAGACCCCTGGCTGCCACCACCCTGTGGAGCTCTCTAATCTAGAGACCACCCCACACACACACCGTGGCAGCTGAGACTCCTCTGGTCCCCTGTCTCCCAAAGCCTCCCTTACCCTCCTTCCCTCTGGATCTTACCTTCCTGGAGCCTCTGGACAGTCTCAGGCTGTGAGAGATCCCCTCCCATGCAGCTCTGTCCAAGCAGAGCCCAGCAATGCTTGCTGTGTATTGCTGCCTCTCACAGTCATATCTTTTCCCTTGTGTGTGTGTGCATGTGTGGTCACTCAGTCATGTCCCACTCTTTGTGACCCCATGCACTGCAGCCAGGCAGGCTCTCTGTCCCTGGGATTTCCCAAGCAAGAATACTGGAGTGGTTTGCCATTTCCTCCTCCAGGGAATCTTCCCAAGCCAGGGACCAAACCCACATCTCTTGCATCTCCTGCATTGGCAGGTGGATTCTTTACCTCTGCACCACCTAGGAAGCCCATCTTTTCCCTTGATCAGTCCCAAACCTCTCAAACCTCCTGCAAAAGCTGAAAATATGCTTTGAGCAAAATGTCATGGAGAGGTTTGATGCTATCAATAAGACTAAGGAGGAGGGGAAAACATCAGTTTCCTGTGGGTTTTCTTAACACCAGGCAGCAAGGGACATTAATATTTCTTGGTGTTGGCCCCATGTGGATAAGCCCTGATAACTTGGCTCATCAAATCTTAGAGCTCCCTTTATGCTTATTCACAAACTGGTCCCGGTGGCCGCAAAGCAAATGCTCTACACCTTTGGAATACATCTGGAGCACCAAAATAAAACCCTGATATCAGGGACAGTACAGAAGTCCCCAAATGTGGCTGTCACCCAAAGGCAAACTGCATTAGAAAACAAGACAAGGACCTCCAGTTTAACACCAAAGGTTTTATTATTTTAAAAGCTCCAAAATCTAAATTCTTCCCCTCAAAGTCTAAATGCAAGCATTTTTTTCAAACATCTAAACATACAATTCAGCTCCCTTAAATCTTTCTGAGAAGGGGCTAACAATTTTTTTAAGTATCTATTTATTTTGGCTGCACAAGGTTTTAGTTGCTGTGTGCAGGATCTATTAATAATTCCCTGAACAGGGATAAAACATGGGCCCCCTACATTGGAGGTGAAGAGTCTTAACCACTGGACCACCAGGAATGTCCCTGGGGTAACAATTGACACGTAACTAGTTAGAGCTATTCTTGCTTTCCCTTGCCATGGGCCTAGTGGAAAGGCCATTTTACATTTTAAAAGTTACTGGTTTCACGAAATCAAAGAATGAAATATTTCAAGTATGCTTTCCTGATTTAGGCTGTTAAACAATCACCATCCCCCAGCGCCACCCCTCAAAAAAGAGCTACACTCTAAATTCAACTCAATTTCATTTGATTTGGAATTACCATATTTTGGAGGAAAATTAACACTTTAACTCTGAGTACTTTTGCCAAAATTAATAATGATAGTTAGCCCGGATTGATTAAACATATGCCAGCCACTGCACTGAGTGCTTAAATATATTTACCTACATCATCTTCATCTATGTTACAAATTCAGTAATGTAGATCCTAGTATCAGTCCCATTTCACAGATGTAGACACTGAGGAGCATGATGCTTAAGTAATTTGCTCAAGATCAGGCAGCTTCTAACTCAACCCAATTTGACTTTAAAGCTTCCCTGCCCAATGCAGTAGCCTCCAGCCACATACAGGTATTGAGTACTTGAAATGTGGTGAGTTTGAATTGAGATGGCAGTAACTGTAAAATACACATTATATTTTCATGACAGCATGAAGAAAACAATATAAACTATCTCTATAATTTTTAAAATACTGATATGTTGAAATGATATTTTGGATATGTCAAATAATAAAATGTTCAAATGCTTCTCACCTTTTTGATTTTGCTTTTGGTTAACATGGAAAAGTTAACATTCCCTATGCCCTACTTGGGGATCACATTATACCTCTATTGGACCATGTTGCTCTAGAGCCTAAACCGTTCACCATTCTGCTTTACCCTCCAAAGGAATGAGTTTTAACCATTCACATCACCGGGAAGTGTGATCTTCTTCCATTGCAATATGTATGTTTGATTTGTAGGTGAGGAAACCAAGACATAAAATAGTTAAGACCCAAAGTCAAAGGTTAACCCTGAAACAATCTTCAAAGCCTGCTGAGAACAAAAGATTGCATACTCTACCCTCAGCTTTACTTGCTTGACCTGCTTTCCAACCTGGACTGAAGCCACAGCGCTCAAGGAGTTTAATGACTGTCTGAGGTTTAATGTCTAATCGAAAGCCAAACACGGCCTTTGCTTGTGTGTGTGTTCTTGCTTTATGTACACTTGTGCTCTGAGTGGAAAGAAGAATACAGCAAGGTGGGAGAGGATGCCAGTGCCTGTGGATTTTTACCAGGGGTCATGGGTTAGTTTCAATTATTTAGTGAAAATCCCTGGCTTTCCATTTTCAAGGAGAAGGTAAAAAACACTTTGTTGTTCTTGTTTGTTCAGTTGCTAAGTCGTACCCACTCTTGCTGACCCCGTAGTTTGTAGCCCACCAGGCTCCTCTGTCCATGGGATTTCCCAGGCAAAAATACTGGAGTGGGTTGCCATTTCCCTTTCCAAGGGAATCTTCCTGACCCCTGGACTGAACCCACATCTCCTGCATTGGCAGGCGGATTCTCTACCGCTGAGCCGCCAGGGAAGCCCGTAAAACATGTGCTCAGAAGCAAATTCACTGAATGGCCTAAGGGGCCCGTAAGGAAGCCTAAGCTATACAGAAGCTGAAATTATGGCTCAGGGGCTGGACTGGCTCAAAGTTGAAGTTGAGTCTTTGTTATTTTCCTCTGAAAAGTCTCTACGTGGAAAAAAAAAAAAAATTCCTGAAGTGTGAGCAAGTCCACAGATGCCGCCTAAGAGAACAGGACTTGGCAATGAAGAACCCAGTCGTTCCTGTACTTGCTGAGGAGCGCTTGGGCCCGCCCAGCCCCCAGCCAGCCTTGGACATTTGACGTCTGTGCTTATTTACTTAGCTCCCTGGAGCACAGGGCGGCTTTTCTCTGCAACCGCGTTCACCTGTGAGGACTCTATTTAAAGAGCCTTCATGATGTTCCAAACATTTCCATCCGAGCCAAACCCTCAACTCGACCTCTCAACACCCACGCTCTCCTTACTCTTTCTCAGCACCTCTGTCCCTCTTTAGTCCTCTCACTCGGCTGTCTTCCTGGCAAGCGTGTAAACCAAGAGGCTTTGACACTGGAAACCCTCCAGGGGAGGTGACAGGACTGGGCCCCCACCCTGCCACCCCTTCTTGGTGGGGATTAAGTGTTCCTCCCGGTGTCCCCACACTGGGCAGCTGTCCCAGGAAACCAGTGCCACTCTAGAGGACTGCAGTGGGGAGAACAGAGGCCCCGTGCCTTGTATTCACAGCTCTGTGTGTGCTTGTGTAATTTCTCCATATATAAACACACCTAACTCTTACCTTTCACGTTTCTTCGCACTTTAACATCATCTTTCTTGACTCATTACGTGTTTGAGTTTCCTAATGAGTATTCCGCATGGCATGGTAGAAAGCGTATGAATCTGGAGAGTCAGATTCTAACCACAGTTCTGCTGCTCACTAGCTGTGTGGCTTTGGACTTGCCGTTGAACCTCTCTGAGCCTGTTCTTCAATGAAGTGAAAGGCTGAATTGAATGATACCTAGAAGCCCTTTGTGTTCAAAGACTCCGTGAATCCTGAACTTTAGAAGGCATCTCGAGTCATTCGTATCCCTTTCTTAAGAATCTGTGTTTCCTGCAACTCTTGACTCCGAGGGGTTCACCCTCCTTGGAGGTTTGTGGGTGCCCCAATAAGCAAAATGAAAGATCTCCTTCCAAAGTGATTCATGGAACTCCAACCTGGACTCCAGAACAACGACCAAATTACATTGCAGCTGCGCAGGAGGTATTTTTTGTTTGTTTTATGGTTTTTTGTTTTTCTGGTTTTTTGTTTTTTTTTTTTTGCCAGGGTGGGGAGTGGGACTATGCTGCATGGCATGAAGGATCTTAGTTCCCAGCCCAGGGATCGAACCAGCGACCCCTGCAGTGGAAGAACAGAGTCTTAACCACTGGACCACCAGAAAAGTCCCTGCACAGGATTGCTTTTTTTTTTTTTTTTTTTATTAAACTTAACAGGGAAGAAATTAACTCACGAAAGGGTAACATAGGAAATGGAATGTGTCTACACTTATCAGTAGAAGAACAATGTGAATTTTTTAGTCATTTATTTGTTTCTTTGTTTGCTTGGTTTGGATTCTTGGCTGAAAGGAAGCAATCGTTTTATCCCACCAGGTATCTCCAAAATTACTGCTGAAGTCTTCAAAATGTGTCTCCCTGTTTCCAGTTTTCCCCACCCCATCTCAGTTTACATGCTGCCACATGTAAATTTAATTTACATGTAAGTTTAAATTCCATTAAAGCTGCCCCTGGTCAGAAGCCTCCCAGCTCCCCCTTGGCCAACTGGATGAAGCACAACCAGCCCCGCCTGGCGGGTCGAGGCTCCCACATCATGGCTCCATCACCCTAACCAGTCTTTCCCACTGCTTCCCTCTAAAGACAACACCCAGGGCTCTCCTACACACCAGGCATCCCGGACATAATCCCACATCGTATCATTGTGGGATACCCTACGTATCCCACACGTATACCAGATACCATACGTATCTTGTTTCTTCTCTCCCAAGAACGCCCTCTACCCTCGGCTCCTGACACATCCCACCAGTTCTGCAAAATTAGTGTCAAAAATCAACCTCTTTCTGGACTTCTCTAGAGTTCCAGGGGCTAATGTTCCCAAGGCAGGGGGCCCAGGTTTGACCCCTGGTTGGAGAACTAGATCCCACAACTAAGGCCTGGCACAGCCAAATAAACAAATAAATTAAAGAAACAAAAAAAAACCTCTTTCATGATTAGCTTTGTCTCACCTTCAAAATCCCACAGACCAGTGCTATCCAAGAGAAGCAAGTCATATGTGTAATCTGGATTGATCCAGTAGTCATATTAGAAAAGGAAAGAAAAAGAACAGAAAGATCAATTTTAATAATTTATTTAACCCAAGATATTAAAAATATTACTTTAACACATTACAAACATTTAAAACTTATCAATGAGTTATTTTACATTGTTGCTTTTTTTTTTTTTTGTACCAGATCTTCCAAATCCAGGGTGTATTTTATATGTATGGCACTTCTCACTTAGGATCCTACATTTTCATAGGAAATATTGCTATCGCTATGCTGTGCTCAGTCATGTCCAACTCTTTGCAAACCCATGGGTAGCCTACCAGCCTCCTCTGGCCTCGGAATTCTCCAAGCAAAAATACTGGAGTAGGTTCCCATTTCCTGCTCCACGGAAACATTGACCCATACTTGAATTTCATAAAGTTTAAAACTGAAAAAGTACATTTATGTACCCAAGTTGTTTCAAACATACTAAAAAGTCTGCTAGTACTAAACCCAGTATTGCTTTCTAATTAATTAATTAAAAGGAAATACAACACTGTAAATCAACCATACTCCAATAAAACTTTTTAATTATTTTAAAGATGCTTAATAAAAGAGATTTTTAGTGTTCATTAAAAATAAGTAAATAAATGGAAATAACGAATTTTCAGCTCCTCTGTCGTGCTAGGCATGTTTCTAGTGTTCAGTGGCTATGATCAGGACTGTGTGGACAGGGCAGGCAGGTGTGGGCCTCCCCAGAGGTATTCATCCCATTTATCTTTGGGAAGGTTTCCTCTGCGTGTAACCCCAGCTGGATCACAAAACCCCAGTGGGCACAATTGCATCTTTCTCCCTCACTGCTTCAACCCCAGTGCCTAGCATTGACCCTGACACAGACCAGTCTCTGCACAAATACGTTACGGATCAATCAAAGAAAGAGTAAACAACTAAATGATCTGTTCTCTCCATTAGATTATCAGCTATTTAAGTGCGTATATATATATACACACACACATATATATTTATTTTATTGAGTATAGTTGATTTATAATATTGTGTTAATTAATGATATAGCGAAGTAATCCAATAATTTCAGTACTTCAGCTACACACACACACACACACACATATATATGTATATACACATTCTTTTTTTTTTTTACTGCACTGGGTCTTCATTGCAATAAGCAGGCTTTCTGAAGTTTCATGCTGGCTTAGTTGCCCTGAAGTATGTGGGAATCTTAGTTCCCCAACTAGGGACTGAACCCATGTCCCCTCACTGGAAAGCAGATTCTTAACCACTGGGCCACATATATATACATTCTTTCTCATCTTCTTTTCCATTATGGTTTATCACATGACATTGAATATAGTTTCCTGTGCTATACAGTAGTGAAAGTGAAAGTCACTCAGTTGTGTCCAACTCTTTTTGATCCCATGGACTATACACTCCATGGAATTCTCCAGGCCAGAATACTGGAGTGGGTAGCCTTTCCCTTCTCCAGGGGATCTTCCCAACCCAGGGATCGAACCCAGGTCTTCCACATTGCAGGCAAATTCTTTACCAGCTGAGCCACAAGGGAAGCCCGTACAGTAGTAGGATGTTCATATATTTTATCCTTCTTAGAGTTTTCTATTATGCCAACACAGGGGCTTTCTCCCAATAGTCAAAGGCATTTCTTCCTCACTTAGATGAATTCAGGATTCTGTAAACACACACACACATTTTCCATAATATTTTATACTTATGTATACAAGTACATATGTACTATACATAAAAACATCTCTTAGGGTTGAACTCTTTAAAATTCTTTTTAGCATTGAAGTCAACTAATTTAACCACTAATTTATGTTAGGACAACACTGTCAAGTGAATTCAGGAATATGTTTCCTTGTTAATCAGGGAATTCTGACAGATTCACTCATTTTTCCGCCTCCCTTGTGCATTCATTATTTGCTGAATTGAACACCTGACTTTAAAGAAATACAGGCACTCTACAAAAACCTTTAAACAGGCTGAAAAAACAGAAAAGAGACTCAGAAGGAAGAGGGTGATGATTCGTCAAGGACAAAGAACAGCTGGTAGCAACCCCACCCAGGGGTGCCGTCCACTGGCGACAGCATGATCACACCCATTCTCGGGACGTGTGGAGCCTTATCTAGAGATCAGTACCTTGAGAAACAAGTGCCTGTGTGCATGTTCAGTCATGTCTGACTCTTCGCGACTGCATGGACTACAGCCCACCAGGCTCCTCTGTCCATGAGATTTCCCAGCCAAGAATACTGGAGTGGGCTGCTGTTTCCTCCACCAGGGGAATCCTCCCAACCCAGGGGTTGAACCAAGCATCTCCTATGTTGTCAGGGGGATTCTTTATCACTGAGCCACCTGGAAAGTCCTTCTATGACAGAAGTATTACTGTAAAAGAATAAGCCTGATGCTTAGCAAATATTTTCATCAAGACATGAAGCTGTCTCATTGCATCATGGAAAAACTCAGAGTCGGGCCAGGTGAGGGCAGCGAAGCTGAGACCAGCGCAAAAGCAGAGTCCTTGACCTTTATCATGGAACATGAGCCCTGGGTCTCTCAGGATGTGGTCCTCATGATTCCTGAGGAGTCCTGGAGTCAGGAACTAAGAGTTTATAATCCTGACCGCAAGCTCTCACTGTCCCCTCGAACCCCAAGTGAAAAATAACAGGGCGCCTTCTCTCTAGCTCTCTCGCTTTCTCACTCATGCAACAAAATAGAATTCATGTGAATTTTTTTCTCATTTTCTGTTTATCTAATCCTGAGAGCCCTCCATATGCTTCGAGTGAGTGGGTTGGCCTTGCACTTAGCGTATTCTCAGCTATTAATCCTAATTAAGTCCTTGTGACAGATATCAGCGTGCCAATTGACATCCTCCTAGGACACATGCCATTTGTCACTGCTCTAGTCCAGGGCCTCTCCACTACTCTATTTATCCAACAGTCCCTGACATCTGAATAGGAGGGAGAAAGAAGATCTTCCCAGAGGAAAAGGCACAGTATAGGTCACCACCTGACCTGGATTTATAATGATTCGGAGATGTTGGGGCAGAGGTTCATTCTGACTTTCCTTCTTTGCTCTTCATAATTTTGTTATTGTCACTGTTGTTATTGGAGGCTATTAAATTTTTTGCTTTGAAAAAATTTAAAGTACGAGAATATGCAAGACAGCAATTATAAATGAAACCTCACTTTTAAGTCCAAAATGTTCCGCCCCAGTTGGAATTTCCTGTCAAGTTTCCTCCCTTGATTATTTTTCTTTATAGCAGCATGATTTCCAATTGATTTTATATTTAGTAGTGGTTCCCAGAACTCCTAAGACAATAGACATTTTATTTTAAAAAGTTCCATGACTAAATGAATCCTCGAATTAAGAGCAGTATGCCTGTGAAACAACAGATGTGATTCAGAAGTAACCTTTATCATCAGATGAAGGATAGCAAGACTGATTTTCTGTGGGGCAAGGTTAAGTGACTGGATTAGTCAGAACTCTTTAGGATGCAAATGACAGAAAATCAACTCAAACTACTTCAGCAAAATGGCTGTACATATGTCTTACATATCTGGGATACGTATGCGTAGATATGGACTTCAGGCAGAGCTGGATCCAGCTGTCAGAACAAAGTTCTCATAACTCTTACACTCATGATCTTCACTTCTTGGCCCGACTTTGCTCCAAATTTTTAAAGTTTTTTATTCTTTTCTGTTTCCTTTAACAGTTTTGGAGGAATGGCTATTGGTTGTTTTAGACCACATGCCTCTAATTTAGAAATCCTAGTGAAAGAGAATATCTCTTTCCTGGTACATAAATAAATCCTCCTCTCAGAAGAATTATTTTGTCCTGATGTTGTCATATGCCAATGACATATGTCAATGTCAATACAGTTGACCTTGAATAGGATAGATTTGAACTGTGCTGGTCCACTTATACATGGGTCTTTTTTTTTTTTAATCAGTAGATACTCACTGCAGTACTGCATGACATATTTGTTAGTTGAATCCTCAAATGTGGAACCAAAGACACAAAGGCCAAACTGTAAAGTTATTGGTGGATCGTGGACTGGGTGGATTGTAGACGGGGTGTTTGGAGGGTTGCAACCCCTAACTTCTGCATTGTTCAAGGGTCAACTATACTAAATACTAAACACTAAAGTATACTCTACTTTTTTTCATGGGAATGGGATACTATGATTAACTGGAATGGCTCATATATACAAAACTGTGGTGGGAGAGGGGTGAGGAGGATTATTTATCAGAAGGAGAAAGGGGATGGAGAAGGAAATAGCAATCCACTCCAGTGTTCTTGCCTGGAAAATTCCATGGACTGAGGAGCCTGGTGGGCTACATTCCATGGGATCACAAAGAGTCGGCCATGACTGAGCACATCCATATGGGGGATAAATACCCCAGTGACTGCACTGAGGGATGACTTGGAGAAGCGATAATTACTTCTCCAAGTCTTCATTTTAAATATAGCTACTAAGCATCTACTCTGTGCTAGGTAGTGAACAAACAGATTAAAATGCCTGCTCTCATAAAGTTTATACTCCATTACAATAGTATTTGTCAAGATTAAAAAGTCATAACAGATAAATTCAGAATGTGATACTTGACGGGATCATGGATTAAAAATAAACCATGCAGAACATTTTAGAGATAAATGGGGAAATCTGAATGTGGAGTGGGTATTAGATGAGTATTGTTGTTAAATTTCTGGAGTATGTTTTATAGATGTGGGAGAATATCCTTGGTCTTAAGGGACTCATATCAAAGTATTGAGAGCTGAAAGGTAATGATGCCTTCAACTGATTCTCAAATGATTCAGCAAAATTTAAAATGTGATGTCTGTGTCTGTATGTGTCTGTGTTCCTTATCAGAAAATCATCCCTCCACAACCTTGAAGAAACATACAATCCAAATAACAGCAGATTTTGTATACAAACCCTGGTCAAAAGAAATCTCACCCCTTTGGCATCAGGTGGCCAAAGTATTAGAACTTCAGCTTCAGACCTTCCAATGAATATTCAGGACTAATTTCCCTTCGGATTGACTGGTTTGATCTCCTTGCAGTCCTAGACTCTCAAGAGTCTTCTCCAACACCACAGTTCAAAAGCATCCGTTCTTCAGTGCTCAGCCTTCTTTGTGGTCCAACTCTGACATGCATACACAGGTACTGGAAAAACCATAACTTTGACTGTATGGACCTTTGTCAGCCAAGTGATGTCTTTGTTTTTTAATATGGATGTCTAAGTTTGCCATAGTTTTCCTTGCAAGGAGTAAGCGTCTTTTAATTTCATGGCTTCAGTCACCCTCCACAGTGATTCTGGAGCCCAAGAAAATAAAATCTATCACTGCTTCCACTTTTTCCCCTTCTATTTGCCATGAAGTGATGGGACCAGATGCCATAATCCTAGAGTATACAAATTAACATGCAATTACCAGTTGCCTTTTGCAGCTCCTAAAGGAACCCTGTATCTAGGCAACAAACATCAGTGACCGATAAAACCAGTAGTAACGGGGGATTAAAATGATGTCCTATCACTGCTGCTTGTCTCCCTTCCTTTGTGGCTCAGCTGGTAAAGAATCCACCTGCAATGCGGGAGACCTGGGTTCAGTGCTTGGGTTCAGTCCCTGGGTTGGGAAGATCCCCTGGAGAAGGGAAAGGCTACCCACTCCAGTATTCTGGCCTGGAGAATTCCATGAACTGAATAGTCCATGGGGTCGCAGTGAGTCAGACACAACTGAGTGACTTTCACTTTCACTTTCATCACTGCTATAACAAATTGCTACAAACAAAGTGGCATGACACAAATTTATTATTGTACAGTTCTAAAAGTCAGAAGTCCAAGATGGGTCTCTCTAGGCTCACATCGAGATGTCAGCAGAGCTGCCTTCCTTCTGGAGGCTCCAGGGGAGAACCTGTTTCCCAGCTTCTAGAGGCCACCCACACTCCTTGGCTGATGGCCCCATCCTCCATCTTCAAAGCTAGCAATGGTGGATTGAGTCTTTCTCATGCTGCAGTTTCTCTTGTCTCTCTCTCCTACCTCCTTCTTCCACTTGTAAGGGCCCTTGAGATTATATTGGGCCCACCTGGATAATCCAGGAGAGTTCCTGTATTTTAAGATCAGCTGATTTGCAACCTTAATTCTCCTTGCCATGTAATATAACAAATTCACAGATTCCAAGGACTAGGATATAGACACCTCCAGGAGGTTCTAATTCTGCCCAACACAGCTTCCAAAGCCTCTTTCCAGGACACCAGAAAAGGGACTTCCCTGGTGGTCCAGTAGTCAAGATTCTGCCTTCCAATGCAGAGGACTCAGGTTCAGTTCCTGGTCAGGGCACTAAGATTCCACATTCCTCGGGGCAACTAAGTTCGCTTGCCACAACTAAGACCCAGTGCAACCAAAAATAAATAAATATTTAAAACCACACAGAAAAAAAACACCAGGGAAGATCTGGGTCCAGGCTACTCTGTTGAGGTGTCCAGGTGTCAAGAGCGCTATCTCCACTGGCCCCTGCCACCAACTCCACAGCCAAGCTCTGGTCCAGGTGCTGAGCTGGGCCTCACCTAGAGTCCTCAACCTCCACTTCACGACTTCTGTGAATCCTTAGGCTGCCTAACTCTCTGGCGCCTCTAACAGCTTCTTCCATCCCCACCCGCAGATTCAGCCTGAAGCAAGGAAGAGGCAAGAGTCCTGCTGACCTCCTGTGACCAGTCACCCTCTGCCTCGCTCGTACCTCTGACAACCTCAACAGAAGGCTCAAGGCTGTCCTTCTCACATCCCCTCCCCCTCAATGCTGGTGACAGACACTCTCAGGCCTAAACCATTAGAGGCAGAGGAAGTTGCTCGATAATTTTCTGAAGAAACTCTCATGACTTGAGTCTCCAGGCATAGTTTTTTTTTTTTTTGGCCACACTGAGCAGCAGTTGGGATCTCAGTGCCCTGACCAGGGACTGAACCCATGCCCTCTGCAGTGGAAAGGCAGGGTCTTAACCATTCGCCTGCCAAGGAAGCCCCTGTAGTTCTTGATATACTAAATTAATTGGAACAGGCTGCCTTCCACATTCCCTCCCCTCCTTATTCCCTGGGTACAAAATCAAAACTGTATTTGAGCGATCAAAGCTGACCAACTGTCTTGTGATTCTAATGGCTATCTACCCTCCACCTGAAGACCCAAAACCCATGGCTTCACTGGGCACCATGCCCCAGGGTAACAAGATGTACAGGCTACGGAAGTACAGCTGATAATACTTCCAATGAATACTCCACTTTTTCTCCTATAGAAATATGTGTGAAATATTATTTAATATATTATTAAATACATTCTACAGGAATAGTTCCTGTAGAAAGATTCCTACCTTGGAGGTAGGAAAAAGAGGATTAAGCTAGTGCCCCAATTTGAAAGTGGCTAAAGCCCTTTCAAACAAATTCGTAAACTGGAAAGAGAAACTTTTCTACGCATAGTCCATCACGTGGTTTTCACACTAGACCACAGACATGGGGCCAGTGGGGCAGGGGGCACTTTTAGTTACAACTGTGAGAAAAGTTCCTGAGAGAGGGTTGTAGACTATTAGTCCTGTTGTTGACATTCACAGATTGTCTTAAAACCCCCCAACACAATCCATTGCCAAATCATTGAGTTTCTGAATTCATTTGGCTGAATGTACTGTGTACTTGAATTTAAAAGCAAGCGAGCTTTCCTTTGAGACATTGTGAGGTGACAGGGTTTCATCTATTATTGGAAATCTGATTCAAAGTCCCATCATTCAATGGGCCAAGTGATCTTCTTATGTGAAAGGGCTTTCATTAGAGTTGCGCATATTTTAATTGTGGGCGATCTGGGATGGAGTTTGGTCCTATAGCCTCTACTGAAAGGTACAATAGATAAGGAGCCTTGGAGGGCTAAGGGCCAGAACTTGCAGATGGAAGGGGAAGAATGCAAGGGTGTAACTTAGGTTTCCTTTGGAGGATCTATTCATGGTGGGTCATAGGGTGTGGGAGAACTTGGGGACACTCAGTTCAATTTTATTTTTAAGGAAGAAAAGAAAGGAGATTTCTGAGCCTTAACAGCACAGTAGGGTCAGCTTTTTCAGGCTGGGTTGCTAAGATGTGACTTGTGTCTCACCAAGGGAAGGTCCCAGGAACATGTCCACAATTTATTCCCTTACTATTTTGGTTCATCTGGTGTCTTTCTAGTGCAATGTGAAATCTGCCATAGAGAATTGTTTAAAAATTCACTGAGCTCAATGCCGTGGGCATATGCCTGTGCTATACTGATAAGTAGGGAAAATAACAGCTTACGATACAGTCTATACTATATAGTGGCTTCCCTGGTAGGTCAAATGGTAAGGAAACTGCCTGCAATACAGGAGACTCAGGATCTTTGAACCTGGGTTGGGAAGATCCCCTGGAGAAGGAAAGGGCAGCACACTCCAATTTTCCTGCCTGGAGAATTCCACGGACAGAGGAGCCTGCAGGCTATAGTCCCTGGGGTCACAAAGAGTCAGACACAACTAAGTAACTAACACACACACACTGTATAATTCTAATCTTCTGACATAGGGACTTCCCTGGCAATCCAGGGGCTAAGACCCAGCACTCCCAGTGCATGGGGCCCAGGTTCAATCCCTGATCAGGGAACTAGATCCCACATGCCACAACTAAAGATCTTAAATGCCGCAACTAGCACATGGTGCAGCCAAATAAATAGAATTTAATTTAAAAATAATGTTGTGACATGCCTATCTGTAGATATGCTTTATATGTTTGGGTATGCTGTTGGGAGGGAAATATACAAAACTCTTGGGGTACAAAGAAGGCTCATGAGTGATCTTTAACTTCTCTTCATCTGCTTTTTTATATTTTCTGATTTTTCAGCAATCAATATATATTGCTTTTATTGTGCTAAAAACAAAGATTAATTAAAGCAATAAGTCATATAACCCTCATAGAGATGACAATCTAAATTTCCTCTCTCATCCATTCCTCTGGCATATGATCCTCACCTAAGTCTGTTCAGTCAGTTCAGTTGCTCAGTTGTGTCTGATTCTTTGTGACCCCATGGACTGCAGCACACCAGGCTTCCCTGTCCATCACCAACCCCCGGAGCTTGCTCAAACTCATGTCCATAGAGTCAGTGATGTCATCCAACCATCTCATCCTCTGTCGTCCCCTTCTCCTCCTGCCTTCAATCTTTCCCAGCACCAGGGTCTTTTCAAATGAGTCAGTTCTTGACATCAGGTGGCCAAATTATTGGAGTTTCAGCTTCAGCATCAGTCCTTCCAATGAATATTCAGGACTGATTTCCTTTAGGATGGACTGGTTGGACCTCCTTGCAGTCCAAGGGACTCTCAAGAGTCTTCAACACCACAGTTCAAAAGCATCAATTCTTCAGCGCTCAGCTTTTTTTTTAGTCCAACTCTCACATCCATACATGACTAGTGAAACAACCATAGCTTTGACTAGATGAACTTTTATTGGCAAAGTAATGTCTCTGCATTTTAATATGCTGTCTAGGTTGGTCATAGCTTTTCTTCCACGGGGCAAGCATCTTTTAATTTCATGGCTGCAATCACCATCTGCAGTGATTTTGGAGCCCAAAAAAATAAAGTCTTTTATTGTTTCCATTGTTTCCCCATCTGTTTGCCATGAAGTGATGGGACCAGATGCCACGATCTTAGTTTTCTGAATGTTGAGTTTTAAACCAACTTTTTCACTCTTCTCTTTCACTTTCATCAAGAGGCTCTTCAGTTCTTCCTCGTTTTCTGCCAAAAGTGTGGTGTCACCTGCATATCTGAGGTTATATATATTTCTCCTGGAAATCTTGATTCCAGCTTATGCTTAATCCAGCCCAGCATTTTGCGTGAAGTACTCTGCATATAAGTTGAATAAGCAGGGTGAAATGACAATATACAGCCTTGTAGTACTCCTTTCCCGATTTGGAACCAGTCTGTTGTTCTATGTCCAGTTCTAACTGTTGCTTTTTGACTTGCATACAGATTTCTCAGAGGCAGGTCAGGTGGTCTCGTATTCCCATCTCTTTAAGAATTTTCCACAGTTTATTGTGATCCACACAGTCAAAGCTTTGGTGTGGTCAATAAAGCAGAAGAAGATGTTTTTCTGGAACTCTCCTGTTTTTTTGATGATCCAACAGATGTTGGCAATTTGATCTCTGGTTCCTCTGCGTTTTCTAAATCCAGCTTGAACATCTGGAAGTTCACAGTTCACATACTGCTGAAGCCTGGCTTGGAGAATTTTGAGCATTACTTTGCTAGTATGTGAGATGAGTGCAATTGTGCAGTAGTTTGAGCATTCTTTGGCATTGCCTTTCTTTGGGATTGCAATGAAAACAGACCTTTTCCAGTCCTGTGGCCACTACTGAGTTTTCCAGATTTGCTGGCATATTGAATGCAGCACTTTCACAGCATCATCTTTAAGGATTTAAAATAGCTCAACTGGAATTCCATCACTTCCACTAGCTTTGTAATGATGCTTCCTAAGGCCCACTTGACTTCACATTCCAGGATGTCTGGCTCTAGATGATTGATCACACCATCGTGGTTATCTGGGTCATGAAGATTTTTTTGTATAGTCCTTCTGTGTATTGTTGCCACCTCTTCTTAATATCTTCTGTTTCTGTTAGGTCCATACCATTTCTGTCCTTTATTGTGCCCATCTTTGCATGAAATGTTCCCTTGGTATCTCGAATTTTCTTGAAGAGATCTCTAATCTTTCCCATCCTTATCACCTAAGGAATTAAAATAAAACTATGCAAGGACTTTCCTGGTGGTCCAGTGGCTAAGACTCCATACTCCCAATGCAGGGGGCCCAGGTTCAATCCCTGGTCAGGGATTGATCCCACATTCTCCAACTAAGAGTTTGAATGCCTTGAAGATCCTGGGTGATGCAACTAAGACCTGGCACAGCCAAATAAACAGTAAGTAAAAAAAAAAAAAAAAAAAAAAACTATGCGAAGAGACGAGAGGGGATGATAATTTTTGAGCAAACTTCCAGAGACACTGGTAGCCAAAGGGTTAGTGCAGCTGCTGAGGCTGGGGGATCCTGAGGGTCTTGGATGAAGTGCATTACCACTTTGCTGAAAGCCTGCTCTTCTATCTTTGGAAGATAGACGGCGCTCACCCAGGGCCCTTTGGGGGATGAAGAAGTCCTTAACCAGGGACTGGGCGATGTGGGAGATATGATCACAGGGTGGGGAGGCTCAGAGCCTGGGCAAGACTAGCTGGATCTTTCAGATGTCAGATGTGTAGCAAGGAGAGTGAAGTCAGAGCCTGTGTTTGCCCAGCTCAGCCAGTTTTGTTTGGCAGGTGGGTGTGGAGGACAGAACGTCCACCGCAGCTGTGAGCACAGGCAGCCGCTCTGGGCGCAGGTGGCTCCAGCAGCTGCCTCCTCCCAAGGGACAACACCCTGCCCAGCGCCAGCTTTCCCCCGACTCCAGGTCTCGTGGTGTAATGAAAAAAGCACAACAGAAAGCCAATTATAAGCTCAGATCTGTTACCTCCTATTGTGTGACCTTGGGCACTTAGCTTCCTGTGCCTGGGTCCTACTGGTGAAAATGGAAGGACCATCACCAGGCTCTTACTGAGATGATGTGAGTCTTAAATGAGAAGCTGCATATTAAAGACACGTGTATGGCTTAGCAGTAAACACAGGTTTGTTACTCTCATAAGGAGATGGGGGCCTCTCCTCCTGCACCCAAGGCAAGACCTGAGCAGACCAGGGTCACAGTCACAAGTCCCTGCCCACCTTTACCGCTTCGTCTCCACCCTCCCCAACACGTACCACCGTCCAGCGGGCTGCCACTTGTAACCTGCTGCCCCAAGAGCATGATGGGTTCTCACTGCTGCAGAGAAAGTTCAAGTCCCAGCCGAAACGCGGAGGCAACAGATAAAGACACGAAATTGAGTTTTGCAAGAACCCTGGGCATGGGTGAGGGGCCGAGGACCGCCAGGGGACCCAGACTCCCCGCCATGTACACACACACACACACACACACACACACGCACACACCAAGGGCCGGAGAGCATTGTGGAAAGACAGGGCTTGTGAAGAGAGTTTGTAAGGATCCACCTGTTTGGGAGTCCCGCCCCAGGGGGCACACAGTGATTGGGTCCATCTTTCTCTCAGTTCAAGAGCAGAACTCACAGGAGTTCCCTCAGAGGAGGCGGCAAACCCTTCACAGTCTGGGGCTGGGGATGGAGGAGGCTGGTGTCTAATCCCAGTGAGCGTCAGGGGGCTCCCCTCCCGCTATGCACCAGCTCTCCAGGGTGGAGGAAGCTGAAGAAGGCCCGACGGCAGGGGAAATGCCTGCTCTCCCAGAGCTGGTTGCGGCAAAGTTGTCCAAGAGCTTCCCAAGGACCAGCTCTGCGTTGGGCAAGAGGCGGCTGTCCGGGATTGGAGTTGCCAGAGGTGAACTTGCTGGAATCCAGAGGGCCTGGGAAGGGCAGACTTGAGCTGCTTCTGCCTCAGTGAAGGCAACTACAGGCAAAGCTCCCTAGTGATGGAACTTCCCTGGTGGTCCAGTGGCTAAGACTCCATGCAGGGAGCCCAGGTTCAATCCCTTGATCAGGGAACTAGATCCCACATACCACAGTTAAGACCCGGTACAGCCAAATAAATAAATATATATTAAAAAAAAAAAACTCCCTGGTGATGAGTGGATGTGGGAGGGGGGCTCTCCAAAGACCCCACAGAAGCACTAGGAGAGAACAGACAGCTGCCACCCCAGAGTCGGTTCCCGGCAGTGTGTGGCAGGTGCGTCCACACTATCCCACCGCACTTTCTCCTCCCTTTCTGCAGCCTCTATCCCAGTGAGGTCAGGGACAACCTGGTGAGTATGGGAGGAAGTGAGCTCGAAAGAGAGAGAAAGCTGGCCTCAGCCCTGCTCAGCTGACCCCCGGCACAAAGATAAAAGGCTAAAATGTTAGCCGGTATCTGAGCAGCATGCACATTCTGATGTCAGCGTGTGAAATGAATCTACAGCTTTGCATTTCCTCAGAGCAACCAGAAAAGTCCTGAGACTTTTCATCCAGATGCCCCGGGTCTGTGGGAGACAACACAAAGCTGCTTTGTGACGACACCCCAGGAATGTGCTTATTCAACATAGCGATGTACTAATTAGATGTCTGTCGAGCTCTGCAGAGCTCTGCGGCAAGCCCTAACCAAGCACTTTGCTTTTATTCACAGAAGGCTTACAACAGCCATCTCATGTATTATCCCCAGGTTACTGAGGAGGAAACTGAGGCATGGAGAATTTAGGCAACTTGCCCCAAACTCATAGAAGTTGGGTTCATCTTTTAAGCCTTAGAGCTCTGCTCCCTGGGCTATCTTTGATCTCTCCAGGATTCCAAAGCAACTCACTTTTCACTCTGAATTGCTTGTTTAGGGCTCAAGTCCCCAGTTACAGTGATCTTTTTTATTTTCTTTAAGATTTTTTTTTTATGTGGACCTTTATTTTCTTCAAAGTCTTTATCAAATTCATTACAATATTGCTTCTGTTTTATGCTTTTGTTGGTTTTGGGGTTTTTTTTTTTTTTGGCCTCAAGGCATGGGGGATCTCAGCTCTCTAACAGGAGATTGAACCCACACCCCCTGCCCTAGAAGGCAAAGTCCCAGCCACTGAACCACCCAGAAAGTCCCAACAGTGATCTCCATTGAGACAAGAGCTATGTGGTTTTCATTTGAAGGTGTGTGTGCTCGGTCACTCACTCATGTCTCTCTGTGACCCCATGGACTGTAGCCCGCCAGGCTCCTCTGTCCATGGGATTTTCCAGGCAAGAATACTGGAGTGGGTTGCCATTTCCTTCTCTAGGAGATCTTCCTGACCCAGGGGTCGAGCCCACTTCTCTTGCATCTCCTGCACTGGTAGATGTGTTCTTTACCACTACACCGCCTTTGGAAGCCCTCATTTTTTGCAGGGCAGGACCAAAACTCAGAACATCCTGTCTCAGCTCAAGCCTGTCCCGTCTCCACTGACGGCAGCCCTGGGATCTCATGCTGGTGCTTTGCCTTTGCCCAGCTGGCCCTTTGGGCTTTTGTAACCAAGGGCTGAGAGCAGGAACAGGGTCAAACAAGCAGCCTGAGGGCTGAGCAGAGAAGAGTCTTTTCAGGGAGTTTGAGAGAGACATGGGACACCTGAGCGGTGAGAAGAAAGTGGAGAAGAGAGAACACGGGTGTTTTCAGATAAAGGCCAGAATCCCACTTAGGGATGTCCATGAATCACACACACATATTTGCTTGAAATTACATTTTTGGTGCCTGGACTGTGTCCTTTGTTGCTGTGGTTTGTTTTGCTTTGTTGGTTTCCAACTCTGCTCTGAGGCTAAACTGTATCTTGGCTTCCCAATCCATAGAACAGCTATATTTTTAGTCTTTGGCTTCCTGGGTGGCTCAGTGGTCAAGAATCCACCTGCAAATGCAGGAGACATAGAAAACACAGGTTTGATCCCTGGATCGGGAAGATCCTCTGGAAAAGGAAATAGCTACCCACTCCAATATTCTTGCCTGGAAAATTCTGTGGACAGAGGAGCCTGACCAGCCACAGTCCATGGGGTCGCAAAGAGTCAGACACGACCGAGCATGCACAAGGGGTGGGGGAAGAGTCTCTGACACATAAGAGGTGTTTGACAAATGATGGCCACATTGAATTTAAATTAATTTGCAAAACACCCTGTTACTCATACCCGGATGCCTGTGTCTGAGGTGGAATGGGTGCTGGAGGAGGAACTGGCAAAACAGCCACAGAAAGAAGCACTGAGAGGCAGCCTATGGGCAACTTGACTTCAACAAAAATCCCCAAAACCAAATGGTGTGTGGTTCATTGTTATGGGGGAGCAGCTGACAAGAGCCTGGGTTAGTGCTCAGAATATCAGAGCTTGAGCAGAGTGGCTGAATGCAAGTTACCGCCAATCCCCAGACCCAGGATTCAGATCGTCCCTCTGGGGCGATGAGTCAGAGGTACGGGCGGGACATTTCACCTCCCACGATCCTGGGTGATCTATCACCCGGAGTTGGCCAGAGGATGTCCTTTCAGCCCTTTTTTATTAACTTCTATTTACCATTTTCCATTTTTAGGTGACCTTTGACAAGACCCACTCTTTGAAATAGTCTGGCTAAAGGATTTCAAGAGGTCAACATCTTGTGTTGGGTATTTTATAAAAGGGCCCTTCTTTTCTACATGTGGAGCCCAGCTGGGTGGAGGTATTTTGCTAGAGAAGCCAGCCCTAAAATATCCATATAACACATAATCAATTCAAGACTGATCCTCCCCTTTCTCACACTTCCTTAGGGGGATTTCTTGGACACGGAGGAGCAGAGGAGGCTTCAAGAAGGGTCAACGCCTTTTCTACTGGGAACTCAGTACAAAGTCTTGAACTTAAAACAAGACAATTTCTCTCTAGTTGGCTCATTGTGATCTCAAGAAGAAATAGGTACTAGCCAGGAATCTCTAAAATCTCTGATGAGGACCAGAACTGGCATCCTCAGATATCTTCAGCTTTGTGGATGTTCAGCAAAACTTTGAAAATAACTCCTAAAAAATTTCAGTGCACAAGAATGTTATCAAATTTAAATTCACCCTGTCACATTACCAGAGCTTCCCAGGAGGCGCAATGGTAAAGAATCCACCTGCCAATGCAGGAGACACAAGAGATGTGGGTTTGGTCCCTGGGTGGGAAAGCTCTCCTGGAGGAGGAAATGGAAACCCACTCCAGTTTTCTTGCCTGGAGAATCCCATGGACAGAGGAGCATGGTGGGCTACAGTCCAGGAATTGCAAAGAGTCAGACACGACTGAGCACCACCACCACCACATTAGACTTCCCTGATGATCCAGTAGCTGAGACTCCATGCTCCCAATGCAGGGAGCCCAGGTTCGATCCCTGGTCAGGGAACTAGATCCCACATGCCGCAACTAAGAGTTCCCATACTGTAACTAACATCTGGCACAGCCAGGTTAAAGATTGAAAAAAAAAAAAAAAGATGAACTAGATAAGAAGACGGCTTCCCTGGTGGCTCAGTCTAAAGAATCCACCTGCTGATGCAGACACCGCAGGAGATGAGGGTTTGATCCCTGGGTCGGGAAGATCCCCGGAGGAGGAAATGGCAACGTACCCCATTATTCTTGCTGGGGGTAATCCCCAGGGACAGTGGAGTGTGGCAGGCTACAGTCCATGGGGTCAGAAAGCGACTGTGCAGACACAGAGAAGAAGAAATGAGACCTGAGACTCTCCCAGCCACTTGAGAAGAATGATTCTTCTCCTCTGCACATTTTCAAGAATCCCAGGACAGCAAGCAACCCTACTTCTTATAACTAAGCTAGCAAAGGGCTCTTTGCAAAGACAAACACCAGAGAAATATTGCGAACAGATGAACAGACACTTCATTGCCTTTTGTCACAATGGTTTTAAATGTTCAACACAGATAATAAGAAACAGGGACTTTGTTTTCCAGCTTGATGTCATTTCAGTAGAAGTTTTCTGTCTACACTTCTGTTGAATATGGTTCTTTTTAAAAAATATTTATTTATCTATTGGCTGCACTGGGTCTTAGTTTTGGCACACAGGATCTCTCTCGTTTTTATTTTTTAGCTGCGGCATGCAGGATCTTTAGTTGTGGCATGTGAACTCTTATTTGCAGCTTGTGGTATCTAGTTCCCTACCAAGATGGAACCCAGGCCCTAGCCACTGGACCACCAAGGAAGTCCCAATATGCTTCTTTGTGATTCAAAATGGTACATTTTGAGGCAGAGATTACATAGCTACCTGCTGAGAGGGATATTTATACGTTATGGCATCCATCCCAAGCCTGGGAAGAGCTTCAGGGCACCTTAAAGGGAATCATCATCCCCTCTGAGAATCATATCTGGGGTGTCTTCTTAGTTATAGAAGTTAACATAAAGTATATAGAGGCAGAAATCATCTGCAGCCCAGAAGGAAGGGGACAGTGGGACCATCTGTGGTCAGACACAGGGCTCTGAACAACACATACCAGAGGATATAGCCAGCAGTTCTCTAGGGACACACCAGGCCAACATTCAAGTTTCCAAACAGCATGCAGAATGGCGAGTGTGGCAGCATGCTTCAAGATGGCACTCAGAAGGAAAGCCAAGGAAGACTGGGGAAGGACGCAGGCTCCCTCAGCACAAAGAAAGGCAGCAGTCAGGATGGTGTGGGCATGCTAAACCCCCCGGGGCCCAGCCACTTAGCACAGCTGCCTTGCTTGGGGGCCACAGGTGAACACACCAAAGAAGGTAAGCAGCCCTCAGAACAGCTTGGCTGAGCACACTCGGTACAAGGAGTGGGGCTGTCATCTTTCAAATAACCGCTGAAGACAGTGTAAGGGTCAGCTGGGGAACCATCTGAGCAGAGGGTGGAGCTATGCAGGAATTGTCTCCAACAGTGTCACTGGTGTGGCAGCAGTGACCAACTGTGGGAATGGTCTGATCAGGCTCACTTTCTGCCTGCTCAACCTGCAGAAGCAGGTCTGGATCCTTTCAGCCTTTTTAAATAAAGGCCTGGGAAGTCCTGACCAGAGTGCTTAAGCAAGAAATACAAATAAGGCACCAAATTGGAAAAGGAAGAAGTAAAAGTGGTACTATTTGCTGATGACATGAAAACTGTTGCTATTTGCTGATTATGTGATTTTATATGTAGAAAACCTTAAAGACTCCACCAAAATACTATCAGGAATAATAAACAAATACAATAAAGTTTCAGGGTACAAAATCAACATACAAAAATCTGTTGCATTTCTAACAATGAACTAGCAGAGAGAGAAATTAGAAAAATAATACCATTTACAAATCCAACAAAAAGAATAAAGTACCTAAGAATAAATTTAACCAAGGAGGTGAAAGATGTGTACACTGAAAATTGTAAAACATTGTTGAACTGAAGATACAAAGAAATGGAAAGATATTCTCTGCTCATGGATTGGAAGGATTAATATTGTTAAAATGTTCATATTACCTAAAGCAATCTACAGATTTAATACAATTCCTATCAAAATACCAATGACATTTTTCAAAGAAATAAGACCAAAAAAAATCCTAAAATAAATATGGAACCACAAAAGACTCTAGGTAGCCAAAACAACCTTGAGGAAAAAGAACAAAGCTGGTGGTATCACATTCCCTGATTCAAATTATATTAGAAAGCTATAGTAATCAAAATAACATGGCATTGGCAGGAAAAGAAAAACAGGGGTACTATCAATGTAACAGAATTGAAAGCCCAGAAATAAACCCATTCATATACTAACAAAGGAGCAAAGAAAATACAGTGGAAAAAGAATAGTCTCCTCAATAAATAGTGTTGAAAAAAGTGTACTGACACAAGCAAAAAAAACAAATAAACTAGATCACTATCTTACATCAGCCACAAAAATAAACTACCTCAAACTGGAATATTACTCAGCCCTGAAAAGTTTAATTCTTGCCATTTGCAACAATGTAGATGGACCTCGAGGATTCGAGGATTATTATGCTACATGAAATAAGTCAGGCAGAGAAAGACAAATACTTTATGATTTCACTCATATGTAGAATCTAAAAAAAAAACAAGCAAAAAGTGAAATAAATGAAGAAGTCGTACCAACCAAAAACAAACACATAGAGGAAGGGAGACGGGGAAAACAGGTAAAGCAGTCAACTATATGATGCCAGATGGAAACTACAGCTTTGATGGTGAGCATGCTGTGGTGTATGCAGAAGCGGAAATACAACATTGTACACATGAAACTTATGCTATGAACCATTATACACAAATGAATAAGCCCCTGGGGTCTTTGATCCTGGCCCCAGGCTTGCGCAGCAACTCATATCAGTTATATTCACTTCCATCTCTTTCACAGTTGCCACATGTGTAAGCATGTAAACGGCTTTTAGGTGTGCTGATTTTTAGGGGTTGTTGGTACTGAATTTCCCACCTCTCCGTGAGAATCAGGACCTCCACCAAATGGCCCCATTTTTAATTTTTTCTTAATATTTATTTTATTTATTTATGTGGCTTCGCCAGGCCTTAGCTGCGGCACTCAAGATCTTTGATATTCATTGCAGCATGTACGATCTTGAGTTATGGCATGTGAACTCTTAATCGCGGCATGTGGGATCTAGCTCCCTGATCAGGGATCAAACATGGGTCCCCTGCATTGGGTGCTCAGAGTCTTAACCACAGAACTACCAAGGAAGTCTGTAGGCCACATTTTTAGAGAGGGCGTTCCAGTAGTTTCTCTGGGGCAGCCAGCAGCAACAGGACACATACTGCTGGATAAATACAGTTCCTCCCCGGCTGGAGGGCCAAGGACCCAGAACCTGCTGGCTGCTAGCACATCAGACCCCTTCTCTTCAGCCGGATGACCACCTAATACGGCCTTACGTGGTGAGAAACTTTGACCCTCAATCTGCTCTTTGGCTGGAAGACCTCATCCTTCTTCCCACGGGGTCTCAGACGCCCCTGCAGCTCTCGAGTGTCTTCCTTGCATGTCGTGTGTCCATGCTCCCAGTGCAATGAAAGCTGCGCCTGGTTCCCTCGGGGGCCGGGAGTCAGGTTTCAGTCAGATAAGCATGAAGACAAATGTCACAAACCTGTTCTCCCTAAAGCAGCACGAAGCCGCCTAAGAAGAGTGGGTGGCGTTGAACTTTGCTGAAACTTCTTAGTCATGCGGGTAGGCCACTTACAGCTGAGTCTGATGTGGGGAGAAGGAAACAGAAAACTGTTGGAAGGAGGATATAGGTCAGGCTCTACGGCTTACGTCCCAGCCTCAGGTCACAGACCCGCAGCGTTCCGCTCCCTCTCAGTGGGTCTGGTCCTTGACTCAAAACCACAAACCTGTGTGCCTACCAGGCATGCGGCTGTCCCCAAGAGACCATGAATAAGCACCAGACTATTCCAACCTCGTCACCTGTCTTAGCCAGGATCCCCCAAAAAGCAGAGTCCGTGGCAGAGGGGTCAGATGCTTCAAAAGTTTGGTTCACGGACCTGTGGATGTAGGAGGGTGGGACAAAGAGTAGCAAGACCATGTGTGAAATGGATAGCTAGTGGGAAGCTGCTGAGAGCTCAGCCCAGGGCTCTGCGATGACCTAGCGGGGTGGGATGAGACAGAGGCTGAAGACACATAGCTAGATAATTCACTTTGTTGTACAGCAGGAGCTAACACAATGTTGAAAGCAATTATACTCAAATAAAACATCAATTAATTAAAAGTAAATAAAAATTTCTAAAAACAAAAAACTTTGTTAGGGAATATAATCCCCTAAGGATTACAGGAAGTGAGATCAAGGGAGACAGGGAGAGGATCAATTCAAGGATATCAGTCATGGAACTGCCTCCCTTCACTAAGTACAAATGCTGGCATTCATTCAAGTATCAATATATTTCTTTAATACTCATTAAGCCATCAGTATTATGCAAAAAGCTATAGAATTGATCCTTGCCCTCACAGAGAAATCATTGCAATAGCATCTAAAGTCTGCCCATGTTAGTGTGGGGAGGGGGAGAGTTTATTCATCAGTTCTTGCCTCCCACTGGTTGAAGGTGCATCCCACAGGGCAGGGATTCTCCTGCACTTTCACCTGGCACGTGTGTGGGCACCAGACAGGTCTCATGGAGACATCCACAGAGGTGTCCTGCCAGGGGGAGGGAACGGAGAGTGGGGAGAGGTGAGAGGTGGCCAGTGTGTGCATAGGCAAGCACTGCTGGACCCATCTGACATCAACTGGAGGCCGTATGCCATGGCACTGGGACAACAGACAGGTAAAGGCAGGAAAATCTGAAACTCCAGCCATGGGAAGAGTTAGAAGGATGGGGTTGTAGCAGGTGTCTGCAACTCCACATTGGGACCTCTAGAGCTTTGTGTCTCAGTAGCAGCCAGTGCCATGTCAAAGAACCCAGACTGTCCTAAAGAGACGCAAGTGACAGCAAGCACATAGCACCTCTGGGAAGTGATCGGGATTTCACAGGGCTCCAGGGTCCCCTAGAAGCATCCTATACTCTGATTCATCCTTCACCATTTGGAATCCAGCAAAATGACAACCCCTCTACTCCCCTGGAGACAGTCAACGAGGAAGCCTTCCAAATTTTCAGCCCAGTTCAAGTCCCAGGTCTGCCACCTACTGGCTTTGTGACCTTTAAGATTCCAAAGCTCTCTAGCCTCAGTTTCTTCACCTGTCAAAGGGGAAATTGTGATAGCCAGTGAGATCATTCAATGTCATGTTTAGCCTGTTTCCTGGCACATGATAAAAAAAAAAAATGAAAGTATTTATCGCTCAGTCTTGTCCAACTCTTTCTGACCCCATGGACTGTAACCCACCAGACTCTTCTGTCCATGGAATTCTCCAGGCAAGAAAACTGGAGTGGATAGCCAGTCCCTTCGTTAGGAGTTCTACCAGGGACTCTTGCATTACAGGCAGATTCTTTACTGTCTCAGCCAGCAGAACACAATAAATTCCCCCTAAATAGAAGCTACTGTGGTTATAAGGCCACCAAACTCTGTGTGCCCCCAGGAGTATGTTTCTCTGGGGGAAATTAGGATAGTATGACACTCTGAAAGGGTTCTAAAGACTTAAATATATCAACAACTGTTTCTATTTTAACATCCCTGGGAGCAAAGAGAAATCTTGGCAGCAGCCAAATGGCCTAAAAGAGAAATAAAATCAAGTAGTAAAATTAGCATCTCATTTTCCCGTCTTCACTCCAGGGCACAAGTGCTCCCCAGCACCCCCCCCCCAAGAGTGAGTCAGTTCAGGCAGAAGAGAAATGAATCCATCCTGGAAGAATCTGTTATTCTTGCCCTGCTAACCTTTCTCTTTCAGACTCAGTGTTTTGGTCTCAAGGAAGATGCTTGTGAATGACTAGGCTTATGAAAATGGTCCTGCGTGCTTCAGTTTCCATAAGCAGATGCACTCTACTCTAAATGCTCCCACTACACTCTGCTTTCTGAGGGCTTAAAGTTCTTCTTATCGCCTTTTTTCTAGCACCAGTGATGGACTTGTCTATCACTGATCAAACTTCAACATTGCATTAGGCCTCCAAATGTCTACAGAGCCCCAGATTTGTGCCAGGGCTTGGGGATAAAAAGGTGAGTCTCTAGGGAAAGACTGCTTAGACCGGGAAACGCATCACAAGACAGGTGAGCACAGAGGTTCAAGCATTTGTTCAACAGATACTGCTGAGCCCAAGTGATGTGCTAAAAGCTATAGACTTGATGCCTGCCCTTCAGAAACAAGTGATCTAGGGGAAGATGATTACAATACAAGGAGACTGACAGTGTGAATGGAGAATACTCCAATATGCCCTTTCTAGGTAATTCCAGGAGTCTGCACCAAGTTGCCATGCAATTGAAGTCACTCTATACTGAATTCCCAGACACACCTCAGTCTTCCTGTCTCTGGGTATCCTTCAAAGCCTTCCTCTCATCAATGACACTTTTATGTTTATCAAATAGGGCACAGATTTTTTTTAAGGGTTGATAAGCATTCCCCTACAAGGTTCTTTCCTGTCTAGCTAAAAGCCACTATTGAATTACCAAAATATCTCAGTCCCCAGGATCATAAGGTCTGGAGAAAGGGGTGCATTTCTTCCACCCTGCAGAAGGCCTGGCAAGCGAATTTCCTATTTCCGGTCCCCACACTGTCCTTTCCCAGGTGATGACAGTGGCAAAGTCCACTCGGTTCAAGGAAAATCCCCCTCCTCATGCCAAGGCTATATCCTTGTGTTTGAAGTGTGTCTCTGTTCCCTAAATTAGCAAAAATTACCCAAAGAATGGACAGCTCTTTTCTTAATTCTATAAATGTTTGTTGTTATACAATATACCTCGAGAAAATTGCACAAATTCTAAGGCATATCTGGATGAATTATCTCCGAGGAATACCTCCCTCCCAAGGCAACTATAGCGGTCAACAGCTATGTTTTCCACTTTATTATTATGTTTTATTTTTTTACGTTTATTTTTATTTATTTATTTACTTGGCTGTGCCAGGTCTTAGTTTGCACCATGTTGGATCCAGTCCCCTGACCAGGGATCGAATCCAGACCCGCTGTGTGGGGAGCTCGGAATCTTGGCCACTGGACTACAGGGAATTCCCTCCATTTCTTATTTATTCATTTACTTTGGAGTATAATTGCTTCCATTTTATTATGTTTTAAAGTCTAGATTATCCCAAGACTTAGAGGAGAACCAGTGCACATTCGCCGACCGCAGTCCAGCGTTTTCATTGCCCCTTCTCCAGCGCGGGGCCAAGGCGATGCCAGCGCCCTCCTCCTGTGGGCTTGGACTCTGAGCTCTTTGTGGTCTGCAAGCAGCTGAGCCAGACCTAACACACTCAACTCCACAGCACAATGGTCTGCAGGCACTATGCCGGTAGGTCTACAGGCGAACAAAAAGCCTGTCCCAAAGGAAATAGGGACTGCAGAGATACACCTCTCCCCACGTATACAAAGATAGCCTTTATATCTGTTGTTGGTGTGTGTGTGTGTGTGTGTGTGTGTGTGTGTGTGTGTGTTGGCCTCACCAAGCAGCTTGTGGGATCCTAGTTCCCTGACCAGGGATTGAACCCGGCCCTGGCAGTGAAAGCACTAACTCCTAACCACTGGACCACTAGGGAATTCCCACAGCCTTTATATTGTTACAAAGAGCAGCAACTAACTGCTGGCATCTCTGACTTCTCAATTAAATGGCCCATTCGGGTGGGTCTCCCTAAAAAAAGGAATGTGTGCACGCTCAGTCATGTCCGACTCTTTGAGACCCCATGGACTGTAGCCCACCAGGCTCCTCTGTCCACGGGATTCTCCAGGCAAGAATACTGCAGTGGGTTGCCATTTCCTTCTCCAGGGGATCTTCCTGACCCAGGGATCAAACTCACATCTCCTGTGTCTCCTGCATTGGTAGGCAGATTCTTTACCGGCTGGGAAGCCCAAAAAAGGAATGGTTTCCATCAAAGGTATATTCAAGACCTTACCTCATGCATGATTGAAAACAGCTGAGAGTGCTGAAATGCTCTTTCCCCCCATCTCAAAAAGGTTTCAAAGACCTACCATTAAATCCCACTTTCCCCCAGAGGGCTCTGGGGGAGCCAAGGACAGGGATCTTCACTAGGAGATGGGAGCAACAGAAAAGCCATTTCACTGGACAGTGGGACAAGCTGCCATATCCACACACACATTCTCCCCTTCAAGATCAGCTCCGGGACTTCCTGGTGGTCCACTGGCTGACTCCACACTCCAAATGCAGGGGCCCAGGTTCGATCCCTAGTCAGGGAACAAGATCCCACATGCCTCAACTAGGAGTGCACATGACACAACTAAACATCCTACATGCCACAGCGAAGATTAAAGATCCTGCATGCTGCAACTAAGACCCAGTGCTGCCAAATAAACAAAGCAAAATATTATATATATATACATATATATAGACAGATACAGGTAGATCAGATCGAACTCCATCTCTGCTCAGCCTTTTGTGCCCACTCATGGGGCCGCATCTGGTATTTGTCATCTACTTTCTCATATGCCAAACCATCACACTTGCCCTGGTACGTGATGGACATGTAGGGCTCAGACAAAATAATTCTCACCAAAGACATGCTAAACATCAACTTGGTGTCAGACATTGGGTTAGGAGCTAGGGATGCAAAAGAAAATATGCCTGGAACGGCTAACTGACCAAATCAAGGGAAAATATCCTTAACAAACCCAAAACAAACAAACAAAAAACCTTGAAAATGGTCACTCCCATTTACATCTCACCTGAAATCCTAATCTTCAATTTGCAACTTTATAATTCTCTCCAGTGGTGAGTAATTGCAGTGTCATGAACGAAGGATGATAACTCTAGTTGAGGAATAAGCAGTAGAGGGAAAGACCCTGATTCCCTGTCAGTGTTTCTGGCAAATTCATTTTCAAAGGCACAAAATAGACCATTCACTTTATCCTCACGTTTGATAATAACAAGAATGCCTAACATCTCTTGAGTCTCTGGGAGAGTACTCTGCTGAGTACATCTTCACTTATGTGATCCTGACAGCAAGATGCCTTTCTGCATCTTAAAGCCTATATCCTCTGCTCCCCGTGCATCCAGAAAAAAAAAAGACAGTCCCTCTCCCCACAATTCGCAGACATTCTGGAGTTTCATCTCCCCTGCTTCTAACCGGCCAGTGTCCAATGCTGAACCAGCCATGTATACAGTGACAGCCCCACACCTGAAGTCAGCTCCCCCCAAACCACAGGGACAGTAAGTGCAGGAAGGTGAGTGTCTCACAGAAAATCAGGATGCTACTACCAGAGGAAGGTGGAGAGGAAACAAGAGATGCCTAGTGAAGGGTGAAATCCACAGCCTAGCCCAGTTCCCCACCAGTTACACGCTCAGTCACTTCAGTCGTGTCCGACTCTTTGCGACCCCGTGGACTGTAGCCCACCAGGCTCCTCCGTCCATGGGATTCTCCAGGCAGGAATACTGGAGTGGGCTGCCAGTTCCTTCTCCAGTGATAAAGTGTGAAGTGAGTGAAGTGAAGTCGCTCAGTGGTGTCCGACTCTTAAAGACCCCATGGACTGTAGCCCACCAGGCTCCTCCGTCCATGGGATTCTCCAGGCAAGAGTACTGGAGCGGGTTGCCAGTTCCTTCTCCACCCCACCAGTTACAACAGAGGTTAAAACAAAGTCATCATGTGATACAAACTAAGAAGCCCCCAAACTCACAGCCCTGTCTCCCATCCTCTGTGAAGTTTGGCTTTGCACCCAATACAAACTTGAACAAACCTGAACATTCATCTTAAATAAATAAAGACACAGTCTGATGTAGCAGAACAGAGCTTCTTACCTTCTGCATTATTGACATTTGGGGCCGGATGCTTCTTCGTTGTGAGAGGTCTGTTCGGGGCATTGTAGGATGTTGAGCAGCCTCCTCCATCCTAGTCTCTACCCACTAGATCCTGTCCTCACCCTAACCCCAGTGGTGAAACTAAACATGTCTTCAGACATTGCTAAATATTTCCAGGGGGGCAAAATCAGCCTCCCAGTTATGAACCTCCATGTTAGAAGGCAGGAGAACAGAAAAGAAGAGTTTTCAACACACACCAGGAAGGATAAACCCAAGTCACCTGGTCCATCTCGGTCCCCCTATGGCCTCAAGGCCTGCCCAGTTGAAATCCTGGGTGGGAAATTGGGCTACTGGACACTAGGTGCCAGAGACAGAGCTCTTCCAGTCCTCTTTTAAAACTGCTCGGGGCTTGTCTCAGAGGTACCAGGGTCTCCCCTCTAATTTAAGTGTTATGGTCACAAATCTTACCCCTTACCAAGTGCTTACTGCGTGCAAGTCACCACTGGGTACACTTATATGTATTTTCTTATTTTATCAGTATATCAGCATTCCAGTACAGAGGAGGAAACTGAAGCTCTGAGAAGTTAGCTGCCCCCAGATCACACTTGGGCTCCCCTGGTGGCTCCAATGGTAAAGCGTCTGCCTGTAGTGTGGGAGACCTGGGTTCAATCCCTGGGTCGGGAAGATCCCTTGGAGAAGGAAATGGCAACCCACTCCAGTACTCTTGCCTGGAAAATTCCAGAGATGGAGGAGTCTGGTAGGCTACAGCCCATGGGGTCGCAAAGAGTCGGACACGACTGAGCAACTTCACTGGTTCACTGGTTCAAATCACACTTAGTAAATGCTGAAGCTGGGATGTAAACCTGTCTTGCAGAGTTTAGAGCTCCCACCTTTTCAAATACACTCTGCAACCTCCCTGCCTGTCCACTTGTAAACTGGGGTCCTGCTGCTCACCACTCAAAGACCAATAAACAGGCAAGGTTGGTGGAAAGAAAAGTGTGCTTTATTTTGGATGGTGGCAGACAGAGGGTGGGGGGTGGACACCTGTCCAAAGGCCAACTCCCTACCACGACAACCAGTGGCAAGAGCTTTTATACATGGAGGAAAAGGGTTACCAGCAAAAATAGCACAGCTAGATCTGATCATCATTTTGAAATTAGTCATGAGGTGGTTTGACCAGCGTCATCTTGACTGTTTTAAGTACAGTTAGTCTTTAGTTCCAGTGTTGGTTTATTCTCATTTCTTCGAGGGCAGTTCTCAGATTGTGGCAACTTATGTTATGGCTGCAGTCTAGTCATCACGTAGTTAACTTCTTCCACCTGGTGGGAGCCTCAGTATCTACAAGACAGCTCAGAGGAAAGGGCTCAGAACATAATCTGTAACCCTCAAGGAGGAACTAAACATCCTTGACGTTGCTTCTTAACTAAACTATTACCGGTTGGTTCTCTGACTGTTTTTCTTGGTTTCTGCATTTTCTCACTTCTCTGATTAAACTTACTCTCTGGCTAAAGCTTTTCTGTAGACAAAAGGCAGGTTGACAACATGGGGGCAAGGATCATACAGCCCTGCTCCATTTCACACTCTGATGGCTTTCAGTAGTCAAGCTCCCATGACTCACCATTTCTATTGAAGCTTCTCTTTTCTTTGAGATTTTATTTTCTCTCCTTCTTTTCTCTGAGATCTTGGTTTCTGCTTTGAGGGTTTGGTGTTTGCTGTTGTTTTGTATATATTTGTCTTTTTGGCTGCATCGGGTCTTAGTTGAGGTGCGAAAGATTTTTGTTGAGACATGCACGTTTAGACGCCCTACAACATGTTCAACCTTAGTTCCCGACCAGGGATCGAACACACATCCCCTGAATTAGAAAGCAGACTTAACCACTGGACCACCAGGGAAACCTCTACTTTTAGAGTTTAACTGCTTCGTTTTACAGATTTAATGGAACAAAGGAACTGAAAAATGGTAACTATTGCTCACCCTTAGGCGAACGACTGTACTTCACTATTCTCTTGGATATTTGGTCATTTTAGAGATTTGATTTCCTTACTTAACTCTGATATCATTTTAAAGATCAAAGTATGATGAAGGGGCCTCTATTTGGGACTCAGAAGACCTGGGTTTTCCTTTTGGCCCTGCTCCAAACTCGCTGTATGACCTCAAGAAAATGCTTCATCTCTGAGTCTCAAATTGAGGGGCTAGATTTCTCCGTCTACGAGGGCTCTTCTAGCAGTTCGATAAAGGCTCTAAATCTAAAATTAATTCCACGGCCATTCAGAAGGTCTGAAATACTCAGAATAGGTTTCAAATGTTAATAAGTAGCAAGTGCTGCTTCTCAGCAGTGGCAAGAGCCCCGCTGTGTGGAATAACAGCTCATGGCTGACTTTAGCGTGTTCCATGAGGGCAGAGAAGGGGGCAGGCCTGTGTCACCTGAGTCTTGATAGAAAAGATAGTTTAAAATGCATGCCTGGACTGAAGGGGGACACCAGGTGATTCAGTGATGGCTCTCAAACTGCTGCACTGCATGGCCATGGTGAGACAGGAGGTGGGGCCCTGACTGAGGCCCAGCGGAGGATTGATGTAAACGGAGCACTACACCCAGAGGCCCTGAGGATGACCACGGGGCAGAGATGCTGCCTCCAAGCAGTAAGCGAACACAGCTCATTCAGCAGGAGAAGCGGGGCAAGCACCAGCGCACCAACAGGCCAAGACTCCTGCCTTCTGTCTCCCAGGATGCTGGCTGCCCAGGACACAATACCATTGTGGTCAAAAAGGGGAGCCCCAGGGCTGGAAGGGGGGGCCCTGCAGAGATGACACAGTGGCCTGAAGCCCTTCCAGGAGCCAAGGACCTCTGAGGCCAGGAGGGACCAACCACCTTCCTCCCTTCCTCTTAACCTCCCATCCCAAACTCAGCTGCAATCAAACTGCACTTTCAGTTGAGTCCTCAGAGAACGTTGCTAATGGATCCTCACAGCCGAAGAATTAGAAACCCAGGAGCCAGGGGAATGCACCTCAGGGATCATGCATTTGGGGTCATCAGGGAGCAGGAAAGGGTTGACACTTGGAGGCTGGACAAATATGCATAGCAGAAGTGAGTAGACCGAGAAGATGAGTAACACAAAACATCACTTTGGGATGTCCTTTGGGACCTGCCTGATGGTCTAGTGGTTAAGACTGCACTTTGGCTGCAGGGAGCGTGAGTTCCATCCCTGCTTGGGATCTAAGATCCCACACGCTGCACAGTACTGCCAACAAATAAACAGAATAAAATAAAATGGCCACTGTTGAGAGGCTGTGTTTCCTAGGTCAGGTCACTTCTGAGTTATTAGGAAGTACAATGGTGATGATCACCACACATAAACTTTGCAAAGTCACAATTTTAAAAAAAGCAGTCTTTAGGGACGTCCCCTCTGCTGGTCCAGGGACTAAGACCCCGAGCTCCAATGCAGGCAGTCCACGTTTGATCCCTGGTCAGAGAACTCGGTCCCACATGCCGAAACTGACAATCTTATCTGTTGCAACTAAGATGCCCACACAGTTAAATAAATATGTTTTCTTTTAAAAGCAGTGGGCAGACCTCCTCAGTGCCTTTCACACTTTTATGGATAGCCGTGCTGAAAAAGCTTCCTCAGCTACTTCAGGCCAAATGGACACCTCCTCCAGCCACAGGACACGTGCCTCCTCCCTTTCACCCAGAGAAAGTAGGGCCTTTGGCAGCTCAGTTTTACTTGTACCTTAGGTAAATAGCACATGGATGGCACTCAGGAACTATTTGATGAACGAATGAATCATTTAATCATCCGTCTTTGTAGTAAGCTGTAGACTACCTTTAGAAAAATCATTTCTAAATCCAAAGCCCCTGTAGCAGTGCTTAAGACACAGTAAGTGCTAAATAAATGTTTTCAAATGTAGCAAATGTTTCCATGCCGTCAGCAGGCAGTGTTTGCTCCCTGACTGCCCTGGAAATCATTTACCCAATGGCCCCCACCCCACCATCCCCATCCCTCACATAAAATTGGGATGAATTTCTGAGTTGTTCTCTAGACAAGCAATACAGTCACTTCTAAAAATATGTGTGCAAACCTTTTCTTTCTTTCTTTCTTTTTATTTATTTATTTATTTTTTGGCTAAAAATCAATCCCAGCAAATGTCTAGCCTCCTCCATCAGCAGAAAAACACAGGACATAATAAGGACATGGCTGAGAGGAGAAAATGTCTACCTGTTTTAGTTAATTCGAAGAGCTGGTTTTATCAGAAACTTTGTGTATTTGTCAGATTACAAATGAGAGCTTCCAGACCCCACAGGCTTTCTTTGGTGATGCTAACCCTCCCGCATCAAGCCCCTCGGGAGCAGGCTGGCAGGAAGGCACCTTAACCACCAAATCTGCCTAATAGACATAATGACTACCATCAGGATGAGTGACAGAAACACTGTCATTAACAATGTTGTGTAATCTTGCTTTTTTGTGTTGACCTATGGTAAATTAAGACCCTTTCCCCATCCTCTGAAAGGCTTCAGCTGTCCTGCTCCCCTTTCTCTCCCCCTTCCCCGGGTGCTCCCCCACCCCTGAGTCTTTAGTTCTCCCTCCTATTCCCACTCCATGATCCACTGACTGACTCACCTCCCCCTGACTTCCTCTGGGATCTAACCAGAAGCCTCCCCCTTTCCCTTTTAATTTAGGGTTGTGACATCTTCTCTAACAAGGTCGCTAATCTTCATTTCAGAGACTGAGAGTCACTACCCATCCAGGAAGAGGGCGGCCCAAAGCCTCTAGTCTCGGAAGTTGGTCCGAAGGAAGCATCACTGCTACCTGTGGGCTTCCATTTGGAAATCTGTTTGGCGCACAGAATTCTTGGCTGTGTTTTCTGGGTGCAGCGGGAACTGAAGTCTAAGTGGTTGCATTTGAAGTCACTCCACCGGTCGCCAAGCACAGGACAAAGGCCAGCCTTTTGCTGCAAGTTATGCCAGTTCTGAAAAGCAGGAAGTTCCAGGGAGAAAGAAGCAAGCCCAAGTGTTAATTTAAAAAAACCTAAAAGCAGTTATAAAATTGCCTTTTGTACTAGTTTCCTAGGGCTGCAGTGACTACTGTATATTAGTTCTTCAGTCACATCCAACTCTGAGACCCCATGAACTCCTCTGTCCGTGGGATTTCCCAGGCAAGAATACTGAAGTGGGTTCCCATTCCCTTCTCCAGGGGATCTACAAGTTGCCACACGCTGGATGACTTTAAACAGCAGAAATGTATTTTCTCATGGTTCTGGAAGCTAGAAGTCCAAAATCAAGGTACTCCCTCCAAAGATTTTGGGGGAAGATGTTACCCTGCCTCCTCTGAGGTTCTGGCACCACTAGCCAGATGCATCACTCCCATCTCTGCCTCCATCTCCACATGGCCTTCTTCTCAGAGTGTTCCTAGGCCTTCTCTCCTCTCCTTTAAGGACACCATTCACTGAGTTTAGGACCCGCTGTAATCCAGGATGCTCTCATCTTATTAACTATCTGCATCTGCAAAGACCATTTCCAAATCTGAGATTCCAAATGCACGTGAACTTGGAGAGGACATTATTCAACCCAGTACACAATTTGAAAGACATAGAAATATAGATTTTTTTTTAAATTTATTTCTTTGTTTTTGGCTGTGCTGGGTCTTCGTTGCTGGGTTTTTCTCTAGTTGCAACAAGCGGAGGCTCCTCTCTGTTGAGGTGTGAGGGCTTCTCATTGCGGAGACTTCTCTTGCTGTGGAGCATGGGCTCTAGACCTCGGGCTCAGTAGTTGGAGGCACCACAGTAGATGCCCCACAGCATATGTGATCTTCTCTAACCAGGGATCGAACCCATGTCCCCTGCATTATCAGGCAGATGCTTAACCTCTGACCACCAGGAAGTCCAGAAGATGTCTTTTTAAAAAACATGTCTAGATTTCTTCATATTCTCTTTGCATATCTTTCAAATATCATGTGGGGAAGGGAAGAAATACAGTATTTTAATTTGGGGAGTTTTTTAATCCCCAAAAGCTGCCACAATGCTAATTTAAACCTAGGGTCCTCAAAATAATATTTCACAACAATCCTCCTTACTGCTTATTTTTCAGCTCAATATACACAGCTCCTCTTTAGAAAAAAGCCGTTTTCCTCTGTGCCTTGCCTCTCCCACCTCCCACGTTCAGGGCCTGCTCTAGGGTGGCTGCTTGTCAGAGAAGAGCAGTGCATACCGTAAGAATGGTAAAAATGTCGGTGTCAAGTGTGGAGGAAAGATCCCTTTCACAGCCTCATTTTAGAGTGAATTAAAACTCACTTGTGGGACTTCTCCAGTGGTCCACTCCAGGGACCGCACTTTCATTGCAGGAAGGCATGGGTTGAATCCCTGGCTGGGGAACTTGCATGCCGTGTGGCAGGGCAAAAAAAAAAAATTGTTTGTATAAACATCATATGAGCTTTTCTTAAATTTTCAAATAAAATTCAAGAATTCTAATTCTAATGAAGGTTGCCTTCCCACTACTTAAAATTTCTCCTTCCTATGTCCACACAATTACAATGGAAGGAGCAATGTCAATTACCAAGATACTTCAAGTCCAAAAATCTGATTTTTGAAAACCAAAACATAAAAACGACCTAAAGCAATTTTTTTTAAGCTTTGGTTCTCAACCAGGAGCCATTTTACACCTCAGGGGAGACTTGGCAATCATCTGAAGACCGTTTTGATTGTCATGCTTGAAGGGGTTCTGCTGGCATCTAGAGATGAGAGATACTGCTAAACATCCTTCAATGCACAGCAAAGCCCTTCACCACAAAAAGAAAAAAAAGATCCATCAACAGTGCCAAGATTAAGAAGCCTTGGTGAAGTACCGAGAAAATGTTTCTAAAACCACATTTTGATCATGCTTCACTCCTGCTCAAATGGCTGCACGTTATCTTTGAGAATTTAAGCTCCTTGACCTTTAAGACCTTCTAGAACTTTCCCCAGTTTCTCTTTCCAGCCTTTACCTCCTGCTCCCAATAAGAACCCTTCTCATCTACTAGCCTGAGCCTGCACTTACACTGCTCAAGCCCTTGACAATTCACCCTACTTTGAAAACATTTTTCCCCTTCTCTCAGACTTAAATCTTATCTGTCCTTCCAGGACGGGCTAAAGCTCCCAGCCTTCCAGAAACCCTCTGGGCGCAGCCCCTTCCTCTCGTCTCAGCTTACGTCCGTCCCTTTCCCCTCACTCATTCACTCCAGCCACACTGGCACCCTTGCTAGTCCATTCACGCCCCCAGCTTTTTCCCCACCTCTTTGCCTGGCTCCTTGTATGAGTGGCTCCTTCACCAGAGAAATCCCTCTAGTCTTTTTTCTTTCTTTTCTTTTTTCACACTAGGATGTGCACTTTGAGGCCAGAAATCTTGACCAGCTTTTCATCCCTTCCACAATGAGTCTGGCTCATAAGAGTAAGCATCTGTTGAGTGAATGGATGAACTCACAGGCTGGCGTTTTGTTAGCGAACTCTCAAGGTATATCTCCCTCATTCTCAAGGGCTGAGCTGCCGCACAGTCCAGCATGATGCTTTGGACAAGGTTTCAGTCACTGTACACCGGGTGAATCAGTGCCTGCCACTCTCTTCCTGTAATGCTTACATTCCAGTATTTCTAGATCCAGACTCCACACTGGACCTGCTTTAGAGTTAATTCTAAGTGGTTGAGGGTGGAGGCAGGAAGTAGTATTCTGACTGATGAGCTACATTAGCTGGTAGCCACTATATTCTCACGAAGATTTCAGAATTCCTCCAATTCTGTTTTATGGCATTAACATGCCTTGTTTATTATCAGTGAGCTTAATATGCTTTCTAGGAATAAACTTTCACTGCTTTGTTCATCAAAATCCGTGCAGTTCCTTGCTCTGCAAAGACCTGGCAGAGAACCTCTCAATTTCCATTTGTTTTTCCTCCCCTGGGGCAATTGCAAAGGAGAGCCGACACTGTACTTACAAGGCATTTGATTGTATTTCCTCCAATCATCCACGGCAGATACGCTGTCTCCTGATATCCTTTTCTTTGTAGTTGTAGAATGTTCACTTGGGATTCAGCCACCCTGGCTAAAAATCACATCTCCCAGACTCCTTTGCACTGAGGTATGGCCATGAGACAAAGTTTTGGCCAATAAGATGTGAATGCAAGGTAAGTACGAGCTTGTAATATGAGTGTCTTCCCCCTCTTTCTTTTTTCTGGTCTAAATACAGATGAGGCAGTGACCATCATGCAGATGAGGTCAGTGTTCCAAAGACAGCAGAAAAACAAAGTGGAAGGCAATTGGGTCAATGACTCCATCACCACCTTGCAAGCCATTAGTGCTTTAGGCTCATGTGAGAGTTTCCATGTGACAGAACACTTCTTATCTTGTTTAACTGACTGTTATTTGGGGTCTGGCTCCCAAAAATGACCTGAGAGTCTCACCCTTTCCTACCTTCTCCACTAAAAATGTCAGCAGTACCATCCCCATTTTGCCAAAGGTAAAGAGGAGGTATGCCTACATCATTCAATAAAATCAGCAGAAATGCTAGAGTTGAGCCAGTACCTCCTGAGACTTGCTTTTCTCTGCCTCGTCTGCTACCCAAGCTTCTCTCTCCTTCCTATTCTCGGCCTTTTCTTAGCTCCTTCCAACCTTGATCTTGCTCACGGGAATCTATCAGGTGGTCCAACATGATCTGAGTAAAGGATATTTTGAGAGACCCTGAGACGGCTTACCTTCAGTTAGCAGTGCTCTTTACATTCCAAGAGAGAACCCACCCCATTCCTTTTTCTCAGCTTCCCTGGAGGTTTCATTTACTGCCCCGAGACAGAGCACCATTCCTTCAGACTTAAGGATGCTTCCAGCACTTGTGATCTGAGCCTGTCACGGTGATTTGCTTTCAGATTATTAGAGACCCCTGAACCATGAATACTCTTTGTCAATATCAAAGTGCTTTCAGTGGTCTCCACTGACCTTTCCCCTTTCTCCATTTGTTGAAAATAGATGATCCTAGTGTCCCAAAGGGCTCCCAATGGAAGCAGCCAAGAAAGAATGTGGGTGAGGCAATTCGTTCAGACAACACATGTGTGTGGAGCACCTGCTCAGGTACCATCCTAGACACTGAGGATGCATCAGAGAGCAAGACAGACAAGTTCCCCACCTCCCAAAGCTCCCATTTTAGTGGGGGAGAGAGATTAGGAAGGGAAACAGGAGCACCCAGGAAGGAGAGAGAGAGGAAAGGGGACCTAGAACAGGGAGAAGAGAGAGTAGCTTCATATTGGGATGAAAGTATGATGAAGAAAATACAATGGGGAGTGGGTCAGGCTGGCCTCTCCCCAGTGAGACTGATTGAGCTGAGGCTTGAATGATCAGAAGTCAGTGGTGGGGATTAGGACCTGGGGAGGAATTCTGGAAGAAGAGACAGCAGATGCCAGTGCCTCGGGGTGGGAACACGCTGGGCATTTAGAGGGGCAGACAGAAGACCCTTGTTGGCTTCAGTGACATGAATAAGAAGGAGGGCATGAGATGGGGTTAGCTCAGGCTCCTTTTAGCCCTTAAAAGTTCACACATAGAGTTGGAAAGGTGGGCCTGGAGTCAGGAAAAGAGGAAATGGGAGGTCCACCCTTAACCAATGTCCTTCCCCAGTAGAGAGGAGCTTAAGAAATGTCTGAAAATCTGTTTCAGTTGAATCCAGTCCCTCACGATCTCAAAGTCCTTTAGAAAGGGCTCTGCCTGTGTTTACACTTTGACATCTGGTAACTATGGTGATGATGAGATGGGTTGACAATTGAAAGCGTCACTAAACTTTGGTATTAAATGTATCCACTTCAAACTTCTCCAAAATATGTATTTTCCAGCACAAGCAGAAAGTGAAACTTCCTCTTCTAAGACTAAATACTTAACAGAACAATTCACTTAAAAGCAAGATCTAAAGCCTAAAAAAAAAAAAGACTATTCTTGCCTCAAAATCTTGTTTTTCTGCATTTATGACACATTGTGGATCAGATGGCCCCTCAAGACCTCAGTCTTGAGCAACCCAAAACAGATACTTCCCGATCAGGTCTCTGGGCTGTGAGATGGTCTCATAGGACTCGCTTTATGCCTTTGGACCTCAGTTTTATCTTTGACATAAATGTAAATACCTCAAGATTAATGTCACCTAATTGGTAAGTAGACTCTAGAACTTGCCTTTTCTCATTTTTGTAAATCATGATGACTTCTGCCTCTCTCTGTGGCATACCTCCCATAATTTCCCAGAAATGACTGCTCACAGGTCTGTGATCAGTTACTCATTCAATGCCTGAACAGTCAATGGCCATAACATGATGGACAGGATGACCATGGTCCCTGCCTTTGAGAAGCTAAGTCTAGAGGGGAACACAGATACTGAACAGGTAATTTCTGGAGTGAGTGTCATGCAGGAGAAATTCAGGTCCCTTTGGGAAACAGCCATCTACAATGTCTGGGTTCCCCGGAGGCTCAGTGGTAAAGAATCTGCCTGCAACGTGGAAGACCTGGGTCTGATCCCTGGGTCAGGAAGATCCCCTGGATAAAGAAATGGCAACCCACTCCAGTATTCTTGCCTGGAAAATGCCATGGACAGAGGAGCCTGGAGGGCTGCAAACCAGAGGGTTGCAGAGTCAGGCACGACTGAGCACACACGGCACATACGCATCTACCACGTCCAGACCTAAGGCTGGGAAAACTCAACCCCCCTTGAAGGCCTCACCCACCGTGAGACATTTTTTTCTAGCCTTTAAAGATGGTTTTGCTTTAGGATGCATTGAAGAACCTGCTGCTCTTGCTTTCTATCACCTGCCTGTAGTACCCTGGCTCCCTAAGCGTGACCCTGCCCCATCTTTCTCCAAATATACTTTGGAGCAGTGTCACAGAAAGAGATGTGGAGTCATGGAAAGACCCAGCATTTGGCCTGAAATGATCTGGGCTCAAATCCCAGCTTCGCCTCTGAGACATCCCCCACATGCTCTGAGGATAATAACTCTTACCCACCCCATCCCCCAAGGATTATTGTGAGGATCCATGTGATCATTTACATGAAAATGCTTTGCAAACTATGGAGCATTATTCTCATGTCAGCTGCTATTTCACAAGTCTTAGCATATTCTGGACTTCAGCTTTTCCTGACACTAATATACAGATTCCTGCTATTCTTCTGTGACACCCTTCATTATGTCCCCCTCCTTCCATCTTTTGTTTGTGTTCATCTGAAATCAGAACTCTAACAGCCTCCCCTCACCAGAACATCGGTTCTTTTAGCTGCCTCTTCCTTTTCTTCCGCGTGATGTTTTTGGTATCGGTACAGATAGGATGTCACATAAAACTTCATAACCTTCCCGGGTCCTTTTGGAATCTTCCTCAAATCCAAATCACAAGCATCTCTCTATCCCATTCATGAACTCGGAACATCAGGAAACTCCTTTAAGTCCAGAACAAAATGATCTTTCTCAGCTTGGTGTCCCGCCCAGCTTTTTCATGAAATCCTCCCTGCTGGTGGTGGCCCTGGAGGAACTTTATGGAAGCCATAAGGGTCAAAGTCTTTCACAATGGCTCAGTAGTAAAGAATCCGCCTGCAATGAGGAAGATGCAGGTTCAATCCCTGGGTTGGGAAGATCCCCTGAAAAAGGAAATGACAACCCGCCCCAGTACTCTTGCCTGGAAAATTCCAAGGACAGAGGAGCCTAATGGGCTACAGTCCATAGGGCTGCAAAAAGTTAGATAGGACTCAGCATGCATGCATACATGCATGCAGGGGTCAAAAGTCCTCTGAGGGTCTATACAGTGGTTCAGAGAACCTAGCAGCTGTTTATCCAGGGATTCCTCCTATCACCCCAGAGTTTTCTTAGGGCTCCCAGATCCACCCCACAACTGACCTCATTAAGCCAAAAAGCTGAGTCTCTGTTCACTGGCCCACCACCAAGGCACCCCGCCTCTGCCTCCCAGGCAGTTGGCGGCAGGATGGGGGCAAACTGGCCCAGGAGTAAACCATTTCTCCCAGGACCTACTAGTGGCAGTTTCAAGCCTGAGCTCCCCCCTCGCTGTCCAGACAAGCCACCACCGACCCTGGTGGCAGCATGCCAGCAGTGGCACTGCCCTCTCTGTTCCTAATCATCACCAAGGCCTTTGCAATCCAGGCACTGGGAGTCAGAGCAAGAGGGTCCTAACCTTCACTCGGGAAGTCCCAGCGGTTGCCGGGTGACCAGCACAGGCAATGTTTGGGGAGAACTCCTAAGGCAGGCAAGCAAGGAGATTGTAGATATTATGAAGTACCAACACGGGAAAACCCAAGTACATGGAAAGGAAATGAAGGTCACTGTTTGCCCCAGTTCAGTAAAAAAAAAAGGGTCGCTGGGTAATTGCAACTGAGACACAACTTCTTTACTGGAAGTGTCTTGCTCCCCAAGACAATAATAAACAGGGCAGCAAGTGGGAGGGATGATAAGACCCTGAGTTGTTACCATGAGGAGTGGGGGGCGGCTGAGTGATGCTGGCAAGGGTGCTGCCATGGAAACAGCTCTTTCCCAGCTGTGGGCACCTCCGCCAAGGTCCTCAGCCCAAAGTCCACAGCTTGCTTCCCTGGCCGAAGCAGTGCAGTCCCTGGAGACATAAAGAAACATACACAAAGGGCGGCCCATTAAAAAGGATGAGGCTCTTGAGCAAAGAACCAAGGCATGGTGGGACTGTGGCTGCTCCCCAGCTCCCTGACCTCCGCTTTACCAGGCGACAGTCGCTCTCTCCCAAGTAACTTATGAGGAATCCCAGGAGAACGTTGCCTGTGTTTTCAAACAAAGACTCCAGCCAGAGCTCTTTGGTTACTGAGCAGGACACAGTCTTTCTTCTCCTTTTTTTAAGCCTTTCAATCTACCCATCTTCCATAGTCATCCCCCAGTGTCACTGAACCTCTCGGGTCAGACAGAAATAACTACTGTTTGCCTGAAACACAGGTTCATTTATTGCTGGAATATGGCACATCCTAAAAACAGCGAATCTAGAAGCATTCTGAAATATAGGCACTAGCATTAAAAAAAAAAAAAAAGTAGCTTTATATTGTCCAAACACTCACTGGGAAATACCTCATTTTCACTTGTTGCAGTCAGAGACAGTAAGTGGGCTTCATGTTCATAATTCGGAATAGTTTTTTTAAATGTGTGTCCCCATGGGTTCCGGAAAGCCTGCTGGTTTTGTGGTTGTTTTGGTCACATGGTTTAAGGGTATCTTAGAGCTGTTCAAGAAAGTTTCCCTTTTTCCTTTTTTTTTTTTTTTTTGGTTTTATGGAAATATTGACCCACGAGGATTTAAATCCTCCTTGGTTATAGGCCTCCGCAGACAAAGCCATATCCATGGCAACCACAGGCGGCCCGGCAGAAGAGAGAGCACGCCAGACCCAGAGCATAAAGGCTCTGTTTACCGATGACTGAGCTCTTGAAAGCACTACTGCACTTTCCGACTCCCGGCGGAGGGCAGGACTTCAGGCAGCCCTCACCCTTCAGACCAAGCGATCTATGATCGGAGCCACAGGAAGGGGAGAAGCTCTTTCCCCAGCCCCTGGACACCACTTCTCCAAAGGCCCAGGTTGGTCCTGCAGGAAAAGAAATCGTGAGCCAATAGGAGAAGGAGGCGGGGACAGGGCAAGTCTGGGGCTGTGATGGGGCGTGGCACCCACCAGGACTTCCGGGCTCTGGGTGGGCGGGGACCTGCTTAGTTGCGGGCCCTCTGAAGCCGCTCTCCTGCAGAGACCCACCTCACTCTTGGGAGGCAGACACACCCATCAGAGCAGGTCCTACCGGAGCTCAGGTCCCCAGGTCACAGCCAAGCGTTTTGTGAGTTACCCTTTAATGCCCCCATCTTGCACCAGCGGGCCTAATTCCATCAGCCTTTTCTAGGTGCCAATACAATTCGGGTAGTGACTTCCCAGGTGGCGCCAGTGGTAAAGAATCTACCTGCCAATACAGGCGATGCCAGAGAGGTGGGTTCCATCCCTGGGTGGGGAAGATTCGCTGAAGAAGGAAATGGCAACCCAGCCTAGTATTCTTGCCTGGGAAATCACGTGGACGGAGGAAGCTGGTGGGCTACAGTCTATGGAGTCGTGAAGATCTAACACGACTGAGCATGTGTGCAAATGACAAATCAGATAAACACTCAAACCCAAGTAAAGAGTTGTGCTCACCTGCTTTCTGCTACCCGGGCACTAAACTGGATCTCATACAGCTCTTCCTGCAGCTGAGCCAATAAAGTCTCGGCCTTGCCGAGTGCCCTCGGTCAGCCAGCGGTGCCTCCTCTCCAGATAGAGAGTTCATCAGAGCAAACACCAAAGTGGAAAGAATTCAACCCCCAAATGCATGAATTTTAACCCAGAACACAATGGAGCCCTCCAGAGGAAGTTTTCAGATGCTTGAATCTAGGGAAGGGGAGGAGACTGTAGAAAGTGGGCCCGGCGGTGGGGGGGGGGGGGGGGGGGGGGCAGCGGGTCGGGGATTAGGGGGAGGGCATCGCAGGGACCAGCAATCCGGTTCTGTCCCTGTAGTGGAAACAGTGACAGACTTTATTTTCTTGGGCTTCAAAGTCACTGTGGATGGTGACTGCAGCTGCGAAATTAAAAGACACTTGCTTCTTGGAAGAAAAGCTATGACAAACCTAGACAGCATATTAAAAAGCAGACACATCACTTTGCTGGCAAAGTCTGTATAGTCAAAGCTATGGTTTTCCAGTAGGCATGTACGGATATGAGAGTTGGACCATAAAGAAGACTGAGCACCAAAGAACTGATGCTTTTGAACTGTGGTGTTGGAGAAGACTCTTGAGAGTCCCTGGGATAGCAAGGAGATCAAACCAGTCAATCCTAAAGAAAATCAATCCTGAATATTTTTTGGAAGGACTGATGCTGCAGCTGAAGCTCCAATACTTTGGCCATGTAATGGGAAGAACCAACTAGTTGGAAAAGACTCTGATGCTGGGAAAGATTGAGAGCAAGAGAAGAAGGGGGTGACAGTGGATGAGATGGTTGGATGGCATCACCGACTCAATGGACATGAGTTTGAGCAAACTCCAGGAGATAGTGAAGGACAGGGAAACCTGGTGTGCTGCAGTTCATGGGGTCACAAAGAGTCAGACATGACTTAGTGACTGAATAACAACAACTCCCCCCTGGGTCTCCCAGTAAAGGAGAAAGGCCATCCCCAAGGATTAAATTGCAAGAAACTTCTAAGGAAAGACAGGACCAGTCAGGCACTTCTGTAGCAGCTTGGTGGTTTTATCTATTTTCTATGCCCGGCTTCTACATACATATATATTTGGATGTTTTAAAAGTTCCAGACAGCCCAGGTTGGATGCATGAGACAAGTGCTCAGGGCTGGTGCACTGGGAAGACCCAGAGGGATGGGATGGGGAGGGAGGTAGGAGAGGAGATCGGGATGGGGAACACATGTAAATCCATGGCTGATTCTTGTCAATGTATGGCAAAAACCACTACAATATTGTAAAGTAATTAGCCTCCAACTAATAAAAATAAATGAAAAAATAAATAAATAAAAGTAGTGGTTTACAGCAAATAAATAAATAAAAGTTCCAGACATGGGAACCCCGTGGCAGTCCAGTGGTTAGGACTCCACACTCCCACTGCAGGGGCCACAGGTTCCATCCTGGTTGGGTAACTAAGATCCTGCATGCAGCACAGGGCAGCAAAAGAAAAAAAAAGGAAGTTCCAGACATTAAAACAGTTTGAAAATTACCACTCTAGAGACAGAAAAATGGGGTGGAGAGCAGAAGGAGAGAAGGTAGGGGAAAGATTTTAGAGTGCTTGGTGGGTGCCTTTGTATTAGTTTATTTGCTTATTCTTTCATTGACCTTATCACACTGGCACTGCATTTTCTATTGGTTTTCAGATAAAGAACTATAAGTTGAAGAAAATACAGAATCTCCCCCAAATATCACACATTGGCAATAAAACCAGTTCCAAGTCTATGTCAAGTTGAAGCTGTGCACCAGGGCTGTTTGATTCACTGCCCAGCTTTACTCCTCTAAAACTAGCTGCTTGCCTATGATTACAGATGACAAAATAAAGAAAGCTTATGCATGCAGTCTTCCAAGCCTTGAGAAGAAATTTGAAATATTTGTGCCCCAAATTGAAGCCATCACTGTGACCAAACCTTCAGTGCCAGATTTATTCTACATTCTAAAAGCTCTCTGCTGAGAGGGGGTGGACTCTGTTGCTTGTCACCGGGGCCCCAGGTACTTTCTGTTTTCGATCCCGGTGCTTTGGAAAAGTTTAGTCTGCTCCATGTTTACCATCACAGAGCGGGAACCTCGTGGAATTGCTAGGAAGCCGAGCCAGCTCTCTGGGTACAGGCAGTTGTGCACGGTGTCCTTGCCAGAAAAGGAGCACGAGCTCTGGCCACCAGTGGGAAGGACTGAGGAAGACCTCCATTCAGAGCTGTGCGCTGGGCAACCGCTAAGTGCATGGAACCAGCTTCTGTGCTCAAAAACTGTCATGGAAGCAGCCAAGGTTCTTTGACCATATCTGCTGGCTTTTTAAAAATGTAGGCCAGTCGGGGATCTTGCCAGAAAAGGTTGGGTCTAGCTTCAGCTTCCAGGGCAAACAGAACCAGTGATGGAAGAGCACCCAATGGGCACCGCATCCAGTCACTGAGATCATTTTATCCACCAGTGGCTTGTGGCCCAAGCAGAAGTTGGAGAATGAATCCATGACACCAACTGAAAAAAGAATCTTACATTGGCTGCACACTTGATCCCTCAGAACATCTCCAGGAATTGTTGAACTTGTTTGACCTAACTCAGCCCTGGGTGGAACAAGCTAGCAGCTGGTGGTGAGAAAAGGACAGAAGACCTCGTGTGTCTACACTGGAATTCAACAGCAATGCCAGGCATGCGTGTCTGCACCCAGTCATCTAAACGTAAACAACCCAACCAAAACCAAACCAAACCAAACACCCACACAACCAACTCTAGCATTACCCCTTCCCCCAAAATATTCACATACTCCCATAATATTCCATCCTATATTACCAGGGCTTCCCTGGTAGCTCAGACGGTAAAGAATCTGCCCTTAATGCAGGAGGCCCAGGTTCCATCCCTGGGTTGGGAAGATCCCCTGGAGAAGGAAATGGCACCCCACTCCAATATTCTTACCTGGAGAATCCCATGGACAGAGAAGCCTGGTGGGCTACGGTCCATGGGGTCGCAAAGAGTCAGACATGACTAGCAACTAACACTTTTCCCAAAATATTCACAGAAATTCAACTACTGCCCCCTCTGTCCTGTAGTAGTGTGGAACAGTGGAACCCTATCTTGTTTTTGCTAGTCTATCTGCATCCTGTCTACCCCTTACCCCCAAGCCAGTTACCCTCCACGTACCAGCATCTAACTTTACCTTTATGTCATATTTCTAGGAATGGTGGCAAAAGTTACTATAATGAAGCTATACTCCTTAGGCTTCTCATGTTTCTCGTTCTCGCTTAATTTCTTTTAACTTTCTATTTTGAAATAATTGTATACTCACAGGAAGCTGCAGAACATTTGAATGTTAACAGTTGTTTACCTGAGATGAGAGCTGTAGTCACACGCGCTGCGTTCCCCTTCCTCTAGGTCTCTGCCCTTTGGGGTCTCATCCCGAGGACAAGAGTCCTTGAACACTGGAGAGTTAGGAAATTTTGGGGTCTAACTTTCTTGGAAGCAGAATGAATTTCTACATATACATGTCAATGTTTTGTTCCCTCAAAAGATCATGTTTAAGGGATTTCCCTTGTGGTCCAGTGGCTAAGACTCCAAGCTCCCAGTGCAGGGGGCCTGGGTTCCAGCCCTGGTTGGGGAACTAGGCTGCAGCTGCTGGTTCACCTGCCACAATGAAAGACCCTGCGTGCCACAACAAAGATTGAAGGTCCAGAGTGGGAATCACAGCTTAGATCTACAGCTAACACCTGGCACAACCGAATAATTTTTTTTAATCCATTAAAAAAAAAGAGCATGTTTGAAAGATAAAGAGCTCTCTCTAAATATCCAAGTTATTATGCTTTATGATTACTGAGCCTAATAGAAATGAATTCAATTTTCTCTTTTTGCTATTTTAATTTGTCATATCTGACACTGGCCTCTCCTGACCTTGTGAAATTACCCCATTTTTTCTGCTAACCCTCAAATAAGAATTCCAATTTTTGCGATTCTTGATATAGAATTTCATTTTGATAAGCATCTCAGGGATTTCTATACCCAGTGGATCAAAAATCCACCTGAAAATAATTTGTTTTAAGCCATTTTGATTTTCATTTGCAAAAGAGCAATAAGGAAAGGGAGCACTGTCAGGAGGGAAGTTACCAGATGGAGAAGACTAATGAGATCTAGGTTTGTGCTCTAAAATCTTAGTGCTAGCAAAGAGCTGTCAGTGAATGGTTCAATCCTGGTTTCCTAAAAGAATGTCACGTGCGACCCCATGGACTGTATCCCGCCAAGTTCCTCTGTCCAAGGAATTTTACAGGCAAGAAAACTGGAGTGGATTGCCATTTCCTACTTCAGGGGATCTTCCCCACCCACGGACCGAGCCCACATCTCTTGCATCCCCTGCCTGGCAGGCAAGAGTCTTTACCACTGGTGCCACCTGGGAAGGCACTTACAGCTCAAATGGCATTTCCTGCATAAGACCCAGGGCATTCAGATTTTGTTTTCTGATGAGAAGGTGGACCACCCATGTCAGCCTGGATGAGAGCCCAAAGGGGTCCTTAGTGGGCATGAAGACTTGTCCCTCAATGCCAGCACTGCCCACTGCAGGGTTCGGCCTAGGACCCACGTCTAAAGGGTAAGAGCACCACATAGAGACCCACAAGATGTTGGATGGCTCTGAAATGCCCTTGTGCTGGGGGTTGCTGAGAGCTTAGCATGGGGTATCTCATGGCACTCAACCCAGACTCCTAAACTGTATGGTATTATTTTGGGGAAAAGTTCCTGACTATGAAAGCAATCATATACTCATTTCAAAAACAGTTTGGGGAATTGAAATAAGTAAAAGGAAAAAAAATTAAATGTAACTGTGCCATCCAGAAATAGCCACTGTTAATGTTTGGTATTTCCTTCCTGTTTTTGTGTATGTGTGTATTGCCTTCTAGACAAAATTGGACTCAAAGTATACATAGAGTTTGGGATTCTGCTTCTTTCCATGTCATTAGATAATCTTGGCTGTAAATAATCAGCTGTACAATATTCCACCATATGGGTGTACCATTTGTTCATTCATTCTATTACAGGACTTTTTAAAATTATTTCAAATATTTTTTTTTTAATGATAGATGATGCTATAAGGAAAAAAAAAATAGCATCCTTGTTCATCAGTCTGTATCTTTGCTCTTCTCTGATTCTTCCCTGGATGTAGATTTCTAAAAGTATAATAAGCAGATAAAAGGAAGAAACATATTTATGACTCTTGATGTGTATTGCATGCTAAACAATTTTCCATTAAATTGGTACCAACTCAACTTTCCAACATGTCCCACAATCACACACAAAACATGTACAAGAAACAGCGTGCCAACATTAAAGTGCCCACTTTATAAAATAATTAGTAGTTCAGGGTCTTTGATTCTTCACATTATGTAACAAGATCAGAAGGCATTAGAAATTCTGCAGGCTTTATTTATTTTATTTTAAAAAGACTTCCAACATGGCACCAGTGGTAAAGAATCTGTCTGCCAGTGCAGACAGTGCAAGAGACATGGGTTCAGTCTCTGGGTGAGGAAGATCCCCTGGAGAAGGAAGTGGCAACCCACTCCAGTACTCTTGCCTGGAAAATTGCATGGACAGAGGAACCTGGCGGGCTACAGTCCGTGGGGTCGCAAAGATTTTTTAAAAGTGGTGGACTTCCCTGGTGGTCGAGTGGTTAAGACTCTGTGCTCCCAGTGCAGGGGGCATAGGTTTGAACCCTGGTCAGGGAACAAAGATCCCACCTCCCACTTGGTGCAGTCAGAAAAAAAGAAGGCGGCTGACAAGCACCCCAGAGCTCGTGGAAGCTTACATGGTACCTTTGCTCAAATTGGAAAATTCACGCCTTTCTCAAGACCCTTTACTGCCCACCTGCCAGAGAGTTACCAGAATTTATGATGACTGCAGTGGAACCGGAGGCCCCGTGAGCTCCGCAGTGCTCACCTGCTGCTTTTAAGCAAGGTGTCACTGCAGGCTAGAGGTTTATGTACAAGAGCGTGTGTCTGTCACTGCAGGCCAGATATGCAACAGCATCTCACTTCTTCCCCGGCACACACACTGTCTCCACCACACTGCTGCCTACGGCCAGGCACCATTCATTAGGAAGCCTCAAAGCCTGCTGTTTGCCTGACCACGACAGTTGCCCCCCGAGGTGTCTGCTTTCACAGGTGTTCCAGCCTGGCTTGCCTGCGCTCTCTGCTCCATTTAGACATCCCCGCAGTACCTCAAATTTGTCAGAGGAGACAAATCTCATTCTCTCTGCCCCACTTCTCAGTCTCTCCTGGGATGCTTATCATCTTGGGGTTGTCAGCAAATCACCCCTGCCCTTCACACCCCACCGCTGAGCTGTTGCCAAATTCTGATTATTCCTGCTTCACTCCCCTTAATGCACCACTTTCTCCAACACCCCTGAATCCATTAACCCCAATCCCAGGACATTAACGAGCCCCGGTGATGGAAAATTACTCCAGCTTCTGATAACTGGCAGCTTCAATGTGCCCACTTCAGACTCAATGAACACACTGATGCTTATGAAATCTCCTGCCTTCCTCTGCACCCTCCCTGCAGCCCCAAACTTCTGTACTAAGCCTAGAATGGAAAACAGCCCCGAACAGAGGTACCCGGAGGCAAGAAATAAATGATGGAGCTCTCTGCCTTTGGCAAATAGACGTTCGAAGTGTCAACTTTAAAAAAAAGTCACAACCTGGAAGTTGAGAGTTATGTTTTATTCGGTGGGAATTTTTAGGACTTCAAGTCCGGGAGACAGCATCTCCAGTGATCCTGGGAGAACTAGTCCGGGGATGGGGTTGGGGGTGGGAGGAGTCAGATTATATAGAAGTTAGAAGCCAGGGGCAGGTAGTCTGAACATGGAAAGATTATTATTAATTAAGGAAAACCAGACATCTCAAGGAATTTAGTGCTTTTCTAAGTATGGGAAGGCACGAGATTCTTGGCTTACTGAAATCATCCTGCAATTTGATTTTTCACATCCTTATTTCCTCGCTCACGGTAGGGAGTGGCGGCAGTGCATGGCTGCCAGATAACAGACATTGTTCTTCCTAGGCTCAGAAATTCATATTTGGAGGGCCAGTATCCCTAATGACTGTGACATCCTTGTTTATTGATATGGCAGGAAATACTCCATTTCACGTAAGTTTATACATGAGTGAGTCAGGGTCAAAGGCGATAATGCCACTGGACTGCTATAGGTGCTGTCCAGTTTTAGCCAACATAGCTAAAACCCTCTGAGGGGAGGGGGTGGGGTCCCCTGATAATAGCCAGGTGAACACCCCAGGTCCACTGTCAGACACTGCAGGTTCCAGACAGAACCCTAACAGGCCTCCAACTTCTCCACACAAGTCTGCAGTTTTGCTTTTGAGCTTCCAGTGGAAATTTTAATGCAGGTGACACCCCTCAGACTCACTGTGGTTCTGATGAGACAGAAACCCCCAGCATCAGACACTCCCCGAGGGGCCATTGCTTTCATTTTATGGTCAGAGCATGAGGTGAGGCCGCCAGACAAACAATGTACGCCTAAGAGAAAACCTGCTACTCCCCAAAGCCCCTCCTCACCTCTCGTTATGGAACTTGCCCTTGTGTTAGTTACTCAGTTGTGTCCGACTCTTTGTGACCCCATGGACTGTAGCCCGCCAGGCTCCTCTATCCATGGAATTCTCCAGCCAAGAATACTGGAGTGGGTTGCCATTCCCTTCTCCAGGGGATCTTCCCAACCCAGGGATTGAACCCAGGTCTTCCGCATTGCAGATTCTATACCATCTGAGCATAGCAAAATTCCCCTTAGAAAATTGGGGGAAAAAAGAAAGCAGAGTCATCATGAGCCGGTGCCCTGAGCACTTAACTGCATTTTGGCAAATGGTTTATGGCCATAACCAATTCTGTCTCCTCCATTTCCATTGAGAAGAAAACTAGGGGAAAAATGGTTCATAGTAAAGAATTTGGCCTTGCCCAAAGAGATTTCTGAAAGGAAATCAACCCTGAATATTCATTGCCAGGAGTGATGCTGAAGCTCCAATACTTGGCTGCCTGATTCAAAGAGTTGACTCATTGGAAAAGACCCTGATGCTAGGAAGGATTGACTCAATCGACATAAGTTTGAGCAAACTCTGGGAGATAGTGAAGGACAGGAAAACCTGAAGTGCTGCAGTCCATGGGGTTGCCAAGAGTCGGTCAAGACTGAACAACTGAATAACAACAAAGAGAGACCTGACCTTTGCCCTTGACTTCTGGAAAGCAATCTTTGTCTTGAGGTGGAGCTAGTGGTAAAGAAGCTGCCTGCCACAGCAGGAGATGTAAGAAATGCATGTTCAATCCCTGAGTTCGGAAGATCCCCTGGAGAAGGAGATGGCAACCCACTCCAGCATTCTTGCCTCGAAAATCCCATGGACAGAGGAGCCTGGCAGGCTACAGTCCATAGGGTAGCAAAGAGTCGGACACGACTGAAGCAACGTATGATGTACGGACCTGATGAAAGGATCTTTGTTTAGGGCAAGGGCAGGCCACACCTGATAGCTTTAGGGAGTTGGCTGAGCCAGAAAGACCAATCATGGGATTTAGGATGAGATTTAGGACGGGGGCTTTGGGTCACGTGTTATCAAGAAGTCTAGAGAATGAGTTTAACCACATGGGAGATCAATCCATCAATCATGTCTGTATAATGAAGCCCCAATGAAAACTCAGGTGAGCATCCCTGATTGGCAATATTCCATGCATAGTGTCACACATCAATACTTGGGGGGAGAGGATGCAGTTCATCCTGACTCCACAGGGGAGAGAGGACACCAGAAAGTTGTCCCGGACTCAGCCCTGTGTCTCCCCCTTTGGCTGATTTCAGTCTGTCTCCTTTTCCTGTAATACACCACAACTGTGAGTGCTGCAGCTTTCACTGAGTTCCATGGGTCCTTCTAGCACATCCTCAAACCTGAAAGTGGTTTTGGCAAGGCCCCAGACTTGAGGACAATGTCCAAAGTGAGGGCAGTCTTGACGACTGCGCCTCCAAACTTTGCAGTTTGGCTCACAGGCAAATGGGCTGAAAACAAAGCATAAAGTGATCCAGGTTGGTCCACAAGGACACTTTATGACAAAGTTCCAGGGTTCTGAAAATGAGGTGATATAAGTTATTTCAAAGACCTGTTAAACATTTCTCATCTTTCCATAAAAGCGTGGTTGATACTGACCACAAACAGAAACTGGCCGGAAGATTCTCAAAGCCCCTCAAATCCAGAGTGTCTCATCCTGGGGGCTGGAACCCACTCTGTGTGTAAACCTCCAGAAGTTTCCCATCACATTTAGAATGAAACCCAGACTTCTAACCCTGTTCGTGTGTTTGTGTGTTTGGAAGATTCCCCAACTAAAATGTAAATCTAAATGGGTGCTGGGCTATAATAGACACCTACAAATGTTTGCTGAATAAATGAGTAGCTCAAGTAAAAGGAATTAAAAGTGCTCATCTTGCCAACAAAATTTTATCTCTGGCTTAATTCTTTTCTGTTTTCTTTTTTTAATTGATATATAATTCATATACCATAAAATCCAGCCTTTACATTTGGGGTTTTTAGTGTATCCACAAAGTTGTACACCATCACCAGTGTTTAATTTCTCTGGCTTAATTTTTTATCATAGCTTTCTCGCTCTCTCTTTTTTTTAATTAACTAACTTATTTCTGGCCATGTGGCAGGTGGGATCCTAGCTCCCTGAGCAGGGATTGAACCCATATCTCCTGCTTTGGAAGTACAGAGTTTTAACCACTGGACCACCAGGAAAGTCCCTCTCTGGTTTAATTTTAGTCCCTGTTTGTCCTTCGTCTCCACCATGTGGTTCTAATGAAAGTGTTAGTTGCTCAGTTGTGTCCTAATCTTTGCCACCCTATGGACTAGGCCGCCAGGCTCCTCTGTCATGGCAAGAATACTGGAATGAATAGCCATTCCCTTCTCCAGGGGATCTTCCCAAACCAGGGTCTTCGGCATTTCGGGCAGATTCTCCACCCTTTGAGCCACCTGGGAAGGCAGCCAATCACAATACCCTATGTGCATCAATCATCAAGAGGATACACAGCCCAGGGAAGGCCACACTCCTCCCCAGCACTTTCCAACAAAAACTAAGATAACCAAGAGCTTCCCTCTTAGTTGGAGGAGCTGTGAGAAATGAATATGGAGCTGGTGGTGCCCAGATCCCTGCCATGTGAAAATAGCCGGTCCACAATGGGTGGAATAAATCTGACACCCAGGGAGGCGAGAGAGGGAACACTGGTTCTGGTTGTCCCTGAGGCCAACCACACCACCCCACTTCCCACAGTTTGGTTACATAACCCAGTCATTCTCTCTCCGGCCAGTGGTTTTCTTTAACTTGGAACCTAAGATGTTCCTTGAGACAATACAGTCCTTGTCTGGCTCACACATTCCCTCCACACATGTTTATTAAGTATTTACTGCTTGCAGGGCACTGGTCTTGGAGCATGTGCTCTAGAAGGGTGCGTGGCCAGGGTGGCAGATGCAATGAGAGAGAAACATGCAGAGCAAAGCATCTCCCCCACTGCTAGTGAAGCAGGAGAGACTTAGGGAGAAAATGACATCTAAGCTAAGACCTGAAGTCAGAGAGGAATTGATATCAGAAGACAGGTACATAAGATGCTAAGGGGAATCAGAACACATTCCCATAAGGAGTCTCCCAGCAGAAGAGGTAAGGGGTGGTCCACAAAGGGCAGGACATTAGAATTAAGTCTTAAAGGATGGATAAGATGTAGGTATTTAGGGAAAGGGCTCAAGAGCATTTCAGCAGAGGAAATGTTGAGCAAAAGCCAGATACAGGGCTCAGTGAGAAGTCAACTGGAAACTGGGATGCACAGAGGGAAGCGGTAGGATTTAGGTTGTAAAGGCAGGTTGGAAGCACACAGCAGGTCAAAGCCCCGAAGTGCAGAGGAGCAGCACCCTCAGCCCTGTGCTGCAATGCGCAGTAGGATGTGAGACAGAAAAGGTGGATGAGATACGGGGTCAAAGAAACCAATTTGGTGCTTATTGTAATAGCACAGGGAACAAGACAATCTGCCCAGCACAGTGGCAGGGGAAATAGATAAGAATATACCTTGGCATCACTGAAGAGGTAGAAAAGATCAGATTTAACATTGTGACTAGAAGTAGAGAAAGAGGAACTAAACATGATAATGATGACAATGACGATGGTGGTGATGTAATCAAGGGTCATCGGCCCCAGACTGGACCAAGCCCTTTATATGCATTATCTTGTCTAATCCTCACAACCCTAAAAGATGGATCTGATTATTACCCCCATTTTACAGTCTAGGAAACTGAGGAACAGAGAGATGATGTCATTTGCACAGGGAATCTGAATTAACACTTTTTTTTTTTTAAGGAACTCAGGCAGAAAAGACTCAGGAAGGAGGATAGAGTCATTGCTCCATAGAACGAGGGTAAGCTGCCTTATCTAGGTGAAGCTGAGCCCCAAACTTCAGCTTGAATGTGTTCCTGCCAGACAGCAGTAGTCTTACCTACATTTTCTTCATGAGTTCAACAAAGTACAAAATCCCAAGGTTTCTTAAATCAGGATAGATTATCTTGACTGCTCTCCCATCCACCACGCCTATCACTCTGTGACAAAAGGAAATTAGATTCATCTGATCAGCTTTGTTTTTCAGAAAACTATGTGGGATGATTACCCAGTACCCTGTGGTCTTCTAGGTGTTTGCAAATTGATTTTTTGATTATTCGTTCCAGTGATTTTCCAAGTATTCAGTGTTTTTCCAGGTTGTTCAGTTTTACAATGTAGATAAGTTAAAATTCATATTTGCCTTCCTTTTCCTGCATTAATATGAAGTGTTAATGTTGCAATTAGTTAGGACATTTTTTATATGTAACATATATTTCTGAGGGAACATACATACAAATCTATGTGACTCTATGTACCCATGTGAGTAGGCATAAAGTGATATCTATGCAGATGGCTCCATAATTTATGACCATATACAAAAATAAAAGTGTACTGAGAACCTAGAACTAATTCAAATGTCCCAAATAAGATTATCACTCTCTAGAAATGTTTATATGGTGAATAAAAACAATTTAATGACTCAAAACTTCAAACAGAAAGATGTTACCACTGTGTTGTTGCAGCTATACTGTGAACACTGACCAAAAGCAAGATACAACCAAATTCTTCAAATTTATCTCCTCTGCACCCAGTGGTGCAAGAGGGACTGGTGTCTGTTGAGGACACCATGAAAGATTCGAATTAGGGAGATACATAATCTAAAAATCCAAACCTGGGACTTCCCTGCTGGAGCAGTGGTAAAGAATCTGCCTGCCAATGCACAGCACACAGGTTCGATCCCCAGTCAGGGAACATCCCACATACCACGAAACTGAGCCCCTCTACCGCACATACTGAGCCCATGAGCCACAACTACTGAGACCCCATGAGGCAACTACTGAAGCCCGCACAGCCTAGAGCCCGTTCTCTATGACAAGAGAAACATCGCAATGGGAAGTCTGCCCACCTCAACTAGAGAAAGCCTGTGCACATCAGTGAAGACCCAGTGCAGCCATAAGTAAATAAATATTTTATTTTTTAATAAATAAATATCTCAAAGATAAATAAATTAAAAACCAAACCTGGGGAATCTGAAGCATAAAATCCAGGACCCAATGCTTCATGGTTAAAATGAAAGGCTCCATTAAATGATTGCTAAGGGCATTTGTAGCTCAAAATAGTCTATGAATATAAAGACTGATAAGGAAGATGATTAAGGAAAACTATGGCAAAATGTTTTGCAAAAAATACAAAGTTATAAAAATGGCAAATAAAACTCAAGCAAATATTTCCCCACAAAGTTAAGCTGTTTTCATTTAATTAAGTACGTGTCTATAGAGGCATCTACTATGCTCTGTGTCTTTTAAGTATCATATTCATCCAAAGGATGCTTTTGTCAAATCTGTGAGGCCACAAATTTATTTTATGGAAATGAATGATTCATAGGATGAATGGATTTAACAGTCTTCATGTGAATGGAACACACTTGCCCTAAGAAAGCAAGTTTTAAGACAAATAGAAACCACAGCTCCTCCGTGGCCGCCACCCTCCCTCCCCTTATTCATTTTAGATCCAGGAGCCCTGGAGACTGCATTATTCCTTGTTGTTTTTCTAGAACCTCAACAAACCCTCAGTAATCCCTTTATTAAACTCTGTTAAGAATGTCATCAGTTTCCTATTGGGCCCCTGGCTGATACAGACATAATAATATTATCTGATAACAAAATAAGGATTAAATTGAAAAAAGTATATAAAACATTTATCCAAGTTCATAGTACATGCTCAATAAATACTTATTATTGTTATTATTATTGGGTTTTATATTTTCCTATCTGTTCTGTCCTACTCGATTTAATAATTGCAGATCACCTGCTGATGATCAGTTTCTCCTCCAGGCTCTAAATGAGAAAATTGGATGTTTCTCATTGAAAGTGACATGTTTTGTGTCCCCTTAAAATCCCAAAGGACTTTAAAAAGAGAGAAAATTTCAAAGTTATGTGGATACCAAGTCTTTTCACAGCCGTTTCTCAGGGTTAATAATAGTCTGAGAACAAATTGGGGAAGCTTCAAAGAGTTTAACACCAGTGGGACAGAAGTGTGGCTTCTAAATGCCTGGAGGTTTTTCCAAGCAGCAAATGTTTGGAGAAGCAAGCAAGATAAACGATTACAGCAAAGATGCACTTATTTGGGTAACAGTTGGAAACTGTCTTGTCACACATCAGTACTAACATTTCTAACTCTAGAGATCTTATTGAGTGTATCATGAATTCCTGAAGTTTTTTAAAACAGAATGTGTCAAACAGTCAGGGCGTGAGAAGAAAGTGTTATTTTTCGCCATTGCCTCACTCCTCAATATGTGTAATAATATAATTTTCTATTTTCCTTCCTCCCCCTCTCCCCCCACGGTAACTGCTTCAGTGAGCTTTTGAATCACAAAATACAGTAGACTGTACTCTGAACTACTCTGCCCTCAATAATATGACTTTTCTGAGAATCTTGCTGTCCTCAAAGGAATGGCTTTAGGCAACTTAAAAGCCTATAATGTCCTACAAGGTGTCTTGTCTTTTTTTTTTTTTTTTCAAATAAGAGCACTTTTTTTTATCATTTGTTTCATATTCACGGTACAAGGAGAAATTGCGCAGAAAAACCAACTGAAACATCTATCTTAGCATGGGACCGGCTGACTCCCTGCTCCTCAGATTTAAAGACATTTCAAAGGCAAAGTCAGCACTCTTTCGAGTTACTTCCTTTTCGTTTGCTCCTGCCGGTCAACCGGCTTTGAGCGGGCTGTACAACCATTCACTCTAGGGTAGACCCAGATTCTCTTCAACTTCAATTTCCCCTGGGTGCTCTGAAATGGGGTTATAGATCTTTCTAAAAACACCAGTGTTCCCCTAGTTTAGAGGTGTTTTGATTTATTTTCGTTTTCTGTCCAAAAATGTGATGGCGTTCCCACACCGGGAGTCGAACCCGGGCCGCCTGGGTGAAAACCAGGAATCCTAACCGCTAGACCATGTGGGAGACGACGAGTGTGTATTCAAACCTAGACAAATTGAGTCTTCAGTCTCAGCTTCCTCCTGCCCCGCCCCTTCCGGCATCTGCTGACAGACCTGCTTCTGCGCATGCGGAGCTGCTGTACGGCCGGCGCCCCTGTCTTCCGCGCCCTGAGAAGACGGCGCTCGAATCTCTTTGCACGTTCGCGTCCTTTATGATCTCATCCCGCCTCCTGATTCTAGACACTGCGTCTCCGCCTGTGTAGATTCTAGATTGATGAGTCATTATTCATAATTCCTCAAAAGAAGGCGGCAGAGTACCAGAGGGCTGGCACTGCTTTGGGTGAAGACGTAAAACCGCTTCCACAGAGGCCGACGTGTGCTGGACGCCGGGGCCCCTGTGAGGCACCCGCCCGGAGCGCCGCGGACGAGCCTCGGTGCCGCCCGCCCTCTGGCCCCGCTCGCCGAGCTCCGGGCAGACCCGCGCGCCCGGGGAAGTGCTAGGGCTGTGTCCCCGGCACATGGTGGTCTGCCCTTCTCCCCTCCACGCCGTGCAGGGCCGCACGCAGGCTCCGGCCCGTCCCAGAAATTTCCCCTTTCCTCTCAAGATACAGGACACGGGGCTGCCTGGAACATTCCAGGTTCTGTTGACCCAATGGCAAAAAGCACTATTTGTGCAGTTGAAAGTGGGAGATGGTGGCTTGGGAACGTAGTTTTTAAAACCGGAGAAAGTCCCTCGTTGAAAGCAGGCATGAAGGATGGAGGGTCCCCGCGGTTTCCTCGCCCGGTCTCGGCTGGAAGCAGCATCTCGCCGGGCGCAGTTTTTCTGCCTCCATCAACCCCAGGATGAGGAAGACCGTGTGGGAGAGCTGCGCTCCCGGTGTTCTCGAGGCGGCTTCAACTACCCAGAAGTTGTTTGCACGAGCGCCCGACACTTTTGGAGCCCAATTTAAAGCTGGTTCTGGTTCTTGTTTACTTCCTCCTCATCCCCCACCTGCCAAAAGGTCTTAGAATGTTCTCTCCCCTTCATTGAGGCTGCCTAAGGCTTCGCTTGTGACATTCGTCAGAGGGGAAATAGAAATGATTCTTAGATTTGTTAACACGGAGGATGCTCCCTCGGAGTCAACATCCAACACCACTTAAGTGCAAAGAAGCTCTGAAGGAAAACCACAACCTATGACTGCAAACTGTGTTAGACACGTTCAAGTCTGTTTGCTCATTTCATCATAGTATTCCTATGTGGTAGGTCTCATGCGCGTCTTTGGGGGTTCTTCCTGTACCAGTTTTTGCATCTTTGAACAATTTCACTTGTTTGTTTTGCAATCAGTGAGACAGCTGCCTTCCCCTGGCGGACATGTTTCGGAACAGTAAAGAAAACTCCAAAACAAACCTCATCAACTACAGAATATCCCGCATCTGAGGTTCGAGAGTTCACATGTACCTTTCAGTTTTGTATTTCCACGTGATAATTCTTTTTGAAAAGTATCTTAGCAGTTTTAAAGATAAAAGTTCCCCTAGTAACCCAAAAGACAGGCACCATCCTTAGGATATAACCAAACTGTAACTTTCTCTGGTCTCTTACTATCGCCAATCTGAAATTTGTTGTTTTCCCCTTGTCATTGGATGACAACTTGAGTAGTTACCCGAAAGCCCTATGGTCACTTTATTGTTATATTATTTTATTTTTATTTACTATTTATATATATATTTATATGACTGTCTCCCACATGTGAGATCTAGTTCGATGACCAGGGAGCCAACCTGGGCCCTGGCTGGGGTAGAGTGGCAATCTTAGCCCTGGACTAACAGGGAGGTTCCCCTATGGTCACGTTAAACAATAAAGCACAGTTTAGGACAATATACTATTTAGCAACTCTGTCCTCATTCTAGATATTTCTTTCCCACTACCCAGCTTGGGCATGACTTCAGGTTAGGAACAGTGATGAGCTGGATCAGGCTCCTGCCAGCTCACAAGATCTTATTTTAGCTTCTCTTTCTAACCCTGTATTCCTGACATCACATTGGTAGATGGCCATAGTGGAGAGTATTTACACCACAGAAATAGGCAGATGCTCCAAGGCAGGGCTTATTACCTTGGAGAGCTAGTGTGCTGGTTCAAGAATAGTGTGCTGGTTAAATGGACTCGGCAAGGGTCTGTTGTCCAGTAAAGAGGGTGTATTCTATTTCTCTTTTCTTTCTTTGGCCTTCCTCCCATAGATGCTTCAAGGCCCTCCGAGATTGGAACGTGTGGAGAGCAAGAGGAAGGGAGACTGAAACCTCCTACTGGACTGCTGCCACCAAAAGTCAGCTTCTTGCTTTCTGGGCCCGAACTCTTTTTCACGTGGTTTTTGGGCTCTTTTCTCAGTGGTTCTCTAGGAGTTCACCAGAGGCTTCCTTGCTTGGAGCCCATGAACAGTGTCTCCCAGAAGGCTAGCAGTGGCCTCCCACTGTAGGTCTTAGACCAGTGGCACCAGAGCACCATTGCCTTTAACTGCAGATTCCCAGCCCCACCCAGAGCTCCCAAATGAGAACCTCTAGGAGCAGGGCCTGGGAGTCTGAATTTTAACAAGTACACCACCCCCGCTCCTACCAAATGACTCAGATGCCACTAGAGCTTGAGAAATCCTTACATGACCCTAAGTTCCCTTCGACCTCTAAAAGGCCATGACCCCTGAAGCACAATTTCCATCATTTCCTTTTCCTGTTGAAAAACCTGAGGGGGAAAAAAAAGACTCACTAGTTGCCATTTTTTTGTTGTTGTTTAGTTGCTAAGTCATGTCCAGCTCTTTGGGACCCTGTGGACTGTAACCTGCCAGGCTGCTCTGTCCATGGGATTTCTCAGGCAGGAATACTGGAGTGGGTTGTCATTTGTCTTCAGGAGATCTTCCCAACTTTGGGGTCGAACTCGAGTCTCCTGCATTGGCCTGCAGATTCTTTACCACTGAACCACCAGGGAAGGCCCCGTCCCCTGTTGAGTAAAATCTGTAAATTCCCTGGCCAAACCTTCCCAGCTTTCTATAACCCAGCCCTCACATAACCTGCTAACATTACCCTCCCGTGCCTGTTCTTCAGCAATCACGTGCCGGTAACCCTGCTTTCTCTGCCCCTCATGATGTGATGTCCTGCCCTGGTCTCTGTGTTCCATTTCACTTTGCACCTTCCCTACTTGTCTTCCCGCATCTGATCCCGACTCCAAGGCCAGCTCAGCCCCCATAAAGCCACCTCAGGGCTGTGGGTTCATCTCCTCTGAATCTCAAAGCACAGGCCTCTAAAAAATGGTGACATAGGCTTATGCCTAGCCACCCTTATTATTTAAATTATTTAATAGGAAAGTCCATGAATAAAAATCAGTTTCCATAATCCCCCTGGGAACCCAGTCCTGCAGTCACTCCTTTTGCCAAGTAGTCCCTCCTTTTATCTAACTTAAATACTTCCTGCTGTACTTCTGTGTGAAAGCGGCCTCCTTTTAACCAACAGTATGAACAAAATGTTCCTGGGAGAAGGGAAAAAACACACATTTTTGAAGTTTAGCCAGACAAGTAAGTGAGCTGAATTTCTTTAGTTCCACACACACACACACAAAAAAGCCTCCTTGTTGACAGAAGGAACCGCTATTCCTGTTCCCATGCATCTAAGGCTGACTCTCACTGGGCAGCTCTCCCATTTCATCCACCATTTGATACATTTGATCCTGGAAAAAAGCCCCAAATACATTCTACTTGCCGGGCATCTAGATTAACCAAAGCGGAGAGTGCAATTCAGGTCCCCTGCCTGCCAGTCATTTAGGAGCTCGGATGGTTTCCATTTCAGCGGGCCCAGGAGTCACCCTTTATAAGGGCATCAAAAATAAATGCCAATTAAGTTCCACTCTCCCAAGGAGAGCTCTGGCGGGCACAGACCCAGCCTAGGGCATTAAGTTAACCTCAAAGCTCTTTTGGGTAACAGCACCTGCCCTGCTGACCATTTGGGGTGAGTTAATCTTCATGGCCTAACACTTGGTTCAGTTTCTAAAATTGGACTTGAACTCAGGAGGCCACTGGGATAACAGAACTTCCTCGGGGCTTTTTTTAGGTTATATAACCCTGCCCTTCACCTCCACCCCAAGTCTAGTATCTCCTACTCATGCTAGGACTCAGGACAAGTACCCTTGAACCCCTGAAACTCGGTTAGGTCTTGTTCTTTGGGCCCACCCCATCAGTCAGCGGGCTGGATGAATTTCTCTGCCTCTCTCTCCAGGGTAGATGTTAAGCTCCTGGTGGCACAATCTGGGTCTCACTCTGTTGTCTCCCCAGATTCTTGCACAGTGCTTGGCAAGAAGCAGCTCTCCCTCAGGCAGGTAAAAATACCTCCACAGCATGGTATCCTTCCTGCCACATCAGCCACACTCAGCAAATGTTTAAGTGGTCGCCTACCTGATTCATTCATTCACTTAGTAATCAATCCATCAGTCAATCCCAGCAGAATAGTCTTGGTTTCAACCCAGCACCCAGGGGGCAAAGCAACTGACTACAAGTTCTGCTGTGCTGTGCTAAGTCGCTTCAGTTGTATCAAACTCTTTGCAGCCCCATGAACTGTAGCCCGCCAGGCTCCTCTGTCCATGGGATTCTCCAGGCAAGAATACTGGAGTGGGCTGCCATGCCCTCCTCCAGGAGATCTTCCCAACTCAGGGATCGAACCTGCGTCTCTTACATATCCTGCATTGGCCGACGGGTTCTTTATCACTAGCGCCACCTGGGAAACCCAAAGTTATTATTTATATATATATATATATATATATATATATACAGATACTGATTAATTAAATTCTCACTTATGATAACTACTAATCTAAAAGTCACATGGCAATGATTAGAATGAAATAAGCTTTCCACATTCACAATCCAAACAAAATACACTGGTTAAGTATAATAAAGGCTGGTGTAACAGCATCTCGTATGACAGTACTCCTTAACTAGATCTAGATTGACTCCTGGAACACCTTAAAACTTAGTTATCCACCATTAAAGATTGGTATGGCATGAGCTTTTATCCAGTTCATGGTACCAGACTATAAATAAATTCCATTCAATTAATATAAATGGATTCTGAAAAAAAAAGTCTATTATTGGAAATTTCCAAATACATGGTCCAAGTCAGTCACTGCTGTTTTATTCTATTTTTATTTTATTTTTTGATTTTTTTTTTTTTTTTTTTGCCACACTGCAGAGCAGTTGGGATCTTAGTTCCCCGATCAGGGATCCAACCCAAGCCCCCTGAACTAGAAATGCAGATTCGTAACCACTGAAACGCTGTGGAAGTCCCAGTCACTGCTACTTTAAAAGTGACAATTTGTGGACTAGAGTTCTCTCTTGAGATATTTATCCAACTTACCTGGGTCCAAATTCTGGCTTCGAAATGAACTGTCAGGGGGGCCATAATTTGTAAACACCAAATCTTAAAAGTATAAAACTGCTCTGTTAATTTTGTAAATTCTGAGCCTTTGCTCTTGATTCTCTTTATCTCTCTGAAATCCTCCCTTGGGTACAAAAACCCATCCCTTCTGTGGAACTCAGTTAAGGACCAGAAAGGATACAAATAATAAAACCACTTCTCATTTACATCATGCTTCACAGGTTATAAATCAGCTCACAGACAATGAACTCATGTGGCTCACAAGTTAAGGGTGAGCTATAATCAAACATCTGTGGTGTTCTATCTTAAAAGATATCGGTCATTATCAGGGTGTGGGTCAGACATGGGAATTTACACAAGCTTTGTGACAAGGCCATAAAATCGTATGTAATCTGATAAAGTTGCAATGGGCTTATCTCCTTGGATCATCTGAATATGTTTCCTCCTGCCTCCACCTAATGTACCCCACAAAATAGGCCCATGCTGCCAAGTAATAATACAGGAGTTCCAAGTTAGCTGTCCTTGGCTGCTCCCTTCCCTGACCTAGAGAAAAATATTAAGTTTAAGGTAATGCTGGAGACTCCTGAGGCAATTGCCCAGCTGTCCCCAGGAAATGAATCATTCCCTCCTTCCACAACCTAACCTCTAGTCAAACAGGCTTTTAAAATCCCTGTGCTAGTTCTCTCTCTCCTCTGCTCAAAACTCAACATTCAAAAAACTAAGATCATGGCATTCAGTCCCATCACTTTATGGCAAATAGATGGGGAAACAATGGAAACAGTGACAGGCTTTATTTTCTTGGGCTCCAAAGTCACTGCAGATGGTGACTGTAGCCATGAAATTAAAAGAGACTTGCTCCTTAGAAGAAAAGCTATGACCAACCTAGACAGAGTATTAAAAAGCAGAGACATTCCTTTGCAAACAAAGGTCCGTATAATGAAAGCTATGGTTTTTCCAGTAGTCATGTATGGATGTGAAAGTTGGGCCATAAAGAAGGCTGACAGACAAAGAATTGATGTTTTTGAACTGTGGTGTTGGAGAAGACTCTTGAGAGTCCCCTTGGACTGCAAGGAGATCAAACCAGTCAATCCTAAAGGAAATCAATCCTGAATACTCATTGGAAGATTGATGCTGAAACTGAAGCTCCAGTACTTTGGCCACCTGATGTAAAGAGCTGACTCATTAGAAAAGACCCTGATGCTGGGAAAGACTAAAGGCAGGAGGAAAAAGGGACGACAGAGGATGAGATGGTTGGTTGGCATCACTGACTTAATGGACATCAGTTTCAGCAAGCTCCAGGAGATGGTGAAGGATAGGGAAGCCTGGTGTGATGCAGTCCATGGGGTTGCGGAGTCAGACACGACTGAGCGACTGAACAACAGAACCGCTCTGTGATGCCAGGGCATCTCTGTAGCCATGCTAGCCTCTCCAGCAGGCTCCCTGTTTGGCTCTGCCAATAGCAGGCGCTAGAGAGAGACTGGGGAGCTGCTTCCAGTTTCTGAAGGTGACCACGGAAGAAGTGAAAGTGTTAGTTGCTCAGTCGTGTCCCATTCTCTCAACCCCATGGGCTGTAGCCCACCAGGCTCCTCTGTCCATGGAATTTCCCAGGCAAGAATGGGCAGCCATTCTACTGGAATGGGTAGCCATTCCCTTCTCAAGGGGATCTTCCCAATCCAGGGATGGAACCTGGGTCTCCCACATTGCAGGCAGATTCCTTACCGTCTGAGCCCCCAGGGAAGCCCCATGACCATACTGTAATTCATCTTAGCAGCAACTGTGGGTTCCAGTAGCAGCAGTTGCTTCCAACGTTTCCAGAACCAACACACCACCACCTGCCCTCCCTGCTCAGAGACACCAGCATTGATTGGCCAGCATGCCCTCAGCAGAGGAGGTGGGAGTCCAGCTTCACAGTCTCCCTTTTGAGCTTTTGAAGAACCAGGACCAACAAAGCAGGATCTCCTCCAGCCCAGAGGCCTCAGTCAGGGCACAGCACCAAGCTTCTAGGTTTCAAAAATCACAGCCTCTTCCTTGTATTAACCCAACACTAGGGATGATCGCTATTTCCTATCATTCTTACCTCTATGGCACCTGTGGCCTGTCTTTGCCTTTTTTCTTTCCTAATAGCTGGCTAACCATTTTTTTATGTTAAGTTCACTACTAAAGGCTTCCCTGGTGACTCAGATGGTAAAGCGTCTGCCTGCAATGCGGGAAATCCAGGTTCAATCCCCGGGTCAGGAAGATCGCCTGGAGAAGAAAATGGCAACCCACTCAAGTACTCTTGCCTGGAAAATCCCATGGATGGTGGAGCCTGGTAGGCTACAGCCCATGGGGTTGCAAAGAGTCGGACACGACTGAGCAACTTCACTTTCTCCCACCTTCACTACTAAAATACCTGCTGTGGTTTCTGTCTCCTGATGGACTCTGATGTGCGTGCTCAGTCACTCAGTCATGTCCAACTCTTTGTGACCCCATGGACTGTAGCCTGCCAGGTTCCTCTGTCCATAGAACTTTCCAGGCAAGAATACTGGAGTAGGTTACCATTTCCTACTCCAGGGGATCTTCCCGAACTAGGGATCAAACCCACGTCTCTTGCATCTCTTGCATTGACAGGCAGATTCTTCTCCACTGTGCCACTTGGGACGCCGGATGGACTCCGATACAAGTCCAATAAAGGAACTCATTCAGTCTGACTTCATGTCAACACTTCTTTAAGAACACAAATGCTGGCTGCTATCTTCCAAGAGGCCCTTATTTATCTCTGTTAATTCATGCTCCTTCAAGGCCAGGGACTGGCCCTCAGCTTGAAATAATCAGAACTATGTCAGAAAATAAAAACAAATCAGTCCCTTTTATCACTTCCATGGGGAAAAGGACATCTGAGCCAGCATGACCACAAGTTAGCCTTCCCAGGTTTCATGGGTGCCGGAAGCCCCCAAACTCCCGGATTGGAGGGAAAGGGCTTTCTGCTCATGGCAACAGTACAACCAAGTGTTGGCCTTGCCATTATTTTGTCAAGCCCCAGTCCTCACGAGGCACTGACAGCAGAGCTGGGTGACACCTGTGCAAGCAGGGGGTTGAGTCAGAGGAACCCTGAGTTTCGGGAACCCAGATATTTTCATAATGTGCAGTAAGCACGTCTGCCCTGTGCTTTAGAGAGACAACATCTCTTTTCAAGGCTGGTTGCTACTTAAAGATCCTTGAAAAAGAAAACACAAGAGGGGAACTGTCTCCCAACATTTATCTGAAGCTTGCATGTGAACACAGAGCAAGGACAATTAGCTGGATAACTGAGTTGCTTACATTTCCACACCAGTGATCTAGAATAGTTGAGTGTTTGGACCAGGGTTCCCCTTTCTTATTTAGTGCCATTAAGCCTCTCTGAATCTAGATTTTTCTAAGTTGTTGCTATTCAGTTGCCCAATCATGTCCAACTCTTTGCAACCTCATGGACTGCAGCATGCCAGGCCTCCCTGTCCCTCACCATCTCCTGAAGTTTGCCCAAGTTCATGTCCATTGCATCAGTGATGCCATCCAGCCATCTCGTCCTCTGACGCCCTCTTCTCCTGACCTCAATTTTTCCCAGCATCAGGGACTTTTCCAGTGAGTCAGCTGTTTGCATAAGATGACCAAAATACAGGAGTTTTAGCTTCTAAATTAAATTTTCTAAATTACAGGGTGTCAATCCCTTTTCTCATTGACATGGAAGTAATTTGAATATATGTTAGTCAAGTCTTTTCTGTCCAGTAACTAAACCATCCTGTCCCTAGAAAGTGATCACACTGTCCAGATGTTACCCATTATATAATTTAACTATATAGAGAGGACAGTCATCATTTGTAAGTAAAGTAGCCCTCACTTATTCCTGGGGGTTATGTTCCAAGATCCCCAGTGGACACCAGAAAGCATGGATAGTACCCAACCTTATAAATACTATGTTTTTTCCTATACACACATACCCACGATAAAGTTTAATTTATAAATTAGGGACAGTAAGACTAGCATCAATAACTAAATAATAAAATATAACATACTGTAATAAAGGTTACGTGAACTTGGCCTCTCTCTCATAGTATCTTATACTGTACTTGCCCTCCTTTCTGTGATGATGTGAGGTTCCTGTCCTGGGCAGGACAAAGTAGGACAGTGTGGGACTTCATGCTTCTCAGAGTAGTGCACAACTTAAAACTTATGAATTATTTATTTCTGGAATTTTCATTTAGTGTTTTTGGACTGCGTTTGACCACAGGTAACCGAAACCACAGAAAGTGGAAAAGGAGGGGCTACAGTAGCTAGAAATCTCCTTACTCTCCCCTGGCACCACCCACCCTCAAAGACCACCTTAAGAGATTTAGTTTGAGCATGAAATTGCTTTCTGCTGTTTTTCCTTAATATAGAGCTAAGGAAATCTACCTTCTACCTATAGATATCTTTACAGTACACTTTGGCTTTTAGAATCTTGTTTAGTCTCTGTCATGTCTGACTCTTTTTGCAACAATATAGACTGTAGCCCCCCAGGCTCCTTGGCCCATGGGATTCTCCACGCAAGAATATTGGAGTGGGTTGCCATTTCCTTAGAGGAAAGTAATGCCCTAGATAGTAACAGACTAAGATTCTTGACCTCCTAGATCAATGTAAAGTGTGAGATCATAGCTGATGCCTGACATATATAGGAGGCTTTTGATAAATAGTACTTGTACCGTCATGACTCTGGCAAATAACAGAAAGAGTACATTGTGCAAAATAAAGAATTTGTTATAACAGGGTGTCTTCTAGAAACCCAAGGCAGGAATGCAGCCTATTTTGAAATGCCCACCCTGCCTCTGCCTCTCTGTAAAATGTAACCACATTCATTGTCATTCATTCAACTCCTACACACCACGCAGTGTTTGCAGCTTGAACACAACAGGAAACACAAATGGATTTTTTTAAAAAAATGTTTACAGTGTAAGTCCCAGAGCTTACAGTCTAGTGGAGAGAGACAAATCAAATGATCACACAAGTAAATATAAAACCAGAACTTCAGCAATTCTGAGAAAGGCAGGTACATGGTGTGAGTATGTGAAAAAGGAGGATTTGACCTACTTGGGGAGGTCAGGGAAGGCTTTCCTGAGGAAGTGAGGGCTGAGCAGAGATCTAAGTCAAAGCCAACAATAAGAAGATGTTAGGGAAAAAAAAAAAAAAGAAGATGTTAGGAGAAAGGGAAGAACTTTCCAGGCATGGAGGGGAGTAAAGGTCTCCTGGCAGGAGGAAGCATGGCTGGAGCTCCATGGCTGGAGAGCAGACAGATCAGGTGACCTGCCCAAGGTCACAATAAAAACAAGGTCAAAAATGGGGAATTTAGCCCAGAGCTACACATTCCATTCTACTACCAAGCCATCCTAGCCAACAAACATCACCTTCTTTCCACTCAGAACTTTCCATAGAGGGAGTTCCCTGGCAGTTCAGTGGTTATGACTCAGTGCTTCCACTGCAGGGGGCATGGGTTCGATCCCTGGTGGGGAAACTAAGATTCCACATCCTGGTCAAAAATCAAACAAAAACCACAAAACTTTTCGTAGAAACAGAGGTTCATCAGTTAACGCTCACGCCAAAGGATAAAAATGACCAAGTAGAACATGAACTGAGAACCCTGCCATAGAACTCAATTTGTTGTTTCCTTGTTGAGTTTGACCAGTCGGGGACTGGGGAGCCTTGGGGATAGTCTGTGTCAGCGGTACTCAAAGTGTGGTCCCTGGGCCACTAGCAGCAGCAGCTCCTGGGAACTTAATAGAATTGCAAATCCTCAGGACCCACCAAGGGGCTTCCCTGGTGGCTCAGATGGTAAAGAAACTGCCAGCAATGAGGGAGACCCGAGTTTGATCCCCAGGTTGGTAATATCCCTTGGAGAAGGGAATGGAAACCCACTCCAATATTCTTGCCTGGAGAATCCCACAGACAAAGGAGCCTGGCAGGCTACAGTCCATGGCGTTGCAAAGAGTCGGACATGACTAAGCGACTCACACACACACAGGACCCACCAAAGACCTCTGAGTCAGAAACTTCAGAGGTGGATCCAGCAATCTATATTGGAACAAGCAAGACATCCTGCAGGGGCTTCTAATACACAGAATGGTCTGCATGAGACGTTTTCAAACCTGTCCAATCATCCCAATCACCTGAGGAACTTGTTAAAATATTCCTGGGCTACATTCCCATATCTACAAAACCCAGAATCTCAGGGTGGGAACCCGTGTTCAGGTGGTCAGCCTGATGTAGGAGCCACTGGTTGACATCAAAGTAATTCAGCATCTGACATGGTGATCAATTAATCTTCATATGCCACTTTTCCTCGCTAGGTGCCTGAGGGCAGTAAGTACCGTAAACTCTACAAGCCAAACTCAGTGCGTAATTTGACTCGTATCTTCTATCTTCTCAGCTCTTTGATTTTAAAATGGTACCTTTCAGAGAGTTCTTCTTTTGATGCTTTTTGATGAATGTCTCCTTGTCTCAGTCTCATCATCATACTCACCAAAAACCACATGAGATCTAACAGGCGCTTACCAAATTCAAACACTGTTATCTTAGTTGTGGTCAAAAAACTATTTCTTGAAAATGTCCCCAACATTCCAAAATATTCAAAAGAAAAGTGCCCAGCCTTGTAACACAAATATGCATCTAAATCAGTTTTTTCCTTTTTCTGCTTCTACAAGGAAATAGATTTCTATCATAGTGATTTGGCAGTGTTTTAAATAAACATACAAATAAATATGGGAAGAATTGAGACAATGTCTAAAAACAAAAACTAGAAAATACTTCCAGAGTTGAAACCATAAATGTAATCCCAGATTTATTTTCAAGCAACAGAATTTTTAAGAATTTTCCTATCTTAAAATTCTTCCACATCCTGGGATTTATGCAGTTCATCTGCCAATAACATTGAATGGTCTACTGTAGATAATTTTACATGTTTCAGAAACTCTCAAGCAAGATAATGATATATGACTCACTTCCCTAAAGATATAAGGCCAGTGAAAAGGGACAAAAAAAATGAGTGGTCACTGTAATGTAAAAAAAAAAAGGCCTCAATTACTGGTTATCTTCAGATTAGTGGTTAGGGGGAGCAATCTTTGATTGTGTAAAACTAGAATTTGTGAAGTGGCTACTGCTATCATTCCAATAAAACAAGGAAGTTGGACTTCCCTAGTCCAGTGGTTAAGACTCCATGCTTCCACTGCAAGAGGCGTGGGTTTGATGCCTGGTCAGGGAACAAAGATCCTGCATGCCATGCAGCCAAAGAAACCCCCTAAAAAAAAAGGAAGAAATTTCAGTAGTTTTAAGAAAATGGAGACATGTACATAGGAAGGAAGAAAAGGGAGCCTTGATTAAGTAACTGTGCCTTTGAAGATATTAATTCAAATAAAGCCTGTAGTTTGGCTTTACAAATTAAAGCACAAAAATAAGCAGAAAAACATGCAGACACTGAACTGCAAATACTAAACCCAGGAAATGATGGCATTCCCTCCTAATAAACAGAAATAAAGTTGCCAGAAACTGGAATGTGAAAACCTTCATACAAGCGGCGAAAGATCCTGAAGCGAAGATATCATAGTTTTCCAGGATTTGCAGACTTATGTAATCAGCCAGGTACAGAGGACCAATAGAAGAGACTTGCTCTTTTTTTTATTATTGATTTTATTTATTTCTGGCTGCGCTGGGTCTTCATTGCTGCACCGGCCTTCTCTAGTTGTGGTGTGGAGGCTTCTCCTGCTGCAGGGCGCGAGCTCCAGGCGATCGGGCTTCAGCAGCTGCAGCACACAGGCTCAGCAGTCGTGGCTCCCAGGCTCGAGAGCACAGGCTCAGCAGTTGGGGTGCAGGGGCTTAGTTACTCTGTGGCAGGTGGGGTCGTGCAGAACCTGAGACAGAACCTGTGTGCCCTGCATTGGCAGGCAGATTTTGTATCCAGTGTACCACCAGGCAAGTCCCACTTGGTCTCCTTATGAGAAGACCCAGCAAGTGTTCCAAACGTCAGCCACACCAGTGTGCTTCACAGGACACGCTGCACTGCGGGCACAGTCTCGAGGCCTACAGCTCGAAAGAACAGAACCTCGAGTTGGGGTCTTTTGTCTGTACATCAGAGTATCTGTCTTCTTTATTGCTCCATTTAATCACACTTACTGATTTTCCCCATTCCAATTTTAAGAAAGAAATAATCCTTCATTTGCTAAGTCATTCCCAAGCTGCCTCCAGGTCTGCTAACGAGAGACTGTTCGGGAGCAAGTCTGCCCTCCAGAGCTCAGCTTCCATCAAGAGGAAGTGGCTCCTCTTTTCCTGGCGACCTCTCAGTCCATTTCAGCCTTATATATCAGGCAGTCACTGGACAAAAGAAGTGAATGAGGCAACTTTCAAATGCTAATTCAGAGTGTGGGCTGTGGAAGTCAGAAAACCCTCAGGAGAAGAACTGCCCTGGCCTGTCCATCAGTCGGGGTCTCACCTCTCCTCTCGCTGAGGACTCAACGACCACTAGCACCCAGCAGTGGGGAAGAGCTCCACAGAGCATCTTCACACTTTAATTCAAACATCCTGTCCTCCTCAGAATTTAACTCTCATTTTTTAATGGAAAAGAGGAAGGTGTCAGTAAATACTAGAAATAGGTTGAGCTTTTAAATACACCCAAAATATAGTTTTCCACTTCTCATACACAAAATGAGGTACAATATGAAATATACAGGATGATCTCAACTATGTTATCACAAAAAGTTATAGAACCTTATCTGATTGGATGGTTGATGATTTTAAGGAATTATAAATGATAGTTTGGTGGGTTTTTTTTTTCAAGTCCCTATCTTCTAGAGATGTATGCTAAAATATACAGCAATAAAATAGTAAGATTCTTGAGCATAAGCTTCAAAATAACCTCCAGTGGGTTGGGGTGAGGTAAGGTGGGCTGGCATGGCTAAGGTTTAAATGAAAATGACTGGCCACAGACAGATAAAGTGCTGAGGCTGCAGGATGGGTGGGAAGAAGGGTATCATTACATTACTCACTTTTTATACTTCACATACTTTTACATGTGCTTGAAAATTTCCAAAATAAAATGCTTTTTAAAAAAAGCCATAGGGACTTCCCTGGCTGTTCCATGGGTAAAACTCCATGCTTCCAATGCAGAGGGTGAGGGTTTGATCCTTGGTCCAGGAACTAAGATCCCACATGCCACATGGTGCAGCCAGTAAGCAAAAATTACTTAAAAAAAAAAAAAGGCCACAAAAAAGGAGAGAAAGAGAAAAAAATAAAACAAAGATACTCATCTAAAATACTGCAGAGCATAACGAAAAAAGAGATTCGGTTAAAAGTCTTTATTAAAACAATCAATTACTCTCTCCCTATGCTCCAAATTCCTTGAAATGATTATTTTTAAAAACAACTGAAGATTTACAACAGAGAAGGAATACAAGATAAAGAATGGTATCAGGAAACTAGTGGTTTTGAGAAACTCCTAAGTTCCTCAAAGTGGTTCTCAAAATGCACCCCCACCCCAAAGCTCACCAGCACTACCTGAAACCTGCCGTAAGTGCAAATTCTCAGGCCACATCCCAACTCTTCTTAATTATAACCTTTGGGGGCAGAGCCCTGCAATCTGGTTTTAACAAGCCCCCCAAGTGATTCTGATGAACCAAAGTTTGAGAACCACTCGGAAGCTGACCAGGTTGATAAGAAACAAGAGGAAGGCCTCCGCCCAAACCAGCCCCGGAGACAACCACAGGAAAGGTAACGGTGAGTCCAGAGGTGCTCCAAGCCGAGCCAACAGATGACAGAAAGCCGGGGACTAGCTGCAATAGTTAAGTCCTAAACCTGCCCACCTCCAAAACCAAGCGGTTGGTGGGAGTGGCAGGTAAGAGTACTGCCCTGGAAAAAAGCTCCATCCTCAGATTAAAACTCTTGGCATTTTGGCAAAGAGATGGGAGTGACGCCAAGAGCCTAGATTTTTTGCCCACTCCCCCTCTATTCTAAAAAATCTGCGTGAACAAAGCTTCCTTTTCTCAGTCAAGGTAAACATCTTTTGGAGCAAAGAAGGCTTTATTACAAATCTGGGAAAAATCCATGCCAACCCATTAATCAAGAGAATCTCTTTCATATGTAAAAGTGACTCTTTCAACAATTAGCAGTAAAGATAATTGTTCAGTAAACTGAACAAACAGAACAATTGAAAATCAAGGGGGAAGCAAATAATTCAAATAGAAAATAACATGAAAACTCTCACTGGTATCCTTAGAAATATAAGGGTATTATACCTATGAAAAAAGCAGTTAGAATAAGAAAGCAATCTTGAATATTTAAAAACAAATTACTAAATATTAAAAACTAAACAGAAAAGCTAAATGATTGTAGCATATCACAGCATATCATCAAGTAATTAAATATTGAATCCTCATTTCAATTCAAAAAAATGAATTGGGAATTCCCTGAAGAGGGAATTAGTGATTTGGAAGATAACATTTTGGTGCGGGGGGCGGGGAGGCTGTACCACACACAGCATGCAGGATCTTAATTTCCTGACTAGGGAATGAACCCTCGCCCCTGTGGTAGAAGCTCGGAGTCTTAACCACTGGACTACAAAGGAAGTCCTTGGAAGATAACATCTGGAGAAATCTTTCAGAATAGAGCAAAAAGATCAAGACAAATTATATAAGTCCAGTGAAAGGATCAGGTCACGAAGTTCCATATTCACTTGGTAAGTCCAGAAAAACAAAAGAAAAAATGGAAAGAAAATAAATCATTTTAGAAATTGTCCTTAGTCCAAGAATGGTGCAATTCTTCAGAGTGAAAGGACCATCAGGTAAGCAGAATGAATGACATATATCCCACATACCTGGACATTACTGATGAAATTTTAGGACTCCAAGCATAAAAAGAAAACCCAAGGTTTTTCATGAAGGTGAAAATAAGTTTTTGCCAATAAAGATAGAATTGGACTGCTGTCTGACTTTTAAGAAGCAATACTGGATACTAGCAATCATGTGTTCAATTTTGAACCTAAAGCCCTAAACTCATTTTTTTTTAATTGAAATGAGGATTCAACATTTAATTACTTGATGATATGCTGCAATAAACCAAAAAAACTAACCCCGGGATAAAGGGAAAAGCAGTGAGAAGGAAACAGTGAACCAACAGTTTTCTAAGCAATGATGCATAATGTCAAGACACAAACACACACACACAAAGATAACAGAGATGAATCTAAAAAAACTCACATGATTGCACCAGGAGAAGAGGATCCAGGTGGGGAAGTGAAAGAATGCTAAGGTAACTGACTTAATTGGGAGGTGAGTGAAAAATATGGCTACTGATTAATAAAGTAAAGAAAAAAAAAGTAACCCCTGACAAAACAGCAATATGTTGAATTAATTTCAAAGCACTAGGAGGAAAAACAAGGAGAAAAAACAACAATCAATCAAGCCAATAAAATGGTGAAATAAAAACAAGCACAATATTCAGAAAATACAAAATACAATGGCAGGAACAGTCCAAACATTTCAATTGTTTCAATTAATATGAATGGATTAAATTTCCCAGAGACTCTTACATTGAACTCCCCTAAACCTGTCTTGAAAATAGAAGCCCATGCAGAAAGTATTAAGGACAAAAAAGAATATCTCATAGTTGTAAAAGGCACAACTCACCAACAGTCACATAATGCTTTCGCATCTCTGAAATCAATTCATTAAATGGACATCAAGAATGTAGAACGTCTGATAATTAACAAGGTAAATCCAAAAAAGAATAGGCAAGGCACCCTTCTCCCCTCAAAACTCATAATATTTACAAATATTGACCATGCATTCCATAAAGTAGAAACCATACAGGTTACACTCTACCTGCTTGGGAATTGTAAACATACTTAAGCAATTCCTGGGTTAAATATAAAGGGAACTGAATCTGAAATTACCCCCGAGAAATAAACAACAGTCACCACAGCTTAACACTGTTGGACACAGCCAGGGCAGTACACAGTGGGGCATTTTCAGGCTTTACTACATTTAACAGAAAACAAGAAAGACTGAAAACTTTGCACAATATACCTTACAGCAGTGATTGTCAAAGCCCCTGGAAACATGATGGTTCTTTGAAAATACACTAGGAGTATGTGAATTCATTTACATATTTGAAACCTATGGAAACTGCATGCTAACTTGAGATAAAACTGCAGACTAGTCAAAATTTGAATATTAAATCAGTTTGTAATATTGGTTACTTCTCTGTCCTGTTGAGATGAACTGGGTTAAGAGTCACATCTTTGAATAATGCAAGGTTTTATTCATTTTTCTTTTACTGCATTAACGTATTATATGAACTGAATTAATGAGTGAACTAGCTGGTAATTTTCCAAAATATGGGGCTCTTTGGAGGGAGAGAGTAAAACAGAATCAAAAGGTCTGTATGGTTGCTGCCAGGTTGGGAAACACTGACCTCAATATGACTGTTAATCTCAGGTCTGTGATGTCAGAGTGTCGTGTACCAGATGTTCCAGGATTCGGGACGGGATCTTTCAGACACAGAAGAGCAAGAGGGGCAGAGGGCTGCTATCAGCTCTCTTGCCCTACTTCTTGAAGTCAAGATTCATGGATTTCAATAATCATGATGTCAAGTAAAATTAATTTTCCAACTACAAGAGACTAAATTTTAAAAATCTAGCTCCTTTGACTGAATGTCAAGATAGGAGCTCTAAGGAATGCACTTGAGTCAGCCCTGATGAGATGGATGAACCTAATACAGAGTGAAATAAGTCAGAAAGAGAAAAACAAATATCATATATTAACGCATATATATGGAATCTAGAGGCAGTACTGACGAACCTATCTGCAGGCCAGCAGTGGAGACACAGACATAGAGAACAGACATGGACACGGCTGGCAGAGGAGGGAGGAGAGGGTGAGACGGCGGGGAGCGGCATGGAAACATACCCGCTACCACATGGAAAAGAGTCAACGGGAATGTGCAGTATGACTCAGGGAAACCAAACCGGGCTCTGTAACAACTCAGAGGAGTGCGATGGGGTGGGAGGGGGGAGGGAGGCTTAGGAAAGAAGCGACATATGTATACCTGTGGCTAATTCATGTTGATAATACGGCAGAAACCAACACAATACTGTGAAGGAATTATTCTTCAATTAAAAATAAATACATTAAAAAGAGCAGAGCTCTAGCACTAGCTAGCACAAATGACTAGAACATAAAAGACCAGAACCTCTGGCATTATAGGAGATAAAAAGACCTTAGTAGCTGTTATTTATTTAAAACATATTTTAAAGGTTCAATTACTACCTTTATAAGCAAATTTTAATTGTTTAAAACTCATGTAATATTTCACAAATTACTATTTATACCATAAAAAATTAACTTAACCTCATCAAGTACTATACTTTACATACTTTTTCACAGGAAAAAATTTTTTAAATGTCCAATTCTGAACCATACCAAAAAAGAAGCACTTCTACTGAATTGGAACTAAACAGAAGCCATATATCTATAATATTTCAAATGATAAATACCTGAGCTGCCAGTAGGTGAATGTCAACAGGTCTTTTGAAATAAACAGCAGAAATCTAAATTTCAAGATGTTCTCATTGTTTTAATTTGCTCTGGTTTATTTTAAAATACCCTCCCTTTGCAGGGGTTAAAGAGACTCTTCCTCTCTCATTTATTAAAAACAAAATGACTATTTCTCTCCCCAACCTACAGCTCTCCTCAGCTGAATTAAAAAAATTTTAAGTTTTTCCCCTTACCACTAAACCAGCATCTTCAATTCTTATCTGGCCCAAGAGTAGACTTCCTTATACAACAGCAATAAATACAAAGTAGAATTCTGCTAGCAAATATTACATTTGATCCCAACAATACAGACAGTCTTAAAAATCAATTAGGTATTTATTTGTATAGCATCAAAGACTTGAAAATCCTATATAATAGCCCATGAGGCTTACAAATTTAATTACTAATCCAGTTGAAAAAAGAAGAATTTTCACCCACAAACTTGAGGTTTTTACTACTTTACATGCTTCAGACAAGTGTGCTAAAACACCAGATACCTATTCATCTTTAGTTTTCACAGTAGTAGTATTAAGTCCAAAAAAGTCTTTTTTGATGATGTACCGAACACACTGCAAAATCACATTTCTTTCATGTCGAATGTCCGGAGCTAACAGCTAAAAAATAATAAATAAAAAGGTTAGCTTTTAAATAAAATATATCCAAGAAGCACCATCTAAGATATTCTATGTGCCTTCTCTATATGAAGAACACAGAATAATAAAGATTTGTATTATATTTACTATTTCACTAAAAAACAATGCAAGAATATCTCCTTTTAACCAAAACTATCGAGATTTAAACACTAGTATTCAAGGTCCTCTCCAGGAGTATCAAGGAAGGGATGGGAAAATTAGGTTCAGAAGTTTACAATTTTTTACATCTAAAAACCACGTTAAACAGAATTCTCCCAAACTGAAATCGATAAATAATATAAGAACTGGTATGGAGCTACAGTAAATATAGTAATAAACTAGCAGTAAATAATCCCAACATTCCTGGTCTTTCAGAATTTCCCACTTTTGTGCTTACTGTAACTGAAAGAAAGCTGAAAATCCCTGCTATCTAGAATACATAACCAAGGAATCACATGTGATTTGCCAAGAAGAATAATGTAACTACTACTCATTTTATTTCTGATGTCAATGTAGTTCAGAAACACCCACACATGAACTTTCAGAAGGAAAACATTTTAAAAATGAAGTTTCCAAAGAAAACATTTTAAGAACGAAGCTTCCTTTACACAGCACCAAAATTTACCAGAGTACACTTCCGAGCAATTTTATTAAGCAACAACTGTGTCCGCATGTAACATGCCATAGTCTGCAGTGACAGAACACTTGAGCCGCAGCACAAGCAATTCTCTAACCAGGCAAAAATCAGACTCTGCACAGAACGTCACCAGGCAGTGATTCCACAATTCCACTAAACATTTCAGAGTATCTCTATCACTCTTAGATACAAAAGTCTTAGATCTCTGAACAGCTTCATGTCCATTACTTAGAATCAAAAGAGGCATTGTTTCTTTATAATTTAAAGAAAAATCGTAAGCTTTTGAGCACATCACACTGAGAAAAAGTCAACAATGCACAAAATAAACACACAAAAACCTTTTTCTCCCTTTAGCCTGCACTGTATTTAGTTGTGCTTTCAAGGAAAAATTTTCAAAGGTCAATACATTTCGATACTTTACCAACTACCTAGCCTAGGTTCTTTTATTTTAAGCAGTTTTGAAAATTGTTAATTATCCCACACTTACTGAGTATCATCTACATTCCCAAGGCAGTTTCAGAATGAAGATACACAGATGACCCTTCAAGGAGCATGTGTCTCTGGCAACCTTAAAAGACACACGGACGGACACACACATCCACACATGCCCAGCAGCTCTATTCTCAGGACACGAAAACACAAAGACCGCTTACCATTTCCAGGAGATACGGATGGTGTGTTCTTGGTTCAAATAATGTTCGGTAGTTGAGATCCTTTTTTTTCCTCTTAGGATTTGCGTTTTTAAAGCTTCTCCTTCGGCTCTCACACTTGGCTTCTGAGGACTTTTTAACAGCTGCGTTAGCATCTTGACTTGGTTTCTCAGGAGCACTGCTGTGAAGAACCTGGTCTTCTGCCAGAATGTCTGCTTCAGTCTTGATGGGAGCTTCTACACATGATGAAAAATAAACACGAAAATAACAAAGTAAAACACAGGTAAAACTTCCAAAAATAACCAATAAAAACACCCCCCACAATAATCCCCTTCCCCAGCCCTAACAGTTACCTAATTAAAACTGAGCATGTACAGTCTATTACAGAATTTTTCGAATTGGGAACTGTAACTGCCAATAACTGAGATTACTGCAAAGAGCTATGGAAAATGATCCCCACGAAAGAAGTAATACCAGATGGAAACTTGGATCTACACAAAGGAATGAAGAGTGCCAAAGACAGTCAATATGTGGATGAATACAAAAGACCTTTTTCATTTGAAAAAACTTTGTAAAGATAATTGACAATTGAAAGCAAAAATGCATAATAACAATGTATGTGGGGATTATTAGCATCCACAGAACTAAAACAAGAATAGCACAAAGGAAGGGAAGGGGAAAATCTAAGTATATTGCTGTAAAATTCTTAAATTACAGGAACACCTCGTACTGTGCTTTGATTTAATGGTCTTCAGAGACACAGCATTTTGTACAAATGGAAGGTTTGTGGCAACAATGACCAAGTCTGTTAGCACCATTTTTCCAACACCGTTGGTTCACTTCTTGTCTCTGCATCACATTCTGATGACTTTTGCTCAATGTCTCAGACTTTCACTGCTATTGTATGTTACGATCATGTGTAATGTTTGATACTACTATTATAACTGTGTTGGGTCACCATGAACCATGTCATTATATGAGACAACCAATTAACAATGTTATGTTCTGACTGCTCCACCTTCCTGCCATTCTCCTCTCTCTCTCCTTCTCCTCAGGCCTCCCTATTCCCTGAGACATCGTACTGAAATTAGTATATGGTTAATAACCATACTAATGGTTAATAACCACAGGCTTCCTCAGTGGGTCAGCTGTAAAGAACCCACCTGAAATGCAGGAGCTCCAGGAGACGCAGGTTCGACCCCTGGGTCGGGAAGATCCCCTTGAGTAGCAAATGGCAACCCACACAATTTTCTTGCCTATGAAATCCTATGGAGAGAGAAGCCTAGCGGGCTATAGTCCATGGGGTCCCAAAGTAGGACATGACTTAGCGACTAAAACAAAAACAACAGAGATGCTATTTCATGGTTCAGAGAAGGCTCACTTTATTTCCTTGTTTTATGTACTGCAAAGTCCTACTGTGTCAATATCCTGTCCCATCCTATAGCCCAGTAACACTGCAAGTTAGAAATCTGCCAGTGACCTGGATGGCTTAATAAAAGTGAATTCAAATTACATAAAATAATTCTTAAGGCTTAGGAATGTGAAACAAGGAATTTTCCCTGAAGGCAGGACATTTTAGACAACCAGTCAAACTGAATTCATACAAAGGCAAAAGAAGAGCTATGCACCACCTATTGCCACACAAAGATGTAATGGAAGGCAATATAGTTGGCTTCTTTAGACCTAAGCTTTACGTCAGCTTTGCCACATACTAGTTTTGCCAATGTATCCTCTTGAAGCTTCAGTGTCTATAAAATAAAGGGCTGAAACCTTGATCCCCTCCAGTTTCCTCTCTACCTTTTCAAAGTGGCAGCCTCAAAAGGAAGACATGAGTATAAAACTATTAAATATCTTATCTTAGGAATGAGAGAGGAAAGCATTTGTAGAACTGTTTTTATGGGATTCAGTAATCTGGTAACAGCTTTCTTTGCTATCACCTGTCATAAATACACAAGATAAGCAGGAAACGTAATATGTGTTTAAAGAATAACTTCATCTTCATATCAGTGTACTGGAAACAAGAGTAAGGAACTAAATACTGTTTTTCTTAAAATTAAAAAAAAAAAAAGAAGAAGAGGCAACCATCTGTAAAGGACTCCTCTGATAAAGCCAAAGTAGATTATATTTAAAAATTCAAGTAGCCTTTAACCAGTTACCATAGTAAAGCTTGGCCTTTCAAAAAGAGGGGAAAAAAAACTCCTATGTTATAGATACCCAGATCTAAACCTTACCTTTCATATTAAAGCCCAACTCTTCCTTCTTCAGCATCTTCCAACTAATAAATATTGATTTTCTCTAGCTTAGTCAACATTAAAAGTCCTGCCATCTTCATCCAATTACATTTAAATCTCCCTTTCATCCTACATTTTCACTTTGAAGACCCTCTATTCCTGTCTTCAGTAGAGGCCCTACCATGATGACGCATCTGAGACATACACTCAGAATTCTCTCGTGGCTGGTGAAGCACAGATATAATGACCATGCAGAGCCAGGTTCAGAGCTGCAACAGGACATGGTTATTCACTAAACAAACGCAGGGTTACTGACGTGAACCTTGGCTTGAGTTGCCCATAATGCCAAGCCCATTCGTAGCCCTTTTAGGAGGCCCTAAAAGAGATGCTAGATATTGAGTTGGTTTATCACCATCGCTTTTTTGGGTGGGAGGGAGAGTTTGTCATCATCTTTTAATATTAAAACATGTATCCTGAATAACATTAACTTCTCAGAACCACTATCAAAAGGATTCCATGTCTCCCAACCTTAAAAATACACAGGCTAATGCAACACAAGCATATATGATTCCTGTGTTCTCCGAATGAGGCAGTTTAGGTAAATGTGCTCTATAAGGAGCAATGCCCCATATACAGGTAAGGAATTGTACCATCCTCTTTGTCATAAAGGACCTTTCAGCAGCTTAAAAAGGTGCGAAACATGTTAAGACAAGAATTCTTGAGAGTGGGAAGAAGTAACTAATTTCCTTCGCTTTATCTGTTAGAATTTTCTCTGATTCATTAGTGGATATTCTCTCTTCCCTCCCTCTTCTCTCATTATATTGTTTTTGCCCCTCTCTCCTAGAGGAGCAACACAGTTCTCCATCTCTCCCACTTACCTCCATCCCATGCTAACTCCTGAATCAAATGAGAAAGGAATTTGAGGCTCAACTAAAGAATGTGCACGACACATCTCGTCCTCAGATACACACACGTGAAAAGATGCTACTGGCGCACAGTGGACACCAAAGGCAACAATGGAACGACACACACCCAACTGTCGGCGCCTGAAGCCAAGGCTTACCTTCTGGCTCACTCTCTGACCCCGAGAGGCTGCCATAGCTGCTCATCAGGGAGCACAGCGCTGGGGTCACCTCCTTGGGTATGACAGCGCTCTGTGGTCTCTCCTCTTTGTCAGATTCTGGAACAGGGAGCACCGAGAATGAAACTGTGTATCAAAAATACCTACCCGCATAAACAAGAAAGATGACATCCCCCCACTACCCGCATAAACAAGAAACCTAACAGCCCCCCACTCCCTCATGTGCTAGTGAAAAGAAAGCCCTTTCTGATCACTTCCTCAATCTTCCTGAAAAAGAAATCCAAGAGACTTGAAAACTTTCCCCTTGGTTTAAATCTTTACAGTCAGAGAAGCTACCTGCCTCAAAGAGAAAACAGAGGGGCAAATGGAGCTGTACGCAACTCAAGTCTCTTACCAAGCTCACTGGTATGGAACCTGGGTCTTCTCTAAATGAATTAGACAGTCTTTGTCATTAATTACTTTATTTTATGCTATTAATTAATTTTATTACAGTACCAGGAAGGCCATAAATGTATTTAACATCACTGGACTAGGATCGTGGACTCTGAAAATCAGGTTTGGAGTAAATAAAATATAAATGGCCACTGTTTTTAAGACTGGTTTAGAGAGTACAAGTAGTATTTCAACCTTTCTACAGTTAAAGGCACTTCACTGAACCTGGCCTGAATTTTTATTATTTAGAATTTCTAAGAACTTAAGTAAACAAGCCAAGTATGAGAATTTAGCGAGTACTAAGAGACTGCCAAAGGTAAAGTGTTTGATCAGAGCCCAGCAAGTTTAGTTGTAGCCCCAGGACACCACCTATTGCATTTATTTTTGGCAGCTCTGAAAGTGTATTACATTTATTCTGAACAAGTCAGTAGTGCCTGACGGAAGAATGAAGACAATAACTTGCCTGTGTAATGAACCAGCTCAACCCACAACCAATATGAAATGTTTCAAGACAGTACTGAACATTCACCAAGTCAGTCTAAGGGAAACCGAAGCATGCCAGTAGGAAAAAGGAGTGTAATTTTATGTGAGTATGGAACAACCACCTTCTGGCAGATGAAGTTAAATCCTCTGTCTCCACCATCCACCCTGCCCAGTACCACTCCAAAAACTACTCCTTGTCCATTTTGGGCTAACTTCTTATCTTTTCTCCTGAATTAATAAAGGGGACTTGAAAATATGCAGTTTTATTTATAAATTACTAGTGGATAAAACAGAATCTGCAACAATATTAGTGTGGAGACTGTTCATCTCATTGTTTAAATGATATGCCAAAATGTAGACACACCAGAAAGTACAATACAGATGACTATATAATGCTCTTTTTTTCCCTTAATATTTTATTTTATTTTTATTTTTATTAGTTGCAGGCTAATTACTTTACAATATTGTAGTGGTTTTTGTCATACATTGACATGAATTAGCCATGGATATAATGCTCTTTAAAAGCATGAGCACATTTAACCCTTTTGAAGTATCACCTTCACTATTAATTAAAGGTGATAAAACCAAAATTCAATAGAATCTGAACTGGATGATCCCTTAGGTAACACAACTATACAACAGCTGGGTCAAATTTAAATCCTGGCTACCTGACCCTAAATCCCAAGTATTAAGTAGTGGGCTAGAATATATCCTACAGATACATAAAGTCTTCTGATAATTAAGTCACCCTACCAAACCCTCTCTATGATCAAGAATAACACTAAGAAATGTCTTTCAGCTACAGCCCATTTCTCTGCTCCCTTTCACAGCAAAACCCCAATTACTTATATAACTCACCAGGGATGTCACCTGAGCCTGAAATTTCCTACAACTATCTGACCCTCTAGAATCTACTTCAATGTGTCTTTCAGGCCCACCACACCAGCGAACTTTTTCTTCCAAGTTCACCGGATTCTTCTGTGTTGCCAAGTCTAGAGGTCACCTATCGGTGTTCATCTTATCTAACCTAGTGACAACATCTGACGGTACCACTGACCCTTAAACACACAGGCCTGAAGTTCACAGGTCCACTTACACACAAGTACTTTTCAATACTAAATACTACTGAAACCAACCTGAGATTAGCTGAATCCACGGATTCAGGGCGGTGGATGCAGAGCCACATTACACAAAAGGCAAACTACGGGTTAGACTTTGCAAGCACGTGGAGGGCTTACGCTCCTAACCTCTGCAATTGTTCAAGGTCAACAGGAGACCTTCACGTGACTTCCAGAACCCTTTCACTTGGCTCTCCTTTCCCAGTCTCCCTACTAATTTCTCCTCATTGACGAACTTCAAAACTCTTGAGTGTCCCTGGGTCCAGTCCTCAGCAACATTTCCCTCTGTGCCTCTTTCTCCTCTTATGATCTTACTGTACCTCAAATCTTAAAGTATTAGAGGCCAATAAATCACAACTGTATACCTTGTTTTCCCCTAGACCCCAGAATAAACTATTGTTCAACATCTCCACTCAGATATCAAACCAGCATCTGAAAGGTTAGCATGCCCCAAAACAAAAAACACTTGATTTCTCCTCCAAACATGCCTGACAGCCTCCATCTCAATAAATGCCAGCTCTTTTCAATGGTTATACCAAAACCTAGCAATCATCCTGACTCTTCTCTTTCTCACACACCATATCCAAACTGGCAACAAATACTGCCAGCTCTGTTTTGAACATATATACAGAATCATACTCATTACTTCACTTCTACAACTGCAGTCCAAGTCAACATGTCTTACCCAGACAGTTCTAGCATCCTCCTAAAAGAACAGCCTGATATGATCTGCCCACCTCTGCAGTCCATTCGCCACTTTAACACATCACACCACCTCTCTGCTCAACCTCAGAGTCAAGTCCCAAGTCCCTTCCTGCCTTAGACAAGACCCTGTTTGAGCTGGTCCTTCACCACTTTATTCCTGGCTTACTCCACCCCAACCCTGTTCTTCCCCAGGTACACCAGCAAGCTCTCCCCATGGCGTGTTTGCATGCGTTGCTTTCTTTGCTTGCAAAACCCTCACGTCTCAGCCCCTAATTTCACTCAGATTTCTTAGTAACCCTTTATCAGACATGCCTTCGCTGATTATATTAAATAGCACACTCCTTTCTCCAACTGCCATTCTCAGTCCTTTTCCTTGACTTTACTCATCCTCATGAAGGATATCAACCCATATTTATTTACTGTAGCTTCCCCAAGCAGAACATAAGGTTCAGGAGAGAAGGGGTTTGGCTTTGTTCAGTATACTGTATCCTCTGAGCTTAGAACAGTACATAAATGCTCAACAAATATTTGAAGAACAAACTGTTGCATGAATGAGTTAAATAAGGACAAGTTCAAAACGGGTAACTAGAACAGAATGACTGAACTATGCCGAGGTGGGGTCGTAACAGAAACCTGGCTTCATCTGGATTCAGAGACTATTTCTTTTTTTCAAAAAAATGATTCTATTTTTCTTAAAAAATCACATATATGTAGCTTAAGAAAATTACTGAGGGATATAAAACGTGAGCAGTGGCTGTCTCCATAAGTTAAGGAAGTATATTGCTTTTTATTTTATGCTTTTCCGGTTTTTTTCCCCCTGTTTTTTGCATCATTTTTATAATCAAGAAATGAATTATAAAGAAAACACAGGAAAATGAAACCTGGAGGCAAGTATTTCCTCACAATTCAAGAAGCGGACTGCATAGCTTTAATTGGCCTACATATCAACCCTTCTTCCTGCCTTCTTTTTTTTCTAGACTGTATATTTTGAATCATTTTAGATTTACACAAGCGTTGCAAAGCTAGTGCCAAGATTTTCCATAAACCCTTCACCCAGCTTCCCCTAATGCTAACATCTTACATAACTACAGTGCATTTACCATAGCTAGCAAATGAACACTGGGAGAGAACCACCACCTAAGCTACAGAACACGCTGTAACTTCACCAGTCCCCACCGCCGTCCCTCCTCCGCAGCGCATCGCGTCAGCCTCCGGGCGCCTCATCTGCGCCCTCTCTCAGCCCACGACAATCTTCAGGATCTCCCTGCCTTTCACCAACTTGACTGTTTACAGACTGCTGCTCAATTACTGCAGAAGATCCCTTAGCCGGGTCTGATGTTTTCTGATGGTCAGACCGAGGTTATGGATTTTAGGCAGTGTCCTTCTCATCGTGTATCAGGGGGGACACATCAACCCGACTTATTACTGGTGAAGTCAGCCGTGACCACTTGCTGGTCTCCACCATAAAGTTACTATTCTTCTCTTTCCTAATTCTATTTCTATAAACAAGTCACAAAGTCCAGCCCACATTCAAGGGGAAGGAAATTAAGCTCTATCTCTTGGAATAAGGAATAGCAAAGAATTTTAGACGGATGTTAAAACCACAACCTGGGTGGCTGGTGTACTCATTACCAGGAGTGCCCTACAGCTCACTATACATAACTGCCTTCCTAAGGGTAAGAGCTAGGAGTTCACACAAATTAACAACTCTTTTCTTATTTCATTACCTTCAGTTATGTTCTGAGGACACACCACATATGACTCTGGCTCATGTGAAGGAAGCTTCTCTAAACAAGGTAAAACTGATTAACTGGAGTTGAGATGCTGAGAATATTTAGGGTATGTGAAAAAAAAAGGGTACATGTGGTTTCCTGGAGATATACTTGGGAGTGGAAAGTTGAAAAACCAATGCTCTAAAACATAGATTTGTAAAGTGTAAAAGTCCAGAAGAAATCCCAAGTAAAGGATAACAGGAATTTAAATGGAACCTTTCCTACAAAATCAAGCAACCATAATTTGATTGTTGGTATTCAGATTTCCTCTGATTTTCCTCAAACATCACTAATATGTAGCTTACTTTTAGGATTTTTGTATTCAAGCTTTACATGTTCATCTCTGACCTTCACAAAAGTAAGGGTTTCAACATTAAGCCACAACAAAATGACTTGATATCTCTCATTCAACTGCTCCTAGGAACCTGATTGAATGTTTTCTATTATGAGGATGAAAGGTATTTAACTACTGTTTCTCAAGTCTAAAGTGTTCTCTTGAAGATCTAGACACAGGCTTAAATACAGGCAAGATACAGTCATCTTTTTATTAGTGCTTCACCGGACTAGCACACACTGAAACACTTCTTTAAAAAATGGGAAAACAGAATTACCCAACCAGAGCCAACAATACGAAGGCAAAGAGTATTCAACACTACAGAACCCTTCAAATGTTCATTTAGAAAGTTGCATAAAGCGAAGAACTACGTAATTTTCAAGTTAGTTAATGTTTGTAACAGTAGTCTTCATATTTGTGTTTCAAGTATTTTAATGACGTGGAAGTTTCTATTTAGGCACAGATTGTATTTCATCATCAAGGTCACAAGCTGTAAGCTTGAATAAGTATGTGGGCACTCTCCAACATTTTTTGAAGGGAAAAAAAACACAAATCACTGCCCAAGAGTAAACTGAGCCCTGGCCCCGAATGTTTCCTGCCCTCTCCTTGCTATTAGCAAGGATAAGAAGATGTTTTTTAAAACTCTCATCCACATCTCAACTATCCTAGACCCATACAACATAGATTTGCTTTTTGGGGCCAGATTCAGATTTCACATTTGGAGGTAGTGCAGTGTACTAGGAGTAAGACTCCTAACTCTGACTGTGTCACTAACTAGCGGCATGACTAAGGTAAATGACTCAAGTTCCTTGGTTCAAAAACGGAAGCAGCGACTGCACGTACGTGAAGACTGTTATGAAGCAAAGAGCTACTATACACAAAGCACTTGGAGCAAAGTTAAGTACCTTACTAATAAGTGTTAGTTGGTGTTAAAATATTTATTACTACTATTCCTACTGAATTTCATCTCATCATTCTTAGCCTAACATTTCCTTATGCCAAGATCTTTCTCCATCCTGATTCAGTCAATGAAGCAGTCCCCCTCCACCTCTTCCCATCCTTGAAGTCCAATAATCAGTGTGTGCTTATCGCAGAAGCCGAGCAGGGCCTGCTGGCAAACCTACAACAGCCCCCATCAGTCCGCTCACTGGAAACACACCTCTGCAGAAGAATAAGCACCGGGAACTAGATAGAGCCTCACACCCTGTTACTGGAAGGAAAGATGGTAAAATATTGACATTGATGTTTTCATTTTTCAGAAGAGAAATGAAGCCTTAGAGGCTGAATAATATCTTTCTGTGACAGCAACATTTCTGTCCTTTAATTTTTCAACTTGTAAGCAACAGTAAACTTATCTCCCAAATTCTAGAGTGAACACAAGAATAAATAATAAACATATATTCTATGCTGTGAGGAAGAACCGTATTATTTAATATACTGAATTAATGTTATTTATCCAAAGAGACCAGTTTCATGCTGAGCAGCATAAATACTGGCTTCCCTTGGAATACTGCTTTCTAGGTGGGAAAACTCATCTAATGGTGTAAATCTGAATTCACAGCATCAATACATTCAAAACAGTCTTAAGATATTTTCAAAGATTATATGATACTATGCAAATTATCCAATAAATATAACCTTTCTCCCATATTCTGCATGCTTCATGCATTCATTCCCAAGATTCATAAAAAGTTTCTTAAAGTGACGTTTTAAATAAGACACTGCTATTAGGAACAAAAGCATCATTCTACTTTTTTACATTTTTACCATTAAACTCTCCATAAACAAGGATGTGAAGAATGAACTTCTGCATCACTGTCTATACTCTTAAAAACACGGTGTTTTCCTATTTAGCTTACCAGAATCAGTGTTTACCAAAACACCGAGGGGGTCTGAATTTGCCTCAGGTGGACTTTCAGGCTTCAAATCACCCAAATGATTGCCTGACCCAGCAGCTGTTCTCTGCTCAGAATGGCCATTTTTCCATTTGTGATGTTTGCCAGGACTTTGGATTTTTGCCATCTGCGAATGTCTGGTCATCCCCTTCATCTTGCTGCAATAAGAAAAATGCAATTCTTAATATAAAAGGCACTGACCTTTCAAGAAAAATTTGAAAAAGATTACTAAATGCAAAAGAAACTTAGCTGTCAAATCAATTACTTGTCACCTACTAAAGAGATCAGAAAAAAATAAACTCAATGGCTTCCAAAGACAGACCGTTAAATGAAAACACACAATATATCATACTTGATCAATTCCAATTTGCCTATTTCCTTCCATAATTTAATCCCTCTAAATTGGGCTATGTTGTACAATCAACAGCAAGTGAGTTTAACTGGCAACATTCTTTCAATCCTATTATACACAAGATAAAATAGTCCTCGGGGCTTCCCAGGTGGCCGGAGTGGTAAAGAACCCGCCTGTCAGTGCAGGTGTGGGTTCCAACCCTGGATCTGGAAGATGCCCTGGAGGAGGACAGGGCAACCCACTCCAGTGTTCTTGTCTGAAGAATTCCATGGACAGAGGAGCCTGGCAGGCTACAGTCCACAAGGCTGCAATGAGTTGGACAAGACTGAAGCGACATAGCACACAAAATATTCCTTAGACTTTACAAAGTGTGTTAACTCTTTATCTACTTAATTTTAAGGAGCCTTAAAGCTTCTGACGATTTTACAAACATGCTACCTTGTTTCTTGTTTGAGCTTCATGATAACGCCTTGAAACTGATTAGACAGGTATTGAGTTGGCCAAAGGGTTCTGGTTTTTCTAGAACCTTTTTCAGAATCTTACGGAAAAACCCAAACAAACATTTTGGTCAACTCAATTATTATTCTCTTCATGTTACAGGGCGATAAATGTAAAGATCATAGACCAAGCACAATTTCACAGCTAGCTCAAATCAAGTGCCCTCTTAAACCACCTTAATTACTATACTTAAGAGGAAAACAAATAATTATGTGAGCACATGCTTATGGAAACTATGCACAGGAAAAAAAAAAGACCTTTTGAAAAAAGGTTCATTACATATACTCTCAATGGACAGTAATACAAGATAAGAAAATAATACTAAGGCGTATAATAATAAGCTTAAAGCTAGTGATGAAAAGAAAATCTTAAAAGCAACCAGAGATAAAAGGTATTTTACATAGAGGAACAAGGTAATGGTAACAGCAGGTTTCTCTTGGAAACCATGAAAATAAGAAAACAGTGGGGCAACATCTTTAAAGTACTGTAAATATCAAAAACACCACTAACCTAGAACTGCGTATCTAGCAAAATTATGTGGACTGTAGCCCACCAGGCTCCTCTGTCCATGGGATTCTCCAGGCAAGAATACTGGAGTGGGTTGCCATTTCCCTCTCCATCAAATAGAAAGGTAAAATAAAGATCTCTTCAGACACACAAAGCTGAAAGAAGTCATCTTCAGCACACCCTCACTATAAGAAATGTTAAAGGAAGTATTTTAGGCAAAAGAAAAATAGTATCAGATGGAAAGATGATCTACACTCAAGAATGAAGGCTACGAGAAATGGTTAACCACATAGGCACCCTAGCCATCAGCTAACCAACCCCTGGCTGTGACTCTGTCAAGATCAGCAGATAACCCCCAACTGACCCCAGATACATGTGCCATTGAGACTAACATATGAGAGGGGGAAAAATTGCAAAACAAGACACCTACTAAGAGTAAAAAGGCAAGCCACAAGTTGCAAGACTGTATCTGCACCACCTACACTCTATACAAAAAATGACCTGTATCTAAGTAAGTAACACCTACAAATCAAGAAAGCAACTCTATTAAAAAAGAGTCAAAGACTTGAACTGGCACTTCACAAGAGAATATTAAAATGACCAGCAAGCATGTAAAAAGATGCCCAACATCATTAGTCATGAGGGAAATGGCATGACATGAGGAAAGGTATAATGTATGACAATACCACATATTGAACAGGACACAGAGAAATGAGATGCAGAGTCAGTAGGCATATAAATCAGTACAACCATTTCAGAAAACTATTTGCCTGTATCTATCATAACTAAACACACAGTAAGCAAGTACTTATGTCAACAAAAGACACTTAGAAGAATGTTCACAGCAGTTTTAGTCACAACAGCCCAAAGGGGAGACAACCCAAATATCCAACAGCAGAATGAATGTATTGGCATGGCCAAAAAGTTTGCTCCATTGTTTCCATACCACCTTACAGAAAAACCAGAATGAACTTTTTGGCCAACCCAGATATATTCTCACACCTGAGTTCTATACAGCAGTTAAGAACGGATTTACAGCTATATATGACAATATGGATGAACAGCACAAAATAATTTTGAGCCATAGAAACTATACCAAAGAAGATATACTATGTGATTCCACTTATACAAGGGTCCGCTTCCCTGTGGCTCAACTGCTAAAGAATCCACCTGCAATGCAGGAGACCTGGGTTCAATCTCTGGGTTGGGAAGATCCCCTGGAGAAGGAATAGGCTACCCACTCCAGTATTCTGGCCTGGAGAATTCCACAGACTGTATAGTCAACGGGGTAGCAGAGTTGGACACAACCGAGCGAATTCCACTTCCACTTTCACACAAAGTCCCAAGCACAGGTAAAATAAATCTATGATGATAGAACTCAAAAGAGGTTACCTTTGTGGGGAGGCATGGAACTAGGTAGGAAGGTCTAAGAGAGAAAAGCTCTGTGAGGTAAATACATTCTAAATATTATTAATCTACGTGGAAGTTACACGGGTATGTAGGTATGTGTGCATGGACAAATTCATCGAGTTGTGCACAATACAAAATACAATGGGAAAGTTCTGTGAAGGCGAGGTACTGGGGAAATGGGACGCCTCATACACTGCTGCTGGGAGAGTAAACTGGGATAGCTTCTATGACAGATATTTGGCAGTTAGCTATCAATATTATGAATATATGTCTTTGACTCAGGAAATCCACCTCTAGGAACCCACGTTCAGAAATATCTGCACCTGTAAAATTTATGTACAGGGCAATAAAGGCAACTTTTTATTAGTAAAAGATTGAAAATTGAATGTCTGTCAATAGAGAATTGGTTTAAGGAAAAAAAAGACGACCTTGTCAGGATATTCCTACACACCCTCAGACAATGAGGAGTCTTGTTTATATATTAATACAGGACAATTTATTATTTGGCTAAAAAAAAGCAAGATGGAGGACTATATCAAAAAAGGAAAAAAACAAAAAAGACTATTATCTATGTGATGTATACAAATAAGATATCTCTAGAAGGACAAAACAGGTTGCCTCTGGGAAGGAGAACTGTTCAGCCAGGGGACAAAGACAGAAAAGACCTGTTAATATAAATCATTTTGAAAACCATGTGAGTATAGGGTATTATTATACTCATACTATACTTATGAGTACAGGTATATTATTTTAAAATATAATTTTAAAAATTCAGCAAAAAAGTTACAAAAGCAAAAATTTCAGAATTGAAAATATAGAAGTTTTAGGATTTGGGTGTGTCCTCTTTTTATTATTTGTAAGAATGTACATTCATTTAAAATGAGCATTGAGAGTGCAAGCAATTTTCAGGAACTTACCCATACTGTGTCGTCGTCAACACCGCTCCTCTCTTTTCCTTTTCAAGTTTTAACTTTTTCTTCCTTTCAATATTAGCTAGAGTTGGGTAGTTTCTAGAAAACAATAAGAATCCATTATAAAAGGACTTTTAGAGTACAGTTTTAATTATGCAGTCAAGCAATTGCTGCATTTAACAGTTTTGGTTTAACTAAAAATGAGTGACACAGTAAATTGATATAAACTTTTAATTCCTTCTAGATTTTTTTAAGGGTAACAAAAGTAGACTACAACGATGCTACTCCAGATTTTTTCAGGGTAAAAAAAGTAGGTCTACAATGATGTAGACCAGTGGCCAGTCCACAAACTCTGCTACCAGGTAAGGAACTTACAGTAGAATGCAAGTCAAATATATAATGTGATGAAATGGATGTAATTCATATGTTTGGCACATATCCATAAATACTGTAAGGAAAAAATGTATTTTCTTAGGCATGTACTTATGCAAACACATACTAGTAGGTATATCCAAAGTTACCAAGATAAGGAAGAGACACTTCTCAAAAAATAAACAGTCTACCAGGAAGGACAAGAAAAGCATGGTTATTTCTAAAAGAACAACTATAACAAGGTACAAAATAAAATAAGCACCCCCTTGGGAGTACAAAGATTGGAGGGTGGGGAGGAAAGATCATTATCTAGATGAAGAGATCCACAAAGAAAGGAACACGAAAGACACTGGCCTTAAATGGTGTTACCAGACACAAATCCAATGGGAGAGCGTCAGTGTTCTAAGCAGAGCAGACAACGCAGACAAACCAAGGTCTAAAAGTGTGAGAGATGCCCAGGGAGTGGCAAGTGGTTCATTTTGGATGCAACAGTTACAGGCAATCAGACCAGAAAGGGAGGCGGGGGCCCAAATGTGCCTTGAATGCCAGACTAGAAAGCCTATTTTTGATTCAGGGGTGATGGGGAGCCACTGAAAGTTATGAACAGGGAGAGAGATGAACAAGGCAGTGAGTGAGATTAAATCTGACAGCAGTGTGCAAGATGAATTGCTCTGACAAAGCTTTCTTTGTTCCTTGGCACAGCTGTGGGGAAATGGAGGCACCAAACTTGGTGGTGAGAGGAACAGATCCTAGGAGGGCGAACACAGAAGCTCTCCTACCACTCAGCCTGGCTGCTCATCAGAATGAATTCTGAGAAACATCAACACACCGCGTTCTGCCATTATTTCGAGGACACTGTTTCCACCCTTCTTTTTATAACATCTGCATCACTGGTGTGCACAGCTCAGACAATATGCAGCTCATGGGGTGGGCACATTGGAAGATAAGAATGGAAATGACAGTGAGTAAGCGGTGAAGTAATTAGAAAAAAAAGCGATGGATTTCAGTGAGGACAGGACAAAGCAATCTATCCAGCCAAGAAAAATGAACTTCATAAATAAAACATGATTAATGTACAAGCTATAAATAAACATAAGAGGAAAAGACCAAGGTCACAGGAGATAAAAATCTGACAGCCAGTCAGCACCGCATGACTACACTTTCGGAAAGCAAATAGAAGGACTCCAGTACAGGTACAAGTGTGAAGTCCTCCTCTCACGACACTCAAAAGTGATCAAAAACTCTCAGGGTGATACAGCCAGCTTTGTACTGCTAAACTGAAAAGGAATGCTGAGGAAAAATCAAACTTGGGAGGGATTCAGAAGGGACTCACAGATGATTAACAGGACGAAAAATAAAACCTCCGAAGAAAGATGAAGGGAACTGGAACAACTTGCAGGCTTTAAAAGAGGAAGAGAAGTGACAAAAACACCACAATCTTAAGAAGATGGCCGACAGCTGTTTGCCATCTGAAGACAAACTCCACATAAGCAGAGATGACGAGGGAAAAGGTGATGACTTTCACAGGCCCCACAGTGTCTAGACATGTAACGCACAGCTACTCAACACTTCTCACATCTCTGAAATTCACTTATTCTTACTACTTGTGTTTCTTTAACATTTCTCTTCTGAGCATTGCAGACCAACCCTGACTTAACATGTTGGGCTATATGCTAAACACAAGGACGTGGTCCTACAGTGGTTCGTGAATAAGTAAGCAGACGGTGTGGAAGTGCTTCTCAGATAAGGAATATACAGAATTTGTGATAGCAAGTGGATTTTAGGTGAGATACAAGAAAGTATCCCTTAAATGAGACATCAAGAATGTTGTGGAAATTCCTTTGGTGGAAGTCTTTAAAAAAAAAAACCGCTCACTTTTTCTTTCTGGCTGATTAAAGTTATCACTTTCCTAAAGGTAGTGGCTGTTTATAACCCTCCCAAAGTTGTAAGATTTTGTTTTTCAGTGCTTAAATAAAACTTTCTTCCCCAAAGTTATACCACTCCCAGGAACACAAGACCTAGTTATACATACAACGATCATCAGGAAGCTCCTTCCAGCAACATACTACTGAGACACAAGATTAAGGAAAAGTCTGGATCTTGGATATAGACACAGTTCAGGTTTCTAAAGTACACAAACACACAGCAAACTGTTGAAAAAATATCACAAATGGTCTTACACTGACTGCACAGTTACATAATGATAAAGCTTAGTTCAATATCTCCTGGTAAAGAATGGATGTTATGAAGCTATAAAGACTGTGAGAAGTGATATTTTCACAGTTGGTTTCTCTATTTTTATCACTTTTCTCCCTACTTCCACCTTTCCCCAAAACCCCAAAAGGAAACGACCCTGAAACTGTAACACTTTTTTTCTTTCTCTTTCACTTCTTAACTCCTCTTTGCCTTCCCCTTGCTTAAGCCATAAGCCTCCAGTGACAGCTCTTGAGCCCCAGAGTCAATAAATGGGCAACATGGAACCAATATTTATCTTGGCACATCTCATTCTGGTTGCATCTTACCCTTTCCTTCTCAAATCACCCACTCACTGGCTTTTCCCTTAAGCCTGTTCTCTAGAAAAACACAATCTCTCCGGACTCTCACTGAACCACAGCTGCTTCAACCCGACTACATTTTTATTTCAAAGTCTTTTCAAACTTCAAAAAGACGTAGCATTCTTCAGGAGCACACCCCAGCTGCTGGAATTCTGCAAGAACTGGGGGCGCAACTGTTCAGCGTTTCCTCAGAGCCAGTTAACTGCTGCAGTAAATAACACAGAGCTACTCCACCTAGTGGACACCCCATCGGCTCTGAAGTGGGTTTCAGTCTTGAAAAGCCAGGCTTTGGAAATGAACCTCTCTCACTCAATTTTCCCTAATGCCAAATCATACAGCGCTTGTACCCCCAGAAGATGGGAATGAAGAAAGAATCACTTTGAGTTTTTTCGGCTGCAATTTCTTTTTTTGCAGATTATTAGTGGAAAGCCTTAAGGTTTTAACTGAACAGAACTCCATATGTTTGTTGGAACTACACATTAAAAAAGGATAAATACCACCTTAAAATAAATTGGGGTGGGGAGAGGGGTGGCATGACCTCTCTTACAAGAAGTCTTACAAAACGATCTGATTGCTCTGCCTTCAAAAGACACCAGGTATCCCTTGACTGACAGTGTTAGCGCCATGTGGCAAAAATGAAGACTTCTGTTGCCTGTGGTCTCCTGGCGATTTCTAGATCTTCCTATGTCTCCTATTAGAGTGAGGGTCTTAAGGGCAAGAGTACTCCTGTTTTTCAGGAACCTTGGTCATATACAAAACAATCTTTGCCTTTTCAAATACCGAATGCTATGCTGTGCTAAGTCACGTCAGTTGTGTCCAACTCTTTGCAACTCTATGGACTGTAGCCCACCAGGCTCCTCTGTCCATGGGATTCTCCAGGCAAGAATACTGGAGTGGGTTGCCATGCCCTACTCCAGGGGATCTTCCTGACCCAGGGATCGAGCCTATGTCTCTTACGTCTCCTGCATTGGCAAGTAGATTCTTTACCACTAGCACCACTTCAGTTCAGTTGCTCAGTCGTGTGCGACCCCATGAACCACAGCATGCCAGGCCTCCCTGTCCATCACCAAATCCCGGAGTTCACCCAAACTCATGTCCATTAAGTCGGTGAGGCCATCCAACCATCTTATCCTCTGTCATCCCCTTCTCCTCCCGCCCTCAATCTTTCCCAGCATCAGGGTCTTTTCAAAAGAGTCAGCTCTTCGCATCAGGTGGCCAAAGGATTGGCGTTTCAGCTTCTGCATCAGTCCTTCCAAAGAACACCCAGGACTGATCTCCTTTAGGATGGACTGGTTGGATCTCCTTGCAGTCCAAGGGACTCTCAAGAGTCTTCTCCAACACCACAGTTCAAAAGCATCAATTCTTCTGCGCTCAGCTTTCTTTATAGTCCAGCTCTCACATCCATACATGACTAATGGAAAAACCACAGCCTTGACTAGACGGACCTTTGTTGACAAAGCAGTGTCTCTGCTTTTTGATACGCTATCTAGGTTGGTCATAACTTTCCTTTCAAGGAGTAAGCATCTTTTAATTTCATGGCTACAATCACCATCAGCAGTGATTTTGGAGCCCAAAAAAATAAAGTCAGCCACTGCTTCCACACCTATTTGCCATGAAGTGATGGGACAGGATGCCATGATCTTAGTTTCTTGGGAAGCCCCAAATACTGAATGTTTACCTCTAATTTCAAACTAAACTCTTGTCAGGAAGTTATTTAAAGCTATAAAGTATATCAACATAAATTCAAAGGTGGCTGAGACTTCTTGATTATATTAGCAAACCAAACTGGTCTTCCACCAGGGACTTTAGATAAATACACACTACCTAAGCTAGCTCACATGTTACTATTCCTTAAGTCTCTCTAGCCAGTGGAGTTTTTTCTTTTAAAGCACTTGCTGCACAAAAGCCACAAGGTGGCAGAGCTGACGTTCACATGAGGAAAGCTACTGCAGAAAGGAACGCGTTCAAATACAGATCAGCTTGGTTTGTCTCAGTGATGACCTGTCTGTCCTGTGAGATGAGCGTTTACTGCTCAAAACCACAGCAGTTTAAGTACCACTAATTACATTAATTCCAACTATCATTACTAATCAGATCAACACTGCCCAATTTCTTTAACAATGATATACAATTTATAACATAAATTAAATATATGAATCTCAGTACAATTTCTCCAACCGCTTACTTTGAAGTACCAAAGCAGAATTACACCCACAATAAAAATATATTCAAGTATCATTTACATATGTCAACATCTATGTTGTTATTGTTCAGTTGCTAAGTCACGTCCAACTCTTAGCAGCAGACCAGGCTTCTTTCCAGGCCTTCACTATCTCCCTGAATTTGCCAAGATTTGTGTCCACTGAGTCGGTAATGCTATCTAACCATCTCATCCTCTGCTGCCCTTTTCTCTTTTTGCCTCACAATCTTTCCCAGCATTAACATTTATAACCATCCCTCGTATCTATGCCACCATGGGATAGAAACAGTCACATAAAGTGTGGGTATTAACATTTCTAAAGATTGTAATTTTTTTTAAAGACTCATAAGCAAAAAAGTTCATCAACAGGACCAGAATAAGGGGCATCTACACCAAATAGGCAGAGGGGATACCATATTCAAAGAAGGACAAGATATTCCTCTAGACGGGTGAGGAAAAATATTCCCCCAAATTTAGGCTGGCAGGATTTCAGCTGGACTAAAGCAGTGAGCAGAACTTCAAGGCTGGAAAAGGTAAGATTTTCTAGAAGCAGCAGCATGATCAAAACTGAAGCTAAAAGTTCAAAGAACCTGCTTGGGATAGGGTAAAAGGAAAAAAAAGTCTGGCTGGGACAAAGAATTCCTATAAGCAAGCAACGTGCAATTAATCAGAAAAGACAAGACGTATGAAGCCCACCTCATACTCCTCTCACTGTCAGTTCCAAGGCATTCTGTTTTCACTGGCATTTGAGTTGCCTAAAATAAAATCAGCTTAACAAATTTATTTTTAAATTTTATTCTACATAGTCACCTATATAACTAAGAAATACATGCATATTAGCATCTATTTTGCATGAAAAAAAAAAACAGCAAATGCAAAGAGAATAACCTAACCTTGCTGGTCAAGTCAATTCCTTAAGTGTGATAACACTGCTGAGTATTCACCTGCGGAGCACACTTAAGCTGTGTGGTTTTCTTCAACAACACTGAGCAACTGAGGCAGAGCTGAGACTTTTGCCGGTGGGTGCGATGAAGAGCAACGGAATGAGGGGGCTGAGCGGCTGGGAGGGGTGGAAGGGATTTCAACTTGGCAGGAGGCCAAGAGGGAAGAGCGGTGAGGAGAAAAGAAGGTGAAGGGGGTGAGAGATGAGGTCTCAAGTCGTCCAGGACTGGTGCCTCTCCCAGCGGTAGAAGGGACAGGGAGAGAAGAGAGCTGGGCAGAACAGAAGTTAGGCCCAAAGACGAGCAAGCCCAACTTTGGGACCTCTGGGGCAGAAAGCCCAGATCAGATCCATGGAGCGACCGTGAAAGTAAGTGGCAGAAACTGCATGGAGATGAACGGCCCTGGAAACTGGAAGGTAAACAGGTGCCGGATGAACTCTACGGTAAACTGGGAGTCCCAAAAAGTCAGTGGAATTCAAAGTATACACACTTCCGGTGGAACTGCAACCCCAATGGCCAAGACAATGACAATCCGTCTTGTGAAGAATCACGCAGAAGGGTGCGAGAGCTGCAGAAAGCTGTAGAGACAGAGGGTGGGGAACCCCAAGAAGGGCCAAGCAGCAATCGTCTGGAATCCGCATCAAGGCGGCCCTATATGTCGCAAAACCAGTCACTCTAGGGGTTTGTTTTATTTGACCTTTCCACAGCAATCTGCACTGATCTCCACATTTCCTGTCTTGAAATCCTCCCCTCTCCTGGCTTCCACAACAGGTCCCATTCTGAGTTTTCTTCTACTTCTCTGGCTCTTGCTCAGCAGGCTTGGTTTCACTCCCTGTCACACTATCTTCCCTCTCTGTAGGTGGAGTAGAAAGGGAAGATAGCGTGACAGGGAGTAAAACCAACCAGTTTTCATATAAACTGAGAAAACTGGACCCACTGTTCAATTTCTACTCTGTAGCTGTTTGACTCTCCCACAATCCTCCACTCCACCCTCCTTTTCAGCGTCTAAGAAGGAGGCCCTCATCTAGTCTGGAAGAGTGGAGTGTTCCTTGACAAAGCGAGGCTGAGTAGAACCTGGGCCTGATTGGGAACTTAGTTCCTAATGTCTTCTGAATTCACGGTTTCGTGATTTTCAAATGTCTCTCTCTAGCCAATCTGGTCTGAGTCACAATGCCTACACAGCATCTTCAAATAGATGTCTTGGAATTCCCTCACACTCAGTGAGGTCTCAGAGCAACACCCCACACCCCATCCTCTTCCAGGGTCCCTGTCTCAGTCACAGGCGCCACCTCATCCCAGCAACTTGGAGTCTCCTCCAAACCTCTTCCCTCCTCAACCTCACATTCACTCAATCACCAAACAGCGCCTACCTTCATCTCCCAAGTGTTCTCTATCCACCTCCTCTCTGTCCCACTTCCATCTCTCAAAGGCATCTCTTACCAATGCCCATGCCAACCTGTCTGAGTACTAGTCCCTGCCCCCCCTTACTTCTTCCCAACTAGGTCGAAGTTCAACTCAACGTCCCTTCATCAAGGAACACCCCACTCCTCCCGACTAGATGACATCCTTCCTCTTATATGCAGAGGAGGAAGGTGGAGTGGAGGATCTGGGGAGAGTATAACAGCTACAGAGTTTAATAATGGGTCCAACTTTCTCAGCTTACATAATGACTTAATTTAAACAACTGCTAGAGATAAAAGAACCAAAGATGGCAAATCAGCGACTCATTTCATACCTTCCCTATTGCCTTAAGTGAACGCAAGACTTGAGAGATTAAACAGCTTACACAGTTAACTTCTGAGTTGTTTTATGTGTAGTGTAGTGTGTTGGTTGCTCAGTTGTGTCCAACTCTTTGCAACTCCATGGACTGTTAACCCAGCAGGCTCCTCTGTCCATGGGATTTTCCAGGCAAGAATACTGGAGTGGGTTACCATTTCCTTCTCCAGGGGATCTTCCCAACCAAGGAATCGAACTTGGGTCTCCTGCATTGCAACCAGATTCTTTACTCTCTGAGACATCAGGGAAGCTGGGAGTTGCTTCATAATCATTGCTAACTAGTAACTATCATCATTCTCCTCAAAAAAATTAAACATCTATCAACACAACACTGGCTAGCACCACTGAGCTGCAACAATTCTGACTGACCAAAGTCAGAGCAAAGTCAGTGGGAGAAAGTCAGTGGGGAAAAACTTTTGCAGATAGGACACTTCTGATTCATCTAACAGGATATAATCTTCAATACCATCATCACCAGGGCCTCAAAAACTAAGTATCAGGACGTGGAGCTAACTCTTCCTGTTTGATTATTCCTCTGTGCAAATTTTTTAGTATATGTGCTGCTGAAGTGAGCACTCCTCCGTGCAAAATAATGAGAAAAAGACACAACCAACAGATAAAGAACAAACAAGTAAAACAAACAAAAACCAAAAAAAACGAATGAAGTGCAATCACGAGAAAAACATTATACCTGTAAAGAAGCCACCTAGAAGAGATAAGGCGCTTTACATGCACCGCTTTGAATTTTTCACTAAGTCAAATCATGGCACGGTCCCAACTCCTTTGATTTCTAAGTCTGACTATGCCACAGCTAAGGCTTCTTATCAATGCCAAGACTGGTTCCTCTCATGTGAAGTTGAAGTTAGTTGCTCAGTCAAGTCCGAGTCTTTGTGAACCCATGGCTGTAGCCCACCAGGCTCCTCTGTCTATAGAATTCTCCAGATGGGAAACCTGGAGTGGGTAGCTTTTCCCTTCTCTAGCGGATCTTCCCGACCCAAGGATTGAATCTGGGTCTCCTGCATTGCAGGCAGATTCTTTACCATCTGAGCCACCAGATTCTTCCCATACTGCACCATTACCACGTCACTGTACTCCCTCTGCCTAGCATACTGAAAGCATTCAACCACTTTTTAAAAAATAATCAAAACAACAAACATAGCAAAGTATTAAGCTTTCTTTTTTTTAACATAGCACCACCCATCACTGCCTTGTATTGAACATCAAACTGAGGGGGCACATAGAGGCTCCCCTCAAAGAGCAAAGTCCCATTATGACATCACTTATTTATCAAGAGTTCCTATTAGGTCTACCAAAAGCTACATTTAACAATAGCCTCATATAATACAGTTCACAGTCCCATTTCCTAGCAGCAAGATTATAAGAGAATGAAATGAATCAAAACTACAATAATAAAAACTGTGTGATTATCATACACCAAGTAACAACACTCTCTAAGTCACTGTAAACCAATTCTGAGAACAACAACAAAAGTTAGGACTGGCCATTTTGAGCCAAACATCTAATGTTATAAAAGATCAAATTTCCTTTTTCAAATTGTCCTTAGGGCCAGATGGTCTTTATTTTGAAGTACTCAGACCTGCCAGGGTAAAAGAAAGTTGCTGTGCAAGTTCTGAACTCTTTACTTACTTTCTTCTTTCTTCCCTCCATCTTGCAATCTCCTCTGGAGTGTCTAACTTGATTTTCTTCATACCAGGAGCATGCATCTAAGGGGAAAAGGCCTGGTGAATATCAGGAAGCATACTGTATGCTTTTGACTAAATCTGAAGAATTATAGGGGATAATGAAGATGCTGTACCCAACAGTACATTTACTAGGAGAGACAATTTTAAAACTAAGCAAGCAAAAAAACAAAAACAAAACTATAAAAATAAAAAATAAAAAAATTTTAAAAATAACAAAACTATAAAAATAAAAAAACAAAACAGGTTTTACCTATCCTTATTATGACTTTTCCTTTAAAGGAAAGTCCTTTTCCTTCTTTCATATCTTTAGTGCTATTGATTAAAAAGAAAAGCAAGCCATGATATAATCTCGGTTATAAAGCAAATGTCATCAATTCTTGAGTAATATTATATATTAATATGACTGACCGACCAACTATAGTTGAGGGAGTTAGCTAGAGAAATGATGAGTACACAAAACAATCTGAAACAGCAGAGTTTAGTAAAACAAGCAAGGAATTTGCAGCTAAGAAACCCAAGTGCAAGAATAAGTTCTGAGGCCCTGGGCAAATCATTTTATAAATCTGTTAAACAGGGCCAAGATTTATCTAGTCCACAGTGGATGATGAGGATGAAATTGAATAATGGATTATAAAAATGCCTTACCAAGTTCAAAGGCTCATCAATGTTGCTGATTATTAGGCTATGTAGATAAAGTGCTATGAAGATAACAGATCAATGAAATAAAAAGAGCGTGTATCAAAGAAAAAAAAAACAACAACTTACATTCCTCCAATGGAACTGGACAATCTTCTCATGCGCACTAAAAGAGCAATCTACCTCAGGGCACTGTAAGGAGTTTGTTTTTAAAAAAAAAAAAAAAAAAGACTCAATTCAACATTTCCCATAAAAAATGTACCCTTCTACTATACAGACAGACATATTCTGGCATTATTACCTAGTATCCTGTCTATGTGGTGTTATCCATGAATACTTAAAACAATAGCAAGACAAACTCACTCCAAAACCAAGTTGTGCTCTAAAAGTATATAGTACAGTAATACATAGCATTCACTTTTCCATTTGAGTGAACGCAGTACATCAGCAATGTTGTAAAATGTTATTTCCTCAAGTCGAGCATGACCTACAAACTGAAGAGCACTTACCCAACTAAGAACTTCCTAACGTTTTTCCTTCTCAACAGCTGCCAGACCTCCCTTCGCCTCTGCCATCTTACCGACTCCTAAAGCGGAGGCTTCCCACCCTCAAACTGCAAATCCCAGGGTTATTGTCTCAACTTGCCTTTAAACAACATTTCTATGATAACTCTAAACTTTTACAGGAAGAAAGCTCAGAATTCCTACCAAATACACCCATTTTGCTAAATAAAATCAGGATAACCAAGAAACCTACTTTTGTATGTTCAGACATATGTTTATCATACTTTTCTTGATTTTTAAAACCACGATCACAGGTATCACAAAAATAGTGAAAAACAGGTTCCTTTCTTTTCTGCAAATAAAAATGAAGAAGCATTAGGCTTTGGATGAGAACTCAATCAGCAGTAAAAATATGCAGGTTTTGATTTTTCATATACTCTTACACGTGGGAGAAACTTCTGAATATATTTCTAATGAAGGGGTGATTCTGTTTCTTCAACACATACATTAGAAAAAGCCAGGTTTGTTAAAAAAAAAAAAAATTAAGACTTCCCTGGTGGTCCAGCAGTTAAGATTCTGTGCTTCCAATGTGGCGGGCAAGGTCTGATGCCTGTTCAGGGCTACCCAGGTGGTTTAGTGGTAGAGAATCTGCCTGACAATACAGGAGATGCAAGAGATGAAGGTTTGATCCCTGAGTCAGGAAGACCCACAGGAACAGAAAATGGCAACCCGCTCCTCGTTTCTTGCCTGGGAAATCCCATGACAGAGGGGCCTGGTGGGCTACAGTCCATGGGGTCAGAGTCAGACGTGACTGAGTGACTGAGCAGGCACGCGGGGAACTAAGATCCCACATGCCACAAGACATGGCCAAAAAAATAAAATTTAATCTGAATAGAGTTAATATTAACCATGAATAGATTTCAAATTGGTAATCTAATTAAAATGCAGTAGAGCATATGTCAAAATAACCTAAAAGTAAATATTTGTAAACACAGCATTTCTTCCTTTAGGATAAATAAAAAAGTGTGTGTGTGTATATATATATATATATAAAACTACTAAATGAGAGAAAGTAACTAGGTAAATATTAGTTATTTTCTTATTCCCAATTTACTATTTTTATGTTCAAACATAAAACAAAAAAGATTATTACAATGATAAGACTATATAGGAAGTAGACTCCAATTGTTCAATGTTGAGATTATGTTATTAGATATATTACACATTCACAGTATTTTGTAAATATCAGCAACACAGTTTTGATACCAACATGAAGGGTAGTAATTTCATGATGTAGATCTTATTCAATTTATTCTAATGACATTATTTATACATCTTAAAAGTCGAAAGACCAGACTGTTAAGCTACATCAGAATAAAGGAAATCTATTTTAAGGCTCAGTTTCTGAACATAATCAAGGGTTGAAAACACACAAAAACTTTTCATTTCATCCTTCCCCTCCCAATCTGCTAGTAAAATAAATATATATATTATGTATAAGTATATATCTTTTACTTCATTGAAATTCAATAACATTTACATTTATCTGTAATCATAATTGCCCATATTTACTCCTGATACTGTATGTAAATAGATTGACTGTTTTTTTTCTACAGTTTCTCCATTTTTTCACAAGAAGATTTTGCTTGAAGTTTTTACTTACAGCCAAGACCCTTAAAGATTCTTTTACAGCAAAGCTATGGTGAGTCAATGATGAATGCAAAACAGAGACAGTTATGACAGATGAGATATGAAGCAGTGACATAGGGACCAAAGTGTCACATTTTAGAAGATCTTTAAAAATACCTTTTTTTTCTGTTTTCTTCTGGGAGAGACACTGAAGTCATTGACCCTTGCATCATGCTTTCGTGGAAAATAAGTTTGTTTAACTGGAAAACAAAAAGATTCATAAATGTTAAAAACTGTAGGATTATTTAATATTTTGCTAGAGCACATCATAAATACTTGAGTTACAATAGTGGCAGCCCACTAGAATCCTCCTGCAATGCAGGAGACCCAGGTTTGATCCCTAGGTCAGGAAGATCCCCTGGAGAAGGGAATGGCAACCCAATTCAGAACTCTGGACTGGAGAATTCCAGGGACAGAGGAGCCTGTCAGGCTACAATCCGACAGGACTGAGCGACTTTCACTTTCACCCTTTCTAGGAAGAATAGTGATTTACACACAGTTCCTGCCTCAAGGCCTCTGCACTTACAAGTCTCTCTGCCTGCATGGCTAAGCCCCAGACATATGCACTGCAAGAGACTCGGGTTCCATCCCTGCAGCGGGAAGATCCCCTGGAGAAGGAAATGGCAACCCAGTCCAGTATTCATGCATGGGGAATCCCATGGACAGTTGAGCCTGGGGGGCTACAGTCCATGGCGCCGCAGAGAGTCAGACACGACTTAGCTACTAAACAGTAACAACTGATCCCTCACCTCCCTTAAGTCTCTGCTCCAAAGTGACCTTACTCACGACTGACACTGACATTTAAAACTGCACTGCCTGTGACTCTGCTTTCTCTCTCCACAGCACTCACTGCCTTCTAATAGGCACTGCTTTCTTTTGTTTATTGTCTCCGTCATCTTACACCAGGAGATGTCAAGGCCTAAGATAAGGATTTCTGAATGTTTTGCTCACTGCTGTACCCTCACGTCCTGGCTCATAGTTGGAATCAACCAAATAATTGCTAAACTAAATGAACAAGTAGGGAACTCGTAACTGTGGAACAAACTGTGAGACATTAATGACCAGACTCCAAGAGAGCAAGGCAGTATCAGAAGAAGAGAAGAGAACAAGGGTGGAAGAGGAGGAGGAAGTAGGGATGGAAAAGAAAGATAAGGGGTGGTACGGAAAGGCGTTAACAACCTACCTGGAGTGCTGTGGGGCTGCTGATGCCAAGGAAAACCACCAGGAGACTGCGTCCAGTACCGTGACGCTGACGCCTGGAAATTCCACGAAGGCTGGCCGTTGAGTTGAGGCTGAGAATCGAGGGGGGACTGGGCGTCAAAGGGGGGCTGCGCCCCGGGAAGAATGTGGGCGTCGAAGGGGGGAGGTGCCCCAGGGAAAGTGCGGGCTTCCGCGCGGGGCTGTGCCTCTAAGGCAGGCTCAGACCCTGCTGCGGGAAGCGACGAAGGCGGCGGCGGCGGCGGCATCGCCCACAGCATCCAGTTGTTCGGCCGCGAGGCTCGGTCGCGTAAAGGCCCCAGCGTGGGTGTCAGCTCGGGGGCTGGGAACCACCCGGCGGGAGGCACGGCACCATCAGCCGGCTCCCCCATCGCCACCCGCCTGGTAGTCAACCCGGCGTGCGAGTGCGCAGCAAGCCTTATGCGTCACTTCCGTTACCGCCAATAGCAAAGATCAACCAATCACAAGCTGAAGTGTCATCGGCCGGCGCCGGAAGAGCTTCCCTCGCGTTCGGCGGCTCGCGGGCTGCCCGTCTTGGAGTTCTGACTCGGCTTGGAGATACTTGTGTACGCCTGCAGTGTCTGACCCCGCGGATGGCGAGGGATCTGATTGGGCCGGCCCTGCCGCCCGGCTTCAAGGCCGGCGGGTCGGCGGAGGACGAGGAGCGGGACTCCAGCCCCGGTAAGCGGCGGCGAGTTACCCGCCCGCCAGCCTCTCCCGCCCAGTCTCTGGCCTGGCCCTGGTCCCGACGCCTGGGAGGGCGGACGCCTGGCTAGTGGGCGCGGCCGGGTCCGAAGTAACTCTCCTTCCCAAGTGGAGTCCTAGGGGCTGCAGAAACTATCTTTGGCCTGTAACCATTATCACAATGAAGTATCCGCACTTAGCGCTTAATGGACTGCACCCTCAGCTAAACCGTCGATACGCATTTCAGTCCTTTAACCCTCCTGGCCACTGCGTAAGGTAACTATTCTTCGGTGATACGGATGGGGACACTGAGACTCGGGCTGTTGCCCATGGCGCATCGCTGGTTAAGTGGCAGAGCCCTATTTAGAGCGAAGCCCGTGCTCCGAACCTCTGTGCTGTCTTGCCTTCTGACGTACAATGAATGCTCTTGGATCTTGCAGAATCTTTCCCTCAAGCTCCCGGCCAGCCTTCCTGCCCCTCTCATCCTGTCATTTCATCTGACACACAGTTCAGCGCTCAAACCCGTCCGAATGTCTGCGGAGTTCTTCAGTTCCCTAGGCTCCTTCGGGCTTTGCCCTGCCCTTTTTGACATACCTGACAAACTCCTACCTCATCCTTTGAGCCCTAACTTCAACGTCAGCTCAGTGAAGCCTTTCCAAACTGTCTCGTTCTCCTCTCTACCCATGGGGGAGTTTTTTGTTATGTTTTTTCCTACTTAAATACAACAGGTATTTAATACACTTTTGAAATAATTTGTTGATATAGCTGTCTCCACCCATTGCTCAGTAATCTTCTAGTCTTAACACATAACTGGTATCTCGTATTTGCCAAAGAAAAAGATTCTCGGAGCCCTCCCTGAGCATCCATCTCCTTTCATGTTTGTTCTGATGTGTAGCCTGCGGTTGACTGAAGTTAGAAAACAGTAAAGCTGAAGGAATAACCCTCCCATTTCTGAATCTAATTTGCACTCTTGACTACCCAGCGGCCATGTTTCCACCTAGAGATTTTTTTCCAGATCTTGTTTTCGCTGTAGTTTTTAAAAAGTTAAGTGTTTATTTTAGCAAGGAAAGTTCCCTTCAACAATGGTTGAAGAAAAGAGGAGTTAACCCAATTTTTTATTTAGCACACAGGTTTGAGATGGACCAAATTAATTTTATTTGAATACTCTGGAAAACTGAATGTTGGGAAATGTCACCTGAGATCATGTTTAAAAACTGGGGTGAAAATGTTTTCTTGAGACAAGTCCCAACATCCAGATACTGCTTTGTGGAAGTTGAGTGAAACCTGGGCCTTTCTTACTCTGACTTTATTCTCTTCATCTGCAGTGACCTTCATACCACTCATCTCAGCTACACTTGCAGTCACACGCCGGACCTTATTCCATTTCTGAAAAGTTTTTTGGGAAGGGAGGGAGGCACCTCATAGCTTGTGGGATCTTATTTCCACGACCAGGAATTGAACCCAGGCCCTCCACAGTGAGACCATGGATTCGGAATCCTAACCACTGGACCGCCAGGGATTTTCCACATCTCTGAAAACTTAAATTCAGTCTCATTCTCAGCCAGAACCCCTTATTCATACATCATTCTTCCTTGGTTACTCTCGTTGTTCAGTCGCTAAGTTGTGTCCGACTCTTGACTGTGACAAGGTTGCAAAAACCATGGAACTCAACACTCTTTCAGGAAGAGAAGGAGAGAGCAAGAGGAGCTATTTGGGAATCACAGGTTACCTACAGGATGGTCAAATTGTTGTATTAGCTATTGAGTAACTTCTGTATCTGGCAAAGGTGTGGATAAGGCAGAGAAGGAAGGCTGGATCAGTGGTAGTTGTTGTTCAGTCGCTAAGTTGTGTCCAACTCTTTGTGACGCCATGGATTGCTGCATGCCAGGCTCCCCTGTCCTCCACTATCACCCAGGGTTTGCTCAAGTTCATGTCCATTGAGTCAGTGATTCTATCTAACCATCTCATCCTCTGCTGCCCTTTTCTTTTGCCTTCAACCTCTTCCAGCTTCAGGGTCTTTTCCAGTGAGTCGGCTCTTTGCATCAGGTGGCCAAAGGATTGGAGCTTCAGCTTCAGCATCGGTCCTTCCAGTGAATGTTCAGGGTTGATTTCCTTTAGGATTGACTGGTTTGATTGCCTTGCTGTCCACGGGACTCTTAAGGGTCTTCTCCAGCACCACAGTTTGAAAGCATCAGTTTTTCAGTGCTCAGTTGTCTTCATGGTCCAACTCTCATGCCCACAAATGACTACTGGAAGAACCATAGCTTGACTGTACAGACCTTTGTCAGCAAAGTGATGTCTCTGCTTTTTAATTTGTTTGGTTACTCTCATCACAGTTTTTTTTAATCTTTGGTTTTAGTCTCATTGAGCCTCTCTGCCTCAGTCCTAATGGACCTTCTTCCTTTTATTGTTTCTGTCCCTGCTCAACTTAGCCTCTGTGGTCTATCCATTCATCCGTTCTCTTGTCAGTATCTTCCACTGCCTTTTCCCATCCAGTAATTCTATAAATCCATCTGACAAAAATTCCACCCTGGATCAGTCCAGACGTTCACCCCTAGTGAGCCACACCCAGGCTTCCACATGCTGCTAGATGAAACCTCACCCCTCCTCAGGCTATTGCTGCTGCAAACCATAATCTCCTCCCTGGCTGGGTCAGCTCTGCCCTGCTATCCTGTGATGTTTTGCCACACTGCTGTCCGCCCCAGTGATCAACTTTAACTTTTTAAAGCCTACTCTTTCTTCTTTAGCCTCTCTCTCCATCACAGAAAAAGTAGATGCCATCTTAAAAAAACTTCCTCACTTTTCTGGTGCTTTGCCTAAAAACTCTCACCAATTTCACTGTGAAAGTAAACAACCCACCAGTTGTCTCTCAGCACCTTTTTTTAAATAGATTTTTCTGTTTATTTATTTTTGGATGCACTGGGTCTTCGTTGCGGCTTGCGTGCTCTCTCTAGCTGTGACAAGCTGGGCCTGCTCTAGCTGCGGTGCGTGGGCTTCTCCCTGCGGCGGCGTCTCTTGCTGTGGAGCACCGGCTGTCGGGCACACGAGCTTCAGTAGTCTCTGCTCATGGACTCAGTCGCTGTGGCTCATGGCCTCTAGAGTATGAGCTCTGTAGCCTGGTGCACAGGCTTAGCTACCCGGTGGCATGTGGGATCTTCCCAGACCAGAGATGGAACCCAGGTCCCCTGCATGGGCAGACGAATTCTTCACCACTGAGTCACTAAGGAAGTCCCTCTCAGCAGCTTGTTGCTAAATTCAAGGCACTCTTTTCAGTCCTGACCTTGCTTGACCTCACAGCAGCATCCCCCACCCCACTCCCACTCCCATGATCCCTCCTCTCCTCTCTTGGCTCCAGCCACTCGGAGCACATTTCTAGATGCGTCAGAGCCTTCAGCTTGCAGTTCATCGCAGGTGCTTTTCCCTCTGCGTGGACCACGTTTGCCCCAACCCACACTCCCTTTGTCTCGTCTTTTGGCCTCAGCCCACCCACCGCTCTTTCTAAGCAGCTTTCTCTGATGTCACTACCTACCCATCAAAAGACACTGGGATGCTCCCTATTGATATTTCCATGACTTAAGCCTGGCACAGGATCAGCAAGCTTTTCCTGGACCAGACAGTAAATACTTTAGACTTTGCCCGTCAACAGGCAAAATCAAGATTATTGTGAAAGTCTGTATGAAACAAAAGAGAAAACAAATTTCCACAAATGTTTTTTAAGTCTCATTGAATTTGTTGCAGTATAGCTTCTGTTTCATGTTTTGGTTTCTTGGCTGAGAGGCACGTGGGGTCTTCGCTCCTTGGCCAGGAACCGAACCAGTACCCCCTTCATCGGAAGGTGCAGTCTTAACCTTGGGACCACTAGGCAAGTCCCTAAGTTTTTATTGTTGAAATTGAAAACATAATATGAGTATAATTCTTTTGTAGTATAAACATACTTGTGAGAAGAATGGAATTGCTTTAGAGGGAATAACATTTTACTTAATTGGGGTTCAGAGTCAGTGTTTCCTGTTATAATCAATTGCTGATCTGTAAAGAGGTCTGATGTGATATATACTGAGTACTTCTTTTTGTGTCTGCATAATTCTGTCTGATAGGTATTACAAGGGGAACATAATGGAATGTATAAGGCATAATCTGTATTCTTATGGAAGTTGTAATCTGTTGGTAAAATTACTGCTGCAGTGGGAGAGCTGCCTTAATAACACGCATCACTGCTCTAGGAGTGAGATGGAATTGTTCATTACAAGCACCTAAAACAGTATTTTAAGACATTTTCTATAGTTCTGAAGAATGATACCTATAAAAAAGTGAAGCCAGGCATATCCTCAATTTTATTAGAAAGTCTGTAATGGGGCTTATATTGTACTAACTTATGTTTTCAATATTCTTTTTTTAAAGTATTACCATTTCTTAGTATTATTTTATTGTGTAGTAATTATTTCTTTTGACATAACCCAAATGGAAAATAAATAATGCTATATTCTGAATATTACTTTCCTACATTATTTTTCCTGGGATCATTTTTTTAAAAAATAAGGCCTGACATTCTTCTCAGAGGAATTTTGTCTTCATCTTTTTATTCCCGTCTTTAAACATATCCCATGTGTTTCTTTAAAAATTCAAGGCAGATTTATCCCTTAGTTGTAATACAGCACATGTTTAACCCATTTAACCTTTTAATCATTTGAACTTTACAAAAGAATATTAAAACCTCATCTTGATTGGAACAAACCCAAAATTAGCCAGTAGTGTCAAATTGACAAATTACATCGATAACACCCATATATAAGAAAAGGAAGGAGCAAAAGAGAAAAAAAATAAAGAAAAAACTTCCCTCCTTAATATTTAGAAACAAGAAGATGGAAAGAACCAATCATGGGAATGAAATATAATCTCTTAATCTCTCATGGGATTCCCTGGTGGCTCAGAAGGTAAAGCGTCTACCTGCAATGTGGGGGACCCAGGTTCATCCCTGGGTCAGGAAGACCCCCTGGAGAAGGAAACGGCAGCCCACTCCAGTACTGTTGCCTGGAAAATCCCATGGACGGAGGAGCTTGGTAGGCTACAGTCCACGGGGTCACACAGAGTCAGACACGACTGAGCGACTTCACTTAACTCTTAACTTTAATCTCTTTTATGTTAAACTATGACTCCCTAGAATTTTGAAGAAAGGATTATTTGTAGAAGGTGGTGTTCTCCCCTTCTTGCTATATTCTAAAAGGTGCTTTCTCTGGGATTAGTACTACATACAGAGATAAACCAGAAATCAGTAAAGGCACTATTCATCACAATCAGAAGTCATGTAATCTCCATTTGTGGTTGTGGAATATTTACATACTATGACATTAACTATTCTGCAATCTTAAACAGCAGTGGGAGACAGGAGTTCTGTCCCTTAATTCTTAATGTTTTCTGCCTTTTGCTGCTTGATTATTCTTTTCTAGACATGCTGTGTTACAAGTTTAGCATTTTTTTTCTTGAAGTCCTTCCTTTATTTAATGATATATAGAAAAAATGCATCCAATTTGTTAAGACAGGGACTTCCCTGGCAGTCCAGCGGTTAAGACTCCACACTCCCACTGCTGGGGGCATGGGTTCAATCCCAGGTAGGAGAACTGAGATCTCAGATGTTGTGCAGCATGGCCAAAAATCAGTCAATCTTATTTAAAAGAAAAAAGGGAGGGCGTGGCATGGGAAGGTTAAATAACATTCAAACCACACAGCTAATAAGCAGCTGAGCTGGAATTCATGGCTAGAGTCTGACCCCAAAGCATACATTGTAACTAACCCCTTTATACCCTCCAGTTTTGTCTTGTCACTTTGCTTAACTTTGCTTAGCTACACAGGCCTTTTAGTCCCTCAAGCACCTCAAGCTTGTTCTCTCCATAGGACCTTTGCAGCAGTGATTCCCCCATCTAGAATGTTCTTCCCTCAGATTGTTCCATGGCCACTGTCATCATTTAAGTCTCCGTACAAACGTCTTCTCAGGGGGACCTTCCCTGACCTCTGTCTTTAGAATTACCCTCCCACACGTTCACAGTCACCTTTTTAATTTATTTTCTAAGTTATGTCTCTAGAAGTATTTACTCAATAAATATTTGTTGAATGTTGACCCTTTGTTGAATGTTGTTTGGTGTAGTGGTTAAGAAGTTCATATCATAACTCCTCTGTTTAGTTGTGTGAAATTGGGCGAGATACTATCTCCCTCAGTTTCCTTGTCTGCGAGATAGAAGTCATACTGCTGTCCTAATAAGGTTGTTGTCAGAATTAAATAGGTAAATGCACAGAAGTCTCTCAAGTTTTTGTTGCTGTTAATATTGAGGGAATAGCATACCTGGAAAGCTCTTTGGAAAATCATATCTCCAGGTCCTCCGCCAGGCCAACTGAGTCAAAATCTCTGTGGTAAGGGCCCAGGAATCTTTTTTAAAAAAATATTTTGGTGAATTTATTAAACATCCAGGCTTGAGTTTTGGCATCACTGCTTAGAATTGACATAGACAGTTTTACGTGTGTGACATCATGCAATGATAATTTTTGCTGAGCCATAAAGTAAGAGCAGTTGGCTCTGTTAGTGGGCCCAGAAGACCATCATCCCTCCCTCAGCATCCCCACCCCAGTGCAGCCTCCTTCTCTTTTCTGAGTCTCTCTCAGGAAGGAGCAGAATTTAGAGTGTGTCTGCTTTTGTCTCTGCTTGGAAATCATCTTGAACAGAAAACTAACTGAGAAGTATGGTAATGCTCGAAAAGATTATTTTTTTAAGTAGTGATTCTTAGTCAGCAACCAGAATGGATAATTTTGATTTTTAACGTATTAGAGTATGAAATGACAGATTTGTTGTTTGGTTAACTCATTTGTTGTGATGTATTATCTACCATATGCTGTCTGTTAGTAAAAAAGAAATCATGAAACCATTTTGGCAGTTGCACCAACCAAAATTACAACCAATACAAAAACTGTAAGATATCAGGGAAATTACATGCTGTTGCTGTATTTATAAGTTCGGGTTTTTAAATTTTTGTGATCTCATAGTTAATCTCATAGTGTAAGACATGATCTCTGCCTTCCTGGAGTTGGAAAGACTAAACCACTATAGAAGAACAAGAGCAAAGGAGATTAAAGTCCATAATAAATGGTAGCCCGCCAGTGCTGTGAATTTCGGAAAATAAAGTGTGAAATGTCAGCTCGGGCAGCAGTCCCCAGCCTTTCTGGCCCCAGGGACCCGTTTCGGGGAAGACAGTTTTTCCACAGATGGGGTAGGGGGTGGTTTTGGAGTGATCTCAGGCACATTGCATTTATTGTGCACTTGATTATTATTACATGTGCTCCACCTCAGATCATCAGGCATTAGATCCTGAAGGTTGAGGACCCCTGAGCTAAGAGATTCACTGAAACAGTTGTGACTACTTACGACAAACACAAGACATCTTTTTCAGTTGCAGGACCGGCTCTGCCCCCTAATTATAAAAGCAGTAGTTCAGAGTCATCAGACAGCGACGAGGACAGTAGTTCTTTGTCCGAAGAAGGAAATCAAGAATCTGAAGAAGACGACACTGGTCCACCGGCACGGTCAGTCCGTTATTACATTAAATGGTAAACCACGCTCCGAATCTGCTACATATTGGTTAGAGTAGATAGCTAGTAAGGGGCTTCCCTGTGACTCAGGTGGTAAAGAATCTGCCTGCAGTGAAGGAGACCCGGGTTCAATCCCAGGGTCAGGAACATACCCTGGAGAAGGAAATGGCAACCCATTTCAGTATTCTTCCGTGGAGAATCCCATGAACAGAGGAGCCTGGTGGGCTACTGTCCATGGAGTCGCAAAAGAATTGGACACGACTGAGCAACTAACAGTTTCCCAAGGAGCTATCATAACCCGAATTTATACAGCACAAGAAGAAATCACTTCATATTTCATTTCCTCATGAACTATACCTTTTACAGAAAAATGTATCTTGGTAGTATATAGCTCCAGAGATATCAAGAATTTCAATAAACGTCTTATATAAAGAATCTTTCCATAAGGTATTATTGAAGTGATTAAATATTATGAATAAACCATACATCTTCTATTAAAAATTATGTATGCGGTGTGTGCTTTTTGTTTAAGTAAATGAAGAATTCCCCCTGATCTAGCCTTACTCACCCGAGGCCCATGTAGATAAGAAATCAAATCTTTATTATGGGATAGCAAGGGTTTTTTAAATGCATTTTAATGACTAAGGGACAAAAATAGCAACCCTTATGAAAGTGAATTTAAAAGCCAATGTCATAAATTCTTTGCTTAAAAATATCTAGCATGTAGAATATTTGAAACCTCACTGGTTAGAGTCTTTATCAACACAGAAAATACAGAAAATTGATACATCACCGCTGTAGAGAAGTAACCAGTCTCTATTTTAGACCTCTAGTGAATTCCCAGGAAAGATTAGTATAAGATCTGTGGTACCTTTTCTTTTTTGCTTGGCAAGATAAATTTATTGTTTCAGAGTTTATACAACTAGTTGAAGTTAGTATGCCTTTAAAAATTAAAATTTCCCTATGAAAAAACTTCTGACATACATGCATAAAATTACACTACTCTGTTTTCAGAAAACCGAGGAGAAATCAAGATGATGATGACGATGATGATGATGAAGGGTTTTTTGGACCAGCTCTTCCTCCTGGGTTTAAAAAGCAAGATGATTCTCCTCCACGGTAAGAATGTGTACCCTTTCAGGCCAGTCTTTTCTCCTGTCTATTAATTTATTAAAGAGTTGTCTGAAATTTTTGTTTGTTTGTTTGTTTTGTTTTTTAATTTTATTTTTTTGGCTGCGTTGGGTTTTAGTTGCGACGTGTGTGATCTAGTTCCCTGACACAGGATCGAACCTGGGCCACCTGCATTGTGAGCTCAGAGTCTTAACCACTGGACCACCAGGGAAGTCCCTGAAATTGTTTTTTAACTTATATATTTATATAACATTTGAAATAAATTTGAAGTGAAAAAAAATTTTAAATCCACATAAGAAAAATAAATTATTTACATGTTTATGACACTTAACAATTCATGAAAATCCACTCACATCTCTTATTTGATACAACAGCATTCTGTGATAGGCTGGGTGAAACATGACCCTTTTCCCTTTTTTTTTTTTTTTAAAAGTTTCACATATAGCCAATGACTAGAATCCTGGCAATTGATCTTTTTTCTTTCTTTCTTTCTTTCTTTTTTTGACTGCACCACTTGACATTTGAGATCCTAGTTCCCCAACCAGGGATCTAATTCAGATATCTCCTTAATTATTTATTGAAAGAACAGGCAAATCCCTATGTACCAAATTACACAGTTAACTGAACCTCAGAAGTGTCATCCATGGATTAAGATAGCAACACACCCCTTACAGAATTGTCATGGTGATTGAGATGTCATATCTGTATACATATATAAACGTGTGACTCTTCTATAGTGCCTAGCACAGAATAAACATATAGTAAATATTGTCTTCTCGAAATTATAAAATTTTTAAATGCTGAATATGAAATTGCACACCAAATTGTGTATAATTCTTAACAGTATATCTCAATGTGCAAGAACAAGTAGGAAAGGCTATTGTACATTTTATTTTCAGAGGTTGTAATCACAATTGTCAGCTTCTAATTTTCATATAACTTTCTGGAAGTAACTGCCTCTGACTACAACTCAGAAAAACACTTTTTGTTGTGAATATAAAACAGTCTTTGTAATGGCATCTGCAGATAAAAAGGTGCTTATTATTAAGAAAAAGAAATAAGAAGGCTGGGCAATCCATGGCTGTTTTTGTATGGCCCCCAAGCTAAGAATGATCATTAGGGGGCCATTAAAATGAAAAGACAGATAAATTGCGGCAGAGACTGAATGTGGCTGTCAGAGCCTAACACCTTCCGCCTAGCGTTCTATGGGAAGCTTGCTGACTGCTGGGATATAGCATGCCTTTCAAGAAAATAGTTATTAGAGGCAGAGCAGTTTCTTGAGAATTCTGTCTAGATGATAATAAAATATATCTCTGAAATAAACAGGTGGTAGGATATATTGGAAGCAAAACCTTCCATAAGCCTGTAGCATGCTGTGGTTGTGTTCCTTTACTATATTTTAAGATTGTGTGTATTAGTAATTTTAACCTCACAAAATTCCCTGAGGCCAGAGAATTGAGCTGTACTTGGATTTGTAGATCTGCTAAAAGCTCAGAATAAACTCTTACATCACTTCCTTACACTTTATAAACGACAACTGATTTGATCTCTCTTAATAGCACACTTCCGCGTTTTTCATACGTACAGTTGTCTCGGTTCATAGCAGTTTTATGAACCCAGACAAGAGGTAACTAAGTGGCCAGGATCAGAACCCAGGCCTTGTGACTCTGATACTGTTTTTGCCCTGCTGGGAAACCTGTGTGTAATACTGTGGTTGGACAGTGCCGCCTGGGAAATTCAGCTTAGGACATTCCTGCCATCTTGGTTGGTTCCACTAACACAGGGCCATTTCTGGAAAAAAGCAAAGAGAGAATGGAGAAACTTAACAGTATGAAAGAGAGTAGAAAGTATCATTCCTCTTTTTGTTTTTTCCACACAAAAAGCACTTTCTCTTTCGAAGACCTAGAATTTCAGCAAGTTTTCTCTTTTGAACAGAAGTTAGTTGCCTCAGACTGTGGCAGTAGGGCAACTTGAAAGAAAATGAACTTTGCCATCAGATAGACCGGGGTTCAAACTCCAGCTCTGGGGACTTCCTGGCTGTCCAGTGGTTAAGCCTCCTTGCTTCCAGTGCAGGGGATACAGGTTTGACCCCTGGTTGGGGAACTGAGATCCCATATGCCGTGCAGGGTGGCCCAAAAGAAAACAAAACAAAGCGAAAGCTCCAGCTCTGCCCCTTCCTAGTGTGTGTTGTCCTTGGGCATCACTTGGCTTAGGTAGAAAATGGAGCGACTTATCCTAACCAGGTTTTCTTTCTTTTTTTTTTGAGGGAAATAGAAAAATACACTCTGGTTGAAATGAGGTTAGCATACTACCTTTTCCTTTCTCTCTGGGTCTCAGATGAACTATTTTCTTTGTTACACATTTCCGCATCATAATTGGGTTGTTAGTGAGGACGAAATATTGGTTTTTATACTGCCTTGACACATGTAACCATAAGTAAATTACTAACAGCTGTTGTATGCATTTGCTACATATGTCCTTAAGATTCCATTTGTACTTAAGCAGTTCTGACTGTAATTAAAATGCCACTAAGGTATTTTTCAGTGGACAGTGACTATCAAAACTGAAAGCCAAGGCACAAGATAAAAAGATCTTCACAGGCTTTAGTCCATAATAAGGATTCTTTGTTTGTCATTATCTTTATTTACCTAGTTCTTATAGGAAGTGGGTTTACACCGCTGCCACAAAGGTTGAGAATTACTGGTTTAGCATCTAATCATTAATAAATAGAAAATTAAAGTGCAGAAATTAAATTTTTTTATGATACTCGGTGAAAAAATGCTAGGTTTGTTGTTCAGTGGCTCAGTCATGTCTGACTCTTTGCGACCCCAGGGATGCAGCACGCCAGGCCTCCCTGTCCATCACCGATCCCGGAGCTTGCTCAAACTCATGTCCATCAAGTCAGTGATGCCATCCAACCATCTCGTCCTCTGTCTCTCTCTTCTCCTCCTGCCTTCTATCTTTCCTAGCATCAGGGTCTTTTCCAATGAGTCAACTCTTCACATGAGATGGCCAAAGTACTGGAGTTTCAGCTTCAGCATCAGTCCTTCCAGTGAACACCCAGGACTGATCTCCTTTAGGATGGACTGGTTGGATCTCCTTGCAGCCCAAGGGACTCTCAAGAGTCTTCTCCAACACCACAGTTCAAAAGCATCAATTTGTCAGCTCTCAACCTTCTTTATGGTTCAACTCTCACGTCCATACATGAATACTAAGTTACAGAGTAAAAATAGTACACTGAATAAGATTCTCATTTTCCACATTTGTTATTATTATCTGGCTTTTTATTATTTGTGTGAGCTTTTACTGAAAAGTAAAAGTCAACTGAAAGCTGACTTTTTAAAGGTACGTTTTATTTTTCAGGCCTATGATAGGTCCTGCTCTACCACCTGGTTTTCTTAAATCTACACAGAAAAGCGACAAAAGCAGAAGTGATCCAGGACAAGTGTCATCATATTTCAACTCTGAGGTTTGGGGATTTTTCTATTAAAGAACAAGATGTAAGAAACCAAGACCTTACATAGTAATAACTATAATCATTTGACTCAAATGTAATGTAAGATGTGTCATAGTCATACTAATTTAGGATTACAGCATAGGTAGGCAAAATCAAAAGCTGTCACAGACCTGAGATTCTGTTAGGAAAATAACAAGGCAGTCATGAGTTGACAGGGTGTGACCTATTCATGCTTCTCATCCTTGAAAGGAAGCTTTTAAGTCCTGGAAAGTAGAATACGGTGAACAGTTTAAAGAATTGTTGTGATTTGATGCAAAAGAGAGCAAGCTAAGAAATGTTTAAATAGTGAGATGATTATTATAAAATATTGAAATTAACTTTGTCCCACCCAGTTCTGGTACCATTATTTAACAGGGTCACTCATGGGTACATGATGTTTTGGAAAGAAAGAGCAGGTGATTCTGGAATCGAGGAGGAAGTCTATTTTCTTTATTAGAGAGCTAATCCTTAACAATAGCTGAGATTTGAAGAATATAATTTGTAATGCATTTTCTCCATATATGGATACTGTTTTCAGCTTCTCCAAAGCCTTATGAAATAATTATGATCTGTATCTTAGAGATGCTAAAAGCCAGAGACAGTGGGTAACTTACTCCAAATAGCACAGTTTCTACTTAGCAAAGCCAAAACTCCGAACCCAGTTCTTAGGACTTTGAATCACTGTTCAGCCTGCTGCTCTGCTGAGCCTTCCTGTATGTGAACTCATAGACTCCTGTGCGTCTCCACTGAGAATTCATCAGTTCCACAGAGGTGGTTACTGAAGGAAATAGAATTCGGTGGTTAAACTCATGAACTCCAGCATTTGCTCATTCTCTCAATGAATGATATAGAATGCCTACAAATGATTATAGAACGCCTAAGTGTGTCAGGCACTTAGTCACAGAAATCAATCTGACAACAAATTCTGTCCCCGCCTTCCAAAACGTCCAGAATCCAGCCACTTCTGCCACCACCCTGACTCGAGCCAGCATCCTATTTCACCTGTGTTATTGTTGGTCTTCATGTCTTAGCCCTTGTTGCTACCTTTTCTCAACACAGCAACTAGAGTGGCCCAGATAAAGACAGATCATGTCAGTCACGCTGAAAACTACTTTGCTGCTCCCCTCTCTGCGTAAAAGCCAGAGTCCTCACAGGGCCCTGTACAGTCTGTCTTCCATTAACTCCCTGGTTTCTTCTTTCTTTGACCTGACCACACTGGGCTTCTTGCTCCTTAAATATGCCAGGCAGGCTGCTACCCCTGAGCCTCGGTACCTTCTTTCCACATCTCCCCCAGATATTTATGTGGCTGGCTTGCCACCAGCTATAGCACTTTTAGCTGCTAGTAAGAGAAAGTCCAACTCACAGTGAAGCTTAGTCTCACCTTCTTAGTTAGCAGATGGGTTGTTTGTTTAACTTCCTGAATGATCTATAATCTGTATTCCCAAATTAAGGAAAAGTGTTTCATACCTAAGATGAGGTCTAGAGATAGGGTCATTCCACTGTTGGTTAACTTAATAGCCTCACGAGCTCACCCGGGACCCCAGTTTTATATGTATTCTCTGTCACTTGCAGTATGTTAATTCCTCTCAGGCTGACCCCTTCCTTATACCAGGAAGCCTGCCAGAGTCCTAAGATTCACATGCAGGTGGCAGTGTCCAGACACAGAAATGAACCCTATCTTGTTCCCCTTTTTAGGGGGAGGGAAACCTCTCCAGGTTTCCCATAGACCTCTCCTCAGATTTTTGTGGCCTATGCAGAATCATATGCCCATGCTCAAGCCAATCAGTTGGGCAGGAGGAGTGAAACCAAAGTGATGGGTTTAGAATTATCAGCATTTTCCCCAGAAATTAGAGAAGGTTTTAGTTTCCTGAAAAGAGCATGATTCCAACCAGGATTAACAAAACACTGGGTTCTCTTAGCAATAGTTATTGGTTGGAGCTGTTACAGTCCCTACAAATTTCAGGCCTCTACCTTTATAAAACTATCTCTTATTAGAAGGAAGTGTGTGCTCGCTTTGGCAGACATATACTAAAATAGAAGGAAGTGTAAATATCATTAGCTTATCCCATCATCCTAAATGTCAACACTCTATTGATATCACATTTCTTGTAATTTTTAAAGTTTATTATATCTTTTACATCTGCTCGTTTTATGTCACCAAGTATTATGTTTGTAGGGGGCTATAAATATGTTTAAGATAATGTCTTTGCCATCAACGAGCTTACTGTTGTTGAGAAAAGCTAAAACATTTAAAGTTAAATCATTAGCAGTTGAAATAAAGGAAATAATAGTCTGCTGTAGTGTAAGTAGAAAAAATACTGGCTTTGATCTTAGAACATTTAAGTCTTAGGTACATGTTTTATAACCTCAGACAAGTTGTTTAATCTTTCCAAGTGTATTTCCCTAAACCTAGGTTTCCTCAAAAAGAAGACAGGAATAATAATGCTATTTCCCGGTTTTATTATGAGGTTCAAATGAGACAAAGTACAGTTATTGAGAGAGAGAGAGAGAGTGTGACTTAGAATCAGCCACAAGACAAGATGTAATTATCTAGTTATTTGTGCTGAGAACAATTGCTATAAAGGTTCAGAGAAGAAACCAGAGAGTTACCATCGAGTGGTTAACAGGGAAAGTGTAAACAACACAAATTAAGTCGCCTGATCCTGGTAGTTGAAAAAATAAGAGGAAGAAACTACCTGTCACAGCTGGAGTACAAACATCTTATTGTTGTTCATCGTTGTTTATCTTATTCTCTCTCCTCGAGGTCAAGGACTATTTTAAACCCTAGTGTATATAGCATCTAACACAGGGTCTTACATGAAAGCCTTTATTAAAATGATTTACCAACAATAATTTGAATCCAATTTTTGCAGTAATACTGTATCCCTAGAGTAATTTGGGCACCAAATTCACTCATTTGGACCAGCATTTTGGAAGGTATTGCATAGCATTTCTGTTCCAGTGGACTGTACTAAATCATGAAGGCTAATATAGCTTCCAAGAATGTCTTATTCATGTGTTTCTTCCAAAGAGCTCTTTCTGAGCCAGGAAAGAGAATGGTTTCAACTCTGTCTTCCCTGACCACTTTCCTGGAGTATTATAGAGGAATTGTGAGGCCACATCTGTGTCCATCAGGAATAGAGCTGAAGTGAGTTAATGAGCTCTGCCATGGACACAGGGGACCAGGCGGGACAGACTCATGCCCTGGATTTGTGATCTCTGGTACTTGACAAAGGCACAGGAAAGGTGCTCAGTGATTAGCCAGTAACACAGTGCTTGCTCTTTCGTTCTGTTTCTAGGTTATCGGTCTCAGTTAAATTTTGAGTAATTTAGGATCATTTTCTATATTGTGTCGCTCCACTCTTGGTTTAAAGGTCCTGTCTTGTTTCAGAAGGAAACGGATAGCAGTGAGGAGGAAGACATTGTCGGGCCGATGCCTGCCAAAGGACCAATTAACTCCAGTGTAACAGCAGAGTTTGAAAAGAGGGCCCAGAGAATGAAAGAAAAACTGACTAAAGGAGACGACGTAAGTTTCAAATACACAGTACACGTTACTCTGAGAAATTGACCAGATAGATCAGAAATCTCAGTTTTGATAACAGACACTTTAAAAATGTCCTTTTTCATGTGTATGTATATAAAAATTTGGCCTCTAGGGTAACTCAGAAGCCATAAAAGGAGAAAACTGACAAATTTGCCCAATTAAAAATGATGGTATGGCAAAAGATAACATTAAGTCCAAAGAACAATAAATTAGATGAAAGTATTTATAACATATATGACAAGAAAAATCAGCCATCTATTAAATCCTTTCCTCTTCAGTTCAGTTCAGTTGCTCAGTCATGTCGGAATCTTTGCAACCCCATGGACTGTAGCGTGCAAGGTTTCCCTGTCCATCACCAACTCCCAGAGCTTGCTCAAACTCATGTCCTTTGAGTCGGTGATGCCATCCAACCATCTCATCCTCTGTCATCCTCTTCTCCTTCTGCTTCTGCCTTCAGCCTTTCCCAGCATCAGAGTCTTTTCCGAGGAGTCAGTTCTTCACATCAGGTGGCCATAGTACTGGAGCTTCAGCTTCAACATCAGTCCTTCCAATGAATATTCAGGACTGATCTCCTTTAGGATGGACTGGTTGGATCTCTTTGCGGTCCAAGGGACTCTCAAGAGTCTTCTCCAACACCACAGTTCAAAAACATCAATTCTTCAGCGCTCAGCTTTCTTTATAGTCCAACTCTCACATCCATACATGACTACTGGAAAAAACCACAGCTTTGATTAGACGGGCCTTTGTCTTTCTCTTAATGTCTCTTTCTCTTAACATCTGCCTCAGTTGAGAAGCATAGTCACTTAGGTGGTATTCTACACATATATGCATAAATGTCCACACTTTCCAGGCTACTTTTTTTTTGTTTAACTTTTTATTTCTCTCAAAGGATTCATCTAAACCAATTACGAGAGAGTCTTGGATGACTGAACTTCCTCCAGAAATGAAAGACTTTGGTCTCGGGCCCAGAACTTTCAAGAGAAGAGCTGATGGCAAATCTGGAGACCGATCAGTCTGGACCGACACGCCAGCCGACAGGGAAAGGAAAGCTAAGGTGAGAGGGCTTGTGCGTTCCTGTATTTCTGTCATGTTGGCTCTATTTTGAAAAAAATAGAAAGCAGAATTATTCCAGGGTACAATTTCTTAGCTTATGATTCCAAAGGGAAAAGATTTCCCCTGAAGGAAAGTTATAAGAAAAGAAAGCGGCACCAATTGCTTCCTGTGTATTCACTTATACTGAAACTGTTTCCCAACAAATTTGTCTCATTAAACCTCAAGAGAACCTGGAGACATAAGTTTATTAACCTCATTTTATGAAAGGAGACATGTCCCCTATGAGGTCATTTTTTTCTGGAATTTAATGCTGGCAAGTGATGAACAGTAATTCCATCCTCGACCTTTCTGATTCCAAATCCCCCAGTCTTTATACGTCATACTGTCTCCATGGAAGTTTCTTTCAGAATATCTTGGAAAAAACCAAGGCACAGATTAACCTAGCAAGTTAAGTGATAGATAGTGACTGTCTCTGAAAATAACAGTAGCTCCATTGCACTAAACTTCACATTACTGTCAAGATAGGCAAAAAAGCCCTTTCCTTAATACATTGAATAATTTACCAGAAAAAGCAAAAGCTATGCATAAAATATATCATTATTATTAGATTTTCTTTTCTTGGATTTCTACACTTATTATGAAATATTCCATTGTCAAGAATCCAACCAGTACTAACTCCTTAAATTCACTTCATCAGAGATTCCAATTTCCTTGAGTTGTGAATGCTATCTTAAATGCTTGACTAATTGGCGCCTTATGATTATAATTTATCAGTTCTAAATTAAACAGTTCCTTACTTAATCCATACCCCTAACTCTGTTTGTCTTGTTCATTAGTACCTAGAATTAATGAAGATTTCTATTTTCACTCTATAACCAAAAATTGAATGTCTCCTCTGGCAAACATCATGTTTGGTCACAGGTGACAGAAAAAGCTCCTTAAGACACTTTGATTTTCATGAAGAATTGGTTGTGAAATAGTGTTGTTCTTAAAATGTGGATGGTATGTGGAAAACGCCTCATTTTAGCAGAATATGTGGCAAAGCCATAAGTTCTCCTTTGCCCTGAAGATTCAAGGAAATCCAAGAGTTATAATAGAAAGGTGAGATGAACCAACACACCTGGGGGCAGAAGAGGCGACAGAAGGTGGGGTATAGAGGTGAGCCATACCCCACAGCCTCACTTCTGGGCATATACCCTGAGGAAACCGTAATTGAAAAAGACAGCAGTGTTCACTGCAGCACTGTTTACAATAGCTAAGACATGGAAGTAACCTAGATGTTCATCAACAGATAAATGGATACAGAATTTGTGGTGTTAATACATATATATAATGGAATGTTACTCAGCCGTAGAAAGGAATGCACTTGAGTCAGTTCTAATGAAGTGGATGAACGTAGAGCCTGTTACACAGTGAAGTAAGTCAGAAAGAGAAAGATTAATATCATGTATTAACACATGCATACAGAATCTAGAAAGATGGTACTGATGAACCCATCTGCAGGGCAGCAGTGGAGACGCAGACAGAACAGGCTTGTGGGGGAAGGGGAGCGTGAGACAAATGGAGAGCATAGCATGGAACGTACGTTACCACGTGTAAAATAGAGAGCCAGTCGGAATTTGCTCTATACGCAGGGGACTCAGACTGGGGCCCTGTGACCACCTGGGGGGGGGGGGGGGCAGGTGCAGGAGGGAGGGGGCACATGTAGACCTGTGGCTGTGTCATGCTGATATATGACAGAAACCAACACAATGTGGTGAAGCAATTATCCTCCAATTAATAAATGCATTTAAAAAATTAAAGGATGTGAGCCACACACTGTGAATGACTAGTGTTGGAATGCCTGTCTGCTCTTTCTTAACTGGTCTTTTATAAAAATAACCTACTGGCATTTTTATAATTTAGCCTTTAAGATTGTCTCCAAAAAGACAACTTAATACCCTTGCTTACATGGATTTTTTTTTAATATTTATTTATTTGGCTTATTCAGGTCTTGGTTTCTGCATGGAGAATCTTCCACTGTGGCATGTGGAATCTTTCATTGCAGCACACAGACTCTCCAGTTGTAGCGTGCAGGCTCAGCTGCCCTGTGGCCTGTGGAATCTTAATTCCCTGACCAGGGATCAAACCTGTGTCCCCTGCATTGCAAGGCAGATTCTTGACCACCAGGAAAATCCCTTATGTGGACTTTTTATTTGTGCTTTTTTCAGACCTCCTGCTCCTCATTGTGTGTGAGTAGATGTCTAGCCTGCAGCTAGATATGCAGGAAGTCTTCCTCAAAGAAAAATAACACAGAAAAATGGAACGAAGAGAAAGTAACCAGTACTGTTTGAACTTAAGATTTTAGATCCTGTGATTGAGTTCTTTAGATCCAGTCATTCTTTTTACGGCTAAAAGTGTTTTGTTGTATATTTGCAACAGACTCACAAAGGGATTATTAATACCCCTTAAATCTTATGTGGTACTATATCATAGCATGTAATACCGCAGACATATTTGTGGTAGAATTTATCACAGAAAGTATCATAGAGCTGTCCTTAATAAAGATCATGACTAATTTTTTATTTTTATAACAGATCTTAGTCAAGTTTCCTTTTTTTCTCTCTTTCCAAATATCCTTTTTGTATGTTTTTTCCATCATTTCCCCTTTTTTTAAAATTTATCGTCTTACTTTTTATATTTGATTCCCCAGCATTCATCTCCCTACCACTAATGCCAACATGGCCTAAATGAAGTAAGATTAGAAAGAAATGAAAGTGTTATGCATAAACTAATTGAATAAGATCTGTTATGATCTTGCCTCCCAGTCTTGACTAGATTTACTAACTCTTAGATGGTCAGGTTTTCACCTCCATCTTATCAGAACATCATTTTTCTCTTAATATTACAAGTAAAGAATCTGTTTCTGGGGAAATTGTTATGGAAAAATAAGAAATGAGCTACTCCTATGTTATGGTTTTTAGCATACTTTATTAAGTACAGTGTTGTTTTAGTCCATTATTTAGATAAAAATTGGGGTCCTCTTTGACTTTATCTTAAGGAAATAGCAACAGTATAAAAACATGCTTTGAGAAAAATAGTTTTCAGTTTTTGTCTGAGCCTTAGTCATTCCTGGCTGGGGCTGTATTCTCCAGAATATTTTTTTTTTCTAACAACTAAAATTTATTGGAAATTTACTTAAGTATTTCATCAGTGTGTTATAGTAAATGGTATATCTTTTTAAATTTCAAATTCTAATTGTTCGTCGCTGCTATGTTTTGTCTGTTGGCCTGGTATCCTGCAGCTTTGCTCCGCATCTGTGTGTGCTCAGTCGTGTCCAGCTCTTTCGACCCCATGGTCAGTAGCCCATTGAGCGCCTCTGTCCATGGGATTCTCCAGGCAAGAATACAGAGTGGGTTGCCCTTTCCTTATCCAGGGGATCTTCCTGACCCAGGGATCAAATCCACATTTCCTCTGTCTCCAGCGTCAGCAGGCGGATTCCTTACCACTGACCCACCTGGGAAGCCCCAGCTTTGCTGTGCTTGCTTGTTAATGCCGCCGCTGCTGCTGCTAAGCCCCTTCAGCCGTGTTAATGCTGAGTTGTTTAATAGATCTGTGGGGTTTTCTACATTGACACTCGTATGTCTTCTGTGAATAAAGATAGTTTTAGTTTTAGTTTTCTATGTCCCTTTGTTTCTTTCTCTTTATTTTTTTCCCTCAAGAGTGCTTTTCCTGGTTTTGAAAACAGTAATGTAAGATTTCTTCTTAAGCCTTATTTTCTCTTCTGCATTTTATTACAGTTTGTCAGACTCATCTCTGAGTTTGATAAAATCCAGTTAGTTGATTAGATGGAGGTTTTGTGGGCTCTTTTTGTTGTTTTCAGGAAAATGTTAGAGTAGGAGACTAACAGATCCCTTGCCAAGAACATTAACATTTCTAGTGGGAGGAGGATTAACAGGCCTGGCCTTGTCTGGTCTCCTGTTACTCAATCTGAATTAAAATAATAGTATTTCTTGTTCATTTTTTCCTGATAATGTGGTTCCATAATGTGTTATCTGTTCATTCCTCAGGAGATGCAAGAAGCAAGAAAGTCATTCAGTAAGAAGGATGAAGAATATATACTGTCAGGAAGGGATAAAAGATTGGCTGAGCAAGTCTCCTCATACAATGTAAGTCAGAGAATAAAATGCATAACCTTTCTTTTTTTTTTTTTTTACATCTTTTAATGCTCTTCTCATTTTTTTCTCTTTTTCTTGTTTCTCTTTCTTTTATATGTTTTTCTTTTCATCTCAGTCTTTTTCTATACATCTGTTCTGAAATATACTCTTGTGTGTACATATATATATATACACACACATATATGTATAATCCTCATGTTGTGGGCTTTTTTAATACATCTCAATATTTTCAGTTTTTTTTTTAGTTATATATATATTTTTTAATTTATTTATTTTAATTGGAGGCTAATTACTTTACAATATTGTAGTGGTTTTGCCATACACTGACATGAATCCGCCACGGGTGCACATGTGTCACCATCCTGAACCCCCCTCCCACCTCCCTCCCCATCCCATCCCTCTGGGTCATCCCAGTGCACCAGCCCTGAGCACCCTGTCTCATGCATCAAACCTGGACTGGCGATTTGTTACACATATGATAATATACATGTTTCAATGCCATTCTTCCAAATCATCCCACCCCAGTTCATTTTTTACTTGAATCATATATCAGAAATTCAGTTCCTGGAGATGGGTGGCACATGATCAGAAAGTAAGAGCCCTATTAACTCCTAGAGATACCAATTCATACATTTCTAAATAGAAGTCAATTTAGAATATTTGATGTAAAGATTTAAATAAAAGTATGAAACTCTAAAATACAGTTCAATTTAAACTTGAAAACAGTCAGGATTCATTGGGCAAATTATTATTTTTGTAATTGTCTTTTACTCATTTCAAAAAAACCTGATATTTCACTCAGAGAATAAATAAACCACTGAACCCTTCAGCTCCTGAAAGGTATTCAGGTGTTTAGGAAAATTACCTTCTGTTCCCAGTGCATTAGTTTATGAAAAGTTCTATAAGCATTAAAAACTTTTGCTGACTAGCAAAGTTTTCACAGACTTGAGAGTGCTTCACTCACAGTAGCCTTAAAAAGACTTCTGTAGGAATCTTCACAGGAGCTTTATTTATAACAGCTAATTTCTTTGATAAGCCCAGGTATCTACCAGTAAGCAGGGGGGTGAAAGGGGGTGTATATATGATGAAATACTACTTGGGAATAAAAAGGAAAATTACAAATAAATGCAACATTGTGAATTAATCTCAAAGTCGTTATGCTGAGTGCAGGGAGTCGTACCCAAGATTTCACACACATGAACCACTGTATGATTCCATTTATATGAAGCTCCACAATAAGCAAAATGTGTCTGTGGTGGGAAAAAATCAGAATAGTTGTTGGAGTGGGAGTGTGGAGCTGGATGAGAAAGGAACATGCCGAGCTTCCTGAAGTGATGGAAATACGTTCCACATATTGCTAGGAGTTCAAATTGTAAAGCTCAGTGAATGTAGTCTTAAGATTTGCACATTTCATTGTATGTAAATTTACTTTAAAAGAAAACAGTGTAAACATACAGAATATGTAGTGATGTCTGCAATTTACTTTAAAATGCTTCCAAAAAATTAGGGTTTGAGTCTTATGGTGAAATTTTGGTTACTTACGAGACCTACTTTTAAAAATATTAATATGGTTTTCAGACTGAACCACCTCCTAGTATTGATAAATTCAGCAATCTTTATAAAATATGATCATGAAGGCAAAAGAGTCTGACCCGACTGAGTGACTAAGCACACGAAGGCAAAAGGAAAACCAAACAATTAGAATCTTAGCATGGATTTTCTAAAGCTTCTGAGAAACTATCACATTCAAAATTAATTGCCCTAGTTTTTTACAAATTAGTATAAAACATACACGTTTTGTTAAATTATTAAATTTGGTAAATCAGCAAACTGGTCGTTTGGCAAACTGATCTCACATGAGTTGGCTTTTGGTGTGATTTTCTGTGAACTAACTGCTTCTGGGTGTTTTTACTACTAACTTATAAGTTCGGTCCCCTGCATCAGTCACAGTGTGCAAATAGTGCTAAACGAGGTAGACGGCACACCTGAAACAAACTGATGTCACAGTTATTTCCTTTATCATAACAGTCCACTTGAATTGTGTGATTTGACTATAATAGTCTAGTGGTTTAATGTATTCCTCTGTCTGTCTTGGTGTTCAGTTTACCACTTTAGGGGATCAGTCAGTGGAAACGGACCATTTTTTTTTCCTCCATTTGTGTTCACTTTTTGTTACCTTCTGCAGTTTCACCCATCAGTGTAGACCATTTTCCTCAGCGCCAGCTCTAGGAAGGACAAGCAGGACTTCTACAGCTTCTCACAGTTTCTCCAAACTCTGCTGTCTGTTTCCTCCAGCTCTTTCTTAAATCTTCAGCCTTTCCCTTCTGACTCTTGATAGCCTGTCTGCCTTCATCCTTATTGTCTCATTAGTGAATTATTATCTCAGTGGAAGAAGGGAGGGAAAATGTGGAGAAATTGCACTAAAAGATTAAATTTTACAGTATAAATGTTTTACATTTATATGTACACATATAATTATGTTTATTCTCCATTATAGTTCTCCATCCTCAGATTAACCCTACTCCTGTGCTATCCATTCTCTTCCCACATCTGTTAATACCAAACTACCGGACAGAACCATCTGTCTTACGGGACACCTGTGTGAGAAGCTGGCAGACTTTAACAGCACAGGTTCCTGAGATCCACCGTGGGCAGTTGTGATTCACTGGATCTCTCATGGGGCTCAGGAGTCTCTTTTTCTTTTCAATCAGTCAAGAGTGGAGAGAGATAGTCTTTCAAGTATATTTACTCAGTATTTACAGAGTATTATCCCCTCAAAAAACTTCTCCTGGACATCCAAAAATAGTTTGGATGTCATTATAAGTTTTGATAGTTAGCAGACATACAATTTATAGCTTGTTTTATTATTCTTTTCAGTGTTTCAAATGATATCTAAATGCCTTAGCAACTTATTATCTATTAATATCCTTTAAAAATATGTATGAACAAGCTCTTCCTTAACAGTTGGAAATTTTATTTCATCCTTTTTTCTCCTTGAATACTTAATTTCATTTCTCTTATGCCACAAATTTTATCTTAATGGAATTCACTTTTACGCTTGAAAGTCTTCTGTGATTAGACTTGATAAGTCATATTTCACTTCAGCAAATCTATGCACATAAATTGAAACCAAAAGGTTTTAATTTCCTATATCTAAAGTCTTTAAATGGTTACACTTTTCTTTCCTTTTGGATTAAGTTGTAAATTCAGTTGATCAAAATAATATAAACATATCTCAGATTTTGATAATTATTAAATGTCAAAAGTAAAATGTAAACTTAATATCTTAATGAAAGACCTTTTTTCCAGTTACTTTCTGGTCTTTTGATGAATGTTACTGCTAGAATAAGACAGATTTCAACATCAAATATGTTCTTTTGTTTGTTCATTTTTATAGTTAAGAGTCTTATGGTTAAGAGTTAGGAAACCATGTTCACATAAAGCAGTGGGTAAGAATGGAACACAGTTCATTATCATGATGTCATTCAGTTCTTTAAACAGTTTCTATTTATTTACTTAAACCTCAGAATGATCTATTAACAAAAAATTATTATTAATGTCTCCCCACTTTCACTCTGTCTCAACTTTGATTTTTTTTTCACATTGATCCCCCCTTTTTTTTTTTTTTTTTTGCAATTCGAATGGTTTGACATTTAGTAACTTCTCAGCTGAGGGCTGTTTCCATCTTTTTCCAAAGGGTACAAGCTGGCAGCATTGCCACCCTACTGGATACTGAAGGGCAGGGCGAACAGGGAGAGGAAGGACTGTAGTACCCTGACTCTGAAGCCCCCCGAACAGGGTTTATTTCTCAGCCTCATGTTCCAAATCTGTATAATGGGAATAATAACATTTAATGCATATTGATTATAAATTTAGATCTTGTCCAGATTACAATATAGTAAATACTCAGTAAATTGAATACTTAACATTTATTGACTGATTCTTATGTACTCTGATATACTAAATCCTTTGTATTCCTTAGATGACCTAATTCCTACCTCATCCAAATATTTCAACATTATTACTACCAGGATTTATTATTTTACATCTGAGAAACTTAGGCATAAATTTCTTGCCTGTGATCAACACGTGTTGAAAATGTCAACACCATCATTGCTACTCTGCTTTTTCCCAATTCAGCACGTATGTTCTTAACTGTTTCTCCATGCTATGTGTATTGATAGGTTATTTTTTCTTAGCAATATTTGATTCTTTTTACCTCCAATTTCATTAAAAATAAAGGTTTAGAAAGCACTTAACTTGCAAATCTGTTTGTTTCCTAAAGATGTATGAAATGACCAACTTACATGAGAGGGATTGAGAAGTTGGAAATAGTGCTAATTTAAATAAATACTTACTATTACAGCATCCAGCTAGAGCTCAATTTATAGGAAATAACAGCCACAACCTAGTTGACAAAGTCAGATCTCATTGTCAAGTCAGACAAGTGAGACTGACTTTCTGTGAAAATGTCTGACTTCATTTCTCTGTTCAAATAAATATGATTATGATCATTTCTATGACACTTCTGAATTGTACCGTAGGTGGGTAGGTGCCATAAATTTGTCTTCTGATGAAATAAGATGCTGCCACCTTCAACATTTCTTACCAGTTATTTTGCCTTCACTGAGCTCTCTTCATGTCTTTGCTCTCAAATACATTCTCTGACAGGAGACAGGGTCTGGAGGAGATGAGGTTGTTAAGCAAAACTTGCCCTGTCTTTCATTGTCCCATTCTGCAATGTATCTGAATTCAGAAACATTCCAACAACAACAGAAATACCATTCCAAAAGGATATCACACTCTTTTAAGAGAAATTATGTTTGAGACACAAAAGAGCACAAAGCCTCCTGGGTTTACAGTTCCTTGATTAGAACCTTCGTTCATACCAGTATTGCCAGTGTTGTAATTTGATGCTCTGGAGCCTTGCTCCCCAAGACAGTGTTCTCTAATAAGATTCCGAAAGGCCTGTCCTTCATTAAATGGAGAAGGGCTGTAATAAAAGGGTAGACATCCTCACAAGATGCATTATCAGGCGAGTCCGTTTCAAGTGAGGCTACGTGAAGCAGCTGAGAATCATGGGTAGAGAACATTGAAATCCCCCGTGCCTTCAATACCCCTTGGAATCCGCTCTGTGTGGCCCCCAGGGATACACACACATATACACACACACTCTGAATCCGCTCTGTGTGGCCCCCAGGGATACACACACATATACACACACACACACACACTCTGAATCCGCTCTGTGTGGCCCCCAGGGACACACACACACACACACACACACACACACTCTGAATCCGCTCTGTGTGGCCCCCAGGGACACACACACACACACACACACACACACACACACTGCAGTTGGAGTCTGCTGGTCTTGTACTGCCTGCACCTACTCGCGCATCTCACACCCTGCTCCTACAATCCAGGGCTATTCTGTCTTGTCCTTTAACTAATACTGAAAGGTCTGTGATGAATCTCTTAATTTATAAAACCAGTTGCCTCTGCTCAAACCTCATCTTCCTAGATATATTTGAAAATGTGAAACTAATATCATACTGTAAATCAGCTGTACTTCAATTTTTTTGAAAAAGAAAATATGAGCACCTACCCCAGCTGAAAAGAAAGAAAATGAGGGTGATAAGGAAAGCTGAAAGGGACAGAAATTCTCTTGGCACACAGCCTATGCCAGGACCATGCAGACTTTACCTGCACCAGCCTTGGATTTTGTCATCTCTGTGCTGTTGTTTTTCTGCTTTGAGCGTGCTTTCACTTCAGCCTGGTGGTGCCTATCTTTTCCATTCCACCCAGAAAGACTTCGTGGACCAGCACATCCATGAAGCTTTAATCAGGCTCCCAAGAGAGAAAGTAATTGCTCCTTTCTCTCCCATTAACACTGACTCATCATACGATGCTTTGCATGATGGTTATTTAAACATTAGTTTCATGTCCATCTTTTTCTTTTTTGATCATGTGGCATGAGTTCATAGATACCTTTATTTTGGTTGAATTGAATTTGCCTCTGATACATATTTTCTTCAGAGATGCTGTCTTGGATTTGGAAAAACCATTGAGGGACTTCCTTGGTGGTCCAGGGGTTAAGAATCCACCTGCCAATGCAGAGGACATGGGTTCAGTCCTTGGCCCAGGAAGATGCTGCGAGCCGCAGAGCGCTTAAGCCTCTGCTGCTGAACCCAAGCTCCAGAGCCGAGAGCCACAACTCCTGCAGCCCGTATGCTGGAGCCGGTGATCTGCAACAGCAGAGGCCACTTCAGTGAGACGCCCTCACGCTGCGAGTCGGGAGTAGCCCCCACTCGCCGCAACTGGAGAAAGTCCTCGTGCAGTGAAGAAAACCCAGCGCAGCCAAAAATAAATAATTTTTTTTTAAGTATTAAAAAAGAAAGGGACTTCCCTGGTGGTGCCGGGGCTGAGGCTTCATGCTCCCCATGCAGCGGGCCTGGCTTCAATCCCTGATCGGGGAACTAGACCCCACATGCCACAACTAATACCCAGCACAGCCAAATAAATAAAAATAATAATTTTTTTTTTTAAAGAAGAGAAACAATTGGGGTTTGTAAATAGCCCTCCTTAATGTTCACCATTACTACTTCATTTTTTGTTTCATGATTATTATATTCTGCCAATGACCTATCCAAACTAAGATTTTTATTTCTGCCGTCTTGCTCTCCCCAGGAATCAAAAAGGTCAGAATCTCTTATGGACATTCATCATAAAAAATTAAAGAATAAAGCTGCTGAAGATAAAAATAAGCCCCAAGAGAGAATACCATTTGACCGTGATACAGATCTCAAAGTTCATCGATTTGATGAAGCTCAGAAAAAAGCCTTGATAAAGAAATCTAGAGAACTAAACAGCAGGTTTTCACATGGCAAAGGCAATATGTTTTTATAAGTAAGTATCTATCAGTAAGGTATATTTTCATATTGATAAATTTTGAACTTTTTTTCTAAATACTATTACCTATAACTATAAAAATTGAATCCCTTTTATAATAAAGTAGATTATAAACCTGCAAATTTTTTTTCTAAATAACTGAATTTTGAAAATTCAGCCTTGTGGAATAAAAAATATGTTATCCTGGGAAAGTAGACTTGTCCTGATAATAACCTAACAGGGCATTACTATTCAGAATGCTGAAATAAAAGCTTTTCATTTGTGAGAAACGGGAAAGAAAAGTGTGATTTGAAGCTTGGGTAAATATGCATGCTTTATTAAAGAATGAGATTTCTTAGGTTATTAAATAAGATCAGAGAAGATATTCATTGCTTTTAAAAGGTTCTGTGTAAGTTAAGGTTCAAAACCATTACATCACCCATGCATAGCCCAAACTGACAAGGGTTCATAATGGTGATTGCATAAAAGCTAAGGTTGCTTCTTAAAATCTTTGTGATTTTTAATTGGATGAAGCCTACAGCAGTATTAAAGTGTGGCTTTAAGGGAAAATACTGTTGAGATGAGAATTATTTTCTGACTTACTGAATTTTCTTATTCTTACTTCAGGGGGATTTCCCTGTGCAATGAAGAAGAGTTGAAGAATACCCTTTTTTTCTGTCCCTCCACCTTTATTCCTTTCTTTTGAGTTTCTTAAGATTAGAGGATGACTTTGGTCTAAAAAACCAAAAAGATTTATTACCTTGTTCTGTGCGTCCTTTAAAATCACATGAAAACATAAAACCGGTGTGTCTTTTTAGAGGAGAATTTTATTTATGTGTCTTTGGCTTCTGAGGACATGTGGGCTTTTCTTCAAATAATCATTTTTAGGATCCTCCCACCTACCCTCACAAGTGCTCCATGAGATCTGCTCAGGCCGATCGAGGGCGTCTCTCCCACAGCCCGAACCCCCATCAGATATCACCAGCCTGCCCTGAGAAACTGAGTGGGAATCCCTTCCAGTGCATCCATGAATTTGAAGCTGTTCTGGTTTCCCTCTAAACTGCAGTCAGTGAACAGACAACATTTACTTGAAAACAGAGGGTGTGAAGGTTTTTTCTATTTTGTTAGCAGTTTGCTTGTTTGGTCTGTCAGAGCTTTTTCTTTGTGGTTTGGGTTTTTTGGTTGGTTGATTGGTGTCACAAAGAGGGACCTGTGCATGTGCTAAAGAAAAACCATTTTGATTTTTCCAACTTTAGTAAGTAAGCCTAGAGGATGCCTTCAGAGGTCACACCATTAACTATTAGTGGTGTGAAGTCTGAGACCTGGTCTCTGTGTTCTTCACCGAAGCTTTGTAAATCTTTAAACTGCCTCAGGATGATCTGACTTGGCTCATTTATATGTAACATGTTTTAGCTGATTCATTGTGGACAGATCTTTGCAATCAACCATGAATAACTTTTTTTTTAAAAATCAAGCTCATATTCCCCAGATATAAAAATGGAAACTAATCAAAGCCACCATGATGGAGGATGGTAAGCCTGTGATGCTTCAAGCACTGCCTCTGAAGATGTTAAATAGAAAATTCTCAACAGTTAAGCCTAAATTCAAATTCTGGAAGTTATACTTTCTTACAGATTAGCCCCAATTGTTCTGCTAGTTCTGTGTTCTAGTTCTGATGATGCACATGGTTTTAATGGGAAAAGATTCTGAGTCCTAGTTCATTTAGGCCTCATGAAAATTGAGTAAATTGTTCAGTCAGATTGTGGGCCAGATTTTTCTTCTTCTGACTATAGAACTACAGTGATACCTTCCATAAGAGTAATCCACTCAAGAGTGTTACTGTTTAAAAGATGAATTTTTTTCTCCTAAGCAAATTGAAGAAGTTCCTAGTCTAAGCAGAATTGAACAGAGCTACCTTTTGACTGAAGGTCATTTTTAGTGGGTGATATTTTCTGAACACAGAACTTTGTAGAAGAGTATCTATTACTTTCACTGATTTTGTTATAATTTTTTTTCTTCTGATGAGATGCTTTCTAGGTCCTCATCCTCATGTAAATTCTAATACATATATATTTTTTTGAGAAACTTTTGGTATTTTTAAGATAAAAATGTGGTCTTTGAATACTTATTTTTGCTTTGCTTTCCTCACCGTAAGATAGAGAGGGATATGCCTATAGTAAGTATTTACTGTTTCTCCCATCATGCTTGGAATGTCTGCAACCTCACCAACAGAGAGGAAATACTGATACTTTCCACAAGTGACCACATCACTGGTACTGCAGGTCTATTGCTCTTTCACGCCACCCTGAGGACAGTTTTACAAAATGTGGTGCCAAACCAGAGGTTTTTTGCCCTGTGGAAACACTAAGCCCAATATAACAACACTGACAATAAAAGAACAAAACAGCTGTTTGCACAAGATGGAAAAGTGGTCTTCATTTCGTCTCCTCCCCTCTTCAAAGCTGCCCAAGGCCTGAAAAATCAAGTCTCTGCTCCATCTGGCAGAAAATTGGGATTGTTGGCATTTTCTAAGAACTTTTTAATTTTCTTTACTTCTTGGCCCGATTTTGTATAACTGTGACCTCTTTTGAAACCTAAAAATAAAGAAGAAAAAAGAACAACTCAAGTTCAAAGAGTAAAGCAGACACTTTTAACGTTTTTTACTGTTTGGTGAAGGTGATATTTTAAGTTCATTGTCCCTGAAATTATACGATTTTTGTTCCACTCTCTAAATTGTCATCTCAGATTTTGATGCTTCAAATAATACCAACATTACCAGTAAATCAATGGCTCTAGCAAGTGGGAGAATTGACAGAGGGAACAAAAGGTGAGAGGTGGCAGCTACACCCATAATAAAGTTGTCTCATCAGGTAACTTTTTTTGTATCGGGAAAAATATCATAAATTAATCCCTATGCCCAAAGAAAAAGAAAAGCTACAGTTTTACTAAGAAGTTTTTATCTTGTTTGGATGTAGCAGCTTCTTGACATTTATCACTTGAACGTTTTATGGTTCTTTGAAGTAATGATATTTTTTAGAAGTAAGGTTGAGCTTTGCATGGTACCGAGGCCTACATGCTCCAGAAGAGATAATCAGTCATCATATATAAATTATTTGATCCTGAAACATCCTGGTACTTTTTGTCTCTTATATAGGGTGGATAATGTTAACATTATCACTTAGAAACATATGATCATGGGAGATAGTTTTTAGACTATTTACAGCAGCCCATATCGCTTCTCTTCCCTGTTTTCCATGGCAATGATAGGTATTATTAGGGAAAAGAAATTCTCTGCTGAGCTGTATACCTAAGAGGAAGAATCAACATGGGGGAGGTAGCTAGAAAGGAGTCACCCAAATAACAGCAATGCCAAGTCTTCTACTTGAGAATGTTAATTTTTTTTTTTTTTTTTTTAGTTTTTGACTTCTGAAACCATCATGTAAGTTTAGTCTACAGTTCCAGAAGGTCATGCATTTCCTGTTATTGGAGAGGTATATTTTTTTGCAGCTTAAATATTTACTGTGACTATAGTGTGTACAAAATTTAAAAGCTATACACTGTCTTTCAGTCTTTTCATTTTGACGTTATGATTAAAAAACTTTTTAGAAAAGAAGAATTTCTGAGGTGTTATTTTTTATGTATGAATAAAGATGCATCTATATCTGAGAAGTTGTGGCCTTTTATTTTTGCTTTATTTGTTTTAATGTTAATTAGCTTATCTGAAGCAGGCATTGTTTTTAAAGAGAATGTCCTATAAAGATTTATTCTAGCCAGTCAGATCATTGTGGGGGTAAAGTCTTTCTATCCAACTCACTCACCAGATTTTCATTATCCCAATATAACTGCATATATTAACTATTTGGGACTTCCCTGGCAGTTCAGTGGTTAAGACTCATACTCCCAAAGCAAGGGGCATTGGTTTGAGCCCCATTGGGAAAATAATATTCCTCATGCCACATAGCTCAGCCTTAAATAAAAAATTAACCATTTATTTAAAAACATAAGATAGACAATTTGGAAATGCCCTTAAGAGCACCATGGCACAAGAGGGGCTGACACTAGCTTTATAACCAATATTTCATTGTTCTGCATATTGGAAGATTATATGACAGTTTTGGGTTTTTCCTGGGTTGTTGATTATGAGATTCTGTGGGTTTTGCTTTTTGTTTTGAGGGGTTTTTTCGTTTTGTTTTGTTTGCCTTTTCTACTTTTCAAATTCTTTCAGAAAGGGTATATTCTTTTATAATCCCAGGGAGAAATGAGCTTTTTGGTTTTAAGCTCTAATTTTGTATTACATAGTGTCAGAAACTGAACTACTAGGGAGACAGGACTCAGGATTTCTCTCTTCCTTAACTGGGGAAGTGACCAAAGGAGATACTTGGAAATACAAAATCTAAGCATTAAGTGATAGGAATCTGGATGTAGAGTATCAAGTAAAGAGAGCCCTTGAATTTTCAGATCGTTTCCCTATAGTATTTCTTTAGGAAATATTGCACTTGTTCATTCAGTAAACATTTGTTAAATACCCTGGTGTATTCTAGGTGCTAAGAACACAGTGGTGAACCAGACATTCGTACTCTTGTCCATGAAAGAAGGTTCTGTGCTGGTCACTACAGAGTGTTCACAGGTACGTAACCCAGACTCCCTGCCTTGTGATAAGTAGGACAGCAGAAGATGTCATTTAAAAAGTAAGAAAAAAAAAGTGCACATGATGAGGTTGACTTAAAAAAAAATGCATAACTTGAGTTAAGTTTTATTTGGGGCAACATGAGGACTATAACCCGGGAGACAGTATTTCAGATAGCTCTGAGAAACTGCTCCAATAAGGTTGTGGGAAATGTCAGTAAATATGTGCTTTTGGTGATGGGGGAGTACATGCAACTAAAGCACATATTTTTGCAGCAGGTTTCTGCAAGTCTCATGAAGGTTGCTTCCAGTCACGAGCAGCAGTGGAGGATGAAGGAAAAAACCATGAAGTATTTTTGTGCTTTTCTAGATAAGAGGAGATACAAGAATTGGGTTCGTAAATCCAGCTCCTGAAAATAACTATCTGAAGACCTGTTCTGCCAGTTTTTCCCAGAGCAGAGTGCCTCATTTCTGCTCTTCACCCTGAACTTTTCCAGGGGGTGTTGAAGGTCAGCAGCTGCAGCAGCACCTGATCTAATCTTTGTAGAGGTAAATGATGAGTGCCAATTGCTAATAACTGCTGTGTGGTAGGTAGGAAAGTAAAGAGTAAATCCTAAATGTTCACAAGGAGAATTCTTTTTTCATTTTATTGTGCCTATATGAGAAGATGGGTGTTAGCCGAACCTATTGTGTCATTTCACAATATGTAAATCAAAGCATTGTGCTGTCCACCATAAACTCATACGATACTCAATAAAACTGGGTGGGGGGAGTCACATATTGTAGTAAGTGTTATAAAGAAAACTGTGTGGGACACTCCCAACATGTAATTGAGGATGAAAATCCTACCTGAGTAAAGAGAGGAAAGTCTGAAGAGATGTTATTTAAGCAGAAACCTAAAAAAATGACAAGCTCAGTTCAGTTCAGTCACTCAGTTGTGCCCGACTCTTTGCGACCCCATGGACCACAGCACGCCAGGCCTCCCTGTCCATCACCGACTCCTGGAGTTTACCCAAACTCCTGTCCATCGAGTTGGTGATGCCATCCAACCATCTCATCCTCTGTTGTTCCCCTTCTCCGCCTGCCTTCAGTCTTTCCCAGCATCAGGGTCTTTCAAGCTAACAGTTCAAAAAATGACCTGTTACTAAATCAGGTCTGGCTGTTCATCAGTCAAACACTCAGGAAAGTTGCTTTTAATCAGAATGCTGGTGATCTGAGCAGACAGTGGAATCAGTGCCCTCTGAATATTCTACTCAGTCGTGAAAGTTTTTAAAAGGAAAAAGAGAAGTAACCTCAGTCGATCGATCGTTGAGGTTGGGAGTCAGAGTTGTTGCCACCCCCTACTGTGTACAGACTGCGGGCTTGTCGACACTCTTGTTCACACAGTTGGTTCATGAGATTACTGAAGGGGAAGCTAGGGAAGAGATCGGGTCATCTGGTTAATTACTTAGTTTTCATTTCTACTTCTTTGACCTATGGGAAGAACAGATTAGGCAGGGTATTGTGTGATCAAAAGGTTTGAAAGCTGTGTTAGGGCCAGAGATGAGCAGAGCATAGGGGTGCTCTGATTTAAGGTTAGTGACAAGACAAAAGAGGTCTCCTGCAGACCTCTTTCCTGTCTAAAGCTGCTTACAGCCTGACCACACATGCCAAAACCCTGAAGCATTAGTTGCGTGGTATTTGAAGAATCGCACCAGCGTGGTGGTGTACAGTGAGAAGTATAATCAGGATTGGTCCCTGAGTCAGTAGATACTAGGAAGTCCAGGGAACTGCACTTACCCCGGTTTTAGAAGCTAAATGGAGCCTTACAGAAGAGAATGGCTCTTGGTCACGTCATAAAAATCACATAGGAGTTGGCCTGATGGATCCTGACACCAAAGGTCTACCTTTCTGGCCTTCGAGAATTCTCTGTAAGCATGTCTGAGTTCATGCCTTAGACCCTTGCTCTGTATGGTGAGTTTAAGACCTTGCTCTGTACGGTCTAAGAAAACCTGTATGAAACTCCACTAATAACGGTCATCAGTTATCAGAATATTAGTCCATTGAACTCCTGCCTGTATCACCAAAATTGCCATTATTTAAATAGAGCTGTCTGGGATTTTTGGTTTTGTTTTCTCAGAATTTGTTATGAATTATTGTTCCTTTCCTCCTCTTAGGCCTAATTATTGAGGAGTATATACATCCTTTTTAAGAGCTAAATAGCACTAGATTAATTCAACAGATATCAGTTGATAGCAATTAATCTTTAGAATTCCAGGACATGACAGAATGTTTGCATTTAAGGACTGGAGAATACAGTTAGATCTGTGCCTTAATTTGTAATCCTTGAACCACCTCTATCAGAGTCACCTAGAGAGCTTGTTTAAATGCAGATTCCCAAAGCCACCTCTACTGAAAGGGAACCTGAGGTTAGAGTCAGAAGTCTCCATTTTGAACAGTTATCTCTAATGATTCTTTGTCAAGTTTGAGAATCACTGCACTTATTTATGTATATCCCTGTAAACCTTCCCCTCTCCCTGATACAGTCACTTTCCTATATTAAATATTCTTTAAAACATAATCATTTTACGTTACATGGCTATAATCACCAGTACTGGTAATAACTTGCTTTATGAAGAGTGGAATATCATTTCGACTGAGTAAATTGATGCTTAAACATTTTCATTCTTCAAACATCTTTATCAGCCAGCTGCTGCAGGGTTTAAGATTATACTATCAATAGTAATTCAGTTTCATTAGACTTTGTGTTCTTTTAGGTACCTTTGAAAATGAGAAAGTCCCTGGGAACAATAGTGAGGTTATAAGATCTCTGTCCTTGGCTGCCTGGGGGCCCAGGAGATCACTGAACACCCTGGAAGTACAGAACATTGAGAGGGTAAGTGGGCTCAGCAGGGTGCTAAAGATGAACTTCAGAGTGTGTGCCTTGTGACTGTTTTCCTCAGGGGAATTAATCAGTGACTGTTATTGAAGCACTTTGAGGTCTTAGGTAACTGCTTTGGCAGCTTAAGTATTATTTTAACTAAGCTAGCAAGGTTACATTTAGCTATCAATTTCTGCCTTTGCTAATAAAAGATAGCTATAGATAAAAGAATGGCAACCAGCAAAGGTATGTGATTACTTAATAAAGCCTGAAAAATGTCAAGAACCTATGCTAGTTTCAAAAGCATTTTGAAACTCATTTTCAAGTCTCTCTAATCACCTCCTTTCCACTGTGCAGCCTTTTATAGAATTTCCATTTGGTTTCCTCAGGATGGGTTAATGTTGGCTGATCAGGTCATATAATCAGGTATTTAGTACTAAAATTTTCCTTTTATATAATCAGCCCTCTGAGATAAAAGTTAACTTGTTCCTTTTATAACTGGACACAAAAGCAGAAATGGAGCTGCCAATGTATATAACTTAAGATGATTTTTATCTTTTTGAGTAATGGCTGAAAGCAACATATCTTGCTCCCCTAAGAATACATAATACTCTAATACCTCAGCCACACACAACACACTCTAAGAAAGCAATTCATTAACCTAAGCTTGCTACTTCTGACACCAGGTTCTATGAAATTCGCCCAAAAAATCAATCTAGAAATTGTGGCCATTTTTCAGTCTTCATGTTAACTAGATATTTTATAGTCTTTTAAATTAGTCCTTTTTTTCTTTCCAGCAGCCTTATACACTGGTAATAAAATTGTCATAGTTGGAAAATGAGACTCTTAGAGTTAAAAATGTTTGCCAGTCAAACGTGTTTGTCAATAAAGACAAGGTAAGGCTTCAACCCCATCAGCTTATGTTAGTTGACCCACTCGTTATACGGTGGTGCTTCTAAGATAATAATGTGAAAAGATGGGTTCAGAGCATTTCCTTTTACCAGCCAAAGAGCTTTTTTTAAAAAAAAAATCACATTTCTATTCTTGTTAATTATTACATATCAATACCCAGAAGGACTGCATCTTCAGTTCAGCATTTATCAGGACTAAGTAATACCTACATTTAGAGGAATGAGGGGTGGTAGTTGAACAAGAATGATGTGGACCAATTTAGACAACAGAAACCTCTGGGTCCATGTTTTTGAAGCTTCAGTGTTCATCAGAATCCCCTGAGAGCTTATTAATAATATAGATGCCCTAGCATCACTATTGGAGATTTTGGTTGGAACTCAGGCATCTAGTTTTGACAAGCTTCCCAAGCAATTCTGACACGCTTCAAAGTTTGATTTGGTCCAAAGATGGCACATTAAGATTTCTAGAATCAAAAAGGTCAGATTGCTGTCATGCTGTGGCCACTGAGCCTCTTGATTCAAAGGATAGACAACAGGACTTCCCTGGTGGTCCAGTGGTTAAGAATCCATCTTGCAATGTGGGGAATGCAAGTTCAATCCCTGGTCAGGGAACCAGGATCCCACATGCTGTGGAGCAACTAAGCCAAATAAAGGAACAGTAATGATGATGAGGGGAGAGGTAGACGCAGAACTCATTTCCCAGCCTCCCTTGCTGCTAGAGCACAAGTATGTGTGTGTCTTGGGCTCTCCCAATTAGGGGCACCCACGTAGGATCAGGATTCCAAGAAGAGAAAAGTAAAAAGTAAAGAAGCACATGTTCCCAGAATGATCTTACGCTGGTGGAGGCTAGATAGCCTGACATGTTGGAGGCCTGTAACGTGGTATGAAGCGGTGGTGACATGCGCGTTGCAGTGAGATCAGACATACCCCTGGTTATATAGCTTCTGGACCTACATAAACTGGCCAGATACATTATTTTGTTTGCAAATAAGAGCTCTGAGTAACACAAGGGCATTATGTTCTGCTAGTTAAGAGCATAAATTTTGGAAACAGCAACTTGAAATCAAATCCCGGCCCTGCCACTAACTGTAAACTTGAGAAAGTTTCTTAAACTATCTCAGCTGTAATTTGTCTTAAAATAGGGGACACTGATAACTCCAATACTTCGGCCACCTGATAGAAAGAACTGACTCGTTGGAAAAGACCCTGATGTTGGGAAAAATTGAAGGCAGGAGGAGAAGGGGAAGACAGAGGATGAGATGGTTGGATGGCATCACCGATTCAATGGACATGAGTTTGGCCAAGCTCTGGGAGTTGGTGATGGACAGGGAAGCCTGGTGTGCTGAGGTCCATGGGGTCGCAGAGTTGGACACAACTGAACGACTGAACTCAACTGATAACCTCACAGGTGGCGCTAGTGGTAAAGAACCCTCTGCCAGTACAGGATACATAAGAGATGTGGGTTCAATCCCTAGGTTGGGAAGATCTCCCTTCTTGCCTGGAGAATCCCCAAGGACAGAGGAGACTGGTGGGCTACAGTCTATAGGGTCGCAAAGAGTTGGACACGACTGAAGCGACTAAGTACACACGCACACCTCACAGAGTGTTATGAGAATTACATGAGAAGATACATCTAAACAGTTAGCACAAAATCCAACAATAAAGGATGGTTATCATTATTCCTGGATAATAGCCCTAGTCATTTCTTATGACCTCAAAAAATTCCTACATTTATTAGGAGTCTTGGCAGCAAGTGAGAGAAACTTAATTCAAACTGGCTTAGGCAAAAAAATAAACAATTTAGTCACTCATGTAATGAAAAGTTCAGAAGGTAGCCAGGCTTGAGGTACGACTGGATGTGGACACCCAGGTCACATCACTAGGATTCTGTCCCTGTCCCTCAGCCTGCTTCCCTTGTGTGGACTTCATCTTTAGGTGGGCTTAGGTGTTGACACAGACAGCACCCCCTCTAAGCCGGCAACCTTAGTTCAGTTCAGTTGCTCAGTCATGTCCAACTCTTTTGCGGCCCCATGGACCGCAGCACACCAGGCTTCCCTGTGCATTACCTACCGGCTTAGCAACAAATGAAAATAAAAATCCTCTCTTTCCTACTAGTTCCAGCCAATAATGCCCAAGGACTGATGCTAATTGGCTCTAGGGATCAACTTTGGTCACTTGTTTACCCCTGAATCAATCATATATGGTCAGGTAGTCCAGGCTGTTTCACGCTTCCACCTATTAAACCCAATCTAAACCATAGGGGCTGAGAACTTGTGAGGCTAGTTCCCTAAAAGAAAGTGAAAGTGCTGTAACTGGCAACGAGATAACCCATGCTACAGAGCACAGTATTCATATCGATTCATTTCCTTGTGCAGTGGGAACCAACACAACCTTGTAAAGCAATTATACTCCAATTAAAAAAAAAAACTGGTGCTTGCAATAGCCCCCATCTTATTTTTTATCCTCACTAATTCGTTAATAAGAATATCAGTTTTCTGTTTACCAAAGTGGAATATCACTCATCTACCCCTCTATTCACCTATGGTTCACCATGGTGAATCCCTCTTCATGAGGTGTCTGTTTTTTTCAGTTCCCATGGTTATGAATTTTTTGTGGGGGCTAAAGAGTGACAGCAGGCACACACTGACCTGCTTCAGAGATGACTTAGCCTGGGTAGGTTCTGCCCCGTCAGTCGGCACTGCTTGTCCCCTGTTTATTGGCATCCATGAAATCTGGCATCAAGAAGTACATTTAGCACAAAGAAGATAAGAAATGAGGCTGTCACGGTTTATTTACCACATGCTGCCGCCGTATATAAACCCCAATACAATTCCAAATGATTGATCCAGCCCTTCCATTTACAAACAAGGCAAGAAAAAAAGACAAGAAGGCAATGAAAAAAAATGTAAAGAACTGCCACCCTCAACCCAAGTGAGAAAGCTTGCCTGACATTGCCAATTTATCATGTATCTTGATAGAAGGCATCCAATATCTGAGGCAGCCCTGGAAAGAGGTTAGCCAAAGCTGGGGCCCCAAACTCCCAAATCACAAAACTAGGGGCAAGCAGGAAGGGAAATAGGAGATGCTCAGATTTCTCTCTTGAGCACCCGGAGAGTTGTGTCTGGAGTGTCAGGGGGGAAAGTCACAGGCTGGATAGTAGCCCCCAAAATATGTGTCCACCCAGAACCTCAGAGTGTGACCTTATTTGGAAGAAGGGTCTTTGCGGATATAATTACATGAAGGATCTCAAGATGAGATCAGATGGTCCCTACATCCAATGACCAGTGTCCTTACAAGAGAAAGAGTGATTTAAGACACAAAGACACATTGAGAGGAAGGTTACAAGAAGATGGAGGCAGAGACTGAAGTTACGTTGCCACAAGCCAAGGAGCTCTCCAAGCTACTAGAACCTGGAAGGGGCCAAGAAGAACTGTCCCCTGGAGCCTTCTGACTCCTTGATTTTAGACTTTTGGCCTACGCAATTTTGGGGAGATGAGTTCTAATTTGCCAAGTCTGTGTTTTTGGCAGTTTTTTGGCAGCAGCAATTAGGAAACTAGTATAACAAGATAGGGGGCTTTGCTGGCGGGCCAGTGGTTAAGCATCTGCCTTGCAGTGCAGGGAACATGGGTTCGATCCCTGGTCGGGGTACTAAGGTCCAACATGCCGTGGGGCAGCTAACCCTGTGTACCACAACCAAGGAGTCCATGTGAAGCAATGAAAGATCCCACGAGCCACAGCTAAGACCTGACACAGCTAAATAAGTTAATTTAAAAAAAAAAATAGGAGCAGCAAGTTTGCCTTCACTTCCTCAAGCCCGAGGTGAAGCCTAGTGTTAGCAACTTCTCAGCAACCATCATTGGTTGAGGGCCTGGTGGTCAGTAGATCTGTCAGGTGCACTAAAGAGTCTGGCCTCTGTGATTGATGGCTCCCTAAGAGAGACTGGAGGGGTTGTTAGAAAAGAAAATGAATTCTGGGCAGGTAAAAATTTGAAAAAATGAAAAACACCACAATTAATAAAAGGCCTGATATGAAATAGTTAAATATGGATTTTTTTAAAAATAAGTGTTGTCAAAAGAAGGTAGTTTGTTAATAAATTGCTGTTTAAAATTAGCAATCAGATGCCCATCAACAGACGAATGGATGAGGAAGCTGTGGTACATATACACCATGGAATATTACTCAGCCATTAAAAAGAATTCATTTGAATCAGTTCTAATGAGATGGATGAAACTGGAGCCCATTATACAGAGCGAAGTAAGCCAGAAAGATAAAGACCATTACAGTATACTAACACATATATATGGAATTTAGAAAGATGGTAACGATAACCCTATATGCAAAACAGAAAAAGAGACTCAGATGTATAGAACAGACTTGTGGACTCTGGGAGAAGGCGAGGGTGGGATGTTTCAAGAGAACAGCATCGAAACATGTATATTATCTAGGGTGAAACAGATCACCAGCCCAGGTTGGGTGCATGAGACAAGTGCTCGGGCCTGGTGCACTGGGAAGACCCAGAGGGATCGGGTGGAGAGGGAGGTGGGAGGGGGGACCGGGATGGGGAATACATGTAAATCCATGGCTAATTCATTTCAATGTATGACAAAAACCACTGCAATGATGTAAAGTAATTAGCCTCCAACTAATAAGAATAAATGGAAAAAAAAATAAACTGAAGAGAAATTCAAAGGATAAAAAAAAAAAATTAGCAATCAGATATGTTGCCATATCTGCTGCTGTCCTCCTATACACGGCGGTTAGATCATGTGTAAATGTGTCATTCTAGAGAGACAAAAGGTGGAGTACTTTTCCTTACATGGGTAGCTATTTCTAAATGAGCGTTGTGTGTACTGCCTCACAAGCAGTTAAGCTTCAGTGTGGGCAGTAATGACATTAATTTAGGCCATAATAATACAGATTATAGTTATTAGAATATGAGCCTTGAGTTCTCAGTTATAAGGCAGAAAAGTCACAAGGCAGTTCAGGAGTCATTCAGACCAACTCAGTGCGTAGCTATAGCCCCCAAAGCTAGCAGAGTATTGGATCATATAAGAGAGAAAAGAAATACAAGGGAAATAGTTGTACTGCTCCCTGTTCCTAGTTTCTGTAACTCAAGGAAAGACGTAATAGAGAAGAAGGACGTCTACAGAAGGAGAATTGTATTGATGAAGTCCTGTGAACAAATATTTTTCGAGCTCCCACAGTGTTTGAGCCCCTGGTCTCAGGATGCAAAAATGATTAAGATGTGGCCCTCAACTTCACGGCCGAGAGAGAGAGAGAGAGAGAGAGAGAGAGAGACAGAAATAGCCGTGATAACGCAGCTCGCCAAGGCCAAGACAGAGATACAGGGAGAACAGCAGGAGATCACAGAGGAGGCCAGCTGGGCCCACGGGGCTGAGCTGAGACCAAATGAGACAGAGGGCGACACAGGCACTGTTACGTGTGTTTAGGAGTGAGAGGGACCGGTCTGAAAGGCAACACAGTGGAGGGGAGACACGGGGAACTAAGGGAAAACAATCTCACTGAAAGGCTGGAGCTAAAGGATGGTGGGGACTTGCCTGGTGGTCCAGTGACTAAGACTCCACAGTCCCAATGCTGGGGACCCGGGTTCGATCCCTGGTCAGGGAACTAGGTCCCACATGCTGCAGCTAGGACCCAACACAGCCAAATAAATTAATAAAAGGATGATGAACAGGGATTAGCCTGGGATAAAGAGGAAGAGAAATCCACACCCTCTGAAAGTGGGGAGAAGGAAATGAGGGCGGTTATGGGTATCAATAGGTTTTAGGTAAAGTTCAAAAGGATAAGGAAGATTATTCCTGGCATACTCATTTTCCTGAAATTGAACTTTTTTGTTTTTTTTTTTTTAACCTTGGGCTGTGTGGAGAATGTGATGAACACTCTGGATGTTCTACCTCTTAAAAATGCACATTACCCAGATTCTTACCTAGAATTTCAGTTTCCCAGCCTTTGAATTCCAACCATGGACTCTGGAGAGAGAGCCTGCACTCCACCCAGAAGAGACTGATCATTTGCTGAGAGGAAGGGGTTAGGGGCTTTACAGGTGTGGAATCAACCCTGAGGGCAAGGGAGATGGCCCTTGCCATCTCAGAAACCAGCAAAAGGTGAGTCGTAGCCTTGATCCAGATTGGGATCAGGTTAAGAGAAGTGGAATCCCGGGAGGAAACACAAGCACACCTTCCAGGGCTTCCCTGGTGGTCTGGTGGTTAAGAATCTGCCTGCCAATGCAGGGGAAGTGGGTTCGATCCCTGGTCCTGGAAGATCCCACATGCCGAGGAGCAACCAAGCCTGTGTTCTACAACTACTGAAGCCCGCACGCTTAGAGCCTGTGCTCCACAACCAGAGAAACCTCTGCAGTGAGAAGGCCAAGCAACACAACCTCCTCGCCACAGCTAGAGCAAGCCCTCATGCAGCCAAAAATAAATAAATCTTAAAAACACATTCCAGACTGAGTGGGGAGGAAGAGAGGCCATGAGGAGACTGACAAACTGGAGGGGGTGCTCTGTGCGCTGGAAAGGACGCTGCCTCCAGTCTTGCTGGGAAAATTCCCAGCACGCACTCCCCTGCCAGAGGTGGGCACACCATCAGCTCTTTGGAGCTGCTCTAAATTGCCCTGTTTCCCTCTTGGCCCATTTGTGCTTCCACTGAACATCTGCACCGCCTACCTCTCCCTCCACATACAAACTTGCTCAAGCCTCTCCCATAATTGAAAGCAAAACAACAGCAATGAGGATTTCCTGGAGGTCCACTGGTTAAGACTCTGGCTTCTAGTGCTGGGGGTGTGGGTTCAATCCTTGGTTAGGGTAGGGGAGGTGAGACTAAGATCCCATATGCTGTGGGTTGCAGCCAAAAAGTTAAAAACAACAACAATTAAAAAATATATATAACAAATGAATTCTTCCTTCAAGGACAAGGTCACAAATGGAATTCAAGCTCACCTGTCATGGAAAGTTTTGAAACAGACAAAAATGCATAGAAGGCTTTTCAAATCACCTGGGTGGTGGAATAGATTACTCAATAAAAGATGTCGAGATTCCTGGGTAGACATATGGGAGAAAAGATAAGTTGGACCTTTCACACTGTAGATCAAAACAAATCCCAGAAATATAAAATATTTATATGTAAAAAAAATGAAAACTTAAACATACCAGGAGAAAATTTGAGACCATACTCTCAGAATGGGCAAAGATTGCTTAAATAACATCCAGAAGCCCTAAAATAAACCATTGATAAATTGGACTTTAATATAAAGAAAATTTCTGCACAGAAGACTCAGTCAGAAGACTAATGAATATTTGCAACTCACATCACAAAAGCCTTATTTTAGCATTTGAATAACTGATAAAAGTCCATAAGAAAAGTTCAAACAAGAAAAAATTATCAGTGAGCAAAGGATATGAGCCCATAAATTTATAACCTACCCATAACCTACGGGTTATGCTTGATCTAAGCCTAAGAAACAAAATAGTTCTAAATACATGAAAAGAAACTCAACCTTACTCATAAAAAAGAAATGCAAATTAAAACTACAATGAGAAATCACTTTTCAACTGATTAGCAAAAGTTAAAATACCCTGTGTTGGCATGGCAGGTGGGAAATTCATTCTCTCATACATCCTTGGGAAGAATGGAATTTAATGTGGCCTCTTTGGTAATTTGTCGACATTCATAAAAATTGCATACAACAGAACCTTAGTTCCACTGTTAGAAATTTATTCTACAAGTATGCTCACATAAGTGTAGAATGACAAGTCATTTTCAATTGAGCATTGTTTATAACAGCAAGAAATTAATGTCCATGGAGGACTGGTTATAAATAAATTGTTGCCTTCATTCTATGGAGCATAAGGCCGTTGTTTAAAAGATTCAGTCGTATTCTGACATGGAACCATCTCCAAGAGATATTAAGTGAAAATACTAAAGAGCAAAAAAGAAAAAAATTAAAGAAGGGAGAAAAGGCGGGAGGAAAAACAATGTCCAATATGTGTGTGTATGTGTGTGTGTTACTTAGAATATCTCTGTAAGGGTAATCAAGGAACCCACTATAGTGTTGCTTCTGGTCCTCTAGAGAAGAAACTTTAACAACCGGGGTACTAAAATGAGAGATTTATTTTTCACTACATATTTTTGTACTTTTAAATTTTATAATTTTTAATTATAATTAAAAATAGAAACTCATGTATCCTTAGTGGATGAGCCCTCTCTCATGAAATTTTCATAATGTTCAAATAAAAATAAACCTGCTTCAATTTGCCATCCCTAATTAGTCCATTAAAATTGTTGTCATTAAGATTTTCAGTGACCTTTTTGAAACTAAATCTAATAGTCTTTTTCAACTTTTCTGCAGTTTTGGAGTGATGACTCCCTTCTTGAACCCCTTTCCTTTCTGGGACCCCAATCTTCATGTCTCAGGGTAAGATGCAGGAGCAGAAGGCTTGCAGGTCATTTGAGCTTCTTTGGGGCAGGGCGAGCCCTGTATCTGGATCCTGATATTTGGAACTCAGCATCTGCCCTTCTGAGAGTAAATGCTGGGAATGAAGGGGCGCATCAGCTCTTCACAACAACCCCCCGCCCCCGGGGGTACCTAGCGCAAGCTAGGTACACCCTGGTCTGTCCCCAGGTCAGAGTGTGTGAGTGCTCCCGCTGTGTAGATTTGTCTCCTATAGGTTATGCTTGGTCTAAGTTTATAGAAATAGTCTTGTTAGCAAAGGGCAGAAATCCAAGGCGGACTATGAGAGTTTCTTTGGAGGAGCCCTGGGCCATTTGTAGGCTGGGAGACAGTAAACAGCAGAGCCCGGGAAAGGCAAGGAGGCTCTGGGCTTCCTGGGCCACTGGAACCGGAAACTCCTGCCCTCAGGACTGGTTTTGTTCTTCTTTGGGGGTGGGGGAGCACACGGTGTGGCATGTGGGATCTTAGTTCCCTGACCAGGGATCAAACACACGCCCGCGGCATTGGATGTGTGGAATCGTAACCCCTGGACCACCAGGAAAATCCCAAGACTGGTTGTGTTCTAAATCTGCTCCCCTTTGAGTTTCTGTGTCATCAGCCTTAGTCCCTGCAGGTTAATCTTCTCCACGTGGTAGAGTGCGCAGCTGCAGAACTTGACTTTTACAGTTTCAACCACGCCAGGGAGACAGGCTCTTTTTTCATTTGGGCATGAAAATTCCCAGGGAGTTCAACCTGGCCCTCCTTCGGCCCTTCCCGGGCCTTGATTACTGCGTGCTCCATCCACGCTGGTGGCCCATGCATGCTCTGCACTACGGCTCTCGCACTTGTCAACCCCTTCTCCTCCCAGGACTCCAAGACCTGAGCCAGCAGCCCGTTGGAGTGTGCTGCTGGATGCTGGGCTTCGGCTGGACAGGATACCGGGCTTCGGCTGGACAGGATACCACCCCTCTTCCAATATCAGCTCGCTAACTCCACCCTCTCACAGGGCTCTGAGTTTGTCCCCAGATGTCCCCTGGGCATCAACAACACCCCCAGAAACTGACCGCAGGGACACTCAAAAATGGGGTGTCAGACTTAGCGCAGTGGCTCCACATGGAGAGATGACTGCTTTCTCCTGGGGTTCACCAGCAGACTGCCGGCCTTGGCCAGAGAGAGGGCTTCATGTCTCAGGGTAAGATGAAGGAGCAGCAGGTCCTTTGAGCTTCTCTGGGGCAGCGTGAGCCCTGGTAGCTGGATCCTGATATTTGGAACTCAGCATCTGCCCTTCTGAGAGTCCGTGCTGGGAATGAAGGGGCGTGCCAGCTCTTCACCCCCGGGCCCCCACCAGCTGGGGACAGCACAAGCTAGGTCCACCTGTCCCCAGGTCAGGGTGTGTGAGTGCTCCAGCTGTGTACTGAATGTTTTATTTGTTAAGAAAATTCCTTGGGAGAACTCAGGGTCGGCTTGGGTCAGCTCAGCCGCCCACCCCTGGGTCAATGAACTGTGGCTGGAACAGAAGAGGCACTCTTGTTCTGGTTTGGGATAGGGGCCCACCAGGCCCCTGGTGGCTCAGATGGTAAAGAAGCTGACTGCTAATTCAGGAGACTCAGGTTCGACCCCTGGGTTGGGAAGATCCCTTGGAGAAGAGAATGGCTACCCACTCCAGTATTCTTGCCTAGAGAATCCCATGGACAGAGGAGCCTGGCGGGCTACAGTCTATGGTGTCACAAAAAGTCAGACACGGCTGAGCAACTAACACTTTCACTTTCTTTCCCCTGTTTGCCAGCCATCTCCACTTAGAAGTTCCACAGGTGCTTCAGACCCATGCCCAACACAGAATTTCATTATCCACTTGAAGTCAAAATATGCTGCTTTGAGAGAACACGTAAGAAGCCGGTCTGCGGCCGCCGTGTTCCAACCTCTTCTCCTAGGTTCTCTCTCTCTCTCTGTGAACAGTACCACTGTCGATGATGTCACTCAACCCAGAGCCCAGGAGTCATTCTTGACCTCGGTTATGAATGTAATGCCATAGAAATGACCTCTATAACATGCAAATTTGATTCTATTCCTGCCCTACTTAAATCTTTCAATGACTCCACAGCCTTCGGGTTAAGGCACCATCTCTTCTGATGGGCTCATTGTTGAGGGGAAGACAAGGGGTATCTGTGCCTTCCTCCTCACCTACATTTGTGCCACTCTTCACACACACACACACACGGCACCCTCTGCCCGGTGACCAGCCTGGGCCTTCCAGGAGCTGCCTGTCGCCTCTGCCCGGATGCCCCAGAACTGATGCTGTGCTGACACTGCGTTGCACTGGGGCGAATATTGCCCGCTTCTTCTCGGCTCTTTTTCAACAGCACTGAGTCTTTGTACCTGCTTCTGTCAACAGAGCTGCCTTGAGGTAGCAAGTACATGAACTCGGATAAAGACAGCTGTGACTATGATTTATACTCCTGTTTATTTTGATGACAGAAACTCCTCTTGGATGAAACATGGTCATTTTTAAAAATCTTGCAACCTTGAACATCCAGCTTTACAATGTCTTCTAGCTCCATAGCTGACACAGCTTCCCTAGCCAGCGGGTCCCTCCCTCTGTCTTTCTCCCATAGTTCTTGGTACTCTTAGGAGCTGTTTGATTATTTGGTCCCCTCCCTACCCATCATTTTGCCGACAAAGGTCCAGATAGTCAAGGCTATGGTTCTTCTCGTGGTCATGTATGGATGTGAGAGTTGGACCATAAAGAAGGCTGAGTGCCGAAGAACTGATGCTTTTAAACCATGGTCCTGGAGAAGACTCTTGAGAGTCCCTTGGTCTGCAAGGAGATCAAACCTGTCAATCCTAAAGGAAATCAACCCTGAATATTCATTAGAAGGACTGATTCTGAAACTGAAGCTCCAATACTTTGGCCACCTGATGCGAAGAACTGACTCATTTGAAAAGACCCTGATGCTGGGAAAAGATTGAAGGCAGGAGGGAAAGGGGGTGACAGAGGATGAGATAGTTGGATGGCATCATTGACCCAATGGACATGAGTTTGAGCAAATTCCGAAAGGCAGTGAAGGACAGGAAGCCTGTTATGCTACAGTCCATGGGGTGGCAAAGAGTCAGACACGACTGAGCAACTGAACAACTATACTCAGATTGTGAATTCTGTGAAGGAAATAGCCTATACTTCTTATTAGTATTATTGCTAGGGTCTAGCTGAAATATAATAGATACACAGTAAAGTTTGTGGGAAAGAGAGAGTTGGGTGGAAGGATAGATGGATGGATACATTAATACATGGGAAAAGAATATTTTTACTTCCTAAAGATAGCAAGTAAAAACAGCTTTTCTCGGAGTGAAGTAGAGCTGGAAATGTTAGATCTACCACAAGGAGGCACTAGAGTTCCACATGGGTTCCTTCTGCCAAGAAAAGCCAGATCCAACCAAGTGTCTTGACCCGGGCTGATGCCTTCTGACAGATGTCTGATGGAGCCAAAATGGGCCAGGAGGGGCTGTTTGAAATGAGGACTGTGGGGGAAATTAATGCAAAGTGATTACAGCACTGCTATGGCAAAGCGGGAAGATCACATTAAAAGGACTCTGACATAGAAGGACTCCCCTCCACCTTTGGAAAACATCCCCCACCTCCCACTGAAGCCATATCAGATGTTCTTGCCTTTCCCATTTTCCTCCTCCACTAATTAAGCAAAACACTCAGGCTCATGATACAGCAATTTCATTCTACTGCCATGATATTTCCCTGTTGGATCCTCTCTTGCTCACTCAGTGAGAATGAGGAAAATAGAACTGTTACAAATATTATCACCATTTCCCCCTTTTCTTCCTAAGAGGTCACTGAAATGTTCACCCCAGACCATAGAACCCTGGATTTCTGTGTAGGCTGGCAAAAGAAAAGAAAAAAAAAATCCTTTTAAATTTCAAGTATATATCTCTAACTCCTGTGAGGGACTGGGAAATGTAACCATGGAAACCAGAGCATGCCTGTAACCATGGAGACCCATTTAAACCAGCTGGGCCATTACCATGTAGAAGCTGGTAGGGCTTTGACTGTTAGAAGGACAGTTAATATGGTTGGATGATTTCAGTTTAGGTGAGTGTTTTACAGACATTTAAGTAATTTCTGGGTACTGTCTTTTTCCATATACTAATGTATCCATCCATCCCTGCGTCCATCCATCCTTCCACCCAACCCTCTCTCCTACAAACTTTACCGTGTACCTATTATATTTCAGCTAGGCCCCAGAAATAACACTAATAGAAATATACACTATTTCCTTCACAGAAGTGGAAATCTGGGTATAGGGAGGGGACAGTTGGGTATAAGGAAGGTGACAGGGAGCCACCATCACCCTCCCTCAAATGAGACTTTTTGAGAGAATTTCCTCTGTTAGGCTTTTATTTTTTTCGAACTCGTGCCCACTTCAGTGGATGTGTGGAGTCTTAACCACTGGCCTATCAGGGAAGGCCCTACACCAATTTCTGATGGATCTCCCAAATATTTTTCCCTCGCCCTCCTGAGCCATCACTTTATCAGCAAGCAAACATTAATCACCTTGGTGTGCCAGGTACTGCTGGATCTACCAAGTGTATATCCCAGACAATCTGTCACATCTGCTTTAACATTGAGCCAAGTCCTTGAATAAAGGATGCATTTACCAAAAAGCTTCAATACCATTGTTGGAAAAGGAAATGGCAACCCACTCCAGGATTCTTGCCTGGAGAATCCCATGGACAAAGGAGCTTGGTGGGCTACAGTCCATGGAATCACAAAGAGTCAGACAAGACTGAGTGACTAACACACACAGACACACCAGTGTTAGTCATTCAGTTGTGTCCAACTCTTTGTGACCCCAAGGACTGTAGCCTGCCAGACTCCTTGGTCCATGGAATTCTCCAGGCAAGAATCTTGGAGTGGGTTGCCATTTGCTTTTCCGGGGGGATCGTCCCGATCCAGGAATCAAAACCTTTAGTCCCTCTCATTGCAGGCAGACTCTTTGCCATCTGAGCCACAGAATTTGACTTTTGTGTTTCCGGTAAGTGAGCTGTGAACTAGGCTAGTTTCATGTTGGAGGAAACGGTCACTAGCCAGTGTCATAGCAGTGCTTGGCACAGTTCATAAGCATCCTGTTTGTCCGTTTCTTTGTTCTTTCCCTGTGTGTGTTACAACCTCATTATCACCCCTGCAACCACAACTTCGAAGGCCTGATGACAGTTTGGTTTGTGAGCTGCTTTGTAGCATGTTTTTTATACCAGGGGGTTAAAAGGTGGAGCGCTGGAGTCACATCCCTCGTGTCTGCCACTAGCCAGCCTGTGACCCGAGGCAGGTGACTGGACCTTTCTAAACCACAAGTTTGCATCTAGAAGAGGGAAGTAAAACCCTGTCTCATAGGTTGTGTGTGCATACTAAGTAGCGTCAATTGTGTCCAACTCTTTGTGACCCTACAGACCGCAGCCCACCAGGCTCCTCTGCCCATGGGATTCTCCAGGCAAGAACACTGGAGTGGGTTGCCATGATCTCTTCCAGGGGATCTTCCCGACACAGGGATCAAACCCAGATCTCTTAAGTCTCCCCTGCATTGGCAGGCGGTTTCTTTACCACCTGTGCCACTTGGGGAGCCGCTATTACAGGTTCTCCAGTGATAATTTCACACAGCTGGGAAGATTCACACTGCTGGCAAGCTTTATCTTCCAGTCTTATCTGTACCCCACAGTATAACTCAGCAATCTTTCATGTTCTTACTCCCTTCTCCTATTTTGCTTAACAGCTGGCCCAAATCTTGACAGCATCCAGCTTGCATGTGAAACCCTCTGGCTCCACAGAGAACGGGGATAGAAGATGATAACAACAATAGCTACTATACAGAGCTTGTTCTGTGCCCAGGCTGTGTGAAGCCCTTCACAGATTCTAACTAATTTAATTCTTACAATGATCCAGGGACTCCCTAGTGGCCCAGGTTTTAAGATTTGGCCTTCCAATGCAGGGAGTGCTGATTCAATCCCTGGTGTCAGGAAGCTAAGATCCCACATGCCTCAAGGCTTAAAAAAAAACAGAACGTAACAGAAATAATGTTGTAAAAAAAAAAATTCAATAAAAACTTAAAATGGTTCACATCAAAAAAGTCTTAAAATTCTTACAACGATGCATTGAGGAGTATTTGTCACCTCCGCTGTACAGATGAGAAATGGAGACACAGGGTGTTCCAGTAAATTTCTCAAGGATGTAAGCTGGTCAATAGCAGAAAAAGAATGTGAACCCCAGCTGTGCCCCTGGAGCCTGCATCACCGTGAGATGGTCCCGTGTGCGTGTGCGCTCAGTCGTGTCCGACTCTTTGCAGCCCCATGACTGTAGCCCACTAGGCTCCTCTGTCCATAGAGTTCTTCAGGCAAGAATACTGGAGTGGGCATCCATTTCCTCCTCCAGGTTATCTTCCTGACCCAGGGACCGAACCCGCATCTCCTGCTGATCCTGCATTACCAGTGGATTCTTTACTGCTGAGCCACCATCACGCCCCCTCAAATGAGGTGTTTCCTAGCTCACTTAGCTAGAGTCCACAGGCACAGTCTCCCTCAGACGTCTCTCGTTGAACCCCTACACGTGCCACTGCTCGCAGACTTGTTCACCAGCACCTGTCCCCATGCCCTTCCTCTATGGTTCGAAGGGTCAGCCTTCCTCCAATCCCCCACTGCACCCAACCTCCAGGCCCCCCACCCCGGTCCCTTCAAATTCCTTCATGCCTCAATTATCCCCTTCTTTCCTGATCCTCAGCCCATCCCCTCATTTGGCATTTTCCTCTCAACGTACAAGCAGGTCCAAGTCTATTTTCTCTTATTTAAAAAAAAAATTTTTTTTTTTGCTTCCTGGTGGTCCAGTGGTTAAGACTCTGCACTCCCAATGCAGCAGGGGCCATGGGTTCAATCCCTGGTTGAGGAAGATCCTGCTTGCCATGTGGCACAGCCAAAAGATAATTATTTAGAAAACAATTTTTTTTTTTTGGCTGCACAGCATGTGGAATCTTAGTTCCCTGACCAGGGTTCAAACCTGTGCCCTCTGCATTGGGAGCATGGAGTCTTAACCACTGGACCATCAGGGAAGTCCCTGAAAATTTTTTTTTAACTCTCTCTGATCATCTCCTTCTCTTTCCTTTTCACAACCCAATTCCTAGAAAAAGTCTTCTACCTTTGTCTTTAGGCTTCCTGACTTTCCTCCATAGCAGATGAGGGAGAGGACTCCATACATGGTCACCTTCTGGACATTCATTCTGACTTGTGGGTGGTAAGGGGACAAGGTGGTATGTCCGGTGTTAACTTCATCAGTCTTCTGATTCCAGTCGGTCTTGGGGCCTTCTTGCTTGTGGTCAACATGCAGTTAACTTCTTCCACCCGGTGGGGGTTTTAATATCTGCACAACAATTCAAGGGTATGGTTCAGGATATTATCTATATCCCTGGAAGAGGAACTAAAGGTCCTTGACTTTGTTTTATGGCTAAACTCTCATTTTGTCTTGCTTGCCTCTTTCCCTTTGTTTCTCCATTTTCTCACTTCTCTGGTTAAATTTGCTCTTTGGAACTCAGTGAAAGCCTAGGAGACTAAAGCTTTTCTACAAGCAAGAGATGGGAGTATGGCCCCGGGGTGGGGGGAGTCTGTTCCCCGGAAGGCCCACAGTGCTCTGCTCAGGCCCGGGGCAGGAGCTGGGGCATAACGGTAAGAACCGTGTGTTCTCCGCCGTCAGCTCGCTCACGGCCCAGCGAGGTAGACAGGCATGTAACCATCAAACACAAAAGGCTGGGGAAACTGCTGTGATTGAATCTGCCTGGAGAGGGAACACAGGTCTCAGTAAATATCCCAGGCATGGCATTTGGTCTGACGTTCAAGGGGCAAATGTGTTTTTTCAAGTGGCGATGGGAGAGATCCACCCAGAGGGAACTGCACGAACAGAAACCTGCAGGGTTTGAAGCTGAGGCACCTTGGAAACCATTGATTTTTCTCCAGGACACAGACAGCAACAGCCGAGCTGCTTGCTCAGAACTCCACGGGGGCATTCCAGAGCCCGAGGGATGATGTGTGGGTGGGGTGGAGGAGTGATGAGCAGGCAGTGGGGCTGAAGCACATGATGTGAGCTGGGAGGTAAGGAAATAGAGCAGGGTAACAAAAAGTTAACTGTTTAAGAGTTGGGCCACAAGGAAAGCTGAGTGCCCAAGAATTGATGTTTTTGAATTGCGATGTTGGTGAAGCCTCTTGAAAGCCACTTGGGACAGCAAGGAGATCAAACCAGTCAATCCTAAAGGAAATCAACCCTGAATATTCATCAGAAGGACTAATATTGAAGCTGAAGCTCCAATACTTTGGCCACCTGATGTGAAGAGCCAACTCATTGGAAAAGACCCTGATGCTGGGAAAGATTGAGGGCAGAAGGGGAAGGCAGAGGATGAGATGGTTAGACAACATCACTGACTCAATGGACATGAATGTGAGCAAATTCTGGGTAATAGTGGAGGACAGAGGAGCCTGACCTGCTGCAGTCCATGGGGTCTCAAAGAGTCGGACACGACTTATCGTCTGAACAACAACTGCCACTGATCCAACTTTCCTTCTCTGCCTTATCCACACCTTTGCCAGATACAGAAGTAACTCAATAGCTAATACAACAATTTGACCATTCCTGTAGGTAACCTGTGGTTCCCAGACAGCCCCTCTTGCTCTCTCCTTCTCTTCCTGAAAGAGTGTTGAGTTCCACGGTTTTTGCAAACTTGTCACTGTCAGGAAGAGCTGGGGACTCCGGGAACCTGGCACAGCAGCTCTTTTCCCTGGGGTGCTGCCTGCCATGCTGGTATCTGAGTCTGGAAATCCATGATGACTCAGTCTAACTCAGGTGAACCCAGCCCAGAGGCAACCCCTGGACGATGAGCCCTCATTGACCCATTGTTCTGAGGTCGTTCTGTGACTCCCCATCAACCCAGGCTGGGGTGTTCTTCCTTGCACGGGTGTTAGCTGCAAAACCACCTCTTTTGACCCCATCAAGCTCCTCAGCTACACTCTAGGTGGTATCTGGGCCACCCGGCAGTCAAGGGAGACTTTGGACAGCTAAACCTCCACAACTCCTTCTGCCCCACCAAGATGAAACGCTTGCACTCAAGAGCAATTTCAAAATATTTAAGAGCCGTCGGAGGCTGTCTGCACTGTCACACTCATACGCAGTGGCCAAGAGCTAGAAGCAACCCAAGTGTCCCCTGATCGGTGAATGAGGGAAGAAAATATGGTCTGCACATGCAAGGGGACATTATTTAGCCTTCAAAAGGAGATCCTGTCACATGCTACAAACGTGGATGAACTCTGAGATTGTGTTGAGTGAAATAAGCCAGACACGAAAGGACAAATAGTGTATGAGTCAAATTCATAGAAACAGAAAGAAGCTGGAGGATGGGAAGGAGTTTTGTCTCATGAGGAGAGAGTTTCAGATTTCCAAGACTAATAAGTTTTGGAGATCTGCTTTATAACAGTGTGAAGGCTCTGACTACTGCTGAACTCAACCAAATAATAATGGGCTTCCCTTGTGGCTCAGCTGGTAAAGAATCTGCCTGCAAAGCGGGAGACCTGGGTTCAATCCCTGGGTTGGGAAGATCCCCTGGAGAAGGGAAAGGCTACTCTCTCCAGTATTCTGGCCTGGAGAATTCCATGTGACCACATGTCCATGGGGTCACAGAGTCAGACATGACTGGGCGACTTTTGCTTTCACTTTCAGCCTAATAATGGTTAAGATGGCAGCTTTTATGTTATGTGTTTTTTAGCTACAGTTTTAGAAAGGAAAAATTAAACAAAAATATTTGAATGCTTAAAGAGCACAAGCACGATGCAGTCCAAATGGACACCCATCCTTATAATCCCCATCAGGCTGCCAGAACTGGCTGCAAAGCCCCAGGACAGCCGAGTGAAGCACAGGAGTGCCCCCCAAGGCCTCCGCCCTCCCCAGCTTACTGTGTCCATCCCCTCTCCAGACACAGTCCTGCCCACTCTGTTCTCTCCCGGGCCATTCTCTTCTCGCTCCTCTGTATTCTTCTCTCCACAATTTCTCGGGTCTGGAAAGGCTTATATTTCACCCTTCATGGGCTATACATGCACACTTTTTATATGCAAGGGACAGAACTGACTCTGACATAGTTAAGGAGCAAAAAGCACTCATTGGAAGAACGTTGGCACCTTGCAGGGTCCCAGGGGGCACCAGAACTCTGCACCAGGCACCAAAGGCTCTGCAGACAGGAATGGTGCTCAGGGCAAGGCCTTAGAGACGCTGCTGTTGCTATGGACGCTGGACCCCAGAGCTTCCTCCACTGACAGCACCGGACCCTGGGTGCGGCCAAGGTCACCGTCATCACCAACACCAGGATGGACTCTGCACGGCGCCTGCGGCTGCTGAATGCCAGCTTTCAAATCAGAGTCAGGGTAGATGGAGCTCCCTGGCAAGTGCCCTCATATATATTTAAGGAAGCCTGGGAAATCAAGCCTCTCGTGCTTTCTGATTCTACACGGAGTACATGCTCTGCTCAGAGAAAAGGGCCGCAAAGTTTGGCCAGTCGGTGTGAATAGCAGGCCCTGGATTTCCCTCACGTCTTATTTTTCTGTTTCTGTAGGGCAGTGCTTGTCTTGCTCTTCTACACCTTGGAGGTACAATTGTCAGGTTTAGCAAATAAAAAATACAAGATGCCCAGTTAAATCTGAATTTCAGAGTAACAGTGAATAATCTTTTAGTATAAGTATGTCCCATGCAATATTTGGCACAGGCTTTATACTAAAATGAGTATTCATTGTTTATCTGAAATTCAAATTTAATAGGAAATTTAAATTAAATGTAATGTGTCTTATCCAGTGACTCTCCCTAGGGAAATCTTTTTCATATTTTCTGGCTGCCCTACTGGCTCAGATGGTTAATCTGCCTGGGTCGGGAAGATCCTCTGAAGAAAGGAGTGGCTACCCACTCCAGTACTCTTGCCTGGAGAATTCCATGGACAGAGGAGCCTAGCAGGCTACAGTCTCTGGGATCACAGAGAGTCAGACACGGTTGAGTGACTGACACTTTCACTTTTCATGCTTTTCTACACTGTATCAAGACCTGCTTCCTGGGTTTGCTAAACATGCTAACATACAAAATCCATACTTAAAACAATAGTTTTAGCTGACAAATCCTGGATTTTTTTCTGTGTGTGTCTGTGTGTGTCTGGCCTCACCTCAGGGCATGTGGAATCTTAGTTGCCTGACCAAGCATCACACCTGCACCCCCTGCATTGAAAGCATGGAGTCTTAACGACTGGACCACCAGGCACGTCCCCATCCTTGTTTTGCATTCCAAAAATTGGAAACTATCCTGTCTTTCTCTCAGCTTCCCCCCATAACAGATTTTCATCTCCTCCAAATCAGATACATGCCTTTGCAAGGGGAAGGTTATGTCCTTCGGAAAGCAAAGGAGACAAAGCACATTAAAACTGAGGAAAAAAAAAAAAAAACCAATTACCCAGTTGCAATAAGGAGAAGTGAAGTAAACAGTGCAGAAAAATTTCATGAATTTTTTATACTGGGCTCTCTCAAACTCCAGGACCTCACATTTACTGTGACTCACACTTAACAAGGCTTTCATCGGAGGTGAAATTATCAAGTAAATGAAACCGATTTTCCTGAGCAGTGTATGGAAATGAGCTTCGTGAGTCAAAGATTATTGCTGCTCTCACCTCCCATGTGGCAAGGTGGATTCGTTACCCAAATGCCAACATGTTCCTTTCATGAGAAAAGGCAAACGATTTTCAAAGCACCGGATTTCAATATGCTATAGACATGTCCTATTATACCATGTCCTAATGTTACTTAAAGTCCTAAATAACACAAACCAGGCACACAATTTTGCCAAATTTTTCTAGGGAACACACACAAAGACTTCTCTCATTTGCTTCAGTCTTCTGTGAGAAATAATTAGACCTTCCCAAACCAGCATCAGCTTTCTCTGGGCTGCCGGACGAACCACAATGGGATACTTCCAAACCACAGTAAATAAACAGTGTCTTTTAGACCATTAGGCATGCATGTTAGAATATAGTTCACTCCGATCCTTGGGAAGAGAACTGATTGATGTATTTGCTTCAATTACACCTTTTTCTCAGTTCCTCAAATACGCCTTGTGCCTCTCCTTAGTACATATGATTCTCTACTCCTGGAACCCTCTTTCTTGTTCCATCTAAGCAAGTCCTTTAGATCTCTGCTGGAAAATGTCAATTCCCTGATGCCCAAGACTAGAGCGGGGCTCCTTTCTTATCCTGAGTCCACTCTACCATGCCTTCGTAGGCTTTATGAATCTATAGCTGTGTGGGTTTGGGCTTCACGTCTGCCTCCCTGTCATCTTTCAGAAGTTCTGGCTGTGTGCATGTCAGCCAGAGACCACATCTTCCAGCTCCCTTGCAGCTAGATGTGACCATATGACCCAAGTGTGGCCAATGGGATGTGTTCACCCTCTGAGTGTAGCCCCTAGAAGGAATGGAGCACACCTTCCCCATTCTTTTTCCTCCCTCTGGCCAACTGGAAGGCAAACATAATGATGAATGGTCTTTACTGGTGCAGGGACGAAAAGGATGGAAGAAGGGCAGGATGAAAGTGGCAAGCGTTGCCCCAGAACCACCAGGTCAGCCCTCAGCCAGCGATCAGGATCATTACTTCAGAAACACTGAAGCTGTTTGCTTGCTTAAGCCACTGTACTGTGTTTCTTTTGAAAGCAGCCTCTATCCAGCAAATGCAGATTTGAACCCAAGGTTCCTTGACCCCAGGTTGCAAGCCTGGAAACACCACCCCGTGATGTTTCCTCACACCATCCACCTCTTGTCTATATACCCCTTACATCGTGTATCACAGATCATGTAGTGGAACACTTGGATGAAAGGGTCTCACTCCTTGGATCTGTGTTAGATCTCAGAGTGAATAAAAGATGGTACCCTCCAGGAGTTTTTTTTTTTTTTTTTTTCATACTTCTTCCTCTCACTCCATTTTCATGTTTTTACCTCTGGGAGCTTCTTGTAAGGTCCTCAGGACCACCTTAATTTCTATTATTATAAATAAGTAATTTGACTCTTCCCATGCCAGGCAGCAGGCCTTTCTCCCATCACAGCCAGGAGAGAGGCATGATCAAGAGTCTTGACTTCTCTTAGAGGTCAGCATAGCTTTAGGCTGTCTTTCCATCTGTCAATAATATGAATATTTCAGAAATGATGGCTCAAAGCTAAAGAGCAGCCCTTGACCTAGGGAAAGACCTGCATAATTTTTTTTTGGCCACACTGTTTGGCACACAGGATCTTAGTTCCCTGACCAGGAATCCAACCCGTCCGTGCCCCCTGCAGCGGAAGCAAGGAATCTTAACCACTGGACCCCCAGGGAAGTCCCCGCACAATTTTTTAAACTTAATTCCGTCTATATCGCATATAATTTTACATCAATATGCATCATGTGCTACTATTAATATTTTGGTGCAATGCTCTTTTTTCTTTTCTACCTGGTTTCCCCCTTCCTCTCCCCTTTTTCTTCCTCCCTTGTAACAACAGCCATTCCTTCACTAGGACACACACAAAACAGATCACCAACCAAGAACTCATCCTCCCATATTTTCCTCCATGCTCGCGGAATCACATACAGAGATTTGGAGGGGGTTGTCATGGGGTAGGGGGAGCTTTTATAAAAATGAGATCATATTATATATAATTTTTCTGCATCTTTGTCTTCTCATTTAACAATACCTCATAAAAATCTCTCTAAGTCTATTGCTTTAGATTTAATTTAGTCTTTCTAATAACTGAATGGGGCTTCCCTGGTGGTTCAGATGGTAAAAAAAAAAAAAAAAATCCGTCTGCAGTGCAGGAAACCTGGGTTCAATCTCTGGGTCTGGAAGATCCCCTGGAGAAGGGAATGGCAACTCATTCCAGTATTCTTGCCTTGAGAGTTCAATGGAGAGAGGAGTCTGGCTGGTTATAGTCCATGGGGTTGCAAAGAGTTGGACACAGCTGACGACTAACACTAACTAATGACTGAATAATGATTCATGGTGTCGGTATACCATAAGTTATTCAGCCCTGAGCTCTGTTCCCAGCTTTCTGTCGCGAAGGCTAGTGCTACATAGCTATCCATGTACACATATTTTTATGAACTAGTGATTTTCTCTCTATAGGATAGATTCCCTGGTGTGGGCTTGATGGGTCAAAATGCATATGAATTTTTAACTTTAATAAGTACTGTCTTCAGTGGCAATTGATACCTTCCTTAGAGCCAACATTCTGTGTTGTTGTTGTTTTTTTTTTTTTGCCTCACCAGGTGACTTGCAGAATCTTAATTCTCCGACCAGGGATCTACCCCCTTGTGTCCTTGGCAGTGAGAGCGTGGAATCCTAACATTGGACCACTAGGGAATTCCCAGGGCCCATCTTTTTTCCCCTTTGCTCCCTATAACTCTCCTCTTTCCCCACTTCCTACTATGTCATTTCTCTCTTATTTTCTAAAATTAAAGGGCTAAAATGTTCATTGTAGGGCTTCCCAGGTGGCTCAGTTGTCAAGAATCTGCCTGCCAATAAAGGAGAGACAGGAAACATGGGTTCGATCCCTGGGTTGGGAAGATCCCCTGGAGGAGGAAATGGCAACCCACTCCAGTATTCTTGCCTAGGAAATCCCGTGGACAGAGGAGCCTGGTGGGCTACAGTCCATGGGGTCACAAAGAGTCGGATACAATTGAGCACACATGTACGGATGTTCATTTTAGGTCTAACATGCTAAAATGTCAGTTATTTGTACTTAGCTGTGAAAATAAATAGCACAAAACTGGGGGAGAAAATCATAGTCATTAAAAAGCTTCATGAGAAGGAAGCCCTATTCTGCAAGGGACCAAATGATTAAGAATGTGACTATAGGTATGTAACATACTTGTTTTTCCTATTTCTATATTTAATCAAGATCAGTCAGTTAGTCAGTTCAGTCGCTCAGTCATGCCCAACTCTTTGAGACTCCGTGGACCATAGCACACCAGGCTTCCCTGTCCATCACCAACACCAGCTTGCTCAAACTCATGTCCATCGAGTCAGTGATGCCATCCAACCATCTCATCCTCTGTCGTCCCCTTCTCGTCCTGCCTTCAATCTTTCCCAGCATCAGGGTCTTTTCCCTGATGAGTCAGTTCTTTGCATCAAGTCACCAAAGTATTGGAGTTTCAGCTTCGGCATCAGTCCTTCCAATGAATATTCAGGACTGATTTCCTTTAGGATGGACTGGTTTGATCTCCTTGCAGTCCAAGGGACTCTCAAGAGTCTTCTCCAACACCACAGTTCAAAAGCACCAACTCTTCGGTGCTCAGCTTTCTTTATAGTCCAACTCCCTCATCCATACATGACTACTGGAAAAACCATAGCCTTGACTAGACGGACCTTTGTTGGCAAAGTAATGTCTCTGCTTTTTAATAGGTAATATTTTTAATCAGGACACATGTTCACAAACACCAGGCATGGTGGCAACTGAATATTGTCAGTAGCAAATTTCTCAGTCCCCTGTCAGTTTTTTTGTAGGTGGCTCATTATATGGAATACTGCTTTCGTGAGGCATACTCTGCCCCCCAAACCCCACTCCCAAGACCGTTTATTCACTTGACAAATATTGATGGAGTGACTCCACTAGGCTAGGCACTATTCTAGACGGTGAACACACCGTAGTAAAAAAGATGGGGAAGAAGCCACTCTAGCTCTAGGGAAAGATGTTAACCACTAATTACACATGTGTTTGGATCATTTTTTTTATTGTGATTAAAATACATATAATGTAAAACTTGTTGAAGCCACTGCCTTGTGTGTCTTCATGAAACAGCCTGTATCCAAGAGTATAGAGTTAACCATTTCTAAGTATACGATTTAGTGGTATTATGTACATCCACATTATGGTTTAACCATCAACAACATCCATCTTCATAACTCTTTTATCTTGCAGAACTGCAAATCCATGCCCATTAAACGACTTCCCACTCCCGTCCCCCCCAACCCCTGGAAACCACCACTCTGCTGTCTGTTTCTATGAATTTGACAACACTCAGATTCAAACTCTGTAAGTGAAATGGTGCAGTTTGTGTTTTTAGGAGTGACATTTGACTGATCATAATGTCCTCAGGGTCCATCCATGTTGTACTGTGTGATAGAATTTTCTTCCTTTGGAAGGCCGAACAACACTTTACTGCATGTGTAAATATTTTATTTATTCCCCAGTGGACACTTGGGCTGCTTCCACCTTTGGGATAATATTTTTAAATTTGTTTCCCTTGACTTTTTGACTTTTTTTAAAAAGAAATTTAAGCTCCCACACTAGACTTACAGAGCCAGTAAGGACTGGCAAGTCATATCTCCCACGTAACTTTCACTACACATTCCCAAAGAGTAAATATATGTTTGGAGTACTGTTTTTTAAATATTTACCAATGTTTTCTCTCTCTAGTGATTTCCTTGCTTCTCCTTGCTTTCTCCCTTTGAAAAGCTCAGGCTGTGTTCATTGCCCCTGGACACCAAACTTTCCAAAGCTCTCTCTGACTGCTGTTGTTCAACAGCCGAGGGGCCTCAGGCAACAGAACCAGGCAGGACTCGGGGTATATTAGCAGAGAGTTTCAGGGACAGATGACACTAAAGGCAAAATGATCACCCTCGGCACCTCCTTCCCCCCTTCCTCTCTCCAACTACAGGCCTTTGCGTGTGCTCAGTCGTGTCGGACTCTTTGCGACCCCATGGACTGAAGCCCACCAGACTCCTCTGTTCATGGGATTCTCCGGGCAAGAATACTGGAGTGGGTTGCCATTTCCTTCTCCAGGGGAACTTCCCAACCTGGTGATCATACTCACAGCTCCTGCATTGCAGGCAGATTCTTTACTGCTGAGCCAGCAAGGAAGCCCTATAGGCCTTTAGCCCTTCAGAACTACTGAAACTTTGGGGACCCCCAAGTTGACTGAAACTGTATTTCTACCACCATGGTTGAATGGGATTTTTAAATATAAATTAAGTCATATTTCTGGCTCAGCTGAGCCGTGGACTATCTCTACGCCTATAGACAATGAATGATTTATTTTTTAAAATTGACTTATTTTTACAATTTTGGCTGCACTGGTTCTTTGTTTCGGCGTGCAGGACTTTTCTCTAGTCGCAGCGCACAGAGGCTTCTCTAGTTGCACCTTGCGGGCCCTTAGTTCCCAGACCAGGGATCAAACCCGAGTCCCCTGAATTGCAAGGTGGGTTTTTAACCCCTGGACCACGGAGGAAGTGTCCACAATGGAAGATTTAATTACAATGGTATCACATGCTGTGAAAGAAGGACTGGGTTCTTTGAGCACCTATGACAGGGGCCTCATCTGAATGAGGGAAAAGGCATGGCTGGTGATCAAGTTAGGTTTCCTTGAATTTTAGCTGAGAGCTCAAGAATGAATAGGAAGTATTTAAAGAGGGTGTGAAAAAAAATTTTTTTAATAAATTAAACAAATAAAGTGGACATGGGTCAAGCACTTCTTATCTACAATCCTGCTAGACCCCATACTCCCATGTTCTCTGCCTAGGGGAAAAAAAAAAAAATCCCATCATTGCTTTGTTACCAGGAAAATTTGTCCAGCACATCACCTTGCAATAACCCTAGTTTCCCAATTCTTATTATTAATAGTATTTTTGATATGCCCAAAGCTCCTTGTGGATGTTATCATTTTCCAGGAGTTTTAATTCAAGAATTCTGTAGATGCTTTAAGATGCCAGCTTGGTCTTTGCAGCATATCTGCTAAACATCTGGGCATTCTTTATATAATACAGACCTATCAGCTCACATATTTTTCACCCTGTGGCATTCATATTCAATCTGAACACTCCCCTATCCTTTATCATGCAAAGCCATCATGTTGAAAAGCAAATAAAGGAAAAATATTTTTCCCACATCATTAATTGCTCCATTTTGAAGCAGACACAAACACTTTTCCTGTTTGGCTTTGAAACAGCTACTATGGCTGCCAGCTGGGACTCCTGGAGGCTTTAAGAATGTTAATCACTAGAATAATCTTTGTTTTTTTAAAGAAAATAAGACTAAATTAAAGGCACACTCAGATATTTTCCCCCCTGGTTAGAGTAGACACAAAATGTGGGTAATTAATTTCTCAGTACCCACCAGTGATTTTTTTCAGTTACTATTAATATAATTTTAATAACTTTTTAAAAAAATATCAGCAAATTATAATTTAACTATTTTGCCTAAATCTATTTTCTGAGCTTCAGGCTCATTTCCAATTACCTACAGCATCTCCCCTTAGATATCTCCTGAGCATCTAAAAGGAGAAAAATAAATTTCTGGACTCACAATACTTCTGACACAAAAGTCTAAGTTATTTTCCCACGCCAGTTTTCCAGTTCTCTGTAGACATGAACTAGATATCCTGCAATTTTCATTTCAACTCTGACACTCTACCTGAAGTTAGCATCAGATGCCTCAAGTTAAGGGTTCAGTTCCCGACTCAGACAGCAGTCACAAGGCCCAGGTTACCCGCTGTTGTTCTTCTGACCAATCAGCTGGAAGTCAGGGTTCTCAGGACTCTCTTTGAGGTGTATAACTTGGTAGAATGGCTCACAGAACTCAGGGAAACATTTTGTTACTGTTACTGGCTTATTGTGAAGGATGCAACTCAGGAACAATCGAATGAAGAGATGCAGAAGGCAAGGGGAGGAAGGAGGGGTGTGGGCAGCTTCCATGCTCTTTCTGGGTGTGGATTCTCCCTGTGAAACTTACCAGAGAGGGGACCCCTTTAGGACCTGAGAGTGGGCTCTTGTCTAACACTCGGAAGTGAATTGTCCAAGGAGACACACGCACTGATGTGACAAAGCCCAAGACTTTACTGGAAAGGGGCACCCGGCTGGAGAAGAGCAGGCTAAGGGAACCCAGGAGAACTGCTCTGCCGTGGGGCTCACAGCCTCAGGTTTTATGGCGATGGCACTAGATTTCCTGGTTGTCTTTGGCCAACCATCTTGCTAGTTGCCCGTATGTGGTCGGACTCGGGTCCCTCCTGGTGGCGCAAACATCTGTCAGCCAAGGTGAATTCCAGCGTGAGGGTTTCTGGAAGGCTGGCAGGACACATTATGGGCTCATGTCTCCTCTCTCCTTTTGGCCTTCCTGACTTTTCCCTCCCTTTGTGAGAGGGAGTCATGCAAGCTGTTACATGGTGCCTGGCCAAGGCGGACAGTTTCTGTCAATGGTTCCCTAACAAAACTGTATCTCAGATGAGACTTGAACTCAGTTGCACCTCAGATGGGAAGCAAACCCACCATCTCCCCACAGAAATGACATGAGTTATTGAAGCTCGGGTTCTTTATGTCTCTGTGCAGAAAGTATAAAGTAAGAGACAAAGTGATAGGTAAGAAGTGGATTTATTTAGAGAGATACACATCCTATAGGAGGACCTATAGGCGGTCCAGATCAGAAAGTGAGAGCAGCCTTGAGAAAAACACACTCCACAGAGTGTGGGCCGTCTCTGAAGGCAAAAAAGGCCCCACAGTGTGGAGATGGTTAGTTTTCATAGGTTGGGCAATTTCATAGGCTAACAAGTGCAAGGATTATTCAAACTATTTTGGGGGCAGGGGCAGAGATTTCCTGGAATTGGCCACCACCCACTTTTTGGCCTTCATGGTCAATGTCAAGAACTGTCATGGTGCTGGTGGGTAGTATTTAGCATAAGCTAATATATTACATTTAGCATAAGCTAGTTATATGACCTGCCTCTTGAGAAACCTATATGCAGGTCAGGAAGCAACAGGTAGAACTGGACATGGAACAACAGACTGGTTCCAAATAGGAAAAAGAGTATGTCAAGGCTGTATATTGTCAACCTGTTTATTTAACTTATATGCAGAGTACATCATGAGAAACACTGGGCTGGAAGAAGCACAAGCTGGAATCAAGATTGCCAGGAGAAATATCAATAACCTCAGATATGCAGATGACAACACCCTTATGGCAGAAAGTGAAGAGGAACTAAAAAGCCTCTTGATGAAAGTGAAAGAGGAGAGTGAAAAAGTTGGCTTAAAGCTCAACATTCAGAAAACTAAGATCATGGCATCTGGTTCCATCACTTCATGGCAAATAGATGGAGAAAGAGTGGAAATAGTGTCAGACTTTATTTTTTTGGACTCCAAAATCACTGCAGATGGTGATTGAAGCCATGAAATTAAAAGACGTTTACTCCTTGGAAGGAAAGTTATGACCAACCTAGACAGTATATTAAAAAGCAGAGGCATTACTTTGCCAACAAAGGTCCGTCTAGTCAAGGCTATGGTTTTTCCAGTGGTCATGTATGGATGTGAGAGTTGGACTATAAAGAAAGCTGAGCGCTGAAAAATTGATGCTTTTGAACTGTGGTGTTGGAGAAGACTCTTGAGAGTCCCTTGGACTGCAAGCAGATCCAACCAGTCCATCCTAAAGGAGATCAGTCCTGAATATTCATTGGAAGGACTGACGCTGAAGCTGAAACTCCAATATTTTGACTACCTGATGTGAAGAACTGACTCCTTGGAAAAGACCCTGATGCTGGGAAAGATTGAAGGCAAGAGGAGAAGGGTATGACAGAGGATGAGATGGTTGGATGGCATCACCGACTCGATGGACATGAGTTTGAGCAAGCTCTGGGAGTTGGTGATGGGCAGGGAAGCCTGCCGTGCTGCGGTTCACGGTGTCACATAGAGTTGGACACGACTGAGTGATTGAGCTGAATTGAACTTGCCCCCTTCCCTCCTGCCTCACCAACACCTCCATGTATTCACCAACTTAGAAGCTCTCTAAACCCTGTTGTTTAGGGATTTTTATTAAGGCTTTATTACATAGGCATGATTGATTAACTAATTGGCCATTGATGGTTAAGTCAATCTCCAGCCCCACACCCCTCCCCAGAGACAGGTGGGGAGCTGAAAGTTCCCTTTGTTCACAAGGTTAGTTCCTCTGGCAGCCATCCCTATCCTCCAAGAATCACGGCATTAGCATAAATGCAAGTGAGGCAGAAGGACTGACTGTGAATTGAAAGGAAGTTACCAAGATTTTAGAAGCTCTGTGCCAAGAACGGGGAGCAGAGACCAAACACGCAGTTCTTATTTTGTCACAGCATCTCAATGTAATCGTGTCTAAACCTGAGACCTTGATCTTTCCCCATAAATTAATAAATATTTTTGATATCCCCCACGTACATACCCCATCCTTCCTTCCTGCCCAGTATGCTTCTCCTCACTCAATACTTCGTTGGCTCCTATCCATCTTTCAGACTTCAGCTTAAATATCACTTTGTCAAAAAAAGATCTTCCCTGACTTTCTCCTAGTTTAAGTGCTATTCTCTCAAGTTTCCTGCACTTCTTTTTCATCGCACTTACTGAAGTTTTAAATAATGTGTTTGATGATTATTTGAGTAGTGTCTGGCTCCCCTGCTGGTGTGTTAAGTGTGAAAAAAAAAAAAAAAAACGGGAGACCTGACTCTTCCTACAATCTCCCAGCAGAGTGCCTGCTGCATAGTGGGTGATCAGAGTTTTTCGATGATGAGTGAGCTGTCTATAACTGTAAGCTCCATAGAAGTTGTTTTCATGATGATATATTTTTCATGACAGAAGGGTTCTGCAATCAAATAAGTTTGACGAATAACCGAATTAAACAGTTTAGCAGATTTCTGTGCTGCAAGATTTCTCCCAGCCTATAATTTGTCCAAGAACATGTGAATTCAGTACATGACAGGGGAAATGAGACTTTAGAGCTCTTGTGTCACAGAGTGCCTTTCAAGATAAGCAAACAGTAACGATTTACCATTTAGCTTAAAAAATACTCCTTTTAAAAAATACGTGTATGTATAATATTACCATTCTATGGTCACTTTCTATGCCTTCTGTAAGCATTATTCTTTTCATTTACTTCTTTTTTCTTTTTTGAGGCTTTATTGTTTTCAAACAGGTTTAAGTTTATAACAAAACTGAGAGGAAGATACAGATATTTCTCATATACCCTACACATGCATAGCCTCCCCTGATGAACATCACTCACCAGAATAGTATATTTTTTTAACCAAAGATGAACCGACATTGACATGTCATGATCGCCCACAGTCCTTAGCTTACCTTTTTATTCACTCCTGGTGTTGTACATATTATGGGTTTGGATCAATGTTTGATGATGTACATGCATTTAAGTTTCTTCCATGCCTTTGCCTGACTTGATAGATTATTTCTTTTTAGTTCTAAATAATATTCCATGGTCTGTAAGCACTACAGTTTATTTACCCATTTACCTATTAAAGGACATCTTGATTGTTTCCAAGTTTAGGCAATTATCAACAAAGTTTCTATAAATATCCACAAAACTTGGTGCCTACAACTGAATGCTATGATATGCAAATTGACAGTTGCCACGCTTAGGACTCTCCGGCTGCAGCTAAAAATAATCAATTCAAGCTGGCCTCAGCAATAAGATCAGAAGTAGGCAAACTCACAAAGACTGCTAGCTTCTTCTCCCAGTCCAGCCCTGCCCTGATAGAAGGATTACAATTATGCTGAAACGATTTTGTAAATTTATTAAAATTAAAAGAGCTCGACATTCTAATAGGATGATACATAATAAAAAAATAAAGTATATAGAATTTTGATGCTAATAAATGCTATAGGGAAAAAGTGTATGGACCTAGAGACCTATAAAGACTGTTGAGAGCTCTAATCTTCCTCCGTAAGAGAGAGAGAAAGTGGTTGTGATTTGGTTCTTGAAGACACACTCCGAAAGAGGGAGGGATCTTCTCTTTCTTCTGCTGACTGCAACCCTGAACTAAAGCCAGGTGATTCCCAGTGTGCTGGAGAAGGAAGTAGGGTTTGCTGGAAACCAACCAGAAATCAAGAATATGGTATCATACTGGTCTTACATGGAGGAAAGATAGAGATTTTATTTGTGTAAGAAAGTGCTAGGGGAAAGTAAATATAATTAAAGATCTTAATGCAATTTACCCAGTAGAAGTCTGGAAAGGAGAGATGAATCTGGAAAACGGAAGTATAGAAAATACAAGATAAAATGGCAAAAAAAAAAAGCCAGAGAGAAGCAAATGAAAACTTTGAACTCACCATTTAGAAGGCAGAAACTCTCAGAGTCTTAAAAAAATTAGTAAGATCAAGTAATGTTTTAGCTGCAATAAGAGACACACTTTGAAGGATCTAGGTAGATAAAACATAAAGTAATGGGGAAAGATTAAGGCATGAGAACTAAAAGATAACGAAGATAGCGATCTGAATACTAAAAAAATTGATTCAAAGTTTAAATGTCATAAGCAATAAAGAAAAATGTTACATATTGAAGAAAGGAACAATAGACCAATAAAATAATGATCACAGATCAACAACAACTCCAATATATATAATGCATCAATGAATAGAATCCCAGAGAGGAACAAACATATCAACAGGTATTTTTAGAGATTTTAAACACAACAGCTCTAGAAACTGGTAGATCATTTTGTGGGGGGAGGTAAGATTATTTGAAAACTTTATTTAACCAATAGTTATTGAACACCTGTTATGTACCATTGCTCTAGATACTGGGGCTATGTAGTAGTAGCGATAGTTGCTCACTTGTATCTGACTCTTTGTGACCCCCATGGACTGCAGTCCACTAGGCCTCTTAAGATCCCCTGAGGAAAGGGGATTCCAGAATTCTTGCCTGGAGAATTCCATGGACAGAGGGGCTTGGCAGGCTACAGTACATGGGGTCCCAAAGAGTCAGAAATGACTGAGTGACTAACACTTTCACTGGGGCTATAGCAGTGAGCCAAACAGTCAAAATCCTAACTTCCAAGTTTATAAAGACAGAAGCAAATCAGTGGTTGTCTGAGACAGGAATGGAGGGGAAATTACTATAAACAGGACATGGAAGCTTTCAGGGGTGAAGAAAATATTCTAGATATGATGATGATTGATCCATAAATTTACCAAGTTAAAAGAACTCACATTTTTAAAAAACAAATTTATTGAAATATAGTTGATTTACAATGTTGGGTTAGTCTCAGATATACAGGAAAGTGATTCAGTTACACACATACACACATATATATTCTATTATTATTATTTTAAATATTTATTTATTTGGCTGCTCCAGGTCTTAGTTGCAGCATTTGGGATCTAGTTCCCTGACCAGGGATTGAGACCCCTACACTGGGAGTGCAGAGTCTTAGCCACTGGATCACCAAGGAAATCCCTATATTCTTTTTTTTCAAATTCTTTTTCTTTATAGTTTATTATAAGCTATTGAATATAGTTCCCCATGCTGTACAGTAGGTCCTTGTTGGTTATCTACTTTATATATAGTAGCGTGTCTGTTTTAATCCCAAACTCCTAATTTATTCCTCTTCCCTTTTCCTTTCGGTAAGTTTGTTTTCTATGTCTGTGAGTCTATTTCTGCTTTGTAAATAAGTTTATTTGTATCATATTTTTAGATTCCATGTATAAGCAGTATCATATGATATTTGTCTTTCTCTGATTTACTTCACTTAGTATGATAATCTCTAGGTCCATCCATGTTTTTGCAAAGGGCATTAAAAATAACTCACATTTTAATGTGGGGAAATAGACAATAAATAATAAAGAAGGAAAATATATATTGTGTTGATGGTAATAAATGCTGGAGAGAAAGATAAAGAGGGGAATGGGAAAGGGGAGGGAGGAGGAATTGCAAGTTTGAATAGAGTGGGCAGGGAAGACAGATGAGAAGGAGACATTTAAAGGACAATTGGAAGGAGGGGAGAGCACTTCATGGAGCCATCTTTGGGAAGATATTCCAAGCAGAAAAAGGAGAAAACAAACAAACAATCAAAAACCAAAATACTAAAAACAAACAAGCTTAAGAAGTCAGAAAATAAGCAACAGGTCACACCCAAAGAAATCAGAAGAAAGAAATCAATAAAAATAAAAGCAGAGAACATCAACTTTTAGAAAACTAAAAGCTGGGTTTTTTTTAACTGATCAAGAAAACAGTAAACAAGAAGCAACTGAATCACAAAATCAAAAAGAAAAATAACTGCAAACACAGTAGTTTTAAGTAATAATAAAATGAGTAGCTATTTGACAATCTGGATAAAAGAGATTCTTTCCGAAAACAAAAATGTCAAAACTGATACAAGAAGGAAAAGAAATTTGAAGAGACTAATAATAGTTAAAGAAATTGACATTGCTATCAAGGACGTCCCCAATCTTACCCTCAACAAAGAGGCCTGCTCCAAATGGTTCTACTGCTAAATTTTTTAAAGACTACTTTAAAAAATTGTTGTTATTATTTTTGATATTTATTTATTTGACTGGGCTGGGTCTCAATTGCAGCATGTGGGATCTAGTTTCTCGGCCAGGCATTGAACCCGGGCTGCCTGACTGGAAGCTCAGAGTCTTAGCCACTGGATCACCAGGGAAGTCCTCACTGTTGAGTTTTGATGATTTTCGAGGAACAGAAAATAACCATTATACAAATCATCCAGAAAATAGTAAAAGAGGAATAACCTCTTTTCCTAAGACTGGTGTAATTAATTTCAAACCAGGCAGTATCAGGACAAGAAAAGGAAACCTGAGTCCTTTGTACTTCTGAGCATGGATGTAAAAAATCTTAATAAGCTATTAACCATCTGAATCCAACAATATATTCCAAATAAGATACACCATGACCAATCAGTGTTTATCCTAAGGATGGGAGAGAAGACAAAATTAAACTTCTACCAGTAAGTGACTGCCTGGAATATGATGAATGCTAGTAAATATTATTGGTTGTTTAATGATTACTAATATTAGATGGTGAGAGCACAAGCTAGTACAATGAGTTCAGAAAATAATTTGACATTATCTTGTAAAGTTAAACATACAAGTAACTTCCACTCCAAGGACTATACCCTAAAGATTCTTAATTATATGCAATTGTAGACATATGGAAGAAATTGTTAGCAGCTTTCTTTGAAATGGCAAAAAAGGAAATTAAAATTTTTTTGGATAAACAACTTGTGTTATAATCATAATGGATTGCTATTTAGTGGTAGGATTGAAGTAGGAAAATGGAGGTCCAAGATGAAAAAGGAAAAGTAACTTAAAACAGGGGAGAAGATTTGCACCATTAAATGAGCTTGGTGTGCTGTAATTTGCAACTGACTAGGAAAGAAATGAAAAGTCAAGGAATTGCTGTAAGGATATGGTGTCATTTCATGGACCGGGGATGTGACTGGGCTGGGCTTCAGCAAGCAAATGAAATTAAGGTCTACGAAGTTTCCAGATCTCTTTCTCATTCTTTTATCACTGCATCTCCATGTGAATTTGTTACACTCTTAAAAGACGTATTTCCTCTGCATCACCTGCAGATTATCAGTGAAGGTGGCTGCTTCATGGTTGTTAAATTTATAAATTTCAGCTCCAGCCACCTAATGTGTATGACCTAACTCTTCCTGAATCCCAGTTACAGATTTTCAGAAAAAGAGATTCCTTTACAGGGTGTCAAGCACTAGCTGTAAAAACTGTACCCTATGATGCAAATACGGCTGCCAGAGGCCCGCTCCTGAGACCTGTGGATCAAGATGGCATTTCCCAAAAGCAGAGATCCTTGTGAGCCGAGCCAGTATCTACTTACAAATAACCAGGCTCAGAATCAAACTGACATTCACATATAGGTGAGAGGACAAGGAGCTTGACTCTGATGCCCAAAATCTGGGTTTGCAAGCACAAACATTTTGCCTACACCCTCAACTAATTCATCATTTGAACTGATCCAGAGACATATTCCAGGGAGATCAGTAGGGCAGTTTCTAATATTGTCAGAAACAAGGAGACATTAAATGAACATCCCAGATGAGAAGTGGCAGGGCCCCTGATGTGGCCCCTGTACCGATTCCATCAGTTCAGTTCGGTTCTATACTGATTCTGTACTGGGGGTCCCAAATGCAGGGGCTAAGAAAGGCAGAGTAGCTGGGGTCAGACTGTAAATTACTTTGTATGCCTGACATCTGAATTTACCTTTGACTATGTAGAGAGTCCCTGAAGGTTCCAGACCGCAGGGGTGTCATGTGTCTTCTACCGTTAAGGAAAATAAATTCAGAGGACTTAGCATCATCCCTGGGTTTCCCCAGTGGCTCAGTGGTAAAGAAGACACTTGCCATGCAGCAGACACAGGAGATGCTGGTTCGATTCCTGGGTCGGGAAGATCACCTGGAGGAGGGCAGGGCAACCACTCCAGTATTCTTGCCCGGAGAATCCCATGGACAGAGGAGCCTGGTGGACTACAGTCCGTGGGGTTACAAAGAGTCAGACGACTGAAGTGACTTAGCACTAGCATCATCCGTAATGTTAAACAATGAAAAACAATCGTGATTCCTCATGGAAATTATTTCTTGAATTTATTCTGTTCTTCACTTAGTTTATATTTATTGGCAAATATCTCTTGGCTACATCTGGGAAGTTGTTAAGCGATTGTTGCCCTGGGCAGTAGATAAGGCAGTTTATTCACAGAATCCTCCTCTTCACCACCTGCAGAACAGAAGGCAAAACACTGCACCTTCACCCGCTGAGTGGTTGGAAGACATTAAATATAGAACCCGTGGAGAAGGCTCATCGCATTGTGTCTCCCAGGGAAAGTCAGTTCAGTTCAGATGCTCAGTCATGTCCAACTCTTTGCGACCCCATGGACTGCAGCATGCCAGGCTTCCCTGTCCATCACCAACTCCCGGAGCTTGCTCAAACTCATGTCCATCGATTCGGTGATGCCATCCAACCATCTTATCATGGTTTTCCTCATGACAGGGAAAGTCAACACTTTGCAAATCCCAGGCAGTACTACGAGTAGAAGACGCTCTGAAAGTCAGGGATATGAACGAGCCACACTTTAAATGGCCCAGTATTCTTGCCTGGAGAATCCCATGGACAGGCGAGCCTGGCGGGCTACGGTCCACGGAGTCTCAAAGAGTCGGACACGACTGAAGCACTGAACAACAAAGTGCTTCTCACCCTGGCGCCAACTATACCCCAATTACGTTCAGACGCTAAGGGGAGTAAAAAAGAAGAAAGAGATTTGCTAATAGTGGTCTGCTCTTACATTCAAACCACTGTCTCATGGGTGAGAGAAAACTTTTCATCTTGCTAGTTACTCTGTTCTCTGCTGGTTGAAAACCATCTCTTGTGTGAAATGTGGGAAGTCCTGTTCTGAAATTTGATTTCATGTTTACTCATGAATAGCAGTTGCCCACGAAAGCTGTTCACTTTTTGAATAAATTATGTTTGCCTCTGGGCACATAAACATCCCAAAGATTTATTTTATCTTGTGTCTCAAGAGAAGCAAATGGGACCAAACAAGCTGGCTGCTGATCGGGTGGCAGCCTGGAGGAAGGGGCCGTGGAGGGAGGGATGGCAGGGGCCCCATTTCTGGGCATCCCTCTGTCTGGATCCATATCCAGATTGCCACCTAAGCAGGGGCGTGGTGGAGTCAGGACTCTTCTAAGAGCACTTGAAAACATCCCAGTATTTACCCAAAAAACAGACCCTCTGCTCTGAAATCTCCCCCAAGCTTTTCTGGTTATTTAAAACCTCTCCCCACCCCCCACTTTGGGGAGGATGAAAGGGGGGTGCAGCCCACGTGATCCCCCCTCTCCCGTGGCCCCTGCTCTCTGCCTCACCCCTCAGAACCCAACAGGATGTGTTTTTCCTTCCCTGTCTGCCTGGAAGGGATTTCCCTCCTATCCATTCTCTTCCTTCCTGGATTTTATATTCCCCTTGGGCATGATGGCCAAGGAGCTGTAGGGAAAGAATCACAGTCGCTGATGAAGGGGCAACAGGAGGAGCTAATTGGAAACTACTACCCTTAGGTTGGGCTTCCCTGGTAGCTCAGTTGGTAAAGAATCCGCCTGCAATGCAGGAGGTCTCGGTTTGATTCCTGGGTTGGGAAGATCCCCTGGAGAAGGGGACGGTCCAGCCAATAGTCATCTTTTTCCTTGTCTGGGTCCCTTGCAGGGCAGAGTTGGGTTTGTCTTGGGAACTATTGTATCCCCAGCACTTATCATGATGCCGTGTAGCAAATCACCTGGGATGCAGCACCCTAACATATATATTATTTATATATATGCATTAGCTCCCAGTTTCCCTGGATCGGGAGCCATGGCACAGCTGGGTCCCCTGCTCTGGGTCTCGCAAAGCTCTAATCAGGCACCAGTGCTATGAGATGGTCTCACCTGAGGCTCCAAGTGCTCTTCCAGCCTTACCTGGTTGTTGGCAGGATTCATTTCCTTGCAGTTATAGAGCCCATGATGGCTGCTTCAAGGCCAGTAGGAGAACCTAACACTTTCAAGAGTTCAATTCAAGAGTTTCCTCTGATTCAAATCCACTCAGGTAATTTCCCTTTTGATTAATTTAAAACCAATTGATAGGAAAAAAACCCCTTAACCTTTGCCATAAGTACACAATCTCATCACTGGAATGACACCTATCATAGTCACAGATCCTGCCCACCTTCAAAGGGAGGGAATATACAAGGTCATAGGGTCGTCATTTTAGAATTCTGCCTACCCAAAATATGTGCGTTTACTTATGCACCAGATATTCTTCACCTTTTCTGTGTCCGCCCCACAATGGTTTCTTTTCCTCCCTGCCTCTTAATTTCCCCTCATCTATATATGATCTTCTATACACAACACACTTTTCAACTACCTTTGTGTTGATAGATACATTTTTATCATATGGAAACTCTGTATTACATATTAAAGTCCCTCCTTTATAGTATAACATGCATAATACAAAAGCGATCATCCCACCACAGTTTCACAGCACGCCAGGCATAAATCCAAGGCAGAAGCTGTTGGATTGCATATTTTTATAATTCACTTTAGGTTTTAATTACAATGAAGCAATAAAAAAAAGATATAAGGACATTGATCTTGTGGCTAGTGTCTTTATCATTCACTTCATGTTGACAATTCCCATTGAAATTCAAACATTTCTCCCCTTGACTGCTATTCTCTCAGTCTACTGAAAGTATTCAAAACAAGTTACCTGCAGCCTTATGAATATCCAGCTCATTCTTCCCCACTTACTTCTCCTGAGACACAAAACAAAATAAACCTTTAGGATATTTATGTGCTCAGAGACAAACTTCTAATTTACTCAAAAGTGAACCACTTTTGAGAGCAGCTGCTATTCATGAGCAAACATGAAATCAAATTTCAGAGAGGAACTTTTCATATGTCACACAAATAAACCTTTTAATTGCAACTTACGTAAAGCCAGACAAAGTGGTAAAGAGACCTCCAGGACGTAGTTCGGTTGTCCAGAGGAAACTTTTACTGTCGAAATATGAATATCTGGGAACTTCCTGTCAGTCCAGTGGTTGAGATCCCACCCTTCTGCTACAGGGAGTGAGGGTTCGATCCCTGGTTCGGGGAACTAAAATCCTACATGCTGTGCCATGCAGCCAAAAAATGAAATATGAACATTTGGAACCACGGAGCCTGTTCACATTACCCTCTAAACCTGCTCCCTACAACCATTCCACCCTGTTGATTTTCCTTCCAGCATCCAACCTGATTCATTAAAGTGGAAAGAGGAACAACATTTACAAAAGCATGGAGGTGTGGGAAATCCTTCATTTGTGGAAATAAAAGCAACAATTAAAAGACGCTTACTCCTTGGAAGGAAAGTTATGACCAACCTAGATAGCATATTAAAAAGCAGAGACATTACTTTGCCAACAAAGGTCCATCTGGTCAAGGCTATGGTTTTTCCAGTAGTCATGTATGGATGTGAGAGTTGGACTGTGAAGAAAGCTGAGCACCGAAAAATTGATGCTTTTGAACTATGGTGTTGGAGAAGACTCTTTTTTTTTTTTTTTCTTTTTTTTTTGATTTTTTTTTTTTTGAGAAGACTCTTGAGAGTCCCTTGGACTGCAAGGAGATCCAGCCAGTCCATCCTAAAGGAGATCAGTCCTGGGTGTTCATTGGAAGGACTGATGCTGAAGCTGAAACTCCAGTACTTTGGCCACCTGATATGAAGATCTGACTCATTTGAAAAAACCCTGATGCTGGGAGGGATTGGGGGCAGGAGGAGAAGGGGATGACAGAGGATGAGATGGCTGGATGGCATCACCAACTTGATGGACATGGGTTTGAGTAAACTCCGGGAGTTAGTGATGGACAGGGAGGCCTGGTGTGCTGTGATTCATGGGGTCGCAAAGACTCGGACACGACTGAGCAACTGAACTGAACTGACTGAATCACCCATTGAAGTCAGGGGAAGTAGTGGGTGATGGGACTTGAAAGATACTGGAATCATGGTCATTCATGAAGGAGTTTGTGTTCTTCCCAGAGATGCTCTGAATGAGTGTCCTCTGTGATGGTTGAATGGTGGCCCCTACCCTCCAAAGACGTGTCCACATCCCAACCCCAGCATCTGTGAATGTTACCTTATCTGCGGCTATAATTTAAGTATCTTAAGATGAGATCATGCTCAGCCATCCAGTAGGGCCCTAAATTCAATGACAGGTGTGCTTTGAAGGGACAAGAGAGGAGAAGGCCACATGGAGATGGAAGCAGAGACTGGAGTGATGTGACCACAAGCCAAGGAGACCAGCAACCACGAGAAGGCAGAAGAGGCAAGGATGGGAGTCTCCCCCTGAACCCCAAGGGGGTGGGAGGTGTGACCTTGCCAACATCTTGATTTTGGTCACCTGGCCTCCAGACTGTGGGAGAATATACTTCCGTTGTTATCAGCCATCCAGTTCCTGGTCATTTGTGAGTGCTGCCCTAGGCTGCATATTCACCCTTCTCCACACCCTGCTCTTCATGGAGGTGTGCTATTCATCCTTCAAGCTCAGCTCAGGGGTTGCACTGTCTGTAGACTCCCCTGACCAGCCCAGGTAGAGGTGGCCCTTCCTGCTTCCAGTTTCCCAGGTTTCCCAGCGGCTCTCACCCTTCCCCTGCTGTTTCTCCCATTGCGCTTGTTTCATTTTCTGGTGACACTCAGCTGTCCTTGGTCATCTCTTCCACACGGTTGCCTAAACCCTTCTGGGGTGCTCTAGCTGGATTCCCAGGCCCCATTCCAGAGGTGTGACTGAAGCCTTCTGTTTAAGTGATCCCCTCACCTTCACTTGCTTACATGGGTTTTGAAGGCAGGGTAAAGCAGATTTAGAAGTGTCCTTAAAACTGTACCCAGGGCAAGCCTGCAGTTATGCTTTCTTTTTTCCCTTTTTAAAAAATATTTATTTTATTTAATTGATTTGGCTGTGCCAGGTCTTAGCTGTGGCACACATCATCTTCCATTTTTGTTGCTGCATTAGGGATCTTTAGTTGCAGCATGTGAATTCTTAGTTGCAGTATGTAAGATCTAGTTCCCTGACCAGGGATCAAACCCAGTCCCCCTGCACTGGGAGCTGGGAGTCTTAGCCACTGGACCTGCAGGGAAGTCCCAGATAAGATATCTTATCCTTCGGTGGCAACCTTCCCTCACCTTCTTCTGCTCTTGCCATTAGAAATTGGTCCTCATGGCCAATTTCTCTTCTCTGTGATGAAACAGCTCATTAAAACTGTACAGCTGCCTTCCTGGGACAAAGGCCAGAACTCACCAGCTCACAAAATCTCTAATCAGAGGTGAAATATCAATATGTATTTGGAAGTTCCATTGACATGGTAAAGAATAGAATTCATGAACTCTAGGAAATGGTATATTCACTTCCAAAGTCCTTTCTACTTGTCCTGCGTCTGGGTTTACCTCCAGCCCAGTCTTCTTGTCCCTGGCTTCTGGGACCTTCCTCTCAGAGTCCCCATTCCATCTGCTACCTTCAAATCCTCTCCTCTGGAATGCTGAAGATTCCATTCTGGCTCAGGGCTTACTCTGAAATGCAAGCTCAAAAAAACCGGAAGTCCATCTTCCAGAGGGGCTTCCCAGGTGGCGCTAGGGGTAAAGAATCCACCTGTCAGTGCAGGAGATGCAAGAGACGCATGTCCTGCATCCAGATCAATTGTTTGATCCCTGAGTTGGGAAGATCCCTTACAGTAGGAAATGAAGTGGCAACCCACTCCAGTATTCTTGCCTGGAAAATTCCATGGATGGAGGAGCCTGGCGGTCACCACTGAGTGACTGAGCACACATCCTCCCAAGGGAGTTTCTCACCGAAACATCCCAGGGAAGAACCTCTCACCCCAGGCAGCTACTCGGACATCTCCTTCCAGCAGGCACAGTGTTCTCCTTGAGAGGTCCAGTGAAAGAAATTCCCTCCATCTTCTGAAACACATATATTAATATGTATTTACCAAAAAGTTAGATAACATGTGTGAAAGCGTGTATCATACCCATGTTTAAGTAAGTGTGAAGGAGTGCCCTGACAGTTGATAGAATTATGGCATGAGTGGAATACTACTCAGCCATTAAAAAGAATTCATTTGAATCAGTTCTAATGAGATGGATGAAACTGGAGCCCATTATACAGAGCGAAGTAAGCCAGAAAGATAAAGACCATTACAATATACTAACACATATATATGGACTTTAGAAAGATGGTAACGATAACCCTATATGCAAAGCAGAAAAAGAGACTCAGATGTATGGAACAGACTTGTGGACTCTGGGAGAAGGAGAGGGTGGGATGTTTCAGGAGAACAGCATTGAAACATGTATATTATCTAGGGTGAAACGGATAACCAGTTTAGGTTGGATACATGAGACAAGTGCTCGGGCCTGGTGCACTGGGAAGACCCAGAGGGATCGGGTGGAGAGGGAGGTGGGAGGGGGGACTGGGATGGGGAATACATGTAAATCCAGGGCTAATTCATATCAATGTATAACAAAAACTACTGTAATGATGTAAAGTAATTAGCCTCCAACTAATAAAAAAAAAAAAAAATCCAGTATCAAACACGGGGGAAAAAAAAAAATAAATAAAAGTTCTAAAATTAAAAAAAAAAAAAAAAAAAAAGAATTATGGCATGAGAACAGTCTTTTAGGAAGGTTGCAAGAATCTATCAGTGGTTGAAGATGCTCCCTCTTAGACCTGGACATCCTCCCCCTAAGATTCTCCCAGGAGAATCTCTCAGAAGGACATCTGGATGTACATTGAAGCTGCTGGTATAATAACAAATACCAGAGAGTGGATGTTTATTGATAAATTGAAAAATAGGGGACTTCTCTTGATTCAGTGGCTAAGATTCCATGATCCCAATGCAGGGGGCCAGGGATCGATCCCTGGTCAGGGAACTAGATCCCGCATGCCACAACTAAGAGTTCACATACTACAGCTAAAAACCCCGCATGCCACACCACAGATCAAAGATGCTGCGTGCCATAACTAAGACCTGGAGCAGCCAAATACATAAATAAATGTTTTTAAAAATAGTTAAATTAATGTCAGTACATTCACATAAGAATGTCCTTGATGCGTATATTCTGACCTGAAAGGACGTTTCTGGTACATTGTTGAGTGTCTACTCTTCACCTGTGTCAGGGTTGTGAATTCACTCATGCTGCACTCAGAGGATAAATAGAATATTACACCACCATATACGATAACAAATCCGATCTGATGAACTCACGTCATTTGGGGTAACAAGGGTAAACATTTAGTACAAAGCCTCAGTCTTCATCCAATCCCATGATCTCAATAACCACTTGAGTTACTTTCTCTCTGCTTGGATACCTCTATGGTCTGGCTCTATGGGAAGGAGTATGGTTTGGGGAAACTCCTAGGTCTGGGGGAGAAGGGACCTGGCCTTCTGCTTCCTCTGAGGGTCTCACAGAGTGTCTGCTGAGCGTGGTTTGTCATCCATTCCTATTCCCTGGGCCCTTTGCTGGCATCAAACTCTCCCCTTCCCTCCAACCTGCATCCCAACTGCTGTCAGAGTCATCTTTTAAAAAGAGATTTATTTTTATTTATTTACTTGACTGTGCTGAGTCTTAGCTGCAGCAAACAGGATCTTCCATGCAGCACGCAGGATCTTTAGTTGTGGCCTGTGAACTCTTAGTTACGGCGTGTGGGATCTAGTTCCCTGACCAGGAATCAAACCCACATCCCCTGCATTGGGAGCTCGAAGTCCCAGCCACTGGACCACCGGGGAAGTCCCCAGAGTCATCTTTTCAGGTCGCTGCTTTGTATGGCAAACCTTAACACCTCCTCACTGACCTGAGGAGAAAGACACAAAACCCGAACATCATCTGGGTGCCTTGCACGTGTCATGCCTTCCTTGCCTTCCTGCCTCATCTGTGCAAGTCAATTCCCACCCCAGTCCCTCTTTCATTTCCTTGAACACATCGGCTTTCGTGCCTGCCATCCTTCCGTATCCTGTTTCCCCTTGTTAATCCCTCCTTTTCCTCCCGTTCCCTTTTCTCAGCTTCACTTTCTTCGGTCTCCTTCATGCTTCCCTGGTGGTTCAGATGGTAAAGAGTCTGCCTGCAATGCAGGAGACCCAGGTTTGACCCCGGGTCGGGAAGATCCCGGAGAAGGGCATGGCGACCCACTCCAGTATTCTTGCCTGGAGACTCCCATGGACAGAGGAGCCTGGCGGGCTGCAGTCCACAGGGTCACAAAGAGTCGGACACGGCTGAGCAACTAACACTTTCATGTCCACAGTCTCTTTGAAGCACAGTTGTAAGTTTATATTTATTTATGACACCTATCACAGTTGTAACTTTATCACAGTACTAACTTGATATTTATTTGTGACACTTAAGGTGCCTGAACCATATCAGATGCTGAATTAATATTAGTTTCTCCTTCCTGATGTATAATTTAGGCTGGTGCACCTCAAGGGAATGCCTGTTATTCTGCTATTTCCCCCTGCACACTAATAAGTTGAAGTCTGAGTTTATAAAGCAGTTGGCGAATTTTGCTTAGAGTGAGTCAGCTCCCCAAAGCCCAGCTGAAGAGGACCCCGCAAGGCTGTGTTAGGCTCCTGGGGCCACTGAGGCACATTATGACTACTTGGATGACCTAGAGCAACAGAAATGTACTCTCTCACTGTTGCAGAGATCAGAAGCCCAAATCAAGGTGTCTCCAGGATATGCTCTCTCTGCAGACTCTAAGGGAAGGTCCTTCCTCGTTTCTTTCTAACTTCTGGTGGATCTGCCAGCAATCCCTGGTAATCCTTGGCTTGAAGACACAGCACTGCAATCTCTGCCTCCATCATTACATGGTTTTGGCTCAGCGTCCTCTTGTCCAAGTTTCCTTCTCCTTATAAGGACACCAGTCATTGGATTAAGGCCCACCCTCATCCAGAAAGACCTCACTTTAATTTGATTAATCATCTCTGCAAAGACCTTACTTCCAAATAAGGTCACCTTCTGAGGTTGTGGGTGAATATGTATTTGGGGGGACACTATTCAATCTAGTACAAATGTCCATAAGTCATTATTAATTATGTCTAATTTTTAGGCTTTCTAACATGCTTACAGCCAAAGGAGTAATGAACAAAGCATTCCTTTCTCTAGTTAATAAAGTCAAAGTATAAATCTCAAAACAAACTGAAATCTCCTTTAAAAGCAACAGCCATAATATTTTTTAAAATAATATCCTTATTTTGCTTTAGCTTTAAAAAAAAAAAAAACCTACTTATTTATTTATGTGGTTCTGCCAGGTCTTAGTTGCAGCATGTGGGATCTAGTTCCCTGACCAGGGATCAAACCCAGACCCTCTGCATTGGGAGCCCAGAGTCTTAGCCATTGGACCATCAGAGAAGTCTTGAAAAGTAATAACTATAGCATTTTGTTGACATGAAAGAAAGTTTGTGAAACACTGTTCAGTGTTTGCTCTCCTTTGTTGTAGCTGTCAGTCCACTCCCACTACACTCAGATCTGTAAATATAGTGTTACTCTACTTTCATTAATTTTCTGGTCTACCTAACAAGCTCACCTACTGCCCCTATGATATGAAAGAGAAAATGCTGAAAGAAAAAGATTGAAAAATAAATAAAAAAAGAAAACATCTTCAGACTATAGATTTTTCTTCCTCTGCGTGAGTTGAGTTCTCATTAGCTAATTCCTTTCTTTTTTTTTTTAGGATAGTAGTTAATTTATTCTTTTTTTTAAATTTATTTTAGTTGGAGGCTAATTACTTTACAATATTGTAGTGGTTTTTTAATTCCTTATGGCTTAAGTTTTCCCCTTGTCTGCTTTAGATGTATACAGCAAGTATATTTGTATTTTATACTTTATATTTAATCAATGATGAGCTTTTATTTTTTTAACAAAACCCTAAGGCTATGTAATTTATTCGCATTGTGAAAGAGAAGATAAAAGCATTGAGAGGTGATCCATCTGAACAGCCACGTTCTGAGTCACCTATCGGGTCCGCAGAGGTGCAGGCTTGCACTGCTGCCATAAGAATGACCTCTGAGCCTTTGGAACCACAGCCAAATATTGACTCTTGACACACTCCCGAGGTCAACATTAAAGACTGATGTTTTCTTGTAGAGAACGGACATGTGGACACGGGTGGGGAGGGAAGGGGGCTGGGCTGAATTGGCAGACTGGGGTTGGCGTATATACACTACCAGGTGTAAGATGGATAGCTAGTGGAAGCTTGCTGTAATCACACGGAGTTCAGCTGGGTGCTCTGAAGTGACCTGGAAGGGTGGGCTGGGAGGGGTGGGGCGGGGGACCCTAGAGGGAGGGGACACGTGTATACATGTAGCTGACATACTTCATCGTACAGCAGAAACTAACAGCATGGTAAAGCAACTATACCCCAATACATTAAAGAAAAGGTTGGTACTTTCTTGCCGTGCTATTTCTTACCATTCAACATTGTGATCTCTAAGGAAGAAAAGAGAGTTAGAGGACGTGGCAACCAATTACAAATATCTGACTTTGGACTGAAGCTTGGTATGGACAAATAAACTCTAAAGGACATTTCTGGAAATGTCCAGAAAATTATGGGGCATTATGCATCATAGGAAACTACACGTGAACTGGGTGTTAGATAATTTTAAGGAATTATTCTTCAATCTAAGGTGCTGATGTTATTTCAGCAACCTAGGAAAGCAGGAAATGTTTTTAAATTTTTAGCAATGCATACTCAAACAAAAAAGGAAATTATTTTTAAGCAACATTGTGAAGTTCTAAAAGGTTCTAAAAATCAAGATGCTAACATTTATGGTGAAGGGGTTGGAGAAGACCCTTTTTATTTCTACTTGAAGGACTTCTCTGAACTTTTTGCAACATACAGGTGTTATATATATAATATATATATATAAATTATATATATATATATGCATGCATGCATATATATATATATATGTATGTATACATGTGAAAGTGAAGTCGCTCAGTTGTGTCTGACTCTTTGCGACCCCATGGACTGTAGCCTACTAGGCTCCTCCGTTTATGGGATTTTTCCAGGCAAGAATACTGGAGTGGGTTGCCATTTCATATATATATATGTATATATATATATATGTATGTGTGTATTTAAAACTGTCGAAAAAACATCCAGATAAATCCAAAATTGAGTAACATTTTTAAAATAATTGTCTTGCATACTCAAAAATGTTAAGGTTAAGACAAAGCCAGGCTAAAAAACTATTCCAGTTAAGGGAGACTAAATTGGCTTCAGAACTGAATGCAATTTGTGAGTCTGAATTGAGTCTTGGACCAGAAGAAAAGATTTCTCCTTTTTTCCTGTTAAGGACATTATTCGAATAACAGGCAAAGCAGGACATCTGTAGATTAGAGGGTAGTATGGTATCTGTGTTAAGCTCCTGATTTTGATTATTGTACTGTAGTTATATAAGTGAATGTTTATTCTTAGAAAATATACACAAAGGTTTCAGTTCAATTCAGTTGCTCAGTCGTGTCTGACTCTTTGCGACCCCATGGACTGCAGCACGTCAGGCTTCCCTGTCCATTACCAACTACTGGAGTTTACTCAAACTCATGCCCATCGAGTTGGTGATGCCTTCCAACCATCTCAGCCTCTGTCGTCCCCTTCTCCTCCCTCCTGCAATCTTTGTCAGCATCAGGGTCTTTTCCAATGCATCAGTTCTTCGCATCAGGTGGTCAAAGTATTGGAGTTTCAACATTAGTCCTTCCAATGAATACTCAGGACTGACCTCCTTTAGGATGGACTGGTTGGATCTCCTTGCAGTCCAAGGGACTCTCAAAAGTCTTCTCCAACACCACAGTTCAAAAGCATCAATTCTTGAGCACTCAGTTTTCTTTACAGTTCAACTCTTACATCCATACATAACTACTGGAAAAACCATAACCTTGACAAGAGGGACCACTGTTGGCAAAGCAATGTCTCTGTTTTTTAATATGCTGTCTGGGTTGATCATAACTTTCCTTCAAAGGAGTAAGCATCTTTTAATTTCATGGTTGCAGTCACCATCTGCAGTGATTCTGGAGCCCAAAAAAATAAAGTCTGCCCCTGTTTCCACTGCATCCCCATCTATTTGCCGTGAAGTGATGGGTCCGGATGCCATGATCTTAGTTTTCTGAATGTTGAACTTTAAGCCAACTTTTTCACTCTCCTTTTTCACTTTCATTAAGAAGCTCCTCTTCACTTTTTGCCTTAAGGGTAGTATCATCTGCATATCTGAGGTTATTGATATTTCTCCCGGCAATCTTGACTCCATCTTGTGTTTCATCCAGCCCAGCATTTCGCATGATGTACCCTGCATAGAGGTTAAATAAGCAGGTTGACAATACACATCCTTGACGTACTCCTTTTCCTATTTGGAACAAGTCTGTTGTTCCATGTCCAGTTCTACCTGTTGCTTCCTGACCTGCATACAGATTTCTCAGGAGGCAGGTCAGGTGGTCTGGTATTCCCATCTCCTTAAGAATTTTTCAGTTTGTGGTGATCCACACAATCAAAGGCTTTGGCACAGTCAAAAAAGCAGAAATAGATGTTTTTATGGAACTCTCTTGCTTTTTTGATGATCCAGCGAATGTTGGCAATTTGATCTCTGGTTCCTCTGCCTTTTCTAAAACCAGCTTGAACATCTGGAAGTTCTCAGTTCATGTACTGTTAAAGCCTGGCTTGGAGAATTTTGAGCATTACTTTGCTAGCGTGTGAGATGAGTGCAATTGTGTGGTAGTTTGAGCATTCTTTGACATTGCCTTTCTTTGGGATTGGAATGAAAGCTGACATTTTCCAGTCCTATGGCCACTGCTGAATTTTCCAAATTTGCTGGCATATTGAGTGCAGCACTTTCACAGCATCATCTTTTAGGATTTGAAATAACTCAACTGGAATTCCATCTATCACCTCCACTAGCTTTGTTCGTAGTGATGCTTCCTAAGGCCCACTTGACTTCACATTCCAGGATGTCTGGATCTAGGTGAGTGATCACACCATTGTGATTATCTGGGTCATGAAGATTTTTTTTTGTACAGTTCTGTATATTCTTGCCATCTCTTCTTAATATCTTCTGCTTCTGTTAGGTCCATACCATTTCTGTCCTTTATTGAGCCCATCTTAGCATGAAATGTTCCCTTGATATCTCTAATTTTCTTGAAGAGATCTCTAGTCTTTCCCATTCTATTGTTTTCCTGTTTCTTTGCACTGATAATTGAGGAAGGCTTTCTTATCTCTCCTTGCTATTCTTTGGAACTCTGCATTCAAATGGGAATATCTTTCCTTTTCTCCTTTGTTTTTCGCTTCTCTTCTTTTCACAGCTATTTGTAAGGCCTCCTAGACAGCCATTTTGTTTTTTGCATTTCTTATTCTTGGGGATGGTCTTGATCCCTGTCTCCTGTACAATGTCACGAACCTCTGTCCATAGTTCATCAGGCACTCTGTCTATCAGATCTAGTCCCTTAACTCTATTTCCCACTTCCACTGTATAATCATAAGGGATTTGATTTAGGTCATACCTGAATGGCCTAGTGCTTTTCCCTACTTTCTTGAATTTAAGTCTGAATTTGGCAATAAGGAGTTCATAATCTGAGCCACAGTTAGTTCCTGGTCTTATTTTTGCTGACTGTCTAGAGCATCTCCATCTTTGACTGCAAAGAATATAATCTTTATATATATATATATATATATATATATATATATATATATATGTTTAAAATATATATAAACATCAAAATGTTTAAATTAGTATAAATTTTAGAGGCTTACTTAAAAGTTTTTATAGTGCAGAACAATGTCCTCAGCTGCTGGGTTACTCTTGTGTCACCATACTGCACATTAGGAATGCTAAATCTTCGCTCACTTTCAAGTGAAGTTGGAAGGGTAGCAGACTTCTTTCTAGCTCTGCCAACAGTCCTTGGCTGATGGGGATGGTACCACTACAGTATAAAGCTTTCCTTCTTCTTTAATCATAATTGACTCATAAAGACTCATTTTCAACTCCTGATCTTGAAGATCAGTAACTCATGATAATGCACTTTCACAGAAGCACCTCACCCACTGAAGCCCTATTCACTGCTTGAAAGAGCTTTCTGCATATTTTTGGAGGTAGACATAAGATTAGAGAAGTGACTTGTGCTCTTCCATTTCCATTTCGGCATGATTTTTCAGCTTCAAACAATCACTTAGGAAAATCTTATCCTTAAATCTTTTTATTTTAATCTTTAAAAAAATTATTTATTTTTTCAGCTTTGCTAGGTCTTAGTTGTGGCATGTGGAATCCAATTCCCTGACCAGGGATCAAACCTGGAAGCCCAGAGTCTTAGCCACTGGATCACCAGAGAAGTCCCTGTCCTCAAATCTTGAAAATAGAAATTTTTCAGGGAACAGTGTAACTCTTTTGACTAATGAGAACATAACATGTTTTGGAGACATCACTTTCTCTATCCGCTTTCTTCGTTCTGGATACCTTCTCTATTCTTCTCTACACATGGATCACAAATGCCTGTCATGATCTATGCAGTTTTGGAGGGTTTTTGCCTATAAAATTTTGAGATGGTAGAGTTGATACTCTACTTTAAAATTAAAGTTCTGCCTTACAAAATGTGATGAAATCTCTAATACGACCTTAAAAAAAAAAAAAACCCTGTAGCCTAAACTTAATTAAGTACAAAAAAAAATTATAGTGTTACCAGTCAGAACCATAGTCTTTTTTTTTTTTTTTGAATAAACAAGTTTATTTGTAAATTTAGTCAACATACATAATTGGCCTAAAAACTTCAATAGAAGGATAAATTTTAAAACCACTTGGAAAGCCGTCTCTATGAAGTGATTTTCCCAGAACCGATGCCACATGAACACCATTTTAACTGGCAGAGGTTCCATAAGCTGAAGCTGTGTCCCTCCCCCACAGCAAGTTTACCCTAACAATTATAATACAAACCCCACAAGGAAAAAAAGTTCGGTATTGTTTCCTCTTGGTAGAGAAAAGTTCAACCTAGTTATGAGACCAATCACAACACAAAGAAAAGCTGCACTAACTACTGTATTAGTAACAGACGATGCTGGTGTGAATAACTTGTATTATAGTCTAGAGCCCTTATAAATAAATCCCCCTCCCCGTTAGTGTTTGCATTATCAGCTAGAGGGTTAGTTTAACATGTGGTAGAATGAGGACTTATGCAAGGTATAACGCGCCAAGCATTTTGCTACGTAAACAAGTGCAGTCTACTCAGGAGAAAACCAATCGAACTCTAAATTACACACACCTTAAAGACAACACTCCCCACCACATGTCAATGTAAAACATTTAATTTAAAAATGTTGACACTACAATATATAAAATAGCTATTATAAATGCACATAGTGTATTCTATAGCTGCCAGGTTTACTTTTTTTTTAAGGAAACTGTAAGTTACACTGTGGTTAAGACTTGTATCTTCACCCTTGAAAAAGCCCACATTCTATCACAGTGATGTATGGTCAGACTTAACAGCCCCAATTGTTAAACACTTGGATCAAGTCATAACCAGTTTTATTGCAAAAGGACCCTGTACACATTTATCAATTCTAGTACCTTAATAGCTACCCAACAAGTCATTAACATATAGAAACATGCATCATGAGAAGCAAGAAATATCACCCATCCCTTCTGCATATTAGCAACTTGTCACTCCTGAGCAACAGTGCTCACATCACTGAGGTCTGTGAACAGTCACTTTTCGCATTCATCCTGAGTGAAAGATGGAATGACTTAAGTACAAATGCAACATATTATAAACAATTTCTTACAAAAAAAGTCACAAATTAAACCGAAGTATTTTACAGAATTTACTACAAAACACCATAAAAACTGCCTTCACTTAAGCTCTCTCTCCCCTATCCGGCGAGCCAATTGGATGTCTTTGGGCATGATGGTGACTCTCTTAGCGTGGATGGCACACAGATTAGTATCTTCAAACAAACCCACCAGGTAGGCTTCGCTAGCCTCCTGCAGCGCGCCGATGGCGGCACTCTGGAACCTCAAGTCGGTTTTGAAATCCTGGGCGATCTCCCTCACCAACCTCTGGAAAGGCAGTTTCCGGATCAGAAGCTCGGTGGATTTCTGGTAACGACGGATTTCTCGAAGCGCAACAGTCCCGGGCCTGTAGCGATGAGGTTTTTTCACCCCGCCGGTAGAGGGGGCGCTTTTCCTGGCCGCTTTGGTGGCCAGCTGCTTGCGGGGCGCTTTCCCACCCGTTGACTTACGAGCAGTCTGCTTCGTTCGGGCCATTTTCTTTTACCTAATGCAGAAGTTATAGGCCGCTTCTCCGACCACCGCGCAGCCGCTGCTGCCCAAAGAGCCGCAGAAGCTGAGACAGGAGAAGCACCCCTTCCAACGAACCACCAAACTGCTCTGCGCTCCCAGAACCATAGTCTTAACCACTGAACCATCCGAAAAATCCCAGAGCCAGAATGGAATTCAGATTCGGCTGCTCACAGCTATAAAGGCCAATACTGGAGAGACACGTGTTGATTAAAAAGGAAACACTGTTTTACTCAGGAAGCCAGCAACCTGGAGAGATGGTGGACTAATGTCCCCAAGACCATCCCCTTTGTTAGAGGACAGGGTTTTTTTTGTTTGTTTGTTTTGTTTTTTTTTTCTCTTGGCTAATTACTTTACATCATTACAGTAGTTTTTGTTATACATTGATATGAATTAGCCATGGATTTACATGTATTCCCCATCCCAGTCCCCCCTCCCACCTCCCTCTCCACCCGATCCCTCTGGGTCTTCCCAGTGCACCAGGCCCGAGCACTTGTCTCATGTACCCAACCTGAGCTGGTGATCCGTTTCACCCTAGATAATATACATGTTTCAATGCTATTCTCCTAAAACATCCCACCCTCTCCTTCTCCCAGAGTCCACAAGTCTGCTCCATACATCTGAGTCTCCTTTTCTGTTTTGCATATAGGGTTATCGTTACCATCTTTCTAAAGGAGGACAGGGTTTTAAAGGAAGTTTCGGTGGTATACAGGCAGAGTGGCTACCTGCAGACAGCACAGTTAGTTCTGACAACCCTCTTAAAGCTAGTTGTGAGGTGGTCTGGTTAGTGTCATCTGGATGGTTTTATGTGCAATTAATCTTCTACTCCAAAGTCAGCTCACTCCCATTTCACTGAAGCCAGTGCCTGGAATTGTGCAAACCATAAGTTCAGAAATGCTTAAGATGGGCGTGCTTTTGTCATAGCTCCAGTCTGGCCATCATGCAGTCAGCTTTTTTCCTCTGGTGGCGGTTCTAGTGTCTGGAACACAGCTCAGGAATGTGCATCAGATACTCTTATCTATGTCCTTCAGGGGGGAACCAAAGATTCTGTGTCAGCTACAGAGCTGATCTCTTGTTTCAATTGTTGCCAGTTCTCCTGCCCCAACTGTCATCTTTTGTTACTGCATGTTCACATTTTTCCAATCCTAAACTCTTTTTAAAAAATTACTTGATTGATTCTTGGCTGTGCTGGGTCTTTGTTGCTCCGAGTGGGCTTTCTCTGGCTGTGACAAGTGGGGCTGCTCTCTAGCTGCGGTGCAAGGGCTTCATCAGTTGTGGCCCACAGGCTTTGTTGCCTGGCAGCATGTGGGATCTTCCTGGACCAGGGATTGAACCCGTGTCCCCTGCATTGGCAGGCAGATTCTTAACCACTGGACCACCAGGGAAGTTTAGTCCTTAACTCTTGAGCAAGCCTTCTGTGACTCATGAAAATCCTGACAGACTAAAGCTTTTTTACAAATAAGAGGCATGCAGAGAATATGGCGGCAAAGAGGTTAGGGTGGGGCAGGTCTGTCCAGGGAAGTCTCCACAAGGGTCTTGCTTGATTATAATATAGATTCTTAAAGGAAACACATTTGCCTACCATCACGCTTCAGCCCACTGTAGAAGGGGAATATGAGAAAAAGTAAAGACAGCCAGAAGACAGAACAGAAGACCATGAGGCAGACAGGGGAGTGGTAGATGATCAGACATTCATCCCTGGGGAACTAGGTTTCAGGAAGCATGAGGTGCTGAGCTTGCGCTTGAGAATAATGCATCCACAAATTGTGAGCGCTGAGTACCTTGCTTACCTGACTCTAGATTGGTACTTCTGAGTTTCCATTAATATGCATACAGCAAAGACGCAGGTTGAGAGACAGTAGTCTTCTATGGGTCTTGTTGCAATGGGGCAATGACCCTGCGACGGAAGCTGCAAGTGGATTACCGAGAAAAGAAATGGAGTAAGGATAGAGATTCAGGGAACAAGAAAGGATACTGAGCCAATTTCCCCAATAGCTTCTCTTCCCCCTCCTGTATTCTTCTCTCTAGCAGTCTTGGTCTTCCTGATCCAATATGGACCAATCTCTCTAGCCAGACATAGAGCTGTCATTGTGCCTTTCAACACCTTCCTCCTGTGTTGGGTCTCCTCTTACCAAATCTCATGTGCTTCCTCTTACTGGTATATTACTAGACTATTTTGGAGAGCATCCTCCACTAGCTTCCTGAACAATAAGGTACATGGAGGTTACTTTTTGAAACGTTACATGGCTGAAACATTTTTTTTTAATTTCAGTATAAAATCTCACTGATAATTTTGCTGGGACTAGAACTATGCATTGAAAGTCACATTCTTAGAGAATATTTAAGGCAACACTCCTTTCCAATATAGTTGTTGATAAACCAGAGAACATAATTTATTTTTTTTCCATTTATTTTTGTTAGTTGGAGGCTAATTACTTTACAATATTGTAGTGGTTTTTGCCATACATTGACATGAATCAACCATGGATTTACATGTGTTCCCTATCCTGAACCCCCCTCCCAGCTCCCTCCCCCATAATTTATTTTTTATGTTTTATTGTTTCCTGTTCCCTACCTCTTGCCCTGTCTCCAAATTCTTCAGATATTTTGTAAAGGAGTTTACTCTTGGTATATATATACCTTTCTATATTTATTTTTCTGGGTAATCTGAGAGTATTAATAAAAATACTTAAAGTTTTCTCTTAAATTCCTCTTTCAAAATTCTTTATTTAGGTCTTGGTCGTTCATGTCGGAGATCTTAGTAAAATACTTAGTGATTCCAAGCTGCCCATTCATAATAAAAAATGAGGCATTAAAATATCTGATTGGCTTCCTTTGCTTCTGGCCAGAGTGGAGTAACAGTGACCAGATTTATTCTCCTACTTGAAACAAAATTAAGCAAAAAAACAGAAAGATATATAAAACAATGTATTTTTTTTTTACATTCAGTACCAGGTAGCACAGGCCAATGGTTTCTGAGAACAGGAAAACTACATAACATAAGCCCTACAAATGTCCCAGCTTACTGGGTTTAGCAAGGTTGCAGAATTTAAGTTCAATACAAAAAAAAAAAAAGAGTTGTGTTTGTACATACTAGCTATACACAGAAGATGAAATTTGAAAACAATGCAATTTACAGTCATTTCACAAATATGAAATATTTAGGGGAAAAAATTGTCAATGGATGTGAAAGACCTGCACGTTGAAAACTCAAAACACTGATGAGAGAAATTAAAGACTTAAATAAATGGAGAAACATACTATGTGTGCTAATCAGAAGAGTCAGTACTATCAAGAAGACAATTCCTTTCAAACTGAATTGTAGAGTCAATGGAATTTCAATCAAAATCCCAGCAGGTGTTTTTGCAGAAATTGGCAAGTTACTTCTAAAGTTCAGATGGAAATGCAGAGACTAAGACAGCCAAAGCAATTCTGTAAAAGAAGAACAAAGTTGGAGGACTTAAGGACCTGATCTCAAGCCTTATAATAAACTACAGTTATCAAGACAGTGAGCTATTAAGGCAAACATAGTCATATAGGTCAATGGAACAGTAGAGATATGGTCATATATGACATATATGGTCAAATGATTTTTGACAAGGGTGTCAAAGCAATTTGCTGAGGAATAGTTTAGCCCAGTTAATTATCCTGGATAAATTGGATGGTCACATGTCAAAAAAAAAAAAAAAAAAGAACTTTTACCCTTACCTAATACCATTAATAAAAATCTACTAAAAATTAACCTAATGTAGAGTTAAAATTATAAAGTTTCTAAAAGAAAGCATAAGAGAAACTTAATAACCTTGCATAGGCAAAGATTTCATAAGGGACAAAAAGTATGAATTATAAGAGAAAAACCTGTTAAATTGGATTTAATCTAAATTAATGACTTTCACTCTTTAAAAGATGCTGTTAAGAAAATGAAAAACAAGCTATAGAGTAAAAGATAATATTCAGAAAACACCTATCTGACAAAGGATTTGTATCTAGAATATATCAAGAATTCTCACAATTCAATAACACAAGACAAACAATCCAGTTAAAAAATAGGCAAAATATTTGAGCAGACTCTTAACAAAATAAGATATACAGATGGCAAATAAGTACATAAAAAGATGCTCAACACTATTTGTCATTATGAAAATGCAAATTAACACCACAATGAAATACCATTACATAAAGTATAAAGACCATCATACCAAATGTTGCAAGGATGTAGATCAACTGGAATTTTCAAACAACGTTGGAAGGAATATAAAATGAAATAATCATTTTGAAAAACAGTTTGACAGTCTCTTAAAAAGTTACACATACATCTATGTTATGACCCAGCTGTTTCAGTCCTGATACTTATTCAAAAGAAATCAATGTATATATTCACACAAAGGCTTGAACACGAATGTTCACAGCAATTATGTTTAATATTCCAAATGTCCATCAATCAGTGAATGGCTGAACAAACTGTAGTATATCCATAAAACAGAACACTACTCAGCTATATAATAGTGAATTATTAATACATGCAGCAACGTGGCCAAATCTCCAAATTGTTATGGTGGATAAAAGAGAAGCAAAAGATACATGCTATGTGATTCCACATATATGTAAGTATAGAAAGCACAAATTAATCTGTAGGTCAGAAGCAGACTAATTTTGCCCAGGCAGAGAAAAGGTGCGTCAGAGAGGATCAGATCACCGAAAAACAAGAGGAAACATTTTAGGATGATTAAAAGGTTTATTTATCTTGGTTTTACAAGTGTAGACATTGGGAAAAGATACAATTGTACATTTAAATAAATGCAATGTGTCATATGTTAATATGGGCTTCCCGGGTAGCTCAGCTGGTAAAGAATCTGCCTGCAATGTAGAAGACCTCGGTTCGACTCCTGGGTCAGGAAATTCGCCTGGAGAAGGACTAGGCTACCCACTCCACCACTCCAGGATTCTTGGGCTTCCCTGGTGGCTCAGATGGTAAAGAATCCACCTGCAATGCAGCAGAGTTGGGTTCGATCTCTGGGTTGGGAAGATCCCCTGGAGGAGGGCATGGCAACCCACTCCAGTATTCTTGCCTGGAGAATCCCCATAGACAGAGGAACCTGGTGGGCTACAGTCCATGGGGTCGCAAAGAGTTGGGCATGGCTGAATGACTAAGCACACACACGTTATATGTTAATATTCCTTAGTAAAACTTGGGAGGGAATTCCCTGGCAATTCAGTGGTTAGGACTCTGCACTTTAACTGCCAAGGGCCTGGGTTCAGTCCTTGGTGGGAGGGAACTAACATCCCACAAGTCACGTCGCTCAGCCAAAAAAAATAAAGTAAAACTTGATTGGCACCATCTGCAGTGATTCTGGAGCCCCTCCAAAATAAACTCTGACACTGTTTCCACTGTTTCCCCATCTATTTGCCATGAAGTGATGGGACCAGATGCCATGATCTTAGTTTTCCGAATGTTGAGCTTTAAGCCAACTTTTTCACTCTCCTCTTTCACTTTCATCAAGAGGCTTTTAGTTCCTCTTCACTTTCTGCCATAAGGGTGGTGTCATCTGCATACCTGAGGTTATTGATATTTCTCCTGGCAATCTTGATTCCAGCTTGTGCTTCTTCCAGCCCAGGGTTTCTCATGATGTTATATATTAGGTACTTATTAAACATTCACTGAAGAAATTAATGTCCCATGGATAGATTGAATATGTCAATTTATTGAATTATATGTATAATAAAATATAACATTTTAAACTTTAAAAAAAACTTGATTGGTTTCTTAGTGTGCGCAGATTAATTCAAAAGCTCATGTGATGGAACTTCCCTGGTGGTCCCCTGGTTAAGACTCCAAGCTCCCAATGCAGGAGCCTAGGTTCAATCCCTGGTCCGGGGAACTAGATCCCACATGGGGCAACTAAAAGTTCAAATGTAGCAAAGATGTTTGAAGATACCAAGTGCCAAAACTAAGACCGTGGCACAGCCAAATAAATCAATAAAAATACTTTAAAAACTAAAAAGCTCACAGTGTTAAACTGTCTCTGGGATTTTCCCTCCTGGAGAGGAATAGTCACTGTAACTTGCATTCAATCTATTAATAATCCCAAATTTATTAATATTTCAGCCATTAGTGTTCCTTTAAGTGTGTGCGAACTACTTACATAACTAATAAAAGTCATTATTTTGGAAATGAACCTTCTTCAAGAATACAAACATCAATTGCAAATTTAGTCAAATTCTTTGCAAGTCTAATGCCTTAGATCCCTTTAAATGCAGCAGTTACTTTAAAGGCAAGGAAAATATTTATATAATAGTTCAAAGGCTACAAAATGATCAGCATACTCAAAAACATGATGAAGGAGTAAGTACTGTTTGTCACAGGGCCTAGTAGTAAGGGACTAGAGATACATGAAACAGTGGCCAGTATTCAATGCACGATCACTGGGTTATTGGCCACAGCAGAGCAGGCTAGTCAGAGTAGGGAAAGCGGGGATGAACACTCCAGGGGCGTCTCAGCATAAGCTGTGGTCTCCGGTCAGGAAATAGGTTTCCCTGAAAGCATGAGTGGGAAGACGCCTTCTGCTCCAGCAGGATCTCAGCAGTGTCTGTCTGGGATGGGTCTCAACATCATGACGTCAGGCCTCCAGCAAGGAGCCTTCAAGTCACCAGGTTTAGTGGTCTTCTTTCAGGGAGTAACTGTTAGCTCAAGAGAGGGGACCCTGACCCTATCAGTTGCTCCTTCTGTTCCAGTAAAATACATTGCCCATCAAGTTCAGTTCAATCACTCAGTCGTGTCCAACTCTTTGCGACCCCATGGACCGCAGCATGCCAGGTGTCCTTGTCCATCACCAAATCCTGAGGCTGGCTCAAACTCATGTCCATCAAGTTGGTGATGCCATCCAACCAATCTTATTCCTCTGTTGTCCCCTTCTCCTCCTGCCTTCAATCTTTCCCAGCATCAGGGTCTTCCCCAATGAGTCAGTCCTTCACATCAGGTGGCCAGAGTATTGTAGCTTCAGCTTCAGCATCAGTCCTTCCAATGAATATTCAGGACTGATTTCCTTTAGGGTGGACTGGTTGGATCTCCTTGCAGTCCAAGGGACTCTCAAGAGTCTTCTTCAACACTACAGTTCAAAAGCATCAATTCTTTGGCGCTCAGCTTTCTTTATGGTCCAAGTCTCACATCCATACGTGACTATTGGAAAAATCATAGCTTTGACTAGATGGACTTTTGTTGCCAAAGTAATGTCTCTGCTTTTTAATATGCCATCTAGGTTGGTCATAGCTTTTATTCTAAGGAGCAAGCATCTTTCAATTGCAAGCCTTCAGTCACCATCTGCAGTGCTTTTGGAGCCCAAGAAAAGAGTTTGTCACTGTTTTCAGTGTTTCCCCACCTATTTGCCATAAAGTGATGGGACCAGATGCCAGGATCTTCATTTTCTGAATGTTGAGTTTTAACCCAGCTTTTTCATTCTCTTTCATTTTCATCAAGAGACTCTTTAATTCCTCTTCACTTTCTGCCATAAAGGTGGTGTCATCTGTATACCTGAGGTTACTGACATTTCCTGGCAATCTTGATTCCATCTTATGCTTCATCCAGCTTGGCATTTTGCATGAAGTACTCTGCATACTTAAGTGAAATAAGCAGGGTGACAATACACAGCTTTGACATATTCCTTTCCCAATTTGGAACCAGTCTGGTGTTCCATGTTCAGTTTTAGCTGTTGCTTCTTGACCTGCATACAGATTTCTTAGGAAGCAGGTAAGGTGGTCTGGTGTTCCCATCTCCTTAAGAATTTTCCACAATTCTTGTTGTGATCCACAGTCAAAGACTTTGGTGTAGCCAATGAAGCAGAAATAGATGTTTTTCTGGAATTCTCTTGCTTTTTCTATGATCCAATGGATGTTGGCAATTTGATCTCTGGTTCCTTGGCCTTTTCTAAATCCAGTTTGAACATTTGGAAGTTCTTAGTTCATGTGCTGTTGAAGCCTAGCTTGAAGAATTTTGAGCATTACTTTGCTAGTGTGTGAGATGAGTGCAATTGTGTGGTAGTTTGAACATTCTTTGGGATTGCCTTTCTTTGGGATTGGAATGAAAACTGACCTTTTCCAGTCCTGTGGCCACTGCTGAGTTTTCCGAATTTGCTGGCATATTGAGTGCAGCACTTTCACAGCATCATCTTTTAGGATTTGAAATAACTCAGCTGGAATTCCATCATCTCTGCTAGCTTTGTTCATAGTGATGCTTCCTAAGACCCACTTAACACTTCCAGTGTCTGACTAGAAGTTCTGTATTTCCCTGCTCTTAGTCATCCCCACCTGGTCCACCTTCTAGTTTGAGAAATCATTCTAAACTGCAAGTCTTACCACAGTGTTCATCTGCTAAATCCATTTCCTTTTGTTACATAACAGTAACAATGAGTTGCCCCAAGACTTGAAAATAAAAGCTAAACTCCAAGCAGAATGGATACGATTATTTTTTTCCAAGATCCTACTATATTGCCATGGGAGGAAGTACCAGCCCATAGTCCACCATTCCCACCCAGGGAAAATCACAGGCCATGGTTGCTATTAATAATTGATACCTGTTGCATCCATGGATGCAGTGCAGATGAAAAGGCAATTAAGAACCACATTTTAAAAGATATTGTGCCAAAGAGACAGGAGTGGAGCCAAATAGAGATGTGATAAGTGAAATGTGAAGTTAGTAATGAGCTTGTTATTTCTGCCTGACATAAACTAGCTGAACAGAATGGGGTTTCTCATTAGGGAGGGGTGAGAGACAACAAAAGTGATTGTGTGTCCATTGTGATGGGCACCCACAGGTGGCCTTCAACCTACCAGCCCTTTCAAGGGATTACCTGAGCTTTGTAGACAAAAACCCTGTTGCTTCCTGCGGCAGTTCAGTTCAGTTTAGTTGTCAGTCATGTCTGACCCTTTGCAACCCCATGGAGTGAAGCACACCAGGCTTCCCCGTCCATCACCAACTCCTGGAGCTTGCTCAAACTCATGTCCATCGAGTCGGTGATATCATCCAACCATCTCATCCTCTGTCATCCCCTTCTCCTCCCGCCTACAATCTTTCCCAGTATCAGGATCTTTTCCAATGACTCAGTTCTTTGCATCAGGTGGCCAGAGTATTGAAGTTTCAGATTCAGCATCAGTCCTTCCAATGACTATTCAGGACTTATTTCCTTTAGAATTGACTGGTTGGATCCCCTTGTAGTCTAAGGGACTCTCAAAAGTCTTCTTCAACTCCATAGTTCAAAAGCATCAGTTCTTCGGTGCTCAGCTTTTTTATAGTCCAACTCTCACATCCATACATGACTACTGGAAAAACTATAGTTTTGATTCGTCAAAGCTTCCTGGGGCAGCCCACATCCAATAACTGATTGACTGAGGGTGTCTGAGTCAGCCTGGGCCCTTGTAACAAATGCCATAGACAGGGTAGCTTCCACAACAGACTTTCATCTTCTTGCTGTTTGGGAAGCTGGAAGTCCAAGATCAGGCTGCTAGCACGGTCCGGTTCTTGGCGAAAGCGCTCTTCCAGATCTGCAGATGGCTGCCTTCTCAGTGCGTCCTCACACAGCGGGGAGAGAAGGAGCTCCGGTCTTTCTTTCTCTTACAAGGACCCACTAATCCCATCACAGGGCACCCTCATAGCCGCATCTCAATCTAATCACCTTCCAAAGGCTTCACTCCAAATTCCATCACATAGGGGTTAAGTATTTGACAATGAATTTGGGAAGGACACAAACATTCAGTTCACAACAGAGGGGAAAGAAGCCCTGGTCATACTAGCCCTATTTGGGATGATCCTGAAGGGTCTTTCTAGCTTCAAAGTTAATAGGGGTTTATGCAAAAGCTACTGTCCCCTGGATCAGTAACTTTCACCTGCTTTGCAATTTACAAGTAGGTTTTTTTTTTTCTCTACAAGTAGCTTTTGACCACATGTTCTCATTACCCTCTCTAACCCCCATAAACAACATTGTGAAGGATCACTATTTTTCTGCTTTGAGGATAAGGTAACTGAAGGTCAGAGAGGGTACTTGCCCAGGGCAAGTAATATGGCTTATTAAAAACAAGGCAGTGGTGGGGATTTCCCTGGTGGTCCAATGGCTAAGACTCCATGCTCTCAAGGCAGGTGGCCCAGGGTTCCATCCCTGGTCAGGAAACTAGATCTCACAGGCCACAACTAAGAATCTGCATACTGCAACTGAGAACCTCGTATGCCAAAACTAAGACCTGGTGCAGCCAAACTAAAAAAAAAAAAAAAAACTAGGTTGGAAGTGACATATAAGCAGGGTGAGTAGTTCTGAAAACAAAGAAGCAAAAACACAAAGTGAAAAGGAAATGAAAATGAAAAAACAAACCAGGAAAGAAATGGCAACCCACTCCAGTATTCTTGCCTGGAAAATCCCTTGGACAGAGGGGCCTGGCGGGGTACCGTGGGGTCTCAAAGAACCGTATGCAACTAAGTAACTGAGGACGCATACCATCGGCAGAATCAGGGAATTTGGCAGCCACAGCCAGACCACTCACGTTTCTATTTTCTATAGCAAGGCTGCACTGTCATTTGTGAGAGTGTTCTCATTTATATGCCAACATGTTCACAAGTTAGATTCCAAGGCCAGAGGCACTCAAAACATCCAAGAGACCTGCAGAATTTTAAAGTGAAAACCCTAATGAGTTTTCAGGTTTTTTTCTCTGGGAAAGTAACAAGCAAAGCTGCTGTAATTCTTTCCCAAGCAATATGGAACCTAAGACACAGAGATGCCAATAGTCTCCTTAGCAACCACCCAAAATTGAGTTGCTAGAAGATAAAATCCTGGTCTCTATTCTTGCAGCAGATCACATGGGGTCAGGTACTGTTTATCTCTCGAGCAGAAACCACAAGTCACTGAGATTTTAATTGCATCCTTCAGATCAGTAAGAAAAGAAATAAATCAGAGAAATGAGGGCAGCTACTAACAAGCATGCCGTGAACATAAAACATTGCGCTAGCTTCTTTGAAGCATGTGCTTTTGTAAAGTGTGCTTCAGAAGCCACTGCTTACACACACACACACACACACACACACACTGTCTTAGGGCTTCAAACATTGCCTCCTCTTCATTATAATTCTAAACCCACAATCCAAGTGAATTGGATTGCTTTGGGAAGATTTTTCAGTTACATAGTCGTTTGACCATTATATATTTGCTTCATCCAGCATTGCTTTTAACAGTCCTGCTTCCTCAAAAGCCATAATATTGAGCAATCTTGGAGCCAAGGGATGTCTTATAAATCAGTGCTATTCCTTTTCATTAAAATAGGCTTGCTGAGGTAGCAGGTGGTGACTGAGCTTGAAACCAACTGCCGAGTCCTTGATAGATGGGGATTTAAATTACATTTTCTGTTGTCTTTCTGAACTCTATTTCATATTTTCATTTACTAGTATGTTCTTGGTAAAGTATATGTCAAGCGCTCATTAAGATTTAAAAGGATTGATACCCAGTGGTTTAATTAGTTTAACAAAAAATTTCCCCCAACAAATAATCTGATCCACATTGTTTAATCACATGTGTGTAGATTTACAGGACTGGAGATGTTACAGGCAAAAAGCAGCCTGCTTCTCATATGCATAAAAAGAGGAATCTTATTTGCAAGGGTTAAAAAAGGAGCAACTTTATACAATTGACAAAGGATTTTGTCTTAAAAATCAATTTTTTCTTTCAACCTTTGAAAAGAGTCGTTTTGGAAATCTGACCTCTGAGAGAAAGGAAATGACATTTTAAAATAATAGCTTTAGCTTTTGCTTTACTGGCTGCTAAATGAAGGAATTAGACCAAAGGCAGGCAGCCTGAGGCACCTGGGACCAGTAAACAGACACGGAGGTTAGTCCTTGTGTTACACTTCTTTTTTTGTCATACTTTCTTTTACTTTTTTCTGTTCTTTTATTCTCTTCTCTATTTTCTTTTTTACTGCCTACAGGCCTATTCATGGAATTTAAAAGATAAAAATGTTTCTAGACCTGTGGTTAGTTTTTAAGTAGCAAGTTTTGGCTTTGCCACTTTTTCTAGCCCTGTGGCTTACTGTTAGAGACACAACTTTGCAAGACAAGACAATGGATGCCTGGCATGCTGTCAGAATCTCACTGTTTCTGAAACACAACTTTCCCAAGGATTTGTGAAGCAGTTTTGAAAGTGGAGTCAGAGCACCTTGGAACCCTTAAGGAGGCACTTTGCTGCAAGCTGTCAGTGGCAGTGGTGGGTGTTTTAATGTCTATGTGCATACTTCTACTGTAATTTTAGGGAAGCAGTGTTCTGATCTCAAAGGAATTTCTACACACACCCTACCCCACTTTCTCTGGCACCTGCTTTTTCTCTGCAGAGTTTCATGGTACTGTCATCATGTGATGATGGAAGAAAAGCCAGAGAAAAATAATTCTACCTGTCAAAGATTAGATTTTAAAAATGCAAAATTTGAGAGCTAGAAGAGAATTGAAAGTTTCTGACTTGCCTTGTTCACTGCTCTATCCCTGATGCAATGAATATTCAAGAAATATTTGTTGAATAAATGAACGCATGAATTAACCACCCCCACCCCACCTCCATTCTCAAAGTTTCAAGGGCATATGAATCACCCAGGGATGTTTAAAATGCAGACTCTGATTCAGCAGCTCTAGGGTAGGGCTTTTAATTCTGCATTTCCTATAGGGCTCTAAAATGATGTGATGTCAGTCTGGGGACCACACTTTGAATATCAAGGTTCTAAACCATAAGTCTTGGGCTTCCCTGGTGGCTCAGAGGATAAACAATCTGCCTGCAATGTGGGAGACTCAGGTCTGGTCCCTGGGTTGAGAAGATCCCCTGAAGAAGAGAATGGCTTCCCACTCCAGTAATGTTGCCTGGAGAATTCCAAGGCCAGAGAAGCCTGGTGGGCTATAGTCCGTGACATTGCAGAGTTGGACATGACTGAGTGACTAACACACACAAACCATAACTCTCAAACTTCCCATTATTATTATTTTCATCTTAAAATATACACAACTGACCTTTCCTATGGGGGGGGCTATTTTGTTTTATTAGTTAGAGATTTTTTAATTGGATTGTGTTATAATTGTTATATTTACAAATGAGAATTTGGGGACTGCCTGCAGGTTCAGTCGCTCAGTCGCTGACTCTTTGTGACCCCATGGACTGTAGCCCACCAGGCTCCTCTGTCCATTGGATTCTCCAGGCAAGGATACTGGAGTGAGTTGCCATGCCCTCCTCCAGGGGATCTTCCCGACACAGGGATTGAACTTGCGTCACTTCTGTCTCCTGCATTGGCAGGTGAGTTCTTCACCACTAGCACCACCTGGGAACCCCTTGCAGACTGTATGTATGCTAAATAAACAGATTCAGCTAGCTGCTGAGAGACAGAAAGGAACAGGTGGAAAACTAGCCTTGGTATCCTAGGAATGGAAATCATATAATTTCACTTTCATCACCTTCTCTTTGAAGTGAGTCATTATACGAGGGGAACGGGTCCTAGGCTTCACATTCACATTTTGAAGGAAGGAGTATCAAAGAATTGGGATATATTTTACTTTATTTTTCAGTGTTAATACTATTTTATTGAAATTTAGTTGATTTACAATGTTAATTTCTGCTGTACAGAAAAGTGATTCACTATACATATATACATTCTTTTAAAATATTTTAATACTTTAAAATATTTATAATATCTTTTAAAATTATAAATTAAGATTATAATATTAAATAAAATACTCATAGCATTTTAACATTCTTTTCCATTATGGTGTATCATAGGATATTGAATATAGTTCTCTGTGCTATATGGTGGGACCTTGTTGTTTATCTATTCTCTATATAAAAGTTTACATCTGCTAACCCCAACCTCCCACTCCATCCCTTCCCCAACACCCTTCTCCTTGGTGACCACCAGTCATTTCTCTATGTCTGTGAGTCTACTTCTGTTTTGTAGATATGTTCATTGTGCCATATTTTAGATTCCACATATGTGATATCATTTGGTATTTGTCTTTCTCTTTCTGACTTACTTCACCTAGTATGATAATCTCTAGTTGCATTCATGTTGCAGCAAATGGTATTATTTTGTGCTTTTTTATGGCTGAGTAGTACATTGTACATATGTACATATGTACCACATCTTTATCCATTCATCTGTCAATGGACATTTAGGTTGTTTCTGTGTTTTGACTATGGTGAATAATGCTGCTATGAACATAAGGGTGCATGTTTCTTTTTGAATTAGAGTTTTGTCCAGGTATATGCCTCAGACTGGAATTACTAGATCATATGGTAATTCTATTTTTAGTTTCTGAGGAATCTCCATACTGTTTTCCATAGTGGCTGCACCAATTTACATTCCAACCAACAGTGAGGAAGGTTTCCTTTCTCCACACCCTCTCCAGCATTTGTTATTTGTAGACTTTATAATGATGGCCTTTCTGACAGGTGTAAGGTGGTACCTCACTGTCGTTTTGATTTGCATAATTAATGATGTTGAACATCTTTTTATGCGCTTTTTGGCCAACTGCATTTCTTCTTTGTAGAAATGTCTATTTAGGTCTTCTGCCCATTTTTCCATCGGGTTGTTTGCTTTTTGTTGTTGAGTTCTATGAGCTGTTTGTATATTTTGGAAATCAAGCACTTGTCAGTTGCATCGTTTGCAAATATTTTCTCCCATTTGGTAGGTTGTCTTTTCGTTTTGTTTATGGTTTCCTTTGCAGTGCAAAAGATTGTAAGTTTGCTTAGGTTGGGATATATTCTAAAACCACTGTAGAGTCAGCCAATGGCAGCAACAGGAAGGTAGGCAGTAACTCACATCCAAAAGTTTGTTCTGGCATTCTCTCAATAGAAGTAGTAGAGTTTTCCTTTTTCTTCCCTAGTGGAATTTAAATAGCACATAGAAAGTTCATCTAAATTCAACATAGTAACATAGCAGCTGCAACATATTTGCCCCAGTCTGCCTCTTCAACAAGAAGATGTTAGTTAAATCTGCCTGAATATGGAGAGGAATTTCTACCCCAGCATTTGTCTCTCTACCACCTGTCAACATCATCTCTAGAGGCAATACAGAAAATCAGAACTGTTGAGTGCACTTTGTAAATCATCAGTGACCCGAGAAAAGAGAGAGGGAGAAGGAGCAAGGGACACACACAGAGAGATCTTTTAGTCACTGAGGGAAGAATTCTTGGAAAGAATCCTCAGAGTAAATTAATAATCTGAGTCTAAAGAGTCACAGTGATTATTTCATTTAGAAGATGATAGAAGAGAAAAAGTCCATTGAAAACAATCTGCTTTAGAGTTAAGTGAAAAATGCTCAATTATAACTCTTGTAAGACTGATGGTCAATTCTTCATCTGGGTTCTTAGCGAGAGTCGGATTCATGATTTACAAAGAGCATGTTTGACCCCAGGGAAAGCAATTAACATCCTTTTCACAGCAAAGCATTCCTGGCTTAAGGTCTCTGCAAGCTGGAAGTAAAAGAATCAATATAATAAAGTCAATTTAAAAGTGTGATTTATGTAATGCTCTCTGGATTCAGGAAATAGGCAAATCCTGATTATTTTTATTAATGAGGGCTACATAGGAACAAAAGGATATAGACTAATAAATAATTGCTAAGGGCTTTCTGTCCTGCTAGAGTTGAATCTGCACCTTGAAACCAGAAAAATAAAATAGCAGTGGAGCAGAAATATCACTAACTGCGGACTCCCCTCAGGAGTCATTCCATCTCGATCAGTGTTGTCTTCCCAGAGGACAGTAAACAAATAACTTGTTTATTGGTCCCGAGGCATTGCAGTGATGTGCCCACACGGGGCAGCTACTTCCAGAACCAACTTGCTACCCAACCTAGTTTACCCCCACCCAGAGCCAAACTTTAGTGTAAATTGAATAGCGTTACTTGGCACTTGATTCTCTTCGTTTAGCAAAGACAGTGCCTTTCTTTCTGGATGTTTGAGAGGCAAATGCTGTAAAAATCCATTATGTGGGGAAACAAAAACAGTTTGGCAATCAGCCGGTAGCAAGTCTGGGAGCTCCAGTTTTAACAGGCTCTTCTTGATGGGTGATCGAAGGATGTTGTGGGAAAAATAAAACAGAAAAGTCTATGACTTTGGGGTTAAAAGATAAAGAGGATGCAAGCCTGGGTGTCAGAGTACTGCAGTTGGATTGAGAGCCCAACTCCCTGGAGTACTCCTCCAGTACTTGGATTTTGGAATCCAAGTACTCATTGGTCAACTTCATGTGATAAAAATCTACACCTTCTTTACTCAGGTCTGTTCCAGAGTCCAGTTTTTATCTTCTGTCTCATGGGGAATGATGTTGGGAAAGTTTTTACAAAGAAGAAATGACAGAATTTGATTATAACAGTTGTGCAATCCCTAATGAATTATTGGGCTTCTCTGGTATCTCAGCTGATAAAGTATCCATCTGCAATGCAGGAGACACTGGTTCAATTCCTGGGTTGAAAAGATCCCCTGGAGGAAGGCATGGCAACCCACTCCAGTATTCTTGCTTGGAGAATCCCATGGACAGAGGAGCCTGGTGGGCTACAGTGCATAAGGTCACAAAGAGTTGGACACAACTGAGCACTGCTACTGCTAAGTCACTTCAGTCGTGCCCAACTCTGTGTGACCCCATAGACAGCAGCCCACCAGGCTCCTCCATCCCTGGGATTCTCCAGGCAAGAACACTGGAGTAGGTTGCCATTTCTTTCTCCAATGCATGAAGGTGAAAAATGAAAGTGAAGTCGTTCAGTCGTGTCTGATTCTCAGCGACCCCATGGACTGCAGCCTACCAGACTCCTCTGTCCATGGGATTTTCCAGGCAAGAGTACTGGAGTGGGGTGCCATTGCCTTCTCCGACAACTGAGCACGGTCATAATGAATTACTGGCTGTAAGCAGTACTCATCAATGGCTGCCAATATCACAAAAAGAAAGAAAGTTAGACGTGATCCATATCTTACTGGTAGTGCATAAGAGCACATAGCGAGGACGTTATCTTCACCTCCATCAAAATTAAGCCCAAGTCTGACCACACCTCAAGATCTAACTAGGACTTTGTAGAAAATAAAAGGGAAAGAGAAACATCGTAAATGATACCCTGAAGACACAATGAGTAAAATGCAGAATGTAGCAAAGTGCATACTTGGAGACTTCCCTGGTGGTCCAGTGGTTAAGAACCCGCCTTGCAGTGCAGAAGATATGGGTTCGATTCCTGGTTGCAGAACTCAAAATCCACTTGCCGCGAGGCAACTAAACTCATGACCACAAATGATCCTGCATGACTCAGTGAGAATTCCCTGTGTGCTGCAACTAAGTCCCAATGCAGCCAAATAATTTTTTAAATAAGAAAAGTGTATAAAGAACTATATCTAAGAAATGAATCTAATTTCTTTAACAATGAGACAGAGAATGAGAATGAAGAGACATTTCAACCAAACACAGTGTATGGCCCTCATTTGGGTCCCAATTCAGATGATAAATTTTAAGTGTTTTTTAAAACTGTGGCAAAATATACAGAATATTTACTCTTTCAAAAATTGTGTTTATTTTATTAATATTTTGGCTGCATCAGGTCTTGGTTGCAGCACATGGGCTCTTAGTTCCCTGACCAGGGATCAAACATGCACCCCCTGCATTGGAAGTGCAGATTCTTAACCACTGGAGCACCAGGGAAGTCCTAGAATCTTTACTCTTAACCATTTTAAAGTGTACCACTCAGGGGGCAGTAAGTCCATTCACATTTTTGTGCAACCATCACCATCATCCTGCTCCAGTATTCTATCATCTTGCAAACTGAAACTCCATACTCACTAAACAACTCTCATCCCCCCTGCCTCCTAACCCACTATTCTACCATTTTTTCTACTATGCTTTTGTGAATTTGACTACTCTGGATACCTCATGTCAGTGGAATCACACATATTTCTCTTTTTCTGACTGGCTTATTTCACTTGGCATAATGTCATCAAGGTTCATCCATATTGCAGCATGTGACAGAATTTCATTCCTTTCTTCAGGCTGAATAATATCACATTGTATATATAGACCATGTTTTGTCTATTCATTCATCCCTACTTGGACACTTGGGTAGCTTCCACCTCTCAGCTCTTGTGAATAATGCTGCTGTGAAAAAAATTATTTTGAATCTCTGATCAAAGTGATGTATAATTCTTTGCCCCTTTCCCTTTTTCCTGCTGGTTGGAAGATGCAGACTTTGTGGTCCATGATGTAGACAAGGACAACATCAGAGATGGTGAAATAATAAGATGGAAGAACCCTAGGTCTCCAGCAAGTATATGGAGCGGTGGTTGTTTAGTCACTAAGTCATTTCTGACTCTTTGAGACCCATGGACTGTGGCATGCCAGGCTTCCCTATCCTTCACTATCTACCGGAGTTTGCTCAGACTCATGTCTGTTGAGTTGGTGATGCCATCCAACCATCTCAGCCTCTGTTGCCCTCTTCTTCTGCCCCCAATCCCTCCCAGCATCAGGGTCTTCTCCAATGAGTTGGCTCTTCGCACCAGGTGGCCAGACTATTGGAACTTCAGCTTCAGTGTCAGTCCTGCCAATGAATATCCAGGGTTGATTTCCTTTAGGACTGTTTGGTTTAATCTCCTTGCTCTCCAGGAGACTCTCAAGAATCTTCTCCAGCACCACAGTTCGAAAGCATCAGTTCTTCAGCACTCACCCTTCTTTACGGCCAACTCTTACAACCGTACAGGACTGCTGGAATAACCACAGCTTTGACTGCTGCTGCTGCTAAGTCACTTCAGTCGTGTCCGACTCCTAGCGACCCCGTGGACTGCAGCCCACCAGGCTCCTCCGTCCATGGGATTTTCCAGGCAAGAGTACTGGAGTGGGCTGCCATTGCCTTCTCCGTAGCTTTGACTAAATGGACCTTTTTCAGAGCCGTCATCAAATCAGTCATTACAGAAGAATTGAGTAAAGATAACACTGACAAAGCTATTGCAAGAGCTCTACCTGTAGAAAAGAACCTTAAACTGAACTTTTTTTGGTTTTAAAAGATATATGCATGTTTATTTATTTATTTGACTGCACCAGGTCTTTGATGTGCTTGTGGGATGTTTTAATTGCAGACTGTGGGATCTAGCTCCCTGGCCAGGGATAGAACCCAGGTCCCCTGCATGCGGAGCTTGAAGTTTTACCCACTGGACCACTAAGGAAGTCCCTACACTGAACTTTTCTTGACTTTACCTATTGATAGGAGAGGCACAGCTTTGCTTTAGCCAATATTTTCACTGTACCTTGCATGTGGACATGATCCTGCCCCTGATGTTTGTAGATTTGGGTGGGAAGTCGGATCCATCAATAAGGAAGCCTCTAGTTTTAGCTTGTAGCAGGAATATGGCCATAATTCCTCATTGATATTCAGCCCACATGGCTTCCCTGGCTTTGAAATCAACATACTAGTGAGGATCCATCTGTTTAATATGATATTTTAGGACTTAACTGTCATTTGTGATTTTTATCTGGGCACTTTGATCAAGTATTTCAGTGCTGTTTCCTAACTATAATTTTATTTAATATATAAAGTATGATATGACTGTTTTGGTAAATCATATATGAAAACAAATTGAATTTCATTATTGCAATGACAAATTAAATTTTCTCATGCTTTATTTAACACTTTATTCCCAGAGTAATCCCTAATGGGCAATTAAACTGACTTACTGGGACTGAGAGCTTCTAGTAGGCCACAGTAACCATATGTTACATCAGACATAAGACGCTTAACAAAAGCAATTCCACTGAATTATGTCATCCATCAGGCAAAATACATGCAGAGTCGTGTCTCATCTCCCAGAAGGAGCAAGGCAATGTGTGTATATGTGTTTCTGTTTTGTTCTGTTTCCTGGTATTGAGTAAATTTCCCTTGGTAAATGATCCTATTTTTTTTTTAATTGAAGTGTAGTTGATTAACAACATTTCATTAGTTTCAGATATATAACATGGTTATATATTTTTATAGATTATCTGCATTTAAATTTACTACAAAATAATGACTGTATTTCCTTGTGCTATATCCTTGTTGTTTATTTTACACATAGCACTTTGTATCTCTTAACCCCCTCCCCCATCTCCCCCACCCCTCTTCCCTCTCCCCGCTAATGGCTAATTTATTCTCTGTATCTGTGAGTCTGTTTCTGTTTTGTTACCTTCATTTGTTTTATTTTTTAGATTCCAGGTGTAAGTGACAGCATATGGTATTTGTCTTTCTCTGTCTGACTTATTTAACTAACATAATAACCTTCTAGATCTATCTACATTGTTGCAAATGGCAGAATTTCATTCTTTTATATGACTCAGTAGTATTCCACTATATATGTACACACACACACACACACACACACACACACACACACACAGATGTCCCTGGTGGCTTAGTGGTAAAGAGTCTGCCTGCTAATGCAGGATACTTGGGTTTGATCCCTGGGTCAGGAAGATCCCCTGGAGGAGGAAATGGCAACCCACTACAGTATTCTTGCCTGGAAAATCCCATGGACAGAGGAGCTTGGTGGGCTACAGTCCATGAGGTCGCTAAGAGTCACACATGATTTAGCGACAACACACACACACCACATCTTCATCCATTCATCTGTTGATGGACACAGGTTGCTTCCATATTTTGGCTGTTGTAAATAATGTGCTAAGGACATTGGAGTGCATGTATCCTTTAATTTATTTTTTATTGAAGGATAATTGCTCTACAGAATTTTGCTGTTTTCTGTCAAACCTCAGCATGAATCAGCCGTTGGTACACATATATCCCCTCCCCCTTGAAACTCCCTCCCACCTCCCTCCCCAGCATGTGTCCTTTTAAATTAGTACTTTTGTTTTCTTCAACTATATGCCCAAGAGGGGAATTGCTGGATCATATGATAGTTCTATTTTTAGTTTTTTGAAGAACTTCTATACTGTTTTCCAGAGTGACTGCCCCAGTTTACATTCTCACCAACAATGTATAGTCCCCTTCCTCCACATCCTCACCAACATTTGTATTTGTAGACTTTTTGATGACAGCCATCTGACAGGTGTGAAGTGCTCTCTCTTGGTGGTTTTGATTTGCGTTTCTCTGATGATTAGCAAAGTTGAGCATCTTTTCATGTGCCAATGGCTTTAAGTAGGTCTTCTTTAGAAAAAAGGATATTCAGGTCTTCTGCCCAGTAAATGATGATATTTTGCTACATAGCAAGGAATCACAAAACCTTGTCAATTTGATCTCCTAAATGTATCTATATTTTCTAGTTCATCTGCTTCTCATCTCCACTGCCAGCTTCCTAATGCAAACCACTGTCTCCTCCTACATGGATTAGTGTAGTAATGTCTAAACTAGTCTCTTGGTTTCCATTCTGGCCTCTTCCTATCCACTTTTTCCCCCTACAATAGCTAGAGAGATCTTTTTAAAAATGTAAACCTGATTATTTTATACTCAAGCTTAAAACTCTGCTTCAGGGACTTCCCTGGTCATCCAGTGGTTAAGACTCCAAGTTTCCAATACCAGGGGCCTGGGTTGGATCCCTGGTCAGAGAACTAAGATCCTGCAAGCCATATGATGTGACCCAAAAAAAAAAAAGACCCAAACTCACTCTTCTTCAGGTGTGTATTTGGGCTGATCTCCTATTCTCTCTCCAACTGGTGGCACGGTCAGCGCTTCCCCAGTCACTCACCGTGCCCTGCCTGCTGGCACCCCCTCTGCTCCACAGACGCCAACATCCAGGTCCTTGCAGTCTGCAGATGCGCCTCCCCCTTTTGCAGAACACTGATGAGAAAATAAATTATATCGAATATAGAGATAATAAAACCCCCAAACTCATCACTTCTCAATTATTTTACTGTGTTTTACAATTATCTATGCTCTCTACTTATATTAACGAACCCATTAGATGCTTAGTTACCAAAGTTACACTGAAAATCAAGCAAACATTATAAAGCAAGGCTTTTCCTGGGTGTCAGAAAAAGCCAGTTGTTAGATATTTACTAGCACAGTACTACCTGTAATAAAGCTTTTGTGCTTCCTTTCAATTATTTGAGCCAATAGAATTAATGAAGTTACCAAATAGTTTTCACATTGTAAAGTCTCTTTGGTTTTGTCATTTAATCGTGGTCCAACTCTGTGAAGTAGGTATAATAATCTCATTTTATAAGCTAGAAAATAGGTGGAGAGATAATGAAATAATTAGGCCAGGAGGTAGCAGAGCTATCCTTGAAGCTATGACTCCGCACTTCATGCTCAACAGTGTACTCCTGCTAACAACACGGAAACTATTGCAGGGGGTATTTTTGTTTGTTTGATTGTGTGTGACTCGGGAAGCAAGGACTCTATCAGGGAAGGTGGGTATTCTGTAAAAGAGAACTGAGCGGGTAAAGGAGAGGCAGGGAGAATTCAGAGATGGGGTCTTATAGCCTTGGCATGACACTGAAGCAAAATTATCAACCTACACCATTACTAATGTTACTTACTTACTTACCATTACTAATGCAGGAAAATCTAATTAATTACCACATTGCCACATCCAGTTATAATTTTTGGATGAAAATCTTCACGCTAATAACCAACAAATAAGTCTGGCTCATTGAGAAGAATTTTGTAAAAGTTACCAAATTCCAGTTATAAGATAAATAAGCACTCGGGATGTAATATACAACATGATAAATATAATTATCACTGCTTTATGTTATATGTGAATACAGTTAGGAGAGTAAATCCTAAGAGTGCTCATCAGAAGGAAAAATGTTTTTCTCTATTTCTTTAATTATGTATTTTGTATGTATTTGAGATGATGGATATTCACTAAACTTATTGTGATAATCATTTCAGGATGCATGTAAGTCAAATCATTATGTTGGGCACCTGAAACTTACACAGTGTTGTATGTCAATTATATCTCAATAAAACTGAAAGAAAAAATTAAAAAAGAAGGATTTTGTGATAGTGTTTTTTGTTTGTTTGTTTTGGCCGTGCCCCACAGCATGTGGGATCTTAGTTTTCCAAACAGGGATTGAACCTGCGCCCCCCTGCATTAGAAGCACAGAGTCTTAACCTCTAGACCATCAAGGAAGTCCCAGTGATGGTGCTGTTTTTGCCCATGTGAATGCCCCTGGAGGTAATATTTCCTCTTGGTAGAATGTTTCTGAGTAACTACCAACAAAGAGAATTTCTGCCCTAGAGGGACATTGGGCCCACATGGGACAGCCAAGGACAAGAATCTGAGAATTAACTCAGCTTCCATTAAGTGAAGTCACGCAGTCATGTCCGACTCTTTGTGACCCATAGACTGTGGCCTGCCAGGCTCCTCTGTCCATGGGATTGTCCAGGCAAGAACAACTTGCCTGGTTGCCATTCCCTCAACTCACTTGTAACATCCCCTCTGACTACTGCTTATCTTCTAAAGGCTGCCTAATAGAATTGTGGTGTTCTAAATTTACAAAACATGGAGGATTCCCTATTGTCTTCTTGAAAAATTTTCAGCCAACAGTGAGTTCTCGAGCCTTCCCTCCTTGACTTGCATTTGTGCCTTCAGTGATTAAATAAAACTTGACTAGTTAGTCATCTGGGAAAGTAAAGTGGTTTGTTTTTTTTGGGGCCACTCTGCATAGCATGTGGGATCTTAGTTTCCCAGCCAGGGAGCGCACCTCGCTGCTGCAGAAGCAATGTCTTCACTGCTGAGTCACCAGGACGATTCTGTACGCAGAACTTTGCAGTTTCTTTTTCGGTGCTGAGCTCTGTATGTGTCTGTGATGATTAATTTTATGTGTCAACGTGACTGGGCCTCGGGTTGCCCAAATATTTGGTCCAGCATTATTCTGGGTGTGCCCTTTGAAGTCTGAATGAATTAACATTTGAATCAACAGACTAAGTAAAGTAGATTGTCCTCCTCTATCTAGGTGAGCCTCACCCAATCAGTTGAAGGCCAGACTAGATGAAAACGTTCTTGAAGACAGAAGGCACTCTCTCGGCCTGTCTTCACGCTGGGACATTTATCATCTCCTGCCCTCAGATTTGGCCTGGAAGTTGCATCACTATCTCTCCTGCCTCTCAAGCCTTTGACTTCAGCTTGTCAACCGCACATTTGGGGACTTCTCAGCCCCCATGGGGCTTCTGTGATGGCTCAGTTGGTAAATAACCCGCCTACAGTGCAGGAGGCCCTGGTTTGATCCCTGGGTTGGGAAGATCCCCTGGAGAAGGGAAAGGCTACCCACTCCAGTTTTCTGGCCTGGAGAATCCCATGGACTGTATAGTCCGTGGGGTCACAGAGTCAGACAGGATTGAGGGACTTTCACTTGCACTTTCAGCCTCCATAATCATGTGAGTTAATTACTATACAGTAAATGCCTATCATCTAGCTAGTTAGCTAGCTAGCTAGCTGTGTACTTCTCTGGAGAACCCTGACTTATACAGATATTGGTGCTGAGAGTGATCCTAGAGAACCAGAATATTAAGGATGGGTTTTCTGAATTGGTTCTGGGTTTCTGGAATTGGCTGTCTAATCTCATTAGATTTAAAGACACTAATGACTATTTCCAGTAGTAAAGAGAATACTAATGATCCCTGGCATGATTGGCAATGTGTCCTCTGTGTTGTCACTTCAGTCATAGCTGACTGTGACGCTATGGACTGTAGCCTGCCAGGCTCCTCTATCCATGGGGTTCTCCAGGCACAAACACTGGAGTGGGTTGCCATGCCCTCCTCTAGAAGATCTTCCTGACCCAGGGATAGAACCCATGTCTCTAATGAATGGCAATAGAGATGCCTAACATATCTGCACTGGATATACCTAACTGACTGCAAGCAGAAATCCAGGGAGGCACTTCCCTGGTGGCTCAGCAGTAAACAATCCGTCTGCAGTGCAGAAGAGGCGGGACACACAGGTTCAATCCCTGGGTCAGGAAGATCCCCTGGAGTAGGAAATGGCAACCCGGTATTCTTGCCTGAAAAATCCCATGGACAGAGGAGCCTTGCAGCTAGCGTCCAAAGGGTTGCTAAGAGTCAGATACAACTGAGCAGCTGAGCGTGAGCCTGGCAATCCCAGGAACCTGTGTGAGACTCCTGTATTAAGGGTATAGGATCATGGCAGAGAAACATAAAGCTAGATCAAGTCTGGCTGCAGGATCTGTTCCCATGTTGGTCTCCAAAGTCAATCTGTGAGTTCGTTTCATGGAGCCCACATCCTCTTTTCCTCTCGTGGCCCATTAGCATTCTCTTAAAGTTGGAAGGAAATTTGAAAAGGACAAATAGGAGAAGTCTGTTCAACAACATCTGAGGATGATTGTTCTTCCCAATCCCTGTAAGCACACACATTTCAAGACTTCCCATAAGCCATAGATCAAGGCCAATGTCCTAATCCTTTGCTCTGAAGTTCATTACTAGGGTGATCTAGGCTATGTTAATTCTCTTCTCTTATGGTCTTATATTTCAATTTATTCCTTCTTTTTTTTTTTTAAAGGAGTCAAACTCTTTTTACAAATTAATTATTTATGTATTTATTTATTTTTGGTCAGGCTGGGTCATCGTCGCTGCGTGTGGGCTTTCTCTAGGTGCAGTGAGCCAGGGCTGCTCTTGTTGAGGTTCCCAGCTTCTCACCGCAGCGGCTTCTCTTTCTGCAGAGCCCTGGCTCCAGGCACAGGGGCTGCAGTAACTGCAGCTTGCAGGCTCAGCAGCTGCAGCTCCTGGGGCTTTGCAGCACAGGCTCCACACTTAGGCATACAAGCTGAGCAGTCCCGCGGCATGCGGAATCTTCCCAGACCAGGGAACCAACCCATGTGCCCTTGCAAGGGCAGGCAGATTCATTTCATATCCACTGCACCACCAGAGAAGTCCAATTTATTCCTTCTGTTTGATGAAAGCCTAAAGCAGCTCTCTTTACCCACCTGTCCTTTTTATATTTTAAGGCCATTTTCTGAGCTGTGACATAAGACTGTGATCTTCCTCTTTAACACGTGCCTGATCTCCTATTTTTCCTGTTGGGTTTTCCCAGCTGATCTCAGAGCCCTGACAGCTTTTTCCAGCCCTAGGCTGAATAGACATGGAATTTCTTCAATTCTGTGTATGGTTCTGACGCAGGATTCAATATGTCACTTGCCATTCTTACAATATCTTATTGTTTGTTTGTTTTCATGCAAATGTTCACTCAGCCAAAGCCTATTGAAATCTGAGGTGGTGTCAGCTTTGTGCCAGATGCTTTGATTAAACAACAAGAAAACCCACCATTTCTGCCTAGGAAGAGCTCCTAGTCTAGAAAGCAAAGGCAATATGTAAGCAAGTATATTGTAGCTCATCGTGCTAAGTATCGCACACTGTGACGGGAAGAAAAAACGATCTTCCTCTGGGGGAGTTGATAGGTCTCATAGGAAGAGACATTTCCATTAATCTTGAAACCTAAGTAAGAGTCTGCCAATCAGAAGGCAGTAGGGGAAGAACAGGGCATCTGAGTAAAGGGAATCCAGTGTGCAGAGGCTCTGAAATAATTGAGGAACATTCTGATATGTTCCCGGAGGTCTGATGAGTTAGGTGGGGTTAGATGTGTGGTGCATTGAGCGCACCACAGTTTGATGAGGTCAAACTGTGAGGGCCTGTGTAGAGAGGACTGAATTTTACTCTAGAGGCCAGAAGAGAGAGGGGAGACTCTTTAAGCAGGGAAGTTGAACAATCAGATTTTTCTGTTACATGTCTATTGTCATTGACCTCATGAAATGGCTCCAAACTTGTGGACACAGCCGGGAAAGGAGAGGGTGGGACAGATCGAGAGCGTAGCGTTGACATATATGCTCCACCATGTGTAAAACAGCTATTAGCAGCTCGCGGGGAGTTGCTGTAGAGTACGGGAGCTCAGGTCGGGGTTCTCTGACAACCTAGAGGGGTGGGATAGAGGTGGGGTTGGAGGGGGGCTCAAGAGGAAGGGGACATATGTATACTTGCAGCTGATTCACGTTGTCTTAGAGCAGAAGCTAACACAACATTGTAAAGCGCTTATACTCCAATTAAAAATAGACTAAAAACAATAGCAAACAAACAAAAACAAAGGGCTCTGGGTTTTGGAGTCTTAAAGGGGTGCGCCCTACTCATTTAGTTGAAGGTGCTCGGGGTAGCCTTTCAATAAAGACCTCTCTGCTAATTCATTTTATTTATTTCTCCTACCTCGTCCTCCAAATGCTGTCTTTCTCTCCTTGGCCAGGTTTGGACATACACTGACAGCCTTTGTCTCTTTAAACCCCGTTTTTCTGTTTTGACACTTTCTTCTGTTACCCAGACCTGGTCTTTACGTGTACTGCTGATGTTTGCGCCCATCCCAGCCTCTGTTTTAATTACTCAGACACAGCCCCTGGAAGTAGCCACGCCCACTCAAGAAGTTGCACGCCTATGAAGTTTGTCCTCAGTAGCGCGCCGTACTGACGGCCCCAGCGCGCAGGCGCAGTTCCCCGCTCCTGGTGGCGTGTGTTCGTCTTTCCCAGGGCTCCCGGCATCCCGGAAGTTGGACCGCGGGCTCTTCACAGTCACCCTCCTGCTAGTGTTCGCCGTGTGCTTCGGTCCCTCGTCTCGCAGTCCCAGCTCCCGGGGCCGCTGCTCTAGGTCCACAGGTCTCCGCCGGCGACAGACCCATGGCCGAGCGCGGAGAACTCGACCTGACTGGCGCCAAGCAGAACACCGGAGTGTGGCTGGTCAAGGTAAGGTTCGCGTGGCTCCCGCTTGCGCTCCTTTTAAAGTAGTTTTAAGTGACTTGAGGGGAGAAGGAACTGGCAACCCACTCCAGTACTCTTGCCTGGGAAATTCCATGGATGGAGGACCCTGGTGGGCTACAGTCCATGGGGTCGCAAAGGGTCGGACACGACTGAGCGACTTCACTTTCTTTCTGTAGTTCCTTTTGGAGAAGGAAATGGCAACCCATTCCGATGTTCTTGCCTGGAGAATCCCATGGACAGAGGGGCCTGGTGGGCTGCAGTCTATGGGGTTGCAAAGAGTCGGACACGACCGAGCAACTAACACACACACACACACACACACACACACACACACACACACACGACTTGAGACAGTCCCAGTTCACACACACACACACACACACACACACGGGGCCTGGTGGGCTGCAGTCTATGGGGTTGCAAAGAGTCGGACACGACTGAGCAACTAACACACACACACACGACTTGAGACAGTCCCAGTTCACACACACACACACACACACACACGACTTGAGACAGTCCCAGTTCACACACACACACACACACACACACGACTTGAGACAGTCCCAGTTCACACACACACACACACACGACTTGAGACAGTCCCAGTTCACATACACACACACACACACACACACGACTTGAGACAGTCCCAGTTCACACACACACACACACACACACACGACTTGAGACAGTCCCAGTTCACACACACACACACACACACACGACTTGAGACAGTCCCAGTTCACACACACACACACACACGACTTGAGACAGTCCCAGTTCACACACACACACACACACACACGACTTGAGACCATCCCAGTTCACACACACACACACACACACACGACTTGAGACCGTCCCAGTTCACACACACACACACACACACGACTTGAGACAGTCCCAGTTCACACACACACACACACACATACACACTTGAGACAGTCCCAGTTCACACACACACACACGACTTGAGACAGTCCCAGTTCTCACACACACACACACACACACACGACTTGAGACAGTCCCAGTTCACACACACACACACACACACACACACGACTTGAGACAGTCCCAGTTCACACACACACACACACACGACTTGAGACAGTCCCAGTTCACACACACACGACTTGAGACAGTCCCAGTTCACACACACACACACACACACACACACACGACTTGAGACAGTCCCAGTTCACACACACACACACACACACACACACACGACTTGAGACAGTCCCAGTTCGTGCGCTTTTTAGCTCATTACGGCTCTCTCGTTAGAGCTTCGCTTACCTTGAGAGGCAGGGTTGTTTGTTAGGCTTGTTTGCAGACGAGGACATTGGTTCAGGGACGCCCAGTGTGTTTCAGCCAACTAAGAGTCTGAACGTGCTTGGAATGGATCTCCTTGTCCCATGACCTGGATTTTCTGGGCTCCTATCTTGATGGCCCCCCAGTTTGAGCATTTTACACCAGACTGAAGAATTTCTTCGTCTCCTTTTGGTGAAACTGATTTCAGTCATCAATCTCTATAAGAAAGTTGAGCGTTTGCTTTTTGGGTAGTTTTCTGAGCCAGAAAGTAGAACTGGTCTCTGCATACCCTGGTGGCTCAGATGGTGAAGCATCAGCCTGCAATGCAGGAGACCCGGGTTCGATCCCTGGGTCGGGAAGATCTCCTGGAGAAGGGAATGGCAACCCACTCCAGTATCCTTGCCTGGAAAATCCCATTCGGAGGAGCCTGATAGGTTACAGTCCATGGGGTTGCAAAGAGTTGGACAGGACTAAGCGACTTCAGTTTCACTCCTAAAGTGTTCTTTTAGGTTGATGACTCTTACAGAGTTCCCAGGAGAGCTGAGAGAGCTCTCAACTCAGGGAAGGAGAGACCATAGACGGGAGTGTACTTTTAGAGCTCGACTGGGTCTCAGGTAAAACTGACTGTCAGTAATTTTTTTTTTTTTTTGTAAAGGCAGCATTTTGATTAACCCTTAGTAAGTACTTACTGGGCTTCCCTTGTGGCTCAGCTGGTAAGGAATCCACTTGCAATTTGGGAGACCTAGGTTCAGTCCCTGGGTTGGGGAGATCCCCTGGAGAAGGGAAAGGCTACCTACTCCAGTATTCTGGCCTAGAGAATTCCATGGACCGTATAGTCCAAGGGGTCGCAAAGAGTTGGACACGACTGAGCAACTTTCACTTCTTCATTTAGTGAGTACACTATTTATGCCTTACTGTTTTCATATTGGGGACTGTTGTTTTTTAGGAAGTTTTCATAAGACATGTGTATATTCAAAATGTAATTATGACAGTCTTGAAAACTCAAATAAAACGTAGAGACTTTGTTAGATTTTTAGAAAGCTTTTATCACATGTCTGAGTTCTTATCAGTTAAATCTGAGAGGCCCTTCCAGTCTTCCTCTCTGATGTAGCTCCCTTATGATTAAGTTCAGTTCAGTCGCTCAATTGTGTCTGACTCTGCGACCCCATGGACTGCAGCACGCCAGGCTTCCCTGTCCATCACCGACTCCCGGAGCTTACTCAAATTCATGCCCATCTGGTTGGTGATGCCTTCCAGCCATCTCAGCCTCTGTTGTCCCGTTCTCCTGCCTGTATGATTATTCACTAGCATGTTGAACCTGTATTAACATTCTTCAAAGCACACGCACAGTCATATTTCGCAAGAGTAGGCTTCTTGCCTGTCACACCCAGAACTGTGTTTGGCATAAGGTAAATAGCTCCGATAATGTGAGGTATGCATTAATGAATGAACTCTTATTCTTCATCCTTAGCCTTAATCTCTGGTGCTGATTTGACTTATCGCAGTGACATCAGTGTGATTTAAAATGGTGGAGTAACCAAGTATCTCTCTCCTCCTGCATGCTAAGTGGAGAGATATTATTAGGGAGGAAATCTCCTTTGCAGATGGAAAGAGCTTGAAAAGATGGCTAGAGCTTGAGGCGATATGTTTGTGCTTGGAGCACAGTAGATGCTCAATAAATGTTGTTTGCCTTACAGAGGTTTGGATGGGGGGCCCAAAGTATCTCCGTAGCGTACCATGGAGAGTGGTTCTGAAATGCAAGAGTGAACATGCACAGTAACATGGTGTGGGCTGGAAAGCAAAGAGAACATCATGCCTAGAGGAGCAGATTGGGACCATATACTGATATTGTCACGTTGTGAAATGGGAGTGTTTTAACTCTAGTCTACAGGAAATGAGGAGACTCTTGGACGATTTTGAGTAAGGCAGGGGTACAAATGATTCTTTTAGGGGGAAAAAAGAGCTTGAAGATAACCAGAGTCAAAATTAGAAAATTATCACAGGATCCTAGACATTTGATAGTGAAGTCTCAGGAGTTAGGGAAACTTTTTCAGCAAAAGTTGTCAGGATGCGCTGACTGACTAAATGAGGATGTAAGAGAAAGTTACAAATCTAAGAAAGTTACAAATCTACAAAGTTAAGAAATTTTAGTGTTCTCTCTTATATAGCCATTTGAATACATTTTATCACTTTAAAAAGAAGTCTTACTAATGATAGTTCAAATTAGAATTTTTTAATTCAAATTAGAATTTGAATAGAACCGCATACAATTTTAAATCTTTTTGCTCTATGTTCGTATTTCTTATTGTAAATCATGCCTTGAGTTCTGAGCTTTGAGGATCATTTGTTGCAAAATATGTGAGTTCCTAGAGTATCGCAAGTTTATGGGCCATGTTTGTTCATAATTAATTTGTTCATTATTAATTTCATCACTAGACAAGTAAGGAAAAGGATAAATACAGTAAGAGTTATACATACAAGATCTCTGTTTTAAGCAGTAAAAAAGTTATCCGGTAGGATCAGGGAAGACTTCATGGGGAAGCTGACATTTAAGAAGAGCCTATGGAGTTGATTAGTTAGGGAAAAAGTAAAAAGTTCTGAGCAGGGCTGGTGAGTGTGTTCAGGAAAAGGCAAATAGAGTGGAAGATTGTGTACCAGAATGTCCACTACCCGTATCTGTTCTGACCAGTGAAATGCTGCAGGGAGGGAGCAATTGGCCCGCTGGCGGTGGTCAGGCTCCACTCACACCCTACAGCTGGGATCATTTGTGGCTTTGCGCACATGCGTCGTGGTGTGGTCTATATAAGCACCACCTGAAAAGCTCCTGTAGTTGAGGTGAGTCTAGTTGAGTTGGGTAGTTGCTACTGCTGTGTTGCTGCTGCAAATAAAGACTGTCTGCGGTCCCTGTAGTGCCTCGCATCTTCGTCCAGCTTCCCCACTCATGCCTTGCCCACCCTGGGGTCAGCGAACAGTGAGATGCAGCAAGACAAAGGCCATTTCTGGAGTTCTGAATACCTTAAATCTACAAGAGAACGATGATCTAAATAAGTTTTGATAGATAATAGACGTGACTGGATTTAACTTTACAATAGATGTTGCCTGCTAAAAAAAACATAACCTACAGCTTTTCCCTGGTTGGAGAGCTCACTTCTAGGTTCATGGTGCTCAGTCTTTGCCACTGTCAGGCCGCCAGCCGGTCACAGTGCTGCCGTTGCACACTGTACCACGTGATGATCTAAAAGTGATATTTAAGAACATTTTAGCATAGTTCTGTTGTTTGGCTTCCAACATTTAGACTTCTGGAAAAGTCATCTTCTCTAGTTCTGATTGGCTGGAGGGTAGGGTACCTGATGGGGAAGAGGAGAAGATGAAACGCGCAGTGTTTTTAGGAGTGGTGGGGTTTTTGTAAGTAATGAATATCCTATCAGAGCTTGAATGATAAGAAAACTATCTTTCTTGGAGGAAATGGACAAGTGGAGGTATTGACAAGCATTGCGGTAGGTTTACCCAACAGCTTTCTGGCCAGCATAAAGTTGTGTTTCAGGTCCCATCAGCCTTCCTCCTGTGAGCATTTTGATTAATGTTTGTTGGAGGAGAGAATCAGGACCGAAGGGATGGACATCGTCCTCTGTCAATGTTGGGTCCTCCGTTCAATAGCTCAGTTGGTAAAGAACCTGCCTGCAATGTAGGAGACCCCGGTTTGATTCCTGGATCGAGAAGATCCGCTGCAGAGGGGATAGGCTACCCACTCCAGTATTCTTAGGCTTCCTTTGTGGCTCAGCTGGTAAAGAATCCGCCCGCAATGCGGGAGACCTGGGTTCGATCCCTGGGTTGGGAAGATCCCCTGGAGAAGGGAAAGCCTATCCACTCCAGTATTCTGGCCTGGAGAGTTCCATGGACTGTATAGTCCATGGGGTTGCAAAGAGTTGGACACGACTGAGCGACTTTCACTTTCATTCAACACTTCAAAAGCCATCAAGCTTAGCTTTTCTTTTTTCACAGACAAATAAGCAGTTGGACATTGGCAGCCAGAGAGAAAGCTATCTACCAGGGAGACATGAAACTGGAATGGGTGATACCCCAAAGCCTTGCAGGAGAAAAAGAAACTTATAACGTGCCAAGTATTTTACAAAGCAAACCTGTGAAGTAGGTACTAATTATCTATATTTTTCAGATGGTAAAATTGAGGCTTAGGGAGGTTAGTTATCCTGCCCAAACATGGAACAGTGATTCAAATTTAGGTCTGTTTGGCTACAAAGCTTATGCCAGGAATAGGAAGTATCCTTTCCCCCCACCCCTGCCCCATCCCTTGGGTCTCTTTAATGAGTCTTCTCCCTGGAGAACAGAAGTGGCGGGGGGGGGGGGGGGGGGGGTGGGGGGGGGGGCGGGGATTTGTTTTTATGGCGTTGGGTCTTGTCAGCTCAGTACATTGACCTTCAAGACAACGTGTAAGTAAAAGCTGCCTGATGTATATTGGATTCCCAGGGAGGCTGGTTCTGAGGTGATGAGCATGCAGGGGTTTGTTATAGAGTGCTGTTGGGCTCATCCCCTGTGGAAGGAAAAGGACTCAGGCAGGATTGGGCACAGGGTGGTTTGGCCCAGGAGGAGTACGTGATCGTGGTCAACTCTTCAGTGGAAGCACTTCCAAAGAGAGCTAAGAACTGCAGGCTGTCTGTGGCCACACTCCCAGCAGCTCGAGGGATAACGCCTTCATTCCTAAATGAAGAAATGGGTGCCACGTCGGTGTCCACACAGAGCTCTTAATTTGCTTGTTTACTCTGGGAGAAGCATGGCTTTGGAGACTAGTTGTTGGGGAGCTAGATACTTGATGAAGCGAAGCTGGCAGACAAGCTTAGGGGAGTAACCTCTGTATATACCACCTTGGCCCCTTGGCTCCAAAGGCGCAGTTGACCTTACTACTCTGTAGCTTGAGCGAGTGGGCGGGCAGATGGATTTCTTCCACGAGCTTTCAGTGATCATCAGTCATGTGTTCTAGACTCTGAGTACGTAACTGTGAGCAAGAATGGACAGGGTCTGTACTCTGTAAACTAGAGTCTGTAGGGCGCTCCCTGAGACAGACATCGGGCAGTACTGGTCCTAATGAAAACAGTTACACACAGATAGATAAGGTCACTGAAGAAAGATACACTGTTTTGTGAGTGTGAATAACAAAGGAATGTAGTCTAGAGGTCAAGGGAATTTCTCTGAGAAAATGATGCTGAAGTGAGGCATTTGCTGTCACTCCCTGGTCTTGGGAAATCTGAGAAAACATCCCCTGTTGTACCTATTCTCTTGTCTCCACCTGCCTTTCTTTAATGAATGTGGAGACAGTGGAAACAACAGAGCTATCTCACAAGTGACAAGTTGACGAGAGTGTTTGGGGGAAATTTATTCAGAATAGAATTCAGGTAATTATGTGAGGAGATAATATGTTAATTAGGTTGACTGGCTTAATTGTTTCATGTGCATATAAAACCATATTGTACACCTTAAATATACAGCTTTATTTAAAGCTAAAATGTAAGGTTTTAATTAAAAATATCAGTTGTCCAAAAAAATTTTGGAGCATCAGCACCATGTATACCATTATTTTTTCCTTTTCCTTCTCCTTCCTTTTTTTTCTTTAAATATTTATTTTTTTATTTTTGGCTGTGCTGGGTCTTTGTTGCTATGTGCAGGATTTCTCTAGTTGTGGTGCATGGGCTTCTCTTTGCAGTTGCTGGGGCAACTGGGGCGCCCCGGGGCTCCAGGGTGGACGGCCTTTGGGAGTTGCAGTCGCTGGCTTAGTTGCCCTGGGGCATGTGGGGTCTTCTTGGACCAGGGATCGAATAGAGTTCCCTGCTTTGCAAGGCGGGCTCCTAAGCCCTGGACCACCAGCCAAGTCCTCTTCCCAACTTAATGAGTTGGAGCTTTGGGGAAGCCCATTCCCATAATCTCTTGGTATAAAAAGTTATATATGATTGACATACTATCATCATTGTATTCTTCTAGTTTTCATTACAAGGGTATAGTATTTTGGCAACCTTTTGAATTAAATAAGCTAGTAGGCTTACCTTAGGAACTTTCAGTTTTATTTTAATAATGATGACAATGCAGTATCAGTTCCAGACTTGTTTTTATCACTTAACTTCAGGCACATAATCTTTTTTTTAAGTTGGCCAGTTGCTTGTATTAGATTCAGTTATTGTACTGAATATGATTCTTAATTTTATTTTATAATACGTAGTTACTTCATTTAGAACTGTTGTCTTGTTTGACGGCCTAAATTGTGGTCTCAGGCAGTTTGACCACAGGGTCTCTGACCTGGTTATGTATTGAAGGACTGTGGTCTCAGCAGGAGCTCTGAAACATTCTTGTCTTCTCTTTACCTTAGCATCATGGCAGGGAACCAGCAATAAGGGGTCAGTGGCAGGCTGGAAAATGTTTCACTCTACTCTTGGTGTTTTCCCCTTCTCCCTCCCCCTGATTTTAAGGTAGATCTCTGGAATAAGGTTTCCCTTTGAGAATGTAGTGAGATTGATTAAATTCCGTAGCCGGGGTTTATTCTGCTAACACCATCATTGTCATTACATTAACAGTGGCTAATGTTTCGTTAACAGGATCCAGTCATTAAAATAATAACTCTGTTGCTACCGTGTGGTAGGCATGTTAGGGATCTTCATGTTAGGGATGTGGCAGCAAGCAGAACAGACAGACAGCTGCCTCGTGCAGGTTACGTTCTAATGGAGGGAGAGTGAATGATAAACAGAAGCGTATAGCAAGTGCTGAGTGCTCTGAGGAGAAATAAATCAGGGTGAAGAGTGCAGAAAGTAGCTGAGGATGCTGTTTTAATAAGGTGGGAAGGGGCCTCACTGATAAGCTGGGCCTTGAGCAGAGCAGGAATGCCCTTCACATATTTGGGGGAAGAACATTCCAGACAGAAGTAACAGCAAATCAAAGGCCCTCAGAGGGGATGGTGCTGGGAATGTTGATGGATCTGTGTGGTTACAGTCAAGTGAGTGAAAGCAGTAGGAGGTGAGGCCATGGATCTCAGTGGACTGAATCATCTGAGACGTTACAGAATTTTTACAGTGAATGCCATGGGAGGCTAGTAGCCATAGAGAGGAGGCATGGATGGTGATGGTGGAGCCGGACTGCCTCGGTTAGAATCCTGGCTTCACCACTAGTAATTGTGAGACTTTGGATGAATGATAACTTTTTGGTGCCTTACTTGCTTCTCTGTGAAATGGGATAATAATAAAGTTGTTATGAGGATCAAGTGAGGTAAAGTTTTAAAGTGCTTAGAAAAGTATCTGGCACATAGTAAGCACTATGTAGATGACTGTTAAATTAACTGAAAGGCTTTGAGCAGAACAGTGTCATCTGACTTCTGTTTTAATATGGTCACTTTGGCTGCTGTATTGAGACTAAAGTGGACATGGACAGTAATCATACAAGAGCTGATGGGGGCTTGGATTAGGATGGTAGCCCTGGAGTTGGTGAGAAGGACGTGGAGTCAGATATAATTTGAAGGTATTGCTGACAGGCTGTGTCAGAATGTGAGAAAAAGGAGCTATTCAGGTTAAGTCCATGGTTTCAGACTGAGTACCTGAAAGGATGGAGTTGACTTTTACTGCGTTATGGAAGGTTGCAGGGAGAATAGGTTCATGAGTAAGAATCAGTTCTTGAGTGGAGATTTTGAGTTTGAAATGTCTCCTGAATATTCAGATGGAGAGTTTGAGTAAGCAGCTGGTTGTATAATTTGGAACTTGAGGGGAGAGCTGTAAATTTGGGAGTTGTAGTTACCCAGATGATATCTAAAGTCTTGGGATGACTTTGAAGAGGAGAGGCTTGAGGATGGAAATCAGCGCCCTCTCAGGTTAAAAGGTCAGGAAGATGAGAATCTAGATGTGTGGAGGCCGAAAAAGGAGAGTCTGGAGAAGTGGGAGGAAAATCAAGAGAGGCTGTGGTGACCGGACGCCAAGTGAAGAAAGCGTTTGAAGAAGGGGGAGACAATAGATTCTCAGATATTTCTGATAGGTCTGCAAGATGAGGACTGAACGTTGGCTTGACATTGCGGAGAGCTTTTGTAACCATGGGCAGCGGTGTCAGTGGAGTGGTGGAGGTGAGAGCCTGCCTAGAGCAGAAGACAGCGGCAGAGGAGGAACTGTGGTCAGCCAGCAGAGACAGCTCACTCAGAGCCTCAAGGTGGAGAGAGGCAGAGACACGGGACGGGGGGTGGGAAGGATTAAGGAGCCTGCCCTTCCCAGGGGTGTGACTGCGAGTCCATTTGCTCACTTCCCTGTGCCTCAGTTTCCTCACTTGTAAAAAGGAAAAAATAAACGGATTGTGTATTAAATGGTTAATATATTTTAAACATTTAAAAGAGAGTTTGTCAATGTGTTTGTTACCTATTGCTATATAACCTATCACCACAGGCTTAGTAGCATAAAATAGCGCACACTTTTGATATCATAGTTTCTGTGGTTCGGGAGTTCCCTGGCGTGGCTTAGTTGGGCAGATGCAGTCAGGGTGCTACACAAGGGTGCAAGTATCAGCGGGTGGGCTCATTGAGGCCATCTTAGGGTCTTCTGCCACTCTTGGTAAGCTCTCTGTTCCCTGGCGGCTCAGACAGTAAAGAATCTGCCTGCAATGCAGGAGGCTTAGGTTCGATCCCTGGGTCAGGGAGATTTTCCAGGAGAAGGGAATGGCTACCCACCCACGTGTTCTTTCTTGGAGAATTCCATGATCAGGGAAGCTTGGAAAGCTACATATAGTCCATGGGATTGCAAAGAGTTGGATACCACTGAGCAACTAACACTTTCACTTTGGGCTTCCCTGGTGGTTCAGATGGTAGAGTTTGCCTGCAGTGTGGGAGACCTGGGTTCAGTCCCTGGGTCAGGAAGATCCCCTGGAGAAGGGAATGGCAGCCCACTCCAATATTCTTGCCTGGAGAATTCCATGGACAGAGTCGTCGTGGACTTGGGGTCGCAAAGAGTTGGACATGACTGAGCCACTAACACACACACATCATCATTGTTATTCTGTTGGGAGAATAAAGAAGGGAGTGGAGGGGAGAAAGGGTAGCATGGAAGGAACGATGTCCTAGGTTAGACTGGAGGCAAAAATGCAGTGCGCATGTGGAGGGAGTGGCCACAGTTCATCTGTGAAGAGAGAGAGCGCGGAGTAGAAGGCTCCCCTGTGGCTAAGCGGTAGACCTAGAAGCTTTCTTCTGATGGTTCAGTGGAAGAGGAAGTTGGGTTATCCTCTCGAGGGGCAGAGGGAGCAAGAGGTGTCACAGGGTTGAGGAGTGATGCGGACGTGTGGCCCGTCTGCGGTGGTTTTCCCGCTGCAGGTGACAGCTGACCGGGGAGAGGGAGTTAGATTGCCCAGCATCTTGAAGGGCTTACTTGATGTTGTCACCAAGGATTTCAGGGGAGACCATTTAGCATGGTTGTTTTTCTTCAGATGCTCAGGTGCAAGTGTGGAGGAGGAATAACACAATCAAATAAAACAATACATAGATTAATTAATAAGATAAGCAATATTACTAGTATCACTTGGCTTTAATCAGGGTTAGGTTCTGCCAGGCCAGTATGATGGTAGGAGTTAGGGACAAGAGAATGATTATAATGACGGGATGTGAAATGTAGTTCCATCAAAGAGAGAAGGGAGGACATGAGCAGATGGGGACAGAGTCAGTGATGTGAAGGATGGAAGAACTGTTGGAGCTGAGGTACCGAGGAGAGGGCCAGAGAGTTAGGAGACGGTGGTCAGAACGGTTCCTTGAAATACACTTTATGGAAAGGGTAATGTTCTTGTCAATGAGAACGTCTTAACAGTATTTGAATCAGATACTTGGAATATAATGTAGAAAATACACCATCTTTCCCCTAAGGACTTTATTGGGAAGCGTAGCTCGCGATTGATTGTTAGAGCAGGCTGCTATCTGTAGTACTCCACTTCCTCTTTGTGTTAGAGTAATTGATAAGAAGATTCCCTTGGGCTAAAAATCAGACAAAGCCAGAAGCAAAGGCTAACGTGTTAGGCAGGATTTCAAGATTGCGGCCATGAGGTAATAATTTACATAGTCTGAGGATTCAGGGTTTTATTTGATGTAACAGTATTTGCCCAGATCAGTTTCACATCTTGCATTTAGTTCCGACAGGTACTGTTGACCTTTGCTTCTTTGACTCACCGTGACAGCACCTTGAGTTTCCTTTGTGGGCACCACCGCTCCCCCTCTTCATTCTGCTGATCCGAAGGGTGTTGACTCTCCCTCCCCAAAGGTGTCACTGGCTCAGGCTGGCAGTGCAGGGCTCTCATCTCTGGTTCAGTAACAGGCCAGACGAAGAACCCGTGACCTGGTCAGAGCCACAAGAGAAAAACGATTTTGCTGGGGATTTGGGGAAGAACTCTTCTTCAGGAGTGGCTTCAGCTGTTGCGCTGCATACGGGGGAAGGCTGTCACAGAAATGTCAGTGTGGTGAGGAGAGCTGAGAGATGGTGAGAGTCCTTTTGACGGTATTTGAGCCCTTAACACTACTTGTGGAATATTTAGTTACTTTTGCCAATAAATCTTCTGTATGCCTGAGTGGGTTTTCTTCTCATCTGTAATCAAAGCAGACCTAATAGGTAGGTACAGTTATCAAAAGAAATTTGCCAAATCCTGTAAGCTTGCATGAATAGTGAAGCACAGTATTAGTTGAAACTTTAAGATATGGAATCTTCAAAACTCCTTTTCCTTTAGAGGATCTATAGTATGTAAAGGATGGTGTACAAAGAGAGCATTTGACCAGTCTGGAGTCTTTGACTGATACTAGCTAACCATGTTATTTCAATCCTCTGAGCCTCAGTTTTCTTATCTACAGAATGAGGAGAGCGTTAGCAGTTTTGCGGGGTGATTGGGAGGATTAAATGGGATTGTGGGTGCAAAATGTACAGCGTGGTGCCTGACACTTTGGGCTCCCTTCCCCTGTGTCTTTTCCAGCCTTCTGGCATATTTTTGACACAGTAGTTGTTCAATTTATTTTAGTGTAAGGAATGAACAAACACCATTAGGGTCTTCTTTTCTTAAATTTTTACTTGATTCAAAGCACTGCAGTTCAACTAACAGTCATGTGGTTCTTCTTGTAAATGAAACTTTGTTAGAATGTTTTCCTTTCCAGCTTTGGAAGCTCTCTTTGACTCTGTTACACATTCATGCTATGATTCCAGACTTACTGTGGAAAGTAAAACGGCACCTGACGCTCAGCCCTTGGTTTGTGTGAGGCGTCGCGCTTCACACTTCATGTGCAGCATCTCCCTCCTCCAGGACAGGGTCACCTTAAATGTGTGCGCTGATTCCCGAGTTCCAGCTGTGTCTTAGAGGAAATCACAGATGGCCCATAGTGGTTGTATGCTCTTAACCTTTTGAGATTTTGATTGCATATATCTGGTTGCACACACAATATAGTGTATTGGTTAAAAGCATAGGCATTGGAACTAGAGTGCCTGGATTTGAATCCTGGGTCCTCATTTGCCAATTTTATACCCTTGGCTAAATTTTATAATCCCTGGGTGCTCCAAATGCATAGTCTGTGCAGTGGGGATAATGAACAGTGCCTACCTCATATAGATGTGAGGTATAAATGTTTGAAAAGTGCATATCACAGTGTCAGGAAAGTAGTGTTATATAAGTGCTAGTTGTTACATTGAATAATTTATTTCAGCAGATCCTTCATCATATTAGTTATCTTATATGTAACAAAACATGACTTTTCAAACCATCTTAAACTCATTAGTGTCTCTACATAATGTGTCAGTGTTATTCTCCAAGAAGCCTTTTCTGGTAGCTTTTCTCATCTCTGAACTTTTATTAGACTTTCTTGGGGACATAAATTAGCACTTCATTATTGTTCAGCTATATGACCAGTTTTACTTTTGTGTCACCAACTCAATTGGTGTTAAACACTTTGAGAGCTAAAATCATTTCTTACATATCTTAGTATCTCTTTAGTGCAAAACATATAATCAGAGCTTGCTATTTAGTGGTCAGTTATGACGGACAGAAACTAAAATAGAAGCTGTATATCACTTTATGCTTAAAAGGATTTGTTAGCTTGTTTGCATCCAAAATCTAGTTTAATAGTGTTTTGTTTTGTTTTAGGTTCCTAAATATTTGTCGCAGCAATGGGCTAAAGCCCCTGGAAGAGGTGAAGTTGGGAAGCTGAGGATTGCCAAGTAAGTTATTTATGAATTTTTGACATTTTATGAAACTTGTTTGAATTTATTTTCCAAGTGCTTTTAAATGTAATTATAGAGTTCTTTTTCAAACAGAGAATTTATCTGGAAAATAAGAAATGATGAGCTTGCCAAGGCTTGTTAAGAGCTGGTTAGGTGCCCTGTAAGCAAATTGTACTTGATATTTACACCTGTCGTCAGAGGAATGTGTGTGTGTGCATGCGTGTACACACACACACTCCTCTGACGACAGGTGTAAATATCAGGTACAATTTGCTGCTAAAACCTATTGGCAGTAAAGTAGCAGAGTATGTAGTTCTCTCATCCGTTCGTCCTCTGCGTCTTTGAGGAGGTATGCTTGAGTTGGCCATAGCTGGATGCACCAAGTGCTTCAGTAGAGGGATTTTGCCGCTGTGCCACCATACCTATTTATAGAGGCTTTGGAAGGGGGCAGGGCATACCTCTCAAACGGCGCAAGAGTGCTTGGTGTTTCCTGGTTGAGGAACTGGCCTTGTTTGAAAGGGAAGCCCTTGTAGCTCAGCTGGTGTCAGCCACAGGCCTTGCATTCCTTTCTTTCTGCCCATTCATTCATAGTCCAACTCTAATCAGATATCCGCGCCCACTACTCCACTGAAAAAGCTCTTATCTACCACCAGTATCCTCTTCTTTATCACTGAGTTTTTGCTTGTTAACAGACCACCCCAAAGTTTAGTGGCTTAGAACAAAACCATTTTATTTGTTTTTAATTCTGTGGGGGCAGTTCTAGACAGTTCTTGTTGTGGCTGACCTGGCTGGTCTTCCTGGCTAGAATGGTCTTACTTGTGTGCCTGGGGTTGGCTTACTATCAGCCAGGGCAGTAATGGTGAAAGAGTTCCTAGTAGCAAAAGAGAGGGAAACCCCACTGCACAAACACTTTGCAAACTTGTGCTTGCATCATGTGTGCCAAATGTAGCTTGCAGTAGACTCCACCTCCAGGTGGGATTTGCGGTAAAGAATTTGTAGCCTTTTTTAAAAAACAAAACAAAACAATCTACCACATTCATGGGTTTCCCTGGTGGCTCAGTGGTAAAGAATCTGCCTGCAGTGGAGGAGATGTAAGAGACACGAGTTTGATCCCTGGGTTAGGAAGATCCCTTGGAGAAGGAAATGGCAACCCACTCCAGTATTCTTGCCTGGAGAATCCCATGGACAGAGGAGCCTGGTGGGCTACAGTCCATGGGGTGCCAGAGTCGGACACGACTGGAGCGCAAGCACCGTATCCATATTCTAAAATCTAAGACTCAACTAGCAGCTCTTCTTGGCTGACCTTCTACGTAACTTGACAGCGTTGATCACTTCTGCCCTCACACTGTACTTTTTTCATCTCACTTCTGAGACATCACTTATCTTCTCAGTCTCTGAATGTTATTTGAACACCCTCTGGAGGTGTTCTTTGGAGGAGCAACGCTCTGTTCTTGGATGACATCATGTCTTTAAAGTAAGAAACTTTGACACTTTTGTTGTGTTTATGCCCCTAAGTACTTTTTGTTCTTTATCTTACTTACCTTTGTTTCAGACAGATCTTTTAGTTCTTCCTTTTGTTTTCATAAGCCATATTGGAAACAGGCCTGCTTTTATATCCAGAGTTCTGAAATTAGGTAGAGACCGGTAGTATCTTAAGACGCTACTACACATTTAATAGCAGAACCAGCCTTGAAATCAGTCCTTTGAGTGGTAAGAAAACTCAAGCAGCTTCCAGTTCTGGCCCTGTCAGTTACTCTCCATGAGACTGTGGACAGACACTTAATCTTCTGAGCTTAAATTCCCTTCCTTTCCCTGCCATGAAAATTGCATTCCTGAAAATCTCTGTGTACAGAAAATACCTAGTTTAGGATTGTACAGTCTTTCTTTTGGTGTAAGAGGAAGCTAGTATGGGAAATAGAGTCAAAGGAGCTGAGGTGTAGGGAGACCTATGTAAGCCCTGAAAGTGAAAGTGTAAGTCACTCAGTCATGTCCAACTCTTTGTGACACCGTGGACTTCTCCAGGCCAGAACACTGGAGTGGGTAGCCTTTCCCTTCTCCAGGGGATCTTCCCAACCCAGGATCAAACCCAGGTCTCTCACATTGCAAGTGGTTTCTTTACCAGCTGAGCCACAGGGGAAGCCTATGCAAGCCCTAAGTACTGCTTTGATGCCTGAAGCATCTGTTAAAGATAGCATGCTAAATAGTCAATAACGGGTATGCTGCGATTTTTCTTGATCACTCTTTGGAAAAAATTTCAAACCCGTCCTTAGTTTAAAGCAGGTCTTTTATATAGTCACATCCAGTATGCCTAGGGTAGCCATGTCCCCATGTTATGGCCAGTTTACATGCTTTACAGTTTACGTAGTTTTCTGTGTGGTTATTAATAGTGTCCCCTCTCTCACTCCCAGAGTATCCTGGTTCTGGCAATAAATTGTATGTAACTGCTCTGCTGGCTCAGTCGGTAGAGAATCTGCCTGCAACGCAGGAGACCTGGTCCCTGGGTCGAGAAGATCCCCTGGAGCAAAAAGTAGCAACCCACTCCAGTATTCTTGCCAGGAGAATCCCATAGACAGAGGAGCCTGGCAGGCTATAGTCCATGGGGTCACAAAGAGTTGGACACAACTGAGAAATTAACACACACTTGCCCTTAATAATAACAGATGTATGTGAATTTTATATGTAGACTAAAAACCTAGCAGATTCTCCACCTAACGTGAAATATAATCTTGCCTTGTAGAAGAGCTTAGATGCTGTTAATGATGAGAACAGATATATAGTGATTGGTTCCCCAAGATTGCTGTAGAAATCCTTGAAAAGAGCTTGTTCTGGAGTATGTCTCCTAACTATCTCATTTATGTTTCTAATGTACTTATTTTTCATTCTTCTTACTGATTACTAGAGTCACTATTAAATATGTGTAGGATAAGCAAGGAATGGCTTAGCAGTGCATGTGACTAGGTTATCAAGACTTAATTTCAGCTAAATATGAGTCATCAAAGTTTTGTGGCTGTAAACAAAAGGCTTCATTTATTGGATGATTGTTGTTTCGAGTGAAGTGGGATGATAACCCCTCTTCTTTGTCAGTTAGCTTACAGGGCAAACATTGTGTTCCATTTTCAGTGCCCCACTTAGAGACGTGGACAAATAAGTTCATTCAGTGGAGTGAGACTAGGACAGTGAGAAAACTAAAATCAATTTCCTGTGAGGAACATTTGAAGGGACTGTGGCTGTTCAAGAGAAGATCTAGGGCAGACCAGGTGAAAGTATCTTGTTTTTAAAAACTAGAAGATGTATAATTAAGTATTGATGTTTAGAGGCAGAGTAACCCTTTATGGGTTATCTGAGTGGTTCAAAAAACATATATTTGGGTAAAAAAAAATGAAAAACAGCTAAGGTTTTAAAAACGCAATGTGCCATACTGATGAGTATAGACTCAGGAGTCAGTCAGCTCTGGGCTTTATCCAGACGCTGTCATTTACCAGCGATGTGACTCTGGAGAGGTTGCCCTTTCTTGTTTGCTTATCTGTTAAAAGGAGATGGTATTAATACCTCATGGATTCAGTGTGTGTAAGATACTTAGTAAGTGTTCACATGCTGTCATATCCCACATACTACCCAGCACTGCACAGATGCATCGAGTCTGATGTCCTCTCTCCCGCTCCCATCCCCCCGAGTTCATCAGCAGCACCGGCTTCCTGTGCGCTGGGCCGAGAGCGGGGAGAAACGTGTGGACGTCGATTCTAGCGAAGACAGGGTCCTGGGGCCGAGGACTCGAGGGAGACTGGGTGGGGAGGAGGCGGGCTGCCGCGGGCGCGGTTCTTGGCGCCTGAGAGGAGAGCCCAGTTGTGAGTAAGCTGAGGGTAGCAGCCCACTTTAACAGCGGTAACGTTTGGGCCGTTTTCATCAAGTGTTCCCCACCGCGTCCCTGAATCATTGTACTTGCATTTTTTTTAATACCTTTGAACATCGGGTGGGTATTGCATTTTAATTGGTTTACAGTTTTGCTTTAGTTGTTTAATTTTAAAACGAGCCTTTCTACATAACCATCCTGCCTCAGAAAACTTCAGTTTTCAAAATCTTTGATAAATGTCGTGTTTTACTGACAGTCATACAGTCTGTGATAATACAGCTTCTTTCAGAGATGTGTCATTTCTAGTTTTGTTTCTAAACACATTTAACATTCAGGGTCATGTGGGGGCCCACTAATAATGGAAAATATGCAAATACAAATCAGTGAGATAATTTTCTGTTATAAAAATTGACTGTGTACAACAGTGTTACACTGTTGATAGGAGTTTAAATCAGTACAGACTTTCTGAAGGGCAGTCTGGCAACACACATGTGTATTAATGCACATATGTATACACACACACACGTACGTATACGTACATATCATATACTCAAGCGCAGAGACACACTGCTGCTCAAAACAAAGTAGAATTTAACAGTCCACTCTTTTCTCTGCCAGTCAGCTCACACTTCAAGCATTATGTTCAGTTCTTGGTGCTATTGTTACAGAAAGACATTGAGAGACTCATTTCCCAGAGGGGAACTCAGACACTGAGAAAGCTAGGATATTAATAATAAAATCCTCGTGCCTTTGACCCAGCAATTCCATCAATTTCTAAAACCTACCCTGTCAGAATAACAAGTTAGTGATGCAAAGATTGATACACAAAGATAATCGTTTCAGCATTGTTTGTTATGGAGAAAAATGAGTAGCATTCTCAAATTTCTTAGTAAGGGATTAATTAAGTAAACTGGGGACATTTTTAAATTGTTTAATATTTTTAATTTGAAACAGTCTCAAGCCGCAGAAAAGCTGGAAGAACAATATAAAGAACTTTTCCACCATATAGATCCGTGTAACACAGCATCCTGTGACTTTTCAGGAATGTAATTTGAATGATTTCCTGTTTTCTAATGTATCATACATTGATATTAACAAGATATCTTTATAAAGTTAGAAATATCAAAAGCCACATTAACTGTTTCATTTTTGTTATTATTTTAATAAATATTTAAATCTCTAAAAGAAAGCAGTAAGGTTTCCCTTAGGGATATATCTCTTAAATTCAGAATGTGTTAAAGTATATACCTCACTGGGGGAAATAAAGAACTACTTTCTGACAAGGGCATTCTCTTTCGCAGTCACAGTTCACCCTTACAAATCTATGAATTACCAACCAAATAGTACTACTGCCTAATCATCAGACCTCACTTAAGGTTTGCCAGTTGTCTCAGTGATGTTTTACAGCAAAAGGATCCAGTTCACAATCTGGCATTACCTCCTGTTGTCAGGTCTCTCTAGTTTTCCTTACATCTGGGAATCCTGTTACAGTTATAAAATCCTGTTTGTAACTGTCCATGGATTGGGACTGTTTTTGTTTTTGCTTTCCCATTAAACTGAGACCTTGAGGATGAAGACCTGCACTCACGCCGTGCACTTGTCACAAGGCTGTGGGTGTGCAGCAAACCCTGAGTGCCGGTGAATGAATGAACCACTGAAGGAAGGCACAGGTTGGAACTCAACCAGTGTTGCTGAGAAAGTACTTTCCTAACTAGTCTTCGTGTCTATTCTATGTGTATTTTTTGGTATAAGTTTCTTGGATCATGTCTTTGTCCTTGTTATACTTTTGTTCTTAATCGCTCAGCAAACTCAGTGATTGATCATCAGCTAATAAATACCTCGTGTGAGCTTAGGGAGTTTAACCCTTTAAGTTTGAATGTAGATGTTAGATTTGGAGGAACTTTGAATATGGTACTTGTTATGAACTTTGTACTTGTTATACTTTTGTAGCGTTCCATTGCCTAAAGAATAAAGTCTGTGCTCTGTGCTGTGATATTCAAGATCTTTTATGGTCTGGTCCCATTTTTCCTTTATAGTTCATCTCCTACTATTCCTTATTTTGTACTTTCCCTCCCAGCCCACTCTGATCACATTTTTCTGATCAGACTCTTCCATAACTTTGCTTAGCTGTTTACTTTTGATACTAGTTCAAAAGTTGCCTCTTGCTGAGCCAATACTTCCCTCTTAAAATAGAAGAGATAGTGTTCTCCTGTCTGATCCTGGCATATTGTGGCTCTCTTAATTAAAGTTTATCTCATTTTATGGTTATGGGTTTAGCTTTTATATCTTCTGCTGGCTGGGAAAGGGGCCCTGCACTCAGTACTTTGCATATGACAGGTATTTAATACATTTTTTTAAAAATTAGGCTATTATTAGGGGGTACATTGATGCTGTATTGGTAAAAAACAATTTTAAAACATGTAATTCAAATAAATAAAAAATAGTATGGGACTTCTCTGGTGATACAGTGGATAGGAGTCTGCCTGCTAATGCAGGGGACACAGGTTCAATCCCTGGCCCAGGCAGATCCCACATGCTGAGGTGCAGCTGAGCCAGTGAGCCGCCCCTACTGAGGCCGCATGCTGCAGCTGCTGACGCCCACTTACCTGGAGCCTGTGCCGTGCAGCAAGGGAAGCCGCTCACTGAGACACTCTGCACACCACAGCTAGAGAGCAGCCCCTGCTCCCTGCAGCCAGAGAAAGCCTGTACACAACACGGGAGACTCGGCGCACCCAGAGATGGAAAATAGATTATAGAAATAGTATAGAGGGATGTTTACTGTAGCTGATAGTAGAAGATGTTAGCAGTAGAATCTTGGCTAATTTAAACATTTTTTTGGCTTGTCTGTAATAAAATTATTTCTGTGTGAGCATATTATTTAATAGAGAAGATTGCTTATAATTTTAAAATAAAAACTTTTGATCTTTAAGATTTTGTTAAGTAAATGAAACTTCTTCAGCTGGACAAAATAGTAAAATTTGTTGAAGTTCTCTATATCTGGTATTAAACATGCCATTCACATGCTGCTAAATGCTAAAAATACTCAAGAATTAAAATAAGAATTGTAATAAGATCATTATTTGGCTAAAATATTATTAGGGCAGGTTGTTACAGTGTTAAGAGACATGAGCTCATAACATCTAAGATATTCATTGGTGGGACTTCCCTGGTAGTTCAGTGGTTAGGACTCCATGCTTCCACTGCAGGGGACTCAGGGTTGATCCCTGGTCAGGGAACTAAGAACCCGTGTGTGGTGCAGTGCGGTCAAAAAATAAAATAAAATGAAATATTCATGTGGAATTAATGTGAATTTTTTTCTCCTATAGGATTATAAATAGAATAGTTAGGAGAACCATAGGTAAATATTAATCTCTGTAAATGTAATATTTTAATGTACATATGAAGTTGTGTTTCTTTTATTAATAGTTCTTAGCTTACATTTGGAAAAAACATGAAATTAAATAATTGAAATGTTTTCTTTCCTCTCTTTCAGAAATCAAGGAAGGACCGAGGTAAGATTATTTCTATGGAAATTTTATTTAAAACACAAGTTTATTTTACTGTGCATTAGAATTAGTAAAAAGAGGGTAGTGTTTGCTCTGGAAAACTCCACATGAAACTGGTGGCTGGTCAGGAAAACATAGTAGTGTAAATGCCACTCTTGTGTCAGTGAATAGGCTCCTTTCTAGTTGCTCATACTTAGCATTTTTCTACTTTGACTTAAATATCCCCTCTCTTAGTACTATGAAAACTAGTATTGTTTCAGTAACACTTTAACATTATTTCAGAGTGGCAAATGTATTTGACAGATTTTTGAAGGCCTTAGATTTTGACCCATTGAATCTAGGACATAATTTGTGGTACCTGTCACATAGTAGAGAGATACTTAAATAATACTTCATAATCTTTCTGTGTGATTGAAAGATCAGCACTTTAAGTTTATAAATCCCTTTGATGAAAAATTTGGGGAGATATGGTAAAAAGCATTTTGAAAGATTGGGTCTTTCAAAAAAGACCTACTGGGTCTTTTCATTCTAAACCTCAATATTGAGTTTTCCTTATAAATATTTAGTTGTATTTGTTGAAATATTTGAAAGTAAAACAGCACTGTGTACTCATATGGTAGTCATTGGATCTAAAAAAGAAAGCCATCCTCTGCTTATGGGAGTATTTAAGCTTTCTGAGTAAATAGATCACTTCCCCCTGCTTCAGGTAGTTGCTTTCGTAATACTTAAATGTTCACTCATTCAGCAAATACTGTTTTTCTTCTATGTGCCAGGCATTTTGCTTGGAGATGGGTGGATGAATGAATGGATGGATGGATAGTTCTGTTTGTCTATCCATCCATCCACCTAATATTTATTTATTTACGGGTATAAATATAACAAGACATGGTTCCTTGACTGCAGATACCTTAGGGAAACAAGTTACTTCTATTTTACAAATAGAATTTTTTCAGCCATAGACCAGAGGAAACATTTGAAAGCTATCTTTATAATGGTAGGTTAACCCCATTGTTCAGACAAATAGGAATAGATTCTCTTTTTATGGCTAATTATTAAAGCTTATTTGATAAAATTTTTAAAAATGCTTCATAAAATGATTGGAAAAGAGTCACAGTAAAATATTTGATTTATAGTCACAGTTTCTGTACAGATACTTTGAATACAAAAGTATATTGTAATAAGCTCTCGTTAATGTGTCTACTAGGTTTCATTTACTTTGAATGAGGATCTTGCAAATATTCATGATATTGGTGGAAAACCGGCTTCAGTCAGTGCTCCTAGAGAACACCCATTTGTCTTACAAAGTGTTGGAGGACAGACATTAACCGTGTTCACTGAGGGCTCCTCAGGTGAGTGGGCACAGAATCACTTAAATGCAGCTCCTACACCTGTTGTGTGGATTCTCTCTCTCAACACGCTCTCGAAGGTCACTCCCAGGGCCCTTCCACCTGTGGTTCTTTCTGCCTCTGATTCACATCATGCTGCTTCTCTGCTCGGTGCTTGAAGTCCTTTCCTGTGATTGAGGAATTTTTGGCTGTTACTGGACGGGTTTAGTTTCCATTTGGGGCATGAAGAAATAGAACAAAGCAGATGGAAGAGTGTGGTGCATCAAGCTGTCTTCTAGGATGTTGAGGAAACAGTATTATGAGTTTTGCCAAGATAAGGTCATCCTTGCCTGTTTTGGTAAATTGATATTCAGCAACTGTAAATTGTGTTTTAAAAAATACTGCTTAATACTAGGGAATATTTAGTCAAAATATAGGAAATACTTTGGCTCTTATACGCTTTCTTTATTTCTTAATGCATAGGGATTGACTTCTTTTAATTGGTATCGACTTCTAAGAAACTCTGTGCATAGTTTTTAATTTTGTGTGTTTGCTCTTTAATGTTTTAATAGCTCAGTAAAAGGGGAGCAGGTGTTTCAGTTTATGAATTAAATATAGAGGGGACTTTTTTGGTGGCATATGTAAGAGTCTATGTTCATTTTCATTGTTTCTTGGTTTTGAAGCTTCACTGAATTTGCAATATTACTAGTAAAGCAACAGGCCACCTCATTTTAATAGAACTAATTTCTCATACCTAGTTCAGAAGGTTTATTTGGTTGTATAAAAGAAAAACATCCATGGTTTTTGTTGTATTTTCATTAAACATTACAAAGAAAGCTGTAACAAATTATATGTTAAGAATATCATTGTTTTAACAGAATATACAGTTGATCCTTGAAAAATGGGAAGGTTAAGGGCACCAACACTCACGGTTGAAAACATAGGTGTAGTTTACAGTGGGCTCTTCGTGTCCAGGGCTCCTTCATGTTTGCAGTGGTGTGTGCTTGAAGTCAGCAGCTATAGATTGAATAGTGCTGCTGTTTTCACCATTGAGAAGAACCTGCATTGAAGCAGCCCCTGAGGTTCAAGCCCTGCTCTTCAGGGTCGGCGGTGCTCCAGCAGAGTCTGTGCTGTCTTAGACTCCCACTGTCTGCATAAGCTGGTGTCGGAGAATCAGTGGTTTTTTTTTTTTTTCCCTTGGATGTAGAATTTAGAAAGTGGTAAATTGTAAATTTTCTGTGATGTGGTTTAAAGTCAAGGAAAGTGAAATTGTTAGTTACTCAGTTGTGTCCAGATCTTTTCGAGCTCATGGACTGTAGCCCACCAGGCTCCTCTGTCCATGGAATTCTCCAGGCAAGAATACTGGAGTGGGTTGCCATTCCCTCTCCAGGGATCGAACCTGGGTCTCCTGCACTGCAGGCAGATTCTGTACCATCAGCCACCAGGGTTTGTTTTATCTCATTATTCTGTTGCCATAATTTGTAGTGTAATATTAAGGGAAGTAGAGATTGTTAAACATATGCGTTTTCTCCTGTAGAAGATCCAACCATTCAACAAATATTTATTGTGTGCCTCATTGTGCAGTGCACAGCATAGGCAGAATTAGTCTAGCAACTGGTTGGATTTAATAAGACCTATTTAACCTGTGAGGTTTTCTCTACTTTTATGGTTGTTCCTGGAGTGGAAGAGGTGTGGCACCAAGATGGTTAAAAAGAAAGCAGAGTCTGAAAAAAAAGCCTGAGGTGGGGAAACTTGTACTTCCTTGGTAGAAAACTGCACCCTGTTTCAGACTTCTTACCTCTTATCAGGTTGACTCGTTGCTGGTACTTATACAAAAGACGGTGACTTGGAAAGCTGAGGTTTGTTATCCTCAAAATTAATCTTCCGTATTTAATCTTGTGAATCCTTTCATTAGTGTTGTGCTCTTCCTGAACATCTTGTATTCACCTTTGGGGTCACAGTGTACTCCAAGGTGAATATGGATTATGAGGATTATCTTGCCAGGAATATGGAAAAGGATCAAGATTGTCCTTCTTCTGGAGTTTGTACAGTATGTTCTTTGTAGAGCTGTGATAATGCAAGTGAGGCCGAAGTTGCCGTTAGATGGTGCACACTACATGGGAAGTCTTTGGTGCCTAATCAGTCCTTCTGTCTCATTGTCATTGTTCCCTAACTCTCTTTGCACCTTTCTTTTATATATATATATATATATTTATTTATTTTATTTGGCTGCTTTGGGTCTTAGTTACAGCATGTGGGGTCTAGTTCCCTGACCAGGAATCTAACCTGGGTCCCCTCCATTGGGAGCACAGTGTCTTAGCCGCTGGACCACCAGGGAAGTCCCTTTTTGCATCTTTTTGTGGTTTAATTTCCTCGAGAACAAAGGTGGAAGCTGGAGGCTGTTGCAGTAATCCCGGGAAGAGCTGACAGATTTGTATCAGCCTGGTAACAGCAACAAAGGTCTAGTCTCTCACCTGATGTCCAGTCCCATCCTTCGTTGTCTTAACAGACAGTCCACTTGGATTTCTCATCATCTGAAATGCAGAAGATACAAAATCAAGTTGACTTCTTCACTCTTTTATTCTCCGTATGTCTGTATTTCTGTCAGTAATGCATCGTTCTGTTCTGAGCCTGCTCTGACTCTCACATTCAGTCAGTTGCTTGTCAGGTCATTTCTGTCGTAGAAATACACATTTCCTTCTTGCTTTTTTTTAAAAAATATTCATTTTTATTTATTTGGCTCTGCCTGATCTTAACTGCGGCTCGTGCAGTGTGTTTTAGTTGTGGCCTGTGAAATCTGATTCCCTGACGAGGGACTGAGCTTGATCCCCCTCCATTGAGAGTGCGGAGTCTCAGCCACCGAATCCCCAGGGATGAACCTCATACACATTTCCTGATACCACTTAGCCCACCGTCCTCTGAACACCTCAGCTGTCCTCTCTCCCCTCCAAGCCGCTGGAACCCCATCTCCCTCCCCAGAGCCTCCGACCCACTGCCTCTCCCCCTTCCCTTGTTTTCCTCGGCCAGGGGTTGGTTTGCTTTCTGCAGTCATAGCCGTCTCCCTTATGACTCTGGTCTTTGCTGACTCCGTTCATCTAGACTTTGACGGCAGTAAGGTTTGTGTCACTTACTTTGTCCCTGAATTAAGCCTTACGGGCAGAGGACCATGTCTCATGCTTATCGCCAGCGTGTCTCATATAGCACTGAACACAGCACATGGGCTTGCTAAAGCAGATATGCATTGAAATAGTTGATTTTCTCCTAAGAATTACTGGTATTCTAAAGGCATTCTATAGAGTGATTTTAAGTGAGATGGCTTGTTAGTGACAAAGGATAGATTTTCTTATTTCAAAGTTAAGTCTTTTTCTTAAGACACTTGAGATTCAAAATTGAATATTAAATTCCTTTGTTCCCTACTTTATTTCTTGCTCATTATGTTTTTGTTTTGGCGTGAATGATTCTTTTTCTTTGCCAATCTGGTTAGTTCAGTGCTCTGTGATGTGACGCTTGGTTGACCACTAGACACGTTATCATGTTGCTTGGTGCATTTCCTGTGTGCTGAGAATCAGTTATATAATTTTCAGAGGTTTGAATTAACCTTTATGTGTATCTGTGTGTGCTTTATAGCACTCAAACTACTGCTGTTTTCTTCTGTTGAATTTTTTTCTTATCACTGCTTTTACGTGAATTTTGCTGTTGTGTAAATTATCACCATCTGCATAGTGCTAGTTGCCATTGAAATGGAACTCTGAGTTGTTTTTTTTTTAAGTATAGTTGATTTACAATGTTGTGTTAATTTACAATGTTGTGTGTTAATTTCTGCCATACAGCAAATGATTCAGTTTTATACACATAACATTCTTTTAAAAATTCTTTTGGTTTATGGTTTATCATAGCTCCATGTGCTATACAGTTGGACCTTGTTTATCAATTCTGTGTATGATGGTTTTCTGTGTCTATGAGTCTCTTTCTGTTTTGCAAATAAGTATCATGTTTTTAGATTTCACATATGAATGATATAATGCATTTGTCTTTGACCTACTTCACTTAGTATGATAGTCTGTACTACATTGCTACTACGTTGCTACAACTGGCATTATTCCATTCTTTTTTGTGGCTGAGTGGTATTCCAGTGTAAATACTGCATCATCTATCCATTCATCTGTTGGTGAACATTTAGGTTGTCTCCATGTCTTAGCTATTGTGAGTAGTGCTGCTATGAACATAGGGGTGGCACATATCTCTTTGAATTATAGTTGAATTATATTCTTGTTACATTTGCTGTGGTACAGAGTACCCTATATCATGCTATATTCTCATAACTATTTGGTTTAGGAAAATTGAAGGAACTTTTTGTTAATGTTTACATCTTTTTTGTCATTAAGCAGTGATAGTTAACAGAAATGGACCATCTATTATACACTTATTTTGTCCACTGTGTTGAGTACTTCTTAGCAATTATTTCACACAACAAGCCATGGTGGAAACCATTGTCATTTAATTGATGAGAGAAACGGAGTTTACTTAGGATATAATTTGACCAACATGCAGCTGGTAGACCGGTGCCCTTAATTATCATACTAGTGGTTTTCAGAATGTAGGTGCAAAATTAATTTTGTGAGTAACTGACAGCTTTGAAAAAAAGAAATTGAATGGGGAAGAAAATGAACTTTTATATTTAGGAACATTTCAAACACATTCTGAAGTAGAATAATATAAACTCACCCAGCTTTTTTAAGGTGCTGTTTGTAATTAAGAGGGGCTTCCCAGGTGACTTGGTGGTAAGGAATTGACCTGCCAAGCAGGAGATGTGGGTTCAGTCCCGGGTCGGGGGTGATCCCCTGGAGAAGTGAATGGCAATGCACTTAAGCATTCTTGCCTGGGAAATCCCATGGACAAAGGAGCCTGGCAGGCTACAGTCCATGGGGTTGCAAAGAGTCAGACATGACCTAGTGACTAAACAGCAGCAGCAGTGGTTAAAAACATATTACTTTTGTAAAAAGATATTTCCCTTTTTTCAAATATGTTTGCACCCCTCATTTTCCTGCTGCATTTTATTTCTAAGCCTTTATAAAATCTATAAATCACTGTGATTTTATCTAAATGATATATCGCTTCACTTACAAACCTCAGTTCCTTTGTAAATTGCCTATTGGGTTTGCCCTGCAGAAACAAAAATAATTTGTCTGATCATTGTCTGCAAATTATGAGTATGTTTTTAACCTGCCACTTTCCAGATATAAAGCTGTGTTTCTATATTATGTAGTGCAGTGATTGCCACCTGGAAGGCTGCTTTGCAGCATTTTTTAGGAGACATTTTTGAGGACTTCCCTGGTGGCTCAGTGGTAAAGAATCCACCTGCCAGTGCAGGAGCCGCAGGAGACTTGGGTTCAGTCCCTGGGTCAGGAAGTCCCCCTGGCAATGGAAATGGCAACCCACTCCAGTCTTCTTGACTGGAGAATCCCATGGACGGAGGAGCCTGGCGGGCTACAGTCCATGGGGTCACAGGGAGTTGAACTGAGTGACTGATACGTACACAGAGACATTTTTGACTGTCATCCTGGGTACGTGCTCCTGGCACGGAGTAATTGGGGATGTCACCAGACAACCTGCTGTGCACAGAACCACTCCTTGCAGCACAGAACTGTCCAGCCCAAAATGTCGGTAGTGCCGAGGATGAGAAACCCTCCTCTTGTAGGAAGGAAGGTGTTATTTTAAGTGGACAAGCTACTTGGTATAACTACTGGTGAGATTAAAGTTATAAAATAAAAAAAAAATTTTTTTTGATGGCGCCAACAGGAGTGATGAGAACCTGTTCACCACACCAGTAGCTGGTTTTTTTTTGTTCTTCTCCTGTTCTTCCCCTGCCCCTCCTGCTGCTGCTGTTTTTCTCCCTTTTGTTGTATCAGAAGATATTTCTGTGCCTTTAGGGGACTGCTTTTGAGGTTTTAGCTTAACTTTTAGTTGGAGCATTTATTCTGTTTACATTTAAGATAACTATCAATGTGTGTACTCCTATCGCCATTTTCTTAATTGTTTGGGGTTTGCTTTTTTTTTGGGGGGGGGTTTGTTTTTGTAGGTCTTTTTTCCTCCTTCCTCTTTCTGTCTCATCTCTTGTGTTTCCCACCCAGAGAAGTTCCTTTAGCCTTGTTGTAAAACTGGATTGGTGGTGCTGTATTCTCTCAGCTTCTGCTGGTCTGTAAAGCTTTTGATTTCGCCATGGAATCTGAATTGAGAGCCTTGTGGGTTGATTGCTTTTGGTTGTAGGTTTTTCGCTTTCAACACTTTAAATATATCCTGCCACTCCCTTCTGGCCTGCAGCTTAACTTTTCATTGTGGAAAAAAATTTAAGCGTATGTGAAAGTAGAGAAATAGTATAGTAAAACTCCATGTGCCTGTCATCTAACTTCAGACGTCAGCATTTGGTCAGTCTTGTTTCAGCTCTTCCCCAGCCACTGTTCTTTGTACCTCACAGGGTCATTTTAAAGACAGCCCCACACAACATATCATTCCACCCTTAAATTCTTAGTACATTGTCTCTGTAAGGATTCCTTTTTTAAAGATACATAAGCACAGTAGCGTTATGGTACCTAAAAAAAAAAGGGCATTAATTGCAAAATACCATCATAGATGTCACCAGTGGAAACTGTTTAATGCTCACACTCCAGTGTTTCTTGATTTTTTTCCCCCTCTTTACGTTCTGTTTTCTGATTTATGGTTCAGCTGTATGTGAAATCACAGTGATTTGCAATTTTATAGCCTACGTTATCCACTTGAACAGGTACCACTGGAGAAAATACAATTCATCAAGTCATTTGTATTACTGCGAAGGCATGGAGCAATCTTTCTGCAGAACTGTTTGAGAAATTTGGCTGACAAAGAAGTGACAGAATAGAAAATCATTTTTAGAGCTGTATGTACCAAGGCACCAATGTGAAATTTGTAACACTGTTGGAGGGGAAAATACTTAAGTGATGTTTACTGAATGTCATGCATTATTTTCAGATTGCATAAAATTAAAGTTAAAAAATACATACATTTAGAAAAAAGATCTTGTCAATGCAGTATGACCAAACTCTAAAGAAATAGAGGGCTTTTAAAAGAAAAACTAACAGTAAAATAGAAGCAGTATAAGAATTTATATGATGACTGGACTAAAGGTGTTATTTAATTCAGTATAATTTCTTTGAGTAGGGAATGTGCTAGTGTATCTCGGTAAAGCAGTAGGGATATACAATTTGTATATAAACCTCAATTTAAAATATTAATTTCTTGTTTCTTTAAACATACTTTTATTTATTTACTCACTGGCTGTGCTGGGTCTTTGCTGCTGCGTGGGCTTTCCTCCAGTTGCGGCAAGCAGGGGCCGCTCTCTGGTTGTGTGCGGGCTTCTCCCTGCAGTGGCTTCTCTTGGTGCAGGGCACGAGGCACGTGGGGTCTTCCCGGATCAGGGATTGACTCCATGTCTTCTGCACTGGCAGATGGATTCTTTATCACTGAGCCACCAGGGAAGCCTTAGAATATTAATTTCTTGAAAAATTAAAGAAATTGATCATGAAGAATAGAGAAACCAATTTCATCTAGGTTGAGTTTAAGTTTAAACCTCTTGAAAGTTAGGTCAGTTTATGTCTTTAGTGCAGAATGACTTAGTAAACATTTTAAAACTCTGGAATAAAACCTTATTCCTCCGTGTTTATTCCAACTTGTTAGAAATAGGCAGCTGTGGCCTGGCCAGAGGTGAAACCCTGAAAGTGTGCTTTCTGAAAGACTGTTTGAAAAGAAATTCAGCTGAAGTCTTTTTTAAAATTTATTTTAAGGACCATGTGTATGTGTCAACCCTCAGTGTCTTGCTTGTTCTGTGTCATTAACTATTCCAAAAGAAGAAGGTGGGGGGAACCCTACAGACACATAACTGTTTTCACATTTTTTCCCTCTTCCTTTAAAAGAGCTTTTCTGGAGAATGTTTTATGTTTGGAAGTTGTAGCCTTCTCCTTCTCACAGAGAAAAAAAGCACACCACCCAGGGTTATTTACAGCTTTGGTTTCTTTTATATAACTACACACAACTTCATGACTGTGAGGATTTGGTAGATTTTTTTCTTACTTTGTAACTTGTTATATATCATAGCTAAACAGTTTTTTTGAGAAGAGCACCTATATTGTTCAGCAAAGGGAAAATATCTGGTGATTTGGAGCGGTTCTTAATCTCTTTTCTGCGTCTTCTAGGTGACGGGTGATGTTCCTTACATTCCCAAGTTAGGGACAGGTTGCCGTGGTTTAGGAACTGTGGCGTTCGTGTCATAGTTGCTCTGGGTATTCGCCCCGCCCCCACGATCCGTCAGCCCTAGCCGTTCCTGGGCACAATGGCCAGCGCCTACACCTCAGCATCTCTCTGCGTCTGCTGGCCTGGGGGGTGGGTCAGAAATGACAGGGTGTCAGCCCTCACCCTGGGAGCCAGTGTGGAAAGGACTCGGTGGGCGAGTACCCAGCTCGCCTAGTGCTCGGGTCGAGTCGCCCAGGCGCGTCCTGCGCCGTCTCGCAGAGTTCTCCGCACAGCGCCGCCTGTCCACAGCGCTGTGCGGCCGCTCCTGTTTTCTGGACGCAGCTCTTTAGTGACTTCATTCCCCTCCCTGCCTCTCTTCTCCAGTCCTCTTCCAGTGGTTCCTGGGATCGCCTCACCAACAAACTACCTGGGAACCTTTGGAGCTTCTGGAGGAACACTGACCAAGACAGAGATAGTGAACTGTAGTGCTCTCTCTATTCACGAACTGAAAGCGGTGTCTTTATAGGGGTCGCCTTGGCGCCCACCTCCTGCTTTGGCCGTGCCGCTTGGTGTATGGGGTCGTAGTTCTCTGATCAAGGATTGAACCCATGCCCTCAACAGGGAAAGCCTGGACTCCTAACCACTGGACCACCAGGGAATTCCCTGGCACACACCCCTTTTTAAAAAATTGTGGACCAAATGTGGTATTATAATCCTTTTTAAATTAACACCATACTTCACAACTGACCATGTCTACTCACACTAGTATTTTTGTGAGAGTTCTGGTGTGTTCTCTGATCCTCTGCCTTCTCTCTTGAGGGGTCTGTGCATCCAAGAGATTTTAGACCCTAATGTGTTTTCTGGGGGCACTGCACATGAAGCAGGCTCTAAGTGACCCAGATATCCCGAGCCTGAGGTTCAGGAAGGTTTTATCCAGGGAGTCAAGATGCGACTTTGGGCCAGGTCAGTTTCTCGTGGTTGTGTCACTGCCTCCAATCACCACCTGTTTCTGCTGCTGTCCCCGTCCGTGCCGGTCACCGACCACTGTCGTCCTCCTCACCTGGCTCTGCTCCCACCAGGATGGCGGGTCACGCTGCTGTTGCCTTCACCCGGCTCTGCCTCAGCTCCCCGCAGGCCCCGGGGCAGTGCTGCTGCCAGCCCTGCCCTTCTCCTCGCCGGGGCTCTTCCGGTTCCCCCCTGAGCTGCGGTTGTGATGCTGGTCGAGTGTTCTCAGGTGCTGCTGCCCCTCCCCTGTTCTGGATTTCAGCACCTAGTCTTTCATTTATGTAGTTCTCTGGATTCTCCAGCTTTTTGAAATAACGACTTCAGAGCCACAGACCTTTCTCATTAGAATATAATTTACTCAGGAAGACAGCTGCAAGGGGAAAACAATACACGGTATCTCATTAGTGGAAGAAGCTATCATTTGTTGGGGACAATTTTATTTCAAGACTGTAAAATTCATGAAAAGTAATTCAAATAAATTAACTGCATCACTGATTCAGCTGGCATTCACTTTCCACCAAAGCCTGTACTTTCTTCAAAGTCTTGTCAGAGAAGAATATTAAAAGATGTTAAGTGGGAGAAAGAGAAATTAATTGGAGCCTATTTGATAACTTCACCAGACTGTGTGTCTCACAAAGATAACCACAGTGTCTCTTCAAAAAAAAAGAAAAAAAGAAAAATACATAAATAAATAAAATGCTAGAACCATGACCCATGACTCTGGTTGGTTTCTTAACATGTTATTAGTCCTTTAGAAGTTTAATGTTTCTGATATTGCAGTATTTCTAAATGGTATTGGTTATGCCAGGTAAGACTTAGGCTTAAAAGATAAAAAAAAAAATCTGTATTAAGAAGGAAAAAGTTACTCAAGATCTGTAAGCGATTAGTCTAGACAATTCAGTATTGAATCTGTGAATTCAAAAAGCTTACCTACCAATGTTTCCTGTTTTGATCTGAGTCGTGGTTGCATGAATACATTCACTTTGTGAATTTCCATCAAAGCTGGAAATTTATGATTTGTGTACTTTTCTTCATTAAAAATTTTATTATCAGAGGAGGCAGAAAACACATTTTTCTAAAAAATCCAGCAGCCAGCTCTCTTAGTTGGTTCAACAAAGTTAAATCACAGGTATTAAATCACCTTGTATTAGTTTGCTAGGGCTGCCGTAACAAAATGCCACAGACTGAGTAGCTTAAAAGACAAATTTATTTTCTCACTGTTCTGGAGGCTGGAAGTCCAAGATGAAGGTGCTGGCAGGTTTGGTTTCTCCTGAGGCCTCTCTCCTTGGCCTGCTGGCGGCCGCCCCCTTACTGCCCGTTTACATGGCCTTCCCTCTGCACACACGTACCCCTCGTGTCTCTTTGTGACCAAGTTTCATCTTGTAAGGACACCAGGCACGTGGCCCACCCTAGCTCTTGAATACAGTAACTGTGGAGTTGCAGTGTACTGTCTTTGTCTTGGTTTGGTTTCTCCAGAAGTTCACCCTGTGGGTTATGATGTGACATTTGGTTGCGAACCCGAGAATGACTGCAGTGCAGGGTGATGTCTGCCGCGTAGTCTACGTGTCACTGGAAAGTAGTGTATACTTGAGTCAATGGAGTCGTGTTGGCTGAATTTATAGAATTAGGAGGAGTGCCATTTAAATGGTGGTTTTCTCATATTATTAGTGGACAGGGAAATGCCTATTGACCCAGACCATTTCTGAATGGGAATGTGTGTGTGTGTGCCTGCACATGTGCAGGGTTGTGGTGGTAATGGAATATTGGTTGGAAGGGACCTTATTTTACTAATAAAGGTAATTCTGACATTCAAAGATGGTGGCTCTGCTGCACAGTTAAAAGGAGAGTGTATTGGGAGAATAAAAAGTCATAGACTGAAGGGGAGTTTTAGTACTAGGCCAAGCGTATGTTAGGACAAGACATTCAAGGATATATTGGTTCATTATTAAAGTAAAATAGAAAGCAGCAAGCTTTGGACTGTTGAAACTGCCGCCCCGCAGCTGTAGTATCTTTTAACTTGGCAAACATGGCTCTCGTCACGCTTTTTCTGTTTGTTTGTTTTTTAGTTAAATTTCAAAGATAGAAGAGGAAGTGCTTAAAGATTATCAGGTTTAGCAATGAACTCACAAATATAACTCACAAACTGATGTGTGTTACGGCTACTAGGATAGAAGAGCCTGGCGGACTAAAGTCTACAGGATCCCGGAGTTGGACACAGCTGAGTGGCTAACACACACTCGGCTGCTGAAATACTGCCGGTATGACAAGTGAACCCACTCTGCACGCCTATTTTATTTGGCTCAGTTTTTTTTTTTTTTTTAATGAATACTGAGATTCTAGACAAGGCATTTCTTCTTCAGAGGGCCAGGATAGTAACCATTATTCCTTATTATACTTATTATACTTAGCTGTTTTGCATAATTATTTTACCTGCCCCGTCTCAGAAAACATTTGGATTAGAGACTGCCTAATTTTAGTTCAGTCTGTTTTTTTGAGGCAGGGAAATTGTTCTGAATGCCTTTGAGAAGTAGAACTGGAGACCAGTTTTTGTTATTCTGTGTCCATGTCCTTCCTGCCATGGAAAGAAGTGAAGAGATAAGAAAAAGCCAAGTTGTATGTCTTTGGACATAGGACAGAATGATAATAAGCTCTGTAGTTTTTGCTTTAGGAGTCTGGATAAAAGTGAAACATATTTAAGTGATTTGGGAGATCCTGTCTGACTATTCATTTTGCACCTCTGGAGTAAGAAACGCTATAAATTTTCCTTTGTATCTGAAGTTAGGGGAGATTAACATTCCCTCTCCGGGAATTTTTCCTTTTAATATTCCTGAAGGCTACCAGACCCATCTTAGGGGTGGAATTGCATAGTTTATTTGGCTAGGGGATCAAGAAGTTAGACGGTGAAGACTAACACTGTTAGTGTAACTGTAACGTAGGGTGAAACGCACTGTGAGTCACTGTCTAAAGGATAAGCATGTGTGTACGCGTGCTCAGTCATCACTGACTCTTTGCAGCTCCATGAACTGCAGCCCGCCAGGCTCCTCTGTTCGTGAACTCCTTCAGGCTCGAATACTGGAGTGGGTTGCCATTTCCTCCTCCAGGGGATTGAACCTGCATCTCTTACATCTCTTGCGTTGGCAGGTCATGCTTTACCACTAGTGCCACCCGGGAAGCCCATGTATAGGTTGTAAAAACCCATCATTTTGTACACTGCTTCACAGCATACTTCTGCAATACTATCACATGATCCTCAAGAATTCTGATAGGAGAAATAAATTACCCAAGATGGATTTAATTTGACCACTTACTGTGAGATCATTATTATAGTTGAAGACACACAGTTCTTGTCCTCACAGAGTTAGCATCTATAAAGGAGGTAGTGGTGGTGGGGGGCGGGGTTCACTGGGAACAAAAGAGAAGATGAAGCAAATTATCCTGGATGAGTGAGAGAAGCTTTGTCAGGAACCCAGCTTGAGTTAAGACCTGAAGTATTAGTTGGGGTTCTACTTGGGCAAGCGAAGCATGCCTGTTGCCTTCAAGCAGTGTGTGCGGAGGGTTGAGAGCAGGATGGGGTTGAAAATTTGCAAGTGTGAAAGGATGAGGCATAGAGTGAGGAGAGTTGGGACTAGGTGTGTATGCCCATCAGAGAGTGACAGTGACCTGAGCTCTGATGATGACTGCTTTTCCCTGCTCTGCTAAAGGGAAATGGTAATTCCTAGAAGTTTGTGAATCCTGGTGAAAATGCTTTGGGATCATTAAAGGTTGGCAGCATCCTCATATTTCAGGAGGTAGGGGCTGTGGTGCAGAGTAGCTCAGACTGAGCAGTGCTATTAGAATAAAAGTTTGAATGAAAGAGGAAGAGAAGAGAAGTGATTTAATGCCTGGAATTTGTCAGACATCGTCATTTTCAAACTACCACACAATTGCACTCATCTCACACGCTAGCAAAGTTATGGCTCAAAATTCTCCAAGCCAGGCTTCAACAGTATGTGAACCGTGAACTTCCTGATGTTTAAGCTGGGTTTAGAAAAGGCAGAGGAACCAAAGATCAAGTTGCCAACATCTGTTGTATCATTGAAAAAGCAAGAGAGTTCCAGAAAAACATCTATTTCTGCTTTATTGACTACTCCAAAGCCTTTACCTGTGTGGATCACAGCAAACTGTGGAAAATTCTTAAAGAGATGGGAATACCAGACCACCTGACCTGCCTCCTGAGGAATCTGTGTGCAGGTCAGGAAGCAACAGTTAAAACTGGAAATGGAGCAACAGACTGGTTCCAAATTGGGAAAGGAGTATGTCAAGGCTGTATATTCTCACTCAGCTTATTTAACTTCTGTGCAGAGTACATCATGCAAAATGCTGGGCTGGATGAAGCACAAACTGGAATCACGATTGCTGGGAGAAATATCAATAACCTCAGATATGCAGATGACACCATCCTTATGGCAGAAGGCAAAGAACTAAACAGCCTCTTGATGAAAGTGAAATAGGAGAGTGAAAAAGTTGGCTTAAAACTCAACATTCAGAAAACCAAGATCATGGCATCCGGTCCCATCACTTCATGGCAAATAGATGGGGCAACAGTAGAAACAGTGAGAGACTGTTTTTTTGGACTCCAGAGTCACTGCAGATGGTGACTGCAGCCATGAAATTGAAAGACACTTGCTTCTTGGAAGAAAAGCTATGACCAACCTAGACAGCATTTTGAAAAGCAGAGACATTACTTTGCCAACAAAGGTCCATCTAGTCAAAGCTATGGTATTTCCAGTAGTCATGTATGGATGTGAGAGTTGGACTGTACAGAAAGCTGAGCACCAAAGAATTGATGCTTTTGAACTGTAGTGTTGGAGAAGACACTCGAGAGTCCCTTGGACTGTAAGGAGATCCAACCAGTCCATCCTAAAGGAAATCAGTTCTGAATATTCATTCGAAGGACTGATGCTGAAGCTGAAACTCCAGTAGTTTGGCCACCTGATGCGAAGAACTGACTCATTGGAAAAGACCCTGATGCTAGGAAAGATAGAAGGCAGGAGAAGGGGATGACAGAGGATGAGATTGTTGGATGACATCACCGACTTGATGGACATGAGTCTGAGTAAACTCCGGGAATTGGTGATGGATAGGGAGGCCTGGTGTGCTGCAGTCCATGGGGTCACAAAGAGTCAAACACGACTGAGTGACTGAACTGAACTGTAATGTAATTTCAAATGGGTTAATCCTTTTAAGGGCTACCGTTTTCTCAGGAAAGACGCTGTATCATTCTGAAGTTAGTTGCCATGCAGCCACAAATATTTTATGTACATTTCTATTTCATCTTTTTATTGCTAATGCTGAAGTATTGTTCAAAAGACAGCTGTTAACTTTCTCAAGTGCTTCATTCATTTACGAATAGTGGCTGTTTTCCATATTATCTCTCATTACTTTTATTCAGTACAGTACACAGTACTTCTTATACTGTAGCACTTGAATATTTGTCATTCTAAAGTTTAATTTGCTTTGAGTACTTTTGTGAAGGATTTCACATTTTATGATCATTCGTTCTACACAGTTACCCTCCAGTGAAAAGAATTTGTTTTACTAGTGCTTTGCTATTTAAGGTCTTTCTTAGTTATGTTAATCACTAACTCTATTTGAAACCAGTTTTTAATTGTCTTGGTTAACATACTGTCTAATTGACTATGCAGATTGTTCCCTGAGTATAGTAATGTTTTATGAATAGTAAGAAATATGTTTAATCTGCTTTAGATCTAACTAGATGATATATATTTGATACAAGTTGGTAAGAATTTCCATTTTAAAACACTGCCTCATTGTGGAGGATACTATAGTGCTGTCTAAACTGTGTAGGAATTTAGATATATTTGAGAGTCAGTGGAACCATTTCTGCAGAACCATAGATATCTTTGTAAAACTGATTTTGTAATATTTTAAAACAGTTTTTTGGAAGTTTGGTGCTTAAGGTTATATTTTTATTTCTTTTTTCTGAGATGATTAATATACTATCATCATAAGAGTTTGTCTAAAAATCTCCAGAACTAACCATGGGGCAATTGGATATCTGTCAGTACCAGGTAGAGAGGGTGGTACAGAAGCGAAAAATGTGCACCTTAATTGTATTCTCGACTCCTTCCTTTGATTTTTCCTTCTTCCCCAAGGTGTATGGTCCAACTAAGTCTACATTAAGTGATGTACGGCCTGTTTATCCAGCATTCTTAGTAATGATGGAATTGGACAAACCCGATGTCCAAAAACAAGTTAACTGGTGAAGTAAATTATGACGTCATATATTAGAATATAATTATTGATTTGTTTTTAGAAAAATGCTGTCTGCTGCACCACCAGAAAGTCCATGGTTTTTTTGTTGTTGTTTTTAATGGAAAATTTCAAACATAGTGAAAGTGAGGTCAGTTGTGTCCGACTCTTTGTGATCCTGTGGATTGTAGCCCACAGGCTCCTCTGTCCGTGGGATTTTCCAGGCAAGAATATGGGAGTAGGTTGCCATTTTCTTCTCCGCGGGATCTTTCCGACCTGAGGACCAAACTGAGGTCTGCCACATTGTGGGCAGATATTTTACCCTCCCGGGGTCAAACATAGTAAAGAGAGTAATAAATGAATCTCAATATACTTATTACTCAGCTTCAAAAATTATTAACAGGGACTTCCCTGGTGGTCCAGTGGTTAAGAATCCACCTACCAGTGCAGGGGACATGGGTCCAGTTCCTGGTCTGGGAAGATCCAACATGCTGTGGGGCAGTTAAGTCCTTATGTCATAACTACTGAGCCTGCAAGCCCGAGAGACTGCTCTGCAACACGAGGAGCCCCCTCAGTGAGTAGCACCGCTCCTAGAGAGGAGCCCCCACTCCCTGCAGCTAGAGAGAGCCTGCTCACTGCAGCAGGACCCAGTGCAGCCAAAAATGAATACGCAAATTTAAAAACAAGATGTATATAAGAAAGCCACAAACAGCCAGTCCTGTTACATTTTTATCTTCCTTCCTTACCTCTCTTATTCTCTGCTGGATTACTGCAAAGCAGATCCCAGGTTTATCACTTTATCTGTGCATACATTAGTTTGGTCCTCAGATCCTGCTCCTTCTTTAAGGATTGCTGCATTCCTTCCTGTCTAAAATAATATAAAATAAGAAATTGCTCCAAAATGAAAAAATTATCTTTTCTGCTTAAACACTGTATTGAATTTCTGGATTTTTAAAATTTTCTATTTTGTCTCTAAGTAAATGTGATGTCATTTAGTGGTCTTATAAATGAAAAAGTATTTGTATAATATTGCCTTTTTTAAAAGAAGAGCTTTATTGATCTGTAATTCACTTAGCATACAATTTATCCACTTGGAAGGTACAATTTGGTGTCTTTTAGTGTATTTGCAGAGATGTGCACCCGTCACCACAACCAGTTTTAGAACATTTTTATCACTTCAAGAAGAAACCCCAATGACCTGTATGGGAAAAGAATCTAAAAAAGAGGGAATATATGCATAACTGATAGGCTGTGCTGTACCGGAAAAACTAACACAACATTGTGAATCAGCTATACTCCAATAAAAATTTTTTTATAAAGAAGAAACCCCACACCTATTAGCAGTCACTTGTTATTTTCACCTCAAACCCCCATCCCATAGGCAACCACTAATCTGCTTTCTATCTCTACAGATTTACCTGTTCTGGGTAGTTCATATAAATGGAATCGTGTAATATTTGGTCTTTTGTAACAGACACTTTTCGCTTGACATAGTGTTTCCAAGGTTCATTTATCTTTTAGCATTAGTCAGTACTTCACTCCTTTTTATTGCTGAATAATATTCTATTGTATGGCTTTTCTGTATTTTACTTATCCATTCATCAGTTGGTGGACGTTTGGATTCTGTCCGCTTTTTGGCTATTATGAATGGCGTTGCTGTGAGCATTTGTCTTTTTGTGAATTTTTCATTTCTCTTGAGTATTTACCTAGAAGTAAAATGGTAGCTCACATGATAACTTTATGTTAAACCTTTAGAAAAACTGTTTTCCACAGCAGTTGCACTAGTTTTCATCCCACCCAGCAGTATTGGAGCATTCTGATTTCTCCACATCCTCATCAGCACCTCTTACTGTGTGTCTTCTTGATTACACTCTTCGTAGTGAGTGTAAAGTGGTCTCATTGTGGGTCTGCTTTGCATTCCCCTGATAGCTCATGATTTGAATATATTCTCATGTGTTTGTTGACCTGGTTTTTTGGGGTTTTTGTTTGTTTGTTTTTTGAGAATTGTCTGTTCAGATCCTTTGCCCATATTTAATTAAACTTGTTGTTTAATTAAACTTGTTTTTTGTTACTGAATTGTGAGAGTTGTATATGTGTATGTTACTTTATCACATGTAGTTTTCTGTAGCCACCGCCATAATCATTATACAGAAAACACCATCCCCGCAGACTCCTTGTGTTACCCTCTGTAACCACACCACGTTCCTCCCACTCCCAAGCCCTGCTCACCCCAATGCCATTTTTATCCCCTGGCAACTTCTGATCTATTCTCCATTTCCATAATTTTATCACTTGAAAAGGATCATAAATGTTATGTGAATGCTTTTTTCACATAAATTTCCTGGAGAAATAACTTTCCTGGAGATTCATCACAAGTTGTGTGTGTGTCAGTAGTTCATTCCTTTTCTGTCACTGACTATTCCATAGGATGGATATATCATGGTTTTGTTTAATTAGTCACTCTCTCTGGTTGTTTCCAGTCTTTTGCTGTTAGAAATAAAGCGGCCATGAACATTGTGTATAGATTTTTGTGTGAACATAAGTTTTTATTTCTCTGGGATAAATACCCAAGAATGTCCTTTGCTGGGTCATATGGTAATGTATGGTAAATTCTGTGAGAACTACCAAACTTTCAGAGTGGCAATTTTTAAAAATAAAAATATAGATAATTTTTTAAAAATTAAAATAAAACTAACAAATATAGAAAAAGGCTTCATTAACATAAGCAGTTGAAATAGGACATGTCCAGCTTCAGAAACTGCTGGATATCTTTCCTCTATCATGGCTGGTTCCTTCCTCCAAAGAGGTAGCCTTTATGATTGACATTTATGATAATCACTTCCCCCTGTAATTTTAGCATTTAAGCCTTCATTCCTCTGCAGTATATTTTACATTGCCTGTTTCTGAATGTTAAATAGGGTCATAGAGTATGTGCTATTTTTTTGGCATGGCTTTTTCACTGAACACTGTTTTCTAAGATAATCCATGTTGTATATAGTGGTAGTTTATTCATTTTCCTTGCTGTATTCCACAATGTGTATTTAGCTCAGTTCATCAGTTTTTACTGTTACTGGTTATTTGTGACTTGTTAACAGTATTGCTATCAGCTTTTTACACTTGTGCTCTGGTACATAAATTTTTAAAGGTATATGGACTTTGATCACAGAGTAGATATGTTCACTTCCAATTGATAATGCCCACCTCTTCTCCAAAGAAGTTCACCAGTTAACAGTCCCGTCAGCAGCGTCTCTGAGTTCTGTTTCAGTTCCTCTCCAGCCTCTCCAGTGGTATTACTTTTTTGTTAATGTTCGCTGGTATTATGGATGTGTAGTAACTTGTCTGTGTGGTTTTTTCCAACATTTCACTGGTTTCTAATGCAGTCATATTTATTGTCCATTTGGATTTTCTGTTTTGTGAAATTCATCCTTGTTCAGATCTCTTGTCCAACTTTTACTGGATTGGCTTTTCCTTTGGTTTGCACACACTGTGAGTATAGCCTTCTGGTATTTTAATTTTTTATAGTAAGATGTTTCTGTTAGGTTTTCCACCTTATACAGGCTCTGGATTTTTATTTCTGTCCCCCGACACTTGCCTTGGCTATCCATAACAAAGGGAGAACTTTTCCAATTGGCCCATGACCACAGAGATTCTTGTTTTCCCTATCTTTGGAGCTTGGTGTTCACTTATTATCTTGTAGTCTTTTTTTTTTTAAATCTTTCTCAAATCTGTTGCAGTACTGCTTCTGTTTTTATGTTTTGTCGTTTTGGCTGCAATGTCTGTGGAATCTTAGGTCCCCAACTAGGGACTGAGCCTGCACCCCCTGCATTGAAAGACAAGGTCCTGACCACGTCAAGGAAGTCCCCTCTGGTAGTCTTTTTAATAGTTTCAAGAATTTATTCAGCTTTTACAGTTGTTTTACAGGAGGTTTGATCTAAGTAACTTAGCCCATCATTATAGGAAATAGGAAGAAGCATAGTTAATTTGTTGGAATTAACAGAAGAAAGACAACTGAAGAGAGAGATGCTGAGTGTCAAATAAATGCTTCTTTTCTACAAAAAACATAAGAGTTCACAAGAGCTCCTTCTGAAGTTGGGGATTGGGAGTGTGGATACTCTGAGCAGAGAAAAATTAAGGGATTAGAGTCATTACATTTTTTATTTTTTTTAACTCCAGGTTTCAGTTTTTTGCCAGTCTTGTTCTGTTACAAAAAATTAGGAAATTATTTTCCTCACAGTTTCATTGGCTGTATTTCCGCTTTCTGCCGTAAGGGTGGTGTCATCTGCATATCTGAGGTTATTGATGTTTCTTTTGGCAATCTTGATTCCAGCTTGTGCTTCCTCCAGCCGAGCATTTCTCATGGTATACTCTGCATATAAGTGAAATAAGCACGGTGACAATATACAGCCTTGACGTACTCCTTTTCCTATTTGGAACAAGTCTGTTGTTCCATGTCCCGTTCTAACTGTTGCTTCCTGACCTGCATACAGATTTCTCAAGAGGTAGGTCAGGTGGTCTGGTATTCCCATCTCCTTAAGAATTTTACACAGTTTGCTGTGATCCATGCAGTCAAAGGCTTTGGTGTAGTCAATAAAGCAGAAATAGATATTTTCTGGAACTCTCTTGCTTTTTCAATGATCAGCGGATGTTGGCAATATGATCTCTGGTTCCTCTGCCTTTTCTAAAACCAGCTTGAACATCTGGAAGTTCACAGTTCACGTACTGTTGAAGCCTGGCTTGGAGAATTTTGAGCATTACTTTACTAGCGTGTGAGATGAGTGCAATTGTGTGGTAGTTTGAGCATTCTTTGGCATTGCCTTTCTTAGAGATTGGAATGAAAACCAACCTTTTCCAGTCCTGTGGTCACTGCTGAGTTTTCCAAATTTGCTGGCATATTGAGTGCAGCACTTTCACAGCATTATCGTTTAGGATTTGAAATAGTTCAACTGGAATTCCATCACCTTCACTAGCTTTGTTCATAGTGATGCTTCCTAAGGCCCACTTGACTTCACATTCCAGGATGTCCGGCTCTAGGTGAGATAATCACCAATGGGATTATCTGGGTTGTGAAGGTCTTCTTTGTACAGTTCTTCTGTGTATTCTTGCCACCTCTTCTTAATATCTTCTGCTTCTGTTAGGTCCATACCATTTCTGTCCTTTATTGAGCCTACCTTTGCATGAAATGTTCCCTTGGTATCTCTGATTTTCTTGAGGAGATCTCTAGTCTTTCCCATTCTATTGTTTTCCACTATTTCTTTGCACTGATCGCTGAGGAAGGCTTTCTTATCTCTCCTGGCTATTCTTTGGAAGTCTGCATTCATATGGGAATATCTTCCCTTTTCTCCTTTGCTTTTCGCTTCTCTTCTTTTCACAGCTGTTTGTAAGGCCTCCTCAGACAACCATTTTGCTTTTTTGCGTTTCTTTTCTTTGGGGATGGTCTCGATCCCTGCCTCCGGTACAATGTAACAAACCTCCATCCATAGTTCATCAAGCACCTGGTGTGCTGCAGTCCATGGGGTCACAAAGAGTCGGACACGACTGAGCGACTGAACTGAACTGATTGTCACTTTATTAAGGTTTTTAAGATAAGCGTTCTTTCTGCAGCTAATTCTCTGGTTATTTAACCTTAGTATTTAATTGGATAAATAGATTTTCACTTTGCTTCTATGATCACTTTTTGATCATACCATCTTATTCCTAAATTATTTATTTTCATTTATCTCTTCATTGTCTAGACTTTAACAATAAATCCCCCTTTTTTCCCCAGAAAGGGTTTATGGATAACTTTAGCAAAATACCCATTATTTTCTTTTCAGCTCCACTGTAGAATTTTAATGTCCATTTTAGATCTGCTGTTTTGTGTCTGTTTTCAATATGTAGTTATAATTTTATATATAAAGAAAATGATATACCATATATACAAGATATATGTATCTTTTATTTCTCAAAGACTTCTAGGCAGCTAATAAATGTTTATTTTTACCCTGGCAGTGCACTGTAGTGCATTTGTGGAAGAATTGATTTACTTATTGAACCGTACTTCCCTTTTTGCTCCCCTCCACACTTCCTGTCTTTATTTCCTTTGATGTCCAAATCTAATTTTTAATAAGTTTGCTTTGTCTTAATTATAAACTCTGATTTAATTTAGTCAATATTGCTTATATCATGTAAAAATGATTTGTCCCTTTCTCTAGTTTTGTGTGTTTGTAGTGAAATGGATTGAACTGTTATTTCTTGGGCTTATATAATTGAGACCTGTTAATTGTCTTAAAGTATTGCTTTAATAAATTTTTATTCAATAAAAATTATTCAATTAATTTTTCATGTATGTCTCAGTGTTGTTTTAAGAAGGTAGTGTGACCTGCCAAAGGCAGGACTTTTTCTCGAAAAGAAGTGTGTTTGTTATTTGGGTAAATTGCCAATCTCTTAAGCGTTATTTGCTATATATAGTCATAAGAAAACCAAAAGTGATATTTGGATAGCCTGGCATCAATTTTCTTCACACACCTCACTTCCTTCTTTCTTGCCGGCTGCCTCAAAAGGGAGAGGGTCACACATTTCAACTAATGGCAGCTTGGAATTTATTTATTCATAGTAGTTTTAAGGAAAGTCATTGTCATTGTTTCAAAATAATAAAGTCAAAAAGCTGGCCCAGAGAAATTTGGGGAGAATCTTTGAATGAATAGCTATAAGACTATTTAAAATGTTTCAGTTACTTATGCATATAAACATTTCTTTCTAATGTTCTTAAAAACACTTTTTTGACGAGCTAAGCACCTTTTCTCTGAATGATGTTTAAGTTGTTTGATGAACATTGTTTTTCAGAGATGGAGGAATAAATCAGTTTTCTACTTTTCAAAGCTTAGAACAGAATTTATGTTGACACAGTTTATGTGGTGGTAACTGAGAAGGGGTTCTGGAACCTGATTGCTGAGTGAAAACCCTCCTCATTTAGAAGCTCTGAGGTCTTTGACACACTTCTTTGTCACACTTCATAGTGTCTTCATTTGTAAATTAGGTGTAGCAATAACAATATTTTTAGCACAGTGCTTGGCATGATTTAATGCTCATCTGAACCTTTTATTCATCTTTAATTGAATTTTTATTATTTTTATTTTACATGTATAATATGAGCCTATAATTGTGCAGGCTAGAATTTTGAGCAGTGATGAAGAATAGACTTAAAGGTGTAAGGGTCTTCAGCTACAAGGACAGTTTTAAATAAATGTCCAGTGTAAACATGTTATAAAAGTATGAGTCTAAGAAAATGGATTGCTTTGGCCTATATCAGCTTACAATAAAATTTAAAAGAAATCTGTCATCAGTGTGAAGCCAAGCAGATGTTATTAGCAACTTCAGTAAGATGTGTGCTCAATCCAGAAAGATGGACCAAGGACTGACATTGGTCCTGTCCTTCTCTATTTGATTTTATAAAATTCTGGTAGGAACTAGGGTAGCAGGCATCTTCCTTGAGTGTTTTAGAATAAGAGCATTTCTCTCTCTGTCTTCATCTGTTTAGTTATTTGACGCACTCTGAGTGACTAGAAGCTAAAAGATGCCTGAGTTCCAAGGCAACTTTTGGGATTATGGGTTTTTTTTTTTTTTTTAAACTATGTTGATTTTAGTTGACATCTTTCATTTATTTGTTTACAGATATTCAAAATGCTTTTTCTGATGAACTTTTTTTTTAAAAAAAGATATTGTTTTTGATGTGTACTGTTTTTTTCCAAATCTTTATTGAATTTGTTACAATATTGCTTCTGCTTTTATGTTTTGGTTTTTTGGCCTTGAGGCATGTGGGATCTTAGCTGTCTGACCAGGGATCAAACCCACACCCCATGAATTGGAAGGTGAAGTTTTAACCACTGGAAGTCCCCTGATGAACTCTTTTATGCTGTCTTCTTGTGTTCAAGACTTCTAATGATTTATAAATAATTTGCCATCCCTGTGGCTGTGTAAAATAAAGTTTTAAGCCCTAGTAACTCTATTTTATCTTTTAAAGCTATGCAATACAAAAACAATTAGTATGCATTTAGAAGTAAATTTAAAATAAATCTGTAAATATGTGGATGAGTGTGTATTGCCTATTAAGGAATCATCAACTTTGGGTTATATAACCAGAAAGACTCACTTATCATTATCCTTTAGGTCATTTTTTACCTGGTTATTTTAAAAGGCATGTGAACTATAGCATCTGTGCTCAGTATTTTAACTTGTGCTAAAAAAGCTATCAGTAGCTTTTCTTGATCCTTCTGTTACCATGTTCTTGGGGGAAAATGTCTAATTATTTGAGTAGTTTGCCACAAGCTTATTAATTTGGAAAATTGAAGATATTACTAGCTACTTAGGGAACAAATGGCTACCCTGCTGGTTAAAGCCTCAGGCCCCTATCTGTGTCTGAAGGTAGCTCATTTCTTTCGCATCGTACTGTTTCTAAAAAAATTGGCCATGTCTGTCTCCCAGCTTCCACAAGTTCAGGTTCTCAGACTGCGTTTCTCTTTCTCAGTTTTCTTACTTAATTCCCTCCCAGAAGACTCTGAAGCATAGCATACATGATGCTTTTTCATCCAGAGTATTTTAATTGCTTGATCCTGCAGGGAAACAGGAGGATTATTCACTTCTCCATTCACCCTCACACACACCCCCACGCCTAAAGCAGGGGCGGTGGTAGTAGTACAAAAGCTGACTATGTCAGAGAAATCTGTAGAGTTGTTCCTTTGGTTACCTAATATATAAGCACCCTTCCCCTCCATCCATCTGCATAAAGAAATTTAGTTACTCAGCTGCTCAGTCATGTTTGAATCTTTGCGACCCCGTGGACTACAGCACGCCAGGCTTCCCTGTCCTTCATTGTCTCCCAGAGTTTGCTCAAACTCATGTCCATCGAGTCGGTGATGCCATCCAACCATCTCATCCTCAGTTGTCCCCTCCTCCTCCTGCCTTCAGTCTTCCCCAGCATCAGGATCTTTTCCAGTGAGTCGGCTCTTCACATCAGGTGGCCATAGTACTGGAGCTTCAGCTTCAGCGTCAGTCCTTCCAATGAGTATTCAGGGTTGATTTCCTTTAGAATTGACTGGTTTGGGTCTCCTTGCAGTCCAAGGGACTCTGAAGAGTTCTCTAGCACCACAGTTCGAAGGCATCAATTCTTTGGTGCTCAGCCTTCTTTATAGTCCAACTCTCATATCCATACATGACTACTGGAGAAACCATAGCTCTGACTACACGGACCTTTGTTGGCAAGAATTTTGGCAAAAATTGGCAAAAACTAAGAATTTTTAGTTCATTTTTAGAAATTAGGTAGCCATTTTTCTGGATTTAATCTGACGATGATTCTGGACCTGAATGAGGAAAATCTGCCTGGCTCACAGAGGTTTCTTTCTAGGTTAAACATATTCCCAGACCTACCAGTTACCCCTTTTCCTTTCTGTGGTAGTGGCTGCACACTTCTCATCCATGGATTCTCTGTTCTAGTGTTTTCGTTTCTTTTCTGTAGAAGACTGACTGGGTTCCCTTTTTCGTTAACTTTGCTGTCTTCCAGTAATTTAAGCCAGGATTTGATGTAGTCTAATGAGTGGACAAGCTAACCTTGCTTCAGCATTGTCTTGCCTGTTGTCAGGGCTCATGTCCTTTGCAGAATCTCTCACTCATTTCCTGGTATGTGGTCTGAAAGTGGTGTTATGCAGTAGCTCAGAGCTTGGCACTTTGGGGGTTGCTTACTATGCAGATGACACTACCCTTATGGCAGAAAGTGAAGAGGAACTAAAAAGCCTCTTGATGAAAGTGAGAGGAGAGTGAAAAAGTTGGCTTAAAGCTTAACATTCAGAAAACTAAGATCATGGCATCTGATCCCATCACCTCATGGGAAATAGATGGGGAGACAGTGGAAACAGTGTCAGACTATTTTTTGGGGGCTCCAAAATCACTGCAGATGGTGACTGCAGCCATGAAATTAAAAGATGCTTACTCCTAAAAAAAAAAAAAAAAAAAAAAGACACTCCTTGGAAGGAAAGTTATGACTAACCTAATAGCATATTAAAAAGCAGAGACATTACTTTGCCAACAAAGGTCCATCTAGTCAAGGCTATGGTTTTTCCAGTGGTCTTGTGTGGATGTGAGAGTTGGGCTGTAAAGAAAGCTGAGCACTGAAAAACTGATGCTTTTGAACTGTGGTGTTGGAGAAGACTCTTGAGGGTCCCTTGGACTGCAAGGAGATCCAACCAGTCCATCCTGAAGGAGATAAGTCCTGGGTGTTCATTGGAAGGACTGATACTGAAGCTGAAACTCCAATACTTTGGCCATCTCATGCGAAGAGTTGACTCACTGGAAAAGACCCTGATGCTGGGAGGGATTGGGGGCAGGAGGAGAAGGGGATGACAGAGGATGAGATGGCTGGATGGCATCACCGACTCGATGAGTGTGAGTCTGAGTAAACTCCGGGAGTTAGTGATGGACAGGGAGGCCTGGCGTGCTGCGATTCATGGAGTCACAAAGAGTCGGACACCACTGAGCGACTGAACTAAACTGAACTGAACTGCTAGCTGTGTGCCTGTGGCAAGTTGCTAACCCTATCGGTCTGTTTTCTCATTGGTAAAACAAGATCTTTAATACTGCCCACCTCTATCTGTTAGACATCCTAAAATATCAGTGACGCAAATGTGTTTTTCTTCTTTGTACAGAAGTTCCGAGGTAAGAAGTCTAGGTCTGGCATGACGGTCCCATGGTTAAAAGCAACTGTCTGCCATCATTAGTTTGTGGCTTCCATTCTCAAGGTGATCCAGAATGACTGCTGTGGTTCTAACCATCACATCTACATTCCGGGCAGCCAAATGGAGGCAACAGGGCAAGTCAGAAAGGCTCACCCAGCTCTGTGAGAGGACCATATCCAGATTCATACCCTATCTGTTTTGCTTCTATTCCTTTGGTCAGAACTTGATGACTTGACCTTGCACTTACAGAACATCAGAAAATACCAGTTTTTATCTGGGTACAGTTGCCGCCTCAGTGGAATTAGGGTTCAGTTACTAACAAAGAAGGGAAGAATGGGTGCTGGGAAAGTAGCAGTCTGTACACCTCAGAGATAAAAGAGACAATGCATGTATACTAAGTACTGATACAGAGTACACCTCTGTGAATGCAGGCATTTTTATGATTTTTGCTAAAAGGTCAGATTACTAGCAGGTCCCACGTTTTCTTATTCCTTTCTACCCATTTATATACTTTTCAGGGTAGTGTGGTCTTTTATAGTATCATAATGCCCAAAACCAAAACAACCACAGATGATTTCTTTGAAGGGTAGAGGTAGGTAGGTAGTAGTTGTGCCCCTGTTGGAAAACCATTTGTCTCTGTAGAATAGGTTTCATCTTTTTTGCTTCATTAGCCGGTCTTAACAGTGGTGGAGTTGATACGTCCTTTTAAAAAAAAAAAAATTTATTTTTCATTGCACTGGGTGCTTGTTGCTGTGCCCAGGCTTTCTTTAGTTGCAGCAAGCGGGGGCTGCCGTCTGATGCAGTGTGCAGGCTGCTCGTTGCGGTGACTTCTCTTGTCTCGGGGCACAGACTGTAGGCACACGGCCCTCAGTAGTTGCAGCAGGCAGGCTCGGTAGTTGCAGCTCGTGGGCCTAGTTGCCCCAAGGCATGTGGAGTCTTCCTGGGCCGGGGATTGAACCTGTGTCCCCTGCATTGGCAGGCAGGTTCTTATCCACTGCTCCACTCGGGAAGTCCGGTATGTCTTTTTTTACTTTGATTTTTAAATCTTCAACTGCTTTTCCTTCCCACTACTTTGAACCAAAAAGGCCGCTATTAGTACATATTCCTTTTTGTTTGTTTTTTTAAATAAAGAGAATTAATTTACTTAAAATGTTACATCCTTTAAATTGTCTTAGGGTGATACAAAATGACAGTTGGGAATGATTTTACTTAATGCTTAACCTTGCTTCATTAAACAACCTCAGTGTTACCTACCAAATTTTTATATCAAGCTTTACTATTTTTCTATATATTTGTTGTGTAGTGAATTTTATAATATACAAATTTTTGTTATATAATTGTAAGAGAGATAGTTGAGCCTTCTTGCCTCTTGTTAAGTACAGTCTACCTTATATCCAAATAATTAAATTTTGATAAGATAGGAAAAAGAGAGGAGTGATACATAACTGGGAACCAAAATGACATTTTGATAAAGCCTGCCTTCAGTTTTCAAGGTAGCTGAATATCTGTATATTGAATCCCAGTGTGTTTCTTCTGGCTGTGTTGTGAAAGGTAAACATATATGTGTCATAAATGCCTGTGGGTTGCAGTTTGTGGTTCTGTTTTTTATAAATCAGTCACCTGTGACTTTTAGATTCTTTTGCTTGGTATTTCTGTCTTAATAATCATCAACCTTTATTAATAATTATTTCTATACACAGTGATATAGTCTTTCCTTTACATGGATAGGAAAAAATGCAGAGTTCCAAGTAGTTTTCTTAGGATGTCTACACTTACATTTAATGTTTTTTAAAAATAAATATAAATAAAAATTCATCAAATAAGATACCTGAAGTAAATGCTAAATGTTGTAGTTCTTGTAAAACCACCTTAAGTCATAGAAGTTCATCAAACTCAAGTAATCATTAAGATTAAAGTTTGTATCATTCAACAGTTTTAAGAACCTTTAATATTAGTTAACAAACGTCCTATAACAAGGTAAAATCAGTAGCATGGAATTTTTTAAAAATCAGACTTGCCCAATTTTATAGTTTAATTATGTAGAAAAATATGTACTGAAGATTCTAAAAGGCTGTAATCAAAATAGCTTTTGAAAGATTGGGCCTGTCTTCAAAAAAGAATTTGTAAAATAACTAAATCTTAAAAAAAAAAAATTAGTGAAATTTGCTGTTAAATGTAACTGAATATTCTGGAGTCCTCAGTTTGGAAAAACCTGCTGTACTGTTAGGTTAACTGCATCTTATTTTATTTATTTTTACTTTATGCTGGGGAACAATTTTTTAAGACAGGTAACAAGGAAATATAGTATAATTGTTTGACTTTTTAGTATCCAATATATTTTCCAAAATGTGTAGTAATTTAAATAAATTTAGAGTTACTATATTTTATGTAGAAAATGCTTGATATTGCATAGTTTTTGCATTCTTGGAAGGATTTAACTAAGTGTAAGTTATTTATAATAGCTTGTGAGACTTAACATTAATATTGGTGACTTTTGTTTGATTGAAACTCTTGAACTATTGTGTATCTTTGCAAAGAGAAGCAGGAATACAGTCACCTCTTTATAAATTAGGCAAATTCAGATTTTCATCTTAGATATTTCCCTCTTCCCAGCACATCTTTCTTTATCACCATCCCCTTGGTGTTTGTTCACAGAAGCAAATTAATTTTATTATTAACTTAGGCAAAATATGATTAGGAAGGTGAGTCTGCTACAGAAGTAACCATTATATATTTCAGAGCTAAACATGGGGGAGGGGCAAAGGGGGATGGATGGAGTGGTTGTTTGGGTCTAGTAGATGCAAACTGTTATGTATAGAGTGGATAAACAACAAGGTCCTGCCTGGAGCACAGGGAACCATATTAAGTTATCCTAGGATAGACCATAATGGAAAGAATATAAAGAAGAATGTGTGTGTGTTTCACTGAGACCTTTTGCTGTACAGCGTATATTAATACATTGTAAGTCAACTCTACTTCAATCAAAAAGATTTAAAAACCGAAATATAAATAATTTCTAAGTTTCATGCTGTTTTGGATAGTTCATATTACATCTCTGCTTTATTTGCAAGATTATTATGATTCCAGTGCTCTGATTTTAACCTTGACTGACACCATTGCAGCTTAAGGCATTTGATCATAATTTATTAGATAGGGGTATCTTTTAAGAGTGTGATATCACGTTATTCCTGACTGATTTTAAATTGCTGATAAACAGTTGTAGTGATTATTTTGCTTTTGTAGATTTTGCATATGAAGCTAGGAGATAAATGTCCTAAGAAAAATTTACCATATGTATTTTTAAACTAATAAAGTTGAAAACTGCATTTGCCTAGAGCAATTTAAAGTAGAGGCTTGTATCTTATAGAATTCAACACAGTACTAAGCTTGCATTTGTTGAAAGTTCTCTGTTCTGTTCATGTCTAAGTTGAAAGCCTAATTAATGTAAACGTGCATTTTTGTGCCTGTTGTTCATGGTTATGTCATGAAGGTACCTTTGCACTGGATAAGGTAAGAACCAGGCTGTGGAAAGTCTGTGATGAGTGCGGCATTTTACATGGTGCTGTTCAGTTGCTCAGTCGTGTCCGACCCTGTGACTCTGTGGACTGTGGCCTGCCAGGCTCCTTTGTCCATGGGGATTTTCTGGGCAAGAATGCTGGAGTGGGTTACCATTTCTTTACTCAGGGATTTCACATGTAATATAGAATTTAATTTAAGCCATATAAATGCCCTATCAACTGTTCATTACTATCTGTTTTCCTGTAAGGATGTTGAAGTTCGAAGAAGTAAAGAATCTTGCTTATGGTCATGTAAGCAAATTAGGGGAAGTTAATTGAATTTGAACCCAGGTCTGACTCCAGAGCCCATATGTGTTTCGCTGTCCTGTATTTTCTCCTCATAGTAAGTTCTCTGGACTTTATAAGTCATAAAAAGTAACCCCCCTTTTCAGCAAACCTGACATGTGAAAATCTAGATTTGCCAATATACAAATTTGGGATATTCTTTATTCTTGTGAGATGATTCATCTCATGTTCTTTAAATGACACGACATGACATTTAAAATATTATTTGCTTTCCCGAAATCCAATTTTTCTCTCAACATTTTAAGAATACCTGCTTCGTGAGATTTTATCAAGTGAGGCAAGCCTCTATTTTGGTATTTGTTTAGCATGTACTTCATGAATGCCTGCTCTATGCCAGGTTCTAGGTGTTACAGAGAGAAGTGACCTGCAAAAGCATAGTTCCTGCTGTCTCTGGAACTGGTGTAACTGGGTTTCAAATACTGGTTCCACCTTGATCTCTCAGTAACTGTAGGATCTTAGCAGGTCCCTTAGCCCTCTGAGTCTCTTTCTTCATCTTTCTTAGGGTTATCGTAAGGATTAATTGAGATAATATATATGTTCATAGCATGGTACCTGGCATGTGAAAAAATACTAACGTTACCTTTTAACATCTTAAAAATAGCACTTGAAATATAAGTCCTTTTCTTTAAAAAAAAAAAAAAACAAGCTTAATTAGTATCGTGATCCTCAGTCTGAGACAGTAGTCATCATTTGAAGAGCTGTGTAAGCATTTCCCTTGGTTCTGCACACTGCCACACACATTCTAGAATACAGTATGCCTTAAGCTGGGTGCTTGGTTTATATTCTAATGGTAGTGCTAGAAGACCGTGGGGGATAATTCCAAACATGCGCATATAGATGTTAGGCGCGTGGCAAGTACAGTAACCTGTTTTCTTATTACCTTTCTTCTGAAAAAGAAGATAGAGTCACTTTGTCATTTATTCTTTGGAACAATATGAGAAAAGATTTGAGGAAGAAGTTCGTCATTGATCACAAACAAAAATGTTGTGACAGCTTCACTCTGACTTATAGTAGGCACTTTGTACAGTTACTTGAGCCTTTTGGATGGGAAGTATTCCTCAGTATTTTTTAAAGTAGTGAAGTTTAAACACTAGGTCGTTCCTTTGCTGTATACCTGAAACTATCCCCACATAGTGAATCACCAATATTTCAATAAAAACTTAAAAAACTAGGTATTGCGTGTGTACTTACAATATGTAGACACTTGAATATATAGATACCAGTGCAAGTGATTTTGAAGATATATTTATGAAGATTACTGCAAGAATAATCAATCTAGCCATATTTCCTTCTAGATTACTGAATGTTTTAGGATATTACGATTTATCAAAAGCTTAAGGAGGAATTAAATACATTTAGAAATGATTTTTTAGAGATGTTCAAAAAAATCAGTGACAGATTTCCTTAAGTAATGGTTTCCATCAATAAAATTTTGTTATAACAGTTAAATTTTCTTTTGTGAACTGATGCAAAAGCCTCACTTATAATACTTCTAAGGAGATTTGTACAAACTGTATCTCCTGTAAAAAGATGTGTCAGGGCTATTTTTATTATCTGAAATGAAACCTTGAGAAAATCTTACTTTGACATTAAATCATTACTGTTTTGGGGTTTTTTTTTACATTACAAAGTCCAAATGCCAAGGAAAAGTCAACTCATAAGCTGGAGAGGTATGTAGACAGTTCAATTATAGTGACTGATAAAATAGATTTTAGTATTTTTTTTTCTATTTTCATAGTTCTTTTGAATCCTGATTAAGCCGTTTTTAAGTACATACATAAGGGAAAATCTGATGTTATAAACTTTTTACTTGTTATACCAAAAAAATTATGCAGTTGATGTGGAGATTTTTGTTTTTAACATGGATTTTTAAAGGACTTTTTTGTACAGTAGGTTTTAAAATATTTCTTTTAGTATGTACAACCAACTTTTGTATTACCTTAGATGTTGTAATGGGAAGTCAGTTACAGTTCTGAGTGAATATTAGCTATCCTCAGTTTTTATGTGTAAGCAAACTTTTTGCATAGATGCTAACTTATGTAACCTCAGTTAAGATTTTCAGAAATATTTTGTTGAAGTTTATTAAAGTCAAGATTTAATGACTAGTTTTAATGGTTAAATTTTAAAGGAGTGAATTAAGATGTTATTTGTACTTAGAAGTCAAAGAAAATAAGTGGCATAGAAATAAATTATTTAGCTGTCCTTTGGGAGGAACAAATGTTCTCACCTTTAAAGCTAACTTTCTTGATTATTTAAGTGAGATAGCCATACGTAAAACCTAATTTTTAAAAATAACTTCTTGTTTAGCATGAACTAAAGAAATGACCACAAACTCACTGAGCCTGAGATTTACCATCAAAAGAGGTACTGAAAAGAATCAATAAACTTCTTTCATAGGAATAATGTTTAGTGTTACTCATGTATTATTTTTGAGCTTGAAAGATGAGATATTTAGGATGATTCTGAAAATGAACTCTTTTCATTATTCTAATACCGTATACTCTATTGAGAATAAGTTACCCATGCTGTATTGGAGTTTAGTCTGCAAAGAAATGAATTGGCTGATTTTTGTCACTTGCAAGTCCAGCCAGGGCTGCTATAGCCTGCCAGTTGACTGCATCAATGCATAATACTGTATGAAGTCATTTAAAGGCATATTTTTTTAAAAATGACACATGTAACTTTTTACTATAATTATTAACTATAAGCAAAGAAGTTAGTCATGCTTTCATTTTTTTTTTATTGTCATCAAGCAGTTTTCTAGGAAATTTCAGCAGTATATCAATCCAGCTATAATTCTAGTATGAAATACAGAAACTATGAACAAGCTTTTGGTGCCTACCATCAAAATTAAATCCATAGCTTTAATGCTTACAGTCTCATTTTGCTTTCACCACAGCTCTGTTTTAGTAGATCTGCACATCTCTCTTGCTCTCAATGGTTAATTTTATCAGTTCAGTTTCTTTGTAGATTTTTGCCATGAGTAGAAAGGATTTAAAGTCTCATAGTCCCTTAAAATATTTTATTACCCTTTCCTTGAAAGAATGATAGATAATGTACATGCTTGTTCATTGTACAAGTACCCAAGACATTCTGATTGAAAGACAGCTTAAGGAAAAATAAACAAATAGCAAAAGCATTCCGTCTTTATTTACAGTATGTAGAAGATCACTGTTTTCACTTTAAGTGTAGGAGTCTGATCAGCAGGAACACCCTAGAGAAGGACATCTTTAGCGATAGAATTTACATACCGTTAGCTCACAGTAATTGATTAGCAGCAGGACTCTGAGTACAGAACTGTTGGGCACGTTATTTGGGATGCCTTTGATGCTGAGGTTTTCCGAAGCTTGCTGGCTGCATGCTTGTTGCCTTTGTTCGTGGCACAGGTAATTACTTGATAAAATGAAGTGCATCGCTGTGAACAATTGACCCTTTGGAGCAGTCCAGGCTTGTCAGCAGTCTAAAACCACACTTTAAGGCCATCATTATGGCCTCAAACTTAAGAGTTTCCAAGGTGCAGACAAAGGTGTTGTCTTCCTTCAGTACAAGTCGAGTGCCATTTTCAGACTTTATGAAGTATTTAAACTGAATGATATTTGACGATATCGAAAACTCCTCAGGAAAGCCATCCAGCCTGCTTTTGGACACCAGGACAATGCGAGATTTTATTTTTGATATGAAATCCGGAGCATTACAGAAGATTCTCAGTCCTTGTGAGCGATCATGGTTATCTGTTATTTCCAAGAAAGTGGTCTCCCTGGGTGTCAGCTGTTCTTTTTCCCACCTGGTCTTCACTTCCTCCGCCAGTCCCTTGAGCTGAAAGAATTCTGCTTCTTGTGCAAGAAGTTGATTTTCTCGAAACCCTTCTGGCAGTAGAAGTTCTCCATTTCGTAGGAAGTTTAGAACATGCCTGAAGAGGAGCCCATCCCTGTCTATGAAATAATGACCATCAGCATCAAACGGGCAGAGAATTTTTCCGTTGACTATACCTTCAAGGAAAGTGTCTGGGTACTTGGTCAGTGTTTGTTTCTGAGTGATGTATAAGTATCCACCAACGTTGAGGGTCATCAGAGTGGATTTGCAGTTCTTTCCCTGGTCAGCATCTTCCAGGCTGTTGTGTTTCCCTTCATAGTCCTTTTCTTTTTCCCTTCTGTTTATTTTACGCTCCATTTTTGAACACGCTATTTCAGCTTGTTCTTCTTGGCGTTGAGATTTTTAAAAAAGAAACACTACCACACAAACACGCCTTTATTCAGCCCCAGCCTGGTGATGGAATGGAAACGCTGGCAGCATCGCCTGCGCTGTCAGCTCGGTTTTGCAGTAGGTGGCGTATCAGCTATGTATGCAGGAGCTTTCTGGAGTAAGAGGGAAAAAAGATAATTTGCATTTAACCGTATCAGGGAAGGAACCTGCTGTGAAAAGGTTTTCATAGATATTCTTAGACATAAATAAAAGTTACTCAGTGAATTGAATTTCCTGTGGGCAGTTAAGCAGTTATATATATTTAATTCTCCAGCTAAGTGTGAATTTTTATTCACTTCTCAGTGTCAAAATTAAGTTATTAATCAGGCAGGCTTAATACTGAACAATACTATCACCTTTCAGAGATATATGTGTGGAATTGCTACCATATTTTAAAGTAAATTATAAGTAGGAAACCTAAAGAGAAAGGACCTAGGTGTATAGAATTTTCTCTCCTGTAAAAAGCCACACATTTCACAGTGGTGTTGTCATTTTAGAAACACAAATGAGAATACTTAAACCCATTATTTATGACCTTGTACTTAAGTTTAATTGGATTTGCATGTGATTCTGATTTGGGAATCAGAATCTGATTTGGGGAATCAGTAAGTGAAAAGAAATTTTCTTCATGTCTTTCAACAAAAGGTTCTGTTATGTTGGCTTTTTACCCTACAAGTAAAAAAAGTCAAAAATACACAGGCTTTACAGTAAAAATTTTTTTTTTTTTTTGGTTGAGATTTCCTGTGGAAAATCCATAAGCTTGTTTCAGCCTAAACATACTGAACAAAGACTTGGACTGCTGTGGAAGATACTGTAACCGTGTGCTTGTGTTTATGTGTCTGTGTGTGTGCACAGGAACCACTGCTCCCTCGAGAAGATAACATAGAGACAGATTCAAAATACCTGCTATAAAATAATGTCATGGGCCGGATTAGTTGGGTTTCTTTTGCTGCTGCTGTTTTTTTTGTCCCCCAGTGTTCACAAAAAGGGAGAGAAGAGACCAAAGCCTGTTGCCTTTTTATTTTGGAGCTCTAGCAGTGTGAGTATAGTGGTCCCCCCCCCCCCTTTCTTTTTTTTCCTTCTTCCCTCGTAAATTGCCTTCCAAAACATTTTAGGGATCTGAGTTTTCATTTCTAGAGTTTAAAGACCCAGTGGTAAGAAATGTGAACATGGTCCCCAGTACACTATTATTTGGCTGATCTACCTGCTAAATTATTCTGAGGAACTACAGAATTAGACTTCAGATTTTGTCAAATTGATTTACATTTTTATTACATTAAAGGTATTTAAAATTTTTCAACTTTGATAGAGGTGGGCTTCCCTTGTGGCTCAGCTGGTAAAGAATCCGCCTGAAATGTGGGAGGCCTGGGTTTGATCCTGGGTTGGGAAGATCCCCTCGAGAAGGGAGAGGCTACCCATTCCAGTATTCCAGCCTAGAGAATTCCATGGACTGTATGTATAGTCCATGGGGTTGCAAAGAGTTGGACACAACTGAGTGACTTTCATTTTCACTTGATAGAAGTATTATTGGTGGAGATTCTTCTAAAAATGTTTGCCTTGCGTTTTTTCGAAACAATGTTAGATTTTCTTCAGATATTAAAAAAAATTGATTTTTAATTATAGCAGTTTGAATTCAGTGTTTATGTATCATTGAGCTTATCAAAAGTTCATTGAAATTAAACTAGAAATCAAAGGCATAACATTTTTAGGGCTGAGTTTTTGCTGAGAGGACTTCCTTGGTGTCTTAGAAGGTAAAGAATCTGCCTGCCTTGCAGGAGACCCAGGTTCAGTTCCTGGGTTGGGAAGATCCCCTGGAGAGAGCAATGGCTGCCCACTGCAGTATTCTTTCTGGAGAATTCCATGGAGAGAGGAGCCAGGGGGCTACAGTCCATGAGGTCGCAAAGAGTCAGACCTGACTGAGCGACTATCACTTTTGCTTAGAGACCATGAAACTGAGCCAGAGAAAACTGCATTCTGGAGAGTTTTTAGTGTTTTATCTAGAACTTTATAGTTTGTTGATAGTAAGCCAACACTTTAGACTAAAGCTTCCTCTCAGCACCACATCATTTAAGAAAAGTTTACTGGTATATTCTAACAATTTCATGTGTGTTGGTTTTGTGGTTTGGGAATCAAGTCTTATCTATGGATACGACCTTTTCTGAAATATGGAATAGGTTTGGGGCGGGGGGTGGCGCAACTTTAAAAATGGAATTATTTTCTTAGTAGTAAATGCATCTGAGTAGCAACCACATAATAGCATAACCAGGAAAGGCATGCCAGTTTCACTTACAGGCATAGTCCTCTTTTAATGAAGTTTAGGGCGGTTTAGTCACTAACTCGTGTCCAACTCTTGCGACCCCATGTGCTGTAGCCTGCCAGGCTCCTCTGTCCATTGCCTGGATTTTCCAGGCAAGAATACAGGAGTGGGTTGCCATTTCCTTCTCCAGGGGCTCTTCCTGACCCAGGATTCAAATGACGGGTCTCCTGCACTGCAGGCAGATTCTTCAGCTGACTGAGTCGTGAGGGAAGCCCACCCCAGGAAGTGTATCAGTCCTGTCTCAGTCACATAGATGTCTGTTCTACCTATCACGGTCCAAAGAATCCTTGAAAATTCATTTGTGCTAACCCCTTCTTTAAAAGAAAGGAAAAAAACTTTGCCTCATTGAAGTAATGATAGACCTTTTTTGGTTTTTTCCCAAGTTTTTTGTGGATATTCTTAATTGCTTTTTTTTTTCTTTTTTAGCTCTGTAAGGCCCATTGAGAAGACTTCATTGAAGCTTTCTAAACCAGTTTTTCTCATTCAAAAAAGTTCTTAGGTTAATTTGATTTTTGTTCTATAGGTCCCACCCAAACAGTTATTTACAATGCACATGAGACACCAGAATCAATAGAACGGAGCTGTAGTATAGTGGTGGAGACTGCGCTCAGATTTCTTTGTTTGTTTAAATCAAGTGAGGTAGTTGAATTCTGTGTAAGCCTTGGTCTGCTGCATTTACAGTGTTTGACCCGTTTACTGATGCCTTCCTGAGAGAGCCCTGGGGCTAGTGCTGTTAGAGGCCCGGCACGTGAGGCAGGACACCGACCTCCTCAGCCGTCACCCCCGGGCCCCTGCACCTGCTGACTCGCTCGCTTCTGCTTTCTGATTTTTAAGCCTCCTGGTGTGTGTCTGTTTCCCTTCTGGCTTTCCGTGGCCGTGAACCACCCTGTCGTGTGCCTCTAACCCTTGACTGCCCTTTCTCACTCTAGACTTCGCTCTGAGGTTCTTGGCTTCTGCAAACCTGACCTGTAAGCTGTGTTTGCCACCCGTGGCGGGGCAACAGTGGTGCAACAGCAGGCTTGTCCTAGTGCCTCGCTGGAAGCTGAGAAGAATCTATAGGACTTTTTTTTTCTTTTAATGTCCTGTAGCTCCCAACTTGCAGTCTTAAGAAAGAAAAATGGTACCCAGGAGACCCCGCCTTCTCTGCGTTGCTCCACTCCATCCCCATCAAAGCAAGATGATTGCAGTTTACATTAATCACAGGGCTTTTGTTGCTCATTGCCACTGTTAAAGTTCATGTGCTTCTGAGGAGAAAGCCAGGTTGTCTTCTTCTTAGCCTATTCTAAGCTTATATTTACTTGCTTTGGGGCTGAGGGTGGGGAGAGTCATGTCAGTCAAGTCCACATAGCCCAAAAACTGTAAAAATGGTGCTTCGATAACTATTCCGAGGCGGACATCCATGGGTTTGTGTGACCACCTTTCTCTTCCTCACTGCACATCCAGACTGAAGCAATCCGTTAATTGGTTAAGCAGAAGGGCTTAACCTACACAACAAAGATGAGCTCGTTTGAATCCACTTGATCGCTAGACTCGAAGATTTCATGTGTTTTGCAGGCAGAAAGATATTTTTTTTTAAGTGTCTATCATAGACATCTGTAATCACACATATAAAAGAGCCCTTTAGTCAACTTTGAAGATATGTTTTCTCACATACATCTATATATCTGTTTTTCCTTCATTCAGCTCTGTTTTTTGCATTAGTTCGGGCTGCTGTAGTATAGTACATATTTCACTACCTCTGCGTAACACAGAGTATTTCACACCTAGACACTCAGTGAATGTTGTTTTTGATTCCTTGGTGATGGACCCCCAGGCTGCCTCAGTCCCTTGCTGTGGTGAGCAGTGTAAAGCATGTCCTCTTCTAGGTGTCTGTGGAAACTCGTGAGGCAGATCCCCAGGGGAGCGCTTGCTGGGCACATTCACTTTCACTTAGCACTCGCAGATGACTCCCAGGATGCGCTCTACCACCAGCGGTGCCTGTGGGTTCCTGTTTGCCCACATTTTCTCCAGCACTTGGTGTTCTCTGGCTTTTGTTTTGTTTTCTAGATTTCACATACAAGCGACACCATACAGTGTTTGTCTTTTTCTGCCTGACCTGTTTCACCTAGCATAAGTCCATGCTAAGTTGTTGTGAGTCTGTCCATGTTGTTGCATATGGCAACATTTCGCCCTTTTTTTGTGGCCGAGTAGTACTCCATTCTGCACGTGTGTATGCACACACACACACCACATCTTCTCTAGCCATTCACCTGGGGATGGACCCTTAGGTTGTTCCGTACCTTCACAACTGTAAATAATGCTGCTGTGAATATTGGGGTCCTTGTATACCTCTTTTCAGACTAACATTTTCTCTGAGTATATACTCAGAAGTGGAATTGCTGATTCGTACAGTGGCTCTGTTTCTAGTTTTTGAGAAACCTCCATACTGTTTTCCACAGTGGCCGCACCAGTTTACCTACCCCCAACAGGGTATGAGGTTTCCCTTTCTCCATGTCCTCACTCACCAACATTTCTAATTTGTGTTCCTGTTGGTGATAGCCAACTTTGAGGACTTAAACAGTGTCACTGACAGGTTCTTTTTCTGACTATATTCATTGGTTAGGCCCAATGCCTAACCAAATTTTAGCAAAATCTTTCTGCTGTATGGTGATGCTAATCTTCCACTGTCTGCATTAGGCAGAACTTATTACAGGCCAATGGGAATTCTTATCTGCCAACTCTTGATGGGAAATGAGGTCATCATCATCAACGTGATTGACACAGAATATGCCAGAGATATTTTCCTGCCATAAGGAAGTAGAACCTTACCAAGAAGATCTCTCTCTTGGTTGGAAGATAAAAGATTTGGTAATTCCCCTAGGCTCAACAGATCACTCCTTTATGAAATTCAGACACTCCTTTTCAAGGAAAAGGGATGAAGCTGCCTTTATTAAAAACATGGGGTTTTTGGTTCTTCATTCTCTGCCTCTACCAAATCTTTTTGGTTATTTTCACCTGCATGCATTAATTCCTTTTTTTCTTAAAAAAAAAAAAAAAGATGATTTCTTGTTGCTGCACTAAGAAAGAGAAGCCAGCTACAGAAAGAGCAGCAGCTATTAATTTTTACTTAAACCTGTCTGTGTCTCTGCTGTGAACTTCTCCGTATTTTTTGAAACTTATTAATCTGGGTCTCTCTTCTTCACTTGAATTTGACACCCATCTACTTGATCTGCAGTGATATCTTTATCTGTTCATTTTCCAAAATCTGGCTAACCTTTGGCCCTCTGACTTTCATGTCCTCTGATTCCTTTTTGGCTTGACATTCCTATACCTTTCACAAACTGAGCTGTTGTGTTTTTTTTTTTTTTTTAACGTATGTGTTTCTTGTTTTTCATAGCCTCCTGTTAATAGCATTGAATGTGAGAAATACTCATTTTGATACTCGACTATAATTATGTTACTTTAGTTTCTTTTTGGTGTTGAAAAATAAAGGAGACAGTGCTACGTATTAACATAGTTTAAGAATTGCGTATTAACATAGTTTAAGAATTGCGGATTTTTCTATGTTAACCTAATTCTGTTTAAATGCCAAAACTTTAGTTTTGTTTTGAAATATGAAAGTTTTCTGCATTAGATGTTGTCTGGTACTGGGCTTCATCAGCACAAGTACTGTCTCACCCAGCTTGTAGAGCTGACTGACCGCTGTATCTCACCAACTATGCAGTGTCATGTCCTCCTGGGACTCATTCACTATAGCTTCTGGCAGAATGGTGATGTGGATGTGTAATTCCAGTCAGAGGAATAAGCTTGTAAGTGTTTTACAGTAAGCTTGTAAGTGTTTTACAGTGTTGAACTGAGTCTTCAAAGAAGCCCAGGAAACTGCTGCTTCAGCAAATTTTTAAACCCCACTTGAGAAGTATAGAAAAGATTAAAGAGCTTTGTGTCAAAAGGAGCACAGATAAAAATGACAGACTAAAGGAGAAGTTCTGACAAAATTCCATTCCACTGTTTCTTTACTTTTCATTACAAAGGTAATCTTGAAAACACTTTACAAATCATGCTAATTCATATTTTAAATGTACTTTGGGAGATGAGTGTTGCAAGGAAACCTGAGTTTTATAATTCTGTAAGCAAAAGTCATTTGAGTTTTTAAAATGAGTGTGCTCTTTTTTTTTTTTGAAGTGCAGACTATGCATTATTATTCACTGGAAAATTTTATTGTAACTAGATGAGCAAAGCATTTCTATGAGCCATCAAATGAACACTGAAATTATATTATTGTAGAAAACTCATTTTTATAGTGCAATTTGGCAAAACAGAATTTTGCCTTCTCTTTCAGAAGGAGATGTTTTAAGTTAATAATCATTGTCTACAATCTCAAAATGAGGGGCATGACTTTGAAAAATTGTAACGTGAATATTGCTGTGAAATCAGGGACCAAAAGAGTCCCTGCCCTCAAGTGCTGTCCCTTACCACTGTCCCTCGTGTTACCATCTTCTCTTCAGATTCTCCTGTGTGATGAGATGGGTGGGGGGAGGTAGGGGATTGGGGGGCCTGAACCAGCAGGACAGGATATTATGGTTCACAGGGGGACATGGAGTTTCTTACAGAGAATAGAATGATTGTAAATCAGGGATGGAGAACTCTTATCATATTCTTTACATCTGACATTTCTGTTATCGGGGTGTGTCTTAAAATCATGGACTTGTAAAATTTTCATGGTAGCGTTTTGTCTTCCTTGGTGGCACATAAGATAATGGTGAATATTACAATTGATGGCATCTTAGATTTGATGACATATTTGAGCAGTTCTGTAAGCTGTTATCCCCACACCACCAGGAAATTCAATTAACAGAGAGACAGGGAAAGGTGAAGGTGTTGGGGGAGAGGAGGAGAGAAGTATCAGGGCAGCAGTTCTCAGCCTTGCCTGCTGCATATTAGAGTTGTCTAGTGAGTGTGTAAAAACACCTCTTGCCCACACAATGCAATTAAGGTAGAATCTCTGAGTGTGGACCCATTAGTTTTTAAAAATCTCCCCAGGTGATTCTTAGGACCAAGCAGAATTGAAGAACTACTATATTCAGGAAATTGATGAGCTCAGTAAAGCAAACTTACCTCAAAGGAGTTCTTAATGATGAGGGCATAATTTCTCCTCTGTGGTTATGAGGATCACTTCTTATTAAAGGATCTTGAAATTTGTAAAGAACTAAACTAGTGTGTGGTATTAGTAGTTACTAAACATGGTGAAGAGAACTGGGGTTATTGAGGATGAAATTAATAAAACTTGAATCATATTCAGTGATGAAAAAATGTGTCATCAGATTGTCTCTTAAGTATTTTGTTAATGTTATCTCAACTATACTACAGGCTTTCTTAAGTACAGGGGTCTGTATTTTTCTTCTTTTGTACCTCTCATCACACCTTGCACCATGTTTGATACTATTTACCTGTAATGCAGCCCTGTGGTCAAAGCCTTCTCCTGGAGACTTAATCTTTCCTGGAAGGGTTTGTTTTTCTATTCATATAATCATGGTTGCTGTTGTTCTTGAATTATTTCTAATTTCTAGTGCAAGTGGATAGCACCTTTTGATGCAGGTTTTACCAAAACAGACTATTTCAGTACTATGATTTTCTTTTTCATTTATTATTATAAAACAGTATTGCTTCATTTTTTCAAATGATAGTTTTATTTCTGGGTTTTATTCAACCTCTTATTCTTAAAAGCAGCTTTTAGGTTAGACGTCATGTCTGTTTATGTACATCATACCCATATCTGTATTTGAGAATTTATACTGATGAATTGTATATATATAATTATACATATTGTGTATATTAATTATGTATAACAAGCAAAAAGGAAACTTATTGTAAAGTGTAGGAGGAAAAATAACTTGTGAACTTGCTTCATAAACATTAAAACACAAATGTTTATTTTTAAAATGTTGTTCACTAAGTTATTTCTTTGATCAAAAGTTTGTTATGGCTTCTGTAGACCCATAGAGCAGTCCAGACTCCTTTGTACATTTAAATCATCTGTCTTTGATTTTGTACCTTAGGTCACACTTTTCTTTCTTCTCCTGGGCAGCCAGTCTTGTCATTCACAGATACTCTTTGGTGAGCATTACAACATCCCTTGTATAGGAATGTACAGAAACCTTCCTTCTCCCAGTCCACAGGGGAGAAGTTGAAGAGCAAGTACTATGAATGAGGAAACTGAGATGTTTTCTGATCCTAAGTCTGACCCTCATAATTATGGTTTTAGTATTCGATTTAAAACTGGGAACTCCCAGCTATTCAGGCATGTTTGTAATTTGAATATCACTACAAGAAAACACGACATAACATAATTCAGCAGGATACTTAAATGGCTGCTCATTATGTTGCTTTTGAAGTAATTAATAAAATGCTCTGTAGGCTTACTGAAATCTGAGTATGATCTTTTATTCCTAAAATTCCTGAATATTAAATAGATCAGAACATCAATTCACAAATCTGAATACAATTAGAAACACCTTCTTAATAATGCAGGGATCGAAACTTTGCCCAGCTGGTTTGTTAAGATGCCAAGTAGCTTGTATTAATAGAACTTACCCTAACCACAGGCAGAAACTGCTAGGAAAAGATCTTAAATGAGAACAGTGGAGACTAGCAGGAATATGAAACAATAGTTTACCTTTTAAATGCTCTTGATCTCTTGAAATACTCTTCTTTAGTCCTTTTCCAGAGGGGACAGACACAGGTGTGAGGTAAAGAAGAATCCAGAAAGTAGCTTCAAGGCCTCAAGGATGAGCCCAGAACCTTGACTCTAACCTTGTCTGTGTTTTAACTTGAGTTGGCAGTGCTCTTAAAGGCCTCCATGTTGAACTGGATCCAGAGTGGTCTCGTGGAAATGAACGCCTGTAACTTCCTGATGCCCAACGTCTTCTTAACACACTGCTCTCATTACTTACATGCCAATGTTAATAGGCACCCTTCCTGCTTACCTGTCACTTTAACTTGTTTAGACTAGCCAGGCCCTTAACTTGTAAAAAGTGCCAGTCAGTCGTTTCTCCCGGGTTCTACATCATACTGTGTGTTAGTCTCAGTCATGTTCGACCCTCTGCGACCCCATGGACGATAGCCCGCTGGGCTCCTCTGTCCGTGGGATTCTCCAGGCAGCAATACTGGAGTAGGTTGCCATTTCCTTCTCCATCATCATACAGTGAAGTGAAGTCGTTCAGTCGTGTCCGACTCTTTGCGATCCCATGGACTGTAGCCTCCCGGGCTCCTCCGTCCATGGGATTTCCCAGGCAAGAGTACTGGAGTGGGTTGCCATTTCCTTCTCCAGGGGATCTTCCCGACCCAGGGATCCAGCCCGGGTCTCCCGCATTGTAGGCAGATGCTTTACCTTCTGAGCCACCAGGGAAGCCTATCATCATACAGTAGTATATGTCAAACTGAGATAAAGAGTAGGAAGGTCTAGCTTAGAAAAAGAAGTTTGTGTGATTTCAAGTCCTGGACAGCTTCTCAATGTTTTCTCTTTGTTGTTCCCAGAAAGCATTTTTCTCTAATTCCTACTCAAAGAAAATTTAATTATATCTAGGTCTTTTAGTAAGTATTAGGGCAAACAAAATAGATGTTGATGAAACAATAAGACATCCCCAGTTGGAAGGAAGGGCCAGTTTTGTTTTGTTAATTTTAGTGAAAGAGAATTGGAAGAGATCCCAGTGACTTCCTTATGCATATGGATGCCGAGACCCAGAGATGTGAAGTAACTTCTCCAAAGTAACTCCGCTGTTTAGTGACAGGTTTAGAACTGGGATGCTTCCATTCTTGTTATAAGAATGCACTTTGTGTAACTTTCAGTTTTTTTCTGAAACTAGGTGGCAGTATATAGATCAATAAAATACCATCACAAAGGTGTGTGTTCATAGTCATGAAGATTCTTTGGGCTGCAAAGAGCAGAAACCAGTAAGCAAACTAGTCTAGCTCAAGAAGCGGGGGAGGTGAGAAAATTTAGAAGAGGTCCTGGAATAGTTCCCAGAATCTAAAGAAAAGTTGAACAAGCGGCCAGGCCTAAGGAAAGATAACCCTCATAAACGATAATAAATTCTACTTAGTACAGTAGAATCCCACAGCCTCTATGGAAGGACCAGTAGTCCTTCCAGTAGTTAAATTAAAAGGTTGGGAATCATGATAATAGAACGTATTCCTACTGCCTTAAACACTTTAAGACCCACAAATGTACATTTGGTCACCAGTGTCCACGTAGGACAAGGCCTTTGCTGTCACTGCAGGATGCTGATTATCTGATTTCCCTTTCTGGTGGAAAGTAAACCCATAATTTAGTTTAGATTTTTAATTTTGGTTTCTTGAAAAAGGAGCAAGACTTTAGACACAGTGAGACGATACAAATGTAGAATCCTTCTAGACTTTTGTTTCTCTTCTAGTCTCTAGTCACTCCAGTACCTAATCTGACAGGTTTTCAACAACTTATCTTTAGATCACATCTTGCTGTTCTTTAGTTGCTCAGTCGTGTCCGACCCTCTGTGACCCCATTGGCTATAGTCCAGCCAGGCTTCTCTGTCCATGGGTTTCTCCAGGCAAGAATACTGGAGTGGGTTGCCATTTTCTTCTGCAGGAGATCTTCCTGACCCAGGATCAAATCTGCATCTCCTGCTTTGCCTGCAGATTCTTTATTACTGAACCACCAGGGAAGCCCATATCACATCTTACAAAGCATTAAACTTAGTTTTCTTAGAAAGTCTCCCTCCCCCATACTCATAATTAATAGGATTATATAATATATAATTAAATTGCATAATTACTAACAGTAAAACTAGCATAAACAAGTTCTAGCATAGCTTGAGCAGAAGTGTGTGGGAGTAATAGAGATTAACCTACTACCCACTAGTGTATAGCAAGCTCTGGGCATCTGTCATTATATTTAAGAGGGAAACTGAGAGCCTTGGTAATCTAGAAGTGGGTTAAGTGGAGGCCTAGCAGAAGTGCTCCTTGTGTGTTAGGGTAGTTTATATACCTGTCTCATACCAGCAAGCCCCCAGAAAGTAATCTGGAAGCCACTAGGTAGAGGTTGGGTCCCTGAGACACTTTCCAGGGGCCTGGGAAATCAAAACTATTTTCCTAATGATACCAAGCATTTTTGCCTTTTTCACTCTGATTTTCTAAGCATTTTTCAGTTTTCATTTCTAGTATGGTTAATATCAGTAGATAAAATCCACATAAAAAGTTCTTTTGGATCCTCACATTTGTGAATGGCTGCACTAGACTCTGCTCCTTGAGGTCAGGAGCCCTCATATTTCATATTTCTGTTATTTCATATTTCTGTGTTATTCCTGATGTGTTGGTATTATTTTTTACATAAAAGGCACTCAGTAAATATTTTCAAAATATATGAAAAAAGCTCATTTTTCAAGTATTTATAGTCTTTCAAATTGAGCCAACAAATAATTTTAAGTCAGGGTTCCTGTATTAATGAATATGATCTGTAATTAACAGCAGTGATGTGCAAGTGAGTGCTTTCAGCTGTCTTAAAATGTAATATGTAATAGCTTTCCCCTGAAATCTTAAGTGGTGTTTTAGAGAAGCAGCACAGTTTAGTGGAAAAAAAAAATGAAAGCATGTTCCTGTGAGGTTTTAAAAGTGTGTGATGGTTTCATATCTTGCTTAGGGGGCTGTATTATAAGTAAATTGTTTTTTTTTTTTTTAATTTTATTTTGGAAGAGAGGGGAAAGGGCAAAGAGTGAACAGAGATGTGGCCTTATTTAAGAGCAGCCAGTTGATGGAAATTTTCATTGCTGCTGCTGAAGAATTTTCCTTTCACTTGAGAAGCTATTTTAGATTTGAAAAGAAAATATGATGGACAGGAAATCGTGGTTTGGGGAAGTGAATTTTCCTACTTTGAGTGACCTTGTTGGAGAAGAGTGATGATGAGTGGCGGCCAGGTTAAAGCAGGTAGGTGCTTTAGATGCCTATTACTCTTTCAGGTATCATAAGTGTGAAACGTCTTCAGCAGAAGCTTTTAAATAAAAATTAAATTCACCCTGTCCACCCAAGAGTGCTGTGCTGTGCTGTACTTAGTCGCTCAGTCCCTTCCGACTCTGCTGTACAGGTTTTCAGCAACTTATCTTTAGATCACATCTTGCTGTTCTTTAGTTGCTCAGTCGTGTCCGACTCTCTGTGACCCCATTGGCTACAGTCCAGCCAGGCCCCTCTGTCCATGGGGATTCTCCAGGCAAGAGTACTGGAGTGGGTAGCCTTTCCGTTTTCCAGGGGATCTTCCGAACCCAGGTCTCCCGCATTGCAGGCAGATTCTTTATCAGCTGAACCACCAGGGAAGCCCAAGAATATTGGAGTGGGTAGACTGTTCCTTCTCCAGGGGTTCTTCCCGACCCAGGAATCGAACCAGGGTCTCCTGCTTTGCAGGCGGATTCTTTACCAGCTGAGCTACCAGGAAAGCCCCCACCCAGGAGTAGGTACTGCTAAATAAGTGGGGAACAGTCACAGGTGGTATTGAAAGGTAACTTTTTAGTATTCAACATTAGTAAGCACATGGGTATGCAACTAAATTATCTTTGGAGACAGTATTCTAGATTTAAAAAGGATTAATTTATGTTTCAGTAGTGAGCTTTTCTCATGCATTTAAGGCCCTGTAGATTGGAGTCAATCTACAATCTTGTGATTGTTATGACAAGAATCATTCTAGCTTGAACTTTCAGCTTCAGTGGAGGGCCATGCTTGAATAGAAGATTTGTTTTTGCTTTAAGAAAATTCAAATTTTAGTCTTACTGAATTCATTAGTAAGGACATTACTTTTAGAATTTAAATTTAATATGAAATAATTTCAGCCTGCTTATTCTTCCCTTCCTGCCATATTTTGGTGTAAGGTAGACATGCTTCTCATCATCACCCTTTGCCATCGTCTGTCAGCCTGTACCTTGAGGTTTGTGCTTATGTTGCATTGCATTACTGTGTGTTTGCAGTTAGTACTTGGGGGCCGTAATAAGGAGTTACAGGATTTTGGAGACAAAAACCACAAAAGATCACCATAAAACTTTTGGCGTGTGGAAGATCTCTTGTATGGATATGGATATGCGGGGCCTCTGTTGCTGCGTACGGGCGTCTCTAGTTGCAGTGCTCGGGCCTCTCACGTGGCGGCTTCTCTTGTTACGGAGCGCGGCTTCCTTAGCTGCGGCTCTCAGGCTCAGCAGTTGCGGCACTGCGGCTCTAGAGCGCATGGGCTCAGTAGCTGTGACGCACAGACTTAGTTGCCTCGAGGCACGTGGAATCTTCCCAGACTGGCGATCGAACCGATGTCCCCTGCATTGGCAGGTGGATTCTGAACCACAGGACCACCAGGAAAGTCCGGAAAATTTTTCTCATATAAATCATGTGGGCGTGGTTGCATCTGCGTTTTACGTTTTGGTCAGTTTATCTGTTTGCCCAGTGAACTGTGTGCTTCTTGAGGACAGTACCGCATCTCAGTCATCTTCGATTCTGCAGTGCCTAGATGGTTCCCTTTGCATGGTAGGCACTTGGTTAATGTTTGTGGATTGTATGAGGTCATTGGCCCTCCAAAGATGGATCATAAATGCATTGCTGAGGAGCCAGAGGAGTTCCTGAATCTCTCCTGGGTACTTGGGTGAATTCTCTTAGAAATATGATTGAACTGTAACTGTTCCTAACCATAGTCATCCATTTCCAGACTGCAGTAAAGCTGGTGCCACCGTGGGTCAGTCATATATGCATTATCAAATAAGATGAGATCTAAAGTGACTTGGTGCCTAGTAGGCACACAGTAGTAGGTGCTAACTTTTGTTTCTCTTGAATATTATATCAGTGTCACTGTAAGAATTCTTACAGTGGGAAAATTTTTCTTTCTGTTGGACAAATATTCATAGCATTTAAAAGCTCTAATTTTACCACACCCATATTAATCATTTTGCTAAAAATAAAAGAGCAACTGGCAGGCGGAACTGGTATTCTATATAACCTAGGCAAGAACCTGACTAGTTTCACAGTATTTTTTAGGCTAGCTGTTCTAGTCACAGTGTATTCTAGAATTTTGTTTTTTGCACATATATGTGTGTGTACCCACGCATTCAAATAACGTGTTATGTATATACCTTTGATTTAGTGCTTTAGACTGTGTTTTCAGAAGTTACTTCTCTGTACACCCTTCAAAGATGATATAGCCTGTACACCCTTCAAATATTTATTTGATTTTGTGCCTTTTTAAGCTACTCTCTTTAGAAAGAGCTAAGTGTATAAAAGCTGTTATTGGCAAGGGGCTGCAGCAGTCTGTAAATAAACCTGAGAGGAGCCTAGTTTTTTACTATCTACGAATACATTTTTTTTTTTTGCTATTCTGATCAGTGATACTACTATAAACTTAAAAATATTCCTTTTGTTTCCTTGATTTATATTTTTGACTATATTTGTGATCAGTTACTGTGGTTAGTATGTCAAAATACAGTCTTGAAAATGATAAATGTTACCTAAATACATTTGTTAATTTTTTTCTTTCCATTTAAGATAAGCTTTCACTGGAAGGAATAGTGGTACAAAGAGCTGAATGCCGACCTGCTGCCAATGAAAACTACATGAGGTTAAAGAGGTTGGTGTTTTTTAACTTTAAAACTACCTGGTGTGTTTTTTTTGTTTTTTGGTTTTTTTTTAGAATTGAAATACATGTATTAGATTGCCTATTGACTGCATAAAAACAATGGTTATTGTTACAAGTGTTTTCTTCAAAGCTTATTTGTTTTTTAAATGAAATAAATAAGAACAAATTTTTAGTTACAAAATAAGGAAGTCATGAGGATGTCATGGGCAGTGCTGACTATAGTTAATAGTAGTTTCTTGCACATTTGAAAGTTACTGAGAGAAGAGATCCCAAAGGATCTCATTGCAAGAAAATAATTTTTTTTTCAACTATGTTTGCTGTCAGAAGTTAGACTTACTGTGGTGATCCTTTTCCAGGGTATACACTTGACTGAATCATTACCATGTATACCTGAAACTAATACAATGTCAGTTATATTAAAATTAAACTCAAAAAGAGTTTCTTTAGTAAGGGGACTTTCAGAACCTAGGCTGTTGATTTGGGTTGTATTAAGCTACTTTGTTACTATAACCTGGAATCAAAATTTGTCTTTTTCTAGTTGTCCTTGTAAATCTTGATTCTCTAAAGACATGTTTACAAGATCTTTGCACCATTTTATTTTCAAGGGCTATAATTTTCCCATGATGAATGTATATCTCAAATACTATACACTAAAAAGCAAGTATAACCGGTTGCTAGAATACCATCCTTTTTTCTTAGTCTACAAAGAACTTTTATAAACTATTGCCTTGTTGGAGATTTTGCTTTGGTGTCCCTCCTCCACACTTTTGGACGTGCTTATTACCCTTTTGTAATTCATGCTTAAAGGTTATGATTGCAAATTCTTGGTACTTCAAATTTTGTGACTTTCAAAGAGGCAACAATTTTTTAAACTTGGAAGAAATGTATAGTACTTGTTTCATAATTTATATTGAATATATTTCAATCCCCCATATAGTCTTGAATTACACATTTTTAAATTTACCCCGTACTTAACTATGTGAAATAGTAGTGAACAAAACAAAAGAAAATCTCTGCCCTCATGGTGCATACATTTTAGAAGGTTGTAGCTGCACTGAACTTGTAGTTGGGCTCACACTTCCAAGTGGCAGCCACAGCCCCTCTGAATATCCACATTGACTGAACTGGATCAGCTCTCAATTTCACATCTTTTAAACTCCCCCACGCTGCCCCTCTCAATTAGATGGGATGTCTGTCTCTCGGGAATGAAACAGAGACTAGTTTTCTTGTCCAATAACTCTTCTAATTTCAGTGCCTCCCCAGGGCAAGGGAAAGGATGACAATCAAAATGAAAATTTTTTAGAACAGTAAATAACTTTGGCACACAGGCAGATGTTCCTCTTTGTTTTTAGCCTATAAAGTTTATTATGTAATACAAGTCTTTTTGAGAATTTATCTTCTTCAAATAACTACTGAACTTGGAAAATGCAAAATCTGATTACTCAGCTCTTTGCCAAAACATTTTTCTGTGGTCTTAATTTTCTTTAAAAGTTTCTAAAGATCTCTGGTGATCAGATCAGGCAAGTCATCTGCTGTGTTGTGAAACAGCTGCTTTTTTCTTACCAAAGAAGACATTAAAATTGTTTAGCCTTTTGGAGTACGCTGAAAGACCAGCTATCATATAGTTCAGTTTTGTCAGTAACTTAAGGAAACAGGGTAATTCAGGAGATGATAATCATGTGAGTTTCATAAATAGATGCTATATGACATAAGTCTCGAAGCCTGAGACTTTTTTTGACCAAGTGGGAAAAGATGGGAGTAAGAACTCTTTAGACACAGGCAGGCAGGCACAGAGACCTGGGGAAAACATCAGGGAGCCATGTAGGGACCTGTGTGTGGTTCCAAGCCTGGAATGTGGGTTTTTTTCGATCAGAGCAAACAGCCGCAGCCTTAGGGCCTTCCCTGGGGGCTCAGTGGTTGGGAATCTGCCTGCCAGAGTGGGGGATGTGGGTTTGATCCCTGGCCGGGGAACTAAGGTCCCACTTGCCAGGAGGCAGCTGAGCCTGTGCAGCACAGTGACCGAGCCTGCGTGGCCTGGAGCCCGTGCTCTGCAACAGGAGAAGACTGCAGTGCGAGGCCCTCGTGCCGCTCCTGGAGAGGAGCCCCCACGCACGGCAGCGGGAGAAAACGCGTGCGCAGCGGCCACGAGCCTGTGCGCCACAGTGGACCCTGTACAGCCAAAAAACTTTAAATGTTTAAAAAAGAAGCAGAAGCTCCAGCCCTTTTTTGAGCTCTGAACTTAAATATCCAAAAGCCTGGTGGGAAGTCCAGTTGACATGTTTCAAAGATGTCAAAAACTGAACTCCCAGTCTTGCCCCCCCCCCCAAACCCGCTCTGAGCTCATGCCAAGTCTGTCCTCCCATTTTCTTAGTCCAGAAGCCCTGGTTACATTCTTGACTCCTCTCTCCCACCTCACATCCAATGTGTCAGAAAAATCTTCCTGAGTGTACCTTCTGAATATTTCACACCTGCTGTCTGACCATTTCCCAGCACCCACGTGATCTGCCTTTGCGTCTCACCTGGATCGTGGCCAGAGCCTCCTAGCAGAGTTCCTGCTTCCACCCTTGCCCCGCTGCTGTCTGCTGGCCGCGCAGGAGTCAGAGCAGTTCTTGTAAAACCTGTCAAGTCTTGCCGTTTCTTTGCTCCTCTGTCACTTGCAGTGCTTCCTATGTTACTCAGAATAAAATCCAGTCCTTGCAGTTGTCTGCAGGGCCCTCCACGGTCTGCCGCCCTTCTCTCCCCCTTCTCCCCATCTGAACCTGCTCTCTCCCTCCCCTAGCTCACTCTGCTCTGTCCACACCAACCTCTAACAGCCCAGAACTTGCTGTCTCCCTCCGTCCACACCAGCCTCTAACAGCCCACTGGCGCAGGCACACTTCTTTGCACCGGATGGTCTTTCCTGCCTGGAGCACGCTTTCTCCAGATAGCTTCATGGCTCGCTTCCTCATCTCTGTCAGGTCTCTTCCCAAATTCTGCTGTTTCAGTGAGGCCTGCCCGACCACTCTGCTTACTTCTATGCTTGTGTGCAGCACGTATTAACCTAATGTAATTTACTTACTGTATGTATTGCCAGCTTTGCCCCAGTGCAGTTTAAGCTCCCATGGTTTGTTTTTTGTTTTATGTATACTTGCTTTTTGTTTACTCATGCACACGCACACACACCCTGAGTGTCTGGAATAGTTCATGACATGTAGTAGGTAGACAGGAAATAGGTGTTGAGTGGATAAATGGCAGGAGAGACGATTAGAGTCTCCTGTGCTTGTTAGACAACTTGTTCAAGAGTCACATGTGGTGTGGTAAGAAATCTGGACTTGATGTGCTATTGCTATTGAGGAGGCACTGAAGGGTTTTAACCAGGATGGGAAGTGAAGGGATTGTGTTTTAGAAGGGTCATTCTAGCCACGGCTTCCCCGGCGGCACAGTGGTAAAGAATGCCTGCCAATGCAGGAGACACAGCAGACTCAGGTTCAGTTCCTGGATCAGGAAGATTCCCTGGAGGAGGAAATGGCAACTCACTCCAGCTTTCTTGCCTGGAAAAATCCCATGGACAGAGGAAACTGGAGGGCTACAGTCCATGGGGTTGTAAGGAGTCGGACACGGCTGAGTGAGTGAGCACACAGACATGCTTTCTGGCCATGGTGCAGAGACTGAGACCAGAGAGGCAGGTTAGAGGCTGCTGTCATAGTCCAGGTACAAGCATCGGAATGACTCAGCAAGGTGGTTCTAGGCCCAGGGAGGTGAGAGACTAAGTTTGAGGATGTTTGGAGGTAGAGTCGGCAGGACTTGATAAACTCATCTCAAACTTCCCGAGTTGTGGGACCGGGGCTTTCTCCAGGCCCAGACTGATTGTGCTGGCTCTTCTGTTGTGACCAAATGCATGTCCTGCTGTGAGGCTCAGACTAGCTCTCTACCACCCTGTGTAATATGCTCACGAAGGCAGAGGGGTAGAGACGCCCTTAAAATTTCAGTCCGATTGACAATTTATGTAAAAAGTTAAAGAAGCAAGAAGTACTTAAACTTAGGAAGAGTACCAGTGGGTAAATTACCAAAACAGGAAAGTAAGCTGAGCCCTAAGTCGTAGCTTGTGTATTTTGTTTATCATTAGTCAACATATTCAAATTCCTTCTGTGATCACTGGAGAAGGAAATGGCAACCCACTCCAGTACTCTTGCCTGGAAAATCCCATGGATGGAGGAGCCTGATAGGCTACCGTCCATGGGGTCGCAAAGAGTCGAACCCAACTGAGTGACTTCACTTACTTACTTACTTAACTGTGATCACTAAGTTAAGACTCGATTTTAGAAAAATCACTAGATAATTCTTCTTGCTCTAGAGAGTTTTCCATCTTTGAACCTCATGAAAACACACAGAGAGGATTATCTAAAGACATTTATTGACAGTGCAGTGAGGGAGGAATAGAAACGTGGTGGCACTGCTGATGTCAAGTGGAAAGCCAGATTGCCAGATGTGGGTGCTATCGAAGCGGAAGTGTCTGAGACAGTCAGCACCCAGTATCTCAGGTGTCCTGGACTGGCTATCTCACACACTGACTCAGAGTTTTTTACGGCCCTTTTTTCTTTCTTTGGCTGTGCCGCGTCTCTGTTGTCCCGTGGGCTTTTCTCCACATGCAGCGAGCGGGGACTCCACTTGGTTTGCGGTGCCCAGGCTTCTCACTGCGGTGGCTTCTCTCGTTGCACCGCGCGGGCTCTAGGGCCCTCGGGCTTCAGGAGCTGCAGCACGTGGGCTCGGGAGCTGTGGCTGCCGGGCTTAGTTGCTCAGAGGCATGTGGGACCTGCCCAGATCAGGGATCAAACCACGTCTTCTGTGTCGGCAGGCAGACTCTTTACCACTGAGCGACTCGGCAAGTCACGGCCTTCTCTGACTGCCCTTGAATGACATCCGGGCGTTTCTGATCGTCTGGCTCCCGTCTCACTTCCTGGCTTCGTTTTCAGCTCGTCTCCTCTGCCTAGATGCCCAACCGTTGCAGCACACTCTAAGGTTGTCTTCCCAGATGCACGAGGCTCCTGTGCGTTTTATGCCTGTGTGACCTGTTGCATCCTTTCCCTAGAACACCGTAGCTACCTTCTGCCAAGAGCCTTTAAAAGCAGCCCAGGTGGCACCCAGAGAAACCTCGTGGCTTCCACTCCCCCGTCCAAGTAGGATCTGACCCCGCCCTTTCCTGTGCTCCCCCGTTCTGTTCCTCTTCACTGGTAGTGTATAAATGTCTGCTGCTGAGGTGTATGTGGTTGCATTTTCTACAGCATTACAAACTGCATAAGAACAGAGAACGAGAGCTTTATTTTTCTCCCTTTCCTGTCCTTTTTCCCTTCTTCCTTTCCTTTTTGTATGTTCAGCACTTAGCATAGTACTTTACAAATAATAGATATCTGGAAGTATTTGCTGGGTTGAAATGGATTGAAATAAAAAGGGAAAGCAAAACTAGGTGCAGAAACATGGAAGTCAGCCGCATTCAGCTTCTTTGTTTAACTTCTGCATGTTTATGTCACTAATTGAGCCAAAAATCCTTGTCTCAAAAGTTTTTATTTTTAATTCTTTCATTGTTTGTGGGTTTTCTTCAAAAACCTGGTAAGAAAAGCCTCTCCCTTTGGGAACAGAACACTGGTTGCAGAGGGGTTTCACTTCTCTGCTAAGACTCCAAACAGCAGGGAGCATGTTGTGATTCACATTCTCTCCTGGGGAGAACTTATCTTGCTGTATCTGCCTTGTCTTGTTAGGAGGAAAGCAGAAAGGACCCTCTCACTCAGTAGATCTGTATATAATTTGTGGGGAGTGTAATTCATGCCCAGAGAAGGATCTGCAAATAAAATTTTTGCCTAACACAGTAACAGCACCAAAGCATTTTCTTTCCACCACATTTAAACTAGTCCTTGGAGTTTTTACTTTTCTCCATATATACATTTCATAAAGATTAATTATTTTATAAATGATTTTTCTTATATTTTAGGATGATGATCTTATAGCCAGGTCCCTTTATATTTAAAAAAGAAGTACAAGATGAGTTGTGAATAGGATATGCTGAGTGCTTAGTCGCTTCAGTCGTGTCCGACTCTTTGCGGCCCTATGGACTGTAGCCTGCTGGGCTCCTCTGTCCATGGAATTCTCCAGGCAAGAATACTGGAGTGGGTTGCCATTTCCTTCTCCAGGGGATCTTCCCCGCCTAGGGATCAAACCAGCGTCTCTCAAGTCTCCTGCATTGGCAGGCCGGTTCTTCACCACTACCACCACCTGGGAAGCCCTATAAATAGGATGATTATATAATTAATCATTTAAAACCGGATGCTTTTTTCTTTTTAATTTATTTATTTTAATTGGAGGCTAATTACTTTACAGTATTGTAGTGGTTTTTTGCCATACACTGACAGGAATCAGCCATGGGTATACATGTGTTCCCCATCCTGGACCCCCCGCCCACCTCCCTCCCCACCCCACCCCTCAGGGTCATCCCAGTGCACCAGCCCTGAGTGCCCTGTCTCATGCATCGAACCTGGACTGGCGATCTACTTCACATATGATAATATACATGTTTCAATGCTGTTCTCTCCAATCATCCCACCCTCGCCTTCTCCCACACAGTCCAACAGTCTGTTCTTTACATCTGTGTCTCTTTTGCTGTCTCACATATAGGGTCATTGTTACCATCTTTCTGAATTCCGTATATATGCGTTAGTATACTGTATTGGTGTTTTTCTTTCTGACTTACTTCACTCTGTATAATAGGCTCCAGTTTCATCCACCCCATTAGAACTGATTCAAATGCATTCTTTTTAATGGCTGAGTAATATTCCTTTGTGTATATGTACCACAGCTTTCTTACCCATTCATCTGCCGATGGACATCTAGGTTGCTTCCGTGTCCTGGCTATTGTAAACAGTGCTGCGATGATCGTTGGGGTACATGCATCTGTTCCAATTCTGGTTTGCTCAGTGTGTATGCCCAGCAGTGGGATTGCTGGGTCGTATGGCAGTTCTGTTTCCAGTTTTTTAAGGAATCTCCACACTGTTCTCCATAGTGGCTGTACTAGTTTGCATTCCCACCAGCAGTGTAAGAGGGTTCCTTTTTCTCCGCACCCTCTCCAGCATTTAGTGTTTGTAGACTTTTTGACAGCAGCCATTCTGACCTGTGTGAGACGGTACTTCGTTGTGGTTTTGATTTGCATTTCTCTGATAATGAGTGATGTTGAGCATCTTTTCATGTAAAACAGGATATTTTTAAGAAGGAAGGTAGGCCTAACTAAAGAGAAAGCCACACTGAGACAACAGTATAAACTGTCCCAGATAAACTGGGATGTAAAATGACCCTTACTGTGAATAGCCTGGATAAATTAAAATGCCAACTTTAAAACAAGAACTTAAAGAGTCAAATAATGAAAGTTCTGGCAGTTAGGAAGCATATACCACAAAATCTAGAATGTTCAGGTATGGCTGAACATAAGCTTGATGTGAGTCCCAGTAACCACACAGAGTTGGGCATATGACAGTGTTCTTTTCATGTTTAAATGTATGTCTACATAATATTAATGTAAATTTGTATATAAAGTTTCTTAAACAGTAATATGAATAATAAACTAAAATCAGTTTTATAGAAAAACAGTTAATTGTTAATAAAAATTGATGTCATAGAAGTAATTCAGAGTTCAATAAAGATAATTTTATGACCAGAGAAATAATAGTATTGGGTTTTAGCTTTCTGGTGGTCTTATTTGAAGCACATTTTATTGAATAGAGTTTTTGACAAATACTGAGGTTAATGGTTAGTATACTAGTTAGATGCTTGCATTTGTGTCAGAAAATCCAACGCCAACTCGCTTAAAAATAAAAGACACCTCTTGACTCACATGAATTGAATCCAGTGGCACTGTGCACTTTAGCTGCAGCTTTCCTTAGGAGTTCTCCGTGTCACCAGTATTTTAGCTCTGTTCTGATTTTTTTGGGCCTGATTTTCTCCAGCTCACCTGTTTTCAGACTGACCTTTCTCTGGGTAGCAAGACGGCCACTTGCAGCTCCCAGGATCACCCACCTCTTTTTTCATGATGAAGCCCCAGGAGCTAAGTGACTTTGTCTTCAACCAACCCTTCACTTCCTTCCACGGGCCACCATGGACTCTGGGTTTATCCTGGAACCAGTAAATGTGTCAGTGAAGATGGGAAGCATGGACTAAGGCTTCACGCCCACCTGTGGACATGTACAGGAGGGAGGGTCAGTCACATCCAGAACACGTGGCTACTGCTCCGTAATGGAGGGGCTGGGGTAGGGGCTGGGCCTGGGGAGGTAATCATCAGTTCAACAGCAAAACTGTTGAACCAGCAAAACCAGAAAAAGCATCTTAGGTCAGAAACACTCATCAAGGATGTTTGCATCCTTTGTTGCTTCCTTTTGAGGAATGACCATCTTTTCTCTCGTGAGACGGTCCAGATTTTTATTAGAAAGCAGCTCTGGACCTATGAAGATGCCTTAATAGGGTGAGATGAATGAGAGATAGGGCTCTGGGGTCTCACTGCATGGTTTCAGAGACTGGCTTCCCCAGTGACTGGCTGGCTGATCTTCAGCGAAGTACATGGCCATTCTGTGCCTTCATTGCCTCATATTCTGTAAAATGTGATAGTGGCGTTTATGTCAGGGTTGTGATAAGGATTAAATAGCACTATATAATATATGATGTGTCTGACACAGAGTACTCAATAAATATTAACTATTATGTTTATGACTTACCTGAGTAAGTACTCCTGTCCCAGAGATATTCCCAGCCCATCCTGGTTTGTCTTTAGTTCTCATGATGAAAAGATACTTGCACACAAAGATTCTTTTTGAATTCCTGCCCTGAGGCAGATAAATTAGTTTAATCAAGTTTAAATTGGAAATAGAGCAGAAAGAGAACTAGAGCTGAGAAAAAGAACATGAATTTTTTTTTTTAGAGAGTTCGTGGTAATAATTCTCTTTTCAAAACAAAATACCTAAAGTAGTGGTTGAGCTGTTCCTAGATATTATCCAGATTCAGGCACAGGGATCTGAGTTCACTTTTTCCCTGCACAATCTTCATCTATCCTTCTCTTGCCCTCAGAGACTCCTTATCGTGCCCACCATCGTGTATAGACCTGAAACCCCTGGAGTTGTAGTGTATAAATCTCCTACTAGATGTTCAGAATCTTTATGAAAAGTATAAAGGATACTAATCTTGAAAATTTCCCAAGTTGCCTTTGGAAATCTTATCATCCCTTCCTGAAGTGATGCTTTGGCTGACGGCTCTCCTGAGGCACCCAAATGTGTGGTTTTGTAAAACATGGGGCTGTAAGTCTTCTTCATCAAAGATTTTTTGAAGGACCAGGGTACTGGAAGTCCTAAAGAGCTCACCCAAGAAGGCAGGTAGCTTGCTTTGCCTTTAAGCATGCCCTGTTCTCACATCCTTTCCCCTTAAACTGCTCCTTTTTAATTATCACTTAAGAGTGAAGGATTATGTGAAAGAAGCTGGATGTCTTCATTGAAGTGTTAATACAATAATTTTAAAATGTATTAATAGATAGCTGTAGTAAACTTGCAAAAATACCAGTGGTATAGATATACCATGAAAATCTAGTCATGGTGTTTTATCCAGAGTTTTTTAAAAGGCCACCACAGGTCCTCATGAGGAATGCTGTTTGGTGCAAGCAAGCCTCGTAGGGAAATTAATGGTAAACATGGTCCCTTTCCCTCTGAGAAGCCATAGCAGGTGTCCCCGCAGCCCTTAAGCTGTAGACTGCTCCTGAAGGCTTAGTATTTTGATGAAATAGGATTTCCAAATGATTGTAAAAAGTTACTGGGAGTATATATGTGTATGTATGGATACACACATACATATACATAATTAAATCATTGATGTAATTAAGCAACAAAGATTTTATATAATTTCCTTCTTTCAAGTCCTCAGATGTTTTTACCTTAAGGCTGGAGGAGGAGAGGGATATTTTTTCATCATCTGGGTACCGTTCTGTCTCCCTGAACAGCGCTTGTCTTTGGAATTCCCCACCTCTCCTGCCTGCTCTCTGGCTCCTCAGGCTTCTAACCCCTTATTCTGCTGCCATCCCAGCTCAGGTGCGCACTGGTGCAAAACCAGTCGTTACCCGTCTTCCCCGAGTTCCCTCCTGCCCCACTGTCTGCAATGCTCTTCGTGCTTGCCACGCTCCTGTTCTTCCTTTCAGATTCAGCTCAAATGTAAACCTCTCCAGCATTTCTTCCCACTCAGGATAAAAGCCTCATGTCCACCACGTTCCTGTAATGCCGCACATCTGCTAGTAAACCACTAACCACATGCGCTTTCCAGTTTCTTTTCTGTTTCTGTTTACATCTCTACCGGACAGTGAGCTCCTGGAGGGCAGGGACTGTGAGCCCATTCATCTTTGTCCCGGCAACGTGATGCTCAGTAAAAAGCTAGTACAGTAATTGACCAAAAGTCAGTGTTTTCAAGTTAAGAATTTGCAGTATACCTTGATTAATGAATCTCTCCAGGATGACTACTCTTTTAAAAGTGCACTTAGCTGTATTTAAGATTCAAATTATAGGTCCTGAGAAACAGTATTGGCAATGTGGTGCGGTTTCTCCAAAGCTTCACAGCTTTGCAGGATAAAAATACCTCAGTACACAATTTCTCTTTGTTCACTCACAGTTGAAAATCAACAGGGCTAAACCTTTGGCAAAACTGTGAAGTATGGAAAGTTTATCTTTATTATCCCAGCATCTCCTTTCTTCACTTCTTTTCTTCTTAGTAATACTATCTTGAGGCATCTTGCTTTTTATCCTGTTCTGATCTTTTTTATTCTATCAATTCTGAATACATTTAAAGAGTGAAGGGGCATAAGTCAAACTGGGCATTTGATTTTAAACCTTTTGTTACTAAATGTGAAATAATAGCCATCAGGTTACCTGTTGAAGGTATTTGAGTAGGCAGTCTTTTCTTTTTTCATGAGGAAGTAAAATCATTGAAATTATACCATTTATAGGTTGGCCTAGTACACACACTGAGTAGTCCTTTTCATTTGTCAAGGGGATTTACCTCCAGAATAACCATCTCTGCTTCCTGGCTCCAGTGGGTAGATCTGACCTGGCTGTATTTGCTGGAGATCTGTTCTGAGAATTTTATCACTTGCTGCTGGATTTTGACTGCAAAAGTAGCCAAATGGTCTTAGGCAGAATTGGGACCACCTCTAGTCCATATGGTGCCATGTACAAATTTTTAAAGGTGATCCTTCCTCAAGTGTTTTTATTTGTATCTGTTAGAAATCATGGTAATTTATGTATTTTGTTAAATAAGGCATTACTACCATCTGCCAGAAAATTGCCACAGTAATTAGACAAGTCTTCGCTGTCTCTGGTGTGAATGTGCAGAACCGCTGTACACACTAAACAGATGAAGCTGAGAAGGAGCTCTGCTTTCTGGTTTGCTGCAGGCCTTCATGTCCTATATTCCTACCAACTGATCTAGAGTTTAAGTTGCTTGCCTGATCCTTGAAGGCACTGGATTTTCAACTGTTGGTTTGTGATTCCCTGGACCTTTTGAAAACGAAGGAAAGATACTGTGTGTGCCTTTATTAAGAACAAGGCTCCCGTTTAGTTCATTGAATTGGTAGAAATAATGATCATCAAGCCTTTAACTTACTACTAGGAAGAACTAGTCTAACTTTGGGATGATCAGGCTTTAAATATTCTTAGTAGTTTGTTAATCAAAGTACAAGAAAACTGGACTCATGAACATCTTACATGTTCTCTCTCTTGCTTGAAGAGTCTAATGCAATTGTCATGAGATATATTGTTTTTATTTTTTAAAAAAACTTGGATTTTTTTTTTTTTTTTAATTTTTATTAGTTGGAGGCTAATTACTTTACATCATTACAGTAGTTTTTGTTATACATTGATATGAATTAGCCATGGATTTACATGTATTCCCCATCCCAGTCCCCCCTCCCACCTCCCTCTCCACCCGATCCCTCTGGGTCTTCCCAGTGCACCAGGCCCGAGCACTTGTCTCATGTACCCAACCTGAGCTGGTTATCCGTTTCACCCTAGATAATACACATGTTTCAATGCTGTTCTCCTGAAACATCCCACCCTCGCCTTCTCCCAGAGTCCACAAGTCTGTTCCATACATCTGAGTCTCTTTTTCTGTTTTGCATATAGGCTCCCGTTTAGTTCATTGAATTGGTAGAAATAATGATCATCAAGCCTTTAACTTACTACTAGGAAGAACTAGTCTAACTTTGGGATGATCAGGCTTTAAATATTCTTAGTAGTTTGTTAATCAAAGTACAAGAAAACTGGACTCATGAACATCTTACATGTTCTCTCTCTTGCTTGAAGAGTCTAATGCAATTGTCATGAGATATATTGTTTTTATTTTTTAAAAAAACTTGGATTTTTTTTTTTTAAGAATCCTTTATATATAGACAAAGAGAAGATTGTTTACAGATTTTTTAAAAACTGCTTAGGGGAAACGATTTTAGGGGTCACACACTCTTAAATGGCTTTGTATTAATTAGATGTTTAATTACTTTTTTTTTAAGTCTTATTTCCATTTTCAGAAATGAGACTATTGAGTCATAGAGAAGTTGTGGTTTGCCCAAGCTCACGATTTGTAAATGACAAAGCTAGAGTTTGAACCGAGATCTAATTGATTCCAGTGTGTTAGATGGCAGGCTGACTCTTCTGGTCTTTATTGTTTAAAAATGTTGCCTGGCTTATCAGTAGGGAGAAGAAACAGAGCTTGTTCTCTTTCTTTCCTCTCTTACTGTGGGTGATTATTGCATTGATGTCCCTCGGTGTAAACTATTACTGGTATCGTTAGTATCGTTGTTCTATTTCATTATACAGTAGGGTAACATTTCTGTATTTATATATAAGATATAAACTGGCTTCATTGTTTCAGTTTAGATTTTTTTTTTATCTAATTTAAGATCCTACAACTTAACAATGAACATTGCTAGCATAACTTGATTGAATTTTAAAGCCCCGTGTATCTGTAGGAGAGAGGTAGAATATTAAGTGATTTTGTGTCTATGGAGTTTATTATTTTACTTTTGTGATATTTATGTGAAATTTATAATACTTTGAGTAGTTTTGATGAACTAGTAGTTGAGCTATTTTAAAAATCTAGTTTTCTTTAATATACCCTAGTATTATAGTTGTCATGTACTGTATACTGATGAGTGTGTGTGTGTGTGTGTGTGTGTGTGTGTGTGTGTGTGTGACTTTGAAGACCACTGAATGTCTGAAACTCGTCTCTTGTAATATGTTCTGTATTTGAGGAAAACTGAAAAGATGGAATTGGTAATAATAATAATATTCACACAGAAACTTTTCAAACCAAACAATAGTAGACAGATGGGAAAAACAGGGGAGAAAGATGTAAGCTTATACAAAACAAAATATGCCAGTGAATGGTATTCCCACTAAAATGTAGTTCCGTGAGGGCAAAGCTTTTTGTCTGCTTTATTCACTGGTGTATCTCTAATGACTGGAAGAGTACCTTGCACCTAGTAGGTGCACAGTGAATATTTGTTGGATGGAGAAAGGAAGGAATGAGACTTAGGTATTGTCTCAGAGACTGCCTAGGACTTTGATCACAGTGAGACATGCTGCTGCATGCCAGGTTAATTTATCTTCTCGTCACTTCCCCATATTTCATAGCTTCGAAGCATTATTTATTACTCATTTGTTCAACAGATACTTACTGAGCATCTAATGTACATACTAAGCAGTGTAACATACAGCAACCAGAGCTTATTCATTTTGGGAAGTGGATCATCGCTGATCGCTCAGTCGCTCAGTCGTGTCCGACTCTTTGCGACCCCATGGACTATAACCTACCAGACTCCTCTGTCCATGGGATTCTCCAGACAAGAATACTGGAGTGGGTTGCCATTTCCTTCTCCAGGGAAGTGGATCATAGATGGGTACTAAAAAATAATTTAATTATATGATTGTATATAATACGAGGTTGACACAGGCAGTAAATAACAGGTTTCAGAAAATACTGATTTCGTGAAGTTAAGAGAAAGGAGGCAGAGAGTTTGCCTAGATGAGGACAGGGAGGGAAAGATTCTAAGTGGAATGGCACAGTGTAATTTGAGATCAATCAATAGGAGTGTTTTAGGAAACATAGATCAGCCTGGCAGATTAGACAGAGGGCTGACTGTAGGGTGTTTCAGTGTTACACTGAACAAACAGGTGATCAGTGAATCACTGATGGAGCATATTTCACTCGGAGAGAGATTCCTAGGTCTCCTTCATAGCTCTGTCCTTGGCACACTCTCCTTACTTCAGTTGAGTTCAGTCGCTCAGTCGTGTCTGACTCTTTTGAGACTGCAAGGACTGCAGCACACCAGGCTTCTCTGTCCATCACCAGCTCCCAGAGCTTGCTCAAACTCATATCCATTGAGTCAGTGATGCCATCCAACCACCTCATCCTCTGTCGTCCCCTTCTGCTCCTGCCTTCTATCTTTTCCAGCATCAGGGTCTTTTCCGATGAGTCAGCTTTTTGCATCAGGTGGCCAAAGTATTGGAGTTTCAGCTTCAGCATCAGTCCTTCCAATGAATATTTAGGACTGATTTCCTTTAGGATGGACTAGTTTGATCATCTTGCAGTCCAAGGGACTCTCAAGAGTCTTCTCCAACACCACAGTTCAAAAGCATCAATTCTTCGGCGCTCAGCTTTCTTTATAGTCCAACTCTCACGTCTGTACTTGACTACTAGAAAAACTAGGAGTCTTTGTAGCTCCTGCTTCTCTCTTTAACTCTTCCCTTCCTACATTATCTTACTGAGTGATCCTATCCCCTTTAAACACTTACTACATGGGAACTCCAGAATTTGTATCTCCATCGCAGACCTGTCTCCTCACTTTTACACCCATACATGTACAGCATTCTCCTTGATAGTATCACTTGGATATCTAACAGCATCTCAACTTCACAGGCCAGAAATTGGATTCTTGGCTTTTACCCACTCTCCCAGCCCTAACGCAGTCTTCCCCCAGTCTTCACCATTTCTACTCAGTTACTCGAGTAAAACACCTGTGACTTGTCCTTAGTTCTCTTTTGACAAGAACATGCAGTCCATTATCAGGGTCTACCAGCTGTACCAGCACCATTCACTGACCTGCTGCGTATGACCACTGTTGCTTCATTGTTCTGCCGTCTTCACTTGTATTTAGGGCTGACTACCTAATTGCTTCCCTGGTGGCTCAGATGGTAAAGAATGTACCTGCAGTGCAGGAGACCTGGGTTCATTCCCTCAGTTGGGAAGATCCCCTGGAGGAGGGCATGGGAACCCACTCCATTCTCCTTACAAGGAGAATTCCATGGACAGAGGAGCCTGGCAGGCTTCAGTCCATGGGGTCACAAAGAGTCGGACCCAACTGAGTGACCAACACTTTCACTTTCACCTAGTTTGCAAGGCCTGTTGCAAATGGAAGTACAACGCCCCTTGTTCATAAATTATTAAGAATTGCAGAATGGTAACAGCATTGCATTGTCAAGTGCAAGGCCCTTAAGTGCAGGACAAGTGTGACTGCACACGGCACTTGCTAGTGAAGCTGGCCTTCTCGCTATGATAGCAAATGCTTCCTAACTAGTGGCTCCCTGCTGCCCCCTATAGACCCTTCTTTGCATGACACTGAGAGTCTTCAGAGTAGGTCAGGTCACACCACTTCCCTGCTTAGAGTTTACAGGAATCCCCCACGCTCTGGCCTTCCAAACTCGATGCAATCTGATCCTCAAGCTTCTTCAGCCTCTTGTTCCACCATACCGCTCTCTCATCCCCTAAGCAGCAACCAGAATGGCCACTTTCTTGTCCCTTAGAGCAAGAACAGTCCTATTTGAGGGCTCTTTCAGCCTAAGCATAAGTCTTTCACCAGATCTTAAAGGATCATCGTCCTTTCCAATATGCCAGGTCGTATGTCACCTCCTCAGATAAGTCTTTCCTGACCGCTCCTAGGTGAAGTAGTAAAGCCTCCTCCTGTTATGCACTGCACCATCACCCAGTTTTATTGTATTCTTAGCACTTACTACTGTGCACTGTCTTTATTAACTCATAGTTATGACTTATTGACGATATCCTTGTCACCTAGCATAATGCTTGCCACAGGATAATGTTCAATAATTATTTGCTGCATGAATGAATATTTCATAGTCTTTTTAGCCTCTTACATTTCGAAAATTTTAGGTTAACAGGGTTTTTCCTTTTTTAGCTCTAATACTTTTTGTTGAATTCTCATAAAATTGAATTAATCTATGTTTAATTTATAGATATTCCAAAGTTAATTTTAAAATCTGAAGTCTTTTTTTCTTTAAAATAGCATGTCTTTGGTATGACACATTCTATATGCTGCATAGCTTGGACAGGAAATTAAAGGTGCTATTAGCTGTGGAAAGTGAAGTTAATAGTATAGCATGAATAAAGTTCCCCCTCAGAATCAGTCTCTTACATTGTAAGCCAAAGGTTTCACAGCTCAGGCTTCACAGGTTTATGGAAAGCCATTTATTGTGTAAATATTGTGAACACCTATTATGTACCAGACACCCAGGAACAAAAAGATAAGACACTTTCCCTTCCCTTGATTGCTCACTTCAGAAAACTTGTCCTCTGATAGGCAACATTCTTGTGTAGTTTCAAAAGAAAAGCACTAAATCTACTGTATGAACCACACTGTGTTTTCTAGCTCTTAAAAAGCCCAATTGCGTGGTCTAAAACAATGCTACTGTATAGAGGAAATACATCCACTTTATGAAGCTGACAAGATTGTGAAATATTTAATTTACAAATCTGTTGTTTCCCAGTACTGTCTGGTACACACACCAGTTTTAGAGGGGGTGGGTGTGGTGGTGACCAAATGCTATGGTTCACAGAATTTTCAGCGCTTATTACATAATTGCATTGAATGCCATATGGCATTTTATCGCAGCTCATTAAATTACTAGGGGCTTATACTTCTAGTTGAGTTATCTTTAGTGCGTTTCAGTAGCACTATTTTTTTAATATAAATTTAAAAGTCTTTCTTTTTTGTAAAATATTCTTCAGGATGAAAATAATTTGTAGAATACAGAACCCTGGACTTTTCCAGAAATAATCCCCATTTGGCTTCTAAGTGGTGACTAAATGGCAGGGTATACGCTATAGAGTTCTTCAGAAATAGAAAATAGGGCTAACTACCACTGACCATGTCAATAAAGAGATACAAAATTATCTTTTTCAAGGACGTTTGGTTTTGAAAATTACCTCTTAGTATTAGCATTCACATCTTTTTTCTTCATGGAACTCCACAGGTGAATGGGTTGTTTCTAATACTTTTCCAAATAGCTATCACTGAATTCTTTTTAAAAGTTTATAACTTAAAAGAAATTTTTTTACTTTGTTTTCATGAATGAATCTTTCTAATTATATTACACATGATACCTGTATCCATACCTCATGCACAAAGTTTATTGGGAACATAATTTAGCCTACTCTTTAACTTGTTTTCCTTCATGAATGCCTATGTGGTAGCTGCCTCCAGATACCATCAAGAAGAGTGGGTCCTTTGCCCTTTCACAGGATGGCCACAGAGTATTGTGTTTTGTGAATTCTTCTGATTATTTTATATAGTTCTTCACTTCCCTCTTAGCAGCTATCATTTTATCGTGTTGATTGTGTTACTGTCAGCTGCAGCCCCTCTCTTCGATCTGATTTAGTGTTTTTAATTTCCTGTGAGCTTGGAAACCAGTTTTAAAATTCTATTAGGATGAATGATGTGTGTAAAAGAAGACCAAATCGACTATGAGTGAAGGTCTAATGGGCTCACCTATGAGTCAAGTGCCCAGAGCTGTCATATTTGGCCTTGTGACATCTGTTTTGGTTGCTGAGATGCTCTTTTTGCTTCTTTACTGGTACTAGTTAGGACAGATGTCATTCTGTTTAGTTAATCACAAAACAGAAAAATATGTAGAATATCTCATTTTGTAACCCTTCCTTTGATCACTTGGTCCTTTGTACACTGTACTATCTATCTGAAACTCAGATATATAATAAAGTATTGCTAATTAAATTTCCTGATATCTTTCCAAGTGCTTTGCCATGAGACTGAGTCATACAGTTTAATGAACTCAAAAAGCTGTTGATTTCCAAGGTTTGTTTCTCTATTCTTTAATCAGATTTCTATCATGGCTGAAGCTTGCAGTTTCAAAATCAGTCAAGCATTGACAGCATAACAAGATACTCTGCAGTTAAGGACAGTGTACCTTCAATAAATCTGCAACACGCATAATGGGATATGTACTTTGTCAGGCATTGTCCCGGGTAGGAGGCCTAAAATGAATAAGGAAAACAGGGTTTCTGTGTTTAAGAGGCTTATGTGGTACCCAGTCACTCCCACACTTTTTACTGGTATATACAGATCACCTGGGAACTTTGTTAAAAAACGTTGATTCCAGGGCCCAGTCTGCAGAGTTCTTGTCTCAGTAGGTCTTGAGTTGGGAGCACAAATATGCATTATTAATAGGCAGCCCGGTGATTCTGATGTAAGTGGTCCTGAGAACACATTTTGACAAATCTAGTCTGGCTGATAAGGAGTTCTTCACAAGGAAGTGTGTACAGTCTTCAGATCATATATAGGCAAAACAATATGTTTCTGTGTTTAATCTGATCAATATTTCATCTGTAAGCTAATCTATCTCAAGAGTCTTACTTTTTAAATCACTGGCCTATGTTTCTACTTTGTACCTTTATGTTGAGATAAAATTACTGGAAACAATGATTAAGTCTCAGTAGGGTGATTTCTTGTCTATTAAACGTCACCACCAATTAGTCTTTTCCATAAGAATGACATTGGCCTATGACAGGCTGTCTCCCAAAGATAGCTGTGAGAGTGCTGGAGTGCAGACAGAGCATCTCTGCCCAGCAGCTTCTCCAGAGACCAAGTGTCCTGGTCAAGTGGGGGGCGTCCGACGTGTGTGTGAGAAGCTGGATCAGCGTTGCCTTCAGAGAGAGGGTCTGGGTGTCTAGGAGAGGCTTCTTAGTTGACGTGTAGTTGACTTACAGTATCGTGTTTCAGGTGTACGGCATGGTGATTCAGATTTTATATATGTATATACACACACACACGTTCTATATATATATACACACATACACACATGTTCTATATGTATATATATACACACACACATTATATATACATATAGTTGATTTACAGTGTCATGTTTCAAGTGTACAGCACAGTGATTCAGATTACATATTTGTATATGATATATGTTATATATCAAATACATATAAATACATACACACATTTTTATATATATAGTATAATTTACAGTATCGTGTTTTAGGTGCACAGCATGATGTTTCAGACTGTGTGTGTGTGTGTGTGTATACACACACACACTTACACACATGTAATACATATATATTCCTTTTCAGGTTCTTCTCCCTTACAGGCTATCACCCAGCGTTGAGTGCAGCCCCCTGCTCTGACCCACGGTGTCTTGCTGTTGTCTGCTTTATACTCAGTAGTTTACATACGTCAGTCTCGCCCTCACGATTCACCCCTCCTTCCACCCCCCCTTCCCAGTTTGTCTTCTGTCTGTCTCTTTCTGTTTTGTAAATAAGTTCATTTGTATCATGTTTTTAGATTCCACAGATAGGTAGTACCATAAGATGTATGTCTTTCTCTGTCTGGCTTACGTAGTGTGATAAACTCTAGATCCATCCGTGTGGGTTGCTTCTTAACCTATGTCTCAGTTATTATAAATCATGCTTCAGTGAACATTGGAGTGCATGTATCTTTTGAATTAAGAGTTTTCTCAGGATATATGCCCAGGACTGGGACTGCAGGATGATATGGTAACTCTATTTTTAGTTTTTTAAAGATCCTCCATACTCTTCTCTATAGTGGCTGCACCAATTTATATTCCCACCAGCAATGTAGGAGGATTCCCTTTTTTCCACACCCTCTCCAGCATTTGTTATTTGTAGGCTGTTTAATGATGGCCACTCTGACTGGTGTGAAGGGATACTTAATAGTTTTGATTTGCACTTCTCTAATAATTAGCAATGTTGAGCATATTTTCATGTGCCCATTGGCCATCTGTATTTCTTGTTTGGAGAAATATCTGTTTAGGTGTTCTGCCCGTTTTTTGATTGAGTTTGATTTTTTTTAAAATTAACTTGTATGAGCTGTTTGCATATGTTGGAAATAATCTCTTGTTCATTACATCATTTGCAAATATATGCTCCCAGTCTGTAGGTTGTCTTTTTGTTTTGCTTATAGTTTCCCTTTCTGTGCAAAAGCTTTTAATTATTACTATGTCCCTGAAAATGTTTTTCTTAATTCTTACCTGCTGTGTCTTCCATGTCAATTTTAGAACAATTTTTTTCCAAATTCAAAAAATTCCAATAAATTTTATTTTAAACCTATAAAATTATTTGGGAAAAATTAGCTTATCTTAGCATATTTAATCTTCCCATTCAGAAACACAATAGTTCTCTCCATTTATTCAAACCTCTTTATACTTTCAGTAACAATGTGTAATTTTCTTTATATAGAGTTTAACATTTTTGGTAAGGGTTGCCCTGTGTGTTTATATTTTTGTTGCTATTGTAACTTCTTTTCCCTTAAAAAATACATGGCTGGGATATAAGAAAGCTCCTTTTGTATATTTGTACTCTTTCTAGTCTGTCATTGTTCAGTTGTTCTGTTTTTTTAAAGTATATAGTTATATTGCCTGCAAATGTATACTGACATTTATCAAACATTTCATTAGCTTTATATAAAATAATAAAATTTCTATGTTCTTAAATTCCTAATATTATTGATCATAAATAGGCAATAACTTTTTTAAAAAAGATTCAGTTTGAGTTTATTGATTCCTCCAAGGGGAAAAAAGAATTCAGCATGGAGGAACCTAGGTTGTAAGGCTGGGTGATTTTTCTGAAATAGGTATTACATGGTTTCACAAGTATGTGCATATGTGAAAACTCATCAAATTGTACACTTCAATACCTGCAGTCTACTGTATGTCAGTTACACCTCAATAAAAATTGTTTTAAAAACAGTATCACAAAACCTTTGCTTGAGTCAGGTTTCTTCACTGATAATGTTGCCTTCATCTGCTTTCATTGACAATTTCTACTACAGTTTTTGCTAATGAACTTACGAGGAGTGCAGTTCAGTAGTTACCATGGTCCCTGACAGGTAATAGACACTCTGAATGTATTAGGCGGGATGTAATTGAGTAACATTAGATTGCTTTTCCTTTAGTACAGTGCTCACAGCACTCGCCTTGCAGGGAGTGCCACCAGGCTCCATTGAGAACTGTGAGCCATCAGTAAAGGACAGGGGAGGCAGACAGCCCCCTCTGAGGAAGGGCTGGCTTTGCTGGCGAGGCAGTGGCCCAGGAAGGAGTTTGCCGAGCAGAAAAGGAGGAGTGAGTGTAGAAAACAAGGTGGCAAATGCCACAGGATCCTCAGTCGTTCTAGAGGCTCTTTGTTTGAGTAGCAGTCTGTCTTGCCTGGTGGCACTGGTGATAAAGAACCTGCCTGCCAGGAGACGAAAGAGCCGTGAGAGTTCCATCCCTGGAGAAGGGTGTGGCGGCTCACTCCAGCATTCTTGCCTGGAGAATCCCATGGACAGAGGAGCCTGGCAGGCTGCAGTCCGTGGGGCCACAAAGTCAGACCCAATTAAGCGGCTTAGCACACACGCACTGTCTTGCCTGCTCTTCCAACAGCTGGTAGGTTTTTCAGTTTGGTTTCTCCTCCAGTACCTGACACCAGGCCTAGCTTACGTTAGGTCTGCAGAACCCTCTAGAATTCAGCGTCACATGTTCACTTACTGTACTCACATGCTGCTCTGCCCCTCTGCTCACGGGTACTGCACAGCTTCTCTTCATCTCGTCTTTGTCTCCCCGACACCAGTCTCTCCTTAGCCTGCTTCATTCTCCGTGTTGCAGCCAGAATCAGCCTTGATTTTACGATGGTTCATTTGCTGTAGCCCCCATGGTTAACAGCTGTCTCCTGATAGCTTTGGTTTGGCATAACAATGTGATTCCAGTCTCATTTGTGTGTCTTGAGCAGTGCTGATGAAAAAGCCATTCAGATGGGAAGGAAGGGCAGCTGTCTGCTGTGGAGTAATGTGCACAAGTCACTGGGCTGAAGAGGATAGGATTAGAAAGTCCCGGTCGAAATCCGGGAAGATAAATCGAAGTGTCCTGTGAGTGTGGCTTTTACACTTGGATGTTTATACCAATCAAACAAGGACAAACCCAGGCATAGCATTACCTCGGATTTACTAGAAGTCAGCCATAAAAAAGAAGGGAAATCTGTCGTTTGCAGCAGCCTGGAAGCACTTGGAGGGTATTATACTAAGTGAAATAAGGCAGAGAAAGACAAATACTTTTTGATATCACTTATATGGAATCTAAGAAGTATAACAAACTAGTGAATATAACAAAAAAAGAAGCAGATAATAGAGAACAGACTAGGGGTTACTCATGGGGAAGGAGGAGGGGCAATGTAGAGGCAGGGGAGTGAGAGATACAAATTATTAAGTTTATTTTTTTTTCCATTTATTTTTATTAGTTGGAGGCTAATTACTTTACATCATTACAGTAGTTTTTGTCATACATTGAAATGAATTAGCCATGGATTTACATGTATTCCCCATCCCAGTCACCCCTCCCACCTCCCTCTCCACCTGATCCCTCTGGGTCTTCCCAGTGCACCAGGCCCGAGCACTTGTCTCATGTATCCAACCTGGGCTGGTGATCTGAAATTATTAAGTTTAAAATAAGCTGCAGGGGTATGTTGTATGGCAGGGGAATATACCCAGTATTTTGTAATTATAAATGGAGTGTAACCTTTAAAAATTGTGAATCAGCATATTGTATACCTGTAACATATCATATTGTACATCACCTATACGTCAATAGAAAGATTTTAATTTAAAAAAAGTCAGGATATAACTAACATCATTTTTGTAATAAACTTAATATGATAAATTTATATATTTATATCACTAACATAAAAAATAGAAGCACATCTTTATATTTAGCTCCTATATAGTGTCAGTTAAAAGTGTTTAGAGGCAATGTAAATTCCTGAAGAAAAGACAGAAACATTGGGGATTTTTAGTATGTAGCCTTTGTTTTTAGAAGATTAGAGTAAGAATATGTAGAATGCTAGATGATTTAAATTCTTTGAGATAAATCTAATTTTAGCATTAATCTTTTGTCACTGTGTTACAGAAGTTCATATCCAGCTTTTATTTTCATTCTTGGATGTAAAGTTTAAATTCTTCAAAGCTGAAATATAGGCAGAAATATTCTTTCCCTCTTTCCATTCATTTTCTTGATGGAGAGAAGTGAGACCGTATGGCCTTGAACCCCATGCACAGTGGAAAGTCTGAAGCAGTGATTCAGTAGGGAGTCCTTTCTCGCTTTGGCATCCCTTATGATAGTCTAAATGACTCCCTTTTTCCGATCAACGTCAGGGTCACCGCAGCTGGTCCTAGACATAAACTCGTGAACCCAACCACTCTTCTCATTTCCCCCCAGCTTTCATTTGGTTCTAGTTAATCTCACTTTTTAATTTTTCAGAGGTTGCCAAAACAGCGTGTTAAAAGTTACCTTATATTTTCAGAAATTCTCTCTGAATCCCAGCCCACACTGATGGCCACATCCTGCCAGATATCCCCCATCTATTATTCCAGCATTAATGGTTTCATGGAGTCGCTAATGAAGTAGCCATTTGCTAGAGTTGCTTAGTCTCCATAGCAACAGTATCTTGGTTCGTGTGTGCCTGGGTAGCTTCTTACAGCTTGACATGATACGCAGCTAATATTTCTGATTTTTCCTCAGAAGCAACTGGAAATTTGCAGGGCGATATTTTAAAATTTGCTGAATAGAAGTTGTTTGATTCCACTGTTGTATTCTCTTGGCACCCATCACATAGTCATAGGATCATAGACATTTTAATTTGGAAAAATGATTCATACTTGCAGTATATATCACAGGGACTGGCTAGAGAAATGCTGTGTCTGTCATCATAAGCAGCTTACTTAATCCCTAACCTAAATAATTTTAGGAGTAAAAGAAAGAGAGCCGAGGTTAGCAGTTAGGGCTGCTTGATGATCTTGGATGCTTAGCTTTAAACCATCTTAAATAATTCTGGTTATAAGTATTCAAGTTGCAGTATAATAAATATGAAAATGGGAAAGTACTTGTCACAGGAATTTTTCCAGTCTTTTATTGTGAGGTTTCTGTTAGGTCGGCCTCTTTGAACCGCATTACCTCGTTTGTTTCCCCTCCTACACACCCACTCTTAAGCTCCTTCAGTCAGTACTGAAACTAACAGCTACAGAAATCTGTTTCCAGTTTTAAAATGTGTTTTCTTCAGATTTCACATAGTGAAAACATGCACCTTGCAGAAAATACACATCCTCTAATACACATTATTTGGACAAGACAGTGTAGCCTGTTGTGATAGAATTCACAGTTTCAAGAATCTGATCTCATCTTAAATGATAAAAAATTATTGCTGTACCATCTGTTGTAGAATATGTAAAAGCTCACTTAAAACCACCAAGTTCTTTTCACACCTCAATTGCATTTTATCAAACACACTCCATACTTTAACCCCTACCTCATATATGAATGAATGAAACCCACAGATGCCCACTTCCCTTTAGTTATCATCTTGATCTGTATAAAAATGCAGCAAGCTCAACAAATCCTGACTAATTTCTTTCTTGGCTCTGAATATTGAACCTGAAGAAGCACTAGTATATTTTAGAATGTGTTCATTCAAATATATATGTGTACATATACATACTTTTTTTTTTTTTTTTCACTTTTTCCTGCCCAACTCAATTACTGAATGAATTACACTAGGAGACCAAAGTTGCAGTCTGAGAATGTTACCTTGGATTTTTCCGTGGACACTGACTTCACCCTCACCTTTAGCCCGCAGCACTGGAGGGATCTAAGGACTTCCCTCATGGCTCCATGGTAAAGAATCCACCTGCCAGTGCCGACGGGAGACGTGGATTCGTTCCCTGAGTCAGGAAGAGCCCCTGGAGAAGAAAGTGGCAGCCCACTCCAGTCTCTTGCCTGGAAAATTCCATAGACAGAGTAGCCTGGCAGGCTACAGTCTGTGGGGTCGCAAAGAGTCAGACGCAACTGAGCACAGATGCGCACCAAGGTTGCTGTCTGAGCGTGTTACCTGTGGACCTTCCATGGACACAGACTTTGCCCTCACCTTCAGCTAGCAACACTGGAGGGATGCGGGGGAAAGAGCTTGGCATAAAACTGTTACCACAAAGGGAGAAATAAAGCAAGAGTCTGTTTCCTTACTGCTATTCAGCCTCATTCAGGATGTCTATCAAAGCAACACTTACAAAAAATAATGACTCAGATCATTATATAAACAGTTTAGCAAAATAAAATGGATTTTGTCATAGCCTCTGTAATAACTTGTATCATCCATGCATGTTGATGATGCAGAAAGTATTTTTAAGCATTTCTTTGGGGCCCATGATACTAGTCATTCTCTGACTAATAGGAGCTACATGAAGAATAGCCTGATATCCCTAATGTCTTATAGCAGTTAAAGACCATAAGTGACTAAAATTTGAAGCTACTCTTAAATAGCGCTAGCAGTGCAAGTAAAATGACACATAGAGTCTGAATCCATAAAGCATCAGGACTGTTTTTGCCCACACCTTGTTTAGAAACCATTTTCCTATATGCTCAGTTTTTTGCCTCTGTACTAAGCCCAGCTATAAAAAACCTAGACTTGATTTGAACAAGATAGTGTTTTATGTATTTAGAAAAACCAGGACTGAAACATTTCTATAATACCTTCTTCTCTACTAATAGCAAGAAAAATTATTTTCTTAAACTTATAAAATGATATATTCAGTTCTCAATACATCTATCCGTAAGCTCTATAAAAGAAAATTTGCTCGGTAACTTCATGTCAGTGTTCACAGTTCCTCACCAAATGATAACCTAGCCGGAAGCCTATTTATCAGTCCGCAGGTAAGAAGTCTTAGACGCTTACAGAAGTGGGGGCTGGATGTCTCTTGAGAGGGCTGGCAACATGAACTGCCAAAACTGTGAGCATAGAGAATATTAGGGTAATGATTGCTCTCAGCGCTTGATCAGTGTGGTAACATGAGCATTAGTGTTTCTGTTATGAAACTTGAGTTTTATTATATGAGTGGTCATCTCTAGCAGTTTCTCTTCTACTTTTTAAAGCATTTTATCCACAAAAGTAGAACCTGTATGAGACTTCTAGCTCTCAAAAGCAAATTCAACTTTAAATTAATGAATACATTTCAATTCTTAATGAAAAGAAAAGGCTTTTGCATTCTGTTTCTTAAATACTTGATTATTAAGGTGTTTAACTTAATGAATATATTTCAGTTCTTCATGAAAAGAAAAGGCTTTTGTGTTCTGTTTCTTAAATAATTGACTGTTAAGGTGTTTTTAATCCGGATGTGTATGGTGTGATTTGAGAATATTCAAGGGCTCCACGGCGCCAGGACCGCACCCTGAGCTGCCACAGTGACTGCTTGGCCGGCAGTTCCCTCCTCCCGTCGTCTCAGTCGCAATCCCTGTGGGGTCCTGTGGGGTCCTATGGGCTCTTGTTCATGGGGACTCCACAAGGACGCGGAAGACAGCAGTCAGCTCCTGAGCTGGGGGGAAGCTCAGGCAGGAGCTCGAATCAGTATGGAGGCAACAGCTGCCCTCTGTAGAGGAGAGGGATCTGGGAGAAGGGGTGGGTGGCGAGATCTGAGCGCACGAGTGAAGTGATGATGTCAGGATCTCTACACGCTGTCTACGTGGATCCACCTCGCACAGGAGTCTGTGCGGGCCAATGTGCTTAAGTGTTGGGCCAAGCAGTTAAAGGACATAAAAATCTCAGCTAATCATTAGATGTTATGGGCAGAAAGGGGCCCAAGAGTTACTGTTTAATGTCCCCTGAAAGCATTAACCTCTTTGGCCGATGAAGTGAAACAGTGCATGTGAAATAATCTAAAGCTGTATGGAAAAAAATCTAGAGAAAACCAACTAAAAATGTCCAGGCAGCAAAAAAGAGGGCCAAGTGAAACAGATAAAGGGAAGGAGGGGAACAGATACTTTGTTCAGTTGTATCCACTCTACAGTTGGTCTGGAAGTGACCCTGTCTCCTGGGAAGAAAAATATATAACCTTCTGTAATCACGTTTTATATGAGGAAGACGGGAAAAGATTTTTTTAAACTGTTTAGTTTTAAATGGTTATGTGTTATCTATGTAACTTAAGATATTCTGCTCAAGTGCATTTTTCTACTTTCCTTAAACTCAAGACTCATGTTCTAGTCACTGCTGGTTGAAAGTCATCTATGAGAGACTGATTTGAGTGCCCTGAGGATTAACTCCAAAAATACTTTGACTGCATCTAAAATTCAGTAAATTTAAAAAAATTCTGATATATAAACAGTTACCCAAAACTGTAAACTCCCAGATTTTTAATATGCCTTTTGGTGCTGTGGTTTAATTATAATTTGTTCTAGTTAGCACTTTTATGAGCATTACATGTTTTACCCGCAGCTGAATGACATTTAGAAAGAAATTTTCTTATTCTTGAAGACATCAAAGACAATGAAAGAAAGTGCTTTTTATCTGATGTAGCCAGATACCCCTATCAGGATAAAGGATGAAGATGGTTTCTATAAATCTTGGTTTTAAAATCTAATCAGTGAAGCAGATTATTATTAAAAGTTGTGCTTATTCAAATAACTTCCATACATTTCTGTTTAGTGTGACTGTTTTATTACAATGAGTAAAATAATAATAAAAGGTACTGAACTGTACTTTGGGACAAGCCACTTATAAGTGTTTAAAGATTATCTCGCATATTTCTGTTGCTATAATTATCATTTTTTCTCATGAGAGTGCCACAGTGCTGAAGAGATTGGTTAACTTGACCAAGGTAACACCTAGTAGTAGAACTAGACCGTAAAACCAGAGTCTGGTTTTAGATCCTGCCATGCCATGGTGTATGATACATTTTGTCTAAACTAAGCATTGTTCAGAGCCACTTTGGGTGCCATACATTTGCTTTAATCTTTGATTTTTGTTTTTAATGGGAAATTATCAGCATGAATCTGAATTAAAAAGGTATTTCTTTGTTGCTTTTTTGAATACAGTCGTCCCTGGGCATCCATGGGACATTGGTTCCAGGACCCCCTGCAGACACCAAAATTCCAGATGTGCATGTCTCTTACACAAAATGAAATTCACAGATGTGCATGTCCCTTAAATAAAATGGTATTAATACAGTTGGACCTTATTATCCGCACATTTTGCATCCTCAGCTACAGAAGGCCGCCTGTATTGAGTTATAAGTACAGTTCCTAGTCCTTTTGACAGATAAGCTTTTACCCACCACTCTGGGAATCATAGCAAAGTATTTAGATTTTTTCTTTTCTTGGAGTATGGAGAAAGGAAATAAAAGTTCTTAAAAATGAAACAAGTATTTTTGTCATTCATCATCCATTGAAGTTTAGGGTAATTTTCAAGAGTAGCTACTTGGACATGTCTTGAGAACTAACAAATGATCCCTGGTTTGCTGAACTTTTTTCCTCTGAGTTTCTACTTTGTGCCTGTACTAAAATGTTAACTGTTTGATTGACAGGAAAAGCAGAAGCAGTAAAGGTTTTTACCTCAAACGCTGTTTCCTCCTTCTGCCCGCACCCCCTTCTGCTTTGCCTGCCCTTGTTCTTCCCCCGTCACACACACACTTACGTTGAAATACGGTCTTTCCAAGGTGAAAAACAGTTTGCTTTCAGGAGATGGTAGAAGAAATCATGCTTGACATGGTCTAAAGAAAAAACACATTGTAGTGAATAAGTTGCAGGTGACCAAAGTTCATAGTTCTTCAGGCAGTCTGTCAGATCTAATCCCTTGAATCTGTTTCTCACTTCCACTGTATAGTCGTAAGGGATTTGATTTAGGTCGTACCTGAATGGTCTAGTGGTTTTCCCCACTTTCTTCAGTTAAAGTCTGGATTTGGCAATAAGGAGTTCATGATCTGAGCCACAAACCAAAGTTCATAATTATTTGAACAAAAACTCCAGGCAGTGTAAATCTTAGGTACCCTTTTGATTCCCAGACTCACAAGAACCGGTTGTGTGTGCTGTCTTCTGACCCCCTTCCTCCAGTTCGGTTATCCGTGTGGTACTTGGATACGACCAGAGTGCTGGTGACTGGGAAGTAACGCCACTGCATAGGCCGAAGGCGGGCTTCCGTAGTGGCTCAGGTGGTGATGCCTGCGATGCAGGAGACGTAAGAGACATGGGTTCCATCCCTGGGTTAGGAAAGATCCCCTGCAGAAGGGAGTGGCTACCCACTCCAGTGTTCTTGCCTGGAGAATCCCATGGACAGAGGAGTCTGGCGGGCTATAGTCACGGGGTCACGAAGAGCTGGACACAACTGAGTGACTAACACAAACAGCCTGAAGGTAGTTACTGAACATGCCTTCAAGTTTAAGGTAATAAGTGGATTACTTAACGCAAGAATATGAGAGAAAAGGAAATTACATAAGGTAGTAAAAATATTCTGGCCTTTGGGTCAGATACTTATATTTTGGACTATTGAGTGGAGATTCTGTATCTTTTAGCTAATGGAGGATCCTCTCTGAAATGTTGGTGTGATGTATGCTCTTCCTGGAGAAATGACGATTTGACAAGGGATTGAGTCTTACAGTGTTTGGCTGTAAAACAAAAATTAGGCAGGAATTAAAAAAACAAAACCAAGACACTTACAAAGTGTCTTCATTATGCTCTCGTTGTTTTACCTTACCCAACACATACCAAAAGCTTGTGGGTGACTGTTGTTTGTAACGAATTTAGGAGCAAGCAAAGTCTGCTGTGAATTTTCATTCCCTCACCAATGAAAGAAGTATTCTGTCTGTATTGTCCTGTACGGTATCCACATGTGGCTGTTGAACACTTAACATGGCTGACGTGTCTGAGGAAATGAAGTTTGCACGTCACTAGTGGCTGCTCTATTAGCTAGTGCAAGTGGATAATGGAGGGTTTTTTTCACTTTGTTGGGTTTTTCCTGCAGAGTGAAAATTAAGCCTTATGTGTTTTAGTCTCTTCTCTGAAATGGCAGATCTGGATGTTAGCATGTGCTGTGCTGAGCTTAAGTCGCTCAGTCGTGTCCAGCTGTTTGGAACCCCATGGACTGTAGCCCACCAGGCTCCTCTGTCCATGGGGATTCTCCAGGCAAGAATACTGGAGTGGGTGGGTTGCCGTTTCCTTCTCTATATTACTGTAAATCTTATGATATGACATCCAAATTACCATTATTGATTAATTGCAGCCTAAAACTTTGCTTCTTCTCTTCTTTTTTCCCTCACTTGCTTATTTAAAACATTTATATTGCATGCCTAATTTCTAGGCCCTGGGAATATGAACAAGGTCCCTGTTTTCATGAAGCTTAAAATAATTAACAGGTATTTGTAAGTCACTTAAATTACTTAATTTTAATGTTTACTCTCTGTAATCCTTCTAGTACTCCTTCCAGGTAAAGATATGTTTGATTACTTGTCAGTTGCAAGTGCTGAAATTTTTTCAAATCCACATTCTAACAAACAAATGTGTATTGGATTGGCCAAAAAGTCCATTCAGGCTTTTCCTTAAGATGATATGGAAAAACCCAAACGAACTTTTTGGCCAACCCAATACTGTTAATCCTATTACTATTCCTCTGAGAAACTCTCTGTCCTGTTGAAGCTTCCTATAAATGTACTGTCTTAAAACTAGGCATCGTCAGAACCTTTTGGTATTAGTAGATCACCTGGTTATTCCCTACCTTGCCTTTCCCCCAGGCTTCTGAGCTGAGCCTTCTTCGGCACATTGCGTTTTGTTTTCTGACTTGGGGCCAGAAGATGTCCTCTCGCTCACAGGCAGCCCCAGCGCTCTGGCTGTTCCTGCTTCTCCTTGCAGGGACACTTTTCTCTTGCTCACCCTGCAAATGTCAGCCTCCTGCTCCCCTTTGGGAAGCACTGTTTACCTCCTTCACTGCTTTACTCCCTCCTTTTCAAAAATGAAATCAACATCGTAAGATAATTTACCTTCTTTTGTGAAACCTGTCATTTTAAGAATAGCATAAATTGCAGTCAAATGCAGCTGGAGCACAAAGGACAGATGAATGCTAAAGTAATGATATTTACATCATAAAATGACTCCTACACATTGGCAGTTGCTGATGGAAACACTTGTTTTTCAGTGATTTTGGAGTTGCTTATTTTATGTGGTTGACAACCAGATTGGCGAGGCAGTATTACTTAGGGATTTTTGCTTAGGCAGGAGAATAGTCTTTATGTATATAATGAGGTGTTACTATGGAATTTGTTAATGCGGGATTCAGCCTTTTCTCTTGTGATATAATTGTCCAATAAAGGTGTCATTTGTTCATTTCTTTAACCGATATTCATTGAGTTACTTTTACATAAGATGCACTAAGTGAGATCAATGAAGGATTAATTGAATAAAATATGTAGACTTGTCTTCCCCAGTCTGCCAACAGCTTAGAGCAATAGAAATTTGGCTTTTTTTCATTGTTTTAGATTTTGACATTTAAAATATTTGGAGGGTGTTTATACTACTTTTTTATTTGAGAACTGAATTCCCATTACAGTGTGTAGATTGTAATACACTATAATGAAGATCTTTAAGTGACTTTAATAAGGTGGATTATGAACCATAATTATAGCCAGTAGCTAGTGACATTGATGAAATAGGAATTTTTTTTCAGTGTTATAAAGAAGAATGTATTGAAAAAAAAAAAGAAGAATGTGTTGGACGTCCCTGGCAGTCCAGCAGTTAACACTCCGTTCTTCCCATGCAGGGTGTGTGGATTCGATCCCTGGGCAGGCAACGATGATACTACATGCTGCTTGGCATGACCAAATGTTTTTTTTTTTAAAGAGAGAATGTGCTCTTTTGTATGTGTGTGTGTAGAATTGGGCTAACTGAAAGCAGGTGGGTACCTTCAATTTCCTTTCCAATAAAGGAAAATTGCTTTTTTTGAAATGTAGTTGTTATACAATATTATATAAGTTTCAGATGTACAACAAAGTGATTCATAATGTTTAAAGGTTATATTCCATTTATAGTTATTATAAGAGAATTACTTGTTTTGAACTAAACCCAATGAGCTTTTAGTTAGAGATGTTATTTAGTTATATGGCCTTTTAGGGAGTGTATAGATTGAAGCTTTGGGTTAAAAAAAAGAAAAGATCTGAGTTCCGTTGTTTTGCTTTCTATAAGGAAAAGGTAAGATTGAGATGTAGGCAAGAGCTTTAACACAGTTTCTACAACATAGTAAATACTTTATAGATGTCTGTTGGTATGGTTATTTTATTAGTGTTTTCGCTCTTAGGTTATGTAGCCCTTGAGCTTTTCCTTTGATTGGAAAGTGAGAAACTGACCCTTTAAATAATATTCTAGAAAGACTGGTAATTCAGTGCATCCTAGTCTTCTAAGACTGTGGGCATATACTCTAAACTGTCCTGAAATGGTGGTAGTAATTAGCACCACACTTTTTTTTTTTTTTTTTTTTTTTTAGTGGTTTGTAAAATTAGGGTCTAGCTGTGTCCAAATGATCACATAGTAATATTTTTCTATTATTATTTCTTGAAAATAACACCATGTTTTTAAATTTTCTGAAAAAAGTTAAGAATCTGTTTAAAAAAAAAAGATTAGTTACTTCTGGGTGCCTGGGCCCGCGCTGCTGTGCACTCAGGCTTTCTCCGGTTGCAGCGCGTGGGGACTATTTGTTGCCTCGTGCAGGCTTCCCACCCAGGTGACTGCTTTGGTTGTGGAGCACGGCCTCTAGAACAACAGGCATCCTCCTGGACCAGGGATCAAACCCATGTCCTCTTCATCGGCAGGCGGATTCATAACCACTGGACCACCAGGCAGATCCCAGGCCAGTTTTTTCAACGATTGGGACAATAAAGCTGTCAGCTTTCCCCGAGTCCAGCCCCAAACCTCTGTGTGTAGTTTGCTGTTTCAGCTGTGCAAACCAAATATTTCCTCATTATATTATTTTGTACAAGCCTAGTTTTAAACCTTATTTTGACTTTGAAGGCGTGTTGAGGTCAGTGATGTTTAATTTGGTACATTGTTCAGTGGTGAAATGCAGTTGCAAATTGTTCTGACACTTCATGGGATAATGTTAAATGAATTATTTAGTGTTAAGTAAAGAACCCTGCTAAATTATTTTAAACTATTCAAGTTAATTAAAGTATTTTAAGATTTAGTTCTTTAAAAATATATTTTCCATCCATAGGTTAACCTTTTGAGTTTTGAATCTTAAGATATCCTCTTTTAATTAAAACAAAACCTTTGGACTTGACTTTTTAAATGTATAATAAGAACGTTAAATTTTTAAATTTAAAAATCTTTAAGCTCTGGGTTGTTTCGAGAGAGCAGCATCGAAACATGTATATTATCTAGGGTGAAACAGATCACCAGACCAGGTTGGATGCATGAGACAAGTGCTCGGGCCTGGTGCACTGGGAAGACCCAGAGGGATCGAGTGGAGAGGGAGGTGGGAGAGGGGATCGGGATGGGGAATACATGTAAATCCATGGCTGATTCATGTCAATGTATGACAAAAACCACTACAATATTGTAAAGTAATTAGCCTCCAACTAATAAAAATAAATGAAAAATAATAATAAAATAAAAAAGAAAAAAAGTTAATTCAGTGTTTTCCTTTATATATTTAAAAGATACTTTGAGGATAAAAATGGCATGACACTCTATGGATGATGAAATTGGCTGTTAGAACTTCTGCATTAGAATGGAAAGGAGACCATGCCACCTAAATCTGAATCAGGATACAGTGGCTGAAAATAAATTCTAGTGTAAGAGTATGACAAGAATAAGCTATCATTTATAAAAATGCACTTAACCTAAACACACTGAAATCCCAAGGAATTTTCAAGCTGTGAAGTAATGGGAACAATCATTTAATGTGGAAAGAAGAAGCCAGTACATGCTTCCCTCCTTGAATGTCTCATAAGATCAAATTGTGGAGTGAGGTGATTGTAACAGAAAAGGTAATTTAGTGGCAACATAAAAGCTAGAATACCATTTAGAGAGGCCAGGCCCCTGAGAACTGATTGCATTAAGGGGATAGGCCTAAGGTTAGAATACAGAGAGAGGCGTTCAGGAACAGGCTGCCACTTGTTTTTTTTTCCCTCCAAAGGATTTACACATGCATAGTTCTCGGTTCAATTCAGTCACTCAGTCATGTCCGACTCTTTACAACCCCATGGACTGAAGCACACCAGGCTTCTGTCCATCACCTGCTCCCGGAGCTTGCTCAATCTCATGTCCATCGAGTTGGTGATGCCGTCCAACCATTTCATCCTGTCGTCCCTTTCTCCTCCTGTCTTCAATCTTTCCCAGCATCAGGGTCTTTTCCAATGAGTCACTTCTTCACATCAGGTGGCCAAAGTATTGGAGCTTCAGCTTCAGCATCAGACCTTCCAGTGAATGTTCAGGACTGATTTCCTTTAGGATTGACTAGTTTGATCTCCTTGCTGGCAACCCAGTCCAGTGTTCTTGCCTAGAGAATCCTGTGGACAGAGGAGCCGGGTGGGCTGCTGTCCATTGGGTTGCACAGAGTCAGACATGACTGAAGTGACTTAGCATGCATGCATGCATTGGAGAAGGAAATGTCAACCCTCTCCAGTGTTCTTGCCTGGGGAATCCCAGGGACACAGGAGCCTGGTGGGCTGCTGTCTATGGGGTTGCACAGAGTCGGACATGACTGAAGTGACTTAGCAGCAGCAGCAGCATAGTTCTAATCCTTTGTAAACATTCCTATACCTGTCTGCAACTGTTTGTTTCCTTCTAAACGTTTATCTCTCAGTCACTTTGAGACATCTTCTCGGCTTGGAGGAATCATTTCCGCTGAGTCTTTAGGGCTTCACCTCTTACGAACATGGGCTGTCCTGCTTCAGCTTACCAAGTGCACATCTTGGAGTTACTCTTTACTTCGTAGTAGCACACAGTCAGTTCTCATAATACCAACCGCCTGCCCTCTTCAGTCCTGCAGATAGCCAGGTATAGGTAAACATTTGTTTAATGTTTGTCTTCCACTAAGCAAGTCTTTTCTTGGTAGGCATAGGCACCCAGAAAATATCCTGATGCTGGGTAACATTGAAGGCAGAAGGAGAAGGGGAAGACAGAGGACGAGATGGTTGGATGGCATCACCTACTTGATGGACATGAGTTTGAGCAAGTTTCGGGAGATGGTAAAGACAGGGAAGCCTGGCATGCCGCAACCCGTAGGTTCACAGAGTCAGACACAACTGAGCCTCTTAACAACAACAGGAATAGGCACCCAGTAAAGATTTGCTGGGTGACTGCCTGCAAGAAGCCTCTTCTAAAGTCTGGGCATGGCACAGCTGCAGCCATGGGGATGCACATGAGGGAGAACAGTGGATTGAGCTGGAGAGGGAACAGTTGCTAGATCCCAGAATGACATGCAGTCATGGGAAGAAGCTTGTGCATCACCCAAGAGCAGTTAACAGGCCGTTGAAAGATTGTAAACCGAAGTCCATCTTTGGGTGGATATCTCCCTTCTAGGTCTCTAGCTAGTGCTTTCTTCCTAGTTTATAGAAACTCTACTTGGCCCATGAAAACAAAGTAACACAATACATACAATTTATGGTTACATGTACAATAAATTTCTGTAGACATTTCTAGAGTACTTTTTTTACACTTCATAAAATGACAATCTTATATAGTTAAAGGATGTATATAGATTTGTAAATTGGAAGAATTAAAATATATTTTAATACTGAAATAACTATACTCAACTTGGCAATCACAGTTAAAAACAAAACCAGTAGTATTTACAGCTTTTTTTTTTTTTTTTAAATAAAAACAGTCCCACAGCATTTATTGTCATCTGGTAATAACATAAGCATGAGCAGAACAATATGAATACATGTTTTAGAACTACATCTCTAACAAAACACCTAAAACAACCAACGGTATTGCCAAACAATTTCTCACTTCATTTATCACTTCTAGTTGGAGACACTTTGGAGCAGAGTAATGTTATCTCCTTTTAGCATGATCCAACCCAGTTGTTTTCTTGACTTTGTTTTAGAATGAATCTTTGCTGCATCATCTAATACGAGGTTCATATACTCATCAAAACCAATGATACAGCCTTCTATCTGCATATTCACTTGCTCATAAAGCCACACCTGAATCCACGATCTGTTTTGCAAGTATCTGAAGATGAGACTGATGGGCTGCACCATCACCTTTTGCACCTTCTGGCCCTGGCCCCAGTATGCCGTGCTGGAAGCTCACAAGCACCACACTGCTCCACACTCTCAGAAAGCAACTTCCGTAACAACCAGCATCTTTCAAATTAAAAAAAGAAAGAAAGAAAACAACTAATTGGTAGATCTCTAATATCTCCTGAGGAATTTGGTATTATATATCAAATCTCAAAGAAAGGCAGTGCCAAAGAATGTTCAGATTACCATACAGTCGCAGTCATTTCACACACTAGCAAGATTATGCTCAAAATCCCTCAAACTAGACTTCAGCAGTACGTGAACTGAGAACTTCCAGATGTACAAGCTGGACAGAAAAGGCAGAGGAACCAGAGATCAAATTTCTAAAATCCACTGGATCATAGAAAAAGCAAGGGAATTCCAAAAAAATGCCTACTACTGCTTCATTGACTATGCTAAAGCCTTTGACTGTGTGGGTCACAATGAACTGTGGAAAATTTTTAAAGAGATGGGAACACTGGACCACCTTACCTGCCTCCTTAGAAATGTGTATGCAGCACAAGAAGCAACAGTTAGAACCAGACATGGAACAAAGGACTGGTTCCAAATTGGGAAAGGAGTACATCAAGGCTGTATATTGTTACCCTGCCTATTTAACTTCTATGCAGAGTACGTCATGCAAAATGCCAGACTGGATGAAGCTCAAGCTGGAATCAAGATTGCTAGGAGAAATATCAACAACTTCAGATATGCAGATGACACCACCCTTATGGCAGAAAGCGAAGAGTAACTAAGAGCCTCTTGATGAAAGTGAAAGAGGAGAGTGAAAAAGTTGGCTTAAAGCTCAACATTCAGAAAATGAAGATCATGGCATCTGGTTCCATCTCTTTATGGCAAATAGATGGGGGAAAAGTAGAAACACTGACAGATTTTATTTTCTTGGATTCCAAAATCACTGTGGATGGTGATTTCAGCCACAAAATTAAAAGATGCTTGCTCCTTGGAAGAAAAGCTATAACATAACAACCTTAGCATATTAAAAAGCAGAGATAACACTTTGCTGAGAGAGGTTCGTATAGCCAAAGCTATGGTTTTTTCACTAGTCATGTGCGAATGTGAGAGTTAGATCATGAAGAGGGCTGAGTACCAAAGAATTGATGCTTTTAAACTGGGGTGCTGGAGAAAACTCTGGAGAATCCTTTGGACAGCAAGGAGATTAAACCAGTCAATCCTAAAGAAAATCAACCCTGAACATTCATTGGAAGGACTGATGCTGAAGCTGACACTACAGTACTTTGGCCACCTGATGTGAAGAGCTGACATACTAGGAAAGACAGTGATGCTGAGAAGGATTGAGGACAAGAGGAGAAGGGAGTGACAGAGGATGAGATGGTTAAATGGCATCACTGACTCAGTGGACATGAGTTTGCACAAACTCAAGGAGATAGTGAAGGACAGGGAAGCCAGGCATGCTGTCGTCCGTGGAGTTGCAAAGAGTCAGACACCACTTAGTGACTGAACAACAACCACCTAAAAATAAGCAGAAGGAAACAGAAAAGAAGCTCCATCCAACAAATTAATAATAATGTTATTAAAAAAAAAGTTACCTTTTATATGGCAAGTTGTTCCTTTGAAGGAATTTTAAATGAAAATTATTTCTAAAGTCCCATTAAAAGAAAGTAATATATTATGTTCAACATATATTATTTTTAAATGAGCACCATTTTTTATAGCTTTCAAACTAACCTTCCAAGAAACAATATTTCTTTTTCCTATTAAAGAAGTATACTTACTTTTCTGATTATAAAAGTGATAGATGCTTATTACAGAAAATTTAGAAAATATATGGGAATTTTAAATGCCTTCATTCTGATCTCTTCCTATCTTTCATGTTAAGTTCCACTTTCTTTAAAACTATATCTTCTTTTTTTTGGCTGTATCAAGTAGATAATTTTCTAATATGGTTCTCAATTTCTTTGCTGTGATCATTGATTTCACTCGTTCCTTTGGAGTTCATTTAACTTCTTGCTGAAATGAATCCTTGAGTAGTTCTCTTGGTGAGGATCCATGTTTTTGTAAGAGTATTTTTCTTTCATTCTTACTCTTTGATTATAATTTAGCTAGATATGGCTGGCAAGTATTTTTCCTGTAGTGCTTTTAAGTTAAAAAGTCTAGAGGTACAGTGGTGCCTTTTGTCCAAGGGAGCTGGGAGGGGGGACCGGGATGGGGAATACATGTAAATCCATGGCTAATTCATTTCAGTGTATGACAAAAACCACTGCAATGATGTAAAGTAATTAGCCTCCAACTAATAAAAATAAATGGAAAAATAAAAAATAAAAAATAGTTACTTTGGAAAAAAGTAGTCATTTTGGAAAGCTATACCTTTTCCCACCTTAAAACTTTTTTTTTAGATTTACTGTGCTCATATACCAGAATAGTTTAATTTTTAAAATAAGTAGTAAATGGTTGAATGTGAGTCACTGGATATGGTAATACATGTTGTTGTTGTTCTTTAATTGGTAAGACGTGTCAGTCTCTTTACAGCCCTAAAGAACTATAGCCTGCCAGGCTCTTCTTGCCCATGGGATTTCCCAGGCAAGGCACTTGAGTGGGTTGCCATTTCCTGCTCCAGGGGATCTGCCCACCCAGGGATGAAATCCACATCTCTTGCATTGGCAGGTGGATTCTTTATCATTGAGACACCAGGGAAGCCCATGGTAATATTTAGTCCAAAACAAAATCTCCTAAGATTGCCGTTTGAATATGTACTAGTATTTTATAATACGCTGTACATAGTGTCATCTGTTTATTTTGTAGTTCTTTTTCCAAAAGCGCTATTTTCTGTTGTGTTTTAATTCAGATGGGTCACTTATCTGCACTGTCCAGTGAAGCAGCTGCTAGCCCGAGTGCTGATGTGTCCTGTTTTTATATACTTCTGTCAGATGAATGGAAGTTTTGTACAAATACCTTGATTAGTTTTAGACCATGTAACTTAAGATAATTCAGTTTTACATGCAAATTTTTTTCCCCACAAATTTAAAGCTGGTTAGCTTCTTTGTTTTAAAAGTTAAGGTTTGACTACAGTATAAGATTTAGAAGGAGGTTGTAGAAATAAATGAGATGGTTTGTATGTTTAGCTGGTGGTCTGCTTTCCACGTTATAGTCATGTATAGTGTGTTTTTGAAGTATTAAGGCTGATATCTCTTCTTTGTATGTGAAGTATTAGGTCTTGATAAGAAGAATTATCGGAATACCTGTTCAGGTTTCACTCTAATAAACAAGTAAGTTTGTTGATAATGCCTTCTGTTTTTCAGATTGCAAATAGAAGAATCTTCCAAACCTGTAAGGCTGTCGCAGCAGCTGGAGAAAGTCGTGACAACCAATTACAAGCCTGTTGCTAATCATCAGTACAATGTAAGTCTTCATATCTTTCTTCATTCTGGTCTGTCTTTAATGTCATACTCTTAGGTTTTGAAAGGACCTCAGCAGTCACACAGCTTGCTGTCAGCTGCTTGAGGTATCCAGGCTTAGTGGGCAACGTAACAGTTTGCCGAGCTTAGAAAGGTATTCACTCTATAGCCAGAGTCATACAATGAGAAGAAGACAACCACTGTTGAAATGACTGCTGAAAAGTTTTTCAGAGAAATAAAACATTTCTTCAGTGTTTCTAATGTTTTGAAGCATAGTATCCTTAAAAAAATATATTAGCTTTAGAGTTTTTTTCTATACTTTTATAACTGAGAGTAAGATCATGAACCAATGGTCATTCTTCCCATTATTAAGATTGCTTTGCCTAGTTTCAGCTTTTATAGGGATTTTTACAGCCTCACACTACTATGTGAAGTGTGGGCTGCCTGTATGTAAAAAAACTTTTTCATTAAAGTATATTGTATGTACTATATTTATTATATATTATTGGAAAAGGAGATATCAACACACTCCAGGGTTCTTGGCTGGAGAATTCCACGGACAGAGGAACTTGGCAGGCTACAGTCCTTGGGTTAGAGTCAGACATGACTGAGCGACTGGCAGACTTTATAAATATATAGTGTATATATTTGTACACGTACCCAGTTTATGTATATATATAGTACACACATGTGTACATGTTATATGTACTTCGTGCCAGGCAGTACTGCGGTTCTAACTTGTCATTATTGATGTGATCCTTACTTTACAGATGAAGGATCTGGGGCACAGAGAGATTAGCTTCCTTGAGGTCACACAGCCAGTAATCAAACTGTCCAGATATTGAACCATGGAACCTGGTTTAAGAGCCTTGCAATTTTTTTTAATTGAAGTATAGGCAGCTTACAATATTGTGTTAGTTGTCGGTATCCAGCAGAGTGATGTGATTATATATATGTGTATGCATGTATATACACGTGTGTGTATATATGTGTGGTGATGGTGTTAGTCGCTCAGTTATGTCCGACTCTTTGTGACCCCGTGGACTGTAGCCCGCCAGGCACCTCTGTCTATGGAATTCTCCAGGCAGGAATACTGAAGTGGGTAGACATTCCCTTTTCCAGGGGATCCTTCTGACCCAAGGACTGACTCTGGGTCTCCTGCCTTGCAGGCAGATTCTTTACTTTCTGAGCCACCAGGGGAGCCCGTGTGTCTGTGTGTGTGTGTTTCTTTTTCGTTTAGGTTATTTCATATATAGCAGTATTTATCTGTCCATCCCTCTGCCCGTCTCCCCTACGATGACCGTACGTTTGTTTTCTGTGTCTGTGAGTAGGAGCCTTCCTCTTAAGAAACCTGTGTTGCTGTAGACCCTTAGCAGTGCCTGAAGAGCTAAGTGATTTGGATCTTGAGGTACCTGCAGTGTAAGGAGAAAGTGACGATTTTCTGAGAATAAGAGGAAGTCCAAGTTAAGTCAAGTAGCAGCTGAGAGTTGATACCTTTGTGTCCTGCTTTGTTGCTTAAGATTTCCCCTTGATACTGCATTTAGGAAGAAATGAATACCCTTTTTTAAGTTTTGCCTTTAAGTTCCAAGCTTATCAAATGATGCAGGTTAGTATCTGCCCAATCACTACTTTATCAGATTTGAATATCTTATGGTTATTTTATGAAGACAGGTAGCAAATGTAGATGCCTCCAGGGCGAAGCAGGCATCTTCTTGGGTAGGATGCTAAAATTTAAGAAGGTAAATGGTGGAGACTATGATGAACTGAAGTGCATGTGCCCCTTCTAAAGACATCCAAATTTTAAAAATTGCTACACTCTGTTTCTCTCTATTGTTTATAATAGGAAAAGACTAGAAAGAAATGTCCAAAAATAAGGATTAATTCAGTACTTTAACAATTGTTATTTTTTTAGTGATAGGTGCTAGAGTGATTTTATCCTAATTGTCTTTTTCATGAAATCTTTTTGAATTCTTGGAATTGTCGATCTTTTTTAATTGTTGGAATTGTCACTGGTGAGTACCTATTGTCTGAGAAGTGAAAGTTTTACTGTGTAAAGTTTTTCTGTTGCTATGGGAAAAGGAGGAAAGCTAGGAAAAAGTGTTAGTACTTAGCCATGACAGTGTCCTACCACAGTTACCTAAGATCTGTCTCCTCTGAACAGAAGATGTTTTTTGTGTTTTTTTTTTTTAATACCAGCTTTGTGCCTGAGATACCTACTCTTGGCGAACCAAATAAATAAAGTTTCTGTCTTCAAGGAGCTACCATTTTTTTCAGTTTCTCTGGTCTGTTCAGAGAAACTTTCAGACCCTGTTCTGGTATAATCTATATTTCCTTTGACCACATTTTTAAATTGCAATCGTTTTTTTCTTTAGTTCCATTACAAGGGTCGCTTTTGTTATACTGCTACATACCATCATTTCTGAGGCAAAAGGAAAATCTCTTTTAGGTCAGAGCTGGCACTTTTGCTTATATCAAAGCTCTGACCTCTAATTCATGTTCAGAGTGACGTTGGCACTATACCTACCTGGCAGGTATAGAAGGGCAAATTCCAAGTGTCATATTTTTGGAGTGCTTTTCATTGCTCTCTTTTTACTACTAAAATAAATACAAATACATTGTATTCTGAACCACTTGTTAGGATATAAAGCTGTCACATCCCTTTTAAAGAGACTCTTTAACATCAAGTGACATTTCAGTTCATGGTATCAACCTTTATTAAGGTTGTCATAGCATGAATGAATCATTAATATTAATGTAATTATAGTGATGAGTCATATAGGAATCTTTAATTAACAAAGATTGTAAGCTACCATGTTACGTTGCTTGAATCTTTAGTGATTCCTGCTTCCCCCCCAACATGGGAGTATGTCGGAAATTGGTGGAGGCACCTGTGTAGCTCTTAAAAGCATAGTCAGCATTATAATAAAATCCCAACTGTAATAAGAGTATAAAGCTTTTGTTTTTGTGGTCAGGGAACTAAGAGCCCACAAGGGGAGTGACAGGGGAAAAAGGTTGTTTTTTTTACTGATAGAGTCATATAATCCAAACATAGAGTCACTGATGTGTAAGACTCCTTTCAACCACCTCCATCCCTGACTGCAGGTAAGGGTGCCTGTGTATGTTCCGTGTGCTGGTTGACTTTGTGGACATCATTATCCTGCCTGTGTAGATGTCATAGTATTCTTTTATGTAGTCTCCTGTCCTAGGACCTTTCTCATAAGGAATCCCTTTTCTCATAAGAAATCGTGACCTCTGTTGTCTAGACAGTGGTCTCAATGCTGGCTGTAGACTAAAATCACCTGGGAAGCTTTTAAAAAAGAAGAATACCTTCAGAGATTGGTTGTATTGATCTAATGTGGAGGCCAACTATCTTTAAATTTTTTACCTAGGTAGTTCTAGCATTCAGCCTCTGATCCAAAGAGACAGGAAATTTTTATAGTTCTGTCTGCCATCTCCTGTGGCATGGGGAGCAAAAATGATACCTGGAAGGGAGACCAGGAAGTCTCTCCTTTAAACCTAAGGCTTTTAGAAAGAATTAGTATCTTCTTGTCTCTATTATCAACTTCCTCCCCCCCTCCCACCCCCGCCCCAGCTTGAAAAAAAAGACTTCCTTTTCCTTTTCTCCCCACCCGGCAAGAGCTCTTGGTCTGAAAGTGATAGAACATTAGAAAAAACTGAATTAGAAAATTAGTGTTGGAGGGAGCAGAACTGTTACATAAAATCTTGAAGTAAACCCCCAGGAACTAAAAAGAAAATTTATTATATGCATACTCTGTTTCATTCTGTGAAACAGAATGTGTTAACCAGCTGTGTTAATCTTCAGAACTAAGGTTGTTGAGGGGGTTTTTTCAGCTTGGCTTTTTGTTTGGTTTTTAAGTATTTATATATATATATATTTATAAATATATATATAAATTTGAAATTTTGTTGATTAAAGTGGATGCCTGCAGGACTGAATCTAAAGGCCTTTCAGCAATATTTGCCTACTGTAATATATAGTATAGTATAAGAATACTACATGGTTTAAAAAAAAATGCTACATGCTTTGTCCATTTGAATTTGCACACCAAAGTCTGATCAACCCTAAAGAATTAATTTCTTCCCAAGAGATAACAACATATTAGGCAGAAATAGAAGCACTGGGGGTAGGGGAATCTTTCATAAGGATTTAAAATGCAAACCATGATATTCAAGGCTGTCAGGCTCACTTTAAAAGTTAAAAACCTCCACAAAGACTGCCTTGACAAAGCAATCAAAGTATTTCTGCAAACAACAATCTAGAAATTTACAGACATCTGTATTATAATATTTTAATTGGAAGTGGGTGGCATTTATAATTTTAGTCAGGGATTATTGTCTCAGTAATGACAATTGAACAGCCCTATACCACATCCACAATGGGTGCTCAACATTTGGTTGCAGTTCAGTATTGAATAATTTGTTTTATATTTTCAAAGTAAAATTGTATATGATGGAATTTGGGGATTATAAAAATTTGTACCTGGAGATGAAAGTTCTTTCTGAATTGACATTTCTATGCAGCTGGTGATGACTTAGCTTATGGTCACTGGGGGCAGATGTCAGTAACTAAAATTCATATAATACAAAAGCTATTTTTAGTCTAATAACTAGCCCAGTAGTATTTTGTGGTGGCTGCGAACAAGTTGGAAATCTGATTGCTTTGAGTGTCTTTCCTTACAGTGCCAGTGCAAAACAAAATGCCCACAGGGAAAAGAGCTAAAAGGAAAAGAAATAGCATTATCTCAAAACAGTAGTCTTTTCCTAAATAGACTAGTACATATCATGTGTAGTTTATTTGTGGAATTAATTTTTAGTACAGAGTTATAAGTACAATATTAAGATTGCCATTTGTACACTGATGAGCTTAAAAAAGAGAAGTTACCTCAGGGATATTAGTTTTGGCATGAATATACTTAGTTGCTAATAATTTAATGATCATGGGATCATTGTAGTCCCTTTTTATAATCACATGTAATTTGGAACCACCTGATACCACAGGTATCAGGGTGATGGATCCCTCTTGAACATTATAAAAAAAAAAAATTTAAATAACGCTTAAACATTATAAAAAAAATTTAAATAATGCCATACTACAAAAATTTTATTGAGCCATTAATAGGTATGGTTAACACAGAAAGATAAGCATACAAGTCTTGTCTGTTTTCTCCCCATTTTAAAGGAGGAGAGCACCAATGTTAAATGCAGTGTTTTTGAGATTGAAACATGTAAACCAAGATTTAAAAAGAAAATTTTCTGTGTATAATTGGTACTTTTCTCACTGCTCATTAACATTACAGATCACAACCTAATCTGACTCTTAATCAATACCTTCAGTATTGATTTTGAAGTTTCTTTCTAATGTATTCTCAGTTCTTATCTTTAGTCCTTTTGGGTCTGACCTATGGCTCTTAGGGTTGGGACACCTTGATAACCACTTTTTCTCTCCACTGCCGAGTGGACTGTATTCCCTCACTAAAGTGGACTATCTTGCTTTGCCAGCATGTTTTGTTGCTTGAAAACATTTTTCCTGTTCATCCTCCTGGCTTCTCGAGTCATTTTACATGAGGAAGAGAGGGCTAACAGTGGAAGCTGAATATACCATAACTTCTGTTTCATATTTCCTGAATTTAACTTTTTCCATCTTCTTTCAGCATAAATTAAAGCTGGGATGGAAGAGAAGACAGAATATCGTACAACTGTAGCTCCGTACTGAGAGTACAAAAGCATAGGTTTTGCTAGGTTCCCACCTCTCTGTCTGGTTTTTCCTGAGGACCAGTGACCGCTCGCTGAATGAAATCCCACACCCACTCAGGCCTGTGAGAAGGAAACAGTCTTTCTCCACTCTCCTTAGTCTGATTCTGCCTTCCTCTGTTTTGTAAACGCCAAGTTAAGTTTCTCTTATCCGCCACTTGGTCGGAGTAAAGGGTTATCATGTCCTTATCCAATGGTCTGGACTTTTATACTCTTTCCTCCGGCCCTGCTTTCTAGACTGTCCATCACAGTGGACAGAGCAAACCCTTTCAAGCACAGTGCAGCTGTGGAAAGGAATTTCCAGATGCAAACTGAGTACAGTTATACACGGGGGAAAATATGACATATTTTAGACATTGGTCAGCAAAGCAAGGCTTACACTTTAATCACTTCCGTAATGTGATTCCTCTTTTTAATCCAAAGACCCTCCTTTTTGTAGATCTGTGGGCTTTGTCTCGGTCTGTCATGCTTTCTTTCTCTGTCATACAGGCACTGTCTTAGCTCTATCCTCCTTTTAACCCGAGAGAAAGAAAATTCTATCTTGAGTGGCCCTCAAGTCCATCTCTTTTGGTCTTGGCTATAGCTCTGCAGCCTCCTTTCTCGCAGAATTGGGGCAGAATCTGTGCTTCTGCCTTTGACCACACGTCCATTTTTTTCCACCTGATGCTGGGCTGGGTTTCATTCCTCCCCAGCAATACAGTCTGTGCCCTGCATTTATGCTTTTTTCCCAACATCACAAAGTTGTCCTGGGTAACTCTGGTCTCTTTTACATTACTACATTGAGAATACTCAAGGCCTGCTGTATACATTTTAGTGCATGAGCCTTAAGAGAGGGATACCTTTTGAAAGAGAGTATCTTATTTACTCCCATATTTTAGTGCAGTTGGTTTTGTTGTGTAGTGGCTAAGTCATGTCTGACTCTCTATGACCCCATGGTAGCCCATCAGGCTCCTCTGTCCATGGGATTTCCCAGGCTGGAATACTGGAGTGGGTTGCTATTTTCTTCAGTTTCAGTGCAATACCAAGCATCTAATCCATGCTTACTCTATTGAGGAGCTGAACGGATTTCGAGTTTTACTCTCTAGGTATACATATCACAAAAATTAAGACATTCAGTTTAGTGCTTTCTCCTTGTCTAGCTCCTAATTTTATTTTTGAAAGACCAATACTGTTGTCAGAGTTACTTCTTGCCTCTAATTTGAGTCTATGATTATATTTAAGGTATATTTTTAGTTTTAACATCAATAGAAATTAGATTTTTTTTTTTACATCTCTTTTGTTAAAATACAGAGAATAAGCCTAACCATATGAAGCTGGAATTTGTACATAATTTAGTTGTACGTTTTGATATGCATTTCTCCGTCTTTGAAGCTGGTCCCTATCTTACAGTAATTCTGTTGATGCACAAAAGGTTGCTCTCTGACAGCTTTTACCCAGCCTGCTGATGCTTTCTTGACCAGGTGGGCTGCTGCAGTCTCTATTGTTGTTTAGTCACTGAGTCATGTCTGACTCTCTGCGACCCCACAGACTGTAGCCCAGCAGGCTCCTCTGTCCATGGGATTCTCCAGGCGAGAATATTGGAGTGGGTCGCCATTTCCTTCTCTAGGGAATCCTCCTGGCCTAGAGATCAAACTTGCATCTCCTTCATTGGCAGGCTACTTCTCTACCACTGAGCCACCAAGGAAGCCCTACAGTTTATATATATCTGTCCTCTAACAAGTTTCTGAGGCTTTATCAAGATAAAGGTTATCTGTAAAAACAAAAGAAATTAAAAGCTTAATCAACTGACATGAATGCAAGCAAATTGCATGTTTTCAATAAAAAGTTCACTTTTTTACAAATGCACACATCTCTGGCTGGTAACATCAGCAGAGAGTTTATACATTCTCTTCGTGCCATTGCTTACTTCATTTTACAGAAGAAGCCAGTTCAAGGAGGTCACGGGGTTGGGAGGAGAAAAGGCCACCCGTCACCACCCTTGTTCTTTCCTTTTTACCAAGGTTTCCCAAGCTTTTCCTCCCTAGAAAACCTGTTATCTAATCTGCCTGCCCCTCAGCCTTCTTCCTGCCCTGAAAAACTCTCATTTTGAAAGATATTATCTACCAAAGGACATGGAGCAGATAAACTCTTTTACTGTATTTTGGGTAATCAAAAACGAAGAGTTGCAAATAGACTTTGTGATCCACATGATGTGATTTCGGTAAAGATGGGCTTTGGGGGAGGAAATGGACACATTACATAAAGCTTTAGGGAACAGTGAAAATGGTTTACAGGTGGGCATTAACCTTCCTGGAGCCTTACAGGTCTGAGGAGCCCTCGGAGCGGTGAAGGCCACAGGTACTGAGCCACCACTCTTTGACCTGCTGTCTTGCAATTTAAAATCTAATAGTGGAGGACGGAAAAGAGTGCCTGTGTTTCAGAGTGAGCACATTGAACTGATGCCTTCGGGATTTTTGCTTTTTCACATAGATTGAATATGAAAGGAAAAAGAAAGAAGATGGAAAACGAGCCCGAGCTGATAAACAACACGTTTTGGACATGCTGTTTTCAGCTTTTGAGAAGCATCAGTATTATAATCTGAAGGACTTGGTGGACATCACAAAACAACCTGTGGTATGTATATGCTCACATTGATCCTTTAAACAGATGTAAATAGGCTTCATTAACACCGCTTTGCTGAAGAGAAGCGTATTGTGAATTAGTCAGTTCAGTTGCACCTATGCTGGTATCAGGCTTTGCTCCAACATGGAAAAGATGTCTCAGTATAGTCTTTTTTCTTCCTTCCTGTCTTCCCCTTTGCTTTCTTCCTCCCTCTTTCTTTCTGTTTCTTTTTTTAATCGAAGCTTCATTGTTTTAATTTTCAATACATTTAGTATCAGTAGCTCATATGAAGAAAAGGCGGGTTTGTCCTCCTTTTGAATGATCCTTGATGTTAAGCCTGAATCTCTTTGTTTATAGCATTTCTAGTCTTTCATTTGTTCTTCTGCCTCCCTCTGGAAAAGCTCACCTCTAAGAGTGACTGTTTTCTCACAGTGAGTGTTTATCCCTGTCTTGTGAGCTGTTCTCTCTGGATTTTTTTTAATCATCTAGCACTAACATTAGGTCCTTGCAGACGAGCTGTAGAGCCTCACGGTGCTTGTTGAGATTGTGCTTGGGTTGGCCTATTCTCCATTTTCAAGGAAAATTTTAATAAACTTGATGTTTTAGAAAATTTTTGTTCCATGAATAATCATTTTTTTATCACTTCTCCAGACTTTTGTATTAATACCTACCTGCTAATAATCTGTGTTTCTAATCCATTTAAAATGCTGGACACAAGGAAGGGATCAAAACCCTTTTTGTAGTCTTTGGGTCACGTTTCCTTCTGTTTACCTTCCTCACACCTAAGCTTAGCAAAGTGTCATATTGTATTATAGCAGTATTTTACTTACAGGTTTTTAAAACTTAGATGGAAACCGCTTTACTTTTGTCCTCTTACCCAGCTTTCTTTATCATTTTATCCACCTTGCCAGGATACCCAGGAATGTGTTAATTCTAGCTGCTCCATTTATTTGCTTCAGAATATGTAACAAGATAACTAGTTTTGTAAAATATTTTAACACAAATGGCTCCGTGGGGGTGTTTTTTTTTTTTTAATGTATTCAAAGCTTCAGGAAATTATTTCTGAAACTTCAGTATTGATGGTGCAGGTTCCCACTTCTGTAGAGATTTCTTTACTGTTACGCTTCATCCTTTCACTTTTTCATTAAGAAAGAAATTTGAATTCCAAAAGACCTAAATACTTTTTCTTTAACCAAAGAGTAGGAAAGTGCTCATGCTGGCAGTATTATCAACTCATCTTAATGACTTCACTCCCTTCAGCATCAAAGCCTTAGAAACAGCATTCCAAGCTAGATTAAAAAATTTGAAATAGAATAATTCATAAGCTAAACTCCATTTCTTCTGCTTTTAATGAAGTTTATCTTTGTATTTTTATATATACATGAAAAGGCTATTCCAGATATTCTGGATGCAAATGACATAGTCTCATAGAATAAAACACACACACAATTAGATGTAGGAAAATAAGTGTTTGTAAAGGGACATTGAGATAAGTACTAAGGAAAGCTCTTTCTTTGCCTGAACATGGAATGATATAATGTTTCTAAAGTTTATTCATTTTGCAGCAGAGAAAAAGGATAACTAGCTTTCTCTCTGTCTTGGCTGTTCAGATAGTTTTTATGCGGTGGAACTCAGTGACTCTCTTAACAGAACCTCTTAATTCATGGTCAGTAGGTGGGCTTTAGGAGATCCAGCAACCGCCTGAATATGTACAGAAATGTGTGGATTTTTCTGGGGAGCAGATTGGTAGTTTATGTCAGATTCTCAGAGAGCCTGGGAACCTCAAAGAGCTTGAGAACCACTGATCTAGAAACTGAATTATTTTATAGTAGTTTTATTATTTAGGGACTAAATTGCCTCTAAAGCATTAACTTTTTGAAGGCAGGTTTGTATATTGTTCACATCCCTAAATATTCATACATTCCACAACACAAACATAGTAGCAGTCCAGTAAATATTAGATGAATTGACTTAAGGAAAAGGAGATGGTGGCATCCTTTACCTTTTAGGACCACCATATTTTCCTCAGGTGGATTTTGACTGACCTCCTGTTGTCTGTGGCAGGAGCCAGGTACAAAGAGCTGTCTTAGTAAAGCATAGAATGCCAGAGCCGCAGTTTCTCTTGTGTAGAGAAGAGGACAGGACGTGGTCAGCATGGGTTCTATCCTGCCATTTACCTCGGTGGGAGCTGGACTGGATAATCATCGTGACCCCTTCCAGTGCTCCATCTGTGATTCTCTCCCTCTCCTGTTCCATCTCCTCCTCTCCATCTCCTACTCACATTCGAACCGAGCTGGCAAAGCCTGTTGACCTAGAAAGTGGCTAGAGCCCAGCTCTCCTCCATGTAGGTAATTCTCCCTTTTAAAAGGGTCACAGTGGAGAAGGAAATGGCAATCCACTCCAGTATTCTTGCCTGGAAAAGTCCACGGACAGAGGAGCCTTGCAGGCTGCAGTCCATGGGGTTACATGACTGAGCATGTGTGCACGAGGGTGGAGGGAGATGGGTTGGTAGCAATAAAGTGGTAGAACTAAAAAAAATAAAATGGTCACAGGACATAAGTCGGTCTGTACAAATGGGCTTCAGTACACCCTTACTAATTTGATTTTAGTCTGAGCAGTACCAGGAGAATGAAGGAACCCAGTGTAGCTTGCATGTCAGTGATCCAGGAAGGAGACAGGACTGGGAGTAATAGAACCTCACTTCAAGTCCCAGTCCTGCCATCTAGCCAGATAGTCCCAAGTACTTGAATGCATCTAATGTTTTAATATGATATATAATTAATATTTAACTTACTTGATATATGACATTCTTAATATAAAATTTACTAATATAATCAAGTTAAATGTGTATAATATTATACTTTGTAAATTTGTCTTAAAAATACCTAGTTTATAGGTTCCTTGTAATAATTTTAATGTTTATGAAAGTTGCATTTGTCAACAGCACAGTATTTTGCTAATATTTATTCTTAGCATTATTAAACAAATTTTTGAGCCCTGTGTAAAAGGGAAGAAAAGAGATCTTCTTGGTGTTGATCAGTTCTTTAGTCAGTGCATTTAATGACATGCTCTGGTTTTCTGATGGCCCCCAATGCCACTCTTGAATACCAGGTTTCTAACCATAATGTGCTCATTTTAACATGTCCTCTTTGTTATTAACACTACTACTATATTCTTAAGTTACCATCTGCTTTCTGACCTTTAGGATGTCATTTTTGACATGTTGAGTGAATCTGAAGTGTTTTCTTGTTTTTCCAGTTCCTTCCCTTCTATAGTCTTCTTCCTAAAAACCTTCACTCCTGCAAGCGAAATTATTGATTAGAGAAACTGCCCTTAAGGGCCAGCCTGTATCCTTCATTCACCAGCGTGTGACTTGCATAAGCAATCAGAGAGTTAAAGTTACTCATTAAGGACAAATAAGCCAATTTTAAAAGGCCAGGCTCTGGTAACTGATAAAAAAAGTCAGAAACACAGTATCCATTTAAAGGAGTGTTTTCATGCATTTTAAATTTTGACTCCCCCCCACCTCTAAAGTGAAATATCAGAGGAAGCCTATTATTTCTCTGTTGACAGTCTTTGCTCTTTTACCTTAAAGTGTTATGTCTAGTCTTTCTTCATATTTTATTGTGTCTGTAAACTATAGCATAGCAGCATTTCCTTCAGGAATTCAAGCCACTTAAAGCTTTATGTAATTGCTCCCTTTGAAACCCCAGACTGCCAAGACCACTATGAGCCCAAGCACCCTGTTCTCCAACACAGCATCCCTTTCCCAGGGTTTCTTCAGACATCCATTTCTGTTTAAAGTGTCATCAGAAATCAGCTCTAATTGTAACTGAACCTCCTCATTTCCTTGTGCCCTGCATCCATTTGATTTCAGATCAAGATTCAGGGAGCTTTATCTTTAATTACTGATGATCCCTTGTAAATCAGCAGTCCCCAGTGACGTCGACCCAGTGGGCCATTTGCCTTTTAATTCAGAGTGTGTAATTGAACAATTTGCATGCTTTTATAAAGTAAGTTCACATCAACATGAAAAATGAGGCAAAGATTTGCATGGCTTTGATTTTGAAGCAGCTTGGTACCCATAAGCTTAAATTGCCCAGCGCTAAATAATGCTCAACAGGCTGTTGCCCGTTTGCCCAAAACAGGCTTTTGATAAAGCCAGTGCAGCAATAAGGTAATGTTAACCTGATCCTCATAGCTTGTTTCCAGGCAGGCCTGAATAAAAATAAGCGGAATTTGGTATCGGTAAGATGCAAGAAGATAATGGGTTTTTGTTTGTTTGTTTGTTTTTTAAGATAATGTTTTTTAAAGGGAAAAAATGGCTAAAGAATTTGATGTACTGAGCATTTCTCCTGTCAAAAGATAAAAGTTTATTTACAAGCATATGTTCTTATAGACCTGTCAGTTGGCTGGGACTTGTTCAGCTGCAAGAAAGGAAAACTGAGCTCAAACTAGCTTAAGCAAAAATACAGTGTGTTGGCTCCTGTAGCTGAGAAGTTCAGGAATGCATCTTGCTTTAGACATGGCTGGATCCAGCTACTAATATTATTTAGTTAGCCTGGTTCCTCCCCATCCCTCTCTGTCCTTATCATTATGTCTTTCCTGGGTGTTGTCTTTCCACTCGGGCAGGATCTAGCCATACGGTAGACAAAGTGACCTCCTGAAGCACTTCACAGCTAGCAGTCTCGAAGCATACAGAGAATGTCTGCCCTGATTATTCCAGCAAAAGCTCAGGGAAGATCTTAATTGCCCTGCCAGGGGTTGGATGTTCATTCCTGAGCCAAGAGGATGGGGTAGAACCGTCCATCGGCCAGGCCCGCTGCCTCTCGCACCCTTGTGCCACATTGCTTGGTACAGAAATAGCACCTGCTGAGTCAGTCATTTGCTGTTATCTCAAATTTAGTTTGTTGAAAACAGAACTCTTGATTTCTACATCCCTCCAACCCTGACCCCCTGCACTGCCCCACTGCAGTAACAATACCATGCCCCGGGTTGCTCAAGCCAGACATGTGTACTCCTGTTTTCTCTTCATGATGGCTGTGTTACACAGTATGATACATATATATCATACATCTCTGGCTCAGAGTCTTAAAAGGTGAAAGTAATCTTAGAGACAGCTCAGTCATAGTCCCAGAGAAGGAGTTGCCTAGTGGCTTGAGCCCAGGTCTTACTGCATCGCCTCTTCTCTTCAGACACGTGTGTATATCCAAAGACAAATACAAGAAATACTTTAATGATAATGGAAATCCCTTTTTAATGACAGGAGGAGGGAGTTAATTTCTCTCTCAGACTGCTTTGAAACTTTCTGTATTATTAAGTATCGTCTCTTTAGCCATATACATGGGAAATGGAATCTAAGCTTTATGCTAGCTCATTCAGTTCCTGACCCAAGTAAAAACAGGACTTTTTTTTTTTAGAAGCCAACACAACATTGTAAAGCAATTGTCCTCCAATTAAAAAAAAAAGAAAAAACCTGTTTTTTTTGAAGTTCAGTGCTTAAAGTTCATTCCCAAATGAACTGCTAAATAAGTGTTTTTCTTATAATGTCTTGTTCTGACATAGGCTTTTCCTTTTTTACATGATTCCTTTTCTCTTTTTTTCCCCCAAATCTTTATCATTTCCTTTCTATTCACATATTTCCGTTCAGTTCTCTCTTCATTTTCTCTATAAATGGAAGTTTTTAATTTCAAATGGTATTACCAAAACTAAAAAGATCACCAGTTGCCTAACAAATCATATTAACTAGTGACAGCCCTTTGTGAGACTTCCATTTTAAAAAATAATTATTTGCAGCAGCTGGTTAATTCAGTTTGTTAGAGTGTAGTGCTAAAAAATAATTATTTGCTATCTTGTTAATTTGAGCCTTACTTAAAAGTTTTAGAGTATGAAATGTCATATTAAAATAAATTATTAACTATGTTGAATATAAATGGATAAAATTTAAATGCATTTATAAAATTTTAATGCTTTCCTTATGAAAAGAAGTTGCTAATAACTAATAGATCTACGACCAAGTTTATTATGAAATGGTAACATTTTCTCTTTTCATTTATTCTATGATTTGTCTCAGCCTTTTTATTTTTTTACCTAATTCTGAATGAGGTAAAATTGGGGGGTCAATTTGTTGATGTAACCAATCAAGTCATTATTTTATATGAAATACTATGTCGGTAAAAGTAGTATCTGACATAGGCTCCCAGTAAGCAAAATTGGGCAGTATCTACATATAAAATTTGGAGTTTTTAATTAAGCAGTAGGCCATACAGTTTGTATTTATTCTGAAAATGCCATTACCCATAAAATCTCCTTCTCTACCTTTCCAGTCCCATTTGATTTTAAAATAAAATGAATAAAGGTAAGAGGTAAAAAATACATGTTTAAGCTCATTAGCTGCCTCCTCCTGATTTCGTTACCCTAAAGCGAGTCCCTAAAGCAAACTGGAAGGCCAGACTTGTTTCAGGCTTACCATTGTGGGAATTGTCTTGGAGAAGAAGTCGTTTTCTTTGTGTTGGTCTCTACCTAAGAGAAGACATTACCCTGTGGGCTTCGATAAGTGTCTGAAACTTCCTGGTCTCTCTAACTCAGCAGGGGCATTGATCCCAGAAGATACACCTGTTGGCAGAAAACCCTATAGTGCCTTCCTGGCTGGCCACCTTCAGTTCTGTATTGCAGCAGAGAGCCATTCCTTCTAGAATGTGCCAAGACAGATATTCTAATTCCATTGTATTTTCCAGTCCATATGGACTGATCCAAAGAGCTTGCCACTGTTAATTGGAAATGTTACTTTACCCTTGGTAATTTGGTAATAAAAAATGGTGTTATCTTAATTTGTTATCAGCTAGAAAGGTCTTTTTTTCTCATCGGTTTAAACCTTGTTTTCAGTACAATTATATATATTTTTAAGTTACAGTTCAGTGCATTTTCATATATTCACATAGTTGTACAACCATTGCCACAACCAATTTTAGAGCATTTTATTGACCCCTCAAAGAAACTCTGTACCTGTTAACAATTACTCCTATGCACCCACCCACCCCTCCCCCCCAGCCCTAGCAAACCACTGATCTCCTCTATGTCTTTAAAGATTTGCCTGTTCTGGACATTTTCATACAAATGGTGTCATATAATATGTGGTCTCTTAGGACTGACTTACTTAGGCGTAATGTTTTCTCAAGTTTCATCCATGTTGTATCATGTATCAGTATTTTCTTCTTTTTTTATTGCCAGATATATACCGTTCTGTGGGTATGCAGTGATTTGTTTATCCATTCGCCCATAGATAGCTGTTTCCTCTTGTTGGCTACTGTAACAAGGCTGATACATGAACATTATGTACAAGTTATTGTGTGAACATATATTTTTATTTCCCTTGAGAGTTGAACTGCTGGGTCACTTGGTAACTCTGTTTAACTGAGGAACTCCCCAATTGTCATCAATCCTCTTTTAATCCTTAGCCAGCAAGAGCTTTTATATATTGTTGCGTTAGAGTAAAACTTTACTGTCTGTTCCGTATATTTTAAGGGTGAATAATGCTTCATCATCGAGAGTGCTAGCTAATTTTCTAAAAATTGTCTGTGGTAAAATAAATGCCTAAAGACTTTTTTGCTTGCCATTTAGTTTCTAGCAGTGTTTTCAGATGGAGTAATATGACTATGTCAGTTGATATCTTCTTATTCTTTGTACAATCTAAACTACATGTCAGGCAGTAACCAACACAACATTGTCAAGCAATTTTCCTCCAACTAAAAAATAAAAATAGCTAAACTACTCATCACACTAATTGCACTAGTAGTTAGTTTCTGTAGTTCTAAATGCAAGAATTCATATTTATATTTCAGTAGGAATTTTTTTCATCTGTATCTAGTTTTGAGTATCTTTTGATTGTACTTTCCTAATTAGCATTTTAACATTAACTATATGTATGTTTTCTCCCCCCATTGGTAGCCATACTATCCAAGCCAGTATTCCAAGGTTAAGTTATGTTATATTATGTTTAGCATACAACTAAACTAATACAATTTAGAAAGCATTAAAGACATAGTTAAAATTCACAGTTTTGGCCCAAAGGAAGTAAACTTTATCTGAAATATGTGAGCATGTGAGTCACTTGCCACGGCTGGACAGATGAAGTGTGACTGAAAATAAGATGATTTACCAGCATATAGATGCTAATGCAGTAATAAATTTCTCTTTTTTAGAGTTTGGATTAGGGAGGGAGGGCCATGGGGTGGGTAGGGTTTGTGGCTTGGCCATTTCGTTACCCATCATCTCTGTGTTCCTTAGAGTTTTACAGAGGGAAGAATGCAGCCTGTGGGACCCTGAGGAAAACAGGACAGAGACTAGTGTGAAAACAGAGACAAAACCAGCAGGAACAGGGGAGAAAATTGCTGAGATAGCCCAGGTTCCAGAGAAACCCTCAACACTGTCTTCCCTCCCCCGTTCAGGGTTCTCTCTAAAGGAGAGAAAACATAGGTTGCCTTTGTTCACAGCTTACGCATAATGTGTAGTTTGTTTAATTTGTTTTTTTTTTTAATGCAAGAACGTTGTGCCTTGGAGCCACTAACATCTTCGTCAGTAAGTCCTCTGTTCTGTCAACCTTGCTTGCAGGAGTCACAGTCAGTCATCCAAAAATCACATAAATATGAAGTGATACTTTGAAATGATAACAGAACTGATCGTGGATGCCCTTGCCACTGGGTCACTTTATAAAAAGCATACAAGCAGTTTCCCTTTGGTGACTGTATTAACCAGTGCCATCTTTTGGTGTAGATTTATGTAATACACATTCACTCCAGCCTTTGGGGACTGTTTTGTGATGAAAAGTCTAGTAAGTTTGTATCTTTAGCTTACCTAAAAGCATTATTGTTTGGTGATCAGCTCTCTGTCAAAGATATATGTTGGTGTTTTTTTAAATCAATTTTTAGGAATAAGGTATAGTTAATTCATTATTATCTGTGGTAATGCTTGACACTAATTTATGATGAAATGAAACACAGATAAATCCTCCATTTGCAGTAGAGGAAAAGATGATATGAAAAGTGGCAGGGGTGGAAGGAGATAAGGAGAGTGAAGAAGAGAAGCTAAAACAGGCCACTGTGACTGGGTTTGTGCCTTGTGACTAGGTTTGTCCTGATCTTGGGGGAGAAGTCAGGAATTTGACGTGTGAATTTCCAGCCTTTTGGCCACCACAGTTTTGTCTTGATCCACAAATGCATAGCACATCCTGCTCAGTAGACTTCTCGGCTCCAGTGTGTGCCTTGCCTCCTTGCAAGGAGGCTGTGCTGTCCCCTCCCTTTCTTCTCTGCGTGCAGACTCGCTGTGGATACACCCCCACACATTCTCTTTGATGAAGACTTGCTGGACTTGAGCCAGTTTATTATTTCAGTTCTTGTTCCGCCAAACTGTCCATAGTAGGTAACGAGAAATCTTTCCAATCCTATGTGACATAAAGGTGATCTTCTCAGTTCTGGAATCCTCTGTTTAAAATACAAGTGGTTACGCGAAAGATTAAATTGCAGAATCAGTGTTTAGAATTATTTAACTATAAGAAGAGAACTAGTGCCCCTTGGTCTCCACGCAGAATAGCCGTTTAGTTCAAATGATCAAGTGTCCATCCTCAGAGGACCTAGCTGCTTGGCTCTGGCCCCTCTCCGGTGCTCCCCTGATGTCCGCCATGTGTGCCCTTGTTCCTCTGCCTCTCTTTAACTGTGCCATTGCCTGCTCCCGTGCCCGCGCTTCCCCATGTACACCCTGAGCTTAAACTGGGAACTCTGTGAGGGTGAAAACAGGCTGTGTACCACTCAGCCTGGTGCTCAGATAAATCCCAGTGTGAAGATACACAGTTTTTTACAAGGGAAGTCCGATTACAAATTAATCTTCAGTCCTGCTAAAAGCTTTAAAAATTTCCACCCCAATTGGCTTTGTCTCAATAATATTTTAGCACCACAGTACAGATGTTAGTAGTAAATTCAGATTCAGGTAATACAGTTTTATCAATTTTTATTCTCAAACAGGGTCATTGCTCTATATGGTAGTGAGATGAGAAAGGAAAACAGCTAGAGTTAGTAGAGTTTATTCCCTTGGGCCTTCTAAGTGATCTTCCCCCTAACCACCACCACCCCCCATACAAGAGCGAAACGCTCCTGGCCCCTCTCTAACTCTGAAGCATCCCCGGTTCATTCAGCGTTGGTGCACCCCGTGCCTCTGACAGCAGCCAGGCCCTGCGGCGGCCGCGCAGGCTTTGGTGGGAGAGCCAGACCTGAACACACAGCGCTGATGCAGTGAGGGCCCTCCCTGGAAGTCCTCACCGCATGACATGTGGATCTGAGGGCGGGGACCGCTGGAAGGTTCCCCTGAGAAAGTGACATTTGCACCCACATCTAAAAGGATGAGGAGTTCTGACCTGAAGGAACGGGATAAGCCTTACAGGGAAGGCAAAGGGCGGGCACAAGAGCGTGCGGACGAAGAAGTGGCCAGTGCCCGGCCACTGTGAAAAGACAGACCTGGGTGGATGCCTGCACGAGAGTTTGGAATTTAACCTGGAGGCCAGAGAGGAAGTCAGAGAAGTTACGTAGTCTCACTGTCCTTTCCCTGTGTCCTTCCTTCTAGGATTCTCTGACCTTGCTTTTCTCTGTTGTTACTACTTCTTTCTCTGCTAACGCTGTGTGCCAAGGTAATTCAGCTGGTTCTAGTAGAGTGCTGTTAGGTTTGGGGTTTGGAACATTGTCAAACTTCTGAAGTCTGCCCCTTCTCCCACCCCAGAAAAGAGTTCTGTACTATGACCCTGATCCCATCTTGTCAACTGACAAATCAGTGGACCCCTGACTTGGCATTCTTATTGATAAAATGCCAAAGGTCTTGGCATTCTTATTGATAAAAAAGGAAAAAAAAAAAGTGTGACATCTTTATACATAAAAAAAGTACTCCTTAACTTTATTATGCTAATGTAATAAAATGAGAGTGAAGGCGACTGAATTTGTACACTTAAGACACAGTATTTTGTGTTAAACCCTTTCTAGGCTTTTCATCCTCTGTATCCAGGTTATAACATGGGCATGGTAGGCCTGAGAAGACAGTGTCTGTCTGGCAACCTCAGTGCTCCTGGCACCTGCTCTCTTCATTTTTGAGCTCTTGCACTGTGTCCCCAGTTGTATGATTGTTTGCACCCAGGGTCTAGCCATTCTCACAATAAACCGTTCTTTGGAATTTTACAAAGAAATCATTCATGGCACCCAAGCTGAAAACCAAAGCCCATCCTGTCATTTTCCATTTATGATTCCTGTTTAACTAGAAAGTCGTTTATGAACAGTGTCCCATGTTTTCTATGCAATCTGAAGTAGCAGATGGCAGGCGTGCATATTACCTGGTTGTCTGAAGCCCACTTGAGTAACTCGCTGACTCATTTACACGGGTCCCTTGTTGGAGCCAGCTCCAGAAGGCGTGGGAGGCAGCAGGCAGGCCTCCTCCTGGGGAAGCCCAGGCCTCCGTCAATTCATTGCTGCCACCTGCTGGGGTGGGGAAGCCGCTCAAGCGAGAGCTGAGCCATCCAGGCTGTTAGAGAGACCTGTATGTAGCTCCAGTGCTCACCAGGGACCCCAAAATAAAAGTTGAAACTGTAGAACACCACACCAGTCAGTGTAAGGTGGTGTTCGATGATGTCGGTTAGCACACACTCTCCAGCAACAGTGAGGCTCAGAAAACTAAACAACACTGCAAGGACCGAAAGAGCCCAGAGCTTTAGAGCCAGAAGAGTGTTCTGAGCAGTTGCTGTGGACTTTGGTTCAGTCAGGCTCCAGGGGGCTTGTGAAATGCAGTTTCCCATGCCTGGCGCCGGAGATTTAATTCACTCGACCTACAGTAGGGTTTAGTTCACAGGCCCCCACGAAGTTCTGATGCAGGTGGTCTAGCATCACACTTGAGAAAGGCACCGCCTTCAACATTATCAAGCCGTTATCAGCCATTTTTTAAACTAGTGCCTTATTTCCATAAATTAAAAAATTTACATCCTATTACATCTTCCATCACTGTAATGTACCTGTAACTGGTTCTATGAAGCATACACACAAAAATTCTTGTTTGGCTCGTTGGTTGTGTAGGGGGGGAGGAATTCATTTTAAATATTTAACTTTTCTCTCTTCCCCAAGAAGGAAGTACTGTAATTTATATTGGTTTATAGTGAGATGCTTTTTCACCTTGGGCATTGGCAAGCAAAGGTGGGGTTCGATACTACATTTTTCATAGCCATCATTTTCATGCCTCTAGTGATCATTTGGGTAATACGTGAATTTTCAGGTGCCTGAAATGGCATAATACAGAGTTCTGACGTCCATCATTTCTCACCTCTATTCTTTGGTGGACCCAAACCCAAGAAAACTGTAGCCCTCAGGGTTTTTAACATAACTTATGCTCCCTTCCTCTGTCTAGGCAACCTTGGCCATGTGATACAAACAATATTAAACGTACATAATGACTTACCTTATTACACAAGAAAAGCAAGTAACCCAATAGCAAATTTGAGAACTCACCTTAGAACTGAGAATTCTGGGTACCTGTCATGTGCTTGCTTCATAGAAAAATAACATATGCTCCTGCTTCTAAAATGACTCTTTGCTATCCAAGAATAACCCTATCTGACTGTGAACTCAGTGATACCACGGAACTCAGGGTCTCATTATACTTGGTATACTGTGTAAATTAAGTACCAGCAAATTTTCTAGTGTGTTTCCTTCTAGACTCTCTTTCCTTCTTTTTTTTTTTTTTTTAGCTCTCAAGGCTGCTAGCACACAGGACTTCCAAGCCCTTTAATGCAAATAATCATATTTAGTGCAGTTATCATCTATTGTGTGCAGATAATCGAAAAGGCAGTTTATTGATATTCATTATAGAGAAATCTAATGGGGCTTTCAGAATCACAATTCTTGTTACTTGTAGATGTAGTTTAGTGTATCATTTATTTTATATTTTTGTTTCCTGCCTTCTTTATCTCCTCTGTCAAGGTTATTTTGTTTCTGTTTTTCAGTCGTACCTGAAGGACATCTTAAAGGAAATTGGTGTTCAAAATGTAAAAGGGATCCACAAAAACACATGGGAACTGAAGCCAGAATACAGACATTATCAAGTAGAAGAAAAAAGTGATTAAGAAGATTCGAAGCCCGCCTAACAGAACTAAAGGATGATGAGCTGAGCAGACAGCCTTGATACGTGAATCCTTGAGCACCATCTATTATAGGGGGGAAATGACTGGTATTTTCATTTCTCTAGGTAGATTTTTTAAACAATAATTCTTGTAAAGTTGCTTAAATGATTTTTGAGGAAAAAGAAGATCTTTATTTATATACTTGTATTAAACCAGATTATTATGGGGTGGGGAGTAGAAAGGTTTTTCTTCTTAAATATTAACTTTAAAATGTAAAATTAGGAAATGTTTTCTAAATGAGGACTCCCCATCTTTGCGTGAAGAGTTGAAGTGATGTAGATCCAAAGTGATTGGCACAGCAGGAGAAAAAAGTAGGCAACTACAGAAATTCTCAAAAGGAACTAAAGAAAAGTTCCTTATTCTGAAATTGTCAAAGAGCAAGGCTGTCTTTTTTTTTTAAAACAGGTGGTTGTGTTTCATATTTGCACGTATTCATGAAAGGGTAGCATTTGGGTATGTACTCAGGTAGCTGTTTGTTTTGTTTTTTTTTCTTTTTCAAGATAGCAGATTGCATCATTAGCTTACTTTACCCTAGTGACAGTGACATGAGAAGTGGAAAAAGACATGGTCAGTTGTTCTTTCTTTCCTCTTTTCTTCTTTTAAAATAATTAGAAATTAAATGCTTTTCCAATTCGGGATATACATCCCCCATCATAAGCTTCTCAGAGATGTTTACTGCACACCCAGTGAGCCTATATTGACTGGTGTGTGGCAAAGGCTGCTTAACGCCTAAAGGAGGGTTGTAGGGGTAAGGTTGATGTGTACAGACAGACAGGTTAACGTCAGCTCCTGGGGAATGAAAGTGTTTCTCTTGTCTTTCTTTTTAATTAGTTTTAAATAAAAACAATACCTGTCCATGGTATTACGTAGCACAAAATGTTATATATTAGACAATCCAAAACCATGAATAAGATCACCAAAACAAAAGAAGCTTTAGCAAACTAAACACAATTAAGAATTTATTTATACTTGTTAATTTTGTCAGCTGTTTCTGTATGCTTAAAACCAAGAAGCAGCAAATGCCAAAATTTTTTAATGTTATGTAATTAAAACAAATCATGGAAATAATCTGTCCACTGAGATAAATATTTTCTTGTATTATTTGATTTTTTAGCAGCAGAATGCTGAAACTGAGTACCAGTGCATTAAATTTTTTGTCCTAGGATTCCCAGGGAAATAAAACAAAGGAAAGTGGTCCCATCCCCTCTCCCACCTCCAGCTATCTTATCCTGCCTTATTGTGCTGCAGTAACCAAACATTGTATCTCCATTACCTTCCCTTTTTTTTTTTTAAGGCGTTGTTTGTTTTTGATGTGGGCCATTTTTTTAAGTCTTTATTGAATTTGTTATAGCTTCTGTTTTATGTTTTGGTTTTTGACTGCAAGGCATGTGGGATCTTAGGTCCCCAGGCAGGGATTGAACCCTTGAACCCACACTCCCTGCATTGGAGTTGTAACCACTGGACCACCAGGGACATCCCTCCATTACCTCTCAATTCCTCAGTGTGGGCAAGCAGATGAATAATGGTGTGCTGTATCTGTATATAGCTGAGAATTCTGGGCACCTGTGATTTGCTTTGTTCAGAGTTTGTCTTTTTGGATGTATGACACTGCTCTGAAGCAGACCTGTGTCTCCTCTGCCCCTGCCTTTTGTTTTTGTAGTGACAGCACCTGCCAGAACTTGCTGCTGGTAGAGTTGCCAGGGCAACTTTGTCTCATCTAAAGCTGTGCTTTGGTTATTTTCTGCCAACTTGGTTGTTAAGCTTGTTTTCGTTACCTTGCACCTTATCACACTGACAGTATCTTATCTCTTAAATACTTATTATCTATTCAGTAGAATAGGTGGTAGACTGGTGCCATTCCTGATTAATTTTTTTGAAATCGCTTTCTTATTTAGTACAAAAATACAACTGTTGGTCAAGAAGGAGACTCTCTCTTCCACCTGGGTTCCCTTTTTCTTTTATCTCAGGACTCTCTTTCTCTGATAAACATGGTTTTGGCAGCCAAAAATCCTAAACCCTTATAACCACTGTGAGATGGTGAGAGAGGAAAGCTGATGAGGGAGATATACACCTGGTAAGATGTCCCATCGTAAGACAACAGGAAGGCCATATGTAATCAATGAGATTGTTAAACTCAACCAGTGCACACACTTTGGGGATATTTTAACTGACAAAATGCAGTAAGATTGTGGTTGCTTGGCATTGGAAAGATTTGAAATCACATGTTACCAGTAGCATCCAAAGTGATATATCTTTAAAAAGTAAACCAGTTTAGCTCTATGGTATGGTATCAGAAGCAGCTCTCCTGGATTTCAGCAGAGGTGCAGTTGTTCCTGATGATCACATTTTCTTTGAAGCCGTTTTCATCACCATTGGTACATATTAATGAAAATAAGAGGAAACAGTGCCTAATGATGTATTAAATGCTCTAAAATACTATCTTGTTTAAAGAATTAGTGCTGAGAAGTAGATAATGTCCATTTTTTATTAGAACCATTTCCTGCCCAACATATTATCATGAATCCCAATCCATCTTTAGGAGAATTCTGCCCTTTTGGGATAAAGTGAATGCTAGAGTATACCTTCCCAGAAGCCCATGAGTCTCCCCCCACTCCCCCTTGTCTTACCTCCAGACCAAGAAAAAGGCGATCCAAGTGGCAACCAGTGGTCTTTGGCGTCCCCTGCCTGAATCCAGACATCAGCCCTTCCTGACCCACAGGACACGGTTACATTATCTCCTTTAAAGTCAGGCTCCTCTTGCTAACTTTTAATCCCTGTTACACTTCAAGTACCCACGTAGGGGGTGCAGCATTAGAGTGGACTGCTTGAGCTCCGTGGGCATCCAGGATCACAGTGGAATGTGATGGGAAGACACTAGCTGTGGCACCAGCTGAAAGGTAGCTGCCTTCGTCCAGACTTCACGTGCTGAAAGCCTGCCTTTTGTCTCAGTGTACTGACCATTTTCCCTGGCATTTGTGTGGTCCAAGAGGTGACAAGCTGAGAATCTGTTTGGTTCAGTTTTCATTGCTTTGACGGTCCAAAGCATGCTCCTAAGCCTAGTATCGTTTTCATAGTGTGTAAGAGGAGGCATCGGAGATCACTTCGTCACATCACTCTTCTCCACGCCCTCCCGTGCTTGCTTCTCCCTACTTCCTCTCCTCTGAGCAGGTACCACCACTGATTATACAGCAGCATGACGTGACACCCGACAGACCGGCAGTACAAGTCTTTGATGGTTTATCATAGGAAAATTAACAGCTTCTGTTGGATTTTGTTGGAAATCATCTAAATTAAAAAGGACTTTTTCAGTGCTGTAGCTTCCACTTTAAACTGTTTATTGAACTCTTACTGTGTGCCAGACACTCTGCTGGGCATTTGACCCCTAAGACTCATGTAATCCTCACAACAGCCCTACAACGTGCAATTCAGGAGACTCGGTTCCATCCCTGGATTGGGAAGATCCCCTGGAGGAGGGCGGGGCAACCCACTCCAGTATTCCTGCCTGTAGAATCCCATGGACAGGGAGCCTGGTGGGCTACAGTCCATGGGGTTGCAAAGAGTGGGACACAACTGAGCGACTAACGCTTTGACTTTCTTTCAACTCATGTAATCCTGACAACCGCATGTGTTGTGTGTGTGTGTGTGTGTGTGTGTGTGTGTGTGTGTGTGCTAAGTTGCTTCAGTTCAAACCAACGTTCAGTGAATTGTGTGTTAGAGGTTTGAGGTCCCAATCATTTGTCTGTCGCCACTGCAAATGCTAATCAATAAAGACAGGGAATAAGAAATAAATAGGGTCAAAGGACTCCTTTTTGGAGGCCCATTACTCCTAATTGGCCTGGAGGGCCTCCCTAAGAGCTGAGACTGAAGTAGAGCTTTCTCCATTTATCCTTTTCCTCACTTAGTGATGACTAGCCACCACTAGTGGGTGTTTGGCCTGGCTTACTGTTTGCAGGTGAAAAGTCTGGAGTGGCTGGAAGAAGACATGCAAATGGCCAACAAGTACATGAAAAAATACTCAGCATCACTACTCTTCAGGGAAATGGAAATCAAAACCACAGTGAGCTATCACTTCACACCTGTTAGAATGGCTGTCCTGAAGAAAGGCAAGAGATAAGAAGTGTTGGTGAGAATGTGGAGAAAGGGGACCTCTTGTGCACTGTTGGTAGAAATATACATTGGTTCAGCCCTTATGGGAAACAATACTGAGGTTCCTCAAAAAGTTAAAAATAGAACTACTGTATGATCTAGAAATCCCACTTCTGGGTGTGTATATACCCAAAGGAAATGAAAACAGGACTTCGAAGAAATATGCACTCTCCCATGTTTGTTGTAACATTATTCCCAACAGCCAAGAGATGGAAACAGTTTAAGTGCCCATCAGTGGATGAATGGATAGAGAAGATGTAGTATACATATGTTATGCAATGGGATATTATTCGGCCATGAAAAGAAGGAAATCCTGCCATTTTCAACGTGGGTGGACCTTGAGAGCATTGTGCTAAATAAGTCAGAGAAAGACAAATGGTGTCTGCTGTCACGTGTGGAAGGTAAAAAGGCTAAACTCATAAAAACAGAAAAGTGGTGTTTTCCAGAGATTAAGGATGGGATAGGACAGTTGTTGCTGAAGGACACAAACTTGGAACTAGTAGTAAATAAGTCCCGAAGAGCAAAATGACTACAGATAACACTGCTGTATTATTAACAATAATCATCAGACTTGCTCAGAGACTAGATCTTACTTATACCACAACAGAAGAAGTAATTGCTTTATAGAAGAGCTAACTATACTTCATTGGCAATTATATCACAATATATAAATTATCAAATCATGTTGTATTCCTTGACAGTGTTTCTATATCAGATGTATTTCAATTAAAAATAGTGAAGTCAAAACACCTGAGCTTTCTAGAGGCAAGCACAGCCTATCATGCTCATCCATGAACAGTGAACATTGGGACTCAAGAATGGAAACAGGATGAATACAGCTGTGTCTGAGCTGTCTGTCAACACTATTAAGGAATCTTTGTTAATTCGGTGGAAATAGAAAAGGTGAGTTTTGCAAAAGTCACATACGATGGGATGCTAGGCTTCCAAAAGAGTTCTCAAATGAATCCCTTCCTTAAGTCAGCCTACTGCGCAGTTCCCCCTCTAGACCACTGATGACCTTCTCCTCACCCCCAGGACACACCCGAGACAGTAAGGAGCATTCATTCAGCCGTGCATTCTCTTAACATTGTCACATGTGGGTCTCCAAAGAGAGACCCGTGTAGCATGAAACTGCTAATAGCACTTGAGAAATAAGTAACGGTTTCTCATCAGTGATGTTGAAAGGGAGACTAAACATTCTATAGACAGACTTCCTTGATGGTCCCGCGGTTAAGGATCCACTTGCCAGTGCAGGGGACACGGGGCCGATCCCTGGTCTGGGAATATCCCACATGCCTTGGGGCGACTAAGCCCAGGCAGAACAACTACTGAGCCCAAGTGCCGCAGCCACTGAGGCCCACGCATCACAGTGACGAGTCCCCGTCCCCCTGCTTGCAGCCAGAGAGCCCTCACAGCAGCAAGGGCCAGGAGCAGCCAGAATTAAAAACATCCTGTAGAGGAGTATACCTTTACAAAATACAGATAGAATACTTATATCTAGACTGTACAAGGGTCTCTCAAATAATAACAACCCAGTTTAAAAGTGAGCAGTAACTTTACACATACACCTCACCAAGAAGCTACAAAGAAGCCCTTGGAAAGCTGCTCAGCATTGTTGGTCATTAGAGAAATGCAAATTAAAACCACCACAAAATAATGTCACACACCTACCAAGATGGCTAAAATTCTGGAGCCCTGACAGCACCGAGTACTGACCTGCACAGCACCTGGGACTCTCATGAGAATCCCTCATGGGAATACAGAATTATATAGGTCTGCTGAAAAACAGTATGGCAGTTTTTGGTCAAGTTAATCATACCACCATATAACCCGGCAGTCTCACTCCTAAGTATTTGCCCAGGAAAAATGAAAATAATATGTACATACAAAACACCTGTACACAAATGTTTAAACAGATTTGATCCTAACTGCCAAAAACTGGAAACCACCCGAATGTCCACCACCTGGTGACTAGATAAACTAGCGCAGACAGTGAATGTATACAGCTCACTCAGCAAGGTAGGTGAAGGACTGAGTGATGCAGCCATGTTGGCGAATATCTGATCCCTTGTGCCAAGTGAAAGAAGCAGGACTTGGTGGTGGTGGTGGTGGGGGGTGATGTACTATATACTTCCAACTGTATGACATTCTGGAAACAGGAAAACTATGGGGATAAAAATGGGCCAGTATTTGCCTGGGGTTGAGGGTACATGAGGTTTACTACAAAGAGACATAAGGGAACTTTTGCAGCCGTGGAAATTATGATCATGGTGGTGGTTACATGATGGTTTGTTAAAACATAATCTGCACATTTAAAAGGATGGATTTTACTGCATATAAAATATCCCTCAATACACCTGGTTTTAGAAAATTAAGCAGGATGAAAACTAGGAGAAATATCCGTCAACAAGGAAAGGTTAAACTTTGACTCCTCTGTATTATGGAGTGTCTGCAACAGTTAAACAATGAGACACAGGAATGCACTGCCCTGGTGATAGCTCAATATTCTCGAGAGCAAAAAGCAAGTTTCATAATAGTCTTCATAGTAAGGTCCCATTTCTATTAAAAATGGAGCAAAATATGTATTTCTGCATGAGCACCCATGTATATAAACAAGTCAGAAAATGCACTGAACTCTTAACAGGGCAACCTGTAGGGAAGAGGGCAAGGGGGAATCTCTTCATGTGCATACAGTCAGACCTGTCTTGTCAGTGTTCATTGTACCGCACCCTTGTTTATAAGGAACTTGAACACCTGCAGATTTTGGTATCCAAGGAGGCTCCTGGAACCAGTCCTCAGAGGTACCGAGGGATGGCTTTCTATCATGAAAGGGATGGTATTTTTATAATGAGAGTATATAATGACAAATATTTGAATTTGTGTGTGTGTGTGTATATATTTGCTCGTGCTCTGTCATGTCTGACTCTATGTGACCCCATGGACAGTAGCCCACTAGGCTCCTCTGTCCAGGGAATTTTCAAGGTAAGAATACTGGAGTGGGTTGCCATTTCCTACTCCAGGGGATCTTCCTGACTCAGGGATCAAACCCATGTCTCCTACATCTCCTGCGTTGTTAGTTGCCACTGGGGACTGCACCACCTTGGAAATTCCTTGCTACACTGCATATATTTTAAAAGGAGAGCATATGTTTTATGAAATAACTTAAAAGATATTCCATTTGTACCCCATTGGGTGTAGGGGCTAGAGAGTATCTCAAGTCTCCCCATCAAGGAAGAACCTCTCCCTCGAGGACTAAATGTGGGAGAAAGCCTGGACTTCATCAGACTTTTATTGAATGTCACTTGTTGCATCCTAGGTGCCACCCGAGCAGTGCAGTGGGGGAGCCAAGTGAGGCTTCAACCCTATCCTGCAGTGCAAGCCTCAGGTATCTGTGGATCACCTCTGTCAGGGAAGGACCTGAGACTTAGGTCAGTACCATTTAGAGTGTTGGGGAGAGGCCTGCCCTGTTGCCTTCACCAATTCTCCTAGGGTTAACAGAGGTCAGTTCCATCCCCAAAAGGGAAGAAAGTGCCTATTATGTGCACCGATGAAGGCCTTGAATTAAGTCCACTGAGAGAGGATCCACAAAGGCACTTATGCATGCGTGTGCCTGCTCAGTCGTGTCTGGCGCTCTATGACCCCCATGGACTGCAGCCCACCAGGCCTCTCTGTCCATGGGGTTTCCCAGGTGAGAATATTAGGGCGGTTTGCCATTTTCTACTCCAGGGGATTGACCTGACCCAGGGATCAAACCTACGTCTCCTGGATTGGCAGGCAGATTCTTCACCAGTGAGCCACTGGGGAAGCCCATATGCCCACAGTACATTGGGAAGATAAGTGTCACTGAACAAAGAGAAACCTATCACTTCTTTAATTTGCTGAGTGTATGAGAAAGCAACTTTGAATGATTACTTCCTACTGTTAGTAAGGGAGGTAAGAGATCTGCTGTTTGGAAAGCAGAGTGAACCAAGGTGCATTCTCTACTGTGTCTCCATAGGACTGTGGAAAAGCTGAGGCTAGAGTTCAGGGCAGCTTGAGCTGAAACTCCAGCTAATGTCAGCCCCACAATGTCCACTTTCTCGTGCCTCACACCTTGGGATGAGGAGCCTGATCCCTGCATTGAGCCCAGGGTCTGAGAGGAGATCAAGGAACCCGTCCCGTACTGGGTCAGCCAGGCTTCCATGAACACAGACAAATAGATGTGTTCAGATGCAGCTTCTGGAGGTTGTGAGCCCTTATTACTCACCAAGCTGTGTATCTTTTTAGAAAATAAAACTAAGTCACCCTCAGCACTGCCAAGTGAAACCTCATCAGCATGTCAGCCAACTCCAAGATTGCATCCTGTTAACCACCTACACGCAGATTTGTCCAGAGCCCACAGACCTTTGCCTGCAAGCCTGGTACATTGAAATGGGAACACCTCTGTGTGTGGATGTATCGAGTCAAATGTTGTTACAGGCAGAAACCCAGTAATCAACTGGGAAAAAGGACCCGAAAGAACAACAGCATCATCTTGTGTTTTTTGAAAAACACTTCTGTTGGGCCCAACTAGTTTCATGATTTCCTCATGAGAAAAGTTGAGTGTGTCAGTCAAGATTCAGGTATCATGTGTGTGAGAAATGAACTCGGAGAGAGGCCAGGAAGTCAGAACCGGAGTTCACGTTCTCCGTCACATCTGATTACTTACTCTTGCCAGGTGTTTTCAGGTGGTCATCACTAGTATTCTGGGATGGAGAAACTTGTGGTTGAGGGGAGACTGCATGGAGACTGGTCAGTGGAAGTGAATGTCTATACTTGGTGAGAAGTTGGTCAAGTTGATCTCCAGCGTCCTTTCTGGCTGTAAGATTCCGTGTTTCTAAACCATGGGCCTGGCCGAGCCGGCATGTCAGTCCCACCTGTCATGAGACTGGAGAGGGGTTTACCATTCTCACTCAGAGCTTCTGCCCATGGCACAGACCAGCTGCAACACACACACTGAGTTGTGCACATCATCGTCCTAGTGTGAACAGATGGCATGGCTCTAGCCAGGCGTGTGTGTTCCAGGAAAAGACCACTCGCTACCTGGCTTCACGGCTTCACTGCCCCGCCGCTGTGGGCCCGCCTGCCTCTGCACATCCTGCCTGCATCTGGAAAGACTCCTTGGTCCCCCAGCCCTCACCTGACCCCACCCTACCCTGCGCTCTTGGGTTGTAAGAAGGAGAAATCCACTCAAGTTGGTTCAGAGGAAGCAAGAACAGCCCTCGGGGGGTCGGGCCCTTCTTCCCTCCATCTTGGGCCACTAGGTCTCTGCCTTTGGTCTGCCTGCCTCCTGAGCTTGCGGGCTGCCCTGGCTCCAGAGGTCCATGTCCCCCCAGAAGTGCTGCCTCCACTTTGCTTTATCCTCCACTTCGGCCTCACTTTTCCACTCCCGACCAGTAGACAGAAGCATGTGTGTCGACAGAGCCCCCTCCAGTGCAGGGGCGGGGGGCTTCCCAAGGAAGCAGTTCCGCCAGCTGAACATCCGCGAAGGGTGCCCTCTGCAGAACTCTCAGGAACGCACGGCAGGGAACAGGAGAACCCCGGGTCCCCGCTCCAGGGCGTTCCTCTCTGCGGAGGGGAGTCTGTGCCTGAAGTCCCAGCTGAAGAGAGAGCACTGGGGACCATCCACCAGTGAGTCTCGGGTAACAGCGGAAACTCTAAGGAAAGGACTTTCCAGTTTTAAAATTCCTATGCTCCCACGTAAAGACAAAAGAACAGAGACTGCTCAACCAATGGAAGAGAAGGGTGGCATGCTTACGTGAAGATTCAGCTAATAAAGGACCATTTTACTCACACTATCAGCAACAATTTTAAAGTGTTTGAATCTTAGTTCTGAGAAGGTTAAGGAGATACGTGTGTTCACACAAGGTCAGTTTTCATGCCAATCCCAAAGAAGGACAATACCAAAGAATGTTTAAACTACTGTATAGTTGCACTCATTTCACATGCTAGGAAGGTTATGCTCAAAATCCTTCAAGCTAGGCTTCAGCAGTGCGTGGACCGAGAACTTCCAGGTGTACAAACTGGGTTTAGAAAAGGCAGAGGAACCAGGGATCAAATTGCCAACATCTGTTGGATCATGGAGAAAGCAAGGGAATTCTATAAAAACAAATCTGCTTCATTGACTATGCTAAAGGTTTTGATAGTGCGGATCACAACAAACCATGGAAAATTCTTCAAGAGCTAGGAATACCAGACTACCTTCAGTTCAGTTCAGTCGCTCAGTCATGTCTGACTCTGTGACCCTATGAATCTCAGCACGCCAGGCCTCCCTGTCCATCACCAACTCCCGGAGTTTACTCAAACTCATGCCCTTTGAGTCGGTGATGCCATCCAGCCATCTCATCCTCTGTTGTCCCCTTTTCCTCCTGCCCCCAATCCCTCCCAGCATCAGGGTCTTTTCAAATGAGTCAGCCCTTTGCATGAGCTGGCCAAAGTATTGGAGTTTCAGCTTCAGCATCAGTCCTTCCAATGAACACCCAGGACTGATCTCCTTTAGGATGGACTGGTTGGATCTCCTTGCAGTCCAAGGGACTCTCAAGAGTCTTCTCCAACACCACAGTTCAAAAGCATCAATTTTTCGGCGCTCAGCTTTCTTCACAGTCCAATTCTCACATCCATACATGACCACTGGAAAAACCATAGCCTTGACCTGACGGACCTTTGTTGGCAAAGTAATGTCTCTGCTTTTTAATATGCTATCTAGGTTGGTCATAACTTTCCTTCCAAGGAGTAAGCATCTTTTAATTTCATGGCTGCAGTCACCATCTGCAGTGATTCTGGAGCCCAGAAAAATAAAGTCTGACACTGTTTCCACTGTCTCCCCATCTATGTCCCATGAGGTGATGGGACCAGATGCCATGATCTTAGTTTTCTGAATGTTGAGCTTTAAACCAACTTTTTTCACTCTCCTCTTTCACTTTCATCAAGAGGCTTTTTAGTTCCTCTTCACTTTCTGCCATAAGGGTGGTGTCATCTGCATATATGAGTTTATTGATATTTCTCCTGGCTATCTTGATTCCAGCTTGTGCTTCTCCCAGACTATCTTAGCTGCCTTCTGAAAAACCTGTATGCAGGTCAAGAAGCAACAGTTACAACTGGAAATGGAATGACAGACTGGTTCAAAATTGGGAAAGGAGCATGACAAGGCTGTATGTTGTCACCCTGCTTATTTAATTTATATGCAGAGTATATCATGTGAAATGCTGGGCTGAGTGAATCACGAGCTGGAATCAAAGTTTCCAGGAGAAATACCGATCTCAGATATGCAGATGATACCACTCTAATGGCAGGAAGTAAAGAGGAACTAAAGAGCCTCTTGATGAGGGTGAAAGAGGAGAGTGAAAAAGCTGACTTAAAACTCAACATTCAAAAAACCAAGATCGTGGCATCTGGTTCCATCACTTCATGGCAAATAGATGGGGGAACAATGGAAACAGTGATAGGCTTTATTTTCTTGGGCTCCAAAATCACTGTGAAAGGTGACTGCAGCCATGAAATTAAAAGATGCTTGCTCCTTGGAAGAAAAGCTATGATAAACCTAGACAGCATATTAAAAAGCAGAGACATCATCTAGCCAACAAAAGTCTGTATAGTCAAAGCTATGGTTTCTCAAGTAGTCATGTGCAGTTGTGAGAGTTGGACCATAAAGAAGGCTGAGCACCAAAGAACTGATACTTTTGAATTGTGGTGCTAGAGAAGACTTGAGAGTCTCTTGGACTGCAGGGAGATCAAAACAGTCAATCCTAAAGGAAATCAACCCTGAATATTCATTGGAAGGACTGATGCTGACACTGAAGCTCCAATACTTTGGCCACCTGATGGGAAGAGCCAACTGATTGGAAAAGACCCTGATGCTGAGAAAGATTGAAGATGAAAGGAGAAGGAGGAAGCAGAGGATGAGATGGTTGGATGGCATCACCAAGTTTGAGAAAGTTCTGGGAAATAGTGGAGGACAAAGTAGCCGGGCGTGCTGTCATCCAGGAAGTCTCGCAGAGTCAGACACGACTTAGGGACTGAAGAACAACAAGTGTGCGCCGAAAAGTGCTTTGAACATCTCAGACAGTGTAACGGCTGTTTCTGTCCCCATTCTGCAGACACAAACAAAGGCACAGAGAGGTGAGCCATCCCCAGCCCCATGGCCTCTCCAGCCCTGGATTCTCAAACCCACCTAGTCATTGTAGCAGTCTGAGTGCAGGCTGGAGAAGTCCAGACACAGAGCATTTCAGAAGGGAGTGAGTTTATTAAGGACAGACAGCAGGAACAGCGAAGGCGCTGCAAACACAGCGGATCAACCTCCTGACCAGGGAGGGTCACGGGGCGTGTCAGAGCAGCGGGCCAGCTCAAGGGAGAGCTGACGCCTTTTGTGGGCTAGCAGCCAGTTCTTACAGCTTCAAGACAAATTCCTATTGGAGGGTGGCGTTGGTTAGGGCACTATAGGGTGAGTACCAGGAGGGGCATTTTTGCCTGATTTGGGGTCAGGAACTTTGCTGGTGATGATCAAGGGGCTTTTGGCAATGGTTACAAAGGGGCTCAGTTGGTTTCAGAGGTGACCTTGGTTCTGGGCTCCGTGTCTGTGGCCTTGGTTCAAGTCCTCACACCTGTGACCTTGGGGTGGGACTCCATAGTCTCAGAATCATTGCGGGTGGGGATGACATGCCAGGTGCAGACTGCTGGGGGCTACCTGAGAACTGAGGCAGACCCCTTACAATGGGGCTGTTGCTTCAAATTTTAATGAAGTTCCACAGTTCCATCTAATGGTCAGCCAGATCTGGAAACAGTCGCAGTCATCAAAGTTTTCAACCCAGAAACAAGTAAGGGTGGTTGTGCTCTCCTGGCCATGAAGGGCTTGAAGAGAAGTTTCCAGCTTTCCTGAGAGACCGCAGTGAGTCTGTTCTGTAGACCTCACGGCCCCCACAACCTACCCTGAGGACCAGAGGATGAGGCCACACTGACAGGGTGATGGGGACACCTTCAGAATCCTGCACTCACCTGAGGCCCCAAGATGAGAATGCCACCTCCCCACCTGGGCGCAGGGGTTAAGTGAGAGCTTATACTGCCTGTGGCTCAGTGTCTGCCCTGTAATATATGTTCAAAACTGTTTATTGTTGAATCTCTGGTGACCCAGATGGTAAAGAGCCTGCCTGCAGTGCAGGAGACCTGGGTTCATACCCTGGGTTGGAAAGATCTCCTGGAAAAACAAATGGCAACCCGCTGCAGTATCCTTGCCTGGGAAACTGCATGGACAGAGGAGTCTGGTGGGCTAAGGTCCGTGGGGTCGCAAAGAGTCGGGCATGGCTGAGCGACTAACGCTTTCACACTTCCTGTTTCCAGGGGTAGTGTCGCTAAATGACAGAGGTAACCTGCACTTAGCAGCTTTCATTTCTGGCCGATTCACAGGAAATGGCCGAAACCATGAACAGGGATGAAAAGCAGAAGACCCAGGGCATCCAGTATTGGATCATGGCACTTGCTTTTATCAAACAGGCTAAAGAGTAACTCCAGTGTGAGGTAAAACAAAGGTAAATATTGACTGGCCCTCAAGCCTTGCAGACTGGTGTGGAACCCAGTGGGTGCAGGTACCCCAAGGCCCTGTCTCCCCAACCCCCACTCTCTCCAGCAGGGCAGCTGGAGTGGGTGAGCCGGCCCCCCAGGCCGTGTCAGTTGTCCTATCACAGTGCGAGGAGGAGATGCTCGTCTCCCCACTGCCCAGTGGGCATGACCTTCCCCTCCACATACCCGTCATCTGGGATGTTAGGTCCTTCAGTTCCTTCAGTGTCTGCTCGGACTTCCTTCCTCTGACTCGTGGATCTAGGAGATGTGAGCACCAAGAACAGATGGAGAAAACACCACTTCTTGGTCACTCCTTGGAAGGCAGGCACTTTCAGTCATACCCTCAAGTCCTCGACACTTTGGGGTCCACAGTGGTGAGGAATGGAAGGGGTGTGATGCTCAGAGTTCTCACTGGGTTGGTGCCGTAGTTGGCATTCATGTCACAAGGAGATGCGGACACCTCTGAGCTGGGCAGTCCCTCACCTCAGTGGGTAGCAAGGAGCCCGGACACGTGTTTGTTTTGGTGCAACAGTTGGCTTCTCACACCCTGAACAAGTTCCGTATAAGAACGTTTCCCCGGATGAGGTTTATAACATAAACCTTAGCTGGAAAACAGTTACTCGCCGCCCTCCATCTTCACCATGAACTGAGTGCACAGCTGTGTTATTTATCCAAGCAGAGACTGCACACCTACACGATCCACTTTGGGTTTGGAGAGGGCGGTTATGCTCATGAGGGCCAACTTGCCAAATCAATCTAAATCAGGTTGAATAGCAAAGCCAGCAGGCAGACTGAAAACACTCGGACTGACCTCAGAGGTCAAATGGTGGGAAAGAGTGGGATCCAGTTGAGAGCCAGCAGCGGGGTCAGCCCAGGGTAAAGCATCCATCCAGGGAAGCTGCTGAAGGCAGTCTGCAAGCCCCATCACTAGGCCTGCAGGAGCTTCCACTAGTTTTCCTGGCACCTGGCACCATCCCCTCACTTGGCTGCAGAGAGACGTGATAATGGGGGCAGAAATAGCTCCTTCCTCTCAAGTGGGGAAGGAGGTAGGAAGGGGGAGGGCGTGTGCTGGCTGAGAAGTTAGCGATTTCCTGAAAGCTTGGACTAAATCTGTGTAAAGGGAAGTCTGTGTGTGTGTGTGCACTATTGCTCAATCATGTCTGACTCTTGGCGACCCTTTGGCTCCTCTGTCCATGGGATTTTTCAGGCAAGAATACCGGAGTGGGTTGCCCTTTTCCTCTTCCAGAGGATCATACCAACCCAAGAATAGAACCCATGTCTCCTGTGTCTTCTGCATCCTGGGGTGTTGCATTTTGCCATTTGGTTCAGGACCCATTGTCCAGAATTTGAAAGAAATTAGAAGGATATAAATCAGACTGTGGAAATATTCAAATTAATGATTAATGAGAGCATAGCTTCTAATTGCACTGCTTCAGTTGATCATGTATAGGCAATGTGAACCACACCCATCCTCAGAAAATGTGTGAGGTCACTTCCTGGACAGATGAGAAGGGGGCTGGAGAAAAAAGAGAAGAGGCTCTAGGGCAGAAACTCTGGCTCAAATTGCAGCTGTTTGGAACCGGTCTCTTATCTTGCATTTCTCCCTTAGAAAGGGTGGGATGTCCCTGGTGGCTCAGATGGTAAAGAATCTGCCTGCAATGCAGTAAACCCGGATTTGATCCCCAGCTTGGGAACCTGCGTTCCCTGGAGAAGGGAATGGCAACCCAATCTACTGTTCTTGCCTAGAGAATTCCATGAACAGAGGAGCCTAGTGGGTTACCGTCCATGGGGTCGCAAAGAGTCGGACACGACTGAGCGACTAACACTTTCACTTTCTTACAAGGGGTACAGCACAGTGCCTGCCTTACATTGCTTCCTGTAAGGGTAAAACACTGTAGTCTGTCAAAGAATATCCATATGTTAATTATTTTATTAGTGTGGGCCGTTTGGGTTACAAATGACAGAAAGTCAAACTGGCTTAAGCAAAAAAATAGGCATCTGCCCCATGGGCCCAAATATAAAGGATGGAAAAGCAGCAGTGTGATGATGCAGTTTATAGGCCCGTTTCTTGTTCTCTCTTTCCTTTTTGGCTGCACCTCGTGGCATGCAGGATCTTAGTCCCCCAACATGGGGTTGAACCCGTGCTCCCTGCAGTGGAAGCACAGAGTGCTAACCACAAGACCACCAGAGAGGTCCCTATAGGCCTGTTTCCTGAATACTCATCCCGTGACCTTATAATTTATTGGAGTCTTGTCAGTAAGGAACTCAGCTGGCGTTCTCCAGATGGTTACATTCTGATAGTACAAGTACTGAGCTTACAGAAGCTAGTGGTTCTGTTCAGGCTGGTGGTCAGCACGTCCCCTGTGTCTCCTTTCTCAAATCTCCATGCTTTTACAGCCCTGACCTCCTCCCTCCCCAGCATCGCTCTGCGGGCAAACATGCTCAGGAGGACTCAGGGGAATTCTTGTTGCTGCATTGAATTGCCTTCTTCAAGAAATGGAGTAGCAAGTTCCAGGGAGATGGGCGAATTGTGAAGCAGTGGCAGTGTTAAATCTCGTAGACCCTGGGGCAGAATTTGTGTGAACATGACTTCAAGAGAAGCTCAGACTGCCTGGCCTGGTGGGTCAGTGGCGGGGAAGGGGGAGCAGGGAGACCCCCGGGAGGGCAACCCCCAGGCTGCCAGGCGCGAAGCCACAGGCAGATCCGCCTCCTTCCCTGGTGGCGCTTGGAGTCCGTGCTGGGCCCTTGTCTGGCACACTGCTTGGCACACGTGAGACATTTCGTAAGTACATGTTAAATGAGTAAACTGATGAAGTTGAGAATTAAGATGGAAATGGATGAGAAGAGTAGAACAGAGAGGTTCTGAAGAAAGAAAGAACCAGAATTAGTAACCTATATGGAGGATGAGCAAATTAAAAAGCAGAGACATGACTTTGCCAACAAAAGTCCATCTAGTCAAGGCTATGGTTTTTCCAGTGGTCATGTATGGATGTGAGAGTTGGACTATAAATAAAGGTGAGCACTGAAGAACTGATGCTTTTGAACTGTGGTGTTGGAGAAGACTCTTGAGAGTCCCTTGGACTGCAAGGAGACCCAACCAGTCCATCCTAAAGGAGATCAGTCCTGAGTGTTCATTGGAAGGACTGATGCTGAAGGTGAAACTCCAATACTTTGGCCAGCTCATGCAAAGGGCTGACTCATTTGAAAAGACCCTGATGCTGGGAAAGATTGAGGGCAGGAGGAGAAGGGGACGACAGAGGGTGAGATGGTTGGATGGCATCACCGACACAATGGACATGAGTTGGGAGTTGGCGATGGACAGGGAGGCCTGGCGTGCTGCAGTTCAGGGGGTCACTGAGAGTCGGACACGACTGAGCAACTGGACTGAACTGATGGAGGATGAGGAAGAAGAAAGATCCAAAATGAAATGATTTGGGTATGTTTATTTGTTTACTGAGGATTGGTAGGGAAAGGGCTTCCCAGGTGGCACTCGTGGTAAAGAACCCACCTACCTATGCTGGAGATATAAGAGACACAGGTTCTATCCCTGGGTTGGGAAGATCCCCTGGAGGAGGGCATGGCAACCCACTCCAGTATTCTTGCCTGGAGAATCCCATGGACAGAGGAGCCTGGTGGGCTACAGTCCGTGGGGTCACAAAGAGTGGGACACAAACTGAAGCAACTCAGCATGCATGCATGCATAGCAGAGAAAAGCATTGGCAGTTCCCATTTGGACATGAAGACTCCGCACTGCAGTCAGGGCACCCAAGTTGAAGATGTACTGAAGGCTGGGGGTCTGCAGGCAACAGTTACTGACACAGAGGTGACAGTTGCTGGAAGTGGGGGAAGTGAGCAGAGAGATGTGAAGAGCTGGACAGGAAACCAATGTCATCAGATAGATGGTGGTGTTCGATGATGGCAGTGGTGATGATGTCTTCATGGAGAGATGTGTGAAGCCTGGGCCAAGTGGAAAGGGAAGGAAAGAATTCCCTCATGCCCTTAAGAAATAGCCCCTTGCTTCATGCCACATGCCAAGCTGTGCCCAGGGCTGATGGGCACATTCAGATTCATGTAACCCACTTCCACTCCAGAGCATTCCTCATGGGTTTCTGGGAAGGACAAATCCTTGTCTTCTTAAATTTGACTTGAGGGACTGAGGCTGCTGCATGTGCTGGGTGAGAGGGTATTGGGAGCCTTGGGTGGGTAAAAACGTAAAAGTCCAGTGTCAGTACTGTCCCGGTGCCCAGCAGTTCTGTGGAGGGTTAATTCTTTTCCTCTGCTGGGAGAAACCGAGACCCTCCAAAGGGTCTCAGCCACCTGCCCATCAGTCCCTGACCCAAAGGGATCCAGGCATCTGTGAGCAGCCACAAGCCGTGAGCTGACAAGAGCCGCCCCCTCTCCCTTCCGCGCCCTCCCTGGTCCCTGTGTCTAGCTCATCAGCGCTTTCTCCTTCAATGTCTGCCCCCAGCTTCCACTTCTCACTTGGCCCAGCGTCCCTCCCTGCAAAACCCAGCTCCTCCCCTCCACATCGCGTGAGTCCCTGCGCTCAGCCGCCTGGAGAAACCTCCTGTCAGAACCCCTCTGATTGGAAGTTCCTGGGAATAATCTGTTCCACTTTTAAATTGATTTCTCATCCCTGCCAGTTAGGAATGCGTGACCCAGGAGAGGCAAGACGGGGCTAGGGGATTAAGAGGAACAAACAACTATGTATAAAGTAAGCTACAAGGATATATTGTAGAGCACAGGGAATATAGCCAATATTTTAGGTGCAGTATAATCTATAAAAATATTGAATCACTGTGCCACGCACTTGAAACTGTTTTAAGTATTGTGAATCAACTATACTTTCATTAAAGAAAGCATGTCCCTCGTAGGAAGTTGAGAAAGTATAGAAATATGTAAAAGAGACAGAAGAAAAGATTGTCTATAAAATAAATTATTGTTGTTGCTTAGTCTATAAATCGTATTCCATTCTTTGGGACCCCATGGACTACAGCCCACCAAACTCCTCTGTCCAATGGATTTCCCAGGCAAGAATACTGGAGTGGGTTGTCATTTCCTCCTGCAGGGATCTTCTCCACCTAGGGACTGAATCCACGTGCCCTGCATTGCACGGTGGATTCTGTACCACTGAGCGGCCAGGGAAGTCCCACCTGCCAGTTCCTGGTTCACCCCCCAGCCCTTCTTGGCCTTCTTGCCTTTCCTCTTTGACCTTTAACCTGGCCTGCTTGCTTCCCTGACTCCCTCTTACATGCAGAAAAATTGATGACAAATGTGAGAGGCCTCAGGAAGTTTATTTTACTTTTTTTCAAATATACTTATAAAGGTATATTTTGCAGTGTGTATGTATGCATATATTATATACACAAATAGACTCATAGCATACATAGTCTTCTGCAAGTTGCCTTTTTTAACTTAATATACAGTGGGCATCTTTCCATATTAGCTTCTAAAGCTCAGCCTCCTTTTCACAGCCTCATAGGATTTATAAGGATGTATTTATGATAAGCCTCATAGGATTTATGATAAGTTATTTAAATATGTTGCCTTTTTAGGTGTTCCCAGGCTTGTGTTTCATTTTTTTAAATATTTATTTGACTGTGTCACGTCCTACTTGCCGCACACGGTATCTTCACTGCATTTGGGGGCTTTCTGCTTTGGTGTATAAACAGTCCTTCACTGAACATCCTAGCCCACAGATCCTTGTGTTATGTGACCGAACCTCTTTTAGGAGGTACCATCCTTGAATAAGGGACCAGCGTCTTTAGTAGGAGGGCTTCTCAGTTGGTGCTAGTGGTAAGGAATACACCTACCAGTGAAGGAGACTCAGGTTCGATCCCTCAGTTGGAAAGAAGGAAATGGCAACCTACTCCAGTATTCTTGAGTGGAAAATTCCACGGGCAGAAGAGCCTGGAAGGCTACAGTTCATGGGGTTGCAAAGAGTCAAACATGACTTAGCAAGTGGACAACAGTTGACATCAAGCCACTATGTGTATGTGCTGCTGAAAGATCAGCTAACATGGAGAACTTACAAGGAAAAGCAAGAAGTCCCTAGACCATCCCTACCTCCTCCTTTCTCAATCTCTTTTTATCTAGACCATGACTTTTACAGCTCTTTGTTTTCCTAGAATTTAAAATTGCTGTTTGTTCTCCTGTCTGTCTTTACCCTCAAGTGTTTTCAAGTTTTCAGTCATGCTAATAATTCCATAGAGTTCTCTTTCCCATCTGGAACCATCAGTCATCTTTCTCCAAACTAGAGTATCCTGCTGCCCCCCTGGGAGTTCTCTTATCACTTTTTGTTGTTTTCATCCTCAAGTAGCTTGCTAAGAAAGGATATAAAGGAAGTAACTGTTCTCAGTCTGAAATATCTGAACATGTCTTTACCTCCTGCTTCATTGGCAGTTCGGCTGGGGATAAGTCCAGGTTGAAGTCATTTTCAGAAACAGTAACACATTGAGCCATTTCATTTTAACATCCAGTATTTCTGGGAAAGGCTGCATACATTTCCTCGGAGGTGAACACTTGGTAGCAAACAGTACGCAGTGTGTGTAGGTTAGGAGGGCATAGGGCTCCTGGTTGAGACTGCCTGACTTCCAGCCCAGCTGAGTTACTCTTTGCTGCCTAGGTGATCTCAGCGTCCTTGTCTGTGGAACAGGACCGATCATAATACCTACTCACAGGGCTGTTGTAAGGATTGAAGAGGAAGAGACCTTAGAAGAATTCCTGGCACATATTAGAGTTCCTGGGACTAATAGTCATATTTTTCCTTATTCAAGCTTTTTATTTTGATTTATCTTCAGTTTTCTGACATTTCACTAAATGTGACCTGTACTAGGACACATCAGACAATTCATAGCTGATATACTGAAATACTTGATGTGACTTAAGATGGGTTTTTTCTATTTTTTGATGTTTACTGAACTCAACACTTGATATTGCATTCAGTTTGACGATGTCCCTTTAATATATCTGTTATATTTCTTTGCTAATTTCTTTTCCTCCATTTTCTCTGTTCTCTCATTTTTTATATACTATTAGAGGTTGATTCCTAGATTGATTCTTTAAGGGTTTAACCATTTCTCTCAATTTCCTACATTGCCTTTTTTAAAAAAATTATTCATTTGGCTGCGCTGGATCTTAGTTGTAACATGTAGCATCTTTTAGTTGCAGACTGTGGGATCTAGCTCCCCGACCAGGGGTTGAACCCAGGCCCCTTTCATTGGGAGTGGGGAGTCTTAGCCACTGGACCACCTGAAAGATTTCCTCATCTTTATTTTCCAATCCTTCAGGATAAGATTTTTTAATCACAGTTTTTCCATCTCTGGAAACTCTGTATATTGTAATTAGCCTCCAATTAAAATAAATTAATTTAAAAAAATTAAAACTGGTGATTTTTCATATTTCTTAGCATCTTGTTCTTCTTTCACAGATGGCTCCCCCTTTGTGATTTTCTCTTAGGATGCTAATTAGAGGGTATTATTGTTCTTTTCTGTCCCCTGAATTCTCTCTGTTTTCTGTTTGTTGTGAAGTATGTCTTTCTCTTTTGTGCTGAAGGTTTTCCTAATGATGATTGCTTATTTGTTCACATTTTTTTGAACAAGGGAATTGCATGTTTGATAGGAGCTCTGTGTGTGGGGGCAGGATCTTTCAACTAACAGACTCCCTTTGTGGCAAGCAGGTGGAAGCCTGGCCATGGTTCTGGGGATGCTGAAATGCCAGCACATGGAGAACCTAAATATGGGGCATCACGTGTTCTCACTGCCCTGATGTTCCCCAGAGTTTATTCAGTTTTTTGTAAGAGAAAAATCCTATGTAATGTCATATTATGTTTCAGACAGATCACTTCACAACTACCCAGGAAAGTAAATATTATCTCCATGCTTCAGAGGAACATATAAATATTATCTCAGTGTTTCAGAGGGATACATTCAGCCTTAGGTTAAATAAAACATCCAGGGTCTCACAGCCAATGTGACATGAAGGGAGGATTAAACTCAAGTCTCTCTAGCCCCAAAAGTCATATGCTCCTAACCACGAGAGATGGGTGGTTTTGGTGGAGCTTGACTTATACCCCTCCCCAACAGATTGATCTTTGTTCTAGTCTTATACAGAAATTGGAGGATCTTAGTGTTGAGAGAGTCACTTTGCTTTTTAGCCTCTATTCAGCCTTAATCTTTATCCTCAAGAGAAATAGCCAGATTCCCTGGATGTTTGTTAAACTTGACTTTCTTGACAAAAAGAAAGGCTCTTGACTTGGCATTACCCTTTCAGGCCCTCTCCCACTGAAAATGCAAAGGGCATTGCACTTCGGCACGCTCTCTGAAGCTGAGGACTCTGGGGGATTGTGGCAGCACTACCGTGTGCCGGGGCCCATGACAGAGCTCTCTGACTCCTGGGCACTGCCTCTGCTCTGGACAGAAGTGGAGGAGCTCTGCTGCGGGACTGGCAGGGCCTTTCTTGACTTTTTAAGGTCATCCAAAGTGAAAGTGAAGGTTGCTGAGTCATGTCCGACTCTTTGCAACCCCATGGACCATAACAGTCCATGGAATTCTCCAGGCCAGAATACTGAAGTGGGTTGCCATTCCCTTCTCCAGGGGATCTTCCCAACCCAGGGATTGAACCCAGGTCTCCCGCATTGCAGGCGGGTTCTTTACCAGCTGAGCCACAGGGGAAGCCCAATGTCATCCAAGGTTACCATGAATTACAACTGAGTTTTCAACCATCCTCTAATTCTGAGGTTGCTTAGACTCTATCTGCCTTAGAGCCCTTGTCTGTGAAAAGAGAAACTAAGACTCATTCCAGGAACCATTTAGGGATGACCAGTGTCAGGTCATACAAGAAAAGTCTTGGGATTGTTTATTATGAAGCAAAGTGAACCAGTAACTCCTTGAATGAGCTTATTGAATCTTATTGTTTAATATAACTTGTCATTTTCTAGACAGTCTGCATGCAGAAATCAACAAGAGCATTCTCAACTAGAAGGTAGAAAACTTCTCCCTAGTATGTTGGTTTTTACAGTTGTGAGATATATATATCCTGTGTTTCTGTGTGTATAGAGATACATATATCCTATAGATACATATATCCTATGTATGTATATACATATATGTGTGTGTATATGTACATACACCCAACACACACCTCTTTAGAATCTGTTTTTTGATCTACAAAGGAGAGGTCTTTGTACTCATAGGAAAATAAACTTCTGGTTTACCTTTAAAAATCGATTTAAACATACATCTTTTTTTTTTCCATTTATTTTTATTAGTTGGAGGCTAATTACTTTACAGCATTGCAGTGGTTTTTGTCATACATTGAAATGAATTAGCCATGAATTTACGTATATTCCCCATCCCGGTCTCCCCTCCCACCTCCCTCTCCACCCGATCCCTCTGGGTCTTCCCAGTGCACCAGGCCCGAGCACTTGTCTCATGCATCCAACCTGGGCTGGTGATCTGTTTCACCCTAGATAATATACATGATTCGATGCTGTTCTCTCGAAACATCCCACCCTCGCCTTCTCCCACAGAGTCCACAAGTCTGTTCTATACATCTGGGTCTCTTTTTCTGTTTTGCATATAGGGTTATCGTTACCATCTTTCTAAATTCCATATATATATATATGTGTTAGGATACTGTAATGGTCTTTATCTTTCTGGCTTACTTCACTCTGTATAATGGGCTCCAGTTTCATCCATCTCATTAGAACTGATTCAAATGAATTCTTTTTAATGGCTGAGTAATATTCCATGGTGTATATGTACCACAGCTTCCTCATCCATTCGTCTGCTGATGGGCATCTAGGTTGCTTCCACGATTTAAGCATACATCTTAAAAACAAGAATATTAACATTAAACATGTAAATGTGCATTTGAAAAGCAGTTTAAATATGCATTTTGGAAACAAAGTGAGTGGTAGTCAGCCTCCAAGAGGCTCTTCTGTGACCTCCTGGCATTCACACCCTTGGGTAGGTAGTCCCCTGCCACACTGAATAGGACTGACTTGTATAATCTTTAGAATGTTGAGGAAATAATAGTTTATGACTTCCAAAGCTCGGCCACAAAAGATATCGTGACATCTCCCTTACTTTCTGCTGGATCTCACTGTGGGGAAAACTAGATGCCTATTGAAAGTGAAAGTCGCTCAGTCGTGTCTGACTCTTTGTGACCCTATGAACTGTACAGTCCATGGAATTCTCCAGGCCAGAATACTGGAGTGGGTAGCCTTTCCCTTCTCCAGGGGATCTTCCCAACCCAGGGATGGAACCCAGGTCTCCCGCATTGCAGGCGGATTCTCTACCATCTGAGCCACCAGGGAAACCCAGAAACCCATTGGGGGCACTCAGATAGCCCTGTGATGTGGTCCACAGGGCAAGGAATTAAGGCTTTCTACCCCCAGCCAAGGGAGCGAGCTGCTTGGAAGTGGATCTTCCAGCCCAGTCAGACATTCAGATGACTGCTGACTCAGCTCATAGCTTGACAACAGCAGTCTCATGAGAGAGCCCCCAGGCTAAAACTGTCTCACTGAGTCAAATCTGAGTTCTTAACCTATAGAAACTGCAAGATAATAAACATTTATTGTTGTTTTAAAACACTAAATTTGGGGCTTATTTGTAACACAGCACTAGATAATACAGTGAATCACAGTAAACAAGATGAAGAAAATTCTGATATGTATTTGAAAATAAAAGGAACCCTTGTATTTATTCAAAGCTCTTAACTTTTATTTTTTTTTATTTTTTTTTTGGATCAACTATTTTTAATATAAGATTAAAAGATCTTTGAAATGCTCACTTCCCACAAATGTGCCTTTGTTTATAATGATTGCTATCTTTGTCTTTTTATTAACTGAAATAAGATATCTTGGGTATAAGCATGGAGTGAGGAATGTTTTTTGTTTTTTTTTTTTTAGTGGAGGCTAATTATTTTACAATATTGTAGTGGGTTTTGTCATACATTGACATGAATCAGCCTTGGAGTTACATGTATTCCCCATCCTGATCCCCCCTCCCACCTCCCTCTCCACCCGATCCCTCTGGGTCTTCCCAGTGCACCAGGCCCGAGCACTTGTCTCACGCATCCAACCTGGGTTGGTGATCTGTTTCACTATAGATAATATACATGCTATTCTCTCGAAACATCCCACCCTCGCCTTCTCCCACAGAGTCCAAAAGTCTGTTCTGTTCATCTGTGTCTCTTTTTCTGTTTTGCATATAGGGTTATCGTTACCATCTTTCTAAATTCCATATATATGCATTAGTATACTGTGTTGGTCTTTATCTTTCTGGCTTACTTCACTCTGTATAATGGGCTCCAGTTTCATCCATCTCATTAGAACTGATTCAAATGAATTCCTTTTAACGGCTGAGTAATATTCCATGGTGTATATGTACCACAGCTTCCTTATCCATTCGTCTGCTGATGGGCATCTAGGTTGCTTCCATGTCCTGGCTATTATAAACAGTGCTGCGATGAACACTGGGGTGCACGTGTCTCTTTCAGATCTGGTTTCCTCGGTGTGTATGCCCAGAAGTGGGATTGCTGGGTCATATGGCAGCTCTATTTCCAGTTTTTTAAGAAATCTCCACACTGTTCTCCATAGTGGCTGTACTAGTTTGCATTCCCACCAACAGTGTAAGAGGGTTCCCTTTTCTCCACACCCTCTCCAGCATTTATTGCTTGTAGACTTTTGGATAGCAGCCATCCTGACTGGCATGTAATGGTACCTCATTGTGGTTTTGATTTGCATTTCTCTGATAATGAGTGATGTTGAGCATCTTTTCATGTGTTTGTTAGCCATCTGTATGTCTTCTTTGGGGAAATGTCTGTTTAGTTCTTTGGCCCATTTTTTGATTGGGTCATTTATTTTTCTGGAATTGAGCTTTAGGAGTTGCTTGTATATTTTTGAGATTAATCCTTTGTCTGTTGCTTCATTTGCTATTATTTTCTCCCAATCTGAGGGCTGTCTTTTCACCTTGCTTATAGTTTCCTTTGTTGTGCAAAAGATTTTAAGTTTCATTAGGTCCCATTTGTTTATTTTTGCTTTTATTTCCAATATTCTGGGATGTGGGTCATAGAGATCCTGCTGTGATTCATGTCAGAGAGTGTTTTGCCTATGTTCTCCTCTAGGAGTTTTATAGTTTCTGGTCTTACATTTAGATCTTTAATCCATTTTGAGTTTATTTTTGTGTATGGTGTTAGAAAGTGTCAAAACTCTTAACTTTTAGAACATATGGCTAAGTTCTTCTGATTAGGTAGAGCTGGTTTCACTCGTTCTTCTCTGTGGATGTACACATCCCCTCATTCATACTTACTATTCACCAGGCTGTAATTAACACCTTTCCTGGGATAGTCATTGTCCACCATTGCTCTAAGAGTCCTGGGAGGTAGACAAGTGGAGAGGGGGGGGAAAGGGAAATTCCTACTGATTGGCAGCAAACCACAGCTGAGAACAAGGTCCAGACCTTCTCGTCCACCAGTGGGCATCAGCCCAGTCATCTTCCAGTTCCTACTGATGGTTCTAGGGTTATCAGCCCTGCTTTTCCATGCCACTTTCCAGGAAGGAGACCCTCAGTATTCAACCCTCATGGGCTGAAGCTGTGTTTTAAACTGCAGCATGCAGTTTGGTAGGACGCAAGCTTGGGCGCCCTCTGGTGGCCTTCTGACAAACCGTACCACCCAGACTTTTCTGGGCTCTTTATTTCTATGTTTTAATATTTACTGATTTATTTTTGGCTGCACTGGGTCTTCCTTGCTGTGGGTGGGCTTTCTTTAGTTGCAGACAGTGGGGGCTACTCTCACCCCACTGTGGGGAGATGTGTGGGCTTGTTATTGCAGTGGCTTCCCGTTGCGAAGAACGGGCTCTAGGGCGCCGGGGCTTCGGTAGTGGCAGCACATGGGCTCAGTAGTTCCGAGGCTCTAGAGCACAGGCTCAATAATTGTGGCGCAGGGGCTTAGTTCCTCGTGGCATGTGGGATCGATCTTCCCCAACCAGGGATTGAACCCTTGTCCCCTCCATTGCAAGGCAGGCTCTTAACCACAGGACCACCAGGGAAGTCCCTGGGCCCTTTATTTTTAAGCACCTTGGCCACATAGGAGTGAATTTAACCCATTTTCTATTCATATATTATGTATACAGCAGCTGGAGTATGATTTTACCACATAGTTGCAGACATTTCTCATTCCTTCCCACATTTATCTATACCTTAGTGGTGAAACTAATGGGTTATGGTTATTGACTGGACGAATTGTAATAAAATCACAACAATCCTATTGCCCAGTCTATCTCCTGGGAAGTCTTGGAGAAGTGGTTGCAAAATTGATTAAATTTTTCCTGAGTGCTGGAATAGCAATGGTTGACTCAGCTTCTCTTATATTTTCATGCTTTCTGATTTCAGAAGCGCCTGGCACAAGATTTCAGATATTAACTATAAATATGTTTACCCTCCCCACCCTACACCCTTACCAAGTCATTATTTTTCCTGCTTTTGCCTTTTTTGATGAAAGGGTAGGAAAAATATGGGCAAAATACAATCAGAAGACACAAAAGGGTGATAACAGATATTGGTATGAATAGCTTTACATAAGTAAAGACAATTCTGTGGTGAGGACATGTGCTTTGCACAGTGATACTTAATATGTTGGGAAAGAACAAATTCATAATAAACATGCTAACCACTGAACATTTTAGAATGCCTAGAGAATAAACTGACAACAGAATTAGACTGAACTGAATGTACCAGCAGCTCCGTTTCCTCTCATTTCCAAAGGAATGTTAGGTAGCTTTCTGCAAAGATGTATTTGGAAGTAAAAGCGACTTCTCTCTCTTCACTTAGCCTTCAGGCCTTTCAATTATGAGATGAGCGGCATCCATTTACTGTGTACCACCTGCCTTTTGTAAATGTTCACCTTAATGGTTTTTTATTAACACTTTATAACTCTACTGTTGCTAAGCAACAGGCCAAGTCCGGGCTCTTCTCCACCAGGCCATAAAAATGTCTGCTTAGTTTTGGTTCCGAAGGCAACTTGACTATATCAAAAAGCTGCTCTTCAGGGTGGTTTTCCTCCTGACCTTCTCTTCTTTTTTTTTTTTTTTTTTTTATTACCCTGAACCGCTCCCAGCAGGGACTCCGCGAAGCTTCAACACAGCTCAGAGCCGCCGCCGCGCAGCAGGCGCCCCCTCCAGGCCACATCTCCCGGCATCCGCGGACTCGGGAGAGGGGAGAGAGGCAGGGCGGTTCAACTGCAAGCCCAATTGTCGGTTAGGAGTTTATTTTCACTCTCCCGAGCCAAAGAGAACAGCCGTTTGAATTATACGACTGCAGCTGCGGCGGCCCACACTCTGTAATCAGAGATGGCCACTGCTGGTCAGAGTGCCCGGAAAGAGAAGGAAGAGAAGGAGAGTAATGCTGACGGCTGCCTTTTAAAAAATCTGGACAAGTTCGAATACATTGTGCTAGGAAAAGGCAGTACAGGAGAAGCTAAAAGGTGCGGGCGTTTCCTGAGCAGCTTTGGTCTTCCTCTTAAAAGCAGTGGCGCAGAGCCAGCTGCGGTCCCCCGGGGACCGCCTGCGCCCTGCGTCTCCGTCTCCCCCTCCCTCCCCGACGTCCTAGCACTCTCAGCCGAGAAACGCGCGTTCCGGACGAGGGTCCGGCTCGGGAGTCTTCGGGCCCCAGCCCCTCTCCTTCCTGCCGAAGGGGCGCTGGCGTGGCATCGCGGGGCGGGGAGGAGGCAAGGCCGGGGGGCGCAGATCGTGGGGTCTGTGGCTAAGGCATTTCGGACAGAAGCGGTGGGTGTGGTTCTGAGCCCCGGTCTTGGAACTTTCTCCAGGATGATCGGCGGGCAGAGGGGAGAGGGCTTCAAACCGCAGGTTCCACGAATAGCTTCTTAAACCTTTGTGATTTCCTAAGAGATGAGAGCTTTAGGGGCAGCTTTTGTTCGACAGCTCCAGAATAGCTCCAGAGGATAAAGGTGAACTGCGTTTTGGGTTTTGTGGCTGTTGTTTTGGTCTTGGCCACCCTGCAGGACTTGTGGGATCTTCGCTCCCCCACCAGATATTGAACCCGCGTCCTCAGCAGTGAAAGTGCGGGCCTCCTAACCACTGTACCAACAGGGAATTCCTGAACTGTGTTTCCGGTGTTCATTATAAGTCGATTCCAACCGCACCTGACTTTACAGTAATGGGAATGACTTCTGTAAGCTTCCACAGGATGGGGGCTAGTGGCAGCGCAGGGAGGGGGGTTTGGGGGGTGTTGGGAAGAGATGCAGTTGGAACTTTCAGAGAGCGTTGGAGCTTTCAGCCTGCACCCCACCCCCCAGACCACCAGGAACCACCAGAGATAGAAGAGGGGCTGGAGGTTGAGTTCAGTCACCAGTGGCCAGGGACGCCATCAATTATGCCTATGTAGTAAAGCCTCCATAAAAGCCCAAAAGGACAGAGATTCCAGAAGCTTCCAGGTTGGGAACACATCCACATGCTGGGAGGTGGTGGCCCCAGAACAAGGCATGGACGCTCTGTGCGTCTTTCCCACGTACCCTGCCTTAGGCGTCTCTTCCATCCAGCTGTTCCCAAATGACAGTCTTCCTTGGTATTGTAGGGGGATTGGTACTAGGATCTCTGCGAATACCAAAAGCCATGGATGCTCAAGCCCCTTATGTAACATGGCCTGTATTTGTATGTAACCTACACACATCCTCCTATATGTTTTATTCTTTGAAAGATATATATTTGAATATTTATTTATTTGGCCCCCAGGATCTTCAGATCGTCACTGTGGCACGTGGAATCTTTAGTTCTGGCAAGCACACTCTCTTGTGGCATGTGGGACCCAGTTCCACAACCCAGGCCTCTTGCACTGAAAGTGGGGAGTCTTAGCCACTGGACCACCAGGGACAGTCCCCTCCCATATACTTTAAACCATCTCTGGATCACTTATAATATTTAAAACAATGTAAATGCCATGTAAATAGTAGCCAGCATGCTACAAATTCAAGTTTTACTTTTTGGAACTTTCTGGATTCTTTTTCCTTTCTTGCATGCAGAAGCTATGATTATGGAGCACTGACTATAACCTTTTATATCCTTTTATAGCAAACTGGAAATCTGAGAGAGTAAAATATTCTCCTGAGGTCTGTGTGCTGCTCTAGCAAATTAATCAAACCCAAAACGGGGTGGTGGTAATGGAACCTCTGATTTATAGCCAGCGACCTGCACCAGTGCTTGGCATCCGAAGTGGTGGGGGGAGCAACCTTGTAGGACTGAGCCCTTAACCTTTGGAATCCGATGCTTTCTCCAGGTAGATAGTGTCGGAAATGGGTTGAATGGTAGGACACCCAACGGGTGTTGCGAAATTGCTTAGAAAGAGGAAAAACCTACACACATCTAGCAGCAAGAGTATCAGAAGTGAAGCACAGTACTGAGGGTAAAAGAGACACACAGGAGTGTTTTTCCTTCCAGTTTTTTAATTCACTTTTCTATGAATTCATGTTGATTATATTTTACAAAGTTACTGGTTTATGACAGATTGGAAATGTAAAGAAATCAGCCCTTTACCTGAGATGGTTTGGGCAGCACTGGACTAGAGTTAGAACAACGCAAAGCAAGGTTTTTGTTTGATAGTTTACACCAGATTACTGGTGAAAGGAGAGAGGGGGAGAGCATGCACACACACTGATTCAAAGTTGGCTGCTATGGAAGTTGTGATTTGTGCAAGGTGTGAAAATGTGGAAGGAGTGTGAGCAGCAACGGTGAGCGGGACTTAAAGTGGCAATTTAATGATAGCGCTATAGGCTTCAGACTCTTGCCCTCCACCCAGGACTTTGTACTATATTCAGATTAAAGTCTCAGCTGCTATTAAATAAATGAAGAACAAAATAATGGGGGGAAAATCGAAGCTTTGTTTTTCTAACGCTAACTTTCTGCTATAACCTGGAAGGTTATAGCTGCTTTCAGATTTTTAAAAGAAATTGTTTATACACAAGGGAAATGTTTTAAAGAAATCTAAGAAGAGAAGGAAAGGCTAATGTAACTAGACACTGCAGGGGAGCGTCACTGTGTAATAACTCCCCATGTGGGATGGGTGACAGGTTTTGGGCTGTGTGCCTGACAACGCGCCATGTCGTTATATAATAACAGACACCCTCCTCCAGGCCTCTCTGCCTTCACCGAAATACACAGCTACTGTGACTGCTCAGAACACATTGAGAAACAGGCATCCAGACACATTCCCAAGGCTAAACGATGATCAGTTAAAAAAAAAAAAGACAATCCTTGTAACACAGGGAGCAGATGATCTTCTTGAAGACGGGAAAACTGTACCTCGGGTCTCCTCATCTGCCCGGGTCCAGGCTCACTGCTCTGTCGGGGCAGCTAAGATTTTGAGATTCTGACCCATGTTATGTGAAATTACAACACATGTGTTAAAAAACATTTCAATCTATAAAAGATGGTACAAATATGAGGAAGGTATTTGATGCTCCCTAACTGATGTTGTAAAAAGCTTCTGTGTGCTTTTTCCACCGCTCGCCCCAGTATTACCTGCGGATTCCCAACACCCAGCCACATACTAACAAGGTGGTCTCTTCACACTCGAGTCCGGAATTAGATGCCTGAATTAGATTATGGCATAGCCAGCTGACACCTTATATGTGAACTGGCTTCCTTGGTGGCACATCTTAGCCAACAATCTTAGCTGTTGGACATCAGATTATGCTATATCTCACCCCCCAAGAAGCATGCCCAGGAGATCCAACATTTGAATAATAAAAAATTCAGAAAGTGAGAACTGAGAAAGTGGAAGGAAAAATAGGTTTTTTTTTCAAGAAAATCCTTACGAAATTAAAAACATTAAAAAAGAAAAATTAAAAACATACCCAAGTTAAAATGACTAAGTGTCAGTTATGTACAAAGACACTTACCAAGGAAATTCAGAACACCAAGAACAAAGAGAAGATCCTAAAAACTGCAAGAGAAGAGAATAAGGAGTTGACATGCAAAGAAGTGACGATTAGAATGGCAACTTCTCAGTTGCAACACTGGAAGCTAGAAGACAGTGGATTTCTGGACAATGTCAAAAATCTGACAAATGATTCTTCCCAGTCTAGAAGTCCATACTTAGCCAAATTATCAATCATCAAATGTGAGAGGAGAGTACCCTTTAAAATAAAGGTATTTTATGCAAGTAAAGTCTCAAGAAAATATAACCTCCCAATAAGTCATAAGAGACAGAATTTGGGTGTGTAGTGAAGGGAATCCAGGCTGAGCGGAGGGGTCTCCACGTGACCACAGGCAACAGGTGTGGACACTAGTCTGGACTGGAGCAGTAAGGAAACAAGTCTCCACCAGGGAGCCCTCCCAGAGGAAAAAAAAAAAAAGTGGGCCTAGTAGGTCCTGGAGCACTTATAGTTTTGAGAGGAAGTTTACATTTCTTGCAGAGAGCTTAAAGGATGTGTTAGTGATGACCTCCTAGAAAGCAAAGCAGCAGGGAATATGAGAATTGTTAACTCCAGCAAAAATTAAAGAAATGTTATTATATGGCTCCATTTGGAAAAAATACATAGCCATATCATGATTTGTTTTTTTGCTTTTTTTTTTTTGGCTGCCCCAGATCTTAGTTGTGGCATGCGAGATCCACTTCCCCAACTAGGGATCAAACCTGGGTCCCCTGCATTGGGAGCATGAAGTCAACCATTGGACCGCCAGGGAAGCCCCTCAAGATTGTTAATTTAACTAAACTGTGAGATAATTGTATGGGAAGATGGAGAGGGAGTGAAGACAGAGGTCAGATGGGAGTCGGGGACAGCAAGAAAGCTCAATCCTCATCTTCCAAGGAGGAAGTCAAAAGATAGTATCTAAACTGAAACTAAAAAATCAAGAAACAGTAGTTGAGTAGTCGGCAGTTCAGTGGTTAGGACTCCATGCTTCCACTGTAGGGGGCGCAGGTTCGATCCCCGTCAGGGAACTAGGATGCTGCATGCCCAAAAAAATAAAAGATACTGAGAGAACAGCTCATGAAGGACTTGCTAGGACACTGTAAACACGTAGGCTTTTCACTCTGGGAGATTTGTGAAGCCACCAGAGGATTTTAAGCAAAGAAGAGGATGATCCGAGTTGTTCTAGAAAGATCAAGTGTTAAGATTAAACTGTAGATTGGTCAGTTTGGAAGCAGGGAAGTCAGTCAGCAGGCTCCTACGGTTATCTAAACAAGAGCTTGGATGAAGCCGGTAACCATGGAGGTTGTGAAAAGCAGACAGGTTCCGGATATATTTTGAAGGTAGAGTCCCTGGGATTTGCTAATAAACTGGATGTAGAATGTGAAAGAAAGAAAAGTCAAAGATGAAGCCAAGGTTTCAGGCTGAACCACTGGAAAGATGAAGTTGTTCATTTGTTGAGATAGGAAAGACTGTGGCTACAGGAGGCTGTGGGGGTGCTATTGCTGGGTAGGTGGTTGGATATGGGGGTCTGAAATTCCAGGCAGAAGACATGACTGGTGGTATAAATGTGGGATTCGTAGTTCTAATGATCAGAACCATTCCTTTGCCTTCTGAAAGTGAAAGTGTTAGTCACTCAGCCGTGTCCAACTCTTTTGTGACCCCATGGACTGTAACCCACCAGGCTCCTCTGTCCATGGGATTCTCCAGGCAAGAATACTGGAGTGGGTTGCCATGCCCTCCTCCAGAGGATCTTCCTGACCCAGGGATCTGGGTCTCCCACATTGCAGGCAGGTTCTTTACCATCTGAGCCACCAGGGAAGCCTTGTCTTCTCCTGAAACAGTAAACAATTACCAAAATAAGGCTGCAGAATAAACTAACCCCAAACTTAGTGGCCTAAAGCAACCACCATCTGCTTAGCTTAAGCTTCTGTAGATCAGCAGTTTCGGCCGAGCTTAGCTGGGCGGTTCTGGTCTTGTTTCATTTTGGCCAGGCTTTCTCGTGCATCTGCGTCAGCTGGCTGGTCAGCTGGCAGTTCTGGGATGATCTCGGCTGCAAGGACTCACCGCTTCTCTGCTTGATCCCTTATCCTCCTGCAGCCAGGTCAGGATGGTTCTGGTGGAGGCAGAACTCCCAGAGAATAGAAGTGCTCAAGGCCTCAGGAAGCCTAAACTTAGTCTTGCCACACTGATGCTTCTGCCAGTCTCCTGGTCAAAGCAAATCCCAAGGCTGGAGGTGGAGAGGCAGGCAATAGACTTCATCTCTTGATGGAAGGAGCTACCAAGTCACAAAGGCAGGGGTCCAGAAGGACCAGCGGGGCCATCATTCATTCGATTTACCACATGTCTCAACTCTAAAATGTTTTAATACTGGGGTGGGTTGCCATTTCCTACTCCAGATCTTCCCCCACCCAAGGATCGCACCCACGTCTCTTGCATCGCCTGCGTTGGCAGGCAGGTTCTTTACTACTGGTGCCACCTGGGAAGCTGTTTTCAACTCAACCAGATATATATATATATATATATATATATATATATATATATATATATATATATATATATATATTGGTCTCACTGTGCAGCATGCAGAATCCTGGTACCCTGACCAAGAATCAAACCTGTGCCCCCTGCAGTGGAAGCGTGGAGCCCTAACCACTGGACCACCAGGGATGTCCCCAACCCAGCCATACTCAAGTTTGGAGTTGTCTTTTCTCTCTAAGAAGGACTTTAAAAAGATCTGCCTATGACAGACAGGAAATAAGTGAAGTTGGTCCAGTTTTTGGCTCCAGCTAGAATCTCAGTGGGAGGGGACAGGGTCCAAGAATATCAGGACACAGTGAAGTAGGAACATCTATTTTGAGGATACAAGCATGAAGAAGAGGGAAACGATACTTTGCAACCACATCAGGAGGCCTGCAGAAGCCATCAGCCGCAGGCTGGGACTTCCCTGGTGGTCCAGTGGTTTGGAATCCGCCTGGCAATGCAAGGGATGTGGGTTCGATCCCTGATCCAGCAACTAAGACCCCACATGCCGAGGAAAGACTCAGCCCATGAGCCACAACTAGAGAGTCTCTGCGCTGCAACGAAAGATCCCACGTGCTGCAGCTAAAACCCGATGCAGCCCAATAAATAATTACTTAAAATAAAAGAAAAACACAGGCTGAAAGACCCCACATATTGTTCATACTTTCACACAGCCCCTTGCCTCTAGGAAGGGATGTGTGAAAAATATTCCAGAATGATATCCAGTTTTGCCACTTTAATCATCCCATAAAACCTTATTAGCAGGTCATGTCAGTGCCTGATAGCCTGGTGAAAATTCCCTGTTTTCCTGTCATAAACCCTTCCTTCTGCAGCGATCTAAGTCTAAATCTTCTTTGATCGCAGATTCTCAGAAGGAAGAGGACGATAGTATTGGTTGCTTGGATATCTTTAGCATCAGCCAACTAGGTGTTCCTTCTCCATGTAGACAAAAACAGAATCAGTCTAAGAAAGAATTGGAAAGTTTTATTCAAGCCAAATTTGAGGATTATAATCCAGGAAGAGATTCTCAGAAAGTTCCAAGAACCATTCTGCTCATTAGAAGTCAAGATGCAGTTCACATAAGCTTTTTGAGACAGAGGACCATGCATCAAATCGACGTTTTATTGACAGTTTACACGATCCAGATCTAATCGCCATCGAGGTGGGTCATGTGACCCCTTGGAAGATCAGGAAGGAATGTTATCTTTTAAGGCGTTGTCTTGTGTTGATGCTGGGAGAACATTGCTCCCCCCTTTTCCCTTTGGCAGCACCATGTGGCTTGTGAGATCTTAGATCCCCCACCAGGGATCAAACCTGCACCCAAGGCAGTGAAAGTACTGAGTCCTAACTACTGGAATCCCCACTTTACCCATTTTAGATTTTTTTTTTTTTTTTTTTGCCTCACCACGCAGCAGGTGGAACTTCCCTGACCAGGGATTGAACGCTCGCCCCTCGCAGTGAAAGCTCAGAGTCGTAACCACTGGACCTAAGCACCAGACTGCCAGGGAAGTCCCAGCTCACCCATTTTAAAGTGACATCTAACGACTTGTTAACGCTGAACGAGAATCTTAGAGTGACTCAGACAAGTTTGAATCAAGAATCAATGGCCTAAGGGCTCAGGAAGTATAGATGTATAGAAGATGGGAAGACCTAATCACCTCATCTTGGACCACTGCTCTGTGGCTTTGGCGGTCTGGGCCAGTCCACTGGGGTCAGGACTCATGGCTCCCCGTCCAGGCTCTAGTCCACAGACCTGTGTTGTCAGCCGTCTCTCAAACTGCTGAATGCATGATGGCAAGGAGATTTTGAGTGAAAATAAGTTTTGAGGACAGTGGCCAGGTAGTAGGTAATGCCCATGAGCTAAAACATATTTTTGAAACATGTTATCAGGGCTATCTAAAAGAGAATGTGGGGACTTCCCTGGCTGTCCAGTGGCTAAGACTTCACCTTCCAGGACAGAGGTTGCAGGTTCAATCCCTGGCCTGGGAGCTGGGATCCCAGGTGCCCTGTGACCAAAAAAAAACCAGCAAAACGTAAAACAGAAGCAATATTGTAACAAACTCAATAAAGACTAAAAATTTAAAAACATATTTAAAGAGACTGTGAACAGGCATCCCATATTTTGCACCTGATTCACAGTAGAGACCAATGTTTAAAAATTTCCTGGGACCTCCCAGGTGGTCAAATGGTTAGGACTCCTTGTTTTTTAACTGCCAAGGGCGCAGGTTCAATCCCTGGTTGGGACATTTGGCATGACGAAAATAATAATAATAATAATTTCTCATGGTAAAGAGATTCCTATGATATCCTTCATTTATTGAACCAGAGTATTAACCTGCATTTTCCAGAGGAAGATACTAAGGCCTGGAGAAGTTAAGATGCTGCAGTTCTCACAGTTAGTACAAGTTGGGGTTTCAGTTAGAACCCAGATTTCAAGACTTCACCTCCGCGCTGTGCTCATCCTACATGCTTTCTTCCAGAATTTGAAATAATGACTTTTTCCTTATGTTTGCCAAATGAATGCAAAACGGTATCATCTTCCATGTACTTTAGCAGGCCTAAAATGGAATTTCAGAAAAAAGAATAAGGAAGGAAACCACATATGGCACAAATCAGATGCTGAAACATCTGGTGTGCAAAGTGAGAAAACAGTGTCACAATGTGTTCATAAGTTTCCTGCGTGTGCAGCAGCACCCGCATCTGTGGGGGGCACATCTGAAAGACAGGAGTTTCAGCTAGTAGAAAGTCCAGCCCAACATGAGTTACTGTGTGCTATTGTAAACTGCCCCCACTCCCCCCAAAAATGTAAGTTTAAGTGCATTAAAATGTTAACATAGCCTGTGGAAAATGAGGCCAAGCCCCCTGCAGAAATGCAAGGCTCTCGGGCACGTTGGCCAAGAGGACTGTAGGTTGAGGGCCCTGAGCACTGAAGGGGGAGCATCTGTTGACTTCTCTCTTATTTATGTATTATGTATCATTTTTGGTCGCGCTGGGTCTTGGCTGCTGTGGGAGGGCTTTCTCTAGTTGCAGCGAGCAGGAGCTACTCTTCATTGCAGCCCTTGGCTTCTCCTTGCGGTGGCTTCTCTTGCTGCAGGGCACGGGGCTCGAGGCTAGCAGACTTCAGTAGTGTAGCTGCAGGCTCAGTCGCTCTGTGGCATGTGGAATCCTCCCGGACCAGGGATCGAACCCATGTCCCCTGAATTGGCAGGCGGATTCTTATCCACTGTACCACCAGGGAAGTCCTCTTTTTTTTTTTTTTTAATATTTATTTTTTTACTTGGCTCTGCCAGGTGTTGGTTGTGACATGCAGGATCTTTAGTTGTGAAATGTGAACTCTTAGTTGCGGCATGTGGGATCTAGTTCCAGGGATCTAACCCAGGCTCCCTCATTGGGAGGGAGGAGTCTTAGCCACTGGACCACCAAAGTCCCCATTTGTTGACTTTTGAGACTTCTTTCTACTCTGGTGCTTTTGTTCCTGCAAGAGGGTGGGAACTGTGAACTAGCAATGCTGGTTGTTTGCTGTTTGGTTATCTAGTGAAGTCATTCCCTGCCCATAATTCCTGCTATAAGACTGGTTCTTCAGCCCCAAGCTGGTGACAGACTCTCCAGAGGGACTTTTTAAATGTAGACATTCTGATTCAGTGGGTGTGGTGTGGGGCTCAGCTTGCAAAACATTGAATTCGTTTAATGAATAACACATTCACATGAATCAAAGGTTACAAAAAGTCCACAGCAAGGAGTCTCCTTCCTGGAGTGTTTCCGATTTCCTTCCAGAGATTTCCTATCTTTGTGTATCCTTTGTGTGCTAAATTGCTTCAGTTGTGTCTGACTCTTTGCGACCCTGTGGACTGTAGCCCACCATGTTCCTCTGTCCATGGGATTCTCCAGGCAAGAATACTGGAGTGGGTTGCCATTTCCTTCTCCAGGGGATCTTCCTGACCCAGGGGTCAAACCCGTGTCTCTTAATAGTCTTCTGCATTGGCAAGCAGGTACTTTACCACTGGCACCACCTGGGAAGTCCTTTGTATCCTTTAGAGACATTCTATGCCCATACTAGCAAATAAGCTTTTTTTTTTTCCTGAACACACTGTTCTGTACTTTGCTTTTTCACACAAAAATATTTTTGAGGATTATTTCATAGCAGTACATGAAGACTTCTTCATTCTTATGATTGCATATTATTTCAATAAACAAATATTTCAATCTGCCCAACACCTGCTGTGGTCTGCATTCCCAAAATTCATCTGTAGAAATTCTAACCTCCAATATGATGCTATTAGGAATGGGGCCATTGAGAAGTGATTAAGTCATAAGGGTGGACCCCTCATGAATGGGATTAGTGTCCTTACAAGAGACCTCAGAAAGCTCCCTCACCATCTACCACGTGAGGACACAGTGAGAAGATGGCCATCTCCAAACCAGGAAGTGGGCCCTCACCAGAACCCGATTATGCTCCAGCCTCCAGAACTATGAGAAACATCTGTGCTCTTCAAGCCACCCAGTTTATGGTACTTTGTTGTAGGAGCCCACGTGGACTGAGACAATGCCATAATTTATTCAAACAGCCCTCCATCACTATCACAAATGATACCTCAAAGAACAACTTTCTATATGCACTGGTTCATTTGCAGTGATTATATAAGTAGAATAAATTCCTAGAAAGGAAGGTCATGGTCAGTGGTTATGTGCATTTGTGATGTGATGTGTTAGTTTCAGGGGTGCTTGTTTCTGTTCTGTGCAGCCTCCACAACAGAGGAATACCAAAGTGTTCTATCTCTGCAACCTGATGGGTCAGAAAGAATTTTTGTTGCTGTTGTTTAGTCTCTAGGTTGTGTCCAACTCTTTTGTGCCCCTATGGACTATAGCCCACCAGGCTCCTCTGTCCATGGGATTTTATAGCCAAGAATACTGGAGTGGATTGCCATGTCCTTCTCCAGGGGATCTTCCTCACCCAGGTATCAAACCTGCATCTCCTGCGTTGGCAAGTGGGTTCTTTACTACTGAGCCACCAAAGAAGCCCATCAGAAATAATATCAGAGTGCAGTTCTTACTTGTATTGCTTGTATTCTGAGTGAGGAGGAGTCTCTTTTCTGTGAACTCTCTGATTATACTCCTTGCCAACTTTCCTTATAGAGTTGCTGTTCTTTTTCTTATCAGTTTTGGAAAACAATTCTTCAAGAATTTCTCACATTCCAGTATGGTCTGGGTCTTCCGAGAAACAGGCATATTTGGGTGTTTTGGGTTTTTTTAATTGAAGTTTAGTTGATTTACAGTGTTGTGTTAGTTTCAGGTGTACAACAAAAATGATTCAAATATATTTTGTTCTTTTTCATATTTTTCCGTATGGTTTATTACAAAGTACTAAATATAGTTGCTGTGCTCTATAGTAGGAGTTTGTGGTTTACCTCTTTTGTGTATGGTACATTGCATCTGCTAATCCCAAATTCCTGATTTATCCCTCCTCCTCCCCTTTCCCCTTTGGTAACCATAAGTTTGTTTACTATGTTTGTGAGCCTGTTTCTGTTTTGTATATAAGTTCATTTGTATTATTTTTTAGATTCCTCATATAATTGATATCATACAATGTCTGTCTTTGTCTGACTTACTTCACTCACTATTATAATCTCTAGGTCTATCCATGTTGCTGCAAATGGCATTGTTTCATTCTTTTTATGACTGAGTAGTTCAGCAGCGGCCACAGGACTGGAAAAGGTCAGTTTTCATTCCAATTCCAAAGAAACACAACGCCAAAGAATGCTCAAACTACTGCACAATTGTACTCATCTCACACACTAGTAAAGTAATGCTCAAAATTCTCCAAGCCAGGCTTCAGCAATACATGAACCGTGAACTTCCAGGTGTTCAAGCTGGTTTTAGAAAAGGCAGAGGAACCAGAGATCAAATTGCCAATATCCGCTGGATCATCAAAAAAGCAAGAGAATTCCAGAAAAACATCTATTTCTGCTTTATTGACTATGCCAAAGGCTTTGACTGTGTGGATCACAATAAACTGTGGAAAACTCTGAAAGAGATGGGAATGCAAGACCACGTGACCTGCCTCCTGAGAAATCTGTATGCAGGTCAGGAAGCAACAGTTAGAACTGGACATGGAACAACAGACTGGTTCCAAATAGGAAAAGGAGTACATCAAGGCTGTATATTGTCACCCTGCTTATTTAACTTATATGCAGAGTACGTCATGAGAAACGCTGGGCTGGATGAAGTACAAGCTAGAATCAAGATTGCTGGGAGAAATATCAATAACCTCAGATATGCAGATGACACCACCCTTATGGCAGAAAATGAAGAAGAACTAAAGAGCCTCTTGATGAAAGTGAAAGAGGAGAGTGAAAAAGTTGGCTTAAAGCTCAACATTCAGAAAACTAAGATCATGGCATCTGGTCTCATCACTTCATGGCAAATAGATGGAGAAACAGTGGTTGACTTTATTTTTTTGGGCTCCAAAATCACTGCTGATTGTGACTGCAGCCATGAAATTAAAAGACGCTTACTCCTTAGAAGGAAAGTTATGACCAACCTAGATAGCATATTTAAAAGCAGAGACATTACTTTGCCAACAAGGGTCCATCTAGTCAAGGCTATGGTTTTTCCACTAGTCATGTATGGATGTGAGAGTTGGACTATCAAGAAAGCTGAGTGCCGAAGAATTGATGCCTTTGAACTGTGGTGTTGGAGAAGACTCTTGAGAGTCCCTTGGACTGTAAGGAGATCCAACCAGTCCATCCTAAAGGATATCAGTCCTGAGTGTTCACTGGAAGGACTGATGTTGAAGCTGAAACTCCAATAATTTGGCCACCTGATGCAAAGAGCTGACTCATCTGAAAAGACCCTGATGCTGGGAAAGATTGAAGGCATGAGGAGAAGGGGACAACAGAGGATGAGATAATTGGATGGCATCACTGACTCAATGGACATGAGTTTGAGTAAACTCCAGGAGTTGGTGATGGACAGGGAGGCCTGGTGTGCTGTGGTCCATGGGGTTGCGAAGAGTTGGACATGACTGAGCAAGTGGACTGAACTGAGTATTCCATTGTGTGTGTGTGTGTGTGTGCCTCTGTGTGTATACATACATGGATAAATTGATAGATAGGTAGACCACATCTTTTTTATCCATTTATCTGTCGATGGAGTTTTACTTTGCTTCCATGTCTTGGCTATTGTAAATAGTGCTGCTATGAACATTGGAGTACATGTATCTTTTTGAATTCAAGTTTTCTTTGCTATATGCCCAGGAATGGGATTCCTAGATCATATAGTAACTCTATTGTTAGATTTCTAAGGAACTGCCATATGTGCTGTGTTGTGCTTAGTCGATCTGCTGCTGCTGCTGCTGCTGCTAAGTCGCTTCAGTCGTGTCCGACTCTGTGCAACCCCATAGACGGCAGCCCACCAGGCTCCTCCATCCCTGGGATTCTCCAGTGTTCTGGAGTGTCCAGTGTCCACTGGATTCTCCAGTGTTCTCCAGGCAAGAACACTGGAGTGGGTTGCCATTTCCTTCTCCAGTGCGTGAAAGTGAAAAGTGAAAGTGAAGTCGCTCAGTCGTGTCCAAAACTTTGCGACCCCCATGGACTGTAGCCCACCAGGCTCCTCTGTCCGTGGGGATTCTCCAGGCAAGAACACTGGAGCGGGTTGCCATGCCCTCCTCCAGGGGCTCTTCTCAACCCCGGGATTGAACCCAGGTGTCCCACGTTGCAGGCAGATTCTTTACAATCTGAGCCACCAGGGAAGGCCCAGGAACTGCCACACTGTTCTCTGTATTAGCTGCACCAATTTGCATTCCCCACCAGAAGTGTAGAAGGATGCCTTTTTCTCAACACTCTCCCCAGCATTTATCATTTGTAGACTTTTTAATCATGGCCATTCCGACCAGTTTGAGGTGATACCTCATTATAGTTTTTACTTGCATTTCTATAATTAGTGATGTTGAGCACCTTTTCTTGTGCCTGTTGAAGATCTGTATGTCTTCTTTGGAGAAATGTCTATTTAGGTCTTCTGACTATTTTTTGATTTTTTTTTTTTAATTATTGAGTTATATGAGCTGTTTGTGTATTTTAGAAACTAATCCCTTGTCTGTCACATTGTTTGCAAATATTTTCTCCCAGTCCATAGGTTGTTATATTTTTGTTTTGTTTATGGTTTCCTTTGCTGTGCAAAAGCTTTTGAGTTTAATTAGGTCTCAATTTGTCTATTTTTGCTTTTATTTTTATCGCCCTGGGAGACTGACCTAAGGAAACATCGGTATAATTTATGTCAGAAAATGGTGAACCTTTGTTTTATTCTAGGAGTTTCATGGTGTCATGTCTTACATTTAAGTCTTTAAGCCATTTTGAGTTTATTTTTGTGTATCATGTGAGAGAGTGTTCTAATGATTTACATGATTTCCATGAGGCTTTTCTGAACACCACTTGCTGAAGAGTCTGTCTTCTCCATTGTATATTCTTGCCTCCTTTGTTGGAGATTAACTGACCATAGGTGTGTGGGCTTATTTCTGTTTTTTGTTTTTTTTTAAATTCTGTTCCATTGATCCGTATGTCTGTTTTTGTGCCAGTTCCATGCTGTTTTGATCACTGTAGCTTTGTAGCATTGTCTAGGAGGGCTATGCCTCCAGCTGTGTTCCTTCTGCTCATGATTACTTTGGCAGTTCTGCATCTTTTATGGTTCTATATAAATTTTAGGATTATATGTTCTAGTTCTGTGAAAAATGTCATGGGTAATTTGATAGAGATCACATTAAATCTGTAGATTACTTTGCAAATTTGAAGATAATTCAGAGAAATGGAAAGCTATTTTGGGTAGTATGGCCATTTTAACACAATTAATTCTTCCAGTCTCCAAGAGCATGAGATAGCTTTCCATTTCTCTGCATTATCTTCAAATTTGCAAAGAATATATTTAAATAATAGACATCCTCGGAATCTAGAGATAGCGTATCCCTCTGAAGAGATTTGAAGATGTAGCTCCTCAGAGATACCTTAAACTAGAGATATCTTCCCATTTCCTGCAGAGATTTGCCTATATTCCAGGTATGTAATGTGCTTATCCAGAGGGAAGGATGGGGAGATGTGTTCGTAGCCTTGTAAGCTCCTAATTTCTGCTGTGGTGCACCCCACTGCAAGCACTGGGACCATCTGGCCCTCACCACGTCACTCTGTTGGGGGTGGGGGATGGGACCCAGTGCAAGGTGCTGCTCTGGCCACTGTTTTTGCTGTGAGTGGTAAACTGTTATCTCTGACCTAGAGGTCTTGTGTCTTTTTAAGTATTTTATTTATTTACTTGGCTATGCTGAATCTTAGTTACAGCATGCAAACTCTTATTTGCAGCATGTGAAATCTAGTTCCTGACCAGGGATCAAACCTGGGCCCTTGCATTGTGAGTGCAGAGTCTTAGCTGCTGGACCGCCAGGGAAGTCTTTTCATAAAATGTACATGGAACTGTGGTAGGCTAACTTGTTAGCTTGAAAATAGGGTAAGATTCTTTTCAGTTTCCAACTTAATATACAGAAACTCCTCTGTCAGTAATGTGGCGAGCAAAGAGTTTCATCTGTATTTCAAAAAATCATACCAGGTAATTCTGAAGCAGGGATTAGACAAGGGTGCTACAGTTTTCAAGACTCAGCAAAATGCACATCTCCTACTGTGGAATCACACATGGGACATAACTTGGGAATCCAGAATGGGATAAGAAAAAGCCCGTCATGCAGTAGCCAATACAAAGAGCATAACCGTTAATTCTAGACACTAGGGGAAGCTAAGCATTTACACATGTGAGGTGCTCTGAAAAAGAAATATTTCACCATTAAGACAGAAAAGAAGCATTTTGCATTCTTTGCTATTAGGTACCTTCACCTTTGACTCCATTAGGGACTGCTGGGACCAGTGGCTTGTGATGAAAGCACTACAGGAAGAAGATACTGCTCTCCTACAGACCACACATTCTGGTCTGGTTATCCACTTTTCCAAACTTAGAGACTGCATTTGAAAACAGGAGCGACACAGGGACATGTGGCTCAGAACACTCAGGGACTGGTGAAAGCTCACTATTTACTCCATCAGCAAATCTGGACGGAATGCCATCGGCAAAGAAGGGAGACTGACAAAACCCCCTCCTTGATTTGAGGAATAACAGTGATGCAGAGACAAGGGATTCGGTGACTTCAGTAAAGTGGAGGACAGTTACCACACTGGAGTACTGAGGGTGGATGGAATGGTTGGAGGAATCAATAAACTCTTCCAAGATAAAATGCGGTGCAGTCTTTGAGAAAAGAACAAGACTTCAGTGCAGAGGGTCAGAATCGCGCCACCTGCGCTCCACCTCGAAGCGGAGGGTGGATAGTAAAGAGAGGCAGGGAAGCTTGAACAGGTAAGCAAATGGCCCAGCTATGAAGGGTTTTGTACAGAATTTCATTATAAATTTATATTGAAGGAAATGGTGGGTGGCTTCCTTAAAAAAACAACTTTCCATTGGCATCTTCCCGTTTTACACCCAGATGTAAAGTGCATGCGTGCATGCTAAGTTGCTTCTGTCATGTCCAACTCTGCAACTCAATGGACCATAGCCCACCAGGCTCCTCTGTCCATGGGATTCTCCAGGCAAGAATACTGGAGTGGGTTGCCATGCCCTCCTCCAGGGATCTTCCCAACCGGGGATCAAACCCGCATCTCTTATATTTCCTGCATTGGCAGGTGGGTTCTTCACCACTGGAGCCACCTGGGAAGCCCCAGACACAAAGTAGAAAGAGTACATGCAGTCCCCAGCTAGCAGGGTTTTTGTTTTTTGTTTTACTATAGATAACACTTTATTGAATAGTTGAAATTTGTTAAGAAGGTAGATCTTAAGTGTCCTTACCCCCAAAAATATGGTGACCCAGCTGGCAATTTGGACACACCCTCTTGGTGAATAACCCTGTGGGAATTCCCTATCAGTCATTCCATCAAATGGGTCATTGTCACAGCCTTAGCTATGACTGAGAAAAAAACAGAAGTTGGTCAGGAATGGGAAGACTCTGCTCAACCCTAAAACCCTCAGGTTCTTTGTAGGAGTCCACAGCTTTTCTCACATCTTGGAGAAGAGCCAAATGTCAGACTCCATCTGGTCAAAGCTCACACTTGAACTTTTAGTATACATGAGTGAATCTGATTATATATTGGCCAGCTGCCTACTGAGGAAGGCAATGGCAACCCACTCCAGTACTCTTACCTGGAAAATCCCAGGGACGGGGGAGCCTGGTGGGCTGCTGTCTATGGGGTCGCACGGAGTTGGACACGACTGAAGTGACTTAGCAGCAGCAGCAGCAGCTGCCTACTCTCTGCACAAGAGAACAAAATTCATTGGGACCAATAAGCCCCCTCCACTTCTGGCCATCTTACCCTGCTCCACCTGCCTGGTTACCAGCTTCCAACAGAGCACACACCTCTCCCATCCCCCTGAGGCATGAATGCAGGCAGATGGAGAGGGGGTGTAGGAAAAGGCTTCAGGCACAGGCACCCTGAGGGGATAGGACAGAATATCCAGCAAAATTACCACAGCATTTTTTTTGCCTTTTATTTTATATTGGAGCATGTTCATGCATGCTCAGTTGCTAAGTCGTGTCCAACTCTTTTGCGACCTCACAGACTGTAGCCCTCTGTCCATGGTGATTCTCCAGGCAAGAATACTGGAGTAAGTTGCGGTGCCTTCCTCCAGGGGATCTTCCCTACCCAGGGATCAAACTTGAATCTCCTGCAGGTGGACTCTTTACCACGGAACCACCTGGGAATAGCCAATTAACAATGTTGTGACAGTTTCAGGTGCCCAGCAGAGCAACTCAGCCATACATATCCATCTATCCATTCTCTCCCAAACTCCCCGCCCATCCAGGCTGCCACATGACAATGAGCAGTTTCCTGTGCTCTGTAGGTCCTTGTTGGTTACCCATTTTAAATTTATCAGAGTGTACACATCAATCTCAAACTCACCAAGAAATAGCTAGGGCATTTGACACATCCCACAGGATATTGAGAGAGGAAGCTTAGCAATAGTTGGAAGGGGTTTTGCACAACTCTCCGCTCCATAAACCATAGGGCTTAATAACTCCCTCAGAAACACAAGCTTCCAGGATGCTCTTGGGATGCTAAACTCTCTGCTGCTCCCACATTCACACTCAACCCTCCTCCTCCCTTGTCTGTGGAGCAGAGAACAGGTGGCACATTACTTAACCAACTTTCAAAAGCTTAGTCACTTTTGCTTTTAATAGATGCCAGCAGTTGGTACTTGCCATCCTGCTATTATAGCAACAACCAAGGGTTCTGCCACCCAGCCCTTGTTCCACCTGACAGAATCCATCCATGTGGCGTCAGTACAATGGAGGCTTAGGCAGGATGGGGTGCTTGCAAGGTGATGGAGAAAGATATAATGCATCACACCAAGAGTTGTTGACTCGGCTTCCAATTTTGTACTTGCCATCTGCTGATATACACTATTCCTCTTGTGTGTGGTAGTCAAGAGGTATATTTTCCTTTTAACTTCATGTGCAATAACTGTCGCCCTTTCACCTGCCAGTTTTCCCCCCTAGGTTGAATATTAGTTTAGATATCTGACTCAAACTATAAATTGGCGGTTCTTGAGGGAGACTTCCAAATTACTTAATAAGGAAACTGCATGTTTAGGTCTGCTTGAATAGATGTCCACAAAACACCAACTTTCTCTGTGATCTGCCGAATTTCTACCGGCTGCTCAGGGAATAGTAGATTATGCACTTGGTGGAGTAATTTGATAACCTTGTGCTGTTGTCAAGACCGTAGGCAAGCTGCGTTTGATAATAAGCTAGGGTTCTCCCGCTGCCTTTAAACATGAGGAAAATCACCAAGTACACAACTGGACTTCTGGTATCAAACTAAATGACACAAACTCGGGACTAAGTAATGGCTAGTTGCTCTATTAGACTATTTAAAATACTGCACACTTAAAAAAATTTTTTTGTTTTAAATTAATTTCTATTAGAAAGTGAAAGTTGCTCAGTCATGTCTGACTCTTGTGACCCCATGGACTGTCTTTTCCAGGCCAGAACACTGGACTGGGTAGTCTTTCCCTTCTCCAGGGGATCTTCCCAACCCAGGACTCCCGCATTGCAGGTGGATTCTTTACCAACTGAGCCACAAGGGAAACCCAAGAATACTGGAGTGGGTGAGCCTCTCCCTTCTCCATCGGGTCTTCCGGACCCGGGAATTGGACCAGGGTCTCCTGCATCACAGGCGGATTCTTTACCAACTGGGCCACAAGGGAAACCCAAGAATACTGGAATGGGTGAGCCTCTCCCTTCTCCATCGCGTCTTCCCGCCCCGGGAGTGGGACCGGGGTCTCCTGCGTCGCAGGCGGACTCTTCACCAGCCGGGCCACCAGGGAAACCCAAGCATACTGGAGTGGGTGAGCCTCTCCCTTCTGCATCGCGTCTTCCCGCCCCGGGAGTGGGACCGGGGCCTCCGGCGTCGCGGGCGGACTCTTCACCAGCCGGGAAACCCAAGAATACTGGAGTGGGTGAGCCTCTCCCTGCTCCATCGCGTCTTCCCGCCCCAGGAGTGGGACCGGGGCCTCCGGCGTCGCGGGCGGACTCTTCACCAGCCGGGCCGCCGGGGAAACCCAAGCATACTGGAGCGGGTGAGCCTCTCCCTGCTCCATCGCGTCTTCCCGCCCCGGCAGTGGGACCGGGGCCTCCGGCGTCGCGGGCGGAGTCTTCACCAGCCGGGCCGCCAGGGAAACCCAAGCATACTGGAGCGGGTGAGCCTCTCCCTTCTCCGTCGCGTCTTCCCGCCCCGGGAGTGGGACCGGGGCCTCCGGCGTCGCGGGCGGACTCTTCACCAGCCGGGAAACCCAAGCATACTGGAGTGGGTGAGCCTCTCCCTGCTCCATCTCGTCTTCCCGCCCCGGGAGTGGGACCGGGGCCTCCGGCGTCGCGGGCGGACTCTCCACCAGCCGGGAAACCCAAGCATACTGGAGCGGGTGAGCCTCTCCCTGCTCCATCGCGTCTTCCCGCCCCGGGAGTGGGACCGGGGCCTCCGGCGTCGCGGGCGGACTCTTCACCAGCCGGGCCGCCGGGGAAGCCCAAGCATACTGGAGCGGGTGAGCCTCTCCCTGCTCCATCGCGTCTTCCCGCCCCGGCAGTGGGACCGGGGCCTCCGGCGTCGCGGGCGGACTCTTCACCAGCCGGGCCGCCGGGGAAGCCCAAGCATACTGGAGCGGGTGAGCCTCTCCCTGCTCCATCGCGTCTTCCCGCCCCGGCAGTGGGACCGGGGCCTCCGGCGTCGCGGGCGGACTCTTCACCAGCCGGGCCGCCGGGGAAGCCCAAGCATACTGGAGCGGGTGAGCCTCTCCCTGCTCCATCGCGTCTTCCCGCCCCGGCAGTGGGACCGGGGCCTCCGGCGTCGCGGGCGGACTCTTCACCAGCCGGGCCGCCGGGGAAGCCCAAGCATACTGGAGCGGGTGAGCCTCTCCCTGCTCCATCGCGTCTTCCCGCCCCGGCAGTGGGACCGGGGCCTCCGGCGTCGCGGGCGGGCTCTCCACCAGCCGGGCCGCCGGGGAAGCTGCCAGTTTCTATTACCGTGTTGTTTCTGCTCTACAGCAGTGAGCCAGTCACACACATGGCTTCCCTTGTAGCGCAGTCGGTAAAGAATCTGGTTACAGTGAAGGAGACCCAGGTTCGATTCCCAGGCCGGGAAGCTCCTCTGGGGAAGGAAGTGGCAACCCACTCCAGTATTCTTGCCTGGAGAATCCTATGGAGGGGAGCCTGGCAGGCTAGTCCATGGGGTCGCAATAGTCAGACCCAACTTGGTGACTAAAGCACCACCACTCTTTTTTTAGATTCTGTCCCAATGTGGGTAATTAGAATATTGAGTAGACTTCTCTGTGCTATACGGTAGGTTCCTAGTAGCTATTTTCTGTCAATCCCAATCTCCTGGTTTATCCCTCCTGGCCTTTCCCCACTGGTAACTGCAAGTTTGTTCTTTGCACCTGTGACTGTTTTGAAAATAACTTCATTTACACCATTTTTAAAGATTCCACATAGAAGCAATGTCATGGTATTTGGCTATTAGTTCATTCAGTGTGATAATCTCTAGGTCCGTTCATGTTGCTGCAAATGGCATTTAATTCTTTTTATGACTAATATTCCACCGTGTATGTATAGATACACTCATATACATACATTATGACATCTTTGTCCATTCTCCCACAGATGGACATTTAGGTTCCTTCCATGTCTTCGCTATTGTAAATAGTGCTGCATTGGGGTGCATATATCTTTCCAAGTTTGTTTTCTCTAGATATATGACCAGGACTGATATTGCTGGATCATAAGGTAGCTCTAATTTTACTTTTTTAAGACGTAGTGCGATTTTTTTTAATTGTCTTGGCCACACTGCACAGCATGTGGGATTTTAGTTCCCCAACCAGGGATCACACCCTTGCTCCCTGCATTGGAAGTAGTCTTAACCACTGAACCAACCAGGGAAGTCACAATACCGTAATCTTCTGATGGGTGATTGTGGCCGTGGCCCTCTCCCAGTGAGCTACTCCTTTGGATATTTGTTTCTTTCTATAACCTTTAACACGGCACTACTCCAAAGGAAAAGTCCTGTAGTAAAGGACTTCAGCATACACAAGTGAGTTGCCTGGTATGAATTCTCATTTCTCCTAACTGTGAGTCATATATGCAAAGCACAGCTTATGGTAGTCCCCCTCCCTACTCTACCTCAAAGCTCAGAAAAGAGCACCACTCATACATAAAGGAAAACAGATGTCAGGTGTGCCCTGGAGCAGGAGCCGGGAGGTCACTGAAGGAAACATCTTTGAGTAAGCAGTTACTTTGGAAAGAATCCCAACCCCTCCCCCAGGCTCATAGTTGGCATTTTTCTCACTGAATTGTATGGACTCCTGCTAAATCCACATCCACTTGAGGCTTTCAGTGATTTTTAGCAGCACAAATCCACAATGTGCTGTGCTTAGTCACTCAGTAGTGTCTGACTTTTTGTGACTCCACGGACTGAAGCCCACCAGGCTCCTCTGTCCGTGGGGATTCTTCAGGTAAGTATACTGGAGTGGGTTGCCATCTCCTACTCCAGGGGATCGTCCCGACCCAGGGATTGAACCCGTCTCCCGCATTGCAGGCCGATTCTTTACCAGCTGAGACACCAGGGAAGCCCACAGTGTACAAGCTCTCAAGAAATAAACTGGAGTTTGCTGGCAGTTGAAAACATGCCCCCACCGTGTCAGAACTCTGCTCTGGACAGCCAGCAGGCGTGCAGTCCACCAAAGCACCACCGAACCAAAGGATGGACTTGAAGGACTTCGGTGGGATAAACATAAACTACCAGCATTATAGGCATTTTAGACTTTATCTGCAACATCTATCAAGATGGCTGTCACAGCAGCTGCTTTAATTCAATGAAAGGTGCGTAGCATCTTTTTCTTGTGTATGTTAAAGTCCTTTAGTGAAGGACTTTTCCTTTGGAATAATGCAATGTTAAAGGTTATAGAAACAACCAAATATCCCAAGTAGTGCACGTTTTTATACAGTATCAAAAGAAAACTTTTTCAATGCAGTGATTTTTAAGTATCATCCACACCCCCAGATGGTCATAAATCTAGCCCCAACCAGCAAGTTGGGCCCTCAGTTCTTTTGGACAAAGTCTGTGGTAACTGGCACCAATTGCCACAAAATGAGCTTTTGCAAGAAAAGGCTTGTGGCCTACGAGGGGGTCATTAGCCAGGCTTTTCTCATAGAATTAAGAGTTGTATGGTATGACCTAAATGCAAGTCACCAGTCAGTAAGATGTCGTGTCAGTTAATTCAAGTACCCTGGTTTAAATTCCATTACTGAGAGGGTTCTGGCTGCTAGCCCAGGTCGCAGCTCCAAGCACATGCACACAGATGGTCAGAACTTTACAAGGAGGCTTTGTTACCAGGATTTTTTGCAAGTTGGTTGAGATTTTTGCTGCTCTTCTTGCAGTTTTGCCAGTATAGTTGTAGTTATTGGTTAAACCCTAAAGCCTGAAGTTCACATGGAATTTACATCAATGCAATATTTACCAGTGACCTAATTAGTTTTTTTTTTTTTTTAATATTTATATGGCTACTCTGGGTCTTAAGTTTCAGCATGTGGGATCTTTAGTTGTGGCATTCGAACTACCATAAGACGTCTGGGCCACCAGGGAAGCCACTACGTACAAGCTCTCAAACAGTAAATTAGAATTTGCTGGCAGCTGAAAACATGCCCTCACAGTAGCAGAAGACATCACTTACAGGATCAAGTTCCCTGACCAGGGATCGAATCCGGGCCCCTTGCACTGGGAGTGAAGTCTTAGCCACTGGACCACCAGGGAAGTCCCCCAATTAGATTTTAAGAAAATCATGTCTAATGGCTCAAATGAGTTACTTCCGTATCTATAGCTTAAGCAGATGCACACGTAATACAAACATGTACTGCTTGAATTATTACATCTCATGGGCACTGTGCTGCCTGAGTTGGATGTTCTCTTGCGCCAATCTTGTTTTCGTCCCTACAACTGAAACCCAACCCCTGCCAAGTCTACCATTCTCAGTCCTCATCTTACTTGACCCATTAACAACAGGTAACCCTGTGGACCTGCTCCTTCCTAAAATGCTGTCCACTGGGCCTCCAGGCGGCCTCTCCCTTGGTTTCCCTACATCAAAGGCAGTTCCCTCAATCACTCTGTAGGTTCATCATGTTGACCAATCTCTGCATTGGAGGGCTGAGTCCATCCCGTCTAGGTCACCTCACTCAGTATTTTAGCTTCAAATGTCATACATTTGTCCAAGCAGACATCCTTCTAGACAACTTTGCTTTTAGAAAAGATGTAGCTACACTAGTACCTGATTTCACAAATCGAACAAAATCCAGAGAAAATTTCTTCTCTAGGAAAAAAAAAGGTCACAATTCAAAACAGCATTCAGCATTTCTTTTGCAGTGAGCCCTCAATAGAGACAGCATGCACCCCAGAACTACACTCAACATCTCTGTATCAAGCTGCCATAGCTTTGAGATATGAGCATCTGTGCTTATCTCAATTACCACCTTAGACTAAGCCACTATCTCAGGTATTATACATCACTGTTCTCTTTGCTTTTACCTGGCCTCCCAGCACCCAAAATGACCCTTTAGATCAGATCACATCGCACTTCCACACAAAGCCCTCTTGGGGGCTTCTGTGAGATTTGGTTTCTTTTCCTGTGCACTTCTGTAGCTTAGGTCCTCCTGCTGTCTTGGGCCCAGCATCCTGGCCACCTTGTCCCCTGAACCTGTCAACCACACTCTACTTCTGCATGCTGCTCTTTTGCCTGGCATGCTTCGCTCCCAGATACCCACATAATCTCTTTCCTTTTCAGCTTCCGCTTACTAGACATGACACAAAACACATGCCTTCTGATGTGTACAGTACCTACCACCTGTTATTCTTGAACACTATCTTGACCCAGATGACACCAACTAGAAAATGATCCAAAATAAGCCTTCTTAGCCTTCTCTTCACTTCCTACAGTCTCTATATTGCTATTCCTGTTCTTCCAGCCTTTTCCATGCAAGCTCACAGCTTATGTTACTTCTCCCACTACCTTGTCACCTTCCTAGCACTGACCCCTGCCTGAAAAGTCTCCCATTAGTACATTTCAGAGGTAAGTGGCCTCCTGTATCACTGGCATGTTATCTACACTACTTATGACAGAATGCTTAGAATTGCCCTCAGCATGACTGCAGTTTCCAAACAATTATTTGGACTGTCACCAGGGGGCACTACCAACCTGTCTGAGACTCTGCACCTAACACTGACTCTGGATGTCACTTGGTTGTAAGGTTCCAAGTTTCGCCCTGTATTCCCCCATTCAATCTGGGCTGCCACAATCAAGACAGGCAGAAAGCGCGAGGATGTTTTTCTTGCATCTGTAGTGGAAACCTTAGCAGACAGTAACTGCTTCGGGTCTGTCAAATAGATGCATTTTCATATTGATACCCACACCTTTTTACAGATAAAACAGAGCATTTGCTTCTCTGCCCACCGACTACTCCACAGTCCATTTATATACTTCATCTTTTCAAACAAAGGCCCATAAATCTTTCCTATAAAGGGCCACATGGGTACCTCAGGGCTCGCAGGAGACCCTTAGATCTGTCACTGATCTGTTCTTGCAATGTCAGAACCAGCCAATACAGGGCATGGTAGTGCCCTAGTAAAACTGGACACAAACTTTATTTTTTCATGTCCCATAAGCTACTATGAACCACTTAAAAAAATGTAATCACCACCTTAGCCACAAAACAGGTGGTGGGCGAGCCAGTCTGTCATCCCTGTTCCAAGGAGTTTGACAGAAGTATTCCAGATGTCTAGATTTCTCTAGAACTCAGCTCTAAAATAAGCTCAGACAGTACTTTGCTTCCAACTGTGTTAGTCTCTCTTTATTCTTTAGTAAACTTCCAGATTAACCACTTCCATTTGTAGGTGATGAAATGTGTAAACAATCCACTTCAAGTGTTGGTTGGCACTGTCATGAGCATGGTCTTTCCCTTTACTCCACTCAGTTACTTCTGATTCTTGTATATTCCAAGTCCCGGAAGTGGTTTCACTGCAGACGTTATCTGAAGGTGCTTTCTAGTGGTAGGCTACAACCAGACTCTAGCTGCTCCAGGAAGGCTACAAGGATGGATTTAGACATGACATATTAAACTAAGAGGCATTCTTTCCAATGAGTTTAAATGCGTTTTATTTTTAGACAACCTACATGACACGTTTTTCTCAAAAACAATGCCTCCGCTCCAAATAAATCAACGTTCAAAACAAATGAAGAGCTCGAGATGACATCAGTCCCATCTGTCTAAGTCCTGGTGTTGTGTGGATGAAAAGCAGTGGCCAGCCAGTTATGACGACAGGTGATTGATCCAAAGTAACTGTCAGCTTTGTTACTGGGAAAACAAGGAAGAGCCCATTAACACACCTTTCTGGCATGAAAGTAGCTCATGTTTCTAGGTTTCAGATGTACTCCCCTATTCAATCCGAGCTGTCATACACACAGACAGACAGAAAGCGCGGGGATGTTGCTTTTGCATCCTAGTGCAAACCAAAGGAACAACTGCAGATTGTTCAAGGTCTATCAGTGGATGCACAACCATCCTTACCAAATCAGAGAAGCATTCTGAGAAGGCTCACCCACCCTATTCCAACAAAAACCTCACACATTCTTTGAACAATCCCTTTGGCAAGACATCTGTACTGTCCTTTGACATTTGTGGTCACTGCTGCCCCAACCCTGTTTAGGGTAGATTGTTTTTGCACCAAGCAGCTTGTTTTAGTTTCCCAACCCAGTGCTAAACCCTGGCCCTTGGCAGTGGCAGCCCAGAGTCCTAACCACTGGACCACCAGGGAATTCCCTAGTGTAGCCTTAAATTTATCTTACTCCTAATTTACATGGAAGCTGCTGAAAGCCAAGATAAATTAGTGGCTTCATTTCTCCTTTAGCAGTTCCTTGCCCAGCAGACATTCATTTAATTTTACTGAAGCAACTAGCATATCAGGTCAGCAGCCTGCTCTAAATTGTATTTACTAAAAGCGAGTAACATCATGGCCTTTCCAACCAGCTGCCAATATTATCATTAACTGGTTTATTTGTTAAAGGTTGTAATACCTCCATTTTTACATGACTGATTTCAACCCACTTCTTTATACTTACACATTTTTCCATCTCTAAACCATCCTTAAAGAATATCATATATGGGGTTACACCATCCTCACGGTAGTCCAGCAGAGCAACCATGCCATCTGGATTCATGTTTTCACCAATAAAGAACTTAGGAAGCAAACAAATACACAGAATTAGATTATACAGGAATGCACTGTATCAAAACACAATAAATCAAAGGAATCAGAACACCAATATCTAATCAAGGCACTATTTAGTCAGCAACTAATGAGTTCTGATGAGGAAAATGCTCACTAATCAAACTTCGGTTCATGCAAAGTACTAATAACCTAATGTTAGGAGTTCAGAGCAATCCAGGGACACTGCGCTCCCTGGAAACCTAACCCCACACATCTCAGTCTAAACCCTACAAACAAGGCTGTTTACAAAGTCAAGCACAAGAGAACACAAGGCCACCAATGAGAAGAGCACATCCCATGAGAAGTTATCTTATGGCCAGAGGATGTGTGAAAACCAGGTTGTGTTCAGCAAAAGTCAGTCACTGGAGTTTCTCCATAGGAAAAGCTCAGATCAGAAAGAGCTTCAGTGGCAACAAGACACACTGGTATCGTAAAAAGAAAACCAGAAGACTAGTTCGGAGTAAACAAGTAATTCCAAAGAACTGGGAAATGTTGAGTCGAATAAGATTTTGGAAGCAGAAGACAAGATCTGGAAACATTCTTGCTTGGGAGCAGAGAAGGCAACTCGCTACAGCCCAGCCTGCTGAAGTAAAATCTGTGAAGTATTTAAACTGCTGAAAACACAGAAAATAACTCCAACTTAATTACATCAGAGGCTCATCAAGTAACTCATGTTTTGCTCAGTTAAAATTATACAATCCTTTGATCCAAATATGTTAAAGTTATTTACCTGATAGTTTTTGAAATTAGCAAGGATGTGCTTGATTTGTTCTGCAGCCCCTGTCATAAAAGGTTTTACTCTTTCTGGTCTCTGTTCTTCAAGTTTCCCTTTAATTCTAAAACAACATATTGACACATTAATCAGTTCTGAGCAAAGTTTCCATTCAGTAAAAATTCCAAACTGAAAACCACCAAACTAGCAAGGAGATTACTAACTCATACGAGTGATGTTTTAAGGCTGTTCCTAACTTTGAATTTCACCTCAGCTTATTCTGTACCAAAGGACTATTCTAAAAAAAGTAAAACCACACAGCACCCTCCAGTATCCTCGTATTTATAAAAAAGCAGCCCCCCTTCTGTGCTCATCAATAGGAAAAAAGCCTTTGACAAGCACGCCTGCTGTTAAAAATCTCAAAGGAAGCCAACCCCTAAAATCCTGTAGGATTTTCAGACATCAGTTGGGTGTGTCAGTATCACTTACGACTTCATGTAATCTTTGATGTACTTCTTGTAGGCTTCTTTTGTGAAGCTGGTTTCCTGCAAGTGATGGTTCATGACAATATCGACACCAGTGATTACTGTGCTTTCGGTACCTTCGCCCTCGGGGCCTTCAGCGGAGGCATTTCCACCAATGAGCGAGTCATCGATGTTACCCTCTGTCCTACTGACCATCTGCATTAAGAAAAGTTTAGTCGCTAACACATCCTCGACCTTACCATAAACGCATAGAAGAATCTATGCTGGCAGCCCTTTCATCCGTCATCCTTCAACACTTAATTCTCATTCAAAACCATGAACAATATGGGGGGAGAAAAAAATCTATGCCCTTCTTTCCCCTCAAACATCTCAGTTCCAGTTCCACAACTCTTCGTTGGCTCAAACGAAAAACGGGTCATTTTACAACCCGGTGGAAGTTTTGCATGGGCTGTCGGGTTGCTGAGCAAAGAAAAACCGGGCAAACGATAAAACGCTTGGGTCGCCCAAACCGGAGACAACCTGTCTGTCCCGGACAGCCTGGGAGGGAGGATGGGCGTCGAAGCGGCGGACCTATTTCCAGGCTCAGCTCCGCCTCCAGTTTTCTAGAAAAACCCGAGCCCGGAAAGAGAGTCTCCTCCGCCAGGAGGCAACGGAGAGGATTGCACAACCTCGGGCGGGGGAGCGGCGGAAACCCGAGCCCGCCCGCCCTCGCCTCCCCCCTGTGCCGCGGACGGGGCCATGGCCCCTGCCCGGCCGACTCACCTTCCCCTCCACCTCCAGACACAGCCCGTCCGCGACCTCCCGGATCTTGTAGATGTCGGAGAACATCTCGTCATCTGCTCGGGGACACAGATCCACCCGTCACGAGGCGCCCGCGGCCCGAGCGGGCGCCATTTCCCGCGCCGCGCCGCCCCTCCCCGGGCGCCCCGGGCCCCGGCGCGCGCCCCCAAACAGCGCCCCTCCTCAGACCCACGACAGCGGCGGCAGAGGCGGCGGCGGCGGCGGCGGCGGCGACCGGCCCCCCGCCTCCACCCATATGCCGCCGCGTGCCCTGCGCGCCGTGTGAGGAGCAGTGCAGTCCCGACTCACGGCTAATGAGGTCCCGGTAGATGATCATGATGGCGACTGGAGGGAGGCGACAGCGGCGCTGGCTTAGCAGGAGCCCGGAGCTCAGAGCGAGCGCAGTGCGGCCGGAGCGGCGCTCGGGGGGAGGGGGGAGCGGGCGGAAAAGGCCGACTCTGCCGCTCCCCGACCTCATATAGAGGGCACGTCCCCCTACGTCATCGCGCGCGGCGCCTCCGGAAGCGCCGCGAGCGGTGACGCGTCACGCAGAGCTGCGCGAGGGGCGGGGCCGCGGTGCGGGCCGTGGGGGAGGGGAGGGGCGCATCCGGGGACTTGGCATCGGGGTACCAGGCCGCGCGTTCCACCCCGGGCTCGCCCGGCGGCCCTGGGAAAGGGGAAGGCAGAGGAGGGGGTGGGGCGGAGGGAAAATGCCGGACGGCGCGAGGGAGAGGAATGGTAGGTGAGGAGCGCGCGGGGGGAGGGAGGAGGAAGACGCTCCCCGGCCCTGAGTGGTGGAGGCGGCGCCTGGGGCCCGGCCGCTCGCGACACTCCAGGGTCGGCCCTGGTAGGTGCCGCCCGGGTGGGGCTTAGATGAAATCTCAAGTTTCCGCCCCAGGCCTGGTGCCGCGCAAGCTCCCGCTGTTTCTGGGAACTGAAAGCGTCAGCTGCTGTGAAGGACTTCGCGTTTACGGAGGGTTCCCTTGACGATGAGGGCAGAGTTCTTGGCTTGTGACCAGCCCCTGTGATCTCCGAGGACCTCGGAGAACTTTTCAGCGCTTGTCCCAGGGCTGCCCCACTTCGAGCTTCCTGATTCCTTTGTGGGGCGGAGCCAAGTCCGGTCTGTGGGACCCACCTCGGCCTGCCTGCCCCCTGGGAATGATCGTGGGGGGCGTAGAGTCTGGAAAGGGGCTTGAGAAGGAAGGAAGTTGTCAAGGAAGTTTGCGCAGCTTTCCCATCTCTCAGTTTGGTCCCATATTTGAAAGCTTGTGGTTCCTAAGGCAGCTAAAGAATCTTGCTGTTTCTGTTTTGCGCTTAGTCCAGAATTAGGTCCTTTGTTTGGAAAAAAAGGATGTGTTGTCACTTCAAAGTGTAGTTGAAGTAAATTAATTTAAAAAATAAAAATAAAGTGTAGTTAAGATAATAACCCAGGAGCTAGGTTAAACATACAAAAAAGACGCTTTCCACCTGCCCAAATTTTATTTGGACTTTAGACTCAATTACTCGGTACTGGGGGAAAAAAAAAAAGACCGGTTTAGTGACATCTTTGGTTTAAAGGCAAATGAGTATGAAATCGGAGAGATTCTTCCATTCCACAAATATATTTGCTGTATCCCTAGCACTGAGGTCCCAACTGTGAACAAGTTAAATCCAGTTATACCCTCACAGAAAATTTCATTCTGATAAATAAAAAATCAGGCAGTTATAACACATTAACAAATTTCCCCATATGCAGCAATAAAGCATTCCACAGAATAAGGGAGGGCAACTGTTGGAGTAGGGCACAAATCAGTGATGGAGGAGTCAAAATGAAAAGGAGCCTCGAAAAGTGATCCTCCCTGGAAGAAGGGGTTTGGGGCTGTACTGGACACCCCCAGGGGACCCTGCGGATACCTGAAAAAAAGCTAAAACTGGAATGAAGGGAATTTGAAAACAAACGGATGTCTTCTGATAAATGGTCCACTAAAGATCGCTGAAACCTCTTGATTATTTCTGAGATGTGTGAATGGAACATTATTATCACAGTTAAATTATTTTCCTCAACTTTAACTTTTCAAATTATTCAGAACCATTCCCATCATTCATACAGTACCGTCAAACATTGGTTTTATGTTCAATTAAAAACTGCCCCCCCCCCCCCCGCGCCCAAGTTTTGTAAGACAGCCACAGTGAAAAAGAGTACTGAAGAGATTAGAATCAAAGCACCCTACCCTGAAGTCTTGGGTTTATCTGGTACTTGTCCTGTGGCTTTGGGAAAGTCAGACTCCCTAAGTCTAAGTATAGAATGCAATTTTTGTGAGTGAAAGAGTTTTGGGAAGTTAAATAAAATAATGAAAAATGACTAGTATCCTCAATAGTTTATCAGTAAATATTGGTTGAACTTGGGTGCAAATTTTATTACTTTTCAAAATACTCCTGAAACTATTCCATTAACCCTATTTTATTTGGAAATATTTGGAGGATTTAGTCGATGTATACTGTACTAAAAGGATTCCCAGGTGACTCAGTGGTCAAGAATCTGCCTGCCAATGCAGGAGACACAGGGTAGACTCCTGAGTTGGGAAGATCCCCTGGAGCAGGAAATGGCAACCCACTCCAGTATTTTTCCTGGAAAAATCCCATGGATAGAAAAGTCCCTGGCAGTCCTCAGGATCACAGAGTCTGACACTACTGAGCGACTGAGCACACATACTGTGCTAAAAACCTTTTATTAACTCACAACAGTCATAGTGGATTCCTGAAAGAATTCAACTTGTGTCCATGAAAGCTTTCAATCTCAGGGTCATATTTGGTCATATTTGATAATTCTGTGACTAGATAATTCTAAAAAATCTTTGGAAAATCTGATTTGAATTTCAGAATATTTTCTAAACTTCTTATGGTCTACAAAATCTTTGTTGTACCTTGAAAATATCTGCTTAGAACACCAGTGATACCGATAGTTGTGAGAAGATTAGGCACCACTTACAAGCCACTGACAAAACTGGGAGAATTTGACTTTTATTCCAGCTAATTGGCTTTTATTTAGGCATCATTTGAATGTTTTTTATTGCATTTCATTCCTTACAGCAGTGATTTCTAACAAATCTAAGATTGTCCGAAATTTTACAGTTTGGCATCTCTTGCAATTAAAGAGATTTCAAAGACAATGTCTTTTGATCTCTTCACACAAGTACTCACATGAAAAAAGCAGCTCACGAGGGTCCTCACTTTTTAGGGATGGACTACATAGCTTAAGCACATGAGAGTTTATTCTCTCTTATTAAAAAAAAAAAAAAATCAAGGGTATTGGCTGAAAAAAACAAAATGCAGAACCTGAAAGCTAAGAATTAGGTTTTGCTTGGCCAACTAAACTGAAACATTAAGCCTGGGACACAACCTCTCATATAGCTCTGACAATCTGCTCCAAAGAAGTAAGGGAGGAGCCAGGATCAGTTCTGTTCAGTTGCTCAGTTGTGTCCAATTCTTTGCAGCCCCGTGGCCTGCAGCCCACCAGGCTTCCTTGTCCATCACCACTTCCTGGATTTTGCTCAAACACTTGTCCACTGAGTCGGTGATGCCATTCAACCATCTCATCCTCCCAGCATTTCACGTTATGTACTCTGCATATATGTTAAATAAGCGGGAGCCAGGATAGGTAGGAGTTCTTGCAACAAAGACCAGTTAGTGGGAACATCAAAAGATTAGTGTTAGCTAAAAATAGCCAAGTATCTCAAGGAAAGTAGAGCTTTTCTTTTTATGGGAAAGCTCACATTCCCCATCTCTTCCTGCCTTCAATCTTTCCCAGCATAAGGGTCTTTCCCAGTGAGTCAGTTCTTCCCATCAGGTGGCCAAAATATTGGAGCTTCAGCTTCAGCACCGGTCCTTCCAATGAATATTCAGGACTGATTTCCTTTAGGATTGACTGATTTGGTCTTCATAAAGTCCAAGAGACTCTCAAGAGTCTTCTCCAACACCACACTTCAAACGCATCAATTCTTTGGCACTCATCCTTTGTAGTCCAACTCTCACATTCTTACATGACTACTGGAAAAACCATAACTTTGACTAGACGAACCTTTGTCAGCAAAGTAATGTCTCTGCTTTTTAATATGCTGTCTAGGTTGGTCATAGCTTTTCTTCCAAGGAGCCAGAGTCTTTTAATTTCATGACTGCAGTCACCATCTGCAGAGATTTTGGAGCCCAAGAAAATAAAGTCTGTCAGTGTTTCCACTATTTCCCCATCTATTTGCCATGAAGTGATGGGACCAGATGCCATGATCTTAGTTTTCTGAATGTTGAGCTTTAAGCCAGCTTTTTCACTCTCCTCTTTCACTTTCATCAAGAGGCTCTTTAGTTCCTCTTCACTTTCTGCCATAAGGGTGGTTTCATCTGCATATCTGAGGTTATTGATATTTCTCCTGGCAATCTTGATCCCAGTTTGTGCTTCATCCAGCCAGGCATTTCACGTGATGTACTCTGCATATAAGTTAAATAAGCAGGAGCCAGGATAATAGGAGATCTTGCAACAATGACCAGTAGTGGGAACATTAAAAGATTAGTGTTAGCTAAAGATAACCAAGTATCTCAAGTTAAGGAAAGTACAGTTTTTCTTTGTATGGGAAGATGCGTGAGTTCACTCCAGGTTCACTGTTCAAGGTGGCTGTAGTGGCTTGATGACTGCAACATCCTTTGATTACTGAAGTGGTAGTCAACATTTTTTCATTGTTGAGGGGTGCAGTCAGACTGAAATTATGAAGCCATGGTGGCTTCATAGGCATCGCAGATCCAGTCTCTTCCTTTCTTCTCCATCATCCATATGGTCTATAATAGGTGCTGGAACTCCAGCCATCACATCCATCTTGCAGGCAGCCAGTAGAGAGGAATGGCCTCAGGAGTACATCCGAGCTTATGTTTTCTTTGTTTTAGGGTGGAACTGTCCAAAAGAACTTTATGTGACGGTGGAAATGTTCTCTATCTGCTGTGTCCAGCACCACAGCCACTAGACCACAAGTGCATTTGAACTGTGGCTAGTGTGACTGTGCAACCAAATGTTTACTTCTGTTTCACTTTAATTAATTTAAACATAAGTATCCATGGCTAGTAACTTTATTGGGCAACAGAGTTCTATAATGAAAGCTCTGTGAGGTGGGGGACATCATTTTGCTAACCCCAGCTCTCAGAACAGAGCCTCACTTGATAATTCTTGATGAGTGAATGGATGAGATGAAGCTTTCTTCATCTCTCTCTCTCTTTTTATAAATCCCTTGTTTATTTTTGGCTGTGCTGGGTCTTCGTGGCTGTGCACAGGCCTTCTCTACTTGCAGCGATCGGGGGCTACTCTCTAGTTTTGGTTCATGGGCTTCTCATTGCGATGGCTCTTATTGTGGGGAAGCGGGCTTCAGTAGTTGTGGGATGTGGGCTCAGTAGCTGTAGCTCACAGGCTCAGTTATTTGTGGTGCATGAGCTTAATTGCTCCACGGCATGTGGCACCAGGGATGGAACCAATATCCCCTGCATTGCAGGGTGGATTCTTAACCACTGGACCACCAGGGAAGCCCTTCTTAATTTCTCTTAATTAGATTACGGCTAATTCCATTTCAGTTAATTAATTGAATTTTGCATATGTCCAAAACCTGGTATCACAGTGCTTTTCAAACTGAGAATTGAGAAACAATTTAGTGAGTAGTGACCAACTTTATTAAAAATGAAATAAGATACAAAAGAAAATAGAATCACATGTAGTAAAGATGAGCATTGTTTCATGGAACTTTTGTGTTAAATTTATACGTGTATATATGTATTGGGTCTCAACATAAGATGTATTTTTTCATGTGGGTCTAGGCCCAAGAGGTTTGAAATCCTTTGATTTAGGCAAATTTTCTCTTCAAATATATTTCTTGACAGCATCAACTGTTCAATTTTAGTAGTACATGTCCCAAAATTTGGTGAACACTTATTTTTGACCCTGGCACCCTTTTGGACGGGGTTCTTATTGCCTTCTGTTTTGTGAAATTCTTTATGCTTAACAGGAGAATACCAAGGCCAGCTCCTAGCAACATCTAGGCCTAGCTGAGAGTACAGATTCCTGTCCCCTTAAGTGAAACCAAGCAACATAACTAGTGTAACTTCTATTGTTTTTGTTTTTTAAGTTTTTATTTTGTGTTGGAGTACAGTCGATTAACAATGTGTGATAGTTTCAGGTGAACAGCAAAGGGACTCGGCCATAATCCATTGATGTTTTTGATTAATGTAAAATGATCACTAAAATTTAAGATATTTTTAGGCGTTTGGATATTTCTTTTTGCTTTGAAAAATAGAACTTTGTTCTGATTATAAAAATAATAATACACATCATAGAGTACTTATAAACCATAGAAGAAGCCACCTATAGCTATAAGTGACATGTTAATATTCTCAGTCAGTTTGTAGATTAATAAAAAGGGGGGTGTGTGGGGGGGATCCTACTGATGTTAAAGCAACTTCTCTATCAGACTTAGGGCATAAGTCTCTTTTCTTTTAGGCCTACTCTAAGAGAAGAGATCTGTTAACAAGCCAATTCAAAGATCTCCTGGTTGAAACTACTTTTAATTATTTTTAGACTGGATTTTTGAAAATATCTAGTAAAAGATTATTGGGCTAATCAGTGAGCTAAGTGGGTAACTCCAGCTTTCCCATTCTTAATCTCTCTTAGGTCTATCAGAAAATTGTTCAAGTATTTTTTATTTATTATGAATATTTCCCCATATCAGTAGCTATTTATCTAAAATGTCATCTAAAATTAATATAAGTAGTCCAACTGATGAATGTACTATAATTTATTTTTAAATTATACATCTAAAAATTGGAAAACACGGAGATGCACAAAGAATTTTTAAAAATATATATTCAGGTACCCACACAACCACAATGAATAGTAGCTAACATTTTTCATATTTGCTTAAAGTTTTTTTTAAGAAAAATTTTACAGGTAAACTTCTTTATCCACCTTTATCTCATTCCAGAGGTTCATCCACCCTCCTCACTGATACCCATTCAGGTAACAACATTATCCATATCCACATTCCTGTAAGAAAGGGATAAACAGAAATTGGAGGGTCTATTCCTTCCGTCTAGGGCCTGACTCAGCAGTTGCACAGGTCACTTCTTTTGTCTTATTTCCAGAACCTGATCACAGAACGCTCAGCTCCCAGAGTGATCAGGAAATATATTCGTCACACTGGTTGGAAAATTGATAAGGAGTTGAAAGAAGAAGCAGTCTCAGTCACAGGCATTATCGGCATTTCTGTGTTAGGTGGCATGAATGTGTGCTCAGTCACCTCTTTGCGACCCCATGGACTGTAGCCCACCAGGCTCCTCTGTCCATGGGAATTTTTAGTCAAGAATACTGGAGTGGGTTGTCATTTCCTCCTGGGAGTGGAAGGAGGATATAGAGCACAGAATTACGTCAGAGGAAAATTTAATGGCTGTGAAATAGTGGCTGTCTTTTCCCTCAGTTTCTCCATCTTGCCTCACAGATGTGTAAGCCCTTTTTCATTATGAATGAATGAATGAACATGAATAAATCAATAGTAGAGTTATTTCCATACTTATTTTCACCTTCCTTCCAGATTACTAATTTGTTGGCCGTCTTACTTCTCTTTTCTACATGATCTTTCCTTTCCTGGTGCATCCGGCCTGTCTGCCCATCCCTTCCCATAATAGTCATGGAATTCAGTGCCTAGTAGGAACCCAGTACAATTTTAGAAGATCAAAGAAAATTTAGGATTTTAAAATAAAGGGCCTGAAAGCAGTAGAATCTCATCATTAGGACAAATCATGTTACAAAGTAGTAGTATCACTATCCCCTCTAGGAAATGAATATATAACTGTTTGCATAAATGTAACAATTTCTCAGATATTTCATATTAAATTACTAATAGTGATTACTGTGGAGACCGTGGTTGGGGTTAATGTGGAGAAGAGTTAGTTTTATTTTTAATTTTATACCCAATAGTACTGTTTGAATCTTTAACACATGTATGTTACTTTTACAATTAAAATATTATAGTGCAGTGCTTCCCAAACTTTGGGAGTTTATATACTAAGAACATTTACAAGGGATTCCTGGTGGACCAGTGGTTAGGACTCTTTCACTGCTGTGGCCCAGGTTCAACCCCTGCTCAAGGAACTAAAATCCTGAAAGCTGCATGGCACTGCCAAAAAAAAAAATATTTCCAAGAAATTTGAATCTCAATATAAGTTTGCCAATAAACCCATTAGAAATATAACCATGACTGTGGCCTACGATTGCCATTTCATAAATGAAAGGGCATAATCTCTAAGTAATGGGTAATCCTCTAAACTGAATACATTTAATTCTGTGAAAAATTCGTTGCTGCTGCTGCCACCGCCAAGTCACTTCAGTCATGTCCGACTCTGTGCGACCGCACAGATGGCAGCCCATCAGGCTCCCTCATCCCTGGGATTCTCCAGGCAAGAACACTGGAGTGGGTTGCCATTTCCTTCTCCAGTGCATGAAAGTGAAAAGTGAAAGTGAAGTCACTCAGTTGTGTCCGACTCTTAGCGACCCCATGGACTGCAGCCTACCAGGATCCTCTGTCCATGGGATTTTCCAGGCAAGAGTACTGGAGTGGGGTGCCATTGCCTTCTCCGGAAAAATTTGTTACATTGTCCTTATTTTTCTCATTTTTGGTTTGGATCTTTTAAAAACTTTTTAGTCTGGCTTTCCCTGTGTATTTATACTTGGCACAGATAAGATGAGTGACTTGCTCAAGGACACATAGCCAGTGGATAGCAGAGGGGAGGAATCCAGGTTTATGGACTTCTGGCTCTCCAGGGGGTCCTTTTGGTTGAATATGCGAATGAATACAGCCAGATACTTTGAATTCTGACACCAGAATTCAAGCTTTTTTAGAATGAATTAACCCAACACTTATGTTTAGGATATGAACAACAATGAAAAAAAAGTGAAAATCCAAAAGAGGATGTTTTGGAGGCAGTATTTAATCGATCTAAATCGTTTTTGAAATTTCTTGCAGAGTTGAGACAAACAGGGAAGAAAACAATAGTAGACCTCTTCATTAAGCGGTTGGCATGGCAACAGTAATTTTTCAAGACTGCCTTAGGTGGAGTCATTGGAATGTTAACAATGAAAAGAGATCAATTTTTTCTTTAGGGTTCTTAGAGCATACTAAGGCATAGTAATTTATGACTGCTTTTAGAGCAATTCTATTTGACATATCAGATATGTAAAAATGTAGTCAGAAGCCCAAGAACTAAAATTATAGAAATATATATAGTCCTATGTATGATATAAATAAATAAAATCTATAATTTAAATATGTAAACTGAAATATAGCATAAAATATAAATGTATGTGATGTAAAATGGAAATATTATAAAAATATATCATGTATGTTTCTATCCATATATTTCATATACAGTATAAACATATTTATAGAAATATAAATGAACATGAATAGATAATTTTTTATTGGCCCATTTTTGTCCTACCCTGTATTGTGTATCCTTTAGTATAGATAGAGATGTCAGAGATGTTGGTACCATTCTCAGAAACTGTCCCAAAATGAAAAGAATTAGATTTGTAACAAATAGCTTTATGGTGATGAGGAAATCATCACACATGCTAGTAAAGTAATGCTCAAAATTCTCTAGGCCAGGCTTCACCAATACGAGAACCAAGAACTTCTAGATGTTCAAGCTGGTTTTAGAAAAGGCAGAGGAACCAGAGATCAAATTGCCAACATCCAATGGATCATTGAAAAAGCAAGAGAATTCCAGAAAAACATCTATTTCTACTTTATTGACTATGCCAAAGCCTTTGACTGTGTGGATCACAATAAACTGTGGAAAACTCTGAAAGAGATGGGAATGCAAGACCACGTGACCTGTCTCTTGAGAAATCTGTACCACGTCAAGAAGCAACAGTTAGAACTAGAAATGGAACAACAGACTGGTTCCAAATACGAAAAGTAGTACGTCAAGGCTGTATATTGTCACCCTGCTTATTTAACTTATATGCAGAGTATGTCATGAGAAAGGCTGGACTGAATGAAGCACAAGCTGGAATCAAGATTGCCAGGAGAAATATCAATAATCTCAGATATGCAGAAGACACCACCCTTATGGCAGAAAGTGAAGAAGAACTAAAGAGCCTCTTGATGAAAGTGAAAGAGGAGAGTGAAAAAGTTGGCTTAAAACTCAACATTCAGAAAACTAACATCATGGCATCTGGTCCCATCACTTCATGGCAAATAGATGAGGAAACAATGGAAACAGTAAGAGACTTTATTTTCTTGGGGTCCAAAATCACTGCACAAGGTGATTTCAGCCATGAAATTAAAAGACGCTTGCTCCTTGGAAGAAAAGCTATGATCAACCTAGGCTGCGTGTTAAAAAGCAGAGACATTACTTTGACAACAAAGGTCCATGTAGTCAAGGCTATGGTTTTTCCAGTGGTCATGTATGGATGTGAGAGGTGGACTGAGCACCGAAGAATTGATGCTTTTGAGCTGTGATGTTGGAGAAGACTCTTGAGAGTCCCTGGACTGCAAGGAGATCCAGCCAGTCCATCCTAAAGGAGATCAGTCCTGAGTGTTCATGGGAAGGACTGATGTTGAAGCTGAAACTCCAGTACTTTGGTCACCTGATGTGAAGAACTGACTCCTTGGAAAAGACCCTGATGCTGGGAACGATTGAAGGTGGGAGGAGAAGAGGACAACAGAGGATGAGATGGCTGAATGGCATCACTGACTCAGTGGGCATAAATTTGAATAAACCCGGGGAGTTGGTGATGGACAGGGAGGCCTGGCGTGCTGCAGTCCACAGGGTCGCACAGAGTGAGACACAACTGAACGACTGAACTGAACTGATGAGGAAATATAGTTCCAAGTAGTCTTTCTTGTCCCAATTCTGGGAAGGTGTCTCAGGAAAACAACCTTGTGTTCGTTCTCCTTTATCCTCACACACAGTACTTCTGACACCAGGTGTGTCATTTTTTTCCCATGCCAACCAATTCTCCAACACCAGCTGGATGTCCATCAGTTCAGTTCATTTCTGACACTAATGACCAGAATCCCACATGTTAAGGGCTCAGTACCACAAGACTCAGATGCACCCCTCTTCAGTTGCCTGTTGTAAGCAGTAGGTCCCCAGATTACGAAAAGCTTCTGTGCAACTTGACTACTCATCAAAGGTTCCCTACAAAGGACTACAAATGACCTGCTCCTTGGATTCAGTCATTTGTGAGAGCAGCTCACAAAACTCAGGAGAACAGTTTACTTAATTCTTGCTGATTTACCTACTCTCAAGAAAAGTATGAGACCTCATTTTCATCTTTATGACTCTAGACTGTAATAAAGGTCTCTAATTAGTAGTAGTAGCAACTGGCTGATTATAGGATATCCTAGTCTTACTTTCTGGCTGAACTGGCCTTTAGTTGGGAACCTGTGGTCATTTGTTAAACACTAGAGCCAGTGGGCTGTAAAACAGTAGTTTTCATCCCTGGCTATACATTAGAACTGCTTGGAAAACTTTTTAAAAATCCCAATGCCCAGGCCATTCTCCAGATCAATGAAATTTGGTTCTCTGTGAGTGAGACACAGGCATCAGAATTCTTTTTTTTTTTTTTTTTTTGCTGTGCCTTATGGCTTGGCAGGATCTTAGTTCCCCAACCACGGAGCAAAACCGTGCCCTCTGCAGTGGAAGTGAGGTGTCTTAACCACTGGATCGCCAGGGAATTCCCTTAAGAGATTTTAATAAGGATTTTTCAAGATAATAGTCAAGAGAAGTACTTTGATTCCTTTTAAAAGTGCGAGTGCCCGACAAAGGAAGCCAGAAAGAGAAAACAGCTAAGTGGTTTGGGGGCGTGCTGTCTGCAGTGTGACCATCCTGACCCCTCAGAAGATAATTGCTCAACAGTCAAGTTGGGGAGGCTGAGCCAACTTGGGAGGGCTGAACGATGAGAAAGACTGTGGGAAGTGCCTCACTTAACTCTTTTCTCTCTCTCTGAGAAAGAAGCTACTAACTGTCTGTACAAATTAGAGGCACAGTTGGGCTCAGATGGTCCCTTTCTCTGCAGGGCTTCCGTCATCCGTGTTTAAATCTGATTTCTTGGAAATCCCCACTCTTCAGTTCTCTCTAATTTTTCTCTGTAACATTTATCTGTAACCAACATACTATTTGTTTTATTTATTTTTAATTTAAATTTATTTATTTTTAGTTGGAGGATAGTTGCTTTACAATATTGTATTGGTTGCTGCCATACATAAATATGAATCAGTCATGGGTATATGTATGTCCCTTCCCTCTTGCACCCCCTCCCACCTCCCATTTTATTTATCTTTTAATCTTCTGCCTCCCCTCAAGACACCAGAGAGGTAGAGATTGCCCTTTTTGCTCATGGATATATCCCCAGTGCCTGGAACAGTGCCTTGTAGAGAACCAATCAATAATTGTTCAAAGAATGGACCTCAGATCAAGACTACTAATAGTGCAACTTCCTGGTGGTCCAGTGGCTAACACTCTGCACTCCTAATGCAGGGGGCCCTGGTTTGATCCCTGGTCAGAGAACTAGATCTCTGTAGCAACTAAGACCCAGCACAACCAAATAAATATTTTTTAAAGGCTAATAAGAGTAACTAATATAGATTTAGTCTCATATTCCAGCATAGCAACCCTATGAGGTGGTCACATTTGTGTAGTCAGCTTTTCTGAATCCCTTTATGACCTGCAGTTTAGGTTTTTGGCAGTGCCATTGACAAAAGATGAAGGTGGAAGAATAGCAGTTAGGGGCTAGAAGAGGCTGTTTGGAGAAGTTAACCTAGAAAAGAGCTCTTCCTCTGAAGCAGGAGAAATGCTCTAAGACATTCTGTTCAGGAAAAAATGCAAGAGGTGGAAGAGTAGGACATGTACAGCAGAAAGCAAATTTAACACCCATAATACAGCCAGCACGTTGCTATAGATAACATGCATGTATTTGCAAAAGTATAGATGACAGTCTAGAAGGATATGCAGCACATTGATAACAGTGGCCAGCCCTGGGAGGCAGTGGAGTGGAGGAAAAGCACGGTTAAGGGGAACTTCAGTGCTCACTGTGATGCTTAGATTATAATGTATCACAAGAATGTTTTCCTATATAATTTCACCTCTAATTTATAAAACATTCTTTGTCTCATAGATACCAAACATAAGAAAACAAGCAAAGTAGGGGGAAGTACTTACATTTTTTATAGACAATGTGTTACAAAAATGCACTACAGAAATAAGAAGCATACACACCTGGAAGAGTTAAGGGCTTTGTATTTCTGAATCCTGCAGCAGGAGGTAATGGATTTTCAGTTCACTTAATAAGCAGAGTATGTGAGTGTGCATGCACACTAGCATGATTTTGATCCAAAACACTGCCCCATAAATTACTTTGCTAAAAACAGCAGCAAGTACTTATTAGGGAGCAGTGAAGGAGGGGTGGGTGGAGGCTTGTCAACACATTGCAGGAGGAAGATAGCTTATCTTCAGCTTTCCATTCTTTCAAGTGAAAAGCACACTGGCTTGGAAATTAGAGATAATATAACTTGGTGAGTGGATTCATTTCTTTTCCTTACACTTTGCCCTGCTTGAGAAGTTACTGGTGGCAGCTTGTAGAGCTGTGTAGCATCCAGCACCTTTCACAATGAATGAGGCCATTGTTGCAAAAGGAAAGTGAGAGTAAGACAAGATGAAGCCAGAGGTAAGTATGCTGTCAAACTGAGGGTCACAGGTGTCAGAGGTGGCCTCCAAATTTGCCCAGGAGCTTTTAGCAACCAACAGGGTGGTGGTGGATATAAGTAGTTATTAGTTATAAGATTCATTGTCACTTTTTATTAAAAGATCATTTTTTTCTAGAAGAAACTTTTTTTTTGGCTCCATCAAGTCTTAGTTGTGGCATGTGGAATCTAGTTCCCTGACCAGGGATCAAACCTGGGTCCCCTGATAGGGAGCTTGGAGTCTTAATCACTGAACCACCAGGGAAGTCCCTAGAAGAAAACTTTTATTTTAAAGTGTCCAATAGGGACTTCCCCTGTGGTCCAGTGGTTAAGAATCCACCGTGCAACACAGGGAACATGAGTTCAATTCCTAGTCGGAGAATGAAGATCCCACATGCCATGGGGCAACTAAGACACCTTGCTGCAAGTACTGAGCCTGTGAACCACAGCTAGGGAGTCTGCGTGCCACAGTAAAAGAGCCCTCGTGGTGTGACCGAGCCCTGAGGCAATCAAGCAGTGTTCAGCAGTGAGACACACAAGGCGTTTCTCCCATGAGCCCCCGTCAGTAAATACCCCTGCAGCAAATCAGGAAGTGTAGTAACGGGTTACACATACAGTTGTTTGTGTTTGTTCGTCTTGCCACATCACATGGCCTGTGGGATCTTAATTCCCTCACCAGGGATTGAACCCAATCTGGCAGTGAAAGTGTGGAGTCCTAACCACTGGACTGCCAGGGAATTTGCTGTGGCTTCTTTCTTACGGTCTCCTTAAATGCAGCCCTAATGTTCCAGCTCAACTGCATAGCAGTAATTCTGCTAGCCAAAGCCTTTGACTGTGTGGATCACAATAAACTGTGGAAAATTCTTAAAGAGATGGGAATACCAGACCACCTGACCTGCCTCTTGAGAAACCTGATTGCAGGTCAGGAAGCAACAGTTAGAACTGGACATGAAACAACAGACTGGTTCCAAATAGGAAAAGGAGTACGTCAAGGCTGTATATTGTCACCCTGCTTATTTAACTTATATGCAGAGTACATCATGAGAAATGCTGGGCTGGAAGAAGCACAAGCTGGAATCAAGATTGCTAGGAGAAAAATCAATAACCTCAGATATGCAGATGACACCACCCTTATGGCAGAAAGTGAAGAGGAACTAAAAAGCCTTTTGATGAAAGTGAAGGAGGAGAATGAAAAATTTGGCCTACAGCTCAACATTCAGAAAACTAAGATCATGGCATCTGGTTTCATCACTTCATGTGAAATGGATGGGGAAACAGTGGAAACAGTGTCAGACTTTATTTTTGGCGGCTCCAAAATCACCGCAGATGGTGATTGCAGGTATGAAATTAAAAGACGCTTACTCCTTGGAAGGAAAGTTATGACCAACCTAGATAGCACATTTAAAAGCAGAGACATTACTTTGCCAACAAAAGTCTGTCTAGTCAAGGCTATGGTTTTTCCAATAGTCATGTATGAATGTGAGAATTGGGTGGTGAAGAAAGCTGAGCACCAAAAAATTGATGCTTTTGAACTGTGGTGTTGGAGAAGACTCTTGAGAGTCCCTTGGACTGCAAGAAGATCCAACCAGTCCATCCTAAAGGAGATCCGTCCTAAATATTCATTGGAAGGACTGATGCTGAAGCTGAAACTCCAATACTTTGGTCACCTGATGCAAAGAGCTGACTCATCGGAAAAGACCCTGATGCTGGGAAAGATTGAGGGCAGGAGGAGAAGGGGACAACAGAGGATGAGATGGCTGGATGGCATCACCGACTCGATGGACATGGGTTTGGGTAGACTCTGGGAATTGGTGATGGACAGGGAGGCCTGGCGTGCTGCGATTCATGGGGTCGCAAAGAGTTGGGACACGACTGAGTGACTGAACTGAACTGAATTCTGCTAGCAGGCTGATCCTTCCTCTCAGCTTTCTGAGGTCTGGATTGATTCAAAGATAAAATTATTTAATGATCTGGAATGGACAGAATATTCTTCAAGCAATTTAACACACGTTATTGTTTCTGTAACACATATGTCTGCTGGGGACTCCTATCCCCAGGAAGCCCAGATACGGTTGGCATGTACCCTCCAAGGAAATCCAAGACCCGCCCCAAGATTCCTAGTAATGTGTTTCTTCTCACAGCCACTGACAAAAGTGAAAAAAAGAGAGAGCATGACCTTCCAGCACTGCAGTTGTGGGTGTCCCTGTGTCTACAGTATCCTCAAGCCACCAGCTTCAACTTCCCTTATCCAGTAGCTCAGACCAGCTCCTGGCTGTTCCCTCTCCTCCTCCCTGCTTCCTGTCTTCCCCATTAGAACAGAGAGAGAGAGGCAGCTTAGCCATCTCTTCTCCTTCTGTCAAGGTCTCTCACTTCTGTTACAAGCTGATTTGTTGAAGTCGGTTCCCAAAGGCAGTTCTTTTCCAAGAGGAAAAACAGAAGTTATTAGCATTCGAGCTTTGGGGAAGACAGGTAGTATTAGCGTTTTATTTGTTCATTCAGCACGGCTCTGTGTACCACATGCAGAGTCTTTGCCCTGAGGGAAAAGGGGAGCAGATAGGAGATTAAACATGCAAATTACAATAGTGTCCCAGCCCTCTCTGTAGGGGAGGTCACAATACCACTGACAGCATTTAACTCAGATAAAAGTCAATCAAAATCAACTCGTGGGCGTTAGCTGGCAGTCCAGTGGTTAGGACTCACTCCTCTCACTGCCAAGGGCACGGGTTCAATCCCTGGTCACGACCCCCAGGCCGTGAGTCATGGCCAAAAAAAAAAAAAAATCATTTATTTACAGAATACCAGAAGTGTCTGAAGATAACCCTCATAGACGCCCTTTAACTTAATAGCTGTCTATTATTTATGCGCTTTTGGCGGCCCCGGGTCTTGGTTGCAGTGTGCGGGCTTGCTCTAGTTGTGACAGGGCCCCAGGCGCGTTTCTGTGGGTGCCGCGCGGGCTTCCCTGCGGTGGCCTCTCCTGTTGCCGCTCGAAGGTACCAGAGCACAGGCTCCGCTGCGCCACAGCGTGGGACATTCCTGGGCCAGGGATCGAACCCATGTCCCCCCCAGTGGCAAGTGGTTCTTAGCCACTGCACCACGGGGAAAGTCCTGTAACTGTCTTTTAGCAGGCATCTAGAATTACTAATACATATTCGACCATGTTGGGTGTTTGAAGGGGCACAGGTATTGGAGTCCTTCTGCCTCATTGGGGTTCAGCATCAGTTAAGACTAAAATCAAGGAGTTAGGGAGCTGGGACCAAAATGTCACCTTTGTTGCTGACAGAGGCCCAGTTGGAGGTCATAGATTCTATCAGTGCAAGGCTTCCTAATACTTAACCCCCAAACGAGGCCTGTAAACCACACTGCCTAGAGGAGAGAGTGGTAAGCCAGGTCCCTAGAGGTGGGTGGGGGCAGGGGGGTGGATAGGAAGGGGTGAGACCACCTATGTCCAGTGGGTTCTTCCAAACGCACCAAGTGAGTGGGAGAGGCTGGGGCTAGAGGATTTCTTTGCATTTTGGTCCCTTATAGGATGTCTGTGAAGTTAGGGTATCTGGTGCCATATCTCAGGAATTTGACTTGTGAATTTCATTTGAATTGGTTTGAATAAGAATGCGTGTGGGTCCAACCCCTGCTCAGGAAACTATTAATAGATCTCACATGCCACAACTAAAGGTCCGGCATGCCACAAAGAAGGCTCAAGATTCCGCAGGCTGCAACTAAGACTTGGCGCAGCCGAATGAATAAGTAAATATTGATAAATAAATAATTTTGTAAAAAGTGGTCAGGGAGGAGGCCTTGAGTGACTGTACTGCATATGCTGGGACTAGTCAGGGGGATGGGTATTCTTATCCTTAGGGACAAATCTGTTCCAAGTGGCTGTGAACCTACTACATGTGAGCCTGGGGTGACAAGAGGGTGAAAAAAAGCAGGAGTCAGCTTTTGAGATAGGGCATGGGTTATCTTAGGCTTCCCAGGTGGCGCTAGTGCTAAAGAACCTGTCTACCAATGCAGGAGACATAAGAGACACAGGTTGATCCCTGGGTGGGGAAGACCCCCTGGAGGAGGAAATGGCAGCCCACTCCAGTGTTCTTAACTGGAGAATCCCATGGACAGAGGAGCCTGGCGGGCTACAGTCCATAGGGTAGCACGGTTTTGGACGTAGCTCGGCCTGTGTATACCACTGTGGTTCACAAGGTGTGGTCCCAAAGATCTTTTCAGGAGTCTACTATACCAAAACTATTTTCAAAATTAATGCCAAGCTGTTAGTTGCTGTTTTCATTCTCATATTTTCACAATGTTCCATAGAGTTTTTCAGAGGCTACATGATGTGTGATATTGCAATAGATTTAATAGAGAAGTATGTACTCAGCTGTTGAAGGTATTTGAAAAAAACGTAAAATAATGCTTCTTTTCTCACTAACTTGTTTTGGAAAATATAGTTATTTTTCATAAAATGCTATTTATCTTAACATGTGAGTGAGTGAGTGAAAGTCGCTTAGTCGTGTCTGACTCTTTGCAACCCCATGGAATAGTCCATGGAATTCTCCAAGCCAGAATGCTGGATTGGGTAGCAGCTTCCTTCTCCAGGGGATCTTCCCAACCCAGGGGCTGAACCCAGATCTCCCGCATTGCAGGCGGATTCTTTACCAGCTGAGCCACCAGGGAAGCCCAGCCACCAGGGAAGCACATCTTAACATGTAGTGGGCTTATTATTGTTATTTTAGATAAATACATATTTTAAAATTTAAGCATCTGGTATGGTAAATATCCAAAGACATAATCCACATAAAGAAAAGCACTGAGTCCTCAATACTTTTTTTAATTGAAATACAGTTGATTTACAGTATCATCTTAGTTTCAAGCATAGTGATTCAGTATTTTTACAGATTATACTCCACTATAGATTATTATAAGGTAATGACTATAATTCCCTGTGCTACACCGTATATTCTAGTTGCTTATCTACTTTATCCATCGTAGTTTGTATCTGTTAATCCCATATCCCTAATTTGTTTCCTCCCTCCTCCCCTCTCCTGTTTGGTAACCACAGGTTTGTTTTCCTCAGTAATATTAAAAGTGTACAGAGTTAAATTCAATGCACATTGGATCTTGGAACAGAAAAAGAATATTAGTGGGAAAATTGATGAAATCCAAACAAAGTCAGTAGTTTAGTTAATAGTATTGTATCAATTCAATTTCTTAGCTTTGGTAAATGTATTTTGGTTACATGAGATATGCACATTAGAGAAAGCTGGGTGAAGGGTATATGAGAATTCTTTGTACTATCTTTCTATTCTTCTGGAAATCTAGAATTACTTCAAAGTAAAGAGTTTTTGTAAAAAAAAAAAAAAAGTGTAAAAGCATCTAAAGACCAAAAGTTTGAGAGCCACTGACTTACTATATGCCAAGCTCTGCGTTGGAATCTGAAAATATAAAGATAGGTTACTGATTGCACTCACTAACTATGTACACACAAGCAGGGTTTAATACTGTCTGACTTGTGAGCAACTAGTCTTTTGTGTATGGACATGGTCTTACAACTCTTCCTGTTTCCCTTTTCACTTTGACTTCTAGGAAGCTCAGAGCCAAATGTGGGCTCATTTCCAGCAATAGGATCTTCTGGAATGCTTTTATGTTGTAATTTTTTCCTGCTTACACCCAATTTCTCTACTTTCATTTTCGCTTTGTCCTGATTCCCTCACTTTGTATTTTGATTTTTCTCATGTGTATTTTATTTGATGTACTACCACACAGCCCTCTGTAGGCCACATCAAACCTCTTTTGAAACAAGGCAGGACACTAACAGAAAACACTTAGGGTTAGAGTTCGTGGCATCTTCTAAAAATGTACTTTAAAATCTTGAGAATGTGTTAGAAACCATCCCCATCTTTGATGAGATGACAACCTATTATATTACCACATATTCAAACAGCTACTGGAACCAGCAGAACTTAATAGGTTACAAAGGTGGTACAGGCCAAGTAGGAATTCAGGAGAAGAGAGGCCCATTTCTGTCTTTATGGGAAAGGTGCGGCCCCACTAGTCCTTGAAATATGGGTAGTCTATCATTGAAAAGGTAGGAAGGGGGGAGTCCCCTGGAGCTGGTTAAGACTTCACCTTCCAATTCAGGGGTTGAGGGTTCAATCCCTGGTCTAGGAGCTAAGAACCCGCATGCCTGGTAGCCAAAAAACCACAACATAAAACAGAAGCAATATTGTAACAAACTCAATGAAGACTTTAAAAATAATCCATATTAAAAAAAAAAAGAAAAGGTAGGAATGGTGGGCTTGTTTAGATATATATGTGCAGTGTTTATATATATATGAAATTTGAATACTCAAACATATACGCATATATGGTGGCAGAAAAACCATGGCTGGAATACAGTTTACTAGCCTTTTTGGCATTCTCATTTACTTTAAAACCAGTTGAGCTGTGATTACGTCATTTTGTTCTTTCAGCTGCTGCTATATCTGGATTTTATCTCCCTTCGTAAAGTATTCCAAATTTACCCTGGTTATCCAGTAACCAGTAGAAATGTTAAACGGGCACCTCAATGAATTCTAACTTCCTCTTAGAGGAAAAAGTGTCTCTAATTTTATTTTATGGCAAACTTAAGTAGAAAACACTGATTGGCAAACAGCTTGAATACAAATTGAAAACTTCATATTATCAATTCTAAAGTGAAAGAAAGTGAAAGTCACTCAGTCATGTCCGACTCTTTGTGACTGTGTAGTCCATGGAATTCTCCAGGCAAGAATACTGAAGTGGGTAGCCTTTCCCTTCTCCAGGGGATCTTCCCAACCCAGGGATTGAACCCAGTTCTCCTGCATTGCAGGCAGATTCTTTACCAGCTGAGCCATGAGGAAATTATCAATTCTAAGGTGATTATTTTTGTTGTGTTTTTTCTGTTTTTTATTTTTTGTGGGTTCTTTTGGTTGTTTGGTTGCTTGGTTGGTATTGATATGGAGATAGGTTTTTGCTTCTTTTTTCTTTTTTTTTACATGTTATTTATTTTTTGTTTTATCTTTTGGGCATGCATCTTTTTTAGAAAACATTTCTGATATTGGGGTGCATTTTATGGTATGTCATGGTACTTGGCAGCATTTTTTTCCTAAATGATACGTAAAATAATGATGCTTTTTATGATTGATAATGAAAACCAGTATTAATTCAAAGTAAAAAATGGACAAGGAAATGGCAACCCACTCTAGTATTCTTGCCTGGAAAGTTCCATGGGCAGAGGAGCCTGGTGGGCTACTGTCTGTGGGGTCACAAAGAGCTGGACATGATGTGATACTGAGCACCAAAAAGGAGATAACTGTGGATAAATTACCCAGGGCTGGTAGGGTGAAGCAGGACCAGCCCTCACTGAATGGAGTAGCGGGGGCAGGCTTACGGAAGGAAATTAATCCCTTCAGCTTCCACTTCTGGGTTTCACACTCAGACTCCCTCCATGTCAAAGACTGTGCCCAGCCCAGGAACTGGGGCCACCCTGCTAACGCTTTCTCTGCCTCTATGAACATCCTCCCCTCCCAGGCTACCTTGGCTCGGGTCTGAAGAAATCCCTTCCCCTTTCTTTCAGCAAGACAAAGATCGACATTTTAAAAAGGAACGTGCAGTGGTTACAACAACTAGCTCCCAACAGGGGTTCCATGCCTGGTTGGGGAACTAAGATCCTGCACACAGCTCGGCCTAAAAAAAAAAGTAACTTAACCAGAAAACAAAGGAAAAACAAATACAAAGGAAATACTGCAAGGTAGGAACATGGATTTCCAAGCTGATTTTACAACTTCCTTACCCTCAGGGACCCGAAGTAGACCTTGGTTTTGATACAGCTAATAGAACTTGCTGGCACCTGCCGGGTGTCAGGGAGGGAAGTGTGCAGAGCAGGCTGTGGGCTAAGGTGGATTTGGGTTGGCACCCGGACAGGCGCAGTTTGGTCCCTGCCCAAACCACGTGAGGTCCCCGCAGGGCATGTTGCTGACGTGGGTCAAGGTGCCTTTGTGTGTGCTAAGTCACTTCGACCGCATCCGACTCTTTGCCACCCTAAGGACTATAACCTGTCAGGCTCCTCTGTCCATGGGGATTCTCCAGACAAGAATACTGGAGTGGGTTGCCATGCCCTCCTCCAAGGGATCTTCCTGACCCAGGGATCGAACCCACGTCTCTTACATCCCCGCTGCCTTTGTTCCTGAGGCCCTGGAGGAGTTGTCAGCTCCCCTGCCAGCCCCCTAGATACTTCCCTGGATCCCAGCTTCCCCCCTTCCGATAGCCCTCCTCCCCGCAGGATGTGCTCCCAAAAGGCCCCTTTTCACCCACCGCCGCTTCTCCTGTGTCTCACGGACTGGCCTGAACAAACGTGCCCTCGCCGTGCCTCCCTGCGCCGGGTGCGGCTACGTTTCCTCCCTGGCTCTTGTCAACCAGAAACAGGGATGACCTTACTAGCACTCACATGGCCCGTGGTGGCTGCTCCCGCATCTGGAACATCTTGGGGCAGGCGAGGCTCTGGAGGGGGTTAGCACATGCCTCCTGGGGCAGGAAGTGTGTTCCAGTGGAAAGAAAATGGGCTTCGGAGCCAGCCAGGTGTACTTTCAGATCCTGGCACAGCCGCTTACTAGGCACCTGACCCTCGAAGCCTGTCCGAACTTGAATTTCCTCTCCTGTCATGTAGGATGTAACTTTCTGGGTGTTGTAAGGCATGAGTGGCATCAAGCAGGTGAAAGCATCTACTTAATACCCGATTGGGTGGCCATCCTATTATCAAAACACTGAAAATATGTCGGTGAAGATGCAGAGAAATTAGAACTCCTGTACATTGCTGGTGAGAACATACAGTATGGTAACCTTCATATAAGTCAGTATGGTAGCTTCTCAAAAAAAAAAAAAATGAAGCACAGAAACACCATATAATTCAGTAATTTTATTTCTGGATGTATATCCAAAAGAATTGAAAGCAGGGACTTGAACAGACAGTTGTATATCAGTGTCCACTGCAGCATTATTCATAGTAGCCAAAAAGTAGAAACAGCCCCCGTATCCATGGACAGATGAACAGATAAACAAACTGCAGTCTATAGATATAATGGGGTATTATTTAGCTTCCAGAAGAAAGGACGTTCTGACACACGATAGATACAACACGGATGAAAATTGAAACCCTTATACCAAGGGAAGTAAGCCAATCACAAAAGAACAAGTGACACGATTCCACTTTTTTTTTTTTTTTTAGGAATTTAGCAAATTCATAGAAACAGAAAGTAGAATAGAGGTTACCAGGTGCCAGGGGTAAGAGGGAATGAGCAGGTATTGTTTAGTGAGTATAGAGTTTCAATTTGGGATGATGAAAAGGTTTTAAAGATAGACGGGGTTGGGGACCTCCTTGGTGGTCCAGTGGTTAAGGCTCCAAGATTCCAATGCATGGGGCAAAGTTTCAATCACTAATTGGAGAATTAAGATCCCAAATGCCTCATGGCATGTCCCCACCCCCTAAAAAAAAGAGGGGGTTGATGGTTGTGCAACAACGTGAATGTCCTTAATGCCACTGTATTGTACACTTTAAAGTGGTTAAAATGGTCAATTTTATGTTGCACAATTTCACACATACCCAACTATACAGTGCCTAAAGTTATTCAATGCATTTATCAAATGGTAGTTCCCTCCCTGTTTTTGTAAGTGAATTTGTATCTTTGTATCATCCACTGTTCTGTTATTTTGGCTAACATACAAACAGAACATCATCCAAAGGTGCTTCAGTAAAACTCAACTGTACAGTGACAGACCCTGAGGGATCTTGCTGCTGCCGCTGCTAAGTCGCTTCAGTCGTGTCCGACTCTGTGCGACCCCATCGACGGCAGCCCACCAGGCTCCCCCGTCCCTGGGACTATCCAGGCAAGAACACTGGAGTGGGTTGCCATTTCCTCTTCCAACACATAAAAGTGAAAAGTGAAAGTGAAGCTCAGTCGTGTCCGACTCTTCGCGACCCCATGGACCGCAGCCCACCAGGCTCCTCTGTCCATGGGGATTTTCCAGGCAAGAGTACTGGAGTGGGGTGCCGTATTCTCCACGAGGGATCTTGAGTCCTGTACTTTTTCATGTCTTTCTCCCTTTCAGTTCAGTTCAGTTGCTCAGTCATGTCTGACTCTGTGACCCCATGAGCCACACACGCAGGCCTCCCTGTCCATCACCAACTCCCAGAGTCCACCCAAACTCATGTCCATTGAGTCAGTGATGCCATCCAACCATCTCATCCTCTGTCATCCCCTTCTCCTGCCTTCAACCTTTCCCAGCATCAGGATCTTTTCAAATGAGTCAGCTCTTCACATCACATGGCCAAAGTATTGGAGTTTCAGCTTCAACATCAGTCCTTCCAATGAACACCCAGGACTGATTTTCCTTAGGATGGACTGGTTGGAACTCCTTGCAGTCCAAGGGACTCTCAAGAGTCTTCTCCAACACCACAGTTCAAAAGCATCAATTCTTCGGCGCTCGGCTTTCTTTATAGTCCAACTCTCACATCCATACATGACCACTGGAAAAACCATAGCCTTGACTAGATGGACCTTTGTTGACAAAGTAATGTCTCTGCTTTTTAATATGCTGTCTAGGTTGCTCATAACTTTTTTTCCCAAAGAGTAAGCATCTTTTAATTTCATGGCTGCAGTCACCATCTGCAGTGATTTTGGAGCCCTGAAAAATAGAGTCTGCCACTGTTTCCACTGTTTCTCCATCTATTTACCATGAAGTGATGGAACCAGATGCCATGATCTTACTTTTCTGAATGTTGAGCTTTAAGCCAACTTTTCCCCTCTCCTCTTTCACTTTCAAGAGGCTCTTTAGTTCTTCTTCACTTTCTGCCATAAGGGTGGTGTCATCTGCATATCTGAGGTTATTGATATTTCTCCCGGCAGTCTTGATTCCAGTTTGTTCTTCTTCCAGCCCAGCGTTTCTCATGATGTACTTTGCATATAAGTTAAATAAGCACAATGACAGGGTGACTTTCTTCCTTTAAGTTACATCTAAAGATCCCAAGTGCAGCCAAATAAATAAATATTAAAAGGAAGAAGATGAAGAAGCATCATCCTTTTCTTTCCAAGCAACCTGCTTCGGCTTTAGGAATCAAGGATGTTAGTTGCAGCCAATCCCAGTAGGTAGATGCTTCCCCCCCGAGCCTCTGTAGTCTCCGAGTTAATGAGCTAAGGGCGTTGAGGGGAATTCCACTGAAGTGCTGTCTGTCCTCTCCATTGGGCCTCCCTGGCAGCTCAGCTGGTAAAGAATCTCCCTGCAAAGCAGGAGACCTGGGTTCCGTCCCTGGGTCGGGAAGATCCCCTGGAGAAGGGAAAGGCTGCCCACTCCAGTATTCTTGCCTAGAGAATCCCCATGGACAGAGGAGCCTGGTGGGTTACAGTCCATGAGGTCACAAAGGGTCGGACACAGCTGAGTGACTAAGCACACAGCCTTTCCTCCCCATTAGGTCAGTAAAAGGTAGGGAGGTACACACTTTGTGGGAATATTGGAACCTATAGCTTAGAGATCATTATTACAACAGGCAAGGGGTAGATATCCTTTTATTTACATTCTCTACAGTCTCCTCTCTTCTTCCTCCCTCCGTTTCTTCTCAGAGCGTGCCGTGGGTGAGATTTCTTACAACTCCCACCTTGCACCCATTCATTAGAATCGACTCAGCACTCAGCAGCCGTGGCTGTTCTTGGGTTCCAGGCCGGGGACCAGGCTGTGAGTGCTCCCAGGCCCAACACCACACAGGTGGAGTCACCAGTGTCTCCCTCCTGCGTCAGCAACAGGGGAGTTGATGAATCAGGTCTAATTTCCTTTCCTGGATAGTGAGTAGAAAGGACTAGGATTCCAGTTCTGCATGTCAGTATGCATTCTCTTAAACAAACTAAATAAGGATTGGGAATTTCTCTAATGTAGAATCTGAAGAGTAGAAGCAACTTTAAATTTTTTAGAAATGTTTTTGTTCAACATTCAGAAAAGTGCCTGTTTTTTAAGTGTACAACCCAATCATTTTTCACAGAGCACCCAGATCTATAGACAGATTGTTATCAGCCCCACAAAGCCCCCTTTGTATTCCCAGAAGGGCCTCTGAGAGGTTATTTTATAGGTTCAGTCTGTCTTTTAAGTAGGCCCATGCCTGAATCCACCTACATAGACAGGCAAATACCCTCCCTTTTTACTTTATTGATTTCTATGCATAAAGCTGCTGCTGCTAAGTCATTTCAGTCGTGTCCGACTCTGTGCAACCCCATCGATGGCAGCCCACCAGGCTCCCCTGTCCCTGGGATTCTCCAGGCAAGAACACTGGAGTGGGTTGCCATTTCCTTCTCCAACGCATGAAAGGAAAAGTGAAAGTGAAGTCGCTCAGTGGTGTCTGACTCTTAGTGACCCCATGGACTGCAGCCTGCACCAGGCTCCTCCGTCCATGGGATTTTCCAGGCGAGAGTACTGGAGTGGGTTGCCATTTGCCTTCTCCTTTTCTATGTATAAAACCACACCTAGTTCACTTAGGAAATGCATTCATGTTACTGTATCATATGTGCTTTTCGTGTTTTTCTTTTTTTTCTTGGCTCTCCCGCCCCCAGCCTCCTCCCTGTGATAATCCCGCCACCCTGCAAACACGCTCCTAATCCCTTCCCGGGACAGGAACTAGAACAGTTTTGAGCCACCCCCAAAGTTGCACCTTGTGCCCCATCTCTGTCAAGCATTTACCCTGCCTTTCTCTGTGAGCCCTCCCCTGGCAACCACATCAGAGATGTGGCAAAGTGTCTTTTTATAAAAGAGCTCCAGTGAACACATTTTTTTTCTTTTTTGGCCGCACTGCATGGCATGTTAGTTCCTCAACCAGGGATTGAACCCAGGCCCTCTGTAGTGGAAGGGCAGAGTCTTCACCACTGGACCGCGAGGGAAGTCCCTTAGCGAGTACTTTTTTTTTTTTTTAATGAATACATTTTAAATAAGAAATGGTAGAGTTTCTGTTTGTGACCACATGAAAGGACAGAAATGGATAGTGGTGTTGGTTGTACAGTATTGTGGATTACTTCCAGATACTACATTATACAAATAAAAATGGTTACAACAGTGAATTTTATTCTATGACTATTTTTGCTAACATAAAAAAATCACCATTTTACAGCCCTCAAAGTAATCCTATCCCGTCTCACCCCTCCCTGCCTTTTCCTTAAAGTAACCACTCTCCTTATTTTGTAGTGATTACTTTCTTATATTTTTTTTATAGTGTTATCAGCCAAATGGCATCCTTATACATAATAGTTTAATCTTGCTTTTTAAAAAGATTTGATGGGTCTTCTAATTTTTCATTTTAACCTGTAAGTTCCCCTCTGTTCCTTTCTTTTTATTCATCTGTTGGTGAATCAGATCATGTGGCCTTTTTCCTTCTATAACAATTTCTCAGATCAGTCTTTTCTGGGGGCTTCCCTCGTGGCTCAGTGGTAAAGAATCTGCCTTCAACGCAAAAGACCCGGGTTTGATGCCTGGGTTGGGAAGATCCCCCAGAGAAGGGAATGGCAACCCACTCCCGTATTCTTGCCTAGAAATTCCTATGGACAGAGGAACCTGGCGGTACAGTCCCTGGGGTCTCAAAGAGTCGGACACGGCTGAGCGACTGAGCACAACGCAGCACGCACCCCAGTGTGGAAAGTCTCGGGCAGAGAGGCCTACAGTCTTAAATCAAGATGAGGGCTTTCCCTTAGTCCTCCCGGGCAGGACTGAGAGTATAAGGAAGAGGCTAGAATCTCCCATCCTCTCCCTGGAGGGGCGGGTGGAGAAGGGAACCCCAGCTCTGATCAGTCCCTCTTGTTGACACAGCATTTCACCTGCCTCTTGCCCTGCATCCGTTTCCTTTGAACCTGAGGATCCCTGCCTCTGACTCACCTGATGAGGTGGCAAAGCATCAATCGTCTCCAGCAGGACCACACTCCTTCCCCGACCACCCTCTCACGTCTGCACCCACAGTTCAGACTGCTCCCTGCCTCCTAGGGGTGCCTCATTGCCTGTCCCAATCTATTCCCTCTCTGGCTTCTTTGGGTGATGTTGGGGGGTGGGGGCTGGGAGTCCTGAGCTATCTCAGCATGGAGGTATGAATGGAGAGCAAAATGTCCTATTTGAGAGGATGAGTTCACAGTTGATTTGTGTTATCCTGGTTATTTTTTTTTTGCTTGTTTGTGTGCTAAATCCTTGATATTCAAAATGTGGCTCATTTGCCAGCCATCTCAGCATCACCTGGGAGCTCGTTAGAAATGGTGCATCTCCGTGCCCACCCCAGACCTCCCAAATCAGAGGCTGCATTTTAACAAGATCCCCAGGTGATTGATCTGCTCATTAAAATTTGAGAAACCAGTTCTACAATGAAATACACTTTTAAAATTAAAGAGCATGATAGACTTTTAAAAAGAGGTAGACTTCCCCAGTGAATCATTTACCCGATTTCTGGACCATTAGGCCAGAGGCTGGAGACGTCTCTGCATAGAGTTGCATCTCCCTGTATGATTTTTTGGAACTAAGGGTGAAGATTTACTTTCCTCCATTTACTATGGAGCCAAAAACCTCTTAAACATTTATGTCAGCAAGTCTCAAGCCTCCCAAAGGCCTGTGAAAGAGAAAAATTTTGCCCCTCCCAAAGCGTATTAATTAACAATGAGATGATTATTATCATGGGACAATGGTTTCTGGAGGAAGATAATAAAGTAAAAAGAGAAGTGGGTGAAATCAGGGGCAGTGGCAAGGAAAGATTAAAAAAAAAAGGAAAACCACCACAGGAAATGACAGCAAGGCTATGACTAAGGTAATGCCTCAGCCCCACCCTCTGCGGGCACGGGCACCTGAGCGGGCACCCTGCCCATGCCTATATGCACCCTTCCTTGACCCAACAGGAGACTGAGGACTTACGGCAAAGTGTTGAGACAGCTTTCTACTTCAGGGCATGCCTCCTACTTCCTGGTACAGAGTGATGGACGGGCTTAGACAAGCCTATGGTGCCGTAAGAGCTAGCCTAGACTGGGCGCTGATCTCTCTGAGTCTGGACGGATTCCTGTCCTCGTGGAAGGAAACCGGAAGGAGGTGTCTTCCTTTCTCAGAGGACAGTGAGCCCCGGGCTGCTTTGTTTTGCAGTTTCATCCTTCCAACTGGCTCTCCTCAGGCACTGGCGCGCTCTCTCTCTCCCACCTCACTCCTTTCTCTTCTCAGATCCGGCCTCCAAAAGGCTGGCGTTTCTGAAAGTTTGGTCCTTGGAACGCTTCTCTCCCCAGGGAGCAGCACCCGTTTCTAAATAGCGCCGATGAGGCTAAAAACGACACATTCATTTCCACGTCTAGCCTAGATGTCTCCTCTGGATTTCAGGATGAGGTCAGTGAAGAGCTCACTTTTACACACATGAAGTCTGAGCTGCCTGTGAGTTTTTGTCTTGTGCTTGACTGTTCATTAGGTATCACCGGCCTCTCACGCTCAATGTAACCGAGCTCCCCTCACCCTCCCAGGCATGTTCCCCTCCCGGCTCAGCCTGTGCTCCACAGCCCAGCTTCCTGAGCGTGGACTGCCCCTTCCCGGCTTCCTCTCCCGGGCCCCACCTCCGTCTGTCCCCAGTCCTGCCACTTCTGCCCCCCCATCCTCACTGCCAAGCGCCTTCATCTCTGCCTGAACAACTGAATGTGTTTTCCATTCCATCCTCCTCTTCTCTTGCCTCCCTATCGCCTATTATCCATTTACCACAATCTTGTTAAAGCACAAGAGATCACTCAGAGCCCCTGCTTAAAAGCTTACAGAGATGTCTCATTGTATATACTTAAATTGGGGCTAAACTCCGTAGTTGGTGATGGACAGGGAGGCCTGGCATGCTGCAGTCCATGGGGTCGCAAAGAGTCGGACACAACTGAGTAACTGACCTGAACTGAACTGAGACTGGGGCTTCCCATGTAGCTCAGTTGGGAAAGAATCTGCCTACAACTCAGGAGACCCAGGTTCAATTCCTGGGACAGGAAGATCCCCTGGAGAAAAAAGGAAATGGCAACCCACTCCAGTATTCTTGTCTGGAGAATCCCATGGACAGAGGAACCTGGCAGGCTACAGTCCATGGGGTTGCAAAGAATTGAACATGACTTAGTGACTAAACTACTGTATGATTAGATAATAAAACCCAAGCTCCTTATCAATGCCCCAAAGGCAATGTAGAATATTGAGGCTGAGTGAGGCTGTACCACTGGAGTTTAAATTCTAGGTTTGCTACCTACTATCCACGGAAATCGGAGAAGGCAGTGGCACCCCACTACAGTACTCTTGCCTGGAAAACCCCATGGACGGAGGAGCCTGGTAGGCTGCAGTCCATGGGGTCGCGAAGAGTCAGACATGACTGAAGTGACTTAACAGCAGTCCACAGAAATATATACCTCAATTTTCACTTTTATGCATTGGAGAAGGAAATGGCAACCCACTCCAGTGTTCTTGCCTGGAGGATCCCAGGAATGGGGTCGCACAGAGTCAGACATGACTGAAGTGACTTAACAGCAGTCCACAGAAATATATACCTCATCTCAATTCATACCCCTACCCACAGCATTACTCAGAATGCCCCTGATTTCCTTTGAGAGCCTCAGAAAAGAACTCCTTAAGCCACCTGGAATCCCCTCCCTGGCTTTCAAGACTCATTCCTTCTCAAATTTCAGATCTTGGCTTCCAGTCAGCTCCAGCGAGAAGATGTCCTTGGCCATCCTTCCCAGAATAAGGAGCTCTCAAAACCTAGTTCTTTCCTTTAGAGCATCCATACCGTTTATAAGTAGATACTTAAGATTGTTTATTTTCTTAATACCTGTTGCCATCACTAGACTGTAAACTCCACAAGCAGAGAGTTTGCTGCTGTTATTATTATTATTATTTTGGTCTTGTTTTGTGCTAAGAAGAGTGCTTGGTATTTATTAGGTATCTAATACTTGTTGGGGGAAATGAGTAAATCAATCAAGTTTGGGCAACTACTAGGGAAGCAATTCTTTACCCATTGGTTCCCCAACCCATTGAATAAGCCATGTCTGTACTCGCCTCCCCCCGCCCAAATGTGTGTGGATAGTACTCCTGGTGGCTCAGATGGTAAAGAATCCACCTGGAACACAGGAGACCTGGGTTCCATCCCTGGGTTGGGAAGATCCCCCGTAGGAGGACATGGCAACCCACTCCAGTATTCTTACCTGGAGAACCCCATAGACAGAGGAGCCTGGGGGGCTACAGTCCATGGGGTTGCAAAGAGTCGGGTATGACTGAGCTTAGCTGCTTAGCTTAGCTTAGCACAGTACTATTCTAACTAAAAGCAAACTAATAGAATATGATCATTATGCATTTTCTTGATCAACGGCTATTAGTAGTATTCACTCCACATCACGGGAGGGAACTGCATAACATTTTGTGATATTGCAAAGAGGCTGGGGAGCACACCCTGAGCCCCGGTACACATCCCCCTGAAAGGAGTTGGTTGCACTTTGGGTCTTTACCGTGTGTACAGCAGAGGGCGCTGCGGAGACACCGCTGCAGGGGGCGCAAGCGCAGCCCTGAGGGAGGGGCGGGGCGAGAGAGGAATGACGTCCTAAACGAAAACGGTGGGAAGTGTTAGCAAGGTCACTGGAGGCTTTCTAACTGCGAGGCAGCCAGGATCATGCAGTGGTTTCGGAATCCAGCTGAGTTATTGGGATCCAGAGAGATTTTGAAAAGCAAAACAAAACTGATTTCTGGATGGCTGGTCAAGTAGGACCTGGGCAGGCTTTGGACCCTCTTGAAGATGTTCCGTACGATTTTGATGATCAAGAGATTGAGACCCATGGATGGGAATTCCCCAGGGCCAGCTCCGGGAGAGGAAGGGGTGGGGGAGGAGACAAACCCTGTTGCCTTTTAGCTGTGACCTTTCTGAGTACTCCACCCTAACTTGTAAAATGGAGGTAATAAAGATGCAGCAATAATGCATACCTTGTAAGGTTATTTTAAGGACCAAAGGACATCCAGGTGTAAAACTACTAACAATAAGTGTTCAAAGTAAGGTAGTCTGCTCTGGATCAAAGGCAGAAGAGGTGTTGTGGTCCCTCTGTTGGGTCTTTACCTCCTTAGGGAAGAGGAGACCTATGCAACCTAATAATTTGAAAGCTGACTTAATATTTATTCTAGAACCTCCAGGCCCCCTCTGTTTCTGCCAGTCTTTAGTTCTTTCATTTGTCCTCCAGAAGGCAGGCAAGAACAATCAAGTGAGGAGATAAAGGACAATGCTTCTAGAAATTAAAAGAGATCTTATGCAGCATTTAATGACCCCCTATATTGCTCAGATTTCTCAACAGGTGCAGAGAGGTTGAGACTCTTACCCAAGGTCACGCAGCAGCTGAGGACAAAACCTGGGAGCCCTGAGTGCTTTCACCAGTATTCAGTGCTTTCTCAGGAAGGTTTGTGGTAAATCTTTCTGGGTCTTGCCTCTGTCCTCCAGAGAAGAGAAATCAGTGCTTCCTACATTCCTATTTCAGATATAATAAGGTAGGCTCATTATTACTGCCTTATCCAACAGATCAGACTTGCAATAAAAGAGGAATGACAGTAATAGTGATAATAATGCCATTGTTAAGGTGCCTGGCACCCTCCAAAAGCTTAGGAACACCGTCCTCCTGTAATCCTCATCTTATCCTTTTCATGCATTTATCAATGATTGGTCAAGACTTCCAAGGGTGGGACTTCCCTAGCAGTCCGGTGGTTAAGAATCTGCCTTACAGTGCAGGGGACATGGGTTCGATCTCTGGTCGGGGAACTAAGATCTCATGTGCCATAGAGCAGCTAAGCCCTCACATCACAACTAGAGAGGCTGTGTGCCACAACTAGAGAACCTGGACCCCAACGAGACATGACACAGTGAAGATATCTAGTGCCACCACTGAGACCCAATGCAGCCAAATACATTAAAAAAAAAAAAAAGACTTCAAGGTGTTTCAGGCGCTGGAAGTACCACAATGAGCAAACATCTCCCTGCTCTGGTGGAGCCTGCATTCTGCTGAGAAGTGAGGGGGGTGACAAAGACAATCACACATAGAAGGTTGTTTCAGAGAGTGTTAAGAGCCTGGAGAAAAACAGTGATGTGATGGAAAGTGCCTGAGAACAAGGGAACTGAAACTTAGCAGGACCCCCTTCGGGGGAGGGGCCTCCCCGCCCCCTGATTGCTTGTAGAAAGTCTTAAGTCTCCAGGGCCTTCTGGGAGTTCCAAAGAGCAGACTGGAGCAGTTACTAATTAGAGAAGTGAGGGAATGCAGAAACAAAGGGTAAGTGGTCAAGAAAGGACAGCTCAGGGGTAAAACTGAGGCCTAGCTCGTCCTCCAGGGATACACAGAACAATCTGATTCAAATCTTTGAGCTGCTTTGCGGGGACTAAGACCCCATCCAGGTGGAAAATGGTCTGCTGAGACCTCAGACTTGTTGGAACCAGAAGACTGGTTGGATTGAGCTTCCTGGTCACCTCACCACCAACCAGAAGGAAGTCAGGCCCCCGCAGCCCTCACCCCACGTTTCGCCTTTAACAACTCTTCCTTGAAGCCGTCAAGGTTTGGGTCTTCTGACCTCAAGCCACCTGTTGTCCTTGCTTCAGTTCAGTTCAGTTGCTCAGTTGTGTCTGACTCTTTGCGACCCCATGGACTGCAGTATGCCAGGCCTCCCTGTCCATCACCAACTCCCGGAGTTTACTCAAACTCATGTTCATCGAGTTGGTGATGCCATCCAACCATCTCGTCCTCTGTCGTCCCCTTCTCCTCCTGCCCTCAATCCTTCCCAGCATCAGGGTCTTTTCAAACGAGTCAGTTCTTCGCATCAGGTGGCCAAGGTATTGGAGTTTCAGCTTCAGCATCAGTCCTTCCAATGAACACCCAGGACTGATTTCCTTCAGGATGGACTAGTTGGATCTCCCTGCAGTCCAAGGGACTCTCGAGAGTCTTTTTCCAACACCACAGTTCAAAAGCATCAATTCTTTGGCGCTCAGCTTTCTTTATAGTCCAGCTCTCACATCCATACATGGCTTGGCCCTTCGATAAAACTTTCTCTGCTCCAAGCTTTGACATTTTGGTTTATATGGCCTCACTGTGCTTCCGGCACATGGAGGACTTGGCTTCAATAACAGGACTGAAGGCTTGTGGGTCCAGAAAGGTGTCCTGAGGAGGTAACATTTGAGCAGAGCCCTGGACAGTGAGAAAGAGCCAGCCTCACTGTGGTCTGGGAGGAGAGCTTTCTGGGCGGTGAACAAGGCAAGTCATCAGAAGCCCTGAGAGTGCGTTTGGTGTGATCCATGAACTGGAAGGAGGTGGGTGAGTGAGGACAGAAGCCAACAACAGCTGGAGGGCAGACCCATCTGGAGAAGGCAGGGCAGGCCACCCCACGCTTGTCCAGCCTGCCTGTCCAGACCCTGCCCCCGGACTTCCCAGTAAGGAGGTGGTTACTTCCCCTCCCTTGGGAAGAATGTCAGGGAGGCAGGGCGGGCTTTGGGAGAGGGGCAAGGGAAAGGCCTTTGGAAAACAGTTGCATGACTTTAATAAGAGGTGAGTTTTTTTTCTAACTTATAATATGTAAGTTTATGATTTCTTTACTGATTTTTGGCTGCACTGGGTCTTCATCACTTTGCTCAGGCTTCCTCTGGCTGTGGTGGCTTCTCTTGTCGTGGAGCACAGACTCTGGGAACACAGGCTGCAGTCGTCACGGCCCTGAGGCCCAGTAGTTGAGGCACACAGGCTTCGTTGCTCTGAGGCACGTGGGATCTTCCCGGACCAGGGATCGAACCTGTGTCCCTTCCACTGGCAGGTGGATTCTTATCCACTGTGCCACCAGGGAAGTCCAGAAGTGAATATTATTTAACTCATTTCACACTTGAGCCAGCGCAGGTTGAATGGTGGCTTCTGTTTCCTTCCAAACCATGCCTCTCATTTTCCAGCGTCTGTGCCATCCTGTAAACAAGAGGCTGACCTTCCTCTCAACTCAACCCCGCCCCTCCCCTCCGTCACCGGGCTCTCCCCCTCTCATCTCTCCGATCTCAGGGCTGAGCTCTCCAGGGGACTCTGGTTGCTGACCTCATTCTGAGGGCTCTGTTCCTACTGGAATTAAAACCTACTCCTTTTCTTGATCTTAGTTGCAGTACACAGGTCTTCAGTTGCAGCATTTGGGCTCTCAGTTGCTATGTGCAGGACCTAGTTCCCTGACCAGGGATCGAACCTGGGCGCCCTGCCTCGGGAGCTGAGCCGTAGCCACTGGACCGCCAGGGAAGTCATGAAGCGCACTCCCTTCTGTGCGCGCATCCACTGCTAGTCTGTGCGGGGTGCCGTTCTCCTCTCTGGGTCCTGACTGACACCAGCGGCTTCCCGACCGCCTGGGCTCACGCTTCCCCTCGAAGACTTCCCGAGGCGCTGCTGGCGGGGAGAGGAGGACTTCCGGGGCAGCACACCAGTCAGGACTGTACTTCACTCTGAATTCTGCAAGGAAATGACGGCAGCTTTGGTCTCTAAAGGAGAGGAAGGCAGACCCTTCCTCTCAGACTCGGCTGAGTGGTCGTGTCCCTCACACAGCAACCTCCGCCGGGAAAGCGCCTCCTCATCCACGCATACGTTTACACCCGCCCTGCGAGTGCTGAGCCTACTCTCTCAGTCGGGTCTGACCCTTTGTGGCCCCGTGGTCGGCGGCCCGCCACCAGCCCTGCTGCGTGCCAGGCCCCGGGACCAGAAGTGAGGCTCTGAACTTCAGGGGGTCACAGCCGAACGGCAACGTCAGGCGCGGTCCAGAGAGTCACAGCCGAACGACAACGTCAGGCCCGGTCCAGAGTAACGTTCCTGTGTGTTCCCTCACGTGATGCTCATAAGCAGCCTCGGAGACAGGCGGGGCGGCTGTGGTCTCCTTGTGTGTTGTCCAAGGTCACAGCAGGCTCCTGGAAGAAGTGGGCTTAACCCAGGCCCCTCAGGTCCGTTTTTATTTCTCTGGAATCTTAATTCTTTTGACTTTAGAGGGTGAGTTCAGCGCATGAGGGGTTTTATATATATATATATATTCTGGTTGTGCGGGGCCCTCCTTGCTGCTCGTGGGCTTTCTCTGGCTGTGGCCGGTGGGGGCTGCCCTTCCTTCTGCTGCTTGGGGCTCTCGCGGCAGTGGCCTCTCTCATTGCAGCGCTCTCAAGCTGCAGTAGTTGTGGTGCTCAGGCTCCGCACCTGCCACTTTAGTTGCTCAGCAGCGTGTGGAATCTTCCCGGACCAGGGATCGAACCCACGTCTCCTGCATTGGCAGGCGGATTCTTAACCACTGGGCCACCAGGGAAGCCCAGGCGTGAGGTTTTTACATGGATTTCAGGGGCACAAGCATTCCGTCCGTACCATCTCCCATCACTCCATTTCCAGCCTCCGGTCCCCTCGCTGTGTTCTCAAACAACTCAAGCACACTTACTGCAGGACCTTTGCACTTCCTTTGGCCCGCATCTCACATTCTTAGATGTCTTGTTCCCTCTGCTCTTCTCCCAGAGGTGTGCGGCGTGTGCTTTCATCTCATCCAGTCTCCTCTCAGACGTGCCGGGCCAACTCCTCTTAACATGGCACCCCACTGTTGTTTTCTCTCTCTCTCCACCCTGCTTCCCTTTTCTTTGTGACGCGTCTCTCCTGACATTATTTCCCGGTGTGTTCCTTTATTATCTGTCTCTTCCTGAGCATGGTGTTAATATCAGGTCTGAGAGGGTAAGGATTTTGATTTGCTCCATGCTGCGTGCACCGTGCCCAGTAAAGTACCTGGCATATCAACAAAATTAATGAGTATCAACAGAACGGAAGAGCACACACATCATCCGTCTGGAAGAGTGTTTTTAAAAATATTTGTAAAGAAAAATATTTGTTTATTTGGGCATGTTGGGTCTTAGCTGTGGTATGGGGATCTTGGTTACGTCACGCGGGATCTTTTGTTGCGACACATGGACTCGCTAGCTATGGTGATGGGCTCAGGAGTTGCGGTGCTCAGGCTTAGTCGCCCTGCAGCAAGTGGGATCTTAGTTCCCAGCCAGGGATCTAGCAAACTTGTGTCCCCTGCATTGCAAGGCAGATTCTTAATTGCTGGACCACCAGGCAAGTCCTGGAAAGAATATATTTTTTGAAACTACAACTAAATGGATGTCTTAAAACCAGACTGTCAGTGTATTTTTTTTTCTCCCATTCTACATATCCCAATTCTACATATATTTAAATCGGTTTCAATCAAGAATAAGATTTTATGAGAACGAAGTATTGAGGAAACAGGAGGTAGACAACTGCTTATCTGCAAGTAATTCCTTTTCTCAGTGCCTAATGAATTTCCCATAAGTCATAAAAACAGGTCATAAAGGAGATTAAGTGTAATACTGCTGTGTGCATTAAGCTCCGATTTCTAATTAGAAGCCACAGAAAGTGATTGCTTCAGAACCAGGTGGACCTAGGCAGCAGAAAAGGAAGTAGAGTCTGGTAGGATAAGCATCCTATCTAGATAAAATCAGGGCATCTGACTCCAGATTGGTCACATTATTTAGGGAATTGCCAAATGTCTGTTTCATGCTGTGGCAAAGACAAGCTCTCAAAGACTTCATTTAAAAAAAAACAATTAGTTCTTTATTTGGCTGAACCAGGTCTTGGGACTTCCCCAAGTGGTTCAATGGTAAGGAATCCATCTGTAGTGCAGGAGACAGGGGTTTGAGCCCAGGACGGAAGACGCCCTGGAGAAGGAAATGGTAACCCACTCCAGTATTCTTGCCTGGAAAATCCCGTGGCCTGGCAGGCAAAGAGTTGGACACGACTTAGCGACTAAATAACAACAACTGGGTCTTAGTTTTGACACCCAGGATCTTTAGTTGCAGCATGTGGGATCTTGTTCCCCGACCTGGGATTGAACCCCAGGCCACCAGGAGGACCCACAGTCCTGCTGACCCCTCGATTTCAGCTGGGTGGAACTGATTGTAGACTTCCGACCTCCAGAAGGGTCAGAGGACACCTTTTTGTTTTTGTCTTTCTTTTATAGAGAGATTTTTTTCATATGGGCTATTCAAAAAGTCATTATTGAATTTGTTACAATATTCTGTTTTATGTTTTGGTTTCCTGACTGAAAGGCATGCAGAATCTTAGCTCCCTGACCAGGGATGGAAGCCACACTCCCTGCACTGGAAGTCTTAACCACTGGATCACCTGGGAAGTCCCTAAATTCATGTTGTTTTAAGCCACTAAGTCTGAGACAGCTTGTTACAGCGGCAATAGGAAATGAACGTAAGTGCTGTCTGGGGATTCCTGGCTTCTGAGGAGTGGGAGCCAGGGCATCTGAATTAGAATTGAGCTTCCTCGATGTGATGTGTGCACAGTGGCCACTGCCTTAGCAAAAAGCAGAACTGGAGGTTATTAGGAGTGGAAACCTGGGCCAGCGAGGGGGGTGAAGCAAGGAGAAAGAAGCGCAGACTCCTCACTCTGAGACAGACCTGTTCTGTTCCACCTGGCCTCTGTTCACCAGGGAGCTGTGAATGGATACAGCAGATCGTTCAGTGGCTCATCTGCTCAGATATTGTTGTTCAGTCGCTCAGTCGTGTCCAACTCTTTGCGACCCCATGAACTACTGCACACCAGGCTTCCCTGTCCCTCACCATTTCTTGGAATTTGCCCGTTTGTTGTCCACTGAATCAGTAATGCCATCCAACCATCTCATCCTCTGCCACCCCCTTCTCTTCTTGCCCTCAACCTTTCCCAGAATCAGAGTCTTTTCCAATGAGTTGGCTCTTCGCATCAGGTGGCCAAAATATTGGAGCTTCATCCTCTACATCACTCCTTCCAATGAGTATTCAGGGTTGATTTTCTTTAAGATTGACTAGTTTGAGCTCTTTGAAATCCAGGGGACTCTCAATCTCCTCCGACAGAGGCTTGCCAAGAGTAAGGCTGCTTCCTCAGAATGGCCCGCCGAGAGACGAAGGAGGGAAAGTGAGTCTGGTGGGCTCCCTCCGGTTTCCCTTTCCCAGCTGGTCAGAGCTCATCCATGTTGGGGTCGGGGCGAGGTTAACGCCCTGGAACCCCGAGTTGATTCCATCCGGCCCCCAGAGGCTGCCTAGGACATCCTGCCCGCAAGCCTCAGCTTCTGCTGGTTCATTTACATGCACGGATGAAGTTCAGGTTCTCGCTGTTGGCTGGGTAAGGATTCAAGAGAGTGAACAAAAGCTGGCGGCCTCTGGAGGCCCGGGCTCGGAACCTCCACAGCACACTTCCAGAACAGTCCATGGGCCAGGCAGCCACAACCGGTCCGGAATCAGTGGCCGTGGAAATCGACGCCCTCTCTACGGGAGAAGCTGTAGAGGGCCTGGCTAGCAAGAAAGGAAGGATTGGGGCAGTTTGGGCAAAACCTTTACCACGGGGGTTAGCGGAGCAAAGGAGAGGAGGCAGGGGGCGGAAGATTCCGGAGCCGGGAGATGGGAGCCACAGGTGCCGCAGGTTGAGCAGGGTGGAGCCGAACCCCGCGGCCGCGATGCGGCGGAAGGCGGGCTGGAGCGGGGAGCCGCATCACCGAGGTCCCGGCGGCGCTGAGTCAGGGCGCTCGCATTTTGTTCTGAAAGCAGCAGGGAAGCGCGAAGCCGAGGCAGGCTTGCGGGGTGTCTGTGCTGAAAGCCCTTCCGATGGGACGTGGAGGGTAGGTCAGGCCATCCCAGCGGGCCTCGAGGGTGGAGCGCGCAGCACAGGCAGGAGATGACGGGGCCTGATGGCAGGATGGTGGAGAGGGACAGGTGGATGTGTGCGGGGATGCGGAGGAGAGAGACACGCTCGGACGTGGTAATGGGAGTGAGGGCGCCGATGGAGCTCTGGTGGACAGAAAGCAACGGGATTGAGGCTAAGATGCTGGATGGAGAAATGGGCACCACGTCAGAAGTTAAGGAAAGGAAGTAGAGAGGAGGATATTCAGACAGAGGAAAGAGCCCCACGCTGGTGTGGATTGACTGAAGGATGCCCTTTTTAGTTCATCTGAACACCAGGCTGATCAGAATTTCATTATCCTGCATCATCCAGGAAAGGGAACGGGGGTGATTCCAACCCCAAGCCCTCTGAAACCCCTGTCTGATGTTGTTGATGCTCCTGAGCACAGTCCATTTCCGTGTGTATTTGTGTGGTTCTAACGGGCCTTTGAGGAAGAGGTGGGGTGGGGCTTGGAGCAGGGGGCTTTGACGTGGTTCCTGCCCTGTAAGGCTTGAAAATAAACTCACAGGAGCCACATCTATCAAAACTCAGAATATCACTTCATGTATGTTCAGTGAAAAATACAGAGTAGATGGGAAACTTGTACTCACTGCCCAGAACACTCTCTCCCCCAAAGCAAAGCTATGCAGGAAGTTAAGTGATTGCCTGGGTGCTCGGTAAATCCATCTCCTGAGCCTCAATTTCTCTGTCTAGAAAATGGGGGCAATGATTCTTACCTCCCATGGGTGGTTACAAGGATAAAATGTATAGGCATTTTGTACACCTCAAGTCCAAGGGTCAGTTGTGGAAATAACATTTTAAAACTGACTATATATAATCTTATAATTAATAACAATGTGAACAGACCTTTTGCTTTTTAAATTAATTTGCTTTTGGCTGCACTGGGTCTTTGTCGCTGCTCATGGGCTTGCTCTGGTTGTGGAGAGCTGGCTTCTCATTACAGTGACTTCTCTCATTGCGGAGTGCCGCAGCGTGCACACAGGCTTCCATGGTTGCAGCTGGTTGGCCGTAGAACTCAGGCTCAGCAGTTCTGGTGCTTGGGCTTCGTTGCCTCAAGGCGTGTGGGATCATCCCCAACGAGGGATCAAACTGGTGTCCCCCGCCCTGGCAGGTGAATTCTTAACCCCTGGACTGCCAGGAAAGTCCTAACTGAATTCCTGATAATCAGATCTGTTTAGTTCAGAAGTTAGGAAAATCCGATCCTTACTGCAATGGACTACGTGTTCGTGTCCCCTCCAAATTCATATGTTGAAACCCTAACCTCAATGTGATGGTGTTAAAAAGAAAATAAAAAATTAAACACAAAGACACACACACACACACACACACACAAAATCAATGTGATGTTGTTAGGATGTGGGAATTGATCAGGTCACGAGGGTGGAGCCCTCCTGAATGGGATGAGCACCCCTATAAAAGGGACCCTACAGAGCTCTGTTACCCTCCTTCTGCCATGCGGGAACACAAGAGAAGCTGGCAGTCTGTACCCCAGAAGATGGCTTCACCAGCCGCATGATCTCAGAGTTCCAGCCTCCAGAACTAAAAGCAATAAATATTTATTGCTTATAAGCCACCCAGTCCATGGTATTCTGTTGTTTATTTGCTGAGTTGTGTCTGACTCTTTTAGAACGCCGTGGACTGTAGCCTGCCAGGCTCCTCTGTCGGGAATTCCCAGGCAAGAACACAGGAGCGAGTTTCTATTCCTTTTCCCGGGGATCTTCCTGACCCAGGGACCAAACCTGGGTGGTCTTGGTCGCCTGCGTTGCAGGCAAATTCTTTGCTGACTGAGCCCCTAGGGAAGCCCCTGGTGTTCTTCTAGAGCTCCCCAGGCGGCGCTAGTGGTAATGCAGGAAATGTAAGAGATGCAGGTTCCATCCCTGGGTTGGGAAGATCCCCTGGTGAAGGGCATGGCAACCCACTCCAGTATTCTTGCCTGGAGAAACCTACGGACAGAGGAGCCTGGCGGGCTACAGTTCATAGCGTCACACAAGAGTCGGACACGGCTGAAACGACTTAACACGTAGGCACGCAAACTAAGACAGTTACCAAGGTGACTTCTTAAGTATCTTAAAAAGGCCACACTTAAGATACAGAGTGGTAAATGCAGTCACTCAAAGCTGTCCTATAAAATTCCCCTCCAGGCAACATTTTACTTGGTGCAACGTTTGTATTCCTGGTATCAAGGCCTTTAAAACTGTATGCTTTCACTTTGCTTTCTACTAATTCCCTGGAAATCTTTAAAAGCATAGCCTCGTGAGATGAATTTCCTCGTAGCTTTTGCATTTTACTGTCTTTGTCAGCTCTAACTCTGTCCTTTATCAAGGTCACCTCCCAATGAATAGCCTCTCAAGATCCCGTTTACAGTCCAAAGTGGTTATTCGGCCTCAGGACTTTTTCAGTTTGGAAGAATTACGCTCAGCGGGTGTTCTTCAGTCATCCAGAATGTCAGCCCAGGGAACCTTAATTCCAGTCAATTGCCCTCCCTGAATCTTGCTGTTTTTTCTTGAGCGTTCTGAGTTTGTCGTGAAATGAGAAAGTTTACTAGAGGAACGTGTTTAAAGTCAGAGGGAAAACAGATGCCAAGTCAGGATGAGTCTGGAGGGAGTTGAGGGAGAGAAAACTCTTTGGTAAAATTCTAGATTCTCTGTCAAAGAGCAAGCATCATGGAGCAGCTGTTACAGGACGCGGTGCTCACAGATGGTGAAGTGAAACACGGAGATATGACAGCAAGGGCTTCCCTGGTGGCTCAGTGGTTAAGAATCTGCCTGCCAATGCAGGGGACTTGGGTTTTATCCCCGGCTGGAAAAGATTCCTTTTGCCATGGAGCAACTAAGCCCTTGGCCACAACCACTGAGCCCCGCCTCTCGAGCCCCGTGCTGCGACTGCTGGGGCCCGCACGCCCTAGAGGCAGTGCTCTGAAGCTAGAGGAGCCGCCGCAATGAGAAGCCTGCAGCTGGAGAGCCGCCCCGACGCCCTGCAACTAGAGAAAAGCCCTCCCAGCAACGAAGACCCGATACGGCCAAAAATCAATCAATAAAATTATTTTTAAAAGATGTGACATCAACTGTAGATTTGAGAGATAAACTTTCAGTTTACGATAAGTTAAATAATACAGGAGAAATACCAAGCTAGGCTGAAGGTCGTTGCTATTTGTTAGTGAAGCAATAGTATCCACAGTCATTCTTTTTTTTATATATATATTTGTTTGGCTGCATCGGGTCTTAGCTGGGCACATGGGACCTTTGATTTTCATTACAACATGCAGTATGTTTAGTTTCTGCATGCGAACACTTAGTTGCGGCATGTGGAATCTAGCTCCCTGACCAGGGATCGAACCCAAACCCCTTTGCATTGAGAGCATGGAGTCTTAGCCTCTGGGCCACAGGGAAGTCCCCTACAGAATCATTCTTTCATAATGTACTTGGTCCCAGCTACTGGTATGTAACGGTGAACAAGCCACTAGGGGAGGCCTCCTGGAGGACCGGCCATCCATTCCAACTCAAGGGAGAAGAGAGGGAAATGATGGTGTGAACAGCCACTGAAATCCAGTATCAAGTCATAGGACCGTGAGTCCGTCACTTGAGTTATTTCTCCCAAAGCAATCAGCTGGGCCTGGATCCCTTCCATAGCTCACTTGAGCTTGCTAGAAGGCTTAATTTTTAATAGAGCAGCTCTGAACTCTCCCCCAGTTAGGTCAGTCACTTTTGCTTTCTGATCAGATGAGGCCCTGTTGTGCTGGAACTTGCACCACATGCAGAATAAAGGTCTAGGACAAGCCTGGGGCATGGTTCTGGAAAGCTGGAGGGGCGTGGGAGCTGATGCACTTGTGTGTGAACCCGGCAGACCTGGGGCCTGTGCCATCACCGTGTGCCCCAGGCTCACCTCTTTGCTGAAAGATGATAAAGGCACAAGATCACCCAGCTGGATAGGGACCCAACCGGCCCACAGCTCCACCCCGCTTCCCATCTTTTGTGGAACCATGATGTCTGGTGGCTCAGACAGTAGAGAATCTGCCTGCAATGTGGGAGACCTGGGTTTGATCCCTGGATTGGGAAGATACCCTGGAGGGAAGCATGGCAACCCCACTCTAGTATTCTTGCCTGGAGAATTCCCATGGACAGAGGAGCCTGGTGGGCTGCAGTCCATGGGGTCGCAAGGAGTCGGACACGACTGAGCGACTAAACACAGTGTCTTCAACTCCTGGGCTGTTCCAGGTGATCTCAACTCCCATCTGTCCCTGTCACTATTACTTGCCTTTTTCTTCCTCTCTGAGTCATCTTTTTATTCTCCTTTGGTCCTTCACTTCTTTCTCAGAAAATAAGATAATGGGACTTCCCTCATGTCCCAGTGGGTAAGACTCTGAGCTCCAATGCAGGGGGCCTAGGTTCGAACCTGCATGACGCAACTAAGACCCAGTGCAGCCAAATAAGTAAATAGTGATAATTTTAAAAATAGGTAGGGCAGAAAAGAAGATAAGGCAGTGTCCTCCACCCCCGAGTTCCTCTCATTTGTCCTCTGGTAGGTGATGTGCTGGCCACTTCCTCCCGGGGCGCTGGCCCACCGCCGGCTCTCCAGCCTGTGTAGGCTGCCCCGAGCTGGGTCCTTATCCACTGCTCATCTCCGTGTCCCTGGGAGCCCTCAGAGAGAGCTAAGGACTTCCTTGCTGCTTGTGTAACTTCAGTTAGTCTCCATTCGTTTCTAGCCCTCACTTATTTCCTGAGTGCTAGTTCCAAATGGGCTTCCCAGGTGGCGCTCACGGTCAAGAACCCACCTGCCAATTCAGGGCACAGAAGTTTCGATCCCTGGGTGGGGAAGATCCCCTGGAGGAGGAAATGGCAACCCACTCCAGGATTCTTGCCTGGAGAATCCCATGGACAGAGGAGCGTGGTGGGCAGACACAACGGAACCGACATATCACGTGGGCAGCACACGCGCAGATCCACACAGCAAACTGGCTCAGACACTTCCAGGTGAAGTCTGTCCGGCAGCTCAGCATTTCTCAGACGGAAGCCTCTCCTTTGCCTCTAACCACCCTCTTCCCCAGTCTCTGTTCTGAGTGGCACCGCCAGATGGACACGAGCCAGGAACCCGAGTGTCCGTCTCAACTCCCTCCCCTCCACCTGCGTGGTGGGGCAGTCAAGTTCTAGGCTCTCTGCCTCCTTCACCTCCACTGTTCCCACCACTGCTGTCTTAATTTAGCTTTTCAACTGGGAAACCTACATTCACGCTTCAGGACTTGGGCAGTTCAAGTGTCATCTCCCCCAGGAAGCTTTCCAAAATCCGGTTCAGACTGTTATGTAATTGTTAGGTTCTTTTTTAAATTTTTTTCCTTTCATCAGACCATAAATCTCTAAAGGCAAAGGCATTTTCCCCCCTTTGTACCCAGCATGGCATTTAGTGATGGCTCAGTATATGAATACGTGAGTATATAAATGACCAAGATGAGGAAATAATACTTATTTTCCATAGCCGCCCACAGGATTCATGGTCAAATAAGGACGTTTCCATTTTTACCTACCATTCTCCACAGGTTTTATAGTTATTTTCTTTTTCCCTAGGCATATTTTCTCTTGTTCTATTTCATTCTCTGCTCTACTAAATACAAAGGGAAGTAAGTCCCAAGACTCAGAATATAAAGCAACTATATACTCCAATAAAAATTTAATTAAAAAAAGACTCAAAATAACACATTAGTGACTGGAAATTTAATTCTAGTTTCCTGGACCAGAGAATTAAGTGAATATAAATCTTCAATGGAAGTTAAATTTGCTAACCATAATTAGACCAAATTAGCCATCAGAAACCTCATTGTTCTCTACTGGAGAGTCTCTTTACATCCTCTCATGGCTAGCTGTGGAAACACCACCTGTAGACAATATACCTCCCAAATCCCTCCTTGTGGGATAGTTGGCTGTTATGTCTCATTTTAAGGTAAAGTGTTGTTGGTGGGTGAGAGCAGATAATAAAATGTGAGCTTGGAGACATTCGTTATAGATAAGCCCTGATGGGATTCTTGTGATAATCTCACAGAAAATGGAGGCCCGGAAACAACTGTCAGCCTAATCTTGTGAATTTCCAGATTGGCGTCACTAATTATAATTTACCTGTGTGTGTGTGTATTAGTCAGTCAGGTCCAACACTAATTACTCACATCATACCACGTATCACATAGTCACAACTGGGAAAACCACCTAGTCATCACCAACATTTTTTCAAATGGAAAAAGAACAGTGAACATCACACACACACACACACACACCATCCTTAGTTTTTATTTTTCTATGAATTCTGATTAAAGGAAATATATCTGGGAAAAGGGTCATCCTGTTTGTTTATGTAGGACTTTTTTCTCTTTTAATTTGGAAAAGAGATGCTGAGTCGAAGTGTGCAGGTCGTGCTCTCGGACAGATCAATGTGCTTCAGCCAAGGTCTAGTTATCCTCTTTAGGTACGTAGGTGAAGGGGTCACAGTGATAGTATGAGTGCTTGTAGCTTTGGCTGTAGAATCTTCTCCAGGCTGCTGGAAAATCTAAATTAAGGCCAGGGGTTCCTGATCACTTCCTTGGTGACTCAGACGGTGAAGCGTCTGCCTGCAATGCGGGAGACCCAGGTTCAATCCCTGGGATTGGAAAATCTCCTGGAGAAGGAAATGGCAACCCACTCCAGTATTCTTGCCTGGAAAATCCCATGGACGGAGGAGCCTCGTAGGCTACAATCTATGGAGTCGCAAAGAGTCGGACACAACTGAGCGACTTCACTTTCCCTTTCCTGGTCTTATATTTAGAGGCTGCTGTCAATTTAAAACCCTTCTGTGGTGCTAGTAGACAAGTCTGGCCTTCATCCAATCTGAAAGGAATGCAGGTTCATGTGACTCAAACCACCAAGTAAGAACTGGCCTTGACCTGAGGGGAAGGACGGTAATGATGACAGAAGCCCGACAGGATCTGTCGGTTTCAGCAGAAGCCTGGGTTGGAGGCGTGGCTGCTACTTGTTCTGCCTTCCGCAGAGGAGTTTGTTAGTTAACCAGCCCTGGTTGAGCGTCTGCTTCATTTAGAGCTCATGCTTTGTGAACTGCCGAAACATGTGCTCTTCAGCTCATAAATACAGTTTTAAACAGGCAGCATGTCTTAAAGCCTTTAAAAAGGTTTGTGTCACTCTGGGAACCACCCACTAATTATTTTATGTAGGGTTGCATTGGTTCTGTGATGGTTCTCTTTCACATTAGCAATGATAAAGTGTGCTTCACTGCGTTGACAATTCAGTTCTTTGCGTTCTGACTGCGTGAAACCACATCCGACAGCCGACGCAGGCAATGTCTGTGTAAGACGCACAATCAGACATAAACTGTTCCCTTTCAGATGGTTCCGTTGAGCCTGGGCACTGACCTGTGCAGTGGCTGGGTCTCTGTCATGCATCTTCTTAGCAAAACCCAAAGTGATGGTTAGAACTGGAGATTATAGAAGTTGTTAGAACAACTGGATGTATCTGTGGAATAAATAATGTGCAATTTTGAAAAGTTTACTTAAGGAAAGTATAAATCTATAAGACTTATTTTGTTATAAGTTCTGTATATATACTAGTATGCACATTAGTGTTATCAGGTAGGAAATCTGCAAGTAACGCTGTCTGCTCATAGGGGAGTTTCCTGGTGGTCCTGGGGTTAGGACGCGGGGCTTTCACTTCAGGAGCCCAGGTTTGATCCCTGGTCAGGAAATTAAGATCCCATAAGCTGCATGGGCTTCCCTGGTGGCTCAGATGGTGAAGAATCTGCCTGTGATGTGGGAGACTAAGGTTCCATCCCTGGGTCAGGAACATTCCCTGGAGAAGGGAATGGCTACCCACTCCAGTATTCTAGCCTGGAGAATTCCACGGAGAGAGTAGCCTGGCAGGCTACAGCCCATGGGGTCACAAAGAGTTGGACAGGACTGAACGACTGACACTTTCACTTTTTCACTTCAAGCTACATGGAGCAGCCATAAATAAATAAATCTTAATAAAAAAAAAAAAAAACAGCTGTGTGCTTAACAGTGGTATTTTTCTCGTAGAACAAGAACTCTGGAGGTAAGAAGCTGCAGGCACTGGCATAGCTTCCCAACAATGCTAATGAGGACCCTGACTCTCTGTCTTCCTCTCCTCCTCTTGGCCACCTGGTCTTTTGTTTCTGAACTTGTCCCTTTGTGATCGTAAGATGACTGCCATGGGTCGGGGTACCGTGTCTGTCTTACCGACGGGAGCGTGGAGAAGGGCAGTCCCGTGGCCACTTTTTTTGGGGGCCTGGTCCTTTTATAAAGAAGTAAAAGCTTCCTCAGACACTCTCCCTTCCCTGCAAGAGTACCAGCTTTGTCTTGGTGGTTGGAACTTGTAACTTGGCCATGCTTAGCTGCAGAAGGCCTGGGAGAGGAAGTATTAATGTTTTCCAGCTTCTATAATGGAGGGCTGGCAAAGCAGAGGAGGGGCAGGAAGACGTTATCTTACCAGCAGTATCAGAGCTTTTTTATCAGAGCAGCTACCGGCTTCCCTTAGGCAAGCAGGGAGTGGCCAGGATCCTTTCAGTTGCTTCCTTTTGTGGCGCTTAAATCGAATTCTACCCAGTTTGGAGCTTCCCAGGTACCCAGTGGAAGGCCTGGATCCCTAGTCCTAGGCTACTTAATAAGCTGTGTCAAACTGGCATTTTTGTGGGTGCAGGTGGGGGTTGGAGCTGTTTTACTATTTATAAAGAGTTATCTGCCTTTCTACCTTCATTTGCTCAAAGCTAAAGCCCTACAAGTTTTCTACTTTGACTACCCATGAGTGGCTTTTAGGATCTTAGTTCCCAACCAGCAATCGAACCTGGGCTTTTGGCAGTGGAAGTGCGGAGTCCTAACCACTGGACTGCCAGGGAATTCCCTTGATTTGACTCTTAGAAGCAGTATGTTTCAAATTTAGAATAAATCAATAAAACAGCAACAAATCCCACCCCCTCCTATATTTTCATTGCTCTGATGGTATATATTCTTATTTTTTTTCCATTGAAGAAAGTTTGGGTGAAATTCACATAAAGCTAGACCTAAGGTGATGGACAGGGAGGCCTGGCGTGCTGCGGTTCATGAGGTCACAGAGTCAGACATGACAGAGAGACTGAACTGAACTGAACTGAACCATTTAAAAGTGGCATTTAGTGTATTTACAGTGCTGTGTAACCACCACCTCTATTGAGACCCAATATGTTTTTGAACAAGTGATCCCAAATGCGGGGGAAGATGTGGTCCTCTGTGCTGAAAAGACTGCTGATGCTGCCTGCAGGATGCCCCCCACCCCTCCTACCCCCACCCAGGGGCTCTGGGCTCATAGACTTAACTTCACTATAGGTTTCACGTGAGAAAAAACGATCTCTCCAACGAACACTTACTGGACATCTGTCCCAGTTCTCAGAACACTCTTGGCCTTGCCCTCTCAAATGTCAAAGGTTGCAGTGAGAAGCTCTTTGTTTGCTGAGGATTTGCTGTTTATGGTGGCTTAGATAACAGTTCAGTTCACACAAAAACAAACAAATGATGATCCAACCCGAGTCAGGTACAAGGCCATGAGTGGACTCGGGGGCGGGGGTTGGGGGGGGGTGACGTGAAAGTAGAATCTCTCCTTTGACTCACCTGCTGGGAGAGGAATTTTCCAGGTTAAGTCCTTAAGATGAGTTATTATCAGAGGGCCAGGTCACTATTTGTAGAGCCCCATACCCTTCCTTGGAACCATCACAGAATCAGCTCATTGAATCCTTGCAGCAATCTGATGGAGGAGGCTGGGCAGGTGTTGGCATCTTACAGCATCGCCCTCTTCTGAGCACTTACCTCCTCTAACTGTAGAGATAGAAAGGAGGGCCACAGAGGCCCCTCTAATTACAGAATAACTCGGAAAGAGTAAGATTTGATTTGAATTTTTTTTGGCTGCACCATGCAGCTTGTGGGATCTTAGTTCCCTGATCAGGGATCGAACCTGCAGTGGAAATGCAGAGTCCTAACCACTGGACCACTGGGAATTCCCTGATTTGACTTTTATAACCAGTGTTTTTCAAACTGTTGATTTTTCTATGTAGCAGATTATGAACAAAAATGAAAGAAAATAGAATAATAAATGTCGGTGTGCATTGTAGTCATAGTAAGTATTTTTTCCTGAAATGTTTGCCTTGCTGGGGGGTGTGTGTGTATGTGAGTGTGTACTGGGTGATGATGCAAAATATATTTCCTGATGTGGGTCACAGTTTAACCAATTTGAAAGCCCTGGGCAGGAATGGCTGTGGTCCCTTTAGCACCACTCAGATTTGAACATTGCCAGCCTCAGGCTTTGCCCGCTGACCCTCCAGGTCAGGATGGTGATGTCATGTGTGTGTGTGTTCAGAGTCCTTTGCTCTTTATCAAAAGCAAAAATTGGGCGTCTGCCCCAAAGGCAAGTTCCAGGAACCGAAAACATGACTCTCACTGGTTGTACAACGTTTCGACTTTCCCGTGGTAAGAACAATGTCAGTCCTGGCTTTGCTGTCTCCATTTATTTTTTGAGTGTTCTCGAACATTTTAGGGCATTTCTACAGCTTCAGGTCAGTGCACTGACCTGCCTCCTGGCCCCAAGAAGCACACCACAGGGAGCTCTGGCTAAAATTACCCCACGGAGGTCACCTGTTAACCTCCTTTATCCTGTGCCTCTCAGCATCAGGCAGCCTGGATCACTTACAATTCCCCCATTTCTTTTTCATGGAAAAAGCCATTTATTCCATCTGTTGGAGATTGCATTTGGTCCCTTTATCTTGCTTCTGATACACTTAAGTCTGATAGTTTTCTTAGGCAGTGTCTACATGAAGGCACCCAGAAAGTTAGAGAGTAAAATATTTAGCCAAATAATTGGTTTAAACAATGCAGATAAATCCACTTAAAGCCCACTGATTTTTTTTTTTTGCATGTTGCATTAGCTAGTTTTCATAATGTCCCATAGATATAACTTACCATAAAAGCAAATAAAAAGCCATTTTTGTTTCTGTTCCCATGTATTTTTGAAACTGTATCATTCAAAAATTAATTGGAAGTATTGAGTATAAGTCTTGGGGACAAAACCACTAAGAAATATGAGAAGCTTTAACTTTAGGCTCTTACCTAGTTGGCTATACTGGTTTTACATTTTTTGGGTTTTTTGTAAATTTTCTGGCCACACTGCAAGGCTTACAGGATCTTAGTTCCCCCACCAGGGATTGAACCTGTGCCCCCTGCAGTGGAAGCATGAAGTCTTAACCACTGGACTGCCAGGGAAGTCTGGGTCCTTTGTATATAACCTGAGTCATTTGTAATGATGGTCATAATAACAAGGGCAACAGTGATGTTGATTATATGCAGGGCAATGTGCTCATGATTTCATTTATTCCCTTTAATTCTTACAAAAACCCTCTGGAGAGAGTTTGTGATTTTACTTTTAAGAGAACTGAGACTTATAAAAAAGATCAATAACTTTTCAAGTTCTCCTGAGTTGGATGCCAAATCCCCAAGCTGCATCTTTGTGGAGGGAGAGAAATTAGCCAGGAATGTGAATCCTTTCAGCCATTTTCATAGAGGTATTCATGTTTTCTGTTCCCCCTCCTCCCTGTTCAGCCTATCAACTCACCAGGTGCATAAACTGGAGGGGAAAAACCTCAACACATTCCTGAGTGTTTATGGGGAGACTGGGAGAATGAAGGTAATTTCCCAAGGAGCAGACCCCAGAGACCCAGGCATGGACCTGCCTGAGATCCAGACCTGAGAGGGAAGAACAGAGGGCTTATTGTGGAGAGAGGTTAGATGCAAACCCAGCTGACAGGGCTGGAAGGTGGGGTGGTCAGGGGAATTGGCAAGTGTGGATGAGTGTTGTATTGCTGCTATGATGAGTTACCACAAGCTTGGTGCTATAAAACAATACACAGTTATTATCTTTTGTTCTAGAGGTCAGAAATCTGGAATGGAACTCACAAGGCAAAAATCAATTGATTGCCAGGGCTGTATGCCTTCTGATGACTCCAGGGGAAATATCTGTTTCCTTGACTTTTCCAGCTCCTAGAGGCTGCCCACATTCCTTGGTTTAGGGCTCTTTTTCATCTTCAAAGCCAACAATGGCAGGTTGAGTTCTCATCAGATCACTCCAGCCTACATCCACAGTCGCATTGTGTCTCTGACTTTTCTGCTTTCCTTCTTCACTTAGAAGGATACATGTGATTATGTTGGACCCATTCATTATCTTGGGTAATCCAAGATAACCTCCCCACCAAAAAGTCAGCTGATTAGCAACCTTAATTCTATCTGTAATCTTAATGCTCCTTTGCCATATAACCTAACATAGTCACAGTTTCCAGGGATTAGGTCATGGAGTTCTCTGGGACTATTATTACGACTATCACAGTGGCCTCTTAGATAAAAGCAACATTTGACCTGAAACTAAAAAAAACGAGTTGATTTCAGGTTGTGAAAAGAGGGAGCAGGTCAGGTAGTAGTCCAAGCAGAGGTGACAGTCTGCGCAGATGGAAAAGAGCTTGGCACCTTGGAAGAACCAGCATCATGCTGGCCTCCAAGGCCAGGGTAAGGACTTGGGGGCTTGTGCTAAGGACAGTGGGGAGCTTTTAAAGGCTTTTGGGCAGCAGGAAGTCTTGATCCAGATCACTGTGCTCTATGGAGATGGATGAAGGAGGCAAGAGAGGACATGAGAGGCTACTGCTACTGCTGCTAAGTCACTTCAGTCGTGTCCAACTCTGTGCGAACCCATCCCTGGGATTCTCCAGGCAAGAACACTGGAGTGGGTTGCCATTTCCTTCTCCAATGAGAGGCTAGTGATCATCAAATACCTTCCTTCCTGGAAGATCATCCCACCAAATTTGGACAGGGATTCACCAGATATTCACCAAAATCCATTTTTTTTCCTGTGCTAAGTTGCTTTAGTCATGTCCGACTCTGTGACCCCATGAACTTCAGCTCACCAGGCTCCTCTGTCCGTGGGATTCTCCCAGCAAGACTACTGGAGCCGGTTGCCATTTCCTTCTCCAGTTTGTTTTCCTAGATGTACACTTCCCAGCATCCTGGTATTATTAGTGAGGCTTTGAGACTAATTCTTGCCTATAGACTGTGACCAGAGACAGTAAGAGCAGGTGGGCCCTCTCTCTCTTCCTTTTCTGCAGAGATCTTCGATGCCATCTATGAAGAGGATCACTTTGGGGGAAGGGAGGATCCTGGGTTCCTGAATGGCACTATGGAGCACAGCCCCATTATCATTCTGACTGTTGTGTGGGAGAGGAGGCAGTTCGCTTCACTGTTCCAGCACTGAGATACGGAATTATCTTTTGCAGTAGTTAGCTAAGCCCAGCTAATGGACAACCCCTGCATGCTCAGTCACTCAATCATGTCCAACTCTTTGCAACCCCATGGACTATAACCTGCCTGCACCTCTGTCCATGGATTTTTCCCAGCCAAGAATAATACTGGAGTGGGTTTCCATTTCCTCCTGCAGGGGATCTTCCTGACCCAGGGACTGAACCTGCATCTCCTGGCACGGGTGGTAGGTGGATTCTTTACCACTGAGCCACCTGGAAGCCCAGTAGACAACCAGACAGACCAATAAATTAAGCAAAATAATTTTGAGTTTTAACAAGAGCTCTGAAGGAAATTAACGTATGAGGTGATGGAGAATAATTAGGTGTTTCTCCCTCAGAAAGGATGGTCATGAAAAGCGTTTCTAATGAAGTGGCATTTGATCAGAAGCTTAAAAGATGAGAAACAGTGGCCCTGAGCAGAGGGAGTGGAGATCTTTGTGGACAAAGAAATTAATAAATGTGATAACCCTGAGTGAGGAGACACCGGCTGTGTTGGTAGGAGGAAAAAGGTGGCTACTGTGGCTGAAACTTGAAGCATGGTCAGAAACTCTCACTGGGAAAGGATTCATGAAAAGGCTCCAGCCTATAAAAAAAAAAGAAAAAGAAAAGGCAAGGGTCAGAGTTCTAGAAGCATGTCTCTGCTGGACCGTGTACTCACTGAGACAGTTCTCTCTTCCTAGCTATTGCCACTGCCTGGGGCATAAGTAAGTTCAGCCAGAGTGGAAGCAGGAGGACTAGTTAGAGCAAAAGTCTCGATCAGACATTTTGGTGACTTTGACTAGGTTGCTGGCAGTGCTGATGGGGAGAAGTGACTAGATTTGAGATACGTTTTATCTCGTTTTTAAAGTTTTTTTTTCTTGTGATGAGAACTTTATAAAAAATGAATTTATCTTTGCGCTGGGCCTTCATTGCATGCTTGGGTTTTCTCTAGCTGCAGCGAGCGGGGGCTACTGTCTAGCTGTAGTGTGTGGGTTTCTCTTTGCAGTGGCTTCTCTTGTTGCAGAGCACGGGCTCCAGGGTGCATGGGCGTCAGTGGTTACGGTTCACGGGCCCAGTAGTTTCAGCTCTGGGGCTCTAGGGTGCAGATTCAGTGGTTGTAGTGCCTGGGCTTAGCTGCCCTGCGGCATGCAGAGTCTTTCCAGACCAGGGATGGAACCCGTGTCCCCTGCACTGGCAGCCACAGATTCCTAACCACTGGACCACCAGGAAAGTCCGAGATGCATTTTAAAGACAGAGGTGACAGGACTCACAGAGTGGATGCTGCAAGTGAGAGCAAAGGAAAAATCAAGGATGACGTCTGGGATTTTGGATAGATCTTGAATAGGCAATAGTGACGTTTACTAAGAGAAAGACCAAAGAAGGGACAGGCTTCAGGGATAAAATTAAGAGAGCTCTTTGATTTTGTGATGGTTGACCTTATGTGTCAACTTGACTAATCCTTGGGGTGCCAGATATTTGTTTATTTTTTTGCACTAGGTGTGTCTATGAGGGTGTTTCTGGATGCAGCTAACATCTGAAGCAGTCGACAGAGTGAAGGGAATTGCCCTCCCAACATAGGTGGGTTTCACTAGTCAGCTGAAGATTTGAAAAGAACAAAAAGCCTGAGTGAGGGAGACCTCTTTCTGCTTCATTGCTGTGTTTCCTTTCCCCGTCTTGGAGCTCAGACTGAAGCATCGGCCCTTCTTGGATCTAGAGCTTGTTAACTGCAGATCTTGGGACTTCTTAGTCTTCATTAACTGTGTGAGCCAATTCCTTATAACAGATTTCTTTAGCTATCGATATATCTGTTTCTGTATTTCTGCCTCCTGTTGGTTCTTTTCTTTGGTGAACACTAACGTAGATTTGATAGGTTTGAGTGGCTGTTTCCATCCAAGAGAAGGTATCCTGTCAGGAGCTGGAGATACAAGTCTGGGGTAGCAAACAGAGCAGGGCTAGAAATACAAACTCAGGATCTTTGGTGGTATTTGGAGCCTGTGGTCAAGAAGAGATCATTAGAGAGAGGGTTTGATATGAGAAGAAAAGAGGTTCAGGCTAGAGCCCAGATGCATTCTCATCCTTAGAGAGCTGGTAGAAGAGAAGGAGCCAGTGAAGGAGATAGGGAATGGTTGGCCAATGAGGATGGATGAACCCTAGGAGTAGATTTCTTTTTTTTGTTAAAAAGATTTTTTAATTTTTAAAATCAAAGTTGTACACTGTCATGATTTTTAGAGTCACGTTGTTCTACAAGAGTTGCCCTGAAAAATAATAGTGAGCAGCCCCATTCTGGCCCATTACTGACCCCTCTTTCCCAGAAGCAACTACTTTCAACTCTTTCTTCTGACATTTACCTCCTTCATTTCTCATAAGCTGGTTTATCTGCCATTTCTTAAGTTTTCTGCTTGGATATGTATAGACGTCCTTCTTCTAAAGATTTACTCTCTATGGCCACCCACACTCACCCTCACACCCACTCACACAAAGGTACTCACATAGACACACAGCGTTCTTCACTGTCCTCTAATTACAATTATATTGCCTGTTTTGGTTAAACCAATATATAGTGTTTTAATTATTCTGACTTTGCAAATGTTATTCGTAGCTGAGTCATGTAGCATACTATGATTTAGTTCAGTTCAGTCCAGTTGCTCAGTCATGTCCGACTCTTTGCGATCCCATGAACTGCAGCACGCCAGGCTTCCCTGTCTATCGCCAACTCCCAGAGTTCACCCAAACCCCCCATGTCCATTGAGTCAGTGATGCCATCCAACCATTTCATCCTCTGTCGTCCCCTTCTCCTCCTGCCTTCAATCTTTCCCAGCATCAGGGTCTTTTCCAGTGAGTCAGTTCTTCCCATCAGGTGGCCAAAATACTGGAATTTCAGCTTCAGCATCAGTCCTTCCAATGAATATTCAGGACTGATTTCTTATGATTATGTTTCTTTTTTTTAATATGACCTCTGGTTTTCCCTGGAATTAGTAATTGTCGACATTTAAGGCCTTCCCTGGCAGTCTTGTGGTTAGGACCCTGTGCTTCCACGGCGGGGGACAAGGGTTCAATCCCTGGCTGGGGAATTAAGATCCCACATACTGCCTGGCACACCTCCCCCCCACCCCCCGCTTCCAAAAAAAGAGAAAAGAAAGAATTGTCTTCATTTAAAAGGTTTGGGGGGACTTCTGCCTGTTTCTAATTCATCGCTAGACTCTCTGTTAGAAGTTAAAGCCTCCTGTCACTTTCACAAATGTCAGGTGACTCATGAGTCTCCGTTTTCCTCTGCGCTGTATTTCTGGGATCTCTATGTACTCCTGCCCTAATCTAGGCTAGTTGCTGTTGTCCTGAGATTGACTTTCATGGTCATTTTAGGAAGTCCCTTCCCCACCTTCCTGTGTTAGAGCTCCCATTTCTTGGACCCCATATTTTCCTTTATTAAAAGTTTATTCCTTAGTTTTGAGGAAATATATCCTCTATTAACTTTTCTGAAGACACATACATGAGAGGCCAGTTCTTTGTGACCTTTTATGTCTGTAGCTTTAAAAGTTTTTTGGTTCGATATGATGTTAACAGTTTGGCAATAGTTTTCCCTCAAATTTAAGGCCTTGCTCCATTATTTCTAGTTTCCTGTATTGATGTTGAGAAGTTTCTATTATTCTCTTTAAGTGTCACTTGCTTCTCTCTTTTCTGTCTGTCTATTTCTCTCTCTCTCCACCTAACCAGTCCCTAAAAGTTGAAATGGAACACAAACAAATTGGGTTTGTTGGGGGGCAGTGAGCAGGGATGAAGCTAGAGAAACTAAAAGAAAGACAGACTTGAAGTCCCTGCTACAAATCAGACACAACTGCTCTATAAAAAGGGAACACACAGCTGGAGTGTAGCTCACAGCACTTCGAGATAATCTTATCAATGTTCTGATTCTTTTCATTATGCGATTACTCAGCTGACCTGAGCTAGTGAACCTGCTATTAGTTGCGTACCTTATTATATGATTACATAACCCCCAGAAGGTTTAGAATTAAATATAGCAATGGTGAACTAAATCAAACCCATAGTACTAATATTTTTAGTACCAACCTTAAAGTGTAAGACAATCTGCATGTGTCTGTTATTTATGTGCGGTGTCTGTAATAAAAATAGAAGCTATACTCTAGACAATCTGACAGATTACCTTGTGATTTCAATTTGACATGTGTAATTAATTTTATATTTATGATTTTAATGTGACGGTGCAAGAGAATTTGCTTAAGTGTGTAAGCTGCATTGATTGTGTTAAGAGAACCGCGTTATAGATCTGTTCTCTGAGGTGGCAGGGGTCTCTGTGAGGGTCTCATGATCGTTCCTTCTGCTGCCGTCAGCTGTTAAGGGCTGTGCTCCTCTCCTTTTACCAAATGAACCCCAACAGGCTAAGGGCACAATAGCCAAAGCACAGTGGAGATTGTGGAGAATGAAACATTTAAATGCAAATGTGCTAAAGGCTGGAGTAGAGATCAATCAGCACATTTCTTCTGTGAAGGAACAGATTATAAATATTTTACTCTTTTCAGTCCAGGAGGCAAAACTGAGGCTATAGCTATGAAAAAGTTAACCACTAAAAAGTGTAACAACCATTATTAGCTCTAGGACTGTATAAAAACAGGCAACTGTCTGGATTTGGCCTACAAACCATACTTTGGCAATTTCTGGGTATAAAAATTAAAAGGATATTAAAAGGATAATAAAAAGGAAATAAACACAGAAAATAGCAAACAGTTAAATACCTGAGATTCCTAGTATAACTCACTGGAATTCATATGAGATTCCCTGTAGGGGAAGTATTTTTTCTACTGAATACTGAAACACAACTAGGGAAGCTTTGATCAAAGCCCGCAACTGATACCAACTTGAGGAAGGTGGGTGGACCATTTGGAAAAGGTTTTTATCTTTCAACCAGATCCCAAATTATACAGACTCTTCAAATGTGTGTATATTCACTACCTACAATTTCATGTGCTGTGCTGAGGACTAGAAATACAGCAGTGAGCAAGACTGGGTCCCTGCCAGAAGGCGCTTTACACTGGTTGGGAGAACTGGGACAAGGACACAAGTTATTTCTACGGAAGTGCAGTGACTGTTCTGATAGCAGGAGGGAGGTGTATGGGGCATCTCCTGTGTCTAGTGTTTAGGCATCAGGAGAGACTTCCTGGTGGAGATGATGTCCAAAACTGAAGCCTGAAGGATGAGAACAGAGTAGCAAGAGAAAGAACTTGGGAGGTGCAACTTAGCGACTGCAAGGTTCCAGAGGTGGAGGGAGCAATAGCGCGTTCAGGGAGCTGTAGCTAATTCATACAAACACTGGGAGACTTGCACAAGAGATGGGCTTTCCACAGAGGACCTGTGGGACTTCCCTGGTGATGCAGTGGTTAAGACTCTGCACTTCCAATACAGGGGGTGCAGTTCAATTGCTGGTTGGGGAACTAAGATCCCACCTGCCGCCCTATATGACCACCCCCCACCCCTTAAAAAGAAAGTGCCTGTAACCAAGAAAAACATGCCAAAAGCCACATTTCCATGGAATATAATTTCTGAAACCTCAGCACTATTGCCATTTTTGATAATTCTTTGCTGTGGGAGGCCTTTTCTGGGTGTTGTAGGGTGTTTAGCAGCATGGCTGGCCCCTACCCCATAGATGCCTGTAGTATCACTCAGTTGTGACAATCAAAAAGCATCTCCAGACATTGCCTGTCTCCTGGGGGACAGATCTGCTGGTTAATAACTACTGCTGTGAGATATAAGGTTAAAGCATTTTACTGGCTCATTCCAAGCATACCGGTTGGGAACACTGCCTATCCAGCTGCTGTTGTTAGGAGTAGCTGTGGCTCATTACTGCTCCACTTTGCCAGGGGGCAAGGTGACCAGATGTCTCTGATACAACCTCTTCCTCCTCTCCTCCCACCACCAATCACTGAAGTCCACCCTGAAAGTGGTCTGATTCAGGCCTTTCATGCTGCATGGCACCAAGCGTCCAAAAAACCCAAAGAGAAATCCTTCCTGACAGGAGGTAGGGTCACATGACAATGTATCAATATCGTTCCTGTAGCTTAAGGTAGTTTCAGACACGTTTATTAAATTATAGCTGATTCCAAAGCATTTGTTCTTCCTTGTTACTATAGCAGTGCGAGTGCGACTGCCAAGGTGATGAAGAAAACCAAGACGTCAGTGAGGAATGGTCCTTGCTGCCCGGCTCTTCGTGGGGTCTGGCATAGCCCAAGTCACAGACTGTGGTGCTGGCTTGTTGAGGACCATACTCTTCTCAACGGGGGCTAATAAAGGGCCTCCTGCCCAAGAAGGGGACAACAGGGGATGAGAAGGTTATATGGCATCACCGACTCAGTGGACATGAGTTTGGGTAACCCTGGGAGTTGGTGATGGACAGGGAGGCCTGGCGTGCTGCGGTTCATGGGGTCACAAAGAGTCGGACACGACTGAGAGACTGAACTGAGCTGAACTGAATAAAGGGCCTGATGGAATTACAACACAGTGTCCAGCTACTTGAGCCGGACAGGCTTTAGAATGCAGGGTTGAGAGGCAGGTGAAGAGAGGAGGACGGGGAACAGGATTCCTGTGACTGGAAGCTCTAAGGGCCACAAGGGAAAGGGCTTCTCTGTTAGGCTAAGAGGTTGTCCTTGATCTTGAAGACACCGGGAAGCCAAGGAAGAATTTTAAGCTCACAAGTGACAGAGCCAGATGAGTGTATTTATTTATTTTTATTTTTAAAGAGTTATTTATTTTTGGCTGTGCTGAGTCTTCATTGCTGCAAGAGGACTTTCTCTAGTTGTGGCGAGCGGGGCCCACTTTTCGTCGGGCGTCTCTCTGCGGTGGCCCCTCTTGTGGCGGAGCACCAGGCAGGCACGCGGGCTTCAGGAGTTGTGGCTCCGGGGCTTAGGTGCTCTGCGGCATGTGGGGTCTTCCCAGACCAGGGGTCAAACTCCTGCCCCCTGCATCAGCAGGCGGATTCTCAACCACTAGACCACTAGGGAAGCCCCACCAGATGAATTTAGAAGATGTTTCCAAATCATTTACATTTTACAGAGTACATTTTTGCATGTCACTTCATTTAACATTCTGTAAGGTAGGTGTTGTCTGTACTTGGCAGCTGAGGACTTAGAGAAGTTAATTAATCAAGGTCAGAGAGCTAAAACAGTTGTGGCCAGGGCTGAATCCAGGTCTCCATTTCCGCATTGCCTCTCATGTTTTGACTGTAGTCAGATAAAACACACACACAGAAGGCCGTTACAGGGCAAATGTGAAAGCAAAGAATAGGTGAAAAATTAGTTGTGTTTAGCAGGGACTGGCACTGGGTAGTTAGTAGATTTGTTTCTAGGCTTATCATTTTATTTGTTATTCTTGTTTTTTTCTAAACTGGTTATGATGATGTCACCATGTTAGTATTCCCTAGCGCAATAATTTCCAACATGTGGATCAAGACCCTTGGGGGAACCCAAGGTTATTCAGAGGGTCCTCAGTTCAATGTGAATTTTCTTGATAGATGCTGAAAGTACTACCATTTATTTTACAGGGATTCCAGTCTTTTTAAAAATTTAGTTTACATTACAAAGGGATCTTTATACTTGAAAGGGATCTTCATGCTAAGTATAAACGATATTATGGTGTAGTACTAAAGATGATGTGCATATTAGCAGAGGCTGGTGGGGCACAGGAAAACAGTGGAGTTTGGCTATCTCAAGAATCTACAGGAAAGGACGTGTCACACAGTCGTGAGACTGGAAAGGACTTGGTGAGATGACAGTGGAGGTAGAAGAAGTCATGTTATTTTTTCCCTGCCTTAGAAAGGACAGCATCCCAATGACTGTCCCCACAGGCTGGGGATTACCTTTGTCTTTATGGCAGGAATCATGTGATACCTCAAACAGGTCCAAACTGTATTGACATCAAATCAGCGAGTGGACAAAACTCCAGGGTCTCACTTAGAACTCAATTTGGAGCGTGGAAGTAGGGTTGTTGAAGCCCAGCCTGAGGCTTGAGCTAAAGAAAGGAAAAGGGATGAGAGAGAGAGGGTTCTGGCATAGACCAGTTATCTCCTGCAGCCTCAATTTCCTCATCTATAACATAGAAATAATATCTTTCAGCATGAATGAACCATTGAATATAAAGATTCCTGGAAGAGGGCTTTGCATCAATAAATGCAGGGTTTTTTAAAAAATTAATTGATTTATTTGACTGCGTCTGGTCTTAGTTGTGACACTCAGGATCTTTGTTGAGCTGTGCAGAATCTTCTGTTGCAGCGCAGGGAATCTCTAGTCATGGTGCGAGCACTTCAGTAGTCGTGGTGCATGGACTCGGTTGCCCTGAAGCTTGTGGAATCTTCCCTGACCAGGGATTGAACATGTGTCCCCTGCATTGCAAGGAGGATTCTTAACCACTGGACCATCAGGGAAGTCCCAAATGCAGGTTTTATACACAGGCATGTGCCTTTGGGGGCTTCCCTGGGGGCTTAGGGGTAAAGAATCCACCTGCCAATGCAGGAGACACAGGTTCAATCCCTGGGTCGGGAAGATCCCCTGGAGAAGGACAGGCAACCCACTCCAGTATTCTTGCCTGGGAAATCCCATGGAGAGAAACCTGGTGGGCTATAGTTCACAGGGTTGCAAAAGAGTCAGACACGACTTAATGACTAAACAACATAATACAGTGGCTGGTGTCTTAGCAGAGGGAAATTTGAACACAGACATACACACACATAAAAAAATGCGAGGTGAAGACAGAGGCAGAAACTGAAGTTATGCAGTTACAAGCCAAGAATACAAAGGATAGCTGGTAAGTGCTAGAAGCCTGAAGAGAGGCAAGAAAGGATTCTTTCCATATTTCTGTCTTTCCATAGAAAAAGCCTCAGGAGAATGTGGTCCAGCTGACACTTTGATTTTGAACTTCTAGCCTTCAGAACTGTGAGAGAGTAAACCTCTGTTTCTTTTTTTTAAACTATCTTGTTTGTGGTAATTTATTAAGGCAGCCCCAAGAAACAAATTCACTGGCTGACAGCCTGTGGAGACCAGAGATATGCCAACAGCCCTGTGAGAGAGCTTGAAAGAGGATAGTCCTACAGCCGGTTGAGTTTGGAGGCAGATCTCCCCTCAGTTCAGTCTTGAGAGGACTGCAGTCCAGAGTGCCATAGTAAATACATTCTTGTGAGAAACCTGGAGCCAAAACTACCTACCTAAGCCTGTCCTGGATTTCTGATGCACAGAAACTGTGAAGTAATATATGTTTGTTGTTTTGCAAAACATAACCCTACAGCAAATGATAACAAACAAATGCATATTCTTAATTTTGGGGGGAGTGGGAGAATAAACTAGAAACTAATGACAGTGGTTAGTGATAGGCGGTGATGGGACCAGAGTACAGGGAACAGGAAGGGAGGCTTCCTCCTCTGAAAACGTTGGAAGATTTGATTTTGGACCAAGTGAACGCTTTATACATGCAAAACTTAAAGCTAGATAAGAAAGATGAAAAAAGCAAACTAAAATTACGCAAATAAAAATAACAAACCTAACACTATATCACAGTGTATCACACAGATAACACAACCATATTGCAAAGCAGATGAATTCAAGTAACTTTTGATCACCATCCTCTCGCTTTACACCTTTGGGAAGAGATGTATTTACAAAGATAAAAAAGTGCAAAGAAATCTTAAACTTAGGTTTGCTACTGGTGTTAGTATCGAAGTCACAGCTCTTTTGTCTATATTGTAGGATAGAATAAACCAGTAAATATATTGATGCTGACGAGAACCAGTTTTCCTGCATTTTTACCTTTCCCCACCATGTTTACTGTTTTTGACATCATATTTTACATCTTTTTCTTAGTAACCAGGGTTTTTCACTGTGGGAGAAGAAAAATATAAAATGGAAAGAGGAAGGCTAGAATGAACCTCGAAATGCTGACTTTTTAATTGGAGGTATCAATATGAACTCATGATTTTAAAATATATCTGGGTAAAGAGTATACTGTTTAGTGTTTTATAGTTCTTTGAATATATATACACTTGGTCCACTGAAAGGGCCTAGAAGAAATAACGTCCCAATAGCAATGAGCACCCTGGTCACTAAGATCTAATTTTCCAAGTACCATTTCCTACTAAAAGGAACTAAGATTTCTCTGCATCAGGCAGAGAAAATGCAAGGAGAGCTAGGAGGTTCTATGTCAGAAAGCAAGATAGTGTTCAAAGATTGATCGATCGATCTATAGGATGGGGACTTCCCTGGTTTCCAGGGACTAAGACTTGGCTGATCACAATGCAGGGGGTCTGGGTTCTATCCCTGGCCAGGGAACTAGATCCCACAGTCTGCAACGGAGACCCAGCACAAACAAACAAATAAATAAATATTTAAAAAAAAATAACAGGATATATGTAAGGAAAGCGCGAGAAGGGACTTTCACAGGTCACAAAAAATTCAAACACCACAAATAATATTGGTAGTTGGTTATAATAACTGGATTAAATTGAATTTTAAAGAACACCAGAGTTCATGCTGTTATTCAAAAGAAGAGGAGACTCGTGAAGGGGAAGGGAAGGAGGAGAAACAAAATACAGGTATCATCTGTTGCAGAGGGAGAGAGGATCTTTGTGGAGGACTGCCAGACCACCATTGACCAAGTGATCAGGCTTGACATGGACGCAGAATATGGTGTCTCTGGATGGAAATAGACAGCATCACCTCTGACTTCTCTTACTAAAAAGTTTGACTTGCATCTAATCATAAACAATTCAATAACCCCATACTCTTACAATCTACTATTGGCCTGGACTTTTCAAATTGTGAAAGTAATGAAAGATTTTTTTCAGAGAACTGGAATTCCCTGGTTGCCTAGTGGTTAGGACTGGGTGTTTTCACTGTCGGCCTGCTAGGTTTGGATCTAAGGTTGGAATAACAAAGATCCTGCAAGCTAGCTTAAAAAAAAATTGAGAGTATTAGTACTCGGGTAATCCTGGGTAGATCTTGAACTGAAAAAGTAAAAAATATGTGTGTATTTGTGACCTTTAGGGACAACAAAAGAAATTTAAATATGGACAGTATATTGGGTTTGACTGAAACGGTAATACATTTCTTGCTTGTCCTAATGATGAAGTATTTAGGGGGTGAAGCAGGGTTGTTTGCAACATTCCAATAATTCAGGGTGGAAAAAAACCCCTATACAGTGAAAGAGAACGCAAGTATTGTGAAATGTTAGCATTAAATTTAGTGCAGAGTCTACTGTATAAGTCTTCATTTGGTTTATAAATTTTCACATTAAAAAGCCGGGTTTTAAGTAAAAAGGGAGCAAGTTTACTTTTGATTGCAGAGGGCTCTTTCATGGCTCTTAAGTTCCTGTTTCACTGCGGCGTCGATCTCGAGGCCGTAGGAGGCGTCACCGCGACCAGGGCAGCTCCCACCCTCGCCAGAGACGAAGCCCGGGGTCCAGCCCGCCTACAGCCTGGTGGCCCCCTGCTGCCTGGGACGCGGCCTGGGCGTGGCCTGTGCCGGGAGCGGCCAATAGGAGCTTAGCCGGCGGGCGGGCGGGCCCGGGGCGGGGCTGCGCGCAGGCCCCTGGGCCGCCCCCGCCTCTCTGCTGCCTCTCTTCCAGCTACCGCGCGGCCGCCGGTTCCGTCTGCTGCAGACCCCGGGACCGAGAAGGGGCAGGGCCGCCGCCGCCGGGTAAGTGCCTGGCCTTCCGGCCGCGGCCGCGCTGGTCCCCCCTCCTCCGGCCCGCCCCCTCATTGCCCCGCGGCGCACAGAACCACCGGCGCCGGACTCCCGGGCCCTTACGCGGCGACGCTGCCTGGTGGGCCGCGGCCAGGGGGCTGGGGAGCGGGGCCGGGTCCTGGAGAGCCCCGGAGCGGGTGGGGCCTTTCTGGGGCTGCTGCTGCTCTCCGGCTCGGTGGGGCGCGAGGTTCCGGGGTGCGCCCCCCTCCTGGTGGTGCCGCTGTTGGGGTCGGCCCGATGCTGCAGGAGGGCCGGTTCCTGGCTCTCATCACTCGGCGGCATGGGGGTTGATTTCTCTCCCAGCGTCGCCGAGATCAGGTGTGAGGCCCGTCTTGCATCCCGGCGTGTGCGCCCTCGCAGCCGCGGTGCGTTTCACCTGCCTCTGCATGGCTCACACCTGCGGTTCATTCAAGAGTGTGCAGCCTGGGCCGGGCGAGCTGCGTACTCTGGGAAAGGGCCCTCTCTTCTTTGAGTTGCTCCTGGAACACGCCAGGTTGTCTCACGTTTTCGTGGACTGGTGGAATTCATTTGCTCGAAAAGTTAGTGTAGCTAAGGGTTTTAGCATAGTTTTAGGTGTGATTAATTTCGTGTACAGCGGTTGCAATGACATTGTTCCTGCGCAAGAACTGCTAAACCTGTCGTAGCCCTGCGAGTCTACCTTCGTGCTCCTGTTGCGAGAAAAGTTGAAAGGCGTCAATTTTGCTCTTGATTTTGCTGCTGCCAAGCTCTGTGACTCAGTTGATTCATATGAGACAAGATAGATTCCTAAGACTCTTTTAAAATCCCACGTTCCTTGAATCTGATGAGCTTGTTTTTCGTCCTGTACCTTTAAAAAGAATGGGAAATAGGAAAAATTCCATGGAAGATAGCCCCCCTGCGGGGAACAAAGCTTTCTGTGCGCACCGAAATTGAGAGGCTGGATTGCGGTTTAAGATTGGGAACTGAAAAGGGAGCACTGTAATACTGAAAGAACTTACCCAGAGTTAATTATATAAGAGAAACTTGGAAAGCTTTCAGAAGTTCCAGCAGCAGTTGCGGTATTTAATTACCTCTCTTTGCAGCTATATAGATGCCGTAAGGGGAAGATAAATGCTAAAGTTATAGAAAATGTAATAGGATATGTAACCTACCTTAAGTGTAGAGAGAATGCTTTGGAATTCTTAATTTATATAGGCATTTCCGCTCAGGAAACACTTTTGTTTGTTAATAGTTAAGAAATGTTTATATACCCCCCCCTCAGGAAAATCATACATTTATTTTGAGTATGTTGATTTCCTACCCTCCCACCGCCCCTCTCATCTGGCTTTTTATTGTATTCTTATTAGTTGCGCCAATGTTTTTTTAAAACAGTCTTTGGAAAATAGTGTTTGGCTTTGTAGTTAAGTAAAGGAAGATCAACTTTCCCTCGGGGAGAGCTCATTTCGAGTCTAGAGCTGTGTGACTTGGCAAAGTCACTTTCCTTCTCTGAGGCTGGCTGTCCTCAGTTGTGAAACGTGATGATGCCTATTGCATAAGGTCATGGAGATTAACCAGAATCTTTTATGTGGAAAACAAGAGTGGTGCCTGACATTAATACATGTCATGTCTTAATAATGGCAGCCATTGTCAGTACTGTGTTCACAGCTTAGAGAATTGGTCTTTGGGTTTTAGTTTAGCTAGAAAGCAGGGCCCGATAAAGAGAGCAAAGTGATCAGTGATTAACAGCCACTTCCCACGCAGGACGCTGGAAGTTTTGCAAGTTGTAAGTCCCTCCCCGACTCTCAGGCTGAACTACTGCTCACACACTAGTGATTGCGAAGGGACACTTCAGCCTCCCTGACTGTGTTGGCCTTCAGTCTTGGCACTTGAGTAGAGTTGGGGTTTTGCCAAAAATTGAACTAGCAAGTTAAGGAATGTGTGTGAGGAGAATCCCTCCAAAGAGAGCTCCAAAACAAAGAAATGGGTGAAATGCTGAAGAGAGGTTTCAGCCCCAGGTAGCTGAAGCCCTGTTACAGCTAGCTTTGGCCAGTGTGCTTACTGGACCTACGGACTCCTGTTCCAGTTATTAACCAGAACCTGTTATTTGGATGCTTGCCCAATTGCTGATTCTCTTGGGTTGTTCTTTAAGCTGAGTTATCTTTCTTTGACTGCAGACAATACTCTGGGAAGGCACGATAGTCTTAACTGCTCAGGCATCTAGCCCTGGCTTTGGGAAAGGAGAAGAGAAGAGCTCCAAAGTTATTTTTACCCTACTTTTAGTTCACTTTTAAACATCTTAGTAGTAGTTGAATAGAAAGGACTTTGGTACAGTTTAACCAGGGATACCAGAGGGGCTCTGGTTTGTGGAAGATAAGGTATTGTGAGGGTCCATCTGAATGGGAACTCACGGGTGGGTGTGTGCCTCATCCATGCTGATTCAAAACCGTGGGAGGCAACTCCATTGCAATGTGGCACCCTAGCTGAGTATTTGCATATGAGTATAACCCAGAACCTCTGGGTTTTAACATTATAACTAAAAAACCTAATCTTAAAGCCCGACAGAAAAAAAAAAGCCAAATCTCATTAAAACTAAACTAGCATAACAAAGTAGACAGGAAACCAGAAGATTTAAGGGGTGAAATGGCATGAAGTCATATACAATACAGTTTTTTAAAAACATTTTTAATTAGAGATCAGGTAAAATCCATTTCCCATACCATTTTGCTGACGTTTTAGAGGCTATCTTTTGTGTTTGTGTGTGTGTGTGTGTGTGTGTGTGTGTGTATTTTGTATGTATGCATTTCCACTACACTGTAGAAAAAAAATCACTGCTAAATAAGATGAATCAAAAGAACTATCTGTAGTGTCATCACTATCTGATCAACTACCTAAGTTATTTAAGTGATAAGTATTAGCATCACTATTTGACTCATTGATGCTTGGGGATGCCCCTGAGGTCCTCATTCAGTGGGTGGAGCCCTAGTATCTGTACTTCTAAGAAGCTCTTCAGACAGGTTAAGTGCTAAGTGAAGTCTCTCAGTCGTGTCCGACTCTTTGCGACCCCATGGTCTATAGCCTGCCAGGCTTCTCCGTCCATGGGATTTTCCAGGCAAGAATACTGGAGTGGGTTGCCATTTCCTTAGGAGCTGCTAAAAAGGAGTCCTGTGTTCCACTCAGCACATGTAGTGTCACAGCCAAGAAAATAAGAATCCTAGAGGCCATGAGGGGTGGGGAATGGTTAATGGTTTCCTTTTGGAATTGTTAGTTGCAGCAGGCAGGTGGTTAGGTGTGATAGAGAAATGGGGTCAGGGGCCAAGTGCAGGAAATCAAGCATCTTGTGAACAGCAAGGGCCCATCGGCAGGTAAAGGAAAGCAGGAACCTTCAGACTGACAGGAAGTGACACCATTTTGGGTGATAAGGGTCAGAAAAGCAGACAAAGAAATGTAGGAAAGATGGGAATCACCTGCATCCAAATGTAATCCTTTGCTCTCTGTGCTCTCTTTACAATAGGGCTTCCCTGTGGCTCAGTAGTAAAGAATCTGTCTGCCAATGCAGGTTTGATCCCAGGTGGGGAAGATCCCCTGGAGAAGGAAGTGGCAACCCACTCCAGTATTCTTGCCTGGAGAATCCCATGGACAGAGGAGCCTGGTGGGCTGCAGTCCATGGGGTCCCAAAGAGTCAGACACAACTGAGCAACTCAACAACAGCAAAGTCTTACAGATAAGAAGTACCCATCTTGCACTAATGCCATGACACTTCTGATCTGAGCTAAATCCCTAAGACAAAAATCCTTCTTCCCCTCAGGAAAATGGGGCTGGGATGAAAATCAGGGAATATGACCCGCAGGCTCGTCCTCCTCCAATAAATATTCCGCCCCTTCACTTGTATGCTCCTCGAGACCAGCTTGCCAAAGAAACTGTGGGTGGCAGCTCTTCACCTGTAAGCCTGCTCTCCTCTTTGCTTAAATAAACTTTCACTTTACTTAAGTTCTCTGCTTCATCTCCGAATTCTTTCATTATGAAGAAAGAACCTCCAATTCACTGACCACAGGGTGATGCTATATTTTGGAACTAGATAGAGGCGCTGGTACAACTCTGAAGGTACTAAGTGCCACTGAGTTGTTTGCCTTGGTGCTTTGTTTGCAGTATGTGAATTTTGCCTCAGTAAAAAACACTCTGGAAAAGATAGTGCTATCTGTATATTGTGTATTGGAAAAATTAATTATCTCTATTCAAATTGATTGAGAAATAGCAATAACCTCAGATATGCAGATGACACCACCCTTAATGCAGAAAGTGAAAGAGGAACTGAAGAGCCTCTTGATGGGGGTGAAAGAGGAGAGTGAAAAAGCTTAAAGCTCAACATTCAGAAAACTAAGATCGTGGCATCCGGTCCCATCACTTCATGGCAAATAGATGGGGAAACAATGGAAACTGTGACAGACTTTATTTTCTTGGGCTCCAAAATCTCCGCAGATGGTGACTGCAGCCATAAAATTAAAAGACGCTTGCTCCTTGGAAGAAAAGCTATGACCAACCTAGACAGCATATTAAAAAGCAGACACATTATTTTATTTTTTTTTCCACTTATTTTTATTAGTTGGAGGCTAATTACTTTACAGTATTGTAGTGGTTTTTGTCATACACTGACATGAATCAGCCATGGATTTACATGTATTTCCTATCCCAATCTCCCCTCCCACCTCCCTCTCCACCTGATTCCTCTTTATTTTGCTGACAGGTCTGTCTAGTCAAAGTTATGGTTTTTTCCAGTAGTCATGTATGGATGTGAGAGTTGGACCATAGAGAAAGCTGAGCACCAAAGAATTGATGCTTTTGAACTGTGGTGCTGGAGAAGACTCTTGAGAGTCCCTTGGACTGCAAGGAGATCAAACCAGTCCATCCTAAAGGAGATCAGTCCTGAATATTCATCGGAAGAACTGATGTTGAAGCTGAAACTCCAATCGTTTGGCTGCCTGATGCAAAGAACTGACTCACTGGAAAAGACCCTGATGCTGGGAAAGATTGGGAGGGAAAGGGGACGACAGAGGATGAGATGGTTGGATGGCATCACCGACTCAGCGGACATGAATTTGAGCAAGCTCCAGGAGTTGGTGATGGACAGGGAAGCCTGGTGTGCTGCAGTCCATGGGGTCACAAAGAATTGGACACGACTGAGCGACTGAACTGTTTCAAATTGACTACCTTCTGAGTGTTGTTAGGAGCTTCCCTGGTGGCTCAGATGGTAAAAGCGTCTGCTTGCAATACAGGAGACCCAGGTTCAGTCCCTGGGTCAGGAAGATCCCCTGGAGAAGGAAATAGCAACCCACTCCAGTACTCTTGCCTGGAAAATTCCATGGATGGAGGAGCCTCGTAGGCTACAGTCCATGGGGTCTCAACGAGTCAGACAAGTCTGAGCGACTTCACTTTCACTTGAGTATATATATTTCTGTTAAGACTTTTCTCTTAAATTAAGCACGTTTTTATTCTTTCTGTGATGTGTCTCATCAGTACTATTCAGAGCTGCTTAGTAGTATTTTCTGCTTAATTAAAACAGCACCATTCCTTTTGATCATGTATAGCCTCAGGTAGTAGCAGAAAGAACAGGAAACTTGGGCTCAGGTTTGGGGGTTGTAGGTCCATTTCTGCCCCCTTGGCCATGTGGCTTTGGACAAGGCACGTTCCTGAAACTGGCTTTCCTGGTCTGTTTTTGTGTCCCACCCCAAACTTCTTGTGGGGGGATCCACTGAAATCATTTATATTGAACACTTTTGTAATGGCAAGCTACAGTACTTCTGCATGTCACTGTTATGTGGTTATTGTTTTGATTTTTAACTTGAAGTCGGCAAAATTCAAGAACGGGTTGAGGACAGTACATGGACTATTGGATTTATTATTAATATGTTTACAGCTTGTAACTTATAGTGTTAATCATTATCTTACTTATGGCTTCAGTAAGGCTAAGAATTAGTTAAGTACAAATATTAAACTTTAAGGATATTAGATGAGTTTTTGGGAGCAGTGCTTGTTCTTTGCTATAAAAAGACATTAAACATGATGATTTTTAAGTTCCATGCTTAGGGAGCCTTCTATCTTACCCATGTGTAGCCACTCTGAATTTAGTTAACGTCCATAAATGAGGAATAGATATCAGTTTATCAGTCTACCAGGGTCCCCTTTGAGTTCCTGTGTTTTCTCTTGGTTTAAGCAAGCCGATTGGCCATCTTGTGGACTGACATTAGTGGTGACTTATGTGAGGTCTCCTGGGAAGTACAGGCCTGGAAGACTCCCAGGACCTTCAAAGCAAAAACCTTGGGCATGTTGCTTGCCAATGACTATAGTAAATTACTGGCCCAGAAAGTCATTCTGGTTTTTCCATAACTTAACAAGAAACCCCAACGAACTTTTTGGTCAACTGAATGCAATTTTACTTTAAACTGACAAGAATTGAAGTCGATAGCATATACACAAAAGTGGGCTAGTTTCCGTGTCTCCTTTCAATGGGCGCAAGCCCAGATTTGCCAGCTGAAATCCCATGAAGCTGCAGAACATATAATGAATGTGGGGACCTGGCTGCGCCAGGTGCGTGCATATGTGTCACAGTGAGTGAGGGCGTGTGGACTCAACGGAGGACGGAAGGCAACCTTTGTGAGTGTCTTTTTTGTGTTGGTTTTAAAAAATATACTTAATTTCCACAATAGGCCTAAAAGCTGGGCATTTTATTTCGCCTAGTGGAGAAAGGTATGGGCTCTACCCCTGACTGGTTGTCTTGGATGTTTTGACGATGAAGAGGGTGGAGAATTGAAAAACCTAGAGGTTAACTGGAGCTTTATGAACAAGGAAGGAAGTGATGAGGCTCTCACCCCATAGTCTGTCTTGATTCTTCATCCCAGGCCTCCTCACAGCTGGTAACATACTATGGGTAAGAGAAGAGAGGTCACACTTATACACTGGAAGTATACTGTGGCCATTTTAGGTCAATAATTACCATTTTAGCTTGAGACACTCACTGGGTCGCAGCATTTCTCTACTTCTGTGAATCTGAAGGACTTCATTGGCTCCCAGGAGGGACTCACTAAGACAGTGGCAAGCTAATAGCAAATATTTATTTAGCAAATATTTATTGAGTGTTGCGAACAGGTTGAAGATAACATGGGCCACCCAGAAGATTGCCTTCATTGTATCACACTATACACATAACACGTTTCAAGTTATTATTTTATTGGATTATTTATGGCCTATTATATAAGGCCATGTATAAAGTGATTTGGGGTTTAGGAGATAGGGTGCTTCACTTTATAAGGTGAGGATCACTTTGGGAATTGTGGGGTTTTCCATGGGAGCGTCTGGTGGCGCCATCTGACTCTTTGCAACCCCATGGACTGTAGCCTGCCAGGCTCCTCTGCCCATGGGATTCTCCAGGCAGGAATACTGGAGTAGGTTTCTGTGACCTCCTCCAGGGGACCTTCCCGACCCAGGGGTTGAACCTGGGTCTCCTGCATTTCAGGCAGGTTTTTTTTTTGACCATCTGAGCTACCAGGGAAGCCCATCTCCAAGTGAAACACAAGTTTAAAAAAGAAACTGCCTGTGTGAGACGTTCCATTGAAACGTCTTACTTTTGTGTCCAGGAAAAACCCCGTTGGAGGCTATGCTTCTGTGAACGACAGACGGCAGTGAGCATGTCGGCCCTAAACTGGAAGCCCTTCGTGTACGGAGGCCTGGCCTCCATCACAGCAGAGTGCGGTAAGTAAGGAGCCCAGAGTGGAGGCTGGCCAGCTGCCCACTGCATCTGCCAGGCTGACTTTGGTCACGATAATTGGATATTGGATATTGGAAGACTGGTGTGAGTGTGGTTCAAACACAGAATGTGAGACTTTGAAACACTTCGTCTTAAAATTCAAAATTTCTTTCTCCTCTTGGGAATCTTTTAAGACAAAATAGGGACTTTCTGGGTGGTCCATTGGTTGAGAATCCACCTTCCAGTGCAGGGGACATGAGTTCGATACCTGGTCTGGGGACTAAGATCCCATACGCCATGGGACAGCTAAGCTCACTTGTCACAAGGAAAGATCCTGCATGATGCAACTGTCATAAGACGTGATGTAGCCAAATAAATAAATATTAAAAAAAAAGAATAGGTAAACAATGACTCTCACTGCTTATTAGCAGTTTAGGGTTCAAAGTTCAATGGGGAGAAGGTTGAACCTGTTGCTAACAGAAGCCTCGTGAATCATTGTTGGCTGACATCTGTCCCCATTCTCCTTGTTGTCCTTCCCACTCTGTCCCTGTGAACACATTTGACTCTAAAGAGGTTCGGGGCCCCCACGGTCTTCCCAAGCCAGAGGTGAGCAGCCGTCACCGCATCATCGTGTTCCCATCATGCTCGTCCATGTCCTGCTGCTGACTTCATCAGCTCCGTCTCCCATCACGTTCCGTGTGCTCCTTTCTTTATTCCTCGATTCATTCATTCAACACATGTTGGTGGTTGGTGAGAATTCCCTGGCAGTCCAGTGGTTAGGGCTTCCTGCTTTCACTGCCTGCGGGACCCAGGTTGATCCCTGGTCAGGGAACTAAGATTCCACAAGCCTCCTGCTGTGGCCGAAAGGAAAACAAAACAAAGTGAAACACACGTTGACTGAGATGCTGTTGCGTGCCAGGTGCTAGGTGAGTCCCTGCTGACCTGGGATGGAGGCTGCCCTTGAGGTGACCGCAGGGCCTGGAGCCGATGGGCTGGGACTCCGACCACTCACCCACCCGCCCCTGCCTTCGGTTTCCTCTGGACTCATTGACACAGTGACTCACAGTCACTGTGTACGGGTGTGTGTATTTGGATGGACGCTCTCTTAGGTACTACATTAAACATTTTAGCTTATATTAAGAGTCACTTTTGGAGTAGGAAATGGCACCCCACTCCAGTCCTCTTGCCTGGAGAATCCCATGGACGGAGGAGCCTGGCGGGCCGTGGTCCATGGGGTCACAGGGTTGGACATGGCTGAGCGACTTCACTTCACTCACTTCTTACTTTTTCACTGGAGGAGGACATGGCAGCCCACTCCAGCGTTCTTGCCTGGAGAATCCCATGGACGGAGGAGCCTGGCGGGCCGTGGTCCACGGGGTCACAGGGTTGGACACGGCTGAAATGACTAAGCAGCAGCAGCAAGAGCCACTTTTAAGCTGTCACACACAGTAAGAAGCTCCTTTAGAAAAGGCCTTTGTCTCCACTCATCGTCAGCACAGTATTAGCCTTCACATGTGTGAAAGATAGTAACTTTTATCTTTATCGTTCTATTATAATTAGTTTTTGGCCATGCTGCACAGCTTGCAGGATCTTAGTTCCCCGGCCAGGGGCTGAAGCTGGGACATAGCAGTGAAAGCCAAGTCCTAACCACTGGGACTCCCAGGGAATTCCCAGTCACTTAGAGTTTAGAATGGATATCCTGTTCGTATAAAGCATCCCAAGTACCTACTTTAGACGGCAGTGCAGCCTCTTCACATCCTATGTAGAAACAGATGGGACATAAATGCAAATATCTGGAAAAGAAAATAGTTACGTGTTTTGATTCTTAAAACTTTTTGATTCTTATTTTTAATTTTAATTCTTTTGATTCTTAATTATTAATTTTAATTAAAAAACTTTTGATTCTTAATTTTTTTTAAATAAGTAGAAGACTGCAAAGTATCAAATTCTTAATTCTGCTTCTTAGTCTGAATGTTTCCTCAGTAATAAGTCACTGTGTACCCTTTATTTAGTGGAATTTCTTTCTATTAAGTGAAACCTTTCCTTCTGAAAAATTTTAAGGTACCTTTCCAATTGATTTAACCAAGACACGGCTCCAGATTCAAGGCCAGAAGAATGATGCAAACTTTAAAGAAATCAGGTATCGAGGAATGTTGCACGCATTAGTGAGGATAGGCAGAGAGGAAGGCCTGAAAGCGCTATATTCGGGGTAAGTAGATGTTTCAAATGGACAGACTTCACACTGAGACTTCACAGAGAAAAAGTACAAGTTTGGAGTGTATTTGAAAAGAGCAAGTAGCAATGGTTGATTTTTTTTCATTTCAGTTTGGTTTTCTACGTGTTTTTTTTTTTCTTCTCTTTTTTTTTCCATTTATTTTTATTAGTTGGAGGCTATCTACATGTTTTATATAGTGAATGTTGTGGTAAAACTTTTTACTATAGTCAAATACAGATAATGGTGCAAAAATTACGTTTGTTTCGAAGCATTCTGTAGTTTATTTTTTTCCTCTCCCCCTTGGTTATTACTGAGCTTTTTACTATAATGAAAACGATGTTCTGTTCTCCATGGACAAGAATTGCAGTGAACAGCTTATCTTTAGTCCAATGTTTAGTGAACATTGTGCTGTAGGTGCTGGATAGGAAAGTGGTTAAGATGGGACCCTGTCTCTGTCAGAGGCCCTGCAGGAGCTCATTCATTTGGATGATTTAAACGAAGGGAGATTTAATGAAAGGGGCTTCCCTGGTGGTTCAGTGGTAAAGGACCTGCCTGCAATGAAGGAGATCTGGGTTTCATCCCTGAGTCGGGAAGATCTGGGGAAGAGATTGGCTACCCGCTGCAGTATTCTTGCCTGGAGAATCCCATGGGCAGAGGAACCTGGCAGGCTACAGTCCATGGGGTCACAAAGAGTCGGACATGACTGAGCAACTAACACTTTCACTTTAATAAAAGGGCTGCTTAAGGGTTAAGGGAACAATCGAAGGGTTACCTAAAAGCTGGCAAAATGAGAAATGGTTCCACAGGCTGGGACCAAAGGAACAAGGACAAAGGAGTAGTGTTCTCAGAGGCTACCAGAGCTGCAGCCTTGAAGGAGCCTGTAGGAGGGGTCGAGGGATGCTCTGCTAGTGCCACGGAAGAGGAGGAAATCCCTCTGCTGCTTCCTCCCCTCCTCCCCTCTCCCACCTTCTCCCTGCTGAATCCTCCTGGAATCAGCTAGCAAGGGAGCCGGCTGGTAGTGTCCAGCGGCAGCTCCTGCCCTGAAGGAACCGTTTAGGGCAGAGCACCCACATAGCGTGTGACCTCATCCACGGAGGTGGAGGGGAAGGAGGAGACGGGCTGACGTCTCTTCCGGTTCTGGCCAGCATGCGGACGGAGGTTCCATTCCTTGGCCTAGGACCCAGAAGAGGAGATCGGGTCGTTTGGAAGTCGGGGTAATTAGCTCAGTGTGGACTCTGCTGTGGTGGTAGGTGCAGGGCATGTGAGTTGAGAAATCTGGGAAGCAGGTGGAAATGCATCCTCGAATCAGGGTTGGAAACACGAGTTTAGGAGCCAGCAGTGTTCGGTCAGTTGAAGCCATGCAAGTAGATGAGCTCATCTGGTGAGTGTGTGGAGGCAGGAGGGAAGAGAGGAAGGACGGAATCCCCTGCCCCCCCAGAGGACAGAGGTAGGATGTGCAGAGAAAGAAGAGGGATGGAAGAGGGTGACTTGCAGAGATGATTGCAGGCAGGGTCCAGGGTGGGCTGGAGCAAATACCACAAAGGCAACAAGGCTTCATAAGATGCTGATTGAAAAGCATCATTTGATTTAGTAATTGAGATGTCCCCTGGGTCCATTTTGGTGGGGGGAGGTTACTGATGGAGAAGTTGGAGGGAAGCCCCATTGCAGCCTAAGAAGGAAGTGGTAAGTGCGGCAGGAGAGCCTTCGAGTATGAATGCCACAGGGTGGTTCTGGGATCAGGGAGGGTCCCTGGAGGAAGAGGGAACAACTGGAATAGGGCCCCTGGGGAGGCGGGTGGTGAACTTCAGAGAAACCCTGGAGGATGCTGGCAGAGGCCAGATTTCATCAGGGGCCCCGTCCTGAGGAAGGAAAGCCCACCGTGATCGGAAAAAGAGAACTCTGTGTTCACGTATTTGTGTACATTTTCACTGAGGATAAATACAGTGGGCTGAACTATCACTTAGGGAGCTAATAACTTGCACACATTTGACTGAACCTGCCTGTGTTTTTGCTGAATTTTGAACTTTATTTATTTTTTTTTTCCCATTTATTAGTTGGAGGCTAATTACTTTACATCATTGCAGTGGTTTTTGTCATACATTGAAATGAATTAGCCATGGATTTACATGTATTCCCCATCCCGGTCCCCCCTCCCTGAATTTTGAACTTTAAGAAAAATCCATATTAGTGTAGTTTGCGGAAGGCAGATAACATGATTGTGTCCCTTGTGTGCACCCTCTAGAGGATTTTCAGTGACTTTGAAGAATTTCTCTGTCCCTTGGTTTGGCAGGATCGCCCCAGCAATGTTACGCCAGGCTTCCTATGGCACCATCAAGATAGGCACCTACCAGAGCTTGAAGCGGTTATTTGTCGAGCGTCCAGAAGGTGAGCGGGGAATCCTTTTTCCACTTGTGGACAGGAGGTGGGTTGTTTGTCTTTTTACTCAAGTGGTTTACAAACAGAGGAGAACTTTGGGCATAAAGTCTAAACAAATTCTGCCGAAAGCACGTCAGCTATCAGCTGAATTTAGGAGGGTAACAGTTAAAAGGAGCAATTTACAAGGCTCTTAATGAGTTATCGCCACAACATCCAGACTAGAGTATGTCGTTATAGTTCTAGCCTACTTAAAATTCTCTGAAGTCCTAGGAATTATCACCTATTTTTCAGGAAAGCAGACTGTATTTCTTAGTATTAAGAACTCTTATTTTATTTTATTTTATTGCTGGTTGATTCTTTGGCTTTGCTTTAATCCGTAGAAGTTCCTATCTCTTCTTACAAAGGAGTGAGCACCAGTCACCGTTGGGTGAGGAGCAGAGATGCTTTAAAAGTGCTTCAGTGTATTCCAAATAAATATGGTGTGCTTGGAAATTTTATCCCCACGTTGTCTCATAGGGTATCTTCTATTCTTCTACCAGGTGGTGTACTACCTCATCTTAATTACAATAGTTACGTTTATACACACGAGTGAATTGATGGATGGTTACTCTTCCATGATAATTCACATTCCTTTTTAGGTATTAAGAAATTTTGCTATGGGACCTCCCTGGAGGTCTGGTAGTTAGGACTTTCACTCACAGGACTCAGGTCAGTCCCTAGTTGGGCAGCTAAGATCCTGTAAGCCAAGTGGTGCAGTCAGAAAAAGAAAAAAAAAAAAACAATAAAAAGAAGTAATTAAAAAAAAATTAAAAGTTTTTCCTGAGCAAAATCTCTTCCGCCAACAAAATCCCAAATTCTTTTAAAATCACTTACTTCATTAAGCATATATTTCTTTATTCTCTTAAGTGAACAGGTGGTGTGTACGTGAATTTCATTTGTATATTCATTACTCACATGAAGAGTTCTATATATGTGAAAAGTCAAATAATGTGTCTTTGCAGATGAAACCCTTCTGATAAATGTGGTCTGTGGGATTCTCTCTGGAGTCATATCCTCAAGCATTGCTAATCCAACGGACGTTTTGAAGGTAGGCAGCCCTATATCTTGGGCTTCCCTCATAGCTCAGTTGGTAAAGAATCCGCCTGCAATGCAGGAGACCTGGGTTCGATTCCTGGGTTGGGGAGATCCCCTGGAGAAGGGAATGGCAACCCACTCCAGTATTCTTGCCTAGAGAACTCCACGGACAGAGGAGCCTGGCAGGCTGCAGCCCATAGCGTTGTAAGAGTCTGACACGGCTTCGTGACTAAACCACCACCACAGCCCTGTATCTTATAGGCACACTCTGCATTTTCTTCATGAGATCAACACTCAGATCATGAAAATTTGTGAATATAACACACTGTGCACGTGTGAATCTGTTTACAGTTTTAGTGCCTTGAAGCCTCTGACTTAGAAAGCTGTACTCGGTGGTTTTCCCACTGATGCAGGTGAGCTCACGAGTACAGCCCGTTCTTGGAGACGGTGATGATTTGGGAGGTTTTGGTGACTAACCAGAGAAAAACGTTTAGGCTTGGATGCATTTCATCTGCCATTGAAGATCGCCTGTGTTTTATTGGTTCATGAAAATAGGTGGACTGCAAGTTTTACACCTGTCGAGCCTGTACATTGGTGACCCTTTCTGAAGGTGTTACGTTAGCCATTAATCTGACTACAGGAAATAATAAAGAAAATATTTACTTAACCACAAGTAGACACACCTTATTAGATGACCTTGCCGACAGTACCAGGATACTGCCTTCTTAAATCCCTTGGGGCTAACTAATTAAAGTCACAATTAGGTGCAAGTCCTTGTTTGAACCCTCTCAAGTTTTCCCTTTCCTTCCCTCCCTCTCCTTCTCCCCCATTATTACAAGCAGCATTCACTGCGCTCCTGCTTTGTACCAGTTGGTGCCCTGTGTGCTTAGATCCAAGGATGACTAAGGCAAGGACCCTGCCTTCAGTCCTCAGCCTAATAGGAGATTCTGATAACATCAAAGTTGTATATGGCAGGGACGCTACAGTTACACGGGTGCAAAGAGAACTACCAGGCTCTAAGTTTACCCCGTGCCTGGGTTAGATTGCTAGAGAAGTTTCCACACTCATTCACCTCTTAAATGTTCAGAGAGGCAGTTCCTGCATTTTGTCTTATTTTCACATGTTACCATGGCAGTAGCAATCACCTTTAGAGTTCGAGGTAAATGCATGTGTTCTCTCAGACAAAATAAGGTACCAGTTTTTAGTGAAAAGTCCCTCTTTATTTTTAAAAATGTGGAGAGCTACATCAAACGTTATTTTTATGTTGACATCTTGGTCATGTGAATTCCATGGCTGTGGTAAAGTTCACTTGTAAGTTCAAGTGTAAAAGAATGTGACGGTGTCACATGCTGTCCTTTGGCCAGCACGTCCACATACCTTTCGGTTTGGCTGGAGTGAAATAATAGTGGCTTGGAGTAACTAATTTAAGAAGAGTGCTTGCCCATGCTTGATGCTGCCAGGCACACTGGCATTATGTGAAGTCTTCAGAATTAACACTCAGAGTCTCTTTTTCCTGCTACTAAGTAACCTAGAGCAAAATATGCCACTTTCTTTCCATTTCAAAAGACTATTAATAATAATAATAGTTTTGTTTTGACACTTAATGAGCTACTACCTGCAATACTCTGGACTTTTCTCGATGCTTTTTGATGATTCCAAAGTGCCTAAGAACCAATCCATATAAACTTAAGCTAGCTTTATAGTAATATATATGGTACAGTTTTTTTTTTCTTTTAATGGTTATTAAACAGCAGATTTTTTTTTTCTAGTTTCTTTCTCACATTAGTCTTTAATCTCTAGATACGGATGCAAGCTCAAAGCAGCACCCTTCAAGGAGGAATGATAGGCAACTTCATTAACATTTACCAGCAAGAGGGCACGAGAGGACTGTGGAAGGTGAGCTGACTTGGTTCTTCTTCTTTAAAAAAAAAAAAAAGGTTTTGTTTTCCCTATTTCCATTATTTTATCTAATCCAAATGGCATAATGAAGTAACTGAAGAATGACATCTGCCCTTGAAGGGATCTTCTTCCTTAATTTCCTTAATTTGTAAAAGGAAAACATGTCATGATTTTACATCAGGAATGTGTCATGATTTTATAGTAACTTTTGTGTAATTCACATGGAAGAAATGCTATGAAGGCTGAATTTTTGTTTGTTTTTTTCTTTTTTAAGTTCTTAGGGAGAAGGGCTTACAGTTATGTTGGGTTTTTTCAGTGGTATGGTTTCATGGTTTCTGTGAAGACCGTTAATCAGGCGCTGGTATGGAATGCTATTTCCTAGTATTCTAGGGACAGTCAGTTCATAGCATGATCCGAAAGGTGACCCAGTCCCATTCTCTCCGTACATACAAGGAAACTGGAGGCGCTGAGCGGTGACTTGTCCTGGTGAAGGTCGTACAGTTAGTACCAGAATCAGAATTAGACTTTGGAGCTTCTGAATTCTTACCCTCTGTCACTCTGCATTTCTGCCCACCAGCAGGCAGACGTATAAAAATTGGCCATCGTTTGTGGGGGAGAGATGTCTGAATCTTCATTATGGATGTTTTTACCCAGGGTGTGTCCCTTACTGCTCAGAGGGCTGCTATCGTGGTCGGCGTGGAGCTGCCAGTCTACGACCTCACCAAGAAGCATCTGATTCTCTCAGGCCTCATGGGAGACACGGTGTATACCCATTTCCTGTATGTTTATGGATTTTCTTTTTTTAATGAATGTTTTAGGTATGCATGACTTTAGAGTGGAAATTGGCTACAAATGTATAGACATTTTAAAGTTTATTATAAAAGTATTATATTCTCATATTTGAAAATTACGGTACAGAAGTAAAGGGAAAAGGTATAATAAGCCTTCATCCTTCTAGCCATTGTTAACTGTTTGATAGGTACCTTCAGGTTTTTCTATGCACATGTAAGTACATCTACAAAAATATATTGCTGTGTTGTGCTCAGGCGTGTCCGACTTTTTACGACCATGTAGACTGTAGCTGCCCTGTCCATGGTTTCTCCAAGTGAGAACACTGGAGTGGGTTGCCATGCCCTCCTCCAGGGGATCTTCCCAACCCAGGAATCGAACCTGAGTCTCCTGCATTGGCAGGTGGATTCTTTAGCACTGAGCCACCAGGACAGCTCCACAAAAGTATATCACATGTGCTTTATTATGCAACTATGGTCGTGTTTAGCATTCTTTTACTTTTATATTTAAAATTTTTTTTCAACTTTATTGAGGTATAAGTAGCAAGTAAAATTGTAAGATATTTAAAGTGCACAATGTGATTTGATACATATGTATGTTGTGAAATGATTACCCCCATCCAGTTAATTAACACGTCCATCATTTTGTGTGTGAGGACAAAATTATTCTACTCTGGTAGCAAATTTAAATTATGTATGATACTGTTATCAACCATAGCCACCATATGATATATTAGACCCTCAGACCTTATTCATTTATTATTTTTAAAATTGATTATTTTGGAGTATAGTTGCTTTATAGGGCTTCTCAGGTGACTCAGTGGTAAAGAATTCACCCGCCAATGCGGGAAACTCTGGTTCGATCCCTGGGTCAGAAAAATTCCCTGGAGAAGGAAATGACAACTCACTGCAGTACTCTCGCCTGGGAAACCCCATGGACAGAGGAGCCTGGGGTAGCGAAAGAGTCAGACCAGGACTGAGTGACTAAACAACAAGTTGCTTTATAAGACCCTCTTCATCTTAAAACTGAAAGCTTGTGTGCCTTTCCCAACCTCTCCCCCGCTTCCCCCAGCCCCAAGCTCTCACAGTCACTTTTCTGCTCTCTGTTTCTATGACGTCTGGCAACTTTGGAGACTGTTCTGATTCTCACGCCTCAGCTGGACAGGGAGTGCTAATGCCATCATCTGGGGAGAGGCTAGTGAACCACTCACATCTTACATTTCACAGCAAAGACGTTCCCAACAAAGACTTATCTGTTCAAAGTGTTAGTAGCTCCGAAGCCGTGAAACCCGACTCTTGAGTTAGTTGATGCCAGAATGGGTCTATGGTCCAGGTATCAGTTTAGTAGTCCCATGGACCCCCGGTGGGCATTATATTACAGATAGGAAATCTTTTTCTCTGATATCTTAGGACAGGACAGTTATGATACAGCTAAAGTTACTCTGATGCCTGTTTATAGGTGGATAGATAGATAAATAGATCATCCTTGGAAGATGCTCCTTGTATGTTTCTGTATTCCTTCCTGTTTCTACGACAGCCCAGAACCTCAAAGGTACTGTCGGCCGGGACTGGAATTTATAAGCCAGGATAAACAGTGCTGGTGTTTAGAAGTCTGTAGCTCTCAGATGAGGTCCTGATTCGCGTGCGTTCTGTTGCCTGTTACACATTAGCCTAACCTGGGGGGAGGCTGTCTCCTGCCTTTGACATGCTTCTCTAACGGCCTCCTTTGTAGCTCAAGCTTCACCTGTGGGCTGGCGGGGGCCCTGGCCTCAAACCCTGTGGATGTGGTGAGAACACGCATGATGAACCAGAGAGTCCTCCGCGCTGGCGAATGCCCCGGCTACAAAGGTACCCTGGACTGCTTGTTACAGGTGAGTGGGGCTGTCCGTCTCTGCGCTGTTGTGAGTTCTTTCTGTGGCTTCCATGTTATCCTCTGAAGAGTTTCTCTTCATGATTTAAAAACCCAAGGGCTTAGAGCCCGATGACCCTCTGGTTCTGTCACTTGTAATCCTGTGACTCTGGTCTATGTACAGACAGTGTACACCTCGATTTCCTCACAAGTAGCACGGTGATACCACCTGTGTCACAGAATTATTATAAAAACATCGCGATAATACTGCCGAAATGGTTACTATGGTGCCTGGAATAATGTCATGTAGAAATATTGTATATATTTATAGTAAGTATAAGCATAATAATAAAGCCTTGTTCATAGAATATAATATATTAATATAAGGGACACTGGTGAAATAAGCACATTTACTTAGTCTTCAATATTCTGTGGATTGCTTCTGTCTGTGAAACTGCCCCCCAAATATATGTATACATATATATATATATTTTTAAATTTATATTTATTTAATCAAAGAAGTATCTAAGTTTTGAGGACTTAATATAACTACGATGAGTGATGCTCTAAAGCCTTGAGATGGTACAGAGTATTTGCCTAACACAGGGGCTTTTATAAATACAAAATCTAAATGAGTATTTAGAAATGAAAGTTCATTTTTCTTCTGTCTCTGCTCTGCTGTGAGGGGTGAGAAAATACTCATATTTTCTGCGATGACAGTAGAATTGTGTCTGCTTCCAGAATATATCGCCTTCCTGTTGAGTCAAACTGGAATGAATATCCTTCATTCAGACATCTCTGAAAGGAACCCATGAATCGTAACCTTAATTCTCAGTTTAAATAACTGGGCCTACTGTTGATGAGTAGATGACAGTTTGGGACTGTCTCTGCTACTGGACTGCCAGCAGCCAAAGATGAGGGACCTCTTCTACGGTTGCTGTTTCCGTCATGATGCTGGCACACCCCTAGATTTCAAAATATTGCTTTAATGAAGCAAAGATACTTAATGTTGTCCATCCAACAACATGAAGTAAAGGTACCCTGAATTATATGTTTATCACTGTTGCCTCCCTTTCTAATTTATGACCTGTTGTGAGTCCACATGGCAAGGAGGCAGTAGACTCTAGTTTGGAATTAAATCTCACTTCATCCAGCTCCTGTTTGCTTTGTGTGTGGGATGGTTTGGTACAGAGCCCGAGTCCTCACCTAGGCAGAAAGCTTTAAAGAACAAAGAGAGGCAGTGGGCAATGATTTCGTAGATAGTCCTTCCAACAGAACTGTATTTTTAAGAAAAATAGACCAGTTCAGTCTGGCTACTAATTATTAAGGCATATTTGACATAATTGGAAAGTTGGGCGCTAACTTTTTCCCCCCTCCCTTCTAACAGACATGGAAGAATGAAGGGTTTTTTGCTCTATATAAAGGGTTTTGGCCAAATTGGTTGAGACTTGGTCCTTGGAATATTATTGTATCCTTTTCTGTTGTAGATCTGAACAAAGATATACCGAAAGAATGTTGTTTGCATAAACTATCGGGTTATTAACTATAATTAAAAGGAGATTTTTTTCTCTTTTGAATTCTTCTCATTCAAGAAGTTAACTATTTAGTTTCTTTATACACAGGTATAAAGTCTCTCTGCCAGGCTCTGTGAAACTTGGTTTAATGATGGTGTTCTTGAAAGCCAATGATATCAATGAAAACCTTTATTTAGACTCTGCTCTAGGAGCTGAGTGTGTTTATGATTTCAGAGAGAGACAAGGATTTATTTATTTATTCTGTAAATCCCTGGCCACCCTTGGGCAGGATGTGGTTTGGCAGCTATGTTTAGAATGCTTGAGAGTGCCCAGTGATAGGAATTAGCTCCAGAATTATTTGCCTGATAAGCAGTTTGTCCTCCACACCAAAGTGAGAGGCAGGAAAGAAACAACAGTTTATTAGGAATGAAAGAATTGTAAAGTAGGAGATGTTGGTTTCTACCACCCTTGTTCTACTTGAAAAAAAAATTTTTTTTAATTGAGGATACTTGCTTTACCACCCTTGTTCGTCATCATCTGCTTCCCTCCCATGGAAGCTTGCCTCCTGGCCACCCTGGAGGAGAACTTCCAGGGTTCCTGCCTTCTCTTACAGACTTGACTATTCTGTACAGTCTTCCCCAATGTTAGAAAAGCTAGCAGTGTGGATGTACTCCCAGAAGCTGTTGCAGCTGATGTGAGGGATTTGTGTGCCTCAACTGTGGTCTGTCTCTTCCAAGCCGATCCTGGGAAGGCTCCTGGGGAGCTCTTCTGGGGTGTTTGAGGATGGAGCCCCTCATATTTCATCATGCCCACAGCACATTGTCTGCCCAGACATGTTTGTTAGGAGTTGTGCTATTTGTGGGTCTGTTTTGATGGGTCAGGATTAAGATGGCATAAAATGTCAGCCTTAACGAATACACCTGCAGTTTTTTGTGACCTATGAGCAGCTGAAGAAACTGGATTTGTGACAGGTCAAGACTGCATGAGACATCCTCTGAAAACGCTCACTTCTGAAATAGCGAAGCTTCCTGTCTTTCCCACTGCTTCTCACTGCTTGGCCCACCACAGATTGGGGTGTGAGCAACAGGTGAGGGCTGGGTTAGCTCAGATCATTTCATTGTGTCCCGCATCGGACGCCCTGCACCAAACTAACGGCCTCGACTGTAACATCCAGACACTAGTCCTTACCGTTCAAGTGCCCTTCGACATCAAAGATAACAGGAAATGCATGTTTCTTGCTAAAGAACACTTGCATGAAGATCAGGAACTGTGGACTGTTTCCTTCAGGCGAAGAGTAAGTCCTGGTGCACCTCAGCTCATAGCCGAGACTCCCAGACTGTTCTGAAGAAGCTCTTTGGAACGTGGGATAGAACGTCTGAGAAGGTGTTACTGTTCCTGAGCTTCTGGGGGGGTGGCTTTGGCTTCGTGTCCGCTGAAGAAATTCACACATGGAGACCTGGTGTACCCCAAGTATAAACAGGGCAGGATAGAGATCCCTGGAACATTGCACTGCTTTGTAATTTTCTATTTTGGCAGGATCTTTCACTTATAATAAGTGATTTTTAAGCCTTTCACCACTCTACCTTTGTGGGGAATTGTTACAAAGTATTACCATCTAAGCTCATGATGGTGTGAGAGGTTGGCTTGGAAGGTAGCAAAGTCGGTGTTGTGGGAGGTGTGTTTAAGCAACTTGGGTTCTGTCCTAGGTGATGGTAGTACTGGCTTGGCCAAAATGTTTCTTCAGGTTGCAAGAGTGTGGGGAAAATCTGAACGAACTTTTTGGCCAAGTCAATAATTTCCCTGTGATATTAGCAGAGTTTCTATCTCCCAGTCTGTACAATAGGGATAATAACATCTGTTGATACTGAATGTCAGGTGAAGAAAACAGTAGCTCCTACTACTAAACTTGTAGGATGAGTGTCTTTATATCGTGGTGTTGTATAGCCATAATTCCAGAATAAATAGTTCCTATGTGTGAGGAGAGTCATTTTATCATGGACTTCTCCCAAGTGAGGTCCTGTGATAAAACTCTTGTGAAAGAAAGGCTAACATGCTGTTGTGTTTCCCGTAGTGAAATGTGGCAAGTTAATTGAAGAGTTGATTTTTCCAGATTTCCCGGGTTTTACTTTAGTTCTGGTCACATTTGTTAAAATATTTCCTGTCTTGGACTTCCTTATCAGTTTGGATGGAAAATACTTGCTTGAAATTTGAAAAGCAATATTTTTGTATACCTAGAGTCTGATACGGAGAAGGCAATGGCAACCCACTCCAGTGCTCTTGCCTGGAAAATCCCATGGATGGAGGAGCCTGGTGGGCTGCAGTCCATGGGGTCGCAAAGAGTCGGACACGACTGAATGACTTCACTTTCACTTTTCACTTTCATGCACTGGAGAAGGAAATGGCAGCCCACTCCAGTGTTCTTGCCTGGAGAATCCCAGGGACGGGAGCCTGGTGGGCTGCCGTCTATGGGGTCGCACAGAGTCGGACACGACTGACGTGACTTAGCAGCAGCAGCAGAGTCTGATAAGAGGTATATAATAGCTTTCTTCTTTTCTTCTAAAGACAGGATATCATTCTTCTTTCTCGTCTTCATCTTACTCTTTTCAAAATAAAAAGTGACTCTGAGAGAGTCCCAGAACCTTTATACTTCTGGAAGACATCCCTAGGAAAGAAAATATATTCAACATTCACTTGGGTAACTTTGGTTCTACCCTTAGAGTGTGTTCAGTTGTGTCCAACTCTTAACTGCCCCATGGACTGTATCCCGCCAGGCTCCTCTGTCCATGAGATTTTCCAGGCAAGAACACTGGAGTGGGTTGCCAGTTCCTCCTCCAGGGGATCCCCCCGACCCAGGGGTCGAACCCATTTCTCTTGTGTCTCCTGCGTTGGCAGGCAGATTCTTGACTGCTGCGCCACCGGGGAAGCCCTGTGAGAGTGACAGTAATACGTACTTGCTGGGGCTCCAGGACAGGCACCTTTGCGCTATATGCAGGTTCCCAGTCCGTCCAGCCCCTTGGACTGCTCCTCCTTCGAAGCAGAATAGAAGGCACGCAGATTTTTGGGGGGGATTGGGCAATTTTTCTCCCGGTCTCTCACCTTGCCTTCTGTATTAATGCTGACTTTGAAAATAAGATTTTGTGAAGCAGGATTTCTGTTCCAAAAGTAAGAGCTAAGACAAGAAAGGAGGAGGTCAGAGGGGCAGGTAGGTGTTGATTGCTTCAAAATTCAGATGGAAGTCTAGTTCTCGCTGACCAGCTCCAAGAGCTGACCCTCTTCAGGCCTCGTCCCTCGTAACAAACCATATATTTCGAGAGGAGACTTCTCTTCTTACCAGAACATTCCATTGATGTAAGGGCTTTATATAGAAAGGCTTTCACTTTTGGGTTCCTTCAGTTTAAAGGATGACTTTTTATGAGCCACTCTTTGTTTTTTCCCCTTAATGTAGAAAACATTATAAGTGTACATATAATTCCTAAAACAGTAGAAGTGAGTTCATTTTGAAGACCGTGAAAAGATTGAATGTCATGCACTATTCATTGTATCAGTTTATTCCAATATGTTCATGTTCATACCAGGATGAAAAGAAAACCAAACCTCTCTGTAAAAGGTAAGCACATTTTTAAGACAAAAATGCTGTATTTCTTCAGTGCAGACTTATTATAAATACCTTACAGAACCGAGTCTTAACCTGTTTTGATTTTTTCTTTTTCTGTTCCCTCAACGAGTTATGCAGTTGTTGAAGCTTCCAACCAAGGAAGAACTTGAAGGACTGGGAGATTTGGTCTCCTTGTCTCCGGGGCTGTGACTATAAGTTCCCTCCCTCCACCCCCGAGGGTATTGTTAAATGTAGCAAAGGGATTTTTAGCTTTTATAACCCAAATGAAGAAAGTGGATTTTGTTTTTGTTTGCTTGTGGATTTGTGTAATCATTGATGGCTAAGTTTGGCTGATTGTGATATAAAGAACGGCTTCTGTTTTCTGTATTTATTCATACACAAGAAATAGTGTTTATTATTATATAGAGACTATAAAAGTTTTCATAAGCCTTTATATTTTGAACTCTTTATTTAAACATTGTTGGAAAATGTGGCATAAACCTTGTGTCATTATTTAATAAACTATAGTAATATAATAAAAATGATTTGTGGTTTTTTCAGATGCATTGAAACATTTGAACAAAAACAAGCTCTTAAAACGTCCGGGAAGTTGGAGTAGATCTTGCATTTGTGAAGGTAGTTGCAGACATTTCTCTCTGCTTAGAGAAGTTGTTGAGATCATCTTACTAATTGCCTGGAGAGGTGTGTGGCCTCTCCACAGTCTGCAGCTCAGTAGAGGCCAGTGAATTTGGCTCGTTGGGTTTGCTGGGCAAGGCAGCTTTGAGATTACGGAACACAGGTGGGGCGCCATCAGGGTCTTGACATTTCAAGACCCTCGAAGTCCTTCTAACGCCTGGTGTTGGCAGGATCCTTGGTTAACTGTTGGCTAGGCGGACACCTCTGGTTGTGATAAAACAACCAGGGGATGAAATGCAAACCTGGTTCATTTTTTTTTTTTTTACTTGAACATATTTTCTAGGTGCCTGTCTTAACATTTGAAATAAATTCAGTGGTCTATTGAAAAAACGGAATTGGCAAAAAAAAAAAGGAAGCCTTGTGGTCTCTGGTCCCCTGCCTAAGAGATCAGATGACACACCTTTATGTGATCGAGTTCACGTGAAGGTCAGTGGGAGGAGCTGGCTGCTGGTGAACCTTAAATGCTTGGGGAATTCACATCCCACTGGATCCGGGCACCTGTTAGACACACTGGGCGTGGAATCCAGGCTATCTATTTTTAAAGGCACAGCTGAGAAAATCTGATGGTAAGTTTTTGGTAGATGACAGCTGCTCCATCCTGAAGCAGAGTATGGGAATAGAAGACAAAGGCAATGGATGGATCAGTTTCTTGCAAACTTGATGCAAATCGTGGGACCAAGAGCAAAAAACTGGAAACTCCCTATGCCTATATGTCTCTTGCTGATAAAATAATCTGTACAGTAGCTTACCCCGAACTCAGGAGAAGAATGAGTTATATCTCAGTCTGCTGACCTGGGGAGATGTGCATGATATGCTATCATATAGGAAACAAGATGTAGACTTCTATAGGTATATCATGAACTCATCGCTTAGAGGAAAAAGCATAAGCTTACGTCAGTAGGGAATGGTTGTAAAGGTTGTGGATTAGGCTTCTCCAGAGAAAGAGGGACCAGTGGGATCAATGTGTGTGCCCATTCATGGTTTATTTTAAGGAATATGCTTATGTGACTGTGGGAGGCTGGCAAGTCTAAAACCTGTAGGGCAGCTACGCAGGACAGCAGACTGGAAACTCAGGCAGGGTTTCTAGTTGTCTTTTTTTTTTTTCTCTTTGGCTGTGCCATGCAGCTTGAAGCAGTGAATACACTGGACTGCCAGGGAACTCCCTCTGTTTTAGTCTTAAGTCAGAATTCTTTCTCTGGAAAACCAGTTTTTCCCTCCTAAGATCTCTAACTGATTGAATGGGGCCCACCCATATTATGGAGTGCAATCTTTTTTTTAAGCGCTTTTTAAAAACTTTTGTTTAATTTTTGGCTTTGTTCCTGTACGCAGGCTGTTTCTAGTCTCGATGAGTGGCAGCTTCTCATTGCGGTGGTTTCCCTTGTTGCGGAGCACAGGCTCCAGGGCTCACGGGCTTCGATAGTGGTGAGTCCTGGGCTGTGGAGCTCGGGCGCAGCAGTTGTGGAGTACAGACTGAGCTGCCTCAGCACGTGGGATCTCTGAGCAGGGATAGAACTGTGACCCCTGCATTGGCAGGCAGATTCCTGACCAGGGAAGTCCAGCATGGAGTGCAATCCTAATGTCAGCTGATTGTAGATGTTATTCACAGCTGCACGTACCTTCATGGCAACATCTAGGCTAGTGCTTGCCATATATCTGGGCACTGTAGCAAGGTCAAATTGACACAAAATTGAATCATCACAGGGTCGAAAATTATTAATATTTTCTTTATGCATAATTGTATTGGTTGGTTTGAAAACTGATGTTTTGCCATTTAAAGAAAAAATCTTAAAAAGGACTAATTTGGAATACAAATGTTCAAGGTACATAGAAGTGAAGGGAATTGGAGGGAGTGAGAGTTGCAGTGTATCTAATAGTCTACTTGTATTTTAACTATGTTTGTAAAGTATACCTAATGCCTGTCAAACATAAAATTGAGCTAAACGGTTAAATGGGAAACTTGTTTATTTCAGTTTTAACTACTTCCTGTTCCTCAGTAAACTTAGTACTTTTATAAGTTAAAAGTTTTTTTAACTTTTTTTTTTTTTGGACAGTGAGGGAAACCTCTAGAAGAGTGTATCATGTACACACGTAGCCTCTAAACTACACAGTATGTTATACAACTTTTAGACTTACTCTGTGACATAATGATATGCAGTTTCATTGTATTATATGGTAGAGTGACCACTACATTTTTAAGAGGTTTTGCTTCATCAATTATAATCTTGCAAATAGATTTCTAAAACAACCCACAATTCTCTACGGAAAGAGAAGCTGACAAAATGTAAGCTATTACCGCTGGGCTGAATGTATGTATGAGAATCCCAGTGATTCTTGACTTAAAAGTAGGTCTGCATCTAGCAGTTAATGCCAGGGTTATGAACATCCAAGAACTGTTTCATTTGAATTGTCACTACTTTACCTCTTTTTTTGGTGCAGGGGAGAGAGGGCTGTGTGACACCCAGGATCTTAGTTCCCTGACCAGGGATCAAACCTATGCCCCCTGCAATGGAAGTGTGGCATCCTAACCACTGGACCACCAGGGAACTCCTGCATCATTATTTAAATATTTATTTGCTTTTTTATTTATATGGCTGCACCGGGTCTTAGTGATGGCATGCAAGATCTTTAGTGGCAGCATGAATTCACGCTTAATTGCTAAGTCGTGTCTGACTCTTTGCGACTCTGTGGACCGTAACCCACCAGGCTCCTCTGTCCGTGGGATTCTCCAGGCAAGAATACTGGGGTGGGTTGCTGTGCCCTCCTCCAGAGGATCTTCCCCACCCAGGGATCTATCCCATCTCTTACATCTCCTGCAGTGTCAGGTGGGTTCTTCACCATGAGTGCCACCTGTCTTAATTGCGGCATGTGGGATCGAGTTCCCTGACCAAGGATGGAATCTGGGCCCCAGCATTGGGAGCGTGGGGTCTCAGCCACTGGATCACCAGGGAAGTCCCCCTGCATCACTATTTTAATTTGCTCTAATACTTGATGCTGTTTTAACATCATAATTTGCAGAGTATTTGCGTGCATGTGTGCTCAGTCGTGTCCAACTCTTTGCAACCCCATGGACTGTAGCCTACCAGTCTCCTCTGTCCACGGAATTTTCCAGGCACGAATACTGGAATGGCTTGCCATTTCCTACTCCAAACTTGCAGAGTAGATAATACCAGAAATACTTGCCATGTTAAATGGAAGCAACCTACTAAGGTTTGTTCATTACTTTTTGGAATCTTATGTGGTAAATGTTATCTTAAGGTCACCAAGGAGTCTGAGAATTGGGGTGAGAGCCCTGTGTGTGCTGTTTCTTACTGAGCTCGTTATTTACCCAGTTTCTCTTAGGACACAAAGATTTGTCAGTGTTCAGTTCAGTTGCAGTAAAATATGCATTTAAAAATTTGCCATTTTAATAACTTTTAAGTGTATAGTTCTGTGGCATTAAGTACACCATCATCCATCCCCTTAACTGTCCCATCTGAACTTTATACCCATTAAAGGGACTGAACTCTATACGCATTAAGTAAGTCTGCATTTTCTCCCCTCCTCCCAAACCTGGCAACCCCCATTCTATTCTCAGTCTCTAGGAGATCTTCCATGTTTTAGCATATTCACAATTTCCTTCCTTTTAAAGGCTGAATAATAATTTTGTTATGCATATATGCCACGGTTTGCTTATTCATTCATCCATCAATGAACACTTGGACTGTTTGCATGTTTGAGCTATTATAAATCATAGTGCTATAAATATGAGTGTACTAATGTCTCTCTGAGACTCTGCTTTCAGTCCTTTTGATTATATACCCAGAAGTGGAATTGCTGGATCATACGGTAATTGTATTCTTAATTTTTTTGAAGAACTGCATACTGTTTCCCACAGGGGCTGTATTATTTGACATTCTCACCAACAGTGCCAAAGGGTTCCACTTGATCCACATCCTTGCTAACACTTCTTGTTTTTGTTTTTTTTTTTTGTTTGTTTTAAATGGTAACTATCCTAATGGATGTGAGGTGTTATCTCATTGTAGGTTTGATTTGCATTTCCCTAATAATTAGTGGTGTTGAGTATCTTTTTTTGCTGTTCTTGTTGTCCATTTGTACATCTTTGGAGAAATGTCTATTCAAGTTCTTTACTTGGTTTTGAATTGGGTTGTTTGGTCTTTTTATTGAGTTTTAGCAGTTCTCTATATAATTTTAGATATCAATCCCTTATGAGATATATGATATGCAAATCTTTTCTCCCATTCTTTGAGTTGCCTTTTTACTTTTAGATAGTGCTTTTTGCTACACATTATAAAACTTAATGAAGTCCAGTTTGCTTCTAAGGGCTTTATTGCTTTACTTTATTTATTTACTTTAATAATTTAATAATTATTTAATATATAATTTAATATATATTTAATTTAATTTAATTTAATTTAATTTAATATATAATAAAAATTTAATAATTTAATAATTTACTTTATTGCTTTATTTATTTAGGTCCTTGGTCTATTTTTTAAATTTTTATATATAGTGTTAGATAAGGGTCCAGCTTCCTTTTTTTTGTGTGTGGATATTCAGTTTCCCCAGTACCATTTGTTGAAAAGACTGTCCTTTCTCCATTTAATAGTTTTGTCAAAAATCATTTCAATATATATGTGAGGATTTATTTTTTGTATCTTCATAGGTCTATCTATGCCAGTACCACACTATTTTGATTACTGTGGCTTTGTATTAAGATTTGAAATCAGGAAATGTGAATCCTGCAGTTTTATTGTTCTTTTTCAAGATGGTTTTGGCTTATTTTGGGGTCCTTTGAGTCTCCATATGAATTTTAGGATGGGTTTTTCTGTTTTGCTAAAACCATCATTGGGATTTTGATAGAGATTGCATTGAATCTGCAGATTTCTTTGGGTAGTATTGACATTTTAATAATATTAAGTGTTAAAAGCCATGAACATGGGATGTATTTCCATTTATTTGTCATCTTCAATTTCTTTTAGCAATGTTTTTATTGTATAAGGTCTTACAAGTCTTTTTTCCCTTTGGTTAATTTTTGAGTATTTTATTCTTTTTGATGCTATTGTAAATGGAATTGTTTTAAATTTTCAGATTATTCATTGTTTGTATAGAGGAATGCAACTGATTTTTCTGTGTTGATTTTGTATCATATTTGCTGAATTCATTTATTAGTTCTGATAGTTTTTTTTTTTTTTAGAATATTTAGAGTTTTCTACACTTAAGATCATGTCATCTACAAACAGATAATTTACTTCTTCCTTTCTAATTTGGATATCTTGTATTTCATGCCTAATTGCTCTCACTAGAACTGCCAGTACAATATTGAATAGAACTGGTGAAAGTGGGTGTCTTTGCCTTGTTCCTGATCCTAGAGGAAAAGGTTTTCAGTCTTTCACCATTGAGTATGATATTTGCTGTGGATTTTTCATATGTGGTTTTTATTATGTTGAGGTAGTTTCCCTTTATTCCTGTTTTGTTGAGTGTTGAATTTTGTCAAATGCTTTTTCTACATCAGTTGAGATGGTCATGTGGGGTTTTTCCTTCATCCTGTTAACGTAGCATATTACATTGATCAATTTTTGTATGTTGAACCATTCTTCCATTCCAGGAATAAATTCCACTTGGACATAATATACAATCCTTTTAATATGCTGCCGATTCTCCTTGCTAATATTTTGTTCAGGATTTTTGTAGCAATGATCATAAGGGATATTTGTAGTTTTCTTGCAGTATCTTTGTTTGACTTTGTTATCTGGGTAATGCTGGCCTCATAGAATGAGTTAGGAAGTGTTTCCTCTTTAGTTTTTTGGAAAATGTTGAGAAACATTGGTATTGGTTCTTCCATAAATGTTTGGTAGAATCCACCATTAAAACCATCAGGTCCGAGGGTTTTCTTTGTTAGATTTTTGATTACTGATTCAGTCTCCTTACTTTTTTTTTTTTTTATTGCTGATTCAATAATTCTTCTTCTTTTTTTTTTTGATTACGCCTTACTGAATAGGTCCATTCAGATTTTCTGTTTCTTTCTGATTCAGTCTTGGTAGGATTTGTGTTTCTAGAAATTTGTCCATTTCATCTGTATTATCCAGTTTGTTGGCATACAGTTATTCATAGTAGTTTCTTATATTTCTTTTTTTTTTCCTCTAGAATTGGTAGTAATGTCGCCATTTTCATTTTTGATTTTAGTAATTTTAATCTTCTGTTGTTTTTTTTTTCCTTAGTCCATCTAGCTAAAGGTTTTTGTGCATTTTGTTAATCTTGTCAAAGAACCAAGTTTTGGATTTTTTTATTCTCTATTTAATTTATCTGTGCTCTAATCTTTCTTATTTTCCTTCATTGTGTTAGCTTTGGGTTTAGTTTTGTCTTTTTCTAGTTGGTTAAGTTGTAAATTTGCATTTCACTTTCATTTGTCTCTAAGTATTTCTCATTTCCTTTGTGACTTCTTTATTGATACCTTGTTTGAGAGTGTATTGTTTAATTTCCACAATTTTGTGAGTTTTCCAGTTTTCCTTTAGTTATGGATTTCTAACTTTATCTCATTGTGACCAGAGACCCTTCACAGAGACTCAAGCAAGAAGCAACCTGAAGTTCTTCTCTAAGAGTGATGGAAGAGGATCTCCTTGGTCCAGGGTTTGAGGATCTGCCTGCCAATGCAGGGGGCACGGGTTTGATCCCTGGTCAGGGAAGATTCCACATGCCATGGGGCAACTAAGCCTGTGCGCCACAACTACTGTGCCTGAGCTCCAGCTAGTGAAGCCTTTGTGCCTAGAGTCCATGCTCTGCACCTAGAGAAGCCACCTCAATGAGAAGCTTGCATGTCACAGCTAAAGAAAGCCCAACTGAAGCAAGGAAGACCCAGCACAGCCAAAAATAAAATGAATACTTTTCTAAAAAGAGTGATGGAAGAGACTGTGGAGTTTGAATCAGGGCTGGAAAGGGTCCAGCAATTTGCTTATAACTACAAATGGCTGAGTGCTCCTCCGTTCTCAACCAGGGAGGTCTTTCTTTCCCAGGGAGGTCTTTTCTGCATCCTGGGTGAGATCCAGCCTACCTTGTACTTCCCCTCGTTAAAGGATAATTTTCAGGAAAATGTAAAAGCATGATTCATACAAATATAAATTAATGAAACAGAAGGAGTGAAACAAACAGGGAAGAAATCTCAAAAAATGCCCAGGCAAATTAAAAATACAACCAGATCTTTAGAAAATTACAGTATTTTGAAAATCTTTATAACTGAAGAACATCATTAGAATTAAATAGATAGGCAATTTGCCTTTAAATCCTGATGTCACTTTTCTCCCCAAGATTCGTAATTAAAGAAAAAAAATTTTAGCTAGTTTAAAAAAATTAATGAGATGGAATTAGTTCAGGAAATTAGAGCTTGAAGCCTATACTTGTGTTGATTCCTTTTTAAAGAGCAATAAACTTTATATAAGATAAAAAAATAGACAGTTCTTTGAATAGAGCAATAGTAAACTGTAAAATCAGTTCAGTCTCTCAGTCATGTCTGAATCTTTGTGACCCCATGAATCGCAGCACACCAGGCCTCCCCTGTCCATCACCAACTCCCAGAGTCCACCCAAACCCATGTCCATTGAGCAGGTGATGCCATCCAACCATCTCATCCTCTGTCATCCCCTTCTCCTCCTGCCCTCAATCTTTCCCAGCATCAGGGTCTTTTCCAATGAGTCAGATCTTCATCAGGTGGCCAAAGTATTGGAGTTTCAGCTTAAGCATCAGTTCTTCCAATGAACACCCAGGACTGATCTCCTTTAGGATGGACTGGTTGGATCTCCTTGCAGTCCAAGGGACTCTCAAGAGTCTTCTCCAACACCACAGTTCAAAAGCATCAATTCTTCGGAGCTCAGCTTTCTTCACAGTCCAACTCTCACATTCATACATGACTACTGGAAAAACCATAGCCTTGACTAGACGGACCTTTATTGACAAAGGAATGTCTCTGCTTTTCAATATGCTGTCCATGTTGGTCATAACTTTCCTTCCAAGGAGTAAGCATCTTTTAATTTCGTGGCTGCAGTCACCATCTGCAGTGATTTTGGAGCCCAGAAAAATAAAGTCAGCCACTGTTTCCAGTTTCCCCATCTATTTCCCATGAAGTGATGGGACCAGATGCCATGATCTTAGTTTTCTGAATGTTGAGCTTTAAACCAACTTTTTCACTCTTTCACTTTCATCAAGAGGCTCTTTAGTTCTTCACTTTCTGCCATAAGGGTGGTATCATCTGTGTATCTGAGGTTATTGATATTTCTCCTGGCAATCTTGATTCCAGCTTGTGCTTCCCCCAGCCCAGCGTTTCTCATGATGTACTCTGCATATAAGTTAAATAAACAGGGTGATAATATATTGCCTTGACATACTCCTTTTCCTGCTTGGAACCAGTCTGTTCTATGTCCATGTCCAGTTCTAACTGTTGCTTCCTGACCTGCATACAGGTTTCTCAAGAGGCAGGTCAGTGGTCTGATACTCCCATCTCTTTCAGAATTTTCCACAGTTTACTGTGATCCACACAGTCAAAGGCTTTGGCATAGTCAATAAAGTAGAAATAGAGGTATTTCTGGAACTCTCTTGCTTTTTCCATGACCCAGTGGATGTTGGCAATTTGAACTCTGGTTCCTCTGCCTTTTCTAAAACCAGCTTGGACATCTGGAAGTTCACGGTTCATGTATTGCTGAAGCCTGGCTTGGAGGATTTTAAGCATTACTTTACTAGCGTGTGAGATGAGTGCAATTGTGTGGTAGTTTGAGCATTCTTTGGCATTGCCTTTCTTTGGCCAGTCCTGTGGCCACTGCTGAGTTTTCCAAATTTTCTGATATATTGAGTGCAGCACTTTCACAGCATCATCTTTCAGGATTTGAAATAGCTCAACTGGAATTCCATCTCCTCCACTAGCTTTGTTCATAGTGAGCTTCCTGAGGCCCATTTGACTTCACGTTCCAGGATGTCTGGCTCTAGGTGAGTGATCACACCATTGTGATTATCTGGGTCATGAAGATCTTTTTGTATACAGTTCTTCTGTGTATTCTTGCCACCTCTTCTTAATATCTTCTGCTTCTGTTAGGTCCCTACCATTTCTGTCCTTTATTGAGCCCATCTTTGCATGAAATGTTCCCTTGGTATCTCTAATTTTCTTGAAGAGATCTCTAGTCTTTCTCATTCTATTGTTTTCCTCTATTTCTTTTTTTTTTTTCCTCTATTTCTTTGCATTGATCGCTGAGGAAGGCTTTCTTATCTCTCCTTGCTATTCTTTGGAACTCTGCATTCAAATGGGTATATCTTTACTTTTCTCCTTTGCTTTTCGCTTCCCTTCTTTTCACAGCTATTTGTAAGGCCTCCTCAGACAGCCATTTTGCTTTTTTGCATTTCTTTTTCTTGGGGATGGTCTTGATTCCTGTCTCCTGTACAATGTCACGAACCTCCATTCATAGTTCATCAGGCACTCTGTTTATAAGATCTAGTCCCTTCAATCTATTTCTCACTTCCACTGTATAGTCATAAGGGATTTGATTTAGGTCGTACCTGAATGGTCTAGTGGTTTTCTCGACTTTCTTCAATTTCAGTCTGAATTTGGCAATAAGGAGTTCATGATCTGAGCCACAGTCGGCTCCGGGTCTTGTTTTTGCTGTGTGTATGGAGCTTCTCCATCTTTGGCTGCGAAGAATATAATCAGTCTGATTTCGGTGTTGACCATCTGGTGATGTCCATGTGTAGAGTCTTCTCTTGTGTTGTTGGAAGAGGGTGTTTGCTGTGACCAGTGCGTTCTCTTGGCAGAACTCTATTAGCCTTTGCCCTGCTTCATTCTGTACTCCAAGGCCAAATTTACTTCAGGTATTTCTTGACTTCCTACTTTTGCATTCCAGTCCCCTGTAATGAAAAGGACATGTTTTTGGGGTGTTAGTTCTAGAAGGTCTTGTCGGTCTTTATAGAACTGTTTAGCTTCTTCAGCATTACTGGTCAGGGCATAGACTTGGATTACTGTGATACTGAATGGTTTGCCTTGGAAACGAACAGAGATCATTCTGTCGTTTTGGAGATTCCATCCAAGTACTGCATTTCAGACTCTTCTGTTGACTATGATGGCTACTCCATTTCTTCTAAGGGATTCTTGCCCACAGAAGTAGATATGATGGTCATCTGAGTTAAATTCACCCATTCCAGTCCATTTTAGTTCACTGATTCCTAGAATGTTGATGTTTACGCTTGTCATCACCTGTTTGACCACTTCCAGTTTTCCTTGAGTCATGGACCTAACGTTCCAGGTTCCTAGGCAGTATTGCTCTTTACAGCATTGGACCCTGCTTCCATCACCAGACCCATGCACAACTGGTGTTGCTTTTGCTTTGGCCCCATCCCTTCATTCTTTCTGGAGTTATTTCTCCACTGATCTCCAGTAGCATATTGGGCACCTACCGACCTGGGGAGTTCCTCTTTCAGTATCCTATCATTTTGCCTTTTCATACTGTTCATGGGCTTCTCAAGGCAAGAATACTGAAGTGGTCTGCCATTCCCTTCTCCAGTAGACCACATTCTGTCAGACCTCTCCACCATGACCCGTCTGTCCTGGGTGGCCCCACATGGCACAGCTTAGTTTCAGTGAGTTAGACAAGGCTGTATTCCATGTGATCAGATTGCCTAGTTGTCTGTGATTGTGGTTTCCATCTGCCTGCCCTCTGATGCCCTCTCTCAGTGCCAACCATCTTGGGTTTCTCTTACCTTGGACGTGGGGTTATCTCTTCAGGGCTGCTCCAGCAAAGCTCAGCCGCTGCTCCTTATCTTGGATGTGGGGTAGCTCCTCTTGCTGCGGTCCTGTGCCGCCCGTCGCAGCCTGTAAAATAGATTGTAAGAAATTTCTCTGTATACAGCTTGAGACAAGGAGATGGGAAATATGAAAGGTTAAGAGACTTGGGGGACAGAATGAAAAGGTTGTATTTGGACAAGTTCCCATCAGGAAGCAGAATTTATGTAAAGACTTGAATGGCGTTAAATAGACTGACTATGGTTGTTAGACAACCTAGATATGAGCTGCGGTGGGAAACGGTTACCACCCCTAAACTTGAAGAAACAAGGCTAGGAAGTTATTTTTTAGCAACATAATGTAATAATGGTTTTTTTCCCCCATTTCTTTAAATTTTATTACTAGTAAACATGCAGTTCATAGCTTTTTGAGGTTGAAATCTTGACAAGTGCTTATGTCTTTATTCAAAATATGCCTTGATTCTAAATTGGAAGCTGGGGGACCATATGTCTGATCTAAGGAAGCAATTCTGTTGTGAAATAAAGCCTAACTTACTATTTAAGTAAATTGTCCAGATTTAAAGTGATTTATACAGATCACTGATGTGTGAATGAGAAATTGATACAGTGAGTAAGCAAAGAAATACCTTGAAAAGTCAAACAGATCTTCAAATACTTGTTGAAGCTATAAAACCAACACTGAGAGAAGTGATTCTGATAATCAATTAGGGATCATGTAGGAAGAAATTCAACAGTTTCAAATTACCGTGCTCTGAAAAATGCAAGAGGGAGTTGCAGACATGCAGGTGGCATAAGAATATTTTCTTTCAAATGATTTCATCTTGTGACTTCATTGTAAGCCATGAAGTGAAGGCATAAATCTGAGAAGCCAGATGTTTAATCTTTCCTCCTCACCAATGCTATGATTTAATGTTTTGGCACTTAAACTTCACCTACTGGGTAAAGTAAGGAGCAGATGAGAGGTACTTGATCCTACAACATTGGGTGTTCTTGCGATGTTACATTATTAGCTGGGATCTTGGGCAGTGGTCAGATTTTAGTCACTGATTGGGGCTGACCAAGGTGAGACCTTGAAGTGGACCAGAAGGATGTCTTGGGATCTGTGTCTCCATCTCCTCCACGTTCTCATCCCATCCTTGATCTGGAACACCCTTGACTGCTGTCCTATAGACAGTTTTCCATTTCCAGCGGCCTATTCTAAGACATTAACAGATGAAAAGTCTTAAGAAGCAAAGATACAGCTTTAGAATGTTTAGTTACAGACATTTATAGCACGTAATAGGGATGTTCACCATTATCTGTGCCTTTAGAGCAGCAGGATACAATGTGTGGCTTTTTTCTTCTTCTATTTTTTGCTACAGTGCCTGGCAAGCAGGATTTTAGTTGGGTGATCAGGGATCAACCCATGCCCCCTACTATGAAAGTGTGGAGTCTAAACCACTGGACCATCAGGGAAGTTGCTGTGTGGTGTTTCTTGAACCAAAGCCTTTGATCAGTGTTTTTAATGTGTGTTTTCATTTCATATACATATATGTATATATTTTTTCTGAATCATCAGCATGATTGTCTTAGGATTACCACATGATTTCAGCTTCTACCCCACCTCCCTTGCTATTTTTATTAAGCTATAGAAGAACAGGGGTTGATTTATATGCAAATGGTATATACAAGCTGGATTTAGAAAAGGCAGAGGAACCAGAGTCTGCCAACATCTGCTGGATCATAGAAAAAGCTAGAGAATTCCAGAAAGACATCTGCTTCATTGGCTACGCTAAGCCTTTGGCTGTGTGGATCACAACAAACAGGAAAATTCTTAAAGAAATGGGAATACTGGACCACCTTACCTGCCTCCTGAGAAGTCTGTGTTTCTCAGGAGGTCGAGAAGCAACAGAACCAGACATGGAACAATGGACTGGTTCCAAATTGGGGAAGGAGTACATCAAGGCTGTATATTGTCACCCTGTTTATTTATCTCATGAGCAGAGTACATCATGTGAAATGCTGGGATGGGTGAAGCACAAGCTGTAATCAAGATTGTGGAGAGAAATATGAATAACCTCAGGTACACAGATGACAGAAAATGAAGAGGAATTAAAGAGCCTTTTGTTGAAGGTGAAAGAGGAGAGTGAAAAAGCTGGCTTGAAACTCAACATTAAAAAACTAAGATCATGGCATCCTGTCCTATCACTTCATGGCAAATAGATGGGGGAAACAATGGAAACAGGACAGACTGTTTTCTTGGTCTCCAAAATCACTGCTGATGGTGACTGCAGCCATAAAATCAAAAGATGCTTGCTTCTTGGAAGAAAAGCAATGACAGACCTATACAGCATATTAAAAAGCAGAGACATCACTTTGACAACAAATGTATATCTGGTTAAAGCTGTGGTTTTTTCAGTAGTCATGTATAGATGTGAGAGCTGGACAATAAAAAGGCTGAGCGCCAAAGAATTGGTGCCTTTGGATAAGACTCTTTGAGAATCCCTTGAACTGCAAGGAGATCAAACCAGTCAATCCTAACGGAAACCAACTCTGAATATTCATTGGAAGGACTGATTCTGAAGCTGAAGCTCCAATACTTTGGCCACCTGATGCTAAGAGCCAACTAATTGGAAAAGACCCTGATGCTGGAAAAGACAGAAGGCAGGAGGAGAAGGGGACAACAGAGGATGAGATGGTTGGATGGCATTGCCGACTCGATGTACATGAGTTTGAGCAGACTCCGGGAAATGGTGAAGGACAGGGAGGCCTGGCATGCTGCAGTCCATGGGGTCACAAAAAGTGGGATGCAACGGAGCAACTGAACAGATGTATAAGCCATTTAAGGACATGAAGTTTGGGATACAGCCTGCGTGAAGGCTTCCTGGTGATTCAAATGACTGAGTGTATTGCTGGTGTAACATGAGTGTGAGAACCCCAGAGCAGCTCTGTGGCAGGAATCAGCACCGTCTTCATGTTGTCAGCAGCAAGTTCGTTTTCCAGCAAGACAGTATCATCCAGGTCTTTATTGTTACTTTGAATGTTATTGGTTTTATATTTTTACTGATATGTAGCTTATAAATCCACTTTGATATAAATATGCAACGCTTTTAGGTCAAGTTTTCTTTTTCTTTTTTTCCCCATGCTTAAATAACATCATACAGTTGTTTATGTCAGAGTTGGGACTCTGCAAGTTTTTTTAAAGGCTTTGTGTATCACTTGGACACAACTGAGCAATTGATCACTCACACACAACTTGGAAAAACTCTGGGATAGTACAAACAGCATCATCCCCAGGTTATCTGAGTTCTAGTCCTAGTTTTGACATTAATCATCCATAGGACTTTAGACTGGTCATCTTCTCTCTGTCTACCTCAGTTTGCTCATCTGTAGAATGGAAATAGTTTGATTTTAGGCTCTCTAGGTTTTCTTCCAGCTCTTAATCCCATTCTTACAAGGTCAAGAGCCCTTACTTGGGAACACACCCAGGTCCTGGTGTGTGCTGTTTGCTCTCTGAGAATAAAGTCTGAAGTCACTGTGCCTTTAAGCTAAAGACTGTCAAGATGACCACGAAGCTGCTTCTAGCTGCTCTGAGCCTCATGGAGGAGCAGGATGGGGCCTCATTAACTGTGTGGGCTGAGACACAGGCACATGCTTTGGGTGTCCCTGGTGTGTGATGTTGCTGGTGTAAGACAGTGATTCCTTATGGGCCTGGGGACCGTGGACTGTCATGAGTATCAGGGCTTCTCAATCCAGTGAACTTCTGGAACCCCATCCCACTTGAGAACTAGGTGGAAATAGACGCCGATAACTGTTGGCAGTGGGTCCAGTCCTCGAGGTGTGGCACAGAAGAAAGGCTGGAAAGCAGGTGGGGAAGTTGTCCTTGGCACGTGCTCGATGGTATTACTGGGAGGTCCCCACAGGCAGAGGTACAGCTGCCATCAAGTCCTAGAGGCTTTGGAAGGTCAGCCTGGAAAATCCCAGAGGTTAAAATAAAATCTAAGCCACATGAAAGTCAAAGTTCCTCCTCCTTCCTCTCCCCCTGCCCCCCATTCCTCTCCAATACCTAAGCCTTATTGAGCAGCCACCCTGTGTGATGCTAAAGCTTCCACATTAGAGCATCTCATTTCATCTAAGGGCACGTACTTGTATTATTTTAATCAGTACACCTTTCCACATCAGGACGCTGAGGCACGGAGGTTACAGTCCCCACATTCACTCGGGGAAGGTGGCCAGGGTCTAGCCCTGGTGGTTGGCCTCTGGGACCCGGCTCTCAAACACCGTTCTGTATTGTCGGCACAAACGCAAGGACAGGCAGAGGATGGTGAGCACCCTGGACCGACCCTGGCGCCGGCCTCGGGAATGTGAGTGAACCGGCTTAACCATCATCCATCCCGTGTGCAGCGAAGCCTCCACAGAGACCCCAGGCTGGGATGCTGATGCTCTCCGGCGGGGAGCTTGGTTGTGGCCGCCTGGGATCCAGCTTCTGTGGCAAGAACGGGAGTATCCCCAGGCAGCCTGGTACAGATACGCGGGGTCCGGGTCACTATTCCGGCCCCAAAAGGAGCGGGCCCTGCGTGGCTGTCGCGGTGTTAGGGTGAGCCGGCCACTGGCGCGCGAGGCCCCCAGGCGCCCGCCTGCCCGCCCGCCTGCCGCGGCCACCCGGAGGCGCACGTGCAGACTTGGAGGCGGGGACGGAAGGGAAGCCCTGGCTGGCCCTGAAGCTCACCCACAGTTGTTCTTTAGCAAGCTCACAACCCAGTAAGGAAGTGAGGGGGCAGCGGGGTTGTGGGGGGAGGAAGGAGGGGGGGTCGCGGGGGTGGGGGGAGAAACAAAAGTGGCAAAAATTTTTTCCTCTTCCTTCCCCTGTTTCAAGTTTACAGTTCGATTCAACAAAATGCCAGTCACGCTTGATAAAAATCTGCAGATGAAAATTTTAAAATGCAGGATCTAGGTTATTTCACGTGAATATCTGCCTGTTATGCCATGACATAATCATGAAACTTATTTAATTTGAAAAAGAAGACATGCATTTTTGCTTTTTCGTTGTTTTGTTTTTAATCATCAAAACCAAACAAAACATCTGTCATTTACCAACCAGAAGGCTGGCGAGCATATTTCCACCCAGAGGAGTCCTCCAGAGGTGACCAAAGGTGACCAGTACCTCCCCTCCCCACATCCCAGCCAAGGGGAGAAGGAAGGAACCTTCTTTGGGAGGTGGGGATAACAACTTACAACCTTGTGTTAGGGTTCGGTTATTTTAGATTTACTGCTAGTACATACGGAGAAGGCAATGCACCCCACTCCAGTACTCTTGCCTGGCAAATCCCATGGATGGAGAAGCCTGGTGGCTGCAGTCCATGGGGTTGCGAAGAGTCGGACACGACTGAGCGACTTCACTTTCACTTTTCGCTTCCATGCACTGGAGAAGGAAATGGCAACCCACTCCAGTGTTCTTGCCTGGAGAATCCCAGGGACGGGGGAGCCTGGTGGGCTGCCGTCTATGGGGTCGCACAGAGTCGGACACGACTGACGCGACTCAGCAGCAGCAGCAGCAGCTAGTACATGTTTACATGTTTTACACCATAACCTGCTGGCCCCTGGCAGGGAGTCACAAGCTGAATGAGCACCACATGGGGAATTAATACCACCAGAGGCCAGTGGAGGTGGCTTCCAATTCTTGGTCCATCCCCTGAGGTCCAAGTCCCTCTAGCTTTCCTTTCTTTCCTCTACAGTTGGCCCGGCTGTTGCTCAATTTCCAGGCTGCTGTGGTGTTTATGCTCACGTTCTTAATTTCAGAAAATAGTCACAAATCCCTTTCAGAAAACGTCTTTTCCTCTACCCTTTTCTGAAAGACTCCTCAAACCATTGCCATTTATATTTTGGCCATGCTGTGCCATGTAGGAACCCCAAGGACTGAACTCGTGACCCCTGTAGTGGAAGCATGGAGTCTTAGCCAGTGAACCATCAGGGAATTCCCTGCAATATTTATATCCCACAACCTAACTCGTCTCTGCTTCTTTATGGCAGGTCCCCAAATAGTTGCACATATGTGTAGAACTTTATGGATTCTCAATCGAACACTAATTAGGGACTTCCCTGGTAGTCCAGTGATTAGGACTCCATGCTTTCACTGCCAAGGGCGAGGGTTCAATCCCTGGTCAGGGAACTAAGATCCTGCAGCACAACCAAAGCAGAAAATAAAAAACGCTGCCCATTCTTAACTACTCCTCCCATTAGGAAGGGGGTCAGTCCCTCCCCTTGAATCTGACCTGACTAAAGTGACTCGCTTGGCAGAGTGCAGCAGAAATGACCTTCTGTGACTTCTGATGCAAGGTCAGAAGCTGGAACAATGTCTTCAAGCCTTGAGTCACATCCAAATACTCTGAGGTCTTCACACATGAGCGGCCTCATGGAGAGACCTTGTGGCTCCAGACATAGTGAACAGAGAGGAGTCTTTTCTGATATGCCCTCTAGAAATTCCTGACCTGCAAGATTATGAAAGATAATGAAGTGGTGGTTCATGTAAAGGGCATGATTTTGGGGTTAGTTTGTTAGGTAGCAATACATAATAGGAAATAAACCATTCCCTCTATTGAAAAATATTTAAGCTGTGTCCATTTTTTCCCCACAAAATTATCCTATGTATGTACTTTTTTTGTGTTAAATACGTAAAAATTTCTCAGGATAGATTCTCTCATATAAAATTGCTGGATAAAAGGGCTGTCTTCTCTTTCCATTTCTCTGGCCTGTGCTTTGATAGGTGTTGGCAAGTTTCCCTCTAGAAAAGAGTGTATTAAAGTGGCATTTTCCTTCAACTTCACAAATATCTTTGAGGTCTCACTTCATCATCCTGTGTTTCATTTATTTACATCTAAATGGGAGAAAAACCTGCCTAACTTACAGGGTTTCGATCTAGAGGTCAAAAGGGAAATTTGAATAACATGACTGAGTGACTTCACTTTCACTTTTCACTTTTATGCATTGGAGAAGGAAATGGCAACCCACTCCAGTGTTCTTGCCTGGAGAATCCCAGGGATGGGGTCACATAGAGTCGGACATGACTGAAGTGACTTAGCAGTAGCATAAACGAAAATGTCATCTACGATGGTATGGGGATGAGACTCCAGTGACCTCATCTTTGTCCTTTTCCCAAGATCAGTTTAGTTCAGTCGCTCAGTCATGTCTGACTCTGCGAGCCCATGGACTGCAGCGTGCCAGGCTTCCCTCTCCATCACCAATTCCTGGAACTTGCTCAAACTCACGTTCAGCGAGTCAGTGATGCCATACAACCATCTCATCCTCTGTTGTCCCCTTCTCCTCCTGCCTTCAATCTTTCCCAGCATCAGGATCTTTTCTAATGAGTCAGTTCTTCGCATCTGGTGGCCAAAGCATTGGAGCTTCAGCTTCAGCATCAGTCCTTCCAATGAATATTCAGGGCTTATTTCCTTTAGGGTTGACTGGTTTGATCTCCTTGCAGTCCAAAGGATTCTCAAGAGTCTTCTCCACCACCAAGATAGCCTATGCAGTCCTGTCTTCTCATTTCTGTCTATGCACACATTGTATGAATACATAGTGTGTGCTCAGTCACGTCTACTGTTTACAACCCCGTGGACTGTAGCCCGCCAGGGTCCTCTGTCAATGAGATTTCCCAGGCAAGAATACTAGAGGCTGCTATTTCCTTCTCCATATGAATACATATGTGTGCTTTATACATACATGCATATATACACATATATGTGATATGAGTGTTTATCAATTTGAATGATTTTATGGGAACACTTGTCAATACTTGAATCAAATAAATATATTGTTAAAAATTACAGTAGAGAGAGTTCCCTGGTGGTCTAGTGGCTAGGAGTTGGTGCTTTCACCATTGTGACTTGAGTTCAGTCCCTGGTTGGGCAACTGAGATCCTGCAAACTGTGAGGTGAGGCCCCCTCCCCCCAAAAAAAACTCCATTAGCAAAGCTGCAGTTGTATTTGTCATGGCATCTAGTGCATCTGGGAATAAGCTAATCATCAGTTGGAAATAGGAAGAAATTTGACTTGTGATATAGAGTATAAAAGTGGGTCCATTATAAGAAATTTGTACTTCTGGAGGTGAGGGACCACTAGGTAGTATTTGCCCATACAGAAAAGAGCACTAGAGTCTGAAGCAGAATTCAGCATACTATATTCCATACTTTTCACTGAATTTTGAGCAGTCAGTGCATTGCTCAAATGTATATACTTCTGTGCTAGTGTTCTGCATTGAAAATACCCCAGGAACACTGCAGTTACTATTCCATTGCCCTTGTCTCTCCCCAACCCTGCAGGGCCGGCTGGTGACCACTGGTTCTCTGCTGTCTTCTCTTAGCTCCAGTTCTTCAGTTCAAGAATAGTCCAGTCATTGTGTTGGATATCTACCCTTTTCTCCCCTCATTTGCCTCATTTGCCCTCACAGCAGCTGATTAAAGATTCAGCCCTTGTCTAAATCATTTCTGTGAGTACCACAACCTGCACTGCATCCCTGTAGCACTGTGAACCACCAGTTGGTAAATTATATTTTAAGAAATTTAGCATAATATTTAAAAGAAAGTAGCATGATTATGGGGCTTCCCTGGTGGCTCAGTGGTAAAGAATCCACCTGCAGGAGCCTCGGGTTTGATCCCTGGGTTGAGAAGATCCCTTGGAGAATGAAATTGCAACCCACTCCAGTATTCTTGCATGGAGAATCCCATGGAGAGAGGAGCCTGGTGGGCTATAGTCCACCGGGTCACAAAGAGTTGGTTGCAACTTAGTGACTAAACAGCAACAACAATAACAAAGCATGATTATGAGTTTAGGAAAATCTGCAGTATAAGCACATTTGTGAGAGAAGATGCTTATATTTGGCCTCTGAAGGAAAATATTTGGTGAAGAATTATCATCACAAAACTCAACAGGATAAACTTCATTTCTGATATTTTTGTAATCAGCTTGGCCTGAAAAGGAGAAAGTGTGTTTTAGGTATATTAATTAAGCGAACAAAAAACCCCTTAACTTAGATGCAAAACTCACTGAAAAAAAAAAAAGAAAAAGAAAGTAATTATTAATAATTCTAACCATCTGTGAGTATTTTGGGAGTGTTTCCTTTGGTCAACAGTATGATACACTCTTTCATTCTCAGTTTTATCATTTCTCCAAAGAGATACACATTTGCTACAAGAATGTTAACTCTTTAAAATATTTAATATATTTATTTGGTTGCAGTGGGTGTTAGCTGTGGCATGTAGGATATGGTAAGTATGGAATCTCAACTGCTAGACCACCAGGAAAGTTTTAACTCTTGACTTTGATATAATTTTCAGTTCAAGTCAGTCGCTCAGTTGTGTCTGAATCTTTGCGACCCTATGAACTGTAGCACGCCAAGCCTCCCTGTCCACCACCAACCCCTGGAGACCACCCAAACCCATGTCCATTGTGTTGGTGATGCCATTTTAGACTTTAGAAAACTTCAGAAGTGCTACAGAGTTCTGATGTGCTCTTCATCCAGTTTCACCTTGTGTTACCATCTTACATAACCACATCATGTACAACAATCAAAGCTGGGAAATTACTTTGGTACACTACTGTTATCTAAACCATAGTGCTTATTTTTTTCCTATAGTTTTCCTGTTTTGGTCCCAAGATCCAATCCAGGCTCCCACATTGCATCTACTTGTCAAATCTTTCTCATCCCCTAAATGTAATAATTCCTCAGTCTTCCTTCTCATTTATGACTTTTGACTTTTTTTTGTTTTTTGACTTTGACACTTTTGAAGACTACTGGTGAGCAGTTTTGTTGGATGTCTGTCAATTTGAGTTTGTTTCATGTTTTCTCATAATGAGAATGTGGTTTTGCATTTCTGGCAAGAATATCACAAAAATGATACTGTGTCCTTCTTGAGCTATCATTAGGAGTTTCATGGTGATGATGTTGACCTTGATCACTTGGTTAAGGGGATGTCTTCCAGGTTTCTCCACTGTAATGTTTACAGTCACCCTCACCTCCCCCCACTAATAAATATCTTTGAGAGATCCTTTGATACTATGCAAATTTCTGTATCTCCTCAAAGTTTGACCCACTAATTTTAGCATCCTTAGATTTTCCCCTGCTTTTTAATTATTGCTGTGATATCCTTAATGATTTTTTCCCTTGGTCTTTCTACATTTATTTGTTGAAATTCTTTAGTAAAGTGGAGTTTTTTCTCCCCTATTTATTTATTCATATCAGTGTGAACTCAGGTATTTATTTTATTCTACAGGTTACAGTCAAATAATATCATTATTTTGTTGCTGAAATCTACATGACATAAATGGCAGAACAGCTTTCCAGTTGCACATCTGTGTCGTGAATTATTGATCCAGTTCTTCAATGCCTGACGTTTGAGTGGTTATTTGATACTATTTATGATGCCTGATATTGGAGGAGGACCCGGCAACCCACTCCAGTATCCTTGCCGGCAGTGTCACGGAGCACAGTTGTCAATAACGACACGTAACAATAAAGTTATTGATGTTGAGGCAGGGACTTCCGGTAGGGGCAAGTCTATTTCCGTTACGGCCTAGAGCCTTCGTCCTCTCGGTCTACATCCCAACCGGAAATACTTGTACCCCGTCGAAAGCCACGTCGGTCCTGGACTCAGTCCCGCTCACGCAGGGGAGGGAATCGCTTCCGGAGTCAGGGTGTTCTGGCTCGCCCCGCCCCGCCGCCGGTGCCGCGCTGGAAGCCTCAGCGCTCCCGGAAGTGGCCCTGGGCCTCTCTCTGTCTCTCTCGGGGTCCCCACCTCCCCGCTGCTGCTGCGGGCCGCGGGGGAGGCGGCGATGGCGGAGGCGGCTCTGCTGCTGTCGCTGCCAGAGGCGGCGGCGGAGCGCGACGCTCGGGAGAAGCTGGCTCTGTGGGATGGGAGAGCGGACACGACGGCTCCGCTGACCGACCGGCAGACGGACTCGGTGCTGGCGCTGAAGGCGGCTGCCGAGGCCCTGCCCGTGCCGGCCGAGGTGAGGCGACGGCGGGAGCCGGGCTGGGTCAGCTCCGTGGCCGTGTCCGCCGACGCCCGCCCTGCAGACCCCCGCCCCGGGTCTCTGCCCTCCTTCCCGAGCGCGGGGACGGCTCCGGTGGGCGAGGCTGCTCCCTTTCCCGGGCTGTCAGGCCTCTCGCTGCCCGGAACCGCCGGCGCTCCCCCTGCGGCGCGGGCCAGTTGGCCGGGAGCTTTGCCCCGGGTGTCCCTGGGGTCACCGAGGCCCGGTCCTGCCGCCCACACTCTCCCGGAAGGAGAGCATGGCGAACCCGAAGTGCTTCGCTTTCAGGACAGCCTCCTGTTGGTGTTGGTTTGCCACCTTAATGAATAACCCGGCTTCATTTTTCCCTAGGGGCGCCTGGGGAAGACCAGAGTTAGCCCCCGGTGACAGTTTTCATTCATCGCACGTTGATCAGTTGAGCTCTCGAATCAAGTGCCGGTTGTGTTTATATTTATAAAAATGTTTTTCTTTGGAAGCTAGGTCAGTACATTATTAGATAATGCTGGTTTTCGGTTTTAGTGTGAACGTTTCTAATTATAACTACCATTTGGGGATGCTGTGCATTTTACTGCCTGTGTGATTCAGTTCAATTGATTATAATATCAAGAAGTATGTTTCATGAGTTGTCAGATGCTTGACAAACTTTTTCTGGTTTGGGGCCCGGGTTTAGAAGGTCATTTTATTTGCACCCATGGTTACTTTTGATGTTGAAAGCCTGTTTTCACACGTTGGTGTCCAAAGGCAGGTGGAGTTTAGTGATTTAAGCTTTTAGAGGGTAAGAACTTCGGTTCGAAAGTTCTCACTTACACTGCCTCATGCTTTGCAGTAAAATACAGGTGTTCTTTCTTGGGTTTCTCTGTCCACCTGTATAAGTCTGTGCTGAAAGTGGATTTGAAATAAATGAAGAAGTAGGTGGAAATTTGCTTTGGCGTTGCCACCAAAACCTTTTATGCTCGGGGAATAGAAGTTGTTTGCTCTGTAAATATTTCAGTCTGTTTATAGTTGGATCTGGCCTGTTACCAAAGCAGTATGCTTGGACATCACAGTACCTTTGGCAAACTGTGTTCCATAAGAGAAGGGACCCAATTTGTTTCTGTTGCCTTGGGTCACAAACTATTATTCTTCCCATTGAGCATGAGGAAAAGGGGTTGGAGAGAAGTAAATGGAATCTCTTCATTTTCATCCTGTTATGTGATATTCTTGCAATATAAGGCCTACTGTTAGCCCCATGCAGTCATTTAACATATATTATGTGCCTAACTGAGGGCCAGGAATTGAGGGTGGAAAGATAAGAAGGACAAGATCCCTGCCTCATGGAGCTGACATAATTATGGTGATTATGAATATGTAAAAAAAGAGCTAAGAAGGTAAGTTCAAATGGTGGTCCAGGATATAGAGAAAATAAAACAGGATGGTATGACACCAAAGAATGAAGTATGCCCTTTCAGATAAGATGGAAGGCCTTTCTAAGAAATTAACTAAGTAGAGAACTCACGTTGGAAAACAAGAAGCCAGCATTGTAAAGACAAGAAAAGTAATCTAGCTGGAGGAAAAAGCAATGTAAAGTCCTGGGTAGGTAGAGTGTGACAAGATCAGAGGTTCAGTGAGGGTCTTCTGGTATATGCAGTCTTAGTGTTGGATTCCTGTGAGAATCAGATACCAGCCTGTCATTTACCCATCCTGGAACCCGTTAGAGGGATTTCTCATTGCCCTTCTGCTTTCAACAGCCCTCTTTCCCCTTTACGTGTCTGGTGGGGAGACTTGTGTGTACATGTGTGTGCTCAGTCTCATCTGACTCTTTGGGACGCCATGACTGTAGCCCTCCAGGTTCCTCTGTCCATGGAATTTTCCAGGCACGAATTCCGGAGTGGGTTGCCATTTCCTCCTCCAGGGGATCTTCCTGACCCAGGGATTGAACCTGGTGTCTCCTGAATTGGCAGGTAGATTCCTTACCACTGAACAACCAGGGAAGACAGAAACTGAATTTTTTAACCCTGTTGTCACTCTTTTAACATCGGCAGTGAGAAAGAATGCCTGTTTTTATTTTGTCCAACCCAGGTATCTGTAAAGGATTTTCTGTAGCATTTTCCAATTTTCAGGAGATAAATTGTTTCCTGAATAGCAGGAACTGGGCAAGTTAGTTGAATAGCAAGAGACCAGCTAACTTTCAATAAATATCATAAAGCTGTTAATAACTTTCTTTTTTATGAAAGTGAACTAGTCTTTTCTTGGAAAGGAGTTATACCTTTTAAGTTGGTGTTAAATAAGAAAATTTGTGGTAGACTGGTTTCTTGTAGCTAGGGCATATTTTTTAGTCATGAGATCATTTTTCTTTCTGCTGAGTTTAGTCATTCTGGATAAAATGCTGAGATGATTTACCCTGAAAGTTACCTGTAATTGACTGTTAGAGCTGTTTTCCTAAAGGCTTTGTGACTTTAGATTGATCCTTCCCTGAAACTGTTTTCTTCTTTATACAGTGGGGATGATATGTGCCTCTCCGGGTATGTGAGAATTAAATGATGTGTGTGCAAACAGCAAGCTGCCTGTCAGTGTTGTATTATGTATGTGCTTCTCTCTCCAGATGGTTCGCACTGTAAAAGTACAGACTAGAATCTTACCATCTTGAGCTGATGGAGGTGTCACTCAGACCAGGGGTCAGAAAAGAAGGAGTTAGGTGCCTTGAGGAAGGTTCTGAGTCTCCATCTGTACCTCTTCAATGATTTCCTCCAAGCAGAGTCGATAATGTCAGGTTTCGTTTAGGGAATAAGTTCATTACATTGATTACAAAAGTGATTTTCTCCAACCCAAAACTGTGCAAGAAAAGTTTGGAGGGAAAGGCATATTTGCTTATTTTTTCCTGGACCTGCTCAGCTGGTCAGGCAAGGCTTGATAGTTTGTAATTAGTATTTAATATGTTAGTGTCCCCGTTTATATACAGTAGCTCTCCGGAACTGCCAACCAGGACCAGTAGCCCAGTAGCCCAGTCTGGGCTCTTCCCTCTCTGATGGTTGATGTCCTCTCCATCCGGACACCGGGACAGTGCGTGTGAACCAGAGGTGTTCAGTCATCTCTCCAGGAGTGAAAGAGCCGTCAGGACAGGACAGTTGGTGACACCAACACACGCTTCTTAATTTCCCGTTCTGTTCCAGGTGCTTTGAGGAACGAAGACAGCTGGGCAAATGTACCTAATGAGGACATCTTTTTATAACTTCTTTTTAAAAAACATATTTATTATTTATTTGACTGCACCAGGTCTTAGTTGTGGTACGTGGGATCTAATTCCTTGACCAGGGGTTGAATCCCGGGCCCCTCCGTTGGGAGTGAGGAGTCTTATCCAAGGGACCACCAGCGAATTCTCTCATAATCTCTTAGAAAGAACTTGTTTTGTGATTCTAAAAAATTGTTTCTTAGAAGTGGTTGCATTGCGACTTCTAGCTTGTTTGGTTTGAGAGAAAATGGTTTTGTATTAGAAAGAGGCAACGGGACAGGAAGCCGCCTTCTGCTTTTGATATTTAAAAGTGCTTGTGGTTGGAAAGTGGTCATTTGTGCATGAAGTGATTAAGTAGAATGCTCCTTCATAATTCAGATTATCTCATTTACTCAAAACGTCTAGATTATATTTGGAGTAACTGTGTAGTACCTTCTCAAGTAGATAGAGTTTTCATATGATTTTATTTTTTAAAGTATATTAGAGGATACGTTTTTGTTCAGAGTGACAGAGCACATGTGTATGACAGCCCTGGATCCTTTTGACATGACAATAATGAGGATGTGGCACACCCAAAAAAAAGGTGGTTTCAGTCAATCTTCAGTTTTGGCAAATTCATCATTTAAGAAATGAATCTAAGACTTAATTATCTAACAATACAAATTTTGACAGTCTATAGAAGAGATGGTATACAGGTAACAAAATTTGAGAGTAAATATACTCTTAATACTAAGGGTATTAATTTCACTTTACATCATGGGAGTCAGTAGATAGGACCTTAAATTGATGAATTCAAACACAGTGTTGTTAATCTGTGTTTTCGAGTATGGAATAACCACCAAAAATACTGAAAACTGAACTTTTTAACTCTTCCGATGTTTTGGAATAAAAATGTGAATAATTTTTATAAAAGAAAGTTGATAAAAATTACAGATAATCTCTTTGGTTTCTTCTGCTTTTAAAAGTTCTTCATTTTACCCTACAATTCCTTAGAAATAGTTCTCAAATTATAAGTGTTGGTATTACCTCAGAGAAGAATTGAAAGGTCAGAGAAGAAGGGAAGAGGGCAACTTGATTTTCATGTAATCATTTTAAACTGCTGGACTTGTAAAATAATGCCCTTGTTACAATTTAATGACAAGAGTTGTGAATTTGAAGTAAGAAAATAAATTCCATCTTTTTCTTATACTCTGTTGAAAATGGTGCATATCAAATAAAAAAAGGCAAGATGTATGTATTATACTGCTATTTGGGTTTTAAAAAAAAGGTACACTTCCTTTGTATATGCATAAGCTGTTTTAGAAAAGCTTCATGAGAAACTGGTTAACATTAGTAGCTCCTGGGGAGGGAACTGGGTGGCTGGGGAATGGGTCCATGGGAAGAAGATGTTTCATATCATTTTGGATTTTGTGTTTTCTTAACGTTCCTCCTCAACCCTCAGCTATTGGTGGGCCTGAAGCTGCCCTTCTTTTTCTAGGTTTTTAGCTGCTTGGTGACAGTGGGACCTCAGCTCTCTAGTGGAATATAGTTTGTAGATTATTTGTATTTTTCCTATTATAAGAGTACAAGCCACACTCTGTCTAGCCTTTTTATTTCAGCCCAGCCTCCGTGTGCTTTCTTGCTTTCTGCTTTTTTCCCTCAAACCTCTGCCTGATCCACATCTCCCTTAGCCCTTCACCTTCTCGTGTGTGTGTTCGTTGCTCAGCCGTGTCTGACTCTCTGCGACCCCAGGGACTGTGGCCACCAGCTCCTCCGTCCATGGGACTCTCCAGGCAGGAACGCTGGAGTGGGCCGCCACGTCCTTCTCCAGGGACCTTCCCCACCCAGGGATCGGACCTGGGTCTCCTGCACTGCAGGTGGATGTTTTACCAGTCTGAGCTTCTTGGATAGCTCATAAACTGCTGAGAGAATTTTGTGTTTGAATGTTGCATGATCTGTTCATAAATAACTGATAAAGGTCATTTACAGACTCTTCTGTTTCCAAAAAGCAGTTCAATTCTGATAAATAAATTTACTTACTCTGTAAAGGGAACCCTTTTGCACTGTTGATGGGAATTCAAATTGGTGCAACCACTATGGACAACAATATGGGGGTTTCTTTTTTTTGGGGGGTTTCTTAAAAGACTAAAAATAGAACTACCATATGATCCAGCAATCCCACTCCTGGGTATACATCAGGAGAAAACTCTTAATTTGAAAAGATACATGCGCTCCAGTATTCATAGCAGCGCTACTTACAATAGCCAAGACACAGAAGCAACTTAAATGTCCATCAGCAGATGAATGAACTAGGGAGATTTGGCATTTATACAGTGGACTATTATGTAGCCATAAAAAGGAATGAAATAATGCCATTTGCAGCAGCATGGATGAATTAGAGATTATCACACTAAGTCAGGTGAGTCAGACAAAAACAAATATGGTATGACATATGTGCAGTCTAAAACAATGACACAAATACTTATTTACAAAACACACAGATTCACAAGTGTGGAAAAAGACTTTTGGCTTCGAAAGGTGGGAGCAGGAGTGGTAACTGAGGAGCTTGGGGTTAGCTGGTGTTTCCGACTGCATATAGATGAGATTAGCAACAGGGCTTTCTGTATGGCGCAGAGAGCTGTGTTCAGCACCTTTAACAGCCTGTAGCGGGAAAGAATCTGAGGAAAAATGTGTGTTTGTATATGGCTCGGCCACTGCGGTACAGCGGGAGCTAGCAGAGCATTGGAAATCAACTGTACTTCAATACAAACTAATAAAATGAACTTACTCTGTTTCTACCAGTGAGTAGTGGTGGTAATAATGATAACATGATGATAGCAGTAGCTCCGATTTCTCGGCTGACTGATCGGCAGGCCTGTGCTCCGCGCGTGGAGCACTGTCTCCGGCGGCGCCTCCCCGAGAAGACAGCTGGTTGGAGGCTGGCGTGGCTGCCCAGGGCGTGCGCAGCTGCACTTGGCTTCCTCTGTCCTCAGACCTCTGGTGTCAGCGGACAGTTCTGGTCACACTTGAAACTCAAGGTAGATTCTCACCAGATCTCAGAAACTTAATTCTTACTGCCCAACAGCCCTTTTATATGCAGAGATTGGGTCACCATCCAGCACGAGTTTATATGAAGAGGTGATGCCCTTAATACATGTTTACATACATCCAAGACCCTCCTGGCTCTCGAGTCAGACTCATTTGTGGGGAGACTGGGGATCAGTCACCTTCCTGAACTTCTTTTTTCTGTGTGCAGCTTCCCAGTGATACAAGAAGTCTGTTTTCTCACAGTTTTGGTTTCTTGTTTTTTGCAGTGGCCCCATACATATAATGTAATTTCTATTTTGGACGAGTGAAAAGTGCTCAGTCGTGTCTGACTCTTTGCAAGGACTGTAGCCTGCCAGGCTCCTTTGTCCACAGAATTTGCCAGGCAAGAATGCTGGAGTAGGTTGCATTTCGTTCTCCAGGGGATCTTCCCAACCCAGGGATCGAACTTGTGTCACTTACATCTCTTACATTCAGTTCAGTTCAGTCGCTCAGTTGTGTCCGACTCTTTGTGACCCCATGAACCGCAGCACCCCAGGCCTTCCTGTCCATCACCAACTCCTGGAGTCCACCCAAACCCATGTCCATCGAGTCGGTGATGCCATCCAACCATCTCATCCTCTGTCGTCCCCTTCTCCTCCTGCCTTCTATCTTTCCCAGCATCAGGGTCTTTTCCAGTGAGTCAGCTCTTCGCATCAGGTGGCCAGAGTATTGGAGTTTCAGCTTCAACATCAGTCCTTCCAATGAACACCCAGGACTGATCTCCTTTAGGATGGACTGGTTGGGTCTCCTTGCAGTCCAAGGGACTCTCAAGAGTCTTCTCCAACACCACAGTTCAAAAGCATCAAATCTTTGGTGCTCAGCTTTCTCCACCGTCCAACTCTCACATCCATACATGATCACTGGAAAAACCATAACCTTGACTAGATGGACCTTTGTTGACAAAGTAATGTCTCTGCTTTTTAATATGCTGTCTAGGTTGGTCATAACTTTCCTTCCAAGGAGTAAGCATCTTTTAATTTCATGGCTGCAATCACCATCTGCAGTGATTTTGGAGCCCAGAAAAATAAAGTCGGCCACTGTTTCCACTGTTTCTCCATCTATTTCCCATGAAGTGATAGGACCAGATGCCATGATCTTAGTTTTCTGAATGTTGAGCTTTAAGCCAACTTTTTCACTCTCCTCTTTCACTTTCATCAAGAGGCTCTTCAGTTCTTCTTCGCTTTCTGCTATAAGGGTGGTGTCATCTGCATATCTGAGGTTATTATTTCTCCTGGCAATCTTGATTCCAGCTCGTGCTTCCTCCAGCCCAGCATTTCTCATGATGTACTCTGCATATAAATTAAATAAGCAGGGTGACAATATACAGCCTTGACATACTCCTTTTCCTATTTTGGACCAGTCTGTTGTTCCATGTCCAGTTCTGCATTAGCAGGTGGATTTCTTGAGCACTGTGCCACTTGGGAAGTCCATCATTAACTTAGAAATACTTAGGTATTAAGTAAGTTGCTTGTTGTAACACAGCGCGTAGTGAGCAGGAGCAGGGAATTCCCTGGTGGTCCAGTTACTAGGACTCTGCTTTCACGGCTGAGGATGCGGGTTCGATCCCTGGTGGGGCACCTAGGATCCCGAAAGTTGCAGGGCTGAAAAAGTAGGGAGCAGGAGCAGGGTTCAAAGCAGGCTGTGCTATAAAGTGCTTTATTTACCATGGCTGAGAGAAGAGCCCCACGTGAACCCAGGTACAAAATCCCCTACATTTAAATGGTCATATTTCTAAATTAATGATGGTGCATTTTGCATCTCCCTTATTTTATTTTAGCTTTAAAAAGAAAATAATGCCTTCAGATGAAATTTCTGTATCTAGAAATATAGGAAGCAATTTCCTAAAACCTTGGATTAAGGTCTTTTATTGCTAGACCTTAGATGTCATGCCCTAAGGGTTGAAAACTGGGATTGAAAAGATAACAGTTGGGGCTTTTTTTTTTACTTTCCCCAGCAATCACAACCCCCCCCCCCCCCTTTTAGGTCTAAAAACAGCCTGCCTGTGTGACTCTAGGCAAATGAACACCGGGACTATCTTTGGTAATGGAGAACTAGACAGTATTCTGGGTCTGATGGCATCAAAGTGAGGCTCTTAGGACTCTGATGTGACACTCTGAAATTCTTTCTCTTCAGTTGTAATTTCAAAATCTGTCAGCTGGAAGATGTGGGTGAAGTATGTCAGCTGTGTAGAAATAGTGGAAGGAGGTGCAGTTGTTGGTCATTGATTTTTGGGTACACTTTGTTTTCTGTTGGTTGGTGTTAAGGAGGTCAGTCTTTTGTGCTGATACCTGAGAGGGCCAGCTCCTTTCATTAGCACACAGGGTTTGCCTTTGACTGGTGCTAGTTCACCAGAGGTTCCAGTAGGAAAATGTGTGCAAATTAGTACAGATTGACCACCAGTTTTCAAAAGGTAAGTCTAAAACTTTACTAATGGGATATTGGTATCCTGTTTGCATTTTGAGACTAACGTTTAATATGTGTGTGTGCTCAGTTGCTCAGTTGCGTCTCACTCTTAGCGACTCCTTACAGATCCCAAGGACTGTAGCCTGCCAGGGTCCTCTGTCCATGGAATTTTCCAGGCAAGAATTCTGGAGTGGGTTGCCATTTCCTCCTGCAGAGGATCTTCCCAACCCAGAGATCGAACACACATCTTTTGTGTCTCCTGTGTTGAGAGGCAGATTCTTTATGGCTGTGTCAGCATAGAGAGAGCCTAACTATAAGTGTTAGTATTATATGGTACTTACTAACCTCAGATGATTTAATGGAAAACATTTCTCTTCCAGAACAACTGAGATGGACTACCAATCTTGAGTTAAGTTCAGAGAATTTTCAATTTATTTGAATCACTTTGTGACTCTTTTTTTTTTCAAGCTCCCGATTGAAGATTTATGCAGTTTAACCTCCCAGTCACTGCCCATTGCACAGACTTCAGTAGTGCCTGAATCTACAGAAGACATTCTCTTGAAGGGATTCACGTCCTTAGACATGGAAGAAGAAAGAATCGAAACTGCACAGCAGGTGAATAACAGCTTTTTCTTCTAAGAATATTTATTGTTTCAAATGTCTCAGGAGAGGGCTAATAAAAAAAGGCCCTAGTTAAGACTTTTGACCTTTTAAAATTGTAGTTAAAATCTTTCTAGAATTTTTTTGTGTGTGTGTGGGAGAAGGATGTATTATATGCAGCAAGTAAGGAAAACACCAGGGATCTTGCCCAAAGCAGTATCTCTTTCTAGAACAGTCTTGATTTTGTGATTTTGTGTTAGTGGTGGCCATTTCTTAAGTGTCTTAAGTGAACCTGTTGCCCAGTTTTATTTGCGGTACAGATAAAAATATGATTTCCAAGTCTGAATGTTGATAGACTGTTACATTTATTAAGGTTTTGATATTTTATGCCTTTCTGACCTCCTCCCACTGTGTGTGTGTTAATGTGTGCCCCCCCAGCATGCGAGTGTGCTCACATGGACATACACAGACCTGCCCCCACTTGTTGATAGGTAATTTCTTTCTTAAAAACCTCAGTATTCTCTTTAGACAAACACTTATGGTTATTTTTCAGTAATTTAGCATATGTAATCTATTGTTTTTTTTGCTTGTTTTCACTTGTTCCCAGCTATAAATTTAAGTCACCTATAACTTGAGTTTGAAAAAAAAATTAAAGCTGAGGCAGTTACCAAGTGAAACATGAAGCAGATGTGCTGAATTGCACACACACTTAGTCAGGAAGGGCAGTGCTGCAGAGTGATGAAAAGCTCTAGCTCTTGAGTTAGGCCAACCTGGATCTGAAAGTCACCTCCATTTCTTATGATCAGGGTTCAGTGAACGAAAGCCAAGGTACTTGGCGAGTGTAATATCTTGGGAGAATAAAGCATACCTTTGACTTCAGATCCCACGTGAGAACTATAGAAGATAATCTTGCACCATGTCTATGAATTTATTTGGAGTATTTGAGGAAAAAATCTGGATTAAATTTGCACTTGCCTGTCTCTCTTTAACGGAGAAGGCAATGGCGCCCCTCTCCAGTGTTCTTGCTTGGAGAATCCCAGGGACGGGGAAGCCTGGTGGACTGCCGTCTATGGGATTGCACAGAGTCGGACATGACTGAAGCGACTCAGCAGCAGCAGCAGCATCTCTCTTTAAATTAAAAAAATCTAATACATTGAGTTATAATTTACACATAATGAAAATGTACTCATTTTAAGTATACAACTTGATGATGGGCCCAGAATTCAAATCCAGGTTTAGTTGATGCAAAAGCTATGTTTTTAAACCACTCCTTTATCTTATTTCTGAGCTTATAGTCTCACAATTATTATTAGATAATGTTAATATTTGCCTGAAGCCCTATGTTACCAACTCATATTAGGCAAATTAGCAAGTAGGCAGGAGAAGGCAATGGCAACCCACTCTAGTTCTCTTGCCGGGAGAATCCCATGGACGGAGGAGCCTGGTGAGCTGCAGTCCATGGGGTCCCTAAGAGTCGGACACGACGGAGCGACTTCACTTTCACTTTTCACTTTCATGCATTGGAGAAGGAAATGGCAACCCACTCCAGTGTTCTTGCCTGGAGAATCCCAGGGACGGGGGAGCCTGGCGGGCTGCTGTCTATGGGGTCGCACAGAGTCGGGCACAGCTGAAGCGACTTAGCAGTAGCAGCAGCAGCAAGTAGGCAATAACCTCTTAGGAAGAAATATTTATTCCTGTTAATACATATTGTCTTGTTAATACTCTTATTATTTGGCTCTGAATGTGGCCAGTGTTTTTAAGATACTTTGCTTTCACTAGCATGTAGACACTGACCATGCAATTAAGTTATCATCTCCTGGCTTAAAACTTTTAATATCTGAGCCCCAAACAATATGACTTAGTGTCTGCCCTTCTGACTTGCTGTTTAGCATGTAGCCACTCTTCACTTTGTTGTAGTGTTATTGACAACATTATATTCTATTTTTTCCAGTTTTTCTCATGGTTTGCAAAGCTACAAACTCAGATGGATCAGGATGAAGGAACTAAATATAGGTATGTGCTCTCATTTGTTGGCTATCCTGATTTTTAGATCATCTGAAGCATTTTGTAATCTGTGTCTTTAAATAAAATAAAGGTACAAAGAAAACTTGATAGTCACATGTTCTTTAAGGATAGGTAGAGAAGATGTAGGTCATTACAACTGGTAGTGAAAGTTGTGTGATTAAAAGAAAAGTAAGTTAGCAGGTTAGGAGGGAGAGACTTTGATTTTTAGATAACTTTAAATGAAGTGGGAGTGTTGTCAGGAACCCTGCTGTCTTTTCTTTAGAGGGAGAGACCCAAGAGACTTTAGGGATGGCCGACTGGACCGGGCGTGTGCTGTGTTTTGTTTGCGTATATTGACGACATGGAGGAAGTGACTGTATGATCTCTAGCTGATTTGGGGGCTCTGGGTTGAACATTTGCATTCATTTAACATTAAGTGACAACTGTTGCTAGGCACTGTATTAGGCTCTTTTATGTATGATTCCATTTAGTCTTCATAGCAGCATTATCCCCATTTTACAAATAAGTAAACTGGGACCTGGAAATATTGAATCCTTGCCTAATGTCACGGAGACTTGGGCAGAGCTGGGACTTGGACTCACATCTTCCAAGTTCAGAATTCTTCCCGTGACTTTGTCCCTCAAAGGCAGACTTGACCTGAGGGATGGACCTGCTTGATGACCTTGGTGGCCCTGGTGTCCCAGTCTTTGAGAGCTGAGCCCATGATTTATTGACCTACATGTGAAAAGCCAGTTTATGGCTCCAAGGCTGATTCCTTTCCTTGCTCATAGTTTCAGTCATTTTTCTCTTTAAGCATTGAAACAGTTTGTGACATAGTTTTTGCTACATTTCTGAATTAATAAATGTTTGTGACTAGGTTAGACTTTCCTTCTGAAATGCAAGCATTTGGGGGAAAAACAAGATTTTGCTGTTTATTGTCTATGCTTATTGGGGGAAAATACTATTGCCAATCCCCTTTTGGTTCTGTTTTCTAGACAGATGAGGGATTACTTGTCTGGGTTTCAGGAGCAGTGTGATGCTATATTGAATGATGTAAACAGTGCTCTTCAGCATCTGGAATCATTGCAGAAACAGTATCTTTTTGTGTCCAATAAGACAGGAGCCCTACATGAAGCCTGTGAACAGCTCCTGAAAGAGCAGGTAATTTGGAAGAAGAGAGAATGTCAGTGACTATATTTAATATTTTTAAATAAATGAATATAATTTAATTCTGATTTCCTTAATTTTGAACACTGCTCTGTAAGAGACTTGCATTTGTAAGCATGCAAATGGTTACTTTGACAGCCTGCTTTTAAGCTTATGTGAGCAGGGACCCTGGCAAGCTCTCATATGTTTTGAGCTGTTAGGTCTCAGTACAGTTTCAGAGTGGAGAGGATATTTTGTTTGCTCTGTCTGCTCTTTATTACTGACACTATTTTTGGCCACGCTGCGTGGCTTACAGATCTTAGTTCCCTGACCAGGGAGTGAACCCCAGCCTTGGCAGTGAAAGCACCGAGTCCTAACCACTGGACCACCCAGGAATTCCCTGTTGACACTTTTCAAGCAGGGGGCAGTGATTGTAGTAATGGTGGGGTTTATAAAGTGATGAGCAGATCTAAATTGCACATAAACTTTTGACTTAAAGATAGAATATTTAAGTTACTATATTTATCTCAGAGATGTCTCTGTGTGTATTTTGTATGATTTTTAAAAGGCAGTGCTTTGTTATTTTGTAAAAAGAGCTTATATAATTTACTGTAAGGATCATTGCTTATTATAGCCCATGATTGCAGAAATCTTTGGGCATTATTGTGAAACTGTATATCTAATGTAAACCTGTATGACTGATATAAACCTCTTCAATGTAATTTTGAGACTGGAGTTTTGATTCTTATATTCTTGTAATAATTGATTTTTCTCTTTTAAAAAACTGCAAGTCGGAACTTGTTGATCTGGCCGAAAACATTCAACAAAAACTTTCCTATTTTAATGAATTGGAAACTATTAACACAGTAAGCATTGTTTTGTTTTTTTTTTTTATCTATTTCCCCCTCCTGAGTATAATCTTTAAACTTATAAATTGGCTTGAGTGGTATTTTTAATTTAACAGTTTGCTTGTTGTTACGGTATTCCTATTTGTGGCTGATAGACATACCATGACCAGTTCAGATTTTTTCCACATATGACTTAAATAATAGTTCTTTTTATATTGTATTCTTGTTATTAAAATCTCTTTTTTGGTTAACTCTTTAATAGTATCTTATTGGCAAGCTGTGATGTTTATAAGAAGAAATATTCCATTTTAAATGTTTCTGTGGTTGTGTTTCTATAATATTAATTAAAACATTTCTTAAACTAATCTCATGTTTAGTTTGAGGAAAACTATAGCCCTCTTAAAGCATTGTATCCCAAAGGGATCGTCACAATGAGGACTGCTGTGTAAATTATATTTTTCTTTGCTTCTGGCTCATTAATTATAATAACTGTGTATATATCATGTTATTAAAATTATTAAAAGTAATCTTAATTATTAAAGTTCTTTGAGAGAGAAATAAAAATGGTAGCCAATTAACAATGGAATACATTGACAAACTATTTGTATATCAAGATTAGAAATAATTGATTTTACTTATATTTTATATATATTATATAGCTTTATATATTTTAATATATATTGTCTATTACATTAAACTTTAAATATCATGTTTATATTATGTTACCTGTATTTATACTCATTATTACTTGTATATGTTTACTTAATATTTTACTTTTATAGTATGACTGCTAAACTTAATGTTTTAACTTTGAGAAAATCACCACTTTCTGAAATGTGAAAATTTATGTTTTAAAGTACTAGAAAATGAAAAATCTAGGTTCTTGATGTATTATTTTACTGTAACTGTACAATGGATAATGTTTGCTAATTCATGAAGAGCTCCATTAAAGCTCATTAGGAATAAACTGAATTCAATCCATATAATTTTAATTTGTCCTCTATTGTATTGTAACACATGGGCTGCATTTGAGGCTACTTTTTGACTCTTAAAATGTAAAGCTTTTTTTTTTCCCTTAAAGAAATTGAATTCGCCCACGTTGTCTGTGAATAGTGAAGGATTTATACCTATGCTGGCCAAGTTAGATGATTGTATAACATACATCTCAGCTCATGTAAGTCATGGTATTTCTGTATGTTTTTAAAAAATCTTAACATCTCTGTTACATCACTTCTTAAATAATAATTATTTCTTCCTAAGGGAAAATACATATCTGTAATATACTTGAAGAAAAACTGAGGTAAATTCTTAGTCACTTTCAGTAGTGATGTAAAAAAGTATTGTACTTTAAGCTGCTATGGAAACCCTTGAAGTAGAAAAAGGGTCTGGCTGACACATCTTTATCCCATCTAAAAGGACTAGTGATTTGTTTAGACTGGTGACTTTTGTTTTGCTAGCTACTTCCTTGGAAACAAAAATTATTACTTGGCAGGGGAAGTGAAGGGACAAGTCCTTTAGTATAATCACCATCTCCTTCTGTCCACTGAGGATTTATAGCTGTATTTATTTCACCCAACTCCTATCCTTTTCCTAGCTGAGCCTCACATATTAGCCTTGAGGTCTGTGGGGTACTGAAAATATATTTTGCTAAAAATGGCAAATATTTCCTGAGCCCCTGCTTTGTGTCAGGCACAGAGAATTTGGCTCTGACCGAAACAGTCATAGTACTTGTCTTCAAGGAGCGTATGACCCACGTAAGACCTTTTGAGCTTTCTGTACAGCTTTACATAAAGCTTGGTTTTCATTAAAAGTTTGCTTTGTTAATGTTTGTTTCATCTTTATAAATCTTTCCCTTTCCTTTACAGCCGAATTTTAAAGATTATCCTGTATATTTACTGAAGTTTAAGCAGTGTCTTTCTAAAGCTTTGCATCTCATGAAGACATACACTGTGAACACACTACAGAACCTCACAAATCAGTTATTAAAAAGGGTGAGTTAACTGGTGAGGTGGGGTTTTTGTTTGTTTGTTTGTTTGTTTTCTATAACCTTAGTCTGACATAGAAGAACTATACAGAAAAGATCTTCATGATGCAGATAACCACAGTGGTGTGATCACTCACCTAGAGCCAGACATCCTGGAATGCAAAGTCAAATGGGCCTTAGGAAGCATTACTGTGAACAAAACTAGTGGAGGTGATGGAATTTCAGTTGAACTATTCCAAATCCTAAAAGATGATGCTGTGAAAGTGCCGTACTCAATATGCCAGCAAATGTGGAAAACTCAGCAGTGGCCACAGGACTGGAAAAGGTCAGTTTCCATTCCAATCCCAAAGAAAGGCAACGCCAAAGAATGCTCAAACTACCTCACGATTGCACTCATTGCACACACTAGCAAAGTAATGCTCAAAATTCTGCAAGCCAGGCTTCAACAGTACATGAACCGTGAACTTCCAGATGTTCAAGCTGGTTTTAGAAAAGGCAGAGGAACCAGAGATCAAATTGCCAACATCCACTGGATCATGAAGAAAGCAAGAGAGTTCCAGGAAAACATCTGCTTCTGCTTTATTGACTACACCAAATCTTTGACTGTGTGGATCACAACAAACTGTGGAAAATTCTGAAAGAGATGGGAATACCAGCACACCTGACCTGCCTCCTGAGAAATCTGTATGCAGGTCAAGAAGCAACAGAACTGGCCATGGAACAACAGACTGGTTCCAAATTGGGAAAGGAGTATGTCAAGTCTGTATACTGTTACCGTGTTTATTTAACTTATATGCAGAGTACATCATGCGAAATGCTGGCCTGGATGAAGCACAAGCTGGAATCAAGATTGCCAGGAGAAATATCAATAACCTCAGATGTGCAGATGACAACCACCCTTATGGCAGAAAGCGAAGAACTAAAGAACCTCTTAATGAAAGTGAAAGAGGAGAGTGAAAAAGTTGGCTTAAAACTCAGCATTCAGAAAACTAAGATCACATGTAAATCCATGGCTAATTCATTTCAATGTATGACAAAAACCACTGCAATGTTGTAAAGTAATTAGCCTCCAACTAATAAAAATAAATGGAAAAAAAAAAAGAAAACTAAGATCACAGCATCTGATCCCGTCACTTCATGGCAAATAGATGGGAAAACAATGGAAACAGTGACAGACTTTTTTTGGGGGCCTCCAAAATCACTGCAGATGGTGACTACAGCCATGAAATTAAAAGATGCTTGCTCCTTGGAAGAAAAGTTATGATCAACCTAGACAGCATATTAAAAAGCAGAGACATTACTTTGCCAGCAAGGGTCCGTCTAGTCAAAGTTATGGTTTTTCCAGTGATCATGTATGGATGTGAGAGTTGAGCTATAAAGAAAGCTGAGCACTGAAGAATTGATGCTTTTGAACTGTGGTGTTGGAGAAAACTCTTGAGAGTCCCTTGGACTGCAAGGAGATCCAACCAGTCCATCCTAAAAGAGATCAGTCCTGGGTGTTCATTGGAAGGACTGATGCTGAAGCTGAAACTCCAATACTTTGGTCACCTGATGCGAAGAACCGACTCACTGGAAAAGACCCTGATGCTGGGAAAGATTGAAGGCAGGAAGAGAAGGGGACAGCGGAGGATGAAGTGGTTGGATGGCATCACTGACTCGATGAACATGAATTTGAGCATACTTCGGGAGTCGGTGAAGGACAGGGAAGCCTGGCATGCTGCGGTCCGTGGGGTCGCAAAGAGTCGTACACGACTGAGTGACTGAACTGAACTGACTGAGCTCCATTTTTTTAACCTTTTGTTAAAAAAGAATATACATTGCAATGTCATTTATAATAAGAAAAATGCCATATATATTTGTCTGTCACAGTTTTATTTTCAAAGAATACATAAGAATGTGAGAAATAATTCAGTACTCTATGATTAAAAAAAAGATTCAGACTATTTCTCACTGAAACATTTTCTGTCTTTTTAAAGAAAATATTAGGAAATACATCAAAATGATAAAAGTGGTTCTGAGTGGTGGAATTATATATGATGGATGATTTGAGTATTTTTCTTTATAAATGATGGGTTATTTAATTTTCTCTATTTAAGAAATGTATTATTATTGAATGCCTCCTAAATGCTTGGCATTATAATGGGAACGGTACAGTAGTGAAAGGAGATAACAAGGTCCCTGCCTTCATGGAGCTTATATTCAGGAGAAATAATCAGTAAAGAAAGAAATAAATTAGTCAATTAAAGATTGTGGTAGATGCTAGGTGGAAAATTAGCTGAGTGTTAGGTTAGAAAATAAGAGTGGAGCTAGATAGGATGGTCATTGAACACATTTCTTTCCTAAAAAAAATAAAACCTTAAAGGTAATACATTTTGTTTTTTAAGCTTACTTTCTAAAAATATGGAATATTTTCTTGAGCTTTCCGTTCAGAGCTACTGATTTTTGTATTGCATTTTATCATTCACATTGCTCTTAGCTTACAGAACAGATTGTATAATTTTTCTATTTTGCAAAATTTTTAATTTTGAAACTAATACCTAATACGTACTGGTGCTTACTATGTGTTAGTGCTTTGTGACTGAGCTCTGTAGAACGTTTGTGCATATGTTTTGTCACCATTTAATGGATGCCCTGTATCTCAGAGAGGTTAAATAATTTGACCAATGTTCTACAGTCAGTAAATGATTGTGAATCTGAATTTAGTCTTTTTTACCGCCAAAATTCTTGAAGCATAGGGTAAATTTTAATTATAAAAAGGAGAGAGATGGCAGCTCCACACAATTATTTTATATGTAGCAATAACAGTATTTAGTCTTTTTCTCTGTAAGCTTTTGGTTGGTATATAGGCCAAGCAGGAGCCATATGACATGGTTTGTGTTATATTTTCTGAATAATTTTTTGTTTGCTAATTATCTGCCTTCTCTGTCCTCCACCTTGTGTCTTTAGGATCCTTCATCTGTACCTAATGCAGACAATGCCTTTACACTATTTTATGTGAAATTTCGAGCTGCTGCCCCCAAAGTCAGAGTAAGTCTACTGACATAAAAAAGATACTGCTATGAAATTTATTTAGCCAGCCCTTTGGAAATGCTAATATATGTTAGGTCCTTTGCTTATACCAGGAAAATGAGCATGAATGAATGTTAGGCTTTGTCCTTCCACATTACAGCAGTATATGTTGAGGGGCTTTAAGCCCACAGAGCAGGAAACACCTATCTCTTCTGTGATGCTCAGGGAAGGTTTCCAGATGAAGCTGATATTTGAGCTTAAAAAGCTTGAATGTAGAGAGCACTTGAGGGGATTGATAAGGATATTTTTTACAGAGAGAGCAACATGTACAGGGAAGGTAATAGAACCATAATATGTATTTGGGGAGAACCTCATGTAATTTGTTGATACTAGAACACAGACTTTAGTGGAGTGTGATGAGAAATAAGAATGATGGCAGAGACCATCTCACGAAGGATGTTTCATGTCATGCTAATTCAGGAAAAGCAGAGAACCAGTACAATATTTTAAACCAGTGTCATCCCAGATACAGCTGACTGGAGCTGGTATGTGTATCTTGTTGCAAAGTTTCTAGAAAGAGTGATCTGCTTTTGCTGACTTTGACCCCACTCTCTTCCTTGTATCCATCTTGAAAGTAAGTGGAAAGGAGTTTTTGTTTTTCAAAGCAGGAACTTGGTCTTGTTTAGAGAAGATATAGCAGCTAGTTGATAGTTCAAGGTTTAGATTGTGCCAGGTTGGTTGCTTTCACTTGTTAATCAATTAACAGTGATAGAGTTTTGATTAGCAAAAATGGTGTAGGCAAGAGGGCTCAGTGGTGAGTGGTATTTTTTGGTCTGTTAGAAATTGACAAAGTAAGGTGTAGTAGTGTTTTTCAGGATTTGGTGAGACAGGTGATACTGCTAATGGACTGTATTAATAGTTAATTTCTTCCTCAAAAACATTTTAGCAGAATGAAACAAAAGTCTCTAAAAATATTTATCTTTTCTGACCCAGTGCTGGGAGCCCCCAACTGGGACGTAGGTATTATCATTGTATCAGCTTTCCAAGGTCAGAAATGGAATCTCAGTGATGTGGGCTTGTTCTCCTGGGCTCAGACAGCTACTGGGAGTCAGCACTTAAACCCTCTAGTTTCACTTCATGACCTGGAGCTCTTAACCACTGGGCTGATTTTAGAAAACAACCTTGATGACTAGCGATAGAAGAATGTCTGACTTAGAGTGCATCCACTCAGTAGGATATCAAATAGCCATGTAAAGTGATGTTTTAAATAGTATTTATAATGATGATTCACTGACTGTTTACTGAGTGCCAGGCAGTAAGGCTAAGGCTTTTCAAACATTTTCATCTGATAATGGAAGTTATTTAATAAAAGGAAAGTGTTTTAAAATATTATTTTTCAAAAGCAGATTGTAAAGCTGAATATATAGTATAATTCCAGTTTTGTTTAAAAAGGAAAGTAACTGTGTACATACAAACACTGAAAGAAAATATTCTAAAATACTGTGATTTTTTTTAAAAAAAATTTTGCATTTTAGGTGATTTTTATGTTTCAGCTTTATTGTATTCCTAGATTTTCTAACATGAGCTTCTGTTACTGTTACAATTGGAAAGTAATTAAAAGTATAACTAAAACAGATGAAGCTAGTGAGCTTTTCTTTATTCCACAGACTCTCATTGAACAGATAGAACAACGATCTGAAAAAATACCTGAGTGAGTACCTGCAGGTTCTTCAGTTTCCAAATTGCCTTCCTTGAAGTTCTACTTTCCCAAGTTTGCTGTGTCCCTGATGTTTTCTGAGCAATTACCTTGTGTGCTATACCAGCCTTTTCTTGTGGCACACAGCTCAATTTGGGGAACAAGGTTACAGACCTGACTTTGTGAGTTTACAAAGCATCTTTTTCCCATATAGCAGGATTTTCTTCTCATTGAGATAAAGGTAGGACCACTGCTCCTGGAAGATGAATCTTTCTTTAAAAGATAAAGGTTTTGTTAGATCATTGTGATGTTTGCTTTTTCTTTATATACATAAATATTTCTAGTTTTTAATGTGGGCAAGTGAGCAGCAACCATGTATAACCTTGGAGTCTTGGCACCCTGTTTTGGATTAAGATCAGATTTAAAAGTTCATACCTGGAATCAGAAGTTTATGCTGCCGTCTCATTTGCTTTTCATCAGATACCAGCAGCTGCTAACTGACATCCACCAGTGTTACCTTGATCAGCGGGAACTCCTTTTGGGCCCCAGTATTACTTGTACTGTAACAGAGTTGACCAGCCAGAATAACAGAGACCACTGTGCCTTGGTAAGTTTCTGCTTGTTGCGGTTTAATGTTAAACCTTCTCTTAAGCTGTTCTGACACCCTAGAAACTACATGTGGGTAAATAAGTTTTGGTCCCACCATCAATAAACTTACAGAATCTTTCAGTTGATGACAAATCTCACTTAGTAATTAGCATTCATTTGGGCAAAATATTCTAATTTTGATCTATTTTTGAACATGTGATGATTTACAAATAAGTATTGTTTTTTGAAAGATGAAGTTTCAGAGTTGGTGGATTTATGTAGACAGTTTAATCTTAGCTTTTGCTGTAGGAGTGCTTTTTTATTTAGTGTGATTTTAATTCAGACTGTAGGAAAGTACATAAAGATTCTTTTTTTAAATACCCTCCTTTGAACTAGAAGAGTACTTTTCATTGTCACAAGTTTAGAAAACGTAAGAAAATAAAAGTCATCCATATCCCCATTATGCTGAAAACTGTTTTCTGTTATTTAGGAAGTGGTTTTATGAATATATACGCATAGTCTCTTTGTAAATAAAACATTTGCTTTATTTCATCAGTGCTGGCTGGAGTCGTCGTGTGCCTTTAATCACAGGTGCTGTGTGTTTGTTCCCCACAGATTCGCAGTGGCTGTGCCTTTATGGTCCACGTGTGCCAGGATGAACACCAGCTTTACAATGAATTTTTCACAAAACCAACATCAAAATTAGAGTATGTGGTACATGGACTCTGATTCTTGTTTTTAAGATTTAATTTGCTAATGGCTTATATTATATTATAGTAGTACTCTAAAATTAACTAAAGCGTGTTTTAATTTTCGTGGGTATATGAACAGACTATTGTTGGATGAGACAGTGGCTATTTACTTTGAAATAAATATGCAGCTTAAAGGCCAATATGCTTTCATATTTTTATAATTATGGAAACAGTGAGTTACAAGAGTAAGATGCCTATATAGGCAGCTATTTTGGTATATGGAGCCGTTTATCTCCACTAAGTATAATAATTCTTTTCAGTTAAAAAAATTCTGTGATTCTGACTCATGAGAGATACTTAAAAATGCAGATACTATTTAAAATCCTTTTTCTTATTTTTCTCAAAGTGTCTTTCAAACCACTCTTAGTCACTTCTGGGTTCTTCATGTTGGCGATTTTGACTCATGAGAATCCCAAGATTATGACTCTTATAATGGGGAAGAAACAAAGACATCTTATGGTTTTGGTGAAAGTCTATATATAGAAGAGTACGGTTGACAATGTAAAGAGTATAAACAGACTCACTTTTTTCTTTTCAAATGTTTAAAATTGTCAAAATACTTGGTGCATGTCCAGAATACTTTGAGTTTTGTTTATCTAAATCTGTGTGTAGTCAAGAGTTTTGAACCAGTCTTTCCTGGGAAAAATGTCACCATTTGATTCATAGTGGTGTAGGTTATTTTATAGTGTAGGAAAATTAAAAATAATTATTTTATAGTGTAGGTTATTTATGGTGTAGGAAAATTAAGCCTACTGAAATATTTTATTGTTTTTGAAAGGATAGACACAAGATTATTGCTAACGTAAGTAAAAATTATAATAAATTGACTTTCAGCTGGGGCCAGCTAATTTGTTAACTGTGAGGATTGCTTATTCTGAGCTTTTTTATTGATTCTAGCAAAAACAGTTCAGAGAATTACTTTCAGCCTTTCAGTTCTCATTATTTAATGTTCCTGCATATTATAGTCCAGTAGGTTTTCATTATTTTTATTGACTGGAAGTAATTAAGGGTGACTTTTAAACTATTAGAAAATACTAAAAGGATTACTACTGGTAACCATGTTTCATTCTTTCATTTTAGCGAACTTTTGGAGAAACTGTGTGTGTCGTTGTATGATGTCTTCAGGCCATTGATCATTCATGTTATTCACTTAGAAACTCTATCGGAACTTTGTGGGATACTTAAAAATGAGGTGCTTGAAGATCATGTACAGAATAATGGTAAATGATAAGTAGAAATGATCATTTCAAAGATTATTAAAAAAAAATATTTATTTGGTTGCCCTGGGTCTTCATTGTGGCGTGTGGGATCTAGTTCCCTGACCAGGGATCAAGCTCAGGCCGCCTGCATTGGGAGCACAGAGTCTTAGCCACTGGACCACCAGGAAAATGTCCCAAAAGGTGTTTTTAAATTTTATCTGTGACTCAATGAATTTGAAAAAGATTAGCCACTCCCCCCCATATAAATTTAATATATGTAAAACTTGGGTTGATGCCTTGTCTCTTTTTGAACCAAGATGCACTTTATCCTGTGACTAAAATAATAATGGGGAAAGAATTTTAAAGTCTTTGTAAAATTAGTAATAAAATAATTGCAGTTACTGTTCTTTCTGGCATCTGAAATCCAGAGAGAAGCAATCATTAGTTTTGTTTGGGCATTTCTAGTACACTGTTGGGGCTTGCCAGGTGGCTTAGTGGTAAAGGATCCTCCTGCAATGCAGCAGACCCTGCATCGGGAAGATCCCTGGAGAAGGAAATGGCAACCCACTCCAGTATTCCTGCCTGGAAAATTGCATGGACAGAGGAACCTGGCAGGCTATAGTCCACTCTGGGGTCACAAAAATTCGGACACAACTGAGCACACACGCCTGACTAGGGATTGAACCTGGACCCTTGGTAGTTGAGAGTGCGGAGTCCTAACCACTGAGCCTCTGAGAAATTCCCTCATTTTATTTTTTTACTCATTTTTCCTTGTAAGAATGTTAGCAAGTCATTTAGTATCTGTGGAACTCAATTTATATGTAAAATAGGGATTAACTTAGTTAACAAGTTGCTTTAGTCATCTCTCAGGATTGGGATGAAGCTATATGAGGTACCTTTTAAAAACCACAGAGCACTTTAAAACCAAGATTTTATTATTCATATTAATAATAGAAGTTATTTCAGAGAGTCTCAGGAAGAAGATATAAGGGCAAATTTATTTTCCAACCTTAAATCTGAAATTGGAAGACAGTTATTTCAAAATAGAATATAACCAGTCCCTGAAGCAAGACTGGTTTATCTTATTGTAGACAATTTTGTCATGTTTTTGCTTGTTTAAAGAAAGTATTTTCTAAATCTAAAGGAATGGGTGATTGCACTTTTGTTTTTAAACCAGCTGAACAGCTGGGGGCATTTGCAGCTGGCGTGAAGCAGATGCTGGAAGACGTACAGGAGCGGCTTGTCTACCGGACCCACATCTACATTCAGACGGACATCACGGGCTACAAACCAGCTCCTGGAGATCTGGCCTATCCTGATAAGTTAGTCATGATGGAGGTGGGTCTTCTTGTTGACTCTCACCCACCCCCACACGTTTGGATATTTTATACCAGTGAAGATAGGATATTTCTTTTTAATTCTCATTCAGGATGCAAAATCAAGGGAAACTTGCCATGAAATCTTAGGAAATAACATTTTTAAAAAACTGAACAGAAATGATTTGTTAGAGGGTTCTTTTTTTGTCCTTCCTTTAAGTTGTATTTTACAAACATTCTGTTCAGTTATCTCTTCTTTTTCATTATGCATCTGTTTTTAAGTTGAATTTGTGCTTTCTTTTTTTTTGTAAGTGGCATCAGATCTGTTGCTCAGTCGTGTCCGACTCTTTTGTGACTCCATGGACTGCAGCACACCAGGCTTCACTGTCTTGTCACCAACTCCCGGAGCTTGCCCAAACTCATGTCCATCGAGTTGGTGATGCCATCCAACCATCTCATCCTCTGTCGTCCCTTTCTCCTCCTGCCTTCAATCTTTCCCAGCATCAGGGGCTTTTCCAATGAGTCAGTTCTTCCCATCAGGTGGCTAAAGCTTCAGCTTTAGCATCAGTCCTGCCAATGAATATTCAGAACTAATTTCCTTTAGGATGGACTGGTTGGATCTCCTTGCAGTCCAAGGGACTCGCAAAAGTCTTCTCCAACACCATAGTTCAAAAACATCTTCTTTGGTGCTCAGCTTTCTTTGTAGTCCAACTCTCACATCCATACATGACTACTGGAAAATCCATAACTTTGACTAGACAGACCTTTGTTGGTAAAGTAATGTCTCTGCTTTTTAATATGCTGTCTAGGTTTGTCATAGCTTTTCTTTTAATTTCGTGGCTGCAGTCACCTCTGCAGTGATTTTGGAGCCCCACAAAATAGTCTGTCACTGTTTCCATTGTTTCCCCATCTATTTACCATGAAGTGATGGGACTGGATGCTGTGAACTTGGTTGTCTGAATGTTGAGTTTTAAGCCAACTTTTTACTCTCCTCTTTCACTTTCATCAAGAGGCTCTTTAATTCTTCTTTGCTTTCTGCCATAAGGGTGGTGTCATCTGCATATCTGAGGTTATTGATATTTCTCCCAGCAATCTTGATTCCAGCTTGTGCTTCATCCAGGCCAGCATTTCGCATGATGTACACTGCATATAAGTTAAATAAGCAGGGTGACAGTATACAGCTTTGATGTATTCCTTTTCCTATTTGGAACCAGCCTGTTGTTCCATGTCTGATTCTAACTGTTGCTTCTCGGCCTGCATACAGATCTCTCAGGAGGCAGGTCAGGTGTTCTGGTATTCCCTGCTCTTTAAGAAGTGTCCCCATTTGGCTCCTAGGCCCAGCCCGGCTGGTCAGGTCCCTGAACTCTTCACCAGTTTCGGGCAGCTCCTGCTCCACAGGGTCTGCGCACTGCTCCCAGGTGTCCTGCAGCAGTTTTGTACCAAACTTCCTGGCTTCTCAGCCTGGCCCTCCTGTGACAATGAGACTCTCTGCCGCTGCCAGCCAGGCCTGTTTCCAGACCCTCCTCGGGTCAGACCTCTGTGTTGACTGTGGCCTTGAAGGTGATTCCAGGTTAGCTACCCCTCTAGATGCAGCGACGGAAGCTTCTGACCCTCCTAGAGGAGGAGGCGCCCATGTTCAGAGTAACGCACAATCAAGCAAAGTAGGTAAAAGAAGGAAGGCAAGGAAGCAAGCTTGCTGGCCGAGACTCCCTCAGCCTGACCGTGCTTCTCACCTTGTGCCTTGAGGTCTGGCTGTTGTTTGTAAGTGACATAGAAGAGGATTAGTAACATATGATCCACCAGAGTGGATGGTCACGTAACCATGTGTGATGGTCTCTTATTAAAAACCCTGGAGGTTGTTTCCTCAAAACTACACAGTACTGGTCTCCAGTTTATGGTCTGAAGACTTAGGTACATCTCACTAATCTTTCAGTTACAAATATATTTGCATTTCCTTTGAGTGCTGGACAGAGTTTAAATAATGCCTAGGGTATTAGTGCTAAAACATAATTAGAACCTGGAGCTTCTTATTTTTATTGATTTATTTTTTTGAATGACAGAGTCAAATATACTGCAGCAGGTTACAGCAGTGGAGACAGGACATGGGAAGGGGCGGGCTAGGGGAGTTGTTGGTGTCACCAACTGTCCCAGGAAGTTAGTGACAGCACCCCCTGGGCCTTGGCCTGTGCTGAGTTCTCGGCACCCTGGAAAGTCAGCCAGTCAGCGCACCTTGGACCTGCTGGTCACCCCCTCATGGGCCAGGCCCACAGTAAAGCTGGAGGCACAACCCAGAGCTCTAGGCAGCATGTTCCTCCTGCCCATGGGGTCACCTGCACAGGTCAGAGCACGGAGGAGGGGACTGCGGAGATGACCTCTGCTGGGGCGCGTATCCTCAGGACGGCGTCTGGTGAAGGAGGAGCCTGTGCCTTCTTGGTGGGGACCTTTGGCAGTGCCAGATTCTTGGGCAGACTGGTGTTAATGGATCTGCTTCTAAGCCTGATGCAGGGACAGTGCTCGCTTTCTCCTTCCTCCCTTTCTTTCCTTGTCTCCTTGGGAATATCAGTTTTTGTTTTCTAGATAGAGTACCTGTTTTAATAATTCTGTCTGATAGGATGTCAGGTGATTAAGTTTACTGTATACTCCCCCCACCCCGACCCTGGACTTCCCAGGTAGTGCTAATGGTTAAGAACCCTCCTGCCAATGCAGGAGATGTGAGCGATGTATGTTCAATCCCTGGGTCGGGAAGACCTCCTGGAGGAGGGCATAGCAGTCTACTCCAGTATTCTTGCATGGAGAATCCCATGGACAGAGGGGACTGGTGGGCTATAGTCCATAGGGTCACAAAGAACTTGACGTGACTGAAGCGGCTTAGCACACACACAAACCCCCTCCCAGTTTAATTTAGTAGTACATTTGGTATGTTTATTCAATCATCACGTGGCCAGTGTCTTGAGTGTTTCCTTGTATAGACCTCTTGGTTTAAGGTTACTGCTTCCAGTGAATCTACTTGCTTTTTTTCTTTTGGTGAGGGTCAGGGGTATAGAGTGGTCTGGCTGTTACATCCGTGTGTCATTTGGGGATTAGCTATACTTTCTGATTTGTGCATGCAGAATGAAAGGACAGGCCTGATTGATTTGGAGCCTGTCTCCTAAATAGTTATCTGGCCATTTCTTTTTTTTGGCAGTAGCTGAATGTCTTTTAGGCCTTCATTTCTGTGTATTTCCGCCTGTATAACCAATGTAAATTGGTAGGATTTTCACTGCCCCCTTAGTAGTTAGTGATGTGTATATTTGACGATATTTTTTTAAGCAGTGAAGAAGAGCCAGTAGTTTCCAGTCCATAAGATAATTTTTTAAAATCTGTTTAAAAAAAGACCAACCAAAAAAAAAAAAGACCAATCAGTAGCTGTTCTCACATAAAGAGAAAACCATGGTGTGAGTTAGCTGACTACTTGATACAAGCATTTCTGACATCCACAATGTATCCAATCTTAAATCTGAGTATTTTGTTTCTAAATATAAAGTTGAAAATTAAGCTTCTAATCTGAGGCTTGTATATTTGACTTTCTAGCACATACCTTGTAATGGTTCTGAAATTAGTGGTTCAGGAAAGTCTGTGTTTGCCTTTATGAAAATAGAGATACTACCAGTTTAACTTTTCATTTCTATGTGCTGTTTTGGCATGGTTCTCTGAAGTAGTCCATTTATTCATTAATTAGGATATATATCTTTTACTTTATAGAAACACTGTGTTCGTGTTGCTAGACACAGCTAAAAACTACACTTTAATGTTCTGTCTGATTTCTTTATATAGCAAATTGCTCAGAGTTTAAAAGATGAACAGAAGAAGTTACCACCTTCAGAAGCTTCATTTTCAGATGTTCGGTTAGAAGAAGCAGAGCCTCCTAATAGTCTAACAAAATCTGGTATGTTATGCTGTCTTAACTTCCATTATTTAATTCATTCATTTAATAAACTTATATTGAGGACTTGCTGTGTCTCAGGCAGGAAAAACTGTTTATGCCTTTGAAGAGCCCACACTTTAGTGGGGGGAGATTGGCGTGCCACAGGCATTAAGCAAGATGTTCAAGGGTGACAGGATAAAGATATGGACAGGACTCTCTGGGACCATGGAAGGACCGTGGAAGAATTGTGAAGGGGGATGAGCTTTGTGTGCAGAAAGGCAGGTTCAGTGAGAGCTGTGGAATCTGAAAGGTGTCATGTGGATGAGTATGAGAGAGCCAGGTGGAATAAGGTTGTTTAAGACAGAGTAGCATGGAGGCCTGCAGACAGGAGTGGAACACCGTAGGTGCTTGGGGAGGTCACGTGGTTTGGTGTGTTCGGGCACCAGTTATTTGTAGGGAAGGAGCAGCTGAAACAGGCCAGAGTGTGATAGGTGTCAGGGGATAATCTCATGGACTTGGAAATTCTAGCTACTTGTACCATCAGTTTTGCATTTTTTAAATGTGCCTGGACTGGGGTGAAAAATTGACAGAAATATATGGGATAGTTTGAACTAGGGTGTATGTTATGCAAGGAGCAAAATTGTCTAAGAGTCGCCCTGGATAACTTGTGAGTTACCTCGTGGCCCCTGTGTTGGCAGGCGGATTCTTTAACACTGGACCACCAGGGAAGTCCAGGGCGGCGTTCTAACGTGTCACATTTATGATTCACTTAATAGTCCTCTTGGACTGCACTGCTCTAGAGCTATAAAGAGGAAGACTGGTTTAGAGATAGACTGAGGAGTCATTGGTACTTTTTTTTTCTTTTTTTTTCATTGATATTTTGGAATTGTGTAAGATCACCCAGGACAGAGAGTAGCAGAATAGCGGAAGTCTGGGGAGAGAATTGTAACAGGGGCTGACGTTAGGAGCAGATGGAGGGAGTGGACTGGTACCAGGTCGGCAGGGAAAGAACGGCCAGAGAGGTGGGAAGCAACAAGAGAGGGTGTGATAAGTCAGAGGAGGAGGGCTGGCAGAGTGGTTTGAGTGAAGAATTGAGAAATAAGAAATCTGAGGACATTGTGGCCAGAGAGTGGGATACCGAGTTTTAGTAATTAAGAGGTAGAATAGTTCGGAGTAGTAAAATCTGTAGAAATTAATAAGAAAGTAATTCTGAAAGTTAAAACTGTCTGGACTAGGGGTGCAGGAATGGAAGCGAAGGTCTTTGGAGTTGAAAAGGTCAGGGACAACCACGTGAGTCATCCATATGGTTCCTAATGTTATTTAGAATGGAGATGGAATTGGGGTTGGAAAGCAAGGCTCTGAGTCTTGGCAAGGGAAGCAAAAAAAAAGAGTTATCACTTTTCCTGGTCTTCTGGTATGTCAGAAGTATGTAGGAGGTGCCTCTAAAGTGAGGCCTTTAAATGATGTGATGTTCATGTAGTAGGAGTAGTGAAAAAGTGAGAGTCACTCAGTTGTGTCCAGCTCTGTGACCCCACAGGCTGTAGCCCACCAGGCTCCTCTGTCCATGGGATTCCACAGGCAAGAACACTGGAGTGGCCTGCCTTTCCCTTCTCCAGGGGATCTTCCCAACCCAGGGATCGAACCCTGGTTCAATGCAGGTCTCCTGCATTGCGGAGAGATTCTTTACCATCTGAGCCACCAGGGAAGCCCAGTAGGAGTAGATGTCAGGGCACACTGGCAGATTGGTGGAGGGTCTATCCTGTGAAGAGGCTGATTATCAGTATCTTCAAAAAGTGAAGCTCTTAATCTCCATGTGACTCCCTCACACGCAAGTGAGGGCAGTGTGAGGCTCACGGAGGAGGAGACGGCAGGCGCGGGGGACGCCCTGCAGCCGGTTTGCGCTATTCCTCAGAAGAGGCAGCCAGCAGGCCCTGGACTTGCAGTGTAAGGAACTTTTCCCCATCCACCGCTTCAACTATTAACTGTTCTCAGGAAAATGAAAAAAGGAACGAATAAATTGACTTCGGGCTTTAAGCTACTTAAACACATTTATTTCACTAAACTCTAACTTGGGAGTACTTTTTGGGCTCTTTCATTTTGAAGGAGGAATCCTGCAGATAGCCTGATTCTCAGCAAAACTATGGATACTTAATCTCCTAAATATTCCATGATATACTTTATCTAGTTCATATATAAAGTAGATGTCCTAGTTTAAAGTAAGGCAGAGCTTTTTAAAATTTTACAAGTATCACATGCTTTTGAAAAAAAATTAAGCTTACAGAACGATAAAGAGAAAGCACCAACCCTTAACGTTGCCCTCAACCCTTTCCTGCATAAATCCGCTCCACAAGCCTCCAGGTCTCCTTTTGAGCATATGAAGATCTGGCTGTTTTTAAATGTTTTTTATTTTTTTGGCTGCAGGTCATGGCTTGCAGGATCCTTAGTTCCCCAACCAGGGTTCAAACCCAGGCCTCCTGCAGTGGAAGCACAGAGTCCTAAGCACTGGACCTCCAGGGAATTTCCTATAGCTCTTTTTTTAAAAAAATGAATTCTGTTTTGCTTGGCTATACTTTTACTTTATTATTTTAAAAAAATTCAAATACACAGAAACATGGAATGATACGATGAACACCTGTGCCCACCACCTGGATTTAAGACTTATCATTTTATCATATTGTATCTAATAGTTTTGCTAATTGTTTTAAAGTGAATTATTGACATCATTGCAACTTTACCTTTGAGTATTTCAGCATCTCTCCCCCCACCCCCTAAAATGGGACATCTTTCATGTAACCATAAACAATTATTGCACTGAAAAATTTGGTAATGTTTCCTGATGTGTTCTAATACGCAGTCTGCATTTCAGTCTGCCTTTCTTGTCTCAGAGTGTGGTCTTGGCTCCACTTTGATGGCTCATGTGAATTCTGGTCCCTCCACCCAGGTCCCTCCACCCGGGTGATTGTGCTTCTCTTACAGAAGTGTTTCTGTGCAGCCACATTCCTCTCATTCTTCTCTTCACACTTGCTGGCAGCTGCCTTTCCTGACCTGGGGAGGATGGGGTGGAGGGCTGGACACACAGCTCTGGGCACTTGGGCACTGGATAGTCTGAGTGGGCCTGGAAATGATAACAGTTCTGCACGTGGAAGGCTGTAAGGCAAACGAGCTTTGATTAATCTTCTGGTTTAAAGTGCTTTGTTTTCTTGTTACTCCCTTCCCACCCCCACTTGTGTCTACGTGACTACATTTTGATCTGTCTTCTTTTTATTGGGTGCATGGTATTCTGTAATGTGTGCATACTGCTCATGTAGTTCATAAAGATAATTGACTCCAGTGTGGAGAAGTCAGCTTGGGCTGAGTGTGGGAGGCTGGAATGTACAGGTGTGGGTGTTCATGTGTGTTCTTACTCAGTGTGTTAAATCTCCCCTGTCACTGATTTAGATTTCCTTTGGCATTCTCGATTAGAGACGAGTCTAGAGAAAATGTATGCCTCCAGCCTTTGATAGGTAACAGAAACTAACAGTTTATAGTTGCTGTGCATATAAGACAGACCTGTGAAATGTGTTCTTTTCCATTTGGGGTTTTAGGTTCATCTGAATCTCTCAATCCTAGACCGCAGACCACGATTTCTCCAGCAGATCTTCATGGAATGTGGTATCCTACAGTTCGACGAACTCTTGTCTGTCTCTCCAAATTGTACAGATGTATAGATGTATGTGTGTCAGTCAATCCTTACTGTAAATTGTTTGCTCTGTGACTTAAAATACTTTTAATTGGAATTTTATTTTAAGATCTTGATGCAATATATTTTGCTTGGTAGTAGATTCAAATAATAAGATTTTTTGATACAGAGATAACTTTAAGATCAATCTAACTTAGAAATTCTTAACCTGAGTGTTTGGTAGGCCCTCAGAATCCTCATGGGTTTTGGGTGGTCTGTGAACACCTTGAAGTTGTGGGTAAAGTTTTGTCTATATGTTTGTATTTGTCTTTTTGAGAAAAAGACCTACAACTTTTATTGTTTCTCATGGCTGCAGATACATTTAAAACTCTTTATTAGTTCATCTGTCTTTAGTCTATAGATGAAGAAAAAGATACAGGAAGGTTAATATGTCCAATGTCACATACGTATATTTTGTATAATATACATTTAGTACTGAATGCAATTAGTTTTGTACTCAATTTAAATCAACCTCTTTAACAGGTGTTTCTTGTTAACACAGATTACATGTGTTTCTAACCATGGACTAATTATTTGCTGAAATTAGCAGTACCCTTTTAGTTTTTCAGCCCCAGCTTATACTGCACATTTATTTGAGGTGGCATTTATTTTAAGCGTTTCAGTTTAATGATATATCAGTCACTGAATGATCAGTTGTCTACATTTATTTACTGTTAATGTTAAAACCCAACAAAATAGTTTATAAAATCGGTGACTTTAATTCACTTTTCAAAAATTAATTTGATCATTACAATTTAAATAGCATATGAAGAGAGAAGTGATTATATACAGAAAGAAAAGAAAGTGAAGTCACTCAGTTGTGTCCAACTCTTTGCGACCCCATGGGCTGTAACCTACCAGGTTCCTTTGTCCATGGGATTTTTCAGGCAAGGGTACTGTGAGTGGGTTGCCGTTTCCTTCTCCAGGGGATCTTCCCAATCCGGGGATTGAACCCAGGCCTCCCGTATTGCAGGCGGATCCTTTACTGTCTGAGCCAGCAGGGAAGACTGCGACGATCATGTAACTAATTGTCCAGAAGCCACTGTCTTTAAGAGTGGGGTTCAGAAGGGAACGTGTGTATCCCCTCCCACTCTGGAGATCCTCAGGCCTGAGCAGGGTTGCGCAGCTGACTCATGGGTTCACTGGAGAGCTCACTACTTGGTGTCTATGTTAAACTGCATCACTCCTGGAGTTTGTGCTTGGAGATTCTGGGATTGAACCAGAAAGCGCCTTTTACTTGATTCTGGGATATTTAGGGGTGAGGCCAGGTCGCCTGTGCAGAGTTGGATATCTCAGCTGTTTTGCCCAGCTTCTGAGATCTCTCCCAGAGGGAGACTTGAATGTTGGCAGCCCTTCTTCCCCAGGTCCTCCCAGTAGGTGTATTGAATGATAGGTTGGGATTCAGAAACTTCCTACAGTGGAGCCAGGATCCCAAGGGAAGTACGCGTGGCCACATTCCGCATAGAACCCACTGTCATCACAGACCCTGGTGAAGTCTCTTAGGTGTTTAGCAGGTATTTTAGGCAAACAGTAGGTAGGCCCACGAATGACACTGTGCCTGTTTTTGTTTTATGCCCTAGGCCTACCCGTTACATTTTCACCTAGCTTACATTCAAATCTTATCCCTCTCCATCTGACCAGTCAAAGGTAAAGAAAGACAAATGAGCAGGAGGAAGAGAGGGTCTCAGTTGAAGCTGTCTTCCTAAGGCAGGCAGGGTGAGTGACCTAGCAAGTTCAGTTCAGTCGCTCAGTTGTGTCCGACTCTTTGCGACCCCATGGACTACAGCACGCCAGGCCTCCCTGTCCATCACCAACTCCCAGAGTTTACTCAAATTCATGTCTATTGAGTCAGTGATGCCATCCAGCCATCTCATCCTCTGTCGTCCCCTTCTCTTCCCGCCTTCAATCTTTCCCAGCATCAGGGTCTTTTCAAATGAGTCAGTTCTTCACATCAGATGGCCAAAGTATTGGAGTTTCAGTTTCATCGTCAGTTCTTCCAATGAATATTCAGGACTGATCTCCTTTAGGATGGACTGGTTGGATCTCCTTTCAGTCCAAGGGACTCTCAAGAGTCTTCTCCAACACCACAGTTCAAAAGCATCAATTCTTCGGTGCTCAGCTTTCTTTATAGTCCAGCTCTCACATTCATATGTGACTACTGGAAAAACCATAGCTTTGACTTAACAACAAAGATGGAACTTTGTTGGCAAAGTAATGTCTCTGCTTTTCAATATGTTGTCTAGGTTTATCATAACTTTTCTTCCAAGGAGCAAGTGTCTTTTAATTTCATGGCTGCAGTCACCATCTGCAGTGATTTTGGAGCCCAGAAAAATAAAGTCTGTCACCTTTTCCATTGTTTCCCGATCTATTTGCCAAGAAGTGATGGGACCAGATGCCATGATCTTCGTTTTTTGAATGTTGAGTTTTAAGCCAACTTCTTCACTCTCCTCTTTCACTTTCATCAAGAGGCTATTGAGTTCTTCTTCGCTCTCTGCCATAAGGGTGGTGTCATCTGCATATCTGCAGTTATTGATATTTCTCCCAGCAATCTTGATTCCAGCTTGTGCTTCTTCCAGCCCCGCATTTCTCATGATGTACTCTGCATATAAGTTAAATAAACACGGTAACAGTATACAGCCTTGACATACTCCTTTTCCTATTTGGAACCAGTCTGTTGTTCCATGTCCAGTTCTAACTGTTGCTTCTTGACCTGCCTACAGATTTCTCAAGAGGCAGGTCAGGTGGTCTGGTACTCCCATCTCTTTCAGAATTTTCCACAGTTTGTTGTGGTCCACACAGTCAAAGGCTTTGGCGTAGTCGATAAAGCAGGAGTAGATGTTTTCCTGGAATTCTCTTGCTTTTTGGATGATCCCAACGGATGTTTGCAATTTGATCTCTGGTTCCTCTGCCTTTTCTAAAACCAACTTGAACATCTGGAAGTTCACGGTTCTCGTACTATTGAAGCCTGGCTTGGAGAATTTTGAGTATTACTTTGCTAGTGTGTGCAATGAGTGCTATCGTGAGGTAGTTTGAGCATTCTTTGGCATTGCATTTCTTTGGGATTGGAATGAAAACTGACCTTTTTCAGTCTTGTGGCCACTGCTGAGTTTTCCAAATTTGCTGGCGTATTGAGTACAGCACTTTCACAGCATCATCTTTTAAGATTTGAAATAGCTCAACTGGAATTCTATCACCTCAGCTAGGTTTGTTGGTAGAGATGCTTCCTGAGGCCCACTTGACTTTGCATTCCAGGATGTCTGGCTCTAGGTGAGTGATCACACCATCGTGATTATCTGGGTCGTGAAGATTTTTTTTGTACAGTTGTTCTGTGTATTGCCACCTCTTCTTAATATCTTCTGCTTCTGTTAGGTCCATACCATTTCTGTCCTTTATTGAGCCCATCTTTGCATGAAATGTTCCCTTGGTATCTCTAATTTTCTTGAAGGGATCTCCAGTCTTCCCATTCTGTTGTTTTCCTCTATTTCTTTGCATTGATCGCTGAGGAAGGCTTTCTTATCTCTCCTAGCTATTCTTTGGAACTCTGCATTCAAATGGGAATATCTTGACCTAGCAAGAGACAGCTTTAATCTCTTCTCATTGTGCAGTAGCCTCATGAGAAACAGAGGCAAGGGTAGCAGTGCAAAAAGGGAATAAATCATTACGCCCGAGACCGAGCCCAGGATGGTGGCCTAGTAATAAATATTTTCCTCATACACATCCTTATCAGTTCCGTTTCAGGTGAAGTAGAGGCAGAGAGGAAGCAGGGGAACTGACAGGAGTCTGTGCACATACCACACCTCTGGGAAGATACAGCAATGGCAGAATTTAATTAATCATATGTCACCTTTTTTTTGTAACCTGATTTTGTTTTTATGAATTATATTCTTGTACAAGAATTTTATCACTTCCTGTTTAGCATCCTTTGATTTCATGTACAGTGTTCCATAATTTAGATTTACTAGTATTTTGTCAGCTGCCTATCACTGAACATTTAAGTTATTTCCAGATTTTTTTTTTTTTTTTTTTGCTGCTTTAAATAATATTATGAAAAGAGCCATGCGTATGAATCTTAGAATACAGTACTGATATTACTTGGGATACATTTTTAGAAGTGGATTTACTGAGGCTTTGTTTTAAAGTTGGTTTTGTATGTTTAAAAAATAGCCTATATCATGAGATCGTACTGGAGTGAGAGCTCCACAAGGTCAGATCACATCTGCTTTGTGCACCTACCACTGTGCTTCCAGGACCATCACAGAGCCTGGCATGAAATAGGTGCTCAGGAAATATTGTTGAAAGGTAACATGAGAGTTTCAAGAGGTGCAAATTAGGAAATTGTGCTGATCTAGAAAGCTTATGTGGGAATAGGAAAGTTTGGAAGGAGTATTGGTTCAGTTCAGTTGCTCAGTCGTGTCTGACTCTTTGCGATTGGTAGTAATAAATTAATTCATCAGATGAGAGCAAGCGAACTGTACTCACAGCCTACAAATTTCCTTTTTGCTATGTTTGAAGTGCTACAGGGGATGTTTCTCTTTTGTTTCACCAGAGGGCAGTGTTCCAAGGACTATCACAGGAAGCCTTGTCGGCCTGCATTCAGTCCCTGCTTGGAGCATCAGAGTCCATCAGCAAAAACAAGGTTTGATGAAGTGTTAGATGAAATCTGATCATCTATAGTACTATTGTGGAATGCAGCATTTATTTACAGGCACAGAAATTTAAAGCCAGTTTGACAGTAGCATTTATTTTTTTAATGTGATTTAATTTTGAGGCCCTTTGAGAGAAGCTAGTACTTCATTTTAGTGCTAAAGACTACGTTATATAAGAGAGTGCCAGCTTTGCTGAAGTACCAAAGGTGGTACTTAGGTTATAAATTCCGTGGGATAAAGGTTTCTTGTTCTAGCGTTAGTAGCAAGAAGGTACTAGACTGCTCTTCCCTGGAATACCGAAACTGTTTTCGGAAACGTAGCAATCTGTCATCATCCCTACAGTGACAATACAAATAGTTGAATGGCCTCACTTGGAGGAATCAGTCAGTCAGTTTGGAAGATAAGAGTTGTGGCCCATAGGTTACATGACTAGAAGGAGTTGACATGATTTTGTAACTTACAGTTTTTATTCAAGAAGAAGGGATCTGGGGCTGATGGCTGTTGGCATGTGCTTTTCCCACAGCCCCTGAGATTTTTATTTTCCAGAAAGTATGGTTCAGGATGCTGCTCTAACTCTCCACCTAAAATACCTGTTGCTTCCCAACAGGGAGGAAGTTGTGGGACTGTTTCCAGCCAAAATTTCATATCTCATGGGAGTTTTCAGACCTTGTGAATCTTTCTAGACTTCTGGATTTATAAACTTGGTTTCTAACTTCACGGTTTTAGATAAACTAAAATCAGAATCCTCCTCATGGGAGAATGTGGGATCCTAGACAAGGTGGAAAAAGCTCTGCCTTTGTTTGTGACCACTGTATGTTCCCATTTATGGGATTGAGAGTTGAAGGGGAATTCTGACACGGGAACTAGAAGAGAATGGAAGGTTAAGTTATAGACAGGCAGTTTGAAATTTAAAACGAATATTTCCAAGCCTGAGCTTTCATATTCATATTCATATTTTGTGATAGAGGGAATTAGGAAACACGTCTAACACTAGACACATGTTTAAGTAAATTGTGGTATATTCTATACAGTGAAATATACGGATGTTAAGTTCTAGAAAAGGGAATGATAAAATTTAACGTAAATATGTTACGGCAAAAACAAGGCACAGGATACGAATCAGATGATAACTATGTAGTGAGTATATTCATGTAAAAAAGTAGTGATGAAAGGTTTTGGGTGACTGTAGATGATTTTTGTTTCTTCTCACGCTTGTCTTTATTTTCCACATTTTATACAGTGAGCATGTATTTCTTAGATTATCATAGGGAAAAAATTGACCTAATTTAAAAAATTCATGTGCTTATATCCTCTTGTACCACTGTCCCCATTTTAAAGGGAAGAATGTAAGCCCTTTTTTTCATTATTTGGCCTTTCCCCCACACCACCTGTAAGGCCATCCTTGCATAAGGCCATCGTCTGACTGTGTTTCCTTCATATTATAAGGTGCTTAAATATATATGAGGAGACCTTCAATTTAGTAAGAATTAGCTGATTTATTTTCATAACTAAGTGTCCTTTTCATCTTTCAACTTTTGGAAAAGTGGTCAATGCAAATGTCTTAATGTGTTGAGACTTTCTTAAGGCAAGAAATTTTCTTCCATACTTAAACTGAGCACCTAGTATATCAGTACACTAACACGATACTATTTGCTGAATCACAGTAGCTTCAGCAAAGTAAATCCAATCTATATGGTACTGTTTTCTCCTTCGGAGCTGTTAGTTCTTTGGAAAACAGAGCAGTTATTCAAAACGGGTAGCATTTCCTCCTTACCCAGTGCTCTGTGTTCCAGAGTGCAGAGTGAGTTTCCTCAGGTAATTCACGCGTGCACGTTGATTTGTGTCCGTTCAGGAGGGTGGGAAGGAGAGAGAGCAGTGGAGTCACTGTGACGGCCTCTTTAGAGCTGGCACAGCGCGCCTCGCTTCACCGTGTGTGGCTCTGTTGTGCTTCACAGGTAACTGGGGGTTTGCGTCTGTGTTTTTTACAAACTGAAGGTCTGTGGCCACCTGCATCACACATGTCGCTGGCACCATTTTCCCACAGCATTTCCTCACTTGGTGTGTGCATCACATTTTGGCAGTTCAGTGTTTCAGACTTTTTCATTATTATATTTGTTATAGTGATCAGGGATCTTTGATAGTACTGTTGACTTGCTGTAGGCTCAAATGATGGTTGTTTAAAAATACTTCATTGCTAAAGATGGTGAATATTTTTAGCAATAAGTATTTTAAAATTAAGGTATGTATTTTGTTTCTTTAGACATAATGCTGTTGGCCACATAATAGTATGGTGTAAATGTAACCAAAAAATTTGTGTGACTCGCTTTGTTGCGATAATCACTTTATTGCAGTGGTCTGGAACCAGACCTGCAGTGTCTCCAAGGTATGCCTGTATTAGTTACTGAAAGACATTATTCTTTTCCTAATGCAGAAAAAGTTCATTAAAAATATTTTCAAAGTAAGTCTGTCTTGGATAGCAGCAGGAAGGAGCAAACATAGCCTTGCTTTTCTTAATATACGGACTCTTTTCTGAAATGAGAGCTGTGGTGATTCACTATTTTGGGAACTGGGTCAGAGCTTTGAGAGCTGAGCTTGAATCACAAAACTCTTGAGGATGTGTCCTGAGAGGGTAAAAGGAAATGCAGGAGTGTCTGCACTTCCTCTGTGGGATGTAGGTAGTTCGTTCTCCATTGCTGGCAGGATAATCCAAAATGACCACCCCAAATCTTTTTACATTTGGAGGCTGCTTTTGTACTTTTTACATAAATACCAGTATTTCCGATACTTTGAATATTGAAACCACTTTGACCAAACGGTGAAAGCTGGTTACTGGGAGAAGCCAGGAAGCTGTGAGAGATCAGAGTCGTGCTCAGGCTTGGCGCTCAGCTTCCTGTGCTGTGCTGCTCTTGGGCCGTATTGCCTCTGCTCCTTCTGCGCCAGGGTAGAAGAGACTTGACTTCTAACTGCTGCTTTTACGACCTTTTGTCTGGTTTACTTTCTTGGGTTTGCTAAGTAGAGTAGATGATAAAAGCTTGAAGTAAGATTTTTCCAGATAGTTCCAACATGAAAATATGGTAGAGTTCATCACACAACAGAGGAGTATTGGTCCCATGTAGTTATGCTAAAGGCAAGTGACCTAGAGAGATTAATGTTGAGTTAACAGCAAACGTGTTATATGTATTCCTGTTTTTACTTAATCTGTGATAATATCCATTTTTCTGTCTTACAATTTAGACTCAGATTGATGGACAACTTTTCTTAATAAAGCACCTTTTGATTCTTCGTGAACAAATTGCTCCATTCCACACTGAATTCACCATTAAGGAAATTTCCCTGGACCTCAAGAAAACTAGAGGTACTTCATTGCCTTGGCTGGCACAGTTGGGTGTGTCTGACCCATCCAAGTGTGGCAGCACAGGTTTATAGGTTTATTTTATGTTCATCTGCAATTTTTTATTTTGCATGCTCTGCTTGCTGAGCATGTTGCTTGTTCATACTAAGCTGAGCTGACAGCATCCTAGTTACATCTAACTTGCTGTGTTTTCTTTATGGAGAGAACTATATTTGAGCGTTTCAACTTGCAATGGAGTATGACTTCTCTTAGATCTGCCACATATTACCATAACCAGTTAAAAAATGAAAGATCACTGTAATAATACTTAAGAGTGTCAGCTAACTGGAATGATTTTAGGCACTGAGTTGGGTTTGTCAGTTCATAGAAACTCAGGAAGCCAGCTGGATAAAATCAGAAGAGTGAGTCAGGTTCTGTTCGTGGGCCATCATTTCCTGGTTCTTGTGGTTTTAAATATGTGTTTTAGCTTATGTATCCCACATAAAATGAGCAGAATCAACCCGTCATGATGCTTTCACCAGATTATCAAGATCATTAAGAATGAAAATGAATGAAAATATATATAAGTGTTTTTGTAAGCTTAAGGTGCTTAAATAAACTTAAGTTGTATTATTAAATCAGTTGGTTAAGTAATCACATTGATAGGGTCTTGAGTAATAGACATTGAATCATCTTGAGATAGGTGCTTCATCCATACTAATGATTTGTTTCTGACTGAGTTAGCAAGTGATGATTTCTGAAAGATTAGTTATTTCTTTAGATGCTGATCTTGAACAGTCAAAGGGTATACCATCAATATCCATCTCCCTTACTTACAAATTTATCTAAACTTTATCTTTTCTTAACCATTTCCAAGGGAATTAAGTTCTAATGCCTTAAGCCATCCATTTATGAAATGAATGGATTTCTCCCTTGTGCATTGGGAGAATTGCAAAAATTCATAGCCATTCAGATTACTTTTTGTATTCCATAGCTTAGAGGGTCTCCAAATATAGGATTTCCAAGAGGAACAAGTTACTTTCCTAATGACTGCTTATAAAATAGTGGACTTGATATAACATCACTTGGAATCAGAGTGAGTCATAGTAAAACAGCTTATTCTTTTTCATTTCCTAATGCACTTTCCTTTTCACTATAGAGAATACCTTTTGGTTCTGGTGGAATCTGGATAGTAAGCCTGAATATTATTCACCTGCTTTGTAATTTTTTTTTTTATAACAGTGGCCAAATTTCCTGACTTTTGCCTTTACAGAATGCATCATTTTTTTTTTTTTAAGTTTATTCTCATCAGAGGCTTCCATCACCCAAACATTCTGGTTGGTTTCCTCCTTTCCTTTCAGTGTGACATGTGGGACTAGCACCCTAACCTTGAGGAGTGCCAGGCACTGATGGTCCTTATTTTAGTCAAAGGATGAGGTGAAGCAGGACTGATATATTTTTCTTTCTTATTTTTTCTAATTCATAACCTGTTGCTGCTTCATTCTACTATAGATCCACTGAGGTGTGAGAAAATGAAGTATTCTAAAATTTTGGCAAATTTTGGTTTAAAATATGTTTTCCCTACAACATAATGAAGGTTCTGTAATCATGCTGTATGATCACCTACAGTTTTTTCAGGTTTCTTACAGAAAGGACAGTGGAAATGAAGTCATTTACTAAAGAATACTGAATTCAGAGTACTGAATCTGATAGGGAATATTTTTTTTTTTTTTCAGTAAAATCAGTTCACAGTCGAGGCAGGGAGTACAGTGTGGTGTGTGTGTACTTTTAAATCCAGGCTAGAAGCACTTCATGCTGTGCTTTCTCCAGCCTGGCAAGGCAAAGCAAAGCAATGGTCTTTTCTGACTATCACTTAATAATACTTGCTATCTTTACTTTTAAGCCTCTAACCTCTCACGACTAACGTTATATCTTATTGCATTTGAACATCAATGAGACCTGTTAGTACTTCATACAGATTCTAGTTAGTCTGGAGGTTAAGGGGTAAACATGTCCTTTTGGTGTTTTTTTTTTTTTCTTCTTCTTTTTCTGGCTGGCATATTAATTTATTCTCTCTGCTTCGAATGAATAAATTTCTATGCCAGCCAGATCTTAAACAAAAGAAGCTGGGTAAGTATGTGAATCTTTTTTTCTTTTTAAGAAAATCTTATTTAGCATCATTAAAGCAAAGCTGTGAAATTGTAAGATGTTAATTACCATTTATCCTTTTTCTTTTTTCCTAAAAATAAATAATTGCGGTTAATAGCCATTTTGCAATTCTGAGTTCTAGAAAATAATTATGTGTGTGTGAGTACTGTAGCCATCACAGGCACTAACCTCACCCACTCATGGAGGTGACTTGGAATTGAAAGCACCCTTGCTCTGTGGTGATAGAGAACGAGTGTATGTTCACACACCGAAATAGTTACATAACTTCTCTGTTAAAACTGTACATGTTCACTGGATGAGTAATTTTGTTTCACAGATGCAGCATTTAAAATCCTGAATCCTATGACTGTTCCAAGATTTTTTAGGCTGAATAGCAACAATGCCTTGATAGAGTTCTTGTTGGAGGTGAGAAGGAGTCTGTTTCTTGGTGGTGGGAGAGAAATGACATTCTTTACATGTCTGGTAATTTCTAGGCACACAAAAACAGAAGGAAATTGTCGTCTTCTTTTTAAGGGTACTCCCGAGATAAGAGAACATTACCTTGATTCTAAAAAAGACGTAGACCGCCACCTGAAGTCAGCCTGTGAGCAGTTTATTCAGCAGCAGACCAAGCTGTTCACAGAGCCGCTGGAGGAGTTCCTGACAAAGGTATAGACCTTGCTGCATATTTGGTAAAGTAATTTTGACTTCTTCCCAGATTGCAATTTGAATTACCTTGTGAACTCCTTGGCAGAAGGAAGTAGTAAACCAACGTCTTAACAATCCTAAGAAATCACCGTGTTTCCTCTTAAGGAAGCTTTTTGGTTTGGACTTTTAGGTAGGCATGCAGAATTCTTCAGTTTTAAAACAAAGTGTGAGTATTGCAAAGCTAGTTATAGCAGGCTCTGGTTAGCTCTGTTCTCCACAGTGTAGATGTCTGCATGTGGTTTGGGACTCTCACTTAGATTAGGACCTTCATGGCAGTAGTCACAGACCTATGTGTGAGGGTTTCCCATTACCTAAATGAGTGATTTATTTTCCTCTTGTTTTACATGTTGTTCTATCTTTCATTTTGTGTTGAGAATTGAAGATTCTATATCATTGCATTGTTAATCACCAGATATATAGATTTATAATAATCTCTCTATCTCTCTGTCTCCCAGCTAAAATCCATCAACTGGCAAATGCCAACAAAGAAAAAAACCAGATCATGGCAGTTATGACTTTTTTTTTCAATCATTGTCTTTAAAAAACCTAAGTTTTGTTGCTAAGGACTTACCTTGTAATAAAAAGTTTTGACATTAACTTTATTAATCTCATCCAGACTTGAATTTGAGGACATTTAAAAAAAAATAAAAACATGATAGCCTTTTTTCTCAAATTTGCTTACCTAAGTCTTAAATGGGGACACAGGGTGTATCTATGGAAAGACAAGAGGCAGCTCAGGAAATTGTTCATTGGTAACGTGTTGCTGGGTCCTGTGATAAAGACAGAAGATACTAGTTTTTAAAAATAAGAAATGATACCAAAAAAGCAAATACAGAAATGGTAAACTATTTTTTTATGATTGGGGTATATTACTTGTTTGGTGGATTTTAGCCTCTTCGTCAAGAATTTGGAATGTGTGCGTTTTTTTTTTTTTCCCCTCACTACATAAATTTAAAAGGAGTGTGGTATCAATGTTTTCTACCAGCTTTTGATTTTTAAAAAATGATGCAAGTATTGATATTTTGTAAGTTACAAATAAATCATCATAGTTTTTACTAAAACTGCCTTCATGGACAACTAGTTTGTAGATTGTAGTATATGTTTTGGGGAGGGCATCCACATTCATATTGGTGGGAAATGCTAGAGAGGAATATTTTACAGTAACAGAGCAGCAGCAGGAGTCTTCTGATGTAAGCAAGTTGGTTATAATGAAATCTTGGCTTAAAGGGTTTTTTTCCTAGAAAAGCATGGTTTTCCTGGAAGTCAAAAAATGAAAATTTACTGATGGCAGTTGTCCAAGTTGACCTGAGTATAAGTTTGGTATATTTAATATGTGCTAAGTCGCTTCAATTGTGTCTGACTCTCTGCGACCCTGTGGACTATAGCCCCACCAGGCTCCTCTGTCCATGGGATTCTCCAGGCAAGAATACTGGGGTGGGTTGCCATTTCCTCCTCAAGGGGATCTTCCCGACCCAGGGATTGAACCCACGTCTGTTCCATCTCCTACATTGACAGGCAGGTTGTTTACCACTAGTGCCACCTGGGAATCTGGTTTAACTTTGTGTATTTTGGAAGATTCTGGAAACTGAACATTCTTTTAACGTTAGAGTCTGAATTCTAGCATGGCTCTGCATGGACATGCTGCACACTGCAGCAGGGACCCCTGCGTAGCTGATCACACAGCTCCTGCTGTGGGACAGGGAGGCAAAGGTCTCCCTCACTCCCGCCACCAGCTCAGTCTGTGTTGCCCTTTCTCAGTTCATTCGCAGTTGTCTCGTTTTTTGTTTTACAACCCTGGTCCCTCACTGCTCCTCTGTTTAGTCAGACTCTTTAGTAGATATTTCAGCTTAGAGGACCCAGCATCCCTTTTACGTGATCTTATTCCAACTTGGAAAAGACTCTGATGCTGGTAAGATTGAGGACAGGAGGAGAAGGGAGTGAGAGAGGATGAGATGGTTGGATGGTATCATTGACTCAATGGACATAAGATTGAGCAAACTCCTGGAGGTTAGTGAAGGACTGGGAAGCCTGGTGAGCTGCAGTCCATGGGGTCGCAAAGAGTCAGATGCGTTCAGGCATGACTGAACAACTGAAAAACAACAAATTCCAAATTTAGGTTTCTTCCCTTGTCCTCTTGGCATAGAGTGGGTCAAAGGCGAAGATATGTACACACATAGGCAACTCAACATGCGCTGTACACACTGGAGTACATACAGACACTTGCGATCATTTAAGACATTGTTTCTTAGAATTTGTGGACCAAACATTTTTCATGTTTCATGTTTCACCAAGTCAACATTACTAGTATTCTGAATAGCAGAGACAGAGTAAATGATTTTAAAACTTTAAAAGGATTTCCTTTGAAGGTCATTCTGCAGGTGCAGAATCTTATACTCCTTTTGTTATAATTGCCATTGTAAGGCAGTCAGTTCTTGTGCCTTGATAAATGCAACAAAAGCAGTATTCATTGAGGTAGAAAGGAAACAATTTTTCATCTTTCATTTGGACGTATGCTTGTAGGTCTCGGCATTTACTGTTTGGGTGTAAGCCTCATTAACAAAATGTCCTCAGCTTGTTTCTGAGTTTGGACTGAATAAAGTATATATGGATTTGCTATAAAACAAACTATGAGAGTCTGTAGATAAAATATTTTTAGGTTGTCAGAAGACTTTATTTTTTTGTACCTGAAGACTCCAGGTGTGATTCCAATCCCCTTCACCTGTTGTAAATTGGCTTTATTGTTTATGTAGCTCTTTCCTTGAGCTCTCTTTGTTGAGATGCTTTGTTTTCATTAATTCTCCTTATATCCCCTGTACCTAGAGTAGTTAAATCATCTTCATTTCAGTCTGAGAAATTCAGCCTTAGCAGTATGACCCATTACACATGAGATGAACACTTCTACGATGTTTTTATCTGTCTGGTGTAAACATTCTTCCTGATTTTTTGGGGTCACAGTTAATAAAATTTTATTTTATGGAATAATGAAATTTCTTTAGAATGATAAAGTTCTAGAAGAACTTTGCCTTGTTTCCTGCTCCTTGAAAAATAGCCCTTTCTCTCAGCATCATTTGAATGGTACTAGGGAGTGCAATGGGCTTCCTTGGAGGTCAGTCGGTAGAGAATCTGCCTGCAGTGTAGGAGACTGCCTGCAATTCAGAAGACCCGGTTTTGATCCCTGGGTCGGAAAGATCCCCTGGAGAAGGAAATGGCAACCCACTCCAGTATTCTTGCCTGGGAAATCCCATGGACAGAGGATCCTAGTGGGCTACAGTCCATGGGGTCGCAAAGAGTCGGACAGGAGTGAGCGACTGATCACCCATGCAGGGAGTGTGAAACTGTTTTCCAGGTGTTGAGGGGTAGAGGTTCATACAAAAACATTTGGGTCAGATATTTTCCAAAACTGAAAAACTGTCCATACTCTTTTATTGTTCTCAAATTTCATCATATTGAATATTGCTTGAAGCAAACTCTTAAATAGGGCTTGGGATAGTCAGGAGGGCAGTAGAAAGAGCATAGCATTTCAAGGCAAGAAAAGTGAGCTGTGAACCACATTCTATACATCCTGACTGAGATGGACGCATGCACTCAGCTTCCGAAGCCTTGTTTTCTGATCTCTACAGAAGAGCGCTGTCGTAGCCCTCCTTTTTACATAAGGTTAATATGACTGGTGACTCAGATGATAAGAAATCTGCCTACAATGCTGGAGACCTGGGTTTAATCCCTGGCTCAGGAAGATCCCCTCGGGAAGGGAAAGGCAACCCACTCCATTATTCTTGCCTGAAGAATCTCCTGGACAGAGGAGCCTGGTGGGCTACAGTCCATGGGGTTGCAGAGTCAGACACGGCTGAGCTATACTATACTATACTATATAGTATACTATAGTATATATATATATACACACTATATACTATAGTATATATAGCTATACTATACTCTATATAGTGATATATATATATATATCAGGACCAGAAGATCAAAAATAGCAAAGTACTTTCTAAGTACTTGCAGAAATGTTAGTATGTGACAAATATGAAGTGAAGATTTTGCTTTTGCAAAAAAAAACCTGAATGAAAGTATTTTATAGGAAGTATAATTTCAAAGTTTATAGCTAAGCTAAAAAGTATTTCCCATGGTGGGACCAGTTTATGCTAAAAACTCAGACTTATTTAGCAGTTTTCATTTCTTCTCAAGCAATTTGCTAAAGTATTGCAAGTTTACTCTTAATGTTCCCTCTGAAATATTATTAATTTCCTCAGTAACACTGTAAATTTTTTTCTGACATAGTGTTGTAATAGAATTTGACCTATAAATTTAATTTCTGTTCTTAAGGAGTTATAACCTAATGGGAAATCAAGATGGATATTATGTAAACATGAAGATGTGTACAGCAGTGTCATTATGAGACAGTGGGTCTGTCTTCATCCTGTGGGGTTTTATAAAAGATGGGGCTGATTGGGGAAACTGAGGAAAATGCTCCTTGAGGTTTAACTTAAAAACAAGTATTGGGTTGGCCAAAAAGTTCATTTGGATTTTTCCATAAGATGTTACTGGGAAAATCGAAACAAACTTTATGGCCTACCTAGTATATTATCTAGATGTAAATAGAGGTGAATATACAAGTATATATTTGCTTTTAATGTAAAAATAGTTCTGTGTAATATATGTCATTATGAAATTGGTTAAATTCTGGAACAGTCAGTGGACTAACAGGCAGGCATTACTATTAAAGTGTAACAGTTGGATACAGAAAAATGTTCAGGACTTAGATTTAAGTGGAAAAAAACAGTTTTCAGAGCACTGTGTTCCTGCTTTTGTAAATGTAGACACATTAGTATGTTTTTATTTACGTTGGGAAATATTGGGGATAATATACACTAAACATGAACATATTTTTCTTTTAGCATTGTCTAATCCCTAGACAATGACTCACTTTTAAAAGCAGCATTTCATAGTAAAAATAAAGCTGTATAGAGGAATTGAGTGACAGTGGAAAGGGGTGCTTTTATACACATGACAACATGAGCAAGGGCCTAGACGTAGTTTCAGGCGTGTGAACTCGGTAGAAACAGAGGGCTGGAGAGGCCTGGGTTAACGTCATATCCTGTCTCTGCCCATTCTCTGCCTAAATATTTATGTGGCCTTCTCTATGAGAAATCTAAAGAGCTGGTGTTGAAGTCTTTCTAATGAGACTGTCTGCTGAGGCCAAGGTCATGGCCTGGGCCTTTGGCACCTAGCAGTCCTTTCTAAAAAAGATGTTTTATGAATTTCTGTCTTTTACGCTCCCCAGCTCCACCTTAGCCCCACTGTAATTTGCCATCTTAAGAACATTCTTGTCCAAAATGCGTGGTTTTGCTTCTCTGGACTGATGCTGAGGAATGAAGAGAGAAGTGACTAGAGGGTGGGCATCCAGTTTCATGCCTCTAACACTGGTTAGTCAAGTGTGCTTTTTGATGCTATCTGAAAGCCTTTTTTTTTTAAAATAACATTCTCTCTGCCTATAATGAAGAAAAGGACCCTGTAGATATATAAAGGGGATTTTGTCCAGCTCCTGTGACAGTTTTCTGATAACGTAGGAAAATAATTTCAAGTTAACCTAACAGTCCACCTAAAGAGAGATCTGTTTGGTGTTGATGTTTCTCTCAGTCTTCATTCCTGTCTTCCTGAAATGTTTCAGGCAGAATGCCTCAGGACATGGGTGTGGTTTTCTTTTTGCGAAACAGTGGTATGCCTTGAAATCACGAAAGAAGTTTTGCTAAGATATGTTATTGGTTGTAAAGGACTGTGGGAAATGATTCATTTTCTCTTAGAGCTGTACATTTGGTTATTATCATTCTCATAGGTTCGAATGGTGTCCCATCTTTTGAGAGCAGTTCTACTTAATTTGTCACGAGTGAAATGAAACTTTTTTCCTTTTGTCTCCTCTACTAGGTTTCAGCATTAAAAACAATGGCCAGTCAGGGAGGACCTAAGTATACGCTGTCTCAGCAGCCTTGGGCACAACCAGGTATCCACATTTTACTACTGGGCTTTCTTTTTAGGATGTCAGTTAATGTGCATTTATTAGCCTTGCTCTTACAGCGTGGAGTTGGTTTCCTACTCCTGCTGTGGTTTAGGGTAATGCAGGATCCAGTTTGGAGTTGACAGGTCCTAATTGAGCCAACACTACTTGTATTTCAATAAGCATTCCAAGTCAAAGGAAGAATTAAAACACACACACATACATATACATACGCACACACCCAGTTAAAAATAAAATATGGCTTAGATGAAAATGCTTTGAGTACACTAGTTTTTGTATATCTGCTTTTCACTGTCTTAGAACTTGGATGAAAATACAGTGTTTGATAGTATGAAATTAATGGAGAGTATGCACTGTTTCCAAGTATTATATGAAGAAATATTGAACATTATTACATTTTATACAAGTTACATTCTCTTTAATGTTTTAGAGTGTTTGAAAAAAAGTTGTAAAAGTTGTTTGGGAGTTGGCAGGCAATGTCATTGATTGGCAGAAATGCTTGAGATGTTTCCTGTCTTAACTCTTTCCTAAATGTAAATTTTTTTGTGCTAGAAGGTTTTTTCCCTTCTTTGGCATTAGATATTAGACATTGAAAATCAAGACTAGTTTTGTGGGTTATTTTTAGTCCATTTTGTGACAGTTTAAGTTGTCATTCAACCAGAGTAAATCACTTTGTTAGATTATATATTTCTTGCCGTTCCTTGGCTCATGTTGGGATAGAGATCCTTTGAATGAGAAGAGCATGATGGCGAAGCAATCAGTGTTTTAATTATGGGTAAGCCGTGTGCAAGTTGGTAGGAAGCATTTTGCTTACAGTGAGAAAGCTGAAGGATGATTCCGTCTTAGCAGCCATAAAAGATTGACTGTCTATAGGCACTTAAAGTGGAATTAGGTTTTTAACATGATTGGCTTTCCATAGTGAAAGAATGTATGTCTGTCAGTTACTTATTTCTTTTGGGAAAAAGAATTGAGGCCATTCTGAAATTTTCAGTTATTCTTTTTAGTGCCTCAGGTTAGTTTGAAGTTGAAGTAGAACAGAGAAGAGTAAGAGTAGCTCTGTATCTCTTAGGAAGATTTGCGAAGCATAGAGAATTGTCACTTGTATTTGAATGGAAGGCAGGATTTTATTCCAAAAATTTGTCATGGGAACTTTTATAGGTTTGCATTGATTTGTTTTATTTTGCAAATAAACTTTGTGACATGCTTTAGTCCTTTTGTTTACTGTGGTAGAGACAGTGAATGGTATACTGGATTTATTATTTTAAACCTTGTGTTGTATATCAGATTGAAATCTTCGCCATATTATGAAAGGACAGAACATCCTTCACATAGTACATTCTGTTAAGAGACATAAAACCAGTCTTTTACAGACAATACTGGAAATTCTAACTGTAGTCAGCCTGGTGGCAACCACTTGTTCTGACCCCTCAGGGTCAGCAGCAGGCTTGTCAGTCTGTAACTCAGCACCAGTTCTAGAAGGAATTCTGATTGTTTTTGGATTAACCGGGCTTTTGGCTCAAGGTTTCAGTTACTTGCCGAGCTTATTTAGAAATAGGAGCTGATTTTATTTTGAATGTTAATGTAGATGAAACTCTTGGGTGCAATAAATTTTTCTTAAAACAGGTAGAAACCAACAAATTGGCATAGGCATAGTTAGTACAGCTAAGCTAGGGGCTTGATGCATAATTAATGTATTTCCTTTCTGCTCTGAAAAGAGTCTCTCTTGCTCAGAATAGGGGCTGTCATTTTCTCAAGTGGAATCCTAGTAGAAGTCTCAGTGTTGAGTGTGTGGTGCTCTTAAGTAGTGCTACCGTTGGCATTAGTAAAGCAGGAGTAGATGAAAGGAAAAGGAAGCTGACAGAAGGACTAGATGAAATAGGGCGTACTGTTTTTGTCATTTAATCACTTTGTTTCTTTCTGTGTGAGGAGATGCTGGGGAATGTTAGCAGTGACACTTCAGTTTACCTAGTTGTATCTTCTGCCCCCTTTGGCCACAGGGAGCTATGGCGTTGCTGTCTCTTGATCTGTAACAGGAGAAACCCACACTGAAACGTCAAGGATTTTCCAGCCTTTGGGGAGGGAGCACCAAGAACAGTCTAGGAACTTGTCTTGGACCCCTGGAGCCCAGGGTTAATGTGGTACATGCAGACTTGATCACATTCTTGAGGTCAATTCATGATGAACTCATGAGATTGAGCTATAATTAGGATGCCAGTTTGTTATTTCACTCTGGGAAATATACCTTCTTAAGAACTAGGGTACTTTATTTACTGAGCTCCACATATAACTGTAGTTATCCAGGCTTCTGAAAACTGACCAGTGATGCCTCAAATGTATTAGTGATGGGAGGACCAGAGCCTATGGAATTAACTGTCTTAAAGGAGTTTTCATCTGTTTTGAAAAATATGCAGTTCTTGGATTGTTTGTTCTTTCTTCTTTTTTTTTTTTTAAATTTTTTTTATTTTTTTATTTTTTTTTTATTAGTTGGAGGCTAATTACTTTACATCATTACAGTAGTTTTTGTTATACATTGAAATGAATTAGCCATGGATTTACATGTATTCCCCATCCCAGTCCCCCCTCCCACCTCCCTCTCCACCCGATCCTTGTTCTTTCTTCTTAAGAGCACTGGCACTTTCTTGCCCTGTTCATCTGTAACCCTCCTCAACTAAAAAAATTTTAACGTGGTTTGAAAGTTGAAATGTGGTGAAGTATAAAATTAGAAGTCATTCTATTCTCCACCTCCAAACTAGTTCTCTCGAAGGTAACCACTATTCACAGCTGCTTCCCGAACATGTGTATTCTAGCATATATGGACTTGAAACATGTTATACAAATAAGATTATACTATATAAGATTATAATATAATTATAATTATAATAAAAGATATAATATACTTATATATACTTATATATATATATACTTATATATATACTTATTATAATAAGATATAATATACTATATAAGATTATAATATAATAAGATTATACTTGAAAAACCTGGGTAACCACTTTTCAGGTAACAAGTTTTAGCTCCACACTCACCAAGTTTGCCTTTTGGTAAGTGTTGAGCTAAAAGACACAAACAAGGCAAAGATCAGGAGAAGGAAGGAGGTATTACTTGCAGCAAGAAAGAATACCAGGGATCTTTCCCAAAGCAGCATCTTCCCAGACAGCAAAATTGGGAAAGTTTTAAGCCAAGGGTACAGGTATGCATGAAGGGGCTTGAGCAGAGAATTGAGTATTGAACTGGGGCAGTGGTCTACAGAATCTAAGCTTTAGTTGATTGAAGTCATGAGGGTCAACATCATCATTCCAGCCTCCACATGGTTGTGGGCCTTACTGCCTGCAGAACTCAAAGATGTGTATCAGATTGTTCTCTGTATCTCTTGAGGACAAAGCTAGTGTTTTGTCACTGAACCGTTGTTTTTTGACTGCTTTTCCTTTGTTCCTGCATTCCCTCACTTCCCTTAAGATCATCAATTACTGAGACCTGTTCAGGGACAAGCATTGTGGCTGGGCTTAGATCACAAAAAGGCTTAGGACAAAATGGCTTCCCTTATGTCAAGAAAACCATGCTTGGTTCTCTTTCTCCAGGGACCTCCTACCCAATCTGCTTACAAAATATCCCCTCCCTGCCCCCTTTTTTAAAAACACTTAACTCTGTACCTTAGAGCCCTTTCTATGTCAGCGTATCCAGCTCTACCCATTCTATTTAATGGACACATATATCACTAGAGCACAGTTTCTTTAATAATTCTATTAATATTTAAATTACTTTTAGTTTTTCCTTATACTCTTTAATAAACACACATATCTTGGTGGTATTTTGTGAGAATGTCCATAAATTTTTAGCAGTACAAACATTAAATACTAAAGAGTATGTGTATTTTCAGTTTTGCTAGACATTGCCCAGTATCTCTTCCAAGAAGTTGAACCAGTTTATACTGAACTCCCATCAACAGTGGATGAAGGGGGATTCCCTGGTGGTCCAGTAGTTAAAATGGGCTTCCCAGGTGGCTCAGTGGTAAAGAACCCACCTACCAACGCAAGAGACACAGATTTGATCCTGGGAAGATCAACCCACCCCCGTGTTCTTGCCTAGAGAATCCCAAGGAGAGAGGCACCTGGTGGGCTACCGTCCATGGGGTCGCAGAGAGTTGGACATGACTTAGCAACTAGAACAACAACAGACAACCAGTAGTTAGGTCTCCACAGTCAGTGCCTCAGGGCATGGCCAGAAATAATAGTGCGTGAAGTGGCCTGTCTCCCCACTCCTCTGTCAAATGTGGATATGCACCATCTTAGTAATTGTAAGCAATCTGAACTATTCCAGTTGTTTTAATATGCATTTCTTTACTTATGAGGGAGATTGACCATCTTTGAAATGATAAATCAGTCTTTTCCTTTTTAGCTTTCTAGGTAATTTTCCCTCTTAAATACTTTATACAGATTGCTGCTGTTCTTTTCCATTTGTTCTTCTTTTGAGACACTACATCTGGGCTACTAATTATTTCAGTTACAATTTTCTGGGATTCTACTCCTTTTCTGATAATATAGTATAAGAACATAACAAATGGATTTTTAGTTCCCATTAAAGACGTGTGGGCATTTTCTGAATGATCTCATAAGACAGAGAGCATCTCTTACTGTGAGTCAGTAAGAGTCACAGTGAATAAGTTCATTCATTATGAAGTAATTCTTTCTAGTGTTTCTCTGCAAATGACTTCTAATTTTACCTTACCTCTTATCTCCAAATTCCAAAGGCACCATACTACCGTCCCTATGAATGTCCTGAGCCATGCTGGGGGAATTCTTTTCTGTTTAGCCTTTGTGGTTAGAATTTTATGTATCTAAATACTTAATGAATGTTTATGAGCTTGTGATTAAACTTGATAAATTAACAAAAGTGAAAAAAAATTCTTTGAGGAAATAGTTGTCTTTTGCTGTTTTTCTCTCCTTTTATTCTCCTCTGAATTAAAATGGAAGTACTTCTGTTTTTACTTGTGATACTGAGGAGGCTGGTTTCTTTGCAGCAAAGGTTAGTGACCTTGTGGCAGGTACCTACAAGACGATAAAAGCAAAGCTGCCCCTGACATTGAGGAGTATGTCCTTGTACCTGTCCAACAAGGACACTGAGTTCATCCTGTTTAAACCAGTCAGGGTAAGTTTCATGATGATCTGTGTGAACATTGGCTGGTCTCTTCAAGTGTTCTTGCTTTGTCTAGCATTTTCCTCTTCCTGTAAATATTTGTAAATGTTTGAAAGACTTACAAAGCTTGCATCTGTCTGATTCTGCCCACCCTTCCCTGCCCAGCCCTCATTTTATCTTAATTTTTTATGGTTACCTATGGCCCAAAGGTAATTTCTGCCAAAAAGTAGAAATTAGTAAATGAGTAAATAAGTAATCAGACCTTTGTGTGAGATGCGGCCCCACACTTGAGAGAACAGCATCTCGGGAACTGTGCCCATTTCACTGGTGAGTAGTGGAAATAAATGGCTTGCAGCAACCCCCAGGGGATTAAACGCCAGAGCAGATTTAGTACTCACTGCTTCCAGCTCTGTGTTGAGCTCACATCTTTACCCAAGGCATTGGTTGGTTTTTATAGTACAATTTATGTGTCTGGGAACTTCATTATCTTTTGTGGAAGAAATTGCCGCTGAAAACTCTTATCCTCTGGAGGGGACAAGGCTGGCAAGAGTTTAGTTTTTTCCAGGAAATACTATATGATAAGTCTTATTAGTCAGGTTGTGCTGGCATGTGAAATATTAAGTGCCAGTTACATGTCTTTGGTAATCCCCTGGAAGATACGTCTCCTCCACTTGTTTTGGCAAATAGTAGTATTTAACTTCCTTGGTTCTTCATGTTTAAGGAGGCTGAATCTGTTTTCAGTGACTCATGTAATATGATTGCCTTTTCTTCTAAGAATAATATTCAGCAAGTCTTCCAGAAGTTCCATGTCTTGTTAAAGGAAGAGTTTAGCCCTGAAGATGTTCAGATCATTGCTTGTCCTTCTATGGAACAGGTAGGTAATCTGTGTTATTTTTATAACCTTTTAGTTATTTTACTTCAGTAGATAGTATCTTTTGAGTTACCATATTTTGTTGTAATTTTTAAAATTGTACATTATTCTGATTATCAAGATTTCAAGCCTTGAATTGCTTTCTCACGTTTGGTGATGGTGTTCAGATTTTCAGTTGCTGCTTGTTTTTTTGGCCACACTTTGTGGCACATGGGGTCTTAGTTCCCCAGCCAGGTATCAGACCTGGCCCCTTGCCATGGAAGCATGGAGTCTTAACCCCTGGACCTCCAGGGAAGTCCCCTCAGTTGCTTTTTAATGCTTTCTGTAGTTGAAAGTTGCTATGTTTAAGATAAACTCTTTGTGGAAGACTCAAATAGTGGTATTTAGGTTGCTGCATAGTTTTGTTTGCAGTATGTATGATAAGAGGCCCATGTTTCAAAGATGTTAGAAAGATATCCTCTTTTTCTCTTCTTCCTAAATTAAAAAAAACTGAATAGAGAGTTCAGCCTGTGTTTACTGTCATTATTTATTCAGTTCTGTCAGCAAACTTTCATTAAGTAGGAGTAGACTGGCGCCACAGAGGATATTTTGTCTCTGGTTTTAAGAATCGTTGAGGAGTTTAGTATGTGGTAAGGACTAGAGAGGAGAGCAGTAAGCTTGCTGAGCGTCTGATTTGCGTTGAACCTGCAGGGGGAGACTGGAGACGGTGAGTGTGGTCAGTCTTTGAGGAGTTTTACTGTGCGGAGAGAGAAGAGATGGGGTGGTAACTGGAGGAGAAGTGGGGCCATTTTAAAATTGAGGTATAATTCATATACCATAAAATTAATCTTTTTAATTCAGTGTTTTTGGTATATCCACTAAGTCCTGGAACCATCACCACGGTCTGATTTCAGAGCATCTTCATCCCACCCCAAAGAAAGCCCTGTCCTTTAGCAGATTCTTCACTCTCCCCTCGTCTACTAATCCACTTTTATCTCTATGATTTGCCGAGTCTGGATAGTGCATTAAATGCAATCATGCATTTCATGGCTTTTGAAGACTGGCTTCTTTATTTTAGCATCATGTTTTCAAGGCTCATCTATGCTGGAGCTTGCATCAGAACTTCATTCTTAGGGCTGTTTGAGTTTCTTATTTTTCAAAGATAAGGTGTCTCTGTAGTTCTAGGGTCGCATACAGTCGGGATGCTTTTTTATAAGTCATTTGAAGTAGTTAGGGAGTGGCTGTAGTGGTTGCTGTGGAACATGGCCGACGAGGAGTAGGAGGAGCACGGGAAAGAGTGAGAAGGCGGGAGGGACCCGGGTCATAGGTCCTGGCTGAGTCAGGATCTCTGGACGGGGAGGACGAGGGGGAAGATGAGCTGGAAGGTGGTTGTGGGGTCGCAGTGTGAGCTGTGACAGTGGGATCGTGGGGCGGCTGCAGAGAGGGGTAACATGGAGCTGGCAGGGGCCCACGGCCTGCGGAGCTGACGAGGCTGGTGAAAGAAGAGGGCATTAGAGGGAAGGAGCCGTGGAACTGAGAGGCCTCCACCCTGGAAGGTTAGCTGTCAGGGTGTTGAAATCACCAAGAATTCTCACAGGAGTAGTTTTAGAAAAAAATGATAGCGTTCTGAGACCTGCAAAAAGCGCACGGCCAGGTTGCAGCCAAGGAGTGGTTGGTGGAGTGACGCGTGGCCTGGTCTGAAAACCAGAGCTGCGGAAGGTGGCGGGAGAGGGAAAGAGAATGGTCCGGGAGTGGCAGTGAGGGGCAGGGGGACTCTGGTCCCACCTCCAGGCCCGGTGATCATGGGCAAGTGGAAGAGAAACAGCCACCACCTGAGAAGGCGGCGGAGGAGGCGTGTCCTGGCGCCAGCGGGCGCCGGGCTGCCGGTCAGAGGGCTGGCTGGGAGGTGGAGAGGAGCCCCGCGGGGTGACTCGGGGGCCTGGGCTGCCTCTGGTGGGCGACACGAGCGTGGGTAAAGGTGTGAGGGGAGGAGGGTCTGGCCAGAACACACAGAGCTCCTGGGTTCCCACCTGACTCCTGCCCGTGAGGAATGTGCCTTAGTGTGTGTGTGTGTGTCTGTAGCTTCCAAGTTTTGTCGTGGTCACCCACACTGTGTGCAACTCAGTTGCCATGATTTCCTTCTCTCTTCTGTTGATGAACCACTGAACTATTTTCATGAGGATGAACCAATGGGTTGCAACCAGTAGTTTGAAAAACACTAAGAGAATCCATCCTCCTCTCTGTTCCTTGATCCTCTTTCAGAACCGTTACATTTTCTAGATAATAATAACAGCTGGTATTAGTGACTGCTGACGACCCTGTGTGCAAGACAGCAAAAGAGACACAGATGAAAAGAACAGACTTTTAGACTCTGTGGGAGAAGGAGAGGGTGGGATGATTTGAGAGAACGGCATTGAAACATACATATTACCATATGTAAAATAGATGACCAGTGCCAGTTCGATGCATGAAGCAGGACTCTCAGAGCCGGGGCTCTGGGACCACCCAGAGGGATAGGGTAGGGAGGGAGGTGGGAAGGGGATTCAGGATGAGGAGACACATGTGCACCCATGGGTGATTCATGTCAGTGAATGGCAAAAACCACCACAATATTGTGATTAGCCTCCAATTAAATAAATTAATTTTTTTTAAAGGAAAGGACAATTACAGTTGCCAATAGATCTCATTAATTGCAATGTGCATACTTAATAGTAAATAAAATGCAAAAAAAAAAACCAAACAAACCTAAAAAACCCTTGCCTTTAGAAGGATGCACTGCCAGGCTCAGTCAGCCACAGGTCTCTCCAGGGCCAGGGTGGCAGAGCTCAGGCTGCATCCCTGCCGGTGACAGTGGCGACTTCTCTGGTTTCCCTGGGCCGGCTCTGTGTCATGCCCTCCTTTAAAGAGGGGGCAGGGGGCTCCCGAATCTGCCGGGCCTGTTCTTGTGCAATGAAGAATCATTGAAAGAATTCCTAGCAGACAACTCTCTGCACAGCACACTCTGCATAGAGAAAGATGAAGTTGGTTATTTACAGGGGTTCCCAACTAGTGCCTGATGATCTGAGGTGGAAGTGCTGTAATAATAATACAAATAAAGTGCACAATAAATATAATTCAAGTGAATCATCCCCAAACTGTCCCCATCCCCAGTCCATGGAAAAATTGTCTTCCATGAAATCGGTCCCTGGTGCCAAGAAGTCTGGGGACCTCTGAAAGCTATTTCTGTTTTTTGTCAGTGTTGGTGTCTAGTTATTTTCTGTCTTCCTCATCGGATTCTGAATGAGTTAAGGGTCCAGGTTCGGCAGTGCCTCCTTATAGGACCCCACGATGCACAGTGCCCCTCGGGCTGCTCCGGGAGTCAGACCATCACGGGTCCAGGTTCTACTTTACAGCCGAGTTTATTGGTCTCTTAAAAATTTTAGACTTGCCCTGTTCTGGTTGTGAGAATCTGAACACCTTTTCTTGAGTTTGGTATTGCACAGCAGAACTAACACAGCCTTTCTCCTTGCTTTTCAGCTGAACCTCCTACTGTCAGTTTCTAAATAACTCGGCCCGTTGGGCTGTGCGTATAGATGGCCAGCTGGCAGGAACGGGCTCCCGGGTCCGGAGGCCTGCAGGACACCGGGGAATTGGACGAGGGACGTCCCAACCACATGGCCGCTGCTCAGGGCTGATCACAGAATGAAATGGAAGCAAAGTGTGCACTGATTTGTGTTTCCCTTTTAAAAACATCAACATGCCAAAGATAAGCGATATAGTCTATGAGTGCTGATAACTGCCTCACTTAAACGGTCACAAGCAGTGTAAGTTTTTAAGAGGAAAAACTTATGGAGGGCACACAGGGAAATGGTTCTTAAGAAACATGCAGTGAAAATAGGTTACAATAAATACCACAAAGAGCTTTATGGAAATACAGCTAATTAGAAAACTTCTAAGAGTAAGGTTTGTTAGAGCGAGAAGCACTGCAGTCCTTTTTTACACTGAGCATTCCACAGTGACTGTTTTTTTTTTACTTCCAGAAATGTTATTTCTACACTCTATTTGTAATGTTTCTCCTCTCACTTTGAAGTTTAGTATGGAGTAGATTGGCTGCTTCTGAGAACACATCCTGCTTTCCTGGGCATTCAGGGTATTCTCTTTCTGTGTGTTTGATGTGAGGTAGTTTCAGGATACAGGGCCTCGTGTAAGGTCCCAGAATCTGTACTCCGTGAATGGCTTCGGTACAGAGCATTCAGAAGCAGGCGGGGGCTGCAGCCTCCTCGTGGTGGGCGCTTGCGTGTCTTTAATGAGAATCTCACGGTACAGTAGGCAGTGTTGGTGAGGGGGAGGTACCAATTAGGGGTCTTCAGGCTGGCACAGTGAGGAGGCAGGAAGCCCAGTGAATAGCAGGTCGCATGCATGATGCGAGGGTTACCAGCTTTCTGCACATTGCCTTCCATTTCCGTAGTTCTTTGAAAAGCAAGCACTTTCATGTCCGGGACATTCACAGCGGCTGTGCCGCGAGCCGGCAGCCTGCGACAGCAGAAAACAGTTTACTCACAAACTGGTGAAGACGGCCCATCCCTCGAAATGGACTGCCTGATATCAGGGATCATCAAATTAATTACGCACATCTGTTGAGTTTTCCTACAAATACCTGTTTCCTGATTGAATTGGTTTTGCCTCTGATGTTACAGTAAATGTCACCTGCTTTTTGGTTCACAATGAATTTTGAGTTACTCAGACACTAGTTTAGAGATAGAACGCTAACAAGGGCTCTGGAATGTAGCTAGCAGACCTCATTGTGTGAGACTAGTATTTTTCATTCACTTCAAGTAGACTCCTGCCGCGTGTGGATAGTTTACATACCCTGATGTCTGTCATTTTAAAAGGTCACTGGCTTTTCACCTCAGTGTAACTTGGTGATGGATGTTGCTTGATAGACCTTAATACTCTGTATATTTTGGGAAGGTAGAAGGTAAAGAGGGGCCATATTCATTCTTTGATAAGCAATGAATGAATTAGGAAGATTCTTTTCACTTCTACTATTTTAAATATGTGTTTAATGAAATATACTGTAAAATATCCAGTTTTGTATATTATATGTACATTTGATTTTTAAATAGCCTTTCCAAAGAAATGAGGGCATGATTATTGTACAGTACTGTGACTGATTTCATTTGATGTATAGAGCAGAGTATGTTCTTCAGGATAAAAATATTTGATGGCACTCATTCTTGTGCTTTGAAGCTTTTATTTCTGAAACACTCAAATACCTTACTGAGTAGGTAATAGTGATCCACCCTGTTTGCTAAATGACTATTTGTTTAAATCTGTACAGTTTAAAGTGTTCACTTATACAAAGAGTGTACATACTTTCAAATAATTTAAAATGCTTTATATTATTTGGCTAGAAATTGCTGTTTTTAATAAATGTGAATTTTTTCAGAAATAAAGATTTTTGCTTCCTACTTTGTCCTCATGAGTCTGTGTGTGGAACCTTTTAAAAGACTTTTTTTAACGAAGATTTTTCCTGTTGATTCACATGGCGGTTGTGAGAAGTCATACAGACCGAGCCTGTGTACCTGGACCAGATCCTCCACCAGCTTGTCTGTCTGCTCCTCCTCAGCCCCTGGGGAAGGAGGCAGCTGCTGGGAACTTGGTAGAGGGTCATCTGTTACATAGTCATCCAGTAAATACACATTTGGGATTTTAAAAAACCTTTTTCCCAGTTATCAAAATATGTTCACTATCAGACGTTTCTACAGTGTTTGAATTTTAACATAAAATGTGAAAGTTGTAAATGAAACTTGAAAGGTAAACTGCTGTTAAATGTTTGCATATTGCTTCCAGATTTTTTCTATGTATATTCTAAATAATTTTTCATATCATATTGGGCTCTTTTACACTTTTTTAATCAGGTGAGTTTTACTTTTTTATTTTGGTTGTGCTGTGTGGCTTGCAGAATCTTAGTTCCCTGAATAAGGATTGCACCTGGGCCCTGGCAGTGAAAGTGCCTAACAGCTGAACCACCAGGGACTTCCAGTCAGGTAAGTTTTAATTATCAGTTATCAGTGGTGTTTGTTATTGTTCATTCACTAAGTCATGTCCAACTCTTTGCAACCCCAGGAACTGCAGCACGCCAGGCTTCTCTGTCCACCATCTCCTGGAGCTTGCTCAAGCTCACGTCCATTGAGTTGGTGATGCCATCCAACCATCTCATCCTCTGTCGTCTCTTTCTCCTCCTGCCCTCAGTGTTTACAGGTAGGCATGGTTTCATCTCAGTGTTTACAGATAAGATCCCTGGGTTGGGAAGATCCCCTGGAGAAGGGAAAGGCTACCCACTCCAGTATTCTGGCCTGGAGAATCCCATGGACTGTATAGTCCGTGAGATTCAGGTCGCAAAGAATCAGACGTGACTGGCTGACTTTCACATTCATTTGCTGAACTACTTGAAAGTAAGTTGCAGGTGTCATGACATTTTACTGCTAAATAGTTAAGTATCCATCTCCACAAACAGTAGGAACATTCTCCTACATAACTCTAATACCATTATCACACTTTAAAAAATCAGTAGTATCTACTATGTAGTCCATATTTCACTTTCCTCAATTGTTACCCAAAATGTTTCATAGCTTTTTCTTACCCAAATGCTTACATGTTACTTGGTTGTTATGTCTCTTTAGTCTCTTTTAATGTAGAAATTCTTAAGGTTTCTGTTTGTTTTCATGGCACTGGCATTGACTTTTTTAAAAAAATAAATATATCACAAGAGTTGGGACAGGACTTAGTGACTAAACCACCACCAGGTTAGTTATAGAATGGACCAGAGTCCAGATGTCCCTGCGAAATTTCCTCATTGCTTAATTCAGAATACCCAACCATTGCAGAATACATTCTTCTCAAGTACGTGGGACATTTGCCAAGACAGACACGTGCTGGGGCATAAAACAACAAAACAGAAAACCCAAACATGATCTATAACAGTAGTTCTCAATCAGATGACCCCTGCCCCTGCCACCAGGAACACATTAGGCAACATCTAAAGACATTTCTGGTTGTCATGACTGGTGTGTATGTGTGCATAGGGGTAGAGGTTTTACTGGTTTCTATTAATAGCTGGAGAAGCAACTAGTACGGCCAAATATTTTATAATGCATAGGCCAGCCTCTTGCAACACATAGTTATCCAGTTCAAAATGTGGAGAGCGGTGAGGTTGCAGAACCTGTGATGTACACAGCAACCCCCAATCTCCAGCACTGGCTGTTCCCTCACCTGTTTTCATCCCAGCAAATGGTGTCTTTTGCTAGTTTGGCTATTGTGTCTTCCGCACTGCAGGTTGTAAGCTGCTCTGTCGTGTTGACAGCTGTGTATCTGGCGCCTGGAACAGAACCTATAGTAGGTGCACAGTAAGTACCAGTTGAAAGAATCCCCGTGGACCCAAGTCACACAGCCTTCCCTTCCCCGTCCCATTCCTACCAAGTCCTGCCTGTCCTCTACCCCTCCTTCCCCCCTCCTCTATTTCCTCCTGTCCTCTATTTACAATGCCATTGCCCTGAGTCAAGACCCTCATTTTCAATATTCCTTGCTGTGAATATTGTATTTTTACTCCAAGAACCTAGGCTTACTAATGCTCTCCTTCCCCTTTGCGTACAACTCCTGACGGCACGCAGGCTGTTCAGACCCCTGCGCATCTATGTGTCACAGCCCCATCTCCTTACTGCTCATCCTCTGTATTCATCAGGGTCCTGGAGAAGGCATCATGTCTAACTGGAGCAGGAAAGGGCTCTACTGGAAGGAAATGGGGGAGTGGGGGACAGACCAGAAGCGGGAGGTCCAGAGGAATGAGAAGAGGAAGCTTTACAGATGCAGAGGTTTTGTCTTCATTTCCAAAGCAGGAAGTGTTGGTCCACTGCCTGGGCAGTGTCCTGGCCTTGGCGTGAATCTCGTCCAAGCTGACTGTGTGTGTGTGTGTGTGTCTGTGTGATTCTCCGTGCTTCATTAATGCTGGAGCAGGGAGAAGGAAGATCCTCTGTGTCAGTATCCATGGAGTGCCTCTCACCTCCAAATCCACCCACATTGGGCCCTGCTTTGAGATTCTGGAGCTGGGCCCTGAGAACACTTGTCCACCGCCAGCAGGTGCAGAGGGAGGCTCTGTAGTGTGCTGATGCTGTCCCGCAAGGCGCAGGGGAAGAGGCTCTCTGTTTCTGGCATCGGTCTTTCCTCCTACACCGCCCTGGCAATGGTGTGGGGCAGGGGTGGGGGGTTCAGTGGCACTTGTTGTCTGGTGAGTTTTCCTGCTATCCAAGCAGCAAGTGTCTGTGAACCAGTTTGTTCTTGCAGATGTAGTTGGCTAAGATACTGTAAAGAGGCGGGTCCCTCATCCAGTATGACTGGGGTCCTTATAAAAAGGGGAAATTAAGCAAACATTTACTTGGCCACGCTGGCTCTTTGTTGCAGCACTCGGGCCTTCTAGTTGTGGCTAGCAGGCTTATTAGTTGCTCCTTGGCATGTGGGATCTTAGTTCCCAGACCAGGGGTCGAATCCACATCCTGTGCATTGCAAGGCCGATTTTGAACTAGTGCACCACCGGGGAAGTCCCTGGAAGGGGGAAATTTGATCCAGAGGCACCCACACAGGGAGAATGCGGTATGAAGACTGCCAGAGACAAAGGAACTCCTAGAAGCTGGGAGCTGGGCCTGGGCCACATTCTTTCCACACCCTTGATCTTGGACTTCCGACTTCCAGAACTGTTGTCTAAGCCATCCAGCGTGTGGTTCTTTGTTACAGCAGCTCTAGCAGGCTAACACAGAGGGTGGGGGCTGGGTTTTTTTAGTTCCCGGTCACCTGGCTGCTTTCACTACATCCTTCATCTGTGAGGGGACTCACTTTTCCTTATGAAGTAGTCCCTGGCTGCTGGGTTATTCTGTCTGGTCCATGATAACACACACAGACCAATAGCCGCAAGAGAAGTTGGAACTGCAAAAAATCTCTGTGAAATATTGCATCTATGTAAGTGCTGGCAACAAGATATTTTAATGGCTAAAGATTTTTTTAATATTTATTCATTTATTTGGCTGTTCTGGGTCTTAGTTGCAGCATGTGGGACCCAGTTCCCAGACCAGGGACTGAACCCAGGAACCCCAGTGTTGGGAGCTCGGAGTCCTAGCCACTGGACCACCAAGGAAGTCCCTGAAGATTTTGAAGAAATATTTCTTTATCCGTTTGGCTCTGCTGGGTCTTAGTTGTGGCCCATGGGATCTTTAGTAGTAGCATGTGGGATCTTGTTCTCTGACCAGAGATAGAACCTGGGCGCCATGCATCGGGAATGCAGTCTCAGCCACTGGACCACTAGGGAAGTCAGAATATTTTAAAACAGGGAGCTGACCAAACCCAATGCCTCTTCGAGGCCACCTGTTGACAATCTCTGCATTAATGGGGTGGGTCGCGCTTTTAGGCTTCTTGGAAGGAGCAGGACCAGGAGGAGGCACTGGCTGATGATCCTAAGCGCTCACAGCTGGGAAACCCCACGCTGAGCACTTCCCCAGCGCCATTTGTTCTCATCCTCTAGCTGCGAGCTGTGTTCTGTGGTTGCCCTCCTGTTACAGAGGAGGGAATGGAGTCCCGGGAGGCTCCCTGCCTCAGCCGAGGTCTCACAGCTGGCATATGGCGGTGCCAAGACCCCCACCAGGGCTGTCGGTTTCCAGGGCACATGCGGGAGAAACGTCGGGGCTCTGAGATGTGGGCAGGCTTGGAGGATTTATTTGCCGCAGAGACTCGACCCCGGAACTTCTGTCTCCAGCACCTGGTAAGAGAAGGGGCCCCTGCCCACACCCAGCAAAGGTGTAAACCAACAAGCTCCCTAAATGTGGAGGTGGGCCCGTGACGCTTCGCTCCCCACAGTGGTCACTGGCAGCACTCGTGGCTCACCACCTGGTAACTGTAGTTCTAGCTGATGATGCTACGTGCCAGTAAGATGTGTGTCAGAGGGGAAGTGACCCATAGGGCCCGCTGCTACCAGCCCGACCACCCTGGACCCATCCCAGGTGCACGGTTGTCGGGGTTTGGAGTGAGGATGGGACTTTGGTGAGGATTTGGCGGCAGGAGAGCCCAGCTGCAAAAGTAGGGTTTGCGTGTCTGTTCACAGCAGGGATTGGCTAGTTGCTAGGCTGAGCCAGGAAGAAGGGGTTTCCCACACTTGTGGTTCAGGCTGCAGTTGGGGTCATTCTGGAAAGTCTGCACTGTCTCAGGGACATAGAAAATGCATGCTGTCCAGGACCACCCAGCTCCTGAACCCCCCTTTTCTAGGAACTACCCCTCCCCATGCTCCCATCAACTAGGAGCTATGGTTACAAGACGTAACCCCTCCCCCCCACCACACTGGCTTGAACCAAGAGTGACCTAATCAAGCCAGGCCAATCGGAGACCACTGGAGTCTTTGAGAAAGATCAGGAGACAAAGCCACACGAACTGAGATGACTAGAAAACGTGTCTTTGGAATAAGATGAGTGTCGGTGAGCTGACAATGACAGTCCTGGCTCCGGAGGCCTCCCCCACACCAGTCCTTTCTGGACCAGAGGCCCACTGCACCTTCCACCCAGATCACACGTTTCCCATTCTGCTTTACCTACTCAAGTTGGTGACTGTTACCGGGGACCAAAAGGGGCCGAGAGATTGAAGAGGCTTTGATTGTGGGTCCTTTTGGGCTTCTGGTTGGCCCCAGTTGGGGGACTGGCTGTAGGCTGGTGCTGCTTTACTGAGTGAGTGTCCCTCTGCCTTGGCAGGGGCGGAAGAGGGGTGTTTGTGAGGCTACTGTTTCTCGACCCATTTTACAGGTGAGGAAACTGAGGCAGGAAACTACATGCCCAAGGTCACACAGTCAACAATGGGTGGAGCTAGGCTTTGAGATAGTCTGTGTCCTGAGTCAACCCAAGGACTAGAAAGAACTTCTGTGTTCAAATAACCAGTAGAAGCAAGCAGGACAGGTGTTGACATGTATTCTCTGAAACAATTTGCTTCTGATACCCTCAGGGGACATGCTTAAGTCTTTTCGGTGCCCTGCCACAGATGCTGTCAGCCCCGTCTCTGCCCCCCACCCCCCAGGACTCTGCCCCACCAAACCAAGGAGCTGTGATAGGTACCAAATTACAAACCAGCTGTCATGGGATGTAGCCTAGGGCTTTGGGGGTTTCCTTGGGGGTTTCCTTGGGGCTTCTGACAACTCCACCTCCCTCAGACATTCAGCACCTGCCAAAGCCCCTCTGGGACAAGCGGGTGACGGCTTGAGCTTGGTGGGGGCGACCTCCTGCTCAGACCTGTGTCGGCTTGTTGGCAAGATCTTGACGCAACGTATGAAGCTTTCCAAGTCGGGGATGGTCAGTAGCCTCAGGATCCCACTCATTTTCCCTAGAAGGACATGGATCTTCCGAGCCGTGGGACTGACTTCCATCTCCAGGATCGGTTTCTTTTTCATTTCGCTCAGCACCTCCAGGGTAATGTACTGGGGGAATTCACAGAAGGCTGGGTGAGGATTAATGTTGCCCGGACACTACGTGCCCCCCACGGCAGGCCTGGGACCCTGTGGGCAGAGTCTTCCTGGACCCTTCCAGGACCGAGTCTCTCCAGGGCAAACCTGAGCGGCAGTGCTGCCACCAGTGACCTTCCTGCTGCTTCCCCAAGACACTTGGCCCATGCCTCTGGACACACGGGCTACGGTGATTGGGCTGAGACCACATGCCAACCTGACCCCAAACCAAAGGCTGTGCCCTCCTGGGGGCATCTGGCTGCTCCCCACGCGCTCCCTAGCACAGCAGGAGACTGAGCCCTGCCACCGCCAGGGGGGCCGGTGTCTGCCTGTGAGCCCCCCTCCATCTGGGGCTCCCCTGGGGCCTGTCCAGGCCTTCCTGGGATCAGGATGTCCGTCTCCTCAGCTCTGAATCTCAGGGTGTTCGGGTGTTAGCTGATTGCCTCTTTTTTGTTGACGCTTATTTTTAATGGGAAGATAGTCGCTTTACAGTGTCGTGTTGGTTTCTGCCATGCAACGTGAATCTGCCATCAGTGTCCCCTCCCTCTAGAACTTCCCACCCCTCTAGGAAATGATTGCCTTTGTACAAGGTTACACGCTGTCAGTGAAGCTAGCCTCCTTTCCCGAGGGGCTGGGCTGGGGCAGAACATAGCCGGGGCGGGGACCGCCCCCAGCCCTCGGGGCCCAGGAGCCCTCGGGGACTGCCCCCAGCCCGCGGGCACCACTTCCAGCCCGAGGGGCCTAGGAGCGGGCGGCTCCCCGCCTGGCAGACGAGGTGGGGAATCGGACCGAACCTTGAACTTGGTGCCCAGGTTTAAGCAAACGCGCTTCTCGCAGTGGGTGAAGTGGAAGATGATCTTGTCCTGGCTCTTGATTTGTACCTCGATGTACCGGTTGATTTTCAAGGAGATGGGCTGGACGGGGGGCGCATGCACGTGCAGGCTGAGATCCCACCAGTTCCAGGCCTTCTGGTACTCGTCTTTGGCGAAGTAGTAGCCCAGGTTTTGGCTCAGGCTCAACCTAGACCAAGAAGGCATCAGGCAGCCATGGTGCTGGGCCTGGGGTAGGAGCGGGTGGGGGCACGCCCTCCCCCCTCTCCTGCCCGCCCCCGCCCCCGGAACCCAGGCTGGGCGCCGCCCTTCAGCCCCGGCCTGTCCAGTTCGGTCTCCTCCTGTGCCCCTGGCCCCTCACACCCAGTCACTCCTTGAAAGGACTGAAGTCTAGGTCATGTGTGCTTTTGCCCTCCTCAAGGCTTTGCCATGCTGTTCGCCCTCCTTGGAGAAAGTGTTCCTTCCAGCCTGTGTGGTACAGTGGGTTCTAAGTCTCGGCTTAAATGTCACCTCCCCCAAGAAGCCCTTCTTGACCAGCCCCTCTGGGTCCCAATATGACAATTCAGCCTCAGTTAGGTTCCTTCATATAATTTACTAATACACATTAATTCTCATTATTTGCTGTAATTAGATTCCATAAAGTTGCCTCAAACATGGAGTTAGCAAATAGTAAACCATTGCTCCCCAGGGAAGGAGGTGTGTGTATATACATGATGGGGGCTTCCCAGGTGGCTTGGTGGTAAAGAACCCGCCTGCCAATGCAGGAGTAGACGCAGCAGACCCAGGTTCGATCCCTGGGTCGGGAAGATCCCCTGGAGGAGGATATGGCAACCCACGCCAGTATTCTTGCCTGGAGAATCCCATGGACAGAGGAGCCTGGCGGGCTACAATTCATGAGGTCGTAAAAGAGTCAGACGTGACTGGGCAAGCACCGCAGCAGCGCAGACACGTGGATACACTCACATCCTAGAAACACCGCATCCTGGTTCCCACTGGCCCCAGGGCTGGACTTCCCAGCACCACCTGCCCTTCCCCTCCCGGCTCCATCCCCTGTTTCCCGTGTTAAGGGTGGCTTCAAGAAAGCAGAGCAGCTGGGAACGTGCACAGCAGGTAACTCAGATTCTGCCCCGCGCAAGTTTGTGACTCGATGTGTGGTGTACACAGGCTTCCTTCCCCTGGGAGCAGCGGCTCGGCGTTTGCCAGTTCATGTCCTGGAGACTTGACAGAGCTGAACTATCTTGAATGAGAATCGGCCATCCTTGCTTCTCATCCGTCCTTCCCACTAGTATGGAAACCTAATTGGAAGTCTGGAGTGCGGGGCCCCCATCCGTGTGGCTCCTGGGCGGATGCTGCCCCGAACGGCCCCTGGTGCCCATGTGGCCGCTGTGGGCGAGTGTGGACTGATGGGTTCCTCTCTCTCCCAGTCTGGGCCCTGCTCTCCTGCGAGCGTCCTCTCCTGGCATTTCAAGCCCATCATGTATCCTCCTGCCCCGGCTTCTGCTTTTCACATCCCGCCAGGTCTGTCCTGAGAACCGGTGCAGAAGGTTTTCTCGGGAACAGAACACAGAAGGGGACAGAATCTGAGCCCTGGGCTAGTCAGGAGAAGGCAGGCTTTGGGGGAGCCTGGGTCCCTCAGATCACCTGCCAGGCATTGTCCGAGCTGTCCAGGGACTTTACATTCGGCTCAGGGAGAGGCCGGCTCAGACCTGCTCAGGGCAGCCTCGGTCACCTGCAATAATCAGGACTTCTGGTCACCCCCCAACACTAGGTCCTCCTGTTGCTTCCCACTGCCCATTGAACCAAGTGCAAACTATTAAGTCCCTTCACTGAGCCCAGCCTGTCAACCACACCCCTCTTCACCTAGAGGAGAAACTATGATGCATGTAATGAATTAAAAAAAAACCTAGACTTTTGTAAAGCAATTATCCTCCAATTAAAAAAGCAAGAAAAGACAAAACAACCTGGACTCTTGAGCCAGACTTTCTAGGTTCCTAGCCTGACTTGGTCACTTGCAAGCTGTGTGACTTTGGGCCAGTTACTTAAACTCTCTGTGCCTCAGCTTCAGTGGTAAAATGCAGATAATAACAGTATGTTGCTCATAGGGTATTTGTGAGGATTAAGCTCCTGGGGTCGCACAGAGTCGGACACGACTGAAGCGACTTAGCAGCAGCAAGCACCTGTACCAAGAAGGCACATCTCCAGGCCCCACCCCAGACGGACAGAATCGGGAATCTTGAGGTAGGGGGCAGGGAACAGATCTTCCCCAGCTCTTAGCACCACCCTTCCCCTTGGGTTTGGGTGTGTTGCCGTAAGATGCGGTTTCTCTTGCAAACTTTATTTGATAATTGAAAATAATGCTTTAGTTCAAGCCAAGTCAAAAATTCCATAAAACCTCTTTCCTGTGACTTTACGTATGACCAGGGGCAAACAACTCATCATTTTTTCTGTACCTAAGTTTCCTTATCAAGAAAATAAAAGCAGATTTTCCTCATGGTCTCTTCTGTCCCCCAGATTTAAGGACATTTAGGAGAAGAGCCCCTACTGTGTAGCAGATACTGTTGGAGATGATAGTTTCCTGCCCCCATTTCTTGATGCTTCTTGTATGCAGTACTTTCTTCCAAATCTTAGACATCAAATTCTTTCTTTTAAAAACACTTTTCTATGGATTAAAGATCTAAATGTAAGACCAGAAACTATAAAACTCCTAGAGGAGAACATAGGCAAAACACTCTCCGACATAAATCACAGCAGGATCCTCTATGACCCACATCCCAGAATTTTAGAAACAAAAGCAAAAATAAACAAATGGGACCTAATGAAACTTAAAAGCTTTTGCACAACAAAGGAAACTATAAGCAAGGTGAAAAGACAGCCCTCAGATTGGGAGAAAATAATAGCAAATGAAGCAACAGACAAAGGATTAATCTCAAAAATATACAAGCAACTCCTCCAGCTCAACTCCAGAAAAATAAATGACCCAATCAAAAAATGGGCCAAAGAACTCAACAGACATTTCTCCAAGGAAGACATACAGATGGCAAAAAAACACATGAAAAGATGCTCAACATCACTCATTATCAGAGAAATGCAAATCAAAACCACAATGAGGTACCATTACACGCCAGTCAGGATGGCTGCTATCCAAAAGTCTACAAGCAATAAATGCTGGAGAGGGTGTGGAGAAAAGGGCACCCTCTTACACTGTTGGTGGGAATGCAAATTAGTACAGCCACTATGGAGAACAGTGTGGAGATTTCTTAAAAAGCTGGAAATAGAACTGCCATATGACCCAGCAATCCCACTTCTGGGCATACACACCAAGGAAACCAGATCTGAAAGAGACACGTGCACCCCAATGTTCATCGCAGCACTGTTTATAATAGCCAGGACATGGAAGCAACCCAGATGCCCATCAGCAGACGAATGGATGAGGAAGCTGTCGTACATATACACCATGGAATATTACTCAGCCATTAAAAAGAATTCATTTGAATCAGTTCTAATGAGATGGATGAAACTGGAGCCCATTATACAGAGTGAAGTAAGCCAGAAAGATAAAGACCAATACAGTATACTAATGCATATATATGGGATTTAGAAAGATGGTAATGATAACCCTATATGCAAAACAGAAAAAGAGACTCAGATGTATAGAACAGATTTGTGGACTCTGTGGGAGAAGGCGAGGGTGGGATGTTTCAAGAGAACAGCATTGAAACATGTATATTATCTAGGGTGAAACAGATCACCAGCCCAGGTTGGATGCATGAGACAAGTGCTTGGGCCTGGTGCACTGGGAAGACCCAGAGGGATCGGGTGGAGAGGGAGGTGGGAGGGGGGACCGGGATGGGGAATACATGTAAATCCATGGCTAATTCATTTCAATGTATGACAAAAACCACTGCAACGTTGTAAAGTAATTAGCCTCCAACTAATAAAAATAAATTGAAAAAAAAAAAACAAAATCAAGGGGACAAGAAATAAAGTAGGCAAAAATAACTAAAAAAAAAATAAAAACGCTTTTCTTGTTGACATACAGTAGATTTAAAATACTTGTGTTACACTGAGGAAACCAGAATTGAAAGAGGCACGTGTACCCCAATGTTCATCGCAGCACTGTTTATAATAGCCAGGACATGGAAGCAACCTAGATGTCCATCGGCAGACGAATGGATAAGAAAGCTGTGGTACATACACAGGATAGAATGTTATTCAGCCATTAAAAAGAATACATTTGAGTCAGTTCTAATGAGGTGGATGAAACTGGAGCCTATTATACAGAGTGAAGTAAGTCAGAAAGAAAAACAACAGTACAGTATATTAACACATATATATGGAATTTAGAAAGATGGTATCAATGACCCTATATGAGAGACAGCAAAAGAGAGACAGATGTATAGAACAGACTTTTGGACTCTGTGGGAGAAGGCGAAGGTGGGATGATCTGAGAGAATAGCATTGAATCATGTATATTATCATATGTGAAACAGATCACCAGTCCAGGTTCAATGCTTGAGACAGGGTGCTCAGGGCTGGTGCACTGGGATGACCCAGAGGGATGGGATGGGGAGGGAGGCGGGAGGGGGGTTCAGGATGGGGAACACATGTGCACCCATGGCTGATTCATGTCAATGTATGGCAAAACCCACCACAATATTGTAAAGTAATTAGCCTCCAATTAAATAAGTTAAAAAAATAGTGTGTTAGTTTCAGGTATATAGCAAAGAGACTCAGTTTTATATACAGATTCTTTTCCATTATAGGTTATTACGAGATATTAAATATAGTTCCTTGTGCTATACAGTACATCCTTGTTTATTTTATGTATAGCAGTGTGTATCTGTTAATACAATATTCTTAATCTGTCCCTCCTTCCACCCTTTCCCCTTTGGTAACCATAAATTTGTTCTTTTTTTCCATGAGTCTGTTTCTGTTTTGTAAATAAATTCATTTGTATTATTTTTTTAGAATCCATATATAAGTGATATATGATATTTGTCTTTCTCTGACTTACTTCACTTAGTATGATAACCTCTAGGCCCATCCATGTCGCTGCAAATGAGATTATTTCATTCTCTTCTGTGGTTGAGTAATATTCCACTGTGTATATATACATATATATACATACACACACACACACACTACATCTTTATCCATTCATCTGTTGATGGACTTCTTTTCGGATTAGAGTTTTCACCTTTTCTGGATATCTGACCAGGAGTGGGACTGCTGAATCATATGGCAGCTGTATTTTTAGTATTTTTTAGGGCATCTCCATACTGTTTTCCATAGTGGCTGCACCAATTTATATCCCCACCAACAATGCAGGAGGGTTCCCTTTTCTCCATACCCTCTCCAGCATTTATTTGTAGACTTTTTAATGATGGCTATTCTGACTGATGTGAGGTGCTATCTCATTGTACTTTTGATTTGCATTTCTCTAATAATAAGTGATGTTGAGCATCTTTTCATGTGCCTGTTATCCTTCTGTATATCTTCTTTGAAATATCTATTTAAGTCTCCTGCCCATTTTTTTTTTTTTTTTTGGTTAGGTTGTTTGGTTTTTTATATTAAATTACATGAGCTGTTTGTATATTTGGGAAACTAAGCTCTTGTTGGTTGCATCATATGCAAATATTTTCTCCCAATCCTTGGGTTGTCTTTTAATTTTGCTTATGGTTTCCTTTGCTGTGTAAAAGCTTTCAAGTTTGAGTAGGCCCCATTTGTTAATTTTTGCTTTAATTTCTTTTGCCTTGGGAGACTGATCTAAGAAAAGATTGTGATGATTTATGTCAGAGAAGGTATTGCCTATGTTCTCTCCCAGGAATTTTGTGGTGTCATGTCTTATGTTCAGGTCTTTAAGCCATTTCAAGTTTATTTTTGTATATGGTGTGATGGTGTGTTCTAACTTTGTTGATTTATATGAGGCTGTCCAGCTTTTCCAACACCACTTACTGAATAGACTCTCTTTTCTCCATTGTATAGTCTTGCCTCCCTTGTTGAAGATTAATTGATTATAGGTGTGTGGGTTTATTTCTGGGCTCTCTGTTCAGTCCCAATGATCCACATATTTGCTTTTGTGCCAGGACCACACTGTTTTAATTACTATAGCTTTGTAATATTATAGACATCAATTTCTATACCCTCCAGGAAGAGCAGATACACATGAGAACAAAGTAGTCAACTAGCAAATGGTGTTGAAAACCTCATAACAGGGAAAATATTCCTAAAAACCAAGGCCTGGAGGGTGAAAATATTTCTTTGGAATTAAAATTTGGCCTTAACTATCAAGAAGTATAAAGTTGGTTCAAGAGAATATGCATTCTCCACTTTGTGACCACTAGAACAGAAGGCAAGGGAGAAATCCTGAAAAGACAGAGTTCTTACACCAAAGAGATGGAGAAAAATTCCAAAGTGAATGAATTACCTTGAATGGGTAAGATGAGGTTCCCTACCATTACCAGAAATGGGAACATAACAGCCAACGAAATTTGTAGAAGTTATGTTTTTAAAATACAATACATGTACCTCCAGCGCACTTATCATACCTTTCTCTCTGCGGCACCTGGAACAGAGAGGGCACTGGGTCTTTCTAAGGCCATTCTTGTGAAGTTCGATTCTTAAGTGAGAGGAGACGAAACCCAAAACTTACTCCAGCTTTTGAGTCTGTGATTGCTATGTCCTGGAGGGGAAGCAATGGTGCAAAAAGGCTGGGGCACCACCTGAGGTCAGGAACCTGTCTTACAGGCTCATCACGACACCCAGCTCCCCATGTGTGGGTTGGACGGATGAATTCTAAGTGAATGAGCGAGAGAAAGAGAGGCTTACCCAGAAAGAGGACAGCTATGCAGACTGGGAATCAAAACCTTAATCACAGAGCTTCTCTGCAGGGAGGGGTGTTTGGGACTCATGCCCCAGGCTTACCAGATGTCTCCATTTTCATCATGGAAGGTGGCATGGCCAGAGTTGTTGATAAGGGCCCGGATGCACGTTTTTGCACTGTCTTCCAGAATGATGTACGTGAACTTGCTCTCTTTTATACTGAGGATGAGCATAGCCAGGTGTCCTGATGGGTAGCTGGGAGATGGTTAAGGCACAAGTATTCCCTTGGGGTCCCCTGCAGAAGGCAGAGAGCCCTGCAGAGCGAGGCAGGCCCCAGTAAAACCCATGCCCCGGCCCCAAATCACAGATTTTTCTGGCATCATATGTGTCCCTTGTTCCAGTGGATACTATATCTGGCCTGATCCATCAGCAAAGAGAATTTGGAAGATAATCTCATCGGGGTAGAGAATTATTTTTCCATCACCTTGAAGTACCTAGGGAGAAGAGAGAAACCTGTGTTGTCACCAGAAGGCTTGACATCAGTCTACTTACTCTCTGATTCCTGCATGCCACCCACCCCTCACTCCCCCACCCATCACCACCACCAACTTGCTGGGGATTCCAGAAGGGAACCTTCGCAGGGGTTTGGTTTACCTGTCTTGGTGTTGAGGAAGCTGAAATGGACCACTCTGTGTTTGTGTGTGCAGATTTTAAACTACCATTTCAATCTAATGATTATCAGTTATATTAATTTCATAGGGCTACAATAGCAAAGTACCAGGCAATTTTAAATTGTAGAAAGTTATTCTTTCACAGCCGTGGAGGTCAGAAGTCTAAAATCAAGGGGTCAGAAGGGTCAGCTCTTTCTAGAGGCTCAGAGGAAAAATCTGTTCCATGCTTTCTCCTAGCTTTGGTGATGGCCTGCGGTCCTTCCTCTTCCTTGGTTTGTGTATGCAGGGTTCCGATGTCCGGCTCCATCTTCCCTGAGACTTGGTGTCTTCACTGTCCTTCACAAGGACACCAGTCTTACTGGGTTAGGGGCCCACCCTACTCCAGGATGACCTCATCTGAACTAATTACCAATTTTCCAAACAATGTCATAATCTGAGTCAGTGGGGTTTAGGATTTAAACGTATCTACTTTGGAGGGAGGCTCAGTTTCACTGATAACATTAGTATATTCAGGTATTGTATCTCTGAATCAGTTTTAGTGAGTTATATTTTTCTAGGAAATTGTTTATTTTATGTAAATTTTCAAATTTATTGTCATAAAATTTTATGATATGATATTTTCAGAAACCCTCTACTGTCTCTAAGTTGGGCTTCCCAGGAGGCTCAGTGGTAAAGAATCCGCCTGCCAATGCAGGAGATGTAGGAGACATGGGTTTGATCCTTGGGTCGAGAAGATCCCCTGGAGGAGGAATTGGCAACCCACTCCAGTGTTCTCGCCTGGAGAATCCCGTGGACAGAGGAGCCTAACGGGCTACAGTCCACGGGATTGCAATGAGTCGGACATGACTGAGCATGCACACATGCATGTCTCTTAGTCATGTCTTTGTCCTCATTCTTTATCGTATATATATGTTTTCTTTTTTTCTGGATCATTTGCCTGGAGATTTGCTAATTTTACTTATTTTTTTCAAAGACCCAGCCTTTTGGTTTGCTCGTTCTAATATTTTTTGATTTTCCAGTGTATCAATTTTTGTTCCCAGCATTATTTTCTCCATATGGCTGCTTTCTGTGGGTTTTCTATGTTAGACTGTGTATTTTTCTTCTAATTCCTTGAATTGAACATTGAGCTCATTGATTTCCATCTTGCTGCTTCTTCACGACCCTCTTCCTCCTCCTCTTCTTTAAGATAGGCATTTAAAGCTATAACATTTCTCTCAAAATTTTAGCTCTTCCCTCCAATAGTAGATACCTTTCATTTCATTCTGAGTATTTTAAAATTTCCAGTATGCCTTCCTCTTTGACACACAGGTTATTTACAGGTGTGTTTTTGAGTTTGCAAATGTACGAGTTGCTTTTGGCTATGTTGTTAATATTACCAATTAAAATCCACAGCGTTGGGACTTCCCAAGTGGTCCAGCGGTTAAGAACCGGCCTTCCAATGCAGGTGATGGTGGTCCCGTGGTTAAGAACCCACCTTCCAATGCAGGGAAGGCAGGTTCAATCCCTGGTCGGGGAACTAGGATTCCACGTCACCCAGGGCAATTAGGCCTGCACAATGCAACTAAGACCCAACAAAGGCAAACATTTATATAGAAATACTAAAAACAATCCGCAGGGGTGAGAGAGCAGAGTACAGATGGTATCACCTCCATCTTTGGCTGTGCTGGGTCTCACTTGTGGCGTGTTGGATCCAGTTCCCGGACCAGGGATTGAACCCTGGCCCCCTGCCTTGGCAGTGAGAAGTCTTAGCCCCAGGACCACCGGGGAAGTCCTGGTATCAGCTCTTTAGTGCTTGCAAAGTGTTCTGTGGTTAAATGTGTCAGCATTCACTGTAGCTACTTCACTGTGCCTGAGAAGGACGTGTGTCCTCCAGCGGCCTCGAGTCCCCACCAGACATTAAAATGCAGGCCTTTTCTCCTGCTTCCCACACGCCGCTCACTCTCACTATCCGCATTTTCCAGGTTCTGTTTCTGGTGTTGCCCCCTTCCTTTCTTATGCACTCTTCGTGTGTATGTGTGCCCAGTCCTGTCCTACTCTTTGCTACCCCATGGACTGTAGCCGGCCAGGCTCCCCTGCTCATGGGATTTTCCAGGCAAGAATACTGGAGTGGATCGCCATTTCCTTCTCCAATATACTCTTATATACTCTAGATTTAAATACTGTACATATAAACTTCTGCATTTACACACTATACATTTAAAAGGACATTTTTTTTTACATTTTATTTAAATTTCCCAGGTGTTTGTAGCAGGATGCCTTTTCCCGTCATGTTTTATCCTGCATTACTCTAACTAGGTGTCGGATCTGTGGTTTTCAAGCTCTTACTTTTAATGACTGAAGAATCCTTCACTCAAGAGAGCTCACTGCAGAGTGCCCAAATCTGAGACAATGAAAGAATAAGGTGCAGCTGGCTGGCGAGGAGCTGCTGTGGACTCCGCAGGGCGTGGCCTTCAATGCCCAGGAACCGCTCCACCAGGGGATGAAGATCCTGTGACTGACTCTGTCCCTACAGCAGCGTTTGCGCTCAGCACGGGACTTCCACAACACAGTGACCTCAGAGAATGCGCTATTATTTTCCCCGTTTAAGAGAGGCGTTCCACTAGGGGGCACTAGTGGCAAAGAATCCGCCTGCCAATGCAGGAGGCTCAGGAGATGCAGGTTTGATCCCTAGGATGGGGAAGATCCCCTGGAATAAGAAATGGAACCAGCTCCAGTAAACTTGCCAGGAAAGTCCCATGAACAGAGAAGCCTGGCGGGCTACAGTCCATGGGGTTGCAAAGAGTCAGACATGACCGAGCGACCTACACAAGGCTATCCAATGAAAGGGGACCCAGACTCCCACAGTCTGTCCCTGCCACCCCCAGCCAGGTGGCTCATCCTTGGAAACGTACCGCCTCCAGCCATTAAGCTACCAGCCATCTCGCTCATTTACTCTACAAACCACTGCCCCCTCTCTTTTTTTACCCTAAAGAAAGCACTTTATAAGGTCATCTATGGTTGGTTTCTTCCTGAGAACAGGTAAGAAGCTTCTAGATTTTGCTCACGGGGGAGGATTTTCTATTTTAGGTCTTATTTTCAAAAGCTACCTGAAGCCAGAATTTCCTAATACACTTTCTTTTCATCAAATTCACTTGTCATGGAATGACATTTTCCTAAAAACAAGAAGCCACGGGCAAAGAAAAATCCCTGACACAGAGATAGAGTCGTTCCATTTTCCCTCACTGGGAAATATATCACACAAAGCCCAGAGGATGAATCTAATAATTCTGGCCTGAGCAACTGAGAAAAAGCTGTATTATCACTTAGTAAATTGGGGCACACTTGAGACTACTAGAAACTAACATTTATGTAATATCATGCAGGTTTTAAAGCACCTCTGCATATAATGTGGACTTAGCTTTTTCCAACAATTTTGTGGGATAAGTATGGTCTTATTATCTTCACTTTACAGTTCAAGAAAGTGAGACCCAGAAAAACATACATGATGGTCTTAAGCACAGAGGTTGTTATTAGTCAGGGCTACTCAAAAAATATGCCCAGTCAGCCAGCTTCTCACCACCTCCCGTCACCAGCCTAGTAGAGATACACGTTGTCTCTCACCTGCATTAATACCTGGCTTCCAGCTGAACTTGCTGCCCTTACTCTTGCCCCCTTAAGCCTGTTCCCCATAGAGCAGCCAGAAAGATACTTCTAGAGCTTAAGCCAGATGATGTTGCCCCTGCTCTAGCCCCTCTAGTGGCTCCATGGCATCCTTTGGATAAAACCGTGACCCCCAAGGCTCTACCTGACCTAGACACCGAGCTCATTTCTCACTTGCTCACCGCCGTCTGGAGGCTCAGGGCCTCAGGGCCTTTGCATGTGTTAGCTCTGCCTAGGACACTCCTCCTCCAAACCTCTAGGGGCTCACTCCCTCTTTCCATGCCTGCCTAGGCTCAAATGGCGCGTCTGCGATTGCACTAAAAGCAGGACAGTCACTCCTTTCTCAGCCCAGCAGCTCTAGAGCCCCTCCTCCTGCTTTCCTTCCTGCGGCACTTAATAACACCTACCTTGGCACTGAACAGAGTTTTGTGCGTTGACTGCTCAGTCGTGTCCGACTCTTTGCCACCCCATGGGCCACAGCACACCAGGCCTCCCTGTCCATCACCAACTGCTGGAGTTTACCCAAACTCATGTCCATCGAGTCGGAGATGCCATCCAACCATCTCATCCTCCGTCGTGTGGACTGTGTGCTCAACTAAAACGTAAGGTCCATGGCTCCCAAGGTTTGTTTGTTCACCCTTGTAGCTCCAGCACCTAGAAGAGGGCCTGGGGCATTGTGTGTTCTCAGAATATATTTACAGAAAGCAGAGAGTCTATCACATCTTCCTATTTCCCCTTTCAGTGCCTTTTTTTTTTTAACTCTGGACCTTATTAGCTCATGTGACTAACTGAGACTAGGTTTCACTTATGGCTTTATAGTGTCCATCTTTATAAATATACCATGTGATTGGCTTTTACAGATAGGCTTTATTTTTTTAGAGCAGGTCACAGCAAAATTGAGTAGAAAATGCAGAGATTTCTCATAAACTCTCTGCACCCCCACACACGTGCAGCCTTCCCCCACTATCAACATCCCACACCACGGTGTACATTTATACAAAGAATTTATACTGCACATCACCATTACCCAGAGTCCATAGTTTACCCTGGGGTTCACTCCTGGTATTCTACATTCTGCGGGTTTATACAAATATATAATGACATATGGTCTTCCCTGGTGGCTCCGCTGTAAAGAACCCACCTGCAACGCAGGAGACACAGGTTCGATCCCCGGGTCGGGAAGATCCCCTGAAGAGGGAAATGGCAACCGACTCCAGTATTCTTGCCTGGAGAATTCCATGGACAGAGCAGCCTGGTGGGCTACAGTCCATGGGGCCTCAAAGGGTCAGACATGGCTTAGTGACTAAACAGCGATAATAATGACATATATCTACTGTTACAATACAATACATAATGTATGCATGGCCCTAAAAACCATCTCATCCTCTGTCGTCCCCTTCTCTTCCTGCCTTCAATCTTTCCCAGCATCAGGGTGTTTTCAAATGAGTCATTTCTTCCCATCAGGTGGCCAAAGTATTGGAGTTTCAGCTTCAGCATCAGTTCTTCCAATTAATATTCAGGACTGATTTCCTTTAGGATTGATTTGTTGGATCTCCTTGCAGTCCAAGGGACTCTCAAGAGTCTTCTCCAACACCACAGTTCAAAAGCATCAATTCTTTGGCTTTCTTTATAGTCCAACTCTCACATCCATACATGACTACTGGAAAAACCATAGCTTTCACTAGACGGACCTTTGTCAGTAATGTCTCTGCTTTTTAATATGCTGTCTAGGTAGGTCATAGCTTTTCTTCCAAGGAGCAAGCGTCTTTTAATTTCATGGCTGCGGTCACCATCTGTGCAGATTTTGGAGCCCAAGAAAATAAAGTCTGTCACTATTTCCACTGTTTCCCCATCTATTTGCCATGAAGTGATGGGACCAGATGCCATGATCTTAGTTTTCTGAATGTCGAGCTTTAAGCCAACTTTCTCACTCTCCTCTTTCACTTTCATCAAGTGGCTCTTTAGTTCCTCTTCACTTTCTGCCTTAAGGATGGCATCATCTGCATATCTGAGGTTATTGATGTTTCCCCCAGCAATCTTGATTCTAGCTTGTGCTTCATGCAGCCCGGCATTTCACATTATGTACTCTGCATATAAGTTAAATGAGCAGGGTGACAATATACATCCTTGACATACTCCTTTCCCAATTTGGAACCAGTCTGTTGTTCCATGTCTGATGCTAACTGTTGCTTCTTGACCTGCATACAGATTTCTCAGGAGGCAGGTAAAGTGTTCTGGTATTCCCATCTCTTTCAGAATTTTCCACAGTTTGTTGTGATCCACACCGTCAAAGTCTGTGGCATAGTCAATAAAGCAGGAGTAGGTGTTTTTCTGGAACTCTTTTGCTTTTTTGATGATCCAATGGATGTTGGCAAATTTGATCTCTGGTTCCTCTGCCTTTTCTAAATCCAGTAAATCCCCACCCACACCGCCAAACAAACAAACAACAAAACAAACGCCAGGGCATTGCCACAATTACCTTAATCTTGCTGTTGATCCAGTCCATATCTAGTTGTAACTTCTTCGTACGGCGAGCAACACGACGATGTTTCTCTGGCTCCATCTCCTCCTCCTCGTCTTGTAGTGGCATATTACATAAGTGAAACGTGAGAGTGCTCTCTGTAGTCCTTTGGGCATGTAAGGCTTCGGTAGAAAAGAGAAAGAAAACTTAGATCTATTTCTCTCGAGGAACCCAAAGAGAGTTTGAGGATTTGGGATATTGGCCATATTTCCCCAAGCTCTTATTTTTTCCCATTCATTCTTTCATTTCACACACAATTATTAAGGGCCTGTGAGGTGCCAGTTCAGTGTCAGATGCCCGACACCACGGTGAACACCACCCAGTCCAGACTTGGGGATGTGAGGGGTGACATACCAGCCGTGTGCCAGTAACAAGTGAGGCTGCTGAGTCTGGTAATTTAAAAAACAGGCTAAAGTGGGAGTCATAAAAAAAAGGAAATATACCTTAAACATGCTATTTTAACTTAAAACACAAATGAATACTAACACTGTTTTAAAATTTTATCTTTAATTGGAGGACATTGCTTTCCAACGTTGTTAGTTTCTGCTGCACAACAAAGTGGATCGGCTCTGTGTATACACGTGTTCCCTCCCTGCTGAGCCTCCTGCGGCATCCCAGCGCTCTAGGTCATCACAGAGCGCTGAGCTGAGCTTGCTGTGCTGTGTTAGCAGGTTCCCACTAGCGAGCTATTTTCTACATGGTAGCTAACACACCATTTTTAAGTGCAGGACTCAGTGGTTACGTTTGCTGAAAGCCCATTCATAATTTATTATCCAAAACTTTCAATTTTGGCAATTTCTACATAGTCTGAGTGCAGGATTGTAGACTTGGGGGAAAAAAAAAAACTTCTGTATATCCCCCAGCCTTTTGGGTATGTTTGGTGCACACCTAGTTCTAAGCAGTATTTGTAAAACTACTTTCTTATTGCTGCTGCTGCTAAGTCGCTTCAGTCGTGTCCGACTCTGTGCAGCCCCATAGATGGCAGCCCACCAGGCTCCCCCGTCCCTGGGATTCTGGAGTGGGTTGCCATTTCCTTCTCCAATGCATGAAAGGGAAAAGTGAAAGCGAAGCCACTCAGTAGTGTCCGACTTGCAGCGATCCCAGGGACTGCAGCCTACCAGGCTCCTCTGTCCATGGGATTTTCCAGGCAAGGGTACTGGAGTGGGTTGCCATTGCCTTCTCCAACGTTCTTATTGAGTCTTCTCAAAAGCATTCCACTTAGTTTTCACAGCAGCAGCAAGTTTCTTTTTAATCTTCATTTGGGCCCATTTTTGTTAACTATTGAATTTTGGAGTAAGCTAGCAAGGACTCTTCCCCGGGGGAGGCGCGCCGTTGGTATCAGCCAGGATGCTCTTCCCCGCAAGGGGGCCACTCCCTCCGCAACTAGATTTGGGGGAGGTCAGTTAAGAGAGCTTGGTTGTCCCACCTCTGGGGCCAGCACAGCGTTGGAAGACGTGACAGCTTGTTGACCCGGGAGCTGGGCGGGGCATGGAAGTCTCCCCGCCCCCTTCCTGGTCCTTGGCATGTACGTTCTGCCCACGGTCCCCACACTGGGAACCCTTTGCAAGGATGCAGCCTCTCGGGCACTATGCTGTTGAGCCCACCTGGACGGATACATGTCTGAAGCCAGGTAAGTCCTCCATTTAAACGTTAAGATTCTGGCCGGTGGAGGTGGAAATCGATAAGTCTTGTGCCGCCGGAGACATGCGTACGTCGGGTTTAAGTTCTCTTGCTTTTTAAACCCGCCGCCTACAGCGTGGGGTGGACTGCCTCTCAGGCCTTCTCTTGCCCTCTGCTGCTGCTAAGTCACTCAGTTGTGTCCAACTCTTTGTGACCCCATTGGCTGCGGAACTGACCTTCACTGTCTCCTGGAGTTTACTCAGACTCGTGTCCATGGAGTTGGTGGTGCTATCTTATAGGGGCTGATTTAGAATTTCACCCCAGGAACTCTGAGGTTGCCAACACAGAGGGCAAGGTGCCATCGGAGCTCACAGGGACCCTATCCAGGCCTGGAGGTTGTGCACAGAGTGGAAATTGTCTCTAGTTTGCCAGGTGGAGTTCCTAGCATAAGGGCTGTGTGGTTGAAGGCTAGCATGAGACCAGCTTAGTATTAACGGGTGACTCTGGAGAGATAGGCAGGGCTAGGTCACTCCTTTATCCACTCACTCAGGAAATATCCATTGAGTTCACATATGCCACAAGCTGTCCTAGGTACCAGGGCTGGCACCATGCCTGCTGCTCGTTCTAGTAGGGGAGATGGACGCTACACAAGTGAACAGGTGAAAACTTCACCTGCTGGTGGCTAGGAGTGCCCTGAAGAATGATCGTGCGTGTGTGTGCACACTGCTTTGTAAAGGGTAGCCAAAGCAACAGTTTCTGAGAAGGTGACTTTTAAGCAGAGACCTGAATAAAGTGAGGGAGCAAGTCACAAGGATATTGGCGTGCAGAGTACTCTAGCCAGAGGACTGCACGTCCAAAGGCCCTGTGGCAGGGAGGCCTGCTCACGTGGTGAATAACAGAAAGGCCAGTGTGCCTGGCATGGACAAGAGTGAGGGCCTTTGAAGCCATGTGGGGAAAATGTGGAATTTTCCTGGAGGTAGTGGAGGGCCAGGGAAGTGTTTTAAAAAGGTTTTGCTGGAAAGAATGTGAAGAAAGGACTGAGAAAGGACAGGATGGGTCAGGGACTCTGGGGCAATGAAGGTGTCTGAGGTGGTGTCGGTGATGTCGGAGAGGTGGGGGGGGGGGGGGACCTGGGGAGAGGAGAACACAGCCGTGTGCCCCTGAGGAATGGAAGGGGGCCGCTCCTTAGACCTCACAGAGGAGCTTGTCCTCAGGGAGGTGAGGAGAGAGAGGTGGGCGGGGGCAGAGTCGATGAAAGTGCTTTGTGAGTGGTTTGGACGCAGGCCTCAGTCTCTCTCAGAGGAGCCCTCCTCCAGTGCTTCTGTCCAGAGTGGAGGCGATTTGTCCAGGGGGGAGGCGGATGTGAGCCCAGCTGCTCTTCCTGAGAGTCAGTCAGAGAGGAACAGAGAGCCTTCCTGAAGTGGTCACGGTAACAAGGGACACGGATATGCTCATTCTTTTCCCCTGTCAGAAGGCGAGAATCGCGGATTTCCTGGTTTGTGCTGTATAACCAGCTCTGTCTTTAATAGGGGGAGGTGTCAGGCTGCCTGTCTGAGCCTCAGTTTCCTTAAAGTGGGGTCGGGCTGGCTGCAGAGACCCGTCAGGTTCCTCTGAAACGATGCTGCTTGGAGGCCGCTGTCCGGAGACGGGCCACAGGCCTGTGTCCTTCACACGGGGAGCTTTGGGGTCTGATGGCTCATGACATGAGCTGTGTAGTAGCTCCCACTTCTTTTCACCCACAGGAGAGGCTATCTAATTTCAAAATGCAGGTATCCTTGTTTTAAAATTACTCAAGATTTCAGGGACTTCCCCGGTGGTCCAGTGGTTAAGACGCTGCACTCCCAGTTGCAGGGTGCATGGGTTTGATCCCTGGTCGGGGAGCTAGAACCCCACATGTTAGGCAACCAAAATAAATTAATGAAGGATTTCAAGACAGTGGCAGCCGAGCATTAAAAGCAAGCACAGGGCCCTGAGTGTGGGGGGCTTGCGTCCCTGCACAGCTCACATGCCTGCGAAGCCATCCTTGGCTTGGAAATCGGAGGGTTCAGAGACAAGGGGCTGCCTGCAGCAGTCATTCTATAGGAGTTAGGTCAGGGGCATATACTTACTGGCATGGGGATGGGAACACTTCCTGAGAGGGAATCCGGGGCTTTGTCCTGGCTCAGCAAGAAAAAGCATGTGATGGATGAGGTGTGTCAGCTGAGGCTGTCGTTGCCAATTCTAGGTCAGTGGGATCTGGTCATCTGGAAGATGTTCCAGCTGGCGGTTTGGAGTTCTGAATTAAGTAGCCGGGTAGCTTAGGCTCTTGGCTCAGACTTTTTGATGAGACCCCCCCCAAAGCTGGCAAAGTCCATGATTGGCAAGTCTTAGCAGCTGGACCTCCAATGCCTTTCAGTTCAGTTCAGTGGCTCAGTCGTGTCCTTCTCTTTGTGACCCCATGGACCACAGCACGCCAGGCCTCCCTGTCCATCACCAACTCCTGGAGTTTACTCAAACTCATGTCCGTTGAGTCAGTGATGCCATCCAACCATCTCATCCTCTGTCATCCCCTTCTCCTCCCGCCTTCAATCTTTCCCAGCATCAGGGTGTTTTCAAATGAGTCAGTTCTTCTCATCAGGTGGCCAAAGTATTGGAGTTTCAGCTTCAGCGTCAGTCCTTCCAGTGAATGTTCAGGACTGATTTCCTTTAGGATGCCTTTAGTATCTGGTAAAGGGGCTATTTCTTTCTTAAACTTTGTGTTAAAGACTTCTTAGACCCTCCCCCAATACAGGGTAGATGCCTTCTTGTGTGGTCCCATAGTATCCCCTTCCCACCAAAGCATTAACTATTTTATATGCAGATTCCCTGCTTTCCTGTTTATCTTCGCCTCCTGCTCTCCCTCCCACCCTCATCACAATCAAAGGATAAGCCCCTTGAAGTCCCAGACCATGTTTGTGTTTCTCGCTTGCTCAGTATTTTAATCCCTGGCATGTGAGACTTTACTGGCCCAATACATGCTCAAGTGAGGGAACAAGCATTTCTGCCTCCTTGAGGGACACAGGGGAAGGTGGGAGACAGTGAGATGCACCCAGGAGAACCAGGTAATGGGATGGAAAATGGGGAGAGGAGTTCTTACTTTCCCGTTTCCTCATAATCCAGAGGATCGTCTTCTTGTAGTTTTCAAAATTTTTCTTCAACCTGAAAGGAAGGTGAATTGGCTTTAAAAGCTGAGACTGAATCGTGTTTACATGTCATGCTAAGCGGCAGATAGAGCTGGGGCCGGCTCCATCGTTTCATAGGCGGAGACTTGGCTGGATGGCTCTGCCTCTGCAACAAGCTTTCTTCCAGTCTGTACTCAGGAATAAAGGGCCAGCACCTGGTGTTGTGTATCCCTCCTGGCCTTTAATTGGCCTTCAACCTGGGCACCTGGGCTGACCCCAGATCTTTCAAAATGAATTCAGTGGGGTTCCTCTTGGGAATGAAGCCAGGGTCGGGAGATTCAAAGCCAGCCAAAGCTGACGCTATGAGTTCAACTCGTGCAGGTTATTTTTTCTGTGGTTTGTGCTCTTGTGCACATTCAGTAAAGCCTGTTCAGAAAGAGCTCAGAGAAACGGTATCATTTGTGAGCTGGACACAGCCACCTGAAACTCCTTTGCACTGAGTAGGAAAATTTCAAATAAACTCACTCAAAAATGACTCACCAGGAAAGCCACATTAAGGCACAGCTCTTCAAAATGATCAAGCCTTCTACACCTCCTCTCATGTCGATATACAAAGTGAGTCATCCTGGCATTTCAATGGCTGGGACTGTTTTCCTGCCAAATAAGGGTGGTCTCCAGAGACAGCAGCCTTTCCTGGTTCTCAGATCAGAGACCTTTTGAAAGGGAATCTGCCGGAAGGAGGGAGCTTCCAAGGCTTAATTGGATCTGAGCAGAGGGCCTTTGACACGGCAGATTTTAACTTCCCGCTTCAGAATCCTCGAAGAGAGCATAATAATTTAACCCCAAGCAACCTCAGGAAGCAAATACCATCTGCTGGAAAGGGCTGGGCTGTTTTGCCTGGTGGAAAGGAGGTTTAGTGTCTGTACTTTAGATGCTGTTTGCAAGTTGAGAATGAGCTCTTCATGGCCCATTTGTGCCAAGGGTTCTTTGTTTTATTTGCAAGCACTGTGAATGGAATTGAAGCAGTTACCTCACCTACCATCACCTGTGAAAGAACAAGGAGGAAGAGGGTGGGGTGAAGCCTGTCCAGGCTGACAGCAGGATGCCAGGTGCATGCAGGAGTTAAATTCCAGTGAGGGGATCCCTCCAGAGGCACCCAGTGCCCTTTGGGGAAGGTTCTTTCCTTGGTTCTTTGCTCAGCTTTGCAAGCTAATGGAATCCCTACTAGCTTTGCTAGTAAGTGTACACACTACCGTATAGACCAACATACAGTAGGTGCATTCATTGGGTGCAGTTAGGTTAGAATGAGCCTTGGTTATGGGCTTAAACGAGAAAGAAGGGGGAGAAAATGTAACCTAGAATGTAGGATAACCTACAATGGTATTATTTGGGATTTTTATTTTTCTTGTTTTATGAGGATCTGAAAACTTGGGTGTTCTTTGTATTTTGTGTATTTAGCCTTCCCTTTTCCTAGAGAAGCCTTAGGGGTCTCTGGCCCCAGGACTGTATTGAGCCCAAAGCAGAAGTTGCTGGCAGTCAGTCTCTCCCTGATTTTGGGGAGTCTTCATTCACCAAGGAGGCTATGCATGGTACCCCATCCCCCACAGCCTGTTCCTCGGAGCCCTTCCCAGAGAGTCATGGTCATGATGATGGTCAGATGCAATGCCTGACCATGTCCCTTGTTCACCAAGGCTTCTGACAGCTGGATAAGTGAAAATCCAGGCTTCCTTGTACCACAGACTGGATGTACAGATAGGGTTCTGGAATATTTTGTGACTGGGGTCATGCCAACTAGAAAGATTTGGTGCCAGCAGCCATCTGCAATAACTTTATTGCTCCCCAAGCCCCTGCCATGTCCCAGGTCAGTGACGCTTGGGGCTTTTCCCCCTCAAGGAGCATGGAGAAGAAATGGCTAGCCTAGGATGAAGCTAAGGAATTTCTTGGGAAGATGCCCATGAGCTTGATCCCCCCACTGTCCCTTTTCTTCAAAGGCTCAGGGGTCTGAGCCTTGCCTCCCGGACTTTCGTACAAGTTCACGGTCCCTTCAAGACTTTTTCTTGCCTGGGATTTCCAGCCTGTGTCCCTGCTCACCTTTGATGCTATCTTGCACATCCTGTGTTCATAGATTTCTTTGCCTTTGAGTTTTGGCAGCCGGATCATCCTGTCCCCTGACCCCTAATCTTACCCTTGTCCTGTGTCTGGCTTGTGCCAGCTCTTTGACTCAAGGAAGCTTCTGGACCCTGGCCTTCCTCTGTGCTCTCATGGCCCAGTTAATGCTCTTCTCGGCAGCTAGCTTTGGTCTACCTGCACCCAGCGACCAGTACCTTCCCAGTGACCAACAGTTCCATCCCTCTTGTCACTTACAGAATTCCCAGCTTCCTTCTGGTTTCACCCTCCAGATGACCAGTCAGGGGAATGGTAATATCCTCCTCCAGTTCGTTGCGAACAGCCATTTCTTTGAGCACAGTCCTGAACACCGACTGATAGGAGGTGGTCGAAACCTGCTAAAGAGTTAATATTTACTGTATATAAATCTTCTTCATCTACCTCTATTTAACTTTGCATATCTATTCTTGCTTTCTTTTCCTCTCAAAATATTTGTTAGTTTTGTTTTCATTGCTTTATTCCCCACTTGGCACCTTGCTTTCATTTTGTTTTCCAGTTTGTGCTTTAGTTAGTTTTGTTCTTAACTGGTAAATATAATTTTTGATTTCCTTTGTTAGCTGGGTCAATCTACTGTATTTTATTTTTGTTGGACCGTTTTGACTTTGCTTATAGGCATATATGTATATGTGTATATTCCATTATTTTAATTATTATTTGCCTGATTTTGTGACTGCCATTTGTCTGGGGTTCATCTTTGGTTTCTTGGTTTTGCGTACTTGTTTTAATCTCACTTAATGCCATAACAAACCACTTGTGAAATCTTCGTTCCTGACCAGAGATCAAGCCCTGAGCCTTTGGAGTGGGAGCACGGATTCCAAGACCCTAGACTATCAGAGAACTAACCCTCGGGAGCATCAAATAGTGAGAACTCACACAAAGGAAACCACCTGAATACAAGACCCTGCATCACCCAGCCACCAGTAGCACCCTGTGCACCCTCATCTAAACAACAAACAAAACAAAAATACAAACCAAATCATTAGCGGGCAGGATTACTACCTCATTCAGCCTTGTCCATCAGAGGAAAAACAAACAAACAAAAAACCCAGCACAAATCTCACCCTATACGAAGCTTACAGAAACCACTGGACCAACCTTATAAGGGCAGAAACCAAAAGAAGGAAAGAATTCAACCTTGAAGTCTGGGAAAAGGAGACCTCAAACACAATAAGTTAAAAAAAAAATAATGAAAAGGCAGAGAAATACTACACAAATGAAGGAACAAATTAGAAACACAGAGATCCAAATAAATGAAGAGAAAATAGGCAAACTACCTGAAAAAGAATTCAGAATATTGATAGTAAAGATGATCTAAAACCTTGAAAACAAAATGGAGAAAATGCAAAAATCAATTAACATAGACCTAGAAGAATTAAAGAATAAACATACAGAGACAAGCAACACAGTTACTGAAATTAAAAATACTTTGGAAGGAATCAATAGCAGAATATCTGAAGCAGAAGAACGAATCAGTGAGCTGGAAGATAAAATGCTGGAAATGACTTCTGAAGAGCAAAATAAAAAGAATGAAAAGAACTGAGGATAGTCTCAGAGCCCTTGGGGACATTATCAAATGCACCAACATTCGAATTATAGGGGTCCCAGAAGAAAAAGACAAAAAGAAAGGGTATGAGAAAATTTTTGAAGAGATTATAGTTGAAAATTTCCCTGACATGGAAAAGGAAATAGTCAAACAAGTCCAAGAGGCACAAAGAGGTCCCACACAGGATAAACCCAAGGAGAAACACGCCAAGACACATACTAAGTGAACTAACAAAGGCTAAACACAAAGAAAGAATATTAAAAGCAGCAAGGGAGAAGCAGCAAGTAATGTACAAGGGAAACCTCATATGTTATCTTTCAGCAGAAACTGCAGGCCAGAAGGGAATGGCAGGATATATTTAAAGTACTGATAGGGAAAGGGAAACATCTACAACCAAGATTATTGTACCCAGCAAGGATCTCATTCAGAATTGATGGAGAAATAAAAAGCATTTCAGACAAGCAAATGTTAATAGAATTCAGTATCACTAAACCAGCTTTACAACAACTGTTAAAGGGACTTATATAGTCAAGACATACAAGAGAAGGAAAAAGATCTACATCAGTTCAGTTCAGTCGCTCAGTCATGTCCAACTCTTTATGACCCCATGAACTGCAGCATGCCAGGCCTCCCTGTCCATCACCAACTCCTGGAGTTTGCCCAAACCCATGTCCATTGAGTTGGTGATGCCATCCAACCATCTCATCCTCTGTCATCCCCTTCTCCTCCTGCCCTCAATCTTTCCCAGCATCAGGGTCTTTTCAAATGAGTCAGCTCTTTGCATCAGGTGGCCAAAGTATTGGAGTTTCAGCTTCTGCATCAGTCCTTCCAGTGAACACCCAGGACTGATCTCATTTAGGATGGACTGGTTGGATCTCCTTGCAGTCCAAGGGACTCTCAAGAGTCTTCTCCAACACCACAGTTCAAAAGCATCAATTCTTCATGCTCAGCTTTCTCTATAGTCCAACTCTCACATCCATACATGACCACTGGAAAAACCATAGCCTTGACTAGACGGACCTTTGTTGACAAAGTAATATCTCTGCTTTTTAATATGCTGTCTAGGTTGGTCATAACTTTCCTTCCAAGGAATAAGCGTCTTTTAATTTCATGGCTGCAGTCACCATCTACAGTGATTTTGGAGCCCTCAAAAATCAACCCCAAACAATTAAGAAAATGGCAATAGGAACATATATATCAATAATTACTTTAAATGTAAATGAATTAAATGCTCCAACCAAAAGACACAGACTGGTTGAATGGATACAAAAACAAAGACCGATATATATGCTGTCTACAAGAAACCCACTTCAGACCTAAAGACACACATAGACTGAAAGTGAGAGGATGGAAAAATATATTCCATGCAAATGGGAAACAAAAGAAAGATGGAGTAGCAATCCTCATATCAGACAAAATAGACCTTAAAGAAGATTACAAGAGATAAGGAAGGACACTACATAATGATCAAGAGATCAATCCAAGAGGAAACCTGCAAAGGGACTGCAAAATGAAATAGCCTGAAATCTGATTCCCTGATGTGCCAGATGAGATTTCAACATGTAATTGGAAAAAGACAGTGGGAACAGTAGGATGACTAGCAAGATTTGTTCTGAAGATTGTCTCCCTAACGGTCACACCCTCTTCTCATTCCCCAGTTCCCTTAAGAATATATATTTTTTAATAGTAGCATACCAAGAAGTCTTTTGAGAGCATAAAATTACCTCCTTCTTCCAAATGTAGAGAAGGCTCTAGAACATAATATTGCATTCATGGCTTGAGAGCATAAAGCTTTTTTAGTTCCTGGAATGACCAAGCTGTCAGTGGTTGGTTATTTATCATATCATAAATAACTGTGAAGGATAAGAGTCTTCAGGAAACCAGGGTAGTACCTAGCATGTTCTTGTAGTGGATAATTCTGTCTTTAAGGATTCTTCCAAAGTAATAACACTGCAAGCTACCTTTTAATTTTGTAGATTTGTTCATTCTATCTCAAGTCTGTGAGGTTAACCAGGACTGACCCATAGGTTGGTCTTCACAAGAGTTTCTTTTTTTGACTCCCTTTTGGTAGAAGGTGAATTGTGACTTGCTGTCCAGAAGAACTGCAGGTCGTCACATCGCCCTGCTCACTACAGGTTGAGATTGTTAGGGAGGTTGTTCCACATCTGTTAGTGTACAGTCTACCATTCACTTACAAGCCTCCTAAAGTAAGCAGTGGGGGCGGAGGGGCGGCTTCCCTGGTGGCTCAGTGGTAAAGAATCCACCTGCCAATGCAGGAGACACGGGTTCAACCCTTGGGTTGGGAAGTTCCCCTGGAGAAGGAAGTGGCAACACACTCCAGCGTTCTTGCCTGGAAAATTCCATGGACAGAGGACCGTGGCGGTCTGCAGTTCATGGGGTTGCAAAAGAGGCACACATGTCTTAGCAACTAAACAACGACAACAAAAAGGAAGCGGGCGACCCACATACCCAAAGTCGCATGTGACCTGGGGCAGATACAAGGATGGAGCTTGCCGTTGCTGGTTTTTCCAGGTTGGGGAAAACCTGGGGTGTCTCGGGACCGACTTGCTTGATTCCCAGCCTCTCCTCATTGCTGGTGTTCAGTTAATTAAACACAGAGGCCATCAGACTGAGGAGGCTCTGAGGCCATGGTGCCCCGAGTAAGCAAACAAAAACCTCAGCCTGTAAATGCCTCAAGCCTAAGACATCAAAATCCAAGGACAACCACTCACAAGCAGCCGGCTTGGCTTTAAGCCAGTCAGCCAATAATTTCCTTGCTCTGCTTCTGCCTTTTCTGTCTCTCCTCAGCTCCTGTTGGCTGAGGGCTCTTAGCCACTTCCGGTCTGGTACTGCCTGATTGTAATCATACGGGCTCAAACTCTTCAGATTCTTAGTAGGCCTCAGTTCATCTTTTCACACTGGAATGTATCAGTGCTTCGGGGCAGACTGAGGTGAAGGCTTGTCGTCCCAATATTGCTGCCTCTAAATTCTTTATTATTGACCATTCCTCCTTGAGTTGGAGCGATGGCCCAATTGCCCAGGCTGGTCTTTCATGAGTCCTTTTGTTGTTTTTTTTTAATTTTAGTTTTTATTTTATTTTTGGCGGTGCTGGGTCTCTGTTGCTGCCTGAGGGCTTTCTGTAGTTTCGGCGAGCAGGGGCTACTCCCTGGTTGCTGTGTGCAGGCTTGTCAGCGTGGTGGCTTTTCTTGTAGAGCGTGGGCTCTAGGCACGTGGGCTCAGTCATTGCAGCTTGGTAGCTGTGGCGCTTGGGCTGAGTTGCCCCGAGGCATGTGAGGTCTGTCAGATCCCACTGTCAGAATAACCACGGTCCAGGTTGATGGCTGCCTCCAAGTCAAAGGACCTCAGCTACGTCTCTCCCCTGGGTACCTCAGTGGTTTCTGGTGCTCCCCCTCCCAAAGGCCTCAGAAGTCCACACAGACAAGTCTCTCAGCTGCAGGTATCATGTGGCACTGACTCCACTCCTTCTGTCCTGCTCCGGCCCTACTTGGGCACATCTGCTGCGCATGGGATTTCTTGGAGGAACGGTGCTTTTCAGGTGATACTGTGGCTGGGCCACAGGTGCTGTCACTCACTAAGTGTCTGATCTTTGGAGCCAGGTGGTATCAGCAGGGGGTCATGTCCCCTGTCTCTGTGCCATACTTTGTCACCTGAGCCAAGCCCCTGAGATGGCAAGGCAAGGTGTTTGTGACGGGCTCATGTGCACAGGCTGCGTGTCACCCAGAAGCCTCCCAGCATCCTGTCTCATCCAGAACCTCACGCGGCTCCATGGGAGGTGTCCCCTTGGCTTACGGCTGCAGCCCCACCAGACACACAGAACCTCAGTTGACAGGTGCGCTGAAGGTTTTTGAAAAATTAGTTTCTAATTAAAACAATTCCTTTCGATTTCAATTCTTGCTAAAAAAATCTCTCTAAAATGCCTGAGTTTACTTTCCTATCTTAGTATATTCAGTGCTGTGAATCTAAGTTCAAGTAATCCCTTCACCATTTGACACGGTAGTTCAGTATTTGAAAAAGCAGTAGGTTTTTTTCTTATTAATACGGGCTTCTCTGGTGGCTCAGATGATAAAGAATCTGCTGCAATGTAGGACACCTGGGTTCAATCCCTGGGTCGGGAAGATCCCCTGGAGGAGGGCATGGCAGCCCACTCCAGTATTCTTGCCTGGAGAATCCCCATGGACAGAGGAGCCTGGTGGGCTATAGTCCATGGGGTTGCAAAGAGTCAGGCATGGCTGAGCAAAAATACTTTTGCTTCTTATTAATATAAGTGTATAAGAGCATGTCTGGAAAGTAAGGAATTTAGGGCTAAATAAGAACTGAAATAAGAGAATTTTTTTTCAATTAAAATAAGAGCAAAACCTAAATGCCTCGGTTATTTCCCACCCCCTTTTTAAGTTCAGGATAATGTATCTGCTTTATTTTGAGTTTCAGAGACACAAGCTCTCACTTTTGTGATTGTAGTTAGTACCTACAATCCTGAGACAATTTCTCAGGTATAGTGGAAAGGATATATAACCTGAGTAAACAGGTGTTGGAAGCCTTGGAGGTAAGTTGACACAGGAAATTATAGCCACCAAGCTGCATTGGCAGGCAAAACATTTGTGCAGTAAAGACAGTACAAAACTTTCTGTAGATGGAAGACTTATTCAAGGTTTTGGAACTTCCCACGGTATCTTTAGTTATTGGATACAGCTGGGAAAGGATCGCCATTAAACTCCCAGGGCTGGTTCTGTGCTGCTTTGAAAAGTGTGGGAGCAGGACTCAGATCTGTGGGGTATGCTCCAATGCTCTTTGTTGCGGTGTCGCACTGAGGACGCTGTTGTCTGAAGTTTCCATCTTCTGGGCTGTTCCATGCCTGGTCCTTCAGTTGGAGATGGTAGGCTTTTTGAGGGGCTTTGGTCTGTGCTTGTTGGGGTTTCTGATTGTGGTCTTTTCAGGAGTTTCTGAAGCAAAAAGAAAACTCAAACTCACTGCCATGTTGTTCCTTGGATCTCATGGTCCCCTGACAGTCTGCCTTCTTTCCTCTGTCTTTTAAAAGCTCCTTGTGTTTGTTTTATATATAATGTCTAGAGTTTTAAGTGGTGTGTATGTCGCTCGGTCATGTCTGACTCTTTGCAGTCTCATAAACTGTAGCCCACCAGGCTCCTCTGTCCATGGAATTCTCCAGGCAAGAATACTGGAGCAGGTTGCCATTCTCTTCTCCAGGGGATCTTCCCGACCCAGGGATCGGACCCAGGGGTCAAACCCAGGTCTCCCGCATTGTGGGCAGATTCTTTACCATCTGAGCCACTATTGCTTAGTGGGAAAATTACATCTAGTCCATATTTCCAGGATCTAACTTCATTTTTACACAAGGTTTCTACAAAGAGCGATTTGCCCTGATCTATTAATAAGTATCTGGGTAGCTTGTGTGTTTCGCTTTTAACGTTGCTGCCTTCAGAAGCAATCTCGCGGGGGTTTTATTCATGTTACAGAATGCAGGGCCTTGTGGTGTCATCCTTGGCTTTCTTCTGACCCTCTTTGGATTAATGCGTGTCATTTACTCTTCAGCCTGTTTTAAGAGATGCTCTCTTGCGCTGTGATAACAGCGAGCAACGCTGGGACTCCCAGGGCTCAAGACGCAGTGTCCAGCTGGCCCCCCTGGGCTACCCTCCCAACATGCAGAGCCAGTGTTCCCAGTGTTTAACCAACTTACTTCGTCTTCGGAGACCTCATCATCTTCCAGCGTGCCAATGGGGTCTTTTAATACACGGTCCCAAAAGCTCTCTTTGTAATCAAACTCCATGGCTTTCAATGGTGGAAGGCATGGCCAAAGGAGAGGCATTTGGGAAAGGAGCCGAAACGACAAACAAAAACAAAAAGAGAAACAGATTTACGGCATTTACACTTGACCTTTTAACTACAAATGCAGAGGTCATCAATAAGACTTTAAATTCATGAAACCACTTAAAATTTGACTCAGAGACATTCGTAAAACAGGAAATTAACGGTATCTCAGTGGCAGATTTAGGAAGGTGTGTGTTTCTAGTGGTTAGGGAAGGTGCATCTGACAAAGTGACATTTGAGTGAGTCCTGCACGAAGCAAGGGAGTGAGCAGGCAGCTGGCTGGGGAAGACCATCCCTGGCAGGGGGCAGAGGAGGTGAAAGGCCCTGAGGTGGGAGGGAGTGGGAGCGTGTTGAGGTATCTGACAAACCTCAGGAGAGGCGTGAGAGTGAGGTGAGCTGGGAAGGGCCAAGGCCAGCTCCCGGAGGACCTAGTAGGCCCTGGGGAGGAATTTAGATTTTATTCCCAGAGAGATTTATTCTGAGTGTGATTTTCTCTTGGAAATCCTGAGAAATATTCCTATCTCCTGTCAGTTTTGTCAAAAATTGCCCATCTCCAGAATTGCAGATGGTTTGTAATTGCTAATTAAAGCGTAAGAGATGAATCCCCAAGCCAGTGAGCTTAAAAAAAACAAAAAGACCAGTCTCTGGGAGATAGCAGATGCCTTTGTTCTCACGGTCAACCACAGCCTGGTGACTCTGGGCCAGGAGAGGGGCTGGAGACCTCCAGTGTGGATGGGGTGCGACTTGAATGGAGGAGCAGATAATTACAACTTGGGCCTGGATTCCCTGCTCCGGGAAAGGTGTGGATCCTGAGCGGAGCTGGGGGGACAGGGCTTGCACACGATGACTGGAACCCTGGGGAAACTATGGTGGCCTCTGTCTTGGCTCCAGGATGACACCAGCCCCTCCTCGCTGAGCCATCCAGGAAGCCCATCTACCAGCGGTGGCGCTGGGCTGACTGAGTCTGTCTGTGTGTCCTTGCTGGGTCTCTGGGGGTGGAGAGGGGCGTTCTTTGTGATCTCCATACACGGTATCTCTGCACTGCCTCCGGACTTTGGTTCAGTAATGGAAACGCTGACTCCTTTGGGCCCCTGCAGGGATGGTGAGCTCCACCCAGCTGGATCTGCCTGTCCTGACCCCAGGCCAGGGGCCTCTCTGCCTGCAGACCTCCCACCCCAGCCTCGGCTTGTTCCTGGTGGAAACCTGCCTCATTGCAGGGGCCCCTGTGCGGCCAGAGTGCCCCCTCGCGCCCACGCTGGTAGTTCTTTCCCGCCAGGTCCTCCTTCCAAGCACACACCCTCTCCACTGAGGGGCTCACAGCTGGCAAAGGCAGGGTGATTCCGGCTCCATTCCAGGACACTGTGTCCCCAGAGTGTCCACCCGGGGTGTGGCCTGGAGGAGTTTCTTCTTGTTGAGAACACCAGACGAGAATCCACAGGGATTCAGGCAAGCCCTCAGGAGAAGTAGCGGAGGAGCTGGTAGAACGCGAGTCTGGGGAGGCCGGGTGCAGAGCCCCCGAGGAAGGCTCTCTGAGGACGTGCCTGCCGGACGCGGGGGAGAGGAGCCTGCCTCTGACCCTGCTCGCTCAGCAGCTCCCTGTGATTTGTCAGTGCCATCTTTTAATAGGCTTTATTGAATAAGAGACACTTAATTTGAGGGGGGAAGAAAAAGAAGTAGGTGTTTGTCAAGGGAAGAAGGGGACTTGGCAGGCCGGAATTGGGAGCAACCATGTTCAGAGGCATTTGTTTCTCGAAATCATTAACCTTATTAGCATCAACCAGCCCTGGCTACGTGTCAAGACAAGCCCGGTAAATCCTGCCTTAACTGGGGCAGGAGGAGTGGGAAGAGCTTTAGTCCTAATTAACTTTCCCTTTGGGGATTTCTGTCAACCTCTACCTTTGTTCTAGTGGGATTATCTTCCCTCCAAGCCTCTCCTGTAGGAGGACTGGGGAGGCGGGGGAGGTGTCAGGCCAGGTTCCTGCATGGTGGCCCTGTTATCCGGGGCCTTCCCAGCGGGTCTCTCAGCCCTCCGCGCCCTGGGCCCCTCGTCCGTGTAGCGGGGGCCACGGAGCTCATCTTCAGGGCGGCTCAGGGGACCAGCGCCAACGCGATGGAAGCCTGGCACTCAGCACTCCCTGGAGGGGGACGTCTCTCCCGGACTGATTACCAACAAGGCTTAACTCCTCTCCACCCAGTCAGTGGCTGTCCTCCCACAGCTTTTTTCTTGCTGACAGAAGGACGCCTCCTGACTTTGGGGTGGATGTTGGAGTCCTGTGTGTTTGCCGAGCAGAGCAGAGCCCCGCACTCGAAGCCGGGACGTGGAGGAGAGAAGCAGTAGGCCACTGCCCCCGGCCGGCTCAGAGAAGTGGCCACGGGGGTGAAACCCGGGCCGGTCCACTCCTCCACCCTTCAGGTGGGAGCTGCTGCCGGGGGCGCCTGAGAAACGCGGACCCTCAGGCCCCTGGACTGAGTCTGCGTTTCAACACAAGGCCTGGGTGAATGCGCTGCACGTGAAACTCTGAGCAGCACTAGTCTACCCTGGCTCTCTCCTCTCTGGAAATGGAATAAGATCAAGAAGACTCCAGAGTGAGAAAGAGTTTGTTTGATGAGCCACCTGTGTAGGTAACCCTGCTCCTCCCAGCCCCCATCCCAGCAGTTCACCATCCCTCCGTTGTTTATTCAATAAAAGGTTGTGTGTGTGCTAAGTCACTTCCGTCGTGTCCCCCTCTTTGTGATCGCATGGACTGTAGCCCGCCAGGCTCCTCTGTCCATGGGATTCTCCAGGCCGGAATACCGGAGTGGGTTGCCACGCCTGCCTTCAAACCATAGCATAGGTCTGGTTAATTATAGGACTTTGGTGGAGCAATGTGTACAAGTTGGGATTCTGCCACCAAAACCCAACCTTTTCCTCTGTCCTCCTCCCTCAGAGGAGTCAGCTATCCCCTCCTTTAATAAAAACTGACTCAGGCTCTCAGGGTACCATTTGAGGGGCTCTGATTCATTCCCTGCCAAGGTGCCATGGAATGATTCTGTCTGGAGGGACCCATGCATCCCAGCTAAGCCCTGCTGCCCAGACTTCAGAGAAGCCAGTAACTGACTGGCTGGCCGCTCTTGAAATGTGGGTGTCCTGATACAGACCTTGAATGGAGAGATGGACTTCTAGACTGTTCCCAGGTCATTCTTTCTCACTCCCAAGACTCTCTTTCTGTTTCTGTCTCCCTTCTTCAGTTAAGGACAGGGAAGCATATCCGGGTTCGTGGACTGTATGCCCAGCACGTCCCTCGATTCTCTCTAGGATTCAGCACTGGCCAGACCGGCAAGGCACCCGCCCCCCCGGGGGGGCACCATTCCCAGACCCTCTGCAGGGAGCAGGAATCTTTGGTTAGGTTATGTGGGACTCACCCTTTCCTGCCATTTGTGGTTCTTCAGTGGGAACAAAGGCTAAAAACAAATAGGAAAAATGATTAATAGGAGGTGGAATGGTGAACTCTTCACCCTTAAATGTCTGGAGAAACCAGGGCAGAGACTGCATATTCCAGGATAAGAGGCTCCTGTGGTTTTCAGCAGTTGGAGCGGTAGCTTATGCTCAGCACACATTGATTCCCCTCCTTTGGTTCACGGTTCATCTTTTCCAATAGAGTTTAAGTTCTGAGAGGGGAGGATAGCTTTGTCCATATGAAGATGGACATACTACTGCCAAGTACACAGTAGGTATACAATAAATATAATTTCATACACAGTAGATACACAGTAGATGTCATGGAATAAATTGGGTATGAGTAATCCATTATCTTCCTTTCTAACTCTGGTGGTAAATAGTATTTCCTCCCCTTTCAAAACTCAATTTTAACTCAGAATTAAAAGCATTTTACCCTTTGGTCAAGTTTCTTCTATGAGCCTTGACATCAAGTTCTAGAAATAAGGCTTTGGCCCACTAACCTTCATGAAGGCTGCCCTAGTCTAAAATGATCACTCGAGGACTCTCTTTGGCCTGGGGAATGCTAATTCTGTGCTTCTCACCATCTCATGGATGGATCTGAAGCTTCCACGAGTCATTTAAAATCATCGTAAAATTATAAAGTTAAAATGATACCTTGTGACTCAGACTTGAAGGTGGCTAGAGTCGTTGTTGATTCTTCCTCTCCTGGAGATCTTGATATTGAAACTACTGTTAAAAGACAGAAGATGATGGCCATTGGCAGTTTTAACCTTATACTTTTCAGTGGGTTCATATTGGACAGTTAGGGTCTGAGGTTCTTTCTTAGCACCCAAAGTTGATCCACAGAGCAGAAAGCTTGGATTGGAGGCCATTGCTGGTATATACTGGATGCTTCCTCTGCCCATATCCTCCTCTTAGCTTTGCTGACTTACTATGGGGCTGCAGTAAACTGTGGCTGGGAAATGCAGGCCCTCTTCTTGTCTGGTCCCCAGGACAGAGAGGATGGCTGGGGAGAGCTGAGGGAGAGTCCTCCTTCTATAGGAACCACAGAGCCAAGTGGCTTCCAGGCCGTGTAGGCTTATAACCGGGTACACCTCTCGCTGTAGGAAGTGGGTGTCTCTGGTGTTCTGTGGTCAAGAGCTCCCAGAGAGGAGCAGAATGAGGGCCGGTGGGGAGGCCCCGGGGCCTGGCTAGTACAGATGAGTTACGTACGCCACAAGAGGCAATTGTAGTTTTTGAGAACTTTCCTAAAGTTCTTGGTTGAAAAGTGAAAGTGTTACTTGCTCAGTCATATCTGACTCTGCAACCCCATGAACTGTAGCCTGCTAGGCTCCTCTGTCCATGGGATTTCCCAGGCAAGAATACTGGAGTGGGTAGACATTTCCTTCTCCAGGGGATCTACCTGACCTAGGGACTGAACCCAGGTCTTCTGCATTGCAGGTGGATTCATTACCATCTGGGCCAATGTTTTCTAGAATTTTGTGATCCCTGCTCCTTTTTGCTCCCCTGACCCTACCTGCCCTTCTTCCTACTCTGCACACACACACACACACACACTACATTCCATTCCCAATAGCAGAGAGGAGCAGGCCCATGATAGGAAAGCAGAGGCAAGCTGCACCCACCTCTGCTTCCCTGCTCACGGGAGCATTAGGCTTTGAGCCATCTGTGGACATGGATCTTGTCTATGGATGCAAAGCCTCCCTGACGAGGGCAGGATCCATGCTGTCAGCCCATCAGCTAAGACTGAGCCCTCCATAGACAGAGAGCTCTCTGATTACTGAAAAGGGAAAGTGAAGTCGCTCAGTCATGTCTGACTCTTTGAGACCCCATGGACTGTAGCCTGCTAGGCTCCTCTGTCCATGGGATTTCCCAGGCAAGAATACTGGAGTGGGTTGCCATTCCCTTCTCCAGAGGATCTTCCCAATCCAGGGATCGACCCCGGGTCTCCCACATTGTAGGCAGATGCTTTACCGTCTGAGCCACCAGGGAAATAGTTCTCTGACTACTACGAACATGCATTCTACCGTGCATGGCTCTGGCTGTTGGGACCCATTTCCTTTTCTTAACCAATTTTCTCAAGCTGCCTTGCTCTAGCCCTTCTATGCAGATGGGGAGGCCAGGTCTTGTTTTCTCGTTTTGTGTGCCAGCTCATCAGATATCTGAAGGCACTTACTAGGTCTCAGACTCACGGGTCTTCTAGACTTAATGCCCTCGTTTGCTTCAGCAGTTCTCTGTGCGATGTTATCTCCAGGTGGGCCTCATACCAGCTTCTCCTCTGAGTCCCAGCTAGTCCACTTCTGGTCCCCATAGAGGGTGGAATCCTTCTAAGTGAACAGTGCCCTGGGGCTGCTCTTGTAGTACAGGCTGGAGCAGGACTCATCTCCCTCTACATAACCTTGTAGTTGTTTCTGGTTATATCAACCTTCTGGCCGTCACATCAGGAATCCTGTTGACTTATGGAGCCTGTGGTTGAGTAAATCACCTAGAGCTTTCCCCCCTTGTCCTCCTCCAGCCTGTATTTGTGGGCCTACAAGCAGGGTCTAATCTAAATGAGCATTCTATTTTATTTAGCCAGTCCTGATCCAGTGTTTTTGGCTGCCAAGATCTTTCAGAATCTGATCACATTATCATCATGACTCAACCGCTTCCAGTCATGTGCTGATATCAGTATTCCTCCTCCATCTGTATCCGAGTCTATGATAAAATATTGTGCTGGCCGGAGCCCCATGGCTCCCAACTGGAAAACGGGTGGACTCGATCCTTGAACAGATTCTTCGGATGGTTATTCCACAGCGGTCATGCTGTCCTGATCATGATGCTCCCACCTGGTGTTTGCCCATCTGGTCTATAGAAACATCAGGAAGGCTCTGAAAATGCAACGTGTTTTGGAACTCAGGCCTCCTGCTTTATCACAGGTCCTGATTTAATGACCTTGTCAAAAAAGTGATGTAAGAGCCAGCGTCACTTGATCTGTTCTTTTTTCTTCAAGTATTTGTTTATTTAGGGCCGCAGGGGGTCTTTGTTGCTGCACGGGCTTTGCTCTAGTCTCGGCTGGCTTGGGCCGCACTCTGTGGCCTCGTGCCGGCTTCTCGTGGCGGTGGCTTCTCTTGTTGCAGAGCACGGGTTCTAGGCAGGCAGGCTGCAGTAGTTGTGGCTCACGGACTTCATTGCTCCTCAGCACGTGGGGTCTTCCCGGACCAGGGATAGAACCTGTGTCCCCTGCATTAGCCAGCAGATTATTAACCACTGGACCACCAGGGAAGTCCTTGATCGGTTCTGACTGATCCTGTGCTGGCTCCTCCTGGTCATTTTGCTCTCAATATTTGGCCCAGGTGGATCATATACTGTTCTCCATGTGTACGGATGTCTGCATACAGCTCCTTGCCTACCAAGACCGTCTCTTGAGGGAAGGGTGCACCCTCTCATCATCATATCTGATCTGGAGTCTGATGAGGACTCAACAGCAGTTTCACAAGCATGTAACAAATATTTATAGGCACTTATTGTGTGTGTGGGGTGCACCAAGTTTTGAGGATTTCTACCAGAGGGGATATAATATTCTGTGTTAGAATTTCTGGTATACTTTGTTTATGACCCTGCTCTGTGCTTGGCGGTATACACACCTGGAGCCATTAATAGTTGTTCCGGTCCTCCTCCAGCCTGCTTCATCACCTAAGCCACGAGGCATTTCTGGTACCTTTAGCATTCCTTCCATGTCAGACCTGCCACTCTCTGTAGTAATAGGTTTCAAGGATTTATTTATCTGGGTGTTATACCTCCATGTTTGTTTCAAAGTGCTGTTTATAGAGTCCATGTGAAATGCTGTCTCTGGTGCCTGGGGTTGAATTTGTCGTTCAGTCACTAAGTCCTGTCTGACCCTATGACCCTGGGACTGTAGCATTGCCAGGCTCCTCTGTCCTCCACTATCTCCCAGAGGTTTCTCAGATTCATGTCCATTGAATCAGTGATGCCATCCAACTACCTCATCCTCTGCTACCCCCATCTCCTTCTTGAGTCTTTCCTAGCATCAAAGTCTTTTCCATCTTCTCATGAGGTGGCCAAAGGATTGGAGCTTCAGCTTCAGCATCAGTCCTTCCCATGAATATTCAGGGTTGGTTTCCTACAGGATGGACTGGTTTGATCTTCTTGCTCTCCAGGGGACTCTCAAGAATCTTCTCCAACACCACAATTTGAAAGCATCAGTTCTTCAGTGCTCAGCCTTCTTTATGGTCCAAATCTCACATCCATACATGACTACTGGAAAAACCATAGCTTTGACTATACAAACCTATGTTGGAAAAATGATGTCTCTTTTTAATACGCTGTCCTGGTTTGTCACAGCTTTCCTTCCAAGGGGCAAGTGTCTTTTAATTTCAGGCTGTAGCCACTGTCAGCAGTGATTTTGGAGCCATAGAAAATAAAGTCTGTCACTATTTCCATTGTCTCCCCATGTGAGAGTTGGACTGTGAAGAAAGCTGAGCGCAGAAAAATTGATGCTTTTGAACTGTGGTGTTGGAGAAGACTCTTGAGAGTCCCTTGGACTGCAAGGAGATCCAACCAGTCCATCCTAAAGGAGATCAGTCCTGGGTGCTCATTGGAAGGACTGATGCTGAAGCTGAAACTCCAATACTCTGGCTACCTCATGTGAAGAGTTGACTCATTGGAAAGGACCCTGATGCTGGGAGGGATTGGGGGCAGGAGGAGAAGGGGATGACAGAGGATGAGATGGCTGGATGGCATCACCGACTTGATGGACATGAGTTTGAGTAAACTCCAGGAGTTGGTGATGGACAGGAAGGCCTGGTGTGCTGCGATTCATGGGGTCGCAAAGAGTTGGACATGACTGAGCGACTGAACTGATGGGACTGGATGCCATGACCTTAGTTATTTGAATGGTGAGTTTCAACTCCATGTACAGTATGGGGTAGAGTAGTCCCATAATAAAAAAAAAGGCTTTAAAAGTAGGAATCTAGCATCCATGAAATCCATTCTACCCTAGAGGTTCGCTGGTTCTCCAGCACTCTTGTGCTGAGAATCCTCTGGGGATCTTGTTAAGGATGCAGGCAGGGATTGTGTTAAGAAAGCCTGGGAATCTTCATCTTTACAGGCAGTGGGTGCTGGGGATGCCCAGTCCTGGACTCTGAGCACCATCACCGCCAACACCTGCACTCACCTCCGCTCACCCCTGGGGACCGCCTGCCCCCTCACAAAATCAGCACTTTGAGTTGCTTTAGCCTCAGTTGTGTTTCTCCAACTAGTGGATGGGTGGCTTTTGCCCTGGGCTAATCAGATTCTTTTTGCATCTGCCATGCTCAGGAACCCTTAGTGTTCTGTCCTCCAGCTGCAGGGGGACTAGCTTTTCTTCATGGCGGGGATCTTCCCTGTGTCACTTTCCTCCACCTTCTCCTAACTAGATTTGACCTCCTGTTTGGAGCTCCATACTTCTGGGGTTCCCCTTGCACCCCACTCCCCATCACTTCCTTTTCATTCTTCACTCTTTCAGAGAAGTCTCTTAATGAGTCTCTTTGCCCCTTTCCACTGGCCAGACATAATCATATAGCTATTGCCAGTAAAATCTATCCAGTTATTATTTTAACACTCTCCAAAAGATTGATTGTAAACCATGGGCAGAAGGGAAAAGAAAAAGCTTCATAAATTTTAGGAAATTGCTTACTTTTCCTTGTGTTCCAATCTCGGCTATAGCTACCACCCCTCATGTCTTTGCAGGAGCCTGGGGTGTGACCGTGACCCTGGCTTAGAGGCTCAGCACTGTCCACACCTTCAGTCCAGGCCACCAGCATCACAGGATCTGATCAGTAGGTATTGCTGTGGGTGGCCAGACTTGTGCTAAACACTAAACACATGCTAGGGACTTCCCTGGTAGTCCAGTGGTTAAGACGCCACACTTCACTGCAGGGGGCACCCCAGTTCCATCCCTGGTTGAGGAAACTAAGATCCCACACGTCATGCGGTATCATCAAAAAGGAACTCAGTGGTGGAAAGAGACATGGCTAGAAAACATGCCCCTACAGTCCAAATGCACGGAGCACTTAAAACCGAAATTAGATCCAGACGTGACTGGCTCTGTAATTAAGCCTGGAGACCAAAAGGATCATGAATGAATATGGCAAATGAAACATTGATTTCCAGGGGGCCTCTCTCTGAAGGAAGGTGCCCAGTGGAGTGAACAGACTACAGACTCTGGTGCCCCCCATCCCCCACCTCAGCCTCCCACTCTCTCCTTTTCCTACCCTACCTCCTTTCATGCTTCGCATTGGCACTTCACAGGCGATTACCCAGTAAATGACTTCCAGGATCCTGCTTATGAATATTTAGATAAGTGCTCAGATTTTTTTCCCCCAGCCGTCACGCTTACTGACTCTGAAATGGTTCCAGTTTTCGGGGCTCCACTGGAGCACAAACCCTGACACAAACCCCACATGCACCGACTTAGCCTGTAAAATACTCCCCATCACGTGCTGGCAGCCAGCACCCGGGAACTCCTGGCTTATGTGGGCTCGCCTCTGCTGCTCCCTTCTCCCTCATAGGGTTTCTGGCTCCTAATTTCATTTAAGCCACATTTGAGCTACAAAATCGAGCAGGCATGGATGGGGGCGGGGAAGCGAGGTGCCGGTCGGGAATCTAATTCACCGCTGCCATGACTACAGATGTGAAACTAATGTGTGACTCTGTGATGGATCAATCTCACTAAGGCTGGGTTTAAATTATTAATCATGGCGAGAGAAGATGCTGTTCAGGGGTGCATTCCCAGGATCCTAGGGCAAAGGGCCTTTGGGCTTAACTGGGCTGAGAATTAAGATCCTCAGTGCAATCTTGCCAGACTCTCTCTTGAGTGTCTCCTAATTGTGGCCACACAAATTCCTGCTATGGATGGTCTTGGCTCGTTCTGAACCAGGGCTGGCTTTGACTGCACACTCAGACGGAGATTCTGGGGTGGGTCCCAGTCCTGTCACCACGTGATTATTTAGAGATGGGCTCTGTCCCCAGGGAACCAGCCTGTAATCTGGGAAGGAAATGGCCTGTGTCCCCCGGGAAATAGGGCCTGTGTTCATGTGGAACAAGAGCAGGAAAACTAATGAGGGGCAGGAGGAGATGGGAGAAGGTATTTGTCTTAGCACGCTGCTGATGCTTTTTCTCTGAGAGGGGTCCAGGATGAAGGGAAGGGAGGGTCACAGGGACAGGGTGACCCAGGAAGCAGTATGCATCATCAATCTGACGGGTGATGCTCCAGCCTCGATGTTCCACCTCCATGGGACACCCGCAAGGCCAAGTCTCCCCAGCACCCCCAGAGCCTGGCCTCGAGGTGGGTGTGGGGGGTGGGGTCCCTTACCTGTCTTGCTTTCATAAATCCAGTCTGTCTGTGTACTCTGGTCCTGGGAGGTCGGAAACTCTCCCTCGTGCTTGACAAACGATGTAGATGGCACCGTGTCCTCGAGAAGAGGCCTGCTGCTGGCAGATTCAGGGGATGGGAGGAAGGACAGAGAAGGTGGTTACCCGAGGGATGCCAGCCACAGAGGGTCCACCTCCAGGCACGTGCCGGGTTAGAAACCCCACAGCTGCTGCCTGCAGGGAGGCTGGGGTGGTGGCGGCTGCTCCCTGGCCCCTGCAGACTTCCACCCATCCCAGGACCATCACAAGGGAATGGAAGATAGGCCTGTGGGCCATTCTGGGTGCCAGCTGCCGCTTCACTTAGAGCGAAAGGATCTGTGGACGCCTTCAAAGGCCAGCGGGCCAGGCTTCCGTAATGGACAGTCCAGCCTTCCAGAACATTCTCTGCCTCTGCCAGCTCACCACCCTGCTCATTCCAGTCACCCTTCCCGCCTCACGCTGCCTCAGGCAGAGCAGAGCAGCGCGTCAAGTCAAGCACTGGGGTCTGTGCCTGCCAGCCCACCCGCTGCACACACCGTCATTTTCAGGGAAGGTTTTGCAGGGCTCGAGGACAGGCCCTCGGGTGTGAGGTGCAGACCCTGCTACCTGGGAGCTCGGGATCAAAAAGGTGCCCCAGCACTCTGCTCCGCACCGCGTCCTTCCTCAAGAATCTCTGCTAAGTAGGCAAGAAACCACTTCAGAGAGATGAGAGGGGCTTTTGACCCTGAAGTCATGTCATGTTGACTGGCCCCGCTGGCAGAGACAGTGTGAGGGAGATGCCCAGCTGACAAGAGGGGCAGTGACTATGGACGGCAGAAAGAACGTACTTTGGAGTCGGCTGGTCCGAGTGGGAGTCTTGGCTGTTTTGAGTAGAGTGCAGTAACCTTGGGTCATGCCCTTAACTTCTCCGTGCCTTGGTTTCCACGCCATTTTTTTTAAGTTGGAGGATAATTGCTTTACTACGTTGCATTGGTTTCTGCCGTCCAACATCGTGACTCAGCCATAAGTATACATATATCACCTCCCTCCTGAACTCCCCCCACCCCACCCAACCCTTCCTGCTAGACTCAGTGCCAGGCTGGGCTCCTTGTGTTACAGAGCAGCTTCCCACTAGTTACCTGCTTTATGCATGGGAATCAAATGGTGGAAACTGTAATTCAAACAGACGCCCGTACCCCAGTGTTTCACACCTTTTAGATAATCATACCTCCCCCCTGCACCAGATCTTCATAGGTGAGGACAAAATGAGAGTGGGCAGTGTTGGCTCTTAGAGGCAGTGTTGTTTTTAGAGGCAAAGTAAGAAGTTCAACGGCCCTTCATGAGACGGGCTGGTTTCCTGTGGGCTCAGGGTTCCCTGATGCAGGGAAGTCACCATGGGAACACCATTCTCCCTTCAGCATCTGCGGGCGTTACGGGTGGATTTGTGCCACCTCTCGGGGCCCGGGGGCGGGTCTGTGCTGGCCCACAGGCCCCAGCAGAGTGGCTGCGTTCTCAGGGTGCGCTACTGGGGCACCCCGGGGGCAAGCGGCAAGATGCTCAGGTTTTAGTCAAGTGACCACAGGGGTCAAGAACTAGTGGAGCAGGGCGAGCTTTTCCGGCAGGTGTCACGTCTTGCACTGCTCCAGGCCTCGAGGCCGCATCAGGGGCTTCTCTGAGCTCAATGTCTTATCCTGCTGGTGGGATGTTGCTGGGATTCAAGGAGAGAGTACAAGTTCCCATGGTCAGACCTTGAGAAGCCAAAGCGGTCGGCCGACAAGCAGCAGGATTGTGCCTGAGGTCACAGAGTGCTGCTCTAGTCATGATCATTCTCATGTGCACTTGCCCTCCCTGCCACGTCTGCCCAGGGCCGGGACGATGCAGGGTCCTCTGGGGCGCCTGCCAGGGCTCTGCTGTGACCTTAGCACCTGGGAGAAAGACTGCGTTTCCAAACACCAGCGCCCTGCTTTATCAGCAAAGCAGGGACGCAGGGAGGAGCCCCTGGTCCCAGATTCCACGTCTGCTTCTGCAGCTGCGTCACAGCGGGGACGGGGCCTGGTGTGTGCCCGGGCACCTCACGTCAGGCCTGCAGAGTGCGTGGGCTGGGGGCGGGTGTTTTTCTGCTTAGGAGGAACCCAGGAAACACTTGAGCTGAGTCTGTGCCCCCTCCCCGCTGACCTTAGCAAACACATATCTGTGGGACACTTCTTGCCCAAAGGGGTTTCTGAAGATTTCAGTCTTAGCAGCGTTGGGTGAGGAAAATCCAGGGCCTCTCTGAGCACGCCAGGCTGAGCCTTGGCCCTGGGGAGCCAAACTGAACTGCCTGGGGGCAGACCCAGGGGAGGCCTGGGGCTCCCCGCCGGCTGGGAACAGAAGCACAGGCCGCAGCAATGCGACTGAAAGATTGGACGGGTGCTTGTGTTGGGAACAGAGCTGACCAGGAATCCTGCTCCTCGCTGTACATGTGTTAAGTTTTTTGCGTGGTGACTCTTGGGGAGCAGAATGAAGGCTAACAGTGACCCCCAGCCCTTACTGCACCCCATGAGTTAGTACTTGTTTAATCCTCACCACAGCCCCGCCCCAGGATGCACAAGAGCAAAGAATCTGCCTGCCAATGCAGGTAGACCCAAGAGACTCAGGTTCGATCTCTGGGTCGGGAAGATCCCCTGGAGGAGGAAATGGAAACTCACCCCAGTATTCTTGCCTGGGAAATCCCCTGGACAGAGGATCCCTGGCATGCTGCAGTCTGTGAGGTCACAAAGATTTGGACACAACTGAGCCCTGGGGAAGCAGAAACTCTTCCTGTCCCCATTTTACAGATGGGAACACCAAGGCAGAAGATGAAGAGGCTGCCCTGCAGCACACAGCTGGCTGGGTGGAGCAGCTGAGATTCACGCCCAGGCAGCCGGACTCTGGGGTCCCTGTTCTCTATCACAGCCTGACCGGTCACTTCACCGTCAGGCCCCTTCAGCATCACGTTGCTTGCTTCTCTGTGAGTGTCAATGGCTGAAGTGGAGGGGATTCCGGAGAGCACTCCCTCTGTGGACTGGCGTAGTGGGGCGGTCCTGGCAGATGCTGAGCCTCTGAAACCGTGAAGCATGATCCAGAGGGGCTGGTGGAGGGTGGGAGTGGGGAGCTGACCTCACCAGGTGAAGGGGTGCCCCTGTACAGAGCCCCGGCTCCTCAAGTTACAGCCTATGTCTTCCCTGCACAGTAGAGCAGGTTTCATTCCTGCTTCTCAGCGTAACCCAGCCAGCCTTGCACTTTCTTTGTATCTAGTGTCAACCCACGTCCCCACTGGAGGTCAGCGACCACCTTCTCCCAGTCATCCTTTGGGGCGGTTGTAGGGGATGAAGCCTGAACCAGAGCTTGTGTGTCCCCTGCCCCACGGGGGTGTCTACAGAGCGGCACAGACAGGCTTCTGTCCACGGCTCTCGCAGTAACCATCCAGCCTGGGTCAAGCCCTGCGGCAGGAGTTCCATGAATACTCACTGCATGATCATTTGGAGCTTGGAATACGCCTGAGCGAGGAAGATGGCAACTTCCTTGCGGCGTTCACTCACCTCTTCACTACGAGCCATGCCTAGGGCCCTTGGCCATCTTTTCCCACGCTAACCTCCTTTCTAGACTCAGCTGGCCGCTGCTCTTTCCATAGTTCTGGGTGCCCAGGGCTCTGGATCCTGGGGCTCGCCTCTTAGCTTGTGAATGGCTTGAATGGCAAAGGGGAATAGTATTGGGAGAGCCTTTGTGTGTGACTTCTAGGAGACCGCCCCTGAATCCCTGCTTCTCGGAGGTCCTGCTCCCTGCGCCCCTACCCACTCTCACCCCTGCTCCCAGTCTTTGGGATTTCAAAGACTATGAAGCATCAGCCCTCAGCATGAATTTTCACCTTGATCTATTGGAAAAAAAAAAAACCCACCAAAAAACTTTTACCTTGCTTTAAGACCAGGCAGGGTTTGTGAAGAATGAGCCTTTAAGTCTGTTGGAAAAAAGAACAGAAAGACAATGTTAGGGGAAAAAAAGAAACTTTCTTTCTGTTGAAAAACCTGTCATTAATTATGTGATGCTGGGTTTGAGGTGGAGAAGCCCTGATTTACAGAATTTTTCTATGTTTGCTTTTTTTTGGTGTTCTCTCTCTTGTTTCCTTTAGAAATTATGAGGTTAAAATTTTTATAAAATTATAACTCAAGGAGGTAATTTTCATGAAATTGTGGATTTGGGACATTCAAGTTTGCTTTGTTAGTCTTTTGGGTTATCACAGAGTCCCCCCTCTGTCACAGGAGGAAGGATATTTTCTCTATACAGGAGAGAGGCTGAGGCTCAGAGGACATAAATATTTTAAAAATGATATTTAATTTTACAAACTCTATTTGTGTCATTTAATCACCTGACTATTGGGTTTGAATGATATGACATCAAGAATTTCAGGTACAATTGGGATAAAATAGAGCATCAGTTCTAGTAATAGAGGATGGCAGAGTGGAAGTGTAAAGAAATGAGAATCAGAAAATTTGAAAGTGAAACTTAAATGTTCAACACTTGTCCATAGTTTACCCATGAGATAGACTATTATTGAGGAATATTACTTGGCTATTAAAATGACGTCTACAGGGACTTCCCTGGTGGTCCAGGGGTTAAGAGCCCCCCTTCTAGTGCAGGAGATGTGGGTTCGATCCCTGGCCGGGGGGCTAAGATCCCACACCACCCGCCATAACTGGAGAAGACTGCCACAATGGGCGATGCCGCGTGATGCAGCCGCGACCTGACACTGCCAAAATAAATAACAATAATAAATAAGTATTAAAAAATAAAGTGATGGATACAAACATTAAGCAATATGGGCAAATGTGAAGGTCACAATACCAAGTAACAAAAGTAAAATACAGGCTTGTTTATACAGCGAATTTGAAATGGTAAAAACAAGACAAAACACGGACCACCAACACCACCAAACATGCCAAAAATGAGCGCAGGAGAGACAATAAAAATTGCTGAAATGTGAATCAGCCTTATTTATATTCAGATGTTGGTGGGTTGGGTGATGTCTTTCTACTTTTCAAATTTTCCACTAGAAAATGAACAAAAGTAGATTTTGCTTCATTTTATGTTACTCCTCTCAAATTAAAATATGCATATAATTTATTAAAAAGCAGAAACAAAGGATGAAAGGAGGGAAGAAAGAAAAAAGAGAAGTGATTAGAAGAGAAAGAGAAGGCTTGGAAGCGTCTCTTGACCCTTTTAGTTATTTTCCGTGACCTTGGAGAAGTCACATACCCTCTCTCAGACTCCAGGTTCCTCATTTGTACTGGGAGGAGGGTGGTAAAGAGTGACTGAAGACTTGATGGAAACCAAGACTGAAATGTACACTATACACTCTATGTCACTGGACTGTATTCCTAACCTTCAGGACAAGACAGGTATAGAAAATGGTGCCGTTTGTACGGGAGCAGTGTGGAGGCTGGGGGAGCTAGGCACCCAGCATCTCTCCCCAGTAGTGGCCAACTCAAGGCACCCTGATTTGGAAGCTCTGGTGTATTTGTGAACTTTGCTGCTTGACAAGTGTCTGCTTCCCCTGTCTCTGACTTATCAGGATATCTCAAACCTTTCTTTTTAAATACACAGAATTGCTAGGTTCCCCATTTAGAAATGGTCCCTGGGATGCCAACTCTTACTTGGAGACAGCAACCAAATTATAGCACTTAAGTCAATCAGCATTCAGAGCCGCCAAAGAGGAGCTAGCAAGGGGCAAGAAAATCAAATCCCGTGGATTGCGTGTCTCAAAAGGTCATTAAGTAGAAACATTATGAATCAGTATACTGTGACATCTCTACAGCATCATTTGCCACAGCGCAGAGTTCATCTTTAGGAAGGTCTTCCCAGGTGGCGCTAGTGGTAAAGAACCCGCCCATCAGTGCAGGAGATGTGAGAGACTTGGGGTCCATTCCAGGGTTGGGAAGATCCCCTGGAAGAGGGCATGGCAACCCACTCCAGTGTTCTTGCCTGGAGAATCCCATGGACAGAGGAGCATATCATAGGAAGGTCTTAGGTTCTAAATAAACAAAAGGGACCACGTTGTGGGGTGGTTTCCTGTTCTGTGAGAGCATGTCAGAAATGTAGATTGTATTTCTTCCTTCTAGAACCTTCCTGTACCTTGTGAGATCAGACATGCCTTTTTACACCTGACAAGTGTGTGGTGTGGGAGTGCTTTCAAAGCTTTTCAGAATGGAAATGAAAGAACATTGCCACAGTCACAGTGTATTTTTTCACATGGTAAAAGGGGAACCTGGAACGGGTAATCAACATGCCCCAGGTCCAAGGCCCACCCTTGTGCTGGATCTTCTAACTCTGACACCCCTGGGTTCACACCCACGCTTCACAAAAGTGATTTGGAACCTCCCGGTTAAAATCCTGGGAGATCCGTCACACGTGACTATTGATTATTCAGTGACAGTTGGTGCTGCATTGATATTCAATTTGCTCATCCAATTTTATTGGATTTTCTCACAAACCATGGAGAAAATAATCCCTTTAAAGAAGAGAGGGGATGGGGGTCGTTGGTCTGATGCTATACTGATTGGTCCAGGGCAATGAGAGTCTGTGAAATTGATCTGCCTGCAGAGTAGTTGGGTGGGGGCATAGATTCCTTCCACACCCTAGTTCATTGCGTCTTCTCTTGTCTTTCTGTTATGTCCATTTTACAAAAGAGAGCAATGTGGCCAGGGGATGTTACCTACCCTTCACAAGTCAGTGATAAAGGGAATGATAATACATAATAATAATAATAGCTAGCACTTACATAGGTTATATGCTATATGCTATATGCCTGGCATAGCTCATAATGCTTCACATAATTTAACCCCTTTAATCTTCACATAAGGTAGGGCTAGTGCTATCCCGAAGGGCCTTCCTGGTGGCTCAGCTGGTAAAGAATCCTCCTGCAGTGCGGGAGACCCTGGTTGAATCCCCGGGTCACGAAGATCTGCTGGAGAAGGGATAGGCTAGCCACTGCAGTGTTCTTGGGCTTTCCTGGTAGCTCAGATGGTAAAGAATCTGCCGACAATGCGGGAGACTTGGGTTTGATCCCTGGGTTGGGAATATCCCCTGGAGAATGGATAGGTTACCTACTCCAGTATTCTTGCCTGAATTCCATGGACAGAGGAGCCTGGCAGGCTACAGTCTGTGGGTTCACAAAGAGTGGGACACGACTGAGCGACTTTCAGTGTTATCCCTAATTTACAGCTAAGAAAACTAAGAGCAGTTAAGTGACTTGTCCAAACTCATGCAAGATAAATGGGAGAGAACTGGTGTTCACACCTATGCAGTCAAGCTCTTGAGAGAGGAAGAAAAAAGTGCTCTTTGTGACAGGTTCACATCTGCCACCAAATTAATAAATGACATCAGGCTCCTTCCCTCCTCTCTTGATGCTGTGGCAGACATCACTAGTGGATCATGGCATTCTCTCCTGAGGCCAGATGAGGTATCAGAATCTGTCTCATGACAGTGCTTCACCACTAACGTCTAATAATTCATCCATTAGCCAGTGATATGGAAGCCTATTTGTCATTGTGGGTTCATTTTATAGACATTGATTAATTCACAATGCTGTTTTTAAAAATAAATATGAGTGATTGGGATTGACATATACAAACTATTATATATAAAATAGTTAATTAATAAGGATCTACTGGATAGCACATGGAACTTAATACTCTGTTATGGCCTATATGGAAAAGAATCTAAAAAAGAGTGGACATACGTGTATGTATAACTGATCTACCTTGCAGTATACCTGAAACTAACACAACATTGTAAATCAGCTATACTCCACCATAAAAATTAAAAATCAAAATGAAAACAACAAAAAAAGAAAAAATGTGTTTGTGTATGTGTGTGTCTATATATATACCTGGCTTTGTGAAATGAATGAAATTGAACTTGATACAATTTGCATTTACTAAACACCTGTTATGAGTCAGGAAAGCACTCTTGTTTGACACTGAATTTCAAAACAAAGGATAAACAGTTACATCTTTAAGATACTGGGAAGAAATTCTACATAAAGAAATCTTAATGTAAATTCTTTCAAAAATTAAAGATCCTCTTGTAAACCCTTTTAACTTAATCTGTTTTGTACAGTCTGGCTTGGTACCCTGAGTTTTCATAGACTAAGACATGCTTGCATGTGCCTTTAAAGGCATTTTAGTATTCTACAGTTTTTTTTTTCAGTGCCTCGCCAATATTTGCTAGCAGGGCATTTATTTTCAAAGCTTTTGCTTTTATATACAGTTCCATTCACTTGACAGCATTCTATTTGTCCTATTCTGGTGGGTAATATATTTACGAAGGTCCGACACGTAGCGGGGACACGTGAAGAATGCTTGATTCATACTGTGCAAAAGAAATGGCTTGAATGCTGTTTTTCAGCGTTAGAATTACTCTTGGTACTTGCAGAACAGGGCTGTTAGGATTCTGAGAGGGAGCTCAGTGGTGCAGACACACGGAAAAGAGAATTTCCCAGCAAGAGGAATGACCTCTCCAGTGTGCTAACTAAACTGGTGAAGGCAGTATGAATGTATTGACAGGATGATACATCTGTCATGATTTGATGGAGAGGATGTAACGGTGAAACACCTGTGTGGCTGCCGAAACCACCCAGCTTTTAGGATGTGGGCTGTGTGCAGTCAGATTGGGATTTAAAAATTCAAGCTGCTTGAGATGCTTGCTTGTTCCAGAAAATAGTTCTATTTCTAGGTCAGCATTAAGATGATGCAGATGACCTGGATTTTTAACTTTCTGTTTCTGGCCACGCAGTCATAACATCAAGGGAAGACACTGTGTGGCCTGTGAATAAATGCATGTTACCCACTTGGAGCAATAGCACAAGGAGACCACTGCCAAATGATAAAACCCAACTTAAGGAAAAGTTGCCAACTGCAGAAACAGTATGGGGAAAATATGAGCCTTAGGATAAGAGAAACCACTCCAAAGTTAAGTACCCACCAGCAGGGTAAGGTGACGCCTTCCAGGGCCTGAATGGGCACCCAGGGAAGCATCCGAGTCTCTGTTGACTTGGTAACACATTATGGAAATGTGTTCTAGAAAATAATTAGAGCTCATTAATAAAATTTAGCTATAAGGATATTTATCAACATGCTGTTTTGAAAGGTAACAGAAAACAGAAGCAATAAATGATTAATAATAGGAAGCCAATTAAAAATATTATGGTTTGGGGAAGTCCCTAGCAGTCCAGTGGTCAGGATTCAGGGCTTTCACTGCCAAGGGTGTGGGTTCAGCCCCTGGTCAGGGAGCTAAGATCCTGCAAGTTGTACAGTGGGGCCAAAAAAAATTAATACAAGGTGATGTAGCCAATAAAATGATTTGTAGAAAATCAAAAGTGTGAAATGATACTCCTATAAATATGTAATATTGATATGTAATTATGATATAGAAGGGGCTTCTCTGGTAGCTCAGCTGGTAAAGAATCCGCTTGCAGTGCAGGAGACCCCAGTTTGATTCCTGGGTCGGGAAGATCCCCTGGAGAAGGGATAGGCTTCCACTCCAGTATTCTTGGGCTTCCCTCGTGGCTCAGATGGTAAAGAATCTGCCTGCAATGCAGGAGACCTGGGTTCAATCCTGCAGCTTGGAAGATCCCCTGGAGGAGGGGATGGCAGCCCACTCCAGTATTTTTGCCTGGAGAATCCCCATGGACAGAGGAGCCTGGTGGGCTACATCCATGGGGTCACAAGAGTTGGACACAACTGAGCGATTAAGCACAGCACATGATATAGAAATAAATATGCCTTAAAGGGCAGGTTACAAGCACTATACAGTGTCTGGGGAGGACATAATCAAGGTGCAAAAGTGATTATCATCTCTGGATGGGAGTGAATTTTTCAGAAATTAAAAAAAAATTTTTTTGGGGGCCACACAGCATGTGGCCTCTTAGTTCTCCAACTAGGGATTGAACCCATGGCCCCTTCAGTGGAGGTGTGTAATCTTAAGCAGTGGACCACTGGGGAAGACCTTGAATAAGACTGATTTTTGCTTTTGCTTTTTTCTTTTTACTTGTATACGGTTTCTCAAACGTCCACCATGCACATGTATTACTTGTGCAATAAGAAAAGGAAAAGATACAAATTCGGGGGTGTGTTCTGTTTGTCCTGTTTTGCTTTTTATGAACAGAGGCTTCCTGTTGGATCATCAGGTCTCCCTGTCTACTTGGTAGGCTCAGGGCTTGGGGGCACAGTTACTGAAGTCATGAGTAGGCTGATCAAAAATGATTCATGAGGCTGTCAGTGTGGTGAGTAGGACTGATCATTTGCACTTTGGCTGTAACTCAAGCCTGTTCTTTTTTTTCCCGGGCCTTGTAATGAGCTAGAACCGCCATCCACGGGACGTCCTCCCCAGACACTCACTTGCTTCCAGAAACTTCTCATACAGAAATATTTTCCCTTCCAGGAGTTCTTTCTTCTGCAGATTCTTATGGCCCTTCAGATAATCCTGTTCAAACTGATACTCGTTTCCTTTCAGGTAATTTGCCTCCCTCTCCAGGTACTGGTCTTTCTCCGGAGTCTCATCCTCTTCAGGAAGTAAAAGTCCGTCCGTTAAACTCTGCTCATCTCCCTTAGTACCTTCTTCCATCGAGGAGAAGGTCTGTGTGTTGTGGTGGAAAGTTGTGGAAGGGTGGGGAGGTGGTGTTCCTGATGGCTCAGGATTTTCAGCAGACATGCTGGGAGGCATTTAGCAGGTGAAAGCCTTCTGCAGCAGGCAGTCACTACTTCATCATCCTGGCAACAAGGAAGGAATAAAAACACGTTAGTCAGTAATGACCTACTGCAGATTGTGCACTCATTTCATTCAGTGGTCTTGGGATGGCCCTGGGAGAGTGTAGATCAGTACCTGGTGGCCCATGAAAAGTCACAGAGAGAGGAGAGAGAGGGTTTACCCTCTGGGAGCTGCCTGGAGAAAGACCACAGCTGAAGGCATCGCCTTTGAAATGACCTGAAGTCAACCAAGAGGGCCGGAAAGTGAGGGAGTGACTGGTGTTTAGTGGTGAAATCATTAGAAGACTTTTGCTTATTCATTAAGAAATACTCATTGCTACAATAATCAGAACACAGACTTGTCTCCCAGGAGTTTCAAACTGGGGAGAGAGAAAGACAGTCAAACAGAGGTTTCCATACACAGTGACAAGCACGATGGAAGAGGTGCAGGCAGGGTGGTTTAGACACCATGGGCGGGGCCTGGGCCCGTGAAGGTCCCTGTGGTTGGACGTCTCCCAGGCATGTCTTCCAGCCTCTGCTGGAAGCACCACCCCCTTGGCAAAGTCAGTTTACTCAGCAAATGCTTATTTTTAATCCCCAGATTTGACATAACTGTGAGCACCTATATGCCCCCAGGGGGTCTTCCATGTTCCACCCTAGGCTCCATCAATACCTTCTATATTTCCATGAAAGTAATGATTTTGCTATATTAAACAGTTTCTACATCTGTCTTTCCAACAGAATGTAAACTTCTTGAGGGTAGGAAGGATTAATTCTCCTTTTTTTTTTCTTTTTTTTTTCCCATTTATTTTTATTAGTTGGAGGCTAATTACTTTACAATATTACAGTGGTTTTTTGTCATACATTGAAATGAATTAGCCATGGATTTACATGTATTCCCCATCCCTGTCCCCCCTCCCACCTCCCTCTCCACCCGATCCCTCTGGGTCTTCCCAGTGCACCAGGCCCGAGCACTTGTCTCATACATCCAACCTGGGCTGGTGATCTGTTTCACCCTAGATAATATACATGTTTCAATGCTGTTCTCTTGAAACATCCCACCCTCGCCTTCTCCCACAGAGTCCACAAGTCTGTTCTATACATCTGAGTCTCTTTTTCTGTTTTGCATATAGGGTTATCGTTACCATCTTTCTAAATTCTATATATATGTGTTAGTATACTGTAATGGTCTTTATCTTTCTGGCTTACTTCACTCTGTATAATGGGCTCCAGTTTCATCCATCTCATTAGCACTGGTTCAAATGAATTCTTTTTAATGGCTGAGTAATATTCCATGGTGTATATGTACGACAGCTTCCTCATCCATTCATCTGCTGATGGGCATCTAGGTTGCTTCCATGTCCTGGCTATTATAAACAGTGCTGCGATGAACATTGGGGTGCACGTTTCTCTTTCAGATCTGGTTTCCTTGGTGTGTATGCCCAGAAGTTGGATTGCTGGGTCATATGGCAGTTCTATTTCCAGCTTTTTAAGAAATCTCCACACTGTTTTCCATAGTGGCTGTACTAATTTGCATTCCCACCAACAGTGTAAGAGGGTTCCCTTTTCTCCACACCCTCTCCAGCATTTATTGCTTGTAGACTTTTGGATAGCAGCCATCCTGACTGGCGTGTAATGGTACCTCATTGTGGTTTTGATTTGCATTTCTCTGATAATGAGTGATGTTGAGCATCTTTTCATGTGTTTTTTTGCCATCTGTATGTCTTCCTTGGAGAAATGTCTGTTTAGTTCTTTGGCCCATTTTTTGATTGGGTCATTTATTTTTCTGGAGTTGAGCTGCAGGAGTTGCTTGTATATTTTTGAGATTAATCCTTTGTCTGTTGCTTCGTTTGCTATTATTTTCTCCCAATCTGAGGGCTGTCTTTTCACCTTGCTTATAGTTTCCTTTGTTGTGCAAAAGCTTTTAAGTTTCATTAGGTCCCATTTGTTTATTTTTGCTTTTGTTCCTAAAATTCTGGGATGTGGCTCATAGAGGATCCTGCTGTGATTTATGTCGGAGAGTGTTTTGCCTATGTTCTCCTCTAGGAGTTTTATAGTTTCTGGTCTTACATTTAGATCTTTAATCCATTTTGAGTTTATTTTTGTGTATGGTGTTAGAAAGTGTTCTAGTTTCATTCTTTTACAGGTGGTTGACCAGTTTTCCTAGCACCACTTGTTACAGAGGTTGTCTTTTTTCCATTGTATATCCTTGCCTCCTTTGTCGAAGATAAGGTGTCCATAGGTTCGTGGATTTATCTCTGGGCTTTCTATTCTGTTCCATTGATCTATATTTCTGTCTTTGTGCCAGTACCATACTGTCTTGATGACTGTGGCTTTGTAGTATAGTCTGAAGTCAGGCAGGTTGATTCCTCCAGTTCCATTCTTCTTTCTCAAGATTACTTTGGCTATTTGAGGTTTTTTGTATTTCCATACAAATTGTGAAATTATTTGTTCTAGTTCTGTGAAAAATACCATTGGTAGTTTAATAGGGTTTGCCTTGAATCTATATTTTGCTTTGGGTAGTATAGCCATTTTGACAATATTGATTCTTCCAATCCATGAACACAGTATATTTCTCCATCTGTTTGTGTCCTCTTTGATTTCTTTCATCAGTGTTTTATAGTTTTCTATATATAGGTCTTTTATTTCTTTAGGTAGATATACTCCTAAGTATTTTATTCTTTTTGTTGCAATGGTGAATGGTATAGTTTCCTTAATTTCTCTTTCTGTTTTCTCATTGTTAGTGTATAGGAATGCTAGAGATTTCTGTGTGTTAATTTTATATCCTGCAACTTTACTGTATTCGTTGATTAGCTCTAGTAATTTTCTGGTAGAGTCTTCAGGGTTTTCTATGTAGAGGATCATGTCATCTGCAAACAGAGAGAGTTTCACTTCTTCTTTTCCTATCTGGATTCCTTTTACTTCTTTTTCAGCCCTGATTGCTGTGGCCAACACTTCCAAAACTATGTTGAATAGTAGTGGTGAGAGTGGGCACCCTTGTCTTGTTCCTGATTTCAGGGGAAATGCTTTCAGTTTTTCACCATTGAGAGTGATGCTTGCTGTGGGTTTGTCATATATAGCTTTTATTATGTTGAGGTATGTTCCTTCTATTCCTGCTTTCTGGAGAGTTTTAATCATAAATGGATGTTGAATTTTGTCAAAGGCTTTTTCTGCATCTATTGAGATAATCATATGTTTTTTATCTTTCAATTTGTTAATGTGGTGTATTACATTGATTGATTTGCAGATATTAAAGAATCCTTGCATTCCTGGGATAAAGCCCACTTGGTCATGGTGTATGATTTTTTTAATATGTTGTTGGATTCTGTTTGCTAGAATTTTGTTAAGGATTTTTGCATCTGTGTTCATCAGTGATATTGGCCTGTAGTTTTCTTTTTTTGTGGCATCTTTGTCTGGTTTTGGAATTAGGGTGATGGTGGCCTCATAGAATGAGTTTGGAAGTTTACCTTCTGCAATTTTCTGGAAGAGTTTGAGTAAGATAGGTGTTAGCTCTTCTCTAAATTTTTGGTAGAATTCAGCTGTGAAGCCATCTGGTCCTGGGCTTTTGTTTGCTGGAAGATTTCTGATTACAGTTTCGATTTCCTTGCTTGTGATGGGTTTGTTAAGATCTTCTCTTTCTTCCTGGTTCAGTTTTGGAAAGTTATACTTCTCTAAGAACTTGTCCATTTCTTCCAAGTTGTCCATTTTATTGGCATAGAGCTGCTGGTAGTAGTCTCTTATGATCCTTTGTATTTCAGTGTTGTCTGTTGTGATCTCTCCATTTTCGTTTCTAATTTTGTTAATTTGGTTCTTCTCCCTTTGTTTCTTAATGAGTCTTGCTAATGGTTTGTCAATTTTGTTTATTTTTTCAAAAAACCAGCTTTTAGCTTTGTTGATTTTTGCTATGGTCTCTTTAGTTTCTTTTGCATTTATTTCTGCCCTAATTTTAAAGATTTCTTTCCTTCTACTAACCCTGGGGTTCTTCATTTCTTCCTTCTCTAGTTGCTTTAGGTGTAGAGTTAGGTTATTTATTTGACTTTTTTCTTGTTTCTTGAGGTAGGCCTGTAATGCTATGAATCTTCCCCTTAGCGCTGCTTTTACAGTGTCCCATAGGTTTTGGGTTGTTGTGTTTTCATTTTCATTCATTTCTATGCATATTTTGATTTCTTTTTTTATTTCTTCTATGATTTGTTGGTTATTCAGAAGCGTGTTGTTTAGCCTCCATATGTTTGAATTTTTAATAATTTTTTTCCTGTAATTGAGATCTAATCTTACTGCACTGTGGTCAGAAAAGATGACTGGAATGATTTCAATTTTTTTGAATTTACCAAGACTAGATTTATGGCCCAGGATGTGATCTGTTCTGGAGAAGGTTCCGTGTGCACTTGAGAAAAAGGTGAAGTTGATTGTTTTGGGGTGAAATGTCCTATAGATGTCAATTAGGTCTAGCTGGTCCATTGTGTCCTTTAAAGTTTGCGGTCAGTGTAGATTCAGTTCGATTTCAGATAGCTCCTCTTTCCAGCTTACACTTCTCGATATCTATAGGCCCCTTCCGGTGTAGTCGGTATTACCTTCAGGGATTTTAATCTGTTGCACCGGTCCTTTCTGAAGCGGTTCCCTTTGTTTATTTGGCTTCTGTTTGCCGTCTCTTCTGTGTCTAATTTCCGCCCTGACACAGGCGGGAGGAGGTGATCCCTTATTTAGGTTCCCTAGTTCAGTTCAGTCCTGCTATGGGGAGGGCGGGGCGCTGCAGACAGATACCGCTCTGTGTGGATAGCACTCACCGGCCACACTAGGTTTGCCCCGCTCACGGGTGTCAGTGCTTTCCCCGTCTACACTGCTCAGGCTCCCGGCTGCTCTATATGGAGCGGGCCCTGCGTTGAGTGCGGTTCCAGTTTTCGGGTATTCCACAAAAGCGCGGATTCGGTTGCGCCTGCGTTTTGTGCCTTCCCTGGCCTGAGCGGTTCAGGCAGCCAGAGGCTTGGGTGCAATCTCCCCGGGTACGGCGCACTTTTTCCCTCCGCGGCGAGCGGTTCAGGCAGCCAGAGGCTTGGGCGCACTCTCCCGGGTGCAGCGCGCCTTTTCCCTCCGCGTCGAGCGGCCCAGGCAGCCAGAGGCTTGGGCGCAATCTCCCCGGGTACGGCGCACTTTTTCCCTCCGCAGCCCCAGCGCGCGCCGCCAGTCGGGTCTCAGGAAGTCTTTAGAAAGGAACCTGGGCCTGTTTGCAGTGTGGGAGGGGGTGGCTTCTCAGGGGCTGAGTTTGCCCTTTTCCCCTCCCCCCTGCCTCCTATCTCCAGCGGGGATGGGCCGGCTCTTCTCTGGAGTTTCTCAGTCCCTTTGTTTTGCGAACCGCCAGCAGTGTGTTCCGGCCGGTTAATTTTGACCCTTGCTATCCCACAGTTTAAAAGGGATCGGGTGGAGAGGGAGGTGGGAGGGGGGACTGGGATGGGGAATACATGTAAATCCATGGCTAATTCATTTCAATGTATAACAAAAACTACTGTAATGATGTAAAGTAATTAGCCTCCAACTAATAAAAATAAATGGAAAATTAAAAAATAAATAAATAAAAATAAAAAAGCTCCCTCTGATTGCTCTCAGGGTCTTCGGGCCGGTCCTTACCATAAGCAATGTCGCCCGCTCCTCTCCGTTCCGCCCCCGCTTGTTGCTGACGGGTGCGGGGCATCTGGGGTACTTTTCTGCTGGGAGTTGCTTTTAGGCACGTAATCTGTGGGCCTTATTTAATTTTTCCTCCCAGTTAGATTGCCGAAAACTTCCCCCAGTCCCGCCAGTGCGAGGGTTTCCTGGTGATTGGAAACTTCCTCTATTAAGACTCCGTTCCCGGGACGGGTCTCCGTCCGTAGCTCTTTTGTCTCCCTTTTTATCTTTTATATTTTGTCCTAACCTCCCTTCGAAGACAATGGGCTGCTTTTCTGGGCGCCTGATGTCCTCTGCTAGCGATCAGAAGTTGTTTTGTGAAATTTGCTCAGCGTTCAAATGTTCTTTTGATGAATTTGTAGGGGAGAAAGTGGTCTCCCCGTCCTATTCCTCCGCCATCTTGGCTCCTCCTCCCTAATTCTCCTTTTTAAAAAGTATTTCTTTTAAAAAAACATTTTATTCTTATCTTTGGCTGTGCCACGTGGCATGTAGGATCTTCATTTCCTGACCACGGATCGAACCCCCAGCTCGTGCATTGGAAGCACAGGGTCTGAACCACTGGACCACCAGGGAAGCCCCAGGAAGGACTGATTCTTGTTTGCAAATCTATTTCGGATCCTTCCTCTCTTTGATCCGCCGTGACTGCTCGCCTCTAACTGCACCGTCTCTAGTCTGGGTTATTGCTACATGCTCTTAACTGGCTTTCCTGTCACTAGTGCTGCTGCCCTACGGTCATTCTCCACCAGGAGTGTTCTTGGGAAAATATTAACCACATCAGGACACCCATAGCTTCACAGTCCCCCGATTGCTTTCTCTTGCACTGAGAATAAAACGCCAACCCCACTCCAGGGCTCCCAGGGCTGGCCAGTCTCTCTGACCTCTTACAGTTCCTTCTTGACTCTCCCACCCTGTTATTCTCTCGTAGAGCACTTACCCTATTTCTATTTATGGTTCTGTTTCCATGCGTACTTGTTCAGCCTTTCTTTTCCACTAGACCCTTACTAAGTGTTTCAATGACAGTGACCTTGTGTGGCCTGTTCCCCACTCTCTCTCCAATAGTTGGCTCAGTGCCTGATGAATAATAAAAGGTCCCCAAAGTAAATGATCAGTGACTGAATGAAGGACCAAGAGTAGATGTTTCTAGAGCAGGGCATCCCCAAATTTTAAAAATGTTAATAATTACCCTGCACAATGGGGTAAGCTGCAGGTAACAGACCCGAAATCTTCCTGTCTGCTCTAAGGACTTTAGAGAGAAATTTCTTTGCCTGGCTTTCCCCAGATATCTGATTGGGAAGCTCTCTTCTAGGGAACCAGCCAGATGAGATCATGAGGCTAACTCTCTAGCATACGTGCAACATGATGCCTGAGATGAGGGGTGTGATGTGCAAGACATTCCTAGTTAGACAGGCTGGCCCTGGGGCCTTTTACTGCAGTGCTTGTACTTGGAAAAACGTCTCCTTGAACAGAATACAAAGAAACCGTAAGGGACTAAAAATAACTGCAAGCGTGTGCAGTTGGGGCAAATGATGAAGAGTGAGAGAACGGAAGGCTAAAACCTACCTTCCACTTCTGAGATGCCGGGGTAGGCAGACCATGCAAGTCACTCCTCCAACCGGTCTCACTGATCGGCTCCCACCCTCACCCCATTTAAGGGACCAACTTGCCCCCATCTCAGGGGACTGCAAGGGCGCCTGTTACTTGCTTTGGCTCCCTAGTACTAGCTGCAGCACAAGTCTCAATAAAGCCTTGCCTGGATTTCTTGTCTGGCCTCACCAACTGCTATTGATTAAAGAATCCAGGACTTCCATGGTGGTCCAGTGGTTAAGGATCCACCTGCCAATGCAGGGGGCCCGGGTTCCATCCCTGGTCCAGAAAGATTCCGCATGCGGAGAGGCGGCTAAGCCTGGGGGCCACAACTACTGAGCCTGTGTTCTAGCGTGCCTGCTCCCCAACAGGAGGAACCACCCCACGGAGAGGCCCTTGTGCCGCACCTGGAGAGTAGCCCTCACTTGCCAAACCCAGAGAAAGCCCACATGCGGCCACGGAGACCCAGGGCAACCAAATACATTAAATAATTCAAAAAATAAAGAGTCCAAGAACTGGGGTTGATATCAATAATGGGCCATATTTGTGCACCCCTAGGGTTGCTAGAGCCCCTGGATTACTGGATTCCCATAGGATTAACCTGGAGGCGGGGTGGGAACATATAGAGGTGCGCTGCCAGACCTCTTTTCCAGGAAGGACAAGCTGCCCAGCTGTGGGGTAGTTGGTCAGCAGTCAGCCCCCCAGCCCCTAGCTCCTTTAAGGTCTGCCTCAGCTGCCAGGGGCCACCTTCCAGAAGCCACTCCCTTCTTGGGGGTGGCTGCATCTGGTGATGAAACAAGGCGGGGGTGCAAAAGTCCAGGCAGGACACCTCTGAGAGATCTCAGGCCCCTCTGCCCCCCATCCCGCTTCCTCCACTTGGGTCAGGGTTGCCAAGCCTGCTCCACGGCACTGTCCCCCTTAGTCTATCCTGTATCCCTGCTGGTCTTTCTCAGGGGTTGGTCCCAAAGACACATTTAGCATCTCAGCCCAGCTGCCTCTCAACAGTTTACATCTTACCCTCTATTTCCAGAAAACCCAGCCTGTGACAGGCAGTTTCATAAAATGTAAATCTGGAAAAGAACTGATGGTGAGATCCGAGGAGAAGGAGAAATAGCTTGATGGATGATGGATCACTTGATGGTTTAAAGGGTGGGAAGGTGGGGAGTAACTGGACTTGCCCTGGCAGGGGTGACAAGGCAGGAAAAGTCCAGAGAGAGGCAGGGTGGTGGACTTCAACACCCATATTGAGCATCTTGTGTTGGGTAGTGACCCGGAAGGCGATGTGATTAAAGTGACTCTGGGGCAGGAGGGTTCTTGTGGCCACTCGCCAGACAGGAAGTAGAGCCTGGGAGCTCGCCCCACAGTTGACTTGCTCTCTCTCCATCACTTTACAGGCCTGTGTGCACGTTCTTTCACGTAGGCTATCTCAATTGCTTTTTGAGGCGGTGACCGTGGAGGATGTTGCCTTTGCAGCAAAGGCTGAGCTGTGGGAAAGCTTTGGGGTTTATATCTCTATCTCTGGGAGCCTCTTCTGTTTTAAAGGAGCCTCTCCAGCCTTATTTTGATGTACAACCTAAATGCATCACCTGTTAGGATGGAGAAGCTGCATTAAGGGTTAGCTGTCCAGGTTGAACTCCTGCTTGCTCCTGAGGCCTGTAAACCACAGGGACAAGGAAGGGATGGGAGGACTGTGAGAGCCCATGGAGACGGGGTTCTGTCCCAGCCGAGCCCTGGGAGCGCTGAAGGCGCACATCCAGGCACCAGCCACTCCATCAAAGGCCTTCTTGCACTTCGGAGACCCTCCTGATGTTCATATTTTTTAGCTGCTTAAATAAAAGATCAAAATCAGCCAGTCCCCTGGACAGCCCAGAAGGCGTTTATCAACAGCATGCTGTCACGCATGGTTAAGAGTCTTCTCTCTCTGTTTTCTCATCAGGCCTTGTAAAAAACGCTCCAGTCAGCTGCAATCTCATTCCAAAGGTCAGAAAAGAAACTGCATTCTCAACACTGTCCCTTTAATTCTCCTAGAAATTTATAATAAAAGCTGTCGGGCAGAAATAGATGGTAATGGCAACCAGACATCCAGTGTCTGAGACAGACATCTCGGTTTTGACTTGGGATTTAGATCTTGACTCATTTTGACCCTGGTTTCTGAGCGATTGCGGGTTAATTTCTGTGGCCACAACACAAAACATCGGCTTTATAAGAGCTACTTATAATCAGCTGATTATAGCTCGTTCTTCCCTAGATCAGCTTTACAAAAAGGTTGCCTCAATCAAAGGAGGCTGCCAGACTTATTTTATTCAAGTTAAATAATTTTTTTAAAAAATTAGAACAGATATTTAGAATTGGCCAAATTCACCAAAAGTCAGGGGTTCTGGCTTGTTCTGGAAAAAGGTGTCTCAGGGACCCTGGGCTGGCTTCCTCTTGCAGGGACAGTGATGTGGAGTGGAGGCTGCCCTCTCTGAATGGGACGGGTCTCCTTTTCTGCTTCTGTCCACGTCACTATCTTGATTCCCAGGTAGACTTATCATTGCATGTGTCCTGGTAGGAAAGCCTAGTTCTCTGCCTCTATCAGAAAATAGAGCCACGTCTCCATCAAAAGCAGGAAAACAAAAGCTCCCGGGAGGTCTACTCTTTCTCACACTGCCCTCCTTGGCTTGATCCTTCTGGCGGGTGAGGGGTGGGGCCTTCAACCGGAGGCCGTTTGGTGGCAGAGGGTACAGCGCTTGGACAGCTCACGGCTGCAGGCCGGCCCCCAGCATGGCGTTTTGGGCACATGGTTGCTAGTCAGTGGTCCCTGCTGAATGAAGGCATGGATGAGCAAAGAAAAGCTGTAATAATGTGCTCTGTGCTTTGCCCAGTATCCTTACTGAGGAATGTGCTTATTTAGTGAAGAGGGGAACACTTGATGCCGGAGGTCAACATGAAACCACAGTCTCGTAGATTTCTATCTGCCTGACCCCTTCCACATCGCGCTGTGAGTCAGAGGCCAACTGAATTTTCTCTGGTGAGGTTTTCTTTGGATCTCATCTGTCATTCTGAGGGGCTAAGGCCAGGATTCCTGAAATAGTCTTACTGAAATAAAGAGGAAGACACAAGTAACTAAAACAAAGCGACAAGACGGAGCACTCTGTCTTTACAGGGCTGGTTGGATGACTAGACTGGAAGAGGAAGATGAGTGACAGCCTCTGGCTCCCAGATGATGGCCTAGGAAGGGCTCTGTGCTCCGGTTGTGGCGTCAGCAAGGTCTCTCCTCTGGTTTCCGTGGTTGGAGGGGGTGGCTGCTCCTGATTTGTTCTTTGTCCCTCTCACTGGGGCTGGGGCCCAACTGACATGCTGAAAGGCTTCATGCTTTGGAAACCAGGTGTGGTCAGAGGGCCGGCCTTGCAGTAGGGCAGGAAACCGGCTCTGCCGTAAGGACCGGGCTCTGTCCACCTCCTGAGGCCCTCTGTGATGCCCTGGGTGAAGATCAGGAAATCTAAGGTTCTGATTGGGGCAAGAGGAGAAGGGGGTGACAGAGGAGGAGATGGTTGGATGGCATCACTGACTCAGTGGACATGAGTTTGAGCAGGCTCTGGGAGATGGTGAAGAACAAGGCAGCCTGGAGTGCTGCCATCCATGGGGTTTCAAACAGTTAGACACAACTGAGCGAATGAACAACAACAAGGTCCTGCTCTGACGGCTTGGCCAGCACAGTGGTCCTTCCCTCATGCGTCCTCCTGTCCCCTCCGGGGAAGCAGCCCACGGACCTCATTTGACCCCTGGCTTCTCAGCACCAAAGGCAGTCCTTTGTCACCACCATCACCTGCTTTCACATCTCAAAAGGAAGGCAGGCTCCCCCTCCTTCCTGACATGGAGGGCACATGATGGCCCTGCCCCAGTGACCCTGAGTGCCCTCTGGCCCCTCTGCAGGGTCTCACGAGGGGCCTGGGTTCCCTTGCTTGACCTCCCTTGCCCCAGGTTCCATGCCCTCTGGGTCCAACCACCACCCCTCCTCTGGCTCCTGCGGGGTGCAGCTCTGTGACTTGGCCGAGTCCCTGGTCAGTAATTCAACATTGCTTCTGAGGTACCTGCTCTAGACCATCAGGAGAGGAGAGGTCTGTGTGAGAATGGAACAGGGAAGGTAAGCAAGATTGAAAACTCACCTTGAGAAAGAGAAGGTTGGGATTGGGGCTCAGTTTCCTGGGGTTAAATCCCAGCTTGGCCACTTACAAGCTGTATGATTTTGACTGAGGTTCTTACCTCTCCTGTGACTTAGTTTCCTCCTCTGTAGAATAGGAACAGTAATAGTACCAACTCTCCGTGAGGATTCAGCGAGGCAATATGGACACATGTAAGCAGTACCAGGCCCAGACATGAGGTATGCTGTTACTTCTGCATGCACGCTCAGTCGTGTCTGACTTTGCACCCTCATGGACTGTAGCCCACCAGGCTCCTCTGTCCATGGGATTCTCCAGGCAAGAATACTGGAGTGGGTATCCATTCCCTTCTCCAGGGGATCTTCCCACCCAGGGATCGAACCTTCATCTCTTGAGTCTCCTGAATTGGCAGGCAGATTCTTTACCACTGCGCCTCCCAGGAAACTCATGTTGTTACTATTGCACACTTATTCCTAACCAGCTCTGACGGTGTGTGTGACTGTACATGTTTGTAAGTGTGCATATGTGTCAGTGTGTCTTGTGTGTCCTGCTAAGGCCTTAAATAGCTCATGATACAGAGAGAGGAAAAAGACTGCTTCCTGGTACTGATGGAAGCCTAGGTGGTGGTGTTCAGTCTCTCAGTCGTGTCCGACTCTTTGTGATCTCATGGACTGCAGCATGCCAGGCTTCCTTGTCCTTCACCAACTCCTGGAGCTTGCTCAAACTCATGTCCTTTGAGTTGGTGATGCCATCCAACCATCTCGTCCTCTGTTGTCCCCTTCTCCTCCTGCCTTCAATCTTTCCCAGCATCAGGGTCTTTTCTAATGAGTCAGCTCTTCGTATCAGGTGGCTAAAGTATTGGAGCTTCAATTTCAGCATCAGTCCTTCCAATGAATATTGATTTCCGGAGGTTTAGATATTCAGGTCTGCCCATCCTTCAGCTCAGCTCCTAGTGGCTGGGCCCCGGGGGAAGTGATGGCCCACAGGGAGTGACTGCGGTGAGTGAGCGCCCTCATTCTTAGGAGGCCAGACCCCTCTACGAAGCTGCTTGGCCCAAGGGAATTCTGTGGTGCTGTTTTATCTGTCGATGCAGAAACTCTCTCCCCATGGGTCAGTCTGTTTTCTGACTCTCAGCCCTGGTTTCAGGGGAACTGTCAGCTATTATTGTAAAACAGCCTGGATGAGGCCGCTCATTCAGTCTCCAACAGCCTGGTTTGGAAGTCCTGGCGTTGAATCAGAGCCTCCTTCACTTTGACTCCCTCCCCTTCATCTGTGTTTTCAGTCCTGGGGGAGCCTCAGTGAAGAGCTCTCACTCCTCTTCCGCTGGGCAGCTGCTCAAGGGTCTGAAGGGAGCGATCAGACCTCCTCCCAGGGCGCCAGGTTCAGCCCTCCAGCTGCATTTTCAGCATCTCCACTCGCCGTCTAACAGACATCTGAGACTCTCATGTCCAAAATCGGATCCTGCTCTTCCTCCCCAGACCTCTTGGCTGACGACAAAGCCTTTGGGGTCGTGTGACACTTTTCTGTCTTTCCCACCCTACATCAGCCCACCAAAGGACCTCCCCACTTCTCACCTTCTCTGAATCCCGTCACTTCCCCTCCCGGTCTGAGCCACCATCACATCTTGCCTGGGTTACTGAGGTGGCCTCTAGCATGTCTGTTCTTCACAGGGTAGCCAGCTTGCAAGACACAAATCACATCACCTCGCTCCCCTCCCCATACAACCCTTCGAGGGCTCCCATCTTTTAGATTAAAAGCCAAGATCTGGGATTTCCTTGGTGGTCCAGTGGCTAAGTACAGGGGGCCTGGGTTCATTTCCTGGCCAGGGAACTAGATCCCACGTGGCCACAACTAAAGATCCTGTGCACTGCAACTAAGACCCCATGCAGCCAAATAAATAAATACATTAGAAAAGAAAAAGCCAAGGCCCTTTCAGGGCCTGTGAGGTCCTTCCTGACTGGCCTCTATCGTGTCTCCCATCTCCTTCCCACTTCTCTCCCCTTCCCTCCCTTCACCTCCGTCACACTGGTGCTGGCCCACCTGAGGCCTTTGCTCTCCCTGTCCTTCCCTCTCCCTCTCACCTCCTTCCCAGCGCTGCCTCAATGAGGCTGGTCCCCACCATCCTGCTTGCTGTCACCCACCCCATCACAGCATTTCCTTCTCCCTTAAGCTTCTCCACTTTCCCTTTTTTCCAGAGCACATATCACTTCCCTAACATTTTGTTGTTCAGTCACTCAGTCGTGTTTCAGACTCTTTGTGACCCCATGGACTGCAGCACGCCAGGCTTCCCTGTCCTTCACCATCTCCCAGAGTTCGCTTCCTAACATACTACATGCTTTATTCACTTGTTACCGGCAGTATCTGTCTCCTCTCACTAGGATGTAAGCTCCCCGAGGGCAGGGATCTTTGTTTTCACTAATCAGCCTGCGTCTAGAACATTACCATGGTAGGTAATGCTGCGTTATTTATTGAATGGAGGAGCTCCTTCCAGAGCTCACAGCCGGTGTGGTTTCTAGGCCCTCCTCCGCAGTCTTGGCTTCCCGCTGCCGTGCGGGCAGGGTGTCAGGAGCTCCGGCTTGAGTGTGAGGCCACATCCCCACACTGCGTGGGGGTCTGAGAACACTTAACCCTGGGGGCTCGAGCACCATCTCCGAAAAAGGGCAGGGTGTTCCTTTGCTTTCTAACCGGGGCCTCACATTTCCTCCAGCTCCTCCCAGTAAGTTTTTATTGGGCTGCCGGCCATTCCCTATTAGCCGTGTCCTCTTCAAATCATGGACACAAATGTTAAACCAGAGACCGCTGAGGACGGGGCTCTGAGACCCCTCCCCTCTGCTCCGTGACTCTCCCTCTCAGCTGCTTGAGGCCCCTCCTTCTTGGCTCTCAGAGCCCCGCCCCTTGACTCTTGAGCCCCGCCCCTTGCCTCTTGAGGCCCCGCCCCCTCAATTTTCTATTGCTCCCTTCTCTTTGGCTCTCTGAGACTTCCGCCCTTCTCAAGGTCTACCCCCTTCTTTAAGGGGTGGGTGGAGTGGTCCTGCCCTCCATGACCTGCTCTTCCAGGAATCCACACAGCCTGTTACTTCTCTCAGATGCTTCCCAACCATCACAAGACATGTCCTGGAACTCTGCCCAGCACCAGTATCAAAACCACCAGGGTTATAAGTTTTCACCTCTGCCTTCTCTTTTACTTAAATCAGGAAAATGTTCTCTTTTCACATTTGGGGTTCTTCTCTGTCTTCTCTAGGCTTCACCGATTTGTATAATACTCTGAGTTGTATTATATGTATTATGTATACATATGTAGGTATTATATAATACATATGTATGTATTATATATTTGTAACAAACGTGCCATATTGAATGTATTCATCATAGCCATCTTGTGCAGCAAACGCTATTCTCTGCAATTTACAGATGACACCACTAAGGCTCAGAGAAAGCAAAGGTCTTGGTTAAAGTCAGACAATTAATAAGTGGCCAAGCTCGGACTTGAACCTGTATCTCCCGTCCCCAAGTATGGTGTTCTTTTATAATACTGGCTGCTCTGTGGGCAGAAGGGCTTGTGTTGTTTGGAAGGCGAGCTCTTAGCGCACTAGATGGTAAAGAATCTGCCTACAAAGCAGGAGACTCAGGTTGGATCCCTGGGTCGGGAAGGTCATCTGGAGGAGGAAGTGGCAACCCACCCCAGTGTCCTTGCCTGGAGAATCCCATGGAGAGGAGCCTGGCAGGCTGTAGTCTACGGGGTGGCAAAGAGTCAGACAGGACTGAGCCCCAGCATTCTCACTTTTCCTTCTCAAAGCCTCTTCCTCTGCTACAGGTAAATGTGTGTGTTCTCCATGATCCAGGACGGAGAGCGAGGAAAGGGAGGGAGGGGAAAGCCGGCTTTCCGTCATTTACTGAGCACTTACTAGGTACCCAGAACAAAGTATTTTACTTTTATTTTTAAACTTCACGATTCATAAAAATCTGGTAAAGTGTTACTATCCTATTTTCCAACGAAGAAAACCAGACCTTATAGAGATTGGTAACTGGCTTAAGCCATGGTTCCTAAGCACCACATTTGGGATTCAGACTACATCTGCTCAGTTCCAAGTCTAAACCGCCCTGTACCAGAGGGGATTAGTGAGAGATGTCATCTTTCCAGCCTTTACAACTCAAGTTCTTAGTGGTTCCTTCAAATATTCCAAGAACAAAGAAACTATTTAAAAGAACAAAGGAATAATCTTTAGAGTTTCTAATTGCTAAAAGGAAATTCATTCAGATGAAAAGACATCCTTAATTAAAAGCTTACTGGACTCATTTTCAAGAGTCATATAGAATGGCTTTGAATTAACCTCCCTCAAACTGTCAGTATGGTGAGGAACAAAGCAGGTAACTGTTATAACTGATGACGTATTCTTTTCAGATGGTTCAACTTAACGACTCAGTAGAAGCATGTATTTTGAGTGTGCCCCAGCGGAGTGCTAAGACACCTGTGTTCTTAACATGTTTGAGCACGTGCATAGGCCACCTCTGCAGTGGTGAAGAATCCCCTGCAATGCAGGAGACCTGGGTTCAGTCCCTGGGTCAGGAAGATCCTCGGGAAAAGGGAAGGGAAACCCACTCCAGTATTCTTGCCTGGAGAACTCCATGGACAGAGGAGCCTGGTAGGCTACAGTCCATGGGGTCACAAAGAGTCGGACACAACTGAGTGACTAACATACACACATAGGCCGCCTTCTGGGGAAGCAGGTGGCAGGAGAAATAGTTCTGTCTTGGCTGAGCTCCAAACTGAATATGTGATTTTGAACACATTACTGGCTCCTCCCACACATTTGTCTAGGCTTCTTTTCTCACTTCTAATGTTAATGGATTGACCTAGAAGAGATCTAGGCTTCTTTCTGCCCTCTGTTTCTAAAGACTATCTCTTATTCAAAACCCCTGGGGCCAGTGTATTGTGGAATTAAGATTTTTTTCTAATTTCAACTGGCCTTAGGGTGAATATATCACAGATGTATAACAACCTTAGAGGGGTCTGGGGCCGCACTGTAGTGAATATTATTAGTATTTCTGCAGCAAGACACATAATTGTTCACAATAAGTGAGATAAAAACAAACTTTAAGTAGCCCCACATCAGTTCAGGTTGGATTTTGCTTCCAGGATCAGGAAGATTCCCCTGGAATAGGAAATGGCTTCAGTATTCTCGCCTGGAAAATTCCATGGGCAGAGGAAACTGGCAGGCTACAGTCCCTGGTGTCACAAAGTCAGACATAACTGAGTGACTAACACTTTCAAGTTCTAGCAGGTTGGGTTTTGTGTCCAAATGAGTTTGCCACAAACTTATCAAACTTAAAAACTTTCAGTTTTTAGAACCTTCTGGATTATAGGTGTTGTGCAGAAGAGTTTGTAATCCTATGTCTGTGTTTTTTCAGATGCCCCGTGGATGGTCACATCTAGGCTTGATGTTAATATTATGCCCATGATGGGAAACAATATGTTTAAAATACAGTTCATTTCATGGAGATGCATTTTGCCATCGCTGTTTCTGGGATAACAGTATGGCCCACAGGGAGGGTCGTAAGGATTATTTGCAATCATGATTGTGCAGCCTTCGAGACCTAGAAGACACAGTTGCAGTTATTAATATATCTAGTTACGCTCATGGGCAATACTTACAATGTCAGGGAGTGAACTGAGTCCAAGCCAAGAGATTCTTCAATAGTAACAGCTGGAAAAAGAAAAGTTTTCTGGTTAGCTCTTTCTTTAAAGAATATTTATTTATTGGCTGTGCCGGGTCTTAGTTGCTACATTCAAACTCTTAGTTGTGGCATGTGGGATCTAGTTCCCTAACCAAGGGTTGAACCTAGGTCCCCTGCCTTACAAGTGTGGAGTCTTAGCCGCTGGACCACCAGGGGAGTCCCTCTGGTTAGCTCTTAGTTATCCAGAAAATTAGCCAGAGAACACCTTGTTTCTTAAGAATACTGGATAGTAGATATTTTTCCTAGACTAAGATGAAATGGAATTTGTTTTTGAAGTACATGTTTTTTGCTTAATCTTTCTTGGTCAGTAGCTCTTCCTGGGTGTTCCCCATGGAAATCCCTGAATTTCCCCCATGGAAATCGAACCAAGCAACCCTCACTTATGTATCTCCCCTGCCATTCCTCACCCACGTCCTGTCACTAAATGGTCTGGCCAATCTGAGCATCAAAGCTTCCCAGGTACTGCAGAGAACTCACAGGGATGCTGCAGTGGACTTAAAAGTTTTTAGGAAAACAGCCATACTCAGCATCTGCTGGATATTGTATGAACTAGTGGTTTAGATTTGGGCTTCCCTGGTGGCTCAGATGGTTAAGAATGTGCCTGCAATGCAAGAGACCTGGGTTCGATCCCTGGGTTGGGAATATCCCCTGGAGAAGGGAAAGGTTACCCACTCCAGTATTCTGGCCTGGAGAATTCCATGGACACAGTCCATGGGGTTGCAAAGAGCTGGACACGACTGAGCAACTTTCACTGGTTTAGATTACACTGCATTCCTTTCAATTGATGGCATATTTTGTAAAGCTGGATTTGGGGAAATTGTTGAGATACAAAGCAAATCCCATGCAAAAATCAGCATGGAACAGGAAATGAGGGTGGCCACGTGCAATCTGACTCCAAGACTCAGTCATGCAGTGCCTGATAGACATACACATTCTATTAGGAAGTCATCATGGCTACTTAAGACTGAAGTAAAAGCATTATTTTTTTCTTTCAATTTTTGTGTATTAAGTTTTAACATAAATATATATTTAAGTTTCAACATAAATATACATTCATATGACAATAAAAATGTAACACAAGTGTTTATTAAATTACTTGGAGATAAGTAATAAATGAAAACCATTGTAGGTTTCTTTTGGCTTAGGGGGCATTGTGAAAAATTCACTGAGATATTGAGAGTGCTGTGAACTGAGAAAGTTTGGGAACCTCTGGTATAATTCATGCAGTTGCTCAGATGTGGAAATGTGGAGTCATCCTTGATTATTCTCTCTTTCATCCTCCTAAGCCTGCTGATCAACCAGTAAGTCCTCTTCATGCTGTCTTCCAAAAAATGTCCTGAATCCATTCTTCCTTCCATCACCACTGTGATCACTCCTGTCTAATACAACATCTTCTACAGTGGCCTCCCTGTTTTGGCTCTTGCTTTCCAAGAATTCATTCTTCAGAGGTGATTGGTTTTAACACATAAATTAGATCATGTCCTTTTTTTTTTTTTGGTATTCCAATAAAACTTTATATACAAATGCAGGGCTATAGTTTGCCAATGCCTCATCTGGGAAATTAGTCAATAAACTTATATAGCTAATGAATGATACATTATGTGTGCATTAAGATTTAGTAATGAATATATTGAAAAACATGAGAAAAGGTTTAATAAATAAAAGGCAAGATACAAAAGCATATAAACAGGTATGATCATGGCTGTAAATAACACATGAAGTATATAATAAAAAGATGACAAAATAAATTACTAACTGTGGTTATGGGCTTCCCTGGTAGTTCAGCTGGTAAAGAATTGGCCTGCAATGCAGGAGACCCCAGTTCGATTCCTGGGTTGGGAAGATTCCCCTGGAGAAGAGTTAGGCTACCCAGTCCAGTATTCTTGGGCTTCCCCGGTGGCTCAGATGGTAAAGAATCTGCCTCCAATGTGGGAGACCTGGGCTGGGAAGATCCCCTGGAGGAGGGCATGGCAACCCACTCCAGTATTCTTGCCTAGAGAATTCCATGGACAGAGGAGCCTGGAGGGCTAGTCTGTGGGATCTCAGAGAGTTGGATGTGGCTGAGCGACTGAGCAGACAACACACACACACAGTTGTGGTTATAACAGGATGGCGAGGCAGTAAATGGGTGACTTTGTTGGGTCATTATCTTAATGACCTTGCTTGAAACTCTCCAGTGGTTTCCACTTCACGTTGAAAGGCCTCCAAGGCCTGCCACGTTGGCCCCTGCTTCTTTTCTGACCCTCCTGGAACCCAGGACTGCTCCCCCTGCGCACCATACTCCAGCATGTTCCAAGCTCAGGGGTCTTCCATTAGTCCTTCTCATTGTCTGTGAGAGCCTCCATGGTGGCTCCGATGGTAAAGAGTCTGCCTGCAATGTGGGAGATCTGGGTTTAATCCCTGGGTCAGGAAGATCCCCTGGAGAAGGGAATGGCAACCCACTCCAGTATTCTTGCCTGGAAAATCCCATGAACAGTGGAACCTGGCGGGCTACAGTCCATGGGGTCACAGAGTTGAACATGACTGAGTGACTAACACACAGTTGTCTGCAAAGTTCTTCATCCAGATCTGCAGCTGCCTGGCTCCTCCTCCTTGAGTGTCAGTTCAGTTGTAACCTCCCCGTGAGACCCTCCCTGAGCAACTGATCTAAAATAGCCCCTCACTTCCCAATCTCTGTGTATTTCATCATGTTGTTTTCTTTTCTGCATAACGTTTGTATCATGTTCATTGATCTGTATATCTGAGAATAGGAACTTCACTCTCGTTTGCTGTTGTATTCCTGCCACCTAAATAATGCCTGGCACATAGTAGGAGATCATAAGAATGCATCAAAAGTGATAAATGCAAAATTATTCTATATGGTTGCATGTTTGGATCACTCACTGTTGTCTCCTAATAGAGAAGATCCAGAAGTCTGTTGGGAGGGAGGAAGTTGTAATTTCCCTTGACTGGTGTGAATATATGTGTGTGTAAACACACTGATACAGAAAATACATTGTACAAACTAGTATTGTAATCAGGGGTTTCCTGTATTCTAGGTTGTGTATATTCCTATACAATTCAGCCAGGAATTGTATCTGCAGCTCTTGCTACCCAGGCTAAACATAGACAACAGACAGTGACCTTATATGAACTCCTTTTTTTCTTAGCAATATTAGCAGCACTGGTTTATCACATGTAATTATATTGAGTTGGTCAATGAGGCAACTCATTATTCCACTTGTTATTCTTCACAACAGGGAAGTCTTTCAACCCATCCCTTTTCTTTCCTTTTCTTTCATTAAGAAATCAACATAAACATATATAAAGGAACATTTCTACAACTACAGCATTAAACCCGAAGTGGGAATGCCATTGTCCAGCCTAGATTCACTGATGTGTTTTCTCAGACAACACTAAATCCGGGAAGGGCCCGTGGTAAAGCAGCAATAGATGTGGAATTATTCAGCATCTCCAGCAAACAGCAGTGGGGATTAAACAGAGCTTTGTTTAATAAGATTAATTCTGAAACACTAAGAGCAGTTTGGCATATCCCCAAAGATACAAGGCATTTGTATCTATATAAGATTAAGGGAGCTTTCACACAAAGCAATTTTATTTTTCAGCATCAAAGAGATGCTTCTGAGGGGTGGCTGCAAGGAGGCTCTCTGCAACAAATGCAGGCAGTGCAAAAGCTTCTTTGTATGAAAGACAGTTTGCTCAGCCAGGAATTGTATCTGCAGCTTTGCTACCCAGGATGTACAGAGTATTGTTCTTTGAATCACAGGATTACAGTGAAGGCAGGGTGGGGGGTTAGGAATCTGGTCGACAAACTCCCTAGACAGGTGGCTACCCAGTGATAACATTGGATTTCCAGGGAGTGGAGTTCAGTGCTTCTTGAGGCAGACTGTTGGACAGCTCTTATAAATAATAAATAATGACAATGATGCTGGTAATAATAACGATAAGAAAGATCACCACAATAAGTGGTGGAATTATTCAGCCACCATTTTTACGTGCCAGGCACTGCATTTAGCACGTAACAAATGACACAGACTTCTGCTGTGAAATCTTTCTCCCTTGGGCTTTCAACCAGCACCCCTCCCCCTGCCCCAGGTCTGTCGTCTGATGATCCACAGCGGCTGCATACATTTGAAGATAGCTTTTATGTTCCTTTACCTTTTTTTTTTTTTTTTTGGTGCTAAACTTGGGTTTATTTTTGGAAGCTGATGCAGGCATTTATATGGATCAGTATTAAATTTCATCTTGCTGACTTTGCCTCCTGCTTCAAGGCTGCTCAAACATTTGTGAATCTGATTCTATCATCCCGTGCATTAACCAGACCTTACAACATTTGCTACTGAGAGGGATAAGCTTCCAAGGCTCCCTCCTATCCTTCTCCCTTTCTTCTTTGCTTCTTTCTTTCTGCAGACACTTACTGAGGACTTTCTATGTGCCAGACACTGTTGGGCATGGTGGCTGCAGTGTTGCAGAAGGCACACCTTGAGGAAGACCTTGAGAAAGCTTTGTGTTTACGCCAGGAGACAGAAAAACAAATATAATACAGTGTGATTATGTTATGAATGAAAGAGGGGGAGGGGGATTTTAGCAGCAGTCGGAAGAGTAATTATCTGTCAGTGGGGAAACAGGGAGCTAGGAGGATGCCAGCACCACTTCTGGCTTCTGGGGTGGGGGGTCCATTGGGGCATGGACTGTCCTGATGTGTTAATAACTCAAAGCTAGCCAGAGGATATCCCAGGGCCGGGGAGGGGGGAAGGCTTTAGCTAACATAGGGAAGTGGAAAGAGAATTGAAATGGAAAGAAATGGAAAGAGGATGGAGGTGGGGAGCACCTACTTATGGAGTGTGTGCATGCTAAGTTACTTAAGTCGTGTCTGACTCTGTGCAACCCCGTGGACTCTAGCCCACCAGGCTCCTCTGTCCATGGGATTCTCCAGGCAAGAATACTGGAGCAGGTTGCCATGCCCTTCCCCAGGGGATCTTCTGGACCTAGGGATTGAAACGGCGTCTCCTGTATTGGCAGGCGGAACCTTTACCGCCACCCCTACTTACAGAGGGGGCTGGGCTCTTCCTGTCCTGCTTACAGCCTCTGCTCTTCTCTGCTACTGCCTGCTCGCTGGGCTCCCCCCCCCCCCCCCCCCCCCCCCCCGCCCCGCTACTGCAGGCAGGCCTCCCCAAAGGGTCAAGTTCAGCCGTCTTGGCTGGAGGGGCTAAGTTTCATATGGTGGACTAGAGAATCAGGGTGCATTTAAGTAATTACTTTATTGATTTTAAACTTTCTATTTTATATTGGAGTATATAGTTGACTGGGCTTCCCTGGTGGCTCAGAGAGTAAAGAATCCACCTGCAATGCAGGTGACCCAGGTTCGATTCCTGGGTTGGGAAGATCCTCTGGGGAAGGAAATGGCAAGCCACTCCAGTATTCATGCCTGGAGAATTCCATGGACTGAGGAGCCTGGTGGGCTACAGTCCATGGGGTCGCAAAGAGTTGGACACAACTGAGTGACGAACACTTACTTAGTTGATTAACAATGTGTTAGTTTCAGCAAAGTGATTCAGTTCTACATATCCATGTATCCTTTTTCAAATTCTTTTCTCATTTAGCTGTTACATAATACTGAGTGGAATTCTTGGGGGCATTTATTTGGCTGCGCCAGGTCTTAGTTGTGGCATGTGGGATCTAATTCCCTGACCTGGAATCGAACCTGGGGCCCCCTGCATTGAGAGTGTGGATTCTTAGCCACAGGACTATCAGGGAAGTCCCCTTGAGGACATTTTAGATTTCAGTGAGAAACTGGAGGGGACAGAATGAGAGAGGAAGGTTGTCACACGTGCCGTGAAAATGTCCAGTTATTCGCTAGGGATGCTGATAAGACCAAGGGCAAAGGGAACCTTTTGTTAATAGCTGCTCGCAGAGATTTTCCATGAGTAATTCTCTGGTCATTTAGAGGCTAACCTCGATGTGAAAACTGGAACCTCAGGCGTCCAGGCAGAGGGGCTTGTCTGCTCACGTTACAGACCCTGGGATGGTGCTGGGAGCCTGCAGGACACCATGTTAGGAATTTTGTAGGACAGAGAGTAGCTGACCTTGGTAGACCCATCATCCCAGGTTGGACCCGTGTCCTTGTTCAAAGAGGGATACCTCTGAGGCAGTGAGCTCCTCCAAGGGAAGAAACGTCTGTAGCCAAAAGGCAACAGGGTCCTGGGAACGAGTGGGTTCTGGGCCTGTGCCAGCCGCCACCTGGGAGCTAGCTCTGCACCTCTCCTCGGGCCTCCTAGAATCCCCAAAGCTTGTAGAAAGCCTCTTGCACACACTAATTTGATTAGGGCTACAGGACTCCACCTGTTGCTGAGGGTTCGGAAAATATGACCTGGGTGAGGAGTGCTGATGGTGTTTATTTTCTTACAGAGAGTGACCATGAATGTGGTTGGAGTAGCCCCAGAGCCCTATGTGTATGACCATAGCTGGGAACGAATGTAAAGCTGGGGCTTCCCTCAGACAGTAAAGCATCTGCCTACCATGCAGGAGACCCAGATTTGATCCCTGGGTCAGGAAGATCCCCTGGAGAAGGGAATGGCTACCCACTCCAGTATTCTTGCCTGGAGGATTCCATGGACAGAGGAGCCTGGTGGGCTGAGTCCATGGGGTTGCAGAGTCTGACATGACTGAGCGATTAACGCTTTTCACTTTCAATGTAAAGCTGAAGTTGATCATACCCACTGGTGGAAGCAGGACTGGGGATCTTTGATGATTTGGAGCTGAGAGGCAGGCTCCGGACTTGGGGAGTGCTGCCTAAACACTCCTTTCTCCTGAAAGGCTAAGACATCAGCCTAAAAGGGCACAGTGGAGTTCCCTGGTGGTCCAGTGGTTAAGAATCTGCCTGCCAGTGCAGGAGATGCGGGTTCAATCCCCGATCTAGGAAGATTCCACATGTCTCGGGACAACTAAACCCGTGTGCTGCAGCTCCTGAAGTCCGGGCGCCCTAGAGCCCGTGCTCCACAAGAGAAGCCCCCGCAACGAGAAGCCTGTGCTCTGCAACGGGAGAGTAGCCCCCACTTGCCGCAACTAGAGCAAGCCCACATGCAGCAACGATCATCCCGCAGCGCCAAAAATAAACACGTAAATAAATAATTTGAAAAAATAAATAAAAGAGCCCAGGTGGCGGGCTCCACATTTAGAGTTTGGAGGGATTGCATATTAAAAATGAATAAACTCTAGTTTTAAACCAGCACCTCCTACCTTTGGTGGGACAGGAAGAACACAGGCAAACATTTCTAGAGTCAGAGATGATGAGTTACATAAGCCCAAAGTCAAGAGGTCTGGTAGAGCCCTACGGCAGGGGGAGACCAGCCGGTCCTGGGTGGAAGGCTAGCGGCTGAGATCATGGGTGAAGGACTGGAAAGCGTGAGGAACTTGCTGCGGAAGTCCTCCCTAGCAATAAAAATACATCAGCAAAGATGTGACGGCAGGGCTCCTCTGTCTCATGGTCAAGAAAAGCCTGGAGATTTGATGGGAAATAGACGGTCTCCTTCCCAGAGGAGATGGAGGGAAGTCTGGCTCTCGAACAGGCCTGTGTATTCAGAACTCTACCTGGAGGGCTGATTTCTTTCTTGGCAGTACTTCAGGTGCCCAGGAGGCCCTGTCAACACTTGCATTGCAGGCAGAGTCTTTAACCATCTGAACCACCAGGGAAGCCCGTATTATTTAACATTAGGAGTCAGTTCAGGAAGAGGCCAGGCCGTTGGGCTGGCTGTGGAGCAGCTGGTCAGATGGGCGCTGCCGGCCTCTCTCAGAGCCCAGGCCACAGGGCCGTGTGCGGGGCAGCCCTCCTGCCTGGGACTCCTCCCTGCTCCTCTGTCCCAGTCTCCTCTTGGTCTCCTGCTCACAGCCCTGCTTTATTTTCTGGAGAACGCTGTATCCATGTTCAAGAACTCTTCATAGAGGGGGATTTCTCTGGGGGATTCCAGCCTTGTTTCTGGATTTTCTTATCACTGGAAAGGAAGTCTATTCACCCTTTAAAACTTAACTCAGAGTCGCCTCCTTGGTGAGTTCGTGCAGACTCTTCTGGAAAAAGGTCTGTCCTCTTCCCCCCATAGCTCTCTCAGCCCTTCTTTTCCTGTTTTCTGCAAGCTTGTTTGCATGTGGGCCTCCCAGGCGGCTCAGCAATAAAGACTCTGCCTGCCAACGCAGGAGACGTGGGTTCAATCCCTGGGTGGGGAAGGTCCCCTGGAGTAGGATATGGCAACCCACTCCAGTATTCTTGCCTGGATGATCCCATGGACAGAGGGGACAGAGGAGCCTGGCGGGTTACAGGTCATGGGGTCCCAGAGAGGAGGACATACGGAGTGACTGAGTGCTAGCTCAGTGCCTGCACATGGCAGGGTTTCAACTGGAGTCTGTGGGCTGAACGGTTGAGCCATATAAGAAGAAAGGTACCCAGGGGACTGCTTATCAAGTTTCAGAATCTGGGGACTTCCCTGGTGGTCCAGTGGTTAAGAATTCGCCTTCTAATGCAGGGGCCTCCAGTTTGATCCCTGGTCGTGGAACTAAGATCCCACGTGCCATGGGGCAACTACACCCAAGGGATGCAACTAAGACCTGGTAAAGCCAAAACTAGCTATTTTTAATACAGTTTCTGATTTGCAATTTTCAGGTCCCCATCCACTTAGCTTTTTTTCATGTCATGGAGAAAAAAACCCAAGATGGGTTGGGGGTGGGCTCAGACTGCAAAGATGCAGCTGATGAAGAGGATGGGACCCTTGGGTGTAGCTTAGGAGTTGCCAACCAAGGCTTGGAAGCCTTCATTGTTGCTGTTCAGTTGCTCAATCGTGTCTGACTCTTTGCAATACCATGGACTGCAGCATGCCAGGCCTCCCTGTCCTTCACCATCTCCCGGAGCTTGCTCAAACTCATGTCCATTGAGTCAGTGATGCCATCCGACCATCTTATCCTCTGTCATCCCCTTCTCTTCATGCCCTCAATCGTTTCCAGCATCAGGGTCTTTTCTAATGAGTTAGCTCTTCTCATCATGTGGCCAAAGTATTGGAGTTTCAGCATCAGTCTTTCCCAGGAATATTCAGAATTCATTTCCTTTAGAATTGACTGGTTTGATCTCCTTGCAGTCTAAGGGACTCTCAAGAGTCTTTTCCAACACCATAGTTCAAAAGCATCAGTTCTTTGGTGCTCAGCCTTCTTTATGGTCCAACTCTCACATCATCCATACATGACTATTGGAAAAACCGTAGCTTCGACTATACAGACCTTTGTTGGCAAAGTAATGTCTCTGCTTTTTCACATCTCTGCTTTTTGGAAGCCTCAACTGGAGCTAGCTGGAGCTCCAGGAGAAGTTTCATTTCTATAAAGGATCTGGGGTATTCTCTGGTGCTGTGCAAACACAAGGCTTTCTTGTTGCTGTTGTTATCATCTTCCACAGCTGTTTACAACCTCTTTGACTAACTGGCAGGATTCTTGGCTGATAGTGAATTCCATGGTCCCTGTGTCTGGGCTGACCGGGATCCACGTGAAAAAGTGCCAGGGGACAAACACTGAAGTCAAAAAATGACGGTCACCCCTCTTAGACCGATCAGTGCAGTTTTCAGCAGTATAGACACCCAGTGCACTCATTACAACATAATTTCTTAAGGCCTTTTGTAAATAAATAGAGTTTCCAGTGCATTCAGGTTTGAACTTTCAGAGAAGGTGACCTTGAGCCGACGGGTAGAGGAAAGCCTGTGGAATGCCAGCCCCAGCCACTGTGGGCCATCGTTCTGGAAGGTTAGGCTGCTGTTTCTGTCCTATTTTATTTTTTTAAATTAATTTTACTTTTTAATTGAAGGCTAATTGCTTCACATAATTTTGTTTTCTGTCGAACCTCACCATGAATTAGAGGAGGGGACATGGGGGTGGGGGAAGAAACACAGGGAAACAGTCATTTGCTTTGGGTCACAGGAGTTGATGTGCACTCCAGGCTGCAGTTTTGGATACGGGGAATTCTTTTCCTGCTTAGTTGACTGGTTCATGCAACTGGTCCATGCTGAAAACAGTGTAACACACCCAGCATTTTCCCCTGAACTCAGGGCCAGGGCTGTCTGGAGTGGAAGGGACTCAGCCCTCCTTTATTTGCAGAAGTATCTTGACCCCACAGAGGATGTGATGGTTGGGTGGCATCACTGATTCGGTGGACATGAACTTGAACAAACTCCAGGAGAGAGTGAGGGACCGGGAAGCCTGGCGTGCTGTAGTCCAGCGACTTTGGGGGCGCAACGAGTCGGATATGACTTAGCAAGGGAACAGCGACTGGCGACCCGACGCCGCGGTTCACAAAGGGGAGAAGCGCAGCACAGCGGGGAGGAGGAAGGCCTAGGGAGGGAGCGCAGAGAAAGGAAAAGGCACAAAGCTGCCTGCCGCTGTCGCTCCTTCGTCCCGCACCCCTGGACACTGCTGTCCACTCCCTGGCGGGGCTGCACGGGGAGGCATCGGGTCTGTCTGAGCGCGCGGGACGGCGGCTGCTCGCAGCTCTTACCCGAGCCCGGCAGCCGCGCGGCTCCTGCGCAGGGTCCCGGCGCCCGAGTTTGCGTGGTCCCGTTACTATGGGAACGGCGCCCCGCCCTCCCGGCGCCCCTGGAAGCGGCGCTGGGGCACTGGGAGCTCCGAACCTCTGGACCTGCTCTCGGCTTCCCTCTCCCACGTCTTTCCGGGCGCGGGAGATCGGGGCTCAGCGGCAGGAGGTTTCCTTTACTGTCGGCGTCACGGTCACCTGCATCGGGTGTTCCCCGAAGTGGGGGCTGGGGACTACAGGCTCCAGGACCTGAAGTCGCTGGCGCCTGCCAAGCGAGACTGCCGACCCACCCACCCAGGGCTCCCAGGCAGTGGAGGGGCGGCAGACACTGGGCAGACTTTTATTTTGTTCTGTTATTTATTCAATGGTAGGTAATTTTTATAGCCTCTAATTAGAAAACCCTGGAGCATCCTTTCCCGAATCCTGGGGCCCGGCGCTGAGCTTTTGGGTGGATGGCAGCTAAGATGGAGAGAGGCAGGGCCCGAGGCTCCGGGAGCTGAGACCCTTTAGCTGGTCAGGTGTGTGAGGCTGCAGCCCGGGCTGGCCGGGTGGTAAGCGCAGGAGGCACCCTGAGTGAGCCCCCGAGGGCTGGCCCTCAGGACGGACACCCCTGGGCACGCTGGAGGGCGGCTCCTCTGCTCTCTCTGCGGTACTGTAGGAGGGGGAGGAGGAGACGGAGGATATGAAGGAGGAGATGGAGTATCGGTACCTGGACTTGGTCTGAGGTCAAGGGCAGCAGGGTGACAAGGAAGCTCACCTTCTCTGGCCGCTCCGAGTGGACTCTGGATGTGCATAGAGGCCCAGGAGGCCAGGTTGAAGCCATTTATTTATTAAAAGTTTATTCTCATTTAGAAAAAAAAAGATTTACTTATTTAATTTTTTTGGCTGTGGTGGGCCTTTGTTGCTGCTCGCAGGCTTTCTCTGGTTCCAGCGATCAGGCGATCAGGCCTCTCCTCCGTGAGGAGTGTGGGCTTCTCCTTGCCGTGGCTTTTCTCTTGTTGCAGAGGCCGGGCTCTAGAGCGCCGACTCAGAAGTTGTGGCACACTCGGCTTACTTGCCCCGGTGGCATGTGGGATCTTCCCAGAGCGGGGGTCGAACCGGCGTCCCTTCATTGCAAGGTGGATTCTCAACCACTGGACCACCTGGGAAGCCCTGAGACTTACTTCTGTGTAGGTGTTTCTGGCCAGCTGTCACAGTCAGGAGAAAAGAACCCAGATCTTTGAAGTCCCGGTAATTTTCTGTGAAATCTTTTCCCATTTGGAGTACATATTCCCTTTTGCTCCTCAATTCATATTCAGAATCTTTCATGCTTTTTCTCAAAGAGGATCCACCAGCTTGTGTAAGCCCCAGGTATCCACCAAACCTGAAGAATCCCGAGTACCCCATGCATCTCAGGAGTGTTTCTTCATGTTGTGTCTTGGGGGCCCATGCCAGGCTCTTGGGAAGGGAGTGGGAAAGACAGACAAAGGGGCTCCAGGGGGAGAGGCTTGGGACACAGAGAACTTGGTTGGTTCTTGGTGGTTTTTCCTCTGTTCAGTGGTCCCATAGGAAGTAAGCAAGTGGGAGATGACCAGATGGCAGTTTCTGCCTCCCCCAACCCGGCCCCCAATGTGGATGGAGAAAGTTGAAGAAAGGCAGAGAGAGGCCAAGCCCATACTAGTACCAGGGGGCAACAGCAGGATTCTCAGTGAGTTGGGGAGGAGTGTAGGAAGGAAATAGAAAGACAGAGGATGCTACCAGCTCTCCAAGAAGTTTTTTTTTTCTTTGGGGGGGGGGCATATATTTGATTTACAGTGTTGTGCCAAATAACTCATATTTGGTTCCCAAGAATCTCTTGAAATACAAAGGAAAAATTTGAGGCTAGGTTATTAAAACAATTTTTGCTATGTGTGTGTGTGTGGAAACTGGCCAAAGTCTGTTTTTCAGAATTATATCTCTCAATTATACTCTGGTAGTGTCAAGAGTGGGCTTGGGGGAACTTTTGCAGCTCCGCCTTTGTTCAGTCGCTCAGTCGTGTCTGACACCTTGCGACCCCATGGACTGCAGCACGCCTCACTTTCTGTCCTTCACTGTCTCCCAGAGTTTAATCAAACTCATGTGCATTGATTCAGTGATGCCATCCAACTATCTCATCCTCTGTTCCCCCTTCTCCTCCTGCCCTCAATCCTTCCCAGCATCAGGGTCTTTTCCAATGAGTCGACGTTGCATCAGGTGGCCATAGTATAGGAGCTTCAGCTTCAGCATGTCCTTCCAATTAATATTCAGCGTTGATTCCTTTAGGATTGACTGGTTGGATCTCATTGCAGTTCAAGGGACTGTCAAGAGTCTTCAGCACCACAGTTCAAAAGCATCAATTCTTTGGTGCTCAACTTTCTTTATGGTACAACTCTCACATCCATACATGACTACTGGAAAAACCATAACCTTGACTATACAGACCTTTATTGGCAAAGTGATGTCTCTGCTTTTTAATAAGCTGTCTAGGTCTGTCATAGCTTTTATTCCAAGGAACAAGCATATTTTAATTTGTCACCATCTGTAGTGATTTTCTAGACCAAGAAAATAAAGTCTGTCACTGTTTCTGTTTTTTGCCCTTCTCCCTCTTTGCCCCCTCCCCCCCGCAATAATCTCCACCAACCTCACCTGAATTTATGTCAAAGTCTACATGTTTTGCAAACACAGCTTCTAGCCCAGCGTGCCTAACAGTCCATAGGCGCTAAAATCTCTGTCGTACAGAAATTTCAGCGTCTGTTCCCCAGTCTGACAGGAACCTTGGCTGCGTCCTGGGAAGGCTGTCCACCAGGTGGTGCTGACGGGTTTTGCTTTTACTTTTTTTTTTTTTTTAATGCTGATTGATTCATTTCTTTGTTAGTATTGATATTTTACTGGATACCTGCTGTGAGCTAGTATTGTGTTAGGAGGTACTGGGAATACAGAGTGAACAAGACTAAGTCCCTGGTTTCAAGGAATTTTTAAAGGTTACAAGTTTTATACTTTCCGAGGCAAAACTCAACTGTGATGTAAGTTTCCCTTTTCATGTTGCAGGTATATACTCTTCAGAGTTCTGCTACATTTCTGACATCCCCCTCCCCGTGCAGAATGGGTATGGCTTGGAGGAACTATAGACACTATTATTATTTGGCTGGGGACAGGATTAACTTCTATGTGTCTGTGTTTCCTGTCTGAGATCCATCATTTTGCCAGGAGAACACTACATTTTAACTTGGATGATTCTAAACACCAGCTTATCCTTCCAAGACCTCAGCTTGTGATTCGTCTGCCCATTTGAGTAAATTAACAGCTCCTTTTTGGGGAAAAAAAAAATTCATTTGTTTATTTTTGACTGTGCTGGGTCTTTGTTACTGCTTGGACTTTTCTCTAGTTGTGGCGAGGGGGGCTCCCCTCTAGTTTAGGGGTGCAGACTTCTCAGTGCAGTGGTTTCTCTTGTTGCAGAGTGCGGGCTCTAAGCATGCAGGCTCCAGTAGCTGCAGCACATGGCCTCAGTAGTTGCGGCTCCAGGGCTCTGGAGCTCAGATGTGGCACATGGGCTTTGTTGCTCCTCGGCGTGTGGGATCTTCCTGGACCAGGGGCGGAACCTCTGTCTCCTGCATTGGCAGGAGGGTTATTCTTTACCTCTGAGCCACCAGGGAAGCCCCACAGCTCCTTTCCAAGAAAAATTCTGGTAGGTCGTTTGGATCTCCTGGTGACCCCTCTCCGAATAAAGTGAGATGGGCCTTGATCTGGGTAGACTTTATCAGACACTTTTGCTTTTCACAGCAAAATGTCAACTCTGCTCATTGACCATCTGCCCCAGAGAATAAGAACCATCAAAGAGCTCACACTTGCCAAAGGCACATCTGGAGTCATAGCTGATAGAGAGACCGGCAGAGGTCCGTGGGAGCTGCCCATCCCTTTAGCTCTGTAAGCTCTATCTTTGCTCAAATTAGATTCCCAAAGGCAGCATCTTTGAGGACGTTTACTGCACTAACTTGGCTGCTTCCGGAAATGCCTTCACTTAGCTGTGATTGAAGATGTTGACTTTTATTGCGGACTGATATAAAAGTGGTCATAAAACAAAGGTTTCTGCACTTTGGGCAGAAATAACTGTTACAGACCTCATTCACTGTGTCCTTTACGTCAGAGTCCATGAGAGCCCCAGACTCACCAGACCCTCTGCTTGTCTTGACCTTCCCCCTTGGGTGTCCAGCAGGCGTATCCCGTTTCACAAGGTGAAGACCAAACTCCCGTCCTCCCTGTCGATCTGCTCCTCCCTCAGTCTTTGTCGGCTCTGCAGACAGCAGCTCCACCGCGTCTCCGAACCATCCTGGCCCCTTACTTTCTGCCTCACCTCCTGTGTAACCTGGTATGAAGTCCTGCCTTTGCCTTCAACACACATCCAGAGGCTGACAGTTTCTCACCGCCTTCTCTTGTCTGGAAATTTCACAAACTTCTCTTTGTAAAAATGAATTAATTTTTGGCTGCGCCGGGTCTTCATTGCTGCCCGTGGGTGTTGTCTCATTGCCTCCAGTAGGGGCTACTCTCTAGTTGCGGTGCGTGGGCTTCTCATTGCAGTGTCTTCTCCTGTGGTGGAGCCCAGGCTCTGGGGCTCTCGGGCTTCAGCAGTTTGGGCAAGTGGGCTCAGTAGTTGCAGCGCCCAGGGTCTAGAGCACAGGCTCAGTCGTTGTGGTGCACGGACTTAGTTGCCCTGTGTCATGTGGAACCTTCCTGGACAGGGGATCGAACTCATGTCCCCTGCATTGGCAGGCAGATTCTTAACCACTGAACCACCAGTGAAGTCCCACACACCTCTTAACTGGTCTGTCTACTTCTGTGTTTTGTTCCCCTCCATCTATACTCAACACAGCATCCAGAATGAGCCTTTAAAATAAGGTCATGGCTCTTCTCTGCCCCAAATCTTCTCAGGACTTCCTGTCTTGTCGGAAGGGGGAAAAAACCCCAAGCTCTCCAATTTCAGTCCCTCCCTTCCCAGCTCTGAGTCGTGTCCTTCTAATTTTCTGATTTCCATCACGGGGCTCACCCTGGTCCCATGTGCTCCCATCGCAGGGTCTCTTTCTGGAAGACTCTTCCCCAGAGAGCCGCGTGACCCCTCTCTCCCCCCTTCCCTGTCTTTCCTCAAATGTCACGTCCTCAGTGAGAAGTTTCCTGACCCCCCTGTTAAAGCTGCGGGTCACTGTCTGAGCTCTCTGTCTTCCCTTCCAGTTTCACTTTTCTCCATAGCACTTATCACTCTCTGACACACTCTGTATGATATATATTGTGTGTGTGTGTTTTAAGTTTTTGGCCATGCCTTGAAGCATGTGGGATTTTAGTTCCCCGACTGGGGATTGAACCCATGCCCTGTGATTGGGAGCTCGGAGCCTTAACTGCTGGACCACCACGGAAGTCCCTCTAGGTGATGTTTATTGTCTGTCTCATTCAACTGGAAGATAAGCATCCTGAGGACAGGAATTTATATCTGTTTGCTCTTCTTTGTATACTTCTGTATCCCACTTCTGTGTCCCAGGCCTGGGACATAGGAAGTACTCAATAAGTACTTACTGAATGAATGATTAATTTCTAGTAGAATTAGTGTTGGAGAAAAAGTATCTTTTGCATTTCCTTAGACAATATGATTGCTGCTATTCATTGGACTTTACTTTTCAGTTTTGCTCCCAGATAGTTCCAAGCCGAATGTGAAGGGAGTTACCATGACTGTCTCACCTCTGGTCTGACTCAGTGATCTTCCTTCCCCCTCTACATGGTTTTTCAATGCCTTCACTTTTAACTTTTATTCAAACAACTTTTTCCATATCTGTATCTGTGAGTATTCATGGAACTTTTTGGCTTCCGGTAAATATTTGTCAAGTGAATGCCTTGTGTGCCATTTTAATTCTTTTTGAAAGTAAGTAGGATATAAGTACTAAATTATTAATGATCTCTGCTATGACTAAAAAGTGATGGGCTAGAGCAAAGCAAGAGGTGATCAGGAGAGGACGGGCTGGTGAAGAAGGCACGGCAGGTGCCCCATGGCTGGGGTGAGTGTAGGATTTATCCTCCCAACCAGGACAGTGAGAGGCAGGAGGGGACTCATTTTCCTGGGACAGCCAGCATAAACTGAGACTGTCCTGGCAAACTAGGACAAATGATCACTTTAGCAGTGGTTAATATTTATTGAAGCGTAAATATTTAGTATAGGCTCATGTTCAGAGAAGGAAGTGTAAGTGAAATGGACTCCTTTGGCAGGATCAGCAAAGGCCACGGCGAGGCACTTACCCGCATGAAATGAGGCCACGTTCCTCTGCGTCGGAAGAGAGTGCGATCAACAGGCTGGTGTTTGTTGCTATTGTACTTCCCTGCTCAACACTGGCTTTGGTGGAGCAGTTTTAAAACCTGGAAAAGAGGAGGCATCAAATGCAACAGGATACAGGGAGGTGAAACAGAGGCTACCAAACAGAGCCACTCCCTGGCCCCTGGCCAAACCCAGCGCCGCTCGGCGTGCGGCTCGTCCACCCCTGAAGCAGGATGGAAGTGAGCTGACCTCTCCACCACCTGATGGGGGGACCCCTGCCTTCTGCCCCCCTGGGCTCCCCACACCCAGCTCCGGTCCTCTCCAGCCTCCGGCCCCCAAGTCACTCACTGAGGCAATTCCTGAGGTTCCTGGTGTCAGTAAGAGCAGCCAGGGCCTGAGTGAAGATTTTGGAGATAACATTTTCTTGCTTCCTGGCACCTGCCTGTCCCTCCACGTGGAACCGAGAGAAATTCGGTTAACAGTTTGCTTTCCACAAAAATCAGACCAGTGACAGGTGATTGCAAGTGGACTCGTGGAGAATCCATTTTAACCTCTGTAGGTGTTACGGGGGGCTTCCCTGGGGGCTCAGTGGTAAAGAATCCACCCTGGATCCCGGCGTTGGCAAGGTCCCCTGGGGAGAAGGAAATGGCAATCCGCTCCAGTATTCTTGCCTGGAGAGTCCCATGGACAGAGCAGCTACAGTCCATGGGGTCACAAAAGAGCCAGACACGACTGAGCGACTAAACACCCCCACACCACGCACCAGGAGTCACGGTTCAAGGGAACACTCTCCAGGCGCCAAGGCACCTATCCTTTGTCAAGCTAGACATCACCTTCTTCCTGTTTCAGAGAATCCAGGCCCTGGGGGCCTGAGTTGAGTAAGACCTCCACAGGTCCCATTTAGCACACCCTGTCTTGTGATAGATAATAGTTCTTTTCTAATTTTTTTAAATTGAAGTGTTATTAACTTATCATATTGTGTTAATTTCAAGTATACAGCAAAATGATTAAGTTATATGGATATAAGGGTTCCTTGGTAGGTCAGATGATAAAGAATCTACCTCCAATGCAGGAGTGAAAGTCGCTCAGTTGTGTCCAACTCTTTGAGACCCCATGGACTATACAGTCCATGGAATTCTCCAGGCCAGAATACTGGAGTGGATAGCTGTTCCATTCTCCAGGGGGTCTTCCCAACTCAGGGATTGAACCCAGGTCTCCCTCTTTGCAGGTGGACTGTTTACAAGCTAAGCCACATCCCTGGGTCAGGAAGATCCCCGGAGGGGGGCACGGCAATACCTGCTCCAATGTTCTTGCCTGGAGAATTCCATGGACAGGGGAGCCTGATGGGCTATAGTCTGTGGGATTGCAATGAGTCGGACACAACTGAGAGACTAACACACACATACATACACATACACACGTTTAGACAAATGGATAAGAAAGCTATGGTACACATACACAATGGAATATTACTTAGTCATTAAAAAGAATACATTTGAATCAGTTCTAATGAGATGGATGAAACTGGAGCCCATTATATAGATAAAAGATATTCTTTTCCAGACTCCTTTCCATTATAGTTTATTACAAGTTCTTGATTCTTGTGCTCATTTATATTTCTACCTTCTCACTCCAAGAGTAGCTGGCTTCTACAATAGCAACTCATGTTCCCCCCACTGGAAGACAACAGAGCTAAAACAAAAGTTTTGAAAATCCTGCCTTTTTATATACGGGCAATCAACTTTTCCTCTCCCGGAGCAATGTTTCCCGTCTTCCTGCTCTAACTGCAGAATGGAAGAGTGTCCTCCACGTCAGACAGCTCTCTCCTGTGCCTTTTGTATGCATTCTAGATACAGAGAGTTGTACCCCAGGCGAGCAGAGGTCGGGGAGGGAGCTCCAGGCTTAGATGTATATGAGGAGCAGACACTTCAGCACATTGCCGACGTGACCCTGCCGTACAGAGCCCTTACTACAGTTGGGTGTCACAGGAAGACGCAACCACCAAAGAATAGCTTGTGTGCATGCCAAGTCGCTCAGTCATGTCTGACTCTGCGATTCCATGGACTGTAGCCCACCAGGTTCCTCTGTCCATGGAACTTTCCAGGTGAGAATACTGCCGTGGGTTGCCATTGCCTCCTCCAGGGGATCTTCCCCATGTAGGGATCAAACCCATGTCTCTTGCGCCTTGTTCACTGACAGGCGGATTCTTTACTACTGCGCCACCCGGGATGCCTGTATGGGGACAGGGCCTTAATCAAAGAACACTTTGTGGAGGGAGGGGACATATGTATACTTATGACTGATTCATGTTGTTTTATGGCAGAAACCAACATGACATTGTGAAGCAATTACCCTTCAATTAAAAATAAATAAATTAAAAAAACACATTGCAAGAGTCACTGGCACAAAGTCGCTTGAATGGGACAAACAGATGTCAGCCCCAAGAACACTGCTTCTCTGTAGACAGACTCATGGGATGCCTGGTATGAAGCAAGCCTGGCCACTGTCCCAGCCTCCTAGCTCTCTGCTGCCACCCCAGATGGACCGAGTCCCTTTGAAGACACAAGTGATGCCATGATTGACAAGGAAGACAGCCAAGCTGCCACACTGCTGGGTAGCAGGTAAGAGCAAACCTTCCTCACACTTCCTCCTCAGACTTTTGGGAAGGTCTCCCTGGAAACTGCTAGAAGAAATCTCTTTTGGCCATACCTGTTTGCTGCAGGGCTCCTGGTTCTTCATAGTGACTTGGGGTGGGGTGGACATCACCAGGGAGCTCAAACGGCAAAGAATCTGCCTGAAGTGCAGGAGACCTGGGTTCAGTTCCTGGGTTGGGAAGATAGACCCCCTGGAGAAGGAAATGGCAACCCATTCCAGTATTTTTGCCTGGAGAATCCTATGGACAGAGGAGCCTGGTGGGCTCCAGTCCGTGGGGTCACAAAGAGTCAAGACACGACTGAGCAATTAACACTTTCACTTTCAGATGTCACAGCATCTGTTTTATCAGCACAAATGATTTAACTGCATCCAGGGATGGAGAGAAATTTGCACAGGTTTCCTCCCCTGGAAAAACTGAGAGAAGCAAATCTTGTCTCTTAGGAATCAAGAAATGTTTGTTTTTCAAAGTCAAGCTTTACTGTAATGAAGGGACAATGTGGGTTTCCTGTAAAAATTCTTACTTTTGATCCACAGTCAAGAGGATTCTTAGCTATAAGGACCATAGCTTTATTATCTTGCACCAACCTCAGACTTTGAAGAAGGACATGGCAATCCACTCCAGTATTCTTGCCTGGAAAATTCCATGGACCAAGGAGTATGGTGGGCTACAGTCCATGTGATTGCAAAGAGTCGGCCACAACTGAGCGACTGAGCACGTCCTCAGCCATAAGGTCTGTTAAATCTCTATTAAGGGACTTCCCTGGTGGCCCAGTGGTTAAGAATCTGCCTGCCAATGCAGGGGACACAAGTTCAATCCCTGCTCTGGGAACTAAGATTCCACATGCTGCGGGCCAGCTAAGCCTGTGTGCCACAAGCTTGAGCCCACACCCTGGAGCCCAGGCTCCACAACAAGAGAAACAACTGAAGTGAGAAGCCCGGAAGTTATTATTATTATTATTTAAAGAAAAGCCCTATTCAATTGAGGACAGTCTGTGGCAGGGCTGAGCGTGGATCTGAGGGTGGTCTTCTCAAGGTGGGGGGAGCTGGAAGGCCCTTGGAACCTGGTTGTTCTGTCTGTCTACTTGCTTGTTGGTCCACCTGGGAGAAGAGTGAGCCACAGTGTAAAATAAAGAGCCTTTGAATTATTATCTCAAAATGTGAACAGTTTTTATAACCCATTCTAGGGGATGATGAACTCATCAAGGAAAGAAAGTTGCCTGGCTGTGAGAGAGCTGAGCTGCGATTGGGTGTCTGTTTCAATGATTTATAGTCCCTTTTAATGCAGTTGGGATTGGGAGCAAAGGTCAGAGTGGGTCTTTCAGGAGACGTAGGAGAGTGGATTTTAGATATAAATTATGCAACCCGTAAAGTTCAACACAGATACAAACTGAGCAGCTCTTTCATGGTGTTTGGGGAGTGATGACTGATTTGTGGTCTGCTTATGAATGGAGATAGGTCACCTTCCAGTTCTGAAAGTATTTTTTCATATTAGGACACCCATAATTAATTAGGGGTTCATGAAGCAAGGTCATGAATGGGATTGCTTGGTGCTTTGACCCCCTAAATCTGTGTTCCTGCCCACAGGGCCCCGTTGATAGATCTCTTTCAGAGTTCACAGAGGAATTATGAGGGCCTGTCTCTGAGTCCAGCACGAAACACTTTTATGGCACCATTAAAACTGGAGCTTGTTCAAGTTGCAGCCAGGAAGCTTCTTTTGTCTAAGATAAATCATATGGCATATTTTATTTCAATCTGAGATTTAACTTTGAGACTCCTGGGTGAGGCTTTTGTTTTTCAAATATTTTGGATAGAATTGGTTTACTTCTCCATGAGGTGGTAAGGAAGAATTCTAAGCAGCTCAGCCTTCACCCAGTCGCACTAATCAAATGAAGGAAGACTTTGATTCATTTGATTCAAAGCTGTGTGAGAGCCGGAAATAATTCACCTCCTGGTTCCTGATTTGCACCCTTCTCTGATGATAGCATGGATACCCCAGAGCTTTAGATTGAGATGTGTCTGAAATACCGGAGGAGGCCCCAGGAGCCAGGGTTGTTACTTTTACATGAGGCGTTTGATGCTAAACATAAAGACTCTGAGAGTTGGGCTCTGGGAAAGCGGAGGTTTTATTCTGAAGCCCCAGAGGCTGGCTTTCTACGTCCCATTAGAGGGAAAGTCACCACAGGGGACTCTGGCAACACTTGTTTCCCGCTCCAGGCCTGTAGGATGGGTGCTGTCACCTCTTAGGGAACCCTCATTTCTAGGTCTCTGAGTGGCAGTGCCTGCGTGTTCTGCTCATTTGTTCCTGAAATGTGAGATTTCACACTAAAGTGTTCCAGAGCGGACCAACGTACCCCAGGGCATAATCATCCCGTAATGCAGTGGACTTCTTGTGATTTTCAGAGTCTACCATTAAGATTTGCAGGTTCAGTGTGATCTAAAGGTTTTAAATCAAAATCCTCTCTTCATGTGGTTGACTTCCAGGAAATGCTGCAGGATTTTTTTTTTTTTCTCCTCAGCATCAAAGGAATTTCTTTGGGTCTTTTTATAACCCACCTGCACCCACCCCTTTCCTCTTCTTGTCCACTTGCTCCCCTTTCTTGCTTCCTGACTCTTGTGAGCACTTTTTTCTCCTTCTGTGCGTGAGAAATGGACCAAGTCAGGGAGAGCTGGAGGGATGGATGGGCTGGGAATAACAGCTCCTATGTACTGGGTACTTTGAGGTGAGAGGCATTGCGGGGTCCTGTCACTAAAATGTGTTGAGCAGGAGTGACCGCCATCCCTGTGTTCAACAGGGAACTTGGGCTCCTGTGAGGGTAATGCAGTGGAGAGTGAACTTGTTCAAGCTCGGCCAAGAGTGACCTTGGGTCAGCCTGGGGCACCCTGCTGTGTCGCACCACGGCGCCCCTACTGGTTGCAGGACTGACGTGAGCAGTAGGAAAGGCGAGTCTATTCCTTGGGAATCACCCTGTGCCCATGGCTTGTGTGTGCTTTGTCACTCAGTTGAGTCCGACTCTTTGTGACCCTGTGAACAGTAGCCCACCAGGCTCCTCTGGCCATGGGATTCTCCAGACAAGAGTACTGGAGTGGGTTGCCATTTCCTTCTTGGTGAGATGTTTCCGCTTATGTGATCTCAACCTTCACAGTATGTTCAAAATGGGTAATATTTCTTCCATTTTCCTCATGAGAAATTGGAAACTAAGGGAAAATAAGTTGCCAGTGGCTAAGCTATGGCCACATTTTTTTAAAAAAGTAAATTTTATCCCCCTTTTTTGGGAAAAATTATTTTTACTGGTCTGGATTTTTGTTGCTTCCTCCAGTTGCAGTGAGTGTGTGTGTTGGGGGGTCACTCCTTGTTGCAAAGCGTGGACTTCAGTAGGTGTGGCGCACAGGCTTAGTTGCACTGAGACATGTGGAATGTTCCTGGACCAGGGATTGAACCCGTGTACCCTGTATTGGCAGGTGGATTCTTAACCACTGGACCCCAGGGAAGGCCCTGTGAACACATTTGAACTGAGGACACTGGTGCCTCCAAACCATGGTGACTGGTCCTCATTCTGGGTGAGTGAATTCTCTGAGAAGTTGGTACTTTTTTGCTGGTTTTGGGAATTTCTGCTGTGAGGAGGTAGAGCATGTTTATACCAAAACCATCCCTAGGCATTAGCTCCTGATCCTGTTGTTTCATATCATCTATTCCTATCCCGTAGTAGGTTCTCATAGACAGAAAATTAAGATGCAGAAGTACTTCTCGTGGTTGGGATAATGGTTTCAATGGAGGCATTGTAGTGATGGGCATGGATGGAATGGTGTGTGTAACCTTGGCACTTTTTTATATTCCACTCAGATGTTTGCCATCTTTTATGAAAATAAAGAACTGGGGACTCTCCAGGAAGGTGGTGACTGCTCTCCATCTCCAGCTTAAGCTCTTCTTCCCTTTGTGATGGGGCAGGTCTTCAGTTCCGTGTGAGTGAGGCCTCAGTTGGGGCCTGCGGAGTCTTCACAGCCCACTTATGACCTGGGGGAGCATCTCAGAACAGATTGTTAATGATCAGGAAGGAACATGAGTATTGGGAGACTTGTGAGTAGATGTGTAGCTATCTTCTGAAAAGATAAAGAAAATGCTGCATGAAAGCTTGTAGAATGGGAATTAGTAACTTGGATGAAAATTCCAGATAACAATGGCACACTCTTTCAAGAACTTTCTGGATGGTAGAGAAAATAATATCAGGTGGGAAAATCTGGACATTGAAAATTTTGAGTTGATAGGTAGTTTGGGGTATATGAACTCTGCATGAGATGAGAGGTTAGAAGTTTCCACCCAATTTAATGTGCTTCATTGTGCATGCTCACTCATATCTGACTCGTTGCAACAGCAGGGTCCTACTGTAGAGCACAAGGAACTATGCTTAATATCCTGTGATAAACCGTAATAGAAAGGAATACTAAAAAATGTGTATATACATATAACCCAGGTCTCCTGCATTGCGGGCAGATTCTTTACCATCTGAGCCAGTGGAACCCAGCAATAAAAAAACAATTATGATCAAGTAGGGTTTCTCTAAAGGGAGCAAAGATAATGAAATATAAAGGAAATCAATCTGTGTAATTCATTACATCAATGAAGGTCATATAATTAATGTTGAAAAGCCTTTCACCTGAAAGAAAAAAAAAAAAGCCTTTCAGTGAAATTCAGCATCCTTTCTAGACAAAAATAATGTGTAATTGGCTTAGAATATCTCACAAATTCTGAGGTTGGCTAGTCCTGACCCATTCCTAGTCTCCTTTGTTGGGACTGGTTCCATTATTGAGGCTGGATTAGTTAAATAACTATTTTCTTGCCATTAGAAGTTGCCATATGACTTCATGTTATCTGAAGTCAGATGAAAGTTTCCTGATGAAGCGTTTGCTAATCTGAAACAAAGGGGTTCGTACAGTTGGTGTCGTCCCTTCCCTGTTGCTTCAGCCTTGAGCATGTCTGTGATGTCTGCAGCTAGGGCAGCCATTCTGCAACCATGAGGCAGCCAGCATGCAGGGTAGGCCAGACTAGCTGCAAATATTTCATTCCTAACTTTCCTGAGCTGCTAAATGAACACCCATCATCATTTGCCTCTACTTGTCTTTATCGTATCTATGTCTACTGACTTGGAGGATGGAATACATTGCCATAGGAATCATCCCCAGTGAATTAACCCTTCCTGTATCTCCAACCATGTGTGACTCCTCTCCCTTTGACACTGGAGCAGTCATGTGACTCACTTTGACCAATGGGACAAACGATGCGAGCAGATGCTTGCATCTGTGCATTGGGCTTACCCTCTTGGAATGCTGCCACCATGTGAGGAAATCTGCTGGACGCTGCTGCTGAGCTGGTAACCAAATGCCAACCAGTGAGTGAGGCCCCTTGACCTGTTCAGCTGTTTAATGGCTGTATGCTGTGAGGGACTGTAGGTGAGGCCAGCGGAAGAACTATCCAGCTGAGCCTTGCCCACGTAGCTGACCTGTGCAATCACGGGGAAATAAATGGTTGCTATTTTGAGGCAGAGGTGAGCAAACCTTTTCTTAAAGGGCCAGGTGGTACATAGTTTAGGCTTGTGATCTCTGTCATAGCTACTCGTTTCTCATGTTGTAAGACATGAGCAACTGTGGACAGTACAGAAATGAATGGATGTGGCTGTGCTCCAATATGTTTATTTACAAAGGCAGGTGACTGGCTCACAGCTGCAGTTCGGCAGGCCCGTGCTGAATTACTCGGCTGTGGAGTGATTGCTGTAGTCATGAACGGGTGTGAGAGTTGGACCGTAAATAAGGCAGAGCGCCAAGGAATTGATGCTTTTGAACTGTGGTGTTGGAGAAGACTCTGGAGAGTCCCTTGGACTGCAAGGAGATCAAACCAGTCCATCCTAAAGGAAATCAACCCTGACTATTCAGTGGAAAGACTGATGCTGAAGCTGAAGCTCCAATACTTTGGCCACCTGATGCGAAGATCTGACTCATTAGAAATGACCCTGATGCTGGGAAGGATTGAGGGCAGGAGGAGAAGGGGACAACAGAGGATGAGATGGTTGGATGGTATCATCGACTCAATGGACATGAGTTTGAACTAGCTCTGGGAGATGCTGGAGGACAGGGAGGCCTGGTGTGCTGCAGTCCATGGGGTTGCAAAGAGTGAGACACAAGTGAGCGACTGAGCAACGATGACAACAAACAACATAGCAATTGTTAACTGACCCAGAAGGATCTCCATACTACTGTCAAATGAAAAAGTCAAATTACAGAATAATGTATAGAGTATGAACCTCTTTGGGCAAAAAAAACTCCAAAGAAAACCCAGAAAATTATATATATATAAAACCTCCCTTCCAGAAAGATCTGGAAGAATATACACCGGCTTCTGGGCTCTGGATTCCTCAGAGTGGTGATTGTTGGCTATCGGCATGGAGAAGGAGGGGTATGCAGAGGTGAGTAACTTATGCAGTTTTGTTTCATGTGTCACTGTGAGCGTGCTTGCGTGTCTGTGTGCTCAGTCACTTCAGTCGTGTCCAACTCCTTGGGACCCCGTGGACCGTGACCCGCCAAGCTCTTCTGTCCATGGGATTCTCCAGGTGAGAATCCTGGAGTGGGCCGCCATGCTCTCCTCCGGGGGATCGTCCTGATCCAAGGATTGAACCCATATCTCCTGCAGGTGGATTCTTACCGCTGAGCTGCTGAGAAGCCCATAAGGAGCATATGACTGTGAACTTGGGAAAAAACTAAGGAAAAAATGAGAAATAATTAAACGTCTCAAAATTTCTGTTCAGTGTGATTGAGGACCACCCAGAGCTGAAGAGGCCATTCAAAGGCACCTTTGGCTCTGTCCACAGTCATCACTAGAGGGCATTGGCATTTGCCCCAGGGCAGGAGTGAGGTGGTTGGTGCTGGTAGGAAGCATGTGCGTGCTAAGGAAGGTGGGTGCATTTTCTGTTTGAATCACTCTTCTAGATTTGGATTTTCTGAAGGCAGAACAGAGGACTAGAAGTCATGGTCAGTGCCTAGTGGCCCGGACATCTAAGAATTTATCGGGGCCATCAACCCGGGTTCCTCTGATTGAACCACTTTGTGTCAAGCCTCTGCTCTTGGCCAGCTGTGGTCTTTAGGGCATCGCCGCAACACCCCAAACAGCAAGGCCTTCTGAGGAGCTCCTGCAGCCTCTGTCCGTGAGCTGTGGGGTCCTCTGCTACAGTTCGTCAGGACCAGTCCTCAGGAGAACGTGAAATTTCTCCTTTTCTCTGCAGAAAACCTTTCTTGATCCATCATTCCAGCTGTTGTGAGCAGGAAATCATTTACAATAAGGAATGCTAAACAGAAAAGCAGTTTTAAGAAGTGTTTAATAGCCTCTCCCAGCAATGCCCTGCCTGGTCAGTGAGTGAGGGCAGGAATATGAGCCCTGTGGAATGTTCTGGTGAATCCTGTGAGCTGGAACACTTAGCCATCCCCTCACATAAAAGCCAGGAGAGCCCATCTGAAGGAAGTTGCTGTCAGCCCCAGATGACTGAGAATTTGAATCCATGTGGGAATCACATACACATGGGTGGGGGAGTTTTTTGGGGGGAGGAGTCAAGTTTGACCGATTCTAATAGTATTTCACCTAGATTATATATATCTCATAACACATATGTGCACAGCTCACACTTAAACACAGTGTTTTCGCTTTTCCAAAGCAGCTTGATATCTATTTGTATCGTTAAAATCAGCACACAGACTTACTGATCACTGCTTAACTTTACTGAAACTTTGGTTTAGTTTTGACTTGTAGGTGAAAATCATTTCATTGATTAATGACGTCATCATGCTGATGTAATAATGAGTTTTGAAGAACGGACAGTTGGGGCATATGTTCCCAGCCTCCAGGCCATAGCGGTGCAACACAGGTGCTAGCTTTGCAAATGCCAGCCTGGCAGCCACACTGGTGGGAGAGAGGAACCCACCTCCGGCTGCTGCCCTTGGTAAACCAAAAGCAAGAGTCAGGAATGAAATGCAGAGCGAGTTAGAACTATCAAACCCAGCCACCTTTAAAGGACATGGCACATGGAACAGTAATCTCTTTGAGACTTATTTATTTTTAGTGTTTTGTTTTAGGGGCTTCCCTTGTGGCTCAGCTGGTAGAGAATCTGCCTGCAATGCAGGAGACCTGCGTTTGACCCCTGGGTTGGGAAGATCCCCTGGAGAAGGGAAAGGCTACCCACTCCAGTGTTCTGGCCTGGAGAATCCATATACAGTCCATGGGGTTGCAAAGAGTTGGACACGGAGTTTTGTTTTAGTGTTTATTTTTAAAGAAAAAAAATATCACCACAAGTAAATAGGACTTGATACACCAAAACCAAGTTTCAAGAGTTGGTTTGGAGGGACTTCCCTGGTGATCCAGCTGATAAGACTCTGTTGTTCCATTTCAGTGGACCTTGGTTTGATTCCTGGTCAGGGAGATAGGATGCCACATGCCACGTGGTCAAAATACAAACAACAAAAGCAAAACTAGAAGCATTGAAAGTCTTAAGAAAAAAAAAAGAGTTGATTGGAATCCATTCTCCCCCCACGTGGCAGGGGATTTGAGACTAAGTGCTCCTGAAGCCCCTCCCAGCCCCATTGCCATAGTTTCTTTGACGGTGAAGACGACCATGTCAGCACACCCCAGGATTCCCTGTTCCTGAGCTGGATGGGCTCCTATCACAGCTCAGCTGAGCCATGTCTTAGCCGTAAGACTGGCTTATACACTGCCTCGGAAAGCCAGGAGGACTTCAGTTCTGGAATTTTGGACACAGGAGGGACTCTGGAATTCACCTTGTCCCACCTGTGCTAGAGAAGAAAGAATACCACCACAAGTAAATAGGATTGATACAACAAAGCCAAGTTTCAGGAGTTGGTTTGGGGAGACTTTCCTGGTGATCCACCTGCATTAGGGGGCAACAACCTTCTCCATGTTTTGCTAGGACAGGTGACAAAAACAGTAGGCAAAGTTAGAGAAATGCAGTCCTCGTTGTGGGTGCATGTATATGATCGTGTTGTAGAGGGGGTGGTGGGAAGGAGGGGAGAAAGATGTCCCTTTGGGAGGAGAAGATGGGTTTTTGAGGGGACTTGGCACGTGCTTTGGTCTTGACTTGCCTTTGCCAGCATTGGGTGGGGGAGAGGCAGAGAGAGGGCAGAAGGGAGCTTTGGTAACAAGTCTATCAACCTCCCTAATGCACGCATCTCCTATAGAGAGCACCTCTGTGTATCTGTCTACCTTGCTGGCTTCAGGGAGTCAGTGCTGGGAGGGGAGACCTCTATTCTCAGGCAGGAAGTGTAGGAAATTCAGATGGGATCCAGAGGTGGACTCTTACTGACCCCGGGCAAGTGACTTACTGTGTTTCTCTTCTCTCATCCGTTAAATGAGGACATCTGCTCCTAGGATCAGAGACGATTCAGTAATATCTTCATGTGAAACAGAGTATTACTGGCACTTCACAATCTAAGTATTTAATAAGCCACTTTGTATATTCATTGGTTCTCACCAAGTGTTTATCGAGCTCCGTCTTGGGCATCGGCTTTCAGATCAGGGCCAACTGCTACCCTGCAGAGTTTATGACCAGTGGTGTCAGTGTTTCCTCAAAGCAGCTGGGAAAACATTCCCCCGGAGGTGTGCTCCTGGTTTAAGTGGTTGGATGAATTGTAATGAGCCTGATCATGTGGACCAGCGAGGTGGCAGCCCCCGAGGACAGGCCAGGGGATGGATGTAACTAAGAGCAGCGTGTTGCTACTCAAATGCTGTGTTTGGGGACCACCAATCCCTGGGCCAGTTATCCTGGTCAGTGAGGCTGTCCTTCCCATGTGAAGGCGCCCCTCTTCCATCAACACTTATTCCACCATCATCCAATCACAGAGCACTGATGACAGTCATTCATTAGTCCCCTGAGAGGGCTCTTCTTTGTCATGAGCTGCATTGCAGAGAACGGGACTCGAGCTACCGACCGGGGAGAGCAGACACATAATCACTCAGCTTGTATTAGCAGAGAGCGGGGAAAGTGACAAGTCTGCAGTTCCTGTTCTTACAGAGATGATGAGCTGTCTCGAAGCAGCGATTTGGCTAAAAGAGAGCCCACAAGACTCCAAGTAAATTTGTCACTTTGTGTTCCCCTCCTTTTTTGCTAAGTGTTAATGTAAGTTTGCAGTTGAATTTCAGATATTCTGAAATGGTGTTTCTTTCTTGGCATTCATTGATGCTGCACTGAAAGCAGAGTGCTAAGTACAGTGTATTTTTCTTTTGCACCCAAAATGAATCTTGGAACTACATCCTCGGCATATATGCTTTGGCTTTCCAGTTCCCTGACCCAGACACCATCCCATCTCATTTAGTTCCTGAAGCTTCTGTTTAGCCACTGTTATTGCTCCAACATGGCTTCCCAGGTGGTACAGTGATAAAGAATCTTCCTGCCAATGCAGGAGATGTAGGAGACGCGCGTTCGATCCCTGGGTCAGGAAGATTCCCTGGAGGAGAAAATGGCAATCCACTCCAGTACTCTTGTCTGGAGAATCCCATGGACAGAGGAGCCTGGTGGGCAACTGTCCATGGGGTCGAAGAGTCAGACGTGGCTGAGCACAATGAAGCAACTGCTCCAACATGACTGCAAGAATTGTACTTGGACTTTTAAAATAGGAGGCAAATGTGTTTTTTTGGAGTCAAGTAAATCATGTCTGATTTTAGGGTCTGTCCTGGCATTCCTTAGGGTCAGAAAAGACTTCAAAGAAAATATCCAAAAGAGGGGAACTTGAGAAGAAATCAGAAGATATCTTTCAGAAATACGATCTTAAAATGCCGCCAGCTGGAAAGGGTAGTTTTCCGATCACAGGAGTAGTCGGAGTTGTCCAAAGGAAGAACCTGCCTGTGGCATTCTGACCGAGCTCAAAATGAAGTAGTGACAGCCGTCAGATCGGAGAAGGGTGATCGGTCCCCACCAGGAGGCAGGTGGCAAAGTTATGGAGCCCGATGTCTCCTTGAGATAGATAATGCAGGGTTCCAGACGATGTAGTCTTAAAGGGCCATAAAAGCCCTGGCAGCCTGATGGATGTGGGCATCATATATACATTTTTCCCAACATAAAGAATGGGATCCTGTAAAAGCATTTCCTAAGTAGGAAAAGATGCTCTTTGCGTGGATGGACTGCAGCCCTCCAGGCCCCGTGTCACTTGCTGCCGGCTGTCCCTACCACATGCGTTTTCTGGTTGTGCCCTCGGGTGTTCCTTTTTTTTAGATTTATTTATTTTTTGTTTTTTGGCTGTGGTGGGTCCTCATTGCTGCCAGTGGGCTGTCTCCAGTTGTGGCGGTTGAGGGCTGCTCTTCGTGACAGTGAGCAGGCTTCTCGTGGTGGCTCCTCCTGTTTCAGGGCTCAGACTCTAAACCCAGGACATGGGCTCAGAAGTTGCAGCTCCTGGGCTCTAGGGCGCAAGCTCAGTAGTTGCGATGCACGGACTTAGTTGCTCCTCGGCAGGTGGGAACTTCCCAGACCAGGGATCGAACCCATGACCTCTGCATCGGCAGGCGGATTCTTAATCACTGGACCACCAGGGAAGCCCCTGTTAGATGTTTCAGGCTTCCTTTAAATGGCAATGGCAATGATGTATTTTTTTCAGCCTTTTTAGAATCTTTCTGCATTTTGAGAACTCTTTTTTTGTTTTTTAATCTAGATTATTGGAGCTAGTGGTAAGCATGCCCCTCCTCCCCCCGACACACAGAAGCCAAGCTGCAGCTCCAGTCAAAGGCCAGGCGGGTGCCCAAGTCTCGAGTATTCCTCAGAAAGCCTCCAGCAGTTCTCCGCCACTGTCAATAATGGTAATTATAATTATAAAGCCAGTCCCCTGAGGAGCTCAAAGCACTTTCTGGATGCTGCAGCATTGATCCTCATAACACAAGTGTAACAGGGGAAGGAGCAAGCGTTGTCATCACTTTGTAGATGGAAAACGTCACCGAGGGAGGCAGAAATGATTGTTCATGTGGAGCAGGTTACGGTGTTGAGGTTTTTGGATTCGGTTGTGTGCACTAATTGCTGCGCTAAAATGCGCCCCTCCCCGCCCCCGCCCCAATCAGCCTTTGCCCAGAAGGATGTCAGCACAAGCCTATCACAAGGACTTTGCTCCATAAGTGTTAGTGATAGTAGCTCAGTCGTGTCCGACTCTTTGTGACCCCATGGGCTAACCCACCAGGCTCTGTCCATGGATTTCCCCAGGCAAGAATACTGGAGAGGGTTGCCATTCCCTTCTTCAGGAGATCTTCCCAACCCAGGGACCAAACCCAGGTCTCCTGCATTGCAGGCAGATTCTTTACCATGTGAGCCACCAGGGAATTTGCTCCATAATGTAAAGTCATTTAAAGATAATTTAGTTCTTTTTCTTTTGTTTGTATTTTTACCAAACAAGCTATAGGGCAGCTTGTTGTAAAAGTTATATCCAAGTAAAGATAAAAGAACAAAGGCCAAATATCATGTAATGGGCGTGGGGTGGGGGCAGCAGTGGGGATGGGGGTAAGAGAGTGGTGGTGGAAGGTGCGTGTCAAAACCAGTTAGTGCAACTGAACTTAGCTGTGGGATTCCTGGCAGCCGAGGCTAAGAAGGGAAGCTGGATGACGTATGAAGGCTGTGCTCAGTTGCTCAGTCGTGTCTGACTCTTTGTGACTTCACGGACGATAGCTGCAAGGCTCCTCTGTCCATGGGATTTCCCAGGCAAGAACACTGGAGTGGGTTGTCATTTCTTTCTCCAGGGGATCTTCCCCAGCCATGGATCAATTCTTTACTGTAGGCGGATTCTTTACTGCTGAACCACTGGAGAAGCCCATGAAGGTCTCTGTATCATATGATAAAATACACTGTGAGACAAGAAGAATTTAGGTATGTGAGCTCAATCGGATAAGTTAGTCTAGGAATAAAGGTTTAATTCTGCATCTTATGAAGGAGCATCTTAAGGCAAGATCACAAAGAATGGCTGCTCATGCCAAACACCATGCACATGCACGCACATGCCCACCCTCTTGTTTCTGTACTTAAATGTTGAAGGTGACATGTGGTTAAAATTTGCATCAAGGGCAAACTTGAAAGGGGCAGTGGGATTAGAAGGCTTTAAAGTGGCCATTTGGCGGTTGACAGGTGAAGGCAGTGGCGGAAGTATTTTGCCAGCCTCCGTCTTTCTGCACTATTCCATGATGAAGCACGGATTCTTAACGCCCGTTCTTTCAGTTTCCTTCTCCCTGACTTGCATGTTGCTTGTTTGTGTAGACTCTCCGAACGTGAATGACCCTGGGGGCAGTTATATCAATAGATACCCTAAGGGCAAGCTCTGATTCCCAAATAAATACAAATTCTGGAAAGCACTCCTTGCTCATCATTGCTGCAAAGTAACCATGTCTCCAAACTCTCTGCAAATTGGAGGTTCTTTACACAGTGTTTGTGAAAGAGGCGGCTGGGTATTTCTGTCTTTCTTCCTTGTGTTCTTCATGTTAAACTATCTCAGAATAACCGTGAGGGTTATGCTTTTAGAGGCTTAGCTTTTCCAGTTCTAGAAAACGGATGAGGATGTATTGTCCAAACAAAACATTGGTGTTCTCAAAGTGTTCAGAGATATCAAATATTCTTTCAAACATCATCTTCATGAGCAATGCCCCTTCCATTAAATCCTGCCCATGGGTGTGTGTGTGTGTGTGTGTGTGTGTGAGAGAGAGAGAGAGAGAGAGAGAGAGAATGTAACAGCTAGAAACGGAGCAGAAAAGCAGATTGGTTAACGTCGCCTTAGATAATAGTGCCTCTGAAGCCATTTGCCACCTTTTTATACAGGGGTAAAAAAACAACTTGATTTCAATATTATTGATATTATTTCTGGCTCTTGAAGACCTATGAAATGAAAACTAAGCTTTAAAAGCTTTGCAGTTAATTGCTGCTGAGTTAAGCATTTTTTTTTTAAACACCTTTGTGCTGACGCATAATTTAGAAAATCGATCAGGGAGATGAGGAATAAAAATATGGGTCTAAAATACTCCTGGCTAATTACACAATGCTGTAATAAACTCTGAATGGCCCGGAGCACCACGGTGGGCGGCCAGAGAGCTGGAGTCACAGAGTGGCAGAGAACGGAGCGACGGGCCTGTCTGCCCTGACGAAGTGTTTCTTATTAGAAATTAATCCTGGCATAGCGTTTTCTCTAAGTGCTGAGCCTGCCAGAGTGTGGGGAAAGCCAGTGAATTTAGAATTGGAGGTGGTATTTATGCCTCTCGTAAGTGAATAGGCACCGTGTTGGTAAATAAGGCCAAGTCTTATTATAAAGGCCAAGTATTATAAAGGATGGGAATTGGTCCCCTGCTTCCTCTCCACCCTCTTTCCTCCAAATTGGCCCCCTTTGCATTTGGCTCTGTTTTCTCCACTCAACAGGACATATCTTGATAGCAGACCATCATACCTTTTATGTTGCCGAAAGTGGGGTCCAGTTGCTCGCCGCTCAGAAGTCAATAAAGAGGCAAACTTGGTGGGAAAGAAAGTTTGCCTTATTTCAGAGGCTGCCAACTGGGGCAGGGAAGGGCGGGCTCCTGTCCAAAGGCCGACCCCCTCACTGACCGCCGGGGGCAAGAGCTTTTAGAGACAGAGGGAGGGGGCTCCGGGCAGACGCAGCACCGTCGGCTCTGATGGCCGTCTTGGAATTGGTCATGCGGTGGCCTGACCAGGGCCACCTTGATGGTTTTAGTTAGTTTTCAGCTCCAGGGCTGCTTTTCCCCATTTCTTTGAGGCCAGTTCTCAAAATTGTGGCAGCTTATGTCATGGCTATAGTCTAGTCCTCGTGTAGTTAACTTCTTCCACCTGGTGGGTGTTTTAGTATCTGTAAGACAGCTCAAAGGATGTGGCTCAGAATATTATCTATAACCCTTGAGAAGGAACTAAAGGTCCTTGACTGTGCCTCCTTATTAAATATTATTCCTTGGTCTTGTTTTACTTTTTTCCGTTGTTTCTGCATTTTCTCACTTCCCTGATTAAACTTACTTGCTTGGCTCAAGTTTTTCCACAGACAAAAGGCAGGCTGAGGACATGGGGGATAAAGACCATAGCATTCTGCTATGTTTCACTTAGTGTAAATTTAAGCCTGTAGTTTTCTTCCCAAAGAGGGAGATAACACTCCCAAGAGTGCCAGAATTTGTTCATGGAGGGAGGGGGGCAAAGAAACCCCTTGTACTTTTTATGTATAAAGCTCAGATAGATATACGATGCATGAACAGATTCATTGTATCTGTATATCTGCGGCATTAAAATTCTATAAATGGGGGGGCAATTAGGAAAAAAAGTGTTTAAGGCTCAGGAATGGGAGGAGGTGAGATCATGAAGATAAGCTGGGAAAACCCTTCCATCCATTGAAGAGCTTTGGCCTAAGTCAAAGGAAGCGGCCATTTCCCAGATGGCCAGTTCTTTGGCAAGACTCTGCCAGTCAGTCCTTCTTTCGGGGGTCAGAAGGCTGAAGAAATCTACTGAGAACCATTGCGTTGTCTCAGACACCCCTGTGGGGAGGGGGGAGGGTGAAAAGTAGACTTCACAGTGGCACAGGACGGGAGCCTCCTTGGGAAGTGAGGGTGATAAACGTGTTGTAGTTCCGTAACGGAGGGGATGGGGTCTGCAGACGGACGCCCTTCTTCAGGGGGACATGGAGAGGCTGCCGTGGTAACTGTGGCAGTGTGCTTCTTGTCTCTTGCAAGTAGGTCTGGAATGTATTGGGCCAATTGGTTGGAAAAAGCAAAGGGAAGGGTCCCTTGTGGATTGTCTGGGGGTTTTCTCCAGTGGGTCACATGAATAGAAATTCATACATGTTTGAGCTCCATGAATTTTTTATTGATAACAATAATGAGTTAGAAGAGCTCCTGCTGGGCAATGAGGATCAGATTTGATTCAAATATGAATCAGGTGTGTTCAAGGCCTTAGTCATGTCTCCGTTTTGGCCATGAATCCTTTGTAGTGTCCCAAGTTTATGGTATGATTTTAATACTGGACATTAAAGGCTTTAAGTTTGCGTGATTAATTACACTGACCTTGGTTTATACTAACTAATTCATCTATGTCGGCTGGCGTGACACCTGGCAGAGGTCAGTCATACAAAGATAATGGTGGGCAGATGGCCAGACCCTATGGCCCATGCGTCCATGTGGATCAGAGCTTGGAGAGAACTTGTTTTCCTTCTCAGATCTCAAGTAGGATGTCTGAACCCAGGGATTGAACCCAGGTCTCCCGGATTGCAGGCAGATGCTTTACGGTCTGAGCCACCATGGAAGCCGCTTTTAGAGATAGGTGGGTTCAGTTAGTGATTCTCGGATCCTCTGTTGGATAGGGTCTGGGTCTTTGAGGGTGACAGCTGAATGACAGTTATGGAACCATTGGGCACACTGTCCCCAAGAGGAAGCTGCCACCGTCACTGCCTTCAAAGCCAGAAAAGTGAAAAGTGAAAGTGCTAGCCACTCAGCCATGTCTGACTCTTTGAGACTCCGTGGACTGCAACCTGCCACACTCCTCTGTCCATAGGATCCAAACCTGGGTCTCCCACACTGCAGGCAACTTCTTTACTCTCTGAGCCGCCAGGATAGCCCCAAAGCCAGAAACCCTGGCTTCAGATCTTAGAACTACCGCATTTTATTTGAATGACCTTGGACAAGATGTTGCTTCTCTTATCCTGAGTTTCCCCCTCCATTATTTATTTATTTATTTTATAAAATATGGAACACTTCACGAATTTGCGTGTCATCCTTGCGCAGGGGCCCTGCTAATCTTCTCTGTATCGTTCCCATTTTTTTTTAGCATATGTGCTGCCGAAGCGAGCACCCCCCTCCATTATTAAATGGAGATAATTCTACCACTCTTAAGAATGAGATCCTGTATTTGCATGTTATCTTGGCATATCGTATCATGTTATTTCTAAAGAGACACGGACTGCATCCTGGTTAAGGAATCAGCAACATTGGTTCTCAGGCAAGTAAATGATGCTGAAGGTCTCATAGAAGAAGTCTATATCTCTTTTCTTGCACTGACTTCAGGAATCTCCGTGCTGAATGAGGCATCCTCTTGCATTCCTCTTTTTTCTAGTGACCAGGCAGAGATGATTCTGAAGTCGTATGTGTCTTTTCTGCCCACAGAGTTGGACAGAACTCAGTCACCTGGCCTCACTGTGGCTCAGGGGGTGCAGGAAGTGCAGTCCCTGGCTGGGAAGTCACTTTCCAGAGACATCTACACTCCATGGTGGGCGGGAACACAGTTCTTAGGGGATCTGTAAGCTGTCATTGATACAGGTAGTAAATGTAGAAGATCCTGGTCTGTGGAGGAAGAGTCACGGGATAATAGGAATTAAGGGGAAAGGGGAAAAATGTTGGTGACTCTACCAAAAACTTCTTGCTACGGTAGATAAACAGAGCTGTCTGTCTTCAGAAACTGGCCTCTTAGCTACTCTCATAAATAAGGGCTTTTATTTATTTTATTTTTTGGCTGTGCCATGCAACGTGTGGGATCTTAGTTCCCAGACCAGGGATCGAACCAACACCCCTGTGATGGAAGTGCAGAGTCTTAACCACTGGACTGCCAGGGAAGTCCCAATAACTACTTTTTTTTTTTATCTTTTCTTTTTTTGTTGTTGTTTATCTTAAAAAAATTTTTAACACCAAAAGCATTTTGTATTTGGATGTAGCCAATTAACAATGTTATGGTAGTTTTAGGTGAACAGCAAAGGGACTCTGCCGTACACATACAGGTATCTGTTCTCCCCTGAAGCCCGTGCCCATCTAGGCTGGCATGTAACACTGAGCAGTTCCATGTGCTATATAATAGGTCGTTGTTACTACTTTTAAAGTCAACTCTCCAGGAATAGTTAAAAACCACTTGGCAACCATTGGATTTCTCATTCATGGCAAGTGCTTCATTGCAGTGTGGCCCATATTTGCTGCGTGCTGCGGTCCATGGGGTTGCAAAGAGTCAGACACGGCCGAGCGACTGAACTGAATGAGGACGTATCTGTGAACGTGTTAGTCGCTCAGTTGTGTTCAATCTCTGCGACCCCATGATCCGCCAGGCTCCTCTGTCCATGGGATTTTCCAGGCAAGAATACTGGAGTGGGTTGCCATTTTCTCCTCCAGGGCATCTTCCCAACCCAGGGATCGAACCCAGGTCTCCCGCATGGTGGGCAGATTCTTTACTGTCTGAGCACCAGGGAAGCCCTGGGGATATTCCAGTAGGAAAAGGAACTTTGACTCCGATAGGGTTTGTAAGGTAAGCAGGTTTTTCCTCCTATTATCATTTGGGAAATTGGTAGAAGACATTTAAGAGCCTTGGTTCAAGGTTACGTGGCAAACTAACACAGTCAGGGAGCCTGAGTCTAGCCATGCCAACCACAGCCCTGGGCACCCATTCACTACGTGGATAGACCTGGACTTTACTTTCCAACTCCAACATCTGCTGTCAAAGGAAGTCTTTTGTTTTTTTTTAATAATCAAATTTAAAAAAACTTGTTAATTTGGCTGCATCGGATCTTAATTGCGGCATTTGGGATCTTTCATTGTGGCTCCCGGGCTCTCTAGTTTGGCATGCAGGCTTAGTTGCCCCTTGGCATTTGGGAGTTTAGTTCCCTGACCGGGGATCGAACTGTTCCCCTACACTGCAAGGCAGATTCTTAACCACTGGATCACCAGGGAAGTCCCAAAGGAAGTCCTTTCGTTACTCTGGCTGTGTAAGTAAAGAAATGCCTTCTGCTCCCCCTGCCACTCTGCCCACGCTTCTTTTCATGTTGGGTTTTGTTACTTTTGTGGAAAACAATTTGCCGTTTAACTGTGCAGTGTGATGGGAAATTCTGAGCTGCTTCCTCCATGTAAGTCCCTAGGAAAATGTGGCTGGAGCCAGGACCTGCAGACATACATGTAGTCCAGGCTGGGCATACTGCCTTCTGTTTTCCCTTCTCCCAGGTCCAGTGTTCATAAATAACATTCTGTATTCCTGGACATAATACTTTTCTTCTTGCCCTCCTCTCTTTTAAGAGTTGAGTTAAAATGGAATTTTCCTTAATGATAGTAGGTGAAAGCAGTTTCACAGAATCAATTTCAATTTTAAGAGCACCTTGAGAATTACTGGGAGTTTGTGAGTTTTATTGTATTGAATTAATAGGCATTTCTGAAGCCAAGAGTCTAGAGTTCAGACTGTCAATTTTTTCCCCCTTCTGGCTTCACTTCAAAGATCATAACAGAAAGCCTGATCTTGAAATGAAACTTCTGAACGATGTGCCTTGCCAATGGATGGTCCTTATGGAAATAAATTTAAATAAAGAAATTTATCCATGAGAGCCTGCAATCATTTCAAGTTGAGGGTCTAGATTTGTATACAAAGTTTTCAAGGCATCAGGTATTTTTGAGCTATTGCTTCTATTTTCTACTCAGGGGGTAAAGAGACAATCAAGTTCCAGTGCAAAAAACTTATCCTTGGACTCAGCTGTCCTACAGATTAGTACTTGAGGATAGAAAGTGACACAGTTCTCTCTCTGACTGATAAGGGCTGCTCCAGACCTGACACTGTAATAGTATAAAATGCAGTCCTTTTGCAGAAGATTCTTAGGGTGATTTGGTCTTGTGGGCTTGAATTTATGGTGAGAAGGGATTTTGTGACCTGTTTTTGGAGTTTCAAGGTCATTTGTGTGTCTTATAAAGTCAGAGATTTCAAACTTGGCTGTGCATTGGAATCACATAAGGAATTAAAAAAGCATAGGTTGTTTAGATTCCACCCCTCTATGTTGTTTAATTGCTGAGTGGTGTCCGACTCTTTTGCGACCCCATGGACCATAGTCCACCAGGCTCCTCCATCCACGGGATTTCCCAGGCAAGGATACTGGAGTGCATTGCCGTTTCCTTCTCCACCACCCCTATATGCTAACTCTGAGCTTCGGGGAGGGCGGGGTTGTCTCTGCGGGATTCCCGTGTTTTATATCTTTATTTTTTGTATTTGGCTGTGCTGATGCTACATTGCTGCGCTCGGGTTTTCTCTGTTTCCAGTGAGCAGGGCTGGGGGAGGCTACTCTGTCGTAGAGCACAGGCTTCTCTTGTTGCAGAGCACGGGCTTTCAGTAGTTGTGGCTTGCGGGCTTAGTTGCCCCGAGTCTTGTGGAATCTTCCCAGACCAGGGCTCGGTCGAACCCACGTCCTCTGCGTTGGCAGGTGATTCTTAACCGCTGGACCACCAGGGAAGTCCTCACGTACTTTTTGCAATGTGCCTTGAGTAGACTCTGATGTAATTGGCCCCTTCCACTTGGGAATCATGTGGGTTATCCTGTGTGCTCCTTAGGTCCAGGCTCTGCCTCTTCTCTTGGCTCCAGGATGCGGACTCCATCAGGGAGCTCTCTTGCTGTCTGGATTGGATCAGTGGGACAGGAGACGGGAGGCAGGAAGGTGGTGCAGGCGGGCGTACTTTCTCCTGACTTCTCTGTGGCATCTCCTTGGGCTGGCTGTGGCCTGTGTTGAAGATACCGCTCCTGTCCCAGCGGCAGTCTTCCATACTGTCTTCCATGTTCTCATAATCACTCCCTCCCCTCGCCTCCTTGGGCCTTGGGCTGGGAGCCTTGGCCTGTGAGCAGCCCAAAGGGACTGCACTGTGCCCTAGAGTGTCCCTACACCCTGCCCGGCATCTTGCAAATGTTAGGTCATTCTGAAAAAGTGAAAGTTGCTCAGTCACGTTCAACACTTTGTGACCCTGTGGACTGTAGCCTGCCAGGTTCCTCTGACCATGGAATTCTCCAGACAAGAATACTGGAGTGGGTTGCTGTTCCTTTCTCCAGGGGATCTTCCCAACCCGGGGATAGAACCCAGGTCTCCCACATCACAGGCAGATTCTTTACCACCTAGCCACCAGGGAAGCCCTGAAGTCATTCTGAACTTACCTTAAATTTGGGGGGCCGCCTGCTTTCTGCTGGGACCCTGAGTGGTATAGGAATCACTGGAAAACTTGACTTTCCAAGTCAGCTGTCCTGTTCTGAAAGAGCTACTGCTTCTTTAAAGGTGCCTGAGAGAGCCCAGATCAGGCTGACAGTGGAAGGACCAGAGAGAAATCCGGTTCCCCCAGATCTAGTGCAGGAGGCAGTACTGCAATGACTGGGGAAGCATGAAGCCATCATTTCCTCTTAGGGGCTTCGAGATGGTTCCTTTGCCCTTAGGGAAACTAGTCTCAGTGAATGGTGTCTTTGCTTCTTGGAAAAGCATCCAGTGTCACATTCTCATTGGAGAAGGGAAGTGTCTTGAGAGAAAGCTGGACTTTCCCAAGCGGTTATGGGGTGATGGTGGATGGTGGACAGCAGTTCTTATGTGTCAGGGAGAGTGGATTTGAGGATGATGTGGTCTAGTCTCATGTAAATCACTCACCCACAAATGAACACGTGACTTAAGATGATATCTGCAATGATTGTGGGTAGAAGGTAAGAATAAGGCAAGAATAAGTGCACAAGAAGTGGCAATGAGAGTCCCACTTCTAGAACTAGATATTGTTTTAAATTTGAATTATTTTCATTAAGGCATTTTTTTTTTTTCGGTAGCAGTTTAAGACTCAGTTTAACATTCTTTGGAAGGACTGATGCTGAAGCTGAAGCTCCAATACTTTGACCACCTGATGCAAGGATTTGTCTCATTAGAAAAGACCCTGATGCTGGGAAAGACTGGGGACAGGAGGAGAAGGGGGCAACAAAGGATGAGATGGTTGGAGGGCATCACTGACTCGATGGACATGAGTTTGAGCAAGCTCTGGGAGATAGTGAAGAACAGGGAAGCCTGGCCTGCTGCAGTTCATGGGGTTGCAAAGAGTCAAACACAACTGAGCGACTGAGCAATGAAGACTCAGAGGAGAACTAGGGGAAGGGACAAAGATTTCCCCTGTGACCTTTGCCGTCACATATGTACAGCCTCACCCCTAGCAATATCTCCCACTGGAGTGGTGTGTTTGTTAGAACTGATGAACCTATGTAGACACATCATAATTACTCAAAGCCCATAGTTTCAGGGCTATTCTTGATGTTGTACAATCTATGGGCTTGGACGTGTGAATAATGATATACACTTATCATTATTGTATCATGCAGAGTGTTAATATTTTCATTGTTCTAAAAATCCTCTGTGCTCCATCTATTCATCTCTTATATCTCATGCCCACTGATAACTACTGATATTTTTTGCTATCTACAAAGTTTTGCTTTTCCAGAATACCATATGCTTGGAATCATATGGTACATAGCCTTTTAAATTGGCTTCTTTCATTTAGTAATATGCATTTAAGCTTCCTCCATATCTTTTCCTGACTTGATTACTCATTTCTTTCTGGTGTTTGTACCCACTGTAGTATTCTTACATGAGAAATCCCATGGACAGAGGAGCCTGGTGGGCTACAGTCAGACATGACTGAGTGACTAGACAACAACAATATGCATTCAGCACTAAATAATATATAATATAAAGTATCTGGATATATCACAGTTTATTTATACAACCACCTGGTAAAGGACACCATGGTGGCCTCAACTATCTCTTTCAGGGAAGTTACTATGTAGTTGCACAAATACAAATTTATACCCACTATTACTAACGATGACCTTCATCTGAACTGTGGTATGTCTTAGAATACTGTCTAATAAGAGTATAAAGCCAATAAGATAGGAAAAACAGACAGTAAAGATGTCTACCATCTTTTTTTTTTATTGACTTAAAATAATGTTCTATTCAATGTAGCATCTTAAAAATTTTTAATTAGTATAATGGAAAGTGCTTAAAAGCATCTTTTGAGGTTTCTTACTCAGTCATGAAAAAAATAGAAGAGGCATGCTGCTGGGGGAAAATACTTGTTCTTCCCACGGCAATAAATACAGCTGAAATAATACATGGGAAAATATAGTGACAAGGCTTTTAATACCATTTACACACTGACAAGTTTCAAATTTATATTTCCATTCCAAATGCCTCTCTTGTAAATCCAGACTCTTATAAGCGGCTGGCTTCTTGACACCTTCCCTTGAATGTAATCTTCCTCGACTTAGCGTGTCTAAACTGAATTCTTAATCTCTGTTCCTTGCCCCACCCCCTGTCTTCTCCCCCCTTGTAAATTACCACCACATTTTCCCCAGTGCTGAGATTAAAAGCCCTAGCTCCTTTCTCCCTTGCCGTATATCCAAACCTATCAGCAGGTCTCTTTGGCTCTGTATCAGACTTTATCTGGACTCTTACAATTTTCTTACGCTCTTATCATGACCATTTGAGACCATCTCTTGTTTGGACAATTGAAATTGGTCCCCTGTTCCTGCCTGGCCACATTGCAGTCTATTATCCATGGGTGGCCACAGGAATCTTTGAAAACCTAAGTCAGATCTTGCCACACTGCTGAGCACCCTCCAGGGGCTTCCTATCCTGGTTGGGGAAAGAAATCCTCTGACCTCTGGTCCTCTTGCTCTTCATGCACTCACTGGCTCGAGGCACACAGACCTTACGGCTCAGCCACACCAGTCAGGCTCCTACCCCAGGGCCTTTGCCCCTGCTGCCCCTCTGCCGGCTGCACTTCTTCCAGATACTCCACGGCTCACCCACAATGCCTTTGCTCAAATGTCACCTTCTTAAGGAAGTCTTCCTCATCACCGGAAATGGCTCACTCTGCCACTTGCTATCCCAATATCCTGTTGAACTTTTCTTTGAAGTGCTTACTCTGACATGTACTTTTTTTTTTTTTTTTTTTCTTTGCTTACCATCTGTTTTCCTGCACAGGCACACAGCTCCGTGAGATCTTAATTTTGTGCCTTACTTTTTCAGCACCTAGGACAGCGACTGACTCAGAGCACGTGCTCAACAAATCCTTTCTGAATGACTGAACGAAATGAATATTCATTCCTTAGCCAGCAAAACTGCTGATGGATGCAGAGAAAACTTTGAAGAAACTAGTATTGAAACAAATCAAGTAGTGTTTTTATACAGCTGAGTGAAGTACAGATACAGCTTCTCCTTCAATAATAAAACATACAAAGAGCTATTCTTTTGTGAACCAATTATAGGATGACAAGTCAGAAAAGATGTCATCTCAGCTGTAAATAACTTTACTAGGAATATTGTTCTGATGAAACAATTGTTTAAAATAGCATTTGATGGAGCATCTGCTTTAGAATATGAAGAGGATGAGGGGTGAGTGTGTAGGGATAGCATCACTCATGCAATTTATTCACCGGGTGGTAATTCACAGTCAAAGTATCACAGCAAAGCAATCAAACCCAAGCCATGCACAATGAACTAGACAATGTCATGGATGCAATTGATCTGATTTTTACAAGTGGGAGAGATGTACAAAATGCCAGGATCTTTGCAGTTATTTTGTAGCAAGATGGAGAGTGATGATAAAAATCACTTGTGTCTCAGAGATTTTGCATTTGTTTCTTTTTACAGAAGAACAGTGTTCTAAATTTGCTAACCTTTTCTTGTGGTGACAAGTGGTTGTTAACTGTGTGATAGGAGCCATTTTTTAAAAGATTAAGAAACAGTTTTTGCCTTCATGGAAGTGATAGTGTTTTAAGAATAAGTAAGAGAGTTTAGAGCGTTTTTTTTTGTTTGTTTGTTTGTTTTTTGAGTAAAACCTCATTCAATGAAGAGAACATTGGGATGCAAATTTTAGCAATAAACTTGGCATTATTTGGGATAGGACTGAATACTAAATATTGCTATTTAGAAATTGCTGTCAATACTGTAAATATTTTTCCATTTGGATCAGCTGACCATTGTGAGGTACCCTTTTCATTGAGGACAGTCATAAAGTCCAAAAACAACAGTAAACTAACTTAGAATTTGACTTTTGGCTTACTATGTTAAACCAAGATTTTAAGAAGGAACCACATTTTTAGAAAAATTTACACTGTGCTCAATAAAAATATTACTATCTAATTTTTTGTGGAAACAAAATTATTTTGTGTTTTTAATGAATAAGATAAAATAGCATTCTTAGAGAAGTTATTTTCTTTGTTTATCCTGTAAGATTTCAATTTTGAGTGTGTTTTATCACATGCATGCCATAATAATATGTAAGAAAAAGCATCAAATTTATAAATTAAGAAATATACCTTTACGGGTTTGCACTGGAAGTATATTTTTGGTAGGATTTACTATGAAAAGATTTTGAAGCCCACTGACTATAGATTAGCAATGTTCGTATGTAATTCCCTGGTACAGTGTTCAAAGTAGTCTGGGTCAAATCTGTGAGAAGATCTGAAGAATATTTAGTGTCCGCGGTTTGTCTTGGGGCAGCAGGGGCACTCAGGGCATTTAACCTGATGGAAACTCTGGTTTATAAACAGTGATCAGATAGGACTGAGCTTTATTAATAGACACATACTGCATGCCAGAGACTGCACAGGGCACTCATAGCCACCTTATTTCATGATGACAGCAAACCATTCCTTCAGTTCAGTCGCTCAGTCGTGTCTGACTGCAACCCCATGGACTGCAGCACAATCAGGCTTCCCTGTCCATCACCAACTCCCGGAGCTTGCTCAAACTCATGTCCATGAGTTTATTAATAATGAATAATAATTATTAATAATGACTTCATGTGAGATACTCTTCAACTGATTCCTCTGGGGACAGAGGATGGAAGAGCGATGCTATTCTGATAGGAAGGGGGAAGGTGAAGGAAGGCAGGGTGTATGTGAAATTGAATGTTCACATCCTAAATTATCAGCATAAATCTGAAAGTCATTGAATTATAAATGGACAGAGCAATGTCTTCTGCCATTTGCTGAAGTAGAAGGTAAAAATCAAGAAATAAAGCTGCATTTTTTTGTTCCAAAAAATGATTTCAGTTCACCTGAACTTTTTTGTGAATCATTTTATTTTTTTTAACTGTGATGAAATACACATAACTTCAAACTTAGCATCTTAATCGTTTGAAGTGTGCAGTTCATTGGCTTTGAGAGCATTCATACTGTTGTACAACCATCACCACCATTCATTTCCAGAATGCTTTCCATCCTGCAAAACTGAAACTTT